>NC_084799.1:201995056-204495056 GCF_963169125.1 Humulus lupulus | reverse complement strand
ATAAATCATACTTTTCATATATATATATATATATAAATCTGTATTCTTGATTTACTTAACAAAACAATAACAATAATAATTAAAATTAATTAATCATAATAATTTCCATATTAATATAAAATCAATTAAATATGTATTTTATACTTTATTTAATATCTAATATTTTCTAGAAAATTGGACAGCACAACGGCTATAAAGTGGACAAACCCAAAATCAAAACCTGTATCAGAAATATATATATAATCCCAGACAGCCAGTATAATTACAGAAAAATATTTCATATATCAATAATATATAATTATATACTATAAATACACATAATAACAATTATTCTAATCAATCACAATTAAATCACAATATATAGGTAAAAGAAATTATACCAAAGTGATCGGGTTCCACAACAAGTCAAACGATGATTTTCTGAGACTCAAAACGTACTTCAAAACCTCGAACACTAAGTTTCGACCGTCGATCTACGGTGGATCGCGGTGGCTCGTGGTGGGCCCACCACCCAACTATGGTAGATGTAGGAACAAGTTATTGGGTTTTGAAGCCCACAACACGAGGAGCACGATGGTGGTGACGGATCGGCAAACGGATGCCCGAGGTGGCCGAATCGCAACTTTGAAGTCCCGGGGTGGCCGAACTTAAATCGAGTGGTTGAGGCGTTTAATCGGCGAGTGAGCTCTAGATTCCTGCGTGGGTCGATAGTTCGGAGGCCTCTGAATCCAACGGTCCGGCGCGTGGCTAAAAGTGGTGGCCGGAAAGTACTCCTGCGTCGTCGGCAACAGTAACACGCAGAGAGAGAGAGAGAAAGAGAGAGAGAGAGGGAGGGAGAGAGAGAGAGAGAGAGAGGGGCTCGGGTAAAAAGAAAGGCTGAAGCCTTTTTTTTTTAATTTATTTTTAAAAATTACACTTGGACCCAAAATACTAAAATTCTTTTCAAATAAGCCCTTTAGCAAAACTTTCTTAATTTTATAAAAATCCCCAATTAAAATTATATGACATTTGGGTCCAATACTTGACTACTCAAGTTTCTCTCTCTTTAATCTCATTAAAAACATAAAATCATATTTTAAACACTATTTTTCCATTACTATTTCTTAAATTTGTAAAGTTGTACATTTTATGTATTAAAACTTTGATTTATAATAAATAAATGTATTATGAAAATGTTGGATATTACACTTACTCCGTGTCAGTTGGCAAAATCTTGGATCAACATTCTGGTGCTTTCATTGAGAGCTTGACATATCATTGCTGAGAAAAACCGATGGCGAAAGCTGGAAAGAAAACTGGACAGGCGACCGCCGCTGCACCGTCGAACCCGCCACCTCCACCTCCTCCTCCTCCTGCAAGCATGTCAGAGGATAAGCCACAACTGGACTTTGAGGAGGAGGAAATGGATGATGCAACGTTGAAAAGTACCCTGGGCGCATTACAGGAAGAGCTGGCTAGTTTGAGAGCCAGTCAGAAGACTGCCGTTGAAGTTATGGCGCGGCAGCAGCAAGAGATTGAACGGCAGCGCGCGGAATTGAGTGAAAGGCAGGCGGAGGTGGACCGCCACCAAAGCGAAGCCATGGCAGCCCTCAAGGCAGCCTTGCAACTGGCTAGAAATCAGGCTGCACCTGCTTTGCAGCCTGACCAACCTGCTAATGGGCCACCTCAGAGGGGACCCAATCCTAGCCCACCGATCCAGCCCTCAAGTCCGCAGAGGCCCGAGCAGCCTCAGATGCCTCGTGACGATGTCCCACTGGATCCTGAGGCACAACCACCATCCCAAGCTGCTCGGGGTAACCCCCCACAACAGAGGCAGAATAGGGCCGAGCATCAGCCTCGCAGTCCTAGACGCCGTAGGGATGATGGGCCAAACCTACCGAACAGAGGTCAGCACCCCCTGGTAACAGGAGGGACTCAGAGTTAGGCTCTGTGGTCCGGGGTCCCCCACGGCATGATAGTGCACGGGGACACCACGACCAGCGCAGGCCACCCTCTAACGCTCGGGACGGTTCAGCCAGGAATGGACATCAAGGGAACAGTCGATCTCACCATAGCCAGTCGAGGTTCAGAGATGGCCACAGATATAATGAGGCCGACTCAGGCAAGGGGAATGCCGGTGAAAGAGGCGAAGAAAGAGGTAGAGGCAGGAGCCAGGTACCTCAAGATGAACAACCCAACAAACGGGATGCTGGGGGGCATCCCAGACAAAATAATGTCTTCAACCGGCTCGGGGGTAGCGAGCAGCGAAGAAGAGACGAGGACCTAAGAGATGTACTCAACGATCGCCGTGAGTGGCATGGCGAGAACGTCCCCCCAGCGACAGAGGCCACATCGATTCCTGCCGCAGTACAGGCCTAGATAGACGTTCTCAACTAGGCAGTGCAGCAGCTGGTCGGGGGAAGAACTTCTTACATCGACCATGATAGGAGGAAAGGCACTCCTTTCGTACAAAGGACAGCTAATGCCGAAACTCCCAGCAAGTTCAAAATGCCTACATTCCCAAACTTTGACGAATATGGGGACCCAGTGTCCCATGTCAACAAGTTTGAAATTCAGATGGACATTCAGAAAGTGTCCAAAGACGCTCGATGCAGGATCTTCCCTGCAACACTTTCTGAAGCTGCGCGGGAATGGTTTTTTAAGTTCCCTCCTACAAGCATAGTTTCCTGGGAAATGTTCGTAAGGGAGTTCTACGGACAGTTCTACGCAGGTCGTGTGCATCCGACCGAGGCAAACCAGTTGGTTGAAATTCGCCAACAGGATGGGGAGTCAGTGAAGGACTACATCCAGCGTTTTATGCGAGCAGCAGCTGGAGCAAAAACGGTCGGGGATGAAGGAAAAATGATGGCCATAACTGCAGGAGTTAAACGTCGTTCTCCCCTCTGGAAAAGTCTTCGAAAGGAAGGAGTGAGAACTACCCAAGAATTTTTGGATTGGACTGATCGCTACATCAAGCTCGAAGAAGCCATTGCCGACGATGGAAAGCCCTCGGGCAAGGATAAGAAGGCTTCCGAACCCGCCAAAGCCGCCAATGGGTCCAAACCTAATGGCAACGGCAACGGCAATGGGAACGGTAACGGCAATGGCAAGAATGGTGGAAAACGGCCTTATAACGAGCCTTCCACCTTCGACAACAAACGAGCCAAGTGACACGCTCCGAACCCACCGAGGTTAGGGAGTGCGGCACTTCACCAGTCCGTCGGAAAAGTCAGCCTAATAGAGTGGGTATGGACAACCACTCCGAAAGAGTGTAAGCAACTAAGTGAAAGGAACAAGGCAACAAGGTACAAAGAATCTGTGCATTGTATTGATAAAAATATGGTGTACAAGTATAGAGAAATGTAATGTCAGCCTAAACAAGTGAGGGCCTTGCCCTTTATATAGGAAACTAGAGAACACCCTAGGCCGACAAGTGGCAAGCTCCCCACCATCCATTTCCCTTTAAAATATCTACATAAAGCATATGGACAAGCCCATAAACTAAATGGCCGGCCCATTTAGGGAGTAAACCCACTATGCTAAGTTACTTAAGAAGGAGGAATACATCCATGCTAAGTAATCCCCAAACCGCCCAAGCCACATGGACCCGTCATGGGCAGCGTCACTGGTCGTGACATTTGCTCGGCCCATTCGTCCGCACGAGTCCGTGTGCAGGATGTGCACCCACTGGTCGAGGCTCACTGGTCGGGACCTGACACCCTCCCCCACTTAAGTCCGCGACGTCCCCGTCGCATCACCATCCTTGTAACGTAGGATGTGATCTCTGAATTGCCAAAGAAGGGATTCTGGTTCCCAACTAGCCTCTTCGTCTGGCAAACCTTTCCACTTAACTAAGTATTCCGTGTATCTGGGGATCCTCTTTTTCCGAACTTCTCTATCGGCCAAAATACACTCGACTTCCTTATCATAAGAAGTAGTCATTGCCGTAGGGACTCTTTTGGACACCCCCCGCTCGGGGTCTTCTTCGTCACCATGATAAGGCTTCAACATACTTACGTGGAATACTGGATGAATCTTCAACTGTGGAGGCAGCTGAAGTTTGTAGGCGACCTAGCCAACTCTCCGGAGCACCGAGAATGGGCCTTCATATTTCCGAACCAAAGCTTTGTGGAATTTCCGCAAGGCTTTGAATTGTTGAGGCAACATCTTCACCAAGACAAGATCACCTTCTTGGAATTCAACTTGCCTTCTCTTCTTATCCGCCCACTTCTTCATCCGTTTTTGGGCTCGCATTAAGTGAGCCCTGGCCAACTCAGCCTGTTCACTCCAATTCTTCGCAAACCTAAACGTCGCGGGACTCTGCCCATCATAATTCGCGACCAGTGCGTGAGGCGTTTGAGGTTGCATTCCCACGACCAGCTCAAAGGGGCTCCTGTTCGTGGACTCACTTCGCTGCAGGTTGTAAGAAAACTGGGCAACGTCAAGCAGACTTGCCCAATTTTTCTGATTCGCACTAACATAGTGCCTCAGATATAACTCGACCATCGCATTCACCCTCTCAGTCTGTCTGTCGGTTTGAGGGTGAAACGAAGTGGAGAAGTTTAATTCCGTGCCAAGGAGTTTAAACAACTCCGTCCAAAAGTGACCAGTAAAGCGAGGATCTCGATCACTTATGATACTTGAGGGTATCCCCCAAAACTTCACAACGTACTTCAGAAATAGTCTCGCTGTTACTTCCGCCGTATAGTCGGTCGGGGCCGGGATAAAGGTTGCATACTTGCTGAATCAATCAACAGCCACCATTATGCTCACACCACCATCTGACTTTGGAAAGCCAGTAATGAAATCCATAGATAAACTTTCCCATGGTTTATCAGGAATGGGCAAAGGGACCAGCAACCCGCCTGGTGAGCGCTGTTCTGGTTTATCTTGTTGGCAGACAAGACAAGTGCGAACATAAACTTCAACATCGTCATGAAGTTAAGGCCAATAGTAAATTGCCTTTATGAGCGCCAAAGTGCGCTTCATACCCGGATGCCCAGCCCATAAGGAATCGTGGCATTCCTTGATGAGTTCCCTTCGAAGACTAGCGAATTTAGGCACATAAATTCGATGACTCTTGGCATAGAGTAAACCATCGACCAGCCAGAATTTCTGAGTCTTCTTCTCCTCGACCATGGTAATCAAACTTTTGGCCAAAGGATCATGTGCCAAACCTTCTTTAATCCGAGCCATAAGAGTACCCAGTGGTCGACTAAGTGCGGCAAGAGAGGCCTTTCTGCTTAGCGCATTCGCGACCACGTTTACTTTCCCTGGTCGATACTCTAGCGAGTAGTGAAACTCGGCAAGGAAGTCTTGCCATCGAGCCTGCTTTGGGCTCAGCTTCTTCTGAGTCTGAAAGTAGCTTGTGGCTATGTTGTCAGTCGGGACAACAAAGGAGGATCCGAGGAGATAATGGCGCCATACTCTCAAGCAATGAATCAAAGTCGTCATCTCCTTTTCTTGGACCGTATATCGCCACTTGGTCTCGTTGAGTTTGCGGCTCTCAAAGGCAACCGATCTGTTGTTTTGCATCAAGACTCCTCCTATGGCAAAGTCGGATGCATCAGTGTGCACCTCAAAGGGCTTTGCGCAGTCAGGCAGGACCAGCAAGGGTTCAACAGCAACTGCTTCCTTCAAATCATCGAACGCGCTTTGGCAAGCAGCGTCCCATACCCAAGGTTTGTTTTTCTTGAGCATGTCGGTCAGTTTAGCTGCTCGGGCAGAGTAGCTTTTCATGAACCGTCAATAGTAGTTCACCAAACCAAGGAAGGACCTTAGTTCGGGGACCTTCTTCGGGGGTTCCCAATCCTGGATAGCCGCCACCTTGGCCCCATCCATCATCAGAAGTCCGTCTCTGATTTTGTGACCCAAGAACATTACTTCGTTGCTCGCAAAGGTGCACTTCTCTCTTTTTACAAAGAGCCAATTTTCCCTTAGCAAGCCAAAAGCTAACTTCAAGTGGTCGATGTGTTATTTCAGATTGTTGCTATATATGACTATATCATCCAAATAGACAACAATGAATTCATCAAGGTAATCTTGGAATACCTTGTTCATCAATGTGCAGAACGTCGCCGGGGCATTGGTAAGACCGAAGGGCATCACCAAGTATTCATACGAGCCGTATTGAGTCACGCAAGTGGTCTTCGGCTCGTCGCCCTCTTTAATACTCACTTGATAGTAGCCAGAGCGAAGATCAAGCTTGGTAAAGTATCGAGCAGTCCCTAACTGGTCGAACAAATCCGCGATCAGCAGTATCGGGTACTTATTTTTTTTGGTAATCTTGTTAAGTGCCCGATAGTCGATGCACATCCGACGGCTCCCGTCCTTCTTCTTCTGGAACAACACAGGTGCCCCAAAGGGTGCCTTGGAGGATCTGATTAAGCCAGCGACGAGCAACTCTCTCAACTGACTACGCAGCTCAGCTAACTCCGGCGGAGCCATCCGATAAGGACACATCGCGGGAGGCTTGGCACCAGCTTCTAGCTCGATCTCGTGGTCCACACCACGTCAAGGGGGTAGCTGTGTAGGCAAGGCATCCAGCATCACATCCTTAAACTCATTCAATACTCCTTGTACTTCATCGAGTTCCACCGTCGGGGCTGATAATACCTCATCATCAAACTTCTTCAGTATAGCAAGGTAACTCACACCCTCCTGGTGCATTCCTCGCTTGAATTGAAGGGCGGACAACGCTCGCTCTTCAATTTCCATGGCTGTTCGGGTAGAAACAACACACGGACCAGCATCATCAGAGATGCAAACCTGATTGGCGTAGGGAATGAGGATGGCCTTCATCTGATCGAAGAATTCCATCCCTATGACAACGTCGTAGTCGTCCATGTTCACTATAGACCAATTAGTCTGACCAGTCCATTCACCAAGACTGGTCTCAACGCCATTGGCAACGCCGGTTATTGGGATAGGTACTGAATTTACCGTCTTCAGTGCCTCGCCTTCATGAGCAGGCTTTACCCCAACGCTCCTCGCTCCAAGGGTTGACAAGAAATTGTGAGACGCACGTGTATCGACCAGCGTCGTCATCTTCGTTCCGTTGAGGGTGACGTCCACGAACATCTGGCCATCTTCTCTTGTTCGTGGGCTGGCTTTCAGCAATTTCATCGAGCCACACCTGGCTCCTTGCTCCTCGAGTCTTCGTTGTTCCTCGAGCTCCCTTTGCTTAACGACTGCCTGAGCATTCAACAGCCATTTTTGTGGGCATTCCCGCGCCCAGTGTGGCCCAGCACAGACAAAGCATCGAACAGTGTCTCGTGTGGCCATCTCCTTAGCCTTCCCCTTTTGACTCGCACTTGCATCGATCGTCCCCAAGCTTTCCACCGTTCTCCTCCTCCGCTCCTTGGGCTAACAAACGTCTTTGTTTCCTTCGGTCTGGAGGATTCTTTAGAAGTATAGTCGGTTAAGCTCTCGGCCACTGCAATGGCCGATGAAAGATCTTGAACGTTCCTCCGTCTTAACTCAATTTTAGCCCACTGTTGTAATCCATCGATGAAGTTAAACAGTGAGTCTTCTTCGGCGGTGTTCGGGACTTCGAGGATCAAAGTTGTAAAATCTCTTACGTACTCTCGGATCCCGCCAGTTTGTTTAAGCCGTCTTAACTGGCCCTTCGCATCGTCTAGTGCGTTCTCGGGGTAGAACTGTTTCTTTAGCTCTCTTTTGAAATCTTCAAAAGAGTCCATCACGCAGAGTTGTCTTCCAATCTCGCCATGCCTCTGGCGCCACCACAACATGGCAGTATCGAATAAGTACATCGCCGAGGTTCAGATTTTTACTGCCTCATCAGTGATGTTGGTAGCTTCGAAATACTGAGACAGGCCCCATATGAAGTTATCAACTTCTTTAGCATTCCAGGCCCCACCGAATGACTTCGGCTTAGGTATTTCGATCTTGTGAACCGAAGGGGTGGAAACTCCACCTCCGGACGCGGCTCTTCTACACATGGCCCAATCGGCTTGGATTTCTTCAAGCTTGGCCATGGTGGCTGTATTCGCCTCCTCCTGCCGGTTGAGCATCTCCCGATGCTCTGCGTCTCTCTCTTTTTCATTCACTTCCATGACGTCGAGCCTTTCTCTTACTGAGTTTATCTCCGTAAGTAGCAAATCCCTCATGGTTCCGACTTCATCCCGCAGGCCTTCGGCCTGAGTTTGAAGAGCATCCGAAATGGAGTCGTGTATAGCAGCATCTTCTGCTTCTAGATCCTTACATTTTTCTTCAAGGCCTCCAATTCGGGAATCCATGGCATGGACAAGGTAAACGTTAGTTTCGAGACGTTTTTCTAGTTCGATTATCATTTCTCTTGGATCGGCTTTCTTTTTAGTCACTTGCTTCGTGGCTTCCGCCATTGGTTGGTCTGTCATTAGTTCTACTCTTTCTCTTTTGAATCAGCTCTGATACCACCTGACACGCTCCGAACCCACCGAGGTTAGGGAGTGCAGCACTTCACCAGTCTATCGGCAAAGTCAGCCTAAGAGAGTGGGTATGGACAACCACTCCGAAAGAGTGTAAGCAACTAAGTGAAAGGAACAAGGCAACAAGGTACAAAGCATCCGTGCTTTGTATTGATAAAAATATGGTGTACAAGTATAGAGAAATGTAATGTCAGCCTAAACAAGTGAGGGCCTTGCCCTTTATATAGGAAACTAGAGAACACCCTAGGCCGACAAGTGGCAAGCTCCCCACCATCCATTTCCCTTTAAAATATCTACATAAAGCATATGGACAAGCCCATAAACTAAATGGCCGGCCCATTTAGGGAGTAAACCCACTATGCTAAGTTACTTAAGAAGGAGGAATACATCCATGCTAAGTAATCCCCAAACTGCCCAAGCCACATGGACCCGTCATGGGCCGCGTCACTGGTATTGACATTTGCTCGGCCCATTCGTCCGTACGAGTCCGTGCGCAGGATGTGCGCCCACTGGTCGAGGCTCACTGGTCAGGACCTGACACAAGGGTAATCGTTATGAACCTCAGTTCACCAACTATACTGCCCTCGTTGAGTCTCGGGGAGAGGTTTATCAGGCCACAAGTTCGAGTGTGCGTTACAAAAAACCTGGCCCCATCCACAAGGATATTTCGAAGAGAGACACTACCAAGTTCTGTCGTTATCATAATGACTACGGACATGACACCAATGAATCCAACCAGTTGAAAGACGAAATCGAGTTCCTTATTAGACAAGGACACTTGAGAAGATACGTACGGGCCTCGGGAAATTCCCAATGAGAAGCTCCGGGTGGCAACGAGCAGGCGCCCACGCGCCAACGCTCGCCACCCTTACAGCCTGCCCCCATGACTAGAACACTCTTAACCATCTGTGGAGGACCACACCTCGCGAGAAATAGCGGAAAGGCCAGAGAACGATATGCTCAGACTCTGCGCCACGACCAGGACATCGAGATGATGACTGTGGAGGACCGCGCACCAAAGAAGGCTCGGTCAGAAGAGGGAGAGATAACCTTCTCTGATGACGACGCCCAGCATGTCAGGTTCCCACATTCCGATCCGCTGGTCGTGGATATCCAGATGGCAAACATGATGGTGAAGAGGGTACTGGTCGATACAGGAAGTTCAGTGAATATCCTGTATAAATCAACACTGGAACGCATGAAATTGTCCGTTAAGGACTTGGAGCCCTGCAATCAAACGATATACGGCTTCTCTGGAGAAGGACTCGCCCCAGCCAGATTGATCAAACTCCTAGTAACAACAGGTACAGCGCCTGCAACAAGGACATTACTCGCCACTTTTGTAGTGGTCGATTGTCCTTCAGCGTACAACGCCGTTATTGGAAAGCCCATACTGGTTGATCTACGGGCCATCATCTCTATGTGGCACCTAGCCATGAAGTTCCCAATAGACGCGGGGGTAGGACGCGTGTTGGGGAACCAAAAGGAAGCCAGGGAGTGCTACAACACCTCAATCACCAAGGCAAAGAGTGGAACGTCGAAGAGCACTACCCCAGATAGGTTGCAGATGGCAGTTGATACGCAAGCCCAATCCGGTGATGAAGTCGCCAAATAGGGTGTTGCCCAAGGTGAGGATAGAGATTTAGATCCTCGCTTTGGGGATTTTGAAGAAATTGTTGGACCTGGAGGAGGTCCAACTCGACAAAGAAGACCCGACCAGAGTCATAAAGGTTGGAAAAAACTTAGAGCCTACCTCGAAGCACACACTGGTAGAATTCTTGCGAAAAAACCAGGAGGTTTTCGCCTGGTCGCATAAAGACATGGTTGGGATAGATCCTGCAGTAATCAGCCATGTCCTGAATATAGACAAGACCTTTCCACCTGTGCAACAGAAAAGAAGGTTGCTCGATAAAGATAGATCAAAGGCCTTAAAAGAAGAGGTCGAAAGACTAAAGGAGAATGGGTTCATCAGGGTGGCATTCTATCCATCGTGGGTCTCCAATCCAGTGTTGATTCCCAAGCCTAACGGCAAATGGCGAACCTGCGTGGATTTTACAGACCTCAATAAAACCTGCCCAAAATACTGCTTCCCACTCCCAAGGATCGACCAGCTGGTCGATGTAACTGCAGGACACGAGATCCTCTCATTCATGGATGCATATTCAGGCTACAACCAGATTAGCATGCATCCCCCTGACGAGGATCACACCAGCTTTCGGACCGATACGGGCTTATATTGTTACAAGGTAATGCCCTTCAGACTGAAAAACGCTGGTGCGATATACCAACGGCTAGTCAACCACATGTTTAAGGAGAAAATCGGTGTAAACATGGAGGTATATGTGGATGACATGCTGGTAAAGTCTAAGAAGGCAGAAGGGCATGTAAGGGATTTACAAGAGTGCTTTAGTGTGCTAAACAAGTACCAAATGAAATTAAATACCCTCAAATGTTGCTTTGGAGTTGGATCAGGGAAGTTTTTAGGATTTATCGTAAATTCAAGAGGAATTGAGGCCAACCCCGACAAGATAAAAGCCCTGATCGACATAAAGTCGCCAGAAAGGATCAAAGATGTACAAAGTTTAACCGGGAGGATCGCAGCCCTAAGTAGATTCATTTCGAAATCAACAGATAAGTGTGTTCCTTTTTTCAATCTACTTAAAGGAAACAAGAAGTTTGAATGGACGGGAGACTGCGAGCAAGCATTCCAAGTCTTGAAGGCTCATATGGCACAGCCTCCCATCTTATCAAAGCCGATCGAAGGAGAAACTTTGTTTATTTATCTGGCGATTACCGAAGTTGCTGCCAGCGCGGTGCTAGTGCGAGAGGATGAAGGTGTACAAAAAGCAGTCTACTATGTCAGCAAGAGACTGATTGGGGCAGAATTGAGATATCCACCAATCGAGAGGTTAGCATATTGCTTGATCCTTGCCTCTAGAAAGCTACGCCCCTACTTTCAAGCCCATCCTATTACAGTTCTAATTGACCAACCCCTTCGGCAAGTCCTCCAAAAACCGGAAGCGGCTGGACGATTATTAAAGTGGGCAGTCGAACTAGGACAGTTCGATATAACCTATTCACCGCGAGCAGCAATCAAGGGACAAGTTTTGGCCGACATTATTGCGGAGTTCACCGAACTTCCAGACAGCGAGCAGTGCGAACAGCCTGAAGCGCCTGTGCCTCAAGACAAAACTCCTTCGTGGAAACTATTCATGGATGGCTCATCCAACGAATCCCACTCTGGAGCGGGAGTGATATTGATAACGCGGGAAGGGCATCGATTTCACTGCGCCATCAGGTTCGACTTTACTGCATCAAATAATGAAGCGGAATAAGAAGCACTCCTCGGTGGATTGAGAATGGCAAAGGATATGAGCATAAAGACGCTTGATATCTACAGTGATTCACAGCTGGTGGTGAATCAGGTCCTGGGAGAGTACCAAGCGCGAGGCTTGAAAATGGCGGCCTACTTAAATAAGACAAAAGACCTGCTAGCTCAGTTCATGAGGTACACCCTCCAGCAAATCCCGCGGGATCAGAATTCAAACGCAGACGCCTTAGCCAAACTCGCAAGCGCAAAAGATGCTGACACTTTGAACATTGTGCCAGTAGAAAGACTGAGTAAGCCGAGCATACGAGCAGCTGAGTCCAGTATGGAGATTCGAGTGAAGGATACGTGGATGGGGCCTTACTTGGAGTATCTGACAAATGGTATGCTACCGACAGATAGAAACAAAGCCAGAACTCTACAAAGACGAGCTGCTAGATACATACTAGTCGATGGCGTTATGTACCGAAGAGGATATTCAATGCCACTACTCAGGTGCGTTACACTAGAAAAAGCTAAGGAACTCATGAAAGAGGTGCATGAAGGCTTCTGCGGAGATCACGCTGGGGGGCAGAGTTTGGCCAAAAAGATCCTAAGGCAGGGCTACTTCTGGCCAACGATGAACGAGGATTCCATGTCGTTTGTACGAAGATGCGACAAATGTCAAAGGTTCTCCAAGATTTCGCGAGCAGCTCCAAACGAATTGAAACAAATGCAAAGTCCATGGCCTTTTGCAGTATGGGGAATAGATTTGATTGGGTCCCTACCTACAGGGAAAGGCGGAGTAAAATACGCAGTTGTGGCAGTTGATTACTTCACCAAATGAGTCGAAGCTGAACCGCTCGCTACCATCACGACCAAGAAAGTCCTTGACTTCGTTATCAAGAACATCGTTTGTCGATATGGTCTGCCTAGAAAGATAGTTTCAGACAATGGGACTCAGTTTGACAACGACTTATTCACCGATTTCTGCAAAAGACATGGAGTCAGTAAAAGCTTTTCTTCAGTTGCACACCTTCAGGCAAATGGGCAGGTCGAAGCCGTGAATAAAACTCTTAAGGACACCTTGAAGAAAAGGCTCGAAGAAGCTAAGGGAGCGTGGCCAGAACAATTGCCTGAAGTCCTCTGGTCGTATAGAACGTCTCACCGAACTGCGACAGGACTTACCCCATTTTCCTTAGCCTATGGATATGAGGCAATGTTACATGTCGAGTTAGATCCCCCCTCGCATCGACGTCTAACATACGACCAGGATCAGAACAGCCAGCTAATGATGGAGTCCCTAGACTCAATCAATGAGATACAAGAGAAATCTCAACTCCGAGTTGCTGCATACCAACAAAAATTCGCCCGGTACTTTAACTCCAAAGTTAAAGAAAGAAAATTCAACGTCGGTGACTTGGTGCTACGACGAGTTTTCTTAAATACCCGCGACCCTACTGCTGGAGTGCTCGGACCTAATTGGGAAGGACCTTACCAAATTGAAGAAGTCCTTCATCCAGGCACCTACAAACTTGCACGCTTAAACGGAGATCTCGTTCCACGTTATTGGAATAGAGAACACCTGCGCAAGTACTATCAATAAACAACCCTTTCTAAAGGACTGGCTTGTAATAATTTTTTTTTTACAGGTTTAGCAAAGAGGGTTAGCCACGCTGTATGGCTAATTGCTCGTATATGTAAGATTCTATTTCAGAATCACTCGTAAAGACATGTTTAGTCCATTTTTAATACGATATTATAAGGGACTATGCGCAGCCAGTCATTCTTGCCAACCTTTGTGAATTTATATTTACAAGTATTTGTTCATTACGTGTGTTGTTTTGCTGTATTACAAGTATCATCTTTTCACACGAACAGAAATGTTCAAACAGGTCATGGTCAAGGCAAGTGACCAATGACCTAAAGCTCCTCGATCACTTGGGGGGCATATAAGGCACATCGATAGCAAAGCATACCCGCAAGGTATGTAAACACATGAACAAAATGAGTGAAAGCATGCTAGAGTATTTTTTCAAAATTTATGTTTTGTTAAATCATGCCAAAGTACTATGCTAAGTTCGGTCATACGGACAAGTGTTATAATAAATGAAAATATTATAGCATCATGCAATCTTTTACACCACAAGCATCACTGCTTGGATGTAATTGTTCAAGTAAAAGAAAAAAGATTTACTGCCCGTGCAGCAAAGTTTAAAACAAAAATATTGTCTTTACATCACGACCCGTAGGTTGTGTAGCCAAAAGGAAAGAAAAAAATAAATGAAAGAGTTCAAGAGGCATTTGGGGTCGGAGGGTCCTTAACAGCACTCTGGATGACCGCGTCCTCGACAACTTCTTCTTCTACAACAGCCAGGCTTGGGGAGTCAGGGATCCTCGCTCTTGCCTCCTCTTCGGCCAGTTGGGCAGCACAGCGCGCCAGCTCGGCATTCCTAACGTCTTCAGAGAGATAGCTGAAGTCAGCACCCTGATTGTGTTTCCAGAAGTTGTAGAAACATCGGAGCGTCGTCCTCTTGTACCTTTCCAGATTTTTGGAGTTGTCAAGCTCCAACTGCTTCACTTTTCCTTCAAGAGTGGCAATGGCCTCATCCTTGGACTTGTGCATCTCTACCACCCTTTTGATTTCGCGAAGATGGGTTACGCTGGAATCTCGATACTGCTGCCTCGACTTTATCGCAGCCTCCTTCGCAGCTTCAGCCTCTGACAGCTTAGTCATTGCAGCGTCCCTCTCTCGAGCCATTGCCTCCAACTCCTTGGCGTGCCTAGCCTCTGCAGCTGAAAGCTCCTCGGCTGCCTTCACCTGATGCCCCTCAATGGCCTTTGCCTTAGCCTGCTCGATGGAAGCCTGGGCACGGGTACAAGCAATGGTAGTAGACAACAAGGCTTGTGAGCAAAGGAAAAAGTTAAAGCCTATTGCGAAGAATAAAGGACTAAGGCTTGAGAGACAAGGGAGTACTTACACTGGAAATTTCATTCAGGGCCCTGTTCAGGATCATGTCGACCGACATGCTTTCAACCTCAACCATTGCATCCTTGACACGGTCGTTCTTTCCAATGTGTACAAGGAAATCCTTAGCTGATCGCAGAGTGCGGCTCAAGATTTTGGCCCCGAGAGCTTCTTCCCGAGTAATTTGCTCTCCGGTAGGCGCAGCCGGAGGTTTTGGCGTGGCAGAAGGAGTCTGTTTCTCCGTAGGATTCGGAGGATGGGCGGAAGTTTGCCCAGTAGGTGTGTCCCTTGGAGGATCTTCGGTTCGACTCTTTTTGGTGGGCCCCTGACTGGTCTCGCCGGTATGCCTCCTTGATGACTTTCACCGAAGTTGGGGAACTTCCTCTTCCTCCTCGGCCTGGTACATGTCAAAGATGTTGGGAGTGGCCATGTCTGCATACAAGTAAACACAATCAAATGATAAGACAAGAGGCAGATGAAAATTCTTTATACAACAGAAAAGAGGTAACAAAGTGAATACCCGAGCTACAACTACTGGTCGCTATACTATTGACTCTATTAGTCATACACTCACTATCTGGCATGAAGAAGTCTGGCCCTAATTTAGGAGTATATGTAAAGTTGCCTTCCCTGTCAAACAAGTGACAGGGAATTGGCAAACTGTTCAAAAGTAAAATGGTGTTACCGTTCTCATCAGAAGACTCCCCCAAGTCCACAACTGGCTCTTTGGCCTTTTGTTTCCCCTTGCCTTGGGGAAAGAAGGCCTTCCTGCGGAAGGATTGCCCGTGGGCTCCCTGATAGTAACCCCCGTTGGCCTCCTCCGAGGAGGGGACGCAGGAAGTTGCTGCTCGGGAACCCCCTCGGTAGTGGCATCGTCTACCACGGACCCTCTTGTTTCATGGCGAGGAGCTAGGAGGCCAGACTGCCTCAGATTTTCATCAGTAACCAGGATCTTGACACTTTTTGCTGCGTCAGTCATCCTGGCCAAGGTATTGGACCTCAACACCATGTCTGGTGTTGGAGTCGGACGTAACCATGGGCCTGAAAGACAGATTTCAGTTTGAGAAAAATGAAAGAGAACAACCTGATTAAAAGTATCGACCAGTCAAGTACAAGCGCTTACCTCCTCGAGCGAAGGCCAAGTTATTGCTGGTTATGTTCGGTGTAAGGAAGTACTCCTTACTGTACTGTCCCACGTTCGAGATGTGCGTGGTGTCACTCAGGAACGTCCGGTTGGTCTCCTGGTGATAGAAGTGGAAGAAATCTGTTCCGTGTTGTTGCGGGTTAGATTTAAGGTCAAAAAGATAGTTGACCTCATGAGGCGAAGGTTCTAGCCATTTCTTAAGTTTATATAGGATATAGAGTGCGGCCAGCATTCTATATCCATTTGGAGTTATTTGGAAGGGGGCGACGCCGAAATAATTGGCCACACCCTCATAAAAAGGATGAAGAGGGAGGTAAGCTCCCGCCTCAATGTGATATCGGGACCAGGCGCTGTTTATGCCTCCGGGGAGGTTAGCTCTCTGGTCTGCGGTAGGACGTATAATGGAAACCCCTGTGAGAGGGTATTTCCTGAAGTAATTAGCAACCATTCGCATGGTCACTGAGCTAGCCGGGGAAGTATACCACTCGACATCAAGCAGATTCTAATGGCGAGGGCGGGCCCTAGTTTGGATATTAGGGTCGGGAACAAGATTTTCTCGACCACTGGTCGAGGGAGCCCTAGTCTGCAAATCAGGCTGGGCAGGAGAATTTGGACTATTTTCGGACTCAGGCCTTTTCTTGCCTAAAGATTTAGAGCGGGCCATTGGAGTAGAAAGGTGGGGTCTGGAAGAGGATCGTGAGAAAGGAATCTCGTGGACACGGTCGGCCGGTTGTTCTTCTCCCTCGAGCAGCTGGGCGAGAAGGTCGTCTTCAATGGGCCGCACACCTCCCCACAAATCTGGCATCAATGTCTGCAAACAGAAGAATGGGGAGGTGAGGATAGGGAATTTTTAAAGGCTTTTTAGAATAACGCTGGTCGAGTATAAAAGTTAAGCTTTTATACAACAGCATTCTAACAAAAAGCTAAATTTTTCTACACAAATAGTTTGAAAAACGGATCAAAGGGTGAAAACAAAAGTTTTTCTGAGAAAGCTTTTTCAACTCCCCTTAGGGCGGGAAAAACCTATTTTCTAACTAGCCTAAAGATCGAATTTTTACTTCGATCTTACGTCCTAAACATATGATCCTGACTAATCAAACTAACTCGTAACTCTTTTTGCCTACAAAACATCCTATTCACAAGCATCTCAAACCAGAAACATGCACCACAAAAATCTGAAGCATGAGAATTCGGAAACTTACCAAGAAAATGATTGTGGAGATGGACGAAAGGTCTTCGGAGATCAAGGAACTCTCGGTCTAAGTCTTGGGAGTGCAGGAGAAGGGCCTCCGGAGAAGTTTAAAACTTTGGTTTTTAGGGTTTCTTGCAAAGACAGTGACGTGCGTAAAAAGAAAAAGGAAGACCTCGAAGATCTTATATAAGTTTGTCTCTGGCATTAACAAGTGTAATCATTAGTTTCCCTTTTTCAAAGAATGGGGAAGCGGGATGGCCGTCGAAATCATTTCTGGGGAACCGAAAGGACGTGATTAGACAGAAGTGGGTTACTTTTTCCAAGAACACACGAAGGGTTCTGACACGTAAGACGGGGTTACCGAAGAGTCGTTCGTCTAAAAGTTTATTTTACTGCTCGTGATAAATAAACTTGGGGGGCAAATGTTATCTAAAAAATTAGCATTGATGACGTGGCAAGTGATCCCTGGACACGTGTCTAACACCTGGAGACGTTCTGTTAGAGTATCGACCAAATGACACATTAGAAGCAGTGCGGACCAGTCTTACCTGCGACCAGTCTGGTCGATAGTTCTGCGTACAAAGCAACATTTATGAGAAGATCTTTGTTAATCCCGAATTTATCTCGCACAATCTCCTGGATATCCGATTATTCAGGAGAGAATATATGTATCAATCTTTTGTAACCCCTCTTGAGCTTATAAATAGCAGAAGATAGCTCAAGGGAGGGACTTTTTTTTTGGCTTTTGAATCATTTGAGATTATAGTAATTCTCCTAGCAATATTGTATTGTTCTTCAGAGGTAAGTGAAACTCATTGAACCCTTGTTCTTTGATCACTCCTTTGGTCCTTAGATCAATATCAGTCTAAGTGGACGTAGGTCATTACCAGATCTTGGGGCTGAACCACTATAAAATACTGTGTCTTATTTACTTTTGTCATTACGTTTTTTCTCTACGCATTCATTCATATCAAGCATATTCTGACTCCGTGTCAGTTGGCCAAATCTTGGGTCAACACTAATATTAGTGCAAATATTGGTAACTAGCTATCATGCAATCTGAAACTAAAAGAAAATATCAACTGGTTACTATGGCATTTGTGTTCAAAATTTTATGTAACTGGTTGCCTATAATACTATCAATATGGGTAACCAGCTACCATGCAATTTGAAACTAAGAAAAATATAAACTGGTTACTCTAACATATGTGTTCAATTTGTAGGTTACCATTCAATGTAAAACTAAGAAAACTGATAATTGGTTACTCTAGCATATTTTTAAATGTTTAGTAACATGTTACCATGCCTTTTCTTGATTTAAGTTTTGTTACAAGTAAGTAACCATTACTCATTTTTCACACATTTTTTACTAATGCGGTGGTAACCGGTTACCTCTATCAAATTAGTTACTTAATTTTATTCACTGATGTGCAGGTAATTTGTTACCACCTTCAAAAATTTTATTTTTTACTTATGTAATGATAACCGAGTACACAATTAATTAAACACATATACCATATGTACCAGAGTAACAACGCGTTGTTGAACTAGTAGCTAGACTTGGTGTTGGCCAAGCTCATTAAAAATGGTGGTGGACTAAGGCCAAAGCTCATTAATTTAAAATCGATTTTTTAAATAATTGGGTTACCCGTGGAGATTCCTCACCCCATCCTCAACGGAGAATACGCAAGGATGGGGATTAAAATATAAATAAGGACGAGGACGGGGGAGCACTCCCCGCTAATTCCTCGCCTCGGGTGCATCACTAGCTAGGTGCACCAGTCCTATTATCACCCATTGATATCTCCTGATCCTGTTGTTTGTAGCAATAACTAAAACCCTAATTCTCTCACCATCTTCCTAGACCTTACCATGTCAACTAACTCACCCAAGCTTTTAGTCTAGGGTTGCAACAAATTAAACTTCTGATAAAGAATTAAATGCAAATTTACATGAATTATTTTGTGTTAAGTGTTGTAAAATCTTAACTACATTATAGTATTACACTATCATTTATATTTATAGAAAAAGGGTATGTCAATGTTAATTTTTTAATTTAAAAATAGTATTAGGTATGTTAAGTGTGTTTTTTGAGTGAAAATTGTAATAGTTGTTTGGTTTTTAAACATTAAAGTTATTATTAATTGTTAAGGTGCACAAATATAAGCACTTTATCTTCTAAGTATTTATTTAGCTTAGAATGATTAGTAAATAGACAACAATGATGACAAATATTTTAACTTAGTGTATACATTAATAGAAACTCTTTAGTTGCAAGTTTATTTTATAATCTCAAAATATTAAATTATTATAAATTAATTTATTTATTAGTGTAACTTTTAAGTTTTTCTTTTATTGAGAATTTTGTAAAATAAATTCATAGACTAGTACATAGTATTCAACACCATCATAAATGATTATTAATGATTGTAAACATTTTAATTACTAAACAAAATTATTAAAGTTTATTAAGATGTTACTATTTTTTTTTTTATGTAATAGAACAATGAACATAACTGCAGTACTTGTGTTTAATAATAGATATTGTGATGTCATATTATAATTCATTAGAAAAAAAACTCCCTCAATCTTTATTTAGGTTTGAGGTATAAATCTCAAACATGTAAAGCATAACCAAACAAAACTATAGAATAGAGTAACCCAAAATAAACAACTAATTACTATGCAATCTCATATCTTAAAGGATTTTTTTTTTTTTTTAACGGTTACTAATTTTTTTTTTCAAAAATGCTATCTTTAAGTTTTAAAAAATACAATTTTTAAAGTTTTTTATTTACAAAAATACGATATTAAAAAATCAACTAAAAAACAACAATTGGACAACAACTAAACATTAACCACTGCCTCATTGCGCATACTAACATGTTTTTTTTTTAAAAAATTAAAATATATTTGAAAACAACTAAACACCAATTAGACATTAACACAACAACAACAAAAATTATACATAAACTTAAACAACTATTCATAAACCTAAACAACTAAAAAATAACACAAAAATGAAAAACATGCAAAATCGTAAAAATTCAAAAATTTCTTTAAGATCGTAAAATTGAAAAAGAAAAATTCAGTCTGTAAAATGTAATTTTTTAGTGAAATTAAATGTATTATATATATTTCCATATCTTAAATATATATACAAAATTATGAAAATATCCCAATAAATAAAATCATTGCATACATGTGAAAATAACAACATTGTATCCAAAATAAATAAATAAACAAAAACACTGATATCCTAACTATATACCCTAAAAAAAAGACATTACTAAACTAAACTCATAAGTTGTAACATATTAAAATCAGTAACCAAACAACTAACTCAGAATAAATTAAGAAATAGAAACAAAATAGCAGCAACACAATGTATTAATAATCAATAAATATAGACAAAAGTAACCAAAATCTTACAATTGAATACAATAGGATACAACATATGAATAAAGATAAATGAGAACATGCCTTAAAAAAATCTCTTAAATCAATGGCATTTCAAATTTGATTGATGTGGAATCAAAAATGAAAGAAAAAATATCATATATTATTTTTTAAAGAAATTTGTGAAAATGACTTTTTTTTAAGTGATTTTTCACTTTTGCCTACTTTTGATAATTTTTTACAAAATGACATTTATCTAAAATTCGACTAACTGTTTGAATTTGTTGACCACTTGTCTAAATTTTCGACTAGCTGTCTAAATTATGAGATACCATTTTGCAAAGAATTATTAAAACTATGCTAAAGTGCAAAATAACTTTAAAAAATATGTCATTTTGCCAAAAAAAAAACCTAATTTTTAAGACTAAGTTATATCTGTAAAAATATTTTATGTTCAAAAGTTAAATAAAATTAAAAGAATGTATGGGGTGTAATTTTTTTAAAATTATATTTATGGAGTATTCTATGGTAGGGACTTCAAAAAGAGCCCCACCGGTGGGGTTCTTTTGTATTTATGACCTGTGAATAATTTTTGGCGCAATTTTTTTTATGATGGTATATATTGTAGTTATTTAGAGCATCCTGCAAATTTTCAGCAAATTCTAAATAATTTACAGTGCCGAAAACTAAGTTTAAACATATTATTTTCCACGCGCATAAAAAATTAGTCACGCGTGTAACAACCTGTTTTTAAACTAGTTTTCGGCACTGTAAATTATTCAGAATTTTCTGAAAATTTACAGGATGTTCTAAATAAGTACAATATACACGGTCATAAAAAAAATTGCGCCAAAAATTATTCACGGATTGAAAACACAAAAAAATCCCACCAATAGAGCTCTTTTTGAAGTCCCTACCAAATAAATTTCCAATATTTATACAGAGACCGTAAAGGGTACTTGTTTGAAGCATAATCCAATGGGGACCCTTCTATAGGTTGCACATGCAAACACCTGTGAAGTAATTCTCTGTTCTGACCCATCAACCACAGCACAAATTGTATTCCAAATGGGAAACTATAACTTAACTTGCAAAAGAATATTTCATTTTGAATTTTTTATTTTAAAAAAATAAAATAAAATAAAATAGTACTATAATGCCAATCCAAAATGTTTATCAGATGCTTTTTGATTCAGCAACACTCACAGCCTCAAAAAAACAAGAAAATTATATTAGGATTTTGGTCTGATATTCAGAATCTATAGAAGAATGAAGAAGAAGAAAAATCCCTGCAAAGAAAGATAGATTGACTCAAAAGTATTTTCTTTCCTCTGAATGCAATATCAAAGTGGGTCCAACAGCACATAATTATGCTGCCCACATGCCCAGAAAAGAGGAATAAAAAAAGTTGAAAGTTCATAATTCTAAATTTGGTGGAAAGATGTTTCAATATGCAGCTATATTTGATTATCATTTTTTTAAAATAAATAATAATAAAAAAATAAAAGAACAGATCAGAACCCTATGTCAGACTGGAAAGTATTTACTATTTCATTTTTATTCTTTATAATGTACATACTAATATGTAACTTTTTACAGTACTGAAGAGGCCAGTAAAAGTTTCATTTGGTCTCTTCTTCTTTTACCTTGATAATGAATAGTAAACATTGACATGTTTGGCCATAACACATAGCTCTAAGATTCATGTACTTTGGGATTTCAATCTTGACAAAGTAGAATATAAAAAAAAGTAAGCAAAAGAGAATGTGAAATATGAACTTAAAAACCCTAAGATAAGGTAAGATATAGCATTATATGAGTAATCATTTATTTACGGAGTCATTTGGCAAAATAACTTATTTTTTAAAATCATTTTGCACTCTAGCATATTTTTAATAATTTTTTACAAAATAGTCTCTCATAATTTAGACATGCGGTCGAAAAATTCAAACAACCAGTCGAGATCGAAAAATTTAAACAATTGGTTGAATTTTAAATAAATGTCATTTTGCAATAAATTATGAAAAGTAAATCAGAGTGTAAAATCACTTAAAAAAAAATAGATCACTTTCACCGATTTCTCTTTATTTACCCATAGACATTGTTAGCATTTTGTATAAAATTACACATTGTTACCAAAATTACTTGGATATTTCCATTGTTGCCTTCCCAGCAAATTGGAAACTCTAATAGGTGTTAGCAAAATTGAATCATGGAAATTGTTGTAAAGTACATAATGTGATTTATAATAGATAGTGTGTAAGGCAAATAAAGAACAATTTGAGTTTAAAAGTGAAGATTCTGTCTTAGAAACCCAAGCTGGAAGAACAATTATATGTCAAAAAGGCAAATTAGCTTAGCTGCTTCCAATCTCTCCTACTCTGTCTTGTCTCTTAAGTCTTTCCTCCATAGGTAAGCCCTTACTGTCCACTCCAAATCAAAAGACTTCAATCTTAAGCACCTTTTCTCTACATGAATAATAATAATAATAATAATAATAATAATAATAATAATAATAATCCCTTAGCAAAATGACTTATTTTTTAAAGTCATTTTGCATTCTAGTCTAGTTTTAATAATTCTTTACAAAATAATCTCTCATAATTTAGACAGCTAGTTGAAAATTTAGACAGGCGGTCGAAAATTTTAAATAACTAGTTGAATTTTAGACGGAAGTCATTTTGTAAAAAATTATCAAAAGTATGACAGAGTGCAACATCACTTAAAAAAAAAAAGATGTCATTTTCACCAATTTCTCTAATAATAATAATAAAAGATAATTACCAATACCCTTTTGACCTTTCAACCAATTTTCACTTATTTTAAGAATTAGAAGAAACATTTATTCAGATCTAGTACAATATATGTTGCCCAAAAACAATTTTGTGTATAATAAAATACAAGGCTCCCCATACTCAAAACTTTGAGAGTTGCAGTAGTTGGTTGAGTTTGCCTGTATACCTAACTTATATCCAACCAAAAAGTCCCATAATTTTCTAGTATGAAAATGTACAATAATTTTCAATACAATACAAAACTAAACTCATACTGATTTTTTTTTTTTAATGGGTACTCATTAAGCAAGCGTTTGAGTAAAGGTGGAAAGGTTTTGGTCTTCATTCAACAAAGGTAAAATCCACTTTATGATGGCAAAGTGGGCATTTTGGTAATTTCAAAGCTTGGCTTAGTGTAATTCTATATTTGGTTTTCATAGCTTTAAAGCCAACTTTTGTTTTGTAACCACCTTCAACAGGAGAAAGATAGCTATCATTAGTATTCATTCCAAGAGGAAAATAATAGGACTACAAACAAAGTAGAAAGAAGTAAGGAAGAGAGTTTTTCTTTTTTGTTTTGAAAGATTTTGAAGAAGAAAAATGACAACACCAAATAGACCACAGCAACAGCAACAACAGATGCAAAAAGTGAAAAACTCAGGAATTGTTAGCGGCAATGGCACCAGCCCAACAAAGGAGGACAAAGAAGAGGAGCTTTCGAGGTCTGCGCTGGCCATGTTCCGAGCCAAGGAAGAGGAAATCGAGCGAAGGAAAATGGAGGTTAGAGAGAAAGTTCAAGCTCAGATGGGAAAAGTTGAAGAAGCAACTAAGAGATTGGCTGATATTCGCGGAGTAAGTGATTAATTAAATCTACTATCTTATTATGCTAAGTGTTGGCTTTTGTATTGAATTTTTGGCCAAAATAAAGAAAAAGATACACTAAATGGTTTATGTAGGTAATGTTTTTGTGAAGATGAGCTCTGCTAAAGAACTTTTTAGGCTATGAAACTTTCATACTTGTGTTTTGTGGTGATAAAACAACATGAAAAGCTACATATTTAGATTGGTAATTAATGTTTTTGTGAAGATGAAAGTGTTGTGTTTTTTGGTGATAAGAAACATATTAATAATTACTTTTGAAAACTTAATTTGATGTGTTTTGTAGGAACTTGAAGCACTTACAGATCCAATGAGGAAGGATATTGCAGTGATTAGAAAGAAGGTTGATTTGATTAACAAAGAGTTAAAGCCATTGGGGCTGAGCTGCCAGAAGAAGGTAAAAACTATTTATTTATGAGATGCCTATTTTACTGCCTTTTTTTTCAACTTATTTTCTTCTAGAGTTTTTACCTAATTTCATGTTAATTCTCATCAAAGATATTAGTATAATAAGAGAATATGAAATTAGAGGGAATATCCCATTTTTTATTTGAGAAATTAGTGAAAATGACTTTTTTTTTTTTTTTTTTTTTTTTAGTGATTTTGCACTCTGACCTACTTTTGATAATTTTTTGCAAAATAGTCTGTCTACAATTCAACCAGCTGTCTAAATTTTTCGACCAGTTGTCTAAAATTTTCGACCACCTATTTAAATTTTCGACTAACTGTCTAAATTATGAGATGTCATCTTGTAAATTATTATTAAAACTAGACTAAAGTGCAAAATGACTTTAAAATATAGGTCATTTTGCCAAATGACTATTTTTATAATCATGTTGATGGTTTAATAAACAAGTTTAAAAATTGATAATTTCACAAAGAGATGGTATTCCACTTATACCAATTTTATATTCTTTATTTGAATCTACTTTAATTTAATTATGTATTTCCAAATCTAGTGTTGTGTGACTCTTAATATTAATGATCATTTTATTTTATTTTTATAGACTAAACTTATTAAAATTAGGGTCATTTGGCAAAATGACCTATTTTTTAAAGTCATTTTGCAATCTAACATAGTTTTAATAATTCTTTACAAAATGATTTCATATAATTTAGGGAGCTAGTCGAAAATTTAGACAATTAGTCAAAAAATTCAAATAATCGATCGAAAATTTTAAACAGTCAGTCAAAAAATTTAGACAAATGGTCAAATTTTAGACTACCATTTTGCAAAATATTATCAAAAGTAAACCATAGTACAAAACCACTAAAAAAAATCATTTTATGATCTAGGCTTCCTACCTACTCCAAATCAATGTGTGCACAATAATATATAAATATGATTACCTTGGCAGCTAAGCTGATCATTTTATAGTACAGCAAGCTGTTTCATCCAAATTCATGAGTGCAATTTCTTCTTTGTCTTTAATGGCTCATCATTTGTCATAATAAATACCCCAAATGAATCCTACAAAAGAGTATTTATTTTTCAAAAGAAAAATATAAAGTTCTTTAACTCTCTATTATTGGTTGCAGGAGAAAGAATACAGAGATGCTGTTGAAGCTTATAATGAGAAGAACAGAGAAAAAGCTCAACTAGTTGGAAAGTTAATGGAGGTAAATTTTCATCTTCACTTGAATATAAATATAAGAGGAGAAATTAGTAAAATTTACATCTTTTTTTAAGTAATTTTGTACTTTAGTTTACTTTTAATAATTTTTTGCAAAATAATCTCTATCTAAAATTTGACCAGTTGTCTAAATTTTTCAACTAGCTGTCTAAAATTTTAGATCGACTGTTTGAATTTTACAAAAAATTATTAAAATTAGGCTAGAATGCAAAATTTATTTAAAAAATAATTCATTTTGCAAGGGACCCATATAAGAAAAATTATCAGCCCATTATTTGAAAAAGATTTCATAATAGAGAAATTTGTGAAAAAACCTATTTTTTAAGTGATTTTGCACTCTGGCCTACTTTTGATAATTTTTTTGCAAAATAACATGTCTAAAATTCGACCTGTTGTCTAAATTTTTCGAACACCTGTCTAAATTTTCAACTAACTGTCTAAATTATGATAAATCATTTTGCAAAGAATTATTAAAGCTAGACTAAAGTGCAAAATGACTTTAAAAAATAAGTTATTTTGCCAAGAAGCCCTTCATAATAACATTTACATAATCTTTGTATGATTAATGTCATTTTTTTCTTTTGGTCAGCTGGTGACTGAAAGTGAGAGACTGAGGCTGAATAAACTAGAGGATCTCAGCAAAAACATAAAAGTTCTTCTGTAAGATATCATATATGATGATCAAAATATAACCATATGGGGTTTGTGTGTGCTGTGTATTAAATTAGAGCCACTTCTTGGTTGTTGATTTTTTCTTCTTCTTCTTCTTCTACCTGATCCTGATTTCTGTCACTGTAATTTGTATTTCTTTGGGTAATGAAGATTTTCTCCTCTAAAAAAAGGGTATCCTTCAACATTGATTTTTCAGTTATTAACACTTCAACTTCTGGGGATTGCAATGTTATTGTATAGTGTTATGATAGGTGTCTGTAAGTGTCCAAGGATATGAGAATTTACAGTGAATTTCAGATTGCTGTGTATTTTCATTATCCAAATCACTAAATTGATGTTTTTTTATTTTTTTCAGAATTGCTACATCTCTGATCCTAATTTTTGAGAGTGTAATTTTGTGTTTGTTTGTCTCTTTTTTTTCCACTTCAAGTTCAACCCATTTGCAGTTTCTTTTTCTGTTTTAAAATTAAGTATTTATTAAGAAGAAGAATTGCGTAGCCCAAATATTTAATGTATTAAATTTGCTCTAATGCATATAACTTTGAAGTATGAACTAACCTAAAATTAAACACGTCATTTATATCTCTAACATTCTAAATATCACACTCAATGTATTATAAAGGAAATGTATAAGAGGAAGTAAGTTTTAAAGCCAAAGAAGCACTAAATGCCATTTGATCTTCCTCTTTGTCCAATAAAGACCATACAAAAATTTTTAGTAGGGATTGTTTTTAATCTATTACTTTTAGTATTTCCAGGATTTTGATAAGTTTTAACTCTATTTCTTTTATATTAAGGTGTATAATGTGTTAAGAAATTCAAGATAATTTAGAATGTCAAAATAAAGATTTAAATAGTCTATTGAACACTTAGTATAAATATTGAAACATGCACGCGTACAACAAACTGTTTGTAAAAAAAATTAAAATTGCAACTAATTTATGTGTCAAAAATACTAAAAATATATTTAATCACTATTGTAGTGTACCCATATAAGCAAATTCCACAACTAATTACCAAAAGGGCAAAACTATCCATTGTCATCATAATGTAAAATTTAAAATGATCGTGGTTGTCTTTATAGTGATTCAAATACTCAATAAATAAGACACCAAAGCCAACTTGCAATAACTAAATCTAAACCATATCATAATATTGTATCCACCAACACCTTACCCCTTCATATCTTTTTATATATTTATTTACAATGGAGATTTGAATGCTCACACTCACACTCACACTTGAGCTAGCCCCAAGTCTTTATATCTCATAAATCACCATAAGAGTAATGATATGTACACTCAAAATATGCACTCAAACATTATACACAGTAACGTGTCACTGTTTTTTAAAATAAATAATGATTTGTGCACCTAAAATATACATCCAAACATTACGCACAATGATGTGGCAGTTTAGTCTAGTCAATCACATTTATTAAAACTGAGACACACTGTAAAAACAATGACTTTTAAAATAGTGGTACCAGTTTTAATAAATATGATTGGTTAGGCTAAACTGCCACATCACTGTTTGGTTGTATATTTTGAGTGCACGTATCATTACTCATCACCATAATGACTTCGCAACATCGAGTTTGAAACAAGGTATTCACCTACAAAGGCAATCTTCCTTTTAAACTATAAATGACTGATTTCTTTTTCAACTAATTGAAAACAGAAACAAAAGCACAATTCTTTAGACTGCTTATTCCTCGGACAAAAACAGTGTACAGATATAACTGGCAAAATTTAGTAAGACCACTCATGCCTATAAGAAAAGTTTCTCAGTTGTAGAATGATTTCTAATCCTACAACATACACTAGCACTATTTACACAAGTAAAAAACTTTAATGAGAGAAATAAGTTGTAAAGTGTAAACAATACATATGTACGAGAAGTTAGTGAGTTAGCTTAGCTGCAAGGATTCCTACTCCCAATCATGAGGAATGACAGATCATTACGTCTAGTAATGTTTATCTCAACATTCAATTTGTCATGTTTGCTCCTACAGACAAAATAAACACATGAAACAAAATGGCCTTGTAAGTATAACAAGAGAGATCCATGGTAGTAGTAGTTACAGTACTTAGTACTTCGACAATTGATGAAGAACACACCTAAATATCTCTACACAAAATGTAAATGAGGATGCCAAACCAAAAGAATTAGGACTGAAAACGAAAACAATAAACATCTCTACTGAATGCATAATCAACTAATCTACCTCATGAAAGTATTAGATGCATTACTAATAGGAATACTAACTAATCACTTGTTTGCTTGGCATAATCACACATGAAATAAGGAAATATAAGATTGGTAGGGAAAAGCAGACAACTAAGTATTTAAAAGTTCATGCTGCATAAGAATATAACTATGGAAAGGAATCAAATGTTCAAATCTTAACAGTAAATTTATTTCAACTACTGTCGATATTGGACTCTTTAAACTATGAAACAACAATACCCACAAAAGGAAATAACAAAACATTGATTACCACTTTGAGAGCAGTATTAGTTCCTTGCTTGAAACAGTAAGCATAGATGTATAATCCACTAAATCACTGGTGATCTTAATGAGCAAAAACAGTGTCATTACGCCTAGGTGGTCTATCAGGAATGCTTCCCGGCTTGAACTTTGAGGCCTCGTGTTTCGCCAGTTCATGTGGCACAGGACTGTTACTCGAAATGAGCATTTGCTTGAGATCATAAAAGACATCAGTATCGTGCATAGTTAAGAACGTGGAAGCAATTCCAGTCTTCCCTGCACGACCAGTACGCCCAATACGATGAGTGTACATCTCAATATTTCCGGGCATGTCATAGTTAATGACATGAGCAACGTCAGGTATGTCAATACCACGCCCAGCAACATCTGTAGCAACAAGAACATTATATCTCTTGGTTCGAAACCCTTCAAGGCTTATTTCTCTCTGTTCTTGTGATTTTCCACCATGCAAAGTCGTCACACGATAGCCAGCCCTGTCCAAATTCTTGGCCACACTATCAGCATTCTTCTTCGTGTTAACAAAAACAATGGCAGTCTTATCACCGAGCTCGTCGAGCAACCTCTGCAATCTACTAAACTTCTCAGATTCCTTAGTCATCATCACATTCTGGGTGATCAACTCAGTGGCCTTTCCAGCAGTACCAATAGTGACAACAACAGGATTTCTCAAGTACTTTCTCGCAAGCCGCTCCACAGCAGGGGGCATGGTGGCACTAAACATGTAAGTTGTTCTATAGATCCTTTTCTCATCAAGCTCTTCATCTTCATTCTCTGGTTTTAAATTGCTCGAAGGCATAGCATCCAAGACACCCACAACCTGAGGCTCAAAACCCATATCAATCATTCGATCAGCCTCATCAAGAACAACATAGTTACACTGATTTAGAACAGCATAACGCCTCTCCAAGCAATCAATTAAACGCCCTGGAGTAGCAATCACAACCTCACACCCCTGTCTGATCTTAAAGCCCTGCTCTTCAATAGACTGCCCACCTACAATGGAGACCACTTTGATGCCCATGTAATGAGCGAACTTCATAGTCTCATCCTCAATCTGCTGAGCAAGCTCACGAGTGGGTGCCATGACAACAGCATAAGGTCCCTCAGCCTCATTCTCTTCGCTTATTGGGGGTAACCTCGAAATGTAAGTCAACATAGGAAGAACAAAAGCAGCAGTCTTACCAGAACCAGTCTCAGCAATTCCAATAACATCACGCTGTTGAAGGCCGAGTGGAATCGCCGCCATTTGAATCGGCGATGGCTTCTTGTAACCGGCTCTCTCCACGGCCTTGAGCAGATCAGGATTCAATTTACTCTCTGGCCAACTCCTCATTGGCCGAGGTATCCTCGAACCCTTGTATGAAATATTGAAGTCCTCTCTGAATATCCTCCAATCTCTCTCAGTCATCTCTTCAAGCTTCTTCTCACTCCAATGGCGATCAACTCTCATGTCAAACGTATCATAGAGATCAGCAGCCTCCTCCTTGAGCTTCTGAGCAGCAGCCTCCTCGGGCCTCTCCTCAATACCCTCCTTCTTTCGAATCTCATCCCTAAGATCCTTCTCATTCTTGGCAGCAAGCTTCTTCTGCTCACGCCGGTCCATGCCAGCCCGAAAACCTCTTCCAAACAAAAGCTGAGCCTCGTGAGGATTCTGGTAGAGAGCATTCATGTCCCGGGAAGTGTCCTCAGTGTTCTCCCAATCGAAAGAGAACCTAAACTTCTCACTCGGCTTAATAACCCTCTTCTTAGGCTTCTTCGATCCAAGATACTGCTCTTTGATCGCTTCAAGCTCCTTATCACGCTCTCTCTCTGCCAATTTCTCTACGCGAGCGCGATCTCGTCCCTTGGTCTCATCTTCTCGTTCCCTCTCTCTATTACGCCGGTCCGACTCACGGCCCGACCGGTCTCTTTCCCGTTCCCTGTCCCGCTCGCGGTCCCTGTCTCTATCCCTATCCCTATCTCTCTCTCTATCTCGGTCTCTATCCCTATCCCTATCCCTCTCCCTCTCCCTATCCCTATCTCTGTCTCGATCCCGGTCCCGGTCTCTGTCTCTGTCACGGTCGCGGCGATCATAATCGGAGGGTTTGTGATGGTCATTATTGTTTGGGGCGACGGCGGCGGAGGAAGAGGGAGAACCGGAGCGAGCTTGGGTAAGAAGCAAGTGCTGGCGGCGTTTTTGGTCCTCGAACTCGTCTTGGCGGCGCTGGAGGGCTAATTGCTCGCGTTGAGCTTTGGTGAGGAAGACAGGTTTCTTCAAGCTGCCATTGATGGCGGCTCCGCCGAGGTCGTCGACCGGGGCTCGTTTCATTAGGGTTTCGGGTGAGAAAGGCAACGGCACTGAAGTTTCCCAAACTTTCACACAAAATTGAGATATTTCTTTTCGTCTTCGAATACAAACAAACTTACTACTCAGACAAAAGCTCTTATTTCATTTTAGGGATAATATTCAATGCTTCAATGTGCCACGTGTGTATGCTTGTTGATCAAACTTAGGGATGTTTGGTACGGATAAAGTAAAAGTGGGAATGAGAATTTAAATCCATTTATATGTTTAGTTTAAATTTTAAGGGGTTAAAGTTAATAATTTGTGTGGTTTCACATGTATTTTAAAGATAGAGTGAATTATTTTGTACACAAGAGTTTAATATTACCTTCATCTTAAGTTTATTTATACTTTCCAAAGCAACTCAACTACTCAAAACAAACATTATTTATTGGATAAACTTCGAGGCAAAGTATTTTTGGCTTATGCCCAAAGGTTGTGTCAATGTTGATTTCATGGGGTGCAAATTCCTTTTATCTATATATATATAATGCAATTTAGGATTTTTTTTCGTGAAACTACGACATATATATTATTGTGCTTTCGAATTTTTTCGGATCTTTAAAAATTTCTACGAAACTATTCACACTATTGTAAAGTGAGATTTTCATTCAACTTTGTCAAATGTGACTAACAGTATGCTGACGTGGCCGTTTCTTTATTGATTTGTTCTGACCATGTTAGCACCACATGTGTAATTTAAAATTATTAAAAATTAATAAATTTAAAATAAAATCATTACACTAAAAATAATTTAAATTAAATCAAATTTTAGAAAATTAACTTTTCTTTTTATAAATTATGATTTATTTTAAATTTGTTAATTTTTAATAAAAAAAAGATTTTTAATATTTTTAAATACAAATGTGGCGTTGATGTGGCCAATATGCATCAGCATATTGTTAGCCGCATTGGACAAAATTAGACAGAAGTCTCACTTTACAACACAGTAAATAATTTGAGAGAATTTTTAACAACCCGAAAAAAATAAGAAACATAATAAAATATAGATCATAATTCAGGAGCAAAAATTATAAATAGCCTAAATATAATACATGGATGGTACACCATTTTGGACACAAGGAAACAACTAAATCTATTAGTTAACCATCTCTAATGGAGATGTTTGATAGCTATTGAAAATATACAAAAGTAATGCTTTTTTTTATATTTTATTATTGATAGTTAAATAAAATAATAAAATAATTAAGTAAAAAATCTAGCATCTATTACTCATAGATAAAAATAATACTACAATAATAAAAATAAATTAAAAAGTATAGTATTTATGGTGTTACAAAATATACATTATACTATAATGTGTGCTAAATTTAGCACAATTTTTAGCATGTACCAAATTTAGCACAACTTTTGTCACATTATTAGAGCAACTTTTTTATAAAGTGAACTATATTTTAGTAATACATTACTAATTTGAAATTCCATCAAAGATGCTTTAGTTTAGAGTAGCATCGGCTCATCTCTTTTTCCAATTTTACTTTACGAAAGAGTGGTGTACGCATGTTAGTAGATATAGCATCACATTACTTTGATCTAGAGAACTTTCCTCGGTGTGAAGCCAAGAGAGTTTTCAAGAAGCGTGAAAGGGAGAAAAATTATAACAAAAGCAGAAGATTTATCCATATATAAAAAGGTATATGAAAAGGTAGGCAACTATTTGATATTATGTATTTTTGTAAAGTATCATTTTGGTATTATGTGTTTACAAATAATGCTCATTTGGTATCCTTCATTTTAAAATCGTACATATTTGGTACCTTGTATTTTAAAATCGTACATATTTGGTAACCTAAACTCAAATTTAATTAATAAAATTTTACCAATTTAATCAAATTACTCTCAATCACACTAGCTACAAATTATATATAATTGTTGACAGTATGGTCATATTGACAAAATTTTATTATTTATAATACAAAATATTTATGTTTGCAAAATACATGATATTATATGAGCATTATTGAAAATAGAAGATCCTAAAATAATATTTTGCAAAAATAAAGATTCCAAAAAAGTAAATTCCCTATATAAAATGATCTCAATCATGGGGCAATATTTTTTCGAGTATGTATTTCTTCCAAAACAAAAAATGTCTTTTAAAATTTGATCTGCACAAATGTTCAGGCTAAATGTCATTTTAGATCACACTTTCTAGTGTGTGTGAGATCTTTTCACTTAAATGTCACTAATTTTTCTGTATTGGACGAATATCTTCATATTGACTGAATGCATGCCGAATATTTTATGTTTTTGACTATATGTCAAATATCTTTGATCATTATTTGATTCATTGTTAACTTTTAACTATATGTCACCTATTTTTTATGACTCATTGATTCCTTATTAACAGTTATTAATGTTATTTTTCTCCCTAAACTGTTGTAAGTATTTCTAACAAATAACTCTCTCTATTTTATATGATTTGATTAAAGAATAATATAGTCTGAAAAAAGACATGTCCTTCCACCAATAAGTGGTTTTCCTTGTTTCTCTTTATGTGGATCTATTATATAAGTGTGAAATTTTAGTTTTTGAATTAGTATATATGTGATGAAGTTGCTATAATGGGAGTATTTACTCAAAAGTGTTGATTCTATGAATGAGAAATTGGTTTTAGCTTTTTTATTTTTTTATTATATTATCATCCATTTTATAAAAAATAAAAAAAAATTGATTTGTGTTGATGACACCTTAGCATTTGAGTTCCCGAGCTAAAAATCTTAACTTCCCTATTTTTTTCCCATTTAGGGTCACAACCCGCTACTTGGTCGGAGGGCAAAGCCCTCCCTGTTGGAGGACACGGGCCGCGGCATGCTCACTCATGCCGCGATGCCTGAGCGAACCAGAGTCATCGCACGTGTCGTTTATTTCTCTTGAAGGTTTTTGTCGTTTTTGACGTCTACACGTCGTTGGCAAAAAACGCGATCAACATTTTGGTGCTTTCATTGAGAGCCTGAAGAGAAGAAGCACACGACTATCATATCGAAATGGCGCCCAAGAATACCAATGTGGCATCCAAAAAGGCAGGCACGTCAAAGGAGCCTGCTAGATCAGAAGAGCCTGGACCGCAAAACCCAGAGACTGAGCCCAGGGTGTTTCTCGAGGAGACCACTCCAGAAGTTGAACAACTCCAGGAAGCAATAGGCACTTTCCAAGAGGAGATGATGCAATTCAATGCTCGGCAGGAGTCTTTCGCTGAAGAGATGGCCAAGCAGAGAGCTGTGTTAGAGCAGCAAAGACGCGATATGGAGGCCAAGAGCGAAGAGCTCAGACAGCGACAGGAGGAAGTCGACCGGAGACATCATGAAGCAGCACTTGCTCTAGAAGCGGCTACCCAATTGGCCCAAGCCAATGCTCAAGCCGCAGCACGAGCAGCCACCCAGGGAGCAAGAAATAATAATGCTGGTCGGAGGACCACTGACAGAGCCGATTCTCGAGGACCGGACAAAAGCAGGAGTAACCCCCCTGGTCGGGAAGATGATGGAGACCGATCCAGAACTGCCTCGACGCAAAGGGAGCACTCTAGAACCCCCTCCAGGAGCCACCGATCAGAGACTTCTAGATCAGGGAGTCACCAATCGGGTAGTAAAAAGACTCCACCCAAGCAGGATCAGACCAAGACTCCTCTAGATAAGAGGACTTCACAATTCAAAGATGGGCATGGTCGTGATGAGGCTGATAGTCATCACACCGACCAGTCAAAGGAAAAGGAGGGCAATGACCAACAACGAGGAAAGGACTGCCCGGGGCGTACCGAAAGGCCTCCACTACACCCCACCCAGCAGCGTAGTGGGAGAGCGCAAGTCCCGCGTAGTAAGCCCTCTGAAAAATCAAAAAGTATGGTATTCGATCGGGTAGGAGAGAATGCTTCCCGGAAGGATCTGAGGGACGTTATCACCAACAATAGGAGGACCGCCCCGGTCGAAGGGCAAAATCTGAACCGCCCTGCCAGTCAAGTAGAAATACTTGACGACAGTGCACCAGATGGTAATGCCCAACCAGGCGGTCAAGACCTTGGAACTTCATCAGTTGCACCAGCCATCCAAGCCCAACTTGACATGCTAACAGCTGCAGTGCAAGGTTTGTCAAAACGACCTTCCGGGATAGATGGGATAGTGTAACGACCCCAAATTCGGTATTAAGGCTTGGGGCCTGGGATAGTGTACCTAGAGGGCATAAAGGAATTCTGTGTGTGTCTTTTATGAGTTTTATGCATGATTATGATTTAATGCACGTTATATAATTATGTGATTAATTGTGATGCATGACTACGTGAATTAGTATGCATGTAGACCTGATTGAGCATGTTTGTAATTTGGCCATGTTGGGCATGACTATGTTGATACCTGTGATCTATGACTCGAGACGATCTTAGAATGAGCGGGTTAGCGGAAAGTCAAAGCGGGAACCTGTGCCAGGCTTGGGTTAAGCCTGGGGAGTTTAATTGAGAATCTGGGAATATATTTGATGATTAATCCGGTATTGAGTAGCGAGCGGGAATTATTAGGAACACTTGAGGAATTAGTGGGAATTTGGGTAATATGACTAAAATGCCCTTTATGGACATAAAGGTTTATAATTAGTAAGGGAGGGCATTTTGGTCATTAGGCTTGTAAGAGAGAAAATAAAGAAGGTCTTTATACTTGGTGGATTTTTTTAGAGAAAAGGATAGGCTGAAAGAAAGAAAGAAGGAAGAGAGGGAAAACTGAAGGGTTTGGCTTTGAAGATTCGGTTTGTGGCTCTCCCAACCATTTCACTTGATTTTTCTTGAGGTTAAGCTCAGTGGGAAGCTAGGGTTAGCTGAGCATCAAGGATCCTAAGCTAGGCTTGAGGATTGGCAAGAGATTAGCAAGATCAAATCAGAGATTTGAGGTAAGTTCTTGAGATTTTCGGTTTTAGGGTTTTGCTGGTTTTGAGCTGTATTTTTGAGCTAAATGGATGGGGTTTTTGGGGAAAACAGGTCAAGGTTGTGAAGGTGCAAGCCAAGGAGGTCTAGGGTTCAGTTCAAGGTCGAAATTCCACCCACGGTACGATTTCTAAGACCCTATCCTTGTTGTTTGAGTGATTTTCTGGTTTTTGGGTTCATTGGGTTAGATTTTGAATTGTGGGTTGCTTGAGCTTGGGATTGAGTTCATGGGGTGCTTGGGATGAGTGTGTGGTGTATATAAGTTTGTTTTTGGGCTTGGGAAAGAGTTGGACAAGTTTGGGTTCGAAATGGGGGAAGAAAATCGCAAGATGCGATTTTTGGTTTTGGTCTACTGCAGCTAGCGCTACAGCGCTAGGCAGGGGGCGCTGTAGCGCTAGCCCCTGTCTGGTGAGGGTGGTTCTGCTTGTAGCGCTACAGCGCTACCTTTTGAGCGTTGTAGCGCTGCACTGTTCACAGAGGGGATTTTTGGGCTTTTGTGAAGGGATTTTGACCTAGGGTTCGGGGCTCGATTCCGCCACTTTGTTTTGGGGATCTAGGACTTCCCGGGGGCTCGGGATTAGTCCCGAGGCTAGGTTTTGGACTTGAGGATTGGTGGTGACTTTGATTTGTGGATTTTGCTTAGGTAAGCGCTAGGGCTCGGGTAAGATCGTGCTCAAGGAGTCAGGTTGATCAAGGCTACTGAATCTAAAGGTAAGAAAACCGTAACACCCGAGAATAGGGCATGGCCCCACCGTGTGATTGTAAGGCATGGCCCAGATTGTATTATGTGCAAATGTTTAACCTTAAATGAATCATGATGTGTGTGAATGATTATTTTGAATGTACTATATGTGTGATTATGATGAAATGAACGGCAAGGGCCGAGTGCGGCGTAGGCCGGGTACGGCCGTGGGGCCGAAAGTAACACACAGCACATGGGATGCTTATATTCAGGGTGGGACCCAAGGGATACATGAGTTATCCTCGCAGTGAAAACCGAAACCCCAGGCTTTGGTAAGGCCTCGGGGGCGGCTTGGCCGTACTTGTTTATTATGATGGTTTTCCTATGTATCAGTGAATTATGCCAACTATTTGATTTGCATATGTTATGTACTTTTTGGGTTTTCTTGCTGGGCTTCGGCTCACGGGTGCTCCGTGTGGCAGGTAAAAGCAAGGAGTCAGTCAACCGGCCATGAGTATGGAGAGCGTGGGGGCGGCGCGTACATGTTCGGCCTGCCCGACTGCTTTGGTTGGGGGCATTTTGCATATGGCTGTATTAAATCATTCTTTTGATAACTGATCAAGTGTAAATCTATTTTTGAGTTGTAAATATTTTGTAAACCTTACTTTGGGATCCCAGATGTTTTACATTTAACGTTTTCAATGAAACTAATCATTTTCGAAGAGTACAGCCTTAAACTCTGATTTATTCACACTTTTGGTTTTAGAAACCACTTAGAGTCAACTAAATGCACAATTTCGTTTTTAAACTCACTTAGTAACGGCTCTAAGGTAGTAGGGCGTTACAGATAGACCATCGGAGTGGCAACCCATTTTGTGCCCGGGTTAGAGCAGCCCAGCCGCTGGCAAAATATAAAGCACTAGTTCTGCCAATATATACAGAAAAGGTAGATTCCATCAGACATGTTGGGAAGTTCGAGGACCATATGGAATTGCTCGGAGTAAGTGACGATTATCAGTGTAGAGTTTTCCCAACTACATTGTCGGATACTGCCCAGAAATGGTATTGGAAGTTTAAGCCAAACTTCATTACCTCTTAGGAAGCATTCAAGAATGAGTTTTGTAGACAATTCAACACTGCCCGGACTCCACCAGTGTGTTCCAACCTCTTGGCAGATATCAAACAAGGAAACACATGAGTCTCTAAAGAATTATATACAGAGATTCATGAGAGAAGCCAATAGAGCAACTGCTGTAGGATACGAGGGGAAGATGGTTGCAATATCCGCTGGGATAACTTATCGGAGCCCTTTGTGGGATAGCATACATAGAAATCCAATTTCAACACTTCAACAATTTATTGACTGAGCAAATAAGTATATGAAATTGGATGATGCAATCGAGAAAGAGGAGAATGGCATAAACAATCCGGGCGGATCAACGGACTCTCCTAAGGATGGTGGAAAGAAACGTGGAAATAACAGGTCTGACCACCATGAGGAAAATAAAGTAAAGTTGAGTTCAAATGAAAAGCCAACCAAGTATGAGCCTCTGTTCACTAACTACACCACTCTCTCGGCAAGCCGAGCGGAAATATATCTTGCTAGTCATGAAGAGGTTCCCTACAAGAAACCTCCACCCATCAGGAAAGAGATGAGGAAGAGAGATATGAATAAGTTTTGTCGTTTCCATGGAGATTATGGTCATGAAACGAATGAATGCAATCACCTCAAGGACAAGATAGAATTTCTTCTCTGGTGGGGCAAGTTGAGGAAGTGCCAGGCAGAGACACCCCAAGGAGAAGGAGGCAGCAGCAATCTTGGTTTCAGATGACAAAGATCTCCACCCTTGCAGCTCGGACCTGCGGACTTTACCTTGGACACTATATGTGGAGGTTCCACACTTAGTTGAGGATAGCAACGAAGCAAGGGAGAGGTATGCTGAGCGGGAGTGCTAGGATCAGAAACCACTGGAGTGGTGAGCATCGGAGGATATATTATTTCTAAATACCGCTTTCAGAGTGGTAGCTTGATTTCGAGTTGTTTGACTTGTTATTTAAGTTTGGTTTATGAGCTGGTTATTTGCTAACCAGTCATTTTATTTTTGAACAATTTTGGTTGTTTAAGACTCATTATTAGACATGTTTTGTCCTTTTTAATTTATGAGTAATAAAAGAGACTACGCGCAGCGTGGTCAATTCTTGCTACAAATATGCATGTGTGTTAGTTATCCGAGCAGTGTTCAACTGGTCGGTAAAATCGAATAGTGTTCAACTGGTCGATACGTTCAAGCAGTGTTCAACTGCTCGAATATTTTCCATATATTCTATGTGTTTCACGAGTAATTAACTGCTCGAACAGATTCGGTCAAGTAGCAAGTGACCCAAGATCTTTCAACCCTCGATTGATTGGGGGGCACATGGGGTATGCTCGTATATAATTTAACACATGAAATAAGAGCACGAGTTAATATATCTGTTTTTAGGCTGACTTGTAAATTTTTGAAGTCCAAAAAGGTCATTAAGCTAACTTGTTTGACAAAGCTTATTTAACTTGGAATTTTTTAAAATTTCAAGTTAGGAGCAAATATTCGTGTGACAATAAACATTATGCTCATAAAATATTAGAGCAATAAGAGTGTGAGAAAGTATACTTAGTATGGACTTATGAAATGTCTATAATTTTTAAGTTAGAAAACTAAGTACTCATGCGAAGATATAAGACATACACCAGAGTGACTTTACTATTCTAAAAAAACTTATAACTTTTTAAGTCTAAAAAAGACTTAGAATGTTTTAAGTTAACAAAGAAAAGTAAAGTATAAATGCCAACAACTCAGCTGTAAGAGAGAAATATCAAAGCTGCTAAGCAACAATTGTCTTCACAAGAATAAAGAGCAAACTACTAGCCGGGTACAAGGTTTAGCTGATCAGGTGCAAAGTTTTCCTGGTCGGGAGAGCAGATACAACTTCCCTGGTCGGCTAAGCATGTATCACCGATCGAGTAGGAAACTCTGCTGTTTAGCATGAATAACATCGATGAGTCCCTGGAGTGAATTAAACAAATCAATCAGTTCAACAAAAAAATATTTATTTTTACTACTTAGATAAACATTTTTTAAGAAGTAAGAATATAGAGTGCATGAGGAAAAAGAGACTTTGATGTCTAAATTGCTTGGGGGCATTCATGTGTCTGAGCAGTACACATGACCGATCGGACGGGTGTGTATGCCCGAGTGGCTGCATCGGGTATGTCCGAGAATGCCGAGAAGTTGCGCCTGCTGTCCGAGCGGATGGTGATGGCCGATCGGCTGGAGGCTAGTCCGAGCAGATGCGCGTGATGGCTGGGCGGATGCCGTGATGTCCGATCGGCTTGAGGACTAGTCCGAGCAGATGCACGTGATAGCTGGGCGGATGTTGTGGTGTCCGATCGGCTGGAGGCTAGTCCGAGTAGCTGGCTGCATCCGAGCGGTGTGGGGGGTATTCGTCTGAGCAGTTGGGCGCGTTTTGGCGGATGGTGGTGTGCATGTCCGAGGAGCATCAAGGTGTCCGAGGGGCATCAAGGTGACCGATCGGTGGGCATAGAAATTCAAGACTAAATCTTTCGCGTCCGAGCAGCTTGGGGCATACCCATTGTCCGAATGGTTAGAAAAAATAATGACCAATTAACTATAAGGTCCAAAAGGACAATAAATCTCAAGGACATGGGGCACAAACATGTTTTCTTACTCATGGGATACTACCACAAGATCAAAAAATATAATTTGAAGAAATCAAAAGACAAGTTCAATCGTGGGATTACGTGAAAGTTATCGACCGAATGGAAGCTTTTGGATGACCTCAAAAGCATTTTGCTAGAAGAAAAGTTTATTATGTGAGTATATCATATAATAAACTTGGGGGGCAAATGTTATCCCCAAAAATTGGAGTTCGATGACGTGGCAATAGAAATGACAAATGACAAGGAATGGTTGGGTGATCTGGCTTATGAGTGACCTTGTAATGCCCTGAATTCTCCGATGTATTTAACGGCGTGAACAGTAGGCCGGGAGGGCCGTACTTGCTTAATTATGTTATTAATTGATTAAATGCATGTATATGTTGATTATATTATGATATGATGTGAAATGCATGCATATGTGTCCATATTTCTTTATACAGGGGTGTGATGGTAATTTGACCCGTTGAGGGTAAATTGATTATTTATTCACATGTTGGTGATATAATTTGAGACCACATTATAATGTGGGTTTGTTCGAGCTATTTGGCATGAGACGATCAAGGAATGTTAAATATCGGTTTGGTCATAACGGGCTTAAGCTCGGGGCTCGGGGTGAGTCTCGGGGTGCTTTTAATGTTTAGAGTGTTACCGGGTATTAAAGGGTAACGGAATGTGAAATATTGGTGTTTGAGAATATTGAGATTAGCGAGAATTGGGAAGCGTTAATTATCATTGACGGTGTAGGTGGAAAATGTCAAAAATGCCCTTGAGTTGGTTTTAGAAGCTTTATTATACCTAGGGGTATAATGGTCATTTGTGTTTAGGATATATATGATGTATGGATGGCTGGAAAACAGAACCCAAAACAGAGTTTTGCTTCTTCTCCTTCCCGTAGGTTCATTTCTCTCTTCTTCCTCTTTGGAGTTTTGAGCTCAAGGTGTGGAAATAAGCTAGGAAACTTGGAGGTTGAGGTTGTAGACATAGTTCAGCTATTGGAGAGGGTTCAATACCAAGCTTGAGGTAAGCTTTGATCATTATTTTTACTGGTTTTGCTCTGTTTTCGTTCATGGATTTCAGCTCTTGATTTAGGTGTGGAAAAATTGGAATTAAAGGGAGTTCTTGAGGTGTTTTACTTGGGTTATGATGAGGGAGAGTTTGAGTGTTTTTTAGGGGTTTTAATGGGTGTTTGAGAGAGGTTTGGGTGGTGTTTAAATTGGGTTTGAAAGGTTGGTTTCAAGGGAAAACGCAAAGGAAGAAAAACAGGGGTTTTGGCTGAAATGGGCGTTGCGCCGCGGCATGGCCAGGGTGTGCCGCGGCCCTTGGGAGCTGCTGGGTTCAGGCGCCTCTGTTTGAGGGGCGGGCCGCGGCATGGCCAAGGAGGGCCGCGGCCCTTAAGGCATTTTTGGCCAAAGAGAGCTTTTTGGCTCGGGGATGCAAGCCTAAGGCCTCGGGATTGAACCTACTACCCGGTTGAGTAGTGTTTGAGGTCCCGGAGGTTAGGTTTTGGTTTGGGAACCTTTTATTATTCATTTTATTGATGGAATCCCATGATTTGGTTATGACCAGATAACCGCTAAAGGACCAAAAAGTCGATCGTTCTCAGGGTTGTTCTTTTATTCGTTCTTGCTCGAACCAGAGGTAAGAAAACTGCACCCCAAATATGACATGCGTGGATATACATGAGGCATGTGATTGTGAAAATATGGACATGGATTGAATATAGAATGCTTATCATATGTTGCTCATTTGTGCATGGCACTGACTTATTAGTCAGGTTTGGCAAGGGTGCTAGTATCAACTGTGAAGCTGTGACTTATTAGTCAGGTTCGGGGGTGGTACTGGGCACTGATCACTTTGAGCTGGCTTATTAGTCAGGACGGCCTTAGCGTGTGTCACGCAAGCCAACAAGTTTTGATCTGATAGATCACCAGCATTGAATGGCTCAGAGAGCATTAATGCCAGACCGACCCCGAGGGTCGATGAATGAAATAAGCGCTTGGAGGCTAGTGGCTTACCCATCAGCCACTCTCCCATCTGAATTAGTGACTTGCATGGCAGTCACTCAGTGTGGTTACCAGAACCTGTTGAAGGCTAGTGGCTTACCCATCAGCCACTCTTCCATCTGAATTAGTGACTTGCATGGCAGTCACTCAGTGTGGTTTATCAGAACCTCATGTGGTGTTTACCCATTTGTTTGAAAGCTTTACGCTCAGTGTGATTATAATGATAATCATTTGATAATGTTATATAAAGTGTTATGTTTTCTTGCTGGGCCTTGGCTCATGGGTGCTATGTGGTGCAGGTAAAGGGAAAGAGAAGCTCACCTAGCCTTGAGTGGAGAGCTGATGTGGTGGTGTGTACATATGCAGCCGCTTGACCACCACGGTCAAGGTGTTCTCAGAGGAACTAGGGGGTTTACCCTATTTTTGCCGCTTAGGTCGGCGGAATTGTAACTTCACAACAGTAGTGACCTTTTTGTACTGAGAACAGCTTGTAAACGTTTTGTTTAGCTCTGCAGAGCAGTTTGTAATAAAAATCTCCATTTCTTTTTTATTGGTTTTATGCCTTAACCTGTTAATTACACTTAGAGCACGTTTTTGACCAAAGGACTCAGGTAGTGAGTCAAATTTCCGGTCCACCGTTCACCGTAACTGTTCTGGGGTAGCCAGGGCGTTACAGACCCGGTAGACCAGTGAAGAATTTTGACTGGCCAGTCACATGTTTGTCTGCCCAGGCATGACCATGTCCGACCAGTCATGTGTTTGTCTGCCTAGTCATGACCATGTCCGACCAGTCACATGTTTGTCTGCCCATGCATGACCATGTCCGACCAGTCACATGTTTGTCTGCCCAGGCATGAACTTGTCCTACCAGTCATGACCAGGTCTGACCAGTCATGACCATGTCCGACCAGCCAAGTGCATGTCTGCCCAGCCAAGTGCATGACTGCCCAGTCAGGTGCACGACTGCCCAGCCAAGTGCATGTCTTCCTAGTCAGGTGCGTGTCTGCCCAGTGAAGGTGTGGTCAACCAGCTTGGATGAGATATGGATCGACTAGATAGAGCAAAGCTACGCACGAGATCCCAGAAATAGTTTCAACAAGAATCGGTCTTGGCTTGCGCGGGAATCTCTCATTTATCCCACGAATATAGTGTACTGTTATATTTTGAATATTATTGTAAATTAAATATAATGAGAATAACAAAATATCCCGATTATGGGGGGATATCATCTGTACGATCCTAAGCCTATAAATACAAGGCTTATGGCATCATAAAGGGAACTTTTGATAAAAATTCTTATTTTCTAGAGAGAGTACTTGTATTTGAGAGAATTCTTGTATTCTTGTAATCTGCACTGAAGAAACTCAGTTGACTCAGGTTCATCTGATCTTGAGTGCAGATCTATAATCATAAATCTAAGTGGATTAGGCTATTACCAACACATTGGGGCTGAACCACTATAAAAATCGTCAGTGTCGTTTATTTCTCTTGAAGGTTTTTGTCGTTTTTTACTTCTACACGTCGTTGGACAAAAACGCGGTCAACACCCCTCATTGTGTTTTATCCTTAAAACACTTAGTTCATTGTAAATGATATTTCAGAAAGCTAATATTAATCACTAAATTGAGATCTCTATCATTTAGCACCTTGAACTAAACTAAAAGAAAAACAGCGTATTACTTCTTCATTCGAAGCTATAGATGTTCATATCTATGATTAACATTCCCACTCAATTATACTACCGAGTTCCCAAGATGTAAGTATGGGCTAGTTCGTAGGGTAAGCTGGTAATGAACAAGTCAATGAACTCAAATAATACAATCAGTTAGAATACTAACCACTTATAATTAAGATTGAATTGACATATGGCCACCTATATGATATGACTAGAATATATAATAACGGTATGTTTACTTATCTTATCTACTGTCAATATCGGTCAAGAATGATGTAACAAATACATTCGATCTTATCTACTTTGCTAATGTTCTGGAAATAACATAACACTGCAATGTGTAAGTAGATCGTATCATAGATTAGCAAGTCAGTGTAAATCTTGTGCACTAACTAATCTCAGGACTAACTTATATTTGAACATATAATCATATTTATATTCAATTGTGATTATGTCACTATATATACGATTAACTATATGCTCGAGATTTAATAGAAGTTTATATTAAACAAATAATCACGAAAATAAAACACGTGAGTAAAGTGATTGACCAAGTCAAAAATTGATTTCTATTATTTTATTGATAATAAAATGAGACTACAAATAAATTGAGTTTTAATTAGGGCATAAAACCCCAACAATAACATGATCATAACACATAAACACATAATTAACTAAATTATTGCCTCCTGACCCCCTAATCCAAGCACTAAACCATATTAGGGAAATTTGGGCATTACACTGATTATCACACTAAAGCTGCTGAATGGGAGCTTCATATTCAATCCTCAATTATCCTAATAAGTGTCTGATCCATATTGCTTCACACACTCCATGAGCCATGACTCTATATTCTTCTCTTGCGCTACTTCTTGCAACCACTATTTGCTTTTGACTTCGCCATGTTACCACATTACCCCATACAATGGTACAATACCCAGATGTAGACTTTCTATCATCAACTGACCCAGCCCAGTCTGCATCTGTGAACACTTCAACCTTCCTCTCGGTTGTCTTTTTGAAGAACATACATTGTCATGGGGTTTGCTTGAGATACCTCAGAATTTCGTATACTGCATTGAGATGTCCTTGACATGGATCATGCATATATTGACTAACTAGACTTACTGCAAAGATAATATCAAGTTTGGTATGTGAGAGGTAGATAAGTTTCCCTACCAACTGTTGGCATCTCCCTTTGTGTAGAGTCCAAGAACTTTACTTAGCTAAATTGTTAGTAGCATTATAGTATGTTTAGTATTATCTTTGTTACCATGGATTTTTGGTTCAGACCGGGAATTATTTGGACACTCATAGTAGTACTTATAGATTTTCTAAGTTTAACCTATAGTTTAAGAATATTAAGTATAACCTAAGGTTTGATTATGTGACTGATATTAAGGATTATATTTATTATATTATAAGGTTTAGACATCAACCAATAGGATTTTAAGCACATGTTATGAATGGTAATTAAGGATTAAGTATTTTGGAGGATTAAATTAAATAAGGGTAAAGTTTGAATGTTATAGGGTCAGTCAGCAGCTTTGAGTTCGTTGAGGGCTTAGTCAAGGCTGTTTACTCCATTCAAAATTAGCTAAAAATGTGTAATTTCGTGTTTAAATATTCAGCATGTGCCGATATATCGCAGCTATAGGGGGCGATATATCGCAGCACGTAGATACGGAAAACACGAAACGATGCACGGTCGCCTCGGGCATACTGGCCCAGGCGATATATCACCTACAGGGGGCGATATATCGCCTCCTCCAGTATGTTTTCAAATGTTTTTGAATTCATTTCCTCTCAGCCATTCAAACTCCTTCAACAGTCCAACATCTTTTGAACTAGTCTTCAGCCTCTGCTGAACGATTATTCAAATGATTTTCATCTAAAAAGCCATTATTTTTATTCAAGTAAAATCAAGATACTTTCATTCCCAAACTCTATAAATAGGACCTAGTACCCAGCCATTATTCACCATTTGCTCTAAGTTCAGAAGCTGCTAGTGTTAAGTGAGTGTGAGAGTGTAAACACCTGGTTTGGGGAAAAACTATAAGCTTAAACATCATAAGCTTATCAAACACTTTGGGAAGTGAGTTCTATAGTATTTCGGTGGAGGTTAGATTGATCTTGCAAATCATTGAGGTAACCAAAACTCTAGTTCCTTTTTGTATTATGTTTCCTTTCTCTTAGTCTTCTACTCAATTTCCTAACCTCATTCTTATTTTGGTTAGGGAATCCAAGTTCTTAAGCACTTAAGTTGTGGTAAGCATATTTTCTTTTAAATGGTTTAGTCTTCCTATTCTCTTTCATTTCATCTCCTTTCTTTAGACTCACTCTTGTTCATTATGGTTTTAGGAGTGTTCCAAAAAGTCCCAACTCAGTCCATTTTATCCCGGTAACTTTGGTAAGGAAAATAGGCTAGAATCAATATGTTATATGCTTATGTTATCTTATGTTTTATGTTGTTAAATGTGTTATGATATGTATGCATGTATGTTTGTAGGCTTGGGCATATGACCCATATGACTAACAAGACCCCAAATGGGTTATGGGCATATGACCTACTTAGCTAGTAGGACCCCACTAATCCCATGGGCATATGCTTGTTTAGTCTATGGGACCCCAAGTAATAATGGCCATTATAATAAGTGTATGTTATATGTATTATGTTAAGTCTTTATGTTTTTCTTATGAAATTGTGTATATGACTATGTGTTAGATTTTCCTTGCTGGGCATTAGGCTCATTCCTTTTTGTTTTATGTGCAGGAAAATAAGCTTTAGAGGCGGTAAGATTCGTGACGCTTGGAGGATGTGTATCGATGATGAATGGAGTCAAGGGGCCGAGCGTTAATCGATTCGAGGATGTAGTTTCGGTTTTATGTCTTTTTATATGTATTTTCCGCACTAATTATGTAATGTTTTATTATTTTAAATTATGTTTTTGTTTTAAAGACAATGGGATCCCATATCCGTTTTGGTATTTACTTTGTAAAGTAACTCTTATTTTTTATAAGTTACTTAATAAATTATGGTATTTTCGCAAATGTAAGTTCTTTTAAGGATTTTATGTATAGCTTCGTTAATGGTCCAAATAGTCTAGATTAGTGGGTCATTACACTTTGTCAGCTTGACTTCTTTCAAACATTTATCTTTTGTCTCTAAGCTCAATTGGAGTTTTGGTTGGTTTATGTTGACGCGGTTCTTCGGCAACAGGTAATTAAGAGAAGAAGAGAAAGAGATTAGTACTAAAAATAGAACCGTCACAGATATGAAATCTTTGTGCCAGAACTAGGTGACTCAATACCCGTTTTTAAGTGGTTCGAAGGTTAAAATCCTTCTACTCCACTAGTCAATATTATTGATATTCTCTGGGTATTTGGTTTACAAAGTATATAGTTCTTTAAAGACTATTTTTTCCAACCCCTATCAATTCCCAGGGTCTCCTTATTTATAGGAGAAGGCACCTGGAAGTTGGTAGGGAGGTCATCCCGTGACCTTACCATTTGTCATATCAAATCTGTGACATTCATGATTAATTCCTAAACCTGACACACAAGTGTGGTCTAATCAGTATGGAAGGAGATAATGGGCCGCACGGCCCAACCCGTCTGTGGGTGTCTGAATACGCACGTTCCTGCTGCGTGTCCGAGAAGTCAGGGGGATATCGGACACGTGATGGCAAGAATATGCACGTTTATCTTGCGTGTTGACTTCCCATAGGGTCGGAGCTGCCTTAGAAGCTCGCGACCGGAGCAGTTCATAACCCGAGCTGCTCCGTCCATGGCCTTCGGATGTCATTCTCAGCTCCTGGGGCAACAAATCCGAGCTGACAAGGGCCCGCTCGAGCTGACAAGGGCCCGTCCTGGAAATAGAGCCTCCGGCCTGCGGGAGCCTCGGACTAAATCAGGTTTAATCCGAGGCTCGCCCTGCTAAACAGCCCGTGGGAAAACCAGGGCGTACATCTGCCCCCCAAGCTCCTGCTCGTGGTCTATGACGTCAGATACAGGAGACCACAGTAGGGGCTTCTAGACTTCCCCCACAACCCTTCGCATTCCATTCTTTTCGCAGGCGTCTGATATGTGGAACGCCGTGGGTGGCGACGGTACACTCTACGAGAACCGCATTAAATGGCCTGGCCTACTGTCCAGCCGTCGTTTCACATTTCGAGTGGAGGGTCTCCCAAGAGCCTTTTACACGTGATCCTTCCCTTGTATAAAAGGGGGTGGTCATCCCACGCACGGGCCACCTTATCATTCAAAAAATTCCCAAATTTCCTTCTTCTTTCTCTGACCTTCCAAAGAACGAAACCCTCATCTCTGCTGTTCTCATCTTCTCCGTTCACGAAGCTTAAGCGTGCGAGTTTCTTCAAAGCCTTGGAGGTTACTGTACCAACGAAGTTCTTACCAGCGCAACAACTTCACTCACCATCCAGCCACACACTGTAAGTTCTTCTGACCCTGTTCACTTTGAAAGCATGCCACTGTAGCTTAGGTAAAAAAAAATTACTGTAGCCACATGCAGGGGTTTTCTGAGTTGCGTGGATACAGAGGGTGACAACCCTTCTTAGGTTAGGGCACGCCTGCCATGGGACATCGTTTTAGAGTATGGGCTTCATGGTGTTTCTTCAGGAACAATTTATGGGTAGGACCTTTAGGAATTTTGGGTGCAAAAACCGGGTATTCCCTCAAAAGCGGTTTTGCCACGCTTTGCCTGTTGAAACTTTCCCCCCAAGGAAAATTTTTACTCTAAGCCCTCTGACACACGAATTCCGAGTAATCTGGGATCTGTTGAGGGCATAGGCGCGTGTTCCTTGGAACGCGTGGCACCACTCTCCACGGGCTGGGCTTACCCCAGCTCGTGTACTTAATACTTGCTTCACTCTCCTGCTTGGGTCGCCTTTTCTAAAGTGTTTTCTTTTGTTCGATAGGCGATCAGATGGCTCCAAAGAGAAATCTGCCACAGAAGAACGTGGGAAGTTCGTCTTCCCAGCAGGATAAAGGAAAGGCGGTGGTGGCCAGCTCGCCAATTCCTCACTTTGGGCCGGCGGTGGAGAAGCAGGCTGAGGTGGCCCCTGACGCGTTTTTCGAGGCGGAGAGAATCGTCTCGAAGATAACCGAGCAGGCCAAGATCACCAAACTTTTTATCACCCACAACATTCCCTTGGGGAAAGCCTCGGTGATTGCCCGACCTGCTGCGGAGGGTGAGCGGAGCTGCGCGCCGCTCGACGAGTCGTTCGCGGCCTGGAGCGGCGAACATTTCAAGGCAGGGGCCTTCCTCCCCCTGGACCAGTATTTTGCTGACTTCCTGAATTATGTGGGGTTGGCCCCATTTCAGCTCCCCCCCAACTCGTACCGTCTGTTGGCGGGGTTGAGGTATTTGTTTCAAAAGCATGAGTGGGAGGTCCCCACTCCTGCTGACATTCTATACTTCTTTTGCCTCAAAGCCAGCCCGGACCATCGGGGGCGAGGCGACGGGTTCTATTATTTAACCCGCTTCCCTAACACAGCAGCAGTCATCGAGCTGCCGAGCCATCCGAGCGACTTCAAGGACCAGTTTTTTATATCAACTGAGTTCCGCAATTGCGACCATCACTACTTCAACTGTCCTCGTAACTGATCCTTGATTTAGTTCGCCTTTTAAAGGTTATCTTATTTTAGCTCCTCCCTTATTCCACTTCTGACTTCAACCAACCTTGCAGCCATCTACGCGAGGACCGAAAAGTCTGCGACCCTCGGGGGTCAATACGATACATTGGCGAACTTGCCCCCCAGTGAGAAAGACTACCGCGTGCTCGTGACGGACGAGACGATGGTATTCTGCAAGCTGATTTTCCCAAATCAGACTTTGAATTTGAAAAGGCCCCGGGGGCCTCCCCCAGCTCGCGACAACAGACCGATCGTCGCGGAGGAGGTCGCAGACGACGAAGGCGAGGAGGAAGGTGAAGAAGTTCCTCTCGTGATGAACAGGAAGAGGACCTTGGAGGTCGCCCAGGGTATGGGCGAGGAGAGGGTCCAATCCGGAGCAGCCGCGGGTCCCTCCGGCCAAGGTAATCCTTACTTATTTAAGAATGTAGATAGGGCCACTGCAGACCCCCCGCTGGTTAGGTTCAACCCTAGGCAGCTCGTCCATCGTCACCCGAGGAATCCGGACCTGGACACGCTCTTGCTCCATTGCGTTGACCAGCTCGTGCTGGACAACCAAGAGAGTCGGCCTAGGGGTACCGTAGTAGTAGATAACACCCTAGCTTTTAGGTCGATCCTTTTTTAGGAGTATGGGACCAACTTACGCACGTGGCCGGCGCTCCAGAGGGGCATCTATGCCCCGGGGACCAGGCAGTATGTAGAAGAGTCCAGCCCCGAGTCGGAACCGGACCTAGAACCTGCACCAGTTCGTGAGACAATCGTCTTAGACTCTTCCAGCTCGGGGGGTAGGGCTCCCTTAGTATTCGCTTACTCATTGCCTTTAAACCTTTTCTCTATTTCTGCATGATTGCTACCTTGTAATAACCATGTTTTTTGTTCTTAGCAGAAGAGATGTCTCAGCCCGGAGGTAGTCTGCGGGGCGTGGTCTTCGGTGGGAACCCCCCAGCGGGGCCGAGGCTAAAAAGGCTTCGAGAGTCCAAGAGCTCGGCTGGGACCTCCACCAAATCCCCGGCTAAGGAGAAGGAGAAAGCCCCTCCATCCCAGGGCGCGGGTGCGATCCTTCCTGTCGCCAGGACAGGATCCATGCCCCCGCCACCCCAACGATCTCCACTAGCCGTCCAGGACGGGGTAATGGAGATCGGGAATCCGGCCACGGCAGTCCCGGATGTGCACATCCCGGTCGATCACTAGGACCTGGAGAGGATGCCGGAAGCATTCCGGGGAACGGTATATGAGTCGGCGAGCTATGCCATCAGCCATTTCTACAAGCTCAAGGAGAGGGAACTCCGGGCAATTGAATCAACGAGCCCGGTCCGAGTTATGGAATCTTCGATGGACATGACCCTAACGGTAAACTGTTCCATTCCTTTAAAGCTTTTGACATTCACACGCCGCCCCCTTCTTTTTTTTTTATAGTTAGTTAATTTGTCCTTCCCTTCTTGCAGGGCATTGCTGCCGCGTACAGAGGCATTGCCAGGACCAAGGCCCAGCTCGAGGGTATGGAGGCTGAGCGCCAGACCGCGCTTCAGGAGGCCCAGGAGGCAAAAGACGCGCTGGCGGCCTCCAAAGCCGAACTGAAGAAGATCCGTTCCGAGAACCAAGAGCTTAAAAACTCCTTGACCGCGTCGCGGACGGATCTCGAGGCAGCGAAGACCGAGGCCCAGGTCGCACAGGCCGCCCTGGAAGCCGAGCGGGTCGTTTCGGAGCAGTCCTTACAGGACCTGTTCTATCACTGCTGGTCCCACAATCCGGACGCGAACTTTTCTTTCATGCCCCCGGACCTCTGGGCGTTTTTGTTGCCGAAGCTCCAAGCCCGCCTAAATAAGGAGGCTCCTCCCTCGGAGACTGGAGAGGCCTTTGCCGCGGCGGGGCAGGACGATACCGCGACCTCCAAAAGGCCAACTGATGGGGCTTAGGATACTTCTCTTTGGGCATTTTGAACTCTTACTTTACATTGTAATAAAAAAAATTATGAGGTGCTTCCACCTCGAGACAATTTGCTCAGCAAGTTTAACATATATATATTTTTATGCATTTGGTTACAATTCATCTCTTTATTTTTATGAACTTAGTTCGGGTTAACCGTTATTTATATCCCGGGCTCTTTAAAGAAGAACCACGGTCAACAAATTTTAGTTAACTTCTAAGTTTTCTGACCTGGTTAAAACCAGGAACTTATTTTAAAAAACTTAGTTCGCGTCAACATTTATCCATATCCCGGGCTCTTTAAAGAAGAACCACGGTCAACAAATTTTAGTTAACTTCTAAGTTCTCTGACCTGGTTAAAACCAGGAACTTATTTTAAAAAACTTAGTTCGCGTCAACTTTTATCCATATCCCGGGCTCTTTAAAGAAGAACCACGGTCAACAAATTTTAGTTAACTTCTAAGTTTTGTGACCTGGTTAAAACCAGGATAGGACTTAGTTTGTGATAACTCTTATCCGTAGATAAAAATTAACACCTAGGTCGTTAAGGAGACCTGGTTATATCCAGGTACCATATGCCCCCCAAGTAACTGGGAAAGGGTCTTTCGTGGTTACTTTAAAATTACACTTGCAAATAAAGAGAAACATTTGATTTTTATTTGTACATGGAAGGTGACTTTCTAGGCCTTACAAATGGATCATTGATAGTATTTCTTTAGGTGGATAGCATTCCAAGTCCGCGGGACCGCCCCTCCACCAAGTCGAGCTAACTTATAAGTTCCCTCTTTGATGACTTCGATGACCTGGTATGGTCCTTCCCAGCTTGGTCCCAAAACCCCATCTTTGGGATCCTTCCCGGCCAAGAAAACTCTCCTCAAGACCAAATCACCGACGCCAAAGGCACGTCTTTTGACCTTAGTGTTGAAGAAGCGAGTGATCTTCTGTTGATAATGGGCGAGCTTGAGTTGTGAATCCTCTCGCCTTTCATCCACTAAGTCTAAGGAATGGCATAGGAGCTCGTGGTTCCCGTCTTGGTCGTAGGACTGGACCCTATGTGACAGGACCTTCACCTCCACGGGGAGGACTGCTTCACTCCCAAAGGTTAGGGAGAAATGAGTGTGACCTGTGGGAGTCCGATGTGAGGTCCTATAGGCCCACAGAACTTGGGGGAGCTGTTTTGGCTAGATCCCCTTTGCCTCATCTAGCTTCTTCTTGAGGCTCGCCTTCAGAGTTTTATTGACAGCCTCGACCTGGCCGTTCGCCTGGGGATAGGCCACGGACGAGAAGCTTTTCACAATTCCGTGCCTTTCGCAAAATTCGGTGAATAGATCGCTGTCAAATTGAGTACCATTGTCGGAGACGATCTTTTTAGGTAGGCCAAATCGACATATGATGCTTTTAACCACGAAGTCTAGCACCTTTTTCGATGTTATTGTCGCCAACGGTTCTGCTTCGGCCCACTTGGTGAAGTAGTCAATGGCTACCACGGCGTAACGGACCCCGCCCTTTTTGGTGGGCAGGGCGCCTATTAGATCTATCCCCCAAACGGCAAATGGCCAGGGAGATGAAATCATTTTTAGCTCGGTCGGAGGAGCTCGGGCAACCGCAGCGAACCGCTGACACTTGTCGCACTTTTTTACATATGAGATCGAGTCTTTGGACAGAGTCGGCCAGTAATAACCTTGCCGGAGGATCTTCAAGGCCAGGCTTTGCCCCCCAGTGTGATCTCCGCAGAATCCTTCATGAACTTCTTGCAGGATGGCCTTCGCTTCGCTTGGAAGAACGCACCGGAGGAGAGGTAATGAATGCCCGCGTCGGTATAGCACCCCCTCGACTAGCGTATACCTCGGAGCTTGATAAAGGACTCGTCGTGCGTCGTTGCGCCCTTCGGGTAACTTGCCCTCGACGAGGTACTCAATAATGGGAGTCATCCAAGTCGGCCTGATGTCAATCATTTCAATATCTGCCTGACCTCCGTCTATGCTAGGTTTCTTCAAGAACTCAACTGGCACCAACCCCAGGGTTTCTGTCTCTCTCGAGGTGGCGAGCTTGGCGAGAGCATCCGCGTTGGCGTTCTGCTCCCGAGGTATCTGTTCGATCGACCCTCGCCCAAACGCAGACAATTCGGACTTTACCTTTGCCAAATAGGCGGCCATCTTGGGACCCCGCGCCTGATACTCGCCTAGAACCTGATTCACCACGAGCTGGGAGTCGCTGAAGCATTGGACAGAGCTCGCCTTTAGCTCGCTAGCTATCCTAAGTCCAGCTAACAAGGCCTCGTACTCTGCCTCGTTGTTAGATGCCTTGAACCCAAACCTTAGCGCCGAGTGGAATCTATGCCCCTCTGGGGATATCAGAATGATTCCGGCCCCGGAGCCGTTCTCGCTAGATGAGCCATCAACGAAGATCTTCCACGATGAACTTGAGGAGGCGACCTGAGGTGAGTCTTCTGATGGAATCTCATGGAATCCCGCGCATTCTGCCACGAAGTCGGCCAAGGCTTGACTTTTTATGGTAGTTCGGGGAGTATAGAAAATCTCGAACTGACTGAGTTCGACCGCCCACTTTAGCAAGCGTCCCGAGGCTTCAGGCTTTTGCAAAACCTGCCTTAGAGGCTGATCGGTCATGACGTGTACAGAGTGGGACTGGAAGTATGGCCTGAGTTTTCGCGAGGCCGTGATTAGGCAGAACGCCAGTTTTTCCATCAATGGGTACCTTGACTCAGCTCCGAGGAGTCTCTTGCTGATGTAATAAACCGGTTTCTGAGCCTGGTCTTCTTCTCGCACCAGAATGGCACTAGCTGCGTCCTCAGTTACGGCCATGTAGAGGAAAAGAGGTTCTCCTACCTTGGGCTTTGATAGCACAGGCGGTTCAGCCAGGTGCGCTTTTAGGTCAAGAAATGCGCCTTCGCATTCTACTGTCCATTCGAACTTCTTGTTTCCCCGGAGCAGGTTGTAGAAGGGCAAGCACTTATCGGTCAATTTAGAAATGAACCGGTTCAGTGCTGCCACTCTTCCTGTGAGGCCTTGGACATCTTTCCGCGACCGGGGGGAAGGAAGCTCGAGCAGTGACTTGATCTTGTCGGGGTTTGCCTCGATTCCTCGGGTACTGACTATGAAACCCAAGAATTTCCCCGATGCGACACCGAAAGTGCACTTCTGAGGATTGAGTCTCATGCCATATTCTCGCAGTATGTTAAAGCATTCTTCCAGATCGGCGACGTGGTTGCTGGCAATCTTTGACTTGACAAGCATATCATCAACGTACACTTCCATGTTTTTCCCGATCTAGTCCGCGAACATTCTATTTACCAGCCTTTGGTAGGTAGCCCCGGCATTCTTAAGACCGAACGGCATGACCTTATAGCAATAGACATTAGTCGGGGTCATGAAGTTGGTATGTTCCTGGTCTGCTGGATTCATCGCGATCTGATTGTAGCCTGAGTACGCGTCCATGAAGGACATGAGCTCGTGCCCCGCCGTGGCATCCACCAGTTGATCGATCCTCGGTAATGGAAAGCAATCCTTGGGGCAGGCTTTATTCAGGTCGGAAAAGTCGATACAAGTCCGCCACTTCCCATTGGGCTTTGGAACTAACACGGGATTGGCAACCCAAATGGGAAATTTGGCTTCGCGGATAAAGCCACACTTTTTGAGCCGGGCCACTTCTTCTTCAAGGGCTTCGGCTCGGGTTGCCCCTAAACGCCTATGCTTTTGAGACTTGGCAGGGACGCTTTTGTCTAGGTGGAGCGTGTGCATGATTACGCTCGGACTGATCCCTATCATGTCCCCGTGCGACCATGCGAATACGTCCAGGTTCTTCTTCAGAAACGTAGTTAGCTCCGCCTTTCTTCTATCGCAGAGGTTCTTTCCGAGCTTAACCGTCCATGACGGGTTTTGCTCATCGATGCTTACCTCCTCGAGCTCTTCAATAGCTTGGAGCTCGGACCTGTCCTCGCCTACTCGGGGGTCAATGTCCTCGCTTAGGGTGAGCTTTTCGCCTTCGGAAGTCTGAGGTTTTTCAATCTCGGGAGCCCCCTTGGGTCCCCGAGATTCTTCTTCGTCCTGAACGGCCATCGTCACCTGCCCGGGTTTAGATTTTCCCTTCATGGAAATGCTGTAGCATTCCCTGGCAGCGAGCTGATCGCCCTTGATAGTGCAGATCCCTGTCGAAGTAGGAAATTTCATGGCGAGGTGCCGGACGGAAGTGATAGCCTCGAAAGCAATGAGCGTAGGTCGGCCCAAAATGGCGTTGTAAGCAGCGGAGCAGTCAATGACTACGAATTCGAGTAGTTTGGACACTGTTCGGGACTCGTCTCCTAGGGTGATCACCAGCTCAATCGTCCCTATCGCTGCTGATCCTTCTCCTGAAAAACCATACAGCATCATCGAGGTTGCCTTCAGCTCGGAGACGGTCAGACCCATTTTTTCTAAGGTGGACCGGAATAGGAGGTTCACCGAGCTCCCATTGTCCACTAACACTCTCCTTACCCTCCGGTTGGCGAGCTGGACTGCTACGACCAAGGGATCGTTATGAGGGAATTGGACATGGCTTGCGTCTTCCTCCGCGAAGATAATCGGTTGTTTCTCTAATCTTTGTTGTTTTGATTGACGCTGTTCCGGGACGAACTCCGCTCCATTGTGGGCCTTCAACTCATTCACATACCTCTTCTGGGCGCCTCTACTCGTGCCAGCCATGTGTGGTCCTCCAGAGATGGTGGAGATCTCCCCCTCGACCGCGGGGGGAAGGACATCCTGATCTACCCGAGGTCCGGGCTGATTGGCTGGGACCTCCGGAGCGGGTCGACTTGCCGGGACCCTGTTTCGCGAGTATTGCGCCAATGGACCTGCTCGGATTAGAGTCTCGATTTCATCTTTGAGGTGCCTGCAGTCGTCGGTATTGTGCCCGACGTCGTTATGAAAACGGCAGAACTTGGAAGTGTCTCTCTTTCCCTTAGGGTGTTTTAATGGCTCCGGCCTCTTCCAGGGGACTCGCGTAGCGTTGGCCAGGAAAATATTCTCTCTGGTCTGAGTGAGCTCGGTATACGTTGTGAACACGGGCTTGAATTTATCCACAGACTTATTCTTCTTTTGACCGTGCTGGCTGTTTTCACCATTTCCTTTTCTTTTGCTACCACCGGGCTGGTTATTTTGCGCAACGTCGGGAATCACCGCTATGATCTCTGTTCCCGTCCCAGCGGGCTTCTCGAGGACCTGGCCGGTCCCCGCGGCTGAAGCTTCAGCTTCTTCCAAGTTTATCCACTCTTGGGCTCTATTAAGGAATTCGCTAACCGAGCTGACCCCCCTCCTTTGAATATCCTTCCACAGGTCTCCGCCGACTAGGATCCCGGTCCTCATGGCCATGAGCTTGGAGCTATCGTCAGCATCCCTGGCTCGAGCAGCGACATTTGCAAATCTGCTCAAGTAGGCTTTCAGTGTCTCACCAGGTTGCTGTCTCACATTAGCTAGGGAGTCGGCCTGGACTCGAGCGGCCTGGGAGGCTCGGAATGCCCTTTTGAAGTCAGCCGAAAATGTCTTCCAGGAGCTGATTGACTGCCTTTTACTCTGCTTGAACCACTGCCTGGCAGGTCCAGTTAGGGTGGAAGGAAAGATCAAGCAACGAAGCTCCGGTCCGATGTGATGGGCCATCATTAGGGTGTTGAACATCCCTAAGTGGTCAGACGGGTCTCCATCCCCGTTGAACTTTGACAAGTGGGGCATACGAAAGCCAGAAGGGTATGCCGTTGCTGCTATATTTGGGGCGAAGAGTTTCATCTCATCCCCTGAATCATATTCGTCTTTTTCCTTTTCGGATAGGAGCTTCTTCATCAGCTCCTCCATCTGAGTTAAGCGCTCTAGGGTTTTGTCCTGAGATCCTGGGTTATTCCGGGGCTGTTCAACAACTCCGGATCCGTTGTACATATTAGGCGGGTTGTTACCCCTCCTATCTTGAGAAAGGTCATTTGGGGCATTCCCGCCGTTACGTACTTCGGATCGGACCCCAACTGAGCGGGCCTGGCTACCATCCCTAACTCGATCCTCTCTGTGAGAGTTGAGGCGATCTCGAAGGTCGCCTCCCTGGGCAGTATGGTGACTTTGTGCTGAACTTAGTCGCTGGCGCAGGTCTCCTCCCGAGAGATCACTCCGTGTACTACCGGTCTAGTGACTCCTGCTGGACAGGCTCGGGGTGCGTCTTTGGCGGCTCCGACCTGATCCCTCCCCTGGCATCCTGCTGCGCCGGGAGGGCCCGGCTGATGACGGGTCTCTTCTACTATTTCCGTAGGTCGGGATGTCTCTGACGGGCTGAGGAGACGGATATCTGATGGGAGAAGGAGGATGCCTGACCGGGGAGGCGATCCTGGTACCGTCTGGTCGGACTAAATTTGGTGGGGGCCTCTCGGCCCTGCCAGCTTGCTGGTTTCACGCTGGGCGAGCTGGACGAGGAACTGGACGTTCTTCGGGGATGGGCTGACGTCTCCGGATCTCCTCGGCCCTTCTTTGGGAATTTCCTCGATCTCTTCTGGGCGTCCTCGAGGAAGGCTGAGAGCTAGGGGTTGACGTCCTAACCGAACGGCTGTACTGCTGCTGTTCGGTCCGAGGCATTTCCCTGAAGTTCGCCTCTTGATGGTGTGATGAAGGGGTGGAGTTGGCTGCAGGAAGTCTACCCGAACGGCTATGCCTGAATCGATTACTCCGGCGAGACTTAGGAGCCTCGCCTTGCCTCTCTCCAACGTTACCGTTGGTTGTGAGAGGGGGTAGTCAGCTCAGAATATCCTGGATTTGCTGACCAGCTGTTGCTAACTGGCTCCTCAGCTGGGCATTCTCCATCTCCACCGCAGTGTAATAACATGGATTCGGATTAGGCGGCCGGGGCGCTGAACTACCAGTGTCGTCTTGGCCCGCCGGCTGCTTCCCTGGCCTCTGCTGGACTTCAGGAATTTGCTCATCAGGGAGGGCAACATGGTGGGCCTCCTGCCCATCATGCTGTTCTGTCTCGTTGCCATGTTTGGATCGAGTGGTCACCATAGTTGTATGTTTGGGGTAGTACTAATCGGACTTGCTCTCAATGAAAGCACCAAACTGTTGACGCTGTTCTTCGGCAACAGGTAATTAAGAGAAGAAGAGAAAGAGATTAGTACTAAAAATAGAACCGTCGCATATATGAAATCTTTGTGCCAGAACTAGGTGACTCAAGACCCGTTTTTAAGTGGTTCGAAGGTTAAAATCCTTCTACTCCACTAGTCAATATTATTGATATTCTCTGGGTATTTGGTTTACAAAGTATATAGTTCTTTAAAGACTATTTTTTCCAACCCCTATCAATTCCCAGGGTCTCCTTATTTATAGGAGAAGGCACCTGGAAGTTGGCAGGGAGGTCATCCCATGACCTTACCATTTGTCATATCAAATCTGTGACATTCCTGATTAATTCCTAAACCTGACACACAAGTGTGGTCTAATCAGTATGGAAGGAGATAATGGGCCGCACGGCCCAACCCGTCTGTGGGTGTCTGAATACGCACGTTCCTGCTGCGTGTCCGAGAAGTCAGGGGGATATCGGACACGTGATGGCAGGAATATGCACGTTTATCTTGCGTGTTGACTTCCCATAGGGTCGGAGCTGCTTGAGAAGCTCGCGACCGGAGCAGTTCATAACCCGAGCTGCTCCGTCCATGGCCTTCGGATGTCATTCTCAGCTCCTGGGGCAGCAAATCCGAGCTGACAAGGGCCCGTCCTGGAAATAGAGCCTCCGGCCTGCGGGAGCCTCGGACTAAATCAGGTTTAGTCCGAGGCTCGCCCTGCTAAACAGCCCGTGGGAAAACCAGGGCGTACAGTTTACTACCGAGCAATTCTGTCTCATTTAAGAGATCAAGAGTGTATTATCTTTGGGATACATAAATTCGACTTTTGCTTCTAGCAAATTCCATTCCCATGAACTACCTGAGCACACCAAGATCCTTGAATTCAAACTCTTTTGCCAACATTTTCTTTGATCATAATTATTTTTTCAGTATGGTTGCCAGTGATTATGATATCATTAACATACACAATCATAATTGACATTTTCCCTCAATCTGAGTGTTTGATGAAGATGGTATGGTCAGTCTGTCCTTGCACGTATTCGAGTCCCTTGACAACTTTCAGGAACCGATTAAACCACGCTCGAGGAGATTGTTTTAGACCATAGAGTGATTTTTTAAGTTTGCAAACTTTGGTTATATTGGGATATTCTTTAAAACCTGAAGGTTGACTCATGTATACTTCTTCTTCTTCCAAATCATCATTTAAGAATGCATTTTTTACATCAAGTTGATGTAATTCCTAATCCAAATTGACTACTAGCGAGAGTAATACTCTGATAGTGTTGAGTTTGGCAACTGGAGCGAAAGTTTCTGTGTAATCAATTATGTAGGTTTGAGTAAAACCCTTGGCAACTAATCGAGCTCTGTACCTCTCAATAAAACCATTAGCATTGTATTTGACAGTAAACACCCATTTGCACCTTATTATCTTCTTGTTTTGTGGTAGCTATACTAATCTCCAAGTTTCATTTTGTTCAAGTGCTTTCGTCTCTTAAAAGATTGATGTTTTCTATTGAGGAGTACCAAGTGCTTCATCGATATTGAGGAGTACCAAGTGCTTCATCGATATTCTGGGGGATCACAATATATGACAAACTAGAGGTAAAAGCTTTGGTAATGACAATTTTGAATAAGAAATAAATTGTGAAATAGGATGTTGAGTGCAAGATCTAGTTCCCTTTATCTAGATTAGATGAAGATTTTGAGGGTAGAGTACCTGAATCTTTTGAAGGCAGTGAATCTACCATTGGATTGAGCTCTTGACTGTGATGAGGATTCGTGACTTGTTTATTCCTTATTAAATACACCTGTAGTTCTTTATGTACATTATTATGCAACCCGAATAATCTGATAATAATTTAAAAAATTATACCAACCCGTCCAATATAACCCGAATAAACTCATTAAAGTTTTTTTTCTTCATTTATATATACATATATTGCGTATATTATTATATATATTATATGTAATATTAAATATTATTTTAATTTTTTTAATAATAAATTTAGAATCTAATTATTTAAATATTAAAAAAAAACTAAATATTATTTTAGACTAATTAACCAACCAAACCACTTAAAATTTAGGGCTTGTTTGGTAAAAAATTTGTTTTTGAATTTTTTAAACACAAAAATGGAAATGTTATTTTATTTTTATTTCTTTATTTTAAAAAATTAAAAATATGTTTGATAACTATTTTTGTTTTTAAAAACAAAAAATAATAAGCGTGTTTGATAATTTTTATTTAACAATATGAGGTGTTGTTTTGAAGAAGAGAAGAAAAAAAAATGAAAAATTGAAAATTGTTTAAAAAAATTTTGAAAGTAAAAAAATTATATTTTCAAAATTTAATAAATTTTAATTAAAATTTAAAAAAATAATAAATTAAAATAGAATTAACAAACACATTTTTTTTTTGTTTAATTGTCAAATTTTTAATTAATTAAATAAAAATTTGTTTTTTTAAGTGTTACCAATCAATTTTTTTAACTAATTTTACATTAGCTTCATCATTAAAATATGCCATAATCCTTCCGACCATGAACACCCATAGTTTTTAAGTCCGCAATAATCCCACTTTGCGAGCTCCACAACAGCAGCACCCCGCCCAGATCACCACTTTGTTCTCCTCATTCAATTCCATCCATGGTTCTGGATTAGGGTTTTTAGGGACTTGCCAACGAGGGTCTAGGTCTTACTCATTGCTACTACTCTCGTAGACTCGTGACCCTATTGCTATTGGAGCTGGTTATGATTATGGTGGACGAGGAGAAGAGAGAGATGCGTAGTCACAGTACCACAGAATCAAAGGTCACCAGAAACCCTACCATTCATGGAGAACCCAGCAAAGCAGCAGGGAAAGAGAAGCCCAAGGTGGTGGTAATAATGGGTCCTACTGGTTCAGGAAAGTCACGGTTGGCCATTGATTTGGGCTCCCACTTTCCCGTTGAGGTCATCAATGCCGATTCCATGCAGGTCTACAAAGGCTTGGACGTTCTCACTAACAAGGTCCCACTTCACGAACAAAAGGGTCTATACCAATCTTTCTATTCCCATTTCCTTTATATTTTCTTTCCAATTTTTAATGCTAATTTTTTTGTTTTGGTTAAAAATGTATAGGGGTGCCTCATCATCTTCTTGGGACAGTGAATCCAAACGTTGAATTCACAGCTAAAGAGTTTCGGGATTGTGCTGTTCCTGTAAGTTTACTTACTTCAAATCCGTTATTTTGAATTAAGATGTTTATTTTTAATGTGATAGAGCATTCATGTTTTGAGTCTCTTTAAGCTCTTAAATCATTGACACATTTAGTCTATGATATGATGTTGGAGCTTATGCTTTTAATTTATCTCTTTTTCTATGGAAAGTGTTGAAAAGTTCTACTTTTTGCCTTCTTAATTTCATATGGTAACATTCTCCTGCACAACACACAGGAATTTGTCAAAATGACAATTCTGAGGATGTGAAATGATATAATCAACCTTCTCAACATTAAGGGTTGGATTGCTCATTAAAAGACTCTTTTAGTTGATTAGACCATAAGGGTTGCTGTAACAAAGTAAATATGGCAGCTTTAAGCACCATGAAGATCATTTTGCAAATATTTCTTTGTCGGGTGCAAATAAAAGTTTTTTTTTTTGTAAGATCATTTTGCAAAAGCCTCACCACCATGTGGCTTTTTTTTTTTTTAATTTTTATTTACTGAATCATGAAATGGTTTTTCAGCTTATTGATGATATCTTGTCTCGTAACTGCTTGCCAGTCATAGTTGGGGGTACACATTACTACATACAGGTATCTACTGTATTCTTCATTTTACATCAGGGGAGGCCAGAAATTTTCTTATTGCTAAAACAGTATGACCTATATTGTTTATGTTTAGTGTTTCGTTTTCTAGATTAAAATGATGTCTTTTAATAACTGTAGCCTTCTTTTTAGAAAATTGGGAACTATGTTTGCTCACCACTTATAGAAAGCAAAAGCTGATTAGTGTCTTTTTTCCACCATGATCAGGAGTTTGTCACTCTCTCATAGTTATAAGTTAGTTTAATCTGTTACATGGAATAATTTTATTTTTGTATTGTGATAAGCCTCCAATATTAGTATATAAGAGGAGACAGCCGAAATAGGGTGTAGGAGACACTTATGTTGTAATTTTTGGTATTCCTTGTATTTTATTATTCTTTTATCCAACTGACAAATATTTTAGTAAGGGTGCTGAGCTGTCTTATTTCTTTAGGGTCCTAGCTGGCAGTAGTCAAGTTAAGTATTGTCTATAAATAGGAGGAGGGGGTCAAATTGTAAGGGTAGCTTGTAATCAGGAAAGAGTTAGCTCTTGTGGAGAGATTCGCCCTCTCGAAAGGTGGAGATAGGAGAGACGTGCCTCTCGAAAGCTCGATTTGTTCATTTTACTACTGTTATCAACAAAGAATACTTTGAGGGATTCCATCAATTGTGTCAAGATTACTGATAGAAAATTTTTACTCAAGAAAATTCTATCACATTGTGCTTTTTCAAAGCTAGAATATAATTACTAAGTTTCTTTTATTGCGCATGGAGATGGAGCTACTTCTCTCCGTTGGGATCGACCTCTCTGACCATTTCCTCATTTGAATTTTTCTGTACCATCCTGCTACATATTGCTTTTATTTACGGTCTTTGCTCAAGTATGTAGCTCACTTTTATAATATTTGGACTTCTCAGGCTCTTATAAGCCCATTCCTTCTAGATGACACAACAGAAGATATGGATGATAATTGCTTAAATACTTCTCTAGGTAAACTGTTGCTAATCTATTTTAAATTTTGCATTCCCCTTTTCAAGTTTTTAAACACCCATTTTGACTCTTACACAGGAGATACACAATCATTGTCTAAGTTGGACTGTGAAGGAATAACAGATAGCTATGACCATCTCAAAAGCATTGATCCAGTAGCAGCAAACAGAATCCATCCAAACAATCATAGAAAAGTAAGCTATCTTCCTTTCATGTGTCGCTTTGTTCTTGAAATGTGACGTCTAGGTATGAATTCTCTTAGTAGTATATATATATTGTTTAGTATTTTTTTAATTCTTGAGAACACTTGATTTGTCTGTTCTTATCATCGTGCTTATTAAACAGGGTAAAATTCACACAGAACAAAAATGAAAGGAAAAAGATCTCACAGATGATTTTAATATATCACTTGCCAATATAAATTGTTTATCAAATTAATTACTATGTGTGGAAATTATGAACTGTTTGTGTGTTGTTACCTCGAACATAGTTAAGCTACAATGAGGTGTATTGAAGTTCCCTAATATACCATATTGTAGATTCAGTGCTCAGTGGAGTTGATTCTTGTTGCAGTCATACCTTTGATACATGCTATGTTAATATATATATTTTGTAGAGATGCTATATGTGATCTCCTAGAAAGATGCAACTATTATTTAGAGATAAACTTGTATGCTTTAGTAGAACTTATACGATTGTGTTTGATTTATTCCTGTCGTGGAACTTTTTGCAGATTAGTCAGTACCTTAGCTTACATGCTCGTTTCGGCATTCTCCCTAGTGAACTTCTTCAGGGGAAGGCTGCAGAGGTTTGTTTTATTTTGTTATTAAACATGTACTTATTCACTCGTTGTCATATATATATATATATATAAATAAATATGTATCTCAAGAAAACTGTTCGGTTTTGGATTTTCTTCGACTAAATGTGATCTACACATCTAATTTTCATGTTTATCCCTGTTTTTCTCTTCAATTTATTGTGACATTATATTGACATTGCTGCTGAAATATGACATCCTGTACACTTTTCAGTTATGATTGGCCCATTAAGATATGTGTGTGTATGTTTGAATTTGTTATTTTTTTTAGTTATTGTTACCTTTGTTAGAAAAGTTGAACTTTCTGCACCCTAGAAAGTTGCCAAGTTTAATTCATTATTAGTTTTGAATATATGATAGAAACAATATTATCTACAATATTGTATGTGGCAGGGCAGAACTGGGGTCGAGTTGATTATTTCAGATACGATTGTTGTTTCATATGTATGGATGCATCTCTTCCTGTGCTGGATCAATATGTGGATCAAAGAGTAGACTGCATGGTAGATACTGGATTGCTTGATGAAGTCTTTGACATTTTCAATCTGAATGCGGATTATACTCGAGGCTTGCTGCAGGCTATTGGTGTTCGGGAATTTGAGACTTTCTTAAGAGAGAATGTTGTCGAAGCCAGATTCAATAATGAAAGTTATTCAACTGACGTCTCTGTCTCATTGAAGCCAGTGGACATGGCTGATAAAATCTTGAAAGAGAATATGAGGGCAATACTGAACTCCTCTGATAATAGAAAGCCCAGGATTCTATTAAGAGAAGCCATTGACAAAGTAAAACTTAACACTCGAAGACTTGTTCGTCGTCAGGTAAAGATAATATTACATTTATTTATGTTCTTGCATTTTTTCCTATATTTCTTGTTCGGATTTATCTTTTACTTGGATCATTTGTACTCTAGAAATAGTTACTTTGGCCAACGCCTAAACTTGATCATTTTTATCAAAACATTTACCATCTAAATCATAAAATCCTTATCCTTATTTGTGGTGATTTTTAAAAATTGATCTTTAGGTTAATAAGACTTACTTTCTTAGTTGTCAACAGCTTGATTCTGTCAATAGACATAAAACTCTCAAGTGCATATAAAGCACAAAGATAAACCTTTGGTAACAATTTTTTTTCCCTTTCTCCAATTAAATATAAGAAATGACTCCATACTTCTATGATACAAGATTGATATTACTTCATTACTTATTTATTAGTTTAGCAAGTGCAACAGTTAAATTTGAGTTTTTTTTTTTTTTCAGAGACGAATGATTGTTCGGCTGCAGAAATTGTTTGGATGGGACATGCGTGTCCTTGATGCAACAGAGTCCATATTAAGTAATAACTTTTAGACCCTCATTCTTTCTTTTTTTCTCTTTCGAAAATTTCGTTTTTGTTTTATGCTTCTGTGAGTTAAGATTTCCAGCGACATCTTATTACCCGGATGATCATTTCGAGTCTCAATTATCATTCTAAATTGCAGGTAAATCAGATGATATATGGGCAGAACAGGTAGTTGAACCAGCCATGAAAATGGTTAGATCTTTCCTTAGTCAGGAGGCTGCTAGTTCGGTGGTGCCCGATGAGGCAGCTCCAAACAGCGCTGGAACAAGAATACTTGGAAGGGAACTGTGGACTCAGTATGTATGCAAGGTGAGCATTATGTTTCTTCTACTGTTTTTTTGTTTAGTGTGAGTTAGTTTATTCTGTTAATGTGAGTTAGGTTATTGGTTTAGGCTTGTGGAGATAAAGTCCTTAGAGGAGCACATGAGTGGGAACAACACATACAGGGCCGTAGTCATCGAAAACGAATGTCAAAACTGCGAAAATCGCAAGGCCGTTTTGTAGCCGAACAGCAGCAGCAGCAACATCGAGCGCGCCAGATTGGAGATGAACTTTCAGTGTCTGATTATCTTAGTTGTCCCCATGAAGGTGGGAACTAGTAAAGAAACTAAAAATAACAAGAGAGTAATTATTTGATTTAAAAGGGTTATGGATTGTTTTACAAGTGATTGATAATCTTAATCTCATCAAAATATGAACAAGTTATTTTGTGCCTTCGTCACGTTTCACTTTTTTTTTTCTTTTTCTTTTTAAGTTGTTAAGGTAAGAATAATTTTGCGAATAACAATAATAATTAGAGAAATTGGTGAAAATGTATTTTTTTTTATGTGATTTTGTACTTTGGCTTACTTTTGATAGTTTTTTGCAAAATGATTTTTGTTTAAAATTCATTCAGTTGTTTAAATTTTTTTACAAGTTGTTTAAAATTTTCAACCAGTTGTTTGAATTTTTGGACCATCTGTCAAAATTTTCGATACAGTATAAAATGATTTAAAAAAATATGTTATTTTGCCAAAGGACTCTAATAATAATAAATACCAAATTCTGGTGCATTTGCTAATGCCAAAATTATAAATAAAAATGTAAAATTACTAAATTTAACACTAGATTTCAACTCATACTCCAATTGTATTGTAAATGATTGAATTCCTTATTATACTTTATTTCTTAATTGTTATTTATTTATAAAAATGTAAAATTTATATTCATATTAAATAATAAATTTTAAAACGGAATAATTATAATACAAATTGATTTTTAAGTAGAAAAAAATCTTTTTTTAAGTGAAAAAGAAAATATTGAGTGGTATCTTTTTCTTTCAATTTGGGCCTTTGCCCTAGTCTCCAAGTCTGTTTTGAATCTGCGCTGGATAGACAAAAGAGAATAACTTTACCATCTCAACTAACTCAAGTGACATTGGTGGTTTTAGTTTATAGCGAAGGATTTATACTTTTTTGGACCATGTGTTTTAATAAATTACTTTTTGGACTTTATATTTTGTAAAATGGTAAAAATAGAATCCTAAACTCGATTTTGGTCAATGTTTTCACAACTAAAATCACAAATAATTTACCAAACTAACAATTCAGAACAAAAATAAAATCATTATGTTTAAAAACTGTATTGTTATATTCAATTTTTTCTTCATCAAAATTGAGTTTAAGGTTCTATTTTAACAATTTTACAAAACACAAGACCCAAAAAGTAATTTGTCAAAACACATGGTCCAAAAAAGTATAAACCTTATATTTAATGAGTATTATATAGCCCCCTGCCACTAATTCCTGGGTCCGCAGTGGTTTCTAAATTTAAAAATAATTAACTAACTAGTTTAATGGTTTTTTGACAAATAATTTATTTTTTAAAGTCATTTTGCACTATAATCTAATTTTAATAATTTTTTTGCAAAATGATATCTCATAATTTAGACAGCTAGTCGAAAATTTAGACAAACAACCGGTCGAATTTTAGACAGATGTTATTTTACAAAAAATTATCAAAAGTAAGTCAGATTACAAAATCACTTATAAAAAAGAAAAATTATTTCTGTAAGTTTAATTATAGTTCTGAATCTCTTTTTACAAATGTATAAAAGGAAAAATAAAACTAAATACTACATTTTGAAGAAAACAAAATTAAAATACAAACCATTTTTTTTTGTGCGATGTCAACCTTTTTTTTAAATGAAATGTATGATTTTGTTTGGTAAAATATCAATTGTTTTGACAAATAACTCGTGAAATTTTTATAGAATGATGCCGTAAATTTAAAAATAATAATAAAAAAAACTTGAGCCTAAGAAAAAAAGCTAAAAATTTTCTCTTAAAAAAAGAAAAGAAATCCAATGGGCTGGGCTAGTTGGGGTTCTTGGGTTGGGTCAAACTCTCTAAATTAGGGCTTCTGAGTTTTCCTAGGGTTTACCGAAAGCACTTCTATAAAAGGTGGAGTCATCGCTCACAAACACAGCTTCATCTCGATCCGAAGACGGTAGAGTAGAGCAGCTAGCCTTTTTTTCTTCAAAATTTTCCAGGATAATCTTCAAATTTTCTTTCTGGTTAGATTGAAAAGCCTAACATTGCAATTCTTTGATCTAGTATTAATTCTATGATGCATAGATCAAGAAATCTATCCTTAGGCGATAGTAACGGCAAAGTTCATACATCCAATTCTGTATGGATTTTCCACCTTTAGCTACGAAAATTTCATTTTTGTTTTATGTTTCTGTGAGTTAAGATTTCCAGCGACATCTTATTACCCGGATAATCGTTTGGAGTCTCAATTATCATTCTAAATTGCAGGTAAATCAGATGATATATGGGCAGAACAGGTAGTTGAACCAGCCATGAAAATGGTCAGATCTTTCCTTAGTCAGGAGGCTGCTAGTTCGGTGCCGCTGGAACAAGAATACTTGGAAGGGAACTGTGGACTCGGTATGTATGCAAGGTGAGCATTATGTTTCTTCTACTGTTTTTTTGTTGTTGTTATTGTGAGCTAGTTTATTCTATTAATGTGAGTTAGGTTATTGGTTTAGGCTTGTGGAGATAAAGTCCAACACATATAGGGTCGTAGTCATCAAAAATTAGGGGTGGCAATTGAGATCACAACACGATGATAAAATACGATTAAGGTAAATACGAGTACAACACGTTTAATAATCGTGTCGTATGATTAAGGTAAACACGAACACAACACGTTTAATAATCGTGTCGTGATCGTATCGTGTCATAATTGCGTTGACCCGTTTAATAATCGTGTCGTGTCATAATCGTGTCAGACACGAAAACACGAATAATTTGTATATGTTTTATGATTTTTTTTTATATAGTTATGATTAATCATGTCATAATCGTGTTAATCGTGTTATTGTGTTCGTGTCGTGTTGACCAATTTAATAATCGTGTTTGTGTTTGTGTTTACCTTAATCGTGTCGTGTTATAATCGTATCGACACGAATCTGACACATTTACACAAATTGCCAGCTCTATCGAAAACAAATGTCAAAACTGCGAAAATCGCAAGCCTGTTTTGTAGCCGAACAGCAGCGCGCCAGATTGGAGATGAACTTTCAGTGTATGATTATCTTAGTTGTCCTCAAGAAGGTGAGAACTAGTAAAGAAATTAAAAATAACAAGAGATTAATTATTTGATTTAAAAGGGTTATGGATTATTTTACAAGTGAATGATAATCATTAAACTCATCAAAATATGGACTCGATTGTCACACGTAACATTTTTTATTTTTCATAATAATACAATTTTTATTATTATCAAAGTTACAAATTTAAGAAATAATAATAAAAAAATAACGTTAAAAACATGATTTGTGTTATTAATGAGATTAAAGAGAGAAAAATTTAAGTAGTCAAGTATTGAATTCAAATATCATATAATTTTAATTATGAATTTTTATGAAATTTAGAAAGTTTTATTAAAGAGTTTATTTGAAAATAATTTTAATATTTTGGGTCCAAAGAGAATTAAAAAAAATGCTTCGGCCTTATTTTTTTTTGTAGCATCTATCTCTCATCAAAAAAATTCTTTTCTTTCTCTCCTTTTACTCTTTCTCTCTTTTTCTTCTTTGTGTATTATTGTTGTCGACGATGAACGACTAATTTTCGGTCGTCATATATAGATACACGCTTTACCAAAATGCGCAGAATCTTTCGAACTATTAATTACGTGGGAATCTAGATTCACTAGCCGGTTAAGCACATCAACTGGTTGATTTAAGTTCGGTCACTACGCGACTTAAAAATTGCGATCCGCCCACTTCGAGCATTTGTTAGCTGATCTGTCACCACTATCGTGTTTCTTTTGTTGTGGGTTTCAAAACCCAATAAATTGTTCCCACATCTACTATAGTTGTAGCGGGCCCACCACGAGCCACTATGATCCACCGTAGATCGGGTATAAAGCTGTGCAATCCCACATTGTCTGGGGAAGGTTAAGTGTGATGATTGAGATTGTGTAGGTATAGGACTACACAGTTGAAGATGGTTTAAATGGATTGATGAGTACTACCTATATCAACAAGATGCATCTTTTCGATAGTCCATCACTTGAGAACTCAAAAGTTAAACATGCTTAACCTAAAGTAATCTCAAGATAGGTGACCTCCTGGGAAGTTTTCTCAGGAAGCGTGCGAGTGAAGACAATGTATGTTGGAAAGACTTGTGTTGGTTTGCAGGGTCAGTCGTTATTCCAGGAAGTAGTCATAGTGATGTGGGACGTTACAAATGGTATTATAGCCTTGACCAAGTCGGAAGTGTGGCCGACAGGGACGTCGGACCCTTAAAGGAGGGTGATTGTGACAGTCAATATCCCGTGATCTGTAGAGGGAAAGATCGGGTAAGAGCTGTGCAATCCCACACCGCTTGAGGAAGGTCAACTGTGATGATTCTAAGACTGTTGGTATGAGACTACATAGTTGAAGATAACTTAAATGGATTGATGAGTACTACCTATACCAACAAGATACATCTTCTTTTCAGTATCCCATCACTTGAGAACTCGAAAGTTAAGCTTGCTTGACTTGGAGTAATCTCATGATGGGTGACCTCTTGGGAAGTTTTCCCAAGAAGCGTGCGAGTGAGAACAGAGCATGCTGGGAAGACTAGTGTTGGTTTGTAGGGCCAGTTGTCATTCCAAGAAGCAGTCATAGTGACGTGAGTTGTTACAAATGGTATCAAAGCCTAAACTCAGTCGGAAATGTGGCCGACGGGGACGTCGGACCCCTAAATGTGGGTGATTGTAACAGTCAGAATCCCGTGATCCACAGATGGAAAGATTGGGTAAAAAGTTGTGCAATCCCACATCGCTTTGGAAATGTTAAGTGTGATGATTCTGAGACTGCATAGGTATGAGGTTACAAAGTTGAAGATGACTTAAATTGATTGATGAATATTACCTATATCAACAAGATGTATATTCTTTTCGGTAGTCCATCACTTAAGAACTCCAAAGCTAAACTTGCTTGATCTGGAGTAGTCTCAAAATGGGTGACCTCCTGGGAAATTTTTCTAGGAAGCGTGCGGGTAAGGACAAAACACGCTGGAAAGACTTCTGTTGGTTTGCAGGGTCATTCGTCTTTCCAGAAAGTAGCCATAGTGAAGTGAGGCGTTACATGAAACTCCGATCATTATGGTATAATTTCTTTGACCTATATATTGTAATTTAATTGTGATTAATTAGAGTAATTATTATTATGTGTATTTATAGTATATATTTATATATTCATGATATACTTAATATTTTTCGTAATTATACTGGCTGTATGTGATTATATGTATTTCTAATATATATTTTGATTTTGGGATTGCTCATTTTATAATCGTTGTGTTGTCCAATTTTAAAAAAAATATTAGACATAAAAATAAATTATAAAAAATAATTGTTCATAATAATTGTTCATATTAATAGAAAATTAATTAAATATATCTTTTTATAATTTTTTTAATGTAATATTTTTTAGAAAATTGGACAACACAACGGCTATAAAATTGACAATTCTAAAATCAAAAGTTGTATCAGAAATACATATAATCCCAAACAGCCAGTATAATTACAGAAAAATATTCAGTATATAAAAAATATATAAATATGTACTATTGGTACACAAAATAGCAATTATTTTAATCAATCACAATATATAGATCAAAAAGATTATACTACAATAATCAGGGTTTCAAAATGAGTTAAATGATGATTTCTGGAGCTCAAAACGAACTCTGGAACCTCGAAACTAAGTTTTAACTGTCGGTATATGGTGGCTCGTGGTGGGTCTGCCACCCAACTATAGTAGATGTGAGAAAAATTTATTGAGTTTTGAAGCCCACATCACGAGGAACACGATGATGGTGACGAAGCAACTAACAAATATTCGAGGTGGCCGGATCGCGACTTTGAAGTCGCTCGGTGGCTTAACTTAAATCGATCGGTTGATGTGCTTAATTGGCGTGTGAGTTCTGGATTCCCGCGTGGTCGATAGTTTGGATGATTTTGTGCATTTTGGTCAGACGCGTGTCTATATATGGTGGTCGGAAAGTGGTCGTTCGTCGTTGGCAACAGTAGCACATAAAGAGGAGAGAGAGATGAAGTGAAGGAGAAAAAAAGAAAATAATTTTTTTGAGGAGAGAGAGAAGCTATGGGAAAATAAGGCTGAAACTTTTTTTTAATTACCTTTGAACCCAAAATATTAAAGTTATTTTCAAATAAGCCCTTTAACAAAACTTTCTTAATTTCATAAAAAATTCTCAATTAAAATTATATGGCATTTGAGTCCAATACTTGACTACTTAAGTTTCTCTCTCCATTTAATCTCGTTAATAACATAAAATCATGCTTTAAACACTATTTTTCAATTACTATTTCTTAAATTTGTAAACTTGTACATTTTATGTATTGAAACTCTGATAATAATAAAAACTGTACTATGAACAATGTTGGGTGTTACAATCCTTCACCATTTAAAATAATTTCGTCATAAATAATTTGATAGTTGTAGAAGAAAACTACGATTACTAATATGCAGGACAATATCACACTGCACAAGGTTTTATACACAATACTTACTTTCACCCCATAAAACGAAATTCATTTTTGGTTTGTAATCCTTATCATATACAAAAATACAAGGATGTATAAACACCTCACATGTGAATTACAATATGAAAAGAAGCGCCCCATAGTTGAGTCGTAAGATCGAACTTTGCGTCCACCCTTAAGGGTCCGACGTCTTTGTCGGTTACATTTCTGGCTGGGTAAAGGCTCTGATACCATTTGTAATGCCCCACGTCACTATGGCTGCTTCCTGGAATGACAGCTGTGAGGTGTTTATATATCTTTGTTTATATGACTAAAGATGTTTTGAGTTATATGAAATGTAACACAATGCCTTTATTGAATACCATAAAACATCAATCATAAACATGAACATTGACATTTCAACATCAGCATGTATGCATGACATGTACAGTTATGTGATACATCACTATGTGATATAAGACCATGCATAAAAATATGAGAAAAGTTATGAAATGCCTTGATATCACAGATTTTATCTTGTATAATATGTATCACACTATTTTCTTTGATAACGAAAAACAAACTTATTAAATATTGTTGACAAATGAATCACTTCTATTGATTTTGTGATCCTGATCTGAACATGGAAATAATTTGTGAATTGTTGAATGAATCGATGTGATAGATGTTAATTATTGAATTACTCTGTAGCGTGAAATATGTGAATTTTCAAGTAACCACGGTTATTTGCATTCTAGCATAGTATCAAAAAGCCCCTTATTATTTTTTTACATTTGGAAACAATTTTGATTTTTAAATTTTTTCTTAGAGAAAGAATGAGAGTCAAACTTTTCTGAACTCGTACCTAATAGATAACCTATCTCACTATTACTATTTCTCATTCAGGGAAAAGAATTCGGTTTTGACAATGGAAGAGTTTCATAGAGACTTGGTTTTAATAATAATAATAATTTTCGTTATTAAATAACCTTATTTCAATATTAAAATAATTTTAAACATATTGATAATAACAAAATACAGGAATAAAAATATGTGTGAGTGTATATATTCGAATAATCATTTTATAAAAAAAATCATATTTTTAAAATGAAATTGTAATAATTGATATAATGATAATAATATAAATATAAATATTATATTACTATTAATCAGCTATAAAATCGATCATATTGATAAAATAAATATAATTTTTACAAAATTTAATGTTCTTACAAATATCAATAACTGTATAAAATTAGTTTTTTTTTATCTTAATATTCAAATATTAATCAAAATATTAATACACCATAATAACCGTTAAATAATAGTTTAACCACAATTACACTTTACATATAAAAATTATATTCTTATTTACTAAACAAAATAATAAAAATGATTACTTTTCACCTTTTTTTTCTTTTTCTTTTTAAGTTTTTAAGGGAAGAATAATTTTGTGAATAACAATAGTTATAAGAGAAATTTGTGAAAATGTAATCTTTTTTTTAAAGTGATTTTGCACTCAGGCATATTTTTTATAACTTTTTGCGAATTGGCTTCTGTCTAAAATTTGACCTGTTTAAATTTTTCGACTAGCTATTTAAAATGTTCAACTGATTGTTTGAATGTTTTGTTCAATTTTTAAATTTTTTTGACTATTTGTCTCAATTATAAGAGATTATTTTGTAAAGAATTATTAAAATTAGGCTAGAGTGTAAAATGACTTAAAAAAATATATTATTTTGCCAAAGAACTCTAATAATAATAATAATAATAATAATAAATACCAAATTCTAGTGCATTTGCTAATACCAATATTATAACAGGGAAAGAAAAATGTAAATATACTAAATTTAACACCGATTTCAACTTATACTGCAATGATATTGTAAATGATTGAATTCTTTATTAACATATAAGTATTTTATTTCTTAATTGTTATTTATTTATTTATAAAAATATTAAATTTATATTCATATTAAAGTTGATAAATTTTAAAATGGAATAATTATACAACATATTGATTTTTAAGAAAAAAAAATCTTTTTTTTAACTGAAAAAGAAAATATTGAGTGGTATCGCTAGCCATTCCCAAACAATTGGCCTTTGCTCTAATCTCCACGTCTCATTACCTGACTGTTGCTGACGACCATGGGTGGTAACCAACTGATCTAAATTTAAAAATAATTAACTACTTAGATTAAGAGTCTTTTGACAAAATAAGTTATTTTGTACTCCAATTTAGTTTTAATAATTTTTTACAAAATGACCTTCTATAATTTAGACAACTAGTTAAAAATTTAGATAGGTGGTCCAAAACTTCAAACGACTGGTCGAAAAATTTAGACAATTTGTCGAATTTGAGATAAATGTTATTTTACACAAAATTATCAAAAGTAGACTAGAGTATAAAATCACTTAAAAGAAAGATGCAATTTTTACCAAATTCTGTAAGTTTAATTAAAGATCTGAATTTATTTTTTCAAATATATAAAAGGAAAAATAAAACTAAATACTACATTTTGAAGAAAATCAAATTAAAATACAATCCATTTTTTTTTTGTGTGCGACGTCAACCTTTTTTTTAAATGAAATCTATGATTTTGTTTGGGAAAATTGGTAAAATATCAATTGTTTCTTAATAAATTATTTTGAAAAATAACTCATGAAATTTTAAAAAAAATGATGCCATAAATTTAAAAATGGAAAAAAAATAACGTAAAAAAAAGTTATTTTTTTCTTATTATATGAGTAATTGAAATAAAAAATCACTTGGGCTCAAGAAAGATAGCTAAAAAAATTTCGAGGAAATTATATTTTATATGAGATTTTCAATAGAGGGTAAAAAATATGGTTTTTTTTTTCAAAAAAAGTTAATATATGATTTTTTTTTTTTAAGAATTTTTATTTTTATGGGTTTATTTTATCATATTTGTGTATAAAAGTTGGTTTATGCCATAGTTTTACTCTTAATCAAATTTGGAAGGGTATGTTTGTAATTTGATTATTATTTTTGTAGGTTATTCATTTTTTTATATTGTTTTTATATTACTAATTTTATATTAAATTTTTCTTTGATTGTTTTGCAATTTTTTTTTTGTAATATAAATTGTTTTTAAAATTATTATTTATTTATTATAAACATATTTTTTTTAAGATTGTACGTTTTTTTTTTCAAATCCTGGGTAATATAACCAGTTACTTGATTGATCTTAAAAAAAAATCCTAGAGCTAGGTTAAATAACATGCACTAGGAGGGGTAACCAATTATCCTGTGTACGCCCTAAATATCCACGGGTTATTAGCGAGCTGGAATAGGGCATAATTCTATTAGCCACGTGGAAGCCACCTACCCGGAGCTGCTGTTACAAGTCTCTATCTCTTTAGCTCGAGATAACCAAAGGTTCATTGAGTACTAAGGCATCGAGTCAGCAGTGTGGACACCACGAGCTGAAGCTACATCAAGCTTGGGGTACGAGCTTGAGTTGACACCTCTTGTAATGACCCAGATTTTCAAGACTCGATAATGCGGAAATATAAATGTTTTCATTTAACAAAATGTCTCAAAAACCCATAGAAAAAAAAAACTTTTTAAAAAGTCGTATGACCATACTTAACATTTAGTTACAAACATGTTTTATAAAGAGTAGAGTGAGCCTAGTTTAGGAAAATTACACAACATTTTCAAAAATAAAACGACTTCCCAAAAGGTCGGTCCACATGTACATTTGCAAGGAAGACTCCAGCGCTCACTGCTCTGCCTTGCCCTTGCTCTTACCTACAACATGAAACAACTAGGTAAGCGAAAACGCTTAGTAAGATCAACTTTCAAACAAAGCATGTAGAGAATTAGGATTCCGGACCCTACATAATCAATTTCAAGAACGCTAAAGCGTCCTGACAAACTTATGGTCATGCCTGATAACCAATGATAAATTAATTCATAACTAGATAAAAAAATCCTACAATCAGAAAAATCCCAGAACAAGCAGATATATTATATCACAACTATATCTTATCAACAATTATATCCCTGCACTCAGAAAATCCCAGTGCAAGCAGATATATTATATCACAATATAATTCGAGACCAACGCTCGACAATTTCCAACAATTCAGGCGTAACGCGCCCTCCAACATAATTGCTAATCTGCAAAAGAGAACCGAGTCTCCACACTAAGATCTAGCCAATAAATATTCTCATCAAGGGTAACTATCGTGTTACCTAGGGCATCGCTACTTATCCAAGAGTGTAATCCAATTTACACGGTTTTATGAAGACTTCTATGTTAATCAGTGGTGATGGTGAGCAGTTGCCCCTAGGGTGTTCAGCCTCACTCAATCTTGGCAACCCGTAGTATTTCTAGGCACTCTCACTGAATGGCCAATATTCACGGTTGCTATCCGGGAATAACTTATCAGAGCACTTGCTCGGATTCTAACCGTCCAATGATTAAGTAAGCATGAGGCCCCTAGGTCCCATTTAGTTTGGCACCCCTAGGTTTAACCAGCTTATCCTCATCTCATGGCCACTCGTCGCGGTAATGAACCGGACATAAATAAAATCAAGCAGTGTGACGGGGATCAACCGTCTAGGATATGACGGACATCTACCGTTCGTATTTTCTAAATCAGCATTCACTAGACTAACGTCTCTAAGCAACTTTCTATGACAGTCTATATATGTGCATGTATCCATATACTAACATACAAGACAATAATCATTTCATGTTGTAGTCATACAATATAAGTTGACTTACTTGGAGTCCTTAGCGCTCAGCAGGTTTTCACCCTCCAACGTTCACTCGAGTTACGCTTAGCCAATACTATAGTTATCCATACAGTATACTCAGATTAATTATGGCACTCATAATTCATTATTATTATTTTGCGCAGTTTGGTCATTTTAATAAAAGTCATTTGCAAGGATTTATAATCCTTATTTGGTTTTAAACCTATTAAGGAAAGTCATACAAAATATTCGAGACTAAACTCTAAGTCTCGAGGAGACCTATCCTAAGGTCTCGATACCTAGGCTCGGGTATCACAATGGTAATTCCCCATAATCCGCTAAAAATCTTATTCTTTCAAGATATTGCTATTAACCCGCACTTTCGACTAGTCGGTTAAAATATGTAAGATTTTAGCCGGTATTATATCCAGAAAATACAAATAAATTCCTTAATTATTTTTAAAGAAAATAAACTCTTAATTTTTTCCCTTTTATTTTTCTTAAGGTTTTAATCTCTAAAAATCGTTCTAAGAAAATTGCCTAATGTGTCTTAATTAGGAAAACCGTTAAAAATTTCTCATATTGACTAATTAATTTTCCAAAATCAATTAATCAATTTTACTTACTAAAAAAATAATTCATTTAATTATTTTATCAAAATATAAGGTTTTAAACCATCTTTTAATTTATTAACTATTAATAAATTAAATATCTTATTTTTAGAAAGAATAAAAACTCTTTAATAAAAATAATTCATTTAAACTCAAAGGGGTAATTTTAGTGAAAATATGATTTCAAGACTTACCAATTTATATATTGAAATAAGCAAAATTTTACTTTTTACTTCCAAAATTTCATTTTTACACTAAATGTGAAAAACCTTTTTTTCCCATTTTTAACTACATACTTCGTTAGTTCATAACTTGAAATTTACTTACCCAATTATTACCAAAATTTCCCAATTCCATTTTTGTTATGCCATTTAGGTCTTTGTAAAATCTTAAGTTAAAATGAGCATTTTTTATTGGTGAAATTATTTTCCAACAATGAGGTAAAAATGACCTTATTTTCAAGTCCTTATTTTTTCCAAACTTTGACAGTTAATAACTTTCAAACCGTTCAATATTTTCTTACCAAATTTTACAGTGGAATAATAGGTTATGCCAGCAATATGTCCACAAAATTTTAGAAAAAACTGGGTTCATTTGCCCAATACAGTGGCTGTCCAAACTTGGTTCCAAAAATAAGAATACGAAAAAATAGTTTTTTTACCTAAACTTTGAAATAGCATAACTTACTCATTTCTAAACATTTTTTAGTGTTTCAAAAGCTCAATTTTATGTACTCAATCTCAACAACATTACAGTATAATTTAATTTTACAAAACCAATATACAGTGGCTGCTTGATCCCTTGGAAGTCACAGCTCACAACATGTTTTGTTTTAGAGTATCCTACAAAACCCTTAGGGGTTTTGGTTCCCATTTTCAAAAATCAATACACATGCATCATAAAAATTATTAAACAACTACCATAGCTTTATTACATCACCAACAAGAAACTTTAAGCATTAAATATACAAAATAATGCTTAAAACTAAAAACCCTACAACAAAATCATCAAAAGTAAACTTTTTACCTTTTTGGTATTCTTGCTTAAGGTTTGGACCTTCCTATTAGCTTTGACTCATTCAAAACCTTTCAAAAACCCTAACCAACTTCCCCCAACAACATAGTTATTTAGCTATATGAAACTCTATGCTTAAAACTTTACAAAAGTCTAGATTAATGAAACTTTACCTTAAGGAAAACCCTCCCTAGACCAAGACTTAGCCTCCAAGTTTCCTTGGTGTTCTTGAGGTTGAATATTGAGAGACAACTTGAGAGAGTTAAAAAAAAAAGATGATAGTGAGAGAGTGAAAGTGAGTGGTCGGTTCTTAGGGGGAGGTTAGAAGAGTTTATACTACTCTAATTTATCCTAAAAACACTCAAGTGTTTTACTCCCACTTGCCCACTTGACATTATCCCAAACCTTTAAATAAATGGGATTTAAACTCAATTAGTTAATAAATGGGTCCAAACATCACATGGCCGACTACCCATTGTTATATATGTGATCATTTCATTTTTTTTTATAAAGGTTAATAAATGTTTCATAAGAAGAAAAGTCCAAATTGGTTTTTGACACCTTTTTCACTCTTATTAAGTTTTAATCACCAAACTTAACATTAATTAATTAAATTAAATGTCTCTCACATTTTATTTAATTAATCACATAATAAAATTTAACCTAAGGTCCATTCATGGAATCAAATTCCCCATTTCGGCAAAATTAGGCATTTAACACAAAATGCCTTAAAATTTCCATTTTCTTTTAGGTTTATTATTTTTGACCAAACTTTAACTTTTATGAATGTATTTTATGCCCAAAATATAATTTCCATGATTTTTCATTTTATTTTCCGAGATTTTTACCCGATCAGGGTTTTTGTGTCAGTCCTGGATCGAAAGTCTTATATTGACTTTTAAAATCACAAAATTCACATTTTGGCTAGCAATAACTCATGGAATACTTTCAAACAAAATATAATATTATTTAAAATAATATTCTTAACATGATGGAAAAATCTCGACCCGAGTCGTTTAAAGGTACCCGAAAACGCAGGACGTTACAATACCTACAATTTATAAAGGTTTCGTCCTCGAAACTTAAAATAAATGAGGATACAACTCCCTCATCTTGTCTTCTGTTTCCCAGGTTGCCTCTTCAATGCCATGGTTACACCACTGCACCTTTACCAATGGCACCGTCTTGTTCCTCAACACTTTTTCCTTTCGGTCTAGTATCATAACCGGTTTTTCCTCATAGACGAGCTGAGGATCCACGCTCAGCTGCTCATAGCTGATTACATGCGAGGGATCGCGCATGTATTTTCTCAATAAGGATACATGAAACACGTCATGCACCTTAGACAGGGCGGGCGGAAGAGCTAAACGATAAGCTACTTCCCCGATCCTCTCTATGATTTCGAAAGGTCCAACGAACCTTGGGCTAAGCTTTCCTTTCTTTCCGAATCGCATAGCCCCTCGTAGCGGAGCTACCTTCAGCAGAACATTATCGCCAACCTCAAACACCAGGGGTCTCCTGCGTCGATCAGCATATTTGCGTTGCCGATCAACCGAAGTTTGCAAGCATTGCCTTATCCGTCGGATGTCCTCTGTAATCTGATCAACCTCATCCGATCCGAGAAACTTTCTTTCACCGGTCTCGTGCCAATGAATCGGTGATTGGCATTTTCTTCCATACAACGCCTCATACGGGGCCATCTTGATGGAATCATGATAGCTATTACTGTAAGCGAACTCTATTAGTGGAAGGTTCTCATTCCATGACCCTTGAAAGTCGAGCACGCAGGCTCTTAGCATATCTTCCAGGGTCTGAATTGTTCGTTCGCTTTGACCGTCTGTTTGTGGGTGGAAAGAAGTGCTAAACTTCAGTTTAGTACCCAACCTCGTTTGGATTCTATTCCAGAATGTCGAGGTAAAACGTCCGTCGTGATCTGATACGATGGAGTTGGGTACACCATGCAGTCTCATTATTTCTGCAATGTAAATATCTGCTAACTTATGTGCGCCATAAGTTACCTTGATCGGCAAGAAATGAGCGGACTTAGTCAGCCTATCCACGATAACCCAATTGGCATCGTGCCCCTTGGGAGTGGTTGGTAGACCTGTGAAAAAGTCCATAGTGACCATCTCACACTTCCATTCTGGAATTTCTAAGGGTTGTAACAATCCGGCTGACCTTTGTCTGCTGACAAGTCAAGCAGTGTGCCACATATTCTACAGTCTCCTTTTTCATCCTAGGCCACCAAAAGTACTTCTTCAAGTCTTGGTACATTTTTGTGGTACCCGGATGCATGGCATAAGGAGCATTATGTCCTTCGAAAAAGATCTGCTTCTTGATCTTGTCATCATCAGGAACACATATTCTTCCCTTGAACCCCAATACTCCATCCTCGGAGATATGGAATCCTGGTCGCCCCTCGTTCCTCACTTCGTGCATCAATCCTTGAATCCAAGGATCGACTAACTGCCTGCCTCTTATAGCTTCCATAATGGTAGGCTCGATAGAAAGGTTAGCCAATTGACCAACTACTATCTCTAAATCCAAGGTAGCAAGGTCGGCTTGTAACTGCAGCAAAATTTCCTTCACTGTCATCACATAAGCACCTGGTTGTCGACTCAATGCATCTGCCACCTTGTTTGCTTTTCCCGGGTGGTACAGAATATCGTAGTCATAGTCGTTAAATAGTTCCAACCATCGACGCTGTCTCATATTCAATTCCTTCTGAGTGAAGAAATACTTCAGGCTTTTGTGATCAGTGTAGATGTCGCAGTGTATCCCGTACAGGTAGTGCCCTAAAAGAAAATGGAAATTTTAAGGCATTTTGTGTTAAATGCCTAATTTTGCCGAAATGGGGAATTTTATTCCATAAATGGACCTTAGGTTAAATTTTATTATGTGATTAATTAAATTAAATGTGCGAGACATTTAATTTAATTAATTAATGTTAAGTTTGGTGATTAAAACTTAATAAGAGTGAAAAAAGTGTCAAATGCCAATTTGGACTTTTCTTCTTATGAAACATTCATTAACATTTATAAAAAAAAAATGAAATGATCACATATATAACAATGGGTGGCCGGCCATGTGATGTTTGGAAATCCCATTTATTAACTAATTGAGTTTAAATCCCATTTATTTAAAGGTTTGGGATAATGTCAAGTGGGCAAGTGGGAGTAAAACACTTGAGTGTTTTTAGGATAAATTAGAGTAGTATAAACTCTTCTAACCTCCCCCTAAGAACCGACCACTCACTTTCACTCTCTCACTATCATTTTTTTTTTTTAACTCTCTCAAGTTGTCTCTCAATATTCAACCTCAAGAACACCAAGGAAACTTGGAGGCTAAGTCTTGGTCTAGGGAGGGTTTTCCTTAAGGTAAAGTTTCATTAATCTAGACTTTTGTAAAGTTTTAAGCATAGAGTTTCAAATAGCTAATTAACTATGTTGTTGGGGGAAGTTGGTTAGGGTTTTTGAAAGGTTTTGAATGAGTCAAAGCTAATAGGAAGGTCCAAACCTTAAGCAAGAACACCAAAAAGGTAAAAAGTTTACTTTTGATGATTTTGTTGTAGGGTTTTTAGTTTTAAGCATTATTTTGTTTATTTAATGCTTAAAGTTTCTTGTTGGTGATGTAATAAGGTTATGGTAGTTGTTTAATAATTTTTACGATGCATGTGTATTGATTTTTGAAAATGGGAACCAAACCCCCAAGGGTTTTGTAGGATACCCTAAAACAAAACATGTTTTGAGCTGTGAAATCCAAGGGGTCAAGTAGCCACTGTATATTGGTTTTGTAAAATTAAATTGTACTGTGATGTTGTTGATATTGGGTACATAAAATTGAGCTTTTGAAACACTAAAAAATGTTTAGAAATGAATAAGTTATGCTATTTCAAAATTTAGGTAAAAAAATTGTTTTTTCGTATTCTTATTTTCGGAACCAAGTTTGGACAGCCACTGTATAGGGCAAATGAACCCAGTTTTTTCTAAAATTTTGTGGACATATTGCTAGCATAACCTATTATTCCACTGTAAAATTTGGTAAGAAAATATTGAACGGTTTGAAAGTTATTAATTGTCAAAGTTTGGAAAAAATAAGGAATTGAAAATAAGGTCATTTTTACCTCATTGTTGGAAATTGATTTCACCAATAAAAAATGCTCATTTTGACCTAAGATTTTATAAAGACCTAAATGACATAACAAAAATAGAATTGGGAAATTTTGGTAACAATTGGGTAAGTAAATTTCAAGTTATGAACTAACGAAATATGTAGTTAAAAATGTGAAAAATAGGCTTTTCATACTTAGTGTAAAAATGAGATTTTGGAAGTAAAATGTAAAATTTTGCTTATTTCAAGATATAAATTAGTAAGTCTTGAAATCATATTTTCACTAAAATTACCCCTTTGAGTTTAAATGAATTATTTTTATTAAAGAGTTTTTATTCTTTCTAAAAATAAGAGATTTAATTTATTAATAGTTAATAAATTAAAAGAGGGTTTAAAACCCTATATTTTGAGAAAATAATTAAATGAATTATTTTTCTAGTTAGTAAAATTGATTAATTGATTTTGGAAAATTAATTAGTCAAGATGGAAAATTTTTAACGGTTTTCCTAATTAAGACACATTAGGCAATTTTCTTAGAATGGTTTTTAGAGATTGCCTAATGTGTCTTAATCCTCATCCCCATTGGCGGGCTCCGAGCTTCTCAAATGGAAGCTATTGGACCGGGAGTCGTCGAAGTGACATTTCCGCCGGAGACCTGCGCCAACGTTTGAGCTCGGCGCAAAGTTCTCAGGCCGCCCCGAGGGGCGACCTCCGAGTTCGTTTAAACTCTCAGAGAGGAGACCCAGTTGGAAATGGCAGTCGTGCTCGCCAAGGGGAAGGCCTGTCTGAAGTACGTGACAGTGGGAACGTCCCATATAACCTATCTCAAGATAGGAGGGACAATAACCCGCCTAACACGTACCATGGAACCAGAGCTGTTGAACAGCTCCGGAACAACCAAAGAAGTCAGGACCAAACCCTTGAGCGTCTGGCTCAAATGGAGGAGCTGATGAGGAAGCTCTTGTCGGAAAAAGAAAAAGATGAGTATGATTCAGGGGACGAAATCGAGCTCTTCGCCCCCAGCATAGCAGCAACGGTGTATTCACCTGGTTTCCGTATGTCCAAGTTCAACGGAGACGGGGACCCGTCAGATCATCTGAGTATGTTCAACACCTTGATGATGGCCCACAACATTGGTCCCGAGCTGAGATGTTTAATATTTCCTTCCACCTTGATTGGGCCGGCCAGGCAATGGTTCAAGCAGAGTAAAAAGCAATCAATCAGCTCGTGGAAAACTTTCTTTGCTGACTTTAAGAGGGCCTTCCGAGCTTCTCAGGCTGCCCGCGTCAAGGCCGACACCCTGGAGAACGTAAGACAGCAGCCCGACGAACCTTTGAAGGCTTACCTGAGCAGATTCGCGAACGTCGCTGCTCGAGCCAGAGATGCGGACGACAGTTCCAAGCTCATGGCCTTGAGAACTGGGATCCTCGTCGGAGGCGGACTCTGGGAAGAAATACAAAGAAAGGGAGTCAGCACCGTAAACGAATTCCTAAATAGGGCCCAGGGATGGATCAACCTGGAGGAGGCGCGAGCATCAGCCGCGGGAACCAGCCAGGCCCCTGAGCAGCCTGCTGGAGAGGGAACGGACGTCGTGACAGCGACACAAACTGTTACACAGAATAACCAGTTTGGTGGAGGCAAGAGAAAATGGAGCAGCGAGGGCGGCCAGCACGACCCAAAGAAGAACAAGTCCGTAGAAAAATTTAAGCCGGTCTACACGACTTATACCGAGCTCACACACACTAGGGAGAACATTTTCCTAGCCAATTCTGCTCGCCTCCCCTGGAAGAGGCCGGAACCGTTGAAGCACTAGAAGGGTAAGTGAGACCCCTCCAAGTTTTTTCGGTTCCACAACGACATTGGCCACAATACCGATGACTGTAGGCACTTGAGGGATGAGATTGAAACTCTTATCAGAGCCGGACCCTTGGCTCAGTATGCGCGGAATAGAGTTTCTGCAGGCCAACCAGCTCCGGAGGTCCGATAAGTCAGCCCGGCTCTCGGATAGATCAGGACGTCCCTCCTCCTGTGATAGGAGGAGAGATCTCCACTATCTCCGGTGGCCCCCATCTGGCTGGCACGAGCTGAGGTGCCCAAAAGAGATACGTCAACGAACTTAAGGCTCATAATGGAGTGGAGTTCGTCCCTGAGTAGCATCTCCCAAAACAACAACGATTGGAGAGGCAACCAATCATATTCACTGAAGAAGATGCCAGCCACGTCCAGCTCCCTCATAACGCCGCTTTGGTCGTAGTCTTTCATCTCGCTAACTGGAGGGTTAGGAGAGTACTGGTCGATAATGGGAGCTCGGTAAACCTACTATTCCGGTCCACACTGGAAAAGATGGGTCTCTCTGTCACCGAGCTGAAAGCCACCTCCATGATGCTATACAGATTCTCTGGGGAAGGGTCGGCGACAATAGGAACGATCGAGCTGGTGATCACCTTGGGAGAAGGACCTCGGACAGTATTGAAACTCCTCGAGTTTGTGGTCATCGATTGTCCCGCCGCGTACAATGCTATTTTGGGCCGACCTACATTGATAGCGTTCGAAGCCATAACCTCCATCCGCCACCTCGTGCTAAAATTCCCCTCGTCCTCGGGGATATGCACGGTTCGTGGCGATCAACTTGCTGCTAGGGAATGCTACAACATTTCTATGAAGGGAAAATTAAAACCCGGGCAGTTAACGATGACCGTCCAGAGCGGGAATGAGGAATCTCAAGAACTTGTGCCTAGTCCTGAGATTGAAAAACCTCAGAATGTCGAAGGGGAGAATATCATCTTAAGTGATGATATCGACTCCAGAATAGGCGAGGATAAATCTAAGCTCCAAGCCATCGAAAAGCTCGAAGAGGTAAATATCGATCCACAAAATCCCTCGCGGATGGTAAAACTCGGGAAAAATCTATGTGGCGAAAGGAAGGCGGAGCTAATTAAGTTTCTGCAGGAGAACCTGGACGTGTTCGCATGGTCTCATGAAGACATGGTGGGGATCAGTCCGAGCATCATCATGCACACCCTCCACTTGGATAAAAGCGTGCCTGCGAAATCCCAGAAACAAAGGCGCCTAGGAACAACCCGAGTTGAGGCCCTAGAAGAAGAAGTAGCCCAGCTCTTAAAGTGCGGCTTTATCCGCGAGGCGAAGTTCCCGATCTGGGTCGCCAATCCTGTGTTGGTCCCAAAGCCCAACGGGAAATGGCAGACCTGCATCGACTTCTCTGATCTAAACAAAGCCTGCCCCAAAGATTGCTTCCCCTTGCCGAGGATCGACCAATTGGTAGACGCCACGGCGGGGCACGAGCTCATGTCCTTTATGGATGCATACTCGGGTTATAATCAGATCGTCATGAATCCAGCGGACCAGGAACACACTAACTTCATGACCCCAACTAACGTTTATTGTTACAGGGTCATGCCCTTTGGGTTGAAAAACGCCAGAGCTACGTACCAGAGGTTGGTAAATAAGATGTTTGTCAACCAGATCGGGAAGAACATGGAAGTGTATGTTGATGACATGCTGGTCAAGTCGAAAACTGCCGATAACCATGTTTCCGATCTGGAGGAATGCTTTAAAATATTGAGAGAATACGACATGAGGCTTAACCCACAAAAATGCACTTTCAGGGTCGCGTCAGGAAAATTCCTGGGTTTCATTGTTAATATCAGGGGAATCGAAGCAAACCTTGATAAGATCAGGTCGTTACTCGAGATGCCCTCACCGTGGTCGTGAAAGGACGTTCAAAGTCTGACAGGAAGGGTGGCAGCCCTTAATGGGTTTATTTCTAAATCTACCGACAAGTGTCTGCCATTCTACAACCTGCTCCGGGGGAATTGGAAATTCGAGTGGACCGAAGAATGCGAACGTGCCTTCCTCGACCTGAAAGCACATTTAGCCGAGCCGCCCGTATTATCCAAACCAACGGCAGGAGAGCCTCTTTCCCTTTAACTAGCTGTCACGGAAGACGCAGCTAGCGCCGTATTAGTTCGAGAAGAGAACCAATCTCAAAAGCCAGTCTATTACATCAGCAAGAGGCTTCTCGGAGCTGAATCCCGGTATCCGTTGATGGAGAAGATGGCTTTCTGTCTCATTACGGCCTCCCGAAAGCCCAGGCCGTATTTCCAGTCCCACTCAATACACGTCATAACTGATCAACCTTTAAGGCATGGAATGTAGATAATGGAATGCAGTTTGATAGCGACCTCTTCACCGAATTCTGTGAGAGGCACGACATTGTTAAGAGCTTCTCCTCCGTGGCCTATCCCCAAGCAAATGGGCAGGTCGAGGCCGTCAATACTGGACGAAGCCAAGGGGGTCTGGTCAGAACAGCTCCCCCAGGTACTGTGGCATACCGGACCTCGCATCGAACGCCGACGGGTCATACTCCTTTCTCCCTGGCTTTCAGGAGTGAGGCAGTCCTTCCCGTCGAAGTAAAGGTAGCCTCACATTGAGTCTAGGCATTTGACCAAGACCGCAATGACGAATTGCTCTACGCGTCCCTCGACCTGATTGACGAAAGACAAGAAGATTCACAGCTACAACTCGCGCATTATCAACAAAAGATCACTCGTTATTTCAACTCAAATGTCAGGAAATGCGCCTTCAGCGTTGGCGACCTGGTCCTCCGAAGAGTCTTCCTAGCCAGTAAGGATTCCAAGGACGGAGTATTGGGACCGAACTGGGAAGGGCCCTACCAAATAACCGAGGTCATAAAAGAAGGAACCTATAAGTTAGCTCGCCTTAATGGAGAAGCAGTCCCACGAACTTGGAGCGCTATCCATTTGAAGAAATAATTTCAATAATACCTTTGTAAGGCTTAGTCAGAAAAGCCATATTTTGTTTATTAAGTAATGAGAATTAAATCTTTTTACATTATTGTGTATATTTATTAAGTAACTACGAAAGTCCCTTTCCTAATTACTTGGGGGGCATATGTCCTGGATATAACCAGGTCGTCCTAAAACTTAGAAGTTAGTTCAAATTGATTGATCGATGTTTTTTTTAAAAAGCACGAGATATCGATAAAGGATTAACGCGAACTAAGTTGTATCCTGGATATAACCAGGTCGCCCTAAAAACTTAGAAGTTCGTTCAAATTGATTGATCGATGTTCTTATAGAGCACGAGATATCGATAAAGAATTGACGCGAACTAAGTTTTCAAATTAATATCTTGGATATAACCAAGTCCTAAAACTTAGAAGTTAGTTCAAATTGATTGATCGATGTTTTTCTTAAAAAGCATGAGATATCGATAAAGAATTGATGCGAACTAAGTTTTCAAATTAATATCTTGGATATAACCAAGTCCTAAAACTTAGAAGTTAGTTCAAATTGATTGATCGATGTTTTTCTTAAAAAGCACGAGATATCGATAAAGAATTGATGCGAACTAAGTTTTTAAATTTATATCCTGGATACAACCAGGTCCTAAAACTTAGAAGTTGACTCAAATTGATTAACATGTTTTTTCCTAGAAAAGCATAAGATGTCAATCACAACACCAACAAAAACTAAGTTATCACCAAATGCATAGAAAAGAAATAACCATAAGGTCGGGGTAAAAATATGTAAATAAATTGAAATAAAGTTGGGGATACCAATTGTTTCGAGGATAAAAACCTCATAATGAAAAATTACAAAAAAAAAAGTAAATGATAAAAGAAAGGGAGAAAAATCCTAAGCCCCGCCAGGCCGTTCTGATGAAGTCACCCCCTCGCCATCCTGCTCGGTGGCAATGGAAGTCTCCCCGGTCTCGAAGGGCGCCTCTTGTTGAAGGCGAGCTTTGAACTTCTCCAAGAAGGACTCCCACACGTCCGGCCCCAAGAAGGAGAAGTCACCATCTAGGTTGAAGACCCAGCAGTGGTACAACATGGCCTCCATGGAGGAGCTAGAAGCTGCCCTCTCCGCCGCCAGAGCAGCCTTGGTCTCCTCGACCTCGACCTTCGCAGCGTCTAGTGCTGCCCGGGCAGCCTTGGCGTCCTCGAGCTCGATCTTCGCAGCGTCTAGGGCGACCTTGGTGGTCTCGGCCTCCTGCAGCTTGGTCTGAGATGCCTCCAGCTCGGTCTGCGCAGCAACCGAAGCGGCCTGCGCGACCCTCTCATTTTCTCGGGCAGTTGCCAGGGCCGCCTTGGCATCCCTTTCCTGTTGTTGAGCAGACGCAAGGGCGATCTGAGCAGCCTGGTGCTCGCCCCTAATCTCCTCGATCCTGGCCCTGGACCGAGATATGCTCCGATGGAGGGCCAAAGCCGCTTGCAAGACCAAAAGATAATAAGGCAAGTGCCTTAGGAAAAAAATAATAATACAAACAAACAGGGAGAACCAGTGGCAAGGCCAACTTACCGTGAGGGTAATCCCCAATGAAGACTCCATCACGTTCTCGGGGCTCCTTGTCTCGATCTCCCGCAAGTCCCTTGGGGTGGCATTATAGCAGTGGTCCACCATGTAGGTCGCGGTTTCGTAGACCGTCCCCCTAAAGGCATCAGGGACTTTCTCTAAGGCCTGGGGGTTGACTGGGACACGCACACCGGACGTCGGAGATGACAAGGTCCCAGTGGACGCCTCCTGTTCCCGAGTGGAGACAGGAGGTCGCGGGGGAGGTGGAGCCATCATCCTCTCCATTGCAGGAGGGGGTAGAGGCACTTTCTCTAGAGCAGCAGGGGCTTGGTTTTTCCCCTTGGCAGGAGACTTGGAGGTAGTCCCGATAGCTTTCTTCGCCATCCGGAGCCTCTTCACCATGGGCCCAGAAGACCCGGAGGAAGGGTTCCCTCCAGGGAACATAGCTCGAAGATCATTGCCCCCGGGCTGCGACATCTCCTCGGCTGAAACAAAGATAGCAAAGCATTAATATACATGTAAAAATATTTGTGCAAAACAAGTGTAACGCCCCAACTCCAGGGACCGCTATAGTGCACGTTGCAAACAGTGCTAAACTCGTTAATCGAGTCGTTTGGCCATAAACGTGTAACTAAGTATGATTAGCGGTTTATGAATTAAAAATTTTGGTTAAGATGTAACGTTTCATTAGAACGTTTACTATATACATTGGGATCCCAAAAATATAATATCAGAGTCTATTACAAGAGAATGTTTACAACAGGCCGTTCTAAGCGGCAAAACAGGGTTTAACCCTAGTTCCTCTTTCAAACCTCGCTCAAGTATTGGTCGAGCAGCTGCATATGTACACGTCATCACCTAAGCTCTCAAACTCAAGGATGGTCCAGCTTCCTTTTGCCTTTACCTGCACCACAAAGCACCCGTGAGCCGAAGCCCAGCAAGAAAACTCATATGCTCATAAACAGTCATATCATGATATCAAATCATATCTAGCATGCCTAGCAAACATAGCTTTTTCAAGCATGCAAATTAATTCAAACCAATGCAGGGGTATCCAGGATAAGAAATCCTGCTCTTCTGATTGGATGACTATCAAGTCAATCCTAATCAGATGAGTGTCTCAACACTTGAGGTTCTGGTAAACCATGCTGAGTGGCCAACAAGCAAGTCACTACGGGGCTTAGCACCCAAAGCCATGCATATGATGATCAAAATGATCATACAGAGCTCATAGCTCTGATCAGATGAGTGAATATCACTTGAGGTTCTGGTAAACCCTACTATGTGACTGACAAACAAGTCACTAGGGCCTCAGTGCCCATAGCCGTGTAACGACACCGTTACCTGGGCTCTCCTGCAATGGCTCTTATCAGATGAGTGACTGACAAGCCTGTCACTGTGGGGCCGATGCCCATAGCCATGTGACATAACAGTCACGGGGCTCGCTGGCCCTAGCTCTAAATGGCTAGCCCTTGGCTAGACAAGTGCTTTTTAGTATTCATCGACCTTGAGGTCGGTCCGGCATTAATGCTCATTTGAGTCATTCAATGCAGAAAGTCGATTAGAAATCTTTGTTGGCTTGCGTGGAACACGCTAAGGCCGTCTTGACTAATGAGTCAGCGCAGTGTGACCAGTGCTCAGTACCACTGCCGAACCTGACTAATGAGTCACAGCTTCACAGTTGATACTAACACATTTGCCAATTCTGACTAATGAGTCAGTACCATGCACAAGTAAGCATTGCTATCAAACATATATCATATGTCACACATCCAAAGATGAGGCATTCAACATGCTTACTTAACAATTGCGAGCATAATAATGATCATGCACAAACACAGAGACTCAAGCTCTGACCAATCTCATATTTGATATCTATGGCATGCCCTAGTCACATGTTTCTCGTGCATCACATGCATCACACTTAATCATCCAGCATGCCTCAATAATAATCATATGCAAATGAGCAAGATTGCTAAGCATGCATTATGCTATCAATGTTTACATTTAAACATCCAACATGCATCAAACATAACCATGCAGTCACATATGGGGTGCAGTTTTCTTACCTTAGGTCCAAGCACAGGTTACCAACAAATGAGCCACAAGCACGATCCTGATTCCAAGCCTCCAGTGATAACCTAGTCACAACCACAAATGGTGATCCAATGAGTTCAAGTTCTAAAACTGTAATGATCCAATATTCTAGACTTATGGACCATTAACGAAACTATACATACAAATTCTTACTAAAACTTACATTTGCGAAAATACCATAATTTTATTAGAAAACTTATAGAAATAAGAGTTACTTACATAAATACCAAGAAGGATATTGGATCCCATTGTTTGAAAAACAAAACATAACATGATTTATAAAATAAAGTGATTACATAAAAAGTGCGGAAAATACATATAAAGACCATAAATAAACGACTACATCCTCGAAATCGAACTCTCGACTCTTTGAATCCGTTCATCACCGATACACATTCTCTAAGCGTCCACGAATCTTACCGCCTCTAAAGTTATTTTCCTGCACATAAAACAAAAAGGAATGAGCCTAATGCCCAGCAAGGAAAATCTAACACATAGTCATAAACATAAATTTCATAATAAAGATAAAGACATCATAAAACTTATTACATACATACTATAATGGTCATTATTACTTGGGGTCCCATAGACTAAACAAGTCATATGCCCATGAGATTAGTGGGGTCCTACTAGCTAAGTAGGTCATATGCCCATAATCTATTTGGGGTCTTGCTAGTCATATGGGTCATATGCCCAAGCCTACAAACATACACATTTCATAACATATTTCATAGCATAGAACATAAGATAACATAAGCATATAACATATAGATTCTATCCTATTTTCCTTACCAAAGTTACCGGGATATGTGGACAGTGTTAGGACTTTGGAACACTCCTAATAATCATTATGAAAAAGAGTGAGTCTAATGAAGAAAAAGAGATGAAAAGGAATGGGAAGACTAAACCATTGAAAAACATACTTACCAAAACTTATGTGCTCAAGAACTTAGATTTCCTAACCAAAATAAAGATTAAGGTTAGAGGCTGAGTAGAAGATTATGAGAACTTAAAAGAACAAATACAGAATTGAACTAGAGTTTTGGGTTACCTTGAAGACTTGTAAGACCAATCTACTCCTCAAACCGAAATACTCTAAAACCTTACTTCCCAAAGTGTTTGATAAGCTTATGATTCCCAAACCCAGGTGTTTATACTCTCACACTTACTTAGCACTTGCAGCCTCTGAACATAGAGCAAAAGATGAATAATGGCTGGGTACTAGGTCCTATTTATAGAGTTTAGGAATGAAAGGATCTTGATTTTACTTGAATAAAAATAATAGCTTTTTAGGTGAAAAATATTTGAATAATCGTTCAGCAGAGGCTGAAGACTCGTTCAAAAAGATGCTGGACTTATCAAGAGGTTGAATGGCTGAATGGAAAATGAATTCAAAACATTTCAAAATACACTGAAGGAGGCGATATATCGCCCCCTGTAGGCGATATATCGCCTGAGCCAGTATGCCCAAGGCTGTCGTGCATCGTCTCGTGTTTTCCGTATCTACGTGCTGCGATATATCGCCCCCTATAGCTGCGATATATCGGCACACGCTGATTAATTAAACACGAAATTACACATTTTTAACTAAGTTTGAATGGAGTAAACAGCCTTGACTAAGCCCTCAACGTATTCAAAGCTGCTGACTGACCTTATAGCATTCAAACTTTACTCCTTATTAAATTTAATCCTCAAAATACTTAATTCTTAATCATCCATTCATAACATGTGCTTAAAATCCTATTGGTTCTCATCTAAACCTTATAGTATAATAAATATTATCATTAATATCAGTCATATAATCAAACCTTAGGTTAACATTAATATTATTAAACTATAGGTTAAACTTAGAAAATCTATAAGTACTACTATGAGTGTCCAAATAATTCCCGGTCTGAACCAAAAATCCACAGTTACAAAGATAATACTATACATACTATAATACTACTAAATAATTAGCTAAGTAAAGTTCTTGGACTCTACAATTCTCCCCTACTAAAAAGAATTTCGTCCTCGAAATTTACTTACCAAATAATTCCGGATACCGGCCTTGCATGTCCTCCTCCAATTCCCACGTTGCCTCGCGTTCAGAACTATTGCTCCATAGGACTTTGACTATAGGAAAGCTCTTGGACCATAACTGCTTCATCCCCCTATCTAGGATGCTAATCGGTCGTTCCTCGTAACTTAAGTCTTTCTGGAGTGCTATGGTATCGTACTTGAGGACGTGAGATGGGTCTGACACATACTTACGTAGCATCGAAATGTGGAACACGTTGTGACTATCGGCTAGTGCAGGCGGTAAGGCTAGTCTATACCCAACTGGTCCCACTTTGTCCAATATCTCAAAAGGACCTATGAATCGGGGACTAAGCTTGCCTTTCTTCCCGAACCGCTTGACACCTTTCATAGGAGATATCTTCAGGAAGACTTGATCTCCGACTTAGAACTCCACATCGCGTCGCTTGGCATCCGTATAGCTTTTCTGACGGCTTTGAGCAGCAAGCATACGCTGTCTAATAAGCGCTACTGCTTCTTGAGCTTGTCTAACGACTTCGGGCCCTAGAAGCTGCCTTTCTCCTACCTCGTCCCAGTGCAACGGTGATCGACACCTTCTTCCATATAACAACTCATAAGGTGCCATCCCGATTGTTGACTGGTAGCTGTTGTTGTACGAGAACTCGATCAGCGGTAAGTACTTGTTCCATGATCCTCCGAAATCAAGTACACACGCGCGTAGCATATCCTCTAAAATCTGAATCGTACGCTCGGACTGCCCATCTGTTTGAGGATGGAAAGCTGTACTAAGACTTAACTTAGTACCCATAGCTTGCTGTAAGCTTCTCCAAAATCTTGACGTAAACACCGATCCTCTATCCGACACTATCGTCTTGGGGATTCCATGCAATCGTACAATCTCTTGGATGTAGATGTTTGCATATTGGTCTGCCGTGTATGAAGTCTTAACAGGCAGGAAATGAGCCGACGTGGTTAGTCTATCTATTACTATCCAAGCGGAATCATGCTGCTTATTCGTCTTTGGCAGACCCGTCACGAAGTCCATGGCTATATCGTCCCACTTCCATTCTGGCACGCTAAGTGGTTGCAATAGGCCTGCAGGGCGCTGATGCTTCGCATTCACTTGCTGGCATACCAGACACTTAGATACAAACTCCGCTATCTCCTTCTTCATCCCTGGCCACCAATAGATTGCCTTGATGTCATGAGTCATCTTGGTAGACCCTGGATGAACTGAGTACGGGGTGCTGTGCGCTTCTTCCAGAATCTTTTTCTTAATACTTTGATCATTTGGCACGCATACCCGATCCTTATATCTCAATAAGCCTTGGCTAGATATTGAGAAATCGATATTCTTGCCTTCTTTGACTGCTTCCATATGTGCTGCTAGCGATTCATCATGTCTCTGACCAATTCGTATGTCCTCTAGCAGATTTGATTGGATAGACAAGTTAGCCAGCTTGCCTACAACCACTTCTATTCCGGCACTGATAAGCTCCTGCTGTAGCGGCTTTTCTATTCCGGATAAGGCTGCTAAATTCCCATAGCTTTTCCTACTAAGCGCATCGGCAACTACGTTCGCCTTCCCTGGGTGGTATAGGATTTCACAGTCGTAATCCTTGACTAACTCTAACCACATGCGCTGCCTCATATTGAGCTCCTTCTGAGTAAAGAATTATTTTAAACTTTTGTGGTCTGTATAAATCTCGCACCGTTCTCCGTAAAGATAATGGCGCCATATTTTTAACGCAAAGACCACCGCTGCCAACTCCATATCGCGAGTCAGATAGCGTTGCTCATACTCCTTTAACTGACGTGAGGCATAGGCTATCACCTTGTCGTTTTCCATCAGCATGCATCCCAATCCTAGCTTTGATGCATCACAATAGACAACGAACTTATCGTTGGGTGTCGGTACACTAAGTACTGGTGTTGAGCAAAGCTTATCCTTAAGCAACTGGAAGCTTTCCTCACACTTATCATTCCAGTTAAAATTTTGTTGCTTCCGGGTCAGGTTGGTGAGCGGAGTGGCTATCTTAGAAAAGCTCTCTACAAACTTCCTATAATAACCTGCTAGCCCTAAGAAGCTTCTTACTTCTGACGCGTTCTTTGGTCTAGGCCAATCCTTCACGGCCTCTACCTTTGATGGATCTACTGCAACTCCGTCTTTCGATATGATGTGCCCGAGGAACGCCACTTGCGAAAGCCAAAATTCGCATTTCTTGAACTTGGCGTAGAGTTGATGCTCCTTCAATCGTGTCAAAATCAGCCTCAAATGTTCCTCGTGCTCTACTTCATCCTTGGAGTATATTAAAATGTCGTCGATGAACACAACGACGAATTTATCCAAGTAGTCTTTGAAGACCCTATTCATTAAGTCCATAAACGCGGCTGGTGCGTTAGTAAGACCAAAAGACATAACCAAGAACTCGTAATGTCCATAACGAGTCCTAAAGGCTGTCTTAGGAATATCTTCTCCCTTTACCTTGAGCTGATGATACCCGGAGCGTAAATCGATCTTAGAAAATATAGTCGCACCTCGGAGTTGATCAAACAAATCGTCTATCCGAGGTAGCGGGTACTTGTTCTTGATTGTTACTTTGTTCAGCTCACGATAGTCTATGCACATCCGCATACTCCCATCCTTCTTCTTCACGAATAGTACCGGAGCTCCCCATGGTGAATGGCTTGGCCTAATAAAACCCAAGTCTAGGAGTTCTTGTAGCTGCGTCTTTAACTCCTTGAGTTCCGTAGGTGCCATCCGGTATGGTGCCTTAGAGATAGGCTCGGTGCCTGGTACTAATTCTATCGTGAAGTCTATTTCTCGATTTGGGGGCAATCCTGGCAAGTCATCGGGAAAAACTTCTGGAAATTCTTGTATAACTCGAACATCTCCAACCTTAAGTGATGTCTCCTTTTCCACATTCGAGATGCTGGCTAAGAACGCTTGACATCCTTTCTCCATCATTCGTTGAACTTTGAGAGATGACACTAACGGGGTGCGCAATCCTGAAGCTTGTCCCATGAAGCATCATCTCTGGCCGTCAGGAGTCTCGAACATCACCTTCTTGCGTTTGCAGTCGATTGTTGCGCCATGCCGTGCTAGCCAATCCATGCCTAGTATTACGTCAAAGTCCTTGATCACTAGTTCTATCAGGTCTCCTTCTAGTTCTATGTCCTCAATCTTGATCGGTACGCCTCGTACTATTCGTGATGATAGAACTACTTTGCCCGAAGGCAACTCGGTTACAAACCTAGTTCTAAATCTTTCACTAGGTTTGTCTAGTTTTTCTATCATTCCTAACGAGATATACGAATGAGTGGCACCTGAATCAAATAATACATGACATAACTTATTGAGGATAGAAACCTGACCTGTGACCACCTTGTTGCTAGCATGGGTTCCTCCCTAGGTCAAGACAATGACTTTGGTCTGGAACAATCGTTTATCCCTCTTCTCCTCGCTAACATTCATCTGAATCCTATCTACTTCGATTGCCGTCTCAAGAACGTCGGCATATGTAGTGTTTCCCGGGTTTGCTAACTTAATCTCTAATTCCATCTTTGGTCTAAGTCCTCGAACGAACTTGGTCAACCTCGTAAAGTCAGTTGGAACCAACTCTGGTGCAAACTTGGCTAATCTGTCAAACTGACGAGCATATTCTTTTACCATTAGCGATGACTGCCGAGGTGTAATACTTCTTGTGGAACATCTCCACAAATCTTGTCCATATCATGGTGATGACATCGTTAGTCTGCTGAACTAAGTCCCATCATATTCTGGCATCCTTCTTGAGTAATGGTGAGACGCAGGATATGCGGTCCGCATTGCTGAGATTCATGTGTGTCAGAATCGACTCCACATTCCTTAGCCATTCTTCTGCTTCAAAGGGGTCCGTAGTCCCTTCAAAGTTTGAAGCGTGCTGCTTGCGGAACCTTTCATACACTGGCTCCAGGTGCTGTACTGGATACGGCGCGTAATTCGTCATTGGCCATCCCCCATATGGACCAACTTGTTGGGGTGCTGGGGCCATTTGTTGTGGCTGCATCTGCGGCTGTGGCGGAGGCTGAGGCTGAGATTGAGCCTGTTGGCGTTGTTGCTGCAAAAGTTCCTCGACTTGCTGTCGCAGTCTGGCAATCTCCGCAGTGTTGTCAGCTGGCGGTGCCGGCGCATTGCGGCGAGCAGTAGCACGCACTCCCTTTCGGTGAACTGGAGGGACTTCGTTGGTTGTTGGGACGGCGTTGGAGGCGTTTCCGTTCGTGCGTGCAGATCTTCGGAGCGACATCTTCACAAAAAGTTCTAACAGTCGAGAACATGTTAGAACTTACCCTAATAGGCTCTAAGGCAAAACTTATTCTAAAACAAACATATATCGGACCTATTTATTATGACTTCTTATGAAAAAAATTATATAAGTCTTTATTATTATTTAGAGTGGGTTTCTATACTTAGAAAAACAAGCCATCATTATTTTCCAAGTCTGTTTCTAATCATCCTATATGACTTAATCCTCAGGCTCGAAACTTATCTTTGTTCCAAAGTTAACCATATTGAGGGAGGGCTGGGATCAGTAAAATCGTTCCCACTACTTTGGCCCCCTAACTCTCAATAAGGAAACTTGGTTCATTGATTTGTATCCACCCTCACCGAACTTAGTCATTATTCATTTTTTTTATTACTTATTATGATTGCGAAAATAAAATCAAACTCATACATGATAATAAAATAGCATGTTATTCATTTGGAAAAACAATTTTCACTTATTACAATCATAAAAAAAATAAAACAAACAATAAAAGCTACTAATCTAAAAATCAGGATCTTCTACATCCGATCCATCATCTAGCATATCGTCATCTATCTCCTCATAATCATCATTATCATGAGCATCAAAATGCCCTCTAGGAAAGTTTGTGAGAATTCTATGTTTTTGCTCATTTGTGAACTGAAACTCGAATTTTGCGGTGAACCTAACTAAGAGGAAATAATATCTCATTGCTAATGGTAGTTCATTCTCATCATTCATGTTTTCCCATATTTCTTCTAAGGCTGCTATTACAGGATGGAAATCTTTAAATAGCCTAATTATTAGTACATATTGTTCCGTTGATCTTAACATTATTTGCTTAGCCTCTTGAAGGCCACCTATCTCTTGGTGAAACAAGAGCAATCTTCGAGTGATCCTTTCTAGTGCTCCTACGGTGTTTCTTGGCTCCCTTATTCTTTTTAAGGCCTTAATGGCTCGAATATCTTGGTAGGTTAAAGCTTCGTTCATACTTAACTGAAAACATAAACACTAAAGTTGTTAGCTATACATAAGCAACATAACTAGTAACTTACATACTTACTTGGCGGTCAGATTCGGAGCTTTGAGCGTGTGTATCGAGGAGAACTTCATGCGAAGGAACCGTTGCTCTGATACCAACTGTAATGATCTACTATTCTAGACTTATGGACCATTAACGAAACTATACATACAAATTCTTACTAAAACTTACATTTGCGAAAATACCATAATTTTATTAGAAAACTTATAGAAATAAGAGTTACTTACATAAATACCAAGAAGGATATGGGATCCCATTGTTTGAAAAACAAAACATAGCATGATTTATAAAATAAAGTGATTACATAAAAAGTGCGGAAAATACATATAAAGACCATAAATAAACGACTACATCCTCGAAATCGAACTCTCGACTCCTTGAATCCGTTCATCACCGATACACATTCTCTAAGCGTCCACGAATCTTACCGCCTCTAAAGCTATTTTCCTACACATAAAACAAAAAGGAATGAGCCTAATGCCCAGCAAGGAAAATCTAACACATAGTCATAAACATAAATTTCATAATAAACATAAAGACATATCATAACACTTATTACATACATACTATAATGGCCATTATTACTTGGGGTCCCATAGACTAAACAAGTCATATGCCCATGAGATTAGTGGGGTCCTACTAGCTAAGTAGGTCATATGCCCATAATCTATTTGGGGTCTTGCTAGTCATATGGGTCATATGCCCAAGCCTACAAACATACACATTTCATAACTTATTTCATAGCATAGTACATAAGATAACATAAGCATATAACATATAGATTTGGCGGTGGAGTGAAGTAATTCTCATCAGCAGAGCTCATAGTCCACCTCGTGACTAAAGTATTCAACTCCTCAATGTGAGCCCGCCCATACTCATTTTGTTGCACCATAAAGTCATTATAGTGCTGATTTTGCGCCTGATGCGATTGGATTAAGTATTGATTTTGCTGAATAAGGTAATCCAATCGAGCATGCGTGCGCTGCGTGTGCTCATCAATAGGTCCACTAATTGCCAAATTCGAAGGTGGGTTACTGGGACCTGGTTCATCTGCTTCCTCCTCCTCAGCTTGATCGATGTCCACTGTGTCATCAGCCCGACTGCGCTTATTTTGCTGGCTAGAGGCAGGCGGCGTAAGAGAGGCTGAAGGGAATGCCGTAAACATAGTCTGATTGATTGCCCCCATTGCCCTCCGGACTAGATCGCTTGGGTAGACTGGTACCTCATAAGTGTTGCATAGAGTCGAGAGGAAGGTACCATGGGCGACACCAGCTGTAGTATTGAATCTGCTGATGTTGCGAATGCTATAGCGAATAATGCGGCCCACATCAACTTTCATTTGGGTCATGATAGCATACACTAACAAACATCGCTCTCTATCAATAGAAGACAAATGAGAGGTCGGCAGTAAACGTGAACTCACAAAATAAACCCACGCCTTCGCAATTGGATTTAGCTGCCACATGTACAACTCTTTGGGCTTTCCGTTATGATAGTTGAAGCGTGCACCTTCCACACTCAAAACTGCAACCACAACATCATAGTCTGGCTCCTCAAAATGGGCCAACTGCCAATGTTCATCCTCTTGTGCAGACAATGAGGGGAGGCCCAGTAATTGGTTAAATGCATAAGATGTTGTAGGCACCAATTTACCCCTGATAAAATTGTTCTGTTCTGCATCTAGATATGACAAGTTGGCGAAGAATTCATACATCTGAGAACAGTTGGCTGACCCCACATAGGTCGAGTCACAAAAGACACCCCAGTTACGTCGCACTATTTCAGCTTTGATGAGATCATAGGCAGGGTTTTGTACAACAGTGGCCTCATTAAGCTCAAACCCCCTTTCCTTTACCACCGATCTCTTATAAATCTTTTTAAACAAATCAGCTGCGTCCTTATTGACAAATAAATTCGTGTCATAATCAGCTGGGGCAAGTGGTGTTGGTGGTGGTTGAGTGCGGGATGAGGAGGCTTTCTTTGAGGAGGTACCTCTAGGGGGATTTCTCTTAGGACCCATAGTGTCTTTCAAAACAAGAACAAACTAAACCCCCAAATAGGTTTTCTAGAACTTGAGTATAATTTCCTTTTGGTGTCACCCCCCCAAAACTTACTGATTAACACAATCAACAGCCCAAACACTAATTCCCAGATAAACAATTGACAAACCCCTTAAACGTCTCACAAGAAAAGCATAGAGCAATCCATAATACCACAATGCAAACTATTCTCCAATCAAAAGCACTAGAGTAGGAGACACTTACTTGAATGGCACAAAAGTTCTTCTTTTTGTCTCCTTGGCTGATGGAAGTCTGAAGAATTAGAGAGAAAAAGAGGTTTTGAGTAGGAGAACAAATTCTGAAAGTGATAATGAGTGAGAATGTGGCCAAATTAGGGCTTTTTATCCCAAATTTCGGACTCGGGCCGCGGCATTACTTTGACCATGCCGCGGCCCGCATAAAATCTCAAGTGTATAATGTCGCGGCCCGCCTCGATATTCTGGGAAAACTGGGGTTCAATGCCACGACCCTCCTCATCCATGCCGCGGCCCGCCTCTATACTTCAAAATCTGTGGGCCTCTGGAACCCCCAATGTCGCGGCATCATATGGCTATGCCGCGGCCCTTAAGGATTTTCTATTTTTTGTTATTTTTTTAAAAGTTTTTTTGATTTTTTTCGTTTTTCACGATTCTAAAAGTCCAAAAATAAACCAAATATTCATTGTTTACAAATACAAAAGTAAAATAAATAACAAGTAAAACATAGGGTGCCTCCTACAAGCGCTGTCGTTAACGTCATTTAGCCGGACGTTGAACCCCTCTTCAGAGAGGCTTTAGAAGGAGGACAGACTTCGCTTGATCAAAACTACCACCCAAGTAGGGCTTCAATCTCTGACCATTGACTTAAAGGAATCACCTGAGTTGCCCCGAACTTCTACATAACCATATGGAAAAACTTGAACAACAGTGAATGGCCCTGACCATCTTGATTTCAATTTGCCAGGAAACAGTCGCAGTCTTGAATTGAAAAGAAGTACCTGCTGCCCTGGTTGGAACTCTTTTCTGATTAAGTTCTTGTCATGCCAAGCCTTTGTTCTTTCTTTATAAATCTTGGCATTCTCATAAGCCTCATTTCTGAACTCGTCAAGTTCATTCAGTTGCAACAGCCTTCGTTCACTAGCGGCACTCCAATCAAAATTCAACTTTTTCATAGCCCAGAATGCCCTATGTTCCAATTCAACTGGTAGATGACATGCTTTACCAAACACCAACCTGTAAGGAGACATGCCTATTTGTGTTTTGAATGCAGTTCTGTAAGCCCAAATCGCATCATCTAACTTTTTCGACCAATTTTTCCTTGAACTGTCAACGGTCTTCTCAAGGATGCTTTTGATTTATCTGTTTGAAACTTCAGCTTGCCCATTTGATTGAGGATGGTGAGGCAAAGCTTTTCGGTGATAAACTCCATAACGAGCCAGCAATGCATCCAGTTGCTTATTCACAAAGTGTTTCCCTTCATCACAAATCAGAGCTCGGGGAGTGCCAAATCTAGTAAAAATATGTTTATGAAGAAAATTAAGCACAGTTTTACCGTCATTGGTTCTTGTTGCTGCAGCCTCCACCCATTTGGATACATAATCTACTGCCAATAGAATATATTCATTGTTGTAAGATGGTGGAAAAGGCCCCATGAAATCGATGCCCCACACATCAAACAGTTCCACTTCAAGAATCCCTTGTAAAGGCATTTCATTTCTCCTCGAGATATTACCAGTTCGCTGACATCTATCACAAGCCTTGACAAAAACATTGGCATCCTTGAATAATGAAGGAGGGCCGCGGGATTGAACCCCAGCTTTCCCAGAATATCGAGGCGGGCCGCGGCATAGGTATCAGAGGGTCGCGGCATTATACACTTGAGATTTTATGCGGGTCGCGGCATGGTCAAAGTAATGCCGCGGCCCGAGTCCGAAATTTGGGATAAAAAGCCCTAATTTGGCCACATTCTCACTCATTATCACTTTCAGAATTTGTTCTCCTACTCAAAACCTCTTTTTCTCTCTAATTCTTCAGACTTCCATCAGCCAAGGAGACAAAAAGAAGAACTTTTGTGCCATTCAAGTAAGTGTCTCCTACTCTAGTGCTTTTGATTGGAGAATAATTTGCATTGTGGTATTGTGGATTGCTCTATGCTTTTCTTGTGAGACGTTTAAGGGGTTTGTCAATTGTTTATATGGGAATTAGTGTTTGGGCTGTTGATTGTGTTAATCAGTAAGATTTGGGGGGGTGACACCAAAAGGAAATTATACTCAAGTTCTGGAAAACCTATTTGGGGGTTTAGTTTGTTCTTGTTTTGAAAGACACTATGGGTCCTAAGAGAAATCCCACTAGAGGTACCTCCTCAAAGAAAGCCTCCTCATCCCGCACTCAACCACCACCAACACCACTTGCCCCAGCTGATTATGACACGAATTTATTTGTCAATAAGGACGCAGCTGATTTGTTTAAAAAGATTCATAAGAGATCGGTGGTAAGGGAAAGGAGGTTTGAGCTTAATGAGGCCACTGTTGTACAAAACCCTGCCTATGATCTCATCAAAGCTGAAATAGTGCGACGTAACTGGGGTGTCTTTTGTGACTCGACCTATGTGGGGTCAGCCAACTGTTCTCAGATGTATGAATTCTTCGCCAACTTCTCATATCTAGATGCAGAACAGAACAATTTTATCAGGGGTAAATTGGTGCCTACAACATCTTATGCATTTAACCAATTAATAGGCCTCCCCTCATTGTCTGCACAAGAGGATGAACATTGGCAGTTGGCCCATTTTGAGGAGCCAGACTATGATGCTGTGGTTGCAGTTTTGAGTGTGGAAGGTGCACGCTTCAACTATCATAACGGAAAGCCCAAAGAGTTGTACAGGTGGCAGCTAAATCCAATTGCGAAGGCGTGGGTTTATTTTGTGAGTTAACGTTTACTGCCGACCTCTCATCTGTCTTCTATTGATAGAGAGCGCTTTTGTTGGTGTATGCTATCATGACCCAAATGAAAGTTGATGTGGGCCGCATTATTCGCTATAGCATTCGTAACATCAGCAAATTCAATACTACAGCTGGTGTCGCCCATGGTACCTTCCTCTCGAATCTATGCAACACTTATGAGGTACCAGTCTACCCAAGCGATCTAGTCCGGAGGGCAATGGGGGCAATCAATCAGACTATGTTTACGGCATTCCTTTCAACCTCTCTTACGCCGCCTGCCTCTAGCCAGCAAAATAAGCGCAGCCGGGCTGATGACACAGTGGACATCGATCAAGCTGAGGAGGAGGAAGCAGATGAACCAGGTCCCAGTAACGCACCTTCGAATTTGGCAATTGGTGGACCTATTGATGAGCACACGCAGCGCACGCATGCTCGATTGGATTACCTTATTCAGCAAAATCAATACTTAATCCAATCGCATCAGGCGCAAAATCAGCACTATAATGACTTCATGGTGCAACAAAATGAGTATGGGCGGGCTCACATTGAGGAGTTGAATACTTTAGTCACGAGGTGGACTATGAGCTCTGCTGATGAGAATTACTTCACTCCATCGCCACAGTACACTTCATACCAGTGGCCACCTCCACCACCTCCTCCGCCATACTGATGTGGCGTCAGGTAAGTTATCTTCCCTTGTTCTTTTCTTTATCACATTGAGGACAATGTGCATCTTAAGTTTGGGGGGGAGCTTATTTTGTTTTATTTTTGTTTTCTGCGTTGTTTAGTTTAGTTTTTTTTAGTCTGTTGTGTTGTTTAGTGTAAATGTTTAGCCATCATTCTTGTCTGTTGTTGCTTTGTCTTTGCTCGTGAAAAGGAAATTGAATTCAACTGTGTGCTTGGTTCAATTGTTTTAGAGTTTAATTTAAAAGGTTTGTGGGAAATTTTTAATATGTTTTGAAAAGGCAACATTTTGGATTTTATTATATGTGTTTGACTAGGGTTGGTGGAATGACAATTTGAATTTGATAGAACTTGCATTAGTTGGCCTTTGAGGCGAAATCCTTGATGACATGTGTTTAGAAAAGTGATTTAGGCAATTTTTTTTTTTTTTTAGAAGAAAATTGAAATTGCATTAGTTCATAACAGGGATTCAAGTGATTCAATTAAACATCCTAAACAGAAAATTAGTTCATAGTCATAGTGCTAATCACAACAAAAATTAAAGATAACATCAGGAAGAGAAGAAAAACATGTAAAAATACTCTAAGCTTGAGCCTTCAAAACCAGAACTTCTCCCTCGAATAAACAAGTAATAATAGTGGAAATATATTATCGTTCCGTCAGGGAATTGATCTAATAATTACCAATAGCAAACTTTTATTTCTATTTGACTAACGAGATTTTAATGGCAATTAACAATGAACAATAAACTAAGAAAGCACAATTTAATTAACGAAATTTAATATAAGCGAAAGATTAGAGTATTCTAATTTCATCAACCTTCAATTCTATTCAATCAATAATACAACTAATATGTTTCTTTGATCTATGGTTATAGCAAGTTTACTAATGACAATTCTATTCTCTCTCAAGATATAAAATATTCAGTTTACCTGTGAATTTTCTACATGTCTGTGATAAATTCTACACATAAACCGCATTAAGAACAAAAACCTAATTGCTACACAAACCAATTTGATACTTTCGTTCTAAATTGAAATCTATGTCTATTGTCTAAAGCTATTCCAATTCTCACTTTTCAGATATTGAATTAAAACCAATAATCATGCAACAGATGGCCAATCAATTACAAGCATTAAACATAAGAACAATAGATAACCATAAATTCAAAGATTCATAGAAATTGCATTAAAGACGAATAGAATATCCAGTGACTACATTAAAATACTCTAAATACGAATTTAGTTCATAATATTAAACTTCATCATCCAATCTAAAATTCAAAAACATAAAAATAAACACAAACGAAATAAACGCGGATTCTTCTCTGTTTCTTTCTCTTTGCCGTCAGAATGCCTCCCTCTTATTTTCCTTTTAGATCTTCTTTTTATAAAAATCCAAAAACCTACGAATTTCCATGAAAATTTCCAAAAATACCCTCGTGCCGATATATCGCCCAAGACAGGCGATATATCGCCTGACGAATGTTCTCGATAAAAACGCAAGTTTCTGATGTCGTTTCTGCAAAGCCAAAACTTAGAATTCCTCCTTATGCCGATATATCGCCTGTACCATATTTCCACATATTGGCCAATTTTCGGCTACTAAAACCAACATTTATCCAAATTCTCGAACAAATCAGAATAATAACGACAAACTGCACAAGTTCACCAAACAGATTAAATAGAAACTTTATGTTGAGAAAAACAACCAAATCAATCTGAAAATGTTATCAATAAGCGTATATTTTGTACGCTTATCATCCGTACATACATTTTCTCCCCTTTTCGCAATATTAAAACCTAAGGCTCAAATTTTAAAGAGGCGGGCCGCAGCTCTACATACACTATGCCGTGGCCCGTGTCATAATTTCTGGGCAAAAGATCCTCTCCATGCCGCGGCCCTCTGAAGCCATGTCGCGGCCCGCATCGACGAGTTCTGGGAAAAATGCCCATCTATGTCGCGGCTCTCTCTAGCCATGTCGCGGCCCGAGGATTTCCTTAAAAACATTGCTTCTGTTTCCCACCTAGCCGCGGCTCCACTTTGCTCATGCCATGGCTCTTAAGGGATTTCTCAATTCTTCAAGTTTTCATCCCAAAATTTCACCAACACTTCCAAATTGTGTTGAGAACCATTCTTTATCAAAATATGATGAAAAACTTGGTTATTTCTGCCCTTTCTTTGACATTTTCTTCTATGTGCTCAATTCTTCCTGATATTCACAAAGACAGACAAACAAAGCATAAACCCGCACTAAATGAAATAAAAACAAAATAAAAGACTACTAAAAACATCACCTAAACATGACAAAACTAGACTCAACAAGATTCTATCCTATTTTCCTTACCAAAGTTACCGGGATATGTGGACAGTGTTAGGACTTTGGAACACTCCTAATAATCATTATGAAAGAGAGTGAGTCTAATGAAGAAAAAGAGATGAAAAGGAATGGGAAGACTAAACCATTGAAAAACATACTTACCAAAACTTATGTGCTCAAGAACTTAGATTTCCTAACCAAAATAAAGATTAAGGTTAGAGGCTGAGTAGAAGATTATGAGAACTTAAAAGAACAAATACAGAATTGAACTAGAGTTTTGGGTTACCTTGAAGACTTGTAAGACCAATCTACTCCTCAAACCGAAATACTCTAAAACCTTACTTCCCAAAGTGTTTGATAAGCTTATGATGATCAAGCTTATGATTCCCAAACCCATGTGTTTATACTCTCACACTCACTTAGCACTTGCAGCCTCTGAACTTAGAGCAAAAGATGAATAATGGCTGGGTACTAGGTCCTATTTATAGAGTTTAGGAATGAAATGATCTTGATTTTACTTGAATAAAAATAATAGCTTTTTAGGTGAAAAATATTTGAATAATCGTTCAGCAGAGGCTGAAGACTCGTTCAAAAAGATACTGGACTTATCAAGAGGTTGAATGGCTGAATGGAAAATGAATTCAAAACATTTCAAAATACACTGAAGGAGGCGATATATCGCCCCTTGTAGGCGATATATCGCCTGAGCCAGTATGCCCGAGGCTGTCGTGCATCGTCTCGTGTTTTCCGTATCTACGTGCTCCGATATATCGCCCCCTATAGCTGCGATATATCGGCACACGCTGATTAATTAAACACGAAATTACATATTTTTAGCTAAGTTTGAATGGAGTAAACAGCCTTGACTAAGCCCTCAACGTATTCAAAGCTGCTGACTGACCTTATAGCATTCAAACTTTACTCCTTATTAAATTTAATCCTCAAAATACTTAATTCTTAATCATCCATTCATAACATGTGCTTAAAATCCTATTGGTCCTCATCTAAACCTTATAGTATAATAAATATTATCCTTAATATCAGTCATATAATCAAACCTTAGGTTAACATTAATATTATTAAACTATAGGTTAAACTTAGAAAATCTATAAGTACTACTATGAGTGTCCAAATAATTCCCGGTCTGAACCAAAAATCCACAGTTACAAAGATAATACTATACATACTATAATACTACTAAATAATTAGCTAAGTAAAGTTCTTGGACTCTACAAAAACCAATCCTTGAACTAAAACTTAGCCTCTAAGACATCAATCCTCACTAATCCGGGTAGTAGGAATGATCCCGAGGTCTAAAACCATGTTCTCGGTGCTAAATACGCAAACGGGCTCAAAAGCCTGCCTGAGCCGCGGCCCTGGAACCTTGAGCCGCGGCCCCCAACCTACTCTGAAGCAAGGGTCGCGGCGCCCAGCAGGAACAAATTCCTGCACCAGCTTCATCGAGCAAGGGCCGCGGCGCCCAAGAACAAGGCCGCGGCCCAACTTTGGGGCAGCCATTTTCCTTCTTTTTTAACCTTTTAAAATCTTCCAAAAACATGTCTAAACATTCCCAAATCATCAAATCAAAGTTCCCAAACTCCCCAATGGTCCAAGACCACCAAAACCTGAGCCTCAAACGAACTAAAAACTCAACGATTCACAAAATCCAATTCAAGCTTAAAAACTTTTAAAAACTTAAAATTTAAACTTGAATTACCTGCGATTGAGTTATTTCCAACTAAATCCTCCGGTTAATAAGCTTCTAATTCTCCTTAGGATTGCTATGCCTTGATCCTCGCTTGATTCCAAGTCCTAGAACTCAAGTTATCTTTGAAAACGCGATCGGGAGACGAAAAGGGAACTTTTAGGGAGAGAGAACGTACAGAATGTTCTTTTTATTTTCTTAAAAGGTTACTTCAAGCTTAAGTAGCTTCCAATAAAACCTAATGCTCGGGGTCCCGAAAACACCCCCGGGGACATTATAGTCAAAACTTCCAGAATTTCCTCCTGATCTTACTAACTCTCAATTTATCACCAATTATTAATTCCCATTACCCAATAACCCGGTAATGCTCTAAATACCCCTTGACTTACTCCAAGTCCAGCTTAAATCCCGTTGTGACTTTCCCACTAGCTTACCTCCTAGGACCGTCTTGTACTGGGTAACCCTGGCATAACCAAATAATAACAAAGTACCACGCCCATTTCACATATATGCCAAAAATGCCCGAAATGGCCAAAATATGAAAATCGTCCAATTAATCACAAATGGGTTCACATGCATATTTAATACACCTAAACATGCATATTATCATTAAATAGCATAATAAATCAATTATGGCCCTCCCGGCCTCCTAATCAAGGTCCTAAACGATATTAGGAAACTTGGGGCATTACAACAAGAAAGAAAGCATAGCTTAAGTATGTATTGAGAGGGGTCCTACCCTCCGAGCTAAAGGAGGCTCTGGGTCCGGATCCGCCTTGGGACTGGACTCTTCTACGTACTGCCTAAGACATGGAGCTACTACACCTCCAGGAGGGAGGGTCACGATCTAAGATTGGTCTCATACTCCTCAAAAAAGGCCGACCTAAAGGCCAGGGTGTTATCTACTACTACGGTCCCCCTAGGGCGGCTCATGTCATAACACAGTACGAGCTGGTCAACGCATTGGAGTAGGGTGGTATCGCGGTCTGGGTCGTTTTGGTGGCGATGAACGGGTTGGCTGGGGTTAAACCTAGCAAGCCATAGGTCTGCAGTGGCCCTGTCTATGTCCCTAAATAAATAAGGGTTACCTTGGCCGGAGGGGCTGGCTGCTGCCCCGGACTGGGTCCTCTCTGCATTGGCTTCCTGGGCGGCCTCCAGAGCCCGCTTCCGGCGCACGAGGGGCACCTCGTCCTCCTCGTCCTCATCCTCATCTTTGGCCTCCTCCTCGGGGATGGGCGCCATCTCGCGAGCAGCGGGGATGGTCCGCAGTCTCCTCAAGGCTAGAGTTTGGTCCGGGGAAATTAACTTGCACGCCAGCATCGTCTCGTCAGACATGAGCTGGCGGTAATCCTTTTCACTTGGGGGGAGCCCCGCCAAGGTTTCGTATTGACCCCCAAGGGTCACTGACTTAGTCGTCCTCGCGAAAATAGCTGCATGATAGTTTCTAAGTCAGGAACGAATAAGAAGAAGCTAATCAGCAACCAAATTACGAGCTGAAGATAGAAGGAACTTACAAGGACGGTTGAAGTAATGGTATTCGCAGTTGCGAAACCCCTTTGACATGAAGAATTGATCCTTAAAGTCATTGGGGTGGTTGGGCAGCTCGATGACCGCAGCTGAATTGGGAAAACGGGTCAGGTAGTAGAACCCGTCACCTTGCCCTCGTTGCTCCGGGCTGGTTTTGAGGCAAAAGAAGTAAAGGATGTCCGCCGGCGTGGGGACCTCCCATTCCTGCTTCAGGAATAAATACTTCAACCCCGTTAACAGACGGTAGGAGTTAGGGGGGAGCTGGAAGGGAGCCAGCTTCACGTAATTTAAAAAATCCGCGAAGTACTGGTCCAGCGGAAGGAAGGCCCCAGCCTTGAGATGCTCATCGCTCCAGGCGGCTTACTCCTCGTCAAGCTGCGCGCAGCTCCGCTCGTCCTCAACGAGAGGTCGGGCGTCCAGGGCGCCGCTCCCTATCTCAATATTATGGGAAAGCATAATTTTATTAACTTTCCCTTGGGTGGTGACCTTCGAGGCGATCCTCTCGGCCTCAAAAAGGCGTCGGGCCCCACCTCGACCTCCTTCTCCACGGTGGGACCAAAGTTGGGGATCAGGGAGTCTGTGGCCACCTCTTTCCCCTTACTGGTTTGCTGGGAAGACGAGCTGCCAGCACTTTTCTTGGGTGCACTCTTCTTGGGTCCCATCTAGTCGCCTAACGAACAAAGAAGAAAATTTAGAAAGGGCGACCTAAGCATAAGAAAGAATCTAGCGCGAAGGATTTCCTTTACACGGGCTGAGGTAATCTCAGCCTGCGGCGAGTGAGACTACATGGTTCTATGAACACGCGCCTGTGCTCCCAATGGGTCCCCGATTACTCGGAATCCATGTGTTAGGAGGGTCAAAATAAAGGTTTGCCTTGGAAGGAAAGTTTTGATAGGCAAAACTGCCTGTGAAGCGTGTCCCCTAAGCTACCTGGTTTTTGCACCCTAAAAACTGGTTGTTCCAAACAGGCATAAAAAAAAAAATTTACCCAGAAAATCACCCCATAGTTGTATCCTATGAGTCATGCTTCTAAGCACTTTTTCTTACGGTCGATACCCCTAGGATAAAAACCCTACGCATAAAATTTCAGCAAAAGACAAGCAACCTACTACATGCGGCTAAAGAGAAAGTTTACCTAAGCAAGAGAAAGGGAAAACATTTGAAGCATGCAACGAATGGAGGACTTACATAAATTCTTTGCTGTATAAAGACCGAAAGGAGCGTCTGGGTTGAAGTCCTGTTGGAATTGCTGGAACCGGAGTCACGAAAGAGCCCTCGTATCTGAACCTCTGGAACATTGGGAATAATGACCGGAAGAAAGAAAGGGTTTTGAGACTGAGAAGAAAGAAGAAGATGAGAAAATTTTCAAATAAAAAGGTGGCTCATGCGAAGGGTGGCCAACCTTATATATACGTAAAAGGCCAAAGGATGAGGGCCATTCGATTGTCTTGATGTAGGATACGAGGATCACTACTCGAAAGACGAAACGACGGCCGAAGATAGGTTAGGCCATTTAATGCGGTTCTCCAAAGACGGACCGTCGCCAACCACGATGCTCCACGTGTCCGATACCAGCGTAATGGGCGGAATATGAAGAGTCCACAAAGAAGCTTAAAAGCCCCCATTGTGGCCCCAGGTCGTGTGCCACGAGCAGGGGCTTGGGGGGCAAATGTACGCCCTAAATATCCACAGGTTATTAGCGAGCTGGAATATGGCATAATTCTATCAGCCATGTGGAAGCCACCTACCTGGAGCTGCTGTTACAAATCTCTATCTCTTTAGCTCGAGATAACCAAAGGTTCATTGAGTACTAAGGCATCGGGTCAGCAGTGTGGACACCACGAGCTGAAGCTACATCAAGTTCAAGGTACGAGCTTGAGTTGACACCTCTGACCTTTTGTTTAAAGTCAACCACGCAATGTAAACGTGCATATATCAGACATCACGTGTCTACTCCATCCCTGAATTCTCGGACACGCAGCATAAACGTGCGTGTTCAGGCACCCATGACTGGGTTGGGCCATGCGGCCCATTATCCCCCTTACCTATTGATTAGACCACACTTCATTGTCAGGTTTTAGGAATTAATCATGAATGTCACAGAAGTGACATGATGGGTAAGATGGTCACGGGATGACCTCCATTGCCAACACCCAGGTGCCTTCTCCCTATAAATATGGAGACCTTGGGAGTTGCAAAGGGTTAGCCTCTAATTTATAAAGAAATACCCTGTAAAGAATATCAGAGATATATCAATAATATTGGCTAGTGGACTAGAATGATTTTAACCTTTGAACCACCTAAAAAACTATTCGAGCTATAATTTTCCTTTGAGATCATTCATCTATTACGGTTCATTATTTAGCACTTGTTATCCCCATTTCTTGCATGGGCTCGGTGCCTTCGTCTTGGCCCACTGTTAGGGGGCCAGCTCAGCACGTGGGCCCGGCCCAAGGTCTCTTGGTATGGAGAGTGCCCAAGAGGAAGGGTATGGATCGGGGACTCAAGACTGGGCCCATTGGAGGGGTCCGGGATGTCCCTCCGGGTCCGTCCTCAGCGAGGATAGTCCGGGCGGCGTGCAGAGCATTCCAACCACTGCGGCCTACGCGTCCCTGTCCCGGACCACTGACGCGGTCCGGGCCGATGGTAAACGAAGCGGGACAAAGGTAAATGGACCCGGATCATCTCACCCCTGGTTGAAGGGGCCAGGACTCCAGGACCCTAACGCCGCCTCGCTCCACGTGGGCGTTGTCCCCCACTTTTCACCTACAGAAAAGGTCATCTCGGGATTGCACGCCAATGTGTCAGGTCTGCGCAGCCAAGTACTCTAACTGGTCTTGTCTCCTGAATCTGCCTCGTGACTCGAAGTGGCCAGGCCAAAAGCGTCGTTTTGTCGAGCGAGATATAGCTCTAAGGTCAACCTGTTGGGCCTTAGCTGGTTTGGATTTATGTATTTTGTACCTTTTTGTATTGGGCCTCCACTAGAAAGGCCCCTTGTATCCATTTCTCCGATGGACCCGGATCGGACCTGGTCCAGACCCGATATTCCCATCAGCTTATAAATATAAGCTACAGAGCACTGTAAACAGGGTCTCCTTTCAGAAAAAAGAGAGGAACTCTGTCAAAATATAAAACTCCATTGTAAAAGCTTCTTCAAGCTCTAATAACATAGACTCGTGGACTAAGGCTAGTTAACACCCCAACCACGTAAAAATCCCGTGTTGATTTTCTGCTTTCATTATTATCATCAATAAACATTACTTATCGATAGAGTTGCCGAAAATCTCGGTTAACAGCACTAATCCCTCTCCTTATTCATATAATTATCTGTTGCCGAAAAACTGCGCCAACATCTTGAGATGAGTAACTTTCTGCCATAAGAGGGGTAACCAGTTACCTAAGAGGGGTGGTGAGTTAATTATATTAAATATGAAAAGAAACATCAAATTTGAAGGAAAAAAATAGAAGAACACTTCATTAAAAAAGAAAAAAGAAGTAACTATGATTTTAGTAACATAAGTAACTAGTTACCATAAAGAAACCATAAATATACACACACCAGAACGTGAAAGTAACAAATCACCCTCATAAATATACACACAAAGAATGTGAGGTAACCAGTTACCCATTCATGTTTTCATATTTTTATTAGTTTTCTTTCCAAATTTTGGTATTATTATAAGTGTTACAGTAAAAAGAAAATGTTGAAAAAATTGATTAGAATTTTCTTTATATATCGTGGAAAAAACTATAAAAAAAAATTACAATAATAAAATATAATAAATAAAAAAATAGTAGAATAATTATGTAATGCTAAAATACATGTATGAAAAAAAAGAAAAAAAAAGAAATAGAATGAGAAAAGAATAAGTACAAAAATGAAAAAAAAAATATGAAAAAAAAAACAAAAGAAATGATGAATGAAAAAAATAGATGAATAAATAAGAATGAAAAGAAGAAGAAAAAGAAAAATAATTGAAAAATGAATAGAAAAAAAATATGAATGAAAAAATTGGTAGAAAAAAAAGAAAAAAAAATGGAAGAAGAAAAAAAAGTTCATATGTGTGAAAAAAGAAAAAAAATGGAAAGAGAAAATAATAAATACAAAAATAAAGAAAAAATATGAAGAAAAAAAACAATACAATACAAATGAAAGAAAAAAAATAGATAAATGAAAAAAAAAAAGAATAATGAAAAAATTGAAAGAAAAAAAGATGAAGGAAAAAATTGGTAGAAAAAAAAAAAAGGGAAAAAACAAGAAAAAATAATAAAAAATGATGGAAAAAAATAAAAATAAAATAAAATTATCTTCAAAATCAAAGAAAACATAACTATGATAAAAAAATGTGACATTTTCATATTTTAGTTAGCTATTAATTGTATTTTCATACTTTAACTTTTTCTTTAATAAATTTCTCATACAGATTCAGAAATGTATAACTCCTGTATAAAAGTCATATTTTTTAAAAATTCCTAAAAGTTTCTCTTTAAAAAAAAGAAATCCAATGGGCTGGGCTAGTTGGGGCTCTTGGGTTGGGCCAAACTCTCTAAATTAGGGCTTCTGAGATTTCTTAGGGTTTATCGAAAGCACCTCTAGAAAAGGTGGAGTCATTGCTCACAGCGGCAGTTTCATCTGGATCCGAAGAAGGTAGAGTCGAGCAGGTAGCGTTTCTTTTCTTCAAAATTCTCCAGGAAAATCTTCAAATTTTCTTTCTGGTTATATTGAAAAGCCTAACATTGCAATTCTTTGATCTAGTATTAATTCTATGTGCATGGATCAAGGAATCTATCCTTAGGCGATAGTAACGCCGAAGTACATACATCCAATTCTGTATGTATTTTCCACCTTTAGCTCCGATTTTCCATGTCTTTCTTTACCAGGAATTGTTCGGTGACAAGGTTGATACAGTTTTGATTTTGATTATGATTTTCTAGGGTTAGGGTTTATGATGTTTGGAGTGATGAAAAAAATCATTCGGATTCCCAATGATCAATTTTCTATTATGATATTCCAACCAGCTACTTCTGACCTTTCATCATAACCATTCTTAATCTCATTTTTTAATATATATATATGATTTTATTTTACATAAGAAAAAATAGAAGAAAAGGCCAGTGATGTATCAAAATATTTGCTACTCTTGATGGGTTTTCACCTATTTGATGATGGTTTTCCACCAAGATCTCTGAGGCCTTTTTTTTTTAGTTCTAACATTGTTTATGGTGAAGTTTTTCTGTTAAGTTTTTAAACTCAGTTTATAGAGAATTTAGAGTGGAAATGAATTGTAATGCAAAATTGATGAATTGACTTAATTTATTGATTGAATCGTACTATTCAACTTTATATTTATTAAATTAGGTTTTGTAATGGATTATTAGGGTTTATCATGTGATGAAATTTGGAATAATCTTAGGACACCTTCCTACACAGTTTGCCAAAGCTGTGGATGAGAACAAAAATCCATTCTGATGATATGTCTGAAATTATTATTGTTTATGTTTTGATTCATGAACTGTATTTACTGTTAATGTTGAAAATGATTTTAAGTTTCAAATGATGATTATGGATGTCATTTTCTCACGACGGTCGTCTGAGATTTTTCAACATTATATTTTTCAATTTTATATTTTGAAGGTATATGTTTTTCGTTTCTGTAGAGGCATATCATGTGATGAAATTTGGAATAATCTTAGGACACCTTCCTACACAGTTTGCCAAAGCTGTGGATGAGAACAAAAATCCATTCTGATGATGATGTGTCTGAAATTATTATTGCAAATTGTTATGTTTTGATTCATGAACTGTGTTTACTGTTAATGTTGAAAATGATTTGAAGTATGATACTGAAGTTTCAAATGATGATTATGGATGTCATTTTCTCACGACGGTCGTCTGAGATTTTTCAGTGATGATAAACATCCTATTGTTCTGATGAGCCTTCAACCCTCATTCATTGTACATAGACCACACCAGAGTTAGGAATAGGAGATAATGGAGAGCATTGTAGTTTTGTATTGGCAATTCCGCCTAGACTGTGTCCTATCATGCTTGAAGAATATCAGCTTTGATTGTTTTCTTTATATAAATTAATAATCCTTTGATCTCCTACCGTGCTATGAAGATACTCGTGAAGAACGATCATATGACACAAATATAGCAAATATCATTTCGAGGGATGAGTATTGTGTGACAGTTAGAATCCCGCAATGGTTCAAGAAGTTGCAATGATGCATTTTATTTTTGGAGTATATTTGCTGATCAAGGAATTAGAATGGTGAAAAGGTATACTTAACAATGAGTTATGCGGGTCTCACATGAAAGGAAATAGGTTGGCATTGTTAGGACGAAGGGATGGGCGTAAAAAGCTAGTATCGAACTCGTCCGATTGTATGGCAGATTTAGATGGGTTCAAGTTTCGGGTATTGTTGGCTGGTGTTATCGGGTTTTGGGAATCTTGGGCCTACAGTGGGCCTTGGGGCGAAATGTAAAAAATATCATCTTTTAAATATAATTTCACCACTTTTTTAGCGGGAAAACTTCAAAAATTCCCAGTTTTAGAATTAGTTAACTAAAAATAGCTACTAATAATAATATTTAGTTGAATATTATTAATTTTTTTAAATACATTTTTCATATTATTCTTAAAACACTATTAAAGTTCAATGTAAAAATCTCAATCTTTGTATCTGTCGTGTAATTTTTTTTTTTTTTTAAATAATATTCCATTGTCAGCTTCACTGGACCACCACTCCTCCACCTTTATTATCAGCACTACGCCTCCCCAAAGCATCACCACCATCGTTCCTTTCTGCCACTGCCACCATTATCATGGTGAGTTGCATTTTTTTTTCTACTTCCCAATATTTTTTCAAGTATATATATTTGGATTATATATATATATTTATAAATGAATATAACAATTTATATGTTCTTGAAGGGTAGAATCATTAATATTTTTGGTATTAATCTAAGAATTTTAAAATAGGGGTAAAAATTAAAGAGGTTAACTTAAATTGGGTACTAGGTATAATTTTTACTTTTTTTTTTTTTAAGTTAAAAAATAGGATCTTGGCCTTTTATTTGAGTTAAAATTCAAATTAGAGTTATTGGGCTCGTTAGATTAAAATTTTCAATTGAAGTTGTTGGACCTCTAGTGCTAGTTATTTTGGGTATTAGAATATTTTTTTTGTTTTAAAAAATATCATTTTTTTTACAATATGGAGTATTTTGGGTATTTTTGTTGGTAAATGGAAATAAAAGAACTCAAACTAACTTACAATGTTACTCAGGCTTCATCTATGGACAAGAGACTAGATACATGATTGAGGAAATGAAATGAGAGTAATACCATTCGGATGGACAAGAGGCTAACGAGATGGACACCTAAGCCTAGAGCTCTTCTGCATCTTACGGGAATTAGCCTGATCGAAAAATGACTTTTCACCGTCTTCTCTTTCCATTTTCGCCATTACAAATACTGCAATGTAAATAGTAAAAAGGGTTAGAGACTGTTCATCTCTTCGAAAGCATTTACTCAATGTGATCAAACTTCCAACTAACTCAAGAACAGTGAAGTTACTAAGTGAAATATTGACTAAGTGGATGTAGGTCTTATGAATGACCGAACCACGATAAATCTATGCTCTTACATTTATACTACATTTCTTACTTAGTCTTTAGTTTTTTGTTCACAACAAATATTCTCGTTATTTATTACTCTATGTGGTTCATGAAAAAACAAGTCAACATATGTACTTTGACATCCAATGATTAACAACCATCAAATCAACCTAATTATTGATCCAATAGTTAAGGAAATGAACAAAATGTATACCCTAACGGGATCAAAGTAACATAAATATTTTATTAATTAGATGATTAAATATAGAACATAGTCTTAACTCTTAATCCTTAGCACTCTCAATAACTTCTTTATATCATCTTTTAAAATATGTTATTAAAATTCTTTTTTTTATCTTTTTTTTATTACTACTAACTTTAAATATACAATATACATTAATTTTTCTATTATTTATTTATATTATTTAAATATTATAAAGGTGTGAGAAGATAAAGACATGAAAGAGAGATATTTCAAAAAAAATCTATAGGGGCACAGTGATATATAGAAGTAGAAAAGACAATACATAAATACTACTTATAAGCACCTGCGATGCACGTGTTCCAATACAATTCAATTAATGTGAAATGAGAATAAAAATACTCATATGTTTTATTTAACTTGCATTTATTGAAGTTTGAAATTTGATCTTAACAATAGCGCAATATCCTTTATTAAAAAGTAATAAATATTTATGTTAAAAGGAATAATATTGTAATTTTACTATTTAATTTTTTTTAATCTTTCCAACTTCCCTCTTAGCATCAAATAACAAAAAGAATAACAACTATTTTCTTCATTTTTTATACTCTCTATCTTTTTTAAACTATCTATTCATCTTACTCTCCCTCTTTCTTATCGAAACTCTTTTCTATTAAAGGCTGTGTTTAGTAGGATGCATTAAAAGTTAAAAATGATAGAGTTTAAGAATGATGAGTAGAATGATGAATAGAATTTTGTATTGAGAAGATAAAGATGATAAAGTTTGAATACAAAATTACAATATTATCAGTTATAAAAAAATATTTATATTAATTCTTTATAATTTTGCATCTTTCCATTTTTGGAGGGATTCATAATGAAAGAGTATTAGGACAAAGATTTCATCCTTTTATTTCTCCGGACAAATAGCAATTTCCTCTAGCTAAATTATAGTCTTTGTAGAGTTTTGCTCCTGGATTATTTTTTATGGGAAAAATGCCCTCTGAACTATGAAAATCACTGCTAACATGCCCATATTGTTACATTTTGTTCATTATTTTAAGCAGTTTGCTATGCATCCACATGTCACATGCATAGTTACAGTACACTGATCTATTTAATTAACTGAAGTTAGTCGAAATCGAGTTTATTGACACTAAACATACAAAAATTAGTTCTAAAAATGCATATACATATTTTCAAAATTTGTCATTATATCACTATGCATATATGTATTTGTCTATTAGGACTGTCGGATCTTGCCACATCAGTGTTACATGAGTAAATTGTTAAAAAAAATTAACGAAATGCAATATAAGGAGCACATTTATAATAGTTGTTATAGTTCAGAAGAGATTTTTCCCATAAAAAAACGTTCAGGGCATAACTCTATAGTAGCCATAGTTCAGTGGTAAATTTCTTATTTACCCTATTTCTCCTCTCCTTCTTACTTTTTTTTTTTTAGGCTATCTCTAACCCATAATACCATATATGCATCTCCAATCCATAACACCATATATGGTATTGCACCAACACCAAAACTAAGAAATCTTAGCACCATATTTTTTTTCTATTCCAACCACAAAATAAAAAATTACACAAAAAATTATATTCTTTATTATTATATCTTATATATAAAATAATATACATATCTATTTATTATTAAATACTAATATAAGAAGTAAAATAGTACTACTATTTTTTGTTTTTGCTGTTGTTACAGTACTTTTGTAGTTTGACAGCATAACAGTAGGATAAATAAAGTTGGGTTGAATTTAATTTTGTACTATTTTAGCACTATATTTACTGTTTTGCAGTGTGCATTGCAGGTGGAGCTACCCTTACAAAACAAATAAATTTTGCTCTCCTAATGTCTATATCTCACCTCTACTTCCTATCTTCCCTCTTACCAAACAATTTTACTTTTGTTTTCATTACATCATTTTCTCTCTTGCGTGTGTGACTCTCATTTTGCTCAACAGTACTAACCTGACAACCCTAAAATTGAGGCAAAACATTGGACACATTAATTAATTGGACTCATTTTAGGCCTCATATCCCTAACTCTATGACTCATCATTTTACAACAACTACTCTTCTTCTATGTTCTTCTATGGTAGGGCTCACTCTCAAAATTCTTTGTTTTTTTTCATATATAATTGGGAAGAAGAGGACCATACTTCTCATTTTATAGTTATAAGAAGTAGGGTAAGAACTATAGAGTAAAAACTATGGATATATAAAATGTACAATTCTCACTAAATTATTGATGATATTCTCATTATTTACTATTTCAAAATGTGAAAATGAAAGTGAAAAAGTCATGTTAAAGAAAGAAAAAAAATCTTTGACTGATGACTTCTAAGATTGCAATCTTTTCTTTTCTATATTTAGAATGCTTGTTCAAGGAGTGAAGAAGTCAAATTATAATAAGTGACAGAAAATATATAATATTTTTTTCTTATGTTTTGTTTGATATGTAATAAGGAAAAAGATAGAAAATAATGATATATAGTTCAGATATAATCTAGTATACAATTTTAAACATATTATTTTATTCTATAATCAAGGAAAAATAAGTAATACTCTTTTTCTTTGAGTGAAGATAATGAGTTTTCCTTCAAAAAAAAAAAAACATAAGAAAATTCACAAAAATACCTAAAGTTTTTAAAAAAAATATTGAAAACATAGAATCGGTAAAAAATTACAAAAATATAGAGTGACATAATCGTAAATATAGAGTTTTTTTTCTTAAATAAAGTATAAATTTGTAGCAATATAGTTTTTTTGTAACCAAATTTACAAATTTGTAATTAAAATTTATAAGTTTGTAACTATATATTACAATTTTGTAAACAACATTTACAGATTAAATAGAAAATTGTAACAGATGATTACAAAACTGTAACAAACTATTATCTTTGTTTATATAATTTTTGTAAAATTCCGTATTTTTAATTTTTTTTTTAAATTTACATTGTTAAGTGCAATTTTTCCAAGAAAATAATGATCCAATTTTAATTTGATTACGACTTAAAAAGAAGAAAAATAGCGTTCCACCCACCTACCTACATTTTTTTCTTTAATTTTCTTACCATATAATTTTTTTCTTTCTAATACTTTTAATTTTATTGCCATTAATGTGTTAATGATTTGTATATATTTCTAGATTGATAGAATAAAATAATAAATAATTGTGTCTGGATTGATACGATACAAAACACAAAATAGATCGAAACTAAATATTTTAAAGCCAACTAAACTCAATTAACACTTCTAGTTCCAACTAGTGTCCTTTAAAAAAAAATCCAATATCTCTAAATTTGAAAAATAAATAAATAAATATTGGTGGAAAGATACAAAATACCTACACACATAAAATTTACTCCTTTGCTGGTTTTTTTAACCGCATGAACATAATACATTTAAAAAAATTGAGTAACAAACAAAAAATATTACCAATGAATAATGTGTGAATTTAATTTAACATATTTCAATTATTATTATTCATTATTTCCTAGAGTAATAGGTGAAAATGACTTATTTTTGGAGTCATTTTCTATTTTGACATAGTTTTGATATTTTTTTGTGAAATGACATTTGTCTAAAATTTCGACCAGCTATTTAAAAATTTCGACTAACTGTCTTAATTTTTCGACCACCTATCTCGAGTGTCGGATGCTATTATGCAAAATAATTTTAAAAAATAAGTCATTTTGCCTAGTGACCATTATTAACAATTGTACTATATATATTTTTGGAGTAGATGAGATGTAATTTTTAGAATATTAATTTATTTACCATGATTGCAGACATAAGGCATGACATAAATAATAAGTTAATTGAGTAATAATGTTTTTATTAGCTGGATGAGCCTTCAATAATTAGTCGACAAACAAACACTGATTAGATAAATATTTGTAGTCATTTAAATGTCTCATTATATATAATAGTGTCGAGTCACTTTGAAGTTTCATCACCACATACATCTTTGACATTCTTCTTAATAATTAATGTTTGTTATAAATTTTTAATTAGAGATTAATTAATTGAAACCTAATGCTATTAATAACAACATTTTGTCTTCAATCATGTCATTAAATGTCACTTTATGTTGTATTGATATATATATATAATTAATGTTGGGATATAAGATTTTACTTATTACACCTAAATTAAATAATTATACTAATTAACTACAATATATATTTTTATATATTGGTAAACAAAAATTGAAAAATGACATAACATTATAAATGTTTAAATGATGAGAAAAAAAAGTAGATATATGTAATTATGGTGAAATATATTTAAATACTAGGTCCACTAATTTATATTTTTATATAATTAGATTTTATTATACTTGCTATTCCTCTTAATATTATTCTATATATATTAGCTTCTCAATAGATTAAAATTGCCTATGTAAAGTTACTCTAAGCCTACATCCAAGACAGGGCAAAGCCCTAGACGAAATCTATAATGATAAATAGAAAAGAATACAATCACCAATATATTTTATAGAGATCTAAAAACCCACTCTCAAATCTTAATTGTGTATCAAGAATAATCAGAAGAAAGTTACAAACCTTAGAGATTAGTTCCCCAAGAAACCTCTCTCTATTACAAAATGCACTTGTTGATTTGATCTAGAACCCTCTGAACAAAATGAGTAAATGTAGCTCTAATAAAAGAACCTGCCACATCAGCAAATTCCGTCAAAACTGATTTTCTAATATAAAAACCAAATATATTGAGACATCCAAAATTACATGTTAAGACATGGGCCCAGGCCGCGACTACTAACATTCCTGGTCGTGCCACTGCTCTCTAACTGTGAGGTCGCTGCCAGACATGATCCAGGGCAGCAACCACGGTGTAAAAATGAGACAACTCTTCAATAATTACTTTGTGCATGTAAACATATGCATACGAATGAGATTGTCCTTTCAAAGATTAAAATATAGTTTAATTATGTAATTACTCTTTAACTATTCTACATTATTTTTTCAATATATTTTTAGACCAAACTATAATTAAACCCAAGTGTGTGGTGAAACACTTGAACAAGCCAATATTTGCTATCACATCTTTATTGGTCACTTTCCCTTACCTCTTTTTGGTTCATAATTACCATGCACGCATCTCTGATCTAGAACATGCATTATACAAACTTTTAAAACAAACATCAAATTGCTTCAAATCTATATATAAACAAATAATTTTTATTTTATTTTATTTTATTTATTTTCACCTTATAATAAACCATATGCACGTGCAATCAATGATACACCATGGGCCATGGGTGGTATTGTAAAGGAATAAAAATAATAAAAATATTATGTCAATATTTTTTTTAAATCTATTTATATATATAAAGCTAGAAATAATTTATATCTCTCTACAAAGGCTCCAAAGTATGTATAATTTTGCACACTATCTTTTTCAATGAAGGCCCTAGCTAGGTTAAAAGATTCCTTCAATATATATGAGCATAAGTATGTATATATATTTTATGGAATAAATTTTATACTATACTTAAGTACTATCACATGGGTAAGGACATGGAATAAAGGCCATAAAATAAAATTGTACTATAATACATTAATTAATTGTATATATTGATTGATAAAAAATAAATAATATTTTTGTTTAGGATGATAATAATAGTGTTGGGCAGATCTGATGTGCCAACCCTAGGATGACTCAAAAAAAAATGTCAAAGAGAAAATTGGACACCAAGCAAAAGATAGTTTGGTTTGGTCTTTGTAGGGACCCCTTTCATGTGCAAAAGCTATATAGGTAGACTAGTGTATTTTAAAATTTTAATAAATTATTCAAAATTAACCTTAAACATTATAGCATTAATATTATTGGATAGAAATTTATATTTTGACTAGCTAGTAGTGGTAGACTTTGCTATGTTAATTAAAAAGAATTGACATTGGTGGAGGGACAATTGGTGATTTTGAAGTTTGAACTACTAACATAAAATTATTAAAAACCAAAAGTTTCATTTGACTAGTAGTAGCTAGATAAGTCATAGTTGAGTATTGCTTGACCAATGGACAAGAACTTAGCACTATCAAAATTCAATTGTACAATTTAGGGTATAAATTTATTAGGGTATTTTTTTTTTTGGTAGGGAAGAAGTGCACTAGAAAACTCCAATTGTACAATTTAGGGTATAAATTTATTAGGGTTTTTTTTTTGGTAGGGAAGAAGTGCACTAGAAAACTCCAATTGTACAATTTAGGGTATAAATTTATTAGGGTTTTTTTTTTTGTACTCTTGTTATGCAAAATATTCGATGTAGAGGAATCCAATATTATTTGACAACTATTTATCATGGATTAAATATGGTTGTGTTTAAAGTGTATATGCAAGAGTTATTTACAATTACAAGTATCACATCATTGAAAGCAATAGTGATGGTATTTATCACTCACACACAACTTTAATTTCCAACCAATGTGTTGGGTACCTATAATTGATAATGAACAATTAACTATACATTTAAAAAAGTTAACCTAATTTTTTATCACCTTCATAATTAGTTAAGAAAAAGTTCTCTAGATATTATTATTATTTTTTTATCAATTTATCTAAAAAGGGTATATGCTTAAAAACTTACATGTAGATTTTGTTCATTCACGATTATTTTCATCATTTATGATTGAACAAACATTAAATTTTGATTTACAATCTTAATATAAGTTCTCTTTTTTTTTTTCCAATCACTACTTAATTTTGTTATTACAAAACTTGTTACATGATCATTGTATCTTTTACACCACTTTGATGGATCTAGTCTCAAAGGAATGATATTGTACCATAGTAATCCGCCCTTAATCAATGATACAATTTTCTCCAAAATAAATGAAACGATAATAATATTGCTCATCCCTCACTAAACTCGTACCGTTTATGTATCATTTAACATAGAGAAATGCTAAGGGACATCAGTGGTGCAATTCAATATCGAAACACATACAATTTAGTTTAATAATAAATATAGAGTATCACTAACCGATCACGAACAACCAACAATTTTGCAAAAAAATGAACAGTTTTTGTTTTCAGAAGAAAGTGGTGGAAAATGAACAATAACAAAGATGGTATTTCAAAAACCAGTATTTTCCTACCCAGTTGCCATGTTTACAAAAGAGTAATGATACGTGCACCCAAAATATACACCAAAACATTGGACACACTGATGTGGTAGTTTAGCCTAATCATTCGTATTTATTAAAATTGGAACTCACTACTTTAAAAAAACAATGACACATCGCTGTGTGTATTGATAATAAAAAATAATAAAAAAATGGGATGGTGTTGGAAAATGGATTAGCTAGCTAGCTAGCTAAGTGGTGGGGTGTGGTGATGAAAATCATACAGGTGAGACCCATAACAGCTTTTCCAAAATATTGAGTCGTAGATACTGTCTTTGAAAGAAGAAACCGACCACTTTTTGGTGATTGATGGCCGAAGCAACACGAGTGAGTGAGTGGTGATGATATGGGGCCATGACTAGAATAGTACGCCAAGACAGGTAGGCACTACTGTGGAAGTTGACACACAACACAATACAACACTACTAACTACTGCCATTAATGTGTTCAATCAAGGAATCGACTGACTAGAGAGTGACCACTTCGATCTACTATAAATGTTGGGAGTTGTGAGCTGATCTCTTTCATTATACCACTAAAATCAAAGCTAAGCTAGGTCAATATGGGTGAGTTTAAACACTTGGTGATAGTCAAGTTCAAGGAAGATGTAGCTGTGGATGAAGTTGTCAAAGGAATGGAGACTTTGGTCTCTCAGGTTGAGTCTGTCAAGTCCTTCGAATGGTAACATACATAGATTAATAATCTTATAGTTTCTCTTATATATATATATATATATATATTGGATTATCAAAAGCTAGCTTCTACTCTATTTTGAATATTCTATGTTGAGATCACTACTACAAAACAAGCACTTAATCAACCCTAACGGATGTCTAAGTATAGTTGATCAAAAAAATTTATTCCATGATCTACTTTGAATATTTTATTAGAACAAGGGGAATGTGTATATATGTATATATATATATGATAAATTGGTGAAAATAATATTATTTTTAAGTAGTTTTGCACTGTGGTCTACTTTTGATAATTTTTTGCAAAATGACCTCGGTCTAAAATTTGACCAGTTGTCTAAATTTTTCGACCAGCTATTTAATTTTTTCGACTAGCTCTTTAAATTATGAGATGTCATTTTGCAAAGAGTTATTAAAACTAGGCTAGAGTACAAAATAACTTTAAAAAATAAGTCATTTTGAGTATGTATATATATATATTGTTAGAATTTATATATATAAATTTGTGTCAGGGGAAAAGATGTGGAAAGCATAGAGATGCTAAGACAAGGATTCACTCATGCATTCTTAATGACATTTGAGAAGAAAGAAGATTTCACAGCATTTCAAGGCCACCCCAAACATGTGGAATTCTCATCAACTTTTTCAGTTGCTATAGACAAGATTGTGGTGCTTGATTTTCCTACTCTTCTTGTCAAGACTACACCAGCTTGAATTTCAATTTACCTATTAATTTATAATTATTAAAAAAAAATTGTTGTTCAAGAAATAGCCTTAAATCCCTATGTGTTTAATGGCTTTGTTTGTGTTTTTATGAATGTTATTTATTATGAGTGTGTTTTTTTTTCTTGTAAAAATCATGCTTGATTATGTAGATCATTAAGTTTGATTATTGAAACTCCCAAAACTTGATTAGTAATCTATTTATAGCCCCTTGTGAATTCATCAATGAAAATCATGTGTGGTGAGAGAGAATGAGAGTATATTAGATTATAATATTACTATTGATAGGAAAAAAAATTACTTTTATGTTATATTGTTTGATGTGAAAGTACTTAATTTATTATGTTTCTAGCACTTAAGTATCAAAGTTATCGGCGAAAGTGCATTCTGTCTATGTTTTGGTGCAGTTCAATACAAACATTAATTCTCACGATAAGTTTGATTGCGCCTTATAAGTGAAAGTACCCCAATTAAATGGATATTTGTGGCGAAAATACCCAATTAAAGAGAAATTTGTAGCGAAAATACTTAATTTAAGAGATATTTGTGGCGAAAGTACCTAAGTTATAAGTAGATTTCACGTCATGCTGGCAGATTTAACAACGAAACAAACATCTGCATTAAACTGCACTAAAACATAGACGGAATGTACTTTCATCGCCAAAAAATAACTTAATTATTTAAGTGCTACAAAGACAATCAGTTAGGTACTTTTGCCACAAATATCCCTAAGAAAATTAAAATTTACTCAAATTAAAAAATATATATTTTAATTGTTTAAAATTAAAGGCAAGATAATAATTTTCCATAATAGTGATTTTTTTTCATTCTTCTCTCTTTTCTCTCAATTTGAAAATAAAATAAGATGGGGCTCAATTCTTTTCCCTCAAATTTGATTTATTTACAAATTTCTCAAATATGATGTTTTTCCTTCGTACAAAACATAACATTAACTATCATATGTCATAGTACCCCATCAAGAATAATATTTTAAACGATAAGCAAGAATAATGATATTTGGTGGATAGTCCCATGCATAATGATGGAAGGTGGTATGGTACAAATTCAAAAGTTTTGAATTTTTAAGAATGGATTTTTTTTTTAAAAAAAATCCAAATATTAATTATAATTTTTCACAAGCTAGTTAATAAAAAAAATGATGAAAATAGACCTTTGTCAAATATTATTTTGCAAAATAACTTTTTCGAACAATTTTTTGTAAAATAATATTGCCAAATGTATTGAGAATGCTATTTTGTAAGAAATTATTTTACAAAATAATGTAGAATAAAAAATATTTTGCTAAAAGGAAATTAGTTGACTTCTGAATTCCAAACAATTCGATTTGAGGTCAGTACACAAAGATTTAAAGTCATTTCTTCAATTTGTTATCCATTTCTAAGTTCATAGCATTCGCAATAACTTCATCAATGTTACCTACCAAATAAAAAACATGTTTACAAAAACCATCTAATTCTCCCGAAAGAATCAATAGAATGATTATACGGTGGATGCATTCATGGCTACAAGTATAACTTAGTGTGAATTGAATAGATATTGCCAAATAAAAAATGTTTAAATTGTGTCTAACTAATAATATTAATTTTAAATAAAGTCAAAATATAAAATATATATAGAAAATACCAGTTTGATCCCTGTGTTTTTTCTAAATACGCGATCGACCCATATGTTTTGTTAAATGACAATTCAAACCATGTGTTTTACGAAATGGATAAAAATAGTACCTTATATCTATTTTTTGTCAAAAAAAATTCAAATATAATATTTTACTTTCAGCTCATTGACCACTTTCTTCGCTTCTCTGAACCAATCGCATCACTAACGACCCGATAATTCATCTTATTATTGAAAATATTTTAACCATAATTGTGTCTAGGTTACTATTTTGATTCATTTTGTAAAACACATGATCTGAATTGTCATTTAATAAGATACAAAAGCTGATCGTGTATTCGAAAAAAATACAAGAACCAAAATAGTATTTTCCCATATATATATATTTATAGAATTTTTAATAATACTAGTTTATATATTGTTAGTAAAAAAGAATTTGTAGACAGAATTTGAGAAAGATTTATTTTGATTATATTGATTGAAAACTAATAATGCTTTATGTAAAACATGGTAGTACACATAGGGACATTGAAAAGCATGGACAATGACCACAATTTTTGACTTTATTTGCCACACACACCTTATCTTTGCTATTCAACAACAACTACTTACCCATAATTGAGGAGGTCCCATCTTAAAATTCTTGCCTGCCACAATCTCAATTCTCTCAAATCACCAAACCAAAAAGCCTCAAAATTTTAAATTTGAAAAATAAAAAGCAAATAATAATAATAATACATTAAAACTTTCTGATGAATATTACTAAACCTCACAGACCAAGATTTGTTTGTTTTTTTTTTTTTTAAAATAGCTGTATAAAAAAAGAATCTGAAAAATAAAGTTTTAGGTCCATTGAACATGCCAAATTGCTCAAAAGAGAAATTGAAAATTGAGAATTTCAACAGTGGAATCTTTCTTGTTCTTTTTACAGGCATTTTTTTCAAAGTGAACATAAGAAAAAGGTAAATAAAGTAATATTCTCTTGTGTATGTATAATTAATTTGTTGTAATGATCTTATATTATTCAATATTCTTCACTGTTTCAAACCCCAAAACCAGCCAAGAAGAAAGAACCAAAATGAAACCATTCAAGAAACTCCACCACCACCACCATCATCATCATCATCATCTTCAACAACATCATCTTTTCCTTCTCATAATTCTAACAAGTTTTTTCTTAACATCTTATGCCTCTAAAGATTCTCTGACAATTAGAACCTGTGGTAAAATCCCAATTCAAGAGCCATTTTTTTCTATTCAAACTTCAAATCTTTCATCCCCATTCAATCACATGCTTCTCTGCCAATCTCAGAAGCTGTACTACAGAACCTCAGTAGGCCTTTTCCCAATCTCCTCCATTAATTACACCACTAAACTTCTTACTATTTCTGACACTTGTTCTTCTCCTCACTATTATTTTTCACTCTCAGTTGGTTTTCCCAAACCCTCAAAACCCAACTCACTTCTTCTCCTCAACTGCTCAAACAGTACTACTACTACTAGTACTACCACTGCTAACAGTGCTTGTTTATCATTATTACAAACATGTGGAGTACAAGAAGATGTTGTTAAGAAGGAGAGATGTTCTAGTTCCATATTTATTGATGATTTTGAAAATCTTGACATGGGTTTTCACCCCAGACACTTGAATTGCTCACATTACACTAGATTGTATTATGATGAATTTGAAGGGGTCAAATTGGGGACTAGGGTTTCTTTTGATGTGCCTGATCATTTGCCTAATATTTGCAATGAATGTGAAAAACCAAATGGCAATTGTGGTGTTGGACTGAGGTGTATGTGCCACCCAAAAGAGTGTAGTAAGTTCTCTAACCTAAACAATAAATTTTAAGTTTTGGGATTGAACCCTTTTGATTTTTAGTACTGATATGTTGTTTTCAATGGTTTTTTTGTTTTTTTTATTGCAGAGGACAAGGTAATTTCAAAGGGTGGATCCTTGTATGATTATGTTGGTAAAATTATGTTAGTCTCTTTGGTTTCTTTTCTAGTAGTTATGCTTTCAGTTGAATTTTGATCATGTAATGAACTTAATTTTATGAGTTCAAGAGTACAAAAAACTTTTACCCTTTTTCTCTTTATTGCCTCATATCATATGGCTATTCTTGATTAAAATTGTGAGCTTTATGTTTGTATCACTTAAAATGACACCAAAATATATCATAACATATGATAAGAAATTATTATTCATTAGCTAACTTAAACAAAAAATTATAAGAAAGAAACTCATTACCTCATTGAAAGAACAATACATTTCTGCAGAATTCAAACATAGAATCTTAAACAGTCTAAGTAATTTTAAATCATTAGGGGACATGTTCAATTATTGGAGGGTTTATACTTTTTTGGATCATGTATTTTGTCTCATTACCTGTTTGGACCATGTGTTTTGACAAATTACTTTTTGGACCTTATGTTTTGTAAAATAGTTAAAATAGAACCTTAAACTTAATTTTGATAAAGAAAAAAATTAAATATAACAACACAGTTTTTAAGCAGAATGATTTTATTTTTGTTCTAAATTGTTAGTTTGGTAAATTATTTGTGATTTTAGTTGAGAAAACATTGACCAAAATCGGGTTTAGGATTTTATTTTAACCATTTTACAAAACATATGGTCAAAAAAATAATTTGTCAAAATACAGGGTCCAAACAAGTAATGGGACAAAATACAAAATCAAAAAATGTATAAACCCTTTATTAGAAGAGGAGAAATCTCTGTTATTTCTTCTTCTATTTTTACTATTTTTTTTTTAATATTTTTATTTTGGGGAGTAGTCAGAAAAAAGTAGTTGCTGATAATAGCACTAAGGTAATAAGAAAGTGAAACATTTTGGGGTGACAACATCCTCCACATTTTGTCAGAACCTTTTACAAATTCAAGTGATCTAATTCACTAAAATCCACTTGCATTCCTGCCAACCAGACAATATGAATCAAAGTACTGAATCATCACAACAGAGGTACCATGTGGTAAAAATATTTTGGGCCACACTTGGGTCAATTTTTATTTATTACCATTTATTTTTGAAAAAATTACATAAAATACTAATTTTCATTAAAAGAATTACGTTTTTACGGTCATACATTTGTTTTTTGGGATTGATGTTCAGTTGGTCCAGTAAATTATTTTCAAGTTGTTTTTCCTAAAACTATATTTTCGTAATTATGAAACTTTCAAAATCGTATTTTTTAAAATATTAATGCGTATTTTTTAAGAAAAAAATAAGAACCATAACAAAGTAAAAAAATATATATATATTTACGAAAAAAATCTCTATATACTTAATAAGAAACAAATCAAATCAAGTTTTCTATGAATAGAAATAAGTACTATATATATCCTTCAAATTATGCAGTACTTTTACTGTGTGGGGTAAAATTTGTGATTCATCACTGAAAAGCACTTTCATTTTAGAGAAAGAATTTTTTTAATAGATAAGGATTAAAGAGTAATGTTTGTTAGATATAAAATAATGTATTTTATTAATTTCAAATTATGTGTTTCTGATTTTTGGTTTAGGTTGTAAGTGTTCATAATATTACTAAGATCATTAGTTGGTCACACTATAACAATTGAGAATTGAGATCAGTGATTTTGAAACTACAGAGGGCCTATTTATAATTTTAAACATGTAAGGGGCTAAAGTGCAATTTTTGAAAAAAAATGGATTATATTTATAAAAACTAATACAATTTTTATAAGAAGATTTAAAAAAATAAATAAATAAGGGGATATGGCTCTGTATCAGGTTGGAACGGTTGTCATGATCAGCATGCCCAAGTACACGGTTAATAATAAAAAGTAATTTTTAGTGAAAAAAAATAATATATAATTATAGGATATTTCTTACAGAGAGACTTCACTTTAAGTCCTATTGGTGAGACTTTCACTGTTCTCGACCTGTGAACAGTTTTCGACGCGATTTTTTTTATGACCGTGTATATTATAGTTATTTAGAGTATCCTGCAAATTTTCAGAAGATTCTAAATAGTTTATAGTACCGAAAACTAGGTTCAAACATGTTATTTTCCACGTGCATAAAAAAAATTAGTCATGTGTGCAACAACATGTTTGAACTTAGTTTTCGATACTGTAAACTATTCGGAATTTTCTGAAAATTTGCAGGATGCTCTAAATAGCTACAATATACACGGTCATAAAAAAATCCCGCCGAAAACTGTTCACGGATCGAGAACACTAAAAGCCTCACTGGTAAGGCTTAAAGTGAAGCACCTATAGGAGAATTCCCCTATAATTATATAGCTTTAATTTAAAATTGCAAAAACTAATAAGAATAAATTAAAAAATAAAAACAAAACTTATTTTTTTCCGATGATATAAATATTAATATTTGAAATATTTATTAGATTTAATTTCATACGTAATTTTTTTATTACATATGAATCAACAACTGGCGATTTCACAATTAACTAAAAATAAATATAAACTATCAAATTAATTATAACAACTACATTTAAAAATATGTATTTATTTTTATAGCCACAAAAAATATATTTATGTAAAATATGACTTGATATAAAACAAAAATAATACAATATTAAAAAGGAGTAAGATCCAATATGATATATAATAGATCGAAAACAAACACACTAGAGTGAAAAAAAAATCACATGACAGAAACAAGAATGATTAATTATGATAATATTAATAACATTGTATTAGAGATTAAATAAGAAAATAAGACAGTATGATAGTGAAAAAACAAACATTACCAAATACTACAAAAGCACACTAGTAAATACAATAATAGCTATGAAAATAATATAAATGTGTAGCAAATGTACAATTATTATCCAGATTTCCGAATAGCGTTTAGATGGATATCCTCGGGGAAGCAGAATTATCAATGTCTTTCACGGTAGGTGACCCGAGCTCGCGGATGGACAGAAAGGCTTCGCCTCTTCCGTTTAGTGTCCGGATTACTCTTTCAAGCAAACGCGACACGGAAGCTCGTCGACTCTCCCGGACTCCCGAAGGGGTATCCTTCGGGGGAGCTCCTTCCAGGAGAAGCTCTTCAAGTGGTCTTCGCGGAAACAGTTCCGTGCCACGCACGGAACAAGCCAGGCGATCGAGTCGTGGAGGAGGCATGGTGGGAATGATATTCGCCTGACACAGAATCCCGCCTGACACGCCCGACAGGTCAAAGCCGCACACATCCCAGCACGCCTAAAAGTACTATTTCGCCTACTGTTCCGCTGACAACTTGGAAAAGACGGCTGCCTTTGTGCATTCCCCATACTTTCATGTAAATATACCCACATAGAGCTTGGTAGCCAGGTGACTACGGTAATTGTATCCCCTATTTATGGCTGGTGTAATTAAGACTCATGTGAGTAGAGAAAAACCCTAATCGAAAACCCTAGCTATAAATACCCCCTCATTTTACAATGGAGGGGACAGCCAACAAATCAGATAGCAAGAACTCTACTAAGATCTCTCTAGCTTCATCTTCTCCAAGAGAACCCGAGAGAAACACTGTGAGGTTGTGAGTTCCTTATACACCAGCTGTTTGACTGTTATTCTCTACAAGTATAATAACATCGACTCGTGGACTAGGGCTCGTTAACGCCTGAACCACGTAAAAACACTGTTTGTTTATTTATATTTCTGCACTTTTATAGCTCTTGTCTTTTTACTATTCCGTTCGTATTCGTTTCCGAAAAACTCGGTAAACAACAATCATTTTATTAATTAAACATAGCAGAATTAGTAATGTATCCAAATTAACTTGACAAGAGACACAAATTATAGAAATATACACTACAAATAAAAGTAATTTTTAGTGACAATTTTTTAGTCACAATATATATTTTGTATGACTAAATGCCACTTTTAGTAACAACAAAAAATTACTTGTGACTAAAAAGTCATACTTACTCACAAGTTGTCACTATAGTAATTTTAGTCACAACCTATTATTTTTAGTGATAAAGTTTGTTGTGATTAAAAATACATTTAGTAACAACAAATTGTGATTTTTGTGACTAATACTTTTAGCCAGAAACTTTTTAGTGATGAGATAAGTAAAATAATTTTTCTTTAATAAATTTTTTTTTTTTTAGTCACAAAATTTATTGTAACTGAAACTAAATTTTTTTTTTTCTTCTAGGAATAATGGTGTGGATGGTCCACAAAACAAAGTTAACACCACTAATGATATATTTTCAAAATAGATTTATAATAGACAAGATGTACATGAGCAAAGTACAAGTCCCAAATAATCATAATAATAAGACAAGGACAATTATGACAATGACATTGCTAACACGGTAGTATCATGGAATTGGTAGAAAAAGCCCAAAGCCCAATCTAGAGGCTTATATGGTGGATAATAGCATGGTCCAAAAATCTAGTTTTTTTTTTTAAAGTTTACAAAAAATAGTAAAGATTTATAAAAATAATACTAAAAATACATAGGAGCACAATTGTAAATGTGTATTTATAAAATTTGTAACAATATATATATATATATTTTTGTGTACACAATAGTTATAGAGTAAATGGAAAATTATAACCAGCAGTAATAGAAATATTAGAAAGTGTTATCCGTATTTTTTTTGGTAGGTAACTATTTAGTGTCCTGTGTTTTTATAAAGTATCATTTTGGTACCATGTGTTTACAACAATGTTCATTTTCTATATTGTATTTTGAAATCGTACATATTTGTTACCCTTAATTCAAATTTAATTAATAAAAAATTTCTAATTTAATCAATTGCACAAAAGTTGTGGCAGTTTGGTTATTGATGAAATTTTATTTATCAAATTTGAGTCTAAAATACCAAATATGTATGATTTTAAAATACAGAGTACCATATATACATTATTGAAAAAAAATAGTACCAAAATGATAGTTTACAAAAACGCAAAGTACCAAATGAGTAAATTCCTTATTTTTTATTTGTAAAATTACTCTAGCCGAGAAAAGGTTAAGCGAGTAAAGATGAGCCAAAATAAAGAATGATAAGACCTCAACATTTCACACGCCATTTAGATCTAGATTTATATTATATTGTAATTGAAAAGGAAAATTTCACTATTTATGCATAACAATGTGTCTTATTACTAAAGGGAAATTTGATAAATCATGCTTACATTAGCTTAATAATTAAAATTTGAACCAAAGTTAACCACCCTATGATACAAATGCTTATCTTTCATTTAATACCAAAAATACCCCTCTCATAACAAAATCCCATACCTTTCCTCTCTAAAATCTTGCAAAAAAGATACACATGGGTAAGTAATTTTCTTTGATTCTTGTTGTTGTTGGTTGTTTTTATGATTTAGATTGCTGTTTAGATGTTGGATCTGTAGTTTGTTGGTATTTTTTGCTGTTTTTTGGGTGAAAATCGTGGTCTGTGAAAATCTGCGTTTTTTTGGGTTCCTTGAATTTTTTTCTAAATGCCCGATAGTGTCCGATATAGGCCCGATGCAGGGACGATAGTTGTTGGGTTTCAAGGTTAGTGATGAGGTCCGATGGCCACCCGATGCTTGCCCGATATGTTTTGGTTACCCGATGGTCATTAAGGTTCGATGGCTACCCGATGGTTGCCCGATATTTATTTCATTCTACAAACCCTTTAAGTACGATAATGGATCGATACGAGTCCGATGCATGCCCGATAGTTGTTATTAAGTTAATGCAGACCTATTAGTACGATTGTACACGATGGTACCCGATAAGTGCCCGATGCTTGCCCAATAGTACGATGGTACACGATTTTACCCGATGGTACACGATAGTGATAAAAAAACTTAATAAAAACCGTACCTTTCGGCTTTTCCCCTGCCCATTTCCCGTTCCCTCCCAAATCCCAACTCTTCACTCCCACAAAACCATCGAGCAACATAAGTACTCACACCCGACGCTTCTCTCTCCCTCACCCACCATCACCCGACGCTGCTCTCTCCCTCACCCGACGGTCGGAAAAACCCCCACCGGAGACGTAGAAAAACCAAGCCCCAACCCCCACTGGAGACGAAGAAAAACCAAGCCCCAACCCCCACCGGAGACGAAGAAAAACCAAGCTCCAACCCCTCACCGGAGAAGAAAAACCGACACCCCATTGCGCAAAAATGTCTAGGGTATGTGTTTTTTTTAATCTCTTCTCCATTAAAAAATGTTATAGTATGTATTGTTGAATTTGACTGTGTTAAATCTGACTGTGTGACATCTGATAAACCGTAAAATTTTGAAAAAAATTTCTGGGTTTTTTTAGAGGTACGATAAGGTACGATAGTGGGTCGATATGGGTACGATAGTATTTGTGTTTCTCATAACTTCAGGTTGAAGATGAGTGTACGATATGGGTACGATAGTGGTTCGATGGTGGTACGATAGGTTGTGTTTTCTGATAACTTGAGGTTGAAGATGGAGGTACGATAGGGTACGATGTGTGCCCGATAGTGGGAACAAATTGTTGTGTATGTTATAATACGATGGTGTACGATGTGAGGTACGATTGTGCACGATAATGTTATAGTTCCAGTTTTCCATTGGTGTCCGATATGGTGCGATAGATTCCGATAGTTGCTCGATAGTATATTGCAGAATATAAAATTTGATGTTTTTTTTTGTTATTCTATTTAATTGGGTATTTATTTGTTTTATGCAGAACTTAAGACCTCCACAACTGATAGTTCCAGTAGAGGAACATTTTACGGGACGTATCACTTGGCGCGGCAGTTGGTACTTTCCAAAGATTAAAGCAAAATTTATACAGTGTGGTTTATTGGATAGGGTGAAGGAATCCCCTTTCAAACAGTTCTTCATGGCGGAACCATTAAATTTTTCTGGTGCCTTAGTCCATCAATTGTTGTTGCACAAATTCAGAGGGGAGAAGACTGACGAAGTCCAGTTTTATATTGGGAAAAAAAGATGTAGATTTAGCCAATTGGAGTTCGCTTTAGTTACTGGTTTAAATTTTGAGGCCGGACCGTCTGAAGCTGAGATTAAAGCGAAGACCACTTCAGATCGGTTAATTCTTGAGTACTTCAATGGTCATTCCCAAGTGAGCATAGGGCAACTGCGCAGAACTTTTGAGAGTTGTCAAATAGTTGATGATGTGTACAAGATGGGTTTGTGCTTATTAGTTGAGGGTGTTTTGAAAGGTCGTGAGGAGAAGTTGATGGTTTGGACTGACATGCTGAAGATGGTAGACGACGTTGACTTCTTTTTCCAGTACCCGTGGGGGAAGATATCATACCAGAAGTTGTTACAAACTTGTCAAAAAGACTTTGTTGAAATGAAGAAGCATTTACAGAAGAAGATTGAGAAAGGAAAGACTCAAAAGGAGGCCAAGTACTCTATTTATGGGTATGCTGCAGCATTGCAGTATTGGGCTTTTGAGTCCATCATTGAGTTGGGTCAGGATCATGCTGTGAGATTGGGCCAAGGCATACCAAGAATGATCAACTGGCAGAGCAAGGAGAAAGTAGAGATACACAAAGAGCAACTTATTAAGTTGTTTGCCAAAAAGGTGTGCTTTTACTTTACTTTTGAATGTTCTATATTTTTTTCTAGATATGCAATTTTATGGGTACTGCACGATAGGAATACGATAGAGTACGATTTGAGTACGATTATGGGGTTATTTTGTGGTTTTTTGTCAACTGTTTGAAAACTGACTAAGTGGTACGATTTGGTACGATGATGGTCCGATGGGGGTACGATATGTATTCTTTGTTAATGTAGTGGTAGTGGTACGATATTGGTACGATGTTGTACGATGATGGTACGATAGTTAGCAAGCAATTCTCACTTACGGGTACGATATTGTTATGTTATGGGTACGATATGGGTACGATAATTGCATGATATGGGTACGATTGGGGTACGATAGTTTACCATTTTTCAGAGATGACAATTACTTATTTTTTATATTGTTTTACTTTCCAATCTAAATATGCATTGTTTTTTGTGGCAGTTGACAGTATACCCCTACCTGTGTGCCCGACCTGCTGAAGAACAGTATGTGAGGACCCTTACAGACAATGAAGCCCCATTGTATGTGGACATGGGGTTAGAGGAACTAGAGGTGGGTCCCGATGGACAGCCTACACAGGAAGCCTTACAGAGCCAGGCTGAAAAGCTTGCTGAAAAGTTAGCTGAGCAAGCAGAAGCAGCAAATATTTTTAAGGAGGTTCCACCAGCTCAACCTGAGGCACCTGAGGTTCCCCCATCAACACCTCATGCCAGCACCTCCTCCCAAGCTGAGCAACCAGGCTACTCTATGATTTTGGCCAGGTTGGAAAAGGTTGAAGGGCAACAAAGTGCCCTTATTAAAGGTCAGTCCGAGATCTTGGGTCAATTGCAGAAGCTTATGACAATGATGGAAGATCTTAGTAGGCCAGTTCCAGATCCACACCCTCAGTCCACTGAAGAAGGCCCTCAGTCTCCTGTAGATGAAGACATTCTCCCTAACGATTACAGACCTGATGATGTAGATGATCACATTTTTCGCACACCAGAGGATATGCAAATTACTGTAATCGGAGATACTGAAGATTCTGAAGTACAATTCTTAAACATAGCTCCACCAGCACCGGAGAAGAGGAGAGAAAGAAAGAGGCCTAGGTGGTTCGATGAGTACACTGCAATGAGGAAAAGGAATAAGAAATCGAAAACAGCAGTGAATGTGGATCCATTGAGGGTTGTTGATGGTAAATTACTTATGACCTTTCACAAGTGGTTGCTTGGCACCATTGGGAATAAATATCCGAGGGAATGCTTCTCAGGGACACACGATGCTGCTTGGTTCCTGAAACTGCATACTCCGAGGACATGGCTTTCTGACTCTGTAAGTTTTCTATAACTTCATAATTAAATAATGTTGAAAATTTATTTAAATGTTTCTATATATAGTGGTACGATATGGGTACGATATGGTACGAATGTAGTACGATAATTATAAGTGTCAAATTATAAACGGTTTATATGTCAATGGTACGATGGTGGTACGACATTAACACGATAGTGGTACGATATAATTTGTTAAGTAGTTACTATTACCATCATAATTTTAGAATTTGTAGTGGGACAATTTAGGTACGATGGTAGTACGATAATGTACGATGATGGTACGATAGTGGGACGCTAGTGTGTACGATGGTGTATAATACTAGTTTTTGCCATAAAGGTACGATGATGGTACGACATTAACACGATATTGGTACGATAGAAGGTTTTATTGTTACTATATTCATGTACGATTGGGGTACGATAATGGTACGATTGGGGTACGATAGTTACTATATTCATGTCTGATAGTTTTTTGTTTGTTTATTTTGGTACGATATTGTGGTTACTGACTTAATTTTCCTTTAATGTAGCATTTAGATGCAGCATTCCATCTCATGAGGAGGCGTCTAGAATTTTATCCTAACGTGTACCCTCAGAAATGTGTTGTTATGCCTACAATTTTTCCCGAATCATTGAAGGGTCGGTGGGACGCTTTTCCAGGTTCTGACTACTCTAGATTTAGTTGGGATGACAGTATATTGGACCTGGTTAGGGGTGATGCAGTCCAGTTCTTACCGAGTTGGCAGAACAAGGAGTTCATTTATTTTGCCCTCTTCTTGAAAGACCAAATGCATTGGGTAGCTGTAGAGGCAGACCTGAATGGGTGGATGCTCAACATCTTTGACTCCAGTATTGGATCAATTTCCGAAAACGATTTGATCAGCTTGATGGTTGACTGGTGTACCATTTTCCCGTCGGTCTTGCGACAGTCCGGTTTATTTGAGAACCATGACGTTATACTCGCGCCTCAGTTGACAGCATCAGAGAGTCAGGTCAGACCCTTCGATTGGAAACTCATTCCACGTGAATTCGTACCGCAAACAAAATCCAGGTGAACTTTATTAAATATCACATATTAATTATTATTTCTTAATTACAAAACTTTATTAAATTATTTTTTATTTTCTAATGCAGTGGCGATTGCGGATGTTACGTAATTGAGCATATTGAACATAAGCTTCTACAACTACCATTTGATAATGTAACTGACAATAATATGAAACTTTTTAGGCAAAGGTGGTGTGTAGACTTATTCTACCAAAACTTATGTTGAACGGTCTTAATTTTTTTGAATTGTATAATTTTTTTGATTGCTCTTTTTGTAATTACTACATTTTAATGTGCTTAATCTTTGCATCGTACTATCATCGATCACTATCGTACTCTATCGTACCCTCACTTGCCTCACAAATTTCACGAACAGTCCTGAAACCATACCATCGTACCATTATCGGACCAATATCGTACATTATCGTACCCTAATGTCGTACATTAACTATCGTACTACATCGAGCAACGTCGTACCATATTGTAAGATACATTTAAATAATCCTACAACAAACAATATCGTGCATTGTCGTACCGGCATCGTGCACTATCGAACCAACACTGGATTATTACATATTTAAGAGTTTCATAATGGAGAAAAAAACAGAAAAAAACCTGCAAAATCCAGCACATAACAAATATTACTAGTTCAAGCAGAAATAAAACATAATAGGTCAACTAGAATACAAACAAAACAAGTTAACCTCGGTACTTGCAAGACGCTTTGTTGTGCCCTTTACCACCACACTTGCTACAACATCGTTGTATCACAACCTTGTCTCCATTAGAAGGATATCGATTTTTCCTAATTCGTCCGACCTTTTGCTTCTTCGGTCGGCCTACAGGTTTCTTCTCAATCGGTACTCCAACTTGGATGTTCTTAATGTCTTCAGGCAATTCCCAATCATCCTCATCACCAACTGGCATAATTGTCCCCTCATATGTGCTCTTCCAACTCTCTCTTGTGTAATATTGAGAGCACAATGCGTACATGCTAATATTTCGTTCTTGAGCAGCAGCACATGCATGTGGACAAGGAATCTTCATGATTTGGAATAGGCCGCAACTGCATTGTCGTGCCTCCAAATCAACTATACCACCGCTCTGAACTGTTCCTCCGGGGTGGACATTAAATGTATAAGGTCCAGCTCTGTCGACGCTTAAGAACCGAGATTTCTCAAATTGACATGACAAGTCCCCCTCCATAACTAGTGATAGAGTCGTGCTACACTTTTCAGCGTTTTCCTTTCGAGTAGCAAACCATGTTTGAATAGTAAACCTGATGAATTCAACAAAAGCAGTGATCGGGAAGGCTCTTGCGTCCTTAGTTTTGCTGTTGAAACTTTCAGCCCAATTACTTGTCATTACATTGTAACGGTCCCCTGGAAAGTACGCACGAACCCATCTTTCAAATCCAATGCCCTCAAGATATAGTGCAACTCGAACATCCATTGCTTTTATCTTTTCAAATTCTCTTTCAAAATCTGTCTTCTTATACGAGTATGCACAACTGTAAATATGATCCGTGAAGCAATCAGTCTTGAACTTGCTAGCCACGTTCATAATAATGTGGTGGTAGCATGCGCCATGGGGTGCATCAGGGAAGACAAGTTCCAAAGCATGAACAATGCTTTGATGCCTATCCGATACGAATGCTAAGTTCTCAACATCACCAATCGCTTGTTTCAACTTCCTCATGAAATAGGTCCAAGAGTCGTGGTTCTCACTGTCAACCATTGCGAAAGCAATCGGAAATATGTGGCTGTCTGAATCCAATGCCACGACACACAACATTTGGCCACCATACCTAGTTTTCAAGAAGGACCCATCAATACATATAACAGGTCGACAAAACTTGAATCCCCGCCTACAAGCACCCAGAGAAAAAAAGCAATACTTGAAGCGACCCTCGTCTACCTTGAAATCAGTAATGGAATCGGGATTGATCAACCGCAGCATGTGCAAGTACCCAGGTAACTTCGAATATGAAGCTTCAGGCGTACCCCTAACTATGTGGAGTGCTTTCTCTCTGCATCTCCAAGCCTTCTCATAACTCATTTCGATCCCGAAAGAATTCTTCATATCTTCTCTTATTTTGGAGGCTAAATAATCTGAACCGTTAACTGAGAATTTATCCTTGATCAGTTCGGCAACTACCAAAGGTGATGCTTGACGGTTATCTTTTTTTCGAACATCGAGGGAACATGTGTGTACATTTTCAAATGCTGTCACCTCGAACATGTTAGAAAGTTGCTTCTTCTTCCCTCTTAACCTCCACCCACAATCAGGATCCTTGCATGTAATATACCAAACATCAGTACCAGACTTCTTAACTATAAAGTCGAATCCCTTCTTCATTGCAAACAAGCCAGCAACCTTTTTTAAATGTTCCTTGTCTCTGAAAAACTTTCCTAAATGAATCTCCCCGCCCGATGTGCCACCCATAGATATATAGTGACTATTATCCTCAATGTCTTCTCTCGTAAACATCTGAGCTTTGAATTTACTATAATATGTCGAAGAAGAGAGTGGATCACTAAATTCTCTAGCATCATTTGTTCCGTCTGGACGACTACTACTAGTACCAGGTGTTTGGCGATCTTCTCTACGGGGTCTACTTCTACATGTTGTTTGCCTCGGTATTTGGTACGACAGTGGACTCAGGCTCAAAGCTTGAGAACGGACTTCTGTTTCTTGGTCGTCATTGCCCTCAAAATCATTTTCAGGGTCAGGACAATCAGGAAAATCATCATGAAATGGCATCTGTGCTACATGGTCAACTGTTGGTATGAAAGGGTTTGATTCAGGTATAGCAGTGGCTACCAGCACCTCCGGATTTGTTTCTGGAACATAAGTCCCAACCTCACTACGAGTATCCTTAACAGTACTTGGTGGAGGATTACGATCAACAATGATATTCTTCTCCACCAAAGTCACAAAAAGGGGAACAAATTCATCTGGCTTCTTCAAAAGCATTGACAAATATAAGCTTACACCCTTGTCATTCCTTATAAGTTCAGGCCGATACATTAACCCTTTCATGTACTTATAATTCACTTCTAATTTCAGGTCATACTGCACTTTGTCAACCTCCAGCTCTGAGTACAGAAGTTCAACAAGTTGTGAGTAAGTTATGTCCTTCTCCAACTCGAACGTTAAATTTTCGGCTCCATTAAAAACCCAATCTCTACCTTCACGCTCCCAAACACCATTATACATTAAGTACGCGAACAAAGTTGACCCTATCATGTACAAAGAAAAAAAATCAGTAAATGGCAACAAAATGTCGAAATTTAGTTCAAATGTTTGGGAATCGTACCAGTATCGGGCCATATCGGGCGGTATCGGGCAAAGTTTTATTTATGTTTTTTGATCACTTAAAACACTAATATCGGGCAAGTATCGGGTAACATCGAGTACCATCGTACTATTAGGTCAGCAGTAACTTAATAATAACTATCGGGCATATATCGGACTACTATCGATCCATTATCGTACTTAAAAGGATGTGTAGATTTAAAAAAATAATCGGGGCAACCATCGGGTAGCCATCGTACCCTTATAACCATCGGGTAACCAAACTATCGAGCAACCATCGGGTTGCCATCGGACCTTCATCCCTAACCTTGAAACTCAACAACTATCGTGCCTGTATCGGGTCTCTATCGGACACTATCGGGCATTTAGAAAAAAAACTCAGGGAACCCAAGAAAACGCAGATTTTCACATAACACGATTTTCACCCAAAAAAACAGCAAAAAATACCAACAAACTATAGATCCAACATATAAACAGCATTATGAATCATAAAAGCAACCAACAACAACAAGAATCAAAGAAAATCACTTACCCATTTAATATCTTCACTATGAGCAAAAATAACACAAAGCTTGGTGTTTCTCCTCAAACAATCCACAATGTCCGAATGTGTATCTTTCTTGCAAGATTTTAGTATAAAAATCTTGTGTGTAAAACGTATGGTGAAGAGAGAGTGAGAGAGAATGTATGGTGAAGAGAGGTATGGTGAAGAGAGGTAGAGAGGAAGAGGGAGAATAGAGAGGAAAGGTGTTATGAGAGGGGTATTTTTGGTATTAAATGAAAGATGAGCATTGATATCATATGGTGGTTAACTTTGGTTCAAATTTTAATTATTAAGCTAATGTAAGTATGATTAATCAAATTTCCCTAGCACTATTCATTTTTTCAATTTAGTGCTAAACTTTCATCAAGTACCAAAAATACCCCTCTCATTTTTTCCCCTCCCAAAAATTTTCCCACCACAAACTCTCTCATTATGTTGCTTCTCTCTCTCTCTCTCGGACCCGAAGAAGAACACTCCCAAACACCCAAACCCCAAATCGATCTCACCCTCTCTCTTTCGCTTCTCCCACCTCGACGACCCTTCATCGTCCCTGTTTGAAGATCATGTTGTCGACATTATAGAGGGAAACCCACGGCCTCGACAAGAGACCAACATCGAACCCTCCACAATCAATTTTAAGGTAAATTCTTGAACCTGTGTAATGATTATTTGTGTTTAAATCATCTTGAATTTGGATATGTGGAATGAGTATGGCAGTTCTAAGGGCTGGGTTTTTCTCTGGTTTTTTCGATGGAGCTCGATGGGTTCGGTGCAACCTCGATTAGATGAACACATTAGGCTAACATTCGGTTAGATTAGAGCTCAATAGGGATCAATTTGAGCTCGATAGGGATCGATTTGGAGCTCAATAGAAATCGATGGAAGTTCATAAGTGCCATTGATGAATTCTCGATGGGGTATGGTTAGGTTCGTTAATAGCTCAATGGGTACATGGTTAGGCTCAATAGGAGGCTCGATAGGGTCTACGGGACAGTAATTGATTAGGGTTGAAGAGGTTTTGGTTAGGCTCGATAAGCTCGATTGTTCTTATTAAGGTATATTAGAATTTGTTCAATAAGTTAGCTCGATAACCTTGTTTATTTCAAATGCTTGATGAAATTATTTTGACTTTTTTCTCGATTATGTTTGACATTCTATTTTCTTACTAATTTTTTTCATGTGTTGTTGCAGATGCATAAGTTGTTTGTTCCGTTTAGTGATCACTTTCCTGGTCGAGTCACATGTCGGGATAGTAGAACTTTAAAGGATATTAAGAGTAGGTTTGTGCAGCTCAGGCTAATAGAAAGGGCTAAGGAATCCCCTTTCAAACTGTTTTTTTGTTTGCTTTGGAGTTAAATTTCTCAAACGTTTTGGTATTAGCATTACTACTTACTTTTCTGGAATGGTTAGAGCAGGGTAGCGCTGTTTTAATATCTTTAAAACCTCATAAACGTGGGCAACACAAGCAGTTAGGCAATATCTTCCACTAGCTGAAGCAGTTTCAAATGCTAGAATATGTGCATTAGCAACATCTCTCACATCAACACATGGAACAACTAATTAAGTAATGATTATTGCCTATTATAGGCAAATTAAGTAATTAATAAAAAGAAGAAAACGATTTTATTACATAATAACATTTATATGATCATTATCTACATGATGAGATCTCCCTAATATCTCTTCTATATAATAAGTGCGTAGATAACGGAAATTCTTGATTTTAACGGTTTTTTATTTTTTATTGTTAAATTTAACAGAATATTATTATATTTAACGGTAGTTTGTAACTTAAATAAAATAATTAAAAATACTAAAATATGATATTTTTGAGATATTTTACCATGATACTTATTTAAAAATAATAAAACATTAAACAAATTAAAATATGATATTTTTAAGATATTTACAATGATAATTATTTTAAAATAATAAAAAATTAAAAAATTAAAATATAATATTTTTTAGATATTTTACAATAATAATTATTTAAAAATAATAAAATCATACGTTTTATAACTTAAATAAAATTTAATTTAACTTAAACTTACTTATTAGAATAATATCATATCAAACATATAATATAACCTATTGTTAATTAGCAACAAATTGCTTTTTTTTTTAAATTAGCAAGAAACTTAAATTTAAAATTCATCTATAATATTTAATATTACATTAAAAATATAATATATAATTTCTTGTTCTCACTTTCAAATTCAAAAAATAGAACAAATATAAACTTAAACAAAAATAAATAAATTATTTAATTAAAATAAGATATTTATTTCAAAATTTATATGACATTAATATAAAATTAATAAAAATAATTAATAAATTCTATAAATAAAATTAAGCAAACGTGCATATTACATGTTACTTGTATCTAGTATATATAATAAGCACATATGTTGATTAAAATGCTTATTAATCATATAATTAATTACTACTACTACTACAAACTACAACTAATCACATTACTTAATTTGCCTATATGAAACACACACGTATTGCAATACAAAACTCAATAAAATTACTTAATCTGATTATTAGGAATAGATAAGCTCTGCTAAGTAAATGGATAACAACAGGCAATAAATAAGAATGTAGCACTTTTATAATGATAGCATTTGCCCACCATGTTACATTATACATATAGTATATGTGTCATATATTAATTAAGAAAATGAAGTAAATAACTGAGAAATTTCATGCTAAATATGGAGAAGGTTCTGATGTGGGCCACTACAATTGAAACAAGCAAATATAATAGATTATTAGAGTTAATCCTAAAACCAATTATCAAACGATATGGAGATTAATAGTTATAACCTGCTTTCCTAACTAAGTAATTATTTTATAAAAGATGGCATAATGGTACATGCATATAAAAAAATAGAGTAAATGTTTTCAAAAAGTTATACTTTTATATTCAATCTTTTTTTTTTTGCACAATTTTTTTGTCGTAAATATACTCAATGTTTTTAAAATGTTGCACTTTTGTACTTATTTTTTATTCTTTTGATAAATAATAAAAAAAAATGAAGGAAAAATATAAGATTTCAATTATTTTTTAAATTTTAAATTATTTTCTCTTTCTTATTCTTTCTCAAAATAACTATTTTAAATTAAATATTAAAAAATGTTTAATTAAACAATATGTTTTCGCGTACCTGTATGAAGAACATCATAAAAATTAGCACACATAATGGTTAAAGATGAGTTTTTCCAACCAAAAGCCAGAGAATTCAAAAAATGGTAATATGCACACAATAGAGGGATCATCCAAACTAGAAATTTCAAAACTCAACTCACAGTTGCATTGAAAATCCATGAAATTTGGGGAACATAAGCAACACTTCCTCTCAATACAATATGTGCATTTGACACAGAAGGTATTTCGCCTATCATTGCTGAAATGAGTCATGTATTTCCTTCTCCAATTCCACCAACAGTAGCAACTAAGCCAGCAACTTAATATTTGATAAGGTTACTTTATCTGCCTGAAAATGGGAAAATTCTTTACCATCATTCCAATTGGAAGGAATCATAATTAAAGAAACATTATGCACATGACTAATAGCATTAGAAAATTTAGCATATTGTCTACATCTTGGGGAATTTCCTAAACTAGCTTATCAGTATATGAGACTTGAGCCTTGGTTGTCAAGAGTGGCAATAGCAGCATTTTAAAGTTCATCGTAGCACTGGCCGACAGTTACAAGGCGTTTCCAAATGTGGTCATTATTTTCATAATAAACATTATGCTCAAGCAAGGTTGTGGGGAGGTATTGATAAATGTTAGGGCCTGATTGGTCGGGTATTCAAATATATTTTTATGATTTTGAAAACTTAAAATTGTGGGTCCCACAAGAATACGTGATTGGTAGCTTGTTTTTGGAAACCAAATCCAAAACAATATCTAGATTTTGTGTTGTAAAATTGAAAACGATAAAATCATGTTTTCTAACTTATTCCTCAAAACTTAAAAACAGTATCCTCTCTCCTCCCGTATCTCTCTCTCGGCAGCACCCAAAGGAACAGAGCCCAACTCCACTTCACTTGGTATTGTCCTATTCCTTTCTTTAAATTATTATTATTATTATTATTAATGTTGTTTTCGAAATGATTATTATATATTGTTTGACTGAATATATTGATGGTTTTAGTTTTATATATGGAGCATGGATGATTGGTTGTGTTAGATTCATGCACTATTACTTTAATTAAAAAAAATCAAAATTAATGACAATACAATATTGTTATGAATTTAACCAACGCACTATTATTAAAATTTAATTTATCAATATAATTAAATTTTACTTAATTAAATTTATTGATAAATCAAAATTTAATATTATACAACCTATGTATATAAAATATATAAAATTAAAATAATATTCAGATTCAACTAAATTAATCACGTATTCAGTTTATATTATATTTTCAAATTTAATATCAATCACAGATTCAGTTTTTTAAAACTCAAAAACAGTTTACTGACATTGAACCAATCACATTTTCAGAAACATGTTTTTATTCACTAAATTCATATTTTCATTTTAGAATCCCACTTTTCAAAAATACAGTTTTCTAATCATGAACCAATCAGACCCTTAAGAAAGCTATAAGGCTCACATTGAAGAAGCCTATTATTCCTTCAAAGAAACTTTCCTACCAAATTAGTAGGTAGCATTGTTTGATAAACCACATTATAGGTGTAACAATCCTCTAATTTTGACTTCATATTTGAAAATTTTAAAAGCATGGATGTTGAAAAGTTTACCTTTGCATCCTGACAAGAATCATGAGGCTCCATCTAAAAATCAATTGGTGATTAGCGGAGTTACACATATACTTATTAATGGTTCAATATTGTTACACTTATTCTATGTGGGACACAAAAGTCTAATACATCCCAAGTATCCATCCTTAATTGAGATGGCTGAAAACTTTGGTTGAAGAGGGGGTTTGGTTGTAGAGTTCTCTCTTCAGCTAAAAGTAGCTCCTCCAAACGTTGTAATGATATATTTGCATTCATGACCTGTCAAAGCAGAGTCTAATCATAAGATAAAACAGAACTAGTTTTAAATATGGGTAGGTAATCATTTGGTACCCTGTGTTTTTGCAAAGTATCATTTTGGTACCCTCTGTTTTCAATAATGCTCATATGGTACCCTGTATTTTAAAATCGTACATATTTTGTACCATAAACTCAAATTTAATTAATTAAAATTTACCAATTTAATCAAACAGCTGTCAATTATGTAAGTTCCAAATTTAAATTTAATTACTTAATTACATATAACTGATGACAGTTTGATCATATTGACAAAATTTTATCTATCAAATCTGAGTTTAGGGTATTAAATATGTATAATTTTAAAATACAGGGTACCATATGAACATTATTAAAAACAGATGGTACCAAAATGATACTTTGCAAAAACATAGGGTACCAAATGAGTAAATTCTCTTTAAATATTAATAAAGGTATACGATTAAAGGTCTTAAAATTCATATTTTCTTCAATCACCAATGAACACAAAATAGAAAAAAAGTGGAAATGCATAGCAAACCTCAAAAGATTAATACTAGATTATACTACTAGTTTACCTTATTAAACCTCAAAAGAAATGTTTGATTAAAATTAATAAATTAAAAAGATATGTTTTTTATGGACCCAAAATGGGTATGTTTTAAATATTTATACTCGCAAGCGCACGAATCGTATTTATAGAATAGTGATCATGTAAGTAAGGATGTCGAACCCAAAAGAGTTGTCTAAAATTGAAATAAAACTATTTTAATCCAAAATTAATAAATTCTAACATAGCTCCAAAAATTGATGAGATTTTTGTATCAAGAAAATAAAATAAAAGATAATTGTACGCCCTGATTTTCCAGCGAGTTGAGATATGGCCTAATTATATCAGCCACGTGGATACCCCATGACCAGAGCTTCCGTCGTCAGGTCCTGCCTCTTTTGCTCGAGGTAATCAAAAGGTTCGTCAAGATCACTCAAGGGTCGAGTCAGGATCATGACGGCCGCAGCTCGAGAAGGCATCCAACTCGGGGTACGAACTGGAGTTGGATGCTATGACCTTTTATCGAGTCAACCACGCAATGTAAATGTGCATATATCAGACATCATGTGTCTGATATATCCCTGAATTCTCGGACACGTAGCATGAACGTGCGTATTCAGACACCCACGACTGGGTTGGGTCGTGCGGCCCATTGTCCCCCTTACCTGTTGATTAGACTACACTTCATGTGTCAGGGTTTAGGAATAAATCATGAATGTCACAGAAGTGACATGATGGGTAAGAAGGTCACAGAATGATACCCCTTACCAACTTCCAGATGCCCTCTCCTATAAATATGGAGACCGTGGGAATTGCAAGGGGTTGGATCCTATTATGTAAAAAAGTATCCTGTAAAGAATACCAGAAATATAGCAATAATATTGGCTGGTGGAGTAGAAGGATTTTAACCTTTGAATCACCTAAAAACGTAGTTGTGTCATCAGTCCAAAAAAAAAAGATCATTCATCTATTTCAGTTCATTATTAAGCACTAATCTCTTTCTCTTATTTTCTTAATTACTTATTGGCGAAGAACCGCGTCAACAATAAAAATATAGATATTAAAGCAATAAAAATAAATAAGATAAGAATTGTAAACAAGTTGAAAGAGAAAGATTATTAAGATAATAGAATCCACAAAATGTAAGTTCAATAATATTTATAAGTACATTGATTCCCAAATTTTAGTGATAATTAAAATTAGTTAAACTATCATTTTCCAAATAGATTTATAATTTTAAGCACAAATTATTTCTAAAAAGATAGGATTTTTCTTCACTTTTCAAAAAGTATAATTTCAAAGTATTTAATGTGAATCAATCTAATGAAACAAAAAAAAATCAAATAACATTATTTATAAGGCAAAACATAATATTTTTGTTCTAAGCATTGGATGTGTACAATTTAATGACACATCTTACACAAAGAATATTATGTTTTGCAAAATGAAGAACAAAGTGCATATTATCTAACAATCCAAAATATGGGATATTGAAGATGAAAGACATATATGAAGAAGAAAAATCCATAAACTTTGTTGCATTACAAGGGAAATCAACATACAACATAAATATTATCTAGTTACAAGTTGCTTCATCATGATCTTAATAATCTTATGAAAAAAATTAGAAACTCATAACTAGAATAGAAATTACAAATATAAATAGGAAAATTTGGGAGAACCCCCAAATTTTTCTTCTAAAAACTCATAGAAAAAATGACCAAAAAGAATAAAAAGATAAAGAGAATAGAAGGTCTTGAAAGTGTACAAATTTTAGTGTAATCTCCCCCAAAATGCACACCAAAATCCCTTATTCATAGCAACAAAAAACAAAGGTATTAAAATAATCAATTTAAATTAATTAAATTGATTAAATTAATTATAATATGGCAAATATGGGTAAATTGTAAGGTGTAATGATGATTTTTGAGTAAAATGTGTAGAAAGTGGGGTAAAAATATTGTCATTTTTTACAAAGGGGACAATGGTACATTTTGCTTTTGTTGCGCTCAAGAGTGGAAAGGTGGTGGAGGCTTGGCAGGCGGCTGTGGGCCATGGTGGAGTGGAGCAGCTGGGGAGAGATTGGCAGAAGCAAATGGGGAGGTGTGATGTTTCGGTTTCTGCAGCTGGCTGGGAGTGTGATGGAGTGAGGCACAGGTAGGCTGAAGCATGGGCCTTGGGGAGCTGCAGTTGGACCACGGGCCTGGTGGATAGGCTGTGTAGCTGATGGGCTGAATGGCTGACAGGCCTTCTAGGAGAGGTTGGGAAGGACACGGGCTGGAGCAGTTGAGCCTTGGGCTAATTGGGTCTTGCTTCTCAAGAATGCCACATTTTTCCTTCTTTTTTTTAGCCTTCTATTATTCTCTTTCAAGCACAAATATACACCAAATTCCCTAACAAAATAAACATAAAATAAATCATAATAAAATATTTTCAACTATAAAATAAATCAATTTAATTCCTTGAAAATATTAATTATAACTTAATTTATATTTAACATTTAAGTTCAATAATACAACATTCTTTTACCACAAACTAAATAATAATAATTCAACTAATTAACTATAACATTTTACAACAAAATAACTATAAAAACACACAAAAATATAGAAAATTAAAATAAACCCAATAAATTAAAAATTACTTAAAAACTTAACAAATCAATTAAAAACTCAAGAACTAAGCAACAATTAGCATATAAAATATGATAAAATAACTCTATTTGGTAGAGTTGTCATTTTTCTTATTCTCTGTATTTAATTTAAAATAGTTATTACCATTATGACAATGCTAACATGGTAGTATCATGGATTTGGTAGAAAAAGCCCAAAGCCCAATCTAGAGGCTCATACGGTGGATAATAGCATGCTCCAAAAATCTAGTTTTTTATTTTTTTTTGGAAGCTCACAAAAAATAGTTAAGATTTAAAAAAAAAAATACATAGGAGCATAATTGTAAATATGTATTTATAAGATTTGTAACAATATAATTTTTGTGTACACAATAGTTATAGAGAATAGAAAATTGTAACTAGCAATAGTAGAAATGTTTCAAAATGTTATCCGTATTTTTTTGGGTAAGTAACCATTTAGTAACCTGTATTTTTATAAAATGTCATTTTTGTACCATGTGTTTACAACAATGTTCATTTGATATATTGTATTTTGAAATCGTACATATTTGATACATGCATTTTGAAATCGTACATATTTGATACTTGTATTTTGAAATCGTACATATTTGATAGCCTAAATTCAAATTTAATTAATAAAAAATTTCCAATTTAATCAAATTGTTCTAAATTATATGAGTTCCAAATTCAAATTTAATTACATAAAATTTGTGGTTGTTTGTTCATATTGATGAAACTTTATTTATCTAGGGTACCAAATATGTATGATTTTAAAATACAAGGTACCATATAAACATTATTGAAAAAAATGGTACCAAAATGATTGTTTACAAAAACACAAAGTACCAAATAAGTAAATTTCCTATTTTTATTTGTAAAATTACTCTAGCCGAGAAAAGGTCAAGCGAGTAAAGATGGGCCAATGAATGATATGACCTCAACATTTCACACGCCGTTTGGATTTACATTTACTTAGTTGATAAGTACCCAGTTTTAGGATTAGTTAACTAAAATTAACCGTTAAATAAATTCAGTTAAATTTTACCCATTATTATAATGACATTTCTCATAATACAGTTGCTTATACACATATAACTTAGATATGAATAAAGGGTATAATTGGTAGATTCAAATAAATATTGGGTATAAAATTAATTTTTTTTTAAAATGGCTAAAAATTAAATGACATCTATAAAACTAGATACTCTGTGTAATTTGAACCATATTTTTCTATGCGGTTATGTGGGCTCGAATTAGTTGTTTGGGCCTTTTCTTCGAAATGTTAACACTCTAGCCCAATGGGTATTGCTGGCATCAGTGCTAACTGTTAATGTTTGGGTTTTCATTGAGTTGACATTTTTAGTGTCTTCCTCATTCCACTGGCACTGATACTCCTTTTTTTTAATTTATTTTGGAGTGGGCTTTTATAAATTGTAACTTGTGCAGAGAAGTCACTTGTCACGTAGTTAACTAAGCCCAAAAATCTTTGTAACTGGTTTTTATCTTGGATCTTTTCTGGGCACTTTTCTAGTTTTTTTCCAGAACGTGACTTTGGAGTTTAATTCTCCCATGATCGATCACTCAGCTCCTAAGAACTCGATCTTTGTCTTGAATAATTCCATTTTCTTTTTAGAAATGACTATTTCAGACTGTTGTAGCTCTTTGGCTATCTTTTGTAAATGGAAGAAGTGATCTTCCTTTGTTTTGGAAAATACGAGTTTTTCGTCTATGAAATATGGATGGTGCATTAGCAAACCCAAATGGCACTACTAACCATTCATAATTGCCTATGGGGGTACTGATTTACTATACGACTCTTTTGAGTTCCAATGAGTAGAAGTCTCTTTTATAGTCATTGGAAATCTCCATACTTCCAATGAGTTCAATTCAGCTTTCACTAACCTCTATTGGAAGTGTTATTCCCATTTCCTGCCTTTGGCCCGAGACGGTGGTCCAGGCCCATACTCTGGGCAATTGGATTTGGGCCCGGCCCAGGCCCACTTAGCAGGGGAATGATCGGGAACAACGATCCAAGTGGGGTCCAGACCCGGACAGTGTCCAGGATGGATGATCTAGGACGATAGTTCGGGAGACGTATGGCCAGTTAGGGTCACAGGCGAGGTGTACGCAAAACGGTCTCGGTGCCTGGTAAACAGTCCGGGCCTGTGGTAAACGAAGAGGGACAGAGGTAAACGAACCCGGATCAAGCCCTCCCGATTGGCAAGAAAAGGCATCCGTGACCCTGAAGCCGCCCCACGACGCGTGGGGGTTGTCCCCACTTTTCACCTGCGGAAAAGGCCACCTCGGGATTGCACGCCGCTGTTTCAGACCTGCGCTGCCAGTGCACTGACTGGCTTTGTCCCTTGAATCTGCCTCGTAACTCGGAGTGCCCAGACAAAAAGCCCCATTTTTTCGGGCGAAATATAGTTCTTGGGCCGCCCCATTGGGCCGTAGTAATTCTTGGACTTGTGTATTTTTATCCTTTGTATTGGGCTTCCGCCAGAGAAGCCAAGGGTATCCATATCTTTGATGGGCCCGGGTCATGCCCGGCCCAAACCCAGTGCTCCTATGAGCCTATAAATACAGGTGATAGAGCACTGGAGAAGGGACTCTCCCTTCAACTTGTATACAATTACTCTGTCAAAACATAGAGAAAAACTCCATTGTAAAAGACTTTCCAAGCTCTAATACAACTGTCTCGTGGACTAAGGCTCATTAACGCCTCAACCACGTAAAAACCCTGTTTTTATCTTTCACATTCCATATCATTAATCTTATTTAATATTTATTAATATAGTTTCCGAAAATCTCGGTAAACAAGAAGTATGGAGATTTAGAAAGCCAAGAATTACTCAAGATGTATTTCCACAAGCTACCAAAACCCTTCAACAAGAAGATGCTTGCAAGATACAAAGCACCAGAAAACGGAGCAGATTTCATTGGTACAAGAGTAAGATTTGTCAAGCAAAAGCTTGAAGAGTATTGTCTAATTACAGGCTAAACACTTTGACAAAAAGGCACACAAACAAAAAATCCATGTTCAAACATATCTACTCCTAGTCTTCGGATAGGATGTGATTCAAGAGAAAGATCTTACAAAAAGATCAAAAAGTACCAAAAAAAAACGTTTCAGGAACAAACAAAGAAGATGGAAACCTAAATTCAAAAAAATTAGGAAGAAATTCCACAAAGGTAAACCAAAGTTCGTAAAGAACAAAGGATTTACAAAAAGACCTCCGGAAAAGGTCAAATGCTTTGGATGCCAATAGATTGGCCATTATGCCAACAAATGTTCGAACAATAAGACTTTGAAAAACAAGGTCAATTGCATTGAAGTGCATTGAAGATGAATTTAATCTAATCCTCCTTAATGAAATTATCGTCGATGACAAGTTTAATGAGTATGTATACTCTACTGACTCCGATTCATCAGAATCTAACGATTTTGATGACACAGGAACTTCAGATAGCGACTATGAGTAACTGACCCAGAAGAGTCCAGCACAGTTGTTCTCAATTGGTTAGCCCAATTTAAGGTTAACATGCATGTTAATGGTGGTCAAAGCTATAAATGGCTACATCAGCTGACTCCTCAGCAATGACTTAACGAAGCAAGGATCAGGGCATACATTGAGGTACGTCCCAGACCTAAACTTGATGATGAGCTAGCTAACCTAAAAAGAAAACTAGCCGAATTACAATACCAGCTGAAACAAATTCAGCAAAAGAAAGCCCAAAAGGAAATTAGAGCTTTCCAGATCATAACAAATGATCAACTTTGGGCGCTCTGAGATTATTACGAGCTAGGGTTCAGATAGTCGTTAAACACGAGCTTTGTTATCAAATCATATCTCAATGTAAATAAGAATAATCTGTATTAATTATATATCTTATTTATCCACGCGGTATGTCACCTATTTGTGATGTTGGGCACCAATGGTGCCTCTTAGCGATTCTCATATATAAATTACTCAAACTAGATATGCCTACCAATGGATTTTGATATCACATGTAACTACAATTCTCTATAAAACTTCTATTGAAGAAAAAAAATTAATTAATTTGCCTATATGAAACACACACGAATTGCAATACAAAACTCAATAAAATTACTTAATCTGATTATTAGGAATAGTTAACCTCTGCTAAGTCAATGGATAACAACGGACAATAAATAAGAATGTAGCACTTTAATAATTATAGCATTTGTCCAACATGTTACATTATACATATAATAGTATATTTGTCATATATTAATTAAGAAAATGAAGTAAAAAATTGAGAAATTTCATTTTTCTCTGCGGTTGTGTTAAATAAACTGCAGAGAAAGAAACACCTTTCTCCCCGGTTTTTTCAACACAACCGCAGAGAAAGGTTTTCTTTCTCCGTCCGGAAATTAAAAATAATTTTTTTAAAAAAAATTCTCTGCAGTTTTGTTAATAATAAATGAGCATCTGTAAAAACGTGTGTTACATAAGGATTAATAATAATTTATATAATAATAGATAATAAACTGAAATAAAATAAATGAATTAATAATAAGTGAGTATGATTAAAAGCTAAATGTTGTGTTCTCTATAAATTATTGTCACCAATATAAAAATGAAAATAAAATATAAATTCTTATAAAATAGATAAATCATAAAGAATTTACTTCATATATGTCAGCTTTATATAGATGCAATAGAAAAAGACGGTTGACCTATGGATTTGGACATGTAAGTCACTTTTGTTGTCCAATTGGGTGGTATTCTCCTCTTTCTACACTACCACTCATCTTTAGCCAAATTAAGCATTCCACTACAAAGAATATTAAATTATTGAGGACTTCAAATTGTCATTATTACTATATACCCTTCATGTTATGCGTGGGTCGAGAAGAGTAAAAAATATTAATTGTAACGAGTTATCCCATCTCTCTATATGTACGTAATGAAGAATCACTACTACAAAAAATGCTTTTCTCTACAGTTTTTTTACTAAATACACTGCGGTTTTTTGGAGTATTATAAAGCGCAGTGTATTCGACCGTAGAGAAAAGTGTTGCGAAAACCGCAGAGAAAAGTCACATCTTTCTCTATGGTTGTGTTGAAAAAATTGCAGAGAAAGATTATTTTTCTCTGCAATTTTGTTAAATAAACCACAGAGAAAGAAACACCTGTCTTGCTGGTTTTTTCAACACAACCGCAGAGAAAAACTTTCTTTCTTCGTGATTTTTTCAACACAACCGCAGAGAAAGGTTTTCTTTCTCCGTCCGGAAATTAAAATTAAGTTTTTTATAAAAAAAAAACATTTCTCTGTGGTTGTGTTAATAATAAATGAGCATCCCTAAAATCGTGTGTTACATAAGGATTAATAATAATTTATATAATAATAGACAATAAACTGAAATAAAATAAATTAATTAATAATAAGTGAGTATGATTAAAAGCTACACGTTGTGTTCTCTATAAATTGTTGTCGCCAATATAAAAATTAAAATAAAACATAAATTCTTATAAAATAGATAAATCATAAAAAATTTACTTTATATATGTCAGCTTTATATAGATGCAATAGAAAAAGACGGTTGGCCTATGGATTTGGACATGTAAGCCACTTTTGTTGTCCAATTGGGTTGTATTCTCCTCTTTCTACACGACCACTCATCTCTAGTCAAATTAAGAAGTCCACTACACAAAAAACAAAAACAAAAGGTGAAAAGAGCACTAACCGTGGCTGGGGAAAAACGCTTGAGCCGCTCCTCTCGGGTCTCTGCCAAAGTGGAAGAAATTACAAGAATGAGTAAGGCTGGGTTGAGGGCTTGTATGTAGGGTAAGGGCTTTCTCCGCGGTACCATAAAGAAAACCGCAGAGAAAGGTACCCTTTTCTCCGCGGTTCTGTATCGAAAACCGCAAAGAAATCTACCCTTTTCTCTGCAGTTTTCTTTATGGAACCACGGAGAAAGGGTACCTTTCTCTGCGATTTTCCTTATAAACTGCAATTATATATCATTTTTTTTCTCGTTTCGTGTTTCAGACTCATTTAAACATTTTCTTTGTGTTTTACATTTAATGCTAGAAAAAAAAAACAGAGAAAACGTATATTTGTAGTAGTGAATATTTAAGTTCTCCTTTTACTACCACAAGAAGAAGAAAAAATATCATGAATTATGTTAATATTTTAGAGACTCAAATAAAAGGGAGAAGGAAACTTCAACCCAAAAAAATATTTATTAAGGATTAAACATAATTAATATTAACATTATCAAAATACACATACATTAGATAAATAATATAAAAATAACAAAAAAACATAAATAATTAAAAAAACAAAAAAAATCAAGTTTTAGTGATCAATACCTGATTTGAACAATAAAAATGTCTTTTAATCATTCACAAACGTTCAAAAACATTGGAAAAAGCTTGAAAATCATCCTATAAACATACATTCAAAACACATTATACCCAATCAATATATCTTCATTTTTGCCCTAAAACTTCAAAATAAATCAATATATATGTATATTTACATGAGTTATAGCCTAAATATGTAAGAAAGTGAAAACAAAAAAACAAAAAAAGAAGGTGAAAAGAGCACTAACCGTGGCTGGGGAAGAAGGGTTGAGTCGCTCCTCTCGGGTCTCTGCCAAAGTGGAAGAAATTACAAGAATGAGTAAGGCTGGGTCAAGGGCTTGTATGTAGGGTAAGGGCTTGCTTTGCGGTACCATAAAGAAAACCGCAGAGAAATGTACCATTTTCTCTGCGGTTCTGTATAGAAAACTGCAGAGAAAAGTGTAGAAAAGTGGTATACTTTTCTCTGCAGTTTTCCTTATAAACTGCAATTATATATCATTTTTTTTCTCGTTTCGTGTTTCGGACTCATTTGAACATTTTCTTTGTGTTTCTCATTTAATGCTAGAAAAAAAAAGCACATAAAAAACGTATATTTGTAGTAGTTAATATTTAAGTTCTCCTTTACTACCACAAGAAGAAGAAAAAATATCATGAATTTTGTTAATATTTTAGAGACTCAAATAAAAGGGAGAAGGAAACTTCAACCCAAAAAAATATTTATTAAGACTTTTTTTTATAATTATCACCAATAAATACTATTTTTTTAAAATTTTAAATATCTCTTGGCATTCAATTATTATTATGTATACTTCAATTAATCATTAAATTTTGTGACGACATAAAACATTATCAAATATTCAGATAAAGATTTATGTTTCCTAACTTTGTCTTTTTCTTTGGGTCACCTTAATTCTCTATTATTATGTCTTTTTCTTCATTATTTACACCAAGAGTAAGTTGTTTTTCTACATTGGTTTTGTAAACATATGAAAAAAAAAATTATGAATGATATATAGTCTCCATTGATCAATTACAAAATTTCAACTACTTCATGAATTAAGGCGAATAGCTCGCCAAGGTTTTGGGTCTCTGGTTGGTTAAATTATAATTTTACCTTTGAGTTTAATGTTGATTTTAACAGATATGAGTAATAGGGAAGGGACTGAAGTGTAACAAATAAATAGAATTTGGGGACTCATGTTCCAATTATTAAATTGGGAAGTTAAGTGATACACTTGGTAAATATTAAGAAAAAAAATTAAGATTTTAAATCAAAATATTATTGAATTTGGCCATTACAAGTTGCATTTCGATCTGCCTCGAATGGTGATTGGTATGAGATCATGATCATGCTATGTGGGCTTTTGCTAAACCCAAGAGCCACCGTGGATTCCATGGGCATTTTGATCCAAACCACAACACTAATCTACATATTACCTTCTTCTCTATGTTTCAGCATTTCGACAAGATTTTGTAATGAACTCAGTGCTAACCAAACCAAAAAGGCCAGGTTTGCTGCCATTATCAGCCTCTCTTGCAGCTTCACATTGGGCCTAGTAGCTCTGGTATTTGCGGTTATGGTTCCGAAGGTTTGGGCGACTATGTTCATACAAGAAATTATCGAGCTTTGTGAGCTCGGAAATTTCTGGCTCCAACATATGTTCTGTAACGTCCTAATTTCTCATAGATTACCGAGAATACAGCGTTGGGTCATAATCGTAAATATTGCTCTTTTATTTAATAAAAACCTTAAAAATAAATACATGGATCCATGGTTTTATAAAATACTTGTCTTTAACATAAAAATGAGCAACACTTAAATAAAACAAGCTTTAAAATAATAATAATAATAATAATTTGGCCCGCTTGATCTTGCTCGACTATATGGTCCCCAACGAATACATCACGAAGCTCTTAGGTCCCACTCGCCACCGGCCATTCTATCCTTAATTTCCTGAAATAACAACATCATAAGGAGTGAGCTCCTAAGCCCAGTAAGGAAAATACAAACAAGGGTTAGCCATATAATCAAACATAACATATATTCACCAAAGTCATACAAACACAAACATGTAGAACATATCAAATCTTAAGACATAATTCTAAATCATAATCTATAAATTATAGGTCATACTCTAAGTCATAAGTCATAGGTCATAGATCATACATTATAGGTCATAACTCATAATCATAACTATAAGTCATATATAATAATCATAGCTAAAAATAACAAATCAGATATAATAAAAAGATAAGTGCTTATACAGAGGTGGCAATTAAGCCCCGGACAAAAGTCCATCATACACCGGACATAGGTCCGTCATAGAGTTTTGGCAACCGAGCCTACCGGACATAGTCCGTCATACATCATTAGATACCTTAGGTCCAGACACACTTACCCCTTTATTGTACCTGAAATGTAAGGTGATACAAAAATAAACTATATCATACACTAGATCATAATACCAAACTATCTAATTTTCCTTACCTTAAAGATTATCAAACAACGAGCATGAGAGATTGCAAAACGTAGAACCCCAAGAATACGATCGAAACAACAAAGACCACATTCTTAGCCGCTAATTATTTGAACCTTAATATAATCAAAAACCCCATCAATAATTTTCTAAAAAAAAATTATTTAAACCACTAAAAATAAATAACTCAACCATACCTTGAATACTCTACCAGCCAAAATCTCAAGCACCCAAAAGCCACTTAATTTCTCTTAATTGCACTATCTATTGACTACTCTTATTTATAGGCCTTAAAAAAAATATCACGTTTCTATTTTAATTTCAAAATTCCTAGAATATCTCCATAACTCAAATTTTAGTTCCTAAAATATTAATTAACTACTTTGAATTAACCAATCTAACCTAGTCGTTCCTGATACTAGGAATTTAGATTGTTATTATATTATTTAATCTATGCACCAATCATTTAGTTTATAAAATAATAAAATACTATTAACTTTAACTAATATATCTATTATTATTAAGCCTATAATATAAAATCATAATATAAACATTTAAATAATATTATTTCTTTTAAGTACATATAAAATCTTTCTTAACAGCCCCTACTCACCGAACTCTCTCTATATAATACCAACAAATATCTTTTATTTAATTTAACAATATACCAACCTAAAACAATGGTCTTAAGAGACCGAAATTTTCTACTACTTATATCATCAATTACTTAATTCATCATTAATACTTTAGTTGCCACATTTGACCAAGTCAAATACTTAAATATCTTAATAACAAATATCATGCTATCATCTATTCAAAATAAAATTATCTTTTTCAATTTCAAAGTATATATTACTTTGAACTAACGTGGTGACTGACATTATATAATTGGAAAATTGCTAACAACTAAATAAAACTTTAATTCTATTCTTCATAATTTATTCACCCATTTTCATTTTTTTTTTTTACTAGACATAACTTGAAAGCAATTTATCTAACAAGCTAGAATTCTATGCAATCATCTCACTTTTCTAAAATTAATTAAAATAATACCACAACTAAAAGTATTATTTTAAATTAACACTGCTAATGAACTTATCATAAGTAAATAGCAAACAAGTAACTGAGTTACTTGGATATTACAATCTTCCCTCCTTAAAGAAATTTCGTCCTCGAAATTTTACTCACCAAATATCTCGGGATATCGTTTCCTCATATCTGCCTCCAATTCCCATGTTGCATCTCTTTCAGTGCTATTGCTCCACAAGATTTTAACTATAGGGATACTTTTGGACCTTAACTCCTTAATTCCCCGCTCTAGAACGCGTACTGGTCGTTCTTCATAACTGAAATCTTGTTTTAACTCTAGAGCCTTGTAATCGAGCACATGGGATGAATCTGATATATATTTTCTCAACATCGATACATGAAAAACATTATGTGTTTCAGCTAATGATGCCGGTAAAGCCAATCGATATGCTACATGCCCTACTTTCTCCAATATCTCAAAAGGGCGTATAAACCTCGGGCTTAACTTTCCTTTCTTTCCGAAACGCATAAGTCCCTTCATTGGAGAAACTTTGAGAAAGACTTGGTCGCCTATTGAAAACTCAACATTTCGTCTCTTAGCGTCGGCATAGCTTTTCTGGCGACTTTGAGCGGTAATCATTCGTTGTCTTATCTTTTCTACTGCCTCAGTTGCTTCTCTTACAGCCTCAGGTCCTAAATATTGTCTTTCACCAACCTCATCCCAATGAAGTGGTGATCGACACTTCCTTCCATATAGCATCTCATAAGGTGCCATGCCTATCGTCGCTTGATAACTATTGTTGTAAGAGAATTCTATTAATGGAATATACTTGCTCCATGATCCTGAGAATTCTAAAGCACACGCTCTCACCATATCTTCTAATATTTGTATGGTGCGTTCTGACTGACCATCGGTTTGAGGGTGAAATGCTGAACTTAGTTTTAACTTAGTGCCCATTGCACGATGTAAACCCTCCCAGAACTTTGATGTGAAAACCGATCCTCTATCAGAGACTATCGTCTTTGGAACTCCATGTAGTCTTACTATCTCCGCCACGTAAAGCTCTGCGTACTTCTTAGCATTATAAATTATTCTTACTAGTAAGAAGTGAGCAGATTTTGTGAGTCTATCTATTATCACCCAAACAGAGTCATGCTGCTTGGTGGTCCTTGGTAATCCAGTCACGAAGTCCATCGCTATATCTTCCCATTTCCATTCAGGAATCTCTAATGGTTGCAAAGTTCCAGCAGGTCTTTGATGTTCGGCTTTAACTTGTTGACATGTAAGGCATTTCGCTACAAATTCGGCTATGTCTTTCTTCATCCCCGGCCACCAGTACATTGTCTTGACATCGTTGTACATCTTGGTCGATCCCGGGTGAAGTGAATACGGAGTAGTGTGCGCTTCCTTCATAATAGTTTCTCTTAATCCTCCACTTTATGGCACACATACTCGGTTTCTATATCGTAGCACGCCTTCTTTTGTCAAGGAGAAATCAACATTTTCTGAACTTTGTAATGCTGCCTTCAGCTTAAGAAGAAACCCGTCCTCTTGTTGTTTCTCCTTTATTTCCTCCATTAGAGTTGACTTGATTGTGAGGTCAGCTAGTTGTCCAGTTATTAGCTCAATTCCGGACCTCTTAATATCATCTTGTAAGTGTTGAGCTATCCCCTTAAGTGTTGACAAGCTTCCGTAACTCCGCCTACTAAGTGCGTCTGCCACGACGTTAGCCTTTCCCAGATGATATAAGATCTCACAATCATAGTCCTTTACTAACTCCAACCATCTTCGTTGCCTCATATTGAGCTCCTTCTGCGTAAAGAAATACTTTAGACTTTTATGGTCCGTATAGATTTCGCACTTTTCTCCATATAGATAGTGCCTCCAAATCTTTAAAGCGAAAACTACTGCTGCTAACTCTAAGTCATGAGTCGGATACCGCTGTTCATACTCCTTAAGCTGTCTCGAGGCATAGGCGACCACTCTTTCGTCTTGCATCAAAACACATCCAAGTCCCTGCTTCGACGCGTCGCAATATACTACAAACTTTCCCTTATCGTTTGGGACGCATAGAACTGGGGCTGATATAAGCTTGTCCTTTAACGTTTGAAAGCTTTCTTCTCATTTCTCCGTCCATACAAATTTCTGTTGCTTCCGTGTCAAATTTGTTAAGGGTGTAGCTATTCTGGAGAACCCTTCAACAAATCGTCTATAGTATCCTGCCAATCCCAGAAAACTTCTCACCTCTGTGGCAATCTTGGGTTTGGGCCAATCCTTTACTGCTTCGATCTTGGCTGGATCTACTTCCACGCCATTTTTAGACACAATGTGTCCTAGAAATGCCACCTTCTCTAGCCAGAATTCACATTTCTTAAACTTAGCGTATAATTGATGACTTTTGAGTCGTCCCAACGTCAGTCGCAGGTGCTCTTCATGCTCGGCTTTCGTTTTTGAGTAGATCAATATGTCGTCTATAAACACCACAACGAACTTATCCAGTTAGTCCTTAAATACACGGTTCATAAGATCCATGAACGCCGCTGGTGCGTTTGTTAAGCCAAAAGACATTACCAGAAACTCGTAGTGTCCATATCTAGTCCGAAAAGCCGTCTTTGGGATATCTTCTTTTCGTACTCTGAGCTGATGATACCCTGACCTCAAATCTATCTTCGAGAATAATGTAGATCCTTGTAGTTGATCAAAAAGATCGTCTATTCGAGGTAAAGGGTATTTGTTCTTGATCGTCATTTTATTTAGTTCTCGATAGTCGATGCACATCCTCATACTCCCGTCCTTCTTTTTGACAAACAGTACTGGTGCTCCCCAAGGTGAATAGCTCGGTCGAATGAAACCCTTGTCTAAAAGCTCCTGCAGTTGGATCTTTAACTCCTTTAGTTCAGTAGGTGCCATTCTGTAGGGAGCTTTCGAGATTGGTGCTGTATCAGGTGCCAACTCTATTTCAAACTCGATTTCCCTACTCGGAGGTAGTACCGATAGATCTTCTGGAAACACCTCGGGAAATTCGCATACAATAGGTATATCTTTTGGTTCGAGTTGCGTCACTCGTGCTTTGTCCACCACACTGGCTAGAAATGCTTGGCAACCACTATTAATTAACCGTTGAGCTTTGAGAGCTGAGACTATCGGTATGCGACTTTGGGAAACTTCTCCTTTAAAAGTGAACTGGTCTCCGCCCTCTGTTTGAAAGTTTACTGCCTTACCCTTACAGTCTATCGTTGCCCCATATTTTGCTAACCAGTCCATGCCTAAAATTATATCATAATCCTTAAGGTCTAACTCGATCAAATCTACCGGTAATTCTTTTCCTTCGATGCTAACTACAACACTGCGCACCCCTCTACTAGATAGCATTTTTTCCCCTGATGGTAACTCCGTGACAAACTCATCTCTAAAAAGTTCGCATGGTCTATCTAAGCTATCGATCATATTCATAGATACAAAAGAATGCGTAGCTCCTGAATCGAATAATACATTGCATAGTTTACCAGAGATAGTGATCTGACCTGTTACCACTGTATTACTAGTTTCTGCTTCACCTCTAGTAAGAGCAAAAACCCTGGCTGGCACAAGCTTGTCATCTTTCTTTTGATCTTTCATCTTAGGGCAATCCTTTTTAATGTGTCCTTCTTCTCCGCAATTGAAACAACCTTTTGTCTTATATCGGCATTCTCCTGAATGCTTCTTCTTGCAGATAGGGCACTGGGGATATTCCACATAGGGCTTCTTATTCCCATTACTTTCTGATGTAGTCTTGTTCTTCTTGTCGGCCTTTTGATTTTGACCACCGTCATGTTTTCGTTTGTGGTCATTCTGTTCATTGCTATTCTTTTTGGCATCCCTTCTAGCCGCGCCTTCTTTCCAAATCCTTTCTTCAGCCTGCTCAGCTTCCAAGGCTACCTCTAATGTTTCCGCATAAGTGGTTATCCCCCGAATCAACTTCACATCACGGGCTATCATAGGTTTCAGTCCCTTCACAAATCTTTGAATTCTTAGCGTCTCAGTGGGTACCATGTCCGCCGCAAACTTAGCCAGCCTATCAAACTTCCTGGCATACTCTGTCACAGACGAATTCCCTTGAGTAAGCGCGATGAATTCGTCCACCCTTGTGGCTAGAATCGCAGGACTGTAGTATTTCTTATTGAACACTTGGATAAACTCATCCCAAGTCATAACGTTCACATCTCTAGTCTGTTTCACTATATCCCACCAGATGCGGGCATCTTTCTTTAGTAAACTCGAAGCGCATGAGACTCGGTCCTCGTTCCCCAATCGCATGTGTTCTAGTATAGACTCCACCGATCGAAGCCATTCTTCTGCTTCTATTGGGTCTGACCCGCCATCGAAGTTCGGTGGTTGCTGCTTCCTAAAGCATTCATACACTGCCTCGTAGCGAGGTTCTGCCAACTGTAGTAATTGTGTTAGAGGAATGAGTTGTTGCGCCACTTGTTGTTGCCCTGAATTTATTTGGAATTCTTCTTCCCTTCTCCTTAGCTCTGCCCTAAGACGGGCATTTTCTCTCTCCAAATTTATTCGAGTAGCAGCAGCTGCCGGCTCTTCCACTACATTGGGTGCTTCTGGCACTCCCGGGGTTGCTGAAAATTCTTCATATAAAGGGGTGGCGGCTACTCCTCTTCCTTGCCCCCTTCCTCTTCCTCGACCTCTGCCTCGGCCTCTTCCATGGCCATTTAATCTTTCAGATCTTCTTGGTTCTTGTTCCATATTTCTTTTCTGTTTCCCCAAAAGAGAAAAAGAAAAAAAAAATTGTAAAAATCTAAAACAAACAAAACAAGTAGAGGTTATAACTTAGCCTATTGTACTACTATCTATTAGGTCCATCTATCTATTAAAACTACCTTATTACAATTAAGTCCAACTCGGGTAAATGGGCCTTAACAATTGAATCTTCCATGGAGGAGGGCTGGGTTCAGTATATCGTACCCACTACTAAGGCCCCCTAACTTCCACTTGGACCCAAAAGACAGGAATTTAAACCCTTGCTTTATTAATTGTTATTCGTTTAAATTAGATCCAATCTAATAATGCAAAGCAAATGGGTCTTCACAAATGGGCTAACCCATAAGAGAGGAATTTAAACTTTACACTTTCAATTGAATCCAAAAAAAAAAAATACTTAACACTTACTAAACAATAAAACAATAACAAAAGCAAATAACATGTTTTTTTTTTTTTTTTATAAAACAACTAGTGAAAATATTCTAAAATTTAACGATGTGTTCTTATATGCGTCTAATCCTCCACATCGGATCCATTATCATACTTAGGATTTGGTATTTTTCTTATAGCTTTAACCTTTGTCCATTGAGCTAACTTATGAAAATAATACAAGAAAAAATATTACAAACATATATAAAAAAAAAAACAATGTATATACTTACTTGGTAACGAGTAGGTCATTTGTAGCTATCATGTGTATTTCGTGGGAACGTTCAGGACCAATATAGCCGTGGCTCTGATACCACCTGTAACGCCCTAATTTCTCATAGATTACCGAGAATACAGCGTTGGGTCATAATCGTAAATATTGCTCTTTTATTTAATAAAAACCTTAAAAATAAATACATGGATCCATGGTTTTATAAAATACTTGTCTTTAACATAAAAATGAGCAACACTTAAATAAAACAAGCTTTAAAATAATAATAATAATAATAATTTGGCCCGCTTGATCTTGCTCGACTATATGGTCCCCAACGAATACATCACGAAGCTCTTAGGTCCCACTCGCCACCGGCCATTCTATCCTTAATTTCCTGAAATAACAACATCATAAGGAGTGAGCTCCTAAGCCCAGTAAGGAAAATACAAACAAGGGTTAGCCATATAATCAAACATAACATATATTCACCAAAGTCATACAAACACAAACATGTAGAACATATCAAATCTTAAGACATAATTCTAAATCATAATCTATAAATTATAGGTCATACTCTAAGTCATAAGTCATAGGTCATAGATCATACATTATAGGTCATAACTCATAATCATAACTATAAGTCATATATAATAATCATAGCTAAAAATAACAAATCAGATATAATAAAAAGATAAGTGCTTATACAGAGGTGGCAATTAAGCCCCGGACAAAAGTCCGTCATACATCGGACATAGGTCCGTCATAGAGTTTTGGCAACCGAGCCTACCGGACATAGTCCGTCATACATCATTAGACACCTTAGGTCCAGACACACTTACCCCTTTATTGTACCTGAAATGTAAGGTGATACAAAAATAAACTATATCATACACTAGATCATAATACTAAACTATCTAATTTTCCTTACCTTAAAGATTATCAAACAACGAGCGTGAGAGATTGCAAAACGTAGAACCCCAAGAATACGATCGAAACAACAAAGACCACCTTCTTAGCCGCTAATTATTTGAACCTTAATATAATCAAAAACCCCATCAATAATTTTCTAAAAAAAAATTATTTAAACCACTAAAAATAAATAACTCAACCATACCTTGAATACTCTACCAGCCAAAATCTCAAGCACCCAAAAGCCACTTAATTTCTCTTAATCGCACTATCTATTGACTACTCTTATTTATAGGCCTTAAAAAAAATATCACGTTTCTATTTTAATTTCAAAATTCCTAGAATATCTCCATAACTCAAATTTTAGTTCCTAAGATATTAATTAACTATTTTGAATTAACCAATCTAACCTAGTCGTTCCTGATACTAGGAATTTAGATTGTTATTATATTACTTAATCTATGCACCAATCATTTAGTTTATAAAATAATAAAATACTATTAACTTTAACTAATATATCTATCTCTACCAGATTATTATTAAGCCTATAATATAAAATCATAATATAAACATTTAAATAATATTATTTCTTTTAAGTACATATAAAATCTTTCTTAACAGCCCCTACCCACCGAACTCTCTCTATATAATACCAACAAATATCTTTTATTTAATTTAACAATATACCAACCTAAAACAATGGTCTACAGACCGAAATTTTCTGCTACTTATATCATCAATTACATAATTCATCATTAATACTTTAGTTGCCACATTTGACCAAGTCAAATACTTAAATATCTTAATAACAAATATCATGCTATCATCTATTCAAAATAAAGTTATCTTTTTCAATTTCAAAGTATATATTACTTTGAACTAACGTGGTGACTGACATTATATAATTGGAAAATTGCGAAAAACTAAATAAAACTTAAATTCTATTCTTCATAATTTATTCACTCATTTTCATTTTTTTTTTTTACTAGACATAACTTGAAAGCAATTTATCTAACAAGCTAGAATTCTATGCAATCATCTCACTTTTCTAAAATTAATTAAAATAATACCACAACTAAAAGTATTATTTTAAATTAACACTACTAATGAACTTGTCATAAGTAAATAGCAAACAAGTAACTGAGTTACTTGGATATTACATGTTCACTCTCAAAGTTCATCTCATTCTCAAGAAGATTCACTTGTTCTTCACTTAGCTTTCTCTTTCTGGCCAGAGCACTCTCTTCCTTGGCACTTTTGTTCACTTTTGTTCTTCTTACGACATCGTTTTTCTTTTATTTCTCCAAAATATATATATATATATATTACATAATGATCAAAACTCATGTATGTATATCGATCTCTACTGAATTAATGATATTAGCCTCAATAATAGCTAGGTGCTTCCTCTCTTCCTCACACCAGTTTGTTTTTTGAAAAAGTGGTGTTACTAAAATGGTCATTGCAACATCTATCACATCAACATATGAAGAAATAAATTGGGAAACATTTGAAGTCCTGCATTTAATAAAAGTAAAACAAAAAATAAAGAAACATAAAATTTAGTTTTATCAGTCAGTTAATAATTGATAGTTGTTAGAATATATAGTTAGTTGTTAGCTTTCTATTAAGTTTGGTTAGTGTATTTTTCTCTTTTGGTTGTTTCAACAACTTATGTAAACTGGTTATAAATATCAATTCATTGTTCAGCTATATATCATGGTGTTGAGTTTTTCTCTTGTTCAATTCTATTTTCTCTTAATTATTCACATGGTATCAGAGCCAGATATCCATGGCTACTGTGTTCCCCAAATTTTATTCACAATAGTCTCCTTATTAATGTAATCACACACACTCAAAAGTATATTTGGTAGAAGTTTGAGAAAACTCATGTTGATAGTTGTTAGTAGAATCATCAAAGAATGATTGGTCTGAATTATTATATATAGACTCACCAAACCAACCCCCAATATATGCACTTATATGGTATGTCTTGTCTATAGTAATTGACCTTTTATTCAAGTTGTATTATTTCAAGTGAGGGTAAATGGTTGTCCTATCATCCATCAATTTATTATTTTACAATTTTATGAGGGACGAGGAACGATGAATCGTAATGTAATGTGACTACATTGTGTGAGATAGTTATATAATGTTGTGATTAGTAGTTAATAACTATACTATTGATCACTAGATTCATAATTTATATCCACACTTAAACTGGAAGTTGGTTGTAATAGAGGACCAAGTACATAAGTCCTGGATGAATGGTGATCAAATCAATCCCATGATCTTTTGGAAATTTCCAACCAGAATTTTCGAAATCCCGTACAAATACTGGAGAAAAGAGAAAATAACACAAAAAAAAAATATAGTTACAGATGATAAAGAAATAATAACACTAGCATTCAACATTTGTATCAACAAGACTAAGAAAGACAAATAAACTCAAATAAGAGCCACTTTAATGCTTACTGTAAAAGACACGCCAAGACACTAAACGGAACAAGATAATTCTTATAAAATTATATATAAAATTTTCAAATATTTGATTGCTTTGATATTAGCATTATTTTTACTATACACTTTGATTTTAATAATGTTTGATTACGTACATATAGCTCAAAAATTAGAGAGATGGGTAGCTCATTACAATTAATATTTTTCACTCTTTCAAGCCACGCATAACATAAATGTATATAGTAATAATGACATTTTGAAATCGTCAATAATTTAATATTCTGTGTGGTGGACTGCTTAATTTGGCTAGAGATAAGTGGTAGTGTAGAAAGAAGAGAATACCACCCAATTGGACAACAAAAGTGACTTACATGTCCAAATCTATAGGCCAACCATCTTTTTCTATTGCATCTATATAAAGCTAACATATATGAAGTAAATTCTCTATGAATTATCTATTTTATAAGAATTTATGTTTTATTTTAATTTTTATATTAATGACAATAATTTATAGAAAACACAATGTTTAGCTTAGCTTTTAATCATGCTCACTTATTATTAATTATTTTATTTTATTTCAGTTTATTATCTATTATTATATAAATTATTATTAATCCTATAGGTATGCTCATTTATTATTAATCAATTTGTAACACATAGTTATATTAATGTTAGTGTAATGCACATAGTAAAAATAAAACTAATAAAGCTAAGCCTAAGCAGGAGCATCCTAATCAAATAAAAAAAATGAACCAACCTCCTTTAATATCCTATGTAATAATAATAATAATAACTGTAATTAATCAATTATAAAATTCATATAAATTTAATAATCATAATAAACTTTCTTATGTATTTTTGTAACATCTAATATTGTACATTAATATAGCTTATAAATTCTCTCTTTCTTCAAAACCATGTAACACTCCAATAAATAAATTAGGTTCCAAAATTAGACAAAAGGAAATATAAAACACAGTTGACATCAATATAAATATTTTTTTTGTTTTTTCTGTTACTTTTAACATAGTTATTAAAGTTATTTTCAAGTCATTTATTTTTTTCTAAGCACGTATAATGTACAAGGTATGTATATATTTTGTGCGTAATTAGTATCAATCTAATAACCTTTCAATAATCATAAACCACAAAGAATCAAAATAAAAAATTAGTGGACATTACGTGTTTTAATTATAATTAATTTCGTAAATGTATGTATTATAAATTTAGCAAATTAGAATTGGGAAATGGAAAATGAACCATCATTTAGAATATTGATTGAACTCATTTTTCTTTCTTTCTAAGTTCTCTCATGTTATATTTCATATCAATTTGAAGTAATTAGTGATTAAAAGTTGAGGGTTTTGATATTGGAGGAGAGACATCTATTATGAATACATAATAGCCTTTAACATCAATGAGTTCTCATCAAGAAAGCATAAATAATAGCAACTAGTGCTCCTTTTGAGGTGGATCATTTATGTAAACTTTTTAAGAATACATATTACTACTTTTGAGCACATTATTATTTATGTAATCATTTTACATATATATAAATATACATTAACATTTGCAAATTGATAATATTATCAAAAGTTTTAAAAATAAGAAGCACATGTTATATATATTATAGTTTTTAAATGTGATATGAAATAATATAATATTGCACGTAAATTTTCAATTTTTAAATACGTAAAAAAGTAAAAAGAACGAAAAAATTTTAATTTTGTTCTTTAGTATATTTTTTTTTTTGGTAACCGAGAGTATCAGGGGCCCCACCCCCACTAATCTCTCGAGACCCTGGCGTTTTCAACTGGAGACCCTAACGCTTTCATTATATATATATATATATATGTATATATTGATTTTTTTTTTCTGCTGGCAAGTTTTCATCTATTTCTAAATCTCTAAAGATATATTATTTTTCTTTAATTTATTTTTATTTTATTAGACAGATAGGAAATATAAACATAAGTAATTTTATTATAATAATATTGTATTATTGATTTATTATGTATTCATAAAACTTTTTTTTATTTTCTATTACCATTATTATTTTATAACATTTAAACCAAGCAAACTTTTGCATTAAATTTCACCAATATTTTTTTAACAAAAAAATTCACCAATATTTACATATATAATGTATAATATAATTTGTTTAATTTGATTAACCATTATTTTCAGTTGTGTATTGGATTAGTCTATTGGATGATTATCATAAAAGATATGGAATAATTAGAAAAGTAAAATAAAATAAAAATTAATACATATTTTCCCTATTGTTACAAAATAATACTTAATTTATAATAATAAGAATAATACCACAATAAGATAATGACACTAAAATGTTAATAAATATTTTTATAATTGAAATTATATTTTTATTTTTTAATTATTATACTGCTAATATTAATAAAATTTCCTTCTTCCTTTTATTATAAATAACATATATATATTTTAAATTCTAAACAACCAAGCAAAGCATGTATCTATTACCTAGCTAAAATTTATATATAAATTTATTTATTTTATTTCACTTTTTTAATTCATTATTTATTATTAATATTAATTAACGAATAATATAACCTATATATTTCTATCCAATTTAGCTTAACAAAAATCATGTTTTTGTGTATTAAAATTCAAATAATGATTACACTAATAATGTTACATTTAATATTACCATTGTTAAGTGAAAAAAAACTACTTTGTAAAAATAGCACTACATTTATAAGGTTTTCTTTTTTCTTTTAAAAAAAAGTTCACTCGGTTTTATGAAGTAAAAAACATGATATAAATTAATTTTTTTTACAACTATACTATTTTATTCTAAGATATTATTAATTAAACAAATATAAAAAAAATTTACAAAACATATATTATTCAATTATTATAAATGGCAGCACAAAGCGCGCTCTATTTCCTAGTTGTTTAATAACTTTGAGGTGGTGAGGTTTGGGATCCCATCCCTAATCTAATTTCTACAAATTTTGTGATTTGTTTAAGCTTTTACTAAGACTACATTTTTTGGGAGTAAAAGGCCGCTAAAATCCCTAATGTTTTTAAAATGCTACACTTTTATATCTAATTTTTTTTATTGGTGTTAAATATACTTAATGTCTTTAAAATACTACACTTTTATACTTATTTTTTTGCGGTAAATATACCTAATGTTTTTAAAATGTTGCACTTTATGCCTATTTTTTAAAGGTTAGGTAACCATTTGGTACCCTGTGTTTTTGCAAAGTATCATTTTGGTACCTTCTGTTTTCAATAATGCTCATATGGTACCCTGTATTTTAAAATCGTACATATTTTGTACCCTAAACTCAAATTTAATTAATAAAATTTTACCAATTTAATCAAACTGTTATCAATTATGTAAGTTTCAAATTTAAATTTAATTACTTAATTATATATAACTGATGATTGTTTGATCATATTGATAAAATTTTATTTATCAAATCTGAGTCTAGGGTATCAAATATGTATAATTTTAAAATACAGGGTGTCATATGAGCATTATTGAAAACAGAGGGTATAAAAATGATACTTTACAAAAACATAAGGTATCAAATTAGTAAATTCCCTTTTTTAAAATTATTTTGAGAAATAATAAAAAATTGAAGAAAAAATATAAGATTGTAGATATTTTTAAAATTTTAAATTATTTTCACTTTCAAAATAATTAAAAAATAATAAGATTAGTAAAATTAATCAAAATAGTTAAACTTATATTTTTCCTTTATTTTTTTTTTAAACTTATATTTTAAATTGATGAAAATATATAAGTTTTTTAATTATTTTAAATCATTTTTATTAATTTTAATTAAATATTTATTAATGTTTAATTTAAAATAGTTATTTTAAGAAAGAATAAGAAAGAGAAAATAATTTAAAATTTAAAAAATAATTAAAATCCTATATTTTTCCTTTCACTTTTTTATTATTTATCAAAATAATAAAAAATAGATATAAAAGTACAACATTTTAAAAACATTGAGTATATTTACCATAAAAAAAAATTGGACATTTAGTATATTTACAGCAAAAAAAAAAAGATTGGGTATAAAAGTATTATTTTTTGTAAACATTTACTCCATGTTTTTTTATATGCATGTACCATTACGACATTTTTTATAAAGTAATTACTTAGTTAGGAAAGTCGGTTACAACTATTATTCTCCATATCGTTTGATAATTGGTTTTAGGATTAATTGTAATAATCTATTATATTTACTTGTTTCAATTGTAGTGGCCCACATCAAAACCTTCTCCACATTTAGCATGAAATTTCTCAATTATTTACTTCATTTTCTTAATTAATATATGACTAATATATTATATGGCAAATACTATAATTATTAAAGTGTTACATTCTTATTTATTGACTGTTGTTATCCATTAACTTAGCAAAGCTTAACTATCCATTAAGTAATTTTAACGCACATATTCTAGCATTTGAAACTGCTTCTGGTATCAGAGCCAGTTATCTATGGCTACTGTGTTCCCCAAATTTTATTCACAATAGTCTGCTTATTAATATAATCACACACACTCAAAAGTATATTTGGTAGAAGTTTGAGAAAAACCATGTTGCTAGTTGTTAGTAGAATCATCAAAGAATGACTAGTCATAATTATTATATATAGACTCACTAAACCAACCCCTAATATATGCACTTATATGGTATGTCTTGTCTATAGTAATTGACCTTTTATTTGAGTTGTATTATTTCAAGTGAGGGTAAATGGTTGTCCTATCATCCATCAATTTATTATTTTACAATTTTATGAGAGACAAGGAACAATGAATCGTAATGTAATGTGACTACGGGTCCATTTGTTTGGACTTATTCTTGACTCTTATTTGATTCGTTCAGATCTTTAACTATTAAGAGCATTTGTTTTTTTTTATTTTTTTAATAACTTTTTATCACTCAATGGGTCTTACCGAAAAAGATCTATAATAATCTATAATAGGTTCTTAATATTATTAGTACATATACAACTCTCTCTTTTCTTTTATTACCTTTGACATATTAGGTATTCCACTTCTTCTTTTGTCTCTATTCCTCTCTGCCACAATCAAATCAATGTCAGTTTTTTGCTTTTATATTTTTGTTTATTCTTATCTTTTGTTTTTTTGCTTAATATTTTATCTAGAAATCATAAACGTATCAAATCATGGTTAGTTTTTTGCTTTTATGTTTTTGTTTATTCTCATCTTTTGTCATTTGTTTTTTGCTTAATATTTTGTCTAGAAATCATAAACTTATATTATAAATTTATTAATAATATATAATTAAAAATTTTGATATGATATCTTATTATTCAGATGTGCACTCAGATATGAAAAAAACAAACAATCTTAATATTTCTGTATTCAGATTCAGATATGATATCTTATTATTCAGATGTGCATTCAGATTATGTCGGATCTTAAAAAAAACAAATGCACCCTACATTGTGTGAGATAGTTATAAAATGTTGTGATTAGTAGTTAATAACTATACCATTGATCACTAGATTCATAACTTATATCAACACTTAAACGGGAACCCCGTACAAATACGGGAAAAAAGAGGAAATAACACCAAAAAAAATATGTAGTTATAGATGTTAAATAAATAATAACACTAAAATTCAACATTTGTATCAACAAGACTAAGAAAGACAAATAAACTCAAATAAGAGCCATTTTAATGCTTACTGAAAAAGACACGCCAAGACACTAAACGGAACAAGATTATTCTTATAAAATTATATATAAAATTTTCAAACGTTTGATTGCTTTGGTATTAACATTACTTTTACTATACACTTTGATTTTAATAATGCTTGATTACGTACATATAGCTCAAAGATTGGAGAGATGGGATAACTCATTACAATTAATATTTTTCACTCTTTCGAGCCACGCATAACATAAATGTATATAGTAATAATGACATTTTGAAGTCGTCAATAATTTAATATTCTGTGTAGTGGACTGCTTAATTTGGCTAGAGATGAGTGGTAGTGTAGAAAGAAGAGAATACCACCTAATTGGACAACAAAAGTGACTTACATGTCCAAATCCATAAGCCAACCATCTTTTTCCGTTGCATCTATATTAAAGCGTAAATTCTATATGATTTATCTATTTTATAAGAATTTATGTTTTATTTTAATTTTTATATTGATGACAATAATTTATAAAGAACACAATGTTTAGCTTAGCTTTTAATCATGCTCACTTATTATTAATTAATTTATTATCTATTATTATATAAACTATTATTAATCATATAGGGATGCTCATTTATTATTAATCAATTTGTAAGTTATATTAATGTTAGTGTAACACACGTAGTAAAAATAAAGCTAATAAAACTAAGCCTAAGCAGGAGCATCCTAATCAAATAAAAAAAAAGAACCAACCTCCTTTAATATCCTATGTAATAATAATAATAATAATAATAATAATAATAATAATAATAATAATAATAATAATAACTACGGTAATTAATCAATTATAAAATTCATATAAATTTAATAATCACAATATACTTTCTTGTGTATTTTTGTAGTATCCAATATTGTACATTAATATAGCTTATGCATTCTCTCGAAAAAATAAAACAAAGTTGACATCAATATAAATAATTTTTTATTTTTTCTTTTACTTTTAACATAGATATTAAAGTTGTTTTCAAGTCATTTGATTTTTTTTCTAAGCACTAATAATGTATAAGGTATATACATGTTTTGTACATAATTAGTATCTATCAGCCCGAGCTGCACAAACCTACTCTTAATGTCCTTTAAAGTGCTACTATCTCGATATGTGACGCGACTAGGAAAGTGATCACTAGACGAAACAAGCAACTTAGGTGTCCGCAACAACAGATGAAAAAAATTAGTAAGAAAACAGAATGTGAAACAAAAATCGGGAAAAAATTGATCAAGCGTCTGAAATAAACAAGGTTATCGAGCTACTATCGAGTACTAGTATTGAGTCACTATCGAGCTCATATCGAGCTAACTTTAGAACAAATTCTAATCTGCCTTAATAAGAACAATCGAGCTTATATCGAGTAACTATCGAGCTTATCGAGCCTAACCAAAATCCCTTCAACCCTAACTAATTATTGTCATGTCGAACTTATTTCGAGCTCCTAACCGTAGACCCCATCAAGCCTCCTATCGATCCTAACCATGTACCCATCAAGCTTTCATCGAATTGCAATCGATAGTGACAATCGAGCTATTATCGAGCCTAACCATACCCCATCGAGAATTCATCAATGGCACTTATCGAGTTTATCTCGAACTTCTATCGATTCCTATCGAGCTCCAAATCGATCCCTATCGAGCTCAAATCGATCCCTATAGATCTTTATTGAGCTCTAATCTAATCGAATGTTAGCCTAATGTGTTCATCTAATCGAGGTTGCATCGAACCCATCGAGCCCCAACGGAAAAACCAGAGATAAACCCAGTCCTTAGAACTGCCATACCCATTCCACAGATCCAAATTCAAGATGATTTAAGCACCAATAATCATTACGATGGTTCAAGAATTTACCTTAAAATTGATTGTGGAGTGTTCGACGCCGTGGGTTTCGATGTTGGTCTCCTGTCGAGGCTGTGGGTTTTCCTCTACGATGTCGACAGCAAGAAACGAGGACGATGAAGGGTCGCCTGGGTGGGAGAAGCGAAAGAGAGAGGGTGACATCGATTTGGGGTTTAGGTTTTAAGGGGTGTTCTTCTTTGGGTCCGAGAGAGAGAGAAGCAACAGAGAGAGAGAGAGTTTGTGGGGGGGGGGGGGGGAATTTTTGGGAGGGGAAAAAATTAGAAGAGTATTTTTGGTACTTGGTAAAAGTTTAGCACCAAATTAAAAAAGTGAATAGTACTAGTATTATTTAGTAATAAGACTAATATGCATAAATAGTGAAATTTCCCATTGAAAAAGAACATCTCTCCCTCTTATTCTCAGTGCATCATCAACAACCAAAGCTTCTCTCCTTCTTCCTCACCAAACTAAGAGAAAGGAAACTTTCTCTTCATTTATGTTTGTGGATGCCAAAAATCCACCAAATAAGAAATCTATAGTCCTTGATTAGAACAGAGGGATAAAGGCCACTTAATCATGCAATTGGACTCGAGCCTGTAGGCCCTTTTTGAATACAGGAGATTGTCTCATGAGAAGGCTCAAAATCTCACCAAGGGAAAATATGAGATCAACGCCATGAAGCCCCCATTTACACGACATAGAAGCCATGGCCTCGCTCGACCAGTCAGGCACACACTATTGGCCTCGCTCGGCCACGCCCCGCGTGCACCAGGTGGCCTCGCCCGGCCACGCCCGCGCGCACCTGGCGGCCTCGCTCGGCCACGACCGCACGCCCGCGCGCACCTGACGGCCTCGCTCGGCCACGCCCGCGCGCACCTGACGGCCTCGCTCGGCCACGCCCGCGCGCCCCTGACGGCCTCGCTCGGCCACGCCCGCGCGCCCCTGGCGGCCTCGCTCGGCCACGCCCGCGCGCACCAAGTGGCCTCGCCATCTAGGCCCCGTGGTGGCCTCGCCATCTAGGCCCCGTGGTGGCCTCGTCCATGCCCACGGAGTGGCCTCGCCCATGCCCACGGAGTGGCCTCGCCCATGCCCACGGAGTGGCCTCGCCGTCTAGGCCCCGTGGTGGCCTCGCCCACGCCCACGGAGTGGCCTCTCCATCTAGGCCCCGTGGTGGCCTCGCCATCTAGGCCCCATGGTGGCCTCGCCCATGGCCTCATAGGGGTCACATCCGCAGCACACTCGGCCTCTTGAACAGCCAACAGAGCCGCGCCATCAATAAGCCTTCCAAGGGGGCCTCGCGAAGGAATGAGAGCTACGTCACCTAGTGGCCACGTGAGTAGAGCCATGCACCGAAGGTCCCATTCCTTACACCTTGAGACCCCTATGCTTAGAGGCTCCAGTACGAGTCGAATGGGACATACTTGTACAACCTGGTACTGAGTACGGACACCAGTACCAGTGGGACTACTGGGATAAGAGTTATGGCCCGTACGTCTACGGCCAAAGGTCAGAGTCGACACCACTATCACCTACGCCACTATGCCTGCCACCACTCATCAGACATGGGTACAGACAAGTAGTGAAGACATCCTCCTGCCATCTGCTCCTGTACTGAATGTATGACCACAACCTCTGAAGCCACTCCCCTGACAGTGTACTTATGTACTAATTTGTCCCAAGGGACCACCATGTATAAAGGGTCATTAGAGCCCAGCTATAAAAGGAGCTTGACCCCTCATAATGAGGGGTTGGAAAATTCATTGTATGCAGAGGCTATTAAGCAATATACATTTTTCACTCCATTGTTCATCTGTGTTTATCCTTTCATAAGTTAATTCTAAGTTCTTATCTAAACTTCGCCGCATTTACCTTTAAGTTTTCCAACCTAATTTCGTTGACAAGATTTCACCGTCAACAATGTTCAATCTATCACAAAGGTAATTTGCTTTCGTTAGTTGGTGGATTTAGCCCCACTAATATGTAATGGAGCCCATCAATTTCAAAAAAATTACAATGCTATCATTTTCTCTATCTCCATTGTTAGTTGCTTGCTTCACTTGTGCCAATTATCAATTAATCACCTAATTAAAATGTTTTGAAAAGGCAACCTAACAAAAAATGGTAGCCACTCCTCCTAACAGTCTAACACCCTTTTAAGTGCATTCTAAATATTGTGGTCTAATGGAACTGTCCATACCTAACTATAGATGCGGCATGGCATTGTGTACAAATGATCAGGCCTGCACCTAGAATCCCTAATTAAAAGAGTCCCAAAATTTTGAAAAATGCATTTTCTTTTCTTCTATGCAGAAAGCTCCTAATTTTGAGAAGTGTGATTTCTAAGTAAGTGAGAAGGACAGTAATGAAAACTAGATGATAGAAGTTCTTATCACCTAGTTGATTTCTTAATTGCAGCACTGTCCATTGCTAGTTAAAACATTAATTGTCACCATTAGTGAGAAACTAGACTTGTTTATTAAATGAGTGTTAAGTCCCCTAACCTCAAACTGTGAAGATTTGGTATTGGAATCTTTTATCTGCAATGCTAATATGTTGTTCATAAGAGTTCCTTCATTGAAGAAATTAAGTTAATTTTAAAAAAGGTAGATCCATAAATGCAGCTGGAAATAGCCTGATCTCTTCAATTGATTTGTAGTTATGATTGATGGCTTCAAATAATATGATCATCTGAGAAAATAAATAAGTTGAGTTAAAGACTTCAGAATACAAATACCTGTATTGTACCCTTTTCCTCTTAATTTGAGATATTGTAAAATGATAATTCAATATCAAAAACTTCAAGATTTTTCTTTGACTCAACAAAAGAATTGTGACACGGCCAAAGATGGTGTCAAAATCCAGTTCAACTGAAAGCAATGAAAGAAAGACAGAAAATTCATGGGGAGCAGCAGATATCAAATATGGATATGCAATTTATTCCCAAATAACCATTGCACTAACACGGTGCACAAATATACTGCAACAGTTATTAGATGAATGCCTATTAACTTAAACAACACTACTTAGAACCCCCTTTACCACACCAACGTAGAGTTCTTTCATTAGAAACTCTAAGCAAAGGATAAAAATGCAAGAGGCAGTAAGTAAATTCGCGGAGGGGAATCAGACCTCTATCTTTGTCTGTCACTGATCAGTTCCTGCTTCTTTTGGGGTTTTGGTAGTCATCTGATCAACTGCATGTACTGTGTTTTGAAGCTCCTCCCATATGGCTTTGTACACCATCCTCTGCCTATTCACTGCTGATTGCCCCTCAAAGGCTGAAGATACCACGTCGATGCTGCACAGCACAGAACAAGCAGAATATATTCAATAAAATCATTCCAGAAAGAAACCAAAAACAACAAAATCAAGCAAGTACTCAGATCAAATAATGGTACACGGATTTTGTTAGGAACTTAAACCAGTCCACAGCAAAATGCCTATTAAACGAAAGAATGCTTAATATTAACTTACGGTAAGTAAGTTCCACCATGCTTCCATACTGACATCCATGGTACTCAGAGGGCACTAAAGGTGGCTAGTTACGTATAAGTAGGGTAAACTCATGCTAGGTTGTCTTGTCTTATGGGCTAATTTTCACAAGTAAATGAGTTGCTCAAGCCACTACAACTAAAAGAAGTAAATTTTCAAGCCACCCAAGAGTGGTAGCTCAACTGGTCACTGGTCAGCCTGTGGTTTCTCCCAGGTGAGGTTCCAATCCTAGTTGGGTAACTACATAGCAATTGATATAGTAGCCTGGTTTCGAAAGTGAGGGTATTTTCAAGCCAGACCTTATTTGAAATCCAAGATAAGTTACCCTAAAAAATAACATGTGTTTTCCAAGTTTCCAATGTACTTGTAGCTACATTTCAAGGATATTGCTTCGGTTTAGACATTTTAACAAACACCATAAGTACGTGAGAACAAGCACTTGCCTGACGTGCCGACCGTCTCCGTAAGCATCCTTTACAGAGACTGATTCTGCATTCAGATGCTCCTTAATCTGTTTAACCAAAGTTCAGCGTAATAAGCATTAGTACCTAAAACCCTAATACAGGGTTTAAAGATTCGAAACATCCCAAATTCCAAAATTAGGATTTGATTCCAAATACCCAAATTGGGATTAAGTAGAGTGCACTTGAGAAAATATTTAAACTAGTCGAATTGAAATTACTGAGATGAGACTAGAACCTTGATTTGCATGGAGTTGATGAGTGGGGAGTCAATGGAGCCAGCGTCATTCACATGAGCAGCTCGAATAGGAGTGGAAGTGAAGATCTTCCGACGACCACCACGAAAATTCAAACCTGATTGAGCTCGGCCATGGAATTCTCTACTCGACGAGATAAAGGTCCTGGTAGTGCTCCCCAACCATTGATTCGTCTGTGTAACCCTAGCGAATAAAGGAACCGATCCACGCATTCGCGTCAACAATGGATTACTTGCTCCTGAAAAAACGAAAGAACGCGCCATTAACGTCTTAGGCGACATTTCCAGAGCTTCTTCACAAACTGAGAGAATCAGACAAGAGTAGAAAATCTCTCGGTAGAGGCGGAGGAAAACTGGGCAACCTTTCAGGTCCATTATAGAATGGGCCCAAATATGAAACTATTGAAGGTCGTATGGGCTAGATTGGGCCAGACGAAAGCCTATCTGGGCCCAAATATGAAAGAGTGGGCCCAAAAGAAAGCTAAAGATGAACAACTTCCAGAGGAAATGATACCCACGACTTCAGCTAAATGTCATTTTTCTTCTTAGAAATTTGATCTCTGATGGAATAATTTGTATTTGTATGTTTAATATCATCTTATACTCTTCAAAAAAAAAAAACATCTGAATTGAAATGTGCCATAAATATATTCTGGTCACGTTTGGATTGGATTAAAAAATAAGTAATGATATATGTACCCAAAATATGTACCAAAATATTACACCTGTTTTTTAAAATAGTAGGTCTCAGTTTTAATAAATGTGATTGACTATACTAAACTGACACATCATCGTTCGTAATGTTTAGAGTGTATATTTTGGATGCACATATCATTACTCTTGCCGATAATGCCTACAATTTAAGACATTTGTTTTGTAATTCATTGCTTGTGTTTGTTAATTGTCTAAAATACTTTTTATTTGGCCATTTGTAAATAATATTATATAAAAAAGATATTGTCTTACTTTGGTATAATTGGAAGACGTCCTAATGTGGACTCCTTATTGCTAGATTTAGGTGGTATTCTCCTCTGTCTACACTACCACTCATCTCTAGCCAAATTAAGGAGTCCACTACACAGAATATTAAATTATTGACCACTTCAGAATATCATTATTACTATATACCTTCATGTTATGCCCGCCTAACCCCAAAATTTGGGTTTATTTGTCTTTCTTAGTCTTGTTGATACAAATGTTGAATGCTAGTGTTATTATTTCTTTATCATCTGTAACTATATTTTTTTTATTTTCTCTTTTTTCCAGTATTTGTACGGGGTTTCGAAAATTCTGGTTAGAAATTTGCAAAAAATCATGGGATTGATTTGATCACTATTCATCCAGGACTTATGTATTTGGTCCTCTATTACAGCCAACTTCCAGTTTAAGTATGGATATAAATTATGAATCTAGTGATCAATAGTATAGTTACACACAATATAATCACATTACATTACGATTCATTGTTCATCGTCCTTCATAAAATTGTAAAATAATAAATTGATGGATGATATGACAACCATTTACCCTCACTTAAAATAATATAACTACAATAAAAGGTCAATTACTATAGACAAGATATACCATCTAAGAGCACATATTGGGGTTGGTTTGGTGAGTCAATATATAATAATTAGGATCAATCATCTTTGATGATTCTACTAACAACTATCAACATGGTTTTTCTCAAACTTCTACAAAATATACTTTTGAATGTGTGTGATTACATTAATAAGTAGATTGTGAATAAAATTTGGGGAACACAGTAGCCATGGATACCTGGCTCTGATACCATGTGAATAATTAAAAGAAATAGAATTGAACAAGAGAAAAGCTCAACACAATGATAAATGGCTGAGCAATGAATTGATATTTATAACCAGATTACATAAATTGTTGAAACAACCAAAATAGAAAAATACAATAACAAAACTTAACAGAAAACTAACAACTAACTATATATTCTAACAAGTATCAATATTAATTGACTAATAAAATAGCTAGTGCAAACTAAATTTTATGCTTCTTTATTTTTTGTTTTACTTTTATTAAATGCTGGGCCTCAAATGTTTCCCAATTTACTTATTCCACATGTTGAAGCGAGAGATGTTGCTAATGCAGTTAGACAATATCTTCCACTAGCTAAAGCTAGTTTCAAATGCTAGAATGTGTGCATTAAAATTACTTAATGGATAGAATAACTCTGCTAAGTTAATGGATAACAACGGGCAATAAATAAGAATGTAGCACTTTAATAATTATAGCATTTGCCACCATGTTACATCATACATATAGTATATGTGTCATATATTAATTAAGAAAATGAAGTAAATAATTGAGAAATTTCATGCTAAATATGGAGAAGGTTCTGATGTGGGGCACTACAATTGAAACAAGCAAAAATAATAGATTATTATAATTAATCCTAAAACCAATTATCAAACGATATAGAGAATAATAGTTGTAACCCGCTTTACTAATTAAGTAATTACTTTATAAAAGATGTCGTAATGGTACATGCATATAAAAAAAATGGAGTAAATGTTTTAAAAAAGTTATATTTTTATACCCAATCTTTTTTTTTCGGTAAATATACTCAATGTCTTCAAAATATTGCATTTTTATATCCTAACTTTTTTTTTTGTAGTAAATATATCAATATTTTTAAAATGTTGCACTTTTATACTTATTTTTTATTATTTTGATAAATAACAAAAAAGTGAAGGAAAAATATAGGATTTTAATGTTACATGGTTTTGAATGTTACAAAAATACATAAGAAAGTTTTTTATGATTATTAAATTTATATTGAATTTTATAATTGATTAATTACAGTTATTATTATTATTATATAGGATATTAAAGGAGGTTGGTTCTTTTTTTTATTTGATTAGGATGCTCATGCTTAGGCTTAGCTTTATTAGTTTTATATTTACTATGTGTGTTACACTAACATTAATATAAATGTGCGTTACATTAAGATTAATCTAACATCTATATATATAATAATTTGTAAAATAGATAATAAACTAATAAAACAAATTGATTAATAATAAATGAGTCCTAAAAACGTGTGTTACATTAGGATTAATAATAATTTATATAAAAATAGATAATAAATTGAAATAAAATAAATTAATTAATAATAAGTGAGCATGATAAAAGTTAAACGTTGTGTTTTCTATAAATTATTGTCATCAATATAAAAATTAAAATAAAACATAAATTCTTATAAAATTGATAAATCATAAAGAATTTACTTTATATATGTCAGCTGTATATAGATGCAATAGAAAAAGACGTTTGGCCATTGGATTTGGAATTTTATTTCTGATGGAATAATTTGTATTTGTGTGTTTAATATCATCTTATACTCTTCCAAAAAAAAAAATCTGAATTGAAATATGCCATAAATATATTGTGGTCATGTTTGGATTGGATTAAAAAATATTAAAGAATAAAAATAAAAGAATGAATGAGTTGATCAATTGCTAACAACAAATGAGGATAAAAAAATTGGATACAAAATGACAATTTTTTTTTACCTAAATTTTTCAATGGGATTATGTTATCCCAAAATAGAGAGATTATTTAGATTGTTTGATTAAGTTTTTCAATATCCTCTTTAATTTTATAACAAAATTACATTATAAAATTTATCTAATCATATTCGATCCAATCCTACCATCCAAATGTGACCTCATAGTATCCAAACAAGTTACTATTTTTATTATCTAATCAAAATATGTATTGATAATGTTATATTATAAAATTATATAACAATAATATATATAAAAATACTAAACTAATTAACAATCTAAATATATATATATAATAGTAGTTTATATTATTTACTTCCATATGTTTTGTTTAGGAAAATTAACATTTCCTATTGCCTTTTCAACCTTATTTATAAAAATGTACACTAAATTTACATAACCAATATTGAACCCTATTGAAAGTCCCTATGGAGTTTCAACATAATTATTTCCCCACAACTAACTTTTTTTCCCCATTTTTTATCCTCTTTCATAAAAATCCATTTTTTTATGGGTTCTATCTCTCTTTTTTTTTACGCACATCACTGTTGAATTCCAACTGCCAACCAATAGAGCCCTAACCACCCCCACATGCTTGCCACCCAAGAAAAGCATTGAAGGACGTTGACGGCGAAGTTTCATCGGCAAACGACGTCGGAGGAAGCCACATATGCTAGTCAGACGTTGACAAGATTTAGTCTTGGGGTAACATTAGAATGAGCACCTCGAGAAGAACAAAACCCAACCACTCGTTCCGCCTAAATCATTGTCATTCTCTAATGAGCTTGTGAGTATATCTGCTACTTTAGTAGTGTTTTTTGATACTACCTATTTGGACTCAAGGGTAATACTAACACAATCTACTCTTCGATGGGGTCATTTTGATATATAGTATGCTTAGATCTCTTATTGTTTTCCAAAGAAAATAGTTTCAAAGGATCATATTTGTGATATGATTCAAAAGTACCATTGTTTAACCAGAAATAACTTAGCGAGTTACCAAAAGTGTGTTTTTCATTTTACATTTAAAAATTATCATAAACAACCTTACAAATTATTTTAGAAACATATCAAACTAACTTTTAAAAGTGGCTTGTTTAGGATTAATTCATGTGTAAAAAGTAACCAAAATGTGTTTATCTTAAATAGTTTTTAAGGTAACAAAAATAAAATCATTTGTTTTTGTGTGTGATTATTTTTCCGCTTGAAGTCGTGTTTTGAAACGTTACATAAAAGGATCTTATATAAATAATTATAAAGGCATCTAAAATGTAACTTCGGTATTTATGTAATTATTTTATAAATGTCAGTATTTGTGTAATTAATTAATTTTATTGTGTAATTATTTTTAGATCTAGTATTTCGTAATTGTTTCTTATTTAGGTACATATTTGAAGAAAAAAAATTCATATTGCTTAATACACACTTACACCCATATTTTTTTAAGATCGAGTGAAACCAATTTGATAAACTCAAAAAAAAAAAATTTGAAATCAATGACCCATATAAAAAAAATACCAGTGTTGGGATAAATCAAAGTGATTCAAGGATACTTTATTTATAGACTAAATATATAATACCATAATGATTTGTAAACCATATGAGACTATAGAAGTATTTTTTAGTTGTTAAGTAATTATTTCTTTTAATAAATATTAAATAAAAATTAAAAAATCACAAAATAGAGAAAATAAAAAATTAAAAGAATAGAGTACGACTTCATCTTTTCAAAGCTCTCATTTAAATAAATATATAGATTTAGATATATTAATACATATACCTATACGCTCCAATTATACCAAAGTAACATAACATCTTTTTCATATAAAATTATTTTCAAATGGCCAAATAAAAAGTATTTTAGACAATTAACAAACACAAACATTAAATTACAAAACAAAAGTCTTCAATTGTAGACATTATTGGCAAAGGGGTCTACAACTACAACAACTACATAATGCTTTTTGCCAAGCTTCAAAACCTCAAAATCAAATCTCTACATGGTTTTTCTTTTGGATGCAAAATCTCTATTTTTGGTTAAATCCACTTTTGGGTTTCAAAAATTGAAGGGTCATTTTCAACTCATATCCAACTTGTGTAATTGAAGTGGGTGATATCCCACCAAGTGTTAGTAGTACTATTTGGATATTCAACTAATTAAACTAACATGTGTAATAAGTAGTATGAGACAAGTCATATTTTAAGAAAGAAAAGTAAAAAAGTATCCAAGATTGAGATCATTGAAAATGAGTAGCAATACATATAAATATATTTATATATTAGAACAAATCATCTTTGGTGGGCAATTGTTAGGTAAAACTAAGTAAGAAAACATGAACAAGAAGGGGACACAAGAAAGAATCTTTGAAAAAGTTTAATCAAGGGACCCCTTATTATTGATACTACAAATAAAACAAGTAACCCTTAATTAAATTTATTTAATAAAAATTATTAGCTTCTTTGCGTTGTGTAAGCTATGGTGTCGTTCGGTAAAAATTTTAAAAATAGTTTTTTATTTATTTGATTGAAAAATTGAAAACAAAATGAAGAAAATTGTTCGGTAAACTTTTTTCGATTTATATTTTTTAAAATTTTAAATAAAATTTTGAAAACAATATTTTTATATTTTTAATTTTTTTCAAAACAAAATTTTATCCTTTCTACCTTGTTTTCTTCTCTTCCGTCGACACTCTGTCGCCATCGTTGTTGCTATCAACACTCTGTTGTCGTTGTTGTCGATACTCTGTCGTCGTTGCCATCACCATGGTTGTCGATGAAAAAGTTCTCTAAATCTACGACCAATAACTTGATGAATCTTCTTGTCCAATCTTATCATTTACTATTTTTTTTCCAAAAAATTTCATCCCATCATTTTTATCCTCTCCTGGTTTAGCGTTCAACGTTGCCATATGTGGTTGGAAGTTACGGTGATTGTATAGTACAATATGTTGGCTGGCTTTTAAAGACAAAAATAAATAAAAACATAATTTAATTTTTTTAAATCGAAAAGCAAAAATATAAAAAGATTTTTTTTTTTTATTTAAAAAAAAAACTAAAAGTAAAATATTACCGTACGAGGCCTATATAACTATCAAGTTATTCCACGATAGAGATAATTGTAAGATACATATAAAATACCATGTAATAAATAACAAAGAAAATGATGAATTATGGGTTTTTTGTACTTGAGTTTATATTCTAGGAATGATAAAAATTGTTATACGAAGCAAAAAAATATATATATAATACTCATACATGTTTCTATTTAGTATGAATAATAAAAGAAAAGCTCTCATTTATATAATATTTTAAGTGGCCTTTTATTTTTCTAATTAAAATAGTATTCATGTGTATACTTTAAACATAATATCGCATTATGGGTATGATTATATACTAATTTACATTTTCTAGTATATATATATATATATGATAATTTTTATATAGGGGTTTCACTTTAAATTATATCGGTGAGGATCTTCAGTGTTCTCGACCCGTGAACAATTTCAGCACGATTTTTTTTATGACCGTGTGTAATGTACTTGTTTAGAGCATTTTTTAAATTTTCAGAAAATTCCAAATAGTTTACAGTACCGAAAACTAGGTTCAAACATGTTGCTTTCTACGCACATAAAAAAAATCAGTCACGTGTACAACAACATGTTTAAACCTAGTTTTCGGTACTCTAAACTATTCGAAATTTTCTGAAAATTTGCAGAATGCTCTAAATAGCTACAATATACACAGTCATAAAAAAAAATCGCGTCGAAAACTGTTCACGGGTCGAGAACACTGAGAGCCTCACCGATAAGGCTTAAAGTGAAGCCCCACTATAAAAATTGTCCTATATATATACATATAATATTAAGCTATTCTCTCAATTTCTCTAAACAAAAAAGAAGAGACTAGTATTAGATCAAAAGTATTGACTACCCAATACCTAGATTTAGAGATCATCGAATGAATACTTATTAATAATGTTCTTTCCCTAAACACCTTACCTTGGATCTGATGTTGGGAGTATATTGTTGTTTATTTTATGTTATTTCTTTTTATCATTAAATTACTTATCAAAGCTAATATTTAGGGGTTATAGAGGCCTATATTAGGGTTATTAATAGACTTGCATTCTTGGGTAAGGTCACAGGTAGAGCAAGAGAAATTTATTAGTGGTTTTTTGAAAGCAATCAAAGATAGGTGGTCCCAAAGAGAAAATTTGGGGCATCCAATGAACACTATAAATATATATATTTATATATATAGGTGAACATGAACTGACTTCAAGGTTAGGCCATTAGGCATATATATAAATATGGAATACTACCTATAAGTGAATGATAATGTATTTTCTCTTTTTCTTTTAAAAATTTCCTCTTTAAAGTCAGAATGAGGCAATTAATTATAAATTGACATCCAACTCTCTTTTGGAGAGGTTTTATGGTATATATTATGGTAAATCCAATTTCAAAAGATGAGTGTGATGTGAGACTAGTAACTTTTCAAGCTAACTTGCTTTAATTCATATTAATGACAGTGAATCCCACTTTCTTACTTTCACTTGAAAAATGTACCATCTCAATTCCCAAGAGCCCAAAGTAAAAAGAAAAGGGAAATTCATAAAAAAAAAAAAACTAAGATTTTAAAAAAAAAATACGAAATCGGTAAAAAAATATTATAATAATACAGAGTAGCATAATCATAAATACGAATTTTTTTTGTTTATAAATTTATAACTATATAATTTTTTTGTAACCAAAGTTTATAAATTTGTTATTAAAATTTATAAGTTTGTAACATATGTTATAATTTTGTAAACAACATTTACAAACTAAATAAAAAATTGTAAGAGACGATTACAAAACCGTAACAAAATGTTGTCTGTATTTTTTGTAAAATTTCGTATTTTTCAATTTTTTTTTAAAATTACAGTATTAGGTGTAATTTTTCCAAAGAAAATTTATTTATCTCTCCAACTATAAAAAAAAAAACCAATGGATAAGATAAACAACCTAAAAATTATTCATGGCTCCTAATAATTTTATCCTATTTTACTCAAATTATTTGACAAGTTACATTAAGCATTAATTTATCATATCCAATTATTTATTTGTTAAAATACGCATCCCAAATATTCACTTTTTAACTTTATTTAACATACTAAAAAACTGTAATTTCTTTATATTAATTAAAAATATATTTTCTTATGCATTTCAAATATAAAAGAAGAAACGAGAAATGAATTAAAAAATATATATTTACATTTACAGTCATGAATAACATTATCTAAATATAAAGATAGTATTGTAACAAAATATAAAATATTTGTAAAATTCAAAACTTAATGGAGTCTTCTTTTAAGGCAATTTCTTTATATTTTAAAGAAAATTCTATTTTACATTAGTCATTGAGACTTGAGAGTGCTCTAATACTCACATATTAAGCATGTTTAAACTCACTAAATCAAACCTTAAGAAAATCCCACATAAATCTTATAACATACAATAATTTAACATAATTCTCAAAGTGACTAGTTTCTTTTTATTTATTTAAATTTTTTTTTAAATAAAGAAATCTTTTTATTTATATTTGGGTGGGAAGTGAAAGTGGTTTGAGTTCATGAAAAAGCAGAAAACATGATGAATACAACTACTAACCTCCTTTTTTTTTCACCCACTCACATACATATATTTAGCCAGCCTTTTTGAGCTGGAAGTTACACAAAACTGCCACACTAAAAAAAAAAAAAAGTTTGCTTCTCATTTATGCAACACAAAAGCTTTTTTTTTTTTTTTTTTTTTTTTGGATCATAAAAATAAATATTGATATATATATACTTAAAAAGCAATAGTGCTTGGTTGAGCTTGAGTTTCATGCTTCTCTGAAATAATGATTGGGTTTTTTTGGTAGTGGGCCAATTTCATTTTGTTAAGAGAGAGTTGGGGACCATATAGAATTTGATGCTATAAGAGGATTTTAGAATGGGAATTTAACTCTACTTCTTATGCCTTTTTGTTTTTTGGTCTTTTTTCTCTTAACTTATGGCTATGCTTTAAAGCATTTGAATTTATTTATTTAAAAAAAAAAAGATCATATGGTACTAATCTCATCCTCATTCCTTTTGGGTTGAATAGTAATCTTGAGTATCACTAAGAACAATTAGAATCTCTTCGAGTTTTCGAATTATACATTAGTCTAGAAAGAGCTACATCCGAGTCAAGTCCAATATATCAACAATTATTACTATAGCAAGAATCATTAAACTCCTCACTTATATTTATCCTCGTAATAATGATTAGGTTAATTTGCATTATAGAAAGTGACATAGTGAGTGGTTTAAAAAATGACTCGTGTATAAAATTACGAATAATACTATCTGCACTAAAACATTACATCTACTGTGACACTAATTTTTAAAACAGTGAGTCTTACTTAATATCTGCACTAATTTTTTAAAACAATGACACTAATTTTTAAAACATTGTATTGTGGAAAATGACAAAGTGAGTGGTTTAAAAAATGACTCGTGTATAAAATTACGAATAATACTATCTGCACTAAAACATTACATCAACTGTGACACTAATTTTTAAAACAGTAAATCTCACTTTATATCTGTAACTATGGTGGTGGTGGTGGTGATTTTGCATAGAAATCAAATGAAATTAAAAGATATATTCAAAGAGCAGAGACTATGGAGGAAATGCAAAAAGGGACAAAAACATCAAATAATATCAATTTTGGAATTCTTTGCTAGAAGATTCAGTGAGTTTCCAAAATTAAGTCAAGCCTGACAATGTTGTATTTATTTATTTTTATTAAGGAAAAAAAAATAAAATCAATCTGATCTTGCATGATGTCTCTTTAATCAAAGAAGGTGTACAAGTTTTGAAACTAACACATACACAATCACATGGTACTCAGTGCTCAAATAGGGAAAACATTAATATATAGGACAAAAGATACATTAATGATATTTTTAAAAAAAAAAGTAAGTTCACAAATCAAGATTTGGAGAAAAAGAAGAGAAATCTTGTCATTTTGTTTCTTAGCTAACCTCTAAAAAAAATATCATACATTAATAAACACAAACAAAATTGAGGCATAAATCTTTAATTATTTCCAAAAAAAATAGTGTTATATTATATAAAAACATATATATATATATAGGAATCATTCATCTACTATTTCCATACTTTTGTGATTGTCCATATGAAGAAAATTGATTACTTAGAACTTTTATAAATAATAATAATAATAATAAAAAGGTTAAGAAAAGAACATAAAACACAAATTAGTGGTCAAATTGCACTGATTATAGTCATTAGATTCCCAAAAGCAATCTCCATTCACATCCCAAATACCTTTTTACCTTTATTATTTTTTAAAATATATATATTAATTTTTTTTTTATCTAAAATCAAAATTCACAAAATCCTCATCCATATCTCTGAAAATTCAGAGGAAAAAAGAAGAGTGGAATTTTCTTTAATTCATCATAACTTTATAATAACCATGCAAAACTCATACTTACTTTGATCATAAAACATAAAAATCTTGTCAAATTTGATCACTAATAAATAATAATCTTCTACAATTACACAGTTTCTTCTCTCTACAACTTAGAATTATATTTTTCTCTTTCCAATATGATGAAAAATATTGAATTAGTAATCTATTTTCCTTCCAAGAAGAAAGGCCAAAATTAAAAAAAAACAAACATAGAAAGAATTAGAAAAATCAGAACCCAAAAACAAAACAAAAAATCATTGTGAAGTCTTACATGCATAGATCAAAAGAGAGAACTCAAGCTTTTCTTGATGATCTTTACTCTGAGCCATTAGCTTCTCCTCCAACCAAAGCCTGCTATCCAATCCACTTCTGGTCCTGAACATGAAAACGGCATAGCCAGAAGCTGGGTTGAAGAACCAGTCATGGACATCCCAAAGCAGATCAACCAACAACCCATCAACGAAAATGGTCTGATTCCCTCTGAAATTCCACTGAAGCCTCTTGACTCGAATCACAACTTTCTTATCTATGCTCACCACAAGAACAGGGTGTCTCAGCCTCTCGTTCTCGCTGCTGCATTTGATCAAAACCTCGTGCGAAACCCCTGTTTCGGAGAACTGAGCCTTGGTCGAGTAAAGGGTGTTGCCGGAGCAGTGCTCGTGGCGGGAGACGAGAGAGGTTTTGGCAACTGGGTTTTTGGTTTTGAGCTTTTTGGCGACGAAATCCTCGGCCATGTCCCCTAAAACGACGCCGATCTCCGAGTCGAATGTGGCCACGATGTAGTACCCGTCAATGGGCTCGGGCCCATTTTCGAACTTGGCGTTGGAAAGATCCCAGTAGAGCTCGATCTTCGAGCCATGTGAGTCGAAGATTTTACTGCCCTTTTTCTTGCGAAACAAACGGGAGTTTATGTTGAGCTTCATGGTGGCCAATGGGTCGTCGCCGAAACTTACTGTCAAGCCTTGTACGGAGTTGTTTCGACACCATGTGACCTTCACCAAGACCTGTTTTTGGTCGGAGAGAACGACTCTGTGGAACGAAGCGACGGCGTTTCGAACGCAGGGAGCCAAGGCCGGTGTTATACAAGCTGCTGCGTTTGAGTAGCTCGAACACGAAGGGTGTGACACATTCACTGCGTTTTCACTGAAACAAGATACAATGTCTCTCATTTTTTTTCTCTCTTTTCTGGGATTTGATTGATTTTGAGACCAAAATGAAGGTTATTGAGAGATGGGATTTTTCTGGTTTGGCTTTTGGAGGAAGAAAATTTGAGATTTGGACATGAATTGAGACAGAATATTATTGCTTCGTGGGAGAGCTTTGAAAATGTCTTCTCTCTCTGTCTCTGTCTCTGTCTCTTCTCTTTTGGTTTTTGATTGATTTTGAGACCAAAATGAAGGTTTTTCAGAGATGGGGTTTTTGTGTTTATGGCTTTTAGAGAAAGAAAAATTTAAGATTTGGACATGAATTGAGACAACACTATTTCAAAAATGTCTTCTTTCTCTCTTTTTTTGCTTTAATCTTTTTTAAAGAGGAGAAGATAATTAGGAGAAGAAGCAAAGAAAAAGAAAAAAATTCAGGTTTCTGACATGCCCATATGAGATTTTAATGGAGGAATGGCTGTGTTTCTAAGTTTATATTAATCTTTTTGTGACAGTTCATATAAGAAAAAAAATTATATATTAAATTAAAGACCAAGAAAAAAAGGTGGTTTTGGTCTTTTGGGACCTGGTTTGGTCAGTCAGAGAATACACCATTACTACCATTAGTGATTTTATTTATTATCATGAGTTTCAATTCTCTAAGTTTGATTAATTTATGTAACTGAAATTTTGGAATTTATTACAAAATATTTAATTCTAATATAAAATCTAATTTTATTCAACTCATCATGAATGGAAATGGAATGGAAATAGTCTGTCAGTGAATCTATGACAGAAAATGGTAACTTAAAATTAAAAATATATTCAAAATTTTGGGTTTTGGAAATTTTCCAATGATGTCATGTTTCGAAGGGAGGTGATTAGAATTGGAATATTAAATTAATGGTATTTGTGATTAAAATTTATAGAGAAATCATAAATGTTATGGAATATAAAGATGTGAATTTAATTAAAATTGGAATAGTGGTAATTATTAATATAGAATAGAAAAAGAAATGAAATATTAATGGCATAATTAAAGCTGGAAAAGTAATAAGTATTGTTATGAGATAGAAAAGATAATAAAGATATTAATGGTGTAATTATGATTAGAGAATAATAAGAACAAATTTAGTCCATTCTATTTTAGCTAACTTGTGAAATTTAACTCTATTTATGTTTTAAAATTAAATCAAAAGTACAATGTTTTACTAAAGATACTATAATAAGCCGTACACTATTTTTTGGTCAGATATTTTTAGAAATAAACATTATATTTGTCGTAATATCTATCATATAATTAAAATTTTATTTATCAATATTTTTTTAAAAACTATCAGTATTTTATAATATTGTTAGTTTCTAAAAATACATTATCATCAATAAATTTAATAGTATTATAATTTACAAAAAGATTTTACCAAAAAGGAATCAATCATTTACTTTTAAATTTCTTAGAATAAAACCAAAATATAGTGGACTAAATTTTTTTTTCCTTCTTACTTTTGTTATATATGGTTTATATTTTTTTGGAGCATGTGATTTGTCTTATTATCTGTTTGAACTTTGTGTTTTGACAAATTATATTTTGGACCCTATATTTTGTAAAATAGTTCAAATAGAACCCTAAACCCGATTTTTGTTAAAGTTTTATCAACTGAAATCGCAAATAATTCACCCATCTAACAATTCAGAACAAAAATAAAATCATTCTGCTTAAAAACTGTGTTGTTATATTCAATTTTTTCTTCATCAAAATTGAGTTTAGGGGTCTATTTGAATCATTTAAAAAAATATATGGTCCAAAAATAATTTTTTTAAAACACGGGGTCCAAACAGATAATCGAAAAAAATACAAGGTCCAAAAAAGTATAAATTCTTTTATATATAAAAAAAAAGTGTTAAGGAAATACTTTTATATAAGTGAATTCTTCATTTTTCATAACTTTGTTATTGTGTTTAAGGAGGAGGATTGTAGGAGAGAGCTTAAAATTGAAGCATGTCTAATATATATATATTTTTTTTCCATAACAGTGCATGTTATAATTAGATACATTACAATTAAATACATAACATGTTATGGTAAACCCTAATTTTATAATAGCTAAGGGACTTTAACTGATTGCATATTTAATTTTTTGCATTTCTCTGCTAATAGTACACCCTTAGCATATTGAAGGAAAAACCGAGCAACTCCCAAAAAAGGGGACCAGATACACCATCGCAAAAAGGAATAATACACCACTACAAAAAAGACTATATAATATTGTTTATGTAACGACCCAAATTTCCTAATAAGGTTTAGGACCTTGATTAGGAGGCCGGGATGGCCATAACTGATTTATTGTGCTATTATATGCATGATTATGTTGGTCATATTATTATATGATGATAAATGCACGCATGGGGTTATATACTCTGTTGTGAGGGTATTTTGGTAATTTGGCTCATTGAGAGCGTAATTGCATACTTGTGTGTATATTGGTAGGCTAATGTTGAGACCACATTATTATGTGGGTATGTTTGCAGCTTGTGGCTCGAGGCGATCCTAACAAGCGGTTTAGCGGGAAAGTCACAGCGGGAATTTATACCCGGCTCGGGGTGAGCCTGGGGATATATCTGGGAATTTGGTGAATATATTAGAGACGATTTGATATTGAGAAATATAATTGGTGATTAGTTGGGTATTGGAAAGTAGGTGGTAAATATTAAAGACATTAAAGGAATTAGTGGGAATTGGGAGTAATGACCAAAATGCCCCTAGGATGATTTAAAGGTTTAGTTATTAGTGGGAGGGCAAGGTGGTCATTTGGTTTACTAAAGGATAGGCTATATTCTGCTTTATAATCTTAGTGGAACTTGTAGATAAACTCAAAAGCTTAAGGAAAAGAAAAGAAGAAGGAAAGAAAGAAAAATAGGACACTTAAAGTTATCTCTCTCTCATTCGGCTGGGTCATCTCTTTACCATTCTTTGTGAGTTTGGAGCTGGAATTCCAGAGTAAGCTCAGGATGGAGCTTAGGGCTAAGAACCTTGGTGAAGCTAAAAGAACTAGCAGGGTTTAGCTAGTCGATTGAGGTAAGTTTTAAGGTTTCTTGATGTGTTTTTCTGGGTTTTAATGAGATGGTTTCTAAGTTTGAGTTTTGGATGGAATAAAGGGATATGAACCTGAGGAGTTGAAGGGCTTGAGGCTGGTTGGATGCTAGGAATAACCTAAGGTCGAAATCCTCCATAGAAGGTAACAAGTTCTGGCTATGATGTTCTAAGTATCTGAGTTTCTGGTTGAATCTTTCAGTTCTTGGGTTCAATGTTTGTTTTTCTAGTTTGATGATGCATGTGGTTAAGTCTTGTGTTATTGAGTTGTATGGGGTGAGATATAGGTGATGGTAGACTCAATTTGGTGTGTAATTGAGGGTTGGAAGGGTTCCAAGGGGTTTTGGTTCGAGGAAAGTCGAAGAGGGGAAAACAGAGTGCTGCTGGTCTGTGACTAGCGCTGTAGCGCTAGCCTTTGGGCACTACAGCGCTAGGCTAGGGCTTCCTGGGCGTTTTGGTTCTGCTTGTAGCGCTATAGCGCCCTCCTTAGAGCGATGTAGCGCTACCCTGTCTCCAGAAATGGGTTTTTGAGTTTTTCCTTAGGATTTTTGCCTGTAGGCTCGGGGTTTGATTCCACCACCCCGTTTGGTGGAATTAGGGCTTCCCGAGGGCTCGGGATTGGTCCCAAGGCTAGGTTTTGGATTTGAAGTTTGGTGGTGATTCTGATCTATGGCTGTGACTAGGTACGCACTAAGGTTCAGACGGGATCGTGCTTGAGGATCAATTGAACGAGCTAGCGAGATCTAAAGGTAAGAAAGCTGCACCTAATTATGTGGTTAGGTTGGGACTAAGTGTTCCCTATGTTTGTATGCATTGTTATGTGAATGTGATTAACCATGTGAACATGATGGGACTAAGAGCTCCCTATATTTGTACATCATGTCATGAGGTGGTATTATGCCATGGGACATGCGATAACTGGCCTAAGGGTGTCGGAATCAATATTTGCGCACAGGGCACGGCTCGGCCACTGGTAGCTGAGGCAACTTATTTATCACTGAGCTCGGTTAAGCTGACCGGAGTCAGTGAGTATTACACTGGGGGCGCCCTAAGTGAGCCGAAGAGAGTGGGGTAACTAAAGGGTGTGACCTAAGGGCGCCGACCCTGAGTATTACTTAATGGATGTAATAAACTGTTGATTATGAGCGTGAATATTGTGTTATGGATATGATTTGTTGACTGTCTGAATGACAAATTGTTAATTTGTTGAGTGTTATCACTGATTGGATGAATATTATGAAATGCCGAATTCCTGGTTGTGCATTGTGGATTATTTGATTAATGATGTTGATCTTGCTATGATATCATGCTTTCTTGCTGGGCCTCGGCTCACGGGTGCTACGTGGTGCAGGTAAAGGCGAGGGTAGGCTGAGTCAACCATGAGCTGGAGAGCTCTGGGCGCGAGGTGTACATTGTCAGCTTCTCGGGCGCCACAGTTGAGGAATTGTACAGGGACGAAAACCTAAAATGTATATTTTGCCATTAGAGTGGCTTAAATTATTTGTAACTCTTTGAATTTGCTGTAACTAAGTCATCTAAACCCTGTTTTGAGTTTCCATGTATTAAACTGTCATTTTTAATGAAAATAGCCTGTTTGTGACCAAAATCTTTTATTCCTAATCCGTTGATGATGTTGGTTTCACATTTTGTTTAAATGACTTGTTTAGCAAGTCTTGCACTATTTTAAACACACAGTGTAACGGTCTTGGTTATCCAGGACGTTACAGTATATAATTTACAAATATATACAACAAATGAAAAGTTATAAGGATCGAACCCTTAAACTCATAGGTAACAAGCCATGACGGCCACCACTACACTAAAGGTGTGGTGGTAAAGAATGTTATCTCGAGTCCTTCATTTTAGCTCTTTTCTTATATAATAAAATGATAAATATGTTTTTTTTTTATATAAATAAACAAACTATAGTAAACCTCTTCTATATAATAAGTGTGTAGATAATGGAAATTATTTGTTTTAATGGTTTTTTTATTTTTTTAGTGTTAACTTTAACGAAATATTCTTATATTTAACATAGTATTCTTATATTTAATGGTAGTTTGTAAACACTTAAACTTAAAAATAAAAAATAAAAAAATGATATTTTTGAGATATTTTACTGTGATAATTATTTAAAAATAACAAATAATTAAACAAATTAAAATAGGATATTTTTGAGATAGTTTATAATGATAATTATTTAAAAATAATACATAATTAGACAAATTAAAATATGATATTTTTGAGATAGTTTACAATGATAACTATTTAAAAATAATAAAATCATACGTTTTATAACTTAAATAAAATTTAATTAAACTTAAACTCACTTATTAGAATAATATCATATTAAACATATAATATAATATACTCTCAATTAGCAACAAATTACTTTTTAAAAAAACTAGCAATAAACTTAAATTTAAAATTCACGTATAATATTTAATATTACTTTAAACATATAATATATAATATTTTGTTGTCACTCCCAAATTCAAAAACTAGAACAAACATAAACTTAAATAAAAATAATTAAATTATTTAATTAAAATATGATATTTATTTGAAATTTATATGACATTAATATAAATTTAATAAAAATAATTAATAAATTCTATAAATAAAATTAAGCAAACGTGCATATTGCACGTTGCTTGTATCTAGTATATAAATAAATAATGACTAAGAGTTGACCTCCTAATGTATTTTTTAAAAAAATTAAAATAAATCTATAAATTTGTATTATTATTCTCTAAAATTAAAAAAAAAATACATATTATATTTATATTAGTATAATTTTTATTAAAAGAAAAAATCTTTTAGTCCCTTCTATATATTAATCCTATTTTGATTACAGTAAAAAGTACTCTATCACTGCAATTCTAGCTTCTAGGGTTGTTCATATAAATCGCAAACCGTGGTTTGAAACCAAATCGCACCACACCAAACCGCCAAAAACCGTAACCGGTGAAACCATTTTCGATGGTTCGGTTTAACCGGACTGCTCAACTTTAATGGTTTGGTCGCGATTTCTAATTTTTTAAAACAAATTAAACTGGACCGGAACGTGATTTTTCTAAAAAAAATAGTTTTTAGAAATAATAGTTCAAAGATCTGAACCCCTACACTTAAGTTAATATAAAATCTACCAAATCATCAAAGCCAAACAATTTAATTGTTTAAGATATATTTTTAGTAATATTTAATACATGCATAAGTTTCCAAAACTAAAAAAAAAATGTAAAGTCTCACATTATTTAGAAAGTAGACATTTTTTTCCCCACTTCTATAAAATGATTCAAAATACTTACACTTACAACAACAAAGACAATAAGCTTCTTGTAGACTTTTATGGTCTTAAAAGTAAAGCTAAAATTATTATTATTATTATTTAAATACAATTATTTAGTTAATTATTTTATAATAAAAAAAGTAAAAAAATTTAATAATTTGGTTATACGGTTAAAACCAAACCAAACCGCACCAAACTGTTTATTTATGGTTTGATTTGGTTTGGTTTTTTAATTTTAATGGTTTGGTTTGATTTTTCATTTTGAAAAAACCGCATGAGCGGTTTGGTTTCAAAATTCTTCAAAACTGCACAAAATCAAACCGTGTACATTCCTACTAGCTTCTTTCTTTTCTTTTTTTTTTTATTTCAAAACAATTGAAATAATTATTAATCTCATATCCTTGTTTTAGATTTTTATATTTTATAGCTTACTAAAGTTTCTATCATTTTTACCCTCCATCACTTCCCCATAATTATCTTAAGCTTCAATCCTCCACTAAGTTCAACAATTGAAATAAATTATTTATCTAAATAAAAATATTTCTATGTATAACTAAATAATAATAATAATAATAATAATAATAATTCCAAGCATTGAAAAATATTGTGTGATTGTTTTGTTAGTTAAATTCCCATCATTTGACAAAATATAAGATTGATTTTTCTAATTTCAAAGTTAGAAAGTTATTTTTTATAATTATTATTATTATTAGTAGTAGTAGTAGTAGTAGTAGTAGGGGATACGTGATGGCATGAATTTTGCACTCTTTAATATTTATATTTATTTATATAATTTTGGTATTTATAAATAAATAAAAAAAATCAAATTGGTGAGAATGATTGTGATAGTGAGAGAGTTGACCCCACAAAAAATTTCGGTCAGCAGACCCACTAAATACTTCTAATCCTAAATACCAGTATGATTAAAATCAAGGGTAATTATTAGTGAATATTCAAAATTTTAATAATAAATAAATATAATTTCTTTTATGTCTTTTCTATCCATTTTTGTGAACTCTCAATTCAAAAACATAAGTATCGTTATAATACCAATAATAAAGATATGTATGACTATTTTAAACAAATGGTAGTTGTTTCTTTTTCTTTGATTAAGATTGGTGACTTTGAATTTTTAGATTTTAATATTGACCTATGGTTCCAGACCAAATACTCCTCACATATTTTCCCATTTCTTTTTTTTTAATATAATTCTTCAATTTTCTTTTCTTAAAAAAAAAACAAACCATTTACAATTTTTTAGAATACTAATTGATATTATCATCTATTCTTTTTATCTAAATTTCTGAAAATTAAAAAGAAAAAAAATCTTTAATAATGAACAAATTCCACCATGTTTGAAAAAAAAATTAAGAAAAAGAAAATGACAAAAAAATACCCATGTAAAAAACTTGGAAGTCATGTCAAGTTAAACATTAAAAGGAAAAAAATAAATGAGAATTAATTTACTGTTATATTTTCATTTCATAGAATAAATAATATTTTTTGTTGTGAGTAGGTATAATTGAAAATGTATACACAGGGAGATTGTATTGTAGGGCTTCAAAAAGAGTCTCACTGGTGGGTTTCTTGTGTATTTCCAACCTATAAATAGTTTTCGGTGCGATTTTTTTTATGATCATGTATATTATAGTTATTTAGAGCATCTTGTAAATTTTCAAAAAATTTAGAATAAATTACAGTGTCGAAAATTAGGTTCAAAATAGGTTGTTGCACGCGTGACTAATTTTTTTATTGGCGTAAAAAACAACATATTTGACTTTAGTTTTGGACACTGTAAATTATTCTGAATATTCTAAAAATTTACATGATGCTCTAAATAATTATAAAACACACGGTCATAAAAAAAATCACGCCGAAAAATTATTCAAGAGTCGAAATACATAAAAACCCTATCGGTAATGCACTTTTTGTAACCCCTACAATAGAATTTCCTGCATATGTATAAAAAAATTGTGATTAGATCAGTTTTTGAATTAAATATTTTATTTTTTTAATGATGATAAAATATATTTAATGTCAAAAAGTTTTGGAGACATTGAAATTAATATCACTATATTTATGGGTTTTTTTTAAAAAAAAAATCTAAATTTATTTTGTTAAAATTTAGGAAAAGGGTAATTTAAAAAAAAAAAGGAAAAAATGAAGCAAAAAGAGGAGAAAGACAAGAGAGGGACTAGTGGCAGTGATAAGAACATGGCAGTGTTTATGTATACAATCATTATAAGGTCATCACATATATGCTAATTTGTAAATAGATATAAAGTTAAATAAAAGAAAACGTAAGGATGGGACATAAATGGGAGAAGAGTTTTTTTTTCTTTTTCCACTATTAAAGAGATTTAAAAATCTAAATAAATAAAGATTTAAGATCTAAAAAAAAAAACAAGAAAAGAAAATGCAAACAAAATTACAAAAGAGCATTATTATTATATTAGGTGTCTCATTTGGGACATTTTGGAGATCCAATGGACCCCAAAAGGTCTGGTCCTAGGGGCATGTTCCCCAATTATGGCTATGTTCACTATCTTGAATGTGAATGGGATTGATTTTATAGATTAATGTTATATTTGTTTACTTTATCATTATGATTAATAATAATAATAATAATTTTATAATTCATATTCATAAAATACTATCTAGTATTTTCTATTTTAAAATAGAGGATTGTTATTTGCATTTTAAGGTGTCTAACACTACATGAAGACTCGATATTGAATTACACTAATAACAGTATGACATCTTCTTATGGTGTTGGACACTAATGATACTCTTTGGCAATTCTCTTTAAGATAAGACAAATAAGCACTCGCTCTCGTGGCAAGACTCAATTAAGTTCAAGTTCAAACTAATTGTTTGGACTTTTTTTTTTTTGCGGTAAATAATAATTATGTATTCCAAAATGAGTTAAGTTCTCATATTAAAGTTGTTTACTCGAGCATTTACAATAATAACTAATTGATCTATGAATTAACTCAACATGTCTTTAGATTAGAAAATGAGCTTATTTGGATGGTTGAAATATTTCCTTGTGTAATGTTTTTCCTCTTTAACTTTAATTTTAAGGTAAAAAGAAAAAAGAAAAATTATAACATATTTCTCTTCCACTAGTAAATGTTACTTATCCTCATATGAGTAATGATATGAACATATATGCACTAAAATATTAATTCTTTTTATATAATGGGTTCCTAAAAAATAAATAGTAGTTGGAAAAAATATTGACAAGTATGTAATATTTTCATGTATATTTTATGTGTACATATAAATAATATTATTCTAAATGATTGAATTCAAACACATGAAATATTTTATTCTAAGCTTCCTCTCGAGAACTTAATGAAAGTAATTGTAAATTTTGTGTGTTTGAATGTTTATTTTTTCTTTCGATAGTAAAAGATTACTAAAGTACATTATTTTGATGTTATCAAAATACACTAAAACTAAAAAATATATCTGTTTCTATTGCGACAATATATTTAGATAGATATCATAAACACAATAATGCCTTGAGAAAAATACAATATGCTTACTCTACAAGAATCTAAAGTCAAAAATATCTATAGTCTATAATGACAACAATTTCGTCTTTATTGAAATACTCTATTGCCACAATAATTGATTATAGTAACCTAATAATGTAATATTCAATAATGTAACCTAATAATAATATCCTAAAAATATTAACTTTAAATTTGAACTAGTTTCGTTTTTGTTTAGCTAATCTTTCTTTTCACACTTTCATTACATTTGCTCGACTTCAAAGAAGGCATTTCTTTTCTTATTTCCATTGTCGACGACATTCGTCAAACCACCCTCGAGCCCCTTGTTTGTATCTAGAGACAAAGAAAGTACATGGTAAGTGAAGGCCGAAGCTAGGGAAGTTCATCAAATCGATCAGACTGCACAAACTGCCCATATCACACTACACTACACCAAAATATGTTGAGCTTAAAATGTTAATTGTATTGTTGAAACTTGAAAGTTTGGTTGTATTATTACAGTTTAATATTGTGTTGTTTATGTTTAATTGTTGTCATGAATATTCAAGTTGAATGTTGTTGAATTATTTGTAAACCACCCACACTTCATCACACTGCATCGTATTGCACCATATATTGCGGTGTGAGTGTAGTTTGGAAAATAGCTCAAACTGCATATGCGATGTGGTTCAATAAAATAGCAAAAAATTGGACTACCTGCATTGCGAACACCCCTAGTTGAAGCCTCACCTCAAATTTTTAGTCACTTAAGATTTTATTAAAAATTCAAAATATTCCAATATAATTAAAGCAAATAACATATAAGCCCCATTTGATATTTTAAATTTATAAATAGTACCCTTCAATATGTCAGGCTCCATCAATGTGTATAGACTATAGAGACAGATTAAAAGTCATGACACGATAACACGACACGAAGTTAATAGATTTTGGTTTAACATAAAGAGGTACAATTTGAAATAGGTTAAATCCGATTAGACATGATTAATTTTTTGGTCAAAATCAAGGCAACTTGCTAAACTTGAAATTGATTTGTTTGGCACGATTAAATACAAATTATGACATATATAATTACGATATATATAAATATGACTATGCAATGTCTTATTTTGGTGTAATGCTTATTTATATATTTTGAATATGTGTAATCTATTAATTTAAATATGTGTTATATGAGTTAAAATGATATGTTTAAGCCTGTTTATTAAACATGACCTTATACACCACACTTTAAGTTTATGAAATTAAACTCGATCATTTTATAAACAAGTTACACGAGTCGTATTAGATTAACCCATTTATAAACAAGTCGAGTTTTAGTTTTAATTTTCAACACGATTAATAAATGGTTTGGAATTGGGTATAGCATTTGCTTATAATACTTGAGCCTTAGCATGACACAAACACGAATTGCCAGCTTTAAATGTGTATTATTAGGTTAATGAGTTAAATTAAAGCATAATTGCATTATTACTGTTTTTTTAAAGGCATTAATATTGTTATTAATGTATATAAATTGTATGATGGAGTAATTTTTCATTATTTTGTAGTATAAAATATAGAGAAAATATCATTTTACTCTTTGTGTTTTGACCAAATATGCATTTGAACCATGTGTTTTGTTAAAATATATTTCAAATCCTATGTTTTGCAAAATGGATCAAAATAGTATCCTAAATCTGATTTTAGTCAAAATAATTTCAAAATATAACATTTCTTTCTATGCTTCCCGGCCACCTTTTACATTTATCTGAACATATCGCATCACAGATAACCCAACAATTGATTTTATATTTTAAAATTATTTTGACCAAAATAAAGTAAGGATACTTTTTTAATTCATTTTGCAAAATACATGATCTTAAATACAATTTAACAAAATGTAGAGTGAAAACTAATAATCACACGTAATAAAACTACCAAAATGGTATTTTCCTTAGAATATATATATAGGGAGATTTTATTATAAGGGCTTGAAAAAGAGCATCACCAGTGGAGCTTTTGTGTATTCTCGACCTGTAAACAGTTTTCGGCGTGATTTTTTTTATGACCGTGTATTTTGTAGTTATTTAGAGCATCCTGCAAAATTTCAGAAAATTTCGAATAATTTATAGTGCCGAAAATTATGTTCAAATAAATTGTTGCATGAGTGACTAATTTTTTTATGCGCGTAAATTATAAGGAATTATCTGAAAATTTGCAGAATGTCCTAAATAACTACTGTTATCCCCATTTCCAGCCTTGGGCCCGGGACCAAGATCCAGGCCCACTAGCTGGGCCCTTGAGGTTGGGCCCAGCCCAGGCCCGTTTGGCAGGGAGCATGACTGACATCGACAGCCCAAGTGCGGGCCCAGGCGGAAGGTGTCTGGGAAGAAGGATCCGGGAGACGCATAACTGTTTGGGATTACAGTCGGGATGTACGCCGACGGTCCCGAAGCCTGGTAAATGATCCGGGCTCCTGGTGGACGGTCTGGGATCACGGTAAACGAAGAGGGACAGAGGTAAACGAACCAGGGTCGAGTCCTCAGGGTTGGCAGGATAAAGTATCCATGACCCTGACTCCGCCCCATGAAGCGTGGGAGTTGTCCCCACGTTTCACCTACAGAAAAGGCCACCTCGGAATTGTACGCTGCTGGTTCAGACCTGTGCTGCCACTACTCTGACTGATCTTGTCCCCTGAATCTGCCTCGTAACTCGAAATGCCCTACCAAAAGCCCCAATTTGTCGGGTGATAAATAGGCTTTGGGCTGCCCCAATGGGCTCTGGTTAATGTTTGTCTTTTATGTTTTTATCCTTTGTATTGGGCTTCCGATAGAGAAGTCAGTAATATTTATACCTTTATTGGGCCCGAGTCAACCCGGCCCAAACCCAGTGCTCCTATGAACCTATAAATACATGTGACAGAGCACTGGGAAAATGATCTCTTTTTGGCGTGTATACTGTTACTATGCTAAAACAGATAGAAAACTCCATTATTATAGACTTTCTAAGCTCTAATACAACTGTCTCGTGGACTAAGGCTCATTAACGCTCCAACCACATAAAACCCTTGTTTATATCTTCTAAACCCTTTATCATTAATCTCTCTTAACTTTTATTAATATAGTTTCCGAAAATCTCGTTAAACAACTACAAAATATGTAATCATAAACAAAATTACGCCGAAAACTATTCACGAACCATAAATATACAAGAGCCCCACCAATTAGCTATTTTTCAAGTATTACAATAAAATTTCCCATTATATTTATACACATAGTGAGATATTATAAAGAGGAAAATATGAAGGCATCTGGGTCAAACTCTGACACATATATCCAAATCCAATAATGTTTTCTATGTTTTAGACGTGCAGTGTGTTTATCACATACTGCCTCTACTTATTCATGCACTGTCACAAAAATAAATTAAAAATTATTATTATTATTATTAATTCATAATATAATAATAATACATACATATTGTTTTTAAATATTTTTTTTACCGCAAGAATTTTTAATAATTACTTAACTTTATATTTTGTTAAAAAAACTTACATAATTTATTAAATATCTTTGGTTAATAATACAATTGATTATACACAATTATCTAAGATAAAAATTTGATTATAAAATCATCCACGAGTGCTTATTTATCTAACAACTAACATTTATGTAACTTTTCCTGGGAACATCTTTTCTATATAATAAGTGTGTAGATAACGGAAATTTTTTGTTTTAATGAGTTTTTTATTTTTTTAATGTTAACTTTAACGGAATATTTTTATATTTAACAAAATATTCTTATATTTAACGGTAGTTTGTAAACACTTAAACTTAAATAAAATAAAATAAATAATTCAAAAAAAATAAAATATGATATTTTTAAGATATTTTATAATGATAATTATTTAAAAATAATAAATAATTAAATAAATTAAAATTGGATATTTTTGAGATATTTTACAATGATAATTATTTAAAAATAATAAGATCACATATTTTATAACTTAAATAAAATTTAATTAAACTATAACTTACTTATTAGAATAATATCATATTAAACATATAATGTAATTTACTGTCAATTAGCAACAACTTACTTTTTAAAAAAAACTAGCTAGAAACTTAAATTTAAAATCAACGTATAATATTTAATATTACATTAAACATATAATATATATTCTCTTGTTGTCACTCTCAAATTCAAAAACTAGAACAAATATAAACTTAAACAAAAATAATTAAATTATCTAATTAAAATAAGATATTTATTTGACATTAATATAAATTTATTAAAAATAATTAATAAATTTTATAAATAAAAATAAACAAACATGCATTTGCACGTTGTTTGTATCTCGTACATATAAATATACTAGATACAAACAACGTGCAATATGCACGTTTGCTTAGTTTTATTTATAGAATTTATTAATTATTTTTATCAAATTTATATTAATGTGATATAAATTAGAAATAAATATCCAATTTTAATTAAATAATTTATTTATTTTTGTTTAAGTTTATGTTTGTTCTAGTTTTTGAATTTGGAAGTGACAATAATAGATTATATTATATATTTAATATAATATTAAATATTATACGTGGATTTTAAATTTAAATTTCTTGCTAATTTTTTTTTTAAAATAATTTGTTGCTAATTTACAGTAGATTATTTATATGTTTAATATAATATTATTATAATAAGTGAGTTTAAGTTTAATTAAATTTTATTGAAGTTATAAAATGTATGATTTTATTATTTTTAAATAATTATCATTATAATATATCTAAAAAATATTATTTTTTAATTTATTTAATTATTTATTATTTTAAAATAATTATCATTGTAAAATATCTAAAAAATATCATATTTTAATTTGTTTAATTATATATTATTTATTGTAAAATATCTCAAACATATCCTACTTTAATTTTTTTTAATTATTTATTTTATTTTATTTAAATTTAAGTGTTTACAAACTATCGTTAAATATAAGAATATTTAGTTAAAGTTAACCTTTAAAAAATAAAAAACCGTTAAAACCAAGAATTTCCGTTATCTACACACTTATTATATATAGAGATAATACTGATATAAATTTTAATTTATTTTTTAATTCATGTGTTTTTATTATTTTTTAAAATAATTTAATAAATAAAATGAATTTGATTATGACTTTCCTTTGGATCGATAATCATTGGTTTTTATATGTATACTAGATATGCTTAGTTTTATATTTATAGAATTTATTAATTTGTATTATTTTTATATAAATTTTAAATAAATAAATAATATTATATATAAAAAATGACATAAGATATATTTTATTAAATATTTAGAATATTTCGTTAAAATTAACCAAAAAAAATTAGTTTTTTATAGAATAAATATATACTCACTTAAAAATGTCACAATTCATTATTTAAAATTAAAGAGAGTACATTAACTTGATTGTCGATCCATTAGAGAGATTAGTTTAAATTAGAAATATATTTAAACTTAAACTAATGGTATTTAATCAATTAATAAATAATTTGATCAATAATCAAATATTAATATATCTGAATATATAAATGAGATTTTTGGTAGATAAATGAGATTCTCATAATAAATATATATATTTATATATTCATATATATCCTAAAAAAAGAACTATAGATTTGATGCGTTATAATTTTTTCAAATTTGATTATTCAAAGTGTTGTTAGCAATTATCGTGTTAGAATTGAATTGAAACTATTTTAAAAGATATTTTGCATTTGTATTAATTTTAAATTTGATATAAAATTTAAAATTTAAATACATATATTAATAATATTTTATTATGAAAATAGATAATATCAGATATTATTTTTTATTTTATCATCAAATTTATTTGAAATTAAAAAATCCTATCACCGACATACTATAGTAATTGAATGTAGTGGCTTATAAATACTAGCTATAGGCCAATATTATTTATTTTCATTTTCTTTTCTCTTCTTAATTTTGATCTTTTTCTTTTATATATATATTCTCATTTTTTGAAGAATATTTAAAGATTTTAATCTAAGAAGTTTGAAAAAATGGGAAAGAGAAAGTCAAGGAAGCTAAAGCCAGCTTCAAAGAAGAAGATTAAAGCTTTCCAAAACTTTTGATTGCCCATTTTGTTCTGATAAAGATAGTGTTGAATGTACTTTGTCTAATTACCTGTTTGGATCTTGTGTTTTGACAAATTACTATTTGGACCATGTGTTTTTTAAAATAGTTCAAGTATACCCTTAAACCCGATTTTGATCAATTTTTTTTGAACTAAAATCACAAATAATTCGTCAAACTAACAACTCAGAACAAAAATATAGTCATTCTGCCTATGAAATGTGATGTTATATTCAATTTTGTGTTAATCAAAATCGGGTTTAGGGACCTATTTGAACAATTTTACAAAACACATGGTCCAAAAACTATGGTTCGTGATTGGAAAACTATATTTTCAAAAAGTAGAATTCTGAAATGAAAATCTGGATTAAATGTTTGAAAACATGTTTTTGAAAATGTGATTGGTTCACTATCTGTAAATTGTTTTTGAACTTTAAAAAGTTGAATATGTGTTGGGTAGAAAATATGAAAATATAATCCAACCAAAATAGAGTTGAATTTAAAAACTATTTTAATTTAATATTTATTTAACAAATGTTACTTGATATTAAATTTTAATTTACCAATAAATTTAGTTAAATAAAATTTAAAATTAGCTCATTGATTAAATATTAAATAATAGTTCATTCACATCTATTTTTTTTTAATTTTAAATTAAAGTTACATTATTTTAATTGACTAGGATTATATAAAAAAAATATTTATTATTTATATGGTTAAAACTTAATGTCACGCTATATATATAAAATGCATTACTCAAATTTTTTAAAACAAAGTTATATATATAGTATTTTCATTATATACGAAATCAAAAAGATATACATATATAACTAATTCAATTGACAATTAGAATATATATATATATATATATATTAGATACAATTAACTTGCAAGGCAAGTTTACTTAGTTTTATTTATAGAATTTATTAATTATTTTTATTAAATTTATATTAATGTCATATAAATTTAAATAAATATCTTATTTTAATTAAATAATTTATTTATTTTTGTTTAAGTTTATGTTTGTTCTAGTTTTTGAATTTGGGAGTGAGAACCAGAGATTATATATTATATATTTAATGTAATATTAAATATTATATGTGGATTTTAAATTTAAATTTTTTGCTAGTTTTTTTTAAAAGTAATTTGTTGCTAATTGACAGCAAATTATATTATATATTTAATATGATATTATTCTATTAAGTGGGTTTAAATTTAATTAAAATTTATTTAAGTTATAAAACGTATGATTTTATTATTTTAAAATAATTATCATTGTAAAATATCTGAAAAATATCATATTTTAATTTATTTAATTATTTATTATTTTTAAATAATTATCATTGTAAAATATCTCACAAATATATTATTTTAATTTTTATAATTATTTATTTTATTTTATTTAAGTTTAAGTGTTTACAAATTACCGTTAAGTATAAGAATATTCTATTAAATATAAGAATATTCCGTTAAAGTTAACATTAAAAAAATAAAAACTGTTAAAACCAAGAATTTCCGTTATCTACACACTTATTATATAGAAGAGATAACTAATATATATATAACAACCAACTTTCAGGTGAAGTGTAGAATGTAATTACACTTTCGGGTCACAATAGAAAAGATTTTTTATTGGAATAAATGAAAATGTGATATTTGCGTTTTCTGTTTTTAGCTTAATTTTAGAATTTAAATTTGAAAACAGTTTCTGAAATCATTCAACCAAACAAGTTTTTATATGGGTCCCACTGATTTTGTAATTTCAAATTCATAAAATTGTATTTGGATCCTGAACCAATTAGGTCCTAATTTGTCAAAACACTAGATCTAAATAGGTAATGAGATAAAACACATGATCCAAAAATGTATAAACCCTTATTATACTTTTATATCTAATTTTTTTTTTTGGTCATTTTGTGTTTGCAGTTTTGACAGAACCAATAGATATGTAAGTACAATTATTTAATGTTTCTCAAATGAAACATTTACATATATCACATTCCTATAAATAAGATGATTAACATGGACTTTTTGTGTTTTTTTTTGTTTAGATATATATCATGAATGGTTAGATGAGTGTGAAAGAGTTAACAACACTACCCAATAATAAATAGTTACACATCAAAAACACAATGATACTGAATTTTATTGCTTTATGCTCATTTATTTTGTAATTTTATTATGAATTCTTTAATTAAACTTATGATTGATTTATAATTTTGTTTTGAGAACTTTACATTTATATACACTTAAATGAAAAAATAAATTTAAGGTGGCTTTGATAAAATCCTTAAATGATTCAATTTCTATATCTATATTTATCTACAAGCAACATCCAATAGAAAATTTAGTGAAAAAAAAAACACCCAATATAAAATTGATATGTCCAAAAGTAGTATTTATCAATCTAACTTAATTTTCATGAACAATATAAAATTAACTCCCCACTTAAATTAACATGGAATTTTTGTGTTTTTTTTTTTTATATAGAAGAGATATAAATATAATAATTAACAAATAACAATTGTTTTCTATCTGTATCGAAGTCTTATATTGATTTTGGAATGCTTCGATTACAAGGAAAACTAACTATATATAAATAATAAAGATCAAGAAACATATTAAATTTTTTTTAGAAAATAAATTATATATATTTAGAGAACAAACATGGAGAAAAAGGAAGGATATAATATTGTTGAGACTACCAAATATTCCATGTTTATATATATATTTTTATATATATATATATAAGTTAATTAATTATGAGATGCCAATGCATATATAAATATTTATATATATATATATATAATTGAATGTTTATGCATGCATGTTGAGAAACTATTAATAATTAACATTATCTTTCTGAAAGTCTCTACTTTTACAAGTTGCATACATATTAATCTATATATAGAGATATTTAATATATATATATATATTAAATGCACACAAGAGATTTGTCAAATATGTACACATAGTGAGATCTGTTATCATTATTAACTAATAATAATTAATAATCCATGCCTTAATTATCTATATATAAATAAATAGATTAACTAATAAAACAGATTAGATTATAGTTGAGTTCAGTCACTTTTATAATTTAATCATTTTTATGGGTTGAGTTTGCTGAGAAAGGCTTTGTTGGATTCCAGTTAGCTTTTTTATTTTCTCCTTTTTAATTTACTTTGTGGAAAGTAAAAAAAATTAAAGTATGTTATGAAAAAAAGACATCAGTCATACACCTAGCTAACACTATATACTACTTTACAGAACATTTATATTAATATTTTGAGAGATATTACTATATGGGCTTTAAAAAGAGTTTTTCTTGACTGACTATGAGACTCTTCTGTATTCTCGATCCGCGAATAATTTTCGTAATGATCTTTTTTATGAACGTGAATTTCGTAGTTATTTAGAGCATCTTACAAATTTTTAAAAAATTTCGAATAATTTACAGTGCTAAAAATTAGGTTCAAAACAGGTTGTTATAAGCGTTATAAATTTTTTTATCCGTGTGTAAAACAACATATTTGAACTTAATTTTTGGCACTGTAAAATATTCAGAATTTTCTGAAAATTTGCAAGATAACCTAAAGAAATACAAAATACATAGTCATAAAAAAATAGTACCAAAAATGGGTCAAGAATACACAAAAACTCCATCGGTATGGGTCTTTTTGAAGCTACGAATTTCCCTAAATATTTTTAGGAAAATTCTCCTATAGGGGCTTCACTTTAAGCCCTACTAATAGGACTCTCAGTATTTACAACCTGTGAACAGTTTTCGATTCGATTTTTTTTATGACCGTGTATATTGTAGCTATTTAGAGCATCTTGCAAATTTTTAGAAAATTCCGAATAGTTTACGGTACCGAAAACTAGGTTCAAACATGTTGTTTTCCACATGCATAAAAAAAATTAGTCACGCGTGCAACAACATGTTTGAACCTAGTTTTCGGTACCGTAAACTATTCGGAATTTTCTAAAAATTTGCAGGATGCTCTAAATAGCTACAATATACACGGTCATAAAAAAAATCGAATCGAAAACTGTTCACGGGTTGAGAAACACTAAGAGCCCTATCGGTAGAATTTAAAGTGAAGCCCCTACATAAAAATTATCCAATATTTATATGCGTATGACTATATATGAGCAACCTTTCGAAAATCAAAACAGATCCCTTTAAAAGATTTCTTTTTTAATTTTTTAATTTTTTTTATGAGTTACCAATTCCAATGGCCAAAGAAGCATCTTATTTAACTGTAACAAAAAATATGACATTAAAATGAGAAGAGAATAAATATATATTGCTTTATGCACACATGTCAACATATATTTTAAAAAAAAGAGAAATATTTGTTTTTAAAAAAATTAACTTATAGCCAGTTCATAATAGGTTAACCTATAATATTAATAATCAGTAGTTTTTGGTATATATATACAAGATATTATCATTATAACACAGAATAATCAGTCTTTACTTGTATAGAAAGCAAAATTATGAAATACATATGTTATATATAAAATATTTATATAATTGCAAGTGGACGTATATGTGATAATTATAAGCCCATGCACGTTAAACCTAGCCATAAAGGAATATATAAAATATAGGATAAATATTATTTTGGACCTTGTGTTTTACAAAAATTATCGATCGAACCTCGTGTTTTGTTAAATGATTATTTGAGACCTTGTGTTTCGCAAAATAGAACAAAACAGTATCTTATACTCAATTTTGGTAAAAAAAAATTCAAATATAATCTTTCATTCTCAGCTTATCGACCATTTTTCTTTTTTCTCTAAACTCATTGCATCACTAATGATCCGATAATTAATTTTATAATTGAAAATATTTTGACCAAAATTAGGTATAAGGTGCTATTTTGTTTCATTTTGCAAAACGTATAGTCCGAACTATCATGTAACAAAGCACAGAGATCGATCGATAACTTTTGCAAAACACATGGTCCAATATAATATTTGTCATGAATATATAAATATAACTGCATGTATTTATTTATATATAGAATTATAAGCTGCAATTATATATTGACGAACACATTAATTTATGATACAAGTGATTTGATGAAAATATCAAACAAAAAACTTTTCAGTTATGTATTTAATTACATTGTAAATAAGTAAAAACTTATAGTAGTAACCTCTATAATTGAAAACCTTTTCGTGTTGAACTAAGTAAGATTCCATCGATTTGATACGTTTTCCAAAATTTAATTAATGATCAATTCAATATATAAATGTTAAAAAAATCAATATAACTCCATTCATAAGTGCTAATTAGATTGATTATATATTTATATAGTCGGTTAGGTGAGTCACCAACTCAAATAATACAATTAGGTTTTATCATAATACAAATAGTAATCGGTGAAAATGGCCTATTTTTAGAGTTATTTTACACTTTGATTTAGTTTTGATAAATTTTTGCAAAATGATATTTGTCTAAAATTTCGACTAATTGTCTAAATTTTTCGACCACTTATCTGAAAAATTTCGAATACCTATCTCGAGTGTTGAATGTCTTTTTACAAAAAATAATCAAAATTAGTACAAAGTACAAAATAATTTTTAAAAAAATAGATTATTTTGCCAAAAAAAACCTTATTACAAATTTAAGTAATAATTTTATAAGTTGTATCTAGTGTTACTATGATAAGGTACAATAAAAAAGTTAATTTACTAGACAAAATTTACAATATAATTTGGTAATAGAGAGATCTCAACTGACTCTTTTGCACATCTACCATAAAGAAAAAGAAAAATCCGATATGATCATCTTTAATAATGTCCAAGACCATGCTTTTGCATGCTTCGCACGTGCGAGAGATATGTAGATGTATATATATATATATATTTATATAAATATTATATACATATACATATAGATAAATGAGATGAACAGAAAGTTCTACACCGACAAAGACAAGGTAGAGTGAGATAATTAATTAAGATTAGTTAATATAGTCATCTAATACATATAATATATATATATCTATAAAGCCTATTTATACGGTGCAACTCAAAGAAAAATGTACAAATTTTTCGGTGCGAATTTTTTTTTATGATGGTGTATATTGTAGTTATTTAGAGCTTCCTGTAAATATTTAGAAAATTCTGAATAATCTATAGTACCGAAAAAACAAGGTTCAAACAAGTTGTTATACGCGTGATTATCTTTTTTATGCTTGTGAAAAACAATATGTTTGAATATAATTTTCGGTAAATTAAATTTTTCAAAATTTTTTAAAAATTTACAAAATACTCTAAATAACTATAATATACACAGTCATATAAATTTTGCGTCAAAAAATATTCACGGATTATAAAAAAAAAAATCACACCGAGGCACCTCATTTTGTCAGATGGACTAAAGAAATTCCCAATCTATATATATATAATAATTAAGTGAAAAAATAACACACATAAATATTAAAAACGTGATTGGGTATTAAAAGCCTGTCATAAAACAGCACCAAAACACATGAAAACTATTATTATTATTACTATTAGCTGTATAGGTTATCCGTACGTGTATTTAATTATGTATTTATATATATATAACAATTAATCCTTTATTTATTAATAGGTTCAGTCACAAAGACAGTGTTTGGATGTTTTTGTGTCAGAAATAATCACTTTTCTAACACTATTAATATACTTTTCAATAACTATACATACAATTAAATTAGTTTGGTGTTTGTTTTTTCCTCCTAATGGTCCAAAATTCTAACTTCTATAACTCATGTTACTATTTACTAATCAAATCTAATTATTAGTAATTAATTTAATATAGTTTTGATTTTTGGTTTTGGAGTTTTAATGTCCACAACAAACTATATTTTTTTTTCTTTAATTATAACTTTTGATTTTTGGCTGACTTTTATTAATTTAGTTATACTTCCATGAAGGGACAAACTTTTAATTGGGTTGCTCTTTGTTAAATGGTATTGATTGGGGAGTTGTTTAAAAAAATTATAATTTTTTTTTATCAATAATATTAATTTCAATACAATATTTTTTAAAATTACTTGTAGTAATAGAAGAATTTTGTTTAGAGAAATAAGTGGCTGTGTTACTGTTCATATTATAATTGGAGCTCGATATAGAAAAATAAGCTACACCTACTCATGAGTAGGGTTGTTGCAAAAATTTGCAACCCGCCTAACTTAAATAACCAGCCCAAATTAATTCGAAAAAATTGATAAAAAATGTAACTTGAAAAACTTGACCTTCATTTCAAACTGCTTAATTATCATATTAGGCGGGTTGAAATTTTTCACAACCCGCCCAATGTAACCCGACTAGCGCCAATTAAGGTTTGTTTACTTTTTTTAATTTTATATTTATTTAGTTATTAATTATACATAGTCATGAGTCTTTTACACTTGCAAAGAGTTGGCCTAAATATTTTTTTTGTGTCATTCTACTTAATATAAAATCATTATGATTGGACATTCACTTGGTATAAATTATGACCGAAAATAATTCAATTGATTTAGTAGACCATATATTATATATTTTAGTTCTCGGAAAGATCTCAGTTTTCGTAAAGCTTTTAATTATTGACTATCGTTTTAAGTAAAATATTAATATAAGATATTATATGGTGTCCAATACTACTTAAATTGTCATATTATATGTGATTGTATTCAACAATTTTAATAATTTTATTTATAATTATAATGGACGAGACCTAATTTTAAATTCAACCACTCATAATATGTCACTTCAAATGGTATTGGATGCCATATTGAAACTTTCACTCATTGGATTTGTTGTCTCCAATTATGTTACATATTTTGGCATTAGAAATCTAAATAATAAAGCAATAATTACAAGACATTATTATTCTCTTAATTTTTTTTTTATCAATGATGAAATTATTAGCAAACAATCCTTTTAAGTTTTTGTTAATTTTACTCTCTTATTGGTATGATTATTAACTTTTTATTTTATTTAATAATATGTTTGAATGGATTATTAAATCAAGGTACTAAAAAGAAGCCAACTTAGAACTTTTCACTCCTGTTACCAATACAAATAGTCAAATATAAATATTAAAACATAAAGACCAAATGGTAAAAATATAAATATATATATTTATATGGTGAATTAAAATACACTTGAGACAAATGTAAATCTACCAAATAAATATTTTTTTTGTTTTTTAGTTCTCCATGTACTACTCGATTTGACATTTTCAATTAATTCAATAACGAATATTATATTTTGTGAAAATTTGATGAGAATCTTTTCTTTTAAAAAAAAATATTGTACAAAACTTACCAAAATTGATAGAAATAAATTCAAAGGCACACAATCCTGGAATTCAGTTGGAGAAAACACCATGTAAAGAAATTGATAAGAACAAAGTACCTTCCATTCCATATAAAGAATTATTATTGGAAAAATAAAAATAAAGAAATCTCACTCTAGAGAGTGATTTTAATGGAAAAAAATATAAAAAATAATAGTTACATTGGGCCATGTTCTATTTATTTCTCATTAAATTATTAAATCAGGAAGAACATATTTTAATTCATATTTTTTTATCACATGTGTTTTGGACTTAATCCTACTCATTTTCTAGTAAGGCCAACTCCAATTGCTTATATATAAATATATACATATATAGATATATAAATAATACTTTCTTTGGTATGTGGTTGTTTGTTTGTTTGTAAAGAATTTTGCTTAATGAATTTGGCTTAAGATACGATCAACATCCCAGTTGTTTTCCAAGGGACAAGCTAAAACAAAAAACACTAAATATATAAAACTATATAATATAATATAATATAACAATTTAAATATTTTGAACCAATAAGCTAAGTTGCCATGTTTGGAGAAAAAAATACTTGCACGCTACTTGGTTATGAATTTTTATTTATATTAAATAAATTAATAGACAGTTAGTAGTTAACACTAATGATTAATAATATATTTTGAAATCATTATTATTATTATTTTTTAGTTTAGTTTTTGTTTCTTCATTTTGTCTCATCCAAACAAGTGCAAGCCACTACAAATAACTATATTTTATTGGGTTTCTATTGTAATTAATATTGAGAAAGTCTACTACTCAACACCTCTCCTTAGTTGGTGCAAATACACATATTTTATATATAATAAATTAAAATTTTGTTTGTATAAATTAATTGAGCAAATGCAAAATAAACATCTCATCTGTGCTGATGCCATGTGAAGATGTGGTCTTCCAAGCTAACTTGCTATATTAAAAATTACAGCTAGAATATTTTAGTAGTTCATACTACTACATTATAAAAACAATAAAATGGAACATATATTTAGTAAGTAAATGTAAAATGTTATAAATAGTCAATGGTGTTATTATATTGATTAAGTATAGAGTTGAAAAGTCTCATATGGGTTTTGTTGCTTCTTGGAAAATGACTCTTTTGGTATCCAGTGTTTTATCGAAAGATAGACTTAATATTATTTGTTTTCAATAACTCTTATCCAATATCCTGTAATTTGAAATCATACATACTTGACATCCTGAACTCAAATTTAGTCAATAAAATTTTATTAATATGACCAAATTGTTTTTAATTATATGAGTTTTAAATCCAAATTTAATTACTTGATTACATATAATTAATGATAATTTAAAGCCTGATTGGTATCTATTTTAGATACAATCTTTTGTTTTGGAATACTTAAAATACGTGGAGCCCATCATAATCTTTAATTGGTGGACTGTTTTTTAAAATAAAATTCAAAACTGTATCCTAATTTTATGAAGGAAAATTGAAAATGAAAAAATCATGTTTTCTCACTTTCTAAATTTTTTTTCTAAAAACCCTAAAACCAAATTCTAATGACAATACAATATTGTTATGAATTTAATCAATGCATTATTATTAAATTTTAATTTATCAATATTATTAAATTTTACTTAATTAAATCTATTGATAAATCAAAATTTAAAATCATACAACCTGTGTATATAAAATATATAAAATTAAAATAATATTTAGATTCAACTGAACCAATCACATATTCAGTTTCTGTTATATTTTCAAATTTAATACCAATCATAAATTCAGTTTTTTAAAAGTCAAAAACAATTTACAGACATCGAACCAATCACATTTTCATAAACATGTTTTTAGTCACTAAATTCAGATTTTCATTTCAGAATCTCACTTTTCAAAAATACAATTTTCTAATTACGAACCAATCAAACCCTTAGTCATGTTAATAATTTTTTTATTGATCAAATTTGAGTTTAGGGTACCAAGTATGAACAATTTCAAATTATAGGGTATCAAATTAGCATTATTGAAAACATAAAATATCAAATTTGTATTTTGATAAATCACAAGGTACCAAATAAGAATATACATTTTTTTGTATTATCTTCCCCTGCTTTTTTTTTCTCTGAAAATGTACCAAAAATCTCTTAAAACTCTCACATGGGCTTTGGTTGTTTAATGGGTCCCTTAGCAAAATAGTAAAAACTTTGGGTCCCTTCAAGATGATGTGGCTGTTAATTTTTCAAAATCTTTAACAAAATAATCAAGTACATGAATTCAATTGATATACCTCATGGCTGATATCTCTCCTATGTATATATTGAAACCTTAGCTGTTTAATTGGGTTTAATGTTGTTTTATGAGATATGTTTTTCCCTAATTTGTTCAAATGTAACTAAGGAAAACCTGTTTGTTTTAAATTTTGGAGATGAGTAATGGAAAAAAATAATAAATAAAATTCATGTGGCTAATGTGCTGTGAGGTGACTTGTGGTTCTTATATAATTATGCTCAATATATGAGCTTGACATGACTCATATACTTTGAAAAAGTATTAGAGTGGTATTGCACCGGCAAGACAAACTTATTTTGGTTATACAACAAGTTTTCTTACTTTGGTCCTTGATGCTCTAATGAAATTTATAATATAACCCAACACAGAAAGAAAGCAATTATTTCAAAGAAATTCTTATTTCTAGACCCTAAAGACTGCTTCAACTATCATAGCCTCATTATTATTTTTCTTTTTTCAGTGAAATACATATGATCATTCACATCATACTACTGCAGAGCAATACAACAAGAGAATGAATAAGGAAGAAAAAGAATCCACCCGAGAGAGTTGGATCGAAATCACAAAATAACAAAGGAAAATGTCAGGAGATATCCAATGAATTGATATTTGACCTAAAACATATATTAAGTGTTATCTTCCAGAAGAAATGGGTTCTGATTGCTGAAAGGACTCACCTCAAGGAGCTAGTAAGCAAATTCAAGTAAAACCAAAATGAACTAGTAATCTCTGCCATTGCTCCCTCCTAGATGGGACTGAGATAGTTAGCAAATCGACCTGCATCAAAGGGGGGAGAAATTATCGAACAAACGGATTAATTTTCCCGGATAACTAACAATTTACCAAGCTGAATCTGATGGCGCAAACATATATTGGCATGTAAAGCAGTCATTACTGAAATTAGATCCTTCTTCCCCTTCATTGAAAATAGGAAATGCCATGGTAAATATCAGCTTTAGCACACATTCAATTAATTGTCTCAACTTCCTAGGTGCCCTACCCTCTGGTCCCAAACATCAATAATCAAACAGCAAAATAAAAAAACTAGCATGGAATCCTATTATCCACATTAAAACCACCAACTATTCCTCTGTAAAAAAAAATTCATGCAGATATAAGTATAATGGTTCACTTTTTCAACGATTCATTGCATACTAAGATCTTGTTTGAACTATAGTGGTGTGCTACATTTAAATGATCAACATTGTATAACGATTTTCCCCATAACTAAACATAGATTAAAAGTATATCACATACATCACACACACACACACACAAACCTGCACTTAAGCAGACATATGTGTCTCTGTATGCAAAGAACCAAATATAGCTTACTGCATAAAACTACAAAACACAGACTGAAAGAGGAAAGATGAAATTAAGTAACAAACTGAGGCCTAACCACATCCTAAGTTGATAAGACTATAGCGGCAACACAGAAAAATTTGTTCTATGTATACAATGTAGATTTATAATTGAATTGGCTTGGTACAAGGTACATCTAGCTGAGAGCAATTTGAAGCCTAAATTCTGCACAATCATCTTATACAAGAAAAGCTACTAGTTAGGCAATCTAACAAGTCAAAACAATACTCATGGAAGATAATGGAACTGGAAGGATAAAGATTACCCAGTTAAAATCTTACTATTACAACTTCCTATTTACTAACTACACCTCATACTGCTCAGTGACCTCATAAGTTTAGACACTAAAGTTCAACATGTTTCTTTTTCTCTTGATACTAGTCCTCCCACTGAACCTTACAGTCTTCCCAAAGTAAGAAACTAGCATATTAATAGGTAGGTACCATGAGAAATCCAACCCATCTCATGGGAGCAAACTATGACTTGTTGATTAGAGTAAAATGAAGCCTAATTGAAATACAATTCAAATGAAGTAGAATTTATCACCAATTGGGTATGTTTTCGATCAGCCATGCCAAGAGCAAGTCTCAATCATTCTAACATTATATGTGAGTACATATATATATATACTATTTAAATTGAATAAATACAGCCGAAATTATGTAAAAGAACTCAATTTGAAAAGAAAGGGAAAATAACAAACCTTCGGAAGACGAGGCGACGTCGTTGGGGAGCTTCGAGACAAGGCAGGCGGAAGCTATGGCGCTATGAAGGGGTATAAAAGAGCTCAATTCTCGCCGCAACAGCCTTTGAATTCATTCAATAACCAAATTTATCATACAATTACGTACAAAAACTCATGCGAAAATGACGACGAAGGAGGAATACCTCAATGGAGAAGAGGAGATTCGAGCCTGAGGAGGCACGAAAGGTGATCGAATCGAAGGTCTTGGTGGCGCTGAGACTCTTGGGGTGGCTCTTAACAAGGCGCGAACCGCCATTGTTGATCTACCAGATACTGAAGCTGCCATTTCCTGCTCTCTTCGCTACGTATTTTCGAACCCTGGAACTCGGGGACCAAGAGAAACCCCCGTAAAACCCACCTTTCTCCTTTCGGATCATGGGCTTTCTAATTCTCTTATTGGGCCAGGTCGTGCGTGATGGGCCGTTGGAAGTTACCACTTTCAAATCAAACTAAAGATTTTTACCTTTTTTTCTTATTAGGGATTTTAACGCCTAAGCTTTACCATGTATGGCAATTCAATAAGAATTGTTTTAGGGTGTGTTTGGAAACAACCGTGTAATTACTAGGATATAGTAATTATATATCTGATTAATTACACTATATTTTAAAATACAAGATGTGTTTGGATATCAAGTGGTAGTTACTTATAAATTCTTATTGTTATGTTTGACAAAACAGTTAGTAATTATACAGAAAAATAATATTATGTAATAAATATATTTTTAAATTGATATCAATTAGTAATTACACCAAATTCTCATAAGGGGCTATGAGAATTTGAGAGTATAATTGGGACCCCTCAATTAACTCAAATTACATAGTAGTTGTGTAATTACATGGTCAGACAAACACGGAAAATCGAATAATTACTCTGAATTACACCAAATTCCAATTATAGAGTAGCTTTCCAAACGCACCATTAGATAATTGTCGAGCCCTTGACTTATATAATCAGTTGAATTAAGTTTTTGTTAATGATGTTTTATATATGCTAGGTGCAATGGTTAGTTTTATTATGTTTTTATCATATAAATTTTAAATAAATAACAATATTACATATAAAAGAATGACAAAACATATTCAAAGAAAAATTAATTAAAATATTGTTTATGATTTTTTTTGTTAAATAATATGATAACTTTTTAGATCACAAACTACCATATTTAAGATACAAAACATTTATGATATTATTTAAATCACACATCAATAATTGGAGAAGAAGCTTGTTTATTATTGATAAAAGAGAAATGTTATTCTAATTTATTATGTAGTTACACAATCATACTACATGTATACACACGACACTTACATATAATATATTATTCAATATGAATATATATATTTACATAAGTTAGATTAAGTAATAAAAAATAACATGTTTTTTTATATATAAATGATGAATTTCTTAATAAAAATTAAGATTTCATTAATATAATAATGATATTTTATAACATTTGAATTTATATTAATATATTTATTAAATACCTAGTTTTGTATTAAATATTAGGCTATTTATGATTTTTGCGTCCGAACTATGACCAATATATTATTGTGCCCCCTGATTTTTTGGAGCCGTTAAAAATTACTTTCGAACTATTCACAATGTTGTAAAGTGGGACTTTTCTTAAGTTTTATATTATGTGACTAACGCATTGCAGACTTATCATTTCATATATTGGATTCAAATCAATCATCAAAAAAATTTGTATGATACTTATAATTTCAAATACAGTCTGGCATAAAACTTTATATTTACAAAAATTTACATCTAGAATGCTTCATCATCCACTGATGATCTTGTGATTGGAATTGACCATCTTCCCAAATGAGTTGTATAATTTATGCATCGGATAACGCCTCTTCCGACAGGGCTATTGGGGAAATATTACTCCCGAACTATTCACAATGTTGTAAAGTGGGACTTCTGTTAAGTTTTATACTATGTGGCTAACGTATTGCAGACTTGTGATCTCATTGGATTCAAATCAATCATCTAAAAATTTTGTATCATACATATAATATCAAATACATAATCGGGCATAAAACTTAATATTTACAAAAATTTACATCTAGAATGCTTCATCATCCACTGATAATCTTGTGATTGGAATTGACCATCTTCCCAAATGAGCTGTATAATTTATGCATCGGATAACGCCATTTCCGGCTGGGCCATCGGGGAAATCAACGATGCTGATGCTTCCGGAGTCAAGATGAAATGATCCCATCCATTCCTTTGTCAGATTCAGGCAGTGCACCATTAGTGCGATGTTAATTGCAGGATCACCAACCACAACAACAACTCTATCTGCTTCACCTTCACTGGCTAGTTCCTCGAGCAGATATTCCCATGCTTTCTCTGATTGTTCCCACACTGCCGAAAGGATCGAGTCCTCGAAACCATTTAAACAACCATGCTGAAGAGGTGGAACCACACTGGAGTCCTGTGAAAGGAAAAAGGAAAGAGTAAACTAAAGAGAATAATCCTATCATGTGTTTGATTTTTCATTTGATGTATAGTTCATTCTCTCAAGAAAATAAACCATAGAATTTTAGCAAAGAAATGTCCATTCCATTGGTGGTAAAGTATGAGAACTGAATTTGGTTCAGTATCTTAATACATAGAGTTGAGATATTTGCCTTATTTGATTGCTGAAGGATGTTTTCAACATCCAGGTTCTGTGTTTGCTTCATTTCCACATACCGAGGCACGCAGTCAGCTCCCAAGCATTCGGCAGCTTCTTGTACCTACAATCAACTCGATCGATGATTAACAGACAGCATGACATGATTGAAGTATTCTCTAACATAAGTAAGAGCCTACTCTGGAGATGGCATTGGCTGTTTCGACACAAGCACTCTTTGGACTGCTAATAATAGAACTAACTTTCGTATCAAGAAGTAGCTCAGCAATTTTCTGGGACTGTAATATATCAAATCAACAGTAGCACATTAGATTTGGTAAAGTAATATATACTTGTCAAACACAGAAACCAGGTGTATACACCATATACCTGTATAACACCAAGCATGTTCATAGATTTATCCCCAGATAAAGGATTGCTAGCCTGTTGAACAATGAAGGAAACCTTAAAACATCTATAAAAGATGTTCAACATGATTTAGCTGTCAGAAAGTTTGTGTCAGTTTGATTGTACAAATTTGAAGTTACAGGAATCAGATGATTATCCTCACTGACATAAGTACTCATAGGTAACTATTCTAAGCTTGACTCACTTTTCAACTCTGAATTTACCTTTACACACAAATTGATCTTTGTAGTAAACTGAAATTTTAAACTCATATATTTTAGCTTACTAGTGAAGACTGCATTATTACAATAGCAACTTGACCACATATTAGAACGAACCACAACCCCTCAACTAACAATTTAACAACTTACAACTCAATTTCAAAGAGAAATCAAAATCCTGTACTACTGATAATTTTTTTCGACTGAATGCCGAAATTCATTTTTTCCAAACCATTGGATCACATAAGCAAGGAACATAAAATGGCTCGAAACTAAAATGCTATTTCTAGTTTATCAAAATTCATACCTCTACATTAGTTTGTGTAAATCCATGGCACACAAGTATGAACCTCTTGCTTGTTTTCCTTCCTCCAGAACTTCCACCTACAGGTGAGTTTGGTGTCTGCATTATATATTTAATACCATTTAGTGGATAAACTTAACCAGTTACACAAATCAGAAATGCATGGTTAGCTTTAACCAAGTTAAACCACTAAGATGATCATTAAAAATTTTATTCTGATCCATTTCTGAAGATAGCAACCTTCTTCAACCATGAATTTGGATTAGAAAACACAATATGATACCTGATTTAAACGATTAAGACAAATAGATGGCGATCCGCCCTCAATTTTTGGAGTGAAATCCAAAACACTCACTCCACAATTGCTCTGAAGCAATACCCTAAAATACTCAGTTCCTAATCCTGAAATGGGGTTAAATGTTTTAAGTTAGTACCAAAACCACACTCGAAAACACGAAAAAAGACTGAATTGTTTATAACTTTATCAAGAATTAGTACCAATAGCAGTAGCAACAAGAGCCTGATTAACAGCATTGTGAGCAACCACAAGAACAGACCTCCCCTCATGTTCAAGTATCTTGTCCCAACAATTCCTAGCTCGATCCCATAACTCTCTCACCGGATAATGCCCGTCGATGTTGAAATTCGCAGCATCCACCTGCCATTTTCGAAAAGCCTCCCCAAATTTTGCTTTCCCTTCGTGCTTTAAAAGCCCCTAAAGTAATCAAAATCCCCATTCAACAAAATTAGAAGTTTTCTCTCAAACCCAATTCGCGAAAATGTTCGTATAAGAAAAACAGAGCTTACTTGAAAGGAATACAAGTCGATTTCTCTCAAATCCAAATCAGTAATCACTTCCTCTCCCCGATTACCCCAAATAATCTCAGCAGTTCTCTTCGATCGCTCAAGAGGACTAATCCAAAAACAACAGTAAGTGACCACGGGAAAATTCTAGGGCAAAAATCATTTACCGAAAAAGAACAAACAAACAACCCAACCCAACCTGGAGAAGCAAACATCGAAGGCGTCATCGATGAGCATTTGCCTCGAGGTCTCGGCTTGAGCCTCGCCTTTCTTGGTGAGAACAGAGAAATTGGAGCTCCCTTGGATCCGGCCCTCCTCATTCCAAGTGCTCTGGCCGTGCCTCACCAGAACAACTCGCTTCGCGGCCTTGATCGGCGGGAACGGCACCGGCGTGTGGAGAAGTGGGGTCTCTTCGTCGGATGAGCTGTGGAGCTCTTGGAGGGTTGAACAGGGAGCAGTGAAACGAGGAGTATGGTTATGGCGTGTGGGAGTGGTGAAGAAGACGATAGAAGGAGTGAGAGATATCATTTTTGGCGCTCAGTTCAGTTGAAGCAGTTAGCTTTGTCAGTTATTTTGTATGGTAACCGTTGATTCTTCTCTCAACCAAGACGACGAGGGAGAATGTGATAAAACGACACTTGCCTAATAATGTAATAATACCTTCTTTTTTTTTTATATAACTTTTTGTAATAAAAATTAAGGAATTTACTCATTTGTTAACTTTTTTTTTTTTTTTTGCAAAGTATCATTTTAGTACCTTCTGTTTTTAATAATGTTCCCCTGTATTTTAAAATTATACATATTTGATACCCTAAATTCAGATTTGATAAATAAAATTTTATCAATATGATCAAACTGTCATCAATTATATGTAATTAAGTAATTAAATTTAAATTTAGAATTACATAATTGACAGCAGTTTGATTAAATTGGTAAAATTTTATTAATTAAATTTGAGTTTAGGGTACCAAATATGTACGATTTTAAAATACAGGATACTATATGAGCATTATTGAAAACAGATGGTACCAAAATGATACTTTACAAAAACACAAAGTACCAAATAGTTACATACCCTAAAAATTATTCAAATATATCAATAAATCGGATTTTGGTTAAAGTTTTGTCAAACTAAAATAATAATTAATTTATCAAACTAATAATTCATAATAAAAATAAAATTATTTTGCTTAAAAACTATATTGTTATATGGGTTTATGTATTATTTGTCCTTGTATTTTGTTCAATTGCATGTTTAGATCATGTGATAGATGAATGATTTTTTGGACCCTGTGTTTTATAAAATGGTTTAAATAGATAAACTCGATTTTGGTCAAAGTTTTCTAAGCTAAAATTACAGATAATTCACTAAACTAATAATTTAATAAAATTATTTTATCTAACAACTGTGTTGTTATATTCAATTTTTTCTTCATCAAAATTTGATTTAAGGGTCTATTTGAATCATTTTACAAAACACAAGGTTTAAAAATGAATTTGTCAAAACACAGAGTTCAAACAAGTAATGAGACAAAACACAAGGTCTAAAAAAGTATAAACCATTGTTATATTAAAAAAAAATCATCAATTTAAGGATTTATTTGAACTATTTTACAAAATATAAAATTCAAAAATAAATTTTTTAAAATACAAGATACAAACAAATAATCAGAAAAAAATGTATAGACCCTTTCAAATAAGTTTCATGTTGTTATTGTGGTAAAAGATTGCAAAATTCTCTTTTATACAAATGATTTTCATTATTTTGATGTAATTTTAACACTATATTCTATAATATTTACTCTCACAACTTCAATCATTAACAACAAATAATATACCAAAAAGAATATAATTTTTTTTTCTTTACATGAATACTTAAAGTTAGTGTTTCAAATATTTGTAGCATTATTATCCTTGAATTTTGCATAATTTATCAATTTAGTCTTAGACAATTTGTCTGCGAATTAGATCTACCTTGGCAATTAGATCTGATTGGTCAACTTTTGTTTTATTTTTACTAAAAGTAAACCACGTGAGTTTTTACCAAAAGTAAACCATGTGACAGTCACATGACAAAAAAATAAGGATAAATTTATATTTTTTTTTTTATAAATGAACTTTGTTTATTCTATTTTTTAGAAACTATAAATATATTGAGAAATAAGAGCTAGAAAGAAAGGCTAAAAAATGAACAAGATTACAGTTGTTACATGGTTGGGATGTTGATGAGCCTTAGTCTACAAATCACTAGTATTAGGCTTTAGAGAATTTAACAATTGAGGTTTTCTACAAGTTCAGGAGCGTTTTTCTTTCAAGAGAAAATCGGTGAACCCTGCTACAGTGCACGAATAACCCTATTCATAGGCAATCATGTGACTTGGGCTGGACTAATCCAGTCTCAATAAGGATATAATTATAAGTCCTTGCCAACGAAGTCATAATACAAAAATGTAACATGATTAAAGGTTATAGATCTAGGCCAATTGGGCCAATTTAGATATGGTAGAGTCTTACAACTGCCCTGGCACGAACTGATCAGCGTGGGCTACCAAGGGGATCGTGGGGACAGGATCTGTCAGAGTAGTGGTGTACCAATTCCTAGGAACATTGTATGTTCTGTCGTACCCCATTATGTAGGTTAGTTAGGGAGACCAACTGCTGGATTTCTCAGGGACACGTCAGCTGATGCGTGTCGTATACCACAACAAATTTGACAATTATTTTTCTTTCAATACTTCCAATTATTTTAGTATAATAGCAAGCATAGGTCGAACCCACGAGAGCTATCATTCACTTTATCATTCAATAATTAGCACTAAGACTTAAAATGAGGATTTAGATTTCAAACTCAAAATTAAATAACATAAACTAGAAAGCAAATAAAGATTGATATTACGATATTAAGAAACAGTTAAAGGTTAATCTCCACCCTCAACAATCATTCACAATCACTAATAATAAATATTATTCAAATTTCTCAATTAACTATTAACCCCGCAAATAACGCTGAAGCACACAATTATCTCAATCTCCCTATTACAAGTAATCGAGGTGAAGTGCTTAATAATCAACTCTTTTAGCCAAGCAATAAATCTATGAAGCATACAATCTATTTAACTTAAGTAAAGCATTAAATCTTATGGAGACAAGTTAATCTAGGCAATAAAGTAATGAAGCATATAATTCATTTAACCTAGGTTCTATTTCTCATCACAATCAACAATACTTTTGACATTACTATCAATTGAAATTTATCACATACACTTGGAATCTTAAACTATTAGGTGAGTAGTAATTCTAAGATGACAATTGAACAATGTAAAACCTTAATTAGTTGGCCACCTAACAAGAAATCACAAAATTCATAACATTCAATTGGAAAAATAGAAACAATTTAATATTAAGAGAAATTAAAGAATAATACTTATTATCAACAATTAAGAATTCATGTCTTGGGTTTTTGAATTAACCCTTAACCTAAAAAAACCTACTCCGCAATAGCAATCATAATCACAAACACAATTATAATTAAAATTAAAGAAATTAAGGGAAGAAAAGAAACTTGATTGATGAACAATAATATTGTAGTATTCTCCCGAGCCATTTCTGAGTCTTTTTCTCTAAAAAAAAACAGTAATAAAACTCAATCTTAAATTAACCCTAAAAATCTTTTATAGTCCCCTTTGAATTACATTTAAAATCTAATTAAAAATCTAAAAACAGCGTCGTAGGACACGGCCTAAATTTCTGTGTGTTGCGACCTAAAATGAAATATAGGCAAAACTGGTCACGTAGGCCGCGACTTGAAGAATCTGGGCAGCGGCCTAACTTCACTTTTCTACACAGCACGCAGTAGCCTACTTTTTCTAGGCAGTGGCCCGACTGGAACATGCAATCTGTAATGTCAATTCCAATTAAAATGTCGCGACCTGAGTTTTATGGGTCGCGGCCTAGCTTCAAGTTCTTTAATTCTCTAACTTAGAGAGCTTGTACGCTGCCGCCACTTCATCATTTTAATCCCGAAAGCCTAGAATACTCCTAAAACTTCATTTTAACCTCATCTTAGGGAGTCTTTTTAAACCTATGATTCATAAACTACAATTGCCATCAAAATGTCATATTTATCATCATAAAATACAATGTAGAAAATATGTTGTAGACTCGCAAAACTAAGTTAAAACTACTAAATAAATGTTATCATAACACCATCTAAGCATGGAAAAACTTATCAAATATTAATACAAAAATGAATTTATCATCAGCTGTAGGAAAGACTGGGCTTGTTCCACTCGTACCTGTGGTCCAGGTTCATTTACTGATGTCCTGGTTCGTTTACCAAGACCCGAGTTCATTTACCAGGGCAGACATCTCGATGGCGGGTTCGAGCATTGGCAATGGAACCAGAGACCTCACTTGGATCCCACTCGACAAGATTCGTCTCCCGGAATGGATCGTCCGCCACCATAATTTACATCCCGGAGGATAGAGATTAGATGTGCCCAGGAAGGTGGTTTGGGTCTGCATCTCAATTTCGGCCCCTTTACTATGCTCGTGCTACTCGCCAGTTATTGGGCTCTACATGGTTTGGGCCGACAGGGTTTGGTTGCTCATTGTTCAGTGGGCCTTGGTTGGGCCCAAGCCTCTCCTGATAGCCCATGGAACACGTTTGGCCATGCCTCGTGTACAAGGTGTAAAATATGGATAACATTTACCCCCAGTCTTCATCTGCGTTCGGCGATGGAGACTTGCCTTCTTTGTAGCCCTACTTCCTTAGAGCTGATACTAAGTGAGTTAAAAATATATCATTAGCTCGCTAATTGAGGTTTTAGGTTAAGAGTGTGACTAAACTATAACAAAACTCGTTTAAAGACATTAAATATAAAACATTTGGTTAATCATTGAAACCTTAGAAAGTTTTGCGGTTGGGATCCCAAAATACTATTTAGAAAATACATTACAAATCAAAATATACATATGGTCGACTTAGGCGACAAAACAATTATTACAGTACATTTTCCCAAAAATAACCCTAGCCATGGCGGCCAAGTAGGCCAACACATGTACCCGTCGCTCCACGCTCTCCATACTCATGGTTTGTCGACCTTTCCTTTGCCCTTAGCTGCACCATAGAGCACCCATGAGCCGAAGCCCAGCAAGAAAATTCAACACAAAACATATAACATATGCATAGCAATCCATAGGATATAACAAAACAGCCAACAGGCTAAACACATAGCGGCCAACGCCGTCCCAGGCGCTTTACCAGGCCCTGGGTTTGCAGTCTTCACCGAGATGGTGGCTCCAACACCCTAGGAGGGTCTCGCCCTAACGACCTACTCTCAGCATGCTCAACGTTGATCCCGACCCCTTGCCGCACTTGGCTTCCTGCCGTTCTCGGCCTTCGCCGTTCTAAGCCTTCGCCATTCCCGGCCTTCATCGTTCACTCACAAATATGCATCACATAGCACAATATCAACAAATATTTAAACACATACTGAATATAAACATTAGGCCCATGCCCTGCAACACAATCATTAGGGCTACGCTCTGCAATACAAACAATAGGGCTATGCCCTGCTCTACTGGTACAACTGTTTTCTTACCTGTGTCCCGAGCTATCTGAGCACCACGATCCCGAGCACAATCCCTTAACCCGAGCCTCGTTGAAAATCTAGTCACAACGCATTCATAATAACCATCCATCAAGTTCTAAACTAATAAATAACTTCAGAATATAAATCTAGTCTCCGGGACCTTGGATTCTACCAATCCGGGTAGTAAAATCCTTCCTGAGCCTTAACATTTGAGTTCCCGAGCTAAAAACCTTCAAACAACCATTATTTTGCATTTGAGTCACGGCCCAGCCCCTTAAGGGTCGCGAAGCGCTCAAGTGAGAGGCAAAATGCCTCTTTGCTGAGAGACATGGGTCGCGGCGCGCTATACCTTGCGCTGTGGCGCGCCTAGGCAAACAAGGGCTTTTCAGCCTCTTCGACACACACGGGCCACGACGTTTGAAGAACAGGGCTGCGAACCGAGCCCCCAAACCCATAAAACCAACATTCTTCCTGCGTTTTTCCTCTAGCCTAAACCCCAATTTCATACCCCAAACACCAATTAAACTCAGAATCAGACCCAAACTTCTCTTTCACACAACTTAGACTTCATAACAATCTCATAAACAATCATATACTTATCAAAACATAAAACCAAGATGAAATCTACCTACCATGCATACTTAAAGTTCTAGCTAGAATTCTATCAGAAACAACCAGCATCAATTCTTACCTCAGTGATATCTCAAACCCTGAGCTGACTTCCCAAATCTTCAAGCTTCTAGCCTCCCAAATTCCAGCCTTGAATCCTTAGTCTCTGGATAATTTTCTTCAAAAAGCCTCTAAGCTTCAATGAGAGAAAGAGTGAGCTGAGAGAGAGAAAAATGCTGAGAGTTATTGTTGTCCTTCTTCTTAGTTCAAGTAGTTTCTTAAGCCATCTAAGTGTATATCAACCCTTAGCCAAAAGTCTAAAATGCCCTTGAGCTTATCTAAACCCTCAAGTGCCACCAAGGACAATTTCGTCAATTGCCAGGTCCCGTTAATTCCTCGAGTGTTCCTATAAATCCTCGTTAAATCCCGACATGTCCAAATCATTGCTAAATTACTACCCATTACTCAATAAATCCCAAGCACATATTACGTTCCCAAAATACCCCTAGCCTCCTCTCGAGCCGAGTATTCGAACCTGTTGTGACTATTGTTACACCCAGATTTCGAGACCCGAGATTGTGATCTCGAAAGCTGGACTCGTCAAGTGTGAGCTCGAGATATCTAAAATGCATGTTCGTGGCCCAGATGTCAAACCCTCAGATCAAGATGGCAACCTCGAATACATTTAACCTCGAAGTTCTTTATGAGCTTGAAAGAATTTAGCTCGGGGTATATCCGTTGTCGGATGTCTTCGGATCAAGTAGCCCGAGCTTAGCAGGAGTACAGGCTCGGAGTGTAACAGTCGTTATGGTATTTACCTGTTCCGAGCTGGTCTTGGGGTAAGGCGGCTCGCTCATAACTTATCTATAGACCCGGACCAACATGATGCTGATTGCCGACCTCGAAAGATTTAATGGGTCATCTGATGAGACGCGTTCCATGCATTTAAAGATATTTATTATTCTAACATCCCAACATTAAAGGGATATTAACAAGTCTGTTACTCGCCCCCTGGTCTTCAGGGGACATTTCCTTGTATATAGGAGTTACAGTATTTAATGTCATTACTTTAATTAATAAGTAGGAGTATCTACCCGAAAAAGGTGGGAATGAACTCTGAAAACTCTCTATAAATAGAGAGCTCATAAACATTTGTAGAAAAAAAAGAAGGATCTTTTGATATACTGAGAGAAATTCTAGAGAATTCATCCCTGAAGGATTTCCAGAAAACTCCAAATCTTAATAAAATAGACTCGTGGACTAGGCAAAGTTAACTGCAGAACCATGTAAAATTCTTGTTATTTTGCCATATTATTTATCTGCGCCATAGTTCCTATTGTTTAAGTGCTCTACATTTTAAGTTGACGAAAAACAGCGTCAACAACTATCTAGCTAAATTGCTCCCTAGGACCGTCTTGGATCGTGCATCACAAATATATTATCACTCACTCGTGGTATCAATCACAATTTACACAAATATTACATTTAGGTCCTCAACGGGCTAAAATTACAAATATGCCCCTAATAGCCAAATGAAGCCCACATGCATATTTAATTCACCTAAACATGCATTTCTAATCACCTAACACATGCATTTCTTAAGTAATGAACCTCAGCCCATTTGGCCCAAGCTCAACAATTGCCATTAGCCCTCTTCTGCGCCAGATGGCGCCATCGTAGTGCACCACGCAGCGCCCAAGCCCAACCGAGCTCAGCCTTCCCAGTAGCCCGCGCCACCCCAGCGACCCAGCACCTCTTTTAGCTTTCCCCAACAGCTCTGAAGGCCCAACCCAAGCCCAGGCACAAGCTTGCCATGCCTTGTACCCTCTCCCAGCCAGCCGTCCATGTGGCCTCCTCCCATTGGCAATGCCTGGTCAAAGTCTCCTCTACCACCAGCCACCTTTCCAGCCCATATTTTGTGGGTGTTGGGCCTTGCACATTTCTATTTTGAGCTTCAAAGTTTTTTTTTTTTTTTTTTTTGTGTTTTAGAAAAAGAACAAATTGACCATTCACCAAAATAGCTAGTTTAGTATTAATAATAAGATTTGATTTTTTTCAAAATCATATTTTATTATTAGTATTTTAGATTTATTGTGTAAACCCCAATTATTGTTTAATTTTTTTTTAGTCATTTTTTCCCTCTATAAATAAGAACTCTTTCTTTCACATGGGGATATAAAATTTTTAGAGTAAATAAATTATAGCAAAATTTCTACTCACTTTCTTCTCATATTTTCTTCTTAGAATTTTGTGAGAATCATGAGCATAATGGTCTAATCTTCCTAGGAAGGTTAGAGATGATTCCATATGCTAGTGATGTTATTTTGTTATTTGATTTACTATGTTCTTAATATAATGTATTTGAGTTATTTATGTTCTTTCATCTTCATCTCTATTTTGTTATCTTTATTTACTTGTGCTAATAGTATATAGGATTAGTTATGCTCTTTCTATGTGCTTCTAATTAGTAAAAGTAATATTGATACATAATTTTATGTCTAATCTTCTATTGCATTATTTCCCTTGGGTATTTTGTCATTTTTAGATTTTTCATAAGATTAATATTGTGATTTTAAAGTAAAGAACTTTATAAATCAAATGGACTTTAGTTAGAAAAGAATATGGACTTTAAAGTTAGATTTTCCAAGTAAATGTTGGGATGTGAACTATTTACTTGTGCGTTTTTGTAAATCAAGTAACTAAGTAACTAAACAATCATATGGATGATTCTTGAAGCCTTTCTATTTCTCAAACTCTTGATTACACCTTACTTTTATTTCATTTATCTCATTTTATCATTTCATAAAAAAGACAACACCAAAAATCTCAAATCTCTTTTCATCTCCATTTTTATTTATTTCATGTTACGAACTTTTTGTGTTATTTTCTACTAATTTTTTGGTTTTAGGTTACTTCCTTGTGGATCGACCACCCGATTTTACTACTACCGCTTAGTGGTAGTCACATTTTGGGCGTTAAACATGTACCTCCCATTCTGGTTCAAAGGTCACCATCCTGTGCTTGTAGTCAATCGTCGCCCCTCCATCCCTAGGATCATATCAAATTCATTCATTGCTAGCTCAATCAGATTCACAAACAACTCCCTACTGTCTATCTCTATTGGCAATGCTCTAATCCATCTCCTAGAGACTACCAGTTCCCAGTCGGCAACAAAGTCTGAAATACCCTAGCATACAAATAAATAGGTATACAGAGCTGATCTGTCACTCTAGCAGAAACAAATGAATGAGTAGCCCATGAGTCAATCAATGCAGTAAAAGAAGAACCAACACTAGAAATCTGACCTGTCATGACCGAGGGCCTAGCCTCAGCCTGAGTCTAGGTCAAGTTAAATACTCTGGCAAGAGTGAGAGTGTCGCTTTGTTTTGGCTCTTCCTTCCTGGATTGTGGGCAGTCCTTCCTCAAATGACTGATGCTTCCACAAGTAAAGCAGGCCCTGATCCTGCACTCTCCCTGATGTCGTCGTCTGCACCGAGGACACATTGGAAAACTCCTCCAGTTGTCTCCCTCGCCTAGACGACCACTAAAAGCACCTCGTACCCTCCTATCCGAGCCAGGATGAACAAAAGAGTCTAAGGCCTTTCTCTTCTGCTCACTGGGGCCACTACCCCGGCTAGATCCAATAAAATGAGGCACCTTCCTCCGAGCATTGCGCCTAGCAGCGCCCTTTCTCCATATCTGATCCTCGGCCCCCTCAGCTGTATGGGCCTTGTCCACTACCAGTGCATAAGTGGTAGTCCCCGGATCCAAAGTTATCTTGACGTCACGAGCGATTATGACGTTCAATCCCCGCATAAACCGATCTCTTTGTGCCATGTCCGTCAGCACCAAATCCGACGCAAACTTCTCTAATCGGTCAAATTTCAAAGTATACTCAGTAACCGTCATCTGGTTCTGAGTCAGGTTGGTAAACTCATCCACCTTCGCATCTCGGACTGCGACACTGTAATACTTCTCATTGAAAATGTTTTTGAACTCTTCCCAGGTCATAACTGTGATGTTCCTTCTCTGAGACACAACACCCACCAGATGCGGTCATCTTCTCTTAACGTGTAGTTGGGGCAAGCTACTCTCTCATTTCCTTCCAACCTCATAAAATCTAGGATGGAAGAAATCACGTTCATCCATTGCTTTGCACGCAGTGGGTCTGGACCACCCTCGAAGGTGAGAGGATGCTGCTTCTTGAACCTTTTATACAAAGGTTCCCATTTATTCTCCACAACAGGCTGGGCTAGCACTAGTGCCACAGCCTATGGAACCTGTAACCCAATGCCTTGAGGAGGGGCATTCTGTCTCAACTGTCGAAGCTCTTCTTCTGTTTGGTGAAGTTTAGCTTCCATCTCATCAAATAATTGTTGCCAATTCGGTGGGGTAGGCGGAGGGTCCTGACACTGGTTATCATCCTCAGCCCTATTGCTGCGAAGTCTGATTGATCGCCGAGGCATTACCACAATATGCCTGTAATCAATGATGCCACTTATCAGGCATGATAACAACATCCAAAACCACCTCCCAAATTCATCAACCAATCACAACCAGCAAATCCACATATCACAGATAGCATACAACAATCAAGGGGGCCATGCCTTAACATCATGCATATGTCAACTCATTTATCATGCTTTATTTAAATATTCAGGTAAACAGGGCACTTTAACAAGCAATCGAGCATATAATTCATTAAATACCAACCAACCCTAGGTCGAGCTTGTCACTGGTAGCGAGCGTACATGTTCGGTCGATCTCTAGGAGCTATAAACCTTGGCTTGCTCTGTAACTCCCTACTTCCTTAAAGTCGTTACTAAGTGAGTTAAAAATGTGCCATTAGCTCACTATTCGAGGTTTTATGTTAAAAGTGTGGCTAAACTAGAACAAAACTCATTTAAAGACATTAAATATAAAGCATTAGGTTATTCATTGAAACCTTAGAAAGTTTTACAGTTAGGATCCCAAAATAATGTTTAGATTATGCATTACAGATCAAAATATACATATGGTTCACTTAGGCAACAAAACAACTATTACAGTACATTTTCCCAAAAATAACCCTAGCCGTGGCGGCCAGGCAGGCTGAACATGTACCTGTCGCTCCCTGCTCTCCGTACTCATGGTTGGTCGACCTTTCCTTTGCCCTTACCTACACCATACACCCATGAGCCGAAGCCCAGCAAGAAAACTCAACAAAAAATATATAACATATGCATAGCAATCCACAGTATATAACAAACACAGCCAGCAGGCTAAACACATAGCGGCCAACACTGTCCTATGCGCTTTACCAGGCCCTAGGTTCGAGATCTTCACCGAGAGGGTGGCTCCAGCACCCTAGGAGGGTCTCACCCTAACAACGTGCTCTCAGTGTAATGCCCTGGTTACCCCAAAACAGTTATGGTGAATGGTGAACCAGAAATTTGACTCGTTACCCGAGTCCTTTGGTTAAAAACGTGCATCTAAGTGTTATTAACAGGCTAAGGTGGAAAAACCAATCAAAAGGAAATGATATATTTTATTTAATACATAAAATTGTTCATGGGCCCATCAAAAACATTTACAAGTTATTTACAACTCAAAATGGTCATTACTGTTTCAAATTTACAAACCCGCTGACCTAAGCAGCAAAAATAGGGTAAACCCCCTAGTTCCTCTAAGAACTCCTTGGCCGTGGTGGTCAAGCGGCCGCATATGTACACATCACCACCTAAGCTCTCCACTCAAGGCTGGATGAACTTTTCTTTCCCTTTACATGCACCACATAGCACCCATGAGCCAAGGCCCAGCAAGAAAACACAATATAGCATGATATAATATCAACAATGATCATAATAATCATTCAGGACTTTCAGTCCAAAACAGGTAAGTGACAATTGGAAAAGTCTCTAAAGTGGGTTCAGTTCCCAATAGCCATGTGACGATAGGGTCACTGGAGCTTTAGAGATAAGTGATCATTTCACTAGCTTAAACAGGACAAGTGCATGATGACTAGTCACCAACATAACCTTCCTCACGACTCTAGAGTCATAACTATGGAACTCTGTTCCCTAGCCATGTGACTAGCAGTCACCTAGGCCTTTGGCTCTGACTCTGAGTAACTAGTCTTCGACTAGCCAAGCGCTTATAAGTTTCATCGACCCTAGGGTCGGTCCAACATTAATGCCTTAGAGTCATTCAACGCTGATATCGATTAGATCTAATCTTCATTCGGCCCTGCATTCAGGACGCTTATGCCGTTTCTAACTCTTAGGTCAGTGTCCCTGACTAGTCAGTGTCATACACAAGTAAACAATATCCGCTAGCATTTAATATGCAATCAATGTCCACATTTATCAACCAACATGCCTCAACAACAATCATGCATGTCATATACACAGGGTGCAGTTTTCTTACCTCAGGTTCGAGCGAGAAATAATATAAGAACGACCCTTGAGAACGATCAACCTTTAGATTCCTTAGCGGTTACCTAATCATAACCAATTAGAAACCATTAATAAAGTAAATCAATGAATGGTTCACAATCTAAAACCACACTCCCGGGATCAATCCCTCACTCTCGGGACTCTCAATCTACTCAAAAGGGGTAAATGAACCAACTCCCGAGCCTTAAAAACCATCCCGAGCCCTAAAAATGACATCCCCTGAAATTGGCCTAGCGCCTAGGCGCTGCCAAATAGCGCTGGGGAGCTGCCCCAAAAACAGAGAAGGCCATTCTCTGCCCTGCATAGCGCTGAGGCGCCAGGACTGGCGCCAGCTTCAGACCTGAAAAGTTTCTGGTTTTCCCTCCTTGCGATTCCCCTTGAAACCAGCCTTCCAAATCAATCCCAAACCTTACCAAAACATCCAATTCAACCCCTAAACTCATCTACATCACACCCTCATCAAAACCCAAGCAATCTTACTCAAAAACCTCCACTAATTCCCAACTATCCACATCAAAATCCATAGGCTGAAAACTATAAGAAAAACAGAGAAACTCTTGAAATTCATGGATAATATCTTACCTCAAACTGGTTTTGAGTCCTCCTCAATGGATGAACTAAGTATATAACCTCCAAGCTTTGATTTCCTAGCTTGATTCTTTAATTTGGGACCAAAAACTTCAAAGGAGAAATGAGAGAAAATGATGAACGTGAGGAAAGAGGTGAGGCTCTGTTTTGTTCTGTTTTCTACAAGTTACCAAAGTCATACATATCTCAAGCCAAATGACCTTAATGCCTCTAGGTCAAATAAAAGTTTCTAAAGCCTCATAAGGGTAAAATCGTCCTTTCCAACCTATTTCGTTAATTATAATTAACACCCTCCAATTCCCGTTATTCTCGATATTCTTAAATACCAATAATTCATATCCCGTTACCCTTTAATTCCCGGCAATGCTCTAATCATTAAAATCACCCCGAGACTCACCCCGAGCCCCGAACTTAAACTTGTTATGACTAAACCGCTACTTAATATTCAAATATCGTCTCATGCCGAATAGCTCGAACAAATCCACATTATAATGTGGCCCCAACAATATATCACTGACATGCATACAAATATACAATTACGCCCTCAACGGGCCAAATTCCCAAAATACCCCTGTAATGAAATGTGGACCCACATGCATGCATTTAACACCATATTAAAATATAATTCACATAAACATGCATATAATCATTTAATGGCATAATTAAACAGTTATGGCCCTCCCGGCCTACTAATTCAGCCATTAAACCGCATTAGGGATTTCGGGGCATTACACTCAGCATGCTCAACATCGATCCCGACCCATTGCCGTACTTGGCTTCCTGCCGTTCTCGGCCTTCGTCGTTCACTCACAAATATGCGTCACATAGCACAATATCAAAAAATATTTAAACACATACTGAATATAAACATTAGGGCCACGCCATGCAACACAATCATTAGGGCTACACTCTGCAATACAAACAATAGGGCTACGCCCTGCTCTACGGGTACAACAGTTTTCTTATCTGTGTCCCGAGCTATCTGAGCACTGCGATCCCGAGCACAGTCCCTTAACCCAAGCCTCGTTGAAAACCTAGTCACAACACATTCATAATAACCATCCATCAAGTTCTAAACTAATAAATAACTTCAGAATATAAATCTAGTCTCCGGGACCTTGGATTCTACCAATTCAGGTAGTAAAATCCTTCCCAAGCCTTAACATTTGAGTTCCCGAGCTAAAAACCTTCAAACAACCATTATTTTACATTTGAGTCACGGCCCAGCTCCTTAAGGCCCGCGGTGCATTCAAGTGAGAGGCAAAATGCCTCTCTGCTGAGAGATTCGGGCCACGACGCGCTATACCTTGCGTCGCGGCGGGCCTAGGCAAATAGGGGCTTTCCAGCCTCTTCGACCCACACGGGCCGCGACGCCTGAAGAACAAGGCCACGATCCAAGCCCCCAAACCCAGAAAACCAACACTCTTCCTGCATTTTTCCTTGAGCCTAAACCCCAATTTCATACCCCAAACACCAATTAAACTCATAATCAGGCCCAAACTTCCCTTTCACACAACTTAGAATTCATAACAATCTCATAAACAGTCATATACTTATCAAAACATAAAACCAAGCTGAAATCTACCTTCCATGCATACTTAAAGTTCTAGCTAGAATTCTAACAGAAACACCCAGCATCAATTCTTACTATCTCAAACCCTGAGCTGACTTCCCAAATCTTCAAGCTTCTAACCTCCCAAATTCCAGCCTTGAATCCTTAGTCTCTGGATAATTTTCTTCAAAACATCTCTAAGCTTCAATGAGAGAAGGAGTGAGCCGAGAGAGAAAAAAAGGCTGAGAGTTATTATTGTCCTTATTCTTAGCTCCAGTGGTTTCTCAAGCCATCTAAGTGTATATCAACCCTTAGCCAAAAGTCTAAAATGGCCTTAAGCTTATTTAAACCCTCAAGTGCCACCAAGGGCAATTTCGTTAATTGTTAGGTCCCGCTAATTCCTCAAGTGTTCCTAGAAATCCCCATTAAATCCTAACATGTCCAAATCATTGCTAAATTACTACCTATTACTCGATAAATCCCAAGCACATATTACGTTCCCAAAATACCCCTAGGCTCCTCTTGAGCCGGGTATTTGATCCCGTTGTGACTATCTAGCTAAATTGCTCCCTAGGACCGTCTTGGATCGTGCATCACAAACACCACTCACTCGTGGTATCAATCACAATTTACACAAATGTTACATTTAGGCCCTCAATGAGCTAAAATTACAAATATGCCCCTAATAGCCAAATAGGGCCCACATGCATATTTAATTCACCTAAACATGCATTTCTAATCACATAATCATTAAATTCATATATTAACATAATTAAATCAATTATTGTCCTCCCGGCATGCTAATCAAGGCCCTAAGTCTTGTTAGCAAATTTGAGACGCTACATTCTTCATTCTAGATAATTCACCTATATCCAGGTTCGCTTACCCAAGTTCCGGTTCATTTACTAAGACCCAGGTTTGTTTACTTTGGGGCCAACTGATCAATCCTCTTCCTTTTGAATTCGCGTTGTTCTGGACATGTGTCTCTAGGTAGATGGTACGTCTGTGCCACTTGTGCCCAAAAAAAATATGGGGAAAATATTTTTATGACCTAGGTGATTGATGGATGTCAGCGCATTTCCCGAAGCGTCCCGTCTATACAAGAAGGTGCTTTGAGCACTCGAGTGGGCTGTTTAATGCTTTTGCATTATCCGGAGCCGTCAGATGGGGATTGCCTTGGGATTTTCAATGTGGACCGTTGGATGAAGGAGGCGCATATCATGGAGACGAATCCACGATTTAGCACTTGATTGGGCTACTTAATACATCTGCGCCATCCGGGACCATCAGATGAGGATTGCCTTGGGATTCTCACTGTGAACCGTTGGATTAAACAATAACTTTTCTTCCTATAAATACCTCAGTAGGCTCCCTTCCACACTTTTACTGATCCCAAATTTTCAAACTAGATAGCAGAGAGCTAAAACCCTGAATGTCCGAAGTTGCCGATGAACTTTTCCGACGATTAGTGCATTTTCGTGCCCATATGTTTCCGACGAAGCCCTCTTTCATTCATCAAGAAGACAACTTTGTCCTGGTCAATCCTTCTAAGAGCGTTGACGAACAGTTGTATCGCCTCCTCAGGTCCAAGGCTAAATTTCTGTCGTCGTTGTCGCCTATACCTCAACGAATTCCAAATCCACGTTTACTCATTAATTTTTCTTGTCATTTCTTTATTTCTTTTCATCATTTTTGTTACCACGTTATTTCCGCGACCATGCAGTCATTAGGACCGCGACTACCGTGTAAGGTGACTTTAGGTAGTGGTAGTGGTAGAGATGCACAGTAGGGAACTTTATAGGTGATACTCTATTTTGTAGATAACTTGAATGATGAAGTGGGCTTGATTGCTCTGAATCATTGAACCTAGATGTCTCCAAATCATTTAGGTGAATTAGTTTATTTGAAAATACCCTTGGCCTTTAGTTCTCGACTTATGTTCCTAGGACTTTAATTGTTCCCGGATCTGGGTTCGGAGGAGACCTCTCCAAGCATATGAGAATGCCCGTACCTTAACTAGTTTTCTTTGGTTTTGGTGCTAACAGCTTGGTTCTCGCTTTCCTTGTTGTCTCCAGGTCTTTGATCATGGGTCGTGGCGTCACCCTTAACGCAGAAGATGTAGTGAATGCGGGCCCCGTCGTCCTGAAGGGGCATAAGCTTCCCACTGGCAACATGTGAGAAATGGACGTGGAAGTAAACGAGTTTCGAAACTACCGGATGTTGAATGTGCTGGAAAAACCCTTCGGGATAGAGTCGACCCCAGGGCTTTTCTAAAACAGGCTGGCCCAAAAAGAAGAAAAGGCTCGCACTTGAGTGGGCACATTCGGGCCCTAGATTGCAGGCCATATCAGTGCGGGAGCCATTCTCCCACTTCACGACTACTTTGCGTGGTTTCTTAAGTTTGTGTGGATCGCGCATTTCCAGCTTCTGCCCCAAGCCTACAAGTTGCTTGTGGAATGACGTATATTTTGCGCCTCACAGGAGATCGCGACACCCACCCCCGCGGAGGTGTTGTACAATGATAGATCCAAAACGGGTATGTTTTATCTGTAGGATATATTAATTGCAGGATCTTTATTTATTTTCATGCAATTTACATATTATCAAACAAACATGCAAATTCCTAGAACATGCTCCTATGAAATTGATACAAATACAGAGTAAAGTAAAAACTTACATTACGCAGCGGAACTGGAACAACTCCATCATTCAATCTCTCTAACCCTTGATTCATTTCTGTAGCAGAGTATTATCAAGAGATTGAACAAGATCAACAACACAGTCTTCCTCACCAAGCCTTTGATCAACCTAGAACTAGTGTGGGCTGGTTCTCAACACATGAGATAGAAATCTTGCAGAGAAGAAGAAGAGAGAGTGGCCAAGAAAGATTAGACTGTCTAGGTTTTCACTTACCAATCAACTGAAGCTCACTTACCATAGATATCATATTCCTTATATAGGCAACATAATGGGATTATTTAAATTTAAATTAATTAAAAATAATAAACAAAAATAAAAACCTTGGGTTGCCATAAATGGACTTGGGCCCAATCTCTTTGTTTTGAATTTAAATCCCAGTTGTGCCTAAATTCAAAACCTTTTATTTATTTATTTATTTTAATTAATTAATTAAATCCTTATTCAAATTAACTAATTATAATTTGAAACTTGATTTAATATTATTTATTTATATTGCTACCAATTTATCAATATTAATAAATTTACCCAAAGATTCTCTTATATTCTCTAAATCTCATATCTCTGTAAATTTTCCAAAATTGACCTAGTCAACTTTAAAAATCCTAATTGATAATTAAATCAATTAATTGACACATTCTAGATGATTTACTCAAAGGTGATGCGGGGACCATGGATCCAAGAAATCACGCTCCAATAAGTTACCTTGAATTTATTTACGAATAATTTCACTACCTTATTAATTCCTCGTGACTCCACTATAGACTCGGAATTGAACTATTGAATTCATAGAATGTATTTTCAAAACCATAAATACGTTATCCATTGTTATAACCATTACAATCAGTCAATCCTCTATCGATGACTTACTAACGAGCTGGGTGCAAATTACCATTTTACCCCTCATCAGTATTTTGTCCTTAACTCCCACTAAGTTCCTTATAAATGATATTTCCGTGAACTTAATCACAGAAATGAGATCTCAATCATTTAACCTTTTGAATAAAGCAATTAAGGAAATCATATTTTCACTTCTCATACAGAAGTTATAGATTTCGTATCTATGAATAATACTCCCACTCAATTACACTAATAAATCTCCAAGATGTAAGTATGGGCTAGACCGTAGGGTAAGCTGGTAACGAACAAGTCAAAAGATTTAAATAATATAATTAGCATAATATTGTCACTCAGAATTAAGATCGACTTAATATATGGTCAACATTGTGACATTGATTAGATTTGATAACAACGATACTTATTTATCAATCAATAATCAATATCGGTCCTATTCCGATGTAACTAAATACATCCGATCTTATCTACTTGGCCGATGCCTTGGACAAGACATCACACCCTGAATGTGTACGTAGATCATATCGTAGATTGCCTAATCAGTGAAAATCCAATGCACTGATCTAATCTTAAGACTCGTTCTTTTGAACATATAATTACAACTATAATCCACTGTGACCTAGTCACTATAATTGTAACTATCCATATGTTCGGGATTTTATAAATGTTTGTATTATTTCAATAATCATGTAATAAAACAAACAAGCAACACGGTTGTCAAACTAAATGATTTCTACTACTTTTATTAATAATATGAAATCGTGCTACATGTCCGACATGGTTTTATAAGGGCATAAAACCCAACAAACTCCCACTTGCCCTTTTAAAACAAATGGGACATGTTTCTCAAAACCATGCATTCTCATGCTTCACAATTATGTTTTCTGCTTATATATTTGTAAAAGGATATGAAAGATTACCTTACAATGCTGTCTTCATGACCTTCACTTCACACCTTCGCCACACATCCTCGATAATGTGGTACTTTCTCTCTATATGCTTTGCTCTTTTGTAGCTTCGAGGTTCTTTCGAATTCGCTAATGCCTCGTTACTGTCACTAGACAAAATGAGTGGTTTATCCATTTCTGGAATAACACCGAGTTCCGTATAGATTTCCTTAGCCAGACTATTTCCTTAGCCGTCATAGACGCAACTATGTACTCAACCTCCAAAGTTGATTCTAAAATGGCAGATAGCTTAACGCTTCTCCAAATCATAGCTCCACCCCCAAAAGTAAACACATTTTTTAGAAGTAGACTTCTTGTCATCAACATCAGTCTAAAATCTGAATATGTGTAGCCTAACAGGTACAAAAATCCACCTGAAAAGACTAACATATAATCTTTAGTCCATCAAAGATACCGACTTCCATCTATTGTTTATTTCCAAGGTTTTACTGACACTTGCTCACCACTCCCACTGCATAGAAGATCTTCGATCACAGCACACAACATAGCATGCAATAGACTTCTAATTTCAAATGCATAAGGAATTCGTTACATCTTTTCTTTCTCTTGAGGAGTCTGTGGAGACTACTGCTTAGAAAAAAAATAAATTCCATGTCAAAACACTAAACATCCTTTCTCGAAATTTGTTACAGAGTAGTGACCAAGCACCTCACTAAAGTAGGTTGCCTGAGTTAGAGCTAAAGTTCAGTTATTTATTTCCCTGATGTTCTGGATACCAAGAACACGACTTGCTACAACGAAATATGGAATTTCATTTATAGCCAGTTCTTTATCTTTGATAATTTCTTGACATTGTTTCCGATGAATAAGATATCATCTACATAAAGGATTAAAAAACACCACAATGTCTTTTTCCCTAAGTTGCCAAACACAAGGGTCAACTACATTTTGTTCAAAAACTCAGGTCTTAATGTTTCCATTTAACCTTAAGTTCCAGGAGCGCGAAGCTTGTTTAAGTCCATAGATTGACTTACTCAGCTTGCCGAATTTCTTGTCCAACTACTTTAAATCCTTCTGATTGATGCATGTTAATTGTCTCATCAAGATAACCATTAAAATGCTTCTTTGATGTCCATTTGCCTTATCTCTTAATCAAGAGTTGTGGCTATGGATAAGAGTATACTAAATGAATTTTAACATGGCTACCGGAGAAAAAGTTTTCTCTAAGTCAAATTTCTCTCTCTGCCACGAGTCGAGCCTTTAATGTCTTGACCTTTCTATCAGCTCTTCTCTTCTTCTTATAGATCCTCTTGCACCCCATGGACCTTAAAGACCAATGGCACATCTACAAGATCTCAGACAAATTAAGAGTACTTAGACTTTATTACCTGGTACTTGGCTTCGAGTAAAAAATCCCTTTCAGACTTACCCATTTCCTATTTAAAGGCCAACGAATCATTGTTACTTGTGTCCCCAACCAACTTGTGGGTTTCACTATCCATATCATAGGCACTGGGTTCCGAGAAATCCTCCCACTATGACGAGGCATCGTAACTTTCTGACTTGGATTAGTGGCTTCTAAATGTACCTTGTTTTCATCGACTTGCGTCGGTAAGGATGGAACAATAGTTTATCATTTTTCCATCTAATACTATTTTTCTATGAGAATTGAAATTCATTATGTAGTCGTTCTCCAGAAAAGTAGCATTTGTAGAACCAAACACTTTCTTGTCTACTGGACTGTGAAACATGCCACCCTGAGTACCTTTAGAATAGCCATCAAACAAGCAAACCCTAAGCTCATTGTTCTAGCTTTCTACCTTTTTCCTCGTGTCAAAAACATGACACCACCAACTTCCATAATGACATAAACCAGGTTCACGACCATTTCATAATTCTAGTGATGTCTTGGAGACAGCTTTTGAGACGGCACAACATTTAAAAAAAATCACATGCGGTCTAGGTAGTATGTCTCCAGAAAAGATCTGGGTAAGAAGTTGGTAGAGTTTAATAGCTTATCATAGAACACACATTTTCATAAACGTGCGATTCACACCGCTCATCAACACTTTTCTTTTGCGGAGTCCTTGGGGCAGTTTTTTTAGACAAATCTTCAAGCTCAATTAAATGATCTTGGTTCCGATTATCCAAATATCCTCCACCCCTATCAGATCGCAAGATCTTTAACGTTTTTCCTAATTTGGTTTTAAAGCCATAGCAATGAATTCTTTGAACTTCTTAACAAATTTGCTGAACTCCTATGCTTTAGGTACTTACATGAGTCTCTAGAGCAATCGTCGATGATGGTGACGAAATACTCATAACTACCCCTCGCTTGAACATTCATATGTCCCTAGACATTTGCACATACTAGCCCTAGTGGTTCTTTGGCCCTTTCTCCTATCACAGATAATGGACGCTTTGTCATTCTGCCCTCGAGACTAGATTCACAAACAGGTAGGTCACCCTAGGTGAGTTTCCTCAAAGGCCCAGCCTTTGTTGGTCTTTGAATCCTATCATAACAAATATGACCAACGCGAAAATACCAAAGGTATGTCATTTCTAACGTTATTGACCTTTTGTCGTTTAACGGTCCTAGAATTAGCTGCCTTAAACAACTCATTATTTATAACATAGGGTTCGTTTAGTTGCAATAGGTATAGCCTGTTTTTCATACATCCACCCCACAATTCACATTCATTTAAAGAAATAATATTTTATTACTTGTGAAAGTAACTACAAATTGTTGTGATGTAATAAGAAAAACTTAAATTAAAATTTTCATTGAAAATCGGAATAAAATAAACATTGTCTTAAAACAATATATTTATTTCCAAAATTCATTCAAGCTTATTCTTTTGCCTTGTTTGATATGAACAACCCTTGATGGATACCAAGCCGTGGCTTTTTATCCTTCATGGCTTTCCCAATGTTAAAAGTGTAAAAAGGTACAAGCATGTTTAGTAGATTGTGATTCAGCGATCCAAAACCGAAGTATCATCCTCTAAAATCACATGCATCCAAGACAAATTTAATTATTTTGGGTTCCACATGCCTTGAGTTCCGAGCACTCTTGTCCAATTCCCAGTCTCTTTGCAGTTGGAAACATTCCCCTTTTTTGTGTACTTATAATCAGGCCTTGCTCCAAGATGCTTTGCAGCATTTTGTGCCTTGCCAATTGACTTCTTGTTATTTTTGTATGAATTTCTTCCTCTTTGCTCTTCGGAGAAGAAGCTTAAAGCAGTTTCTCCTTGAGCTTGTTTAGTAGTATTAGCATTCTTTCATTTGCTCGAATTACCATCAACAATCCTCTTTGAAGGATTTGGTGATCATTGCATGGGAAAAATAGGAATATCTTTGATTATCACGAACTCGATGTTATCTAAAATCAACACCATGTTGATGTTGGACAAACATTTCGTGAGGTTTTCACCATAGAGTAACATTTTAGAGATTAGAGAGAGTATAAGGTGGGAAGCCTAGAGCTTCTATTATCAACTAAGTAGAAATCAACGCATTGGTTGACAAATATTTATTCATTAGATTTTTTTAGAAATAGCATAACATACAAAATGTTTTGAGATAAGCAAAATACTAAAACACTTATCTTCTATTTCTTAGGTACTTTAGCTAGCCATGAACCCATGTGTCCCGGTAGGCGAGAGTCACAAATATTCACGTAGTTAAATAGAGAAACATCTCAATTAATAAAATGTCATAGACTTTTATTAACTACCTATTCCATCCGATCAAAGTAACGAAAACTCATGTGTCCAGGTAGGCGAGAGTCACAAATATTTATTACTTTATGAGTTTGACCCACGGTTTCGATTATTATAGACTTAATTCCTATAGTCATCGTAGGGATGAGTCTATAGAAGGTCCATCTATAACCATCTATCATAAGAAATTTAACCATGTTAAGAAGTTCAGTGAACAACTTCCATAGAGAGACGAAATCAAAGCGCCATAAGGCCCCACTGAACTCTAACCTTGTTAAATCAACGGTGGAGATCGAATTGAAATTTTTTAAAACTCATTATTAAATATTTTATTATTTTATTCTTTTTGAAAAAATATCAACTTAGGTTTTCCAAATTATCAAAATAATCAATAAACCAACTAAGGTTCGCCAAATTATAAAAATAATCAACAAACCATAGTTTATAATTTTTCCATTAATTCTAAAATTACCATTGAAAATTAATCCAAAAATTAAAATTAATATGTTTCTAATCAATTAGGTCCAACTAAAAGGAATAACCTAATACAATTAAGTCCAACTTAGGTAACAATTCGAGCTTGCATGGAGGAGAGTAGGGTTCAGTATGTCGGACCCACTACTAAGTCTCCCTAACTTCCACACAAAGCCCAAAAAGACAGGAATTTGAACCATTGTTTTATTAATTGTTATTCAATTGATTAGGCCCAATCTAGTAATGCAAAGCAAATGGGCATTCACAAGTGGAACCACCCACATGAGAGGAATTTAAACTTTACATGTTCAATTGGGCCCAAATAAAACCTAACATTTTATGAAAGTTTTATTTGAGTTTTCCCACATTTTTTAAACGCAAAATTGGGCCATCATTATACTTATATTTAAAGCCCAAATGCAAAAAAAAAAAAACTTAATAATGATGCTTGATATGTTAATAATTGGATGGGCCTAACATGTTACTCTATAAGCATGTATTATTAAATTATGCAAATATACCACTACAATATTCTATTTTGCAAAATATCATAATTAATTAACATATAATTCATCGGAAAAAATTCAATATAATTAATTAAACAAGTTACAAAATATTAAATTAATTAAAATAGAATTTATCAAACAAAATTCAATTTTAAATAATTAATTTAACCAAGGTTGTTAAGTTGTTAGGAATGACAAGATATTTTACTTTTAAATATTTTAACAAATTTTAAAATATCAAAATATCTTTTAACCAAATTTAAAATATCTAGTATTATCTCATAACTAATTATAAATATTTTAAATAATAAAAATATCTTGAATAATCAGATAACTAATTTTAATATTTTATTTATAACAAAATAAAAAAATATCTTCAAATGTCGTGATTATCAGATAACAAATTCAAAATATTTTAAAAAGCAAAATATCTATTGTTATCCGTAAAATTAATGGGAAGATCTTTATGAATTCCGAATTTATCTCACACAATCTCCTGAGTATCCGATTATTCAGGAAAAAATATCTGTAACAATCTTTTGTGATCCCCCTTGAGCCTATAAATAGCAAGAGATAGCTCAAGGGAGGGGACTTTTTGGATGCTTTTGAATCGTGAGAGGTTATAATAATTATCCTAGGAATATTGTACTGTTCTTCAGAAAGTGGTGAAACTCATTGAACCCTAGTTCTTTGATCACTCTTCTGATTTTTATATCAATATCATTCTAAGTGGACGTAGGTCATTACCAAATCCTGGGGCCGAACCACTATAAAATACTGTGTCTTATTCCCTTTTGTCATTACGTTCTTCTCATACATTCGTTCACATCAAGCATATTCTGACTCCGTGTCAGTTGGCCAAATCTTGGGTCAACATTCTGGTGCTTTCATTGAGAGCTTGATTTATCGTTGCTGAAAAAACTAATGGCGAAAGCAGGAAAGAAAACTGGGCAGGCCGCCACCGCTGCACCGTCGAATCCTCCTCCTCCTCCTCCTGCAAGCATGGCGGAAGATGAGCCGCAACTGGATTTCGAAGAAGAGGAAATGGATGATGAAACGTTGAAGAGCACCCTGGGCGCGTTGCAGGAAGAGCTGGCTAATCTGAAGGCCAGTCAGAAGACTGCCGCTGAAGTTATGACACGGCAGCAGCAGGAGATTGAACGGCAGCGCGCTGAGTTGAGCGAAAGGCAGGCGGAGGTGGATCGCCGCTAGAACGAAGCCATGGCAGCCCTTGAGGCAGCCTTGCTGTTAGCTAGATATCAGGCCGCACCTGCCTCGCAGCCTGGCCAACCAATGAATGGGCCACCTCAGAAGGGTCCCAATCCTAGCCCACCAATCCATCCTTCGAGTCCACAAAGGCCCGAGCAGCCTCAGATGCCCCATGACGATGTCCCGCTGGACCCTGAGGCGCAGCCAGCATCCCAAGCTTCTCGGGGTAATCCCCCGCAACCGAGGCAGAATAGGGCCAAGCATCAGCCTCGCAACCCTGGACGCCGTAGGGATAATGGGCCGAACCTACCGAACAGAGGTCACTACCCTCCTGGCCACAGGAAGGACTCAGAGTTAGGCTTTGCGGTCCGGGGTCCCCCACGGCACGATGACGCACGAGGACACCACGACCAGCGCAGGCCACCCTCTAACGCTCGGGAGGGTTCAGCCAGAAACGGGCATCGGGGGAACAATCGATCTCACCATAGCCAATCGAGGTTCAGAGATGGCCACGGGTACAATGAAGCCGACTCAGGCAAAGGAAATGCTGGTGGAAGGAGTGAAGAAAGAGGTAAAGGCAGAAGCCAGGTACCCCAAGATGACCAACCAAATAGGCAGGATGCTGGGGGGCAGCCCAGACAAAATAATGTCTTCAATCGGCTCGGGGGTAGCGAGCAGCGAAGAAGAGAAGAGGACTTGAGAAATATACTCAACGATCGCCGCGAGCGGCACGGTGAGAACGTCCCCCCGGCAACAGAGGCCACAATGATTCCTACCGCTGTGCAGGCCCAGATAGACGCCCTCAACCAGGCTGTGCAACAACTGGTCGGGGGAAGAACTTCTTATATCGACCACGACAGGAGGAAAGGCACTCCTTTCGTCCAAAGGATAGCTAACGCCGAAACTCCCAGCAAATTCAAAATGCCTACGCTCCCAAACTTTGATGGATATGGGGACCCAGTCTCGCATGTGAATAAGTTTGAAATTCATATGGACATTCAGAAAGTGTCCGAAGACGCTCGGTGCAGGTTCTTTACTATTCATGGACACTCCTGTCCCCAAGGCACTTTTCACTCTTGGCAATTCTCCACAGAGAAAACACCATTATTTCATCGTCCAAGACGATCACAAATTCTTGAATGCTCTATTCATCTGATTCACAAACATTTAGCATCAAACCAATTCTCAAGACATACTCAGCACCCGCAGTGCTCTAATCTAATATCAACTCAATCCCTTACATAATTTTCTCACTCTGATCTCTAACTGGTTTTAACCAGATCCAAGATCCATCTTAAAGAGTTTCCATCTTACCCAGTAACTAACTCTTTAATTCTTACAACCCCACTGAGCCACTCGAAACAGTGTTTACATCTGATTCCCTCTCTGGCACTGGATCAAACACCATTCTAATCTTCTTTTAATAAAAAGAAGGCCTGACAGACCATTTAGGAACACATTCAGAACTCACAGACTAGTCCAGTCTGTCCTGATCTCACTAGCACAATCTAAGTGGTATCCACCCCACTGGTTAAGAGTTTCATGCACCTCCCTGCACAAACTCCAGCCCTCACATCCGGTATTATAAACATATCGAATTCATGCATAACGCCAATTGTCACAAGACTTTCCGCTAACAAACTCAAGAATTACCATACTTTCCTTGCCACTCAAGGCTGTTCTTTAATTACTTAACCAATCCACACACTGGATCAATCATAGCCAGTCATAACTAACTCATGAAACCAACGATGAGTCCTTTCCATAACCCAACTTATTCCTTAAGTTACCAATACCATGTTACTTTTCCCATCGCAACATAACCATGTGATCCACATATGCCATCCATATACACCCTAACAAAAGAGCAACATGGCGCCAAAGCCAAACAACATAATTCACAATTCAGAACCAGAAAACTGACCTGTCATCCCCGAGGAGCTAGTCTCGGTCTCAGATTCTGATTGCCCTGGAATAAACACTCGAGTTGGAATCGAGCTGTTTTTCCCCCTTAGCTCACGCTCTGCCTCTCGGCTTGGGCAATCCCTCTGGAAATGTCCAACCACGCCACAAGCAAAGCATGACCTCACTCGGCATTCTCCCACATGACGCCTCCTACACCGTGCGCATATGGGACGAGTTTTCCAGCTTTCTTTCTTACTTGTTCCAATAAGTGGAGGTACCACTATCTGGGCTCTATGCTCTCCAGCACTCTGCTGCCCAACTACTATTCTCTCAACAGCAAGAGCCTTCTCTACCACCTGAGCATAGGTAGAGACTTCATTCACTGGGGCAACTCTAATGCCCTGAGCTATTCCAGGATTCAACCCCTGAATAAATCTTTCTTTCCGAGCTATATCTGTGGGTACCATGTCTAAGGCAAACTTGGCCAACCCATCAAATTTAGTAACATACTCGGTCACTGATGTATTGCCCTGAACAAGATTCAGAAACTCATTCATCTTGACAGTCTTAGTTGCGTCACAGTAATACTTCTCATTAAACAGCTGCCTAAACTCTTTCCAGTCCATCACAGTTGTGTCTCGTGTCTGGGATACTACCTCCCACCATGTCCGGGCATCATCCCGCAGTACACATGTAGCACAGATTACTCTGTCATGACCTACCAGTCCCATACTATCAAGAATGGAGCTGATCATGCCCATCCATTGCTCAGCTCTGAATGGATCTAGGCCTCCCTCAAAGATTGGAGGATAAAACTTCAGGAATCTTCCATAGAGAAATTCCCATCTATTCTCAACCCTAGGCTGAGCTGAAACTGATGCCACCCCTGGCATAACAAAGGAAGAGGTACTCCCCAACAGACTCCACTGTTGCTTCAAATACCTGATCTCTTCCTTCTGCCTCTGCAATCCTAATTGCAAATTTGTAAGCGTCTGCTGAACATTCAAAGATGCAGAGGAAGAACTGATACCCTGGCTGTAACTCCCAGCCCCTGTATAACTATCACCAGGCCTCATAATCTGCCTTGAATATAAACCTGCTGATTCAATCTGCAGTCACAATAACCATATCAAGGGCTTTTCCCACGGGATAAATCCTACCACACCGCAATCATAAACCACTTGCAGTGCTGCAAACATGCCCATGGCATTCATACATACTCATAACCCCTGCTCTTCCAATACTCAACCATGCCTCAAACCCCAGCATGCAAATAACACAATTATATATTCATGGAGCAGGCAATCAAATAATCATGTTCATAAACATTTCCTTGGAGCACATAATCATATAGTAAAGAGCCAGGCTCTATCAGAATCTCACGCTCCCTAATACAAAGTACAGGTAAAGCATTCACATTTTATTCAAACAGCTATACACATAGCTACAAAAATAGTTACCATTCCCTGAGTGAAGCTATCTTCAGTGATGAGTGTACATGCCCAGCTTGTCTTCAGGAACCATAAACCTTGGCTCGCTCTGATACCAAGTTGTAACGCCCCAACTCCTGGGACCGTTACGGTGTGCCTTGTAAACAGTGCTAAACTCGCTAATCGAGTCATTTGGCCAAAATCGTGATCTAAGTATGATTAGCGGTTTAGGGATTAAACATTTAGGTTAAGATGTAACGTTTCACTAGAACGTTTAATATATACATTGGGATCCCGAAAATATAAATTTCAGAGTTTATTACAGAAAATATTTACAACAGGCCGTTCTAAGCGGCAAAACAGGGTTCAACCCTAGTTCCACTTTAAACCTCGACCGTGGCGGTCGAGCAGCTGCATATGTACACGTCATCACCTAAGCTCTCCAACTCAAGGATGGTTCAGCTTCCTCTTGCCTTTACCTGCACCACATAGCACCCGTGAGCCGAAGCCCAGCAAGAAAACATAACACTATACATAAGCATTATCAAATGATTATCGTTATAATCAAACGGAGCATAAAGCTTCCAAACCAATGAGTAATCATCACATAATTCTAGCGGGAGAGTGGCTGTTAAGTAAGCCACCAGCCTCCAAGCTCTCTTTTCTAGCGGGAGAGTGGCTGTTAGGTAAGCCACTAGCCTGTTTTCTAGCGAGAGAGTGGCTGATAGGTTAGTCACTAGCTTTCAAGCTCTGTTTTCATTCATCGACCCTCAGGGTCGGTCATGCATTAATGCTCCTTGAGTCATTCAATGCTAGAAGTCGATTAGATCTAATCTCCGTTGGCTTGCGTGAACCACGCTAAGACCATTCTGACTAATCAGTCAGCGCTATGTGACCAGTGTCCAGTATCACCGCCGAACTTGACTAATCAGTCACAGCTTCACAGCTGGTACTAACACCTTTGCCAATTCTGGGTGACCAGTGTCCAGTATCACTGCCGAACTTGACTATTCAGTCACAGCTTCACAGCTGATACTAACACCTTTGCCAAATTGTTGGACCCGTCGAGGACTTGGAGGAGGTCCAGCTCGACAAAGAAGACCCAACCAAAGTCATAAAGGTTGGGAAAAACTTAGAGCCTACCACGACGCATGCACTGGTGGAATTCTTGCGAGAGAACTAGGAAGTTTTCGCCTGGTCGCATAAAGACATGGTTGGGATAGATCCTGCAGTAATCAGCCATGTCCTCAATATAGACAAGACCTTTCCACCCGTGCAACAAAAAAGAAGGCTGCTCGATAAAGACAGATCACGAGCCTTAAAAGAAGAAGTGGAAAGGCTAAAAGAAAATGGATTCATAAGGGTGGCTTTTTATCCGTCGTGGGTCTCCAATCCGGTGTTGGTCCCCAAGCCTAACGGCAAGTGGCGAACCTGTGTGGATTTTACAGACCTTAATAAAGCCTGCCCAAAAGACTGCTTCCCACTCTCAAGGATCGACCAGCTGCTCAATGCTACTGCAGGGCACGAGATCCTCTCATTCATGGATGCATATTCGGGCTATAACCAGATTAGCATGCACCCCCCTGATGAGGATCACACCAGCTTTCGGACCGATACGGGCTTGTATTGCTACAAAGTAATGCCCTTCGGACTGAAAAACGCAGGTGCGACTTACCAACGGCTGGTCAACCACATGTTCAAGGAGCAAATCGGTGTAAACATGGAGGTATATGTGGACGACATGTTGGTAAAGTCTAAGAAAGCGGAAGGGCATGTGAGGGATTTACAAGAGTGCTTTAATGTATTAAACAAGTACCAAATGAAATTAAATCCCCTCAAGTGTTCCTTTAGAGTCGGATCAGGGAAGTTTTTGGGGTTTATCGTAAATTCGAGAGGAATCGAGGCCAACCCCGACAAGATAAAAGCCTTGATCGACATGAATTCGCCAGAAAAGATCAAAGATGTACAAAGCTTAACCGGAAGAATCGCAGCCCTAAGTAGATTCATTTCAAAATCTACAGACAAGTTGTAACGCCCTGGTTACCCCAGAATAGTTACGGTGAACCGGAAATTTGACCCGCTACCCGAGTCCTTTGGTTAAAAACGTGATCTAAGTGTTGTTATCAGGTTAAGGTGTAAAACCAGTAAAAAGGAAAGGGTACATTTCATTAAGTAAATAAACTGCTCATGAGCCTTTCAAAATGTTTACAAGTAGTTCGTAATACAAAAGAGTCGCCACAGTTTCAAATTTACAATCCCCGCCGGCCTAAGCGGCAAAAATAGGGTAAACCCCTAGTCCCTCTGAGAACTCCTTGACCGTGGCAGTCAAGCAGCCCTGTATGTACATCACATTGCCCAAGCTCTCCACTCAAGGCTGGTCAAGCTTTTCCTTTCCTTTACCTGCACCACATAGCACCCATGAGCCAAGGCCCAGCAAGAAAACATAATAAAACATGATGTAATATCAACAACGATCATAATAACCATTCAGGACTATCAGTCCAACAAATAGGTGGCAATAGCCAAAAGTCACAACAATGAGCATCGCTCTCTCTAGCCATGTGACGATAGGCTCACCAGGGCTTAACTGATAGGTGATTTCTTTCATAAGTTCGTTCAGGACAGGTGCATGGTGATTGGTCATCAACATAACCTTCCTCACGACTCTAGAGTCGAAACTATGGACAACGTCCCTTAGCCACGTGATAAACGATCACCGGGGTCATATACCTTGGCTATAGTCATCTGGTTGTAGACCAGGCAAGCGCTTATAAGTTCTTCGACCCTAGGGTCGGTCTAGCATTAATGCCATAGAGCCATTCAATGCATAATTCTCGACTCTAGAGTCGGTCCCTGACTAGTCAGTGTCTTGAACAGGTAATCAGCGTTCACTAGCATTTAATATGCAATCAATGTCCACATATATCAATCAACATGCCCCAATATCAAACCATGCATGTCATATACCTATACAGGGTGCAACTGTATTCATACACTGTTTTCTTACCTCAGGTTCGAGCGAGAAGTATGGTAAAGACGACCCCTGAGAACGATCGATCTTTTAGTTCTTTAGCGGTTACCTAATCACAACCAATTATAACCTCCATTAATGAGAATCCACAATAATAGGGTCTTAACCTAAGCACCACTCTCGGGACCTTGAAACATGCCCACACGGTGAGTAGATTCGATCCCGGGCCTTAAGGATTGAAACCCCAAGTCAAAAACCCTTAAAAACACTCAAAACGGGGTTTGGAAGGAACAGGGTAGCGCTACAGCGCTCAACCCCTAGCGCCACAGCGCTCTACACAGAACCTCCCAAGCACCAAAAAGCCTCCTGAGGAGCGCTATAGCGCCCTAGGGTGGGCGTTGTAGCGCTACCTCCAGGCCCAAACACCCCTGAACCGACCTTCTTCATCTCCTTCGATTCTAACTCGATTTCCAAGCTTCCAAAGCCTATTCTTGATGCCATATAAACCCAAAAACCATCCTAACACACCCCAAACATCACAAGCATGGGAACCCTAGCCAAAACTCCCAACAAAAACCATGAATTCATCCTAGTAAACTCAGCTGCAAAACTAAACCAAAACAGAGCAAACCAGAGAAAACCATGGTTAGAAACTTACCCAAAGCTTGGCTTATGATGGTCTTCAATGATGGAACACACTCCCAAACTACCAAGGCTTGCTTCCTAAGCTTGAATCCTCAAAATTGGTTCAAAAACCACAAAGAACAGTGAGGAGAAGAAGGTACGGGAGAGCTCTAAAGTATACTCTGTTTTTCCACCACTTTTCTCAGCGATCAAAGGTTATATCTATCCTAGGGGTGAAATGTCCATTTTACCCCTAGGTCAATTAATACTTTCTAAAGGCTCCCAAGGGCATTTTTGGTACTTCCCTCCTAACTCGTTAATCATAATTAACGCTCTCCAATTCCCGCTATTCTCAATAATCTCAAACACCAATAATTCACAACCCGTTGCCCTTTATCTCCCGGTAACGCTCTAATCATCAAAATCACCCCGAGACTCAACCCAAGTCCCGACACTTAAACCTGTTGTGACTAAACCGCTAATCAATAATCTACGATCGTCTCATGTCGAATAGCTCGAACAAACCCACTTCATAATGTGGTCTCAACATATATCATCGACATGCATACAATTAACATTATATTATAATATAATTCTCATAAACATGCATAAACACATTTAATGGCGTAATTAAACAATTATGGCCCTCCCGGCCTACTAACCCGGCCGTTAACCATAATAGGGAATCCGGGGCATTACACAAGTGCGTCCCATTCTTCAATCTACTTAGGGGGAATAAAAAATTTGAGTGGACAGAACACTGCGAGCAAGCATTCCAGGCGCTGAAAGCTCATATGGCACAACCCCCCATCTTATCAAAGCCGATCGAAGGAGAAACTTTGTTTATTTATCTGGCGATTACTGAAGTCGCTGCCAGCGCGGTGCTAGTGCGAGAGGAAGAAGGTGTACAAAAAGCAGTCTACTATGTCAGCAAGAGACTGATCGGGGCAGAATTGAGATATCCACCAATCGAGAGGTTAGCATACTGCTTGATCCTTGCCTCTAGAAAGCTACGCCCCTACTTCCAAGCCCATCCTATCATGGTTCTAACTGACCAGCCCCTTCGGCAAGTCCTCCAAAAACCTGAGGCGGCTGGACGATTGTTAAAATGGGCAGTCGAGCTAGGGCAGTTCGACATAACCTATTCACCGTGAGCAGCTGGTAAAAGGACAAGTCTTAGCCGATCTTATTGTAGAGTTCACCGAACTCCCAGATAGCGAGCAGTGCGAACAGCCTGAAGTGCCCGAGCCTCAAGACAAAACTCCTCCGTGGAAGCTATTCACGGATGGTTCATCCAACGAATCCCACGCTGGAGCGGGAGTGATATTGATAACGCCGGAAGGGCATCGATTTCACTCCGCCATCAGGTTCGACTTCACTGCATCAAACAATGAAGCAGAATACGAAGCACTCCTCGCTGGATTAAGAATGGCAAAGGATATGAGCATAAAGACGCTTGATATCTACAGTGATTCACAGCTGGTGGTGAATCAGGTCCTTGGAGAATATCAAGCGCGGGGTTTGAAAATGGTAGCCTACTTAAACAAAGCAAAAGACCTGCTCGCCCAGTTCACGAAGTACACCCTCCAGCAGATCCCGCGAGATCAGAATTCGAACGCGGATGCCCTAGCCAAACTCGCGAGCGCAAAGGATGCTAACACTTTGAACATTGTGCCAGTTGAAAGACTGAGTAAGCCGAGCATACAAGCAACCGAGTCCAGTATGGAGATTCGAATGGAGGATACATGATGGCGCCTTACTTGGAGTATCTGTCAAATGGTGCGCTGCCAACAGATAGGAACAAAGCCAGAACTCTACAAAGATGGGCTGCTAGGTACATACTGGTCGACGGTGTCATGTACCGAAGAGGATTCTCAATGCCACTGCTCAGGTGCGTTACACCAGAAAAGGCTAAGGAGCTCATGAAGGAGGTGCATGAAGGCTTCTGCGGCGATCACGCTGGGGGGCAGAGTTTGGCAAAAAAGATTCTGAGGCAAGGCTACTTCTGGCCAACGATGAACGAGGATTCAATGGAGTACGTACGAAGATGTGATAAATGTCAAAGGTTCTCTAAGATCCCACGGGCAGCTCCAAACAAACTAGAGCAGATGCAAAGCCCGTGGCCTTTTGCAGTATGGGGGATAGATTTGATTGGAACCCTGCCTACAGGGAAAGGAGGAGTAAAGTTCGTAGTTGTGGCAGTTGATTACTTCACCAAATGGGCCGAAGCTGAACCGCTCGCAACCATCACGACCAAGAAAGTTCTCGACTTTGTTATCAAGAACATTGTCTGTCGGTATGGTTTGCCCAGAAAGATAGTTTCAGACAATGGGACCCAGTTTGACAGCGATTTATTCACTGATTTCTGCGAAAGGCATGGGGTTATTAAAAGCTTTTCTTCAGTTGCACATCCCCAAGCAAACGGGCAGGTCGAAGCCGTAAACAAGACTCTTAAAGACATCCTAAAGAAAAGACTTGAAGAAGCTAAAGGAGCGTGGCCGGAGCAGCTGCCTGAAGTCCTGTGGTTGTATAGAACGCCCCACCGAACAGCGACAGGACATACCCCATTTTCATTAGCCTATGGGTATGAAGCCATGTTGCCTGTCGAGTTAGATCCCCCCTCACATCGGCGCTTAACTTACGACCAGGGTCTGAACAGCCAGCTAATGATGGAGTCCCTAGACTCAATCAATGAGGTCCGAGAGAAATCTCAACTCCGAGTTGCTGCATACCAGCAAAAAGTCGCCCGGTACTTTAACTCCAAAGTTAAAGAAAGAAAATTCAACGTCGGTGACTTGGTGCTACGACGAGTTTTCTTAAATACCCGCGACCCTACTGCTGGGGTGCTTGGACCCAATTGGGAAGGACCTTACCAAGTTGAAGAAGTCCTTCATCCAGGCACCTACAAACTTGCACGTTTAAATGGAGATCTCGTTCCACGCTATTGGAATGGAGAACATCTGCGCAAGTATTATCAATAAACAACCCTTTTTAAAAGGACTGGCATGTATTAAATTTTTTTTTTACAAGTTTTGCAAAGAGGGTTAGCCACGCTGTATGGCTAACTGCTCGTATATGTAAGGTTTTATTACAGAATCACTCGTAAAGACATGTTTAGTCCATTTTTAATACGAGATTATAAGGGACTGTGCGCAGCGAGTCATTCTTGCCAACCATTGTGAATTTACATTTGCAAGTATATGTTCATTACGTGTGTTGTTTTGCTGTATTACAAGTATCATTTTTTCACACGAATAGAAATGTTCGAACAGGCCATGGTACAGGCAAGTGACCAAGGACCTAAAGCTCCTCGATCACTTGGGGGGCATATAAGGCACATTGATAGCAAAGCATACTCTCAAGGTATGTAAGCACATGAACAAAATGAGTGAAAGCATGCTACAGTACTTAGAGTATTTTTCAAAATTTGTGTTTTGTTAAATCATGCCAAAGTACTATGCTAAGTTCGGTCATTCGGACAAATGCTATAATAAATAAAGATATTATAGCATCAAGATTTAAGCTTTTACACTACAAGAATCGCTGCTTGGATGTAACTGTTCGAGTAAAAGAAAAAAGGGTTTACTGCCCATGCAGCAAAGTTTAAAAATAAATTATTGTCTTCACATCACGACCCGTGGGTCGTATAGCTAAAAAGAAGAAAAATAAATGGAAAGTTTTAAGAGGCATTTGGAGCCGGAGGGTCCTGGGCAGCATCCTGGTTGATCGTGTCCTCGACAACTTCTTCTTCTTCCACACCAACGATGCTTGGAGAGGCAGGGATCCTCAATCTTGCCTCCTCCTCGGCCAGCTGGGCGGTGCAGCGAGCTAGCTCAGCAGTCCTGACTTCCTCCGAAAGGTAGCTGAAGTCGGCACCCTGATTATGTTTCCAAAAGTTGTAGAAACATCGGAGTGTCGTCCTCTTGTACTTTTCCAGATTCTTGGAGTTGTCAAGCTCCAGCTGCTTCACCTTGCCTTCAAGAGTGGCAATAGCCTCGTCCTTAGACTTGAGTGTCTCTCCCAAATGCTTGATCTCGTGAAGGTGGGTTTGATTGGAGTCTCGGTACTGCTGCCTCAACTTTACTGCGGCATCCTTGGCGGCTTCAGCCTCTGACAGTTTGGTCACCGCAGCATCCCTTTCTCGAGCCAGTGCCTCCAACTCCTTGGCGTGCCTGGCCTCGGCAGCTGAAAGCTCCTCAGCTGCCTTCACTTGATGCCTCTTAGTGGCCTTTGCCTTTGCCTGCTCGATGGAAGCCTGGATGCGGGTACGAGCAGTGATGGCAGACAGCAAGGCCTATGAACAAAGGAAAAAGTTAGAGCCCGCCATGAAGAATAAAAGACTAAGGCTTAAAAAAGTGAAGAAGTACTCACACTGGAGATTTCATTCAAAGCCCTGTTCAGAACCTGGTCAGCTCCCAAGTTTTCAGCCTCAACCATTGCATCTCTGATACGGTCACCTTTGCCAATGCGGTCAAGGCGATCCCTGGCTGATCGAAGGGTGCGGCTCATGAGTTTGGCCCCGAGAGCTTCTTCGCGGGTAATTTCCTCTCTGGCAGGTGCGGCCGGAGGATTTGGTGGGGCAGGAGGAGTCTGCCTTTCAGTAGAAGCTGGTGGGTGAGTTTCCCCCGTTGGCCCAGGAGTTTGCCCAGTTGGCGCATCCTTGGGGAGGTCTTCTGTTTGACCCTTCTTAGCCGGAGGGCCTCGGTTGGATTCGCCAGTTCTCCTCTTAGATCTCCATTGGAGTTGGGGAACCTCCTCTTCCTCCTCGGCCTGGTACATGTCAAAGATATTAGGAGTAGCCATATCTGCATGAAAATAAACACAGGAAACTGATAAGAATAAGAGGCAGATATAAATATATTATATGCAACAGAAGAAAGGCAACAAAGTGAATACCCGAGCTACAACTACTGGTCGTTACACTACTGACTCTATTAGTCACATATTCATTATCTGGCATGAAGAAGCCTGGCCCTAAGTTTGGAGCATATGTAAAGTTACCCTCCCTGTCAAACAGATGACAGGGAATTGGTAAACCATTTAAAAGCGAAATAACTTTACCATTATCATCAGAGGATTCTCCCAAGTTGACAATGGTTTCTTTGGCCTTTTGTTTCCCCTTGCCTTGGGGAGCAGAAGGCCTCTCTGCGGAAGGATTGCCTGTGGGTTCCCTGATTGTAACCCCCGTTGGCCTCCTTCTAGGAGGGGACACAGGAGGTTGCTTCTCAGGAACCCCTTCGGCAGTGGCGTCGTCCACCACGGACCCTCTAGTTTCATGGCGAGGAGCCAGGAGGCCAGACAGCCTCAAGTTTGCTTCAGTTACCAGGGTCTTGACACTTTTTGTTGCGTCAGACGTCCTGGCCAGAGTGTTGGACCTCAACACCATGTCTGGTGTTGGAGTCGGACGTAACCAAGGGCCTGAAAAACAGATTACAGTTTGAGAAAAACGAAAGGAGACACCTTGAGTAAAAGTATCAACTAGTCAAAGACAAGCTCTTACCTCCTCGAGCGAAGGCCAAGTTGTTGCTGGTTATGTCTGGAGTAAGGAAATACTCCTTATTGTAATGCCCCACGTTTGATATATGGGTAGTGTCACTCAGGAACGTCCGGCTGGTCTCCTGGTGGCAGAAGTGGAAGAAGCCCGTCCCGTTATGCTGTGGGTTAGATTTGAGGTCAAAAAGATAGTTGACCTCGTGGGGAGAAGGTTCTGGCCATTTGTTAAGTTTATACAGGATATAGAGTGCGGCCAGCATCCTATATCTGTTTGGAGTTATTTGGAAGGGGGCGACACCAAAATAATTGGCCACCCCCACAAAAAAGGGATGAAGAGGGAGATAAGCTCCCGCCTCAATGTGATACCGGGACCAGGCGCTATTTGCACCTTCGGGGAGGTTAGCCCTCTGGTCTGCGGTGGGACGTGTAATAGTAACCCCTGTGAGGGGGAATTTCCTGAAGCAGTTAGCGACCATTCGAGGGGTCGCTGAACTGGCTGGGGAAGTATACCACTCGACATCAGGCAGATTCTGATGACGAGGGCGGGCCCTAGTTTGGATATTAGGGTCAGGAATAAGATTTTCTTGACCGCTGGTCGAGGGAACCCTAGCTTGCGAATCAGGCTGGGTAGGAGAATTTGGGTTGCTTTCAGACTCAGGTCTTTTCTTGCCAGAAAACTTGGAGCGGGCCATTGGAGGAGAAGGATGGGGTCTGGAAGAGGATCGCGAAAAATGGATCTCGTGAACACAGTCAGCTGGTTGTTCTTCTCCCTCGAGAAGTTGGGCGAGAAGGTCGTCGTTGATGGGCCTTTCACCTCCCCACAAATCTGGCATTAAGGTCTGTATACAGAAGAATGGGGAGGTGAGGATAGAAAATTTTTAAAAGCTTTTTAGAATAACGCTGGTCGAGTATAAAAATTATGTTTTTATACAACAGCATTCTAACAAAAAGCTAAATTTTTTCTACACGAACAGTGTGAAAAACGGATCAAAGGGTGAAAGTAAAAAGTTTTTCTGAAAAAGCTTTTTCAACTCCCCTTAGGGCGGGAAAAATTTATTTTTCAACTAGTCTAAAGATCGAATTTTTACTTCGATTTTACGCCCTAAAAAGCACGATCCTGGGTTTTAAACTAACTCGTAACCCTATTTCGACTACAACATATTCTGTCTAGAAACAGTATACATCCAGAAACAGAAGCATGCACCACAAAAAATTAGAAGCAAGGAGACTCGAAAACTTACCAAGGAAAGTGATCGTGGAGATGGAATGAGGGTCTTCGGAGATCAAGGAGCTTTCGGGCTGAGTCTTGGGAGTACAGAAGAGTGGTCTCCGGAGAGGTTTAAAGTTCTGGTTCTTAGGGTTTTTTGCAAAGACGGTGGCGTGCGTAAAAAGAAAAAGAAAGCTTCGAAGGTCTTATATAAGTTTGTTCCTGACATCAAAAAGTATAATCATTAGTTTCCCTTTTTCAAAGTATGGGGAAGTGGGATGGCCATCGAAATCGTTTCTGGGGAACCGAAAAGACATGATTAGACAGAAGTGGGTTGCTTTTTTCAAGAACGCACGAAGGGTTCTGACACGTCAGGCGAGGTTACCGAAGAGTCGTTCGTTCAAAAGTTTATTTACTGGTCGTGATAAATAAACTTGGGGGGCAAATGTTATCCGTAAAATTAGCATTTGTGACGTGGCAAGTGATACCTGGACACGTGGCTGACACCTGGAAACGTTTCTGTTAAAGTATTGACCAGAGGACACATTTGAAGCAGTGCAAGCCTTCCTTACCTGCGACCACTCTGGTCGATAGTTCCGTGTACAAGGCGACATTAATGGGAATATCTTTATGAATTCCAAATTTATCTCACGCAATCTCCTGAGTATCCGATTATTCAGAAAAAAATATCTGTAACAATCTTTTGTAATCCCCCTTGAGCCTATAAATAGCAAGAGATAGCTCAAGGGAGGGGACTTTTTAGATGCTTTTGAATCGTGAGAGGTTATAATAATTATCCTAGGAATATTGTATTGTTCTTCAGAAAGTGGTGAAACTCATTGAATCCTAGTTCTTTGATCACTTTTCTGATTTTTATATCAATATCATTCTAAGTGGACGTAGGTCATTACCAAATCCTAGGGCCGAACCACTATAAAATATTGTGTCTTATTCCTTTTTGTCATTACGTTCTTCTCATACATTCGTTCACATCAAGCATATTCTGACTCCGTGTCAGTTGGCCAAATCTTGGGTCAACATCTATGAAATTATGAGATAATCAATTTTAAATATTTTAAACCTAACTGCACAAAATATCCAATTTAAAAAAAAATTAAAAAAAATATTTTTTTTTGCGAAAAAATGTCACGCACGGGTTCCGGCACCGACGTCGTACGAATTCGTACGACGTCTGTACGGCCGGGTCCCGACGATGGCTCCATGCGTGCCCAGCACACACACTGCAAAAAACAGTCCAATTTTTTTTTTAAATCTGTGCAGTTTTTAAATCCAAAACAAGCAAAAAAACAACCAAATTATTGCTAAATTTACATAAGAAAACATAACACATGCACTAATAACATATACCATCCAATTAACACCTAACATATCAATCAATTTCATACATGTGCATTCATGAACATAAACTAGCAACCTATGGCTTTGAGGCCAATTGTTGAATTCGATCTCCACCGTTGATTTAACGAGGGGTTTAGTGGGGCCTAATGACACTTTGATTTCGTCTCCCTACGGATGGTGTTCACTAGACTCTTAACATGGTTAAATTTCTTAGGATAGATGGTTATAGATGGACCTTTTATAGACTCATACCTACGGTGACTATAGGAATTAAGTCTATAATAATCAAAATCGTGGGTCAAACTCATAAGTAAGAAATATTTGTGACTCTCGCCTACCGGGACACATGCATTTTCATTACTTTGATTGAATGGATAGGTTATTAATAAAAGTCTAGGACGTTTTATTAATTGAGTTGTTTCTCTATTTGACTAAGTGAATATTTGTGACTCTCGCTTACCGGGACACATAGGTTCATGGCTAGTTGAAAAACCTAAGAAATAGAAAGATAAGTATTTAATATTTACTTATCTTTAAACATTGTTTATATGTTATGCTATTTCTGAAACTTGTATGAATGAATGTTTATCGAACAATGTGTTGATTTCTCCTTTATTGATAATTATAGCTCTATGGCCTTCAACCCCATTATCTCTCTTCTGTCCAAGGAGTTGTTAACCGGCGAGAACTTCATGAAATGGAAGTCTAATATCAACATAGTGTTGATCAGGGACAACTCAAAATTCGTGATGACTGAAACTGAACCTGACTTTCCTGGAGAGAATGCCTCGAAGGCAGTGAGGGAGAAGTATGATCGTTGGACTGCTGCCAACAACAAGGCCAAGGCCTACATGCTTGCCAGCATGTCAGAAACGCTAAGGACTAAGATGGAAGATATCGAAACTGCTTACGACAACATGGAGCAACTCCAAGAAATGTTTGGGCACAAGTCAGCGCAAGCTAGTTTTGAGGCTACCAAGAAGTATGTGAACTGTAGGATGACACCTGGCCAACATGTCCGTGATCATTTTATTAAGATGACGAACTACTTCCAAGAAGCTGAGTTGCATGGAGCAACAGTAGATGTGAAGACTCAAGTTGGAATCATTCTCAACAGCCTTGCACCTAGTTTCCTTACGTTCACCACGAACTATTTTCTTAACAAGTTGGACTATGGAATGACTTAGTTATTGAATGAGCTCCAGATGTATGAAGGAATAAATGGTGGACCGAGTAAAGGACCTGAGAAGAAGGCTACTACTACCGGGGGTGCACAGGGTGAGGCTAACCTAGCCTCTTCCTCGAAGAGCAAGAAGAGAAAGGCAAGGAAGGACAAAAAGAAGGCTAAGAAGCAAGCAGCTAGAAAGGCACCGGTAACTGAAAAGCCTGTTGGAGCAAAGCCAACTAGCAAGAAGGCTAAAGGACAGTGTTTCCACTGCAAGGAGGAGGGGCATTGGAAGCGTAATTGCCCCGCCCTCAAGGCAACTGGAACCCAAGGGAATAATAATTTATTAGTCTTGGATGCATGTGTTTTAGAGGATGATTATTCTGTTTGGATAGTTGATTCAGGATCCACTAATCATGTGTGTATTTCTTTGCAGCTACTTAGCAAATGGAAAACGGTGAAGGAGGGCGAGTTAAAACTTAGAGTTGGAAATGGTGAATTTGTGGAGGTCAAAGCGAAAGGACAAGCCCGTTTAAATTTTGGAAATAAATTTATGTTGTTGGATGATTTTTATTTTATTCCAAACTTTAGTAGGAATTTAGTTTCAGTTTCTTTATTACATCAACAACGATTTGCTGTTACTTTCACAAGTTTTAATATATCTATTTCATTTAATGGATGTGAATTGTGTGTTGGATGTATGGAAAATGGCTTGTATATTTTGCAACCTAATGAATCACTCGCGCTTAACAATGAATTGTTTAAGGTAGCTAATCCTAGGACCGCCAAACGACAGAAGATCGATAATGATCGCATGACATACCTTTGGCATCTTCGCCTTAGTCATATTAACTATGATAGGATTAAAAGACTTACAAAGGCTTGGCCTTTGAAGGAACTCATAATGGGTGACTTACCTGTCTGCGAATCTTGTCTGGAAGGTAAAATGACCAAGCGTCCATTCTCTACAAAAGGAGAAAGGGCCAAAGTACCCCTAGGGCTCGTTCATACTGACGTTTGTGGACCGATTAATATTCAGGCAAGAGGTGGTAATGAATATTTCGTCACTTTCATTGACGATTATTCTCAATATTCATGTCTTTGCCTAATGCAAAGAAAATCTATAACTTTTGACAAGTTTAAAGAATTTTTAGCAATGGCCCAAAACCAGTTAGGTAAAACTTTAAAGATCTTGAGATCTGATAGGGGTGGAGAATATTTGGATAATCAGTTCCAAGATCATCTTACTGAATGTGGAATTCTGTCTCAACTCACTACCCCAGGAACTCCGCAACAAAATGGTGTTGTTGAGCGTCGGAACCGAACGTTGTTAGAAATGGTGAGGTCAATGATTAGTTATTCAACTCTATCACCGTCTTTCTGGGGGTATGCCATTCAGACTGCTAACGACATTTTAAATGTTGTATCGTCTAAGGCTATCTCCAAAACGCCTCTAGAACTATGGAATGGACGTGAACCTAGTCTACGCCATTATAGAATTTGGGGGTGTCCTGCTCATGTCCTGAGGAAAAAGGAAGGAAAGCTAGAATCGTGAACTGAGGTTTGCTTGTTGGTAGGCTATCCTAAAGGTACTCGGGGTGGTCTGTTTTATAGTCCGGTTGACAAGAAAGTGTTTGTTTCCACAAACGCTACTTTTCTAGAAAACGACTACATGAAAAACTTCAAACCTCGGAGTAAAATATTGTTAGAAGAAATGCAATCAGCATGAAATGTTCAACCCATACCAATGCAAATCAATAAGAACGTTGAAGAAGAACAGACAGCTGGTCCAAGTTAGATAGTTACGGTGCCTCGTCGTAGTGGGAGGGTTTCTCGGAACCCGGAACGCTATGGGATGGATGGTGAAACCAATATGGTAGTAACTGACACTCGTGATGATAATCCATTGTCCTTTAAACAGGAAATGGTTAGTTCTGAAAAGGATTTGTGGCTTGAAGCCATGAACCAGGAAATGGAGTCCATGTACTCCAATTCCGTCTGGGATCTTGTAGAAGCGCCGATGGATTTTAGGCCCATTGGATGCAAGTGGATTTACAAGAAGAAAAGAGGAGCTGATGGAAATGTTGAGACATACAAGGCTCGACTTGTGGCAAAGGGTTATACCCAAAGAGAGGGAGTTGACTATGAGGAAACTTTCTCTCCAGTGGCCATGTTAAAATCCATTCGCATACTTTTATCCATAGCTGCAGCTCTTAATTATGAGATTTGGCAAATGGACGTCAAGACAACATTTCTAAATGGCTTTCTTGATGAGACCATTTATATGGATCAACCAGAAGGATTTGTAGTAGCTGGACAGGAAAAGAAAGTATGTAAGCTCAATAGGTCCATTTATGGTCTTAAACAAGCTTCACGCTCCTGGAACTTAAGTTTTAATGAAATAATTAAGACCTATGGTTTTGAGCAAAACGTTGATGAACCCTGTGTTTACCAACTAAGGGAAAATGATGTGAAAGTGTTCTTGGTACTTTATGTAGATGATATTTTACTCATTGGCAACAATGTCAAGAAATTATCAGACATAAATAACTGGCTTGGGACCAAATTTCAGATGAAAGATTTGGGTGAAGCTAGTTACATTCTCGATATCCAGATCATTCGGGACAGGAAGAACAAGATGTTGGCGCTATCTCAAGCAGCATACATAGATAAGGTACTTGAACGTTTCTCTATGAAAAACTCGAAGAAGGGACTGTTGCCATCCCGACATGGAGTTTATCTTTCTAGGAAGCAGTCTCCACAGACTCCTCAAGAGGAAGAAGAGATGAAACAGATTCCTTATGCATCCGCAGTTGGAAGTCTTATGTATGCTATGTTATGCACTAGACCGGACATCTGATATGCAATGGGAGTTATAAGCAGGTACCAGTCAAATCCTGGTAGACAACATTGGGCAGCAGTCAAGCACATACTGAAGTATCTACAAACAGCAAAGGATTATATGCTGGTCTATTCGGGAGGTTCACTAGACTTGATAGGCTACACTGATTCTGATTTTCAGACGGATGTCGATGACAGGAAGTCTACTTCTGGAATGGTGTTTACTCTTAGGGGTGGAGCTGTGATTTGGAGAAGCGTTAAGTAGTCTGCCATTTTAGATTCCACCATGGAGGCTGAGTACATAGCTGTGTCTGAAGCGGCTAAGGAAATAGTCTGGCTGAAGAAGTTCTACACAGACCTCGGTGTTATTCTAGGAATGGATAAACCACTCATATTGTATTGTGACAATAATGGGGCTATAGAGAATTCGAAAGAACCTCGAAGTCATAAAAGAGCAAAGCATATAGAGAGGAAATACCACATCATTAGGGAATATATGTCCAGGGGTGACGTCAAGGTGATGAAGATAGCGTTGGAAGACAATCTGGTAGATCCTTTTACCAAGACTTTGGCTGAGAGTGTTTTCGTGAAGCATGTAGAGGGAATGAGTTTGAAAAACATGTCATTTGTTTTAAAAGGGCAAGTGGGAGTTTGTTAGGTTTTATGCCCTTAATAAAACCATATTTCTTATGTAACACGTTATTATTATCAATAAAAGAAGTAGAAATCATTTTGTTTATTCAATTGCATTGTTCGCTTGTTTTATTACATGTTTATTCAATTAATACAAACATTTATAAAATCTTGAACATATGAATAGTTACAATTATAGTTGTAATTATATGTTCAAAAGAACGAGTCCTAGATTAGATCAGTGCATTGGATTTTCACTGATTAGAAAATCTACGATATGATCTACTTACACATTAGGAGTGTGATGTCTTGTCCAAGGCATTGAACAAGTAGATATGATCGGATGTATTTGGTTACATCGGACTAGGACCGATATTGATTATTGATTGATAAATAAGTATCGTTGTTATCGAATCTAATCAATGTCACAGCATTGACCATAGGTTAAGTCGATCTTAATTCTGAGTGATAATATTCTGCTAATTATATTATTTAAATCTTTTGACTTGTTCGTTACTAGCTTACCCTACAGTCTAGCCCATACTTACATCTTGGAGATTTAGTAATGTAATTGAGTGGGAGTATTATTCATAGATATGAAATCTATAACTTCTGTATAAGAAGTGAAAAGATGATTTCCTTAATAGCTTTGTTCAAAAGGTTAAATGATTGAGATCTCATTTCTGTGATTAAGTTCACGAAAATATCATTTATAAGGAACTTAGTGGGAGTTAAGGATAAAATACTGATGAGGGGTAAAACGGTAATTTTCACCCAGCTTGTTAGTAAGTCATCGATAGAGGATTGACTAACTGTAATGGTTATAACAATGGATAACGTATTTATGGTTTGGAAAATACGTTCTATGAATTCAAGAGTTCAATTCCAAGTCTATAGTGGAGTCACGAGGAATTAATAAGGTGGTGAAATTATTCGTAAATAAATTCACGGTAACTTATTGGAGCTTGATTTCATGGATCCATGGTCCCCGCATCACTTTTTAGTAAATCATCTAGAATGTCTCAATTAATTGATTTAATTATCAATTAGGATTTTTTAAAATTGGCTAGGTCAATTTTGGAAAATTTATAGAAATATGAGATTTAGAGAATAAAAGAGAATCTTTGGGTAAATTTATTAATAATGATAAATTGGTGTCAATATAAATAAATTAAATTAAATCAAGTTTCAAATTATAATTAGTTAATTTGAATAAGGATTTAATTAATTAATTAATTAAAATAAATAAATAAAAAGTTTTGAATTCAGGCCCAATTGCGATTTAAATTCAAAATAAAAGTATTGGGCCCAAGTCCATTTGTGAGAGCCCAAGGCTTTTATCTTTTTGTTTATTATTTTAATTAATTCAAAATTTAAATTTAAATTTAAATAAAACCCATTAAGTTGTCTATATAAGGAATATGATATCTAGGGTTTTCATAAGTAAGTCTCAGTTGATTCATTGGGTAAGTGAAAACCTAGATACTCTAATCATTTCTTAGCCACTATCTCTTCTTCTTTTCTAGATCTCTATCTCATGTGTTGAGAACCAGCCCACACTAGTTCTAGGTTGATCAAAGGCTTGGTGAGGAAGATTGTGTTGCTGATCTAGTTCAATCTCTTGATAATACTCTGCTACAGAAAGAAATTAAGGGTTAGAGAGATTGAAGGAAGGAGTTGTTCTAGTTCCGCTGCGTATTCGTAAGTTTTACATCATTGTGTTTATGTTGATTTACGAATCTAATGTTCATATGTTTGTCATGTTATTCTATGTTTCTATTATGTGTTTGAAAAAAATAATAGGAAGCATGCATCTAGATTTAAATTCCAAGATTCTACAATTGACCTCAGAGACTAGGTTGCCTAAATCTAGATGTTAAGAATGCATGATTATAATGTTTGTTCACATGTTTGATTTTAAAAGTTTAATTGGATGGTACATGAAATTTGATATGAATGTTTATGTGTCATATTGCTAATTTAAGTTGTCATTTTTTTTCATGCATTTTCAGGTCTTAATTGGTGCTTGATAAAATGCTCATTGAAAAATTGCACAATTTTTTATTTTTTGGTAGTTGGCAGCCCCATTTTTTTTAATATAAATAAAGATCCTGCAATTAGTATATCCAACACATGGCTACCGGAGAAAAAGTTTTCTCTAAGTCAAATTTCTCTCTCTGCCACCAGTCGAGCCTTTAATGTCTCGACCTTTCTATCAGCTCCTCTCTTCTTCTTATAGATCTTCTTGCACCCCATGGGCCTAAAGTCCAATGGCACATCTACAAGATCTCATACAAATTAAGAGTACTTAGACTTTATTACTTGGTACTTGGCTTCGAGTCAAAAATCCCTTTCAGACTTACCCATTGCCTATTTAAAGGCCACCGAATCATTGTTACTTGTGTTCCCAACCAACTTGTGGGTTTCACTATCCATATCATAGGTACCGGGTTCTGAGAAATCCTCCCACTATGACGAGGCATCGTAACTTTCTGACTTGGATTAGTGGTTTCTAAATGTACCTTGTTTTCATCGACTTGCGTCGGTAAGGATGGAACAATAGTTTATCGTTTTTTCATCTAATACTATTTTGCTATGAGACTTGAAATTCATTATGTAGTCGTTATCCAGAAAAGTAGCATTTGTAGAGCCAAACACTTTCTTGTCTACTGGACTATGAAACAGACCACCCTGAGTACCTTTAGAATAGCCATCAAACAAGCAAACCCTAAGCTCATTGTTCTAGCTTTCTACCTTTTTCCTCATGTCAAAAACATGACACCACCAAATTCCATAATAACGTAAACCAGGTTCACGACCATTTCATAATTCTAGTGGTGTCTTGGAGACAACTTTTGAGACGACACAACATTTTAAAAAAAATCACATGCGGTCTAGGTAGGTAGTATATCTCCAGAAAAGATCTGGGTAAGAAGTTGGTAGAGTTTAATAGCTTATCATAGAACACACATTTTCATAAACGTGCGATTCACACCGCTAATCAACACTGTTCTGTTGCGGAGTCCTTGGGGCAGTTGTTTTAGACAAATCTTCAAGCTCAATTAAATGATCTTGGTTCTGATTATCCAAATATCCTCCATCCCTATCAGATCGCAAGATCTTTAATGTTTTTCCTAATTTGGTTTTAAAGCCATAGCAATGAATTCCTTGAACTTCTTAACAAATTCGCTGAACTCCTATGCTTTAGGTACTTACATGAGTCTCTAGAGCAATCATCGATGAAGGTGACGAAATACTCATAACCACCCCTCACTTGAACATTCATATGTCCCCAGACATTTGAACATACTAGCCCTAGTGGTTCTTTGGCCCTTTCTCCTATCACAGAGAATGGACGCTTTGTCATTCTGCCCTCGAGACTAGATTCACAAACAGGTAAGTCACCCTAGGTGAGTTTCCTCAAAGGTCCAGCCTTTGAATCTTATCATAACAAATATGACCAAAGCAAAAATGCCAAAGGTACGTCATTTCTAACGTTATTGACCTTTTGTCGTTTAATGGTCCTAGAATTAGCTGCCTTAAACAACTCATTATTTATAACATAGGGTTCGTTTAGTTGCAATAGGTATAGCCTGTTTTTCATACATCCACCCCACAATTCACATTCATTTAAAGAAATAGGATTTTATTATTTGTGAAAGTAACTACATATTGATGTGATGTAATAAGAAAAACTTAGATTAAAATTTCCATTGAAAATCGGAATAAATAAAACATTGTCTTAAAACAATATATTTATTTCCCAAAATTCATTCAAGCTTATTCTTTTGCCTTGTTTGATATGAACAACCCTTGATGGATACCAAGTCGTGGCTTTTTATCCTTCATGGCTTTCCCAATGTTAAAAGTGTAAAAAGGTACATGCATGTTTAGTAGATTGTGATTCAGCGATCCAAAACCGAAGTATCATCCTCTAAAATCACATGCATCCAAGCAAATTTAATTATTTTGGGTTCCATATGCCTTGAGTTCCGGGAAATCTTGTTCCAATTCCCAGTCTCTTTGCAGTTGGAAACATTCCCCTTTTTTGTGTACTTATAATCAGGCCTTACTCCAAGATGCTTTGCAGCATTTTGTGCCTTGCCAATTGACTTCTTGTTATTTTTGTATGAATTTCTTCCTCTTTGCTCTTCGGAGAAGAAGCTTAAAGCAGTTTCTCCTTGAGCTTGTTTAGTAGTATTAGCATTCTTTCATTTGCTCGAATTACCATCAATAATCCTCTTTGAAGGATTTGGTGATCATTGCATGGGAAAAATAGGAATATCTTTGATTATCACGAACTCGATGTTATCTAAAATCAACACCATGTTGATGTTGGACAAACATTTCGTGAGGTTTTCACCATAGAGTAACATTTTAGAGATTAGAGAGAGTATAAGGTGGGAAGCCTAGAGCTTCTATTATCAACTAAGTAGAAATCAACGCATTGGTTGACAAATATTTATTCATTAGATTTTTTTAGAAATAGCATAACATACAAAATGTTTTGAGATAAGCAAAATACTAAAACACTTATCTTCTATTTCTTAGGTACTTTAGCTAGCCATGAACCCATGTGTCCCGGTAGGCGAGAGTCACAAATATTCACGTAGTTAAATAGAGAAACATCTCAATTAATAAAACGTCATAGACTTTTATTAACTACCTATTCCATCTGATCAAAGTAACGAAAACTCATGTGTCCAGGTAGGCGAGAGTCACAAATATTTATTACTTTATGAGTTTGACCCATGGTTTCGATTATTATAGACTTAATTCCTATAGTCATCGTAGGGATGAGTCTATAGAAGGTCCATCTATAACCATCTATCATAAGAAATTTAACCATGTTAAGAAGTTCAGTGAACACCTTCCGTAGGGAGACGAAATCAAAGCGCCATAAGGCCCCACTGAACTCTAACCTTGTTAAATCAACGGTGGAGATCGAATTGAAAATTTTTAAAACTCATTATTAAATATTTTATTATTTTATTCTTTTTGAAAAAATATCAACTTAGGTTTTCCAAATTATCAAAATAATCAATAAACCAACTAAGGTTCGCCAAATTATAAAAATAATCAACAAATCATAGTTTATAATTTTTCCATTAATTCTAAAATTACCATTGAAAATTAATCCAAAAATTAGAATTAATATGTTTCTAATCAATTAGGTCCAACTAAAAGGAATAACCTAATACAATTAAGTCCAACTTAGGTAAATGGGCATTAACAATTCGAGCTTGTATGGAGGAGAGTAGAGTTCAGTATGTCGGACCCACTACTAAGGCTCCCTAACTTCCACACAAAGCCCAAAAAGACATGAATTTGAACCTTTGTTTTATTAATTGTTATTCAATTGATTAGGCCAAATCTAGTAATGCAAAGCAAATGGGCCTTCACAAGTAGAACTACCCATAAGAGATGAATTTAAACTTTACATGTTCAATTGAGCACAAATAAAACCTAACATTTTATGAAAGTTTTATTTGAGTTTTCCCACAATTTTTAAACGCAAAATTTGGGTTATCATTATACTTATATTTAAAGCCCAAATGCAAAAAATAACTTAATAATGATACTTGATATGTTAATAATTGGATGGGCCTAACATGTTACTCTATAAGTATGTATTATTAAATTATGCAAATATACCACAACAATATACTATTTTGCAAAATACCATAATTAATTAACATAGAATTCATCGGACAAAATTCAATATAATTAATTAAACAAGTTACAAAATATTAAATTAATTAAAATAGAATTTATCAAACAAAATTCAATTTCAAATAATTAATTTAACCAAGGTTGTTAAGTTGTTAGGAATGATAAGATATTTTATTTTTAAATATTTTAACAAATTTTAAAATATCAAAATATCTTTTAACCAAATTTAAAATATCTAGTATTATCTGATAACTAATTATAAATATTTTCAACAATAAAAATATCTTGAATAATCAGATAACTAATTTTAATATTTTATTTATAACAAAATAAAAAAATATCTTACAATGTCCTCATTAACAATTAACAAATTCAAAATATTTTAAAAAGAAAAATTATCTATAAAATTATGAGATAATCAATTTTAAAAATTTTAAACCTAACTGCACAAAATATTCAATTTAAAAAAAAATAATTTTTTTTTTGCGAAAAAATGCTGTGCGCGGATTCTGGCACCGACATCCGTACGGATCTGTATGATGTCCGTACGGCCGGGTCCCGGCGGCGGCTCCATGCGTGCCCAACACACACACTGCAAAAGACAGTCCAAAAAATTAAAAAAAAAATCTATGCAGTTTTTAAATCCATAACAAGCCAAAAACAACCAAATTATTGCTAAATTTACATAAGAAAACATAACACATGCACTAATAACATGTACCATCAAATTAATACATAATATATCAATCAATTTCATACATGTTCATTCATGAAAATAAACTAGCAACCTATGTCTCTGAGGCCAATTGTCGGATAAACTAATTGCAGAATCTTTATTTATTTTCATGCAATTTACATATTATCAAACAAACATGCAAATTCCTAGAACATGCTCCTATGAAATTGATACAAATACAGAGTAAAGTAAAAACTTACATTAGGCAACGGAACTGGAACAACTCCATCGTTCAATCTCTCTAACCCTTGATTCATTTCTGTAGCAGAGTATTATCAAGAGATTGAACAAGATCAGCAACGCAGTCTTCCTCACCAAGCCTTTGATCAACCTAGAACTAGTGTGGGCTGGTTCTCAACACATGATATAGAAATCTTGCAGAGAAGAAGAAGAGAGAGTGGCCAAGAAAGATTAGATTGTCTAGGTTTTCACTTACCAATCAACTGAAGCTCACTTCCTTATAAAAACTCTAGATATCATATTCCTTATATAGGTAACATAATGATATTTATTTAAATTTAAATTAATTAAAAATAATAAACTAAATAAAAACATTGGGCTGCCATAAATGGACTTGGGCCCAATCTCTTTGTTTTGAGTTTAAATCCCAACTGGGCCTGAATTCAAAACCTTTTATTTATTTATTTAATTAATTAATTAAATCCTCTTTCAAATTAACTAATTATAATTTGAAACTTGATTTAATATTATTTATTTATATTGATACCAATTTATCAATATTAATAAATTTACCCAAAGATTCTCTTGTATTCTCTAAATCTCATATCTCTGTAAATTTTCCAAAATTGACCTAGTCAACTTTAAAAATCATAATTGATAATTAAATCAATTAATTGACACATTCTAGATGATTTACTCAAAGGTGATGCGGGGACCATGGATCCAAGAAATCAAGCTCCAATAAGTTACCGTGAATTTATTTACGAATAATTTCACTACCTTATTAATTCCTCGTGACTCCACTATAGACTCGGAATTGAACTATTGAATTCATAGAACGTATTTTCAAAACCATAAATACGTTATCCATTGTTATAACCATTACAATCAGTCAATCCTCTATCGATGACTCACTAACGAGTTGGGTGTAAATTACCGTTTTACCCCTCATCAGTATTCTATCCTTAACTCTCACTAAGTTCCTTATAAATGATATTTCCGTGAACTTAATCACAGAAATGAGATCTCAATCATTTAATCTTTTGAACAAAGCAATTAAGGAAATCATCTTTTCACTTCTCATACAGAAGTTATAGATTTCGTATCTATGAATAATACTCCCACTCAATTACACTAATAAATCTCCAAGATGTAAGTATGGGCTAGACCGTAGGGTAAGCTGGTAACAAACAAGTCAAAAGATTTAAATAATATAATTAGCAGAATATTATCACTCAGAATTAAGATCGACTTAATAAATGGTCAACGTTGTGACATTGATTAGATTTGATAACAACGATACTTATATATCAATCAATAATCAATATCGGTTCTAGTCCGATGTAACTAAATACATCCGATTTCTATCTACTTGGTCGATGTCTTGGACAAGACATCACACCCTGAATGTGTAAATAGATCATATCGTACATTGCCTAATCAGTGAAAATCCAATGCATTAATCTAATCTTAGGACTCGTTCTTTTGAACATATAATTACAACTATAATCCACTGTGACCTAGTCACTATAATTGTAACTATCCATATGTTCAAGATTTTATAAATGTTTGTATTATTTCAATAATCATGTAATAAAACAAGCAAGCAATACGGTTGTCAAACTAAATGATTTCTACTACTTTTATTGATAATATGAAATCGTGCTACATGTCTGACATGGTTTTATAAGGGCATAAAACCCAACAAGACCCAAAACGGGTATGTTTTAAAAATAAATCAAACTATCATTTTCCAAATAGATTTATAATTTTAAGCACACATTACTTCTAAAAAGATATAATTTTCTTCACTTTTCAAAAAGTATAATTTCAAAGTATTTAATGTGAATCAACCTAATGAAACAATAAAAAATCAAATAACATTATTTATAAGGCAAAACATAATATTTTTGTTCTAAGCATTGGATGTGTACAATTTAATGACACATCTTACATAAAGAATATTATGTTTTGCAAAATGAAGAACAAAGTGCATATTGTCTTACAATCCAAAATATGAGATATTAAAGATGAAAGACAAATATGAATAAGAAAAATTCATAAACTTTGTTGCACAAAATGGGAAATCAACATACAACATAAATACTATCTAGTTACATATTGTTTCATCATCACCTTAATAATCTTAAAAATACTAGAAACTCATAACTAGAATAGAAATTACAAACCAAAAAATTACAAACATAAATAGGAAAATTTGGAGGAGGAACCCCCCAATTTTTCCTCAAAAAACTCATATAAAAAATGACCAAAAAGAAGAAAAAGATGAAGAGAATGGAGGGTCTTGAAAGTGTAGAAATTGTAGTGTAACCTCCCCTAAAATTAACACTCCCTAATAGTCTTGAAAATTCCCTATTTATAGCCAAAATGAGAGTATTAAAATAATCAAATTAAATTAATTAAATTGATTAAATTAATAATAATATGACAAATATGGGTAAATTATAGGGTGTAATGTTGATTTTGGGGTAAAATGTGTAGAAAAGTTTGGGTAAAAAGTTGGCATTTTTGGCAAAGGGGACAAGGGTACATTGTTGGGCTCAAAGACACCCTTTTTCTTTGTTTTCTTGGGCTGGCAGATGGTTTAGGAGGCTATTGGTGCTGGCAGGTGGTGCAGGTGGCTTATGGGCCTGTTGGCTGATGCAGCTGGCTGTAGGAGAGTTTCGTGGGCCTGGGCTGGAGTTGGTGGGCTGTGTGCATCAGGTGCCTAGGAGGAAGGAAAGAGCCAGGCAGCTCGCAGGGAGGAGCTTCGTGGGCCTAGGGGAGCTTCGGGGTAGTGGTTGGATTGGGCCCGTGGGGAGTTGGGTGGCTGCACCTTGGGAAGGCAGGCCCACGGTGGCTGGGAAGGTGTTTGGGCCTAGTTCCTTAGCTTTTCTCTCAAAAATACCAATTTTCTTTATTTTCCTTGAAAATGCCATCTTTTCTTAATTTTTCTTGCTTTTCAAGAGCAAAAAAATACAACATAATACCTATAAAAAACACAAATGAAATTAAAAGTAAATATTTTCAATAATCAAATAAACAACATAAGCTCTATGAAAATATTAATTAAAACTTAATTTACTTAAACATTAAATCTCAAAAGTGCATGCTTTTACTCCTAACTTAACAATATTAATTTTAAATAATTAAACTATAACATTTTACAATAATATAACTATAAAAATACACAAAAATCTATAAAATTAAAATAAACCTAATAAATTCAAAATTACTTAAAAACTTAATAAATTACTTAAAAACTCAAAGACTAAACAACAATTAGCATAACAAATGTGGTAAAATAACTCTATTTTGTAGAGTTATCATACTATTATCAGTTAGAGTCGTAGTTGAACTCCAAAGACAAGACACGAGATGGATTTTGTCGATTGAAGAACCGTAGCATCAGTTTGGCTCCATCAGCTCCTGGAAAGATCCCCCGAATATCAAACACTACTGATTCATGACATCTGGGTTCCTTTTAGAGAAGAATCCCACTCTGGTGCTGGACTTTCAGCGTGTGGATAAGTTATCCTTCTTCCTCCCTTGTCTCGTCCGTTGTTTTGTTTATTGGATACTCACGTTACTGTGAACAGGTCAGTACGCTCAAACCCGACTTACTAAGCTGATGAGCTGGACGTGGGGGAGTTCGTGACTATGGAGAACCTTCAATTGGTCAGGCTGATTGCCGCCCATCAATCGATAGACGCCTCTAGCCTCCAGGGACAGCAATGGGAGAGGGACCCTCCTGAAAAGTTGACCCTCATTCATATCGAGGTGGTGGAGGCCGTGTTAGCATCCCAAATTTGCTAATAAGGCTTAGTGCTTTGATTAGCATGCCGGAAGGGAAATAATTGATTTAATTATATTATTACGTGGATTAAATGATTATATGTTTAGAATGCATGTTTAGGTGAATTAAATGTGCATGTGGGCCCATTCTGGTTAAAATGGGCATAATTGTAATTTTGGCTCGTTGAGGACATAAATGCGAATTATATGTGTGTTGTGCTTTATACCACAAGATAGTGGTGATATATTTGTGATGTGTGATCTGAGAAGATTTTAGGGAGCGGAATAGCGAAATAGTCACAACGAGGTAGACTACCCGACTCAGGGGAGCCTAGGGGTATTTTAGAAACATAGCACATGTTCGGGATTTACCGGGTAATGGGTAGTGATTTATCGATCATTTGGGTATGTCGAGGATTTAATGGAAAATCGTAGGAATACTTGAGAAATTAGCGGAATGTGGCAAATGACGGGATTGCCCTTGGAGGCATTAAGTGACTAGGCTAGATTCTAGGGGTAATTTGGTCAATTTGGAGGCTTAGGATGGGTTTGGACTTATCTTAGGGCTCTATAGATAATCAGAAGAAAATAGAAGGAAACACATGGAATTTTCCCTCAGGCTTCTCTCTCTCTATCTCGCTCTCTTTGGTGCTTGGAAGCTTGGTGAATTTTGAGGAGTTTGGCTAAGGAATTGAAGAATTGGAGGCTTGAAGTGCTTGGGGATTAGCTCTGGTCGAATTCTCAGTGAGGTAAGGGTTTCAATTTGATATTTTCTATTGGATTTTGTTGTGATCCATAGGCTTGCACGAGGCTGGAACTCTAGACTGGTTTGTGGGTTTTTGACGAGCTTATGGAATAATTATGAGGTGTTTATACTGATTAGGATGCTTGGATATGAATTCTAGACTGAATTATAGGTTTAAGGTTCGAATTTGGTAAATTTTAAGGAGATTACCTTGTAAAAATGCATGAGGATTTCTGGATTTTGGGCTCGAGTCGCGGTCCTGTTCTTTAGGTGCCGCCACCCATGTGTGCAAAGAGGCTTGGGAAGCCTCTGGTTTTTCCCAGGCACAGGCAAGGCACGCCGCGGCCTGTGTCCCCCAGATGTGAGAGCTAGGGCTCTCTGACTTGCAGCGGTCGCGACCCTAAGGGGCGGGCTATGATGGGTGTCATATGTCGTATCAAATTTAAATATATTTATTCTTTATTACTCACTAAATTATTAGTAAAGTAGTAGTAAGGGTCGAACCCACAAGAACTATTATTCAATTTATCATTCAAAATAAAAACAATAATTAAAGAGGGGGTTTTGTTTCAAGATTTAATAACACAAATTAAAATAATAAATAAAGAACAATGGATAATACAATTTTAAAGAAACAGTTAAGAATTATTCTCCACATTCGACAATCATTCTATCAACAATGACGAATAATATTCCTTACTCCCAATTAAACTATTAACCCCGCAGAGAACACTTAAGCAATCAATTATCCCAGTTTCCCAATATAATTAATTAAAGCTAAGCGCTCTTAATTAATTCTTTTAACCAAGCAATAAATCCATTAAGCATGCGATCTATTTAACCCAGGAAAAACATTACATTCAATGGAAACAAGTTAATCTAGACAACAAATTCATTAAGCATGCAATTCATTTACCCTATGTTCTATTCTTCATCACAATTAAAATACATGTCACACTACTCTAATTGCAATTTATCACTCTACTTAGAATTCTAAACTATTAGGCGAATGGAAATCCTAAAATGATAGTAGAACAATGCAAAATCCTAATTAGTGGCCATCTAAATAAGACTTTACTAGATTCATAACATTCAAATAGAAAAATGTAAGCAATTTCATATAAGGGAATAAAAGAAATAAAATTCAACAATGCATTCAAGATCTCATGTCTAGGATTTTGAAATAACCCTTAACTATAAAGGAAACTACTCCATAATCATATTCATATTCATAAACATAAATATTCAATGAAAATAAAAGAGTTTTGAGAAGAAAGAAAAGCTAGATTGAAGAATGTTATTGTTGATGTCTTTTCTCCTTCTCTGTTGCTCTAGCCTCTAAAATTCGCAATCCAAAGTTATATTAAAAGTTAACCATAAACCATTTTCAAAAATACATTTAAAATTAAAAAATTAAGGAAAAATCGATCGCCGACCGCGACCAATGTTTATTGGCGGCTGCGACCACTAGAAAATGTATTTTCCAGAAAACCAGGCTTTAACCATGGCCTGGGAAATTGCTGGCCGCGGGCACTACATTCTGCCCCCTAGGTCACGGCCTGAAATAAGGCTGGTTGCAGTCGTAGCAATTTTTCTCGTTTTTTGGTTTTCTTCTACTGCAGCGACTGAAAGTATTTTAACCATAACTTCCTCGATATAACTTGGAATTGGACAATTGAAAAAGATATGGAAAGATAAGAAAAAGATCTAAAACTTATATTTCTAGGCATATTTCCAAAAGAGTGTTGAAAAATTATCAAAATCAAGTGTGAAGTTTCAGACTTGTAATTCCGAGCTTAACCATTGCTTGTAAAACATCCCAAATTAATTTGTTTTCATCCAAATGTCTTGAAAATCCTAAAAACACAAACTAAATAATTCAACAAATATAAATAAATAATAAAGTGCATAATTATAGAAGAATAATGAGTTAAAAATAGACAAATTCGGTACTTATCAGGCCGCAACTCAATTTAGGGGAAATGGACTATGTTGGGATTTTAGCTCGGCAACCCAAATCTTAAGGCTCGGGAAGGATTCGATTAACCAATTTAGTAGAATTTGAGGTCCTGAAGGCTAGTATTTCAATCCGAAGTTTTTAATTGGTTAGGGCTTTATGGATGTCTATTTATTAATGCGTTGTGACTAGGTTTTACGTCAAGGCTCGGTTTCAGGGGATCGTGCTCGGAATCGCAGTAATCAATAAGCTCAGAACATAGGTAAGAAAACTGTTTTTGCCCGTAGAGCAGGACATGACCCCATTAATATAAAATCGCGTCACATGTCCGACATTGTTTTATAAGGGCATAAAACCCAACATTAAGTACATCTACAGAGTCATAAATCAACCTTTTGAATCCTACCTGTTCACACACGTCATTGTGTGTTTGATGATTGGTCTAAAAGATCAAGGTGCGAGCTTTCAAAACTTGGATAGGAAGATCGTTGATTTTGTATAAAAAGATTTGAGGACACTTGATAGGCTACAAGATGTAATCTCTAATCTAATTGTATGTGATTTAATATAATATATACGTGTGTGTGTATGATCTTGGCTGCTATTAATAATTATTAAAAATGTCCATTTTGCGCTGCGTATATTTGATTTGCTCTTTTAATACCAACAAATATTCATTAATTTGTCAATCGGACAAAGTCCATTACAAGAGTATAATGCTTAGAGAGCAAAATCATCCAACATAGGCTAACCAAGCCGTTTACACTAAACAAAAGAAAGAAAACCCTAACAACCACTTCAATTAAGGGTCCAATAACGCACGAGCATCCAAGCATCCAACGAGTATGAAGTGAACTAAGTTTCCTCTTCAAATGAGCATATGATAGATCAACCCAATCAATGACTATCGACCAATGATCTTCCAATAAGATTTGAGAAATAACAACCCCATTATTCAAATCGTAAAGAAGGGAAATAGAACAATGACCAACTAAGTCCAAGGAATCTGATTGCAGAGATCGGGATACCATGAAACAAAGGGTCAATGGTGATTGGGGCCACCAAGATATCATCCACAACCGAATCTCAAAGAAACCCGGCCTAGAACAACCCAAGATGATCACACTTACCGAGATAATCTCCGCTAATAAGCCCACTAATCCCAATAGTAGAAAAATGGCATGATGGAGGGTGAATAACACCATTATTTGAAACAGAAAATCATATAACATTGAAATAAAACAACAATATTGCAAACTAGAGAAAACAAAAATAAAAAACTCAGGCCATCCAATCCCGAAGCCCCTGCGACGATCAGGTATAGGAAGTCACGCTTCACTATCCCCATGAAACCATGGATATCTCTTCCACCTGATGCCAACCGCACAACAACCACCAGCACAAGGCCGACACCACCTTGCGACCACCAACTGGGAGGAGAAACCTAGAAGAGGCGAAGTTGTCCAAAGACCCATGGATTCGGCAGAAAGATAGGAAGTCAAGCTTCTGATGGTCGAGTAGTCTCGGCTAGAGCCCCACCAGATTCGGTGAAGCTATGACCGAGAGAAAATTTAGAATGGGAATCCTTGGCTGACGACACTAGAAAGGAAATAAAAAACTCATAAAAAAAAACATTTAGAACTTTCCAACTATAATTTTAATTGACGGTCATGCAATCAAGCTTCTTTTTAGTATGGAAGAATGTTTGGTAATGAATGAAGAAAGAAAAAGAGAGGCGACTTGCGACTTACATGTACAAAATATTTTCTTTCTTTAATTTGGTGTATGTGTTTTCTTTCTTATTCATTCATTGAACATTTCATGCCAAAATTAAGAAAACTAAATAAATAACATTTTAAATGAGATTGAAAAGGAGTGAAAGTTGGTGTATGCATAGTGATCAAAAATAAAATGCATAGTGTCATTTTCAATGATGTGATGGAGAAAGGGTCAGCATTCACATTCATTATAATTTCATGCAAAAAAAATCACACCTTATTGTCAATCTATTGGACTAAATTTTTCATGTTGTCAATTTATAATTATTTATGCAAAATATCACAACTCAATATTATTAATAGAATTTTATTGGTCTAGACTTTTGCATGCTCTCTTTTATTTGAATTTTCTTTCATAAAAGAAAAATACTTTAGGGGTTTACTTTCATTCAAACTGAAAACGAGGTTGATCTTTACACCTCAAATTATGGTTCCTTTTCTTCCTATAGAATATCTATAAAAAATTTCTTTCCCTTAATACAAGGTATTGAGAAAGATACCTTTTATTACTTTTATTTTATTTATTTATTTATTTTTACTACTTTTTCCTTTTTTAGTGGAAATTGAAAAAAAAAATATAGATTGATTAATTTTTCCAAACTAATAAAATCATTCTTATTTTACTTTTTACTAAACAATTCCTTTTTTTGTAAAATATTTTTTTTTACACTATATATATATTTTTGGGAATTCTTCAGTGCACATCCAAAAGGGGTATATTGGAGCATCCTTTGATGTTTTTGGCTTAGAAAGTATTTTTTGGTGAATTTTTTTTATGGTCGTGTACATTGTAGTTATTTATAATATCTTGCAAATTTTTAAAAAATTCTAAATAATTTCGAAAACTATGTTCAAATAAGATTCAAACATTTTAACTTCCACGCACATAAAAAAATTAGTCACACATGTAATAAATTATTTTGAACCTAGTTTTTAGCACTATAAATTATTTATAATTTTCTAAAAATTAGTAAAATGTTCTAAATAACTATAATATATACGATCATAAAAAAAATTTCACCTAAAATACTTTCGAAACCAAAAATATCTGAAGGTGCACTGATCCGCCCCTTATAGGGGTGCACCCGAGAATTTGCCTATATTTTTGGGTTTGCCTTTAATACAACCAATTATTATTAGTTTTCTAATGTTAACAGCAAAAGATAAATAGTCAAGTCTTTTTTAACTTTAATATGAAGAGTACAGCTCAATATAATATAACAGAGCCCATTTTTCAATTTTTTAAAAAAGTAATATTTATATTTAAACTTTAAGACAACATGTTTTATTATTTTGAGTAAACAAGTTAAGACAATCCAATTTGATAATTATAATAATTAATTTAAATAAAATATCTTATACATGGAAAAAAATAATAATAAAAAAAACAAACGCGGTTTAAAGTCTAGAGAGAGAGAGAGAGAGAACAAGAACTTAGTTGTCTCTCGTTTGGCATTTCTCACTAACTCTCTCTCTCTCTCTCTCTATATATCTTTCTTTCTCTCTCCTCCATTAGCACACACTCTCACAGCTCTCAAACTCAAAACCCTCTCTTTCTCTCTCCCTAGGGCTAGTAGTTACTAGCTTTAGCTTTGTTGAAACCCTACTCGCTCAATTCAAAGCTGTGGTTTTCTGAATTTTTGTAGTGTTTTGGGGGGAAAGGGTTCGGAGCCCTAGGTCCAGTGACTGAGTGAGTGAGTGACAAGAAGTAGAGGAGTTTTAGATCTGCGATTCCTCAAAGCTATGGCTTTGTTGTTGCTCCACTAGCTTTTTTTTTTTTTTGGTTAATTGATATCGCCATGTCAAACTCCGACCCCAAACAACGCCCGCGTCCTGGTCCGTGGCCACCGGTGCCGGAGTCTTCCGCAATGCCGCCTTCTTCTTGGGCTAAGCGGACTGGCTTCAGGCCCAAGTTCTCCGGCGAGACCAATGCCAGTGATTCCGGTCAGATATCTTTGCCGCCTAGGCCAAGGGAGCCGGAAGCCCAGCCCGATCTCGAGGCTGGCCGGGCACGTCCAACTGCCAATGGTCGGGCTGAGGCCGAAAGGGCTCAACCAACAACGCCAGCCGCACCGCCGGCGGTGGTGGTGGAGAAGGAAAAGACGGTGAAGAAGAGGAGGGAAGCTGATGGCGTCCCTAAACATTCAACCAACGGAAATGGTGGTGCGGTGCCGGCTTCGGACCCACCTCCGTCACAGCCACGGAGGTCAGCCCGGAACGAAGAAGCTATCGATGTTTTGCCGCAGAGTGTTGATGATGATGGAGCCATGGCTAGGCACTCGCATTTGAAGTATGACCTCAGAGATACACCTGGGCTTGGTGGGTTTTCTCTTTTAACTGTAGAAATTTCAAAAGGATAATACTTTTTTTCTTTCTTTTATTCCTTTCTCTAAAAAGATAACTTTTTGTTGGATAATTCGAAATGGGTGTTTGGTATATTTGAAATTTAAATGGTACTTGTGAAAATTTAACTTTTGCGATCATTTGAGAAAGTTAATAATTAAATACTTACACAGTTTAAATTATATATATATTTTAATTAATATTATCCTATATTTCAGTTCCAATTGGTCTGTATGGGCTCCAGCACTACTTGTCAATCTTGGGTTCGTTAATTCTCACTCCGCTTGTTATAGTTCCGGCAATGGGTGGCAGTTCTGTGAGTTTTCATACAATTTTTTTTGGGAATAATTTCACAATAAGAAGAATAATATTTACATTGCTTTGTAGTTTTATCTGACATGATTTAGTGGGTGTAGGAGGATACTGCAAATGTGGTATCAACAGTGCTCTTTGTTTCGGGAGTGACAACGTTGTTGCATACGTCTTTTGGTTCGAGGTTACCATTGATACAGGGTCCATCATTTGTTTACCTGGCTCCTGCCTTAGCTATAATCAACTCCCCGGAATTTATAGGACTTAAAGGAAATGTATGTTTCGATTCTTATTCCTTTGTTGTGTTAAAATAAGCAACTATGATGTGGTCCTCCTTTGCTATGTTTATCAAGTGCCTCATTTCTGTGATGAATTTTTTTTGTTTAATTGTAAATGTTTATATTTGTTGTAATGTTTCTTCAATAAAGGAGATAACACTGATTATAAGGTTCGTTAGAATAGTTTGTTAGGTTGATATTTTGAATACTTGAAGTTTCTTGATTAGATAGTATTTGATTAAGAATTAATATAGGGAAGCTGTAAGAGTTTTAAGTTCCTTTGTTTTAGTCGGAGTTGGTCATATTTGCTAAATGTAGTTTAATATTGAAATGTGAATCACAGTCTCATAAAACATAAACAGTTAACAATCGTTTTTGTTTTTTGTTTTTTTGCATTGGTTATGATACTGACTGTACCTACTTATTAATAGAAACTTATGGCGTTTATGCTATATTTTGGCAATAATAATAGAAAATGCTTCTAATTTTCTTGTCGTATTCTCTTTCAATTCATTTTGCATGCTATTCTAGTTTTCTTTAACACTCATTAACTTCTACACGTCTGTTCATTATATGGAGATTAAGGTTGGTTAAATTCATTTGATAAGGCAGAGTTTCAAGCATATCATGAAGGAGTTACAGGGGGCTATTATTATATCTTCAACGTTCCAAGCAATACTTGGATATAGTGGATTGATGTCATTATTTTTGAGGTATAATTTATGTTTTTTTAGCATTTCTCCTAATTGATATATATGTATACATCTTAAGAAAACTAATAAGTCTGTTAGTTAATGTTTCACTTTGAAATATTTGCAATACCTTGACCATATTAGAGTCTATGAGTTTGGATGTATCACTTTTCAATTAGAAATTAGTTGCCATGTCTTCTCTATTACAGTGAATTAATAGGATTTTTTTTCTTTAATATTGAAATATATATAATATATTTTAATGATACCACCAAGGATATCATGTTATTGAATGAGAGCAGTAGTTATCCCAGATATCAGCAGCTTTACTGGCTGCCTTTGTATTCTGGCTCAATAGCTTTGGATCCTCTTCTGCTAATCTATAGGGATGATTTGCTATGTTTGCTTGAGAATAGTGCAAACAGAGCACATATCTAGATGGTCTAGTCTAGTCTAGCACATGTCTGGACACAGACAAAGTCAGTTGTAAAATAGGAAAGATTAGACCAAGAGTGACTTGGTGATTCCATTCTTTTTAAATATTGGTAGAAAGTTGGTTAAGTAGATAGATGTTGGTTTTGATTACTGACTTATAGGAATCTGGTGTTCCTTTCTAACCAAAACACACAACAATCACTTAAATTCCTCTGTATTATACCATTATTGGGCTATTCATAGACTGTACAATGGTTCAGTTAATTTAAGAGGTTCTTCTCTCCCAATGGCTTATAAATTCTTCTCTAGACTTTCTTAGCCTGTATATACAACCCTTTATTACTGTAACTACCCTAATCTAACTAACACCAACCTACAACTAACACAACAATCCACACCTAACTTCCTAACCCCGCCCCAAAAAAGCGCACCTTGTCCTCAAGCTGAATTGATGTCATCCAAAATTTTCCAAAACAACGTAGCTCTAACTCCTAGAGTATTTTCACTCCCACCTTCCTCATCATTAGCAACCAAAACCAGCAACTCCTTATTCTTGTTTTTATGTCCAATTGTGAGTTTCTCATCACAATTAAAGTACAATTTGTTTGCCTTTCTTCTTGCAACTCATGGGGAAAAACTGTGGTTGATTGTTCTAGTAATTCCTCTGTTAGTGTAGTTTGTGGTGGGGTGCTTCCTGAATATTTAGAATTCAATTCTACCCTTGTCAAAGGTAGTTGATGTCTGATTGAAGGTGTAGATTCTACTTGCTGCGACATGTTACGATTCTCTACCTTTTGAGCTCCTTCTATCATCTTGGCTAAACCCACTAGTTCCATTAGTCTCACATCCACCCAAATACTTGGAAGTAACGTAATCCATTGATAAAGATTCCCTTAATAACTTTCTTCGAGATATTACTATGTGGAGCAACCAAGAATTCAAATTTGTGGCAAAATTTTGCCATCGTGCCCATATGCTTGATGGCCAATAATCACTCTTACCTTTATGAGTCATCCTAAACCTCCACAAGATTAAAAGTTTCTGCTTCATCCAACTTGTCTCCACCTTTCTCGAATGCAAATGAAACCAAGCTAGAGCACTTCTAGCAAAAGTCACCACAAACGATTCTGTTTTTTCCATTTTCAATGAATCATTTAACAGAAAGATCTGTTCAACCTTAAAAATCCAACCATCCAGGTCATCTCTATTAAAATATGGTATCTACAACATGCTAGCTCAACCTTTACCATGATTTACCAATTCTTGATGAGCACTCAGCCTTTTTTTTTGCGATTTGTGGTGCCCTTGACCTTCTTCTTGTTGTTAGCGGTGACCAAGCCTGCAACTTGTCTGATTATTGTGACATTCCAATGAACCTCTATGTCTCTCCAACGAGCTTGCACAATTCGTAGACAACATTTGCTCACAACCCTCGAACTTCTACATCAACATCAACAAGAACTTTTTCTGCTTCATGATCAAATTAGACAAAGTCTGCAGCTTTTGTTCCATCTCTGCTCTCATACCACTTTATAGGATTCTAGGTTCCTATCTAACCAAAACACACAACAATCACACAAAATCTTTTGTATTATTCAATCACCCACAAGGCTTGAGGCCAAAACCAGAAACAGGAGAATATTTGAGTTAATTAGAGAGGCTCCCATCTCTCAGTCACTACGAATTTCTTATCTAGTCTTTCTTTAATCATTCTTAGCCATTTTATACAGCCCCTTTGCTTTTGTAACTACCCTCATCTAACTTACAACTACCAAAACAGAGCCTAAATAACTACATAACAAAGTAGAAAAAGTTGGTTTGAAAATTCCATTCAATAATAAGCTAAGTCATCAGATCTTCAACAGAAGTAAAATGGATACTGTAACATGGTGTCAAAACAATTAGCCACTCATCTTATACCACCTAATATTTACAGTTTCTTTTCTTACATAGTTCTTGAAATTAGTCTCATGGCTGTACATGTAATGATTTTAGAGAGTTGTATCCATTCTAAAGATTTAGACTTTTGATGATCTTTCATGATAGACTATACTCAAGGATTCCAACTTTTGACTTGATGTCCTTGTGCTTTGCTTTTTCGGTCTGCTCTAGTTGCAATAATTCTCATGCTGGTGAATGTATTTTTGTTGATATTACATAAATCTCTTACCACATGTATATTAATTACTTTGGTCTTTTTTTTCTTTTTGTTTTAATCTTATCATTATTGTGGCTTGTAACTTGGAAGTATGTTTTTTTAAACCATTATCAAAACTATTTTATTGGTTGTAATCATTATTGTGGCTTGGAAATATGTTTTTTTAAATAATTATTAAAACTATTTGATTGGTTGTAATCACTTATAATTCCTTTGCTCTTCAGGTTGATCAATCCAGTTGTTGTGTCACCTACAATTGCTGCAGTTGGACTTTCTTTTTATAGTTATGGTTTTCCTCTTGTTGGTAATTGTCTTGAAATTGGGGCGGTGCAGATATTATTGGTCATTTTATTTTCTCTCGTAAGTTTTATGAAGCTACTCTTGATATCTCTTTTATCATGGAAATTTTGATTCTTGTTTAATTTGTCACTGGAAAATGCTAATTTTTGTTTCTGCAGTACCTTCGCAAAGTATCCATTCTTGGCCATCGCATATTTCTAATATACGCGGTACGTTGTAAGATTATACCATGGTTTGCTTGTATAGTCCTGGAAATGTCATTGCCAATTCTTCCTGTTCCGAGAAAATCTCAGATTAATGGTTTGTTCTACCTAATTGCTAGGTTCCATTGGGTCTGGCAATTACATGGGCAGCTGCTTTCTTACTGACTGAAGCTGGAGTCTATAGCTATAAAGGATGTGACGTAAATGTACCTGTCTCGAATATAATATCAGAACATTGCAGAAAGCATGTCTCAAGAATGAAATACTGTCGAGTTGATACTTCTCAAGCAATACATTCTTCTCCGTGGTTTAGGTTCCCTTATCCGTTACAATGGGGTACTCCTGTCTTCACCTGGAAAATGGCTTTTGTAATGTGTGTGGTCTCTATAATTGCATCAGTCGATTCGGTTAGTTTCCTCTTGTCTATTACGAATTATTTAGTGATTCTAATATATTTACACTTTATACTTCCATATTACAATTTATTTTCAAGTATAATTAATTTTTCATTTGTCAATTTATTCTTGCTTCTAATGAACTTGACTTTTCCCTTGGAAAAAGTAGAGGTTACATTGGATTCTAGTGTTTAGTGGGGAGAGTTTGTATCTAGTTGTGGGTGCGGCAAATGTGACAGATTTAGATATAGGCCTTTGAAATCTGTCTTAATGATTTTGTCGAATTAGGATTGAAAGTTAGCATGTGAATGGGATAATCAAATGGGTGGGTAGGGGAAGGGGTTAGAAGGTAATTAGGATTGATGCTAGTGGCTTAATTCAGCCTTGAAAAGTGCTGATATGTGGCTGGGACTAATGGGATATGGAATGTCCCTTTGAGAGTGAGGAAGGACGTGAGAAGAGTTTATACAATTTTAGGAAGGACGCGAGAAGAGTTTATACAATTTTAATATAAGATTATATCTTGAGGCTGATGGATCCTTGATTTTTCTAGCATTTTTTTTCTTTTGTGTGTATCATTCTTTTATCCATGACTGTGGATGTGATGTTCTGAGTTGTTTTTTTTGTAATAAAAGACTCCCTTCAATCCAAAGATTGTTCCATTGCTACCACAGGTCCGTGTACCCAAAATGAGCCATGTTTTCATCCTGGGACCTATGCGGATTGCCCACCATGCCTTCACTGTGCCTTTCTGACACTAAATTAATCTGGATAACCTTATTTTTTGCTTTCTTATGCCCTGATAGTTGCCTAGATTTAGATTGTACTTGAGCACCTTTTATGGATCTGTTGATAATGATTTGTTTTCTTAATAATATTGAATATTTTTTCATAAATGTTGTTGCTAGTGCTTTACTTGATGTGACCTCTGAAGTTATGTAATTACAACTTGAAATTTTCAGGTTGGCTCATACCACGCCTCTTCACTGTTGGTGGCATCTAGACCTCCTACCCCTGGAGTTCTTAGTCGAGGAATTGGTTTGGAAGGTCTTTCTAGTGTCTTGGCTGGTCTATGGGGTACAGGAACTGGATCCGCTACTTTGACAGAAAATGTTCACACTATTGCTGTGACTAAAATGGGAAGTCGAAGGGCAGTTGAATTAGGTGCATGCATTTTGATCGTCTTATCCCTTGTTGGTAAGTTCTGATAAATAAGCTTTTGTTACAATTTTTGTTGATGATACAACCAAAGTGCAGAATCTTTATTTTGATGTTTAGATCAGAGGTGTGCTCAATGATTTTCTTATGCCTCTTTGCTATGTGAACAAAACTCAGATTTCCCAGTCTGACCTACCAAAAAAGTAAACTCAAACATCATCTGAATAGTCATTTGTAATTTGATGGATGTGATTAAAGCATTGAATGTGAAACTAGTATTTAAAATTTTTCTTTCCTTGGTTGCAAAATAGATATCATGCTTTAAGTCACTGATTTCATGTTCCATTGCTTAGATCTTGTGCTCATTGAACAAGTACTTGGTCTATGGTCATTTGTATATTGATATCTCTTTAGATTGTCAGAGATTGTGGTAAAACATGGTGCAGGTAATTAACCTTTTGGGTGCTGTGTCTGGTCATTAAATCAACTTTGCCTGTCCCAGCCAAAATAAGATAGAATCTGATATCACCCTGCCTTAATAATTTGCTTCATATGTTTTCTGACCATCAAATTTCAATTCCTCTAGTTTCAAGGTGCAAATTCTTTTATGATGTCTTTTCTCCTTTCTGTGGGGTGGTATAATGTTGTTAATCTTCCATCACTCTTAGGTTTCCACTACTTGAACAATCTAAATGTTACATTGTTTAAGAAACAGGGCACCGTGTTTCTGTTTACCAACTTTGGAATGTACTGCTTTTTTCAATATAGAATTTCTACTCTAAATGCAGGTAAAGTTGGAGGCTTCATTGCCTCAATCCCTGAAGTCATGGTTGCTGCTCTTCTATGCTTCATGTGGGCAATGCTTGCTGCATTAGGCTTGTCAAACCTACGATATAGTGAGGCCGGGAGCTCTCGAAATATTATCATAGTTGGGCTATCTTTGTTCTTCTCACTTTCAATACCGGCGTACTTTCAGCAATATGGCATCTCTCCGAACTCCAACTTATCTGTTCCGAGTTATTTTCAACCTTACATTGTTACCTCTCATGGTCCCTTCCGCACTAGCTTTGGAGGGGTATGTTCTTAACTGACATTTCTCTGATAAAAAAATAACAAACTTTTGCATTATTCTATAAAACCATATTGCCTATTAGTAGTGGCAGATATACTTCTTCTCTCCCTTTTCTGATGTTTCTTATGGGCATGAAGTTTATTTACCAAGTTAGCAAATTAAACCGGCTGTGTCAATGAATTTCTTAGCTGATTTCTTGTCTTGGCAGGTGAACTACGTCATGAACACACTGCTATCATTACACATGGTGATTGCATTTCTTGTGGCTGTTATTCTAGACAACACAGTTCCAGGCAGTCGGCAAGAACGTGGGGTGTATGTGTGGTCGGAATCAGAGGTGGCACGAAGAGAACCTGCTGTTACCAAGGACTATCAGTTACCCTTCAGAATTGGTCGGGTTTTCAGATGGGTAAAATGGGTTGGCCTATGAGAGGATTTTTCTTGCTATTTATCACATTGTCAAGCTTCTTGACTGCGATTCCACTAGAAGGTTAGTACTGTATGATGATTGGTGATTATGAATGCAATTCTTGGATTCGAATGCTAAATTATCGGCCCCCGGGAAACGATTTTCTCCTACGCGAAGGTACGCCTTAGGACTGTAGGTCTTACAGAGATGTTTTGTGTACATTTGAGGAAAGAACTGGCTGTGTTGTAATTTTTAGATTATGAACATTGTATGTAGGATTTAGATATATTCTAAAATGTCCGGTTGGACTTTTTTTATTTTATTTTATTTATTTTTAAATGCGGTTGGGGGAGAGTTTTGATTGATGTGATGTTGATGTATATGTAAAATATTTTTGTTGGAACGGTTCCTTTGAGGATTGATTCTCAATGGAAACAAGGGGAAATATTCATTGTGAGAGTGAGGACTGTCTTCTTGGAATGTGCCTTTGTTTTTCTTGTATATGATGTTGATGGTGATGATATACATTTATGATACCCACACATATATATATATGTTTTGTAGATTTGCTTTTGGTATCTACTTTTCTTTTACTTGTAGAATAATAGAATATGATGTCTCACTTTCATGTTATCATGTTGCCGCCGGCTAACACAAAAGTGGGATTGGCACAATTCTCACTTTCTCATAACTGGAGCATATTTTACTATTGTAAAGTAAAACAGGCTGCTAACTACTGCCAAGAATAAATTTTTGTTAGGATATTTATGGGGGTTTATATTTTTTTTAGACTCTGTGTTTTGTCTCATTATCTGTTTGTATTCTGTGTTTTGTAAAATAGTTCAAATAGCTACCTAAACCTGATTTTGATAAGCAAAAAATTGAATATAACAACACATTTTTTAGGTCGAATGACTGTATTTTTGTTCTGAATTGTTAGTTAGATGAATTATTTGTAATTTTAGTTAAATTTTTTTTGATCAAAGTCAGATTTAGGGGTCTATTTGAACCATTTTAGAAAACACACAGTCTAAAAAATAATTTTTTAAAACACAGGGTTCAAATAAGTAATGAGGCAAAACATATAGTCTAAAAAAATTATAAACTCATTTATATATATATATATATATATGTGTGTGTGTTTGCTTTAATAATTTTTTATCTTGTAATTTCATTTTTTTTTTGAAAGAGAACCACACTCATTGATATGAATCTTCAAGTACATAGTTACAATAAATGATCTAGGTAAATGCATACATGGCTGAATCAACAAGTTTTTTGTTCTTATTATTGTTCAATATTAGTTTATTAGAAGTAAAGTTGGAAGAGTAGAGAAAATCTTATACTATTGAAGGTTTTCTTTTTGTTATGCAAGGCCCTCACATGCCCATGAGACTAAGGTCCAATCATTATCTTGATTTGATATGCACCCACTAAGAAAAAGCACTAACATGCATGATTTTAATTTTGACTCATTATGGCCCTAACGTGTCCATTATATAACGATTGAAAATTGAGTTTAATAAAATAAAAAAAAATAAAAAAAACTGTTCTTTAACATTAAAATTTCAATTAATAGGTTTTGAACCCCTATAATTTTTTTTAATATATAATATTTAAGGCAAATATTCATTTAGTAGTTTATGTTTTATCAAAATACAAATTTGGCACCATTTATTTATGATAATTATCAATTGATATCCTGAAAAATTACATAGTTTGGTACCCTACTTGTATTTAAGTTTTTAATATTCCCAAAATACTCTTCATTTTAATGATTTATTTAATTTTCAATTATTTTATTATTTTTAAATTATTTAAATATATTTTTAGAATTCATTAATTAAAACTTTTAAAATTATTTTAAAAATAAATATAATTAATTAAAAAATTAGAAAACTAATTAAAATCTTATTAATTAACTTTAAATAAACCTATATTGATAATTTAATATTAAAAAATTCAAAATTTTTTACTATAAATACCTGAAATTAAAATTTATAAAATTTAAAGCAAATATTCTCTGCAATATAAGATTTATTATTCTAAAAACCATTCAAAAATTCTTAAACTGAAAAAATGATTTAAGTTTTTCAGATTCACTTAGACTTTTAATATTGTTTTTTTAGAGCATTCTCAATAGGAGAGGTAAAATACTTCTTTCTCTATAATATTGAGAAAAAAATGGTGAAAGTAGTCTCTAATAAACGAGGTAAACTTGATATTTTACATTTTTTTACTTAGATGAATGATACTTCTCCACATATAAAAAAAAAACTATTCATTTGACCTGTAAATATTTTACTAATTTTTTTAATTATTTTTATATATATGTGTGTAATATTATTATATTTGATTATTTTATTTTTTAAAATGAATATACTATATTAAAAATAGAATATTTAAATGATGTAGTGAAAAAATAGAGAAGTTGATGTATGGTGTAATGTAAAAATTTAAAATAAAATAAAAAAATTATGTTTTGGTGAGATTTTTTAACCTATTCGGAGTGCTCTTAGGTGACCGACGAATACAAATAGTCGAAATAAACAAAGCTTAGATATCATAGAGCACTCACAATAGCCATTTTAAAAGACTTCTTTATTTTAGAGAATAGAAGAGCACAATGGGTCTTGAATTTTCTTCATTGCTTTTTATTTTGATGGTGGTTGTGGTGTGGTTGTGGTGTTCTCTCTCTTAGGAGTCAGATTAGCCATCGTTGTAAAATAAAAAAAAAATATTATTGGGAATTTTATTTGTAAATGTATATGACAATTTGTTTAGAATCTTTATAATTTTACTTTTCATCATACACTTTAAAATTAACCTATTTATCAAATATAAGAAAAATATTTAACTCTTTGAAAATATTGCATGTATTAATATCTAAGATTATGTGCTACTTTTGTCTTAATGACGTGTAAGCTATTTATTTATTTATATTATTTAATACTCGAATTATAGTTGCTTTATCCAAAACTATTTTTGCTTTTGATTTAAGGTTGTGGCAATAGCCTTTCTTACCTACTCTATGGGGGGTCACCTTCAAGCCATTGTAGCCCATTATTGGTGGCGTTGATCAAAATTATAAAAAGATGCATTGGAACAAATGAGAGGGCTTTGCAATGCCAAATCAGACGAAGGGTTGGGATTTAGGGACTTAGAAGATTTCAACAAAATAAGGGTGGAGAATCTTAAATAGTCCCAGTTGTTTGATGGTTGGAGTGCTAAAGGCAAAGTATTTCAATAAGGTCCCTTTTATGTCTTTTGTAATTGTGTGTAGTCCTTTTATATGGCACAGTATTTATTATGGGGAAAAGATGCTTCATTTAGGGGTGACAAGAATTACAAGGCTCTGTCTAAAAATCAATTGATGATTAGTGTAGTTTCTCATGTTCTTATTAATGACTCAATATTCTCACACTTATTCTAACTGAGACACCATACTCCAGTATCCACCTCAATATGTCTTTTTGCACTATGTGGATCTCGTGCTGCTTAGCTCACTATTTAGATCTCAAGTGTCTTTTTGCACTATGTGGATCTCGTGTGGCTTGGCTCACTCTTTGGATCGGTGTTGATTGAATGCTCGCAAATGAATTGACTCATGATACCATGACAAGAATCATGAGGCTCCATCTAAAAATCAATTGGTAATTAGTGGAGTTACCAATGTTTTTATTAATGACTCAATATTCTTACACTTATTCTAAGTGAGACACCATACTCCAGTATCCACCTCAATATGTCTTTTTGCACTATGTGGATCTCGTGCTGCTTAGCTCACTATTTGGATCTCAAGTGTCTTTTTGCACTATGTGGATCTCGTGTGGCTTGGCTCACTCTTTGGATCGGTGTTGATTGAATGCCCGCAAATGAATTGACTCATGATACCATGACAAGAATCATGAGGCTCCATCTAAAAATCAATTGGTGATTAGTGGAGTTACCAATGTTTTTATTAATGACTCAATATTCTTACACTTATTCTAAGTGAGACACCATACTCCAGTATCCACCTCAATATGCCTTTTTGTACTATGTGGATCTCGTGCTGCTTAGCTCACTATTTGGATCTCAAGTGTCTTTTTGCACTATGTGGATCTCGTGTGGCTTGGCTCACTCTTTGGATCGGTGTTGATTGAATGCCCGCAAATGAATTGACTCATGATACCATGACAAGAATCATGAGGCTCCATCTAAAAATCAATTGATGATTAGTGGAGTTACCTATGTTTTTATTAATGACTCAATATTCTTACACTTATTCTATGTGATACACCATACTCCAATAAAGAGTAAGATGGTGGATTAGAGATGGTAGTTCGGTTAATCCATTTTTTGGCCCTTGGATCCCTCGTCTATCTACTTTTAAGTTAATTATACCGCACGTAGATTGTTCTAATACCATCTCGGTGTCGAATATTATATTGAATGCTTCTTGAAAGGTGGAATTAAGTGATGGTGAAAAGATTTTAAGAACACCTTTGAGTAAGCCCCAAGTAGATGATTCTCTATGTTGGCATTTTAATAAGAAGGGAATGTGCTCGACACATACAGTCGAGCTACAAGATCATCATGAACTCTATTCATGATTAAGGTATTTTTGCAGAGAGTTTTCTATGGAATCTTGTATTGTGGGGCTTCTTTGGAGTGTAGAGAAGTGAGTGGCGCGATGATTTGCTTTAGATTTGGCACACAAAGGGATACTGTAAATCATGCATTGGCGGATTATCCTTTCGCGAAGAAGGTGTAGGAGCAATTGCACGTTTTATGAACAGAGTTGATAGAGTGCATCATGAAGAGTTTTTACTCAAAAAATTTCATCATTATCCTTGTGCAAAGTTTGAAGTAGTGATTGTGCTCTATGGATTGAAAGAAATGCAATAAACGTAGGCCAAAGTGTGTGTGACCCTTCCTTGGTTAGTGGTGCTACAAGTACCTTTCTAAACTAGACTAGTTCAACAAGGAGTGTTTCGAGATCCATTCTTTATTAACGGTCATCAAGTGGTGTGCGCCGCCTAATGTAGGATGTACTAAACTGAATGTAGAGTCTTCATGTAAGGCGAACTCATACTTTGTAGGCGGAGGGGCTATGCTTAGAGATTGCATGGGACATGTGCTTGAGTGTTGGGTGCAACCCTTAGAGCGCGCTCCAAATATCTTCAGTGTCGAGGCTCGTATGAGTTTGTGCAACCCTCCTTCGGGTTAGTAATAATGATGGTTGAATATTTATTATGTAGAGTTGGTTCTTGTTGCTTTGTGTCTTGCAAGGAAAATAAGCTATGTTTGGTAGAGGAGAAAAGAGAGAGTGTAACGCCCTAGTTACCCCAGAACAGTTACGGTGAACCAGAAATTTGACCCGTTACCCGAGTCCTTTGGTTAAAAACGTGCTCTAAATGCGATTAACAGGTTAAGGTGAAAAACCAACAAAAGGAAAGGATATTTTTCATTACAAACTGCTCTGCAGAGCTAATCGAAACATTTACAAGTTGTTCTCAGTACAAAATGGTTATTACTGTTTCAAATTTACAATCCCGCCGACCTAAGCGACAAAATAGGGTAAATCCCCTAGTTCCTCTGAGAACTCCTTGGCCGTGGTGGTCAAGCGGCCGCATATGTACACAACACCACCTAAGCTCTCCACTCAAGGCTGGGTGAGCTTTTCTTTTCCTTTACCTGCACCACATAGCACCCAAGAGCCAAGGCCCAACAAGAAAACACAATATAGCATGATAGAATATCAACAGTGATCATAATAATCATTCAGGACTATCAGTCCAAAACAGGTAGGTGACAGTCGCAAAAGTCACAAAAGTGGGTACAGCCCCCTCTAGCCATGTGACGATAGGGTCACCAGGGCTTAACAGATAAGTGAACCTTTCATAAGTTTAAACAAGATAGGTGCATGGTGACTAGTCACCAACATAACCTTCCTCATGACCATAGAGTCATAACCCTGGAACATCGTTCCCTAGCCATGTGACAAGCAGTCATCGGGGCCCTGTGCCCTGGCTCTAAGTAACTAGTCATAGACTAGCCAATCGCTTATAAGTTTCATCGACCTTAGGGTCGGTCCAACATTAATGCTATAGAGCCATTCAATGATAATATCGATTAGATCTAACCTTCACTTGGCCCTGCGTTTAGGACGCTTATGCCGTTTCTGACTCTTAGGTCAGTGTCCCTGACTAGTCAGTGCCATATACAAGTAATCAACATTCACTAGCATTTAATATGCAATCCATGTCCACATATATCAACCAACATGCCTCAATAACATTCACACACGTCATATATACACAGGGTGCAGTTTTCTTACCTCAAGTTCGAGCAAGAAATATTATAAGGACGACCCCTGAGAACGATCGATCTTTTGGTTCCTTAGCGGTTACCTAATCACAACCAATATAACCTCCATTAATGAGAATCAACATGGATAGGGTCTTAACCTAAGCACCACTCTCGGGATCTCGAAATATGCCCACACAGTGAGTAGATTCGATCCTGGGCCTTAAGGATTGAAACCCCAAGTCAAAAACCCTTAAAAACACCCAAAACGGGACTTTGAAGGAACAGGGTAGCGCTACAGCGCTGAACACCTAGCGCCCCAGCGCTATTCTCAGAACCCCCAACATGCCCAAAAGCCTCCTGAGGAGCGCTGTAGCGCCCTAGGGTGGGCGCTATAGCGCTACCTCCAGACCAAAACTCCCCTGAACCGACCTTCTTCATCTCCTTCGATTCCAACCTGATTCCCAAGCTTCTAAGTCCCATTCTTGATGCCAAATGAACCCAAAAACCACCCTAACACACCTCAAACATCACAAGCATAGGAACCCTAGCCAAAACTCCCAACAAAACAAAGATCTCAACCTAGAAATCACAGCTGCAAAACAGAACCAAAACAGGGCAAACCAGAGAATTCTATGGTTAGAAACTTACCCAAAGCTCAGCTTATGATGCTCTTCAATGGAGAAACACACTCCCAAACTCCCAAGGCTTGCTTCCCAAGCTTGAATCCTCAAGAATGGTTCAAAAATCTCAAAGAAAGGTGAAGAAAAGAAGGTACGGGAGAAACTTAGAGGCTTGCTCTGTTTTGCTCTCTTCTTTCAGCCAACAATGGTAATATCTATCCTAGGGGTGAAATGACCATTTTACCCCTAGGCCAATTTAAAGTTTCTAAAGGCTCCCAAGGGCAAAATTGGTATTTTCCACCTATCTCGTTAATCATGATTAACGCTCTCCAATTCCCGATAACGCTCTAATCATTTAAATCACCCCGAGACTCAACTCGAGCCCCAAACTTAAGCCTGTTGTGACTAGACCGCTAATCAATAATCCAAGATCGTCTCATGCCGAATAGCTCGAACCAACCCACATTATAATGTGGTCTCAACATATCATTGACATGCATACAATTATACAATTATACCCTCAATGAGTCAAATTATCATCACACCCCTGTAATTAAGAACGTGGACTCACATGCATGCATTTAACATCATATTATAATTTAATTCACATATATATGCATAATATCATTTAATGGCATAATTAAGCAAGTATGACCCTCCTGGCCTACTAATCCCGCCATTAAACCACATCGGAGAATTCAGGGCATTACAGAGAGGGAAATAAAATTTTGGAGAGAAAGGAAAAAAATTGTATATTTGGTATGGGAGGAAAAATTGTAACCTTATTTTATTAATTTTAGAAGTATAAAAGTAAATATAAAATAATTTAATTATATTTCCTTCCTTTATCAAACAACTAAATTAGAAATTATATTTCTATTCCATCTTAAATATTTTCTTTCTTTTCTAATTTCTTTCCTCGTTACCAAACATAGTTTGAAAGTTTGATTTATATAGAGATGATTTTGCTGAGCTTTCTCGTGATGTAATCTTAACGTGTATTGTCCCTGTGGCAAATGCCAATTTAATTCAATAAAATTACTTCTATTTTAGTTTTTTTTATTAGAAAAACTCAAATTAATTAATTATAGTTGCAATCTGAATACTTTATGGTTTTAATGCATCGATTTAATAGTTGTTATTTGGTATACTTCTTGGGCAAGTATCCAATCAATATATATTTAAGTTTGATTCTTTTTCAACTTATTATGAAAACTAAGTCATTGATTTTGAAAGCAAATAAATAAACAACTTCCCATGTCTTCTATTGAAATAGTTATAATAATGATACTAACTGATTTATTTCTTTAAGAGAAAAAAATCATATAATTTAAAATAGTCTTACTTCATTATACCAACTCAAAATACACAAAGCCGTATAAATAGTATCTATGTTTGTATGTATAAACATTTTTATTTTTTGTTGTGAAGACCAATAAAATAAAATAAAAAATGATTGAGTCTCAAAATTTTTATTCTCTTAATTAAATCTAATATTCATTTTCTATTGTGAAATCTCTCTCTTTGAACCCTAACAAGATCATAAGTTGGTCATGGCTGCAAGATGTTGAATACCATATTTTGAAACTCAAAAATTGTGTTCTTATCAAACCCATATCTAATTTAAGTCACTTTTAATATTATTAATATTATTATTATTACTCTTCTTCTTCTTCTTCTTCTTCTTCTTCTTCTTATTTTAATATTATTTTAAACATGAGGCAAAAATCAATGGCATCTCATACCATTTCAGGGTCCAAAACCCTAAACATGGACCACTCTATTATCTTAATAAACAAAATTAAGTGATGAGTCTATACTATCTAGCATGATCTTGAGTAACTTTCTATATATTTTATATAGTTAGCTGCCTTGACAGAGTCATGATTTGAAATATGATTTTATTGGCTATTTTTAAAAAATTTATTTTATTTCAATGCCTCTATCAGAATCTTCAAGGGCTAATATATTTGCTTACAACACTCCAATTTGTGATCTTAAATAAATAAATAGGTAAAATTATATCAAAAGATACTAAAATGAGTCTCCAATGGATGTTTTATATTTCAAATTTTTTAACATTCATCTAGAGCTGTACTTAAAATGGGCCCGCCCACATTTTCGTGTCTCTAAATAATTCAGGCCGGGCCGGGCCCGTATTTAAATCTGTCACAGGCTGGGTCGGCCCATATTTGAAAGAGTAAGCATAGTATGGCCTGACCTATGTCGTGCCGTGCTCGTGTCAGGCCGGCCCACAAAGATGGGGAATTAAATCCTCCACCTCCTTTTTAAGGATCAATGGACTCACCACCAATCCAAATACATTTCTTTGTTTAAATTATAGTTTGAGATATTTTTATATACTTTTCAACAATACTTTACACAAAATTATATCAAAGATAATTATTAGAATTTGAATACCTACTAATAAATGCTAAATTTTTTAACTCACAAATCTTAAAATAAATTAATATAGTTATACAATTATAAACATAGAGAAACATAATATATTTTTATTATCATTTTAATTTATAGATAATTGACAAATAACAATTTATTATCATTATTAATGTCAAAATATCGAGCTTTTATCATGTTGTACTTTCGGGCTAGTTTGTTCGTGCCTTCGGGCTTGTCGTCTCGTGCCGTGCTGTGCCAATTTTTAATTCGTGTTGTGCCTGGCCCAAGCCCATATTTTTTCGTGCCGTGTATGGCTCATGTCGGTTTTGTGCCGTGCTAGAAAGCCCGGCCTGTATTTACAATTTTACCTTCATCTATAGTACATAACTATATTTATAACACACTATTCATCTATGTAAACATTTATTATTAATTTTTCATATTCTCTCTCTTACATTATTCACAAACACATAAAAACTATATATAGTTACATACCTATTAAGTTTTATTTATATTTTATAATATTATTATATTTCATTTTTTAATAAATTTTTATTGTTATTTGTTGTTCGTATTTTCATCTCCTCACACGTGGCAACTCACAGTAACCGGCTAGGATGTTCGTAGACATCTTTGGGGTATGTTACACCCCGAGGTCTCTCTTCAGGGGGAGGATTCTTATAGCTGAGGCCACCTGTCTGTACCAATTGGTAGATCGTGAGTGCCATAGAGGTAAATTACCCTCTAACGTTTGCCCTCGGAGTTGGAGGTTCTCCAGGTGAAGCAACGACAATAATGACTCTCTTTCCTCAGTCGTCCCCCATGTCTGAGGTTCTGGGTCTTAAACCTAAGATAGGCGCCAGGTGTCAGCCAATGCAGTTTTGCAACGCCAGAGGATTGTCTGACAACCTTTTTGGCGACCCGTCCACAGTGTTGTCGAGTGTACGACTCGACAATTTGCACTCCCACTACGCCATCTGACATGAAGATACATACAACACACCCTGACAGTATCTGGGCATGTTCCCCATAAAGTAGGTACCTTTCTGTAGTGGGCCCCGTGAACCTCGCCTGGGTCGTGGTTTCTATTCAATACAGCCCAATGCATTGAATTTGTATTAATCCCCCAATAATGGGAACAATGTGTATTAATTACAAATGATTAGTATTAACGACCCCAGCCTCTATAAATAGGGTTGAGAGTCTCATTGTAAAGGGTTCGGTTTTTTAAAGAGAAAAACATCTTATACTCAGAGCAATCTAAACGCTGCATGAGAATACATCATTGGAGCTTGCATCAACTAGCTTCAAATCCTCTTAATACCAGAGACTCCTAGACTATGACTCTTTTTATAGCTTGAACCACGTAAAAACCTTTTGTGTTCTTGTTAATTATTTCTTTGATCTTTCGTTTTAAGGTTGATAGCGAGAAAGACAGTCAACATTATTTTTTATTTTATTTTAGCACAATATTACATATACATTATATTTATATCTCTTTTATATAAAAATGTGTAGACAATAATTTTTTTTGGTTTTAACAGTTTGTAACTATAATAAAAGATTCTAAATATTTAAAGGAATATACTTTTAAAACTAACTAAAAATAGATATTTATTAATTATATTAATATAAATTTAAATATTATAAAATATAATTATTATAATAATATTTACTATAAGATTACATAGATAATAATTATATTAATATAAATTCAAATTCAAATGTTATAAAATATCATTATTATAATAATATATAATACAAAACTAGATATTTAATACTTATATTAATATAAATTTAAATATTATAAAATATCTTTATAATAATATATAATACATAATCTGAATTTTTATTAAGAAATTATCATTTATGTTTGAAAATGTTATCATATTATATATATATTTAAAAAATTATAAATAATGTTTTGGTTTAATTTTTCATTTAATATGTTTATGTCATTATTTTATATATAATATTTTTTATTTATTTGAAATTTATATAATAATGATACAAATTTAATAAATATAATTAATAAATTCTATAAATAAAATTAAGCAAACGTGCATTGCAGATTGCTTGTATCTAGTATTATAATATAATTATGTGCTATGATAAATGAGTAGATATTATTAAAAGATATAAGGATATTATTGATAGTTAAAGAAAATATTTAAAATGAATATAAAATATCTAAAAATATAGTATTTAAATGATATAGAGAAAAAAATAGAGAAGTTGGTGTATGATATAATGTAAAAATTAGAGGTAAAATAGAAAAATGTGTATTTTGGAGAGATATTTTAAAGAATGGAGTAGAGCACCCATTGGAAGTGCTCTTATAGGGGTGTCCACCACTATGAACTCCATTATCTTGGTTACCGAGACTGGATAGTCTCCCAAGGTTACCAGGAGCTCGATAGATCCCGTGCTGGCTATTCTTCTCCTGAAAATCCATACAATGTCGCCGCACAGGCTTTCAGGCCTTAAACGGAAAGTCCCATCTTTTCCAAGATGGTCTTATAGAGGATGTTAACCGAGCTCCCGTTATCTATCAGGACTCGACACACTCTTTTATTGGCGAGCTGGAAGGTAATGACCAAAGGGTCATTATGGGGGAACTGGATGTGTGAGGCGTCTTCTTCAGTGAATGTAATGGGTTGGGTCTCAATCTGATCGCCAAAAAGTAACACGCAAGTATACGCGGTCTAATCAAGTAATATATGATAAGTCAAGTGTCGATCCCACGAAGACTGATATTAATTACCAATAATTAACCTCTAATTCTAATCGAATTAAATAATAATTTCAGATTGATAAATAAATTAATTATTACTAAAAATTAAGACAACTACTAAGCACTTAATGAAATGCAGAGATGAAATTTGATTTAATTCAATAGATGCAAAAGTTAGGGCTTTAGTTTCATCAACTATCCACTTATGATTTCTAACCAATTCTCAAGATTTCTTAATTCTACTGTGGTAGCAGATTACAATTATATATTATAGTCTTGTTAGGATCTATAATTCTCTACAATATACTATTTCCTACATCTCTGTGGTAAATCAATATATTGCAGGCTTTAAGCACATAATCCCTAAACTACACAATTCATAAAAGTACTTTCGTCTAATATAAAATTGCGATTATTTACCTATAGCATAATTATCCTTCTCTTTTCAGAGTATAGGTTAAAATCATATAAACATGTAAATGATGATCAAACATTCACAAGCATTAAGCATATGATAAATAATCCACAGCAGAAGAAAGAAATTCAGGAAAATTTCATTAAGAGATCAAAAGTTTCAAGAAGAATCCACTAAAACCCTAATAACAAGATTAGTTCAAAGCAGAAATAATGAAATCAATCAAATTAAATATAAACATAAACTCCAGTAAGAGATTACAGAAGAAAATTAGAAATCAAACTCTAGGTCTTCAATGTTCTCCTCTGCCTCTAATGACTTCTCTACACCTCTAATAATGAATAGAATGCCCTAATTAACTCTAAAAACGTAATTAAAAAGAACCCTAAAATATCTAACAATTATGCCACTTCTGCAGGCCACGTTCAGCCATACGCGCCGCGGCCCTAGCATCCAAGCGCCGCGGCGCGCCTCAATGCTCCAGCGCAACCCCTTCTTTGACTTCAGCGAGCGCCGCGGCGCTTCCCTCAGGCGCCGCGACCCTTCAAAATTCTAGAAAAAGGCCCTCTCTATTTCTCCCTTGTGCCGCCGCGGCTCTTCATTGAAGCGCCGCGGCCCCTCTAATTCTTCCAAAAACTTGTTTCCAAACTCCAAAACGAACAATTATCTCCACAAATGAGTCTTCAACTTCCATTTCGTCAACATTTAGCATTAATTTCCCAATTTACGCTGATTTTTCAGTCATTTCCCAAACTTCACGTTTTCTTCTCCTATTTCCTGCAAACATACCAAAACAAGCATAATACCGCATAACACTCCACCAAAATGACTCAAACTTACCCTAAACACATGTTAAAAACTATGCTAAAAACAGACTCATCAAATTCCCTCCCAAGCTTCACGTTTTCTTCTCCTATTTCCTGCAAACATACCAAAACAAGCATAATACCGCATAACACTCCACCAAAATGACTTAAACTTACCCTAAACACATGTTAAAAACTATGCTAAAAACAGACTCATCAAATTCCCCCAAACTTGACTTTTACTTGTCCTCGAGTAAACCAAAACAAACAACTCAACGAATAACAAACACACACACATTTTTGAATCAAACCAACAACAATACTAAGCCTCAAGCTATGACAAATAACTCACTTATATAATCTTCAAGGAACTCAACTTGTAATCCAGAATTTCAGTTGAAACATTTATTCCATTCAATCAAACAACAAAAATAATAGCTCTCAAAATCATGATTAACAAATAATATGTAATTGAATTCCTTTATGCTCACTGAGTTTCTATTCCAATCCAACAATCAAATAATATCCCATAAGCTTGCTATACTTGCTAATCTCCACTAATGTAGACAAAACATGCTCAGAAATCAATAGGTCTTTTCAAGCTTATAACTGAATGGCTTAGGCAAAGGTGGATGAGAAAGTCATTTAAGCTCAACATATACCATGAACACTAACCAACCAACTCTACATTGAATACAAATCACAAGTCCAATCCCACTGTTCCCAATATCTTAACATTTCGAGAGAAATTGCATAAACACAAATTTTCTTCTTTTTTTTTTTTATATATATATAACATTACACTCCCCCAAACTTATTCCTCGATAATACAATTTGGAGTGTAATGTTATCTCATCTTTGAATTTTTTTTTCTCTTTTTTTTTTTCTTTTCTCTTTTTTTCTCTCAAAATGTATTTTCTCCATTGTTGACACAACTTGTCATACATAACCCCCCATTACAAATAAATTCTAATTATCATTCATATGTTCATGGTACATGCAAGGGAAAGACAAAATAATAGTTAGGTTTTCAATTTATTAGCTCAAAGCAAATGTCAATCAATAAAAGGTCAATTTAGGCTCAACAATTGGTAACTAAGGGTTAAACATATCAAGGTTGGCTTGAAAGGCTCAAACGGTCCAAAAAAAATTGCCTAAATCATTTTTCTAAGCATGCATGATCTAAGATTTCGCCTCAAAAAGCAAGCAAACAAGTTATAGGATAAACCAATCCAATCTTCCATTCCTATTTCAAACTTAGCAAGCATAAATTTTATTCCATCACATACAATTTATCAAAATCATGATTAAGCTCTCAATTATTTAAGTGTATAAGAAAAATAGAACAAAATATTCAACCAAGCACACAGATTTTTTTTTTTTAGTTTTATTCCCATTCAACTTACACAGTTCATCACTCAATCATATTATCATTGGCTAATCATTGGTAACTTGATTCAACTCACATCCTAAACAAAACATGACTAACACAACTAAACAACTAAAACCAAAACAAAACAACACAGAAACCAAAACAACACAGACACGACAAACAACAATAAATCTCTTCCCCCAAACTTAACCTAAACATTGTCCCCAATGTTTGATATGTTGTTGTGTGTGTGTGTTTTTTTTTCTTTTGAAAACAAAATAAAATAAAATAAAACAAAAGTAAAGGAAAAGAGACTTACCATAGACATTTAAAATGGTGGAGGCAGCGGCGGCGGTTGATACGGGACAAATTGAGATGGTAAAGGAAATGGAGCCACATCTTCATCGTTCCGGAGAGACCACCGATTTACCAATGCATTTAGCTGGTCCACGTGAGCAATTTGATGCTCATTTTGTTGCGCCAAGTATTGCTGCATATGCTGATGCTGCGCAATCTGATAGTTGTTTTGTTGAACCAAATACTAGAATTGATTCTGCATCATCTACATGTAGGGGTCAAAAGTACCAGCTGCAGGTTGAACAGGCGACTGTACAGTCGGTACTTCTTGCGCATGCTCCTCCGGAATTGTACCCTCCATATCCGCTTCATTATCCTCTTCGTCAACTTCATCTAATCGGGGTCTTTTATCAACGGCACGCTGCCGAGGTGGTGGTGCTTCTAAGGAAGGTAGTTCATAACCCATCACCCTATTCTTAGAAATTGCCGACATGGGTTTCCGTACGACATCACTTCCAAACATAACCACTCCATATGTTCGGCATAAATCTGTTATTAAGGAACCATGACCTAATCCTCCCGTAGTGGTTAACATACTGATATCCTTCATACTCTTCCTAACAACTCGGTCTACATCAATTGTCATGCCAGTCATGATGGCATAAACCAACAACAACCTCTCCTTGTTGATGTCCGACATATGAGTAGTCGGCATTAGCCTTACACTCACAAAGTGCACCCAAGCCCGCGCCACATGATTCAATTGATAGCGCCAAAGATATTTCGAAACACCACCTACAACAGTAAACCGGGCTCCTGGTATACTTAAAGTTTCCGCCACCTCGACCCAATTAATATTATCCCCATGAGCCCATTGATGATATTCATCCTCCTCCTGTTCATACGTTGGCATATCATACAATACAACAATAGTGTCTATACTAATCGGAACTTGAACCCCTCGAACAAATACTTCTGTATTCTTCATCTCCACATAATTTGCATAAAATTCTAACACCACTGAAAAGTTTGCATGACTAACATCCTCTGAAGCAAACATAGCCGAACCCCTTCTTTGAATTTCCCCCCTAATTTCTTCATAAGTCGAGAGTTCACATGGTGATTCTGCATACTCAAAACCTCGCTCACTTATGACCTTCCTCTTACGTATCCTTGTATAGCGCTCAAAAGCAGCCTTACTCACGAATTTTGTAACATCATATTCTGGGGGTGGTTCGGGTTCCTTAGAAGTGGATGGCCTAGAAGAAGATGGTCTATTGGTGTTCCTAGAAGATGATGCCCTAGAAGGATTTCTCTTAGGCCCCATAATATGCTACAATAAATTGGACAACACCTCCCCTGTTTTTTCAATATTCCCCAAATTCCAAATGTTTCTCAAATAAAGCAAACCAACTCACTATAATACTTCACTACCCCACTATACTCTTCAATCAAAATCCCTTCACAATGCCTTCTATATAAAGAAATCACCAACAAAACTTGAACGAATTAGAGAAACACTTACTTGATAATGATAAACTCCACTTGCACCCTTCAATTGCACCAAGTAATGATATAAGAGGGGGATTGAGAAGAAATTTCTAGGTAAAGAAAGGAATTTAGAGAGAAAATGGAGAGAAATGTGTTGTGGATTTTTTTTCAAAATGGAGAGAATGGCTAAAATGGAAGAGGGAAACCCCCTTTAAGGCTCAGACCCACATACGCGCCGCGGAACGCTCCTCCAAGCGCTGCGGCGCGCCCCAAATTCTCGTTTCTGGGAATTTTCCAAGCCCCCCGGCCCTACCCATATGCGCCGCGGCGCGCCTCTCCAACCCGAGACTCTTTCTCTGTTTTCGTCAAGGGCCGCGGCTCTTGTTGCATGCGCCGCAGCCCTCTCTTCAGACTGCAAAATCTTCATTCTTTTTAATTTTTTCAAGCTGGTTGATCCTTTCTTGGACCAAATCCATCGGGGAGGAGCTTGCATGTGTGGTAGCTGGTTATTGTTCGCATGAACTCCAGCTCCCTATTCTAGTACAAGGTTATATTGATTCCCATGTATTGGCTGCAGAGGCTCTCTTCAGTTATTTAAATGCGTTCGTAAATCCGGGTTTGATGGATTAGTCTACCCCCAGTTCTGATTCAGATGATTTGGAAGATCAGGATAATCATTCTCGTAATTCCCATTATTCTTGGACTCAGTGTTATATACCCTCACCGACCGACTAAGGTCTAGACTTCCTCTTAGGAAGTTGACATTCCTCTTAGGAAGTTGACATTCCTCTGTGGTTGTTGTTGTGTGACTCGATGGTGCGAGGTGGGTTTTCTTGTGCTCTCGCTCCAATCATTTGTGACCTTGACATATGACTTCCAGATGGTTGAGGCGCTCTATGCCCTCGACGTGCTGAGGCACTTTATGCCCTCGATGTGCTCCTCGCAAGGCCTCACGGTCACCCCTTGCTCAGGTCGAGCCCTATGGTTTCTATCTCGGATCCCATTTCAAGCACTCCTAGAGGGTCTCTGGGGTGCCCGATGTTCCCATTGGGTGCTGGCTAGGGTGCTTCTTGAGTTGGAGGGGGATGTCTTATCGGAGAGGGCAGAGGCCTTATTGGTGAGGGTGGTGGCCTTCTGTTGTTGGGTCTGGAAGGTCCAGAATTGGCTTAGACAGACTCCGGGTTGTTCCTAACATGTTCAGGGTGATCATTCCGAGCTACTGAAGGAGCTCAGTTATTCCCAATTTCAGTTTGCGCACTTCCTACAAGATTATTCATATGAGTGTTTTGAGTGTTTCCCCCAGGTTGACCGTTGTTAGTATTTGTCCTGGGCCTCGGTTGGACCTCCTGGGCTCTTTGCTCAGCCATTTTGGCAGCCCTACTGTAACGACCCAATTTCGCTAATAAGGCTTAAGAGCCTTGATTAGCGTGCCAGGAGGGCATGATGGGATTTATGTGTGATGTGATGAGATAAATGCATGATTATGAATTAAAGCATGTTATATGACTATTTGTTTATCTGAGATGCATGACTAGGTATATTAGTATGCATGTAGGCCCGGATCGTGTTAGAAGGGCATAATTGTAATTTTAGCCCGCTGAGGGCATATATGTGATAATTGTATTCCGTGATTTGTACCATGTGAGTGTGGTGTTATTATTGTGATGCACGTGCCGAGATGGTCCTAGAGAGCAAATTAACTTAAAAGTCACAACGAGATTTTATACCCGGCTCGGGAGGAGCCTAGGGGTACCTTGGGAATTTTGTGGTTAAGTTGAGATTTAGCGGGTAATGGTTATTGGTGATTGAGTAACCTGGGTAACCATTAGTTACTGCTGTGAGTAACAAGTTTAGGTGAAGGAAATGGTAGAATTGCAATATAGGAGATATGACTAGTGTGCCCTTGAGGTTTAGTTAGCAAAGGGTTTTGATGAAGGGGTAAAATGGTCATTTGGCAAGGGGTTTAGACAAATTTGAGCTGTGTTATAGGGGTACACGGTTTGGGCTTGGCATATATGTTGGGTTTTGATAAAATTAGAAGAGAAGAAAAAAAGGAGAAGAAAAGTTAGGGCATGAAGAAGAAGAAGATGAGTGGAGGAGCTGAAATTGGAGACTTAGAGGATGAAGGAAGCTTAGGGTTGGATTCTCTACTTAAGGTAAGGAATTTATGCATAATTAAGTTTGATTTATGTTTTGATTTGTGAAATTTGAAGCATGGTTTAAGCTTTTTCAAGCTTTGGTTTATGTTTTTGGTTTATGGGTTTAGATCTCTTAAGTTGAGATCAAATGGGTGGATTTTGAGTATGATTGTGTTATTGAGTTGGGTTATGATGTTTTGAGATTGAGATATGTGTTTGGGATGGTTTAAGGTGAGGTTTAGAGATTAAAATGGTGGGTTTTTCTGGGTTCGAAGGGTCGGGCCGCGGCATGGTTCTTGGAGGGCCGCGACCCTTGAAGGCTAAGATGTGCTGAGGATGGAGGGCGGGCCGCAGCATGGTCCTTGTAGGGCCGCAGCCCTTACCTGTTTTTGGGCATTTTGTGGCCCTGTCTGGGGGCCATGCCGCGGCATGGTTGGGCCATGCCGCGGCGCTTAAGGGATTTTGGAATTTTGAGATTTTAGGCTTGGGAATTTAACCTAGGGTGCTCGGGGGTTGAGTCTTTTACCATGTTTGGTGAAGTTCAACGTTCCGAGTACTAGAACTTGGCTTGGAAGCTCATTTAAGGTTGTTAAAGTGTCTTATGTGTGTTGTGACTAGGATTTCGGAGAGGCTCGTGCTAGAGGACCGTGCTCGTGACCGTGGTGCATCGGAAAGCTCGGGATACAGGTAAGAAAACTATAACACCCGTAGGATAGGGCGTGGGCCCATAGTGTGATTGCCGGGCATGGCCCTATATTGCTTAAATGAATTAATATTTATTGGAATGTGTTGTGTTATGCTATATGTGTGATTATAGTAAATTGAACGGCAAGGGCTGAGAACGGCGTAGGCCGGGTACGGCAGCGGGGCCGAAAGTAACACCTAGCACATGGGATGCTATAGTCAGGGTGGGACCCAAGGGATACATGAGTTATCCTCGCGGTGAGAACCGATACCCCAGGGCTTTGGTAAGGTTTTTGGGGCGGCATGGCCGTGTTTGCTTAGTCTAATGGTTGACTTTTATGTATGTGGATTATTTGTTATGATAAATTGTATAAATGCATATGTTATGTTCTGCATGAGTTTTCTTGCTGGGCTTCGGCTCACGGGTGCTCTGTGTTGCAGGTAAGGGCAATGACTGAGTCAACCAACCATGAGTACGGAGAGCGTGAAGCGACGTGTACATGTTTGGCCTGCCCGACTGCTTTGGTTGGGGGTTTATTTGAAAATGGCTGTAATAATCTATGATTTTGTAACTGATCAACTGTAAACTTATTTCAAGATGTAAATAGTTTTCAAACCTTATTTTGGGATCCCAATTGTCTAATACTAGAAGTTTTTATTGAGTCAACGCATTTTCAAAGATTACAGCCTTAACTTTTATTAGTCACACTTTTGCTTCAAAACCTCGGTTAGCGAGTTCATTGCACTGTTTTGTCTTAAAACTCACTTAGTAACGGCTCTAAGGAAGTAGGGCGTTACACCTACTTCCCCGAGGTCATCCTTAAGTCCTTCGGGGTGGTACTTTTACTTCGACGGCTTGCCTAGCCAACTCCTCATTTCGCCGTGTAGCTTCGGCTAGCTGCTCACGCAATCTGCGGTTCTCAAACTCCGCGATTGGTACATACCTTTTGGGATTATAATATAAATCTTCATCAGGCCTGGGGGTCTGAACAGGCTGCCCTCTAGAGACCGATGATGCACTCCCCTCATCGGGGCTCTTATATACCATGGATTGCTTCTCAGGCCTCCGTGGGTGGTTCTCAGCCTGAGAAGTATACTCCTCGGGGATTTGGGGAAATGGTCACCCACCAGTTCCGGGGATGTTCAAGGCGACCATTGATGATGTGCAGGAGGTTTCGATTAAACAATACAACGACTTGCTTAATGCTCTCAATGATAGCATCAAAATGTTGAAACCGTTTTTCGTCAACTTAATTATGAAGAGCACTAAACAAGAATGTAGAAAAAATAGAAGGATTCAAAAGTTTTTTTTACGTGGTTCAGCAGTTAAAATCTGCCTAGTCCACGAGTCATTGTTATTATCAATACTCTCTCAAAGCTTTGAATGAAAGTAATTTGGCAGAGTTTTCTCTAGTACAATTTGTGCGTGAATACAAATGAATCAGGCTAGGCTATTTATAGACCTGGCCGGAAATAGGGATTTCCTAACTGTCAGAGTTTTCTCTAGTACAATTTGTGTGTGAAGACAAATGAATCAGACTAGGCTATTTATAGACCTGGCCGGAAATAAGGATTTCCTAACAGTCTTTTCGTGTGGCAAACGCGTCATTGAGCTCGATCGTTATGCTTACACTCTTTTGATACTAGCCAAGCTTCGAGCTCATCGTTCTAGTTGTAGCCTCTTCCTCATCCAATAATTTGGTCGAATATGTTCCTCAGAGAAGGTTGGTCTTCGAGTCTGCGGCTCAGTCTCGAACACTATTAACAAATCTGGATTCGTGTGTCAAATTACACAAGTATTCTGCTTGTTAGAATATGGAAAGTGGTCTAGAAGTAGAATGGGGTGCATGGTAAGAAGCATGGGGTTCCATTTCAAAACTAATTGGTGATGAGTGGAGTAACCCATGCTCTTATGTATTGTTGAATGTACCCAAATACTTTTCATGTGTGATATTTTTCTCAAACATTGCTAACACTTATTGTTTTCGAGATTACTCTTTTCGAGTCTATATTTCGAGGTTTTTTATTTATTCATTCTCGAAATTTTGGAGTAACAAAGTGACTTGTGAATGTAGGTAGATTTTAACTACTGAACCACGTAAAAATTGTAGGGAGATTTTAGCTACCGAACTAAGTAAAAATTATGTTGTGTTATTTACATAATTTCTCTTGTTTTCAGTGGACAAAAACCTACATCAGCACCTATTTTTCGAACTAATTTCTCAGTTATCGCAAATAGGATATTATCTGCTGAGATATAGATATAGAGGTTTGATTTAAAAATAGATATTAGGCACTTTATTAATTAGCTAATGTGAAGATTTTAGAGTAACTATGACTAGCTGGGTAGTAATTCATGTCGAGAACGTTATGTACTTAGAATGATGGAATCAGAGTCTATCATTAGCTCAAGAATACTGTTATAACCATATTTATAGGAACTAACAAGATATTTATACTTAAATATTTGGAATAACATTTTAGTTGTAACACTTGGTACTATGTGTAAAACCTTGTTTTATTACTTAATAAATCAGTATTTTTTAACACTTATTATTGTTTTTATATAAAATAATACATCTTTGGCACTTGAGTAGTAATAATAATTTTTAAAAAATTAAAAACACTTAATTACAATTTTTAACTCAAGATAAAAAAAAATATAAACATAAATAATTTTAAATGTACCCTAATAGAATCAAAATTATTACAATATTTAATTTTTATACTTCTTAAAATTAACGAATGAAAAAACTAAAAATTTAAAATTTAAAAATTACTTACACTACAAGAAATCAGTTCTTTGCCGGCGTAATTCGAAATTGCGCCGGCAAAAATCACTTTCACCGGCGCAATTCATGAATTGCGCCGGCAAAAATCAAACCCTATGCCGGCGCAATTAACGCCGGAAAAGATGACTTTTGCCGGCGCAAGTCGGGGTTGCGCCGGCAAAAGTAATGCCAGATTTTTCAAAATAAGCGTACAAACTTTTGCCGGCGCATTTCACCTAACGCGCCGGCAAAAGTCAACGTGTTTTTAAATTTTTACACGTTTGAAATAAAAAGTAGGTGGGCTTACTTTTGCCGGCGCGTTTAGTTGCGCCGGCAAAAGTGAAAAAACGCGCCGGCAAAAGTCGAGATAATTAAAACGACATCGTTTTACTTTAGGGTTTACTTAAACACTTTTGCCGGCGCATTTTTAGACTTTTGCCGGCGCAACGAAACGCGCCGGCAAAAGTCTTAACGATATATCTCAGCCGCAGCCTCCTTCTTCCCCATTTCTGTTCTGTGTTTGTGAAAGCAAAGCTCTCTCTCTCTCCTCTGTGATAGTCTCCGACCACCGGTGTCCCATAATCCCACGCCGTGGCTCAAGTTATATATTGAAGCATCTCTCAAGGTTAGTAAAATGAGAAATTTTTTAACATTTTTGGATTTTTTTCTCAATATTATGTTTTGTAATTGTATTTTTTTTTTGTTATTCTCTCCCTATGAACAGGTGTGTTGTAACTCTCTCGGTGAAACAAATGCAAAGGTTAGTTTATATATATATATTTATATATGTTTATATATATTTCGGTTTATATATATATATTTATATATGATTATATATATATGTATATATTTATATATATTAGTTATATCCGAATATATATATGTATATATTTATATATATGTATATATTTATATATATTAGTTATATCCGAATATATATATGTATATATTTATATATATTAGTTTATATATATGTATATATTTATATATATTAGTTATATCCGAATATATATATATATTAGTTATATCTGAATATATATATATACTTAAATTTGTTTTTTTTTTTTTATATATCTGTATATATGTTTGTATATGGATATATGTTTATGTATTTCTGTAAATGGGTGTGTATATATGTTTATTTAATGTTAAATTTTTGTAGAAATTGATTAATATAAATGTATGTGTGTGATATTTGTTATTATAATTATATTTTTCTGTTTATAAAATAAATAAATGTGTAGTTTTAAAAAAATGATATTAATAATGAAAAAGAAAATATAATTTTAGTATTTATTAAAAAAAATTTGATTTGAGAATGTATATTTTTTTAATTTTAATGCTTAATATGTATATTAAAAAATAGATTAGATTATGTATATTAAAAAAAATATATATATTATATTTTTTATATTAAATATTATTTGTTTATAAATATTTACTAAATAAATTGTTTTGATGTTACTGATATAGAAAGATTTGATATATGTTATTAATCTTGGTTTATGTTGTGCATGTTATGAGAATGTTCTGTATATTGCTCTGGGACTATTCTGGTTATATATGTGTTTAATTTGTAGGTTTTTAAATTTTTGGGATAGTTTGAAATATAGTCGTTATGCTGCCCAATTTTTGTTGGAGTTAGTAAAATTAATAAAAGTTTAATAATTAATTAAATAAATATTTAAGTATAATTAAAAATTCATCAAAAAAATAATTTTTAACTATAATTTAAATAAAATAAAATTACCAATCATAATAATTAATAATTAATAATTAATTTTAACATTAATATTAGATGTTTTGTAATTGAAAAAGTTAAAAATATAAATGATTTAATAAAATATAAATATAATAAAATTATTATTGATTAAGTAAATAATCCAATACAAATTAAAGAATTTAATAAAAAATTACAAAATGGAGATTAATGTATAATTAAATTAATTTTAAATTAAAAGTAATAAATAAGTAAATGTTAAAGTAGACTAGTCAACGGACACGTGGCAGTACATGATTGATAAAATTTGTTATTATTCTTAAAATATTTTTTAATTTAACAAAAAAATAAAATTTACATTTTTTAAAAAAAAAACTTCAAAATTTTTTTCAACTTAAGATTAAGTATGAAAAATACATTTTTTTTTAAATTTAATTTTATATTGTTAATATCCTCAAAATTTTTAATTTATTATTATTAAAATCTTCCTATTTATCATTTTGTCTACTTGTTTTCAATTAAAGATTAAGTAATTTTGTTTAAAATCTAAGCAATAATTTAAGATTAAATATTTTTTTTACTTAATCCTAAATAATTGATTAAAAGCAGCAAATTTGATTTTTTTTTTGTAAAAAATGAAAAAAAAAATTATTTTTTGTTACCTTTAAATTGGAAAACAATAAATTGGATTTTTAAAAAAAAATAAAAAATAAAAAATGTTTTTTTTTATGAAAAATTATTTAAAATAATAATAATAATAATGTGTACCAATCATGTGGTGTCACGTGTCATTTAAGTGTTAGTAAGTTGTAAGTTTGAGTAATTTAGCCGGAAATATCTCTATAAATAATTATTTTTGCCAGAGATAGGATATTATTATCAGTTAGTGATAATTAGGGAGACAAATAGTCATGAAATACTTTGACTATCATTTCCCTTATTTTAAGACAATTATTAATATTTTCTTAATTATTTCGCTTAAAGATGGCAAGCGACAGAAGCTGGATGAGTGCGAGGAATCGTTGGTCTCTGGAGTATAGAAATGGTGTTAAGGAGTTCTTCGATATCGCCAAAAATCAGTTGAACGATCGGGGTTTGGTTCGCTGTCCGTGCAAGAAATGTGGGAATGTTAAGTTCCAGCCTATAAATGCAATTTCGATGCATTTATTCAACAATGGCATCGTACAGTCCTACAAAGTGTGGCATTACCATGGAGAGGCGCTGCCGTCGCCACCAGCTGTGGTACGAGATCATGATAGAGATGAGATAGCGGATATCCTGGAGGATGTTTACGCTGAAGATGACGTTCCCCATGGAAACTATAATGATCCTCCCCAAGATGATCCTCAACATCGCGACAAGTATGACAATTTATTTAAGGAGATGTCAAGTGAACTGTACCCGGGTTGCCGAAAGTATTCCGCGTTGAACTTCTTGGTGAAGCTGATGCATCTCAAAGTAATTAACAAGTGCAGCAATCATTACTTTGATGGTTTGCTGGAATTGTTAGTCGACGCTATGCCTGACGGAACAATTTTACCTAAGTCTAACTATGAGGCGAAGGCAAAGTTGCGGAGTATTGGATTGGGATATGAGTCCATCGATGCTTGCAAGCATGACTGTGCACTGTTTTGGAAGGAGAATGCGAATTTGGAATTCTGTCCGGTTTGTGGTGAGTGTCGCTGGCAAGATAATCGTGGGAACGGGAAGAAAGTGGCCCATAAGGTCATGCGGTACTTTCCGTTGACGCCGAGATTGAAAAGGCTGTACAGTTCCAGATATACTGCAGAGGATATGAGATGGCACTATTCTAAAAGGCCAAGGGAAGATGGTGTGATGAGGCACCCCGCTGACAGTAAGGCGTGGAAGCACCTTGATGAGTTGTACCCATCTTTCGCAGCCGAACCTCGAAATGTTAGGCTTGGGTTGGCTACAGATGGTTTCAATCCTTTTGGGAACATGAGCAACTCTTACAGCATGTGGCCTGTAATACTTGTCCCATACAACTTGCCGCCGTGGAAGTGCATGAAACCACAGTCATTAATGTTGTCTATTCTTATTCCAGGTCCTTCTTCACCTGGAAAAGATATCGATGTCTATATGAGACCTTTGGTTGACGAGTTGAAGGAGTTATGGATGAATGGTGTCGAGACAAGAGATGCATACAATAGTACATTGTTCAATATGCGTGCAGCAGTCTTGTGGACCATTAACGACTACCCAGCTTATGCTATGATGTCTGGGTGGAGCACAAAAGGGTACAAGGCGTGTCCCACATGCAATGAAGAAACTCCCTCTGTAGGGATTAGAAGTAAAATTGCATACATTGGCCATAGGAGATTTCTTGATATGGATCATGAATGGAGGAGCAAACGAGCACTATTCGACGGTAACAGGGAACTCAGGCCACCACCGAAACATTACTCCGGTGATGATGTTTTGAAGCAATTAGAGAATTTGCTTATTAGACATCCTGGGAAACACAAAGAATTTGGTGGTGTGAAACGCAAAAGGGCTCCGATTGAACTTAATTGGTCGAAGAAGAGCATATTTTTCGAGCTTGATTATTGGAAGGAGTTATTGTTGAGGCATAATTTGGACGTAATGCACATTGAGAAGAATGTTTGCGACAGTGTCTTGGGAACTTTGTTGAACTTAGAGGGAAAATCTAAAGACACTGACAAGGCAAGACTTGATCTAGCAGACATGAAAATTAGGGAAAAACTCCACCTCCGCAAAGAGGGAAACAAGTGGAAGAAACCGCACGCCAGTTACACCCTCAGTGTCCCGGAGCGTCGAGTTTTCTGTGAATTTGTGAAGTCAGTTGAATTCCCGGACGGTTTTGCTGCAAACCTTTCGAAGAATGTCAATGTCAATGATGGCAAGATAACTGGGTTGAAATCACATGATTGCCACGTGTTGTTTCAGCAGTTGTTGCCCGCCGCACTTAGGTCGTTTTTGGTTCCGGAAGTTCGGAAGCCAATTATTGAGTTGTGCGGTTTTTTCAAAAAACTTTGTGCACGGACTTTGAATGTGAAAGACCTTGAGAAGATGGAGACAGACATTATCACCATTTTATGCAAGTTGGAAATGATATTTCCTCCAGCATTTTTCGATATTATGGTGCATTTGGTTTTGCACCTTCCGAAAGAGGCAATTCTTGGCGGTCCCGTGCACTTTAGGTGGATGTATCCCATTGAACGTTCGATGGGAGTTTATAAACAATATGTAAGAAATCGTGCACGTCCCGAAGGTTCAATCGCAGAAGCTTACGTGGTGAACGAGGCTTTAACCTTTTGCTCAATGTACCTGCGGGGGGTTGAGACTCGATTCAATCGACCTGAGAGGAATGACGATCGCGTTGAATCCCAACCAAATCGGGAATATTCTATTTATAAGGCTGTTGGTCGTCCATTTGGTAAGAAATCAAATATGCTCCTCAATCCGCAGTTAAAGCAAAAGGCTGAGTGGTATATCTTGAACAATTGTGCCGAAATTAAGGAGTACCTTAGGTGTGTTTTCTAGTATTTTTTCAATAATGATGTTTGGTTTATATACCGAGTAAATGCCAAAATCATAGTTTTTTTGTTCATTTGTAGTGAGCATATGGATGAATTAAGAAGACGGGGGGGCTTGAATCTTGAAGTTCAACAAAAAACTGATTTTCCTCAGTGGTTCAAAGAAAGAGTATGTATATTAGTCAATTCTTTTCTGAAACCCCAATTAGTCAATCCAAAACTAACTTTCAATGTTAATTTTGATAGGTGAACGGTTTGCATGAGTCAACACCTACTGAAGTGAATAATGAATTGTATGCTCTCGCAAACAAATCAAGCGGCACCGTGTATTCATATCCAGGGATGATAGTGAATGGTGTGAAATTTGTGACTCGTGGTCGTGATATGAAGCTTAAAACACAAAATTGCGGTGTAATGGTGCCAAGTGAGGAAGGAGTGAACTACTATGGAGTTTTGGAAGAAGTAATTGAATTGTCCTACTTGATGGGTTACAGTGTTGTCCTATTCAAGTGTAGATGGTTCAATACAAGTAGAATTAAAGTGGAATCCAATTTTACGAGCGTATATGTGAAAGAAGAATGTTATAAAGATGATCCTTTCGTTCTCGCATCTCAAGCGAAGTTGGTGTATTATCTTCGAGATGTGAAAAATGGGGATGATTGGAGGCTCGTTAATGAATACATTCCAAGGAATGTATGGGATTTCACAAATTCCGATGTTGATGATACTGAGACCACAAATGATATACCAATATTGCAAGAAGTTAATTCTTCTTCATTTCAGTTGTGGGTAGAACTTCCAATTTTTGATAATCTTCAGTATGATCGGGTTGATGTCAATGCCACTGAAGTGCACAACGTTGATGATTTGGTTGGCGAAGGTTCAGATGAATTTGTTGTCGATGATGAAGTTGAATTTGAAGACGACACGTTGGTCGAGTATGAAGACGATGAGGATGACGATAATGTTCTAGTCGATAGTGATAGTGATAGTGATGTTCGTAATGATGTTGTAGTTAGTGATGATGAGGACAGTGATATGTAATTTAAACAAGTGTATGTAACTTTTTATTTAATTCAATGAAAAGTTTATTTATTATCATTAATTAATGATAGTATCAGATATAGGTACACATGCACCTATTGGATGCTTTGGGGATAGTCAATGTATTCATGTACTGGTACTCATTTTTTCAATATATTTGATGAAATATGTTGAAAAAATGGGTAGTCGCACATGTCTGCTTACTATCTCCAAGGGATCTATTAGGTCGGAATAGGGTAGGTTGGGAAAGACAATAAGTAATAAAATGTTAATTCAATAACAAAAAATAATAGTGATGCACCTAGTGGATGCCTTGGGGATAGACAATGTATTCATGTACTGCTACTCATTTTTTCAATATATTTGATGAAATATGTTGAAAAAATGGGTAGTCGCACATGTCTGCTTACTATCTCCAAGGGATCTACTAGGTCGGAATATGGTAGGTTGGGAAAGACAATAAGTAATAAAATGTTAATTCAATAACAAAAAATAATAGCGATGCACCTAGTGGATGCCTTGGGGATAGTCAATGTATTCATGTACTGGTACTCATTTTTTCAATATATTTGATGAAATATGTTGAAAAAATGGGTAGTCGCACATGTCTGCTTACTATCTCCAAGGGATCTATTAGGTCGGAATAGGGTAGGTTGGGAAAGACAATAAGTAATAAAATGTTAATTCAATAACAAAAAATAATAGTGATGCACCTAGTGGATGCCTTGGGGATAGACAATGTATTCATGTACTGCTACTCATTTTTTCAAAATGTTTGATGAAATATTTTGAAAAAGTGTGTAGTCGCACATGTCTGCTTACTATCTCCAAGGGATCTACTAGGTCGGAATAGGGTAGGTTAGGAAAGACAATAAGTAATAAAATGTTAATTCAATAACAATAAATAATAGTGATGCACCTAGTGGATGTCTTGGGGATAGACAATGTATTCATGTACTGCTCCTCATTTTTTTAAAATGTTTGATAAACATTTTAAAAAACTGAGGAGAAGTACATGACTTCTTACTATCTCCAAGGGATCCACTAGGTCGGAATAGGGTAGGTTTGGAAATACCATAATGAATAAATGTTAATTTTATAACAAAAAACAATAGACATACATAATTTGAATTAGTTAATTAATGAATATTTTAATGTAGAATGGCCGAAACAAGTAATGACACAGGTGGTGGCTCCAAGAGAGGCAGGGGAGCTTTTTACGGTGCCAATATCGAGAAGGAGCTGGCCATCAAAAAAGTTACTCATTTGAAAGTAGAGTTTGATAAAGAAACTGGAAAAGCTATTCAAAAGTACGGCAAGTGGTTCAACAATTCTATGGCTCGTTATTTGCGTAGCACCGTACCCCCAACTACACTAGCTTGGGAACAAGTAAAACCAGCTGATATCGAAGTTATTCGAAAGAGACTATCTGTAAGCATTCTTTAAACCTTTAATAACTCATTATTAAATATTTTGTCTATCTTCAAAATATTTTAACAAATTCCAATTTTAATTGTGATTTTAGGAAAAATTCATTTATCCAGAAGACAATCCAGTAATCAACGATGCCATGGTAAGACAAATGCAAAAACATCTGACTGATTGGCGCCACACGATGAAGAAACACTGGGTAGATGTTGGAGGAGAGGTGGACAATGAGAGAGCGAAGTCAAAACCTTTTGTGTCGATCACTTCTTCTGATTGGGCAGTTCTGTGTGATTTTTGGGTTTCTGATTCTCACCAGGTATGCCGTACATTTTACATTAATTTTTAATTATAAAATTACAATTTAGATTAATGAGTACTGTTTTCTTTTTGAAGCGTATATCGAAGAAAAATAAAGAAGCTCGAGCTAAAATGACCATACCAGGAGGACACGGTTCCAAATCCATCGTTGCCCATGTTTATGATCACGTAAATTATAATAACTTATATCCTTACATTTACGAAAATATTATAAATGTCACAATGTTTAAATAATTTGCTTTTTTAGATGGACCCATCTACTGGCCAGCTCCCGAGCATGATCGACACATTCGAGCACCTGCACAAGAAGAAGGATAAGTGGATTAGTGATGCAGCGGCGACAAAACATGTAAGTTGCATAACCTTAACTAATTTATGATCATTTAACTTTAAAAAAGTTTAGTAAATAATTAATAAATATTAATTATTAATTGTTGTTGTCAATTAGTAATTATTTATTAATTATTAATTAAATTTTTAACAATGAAATCTTTATAATCTATGTGCCAATATTTTTATGATTAATGATTGTGGACTAAGATAAAAAAAAAGAATGTAACTAATGTTGTCCCCGTATCAGGGAGCTTGCGGGCTAAAGTAAATTTGGTCATGAAAATCCATTTCTGACTGAAAAACATGCAAATGTAGTTGATGTATATGTTTGGAGACGTAAATTCCCCATTAATGGAATTAACTGTACCTACCGTATATATCAACAACATTTTCATGATTTTCAATCAGAAATGGATTTTCATGACCAAATTTACTTTAGCCCACTTGCTCCCTGATACGGGAACAAAATTAATTACATTCTTTTTCAATCACTGGTCTGCAGTCATTAATGATAGGATGTTGGCAGATAGATAATAAAATTATATTTTATATGTTGTTATATTAAAAATTTATAAGTTAGGTTTTCAAATAATGTTATATTGGAATTCGAAATACGTGCTTTTTATTGTGCAGAATGAGATGACCGAACGTCGAGCATCGCAGAGTACGGCCCCTGCATCATCTGCTGCTTCTTGTGTCGGCGATAATGTCGACGGTCATTTCCCGCCTGATATGGATATTGTCACGGATGTCCTTGGACCCCGCTCGCGTTATAAGAAAGGGTTTGGGGGGTTGCCTAGGTTGAAGGCAATTGGCGCAAAGAGGGCAGCATCTTCGTCAACTTCTCAAATGTCCGGGCAATTGCCACCTGAAGTGGACACCATTTTGCAGCAAAATCAGGACATTATGCTAGAAAATCAGAACCTAAAGAAGCATACGACTAAACTTGAGAGTCGTCAACGGCGTCAAGATCTCCTGCTCAGTGCTTTGTTGAAGCAGGTTGGTCAATTGGCTCCTGGTTTTACTGTTGACTTACCAGACCAGGATTCGGACGAGGACGATGATGCTGATGGGGGCGGGAATGATGAGGCGGCCAGTACTCATTTGTAGAACTTTTTTTCTATTTATTTAAAATTTAATTTATGAGACATTTATTTTACTAAATTACTTTTATATTTTCATGTTTGGTAGAGACAATAAATATTAATAGTTGTAATTTTTTGTTTATTTATTTATAAAATTTTAATTTTATTTTTATTTCTAATTAAATAATATTACTAAAAAATTAAATAATTATTAATATATTAAAATTGAAAATTATTAATTAATATTAATATATTGAAAATAATATTAATAATTTAATAAAAATTATTATTTTAAAAATACTTTTACCGGCGCAAAATTACGTCGGCAAAGAGTTTCAATCTTACCTTCACATATACACTTTTACCGGCGCAAAAATGCGCCACTAAAAAATTAAACTATTGCCGGCGCATTATTGCGCCGCTAAAAGTGTTTTCCACAATATCGTGACAGATTTTTTTACCGGTGCATTTATATTTTCACCGGCGTATTTTTTCGTCGCCAAAAAAGTCCATTGCCGGCGCATTATATTTGCGTCGGCAAAAGTGACATTAGCGACAGAGATACGACGCAATTCTTTGCCGGCGCAAAATTGCGTCGGCAAAAACTCCATAGTTTTTGCCGGCGCAAAACCATACTTTTGCCGGCGCAAATTTGCGCCGGCAAAAGTCTCCTTTTTTGTAGTGTTAATCTATAAGTAATATATTAGATATTTTTAAGTGCGCTAAAAAAATTGTATTATTTCTTGTAATCTAATGAAAATGTTTATATCAATTTACTAACTAATATAGTTATACTAATAATTAATATATTAGAATATGAGGAAAAAAAAAGTGACAATAGTCACTCTTGTATAAAATATGTATGAATTGGAGAACTAAAATAATACTAATCCATGCATAGGATAGGACTAACATAGTGAAAATATCATAATTTTGGTCCATTATTTTCTAAAAATGCCTTATTATGGTTGTGTTTGGTAAAATTTTTGTTTTTGAATTTTTTAAACACAAAAATGAAAATATTATTTTTATTTTTATTTATTTATTTTTATAAAATAAAAATATATTTGGTAACTATTTTTGTTTTTTATTTTTAAAAACAAAAAATAATAAATTTGTTTAATAACTTTTATTTTTATTTTTTGTTTAACAATATAAAATGATGTATTAATTTGAAAAAGAGAATAAACAAAAAGTAAAAAACAGTTTAAAAAAAATTTGAAAGTAAAAAATTTTTATTTTCAAAATTTAATAAATTTTAATTAAAATTTTTAAAAATAATAAATAAAAATAGAGTTATCAAACATTGTTTTATGTTTAATTGTCAAATTTTCAATTAATTAAATAAAAAAATATTTTTTTAAGTATGTGTTTATAAATATGAAAAATCTCAACATTTGCTTAGAATATTATATGTTATAACATAATTCATAATATTTATAGCTTTGTCAAGAAAGATCATCTATGAAGTAACATCATAATGAAATTGGGTTTGCTTGAGTTGTTTTTAGCATAAACAAAGTACCACTAATAATTCTATAATCATTTTGACCAGTCCATTATATTTTAAAATTTGACCTTTTTTTTAAAGGAAGTCATAAACAATTTCAGGTAATTAAGTATATACTATGAGTGGGAATATATATATATGTAAATATAATTATATGTATATATAATGAGGTATTGCTAGTTTAATGAGAATTTAATCGAGTTGGAAACATGGTCAGCATTTCCATATTGGGTGGTCAAGGTCAACCACGGAAAAATTAATTTAGTGGACTACTTCACCATATTAATTATACTTTATTTGTTTATAATATAATGATAATTTGTCTTTATTTCACTATAATTATAATTTAGACCTTTTAATTACCAAGGCTAATAGTAAATTTAACTAAAAAAGCTCATTCCTCCTATTTATTTAGTGATATAATTTTCTGAACTGTTTGCCCATCATATTCATGTTCGTATTAATTACATATTTTGTCGACAATTTGACTTGTTATTAATGATAGTTTGAATTATGATACATATTGTTTTATGTGATTTCTTCATTGGATATGTCGCAGTTATTAAAGAAGTAATTAGACTTCTTGAGAGGATAGTGAAGCTCTATAAAGCTCGCCGAGAGCTCCTCGGAGTGTAGTATCCTCCCAACAAGCCAAGTTCCATATTTTAGGCGTGGATGTCACCAAGTGAGGCCATGTTTCGAGGACCACCCTATAGGTTCTCCCGTCTTCTTGATCCGATAGTCCTCCAGGTCTAGGAGCTTTGTTCTCAGGCCTGGAGAGAGCACTAGGTGTCAATCACTGTCGCCTTGGGCCACCACAAGATTGTGTGACAGCTTTTTGGGTGCCTCGAGTAGTGGCTCCGAGTTCGTACACTCGACAATTGATATTTCCCACAATGTCGTCTGAGATGGGAAAACGTGCAGTCACACCCTGACAGTGTCAGAGACGTGTCTCCTGCAAAGTTGACGGGCTGCAACCTACAAATTGGGCCCCCTACGATACACATGGGCCCACAATCTTTATTAGAACATTCAGAGAGGTTAAATAGCATTAACTTCCCAAATAATTGAGGAATATTTGTAATTAATGATAATAATGACCTTCAGCCCATATAAATAGGGCTAGGAATCCCCCATTGAAGCTTATCATCTCAAGCTTCAATAACTCTTATACTACAGACTCGTGGAATATGGTAGTTTTATAATCTAAACTATGTAAAACCTTGTGTTCATCTTCATTATTTTCTTTAAAGTTCTATTATTAGGTTGATAGCGAAAAATGCAGTCAATACATATATATTTTTTATTTAAGGTTCATGACAATCTTTCCATATATATTTTTATGAATAAAAAGTGTGTATCTAACAAATTATTGGTTTAACTGATTTTTATCTCTTTTTCCGTTAACTTTAACAGAATATTATTATATTTAATGAAATATTTTTATATTTAACGGTAGATTAAAAACATAACTTAGACTTAAAATAATTTAAATAAATAAATAAAAAAATATTTTTGAAATATTTTAAAATAATAATTATTTAAAAATAATAAACTCATATTTTTACAACTTAAATAAAATTTGATTAAAATTAAATTTAAAATTTACGAATAATAATATTACATTAAATATATAATATATAGTTTTTGGATAATTTAAATGATAACTTTATTTAAAATAATAAAACCATACATATCATATTTATATAACTCGTAGAAAAAATTTAATTAAATTTATATCAAGTAATTGAAGCTCTTTTTCTTCATCAAATTAACCAAATGACATATTGTGAGATACATTAAAAATCAAAGATGGTTGATGCAGTTACACTTTTACGCTATGACTTTTTCTATTTTTCATTTTATTCTATTATTAATTTTTTTTTATAAAAAATATTATAATTTATACATATATCATGTAACTATGTTAATATATATATATATTTATATTTATCTATGTTAATATTGTGTTCAGATATCATTTATAAATATTTATGTATGCCATAAAGTTGTAATTCATTCTAATATTTAAAAAAAAAGTGAACTAACTTTTATTAAAACTATAGACAATACTTTGCCTTAGTTCTTTTTAATATATTTATGTCATACATTATATATTAAATTTTTTTATTTATTTTTATGATATTGTTTATTTCTTTAAAATTTATATAACAATTAAAAAGAAATGCATGTATAAATAAAAATATTTATGATTTTAGACTAAACAAACATGCACTTCTACTAATGTACGTTGCTTCTACCTAGTATATATCTATTCTATATAAAAAGTGTGTAGATAACGGAAATTTTTGGTTTTAACGGTTTTTTAATTTTTTCCCGTTAACTTTAACGGAATATTCTTATATTTAATAGAATATTCTTATATTTAAGAGTAGATTATAAACATGAATTAAACTTAAATAAATAAATAATTAAACAAATTAAAATAAGATATTTCTGAGATATTTTACAATGATAATTATTTAAAAATAATAAAACCATATATTTTATAACTTAAATAAAATTTAATCAAACTTAATATTATGTTAAACATATAATATATAATCATTTGTTGTCACTGCTACAATAAAAAACGATAACAAACATAAACTTAAACAAAAATAAATTAATTAATTAATTAAAATAAGATATTTTATGATAATTTAAATAATTAAATCATATTTATTTAAAAATAATAAAGACATGCATATTATTTTTTTATCTTATAAATTTGTGTGATAGTTTGTTTTTATTAAGTGATTGGAGCTTTTTTTTTCTTCATCAAATTCACCAAAAGACATTGCGAGATATATTAGAATCTAAAAATAGTTGATGCATATATACTACTATCTACACTATGACTTTTTCTATTCTTATTTTATTTCTATTATCAATTTTTTTTTAAATATTATTCTATTTTATATATATATCATGTAATCATGTAAATATATATTTATGTCAACGTTATATTTAGATGTCATATATGTAAAAATTATTAATATAAATATTTATATATAATATAGAACTATAATTCATTCGATTATAAATATATATATTTTTAAAAAGATAGTGAACCAGTTTTATTAACATTACATACAATGTTTACAATTTTAACATTATATATATTTTTTTATATGGGTATATTTGGTTCGTTTGATTCGTGCTCGAGCCGGATGATGAAAAATTATCATGTCCGGTTCTTTCGGGGGATGGATCGAGAATAATTCAGTGCATTGTACGTTGCTTTTACCTAGTATATATATATACTAGATACAAGCAATGTGCAATATGCATGTTTGCTTAGTTTTATTTATATAATTTATTAATTATTTTTATTAAATTTATATTAATGTCATATAAATTTCAAATAAATATCATATTTTAATTAAATAATTTATTTATTTTTGTTTAAGTTTATGTTTGTTCTAGTTTTTTAATTTGGAAGTGACAACAATAGATTACATTATATATTTAATATAATATTAAATAATATACGTGAATTTTAAATTTATGTTTCTTGCTAGTTTTAAAAAAAAAAATTGTTGCTAATTCACAGTAGATTATATTATATGTTTAATATAATATTATTATAAAAAGTGAGTTTAAGTTTAATTAAATTTTATTTAGGTTATAAAATATATGATTTTATTATTTTTAAATAATTATCGTTATAATATATATAAAAAATATCATATTTTAATTTTTTTAATTATTTATTTTGTTTTATTTAAGTTTAAGTGTTTACAAACTACTGTTAAATATAATAATATTCTGTTAAATATTAAAAATATTCCATTAAAGTTAACCTTTAAAAATTAAAAAACTATTAAAATCAAGAATTTCCATTATCTACCCACTTATTATATATAGATATATATGTATATATATAAGGCGAAATCATAATCTTTCATTATCATACAAAACTTTATTAATTTGATTGAAAGAATCTACATAATTTGTTATCACAATCAATATATGGTTTTCACATTAAGTGCTTTGAAAATCATATGTATATATGTATATATAACGGGTCGCAATATTTATATATACTTCCAAAAATAGAAAAGTAAGAAAAAATGTACACGTTGTAAGTATTAATATTGTTTGTTTAATTTTTGGAATTATATATATTATTGGTACAATAATATGAGTGGTAAAGGATAAAAAGAAAGCAAGGTCATATATATATATATATATATATATATGTGGACGAGAATATATCGACTACAACTTGAAACACACACCAAATTAATAGTCACGTTTATGAAAATTATGTTCCATTGTATATGATCACTTTCTTTTGCATTAATTTTTCATGTTTTATTGTGTTAAATTTCATTTTCATGACAAATTGTTTTCTTATGCATGCAATATATAAGATAACTCTACTTTATTGATAAACTTATCAACTAAAAAAACTCAACACAAATTAATAATATGAGTGTGATATTGTTAACATAATATAAATTTTACTAATTTTATAATTATTTTATGAAATTAGTATATTATAATTTTAAATATAAATTAAAACTATGTAAATATTTCGTTTTACTTTCTATAAAAAAATTATATATATTTCAAATTTGTAGCATATAAATATACTACAATAAAATAATTGGATAATCCCCTTGGCAAGAGATTACACCCTCAATCACCAAATATATGTTCAATTAGCTCTCTCTGTACAATCATATAAATATATATATATAAATATATATATATTTATATTACTGAAAAATTTACATAATACATTTGATTGCGCAAAATTTTTTTTTTTTTTTTACAGATTAATAAAGTTATTTTTCTTTTTCAATTTTACGTTTTAAGGAATTTTTTATATTTTTACAACTTTGCTTATTTTTTTAGTTGTTTAAGTTTATGTATAGTTATCTTTGTGTTGTTTTTATAATTATTTAGGTTTTTTGTATAATTGTTTTGTTATTGTATTGATGTTTAATTGATGTTTAGTTGTTTTTAAATATATTTTGATTTTTTTTTAAACGTGTTAGTATGTTGTGTGATAACTTCTAGTTGTTGTTCGATCGTTGTTTTTTTAATATTATATTTTTGTAAATAAAAATCAATAAATATCGTATTTTTAAAAACCTAAGATAATATTTTTGAAAAAAATACCATAAAAAAGTAATATATATATATATATATATAAAAACCTCTACGTTATAACCCAAGAGAAATTAAAATTGGAGCAACAAAGATATTATTGGATTAAATATATATTAATTTATATAAGTGTACTAAGCACAATGTCTAAGCGCTACACTTGCTAAATTGTGTCCAATATTATGCACTTATGGGACACAAACAAAAATTTATTCACATGTGATTATGATATTTTATTTGTTAATTGGTTCTTAATCATAATACAACTAAACAATTATCCCTAAAAAAATATTTTATTTATTATTTATTTTATTTTATTTTTTGAAGTGATGTTTTTAATATTTGTGTCGATCTCTCATGAACAAAAAGTGAACAACATCTACATAAGAGATCGAGGTGGATCTTAACATGATGAATACATAATATAATTATTTAAAATTGTAGAAAAAATGAAGTATAAAACACACATGGAAAATATAATTAGCACTAATCACTGCAATGCCATCCAATCATTATTTGGCTATCACTAACATGCATGCAAGTCTTATAGCCTCCTAATTAAATTACTTAATTTAATATTATTATATTATTGAGAAATTATACAATACACTCTATTATTGGATGTACAAGTACATTCTCTTTTGTTTTCGATACCTAAATAATTTTTGTTGCAATTTTCTTTTTGTTTATGATCATATACATTGTAGTTATTTAGAGGATCATGTAAATTTTTAAGAAATTTTTAGGAGATTCTAAATAATTTATAGTGCCAAAAATATGGTTCAAATAATTTATTGCATGGGTAACTGTTTTTTCTTTTTTGTGCGCATGAAAAGTAGTCTATTTGTACTTTAATTTCAACATTATAAATTATTTGGAATCACTTGAAAATTAGCAGGATACTCTAAATAACTACAATGTATAAGATCATAAAAAAAATAGCAAAAATTATACAGGTAGTGAAAACATGAGACAGATGTACCGGTATACCCAAAAGTGAGGGGTGCACCAGAGAAGTCATATAATACAAGTAATGGATTTTGTCTCTATTTGAAAAAGAAAAAAAAATGTATCCCACTATATATAGGGGTTAATTAAAAAACATGCTAGACATATTAAAGATTTAAAAATAATGTCACTTTTTGGTACTACCTAAAATACCTTTCTCTCCCCCCACCCAGCCCCCCTCTCTCTCTCGGTTCACTCTCTCTCACCTCACGACACCACAAACTATGAGAGAATATATCATATTCAATGGAAATATGGAAAAAAAACCAATTACAACTTTATGCAAAAGTACAATAGACAAAGTGTTTGATAAAAGTAATGTTACAACTCAATTGCACAAAATACAAGTATATAGATGAAAGAAAATGTAGAAGAAGAATACAACTCAAATCATAGATAATACAAATAAAGATAAAGACTAGAATAAAGAAATAAGAACAAAAGAAATAAAGAACAAGAAAGGAACAAGAACTCTCACACAACCAAAGTGTAGAGTAGTAAGGATCACCAACTTGAACAAGGTTCAAGACCTTTGTCCAAAAGCTTATTTCCCCTATTCTCTAAGCACTAAGGGATCTCTCAAGGAAATAACTCTCTGGAATTATCAAACCTCTTTGGTGTATTTTTCAGCCAAGTGCTTTATGGATAGAAAATTGTATGTCTTACAAGTGAGCAGTAGGCTCCTATTTATAGAGTTTGAGATACCCTTTGAATTTCAAATTCCACCAAACCCCATGTTTGTTACCAATATTTAATTGGATGTTAATGGAATTAAAATGAAGATTTTGGAGTTATTTGAGATGTTAAAACAGTTCAAATTAGAGAAAAAAACAAAATTGGAATAGGTTGTCAACGCCCTAGGCAGCGAGCAGGAGTATCAGTGGTGCCACGACCACTAGTCTCTGCCCCTTAGGCCGCAGCCAGGGATAATCAGTGGCCGCGACCACAATGCAATTTCAGCTTCCAATTTTTTATTTAAGTTTTCTAAAAAAAATGCTCCAATCTCTTCCCACATGATTTTGTAACATCTATACACCTCATGAGAGTTAAAAACATATATTCAACAGCCATATTACCTAATGGCTATATGAAATTCAAACACAAATGTGTAACTCTCAATCTACACATTATTGGGTAATATTTCGGAGTTACAAATTTGTAACTGATTTTGTAACTCCAAAATATATTACATTTGAGCACACACATGTAGAGTCTAAGAACTTTACTTAGCTAGTTAGATAATAGTAGTAATAGTAATAGCTAGTAGTAGTTATAGTATGTTTATTACTGTGGATTTTGGTTCAAGCCGGGATTTAGTTGGAAACTCATAGCAATAGTTATGGATTTTATAAGTTTAACCTATAGTTTAAGAATATTAATTATAAGATAAGGTTTGATTAATATTGCTGGTTATTAATATGATGATTATTATAACCTAAGGTTTAGATAGAGCCAATAGGATTATGACACTTGTCATATGCATGATTATTAAGGAATCATTATTTTAATAAGGGAAATATAAGACTTAGTCTTCACCAGAATCTAATAGGAGAATGATATTTATTTAGATATTTAGACTCATAATTTTATTTATTTGTGGATTAGGTTGTTATTTAGATAATTAAATAGATTTTTTTTTCGTAATTTTAGGGTACTGTAACTTCCGACCTATTTTTGACCCAGTTATGTTATGAATTTTGAAAAGTAGTATTTCTAAAAAGTTGTTTCGCATGGCAGCCCTCGAGGCGGCCTTGCAGCTGGCAAGGAATCAGGCCGCACCTGTTTCGCAACCTGACCAACCTGGCAATGGGCCACCCCAAAGGGGTCCTAATCCAAGCCCACCGATCCAGCCTTCCAGTCCACAAAGGCCCGAGCAGCCTCAGCGCCCCATGACGACGTCCCGCTGGACCCTGAGGCGCAGCCACCATCCCAAGCTGCTCGGGGTATTCCCCCGCAACAGAGGCAGAATAGGGCCGAGCATCAGCCTCGTAGTCCTAGACGCCGTAGGGGTGATGAGCCAAACCTACCGAACAGAGGTCAGTATCCCCCTGGTAACAGGAGGGACTCAGAGTTAGGCTCTGCGGTCCGGGGTCCCCCACGGCACGATGATGCACGGGGACACCACGACCAGCGCAGGCCGCCCTTTAACGCTCGGGACGTTTCAGCCAGGAATGGAAATCGAGGGAACAATTGATCCCACCATCCCACCATAGCCATTCGAGGTTAAGAGATGGCCATGGATATAATGAGGCTGACTCAGGCAAGGGGAACGCTGGCCGAAGGAATGAAGAAAGAGGTAAAGGCAGGTGCCAGGTACCTCAAGATGACCAACCCAATAGATGGGATGCCGGGGGGCAACCCAAAAAAAATAATGTCTTCAACAGGCTCGGGGGTAGTGAGCAACGGAGAAGAGATGAGGATTTGCGTGACGTACTCAATAATCGCCGCGAGCGGCATGGCGAGAACGTCCCCCGCCAACGGAGGCCACAGCGATTCCTGCCGCTGTACAGGCCCAGATAGACGCCCTCAACCAGGCAGTGCAACAGCTGGTCGGGGGAAGGACATCTTACATCGACCACGATAGGAGGAAATTCACTCCTTTCGTACAGAGGATAGCTAATGCCGAAACTCCAAGCAAGTTCAAAATGCCTACACTCCCAAACTTTGACGGGTATGGAGACCCAGTGTCTCATGTCAACAAGTTTGCAATTCAGATGGACATTAAGAAAGTGTCCGAAGACACTCGGTGCAGGATCTTCCCTGCAACACTTTCTGAAGCTGTGCAGGAATGGTTTTTTAAGTTCCCTCCTGCAAGCATAGTTTCCTGGGAAATGTTCGTAAGGGAGTTTTACGGACAGTTCTATGCAGGTCGTGTGCATCCAACTGAAGCAAACCAGCTGTTCGAAATTCGCCAGCAAGATGGGGAGTCAGTAAAGGACTACATCCAGTGCTTTATGCGAGCGGCGGCTGGAGCAAAAATGATGGGGGACGAAGGCAAAATGATGACCATTACCGCAGGGGTAAAACGTCGTTCTCCCCTCTGGAAAAGTCTCCGAAAGGAAGGAGTGAGAACTACCCAAGAATTTTTGGACCGGGCTGATCGCTACATCAAGCTCAAAGAAGCCATCGCTGACGACGGAAAGCCCTCAAGCAAGGATAAGAAGACTTCCGAACCTGCCAAAGCCGCCAATGGTTCCAAACCTAATGGCAACGACAAAGGCAATGGAAATGGCAACGGCAATGGCAAGAATGGTGGAAAACGGTCGTATAACGAGCCTTCCACCTCCGACAACAAACGAGCCAAGGGTAATCGTTATGAACCTCGGTGCACTAACTACACTACCCTCATTGAGTCTCGGGGAGAGGTTTATCAGGCCACAAGTTCTAGCGTGCCTTACAAAAAACCTGGCCCCATTCGGAAGGATATTTCGAAGAGGGACACTACCAAGTTCTGTCGTTATCATAACGACTACGGACATGACACCAATGAATGCAACTAGTTGAAAGACGAAATCGAGTTCCTTATTAGACAAGGACACTTGAGAAGATACGTACGGGCCTCGGGAAATTCCCAATGAGAAGCTCCGGGTGGCAACGAGCAAGTGCCCACGCGCCAACGCTCGCCACCCTTACAGCCTGCCCCCGTGACTGGAACACTCTTAACCATCTGTGGAGGCCCGCACCTCGCAGGAAATAGCGGAAAGGCCAGGGAACGATATGCTCAGACTCTGCGCCACGACCAAGACATCGAGATGATGACCGTGGAGGACCGTGCACCAAAAAAGGCTCGGTTAGAGGAAGGTGAGATAACCTTCTCTGATGGCGACGCCCAACACGTCAGGTTCCCACATTCCGATCCGCTGGTCGTGGACATCCAGATGGCCAACATGATGGTGAAGAGAGTACTGGTCGATACAGGAAGTTCAGTGAATATCCTGTATAAATCAACACTGGAACGCATGAAATTGTCTGTTAAGGACTTGGAGCCCTGCAACCAAACGATATACGACTTCTCTGGAGAAGGACTCGCCCCCGCCGAATTGATCAAGCTCCCAGTAACGACGGGTACAGTGCCTGCAACAAGGACATTACTCGCCACTTTTGTAGTGGTCGATTGTCCCTCGGCGTACAATGCCATTATTGGAAGGCCCATAATGGTTGATCTGCGGGCCGTCATCTCTATGTGGTACTTGGCCATGAAGTTCCCAATAGACGCGGGGGTAGGACGTGTGTTGGGAAACCAGAAGGAAGCCAGGGAGTGCTACAACGCCTCAATCACAAAGGCGAGGAGTGGAACCTCGAAGAGCGCTACTTCAGATAGGTCGCAGATGGCAGTTGATACACAAGCCCAATCCGGTGATGAAGTCACCAAATAGGGTGTTGCCCGAAGTGAGGATAGAGATTTGGATCCTCGCTTTGGGGATTTTGAAGAGAATGTTGGACCCGTCGAGGACCTGGAGGAGGTCCAACTCGACAAAGAAGACCCGACCAGAGTCATAAAGGTTGGGAAAAACTTAGAGCCTACCACGAAGAACGCACTAGTGGAATTTTTGCGAAAGAACCAGGAGGTTTTCGCCTGGTCGCATAAAGGCATGGCTGGGATAGATCTCGCAGTTATCAGCCATATCCTGAATATAGACAAGACCTTCCCACCCGTGCAACAAAAGAGAAGGCTGCTCGATAAAGATAGATCAAGAGCCTTAAAAGAAGAAGTCGAAAGACTAAAGGAGAATGGGTTCATCAGGGTGGCATTTTATCCATCATGGGTCTCAAATCCAGTGCTGGTTCCCAAGCCTAACGGAAAATGGTGGACCTGCGTGGATTTTACAGACCTCTATAAAGCCTGCCCAAAAGACTACTTCCCACTCCCAAGAATCGACCAGCTGGTCGATGCAACAGCAGGACACAAGATCCTCTCGTTCATCGATATAACTTATTCACCGCGAGCAGCAGTCAAGGGACAAGTCTTGGTCGACCTTATTGCAAAATTCACCGAACTCCCAGACAGTGAGCAGTGCGAACAGCCTGAAGCGCCTGAGCCTCAAGACAAAGCTCCCTTGTGGAAGTTTTTCACGGATGGGTCCTCCAATGAAGCCCACGCTGGAGCGGGAGTGATATTGATAACGCCAGAAGGGCATCGATTTCACTGCGCCATCAGGTTCGAATTCACCGCATCAAATAATGAAGCAGAATACGAAGCACTCCTTGCTGGATTAAGGATGGCAAAGGATATGAGCATAAAGATGCTTGGTATCTACAGTGACTCACAGCTGGTGGTAAATCAGGTCCTAGGAGAATATCAAGCGCGAGGCTTGAAAATGATGGCCTACTTAAATAAAACAAAAGACCTGCTAGCCCAGTTCACGAAGTACACCCTCCAGAAAATCCCGCGAGATCAGAATTCAATCGCAGATGCCTTAGCCAAACTCGCAAGCGCGAATGATGCTGACACTTTGAACATCGTGCTAGTAGAGAGACTGGGTGAGCGAAGCATTCAAACAATCGAATCCAGTATGGAGATACAGATGGAAGATACATGGATGGCACCTTATTTGGAATATCTGACAAATGGTACGCTGCCAACAGATAGGAACAAAGCCAGAACTCTACAAAGGCGAGCCGCTAGGTACATACTGGTCGATGGTGTTATGTACCGAAGAGGATATTCAATGCCACTACTCAGGTGCGTTACACCAGAGAAGGCTAAGGAACTCATGAAAGAGGTGCATGAAGGCTTCTGCGGGGATCACGCTGGGGGGCAGAGTTTGGCAAAGAAGATTCTAAGGCAAGGCTACTTCTGGCCAACTATGAACGAGGATTCGATGGAGTTTGTACGAAGATGTGATAAATGTCAAAGATTTTCCAAGATTCCACGATCAACTCCAAACGAATTAAAACAGATGCAAAGTGTGTGGCCTTTTGCAGTATGGGGGATAGATTTGATTGGATCCTTACCTACAGGAAAAGGCGGAGTAAAGTACGCAGTCGTAGCAGTCGATTACTTCACCAAATGGGCCGAAGCTGAACCGCTCGCTACCATCACGACCAAGAAAATCCTTGACTTCGTTATCAAGAACATTGTCTGTCGATATGGTTTGCCTAGGAAGATAGTTTCAGACAACGGAACACAGTTTGACAGCGATTTATTCACAGATTTCTGCGAAAGACATGGAGTCATTAAAAGCTTTTCTTCAGTTGCACACCCCCAGTCGAATGGGCAAGTAGAAGCCGTGAATAAAACTCTTAAAGACACCCTGAAGAAGAGGCTCGAAGAAGCTAAGGGAGCATGGCCAGAGAAATTGCCTGAAGTCCTCTGGTCGTATAGAACGTCTCACCAAACAGTGACAGGACATACCCCATTTTCCTTAGCCTATGGATATGAGGCGATGTTTCATGTCGAATTAGATCCCCCCTCACATCGACGTCTAACATACAACCAGGACCAGAACAACCAACTGATGATGGAATCCCTAGACTCGATTGACGAAATACGGGAGAAGGCCTAACTCCGAGTTGCTGCATACCAACAAAAAGTAGCCCGGTACTTTAACTCCAAAGTTAAAGAAAGAAAATTCAACGTCGGAGACTTGGTGCTGCGATGAGTTTTCTTAAATACCCGCGTCCCTACTGCTGGAGTGGTCGGACCTAATTGGGAAGGACCTTACCAAATTGAAGAAGTCCTTCATCCGGGCACCTACAAACTTGCACGCTTAAACGGAGATCTCGTTCCACACTTTTGGAATGGAGAACACCTGCGCAAGTATTATCAGTGAACTGTCCTTTTTAAAGGACTGGCTTGTATTAATTTTTCTTTTTACAAGTTTAGCAAAGAGAGTTAGCCACGCTATATGGCTAATCGCTCGTATATGTAAGATTCTATTTCAGAATCACTCGTAGAGCCATGTGTAGTCCATTTTTAATACGAGATTATAAGGGACTGTGCGCAGCCAGTCATTCTTGCCAACCTTTGTGAATTTATATTTACAAGTATTTGTTCATTACGTGTGTTGTTTTGCTGTATTACAAGTATTATTTTTACACACGAACATGAATGTTCGGACAGGTCATGGTCAAGGCAAGTGACCAAGGACCTAAAGCTCCTCGATCACTTGGGGGGCATATAAGGCACATCGATAGCAAAGTATACCATGAGGTATGTAAACACATGAGCAAAATGAGTGAAAGCATGCTAAGGTACTTAGAGTATTTTTCAAAATTTATATTTTGTTAAATCATGCCAAAGTACTATGCTAAGTTCGGTCATACGGACAAATGTCATAATAAATGAAAATATTATAGCATCATGCAACCTTTTACACCGCAAGCATCACTGCTTGGATGTAATTGTTCAAGTAAAAGAAAAATATTTACTGCCCATGCAGCAAAGTTTAAAATAAAAATATTGTCTTTACATCACGACCTGTGGGTCGTGTAATCAACAAGAAAGAAAAAATAATGGAAAAGCTCAAGAGGCATTTGGGACCGGAGGGTCATTAGCGGCATTCTGGTTGACAACATCCTCAACAACCCCTCCTTCTCCTTCAGCACCAGCCAAACTTGGGGAAGCAGGGATCCTCGCTCTTGCCTCCTCTTCAGCCAGTTAGGCAGTGCAGCGAGCCAGCTTGGCAGCCCTTATATCCTCTGAAAGATAGCTGAAGTCGGTTCCCTGATTGTGTTTCTAGAAGTTGTAGAAACATCGGAGCGTCGTCCTCTTATACCTTTCCAGATTTTTGGAGTTGTCGAGCTCCAACTGCTTTACTTTGCCCTCGAGAGTGGCGATGGCCTCGTCCTTGGGTTTGAGCACCTCTTCCAATCTTCTGATTTCGTGAAGGTGGGTGCGGCTGGCATCCTAATAATCCTGCCTCGACTTTATCGCAGCTTCCTTCACAGCTTCAGCCTCCGACAACTTTGTCACCGCAGCATCCCTCTATTGGACCATCGCCTCCAACTCCTTGGCGTGCCTGGCCTCTGCAGCTGAAAGCTCCTCAGCTGCCTTCACTTGGTACCCCTCAATGTCCTTTGCCCTAGCCTGCTCGATGGTGGCTTGGGTGCGGGTGCGTGCAGTGGTGGCAGACAGCAAAGCCTGAAGACAAAGGATAAGAGTTAGAACCTCTGGCAAAGACTAAAAGACTAAGGCCAAAAGGATTAAAGAAGTACTTACGCTGGCTGTTTTCGTTCAAGGTCCTATTCAGGATCAGGTCGACCGTCATATTTTCTGCCTCAACCATTGCATCCTTGACGCGCTCATTTTTCCCGATGAACGCAATGCGGTATTTTGCTACTCATACGACACGACTCGAGAGTTTAGCCCCAAGGGTCTCTTCCCGCCTATCTTGTTCCCTGCTGGGTGCAGCCGGAGAGGGTTCTTTGGAGCCGGAGGAGGGATCTTTGGAGCGGGAGGGGTCTCTTTCTCGGCAGGGGCTGGAGGATGAATAGAAGTTTGCCCAGCTGGCACGTCCCTGGGAGGGTCCTCTGTTCGACTTTTCTTGGCCAGTCTCTGGCTTGTTTCGCCAGTTTGTCATGACTTCCTTCAAAGCTGAGGAACTTCTTCTTCCTCCTCAGCATTGTATAAATCGAAGACGTTGGGAGTGGCCATATCTTCACACGAGAAAAAGCATGCAAAAGGGTAAAGATAAAAGCAGATGAAAACTATCTATCAAAACGAAAAAGAAGGTCACAAAGTTAGTACCCGAGCTACAACTACTGGTCGGTATACTATTGACTATATTAGTCATACACTCATTATCTAGCATGAAGAACTTTGGCCCTAAATTTGGAGTATATGTAAAGTTGCCTTCCCCGTCAAACAAATGGCAGAGAATTGGCAAACTATTTAAAAGTAAAATAATTTTACCGTTCTCATCAGAAGGCCTTTCTGCGGAAGGAATGCCCGTGGGCTCCCTGATTGTAACCCCCGTTGGCCTCCTCCGAGGAGGGGACGCAGGAGGTTGCTGCTCGGGAACCCCCTCGGCAGTGGCATCGTCTACCACGGACCCTCTTGTTTCATGGCGAGGAGCCAGGAGGCCAGACAGCCTCAAGTTTTCATCGGTAACCAGGGACTTGACGCTTTTTTCTGCGTCTGTCATCCTGGCCAGTCTATTGGACCTCAACACCATGTCTGGTGTTGGGGTCGGACGTAACCATTAGCCTGAAAGACAGATTACAGTTTGAGAAAAATGAAAGGAGACACCTTGATTAAAAGTATCGAGACACCTTGATTAAAAGTATCGACCAGTCAAAGGCAAGCACTTACCTCCTCGAGCGAAGGCCAGGTTGTTGCTGGTTATGTCCGGTGTAAGGAAGTACTCCTTACTGTACTGCCCCACGTACGATATATGCGTGGTGTCACTCAGGAACATCCGGTTGGTCTCCTGGTGACAGAAGTGGAAGAAACCCGTTCCATATTGTTGCGAGTTGGATTTAAGGTCAAAAAGATAGTTGACCTCATGAGGGGTAGGTTCTGGCCATTTCTTGAGTTTATACAGGATATAGAGTGCGGCCAGCATTCTATATCCATTTGGAGTAATTTGGAAAGAGGCGACACCGAAATAATTGGCCACCCCCTCATAAAAGGGATGTAGAGGGAGGTAAGCCCCTGCCTCTAAGTGATACCGAGACCAGGCGCTGTATATGCCCCCAGGGAGGTTAGCCCTTTGGTCTGTGGCAGGAATTGTAATGGAAACCCCTGTAAGAGGGTATTTCCTGAAGTAGTTAGCAACCATCCGCATGGTCACTGAGCTGGTCGGAGAAGTATTCCACTCGACATCAGGCAAATTCTGATGGCGAGGGCGGGCCCTGGTTTGGATATTAGGGTCAGGAATAGGATTTTCTCGACCACTGGTCGAGGGAGCCCTAGCCTGTGAATCAGGCTGGGGAGGAAGGTTTGGACTATTTTCAGACTCAGGCCTTTTCTTGCCTACGGATTTGGAACGGGCCATTTGAGGAGGAGAAGGACGAGGTCTAGTGGAGGATCGTGAGAAGGGAATCTCGTGAACTCGGTCGGCCGGTTGTTCTTCGCCCTCGAGCAGCTGGGCGAGAAGGTCATCGTCGATGGGCCGTTCACCTCCCCACAAATCTGGCATCAATGTCTGCAAACAGAAGAATGGGGAGGTGAGGATAAAGAAATTTCAAAGGCTCCTTAGAGTGACGCTGATCGAGTATAAAAGCCAAGCTTTTATACAACAACATTCTAACAAAAAGCTAAGTGTTCCATACGAACAATTTGAAAGATGGATCAAAGGGTGAAAGTAAAAAGTTTTTCAAGAAAGCTTTTTCAACTCCCCTTAGGGCGGGAAAGACCTATTTTCCAACGAATTTTTACTTCGATCTTACGTCCTAAAAGTATGATCTTGACTATTAAACTAACTCGTAACCCTTTTTTGCCTACAAAACATTCTACTCACAAGCATCTCAAACCAGAAGCATATGGACTCAAACAGTCAACATACAGAAGCATGTACCACGAAAATTTGAAACATAAGAATTCAAAAACTTACCAAGAAAATGATCGTGGAGATGGAAAAAGGGCCTTCGGAGATCAAGGAACACTCGGTCTGAGCCTCGAAAATACAGAAGAAACGGTCTCCGGGGACGATTAAAGCGCTGTTTTTTAGGGTTTCTTGAGAAGACAATGGCATACGTAAAAAGAAAAGGAAGATTTCGAAGGTATTATATAAGTTTGTCTGTGGCATTAAAAAGGTGTAATCATCAGTTTCCCTTTTTCGAAGTATGGGGAAGTTTAATGGCTGTCGAATTATTTCTGGGGAGTCGAAAAGACGTGATTAGACGGAAGTAGGTTACTTTATCCAAGAACACACGAAGGGTTCTGACACGTAAGGCGGGGTTACCGAAGAGTCGTTCGTTCAAAAGTTTATTTATTGCTAGTGATAAATAAACTTGGGGGGCAAATGTTATCCAAAAAATTAACATTGATGACGTGGCAAGTGATCCCTAGACACGTGGCTGACACCTAGAAAAGTTCTGCCAGAGTATCGACCAGAAGACGCATTAGGAGCAGTAAGCAGCCTAGTCTTACCTGCGACCAGTCTGGTCGATAGTTCCACATACAAAGCAACATTAACGAGAAGATCTTTGTAAATCCCGAATTTAACTCACACAATCTCCTGAGTATCCGATTATTCAGGAAAGAATATCTGTAACAATCTTTTGTAATCCCCATTGAGCCTATAAATAGAAAAAGATAGCTCAAGGAAGGGACTTTTGGCTTTTGAACCATTTGAGACTAAAGTAATTCTCCTAGTGATATTGTATTGTTCTTGAGAGGTTAGTGAAACTCATTGAACCCTTGTTCTTTGATCACTCCTTTGGTTCTCATATCAATAACAATCTAAGTGGACGTAGGTTATTACCAGATCCTGGGGCCGAACCACTATAAAAATATCGTGTTGTTATTACTTTTCGTCATTACGTTCTTCTCTACATAATCATTCATATCAAGCATATTCTGACTCCGTGTCAGTTGGCCAAATCTTGGGTCAACAAATGGGATCCCATATCTTAAATGAATTTTTATGTATTTAACCTTTACTTTACAGTTTTTAAATAAAGTTATGGTTATTTCATATGTACGTTTTCTTAATATTAGTATAGTAGTCATTAATGGTCCAAAGTCTAGAATAGTTGGGTCGTTACAGTACTCGGACCTAGCAGGGAAGGACCTTACCAGATCGAGTCTGTCATCCTGCCTGGGGTGTATAAATTGGCGAGATTAAATGGGGAGTTGGTTCCGCAAGCTTGGAATGGTGAACATCTACGTCCTTATTATCAGTAATGTAGGAATGATGTTTTCATTAGAACCAAGCGTGCTTATTTTTTCTACTTTTTGTCAATAAAGTACTAAGTTTTGTTTAATTCAATATAGTATTTTTTTCAAACTCTCTTATTTCAATTATACCATAAGTTTGAAAAAATAAATAACATAAGAACAAAAATGTCTGGATCTAACCCGACATAAATGTCTGGATCGTTAACCCGACATAAAATTTTATAAGTGTATAAATGAACTAAAACTGTCTGGACTATAACCAGGCTAAAAATTATAAGTGTATTGATTAATAACCAAACACGCGAGTTAAGATGGTCCGGATATAACCAGGTTATAAAAATTATAAGTGTATGGACTAATAACCAAACACACGAGTTAAGATGGTCTGGACATAACCAGATTATAAAAATTATAAGTGTATGGATTAATAACCAAACACGCGAGCTAAGATGGTTTGGACATAACAAATTATAAAAATTATAAGTGTATGGATTAATAACCAAACACGCGAGCTAAGATGGTCAGGACATAACCAGAATATAAAAATTACAAGTGTATGGATTAATAACCAAACATGCGAGCTAAGATGGTCTGGACATAACCAGATTATAAGATGGTTTGGACACAACCAGATTATAAAATTATAAGTGGATGGATTACAAACCAGGCACGAGCTAAATAATTTTGGAACAAACCATCTAAAACCAATCGACAGAAAGTTGGAATGTAAATAAACCTACTTCGAATTAAGTCGAGTCTGAGGCTGGAAAATTTTGCAAAAATTAGTTTCAACCTCACAACCTCAAGGGCATACTCGAGGATGAGAAAAGAGACTAGAAAAGAAAAATATAACTAAAATACTAAAATCACATGTCGTATAAGTACTTTCGAGTACATGGTAAAAGTAAGGTTCGATCTTGATAATAACGAGATCGAACATGGATATATCGAGTAAACTGTGCATGAATGCATGGAAACTCGAGCTTAAATCCAACAAATGTGTTTGTACGAATAAACAAACATAAAAGCAAGCCTTTAGTATAACATGCTTGAAATATTTTGACCCAGAATGTAAAGCAAAAGCTAAATGTAAAATCAAATGCATAAAAGTTTTCGAGCAAGAAAATCGTGTGCATAAAGATTGAAATTACTGTCTAAATAATAATAAAATAGCCCTAAAACGAGCTATGTATAGTCTTTGCCCAAGGGAATATATATAAAATAAAGTATTACAAAAATATTGATGGGACACAGCCCATGACCTCGCTTTCATGAAGCAGGCACCTCCCCCTCGCCAGTTCCGGAGTTTCCCTCCACCTTTTCTGCCTCATCCTTGGCATCCTCCTCGTCAAGCCGATCTTGCCACCTCTTAAGGAACTCATCTTTGAGGTTGTCCAAAAATTTGGTGTTGAGATCAGCATTGACTCAGAAGCGATACATGGCCATGTCAACAGCGTGATCCTTCTTCTTCTTGAATTCCTCAAGAAGGCGAGCCTTCTCAAATTCGATTATATCAAAGGTGGCCTTCTTATCCTCCTCGAGCTTGGCATTCAATTCCTTGATTCTGGAGTCTTTCTCCTTGATTTTAGAATCCTTGGCCTCCAGCTTTGACTCGAGTTCAGACATCATCGACTTCACAGCCTTGAGCTCTTCTGTGAGCTTTATTTGGAGGTTCTTCGCCTCCTGAGTGTAGGACTAGCTCGCATAAACTTCGTTGTTCAGTTTGTGATTGAGCTGACAAAATGCGGTGAAAGCCTGTACACATAAACAAAACAGGGTTATTAAACATGCAAGATAAGTCTGTATAAGCAATGTTATAGAGTAAAAGGACTTACCGAGGTGAAGAGCTTGCTGCCCTTGTCAAAAAGGGTGTTATTGTCGCGGTAGGAGGTGAGGAACTTCCATTGAGGAGTGCCAAGGTTTCTAAGACTTTGGACGACTCGAGATAATATATCCGAGCCCAGACTGACTCTATGTCTCCCCACAGTATTATCGATCACATAGTCGGGGACATGGGTCGAGATCGACAGCAGACGTTCCCGTGTGGGAACCTGTTTCTTTGAGGTTAGAGTAGTTTTTTGGGAAACCTGGACTTCAAGAGGAGGTGAGGGAAGTGATACCTCAGTAGATACTCTGACCTCGGGGTTCAGGTCGGCAGGCAGGCTCGGGCCATGAGTATTCGAGGCAGGAGGATTCGCCTCAGATTTCTTCAAGACTTTGGAGGGGTGCCCCCCTCTCTGGGACACCCTTGGGCGTTTACTCTGCTTGGCTCCAGAGCGACAGTTGAGCACGTTGTCTTAGTTGGATTCCATGTCTCCTACAGATGCATAATTTACACATTAGTGATTGATCCTAAACTACAAAAAGAAGCAAGACTAAGGTCAAAAGAAACCTAACTGGTACTCTTTACCAAGCTTGTGCTCAGCGACCAAGAAGTTCCCCTATCTTTAGAGGATGCTAGGGGAGTCCCTTCTCTATATGTAGGTGACAGCCTCGAAAGGTCTCTATAGACGTTGGTCCCGTATTAAACGGCGACCCCATCCCAAACATCATTTAAACTATACATGGTTTGGTACTGACCTAACCAGCTATCAAACCTACGTACCCCCTTATCTACCCAGGAACAAGCATGAAAGTTATCCCTAGGATCTAGAAAGAGGATCAGTGTGTCGGCCTTGTGCTTAAGCAAAGAAAAGGACCACATGGCAGAGCTACGTATTACTTTACCTCCACCACCTGAGCTCGAGGCCTCGTCTTGGGCTTCAATTGCCGAGCCAGGCCGATCATGACGGCGAGCCACAGGGGGACGAGCCCGTGAGCTCGAAGACCTCCGTCTCGAGGGAAGTTTCTCAATGGGAAGTGGCATGTGCTCCCACTTGAAGTACTTGCTGTAGGCAGCGTCGTCTATCGACTGGTTTTGCTCCAAGAGGCCACATGCTCAAAGCCTTTCTTCATGAAGAAGATAGGATAAAGAACGTCGATTGTATGGCAGTTGGAGCAGAGCTAACTTGTGCTCCACCATCGACTCTGAGGGGGTGGGACGGTGATAGTTGGCTGAAGAAAAGGGTACATGTTATTATTCTGAGCCTAGTCATTAAACGAAAAGGAAAGGGATAAGTGTGAGTACTTACGGATGCATTAGAATGAATAGAATTTAGAAGGAGTGAGGCCATCCGTCCAAAAGAATGTCAGCTTGAAGTTTGGAGGATGGTTTGGCATATCCTCGAAAATTTTCTTCTCCTTCGGATAGCTCGACAAATAATAGAAGCCATCCCCTCCCCGAGCTCGGGAGGGGTTGTTTTTGAGACAGAAGAGATACATAATCTCTTGTGGTGAAAGTCTTTCCCACTTCAGTTCATGGTACAGGGACTTGAGGGCGGAGATAACCCTATATGAATTGGTCTAGAGTTGGAATGGGGCGAGCCCAATAAAACCCAGAAAATCCTTAAAAAAGGATTTCAGGGGAAGTAGGGTCCATGCCTTCATGCACTCGCGACACTAGGCCACGAGCTTAATCTTGTTGTCAAGGTTGCCATCACTTGGGGCGAAGCAGCTTCGCTCGTTCGGAGTCGTAGGTCGACACATCAGAGCACCAGAAAGTTTCAGGTCGTGGCAAGCTAGTGTCTCAGAGATTTGGCCTGTTGAGGAGACTGAGCTCCAATAATGCTCAGCCTCGAAAAAATTCTCTTGCAGTGTCGGAATAGATGCGGCTCGAGAAGTGGAGGGGTGGTTCGAAGGGTCCTCCATCAGCGAGAAGGAAAGTGTATTATATTTTAATATAATGTTTGATTGATTAAATAAGTGTTACAAAAAGTGATTATTTAATCTAGTGGGGGAATGTTATATTATTTCATATAATATAATGTTATATTAACTAATGTGACAAAATGTGATTTGTCACACAAATGTGATTTGTCACACCTTGTAATATATTACTGAGAGTCACAAATATTAGACACATGTGTGTGCCCAAATGTGACATATTTTGGAGTTACAAAATCAGTTACAAATTTGTAACTCCCAAATATTACCCAATAATGTGTATATTATATGTTACACATTTGAGATTGGATTTCACAAAGCCATGACGAAATATGGCTGTTGGAGACATGTTTTTAACTCTCAATAGGTGTTTGGAGGTTACAAAATCATGTGGGAAAGGATTTGGGACGTTTTGGAACATTTTGGAAAAATAATTTTTTTGTGCTGAAAATGGCCTGTGGCCGCGGCCACTGGAAAGTCCTGGCCGCGGCCAGTGAGGCTGACAACCTATATGATTTTTCAGTCTTTTTCCAAATTAAACGGTTCTAACATCCCAAATAACTCCAAAATCTCCATTTTAATTCTATAAACATCCAATTAAACATTGGTAACAGTCATGGGGGTTGGTGGAATTTGAAATTCAAAGGGGTATCTCAAACTCTATAAATAAGAGCCTAATGCTCAATTGTAAGACACACCATTTTCCATCCACAAAGCACTTGGTTGGAAAATACACCATAGAGGCTTGATAATTCCAGAGAGCTATTTCCTAGAGAGATCCCTTAGTGCTTAGAGAATAGGGGAAATAAGCTTTTGGACAAAGGTTTTGAACCTTGTTCAAGTTGGTGATCCCCACTACTCTACACTTCGGTTGTGTGGGAGTTTGTGTTTTCCATTGATCTTTTCATTTTGTTGTTCTTCTTGTATTATTAGTGTATTGAGTTTGTAATCTTCTTCTCTTATTCCTATTTACATATTTATTGGTATCTTTTGTTTTAGGGTTTTAGTTCTTATAATTCTCTTATTTCAATTTACTTGTATATTGAGTAATTGAGTTGTAATATTTATTTAATCAATTACCTTGTCTATTGTATTCTTTTCATAGAGTTGTATTTTGGTTTTTCCACTTTTCCATTGAGCAATAACATATATTCTCTAACAATCAAAAGCTTATCCAGTTTTGTTTCAATGGAATGGGAGACCATCAAGATCATGAACCAAGACCTAGTGAGGTTGGATAGGTTTGATGGATCCATTTTCACTAGGTGGCAGGACAAGGTGAAATTCCTTTTGACAACACTCAAGATAGCCTACATCCTTGAGTCATCCTTGGCACCTCTAGCCGAGCCATCCGACAAAGACACTCCCAAGGAGGTGGAGAAAAGAAGGAAGAGAGAAGAGGATAACCTTCTTTGTAGGGGTCATATCCTTAATGCCCTATCTGATAGGCTATATGACCTCTATACCAATACCAAAGTGAAGGAGATTTGGGATGCCTTGGAGAGTAAGTACACGGCCGAGGAAGAAGGTACAAGAAAGTTCTTAATTTCTCAATATTTTGAATTTTCTTTCATTGATGGGAAAACTCTTTTACCTCAAATTCATGAGTTACAAGTGATTGTAAACAAGTTGAAAGTTCTCAAGATTGATCTTCCCGAGGCCTTTCAAGTTGGTGCAATAGTAGCAAAATTACCACCAACTTGGGGGAGCTATAGGAAAAGAATCTTCCATAAGAATGAGGATTACACTTTGGAAGAGATCCAAAATCACATTAGAATTGAAGAGGAATATAGAATAAGAGACAAAGGTGTGAATGAGTCTAAAGATGAGACTTCCAAGGCCAATGCAGTTTCATACAAGCATCCCAAGGGCAACAACAACAACAAAAAGGGTAGTGGGAACCCTTTAGGTCCAAAGAAAATGAAGAAGAGATCCTAGCATGATTACCATGTTTATGTGCCTTGTTGGGAAAATTGTTATTTTGTAATAAAGCTTGTACTCTTGAAAGTTATCAATAAAAATAAAGTATTATTCTATGATAATTCTTTATTTTGCTACGAGTCATTTGTGTGAGACATTAACAAAGTTTCAAAATGAACTTGTTAAAATAATAGATAAGAGTGTAGACCTATTATTTCATAATGTGGTTATTTGTTTGAGAAATTCTCACATGACATTTGTGTTCACATTTTTATTTTGTGAAATACACAAAAGAAAGAAACTAAGTAAAAGTTGCTTTGAAAGAAGTGTGTCTTGCTTTAGCAAGTAAATAAATCAAGATAAATATTGAGGTTTTTTATCTTGATCTATTGAGTGTTTATCATGAAGCTTAAGGACTCATGATGAACTTTGAGAATCATAGGTCTAGATTTATCTTGGAGGATAAATGACTTAATAGAAACGAAGAGATTTCTATTTTAAAGTGATATTTTATTATCACTATGTGAGAAATGTGGGGGTGATGCTCCAAAGTTAATCAATTTATTGTTAATTAATTGATTAATTTGTTCATTCTATCAAATAGGTGATTTGGAATTCCACATTCTAAATCACATTGGCTATATGTGTATAGAATGGATAAATCTAGACATGCTTGGTGTCTAAAGTTACCATTTTTAATATTTTGATTCAAGAAGGAATCAATTTAAAACATAAAGGAGAATTTTAGAAACAAAGAGGTTTCTAGAATTAATATTCAAATGTTTATCTTGGATATTAAACTATAAAATAGTGGAGGTGTTGACTATGACCAAAATCACTATTTTAAATGGGTAACTATTTTAATCAAACTATGGCTAGCAACAAAGTTTGAATAAAATAATGAGAGTGTCTAAGTATGCATACATGAGAAAAATGATTCAAATGGAAACATTTCTACATCTAAAGGGATGAGACTTAGACTCCCTAAAGAGATTCACGGTTGATGATAACCCATCTTAATACTAGTCACCAAATTAGTATTAGGTTCAATAGGTAATAACAAGTCAATCAAGTGAATAGTAGTAGTACTCAAATTTTGTCCCATCTGAGATATGAGTACCAGTGTGTTACCAAAATGAGGTTTAAAACCGAATGGTTTTTTAATATAACTCAGTCTTGAAAAGACAATTATTTTAGGGTAACAAAATACTGTAAGAGTTCTACCTATATAGACCTAGGGGTGGTGTTGCCCCTCATGAGAATTGAGAGTCATTCTCAAGAAAAATCTATGAATGGAATGTGCACATGGCCATTAATGGTGCAAAAGCAAGACATTGATGTCTCAAGTGAACACAACAAATGTGTGTGTGTTATCACCGGTTTGTTATCAAGGGATAGTGGTTCAATGCTTCGGCAACCAAAATTTCAACAAACTTTATGATAATTACACTAAGGTAAAATTCAAGTCAAAATATATTTTACTTTATGCACCAATGCAAAGGTTTCTATAGAGAGTGATTATTTAATCAAGTGGGGGATATTATATTTATTATAATGTTTGATTGATTAAATAAGTGTTACAAAAAGTGATTATTTAATCTTGTGGGGGGATGTTATATTATTTCATATAATATAATGTTAGATTAAATAATGTGACAAAATGTGATTTGTCACACCTTGTAACATATTATTGAGAATTACAAAATTTGACAAATGTGTTGTAACGACCCAACTATTCTAGACTTTGGACCATTAATGACTACTATACTAATCTTAAGAAAACATACATATGAAATAACCATAACTTTATTTAAAAACTGTAAAGTAAATGTTAAATACATAACAATTCATTTAGGATATGTGATCCCATTGTTTTGAAAACAAAACATAACTTAAATAAATTGGTTACAAAATTAAGTGCGGAAAAATAATACATAGAAATTATAACTAAAAGACTTAAAAACTTCATCCTCAAATCGAACGCGCAATCCACCGATTCCATCCTGCCTCAATACACATCCTTAAGCTGCCAAGAATCTTTCTGCCGCCATAACTATTTTCCTGCACATATAAACATAAAGGAATGAACCTAATGCCCAGCAAGGAAAAACTACTAATCACATAAACATACACATAAAATCATATCATAACATATGCTAAAAACATATTATAACATATACTATATAAGACTATACTAATAATGGCCATTATGACATGTGATAAACCATCTACATCCCCTGTCTAATATTTGAGGTAGGTTAGATCACATGTAGTGTATGATAACCCATCTACGTCCCCTGTCTAATATTTGAGGTAGGGTAAATCATAACATAACATATAAAAACATAAACTTATCATAACATATCATACAAACATACAAGATCTAGCCTATTTTCCTTACCAAAATACTGGGATGATGAGAACAAGGTCAGGATTTCGGAATACTCCTAAAAACCATTAATAGAGATGTGAGTTTTCTAAAAGAAAGAGATGAAGAGGAATGAACTAAACCATCGAGAAGATACTTACCAACAAGAAATCTCAAGTTCGAAGAACTTAGATGCCTAACCAAGAATAGAGAAGATTGGGTTAGGAATTGAGTAGAGAAAAACTATAAGAACTAATGAAACAATACAGAAAAGGAACTAAGAATAGGAATACCTTTGAAATTGCGATGACCGAACTACACCTCAAAACTGAAATACACTCTATGAACCTTACTTCCCAAGTGTCTAATAAGCTTAGAATGACAAAGCTTATAACCCCAACCCAAGTGTTTATCACTCTATAGTCTCACTAGCACCTAGAAGGCTCTGATCAATGCTTGAAGAATGAATGAAAAAACTTGGTGCTAGGTCCTATTTATAGAGTTCTAGGAATAAAAATCTTCTAATTATAATCCAAATTTAAATATAAATTTAAATAGAATCCTAAGGAATAAAAATCTTCTAATTATAATCCAAATTTAAATTTAAATTTAAAATAGAATCCTAAGGAATAAAAATCTTCTAATTATAATCCAAATTTAAATTTAAATTTAAAATAGAATCCTAACTTCTAACTTTCTAAATCCCGTAACTATAAACTAACCTACAGTAAAATCAACATATCTAGAGCTGTAGGACTCCGATTTAGAATATCTTTATACCGTTAGAAAGCTAATTAAATTATCTACACCTTTTTAGAAATACTGCTTTTCAAAATTCATAACATAACTGGGTCAAAAATATGGTCGGAAGTTACAGTACCCTAAAGTTACGAATATTTTTTTATTTAATTATCTAAATAACAACCTAATCCACAAATAAATAAAATTGTGAGTCTAAATATCTAAATAAATATCATGCTCCTAACAGATTCTGGTGAAGACTAAGTCTTATATTTCCCTTATTAAAATAATGATTCCTTAATAATCATGCATATGACAAGTGTCATAATCCTATTGGCTCTATCTAAACCTTAGGTTATAATAATCATCATATTAATAACCAGCAATATTAATCAAACCTTATCTTATAATTAATATTCTTAAACTATAGGTTAAACTTATAAAATCCATAACTATTGCTAGGAGTTTCCAACTAAATCCCGGCTTGAACCAAAATCCACAGTAATATACATACTATAACTACTACTAGCGATTACTATTACTACTATTATCTAACTAGCTAAGTAAAGTTCTTGGACTCTACAAGTACACCAGCAAACGGGTCTTGTGTAGCCAGAAATACATGTCTTAATACCAGGTCTCCCAATCCGAACTTTCTATCTCGAACCCTCTTATTAAAATACCTTGTAGCTCGTAGCTGGTATGCAACATTTTTCAATTGAGCTTCATCTCATCTTTCTTCAATGAAGTCTAGACTTTCTTCGAGCTGGGATTGGTTCGAGACCTAATTGTAGGCATGGCTTTGTATTGTAGGTATTTTGACTTCAATCGGCAACATGACCTCGCATCCATATGCTAGGGAGAAGGGAGTATGCCCTGTCGAAGTTCGAACTATGGTTCGATAAGCCCACAAAACCTGAGGTAACTCTTCGGGCCACCTTCCCTTAGCCTCCTCTAACCTTTTCTTTATGGAGCTTTTTAGGGTTTTGTTGACTGCTTTGACCTGGCCATTTGTTTGGGGATGGGTGATGGAGGAAAAACTTTTTATTATCCCATTTTTTCGCAGAAATGGGTAAACAAGTCACTGTGGAACTAGGTACCATTGTCCGACACTATCTTTCCCGGCATCCCATATCGACAGATGATATTTTTTACCACAAAGTCTAAAACTTTTTTCGAGGTAATAGTGGCCAGGAGTTCAAACTCGGTCCATTTCGTGAAATAATTGACCGCGACAACAACGTACTTTACTCCACCTTTGCATGTTGATAGCGAGCTTATAAGGTCGATTCCCCACACCGCAAATGGCCATGGGGAGGTCAACATGGTAAGATTGGTAGGTGGAGCTCGTGGAATTGAAGCAAATCGCTGGCATTTATCACATCTTTTGACATATTCGAATGCGTCTGCCTTGATTGTGGGACAGAAATACCCCTGTCTTATCACCTTGTTGGATAGACTATGTGTAACGCCCTGGTTACCCTGGGACCGCTACGGTGAACCGGAAATTTGACCCGCTACCCGAGTCATTTGGTTAAAACGTGCTTCTAAGTGTTATTAACAGGCTAAGGTGGAAAACCAATAAAAATGAAAGGATATATTTTATCAAGTTTATAAACTGTTCACGAGCTCATCAAAACATTTACAAGTTATTTACAACTCAAAATGGTCACTACTGTTTCAAATTTACAAACCCGCCGGCCTAAGCGGAAAAATAGGGTAAACTCCCTAGTTCCTCTGAGAACTCCTTGGCCGTGGTGGTCAAGCGGCCGCATATGTACACATCACCACCTAAGCTCTCCACTTATGGTTGGGTGAGCTTTTCTTTCCCTTTACCTGCACCACATAGCACCCATGAGCCAAGGCCCAGCAAGAAAACACAATATAGCATGATATAATATCAACAATGATCATAATAATCATTCAGGATTATCAATCCAAAACAGATAGGTGATAGTCGCAAAAGTCACAAATGTGGGTACAACCCCCCTTTAGCCATGTGACAATAGGGTCACCAGGGCTTAACAGATAAGTGGACCTTTCACTAGCTTAAACAGGATAGGTGCATGGTGACTGGTCACCAACATAACCTTCCTCATGACCATAGAGTCATAACCCTGGAACGTTGTTCCCTAGCCATGTGACAAATGGTCACCTGGGCCTTAAGCCCTGGCTCTCAATAACTAGTCTTAGACTAGCCAAGCGCTTATAAGTTTCATCGATCTTAGGGTCGGTCCAGCATTAATGCCTTAGAGCCATTCAACACTGATATCGATTAGATCTAATCTTAATTCGGCCTTGCGTTTAGGCGCTTATGCCGGTTATGACTCTTAGGTCATTGTCCCTGACTAGTCAGTGCCATATACGTAAACAGTATTCACTAGCATTTAATATACAATCCATGTCCAAATTTATCAATCATCATGCCTCAATAACAATCATGCATGTCATATATTCACAGGGTGCTATTTTCTTACCTCAGGTTCGAGCGAGAAATATTATAAGAACGACTCCTGAGAACGATCAACCTTTTGGTTCCTTAGCAGTTACCTAATCACAACCAATTATAACCTCCATTAATGAAAATCCACAATCATAGGGTCTTAACCTAACCACCACTCTCGGGACCTCGAAACATGACCACACGGTGAGTAGATTCGATCCCGGGCCTTAAGGATTGAAACCCCATGTCAAAAACCCTTAAAAACACTCAAAATGAGACTTTGAAGGAACAGAGTAGCGCTAAAGCGCTGATCCCTAACGCCCCAGTGCTAAACTCAGAACCCCCAACACGCCCAAATGCCTCCTGTGTAGCTCTATAGCACCCTAGGGTGGGCGCTATAGTGCTACCTCCAGACCAGATGGCCCCTGAAACCTTCTTCTTCAATTCCTTCGATTCTAACCTGATTCCAATGCTTCCAAATCCCATTTTTGATGCCAAATGAACCCAAAAACCATCCCAACATACCTATTAGACCCAGATTTCGAGCCATGAGGATTGTGACCTCGAAAGCTGGATTCATAATGAATGAACTCGTAAAGTCTGGAATATGTTCGAAATCTAAACAACGAGCCTGCGAAGCAGAGACGACTTCGAAGATGGTAGCCTCGAAATCCTCACGAGCTTGAAGGGTAGGCCCCGAGGTGCATCTGTTCTCTGGGATGACCTCGGATCAGGGGCTCCGAGCCTGACGCGTGTACGAGCTCGAAGTCATGTGGCCTCGGGAGATGTTATAGTTTGAAAGTCAATAGGAAACCTGGGGGAATAGAGCCTTGGTGATATAGGATAATAACTTTGAATATCCTAATGAGTCATCTATAAGAGACGCGGTCAACATTTATTACTGTAAATCCCCTACAATCAAGGGATATTATTTGATTAGTTATACGCCCCCTGGTCTTCAGGGGACGTTTCCTTTTATATCGGATTACAAGCATTTAATGCCATTTAATTTATTTGCATATAAAGAGTAACTACTCGAATATGTGGGATAGTATTCTGAAATCTTCTCTATAAATAGAGAGGTCATGCACCATTGTAAAGAGAGGAATTTTTGTGATCTTGAGAGAAAACTCTGAAGAATTCATCATTGAAGAATTTTCAGAGATCATCTTGAGTTTAATAACAAAGACTCGTGGACTAGGCAGATTTAACTGCTGAACCACGTAAAAAATCGTGTTTGTATTATCATATTTTTATTGGCCATTACTGATTATTGTTTACGTGCTCTTCTTTCACTGTTGACGAAAAACGGCGTCAACAATACCCCAAACATCACAACCATAAGAACCCTAGCCAAAACTCCCAACAAAACCAAGTACTCAACCTAGAGATCACAGTTGCAAACCAGAACTAAAACAGGACAAACCAGGGAATTCAATGGTTAGAAACTTACCCAAAGCTCAGCTTATGATGCTCTTCAATGGAGGAACACACTCCCAAACTCCCAAGGCTTACTTCCCAAGCTTGAATCCTCAAGAATGGTTCAAAAATCTCAAGGGAAACTGAAGGAAAAGATGGTACGGGAGAAGCTTCAAGTATACTATATTTTTCTACCTCTTTCACAGCTCAAAATGGTTATATCTATCCTAGGGGTGAAATGACCATTATACCCCTAGGTCAATTAAAAGTTTCTAAAGGCTCCCAAGGGCAAAATTGGTATTCCCCACCTATCTCGTTACTCATAATTAACGATCGCCAATTCCCGCTATTCTCAATAATCTCAAATACCAATAACTCATATCCCGTTACCCTTTAATTCCCGGTAACACTTTAATCGTTAAAATCACCCCGAGACTCATCCCGAGCCCCGAACTTAAACCTGTTATGACTAGACCGCTAATCAATAATCCAAGATCGTCTCATGACGAATAGCTCGAACAAACCCACATTATGATGTGGTCTCAACAACATATCACCAACATGCATACAAATATACAATTATACCCTCAACGGGTCAAATTACCATCACACCCCTGTAATTAATATGTGGACCACATGCATGCATTTAACATCATTTTATAATATAATTCACATATACATGCATTTTATCAACTAATGGCATAATTACGCAAGTATGGCCCTCCCGGCCTACTAATCCCGCCATTAAACCACATCGGAGAATTCGGGGCATTACAACTATCCCCTCCTTACAGAAATTTCGTCCTCGAAATTTACCTGAACAGCTCGTGATACTGACTCTGCATATCCGACTCCAGCTCCCAGGTCGCTTCCTCGACCTTGGTGTTCCTCCACAACACCTTAACCAAAGGTATTGTCTTATTCCTGAGGACCTTGTCTTTTCTGTCAAGTATCTGAACTGGCTGCTCCTCAAAGGAGAGATCTGGCTCAAGCTCCAGATCTTCATAACTCAAAATATGATTCACATCAGATACATACCTCCGAAGAGATGATACATGAAACAAATTATGCACGGCCGATAACGCCGGTGGCAGGGCCAATCTATAAGCCACTTGGTCGACCACCAGCTGTGAGTCACTATAGCAGTGTATAGCCTTTGCTTTGAGTTCCTTGGCTATTCAAAGTCCTGCTAGTAATGCTTCATATTCAGCCTCGTTATTTGACGCTTCGAAGTTGAACCTTAAAGCGGAGTGGAATCGATTTCCTGTTGGGCTGATCAGTATAATGCCTGCCTTCGATCCATTTTCGTTGGAGGATCCATCGACATAAAGTTTCCACAGCTCGCGGGCTGGGGTTACAACTTCTTCATTAGACACTCCAGTACACTCGCCAATGAAATCCGCCAGGGCCTGTCCCTTGACGGTCATTCTTGGGTGGTATGTGATCTCGAATTGTCTGAGTTCAACAACCCACTTTAACAATCTTCCGGACGCCTCTGGTTTGGAAAAAACTTGTCGTAGTGGCTGGTCAATTATCACATGAATGGGGTGTGATTGGAAATAAGGTCGGAGCATTCGAGATGAGTGTATCAGGCTGAGAGCAAGTTTTTCCATTAACGGGTATCTTGATACTACCCCCAGTAACCTTTTGCTGACATAGTGTACTGGTTTTTGTACCTTTTTCTCTTCTCGGATGAGCATTGCACTAATGGCGTGTTCGGTTGTAACGCCCTACATCCTTAGAGCCGTTACTAAGTGAGTTTTAAGACAAAACAGTGCAATGAACTCGCTAACCGAGGTTTTGAAGCAAAAGTGTGACTAATAAAAGTTAAGGCTGTAATCTTTGAAAATGCGTTGACTCAATAAAAACTTCTAGTATTAGACAATTGGGATCCCAAAATAAGGTTTGAAAACTATTTACATCTTGAAATAAGTTTACAGTTGATCAGTTACAAAATCATAGATTATTACAGCCATTTTCAAATAAACCCCCAACCAAAGCAGTCGGGCAGGCCAAACATGTACACGTCGCTTCACGCTCTCCGTACTCATGGTTGGTTGACTCAGTCATTGCCCTTACCTGCAACACAGAGCACCCGTGAGCCGAAGCCCAGCAAGAAAACTCATGCAGAACATAACATATGCATTTATACAATTTATCGTAACAGATAATCCACATACATAAAAGTCAACCATTAGACTAAGCAAACACGGCCATGCCGCCCCAGAAACCTTACCAAAGCCCTGGGGTATCGGTTCTCACCGCGAGGATAACTCATGTATCCCTTGGGTCCCACCCTGAATATAGCATCCCATGTGCTAGGTGTTACTTTCGGCCCCACGGCCGCCCCGGCCTACGCTGCACTCGGCCCTTGCCGTTCATTTCATCATAATCACACATATAGTACATTCGAAATAATCATTCACACACATCATGATTCATTTAAGGTTAAACATTTGCACATAGTACAACCTGGGGCCATGCCCTATAATCACACAGTGGGACCATGCCTTAATCTCGGGTGTTACGGTTTTCTTACCTGTATTCCGAGCCTGCTGATGCACTCACGCCGCGAGCACGGTCCTCTAGCACGAGCCTCTCCAATATCCTAGTCACAACACACAAGAAACACCCTCAACACTAATCAAATCCAAAAACTGCTTCCCGGGACCAATCCCACACTCTTGGGACTCCCAAATCCCTAAAACAATTCATCGGAAACACCCCCCGAACCCCCAGAGCAAAAGCTCAAAAATGCAAATTTCCAACCCCTGAAAATGGCCTAGCACCGCGGCACTCCCCTCAAGGGCCGCGGCGCCCAGAGAGATGCCCCTCTTCTGATGCAACCTCGCGCCGCGGCGCCCAAGAACAGGGTCGCGGCGCTTCTTCGCGAACCCAGAAAATCTGGGTTTTCTCTTGCGTTTTTCCCGAACTTAAACCCCTCCAAATCATCCCAACAATTACCTAAGCCCCAAAACCAATTCCAAACTTCAAATAGACCATACATCAACCCATAAACATCATATCCCAACTCAATAATACAATCATACTCAAAATCCACCCATTTAATCTCAACTTAAGAAATCTAAATCCATAAACCAAAAACATGAACCAAAGCTTGAAAAGCTTAAACCATGCATCAAATTCCTAAACCACAACAGAAATAAATCTTAAAATTGCATAGAACCTTACCTTGAATGAAGAATCCAACCTTAAGCTTCCTTGGTTCATCCCCTAAGTCCTCAAGTTTTCAGCTCCCTTCTTCTTCTTCATGCCCTAGCTTTTTCCCTCTCCTTTGTCTTCTCTTCAAATTTCAAAGCATCAATGACTAAGTCCCCAAACCGTGTACCCCTTATACCCAGCTGCAATATACCAATTTCCCAGCCAAAAGACCATTTTACCCCTTCATCAAAACCCTTTGCTAACTACACCTCAAGGGCACTCTAGTCCTTTCTCCTATATTGCAATTCTACCATTTCTTTCACCTAACTTGTTACTCTCAGCAGTAACTAACGGTTACCCAGGTTACTAAATCTTCAATAACCATCACCCGCTAACTCTCAACTTAGCCATAAAATTCCCAAAGTACCCCTAGGCTCCTCCCGAGCTGGGTATAGAAATCCCGTTGTGACTTTTAAGTTAATTTGCTCTCTAGGACCGTCTCGGCACGTGCATCACAATAATAACACCACACTCACGTGGTACAATTTACAGAATACAATTATCACATATGAATACAATTATGCCCAACATGGCCAAAATTACAATTATGCCCTTCTAACACGATCCGGGCCTACATGCATACTAGTAAACATAGCCATGCATCTCAGTTAAACAAATAGCCAAATAACATGCTTTAAATCATAACCATGCATTTAACTCATAAAATCATACATAAATCCCAACCTGCCCTCCTGGCACACTAATCAAGGCCCTTAAGCCTTAATAGCTAATTTGGGTCGTTACAACTATCCCCTCCTCATAAAAATTTCGTCCTCGAAATTTACCCAAACACATCAGTCAGCAACCCGCAATCTGACCAAAATATCCAAGGTCCATCGCCTTACTTTAGTTTCCCCTCAATGCTCTTTCAGGAGTAACAATCTTGGCTCGCAAGATCTCGTCTGATAGCCATACTCTCGATGGCCCCTCTTTAACACCGCAACCCTGCCGAAGCCCAGGGTCTGCCTAGATTACAATGACCAATTCATTGTCTTATTCCTGATTCCATAGATACTCAAACGTCATCACCTCTACTAGGTGGGATCAGCTTGTAGGCTCCGCTGGCCTAACACTTAGTACAACCTCGAAATTTTATGTTGAATCAAGAGTCTGAACTCTCCCTTCTTTCTCTGAACACCTTACAGATCCTCGTCTGCTATCACGCAGAGATGCAACTCTTTCTTCCCGGAACTTTATTTCCTCATAACTTAGCAATTTACCAGCTCTTTATTCTTTCAAATGGGCAAACACTCCTGCCTTAAGAAGTTTCAACGACCTTCTTGGCTTTCCCTCTGAACTAAAGCCAAACTGTAGTATTCATTATCTTTCACCTCTTACCAAGCCCTATGTCGTGTTACATTAGCAAGACACCAGCAACCGCCACCACGACTAACTTGCCAGGGATTACACTTCCCTTAATACCTCAAGTATTCGCCTACTTAGCGCTTAATTCTTTAAGATCCTTGATAAACTTTCAGACTGCCATTCCACTTGCAATCAACTGATAATTCCAGGTTCCCACTCTGTTCCTTTCGTCCTCCAAATCCATTCCAACAATTTAAAATACTATGGGGTCTCAATTCCAAATCCATGGCAATTTTGTTATATCCAGAATAAGCATCCATGAATGACATGATGTCGTGACCTGTAGTAGCGTCTACAAGCTGATCTATTCGAGGTAAGGGGAAACAGTCTTTAGGGCATGCCTTGTTAAGGTCTAAGTAGTCATTATAGGTTTGCCATTTGTCGTTGGGCTTTGGAACCAACACTGGATTGGCAATCCAATCAGGATAAAAGGCATCTCATATGAATCGATTTTCCTTTAACCTATCAACCTCCTCTTTGAGAGCCTTCTTTCTATCGTCGTCTAGGAGCCTTCGCTTTTGTTGCGTCGAGGGGAAGCTTTTGTTAATGTTAAGTGCGTGGCTTATGACATTTGGACAAATTCCCACCATGTTCGAGTGTGACCATACGAATACATCCTGGTTTTCTTTTAAGAAGCTAATTAATTGCTATCTCACTTCTTTAGAAAGATTCTTACCCACTTTCATTACTTTCGTGGTATCTACTTCGTCGAGCTTGACCTCCTCGAGTTCTTCTAGAGGCTCGAGGTCAGCTCTTTCTTCTATTCTGGGGTCGATCTCTTCATCTATCTCGAAGACCGAACCATCATTTTCCTAAAAATACTACAAGTGCTTGTGCACTTGTTTGATTTTTTCCCTTTATGGAGATGTTGTAGAACTCCCTTCTCGCGAGCTGGTCCCCTTTCAACGTCCCGATGCCACTAGAAGTCGGGAACTTGATGGCCAAGTGCCTAACAGATGACACTGCCCCTAGCCCAATCAGGGCGGGTCTACCGAGCAGTACATTGTAGGTCAATGGGAGGTCCTCCACGACAAACTCCATCATCTGGGTTACTGAGACCGAATAGTCTCCCAAGGTCACAGGGAGTTCAATGGATCACATACAGGCAATCCCTTCCCCTGAAAAATCGTACAATGTTGTAGCACATGCTTTCAAATTTCGAAGCGTGAGTCCCATCTTTTCTAGAGTGGCCTTATAAAGTATGTTCACCGAGCTCCCGTTATCAATCAGGACTCGGTGTACCCTCTTGTTTGCGAGTTGGAGAGTTATGACCAGGGGGTCATTATGGGGAAACTGGACGTGTGATGCGTCCTCTTCAGTAAACGTTATGCGTTGAGTCTCAACCGTCTGTTGTTTTGGAGCTCGTGGTTCAGGTTCATTGGGAGAATCGTCTCCAGTCTTGAGTTCATTCACGTATCCCTTTTGGGCGTTTCTGCCCGAACCTGTGATATGAGGTCCCTCCGAGATGGTTATTACATCCTCTCCATCAATCGGAGGGGGTCACTCGTCCTCCCGGGATCGGGAGTTATTGTTCTGGGCAGATTGTGCAGCTGCTGCCCTTTGGCTTGTCGAAGCTTGATTGAGATTTTGGTTCCTGACGTACTGTCTGAAATATCCCCTCAAGATCAAACCTTTGATCTCGTCTTTCAGTTGTCGACATTCATCGGTTGTGTGTTCGATATCTCTATGGAATCTACAATATTTATTTGTGTCCCTTTTTGTCATCTAGTTCCTCATGGGGTCAGGTCGCCAAAACGAGACCTGATTTTCATTGGCCAGGTAAATATTCTCCCGAGTCTCGTTGAGCTCGATATACACTTTGTATACGGAGAAATATTTGTCCCCCTTCTTCTTCTTCCCTCCATCAGCCTCGAGGTTATTCCTTTTGTTTTTTCTTTCATTTAAAAGGGTTATCCCCGGGGGTTTTGAAGTTGATGGAGTCGCCAAGGTCGAGGTAGAGTTTACATTTGTTGTTGTAGTTATAGGCTGAGAGGTCATGTTCAGTGCTAACCTCGCCTCTTCTGCATTGACAAACCTCTGGGCCCTCCGATTGAACTCGGTTAGTGCCTGATAGGTTTCCTTTGCAAGCCTTCCCAAAGGGGACTTCCTAGCAGAATAATTACTCTAACAACCATCAGGTAACCGCTATCATCGACATCTCAAGCTCGAGCCACTTCTAAGTTAAACCTCGTGAGGTAACTCTTTAATGACTCATTTTGCTGTTGTCGGACATTGGTTAAGGCTGATGCCTCGGGCCTGATGCCAATCATAGCCTTAGACTGCTTCTTAAAGTCTCTAGATAATTGATCTCAGAACGAGATCGAACGTCTTCTAAACTTCTCAATCTAGTTTTTTGTTGGTCATGTAAGTGTGGCTGAGAGCAGCATATATCTGAACTCGTAGCCAACATTTCTGGCTCGCATGATGGTGTTGAAGGTACTTAGATGACTATACGGGTCTGAGTTTCCATCAAATGGCGGGACATTGGGTATTCTGAATCCCTGAGGAAATGGAGTGTTGGAGATATGCGGGGAAAATGGCTCGAGTTCCTCATTGGACTCTTCAGCTTTGTTCCTGTTACGTTTGTCTTGCAGGAGCCTGAATGCTCTTTCTAACTGGTCAATCATTTCCTAGACTAAATCCACTGGGGTTCGAGCCTGGACCTGAGGGGGCTAGTTATTGTTAACAAAAGCTCCAGCTCCCTGTCTCGGTATAGGGGTATACGCTGGCTGTTTGCGGCCATTTAGATGGTCGCGCAGATCAGGGTTCGGGGGATTATCTTGCCCTTGATTATGGTTTAGATGATCCTGCAGATCAGGGTGATTCCCTTGATTTCCTGTATGCCTTGGCTCGGTGTTATAAACACTTACGGACCGAGTGTAGTCTGAGCTTTCGCTTACGTAACTTGTAGCCCTCTCTGGATGTGTGGCTTGGTGATTACGAGGTGGGTCCCCTGCTGGCCTTCTTGTTCCAGCAGTTTGTGATCTTGAAATTTGGCTTCCCGATGGCTGAGGAGCCCTTCAATCTCGGGTAGCCTCTCTTTCGTTCCCTTGTACAGGCCTAGCCTATCGGTTTCCATCTCGATTGTAGCTACGAAATGGCCTCCGTGGTACAGTTCGTGGGATTTCTTGGATTGGCGAGGGGTGCCTTATTGGTGATGGTGGATGACTTATGGGCAACGATGACTGTCTCCCATTGTTGGGCCTGGATGGTCCAGAGTTTGCCTGGTCACGCTCTGGGTTGTTTCGCGCAGTATCAGGATTCGGTTTCCGAGCCATTGGAGGGTCTCGGTTATTACCCGTTCCTGTTGGTACTTCTACAGTCGGGTTGGTAGTAGCCTCAACCCAGTTACTCCTCTGAGGCCTTGGCTAATTTGGTTGCGATGCCGGCTGCGACGCTTGCTCCACTCTCTTGGCGGTCGTGCTCCCACGGGGATGTCCCCTAGGCCTCCGGGGAGATGCTTGGGCTTCAGCAGCCTGTCTGGCTAATTCTTCGTTGCGTTTTGTTGCCTCTGCCAACTGTTTGCGCAAATCTTTCAAGATTGCAATACAAATCATAGTCAGGCCTAGGGGCAGGTGGCCCCCGAGAGTTGGACGAGTCACTCCTTTCTTCAAGATCTGGATCCACCATGGGCTGCTTTCCAGGCCGTCGGGGGTAGTCCTCAACATGAGGAGTCTGCTCCTCAGGTATCTGAGGCAATGGTCGCTCACTAGTACTGGGGTTACTTGTAGCGACCATTGATGATTCAGGAGGCTTTCTGATTAAACAAGCTCACGTCTTGTTTAATGGCTCTCAATGACGAGCCACTCCTTTCTTTAGGATCCGGATCTACCATGGGCTGCTTTCCACGCTGTCGGGGGTAGTCCTCAGCATGATGAGTCTGCTCCTCAGGTATTTAGTGTAATGGTCACTCACCAGTACTGGGGTTACTTGCAGCGGCCATTGATGATTCATGAGGCTTTCTGATTAAATAGGCTCATATCTTATTTAATGGCTCTCAATGAAAGCACCAAATTGTTGACGCCGTTTTTCATCAACTTAGAAACAAAGAGCAATTAAACAAAATACCAGAGGAAACAAACGATAAAAGACACGATTTTTACGTAGTTCATCAGTTAAAATCTGCCTAGTCCACGAGTCTGTGTTATTCACTTTATGAAATTCTCTCTAAGCTTTCTGGAAGCAATTATACAGAGTCTTCCCAATACAAATTTCTCTCCATCTACAAATGAATGATTTCACTCTATTTATAGAGTGGTTTATCGAATATCTCCCCACAGATTTCGGGGAGTTATGATACAAATCAATTAAATAAATGCAAATAAACGTGTATGGTTATTATGTACACGTATAAATCCCATGATATTTGGGATTTAATAACAAATTACATCTGATTCCTTAAACATAGGGATTTTATAACAATAAACATGTTCACACATAGCTTACGAGCTTGAACACTCGACTCACACGCCTTCGAGACCGTTCACCCATCACGAGCTCGATACCTTGGTTCACCTATGTTCTTAACAAGTAACATTGTCGAGATCATCCTTTTCGAGCTCACAATCCTCGAGCTCAAACCGTCTTGTTTGATGGTAGGAAATAAATCGGAAGATTTATACAAGTGTTGAACTATTGCCATTGTGGCTTCGAGCTTGACTTATAACCTCAGAACTCCTCCGAGACCACATAGTTTCTGAGCTCACCAATTTCGATGTTGTCGCATTTATTGCTTAGCGAGACTGTCTTTGATATTTTCATTAAAGCCGATTATGACGAATTGGCTTATTTCGAGCTTGTACCTTACGAGCCTAACTTTCGAGATAAAAAACTTATATTCTCGAAATTTGGGTGTAACATTTCTCATTCCATTTTTTTTTTCACACATATATTTTAACATTACATAATTATTTTACTCTATTTTATTTATTATATTTTATTATTATAATTTTTTGTATAGTTTTTTCCACTAAATGTAAAAAAATTCAAATCAATTTTTTTTCAGCATTTTCTTTTTACTGTAACCCTTATAGGAACACCAAAATTTGGAAAGAAAACCAATAAAAATATGAAAATATGAATGAGTAACCAGTTACCCTGATGGGAACATTCAAGTCTAGAAAAGAAATTATATGAAGAAGATGGGAGAGAAGGGAAAGGGGGTGGATCTGATTTTTTTTTCTATCTTCAGATATGTGGTAACTGGTTACCTTCCCGTTCCTTGTATGTATATTTCTGGGGGTAACTGGTTACCTTCACGTTCTTTGTGTGTATATTTATGGGGGTAACTGGTTACCTTCACGTTCTGATGTATATGTGTATTTATGGATTCTTTATGGTAACTGGTGACCTATGTTACTAAAACCATATTTACTTATTCTTCTTGTTTTAATAAAGTGTTAATCCTCTTTTTTTTCTTCAAATTTGATGTTTTTTTTGCATATTTAATATGAGTAACTCGTTACCTCTATTATGACAGAAAGTTAGTCCTCTCAGGTGTAGAGGCTATTTCCTACAATTGATCAAATGGGCACCAGCAACCTATCAAGAACAAAGAAGGAGACGGTAGTTCAATTGGGAGCACCGATGGGGTGTCAGCCAAAGGGATTCCGACGCTCAAGTTAGTCAAATAGTCATTAAAGATAATAGGAAAAGTAAAATAATAATGCAAATAACATTGAATGAATGAGTAGAATGATGGGCGAATGACGATAGAGCTTGACGGTCCGGTCAGGTTAGTCTGACTAGTTCGTGGTCAAGCGACGGCGAAGTTTGACTGTATGGTCAGGTTAGTTAGACTGATTCGATTCGCTTGATGGGATCAACTTGAGAGAAGTAAGAGAGAGTATATCGAGTATTGATTATCCGATCCCCTGTTCTCCCCCCTTAGGGTCCAATTTATAATTATTTTTCTCTACCGTTGCTCCTCTGTCTTCCTGGTTCGTCTGACTCGCTCCAAGTTGTTATTTTCCAAAATGTGGCATGAGCCATGACTGTTTCAAGGTTCCTGGCTGACTGAACATATCCAACTTTGGGCATTTGGATGGTTTATTATATATGCGAGCTTATTTACATGGGTTGGGGTCTTACTGGCTAGTCAGGATGGCTTGTTGGGCCAAGAGGCTAATCCGACTTCTTGTTGGACTCTTTTTTATCAAGTAGACAGATTTTGCCCACTACATCAAGATAACTGGTTACCCCTCCTGGTACATGTTATTTAACATAGCTCTAGGATTTTTTTTACATAACTGTCAAAGATCAATCAAGTAACTAGTTATCTTACCCAGGATTTGAAAAAAAGAAACGTACAATCTAAGAAAAAAGGAAAAAAAAGTGTTTATAATAAATAAAAATTAATTTTAAACATAATTGATATTACAAAAAAAAAGTGCAAAACAACCAAAGAAAAATTAAATACAAAATTAGTAATATAAAAAAATAAGCTGAAAAAATAACAATCAAATTACAAACACACCCTTTCAAATTAATAAAACTTGATTAAGAGTAAAATTATGGCATAAACCAACTTTTATACAAAAATATATGAAAATAAACTCATAAAAGTGAAAATTCTTATAAAAAGTCTTAGAGTAACATTTTTTTGAAAAAAGCCAATATTTTTGCCCACTCTATTAAAAATTTCATATAAAATGTAATTTATTGCATTAAATACAAACTACATCCCCAGCTACTTGTGATACGAAAAACAATGTGGTTAACATGGTCAAATATGTAATTTACTTATATATATTTTTTATATAAATATAAATATTTTTTTTAAAATGTGCCTTAGTATTGTAGTTATTTTCTAGTAATAACTTATCAAAAATAGAAAAGCAAACTTGGTACCTTATTGTTGACTGCGTTTTTAGCCAACGACGTGAGAACGTCAAATACGACGAACCTTCAAGAGAATGTAAACGACAACAGACGGTATAAACAAGAAAAGTAAATAACACAGAATTTTTATAGTGGTTCAGCCCCGATTGTCGGTAATAGCCTAATCCACTTAGAGTTGTGATTTATAAATCTATACTGAAGATCAGATGGACTATGCCAACTGAGTTTCTTCAGTATAAATTGTGAAAATACAAGAATTCTCTCTAATTTCAGCACTTTCTCTCTCTAGAATAGACAGACCCAATTTTATCTCTCTAGAAAGAATAAGCAGAAGGGGTCCCTCTCTCATCTCATAAGCTCTCTATTTATAGAGATGGGATCCTCAACTGATATCCCCTTATAATAGGGATATTTTACTATATTTATTACATTTATATTACAAATAAACATTCAAAATTCAAAATGTAACAAATTCCCCATTTGCAGGAAGAATGAGAGATTCCCGCGCATGTTGTTGAAGTTGTGTCTGACTTAGTCTCCTCTAGCTAGTTGGTCCACCTCCTACTCACTACCCATGCAAGTGCTGGTTAAACATGCATGGTGGTAGGATATGCATGGTGGTAGGACATGCTTTGGGTGGGTTGAACGTGCATGGTTCTCCTCGAACATGTACTCTCCTCTAGCATGCCATGTTCCTCCTTGAACCAATCTCCTTGGCTTCTCCTCGGACCAAGGTGGTTCGAGGCAACTTCCTTGGCACCTCACCTTGAACGACATTGAGGCAACCTCACCTTGGACAACATTGAGGGAACCTCACCTTGGACAACATTGAGGGAACCTCACCTTGGACAACATTGAGGGAACCCCACCTTGGACAACATTGAGGCAACCCCCTTTAGCATCTCCCAAACATGTCCGATCGAACATTGTATAGACTTTCCTTATGAAAGTCTAAGTCTCCATTCTCTTGCATGAGACTCCTCCTCCTTAGCTATTTACCTTGGGCACGTTCGAGCCAACACTTAGAAAACCTTGGGAGGCTTACCTCCTACACACCCTTGGGGTCTCCTAGGACCACACCCTCCTTGGGGTCTCCTAGGACCACCCTCTTAGCCCTCCTAGGAGGCACTCTCCTAGATGCATTCTCCTTAGCCTCCTAGGATGCATTCTCCAATTTTTGGGTATAACACTTATGTTTTCAATAATGCACATTTGATATCATGTAATTTAAAATTATACATATATAGTACCCTGAACTCAAATTTGATCGATAAAATTTTATCAATATGACAAAACTGTCATCAATTATACGTATTTAAGTAATTAAATTTGAATTTGAAACCTATATAATTGAGAAAAGTTTGGTCATATTGCTAAAATTTTATTGATCAAATTTGAGTCTAGGGTACCAAATATGTACGAGTTCAAATTACAGGATACAAAATGAGTGTTATTGAAAACAAATGGTACCAAGTCTGTATTTTGATAAAACACAAGGTACCAACTTAGTATTTACTCTACTATTTATCTACACTTTCGAGGCCATAATTATATATATTAAGACAAAGTGGCAAGACATATCGGTTGCCACCAGTCACCACAAGGAGTGGCCCTCGCCACTCTCCCAACACTTAAGATGAGGCAGGTCTCGCAAGAACCAACCTACCTCTCCCATTGCGTGAAGCCAAATGATCCCTAGATGGTTGCACTGACACCAATTGTAAGAAGAAAAGGCACTATCCAATCGCCATAGTCGATCACACTAGCCAAACTGATACACTCCACAAGCCCCAGCTAAGTCGCCAAGAGCCATAGCTGGTCGCCAGAGACCCTCCTCGATAGCTAGGGGTGCTCGCCGCTCGCCGGTGACCCTCGCCACCAGAGCCTTCTTCCGCATCAGAGTGCGCCTTCAATCTTTAAATGAACAAGACACGTCGGATTACCATTTTTGGTGAGACAAAAACATGTCATCCAAGTGTACCGAAATTTAGTTTGGTCAAGAAACAAGTTGCCACCATCCGCTCTTCCCATCTCCGCGACTATAAATACTGCAAATCGAAATGTAACAAGGATCGAAAAACAAGTCAGTAACAGTTCATTTTTGGAGAGAGCTCATACTCTCTATTACTATAACAGTCCTAAGAACAAGATCAAACTTAGTGGAATTGTTCTTGTGGGCAAAAAGTTCATCACAAATAATACTGACTAAAGTGAACGTAGGTCAATTTTTTTTTTGCCGAAATGCTATAAATCTTTGACTCTTATATTTATTACTGCATTTATTCTTATTTTCTTTGGCTCATTGTTCACCATTAAGTTCTGCTTTAAAATTTTACACACAATAATTTTTCATTTAACGTTTTATACAAATTGACGAAAAAACAAGTCAACATTTGCAGTGGATGATATGAATGCAGTTTAAAAAAAAAGTGAGGATGATAGCTTTAAATTAAAACTACCATTGCCTCAAACCATTTTACATCAAGTAGGGACACAAACTCAACAATGTTGCATTTTAATTCAAATACCATATTTTCTATATATATATACACACAAAATATATATATTTAAGGACCATAATTTTATTTTTCCTTTAGCCCTAATATCAAAGGACCAACCTTGTTATTAGGAGAACATTGGGTGAAATTGTAAATTTTTGGATATAGGTATGGAATTTTGGACAAGTTCAGGTACCTTAGGCCTCATAGTCTTAAAAAACTCAACAAAAAATCAAGACAGATGAACAACACATATACACACATATTTAAAGGCTAATATTACAAGCACATATATATATATATATATATATATATTCAAAAAATGAAGTTTATGTTAGTAATTGTCATATATATAAGTATAGAGAAACCCTGAGAATAAGAGGATTATACTCGATCAAACCTGTAAAAAAAATTTATTTTAAAAATAAATTTGTTTAAAAAATAAATAAACATAATTCTTAAACTAAACATAAATAGCTGGCTGTAGCTATTTACAAGGAAAGCATTTCCCCCTCTTTTTCATTGATAATTTTTTTTGATGTAATTATTTTTATATTTTAGTCATTTTTCAACAAAGTTTTATAATTATGCTTCAACTAAATTTATTCTTAAGTATATTTACATGTAATTTTTATATAGTAGTCCTCGTTATGTATGTATTTATAATACTATTTCTAGATTTTTCTTTATGATTATATATTTTATATTATTAATATAATTATTTAGTTTTCATCAATATTGAAAAAATTCCTCAGTCTCTCACTATATATCCTTGTCCCTCTTCCCCCAATTGCTTTTCAAAAAATAATATAAAATTGCATACTATTTTTTAAATTAATCTATTTTTTACTTTTCCCCCCTTAAATTAGAGTTGTCTCTCCATCCCAGATTATTCAAGAAACTTTTTATGCTTTCTTTACATAGAAAATAAAAATATAATTATTAAGAAAGAGAATATATTTTGATTATAATTCAAATTAAGAATTTTTAGCAGGAGTTCACCCACAAAGAAACATTCATAATATTATTTAAATCACACATTTATGATTAAAGAAAAAAATTGTTTATTCTTGATAGAAGATAAATGTTATTCTATTTTCTTATGTAATTACACAATCATACTATTTGTACACATATGACATATATACATAATATATTTATAATATTTGTTGTTATTTAATTATCAATTATTTTCTATTTAACGCAAATATACTTTTTAAATAAATAAACAATATCATGTATTATAAAAAAAATTGACATAAGCATATTAAAAAAATTAAACCGCCAAATTATTATCTATAATTTTAATAAAATATATGATGATTTAAAAAAAAAATTGAATTCCCAACAAAAATAATATGAATGATATAATATAATGGTACATGCTAGTTGACATTACTATTAATTTTTATTAATATATTTTAAGAAGGTTTTAGTTAAAATTATATTAGCAACAAGTTGTGGTAAGGTATTACTTTTCTTTCACAATTAATTTTCAGTTTTATTTAACTAAAATTAAGAACAAATACAAAAATGTTGTAATCACTAAATAGTTTTTTTTTTGGGTATGATCTTCATATTTACATATGTTTAAAAACAAATTATTGATAAATTTAAGCTTCGTTAGAAGTCAAGTTATACAAAATAATATCCTTATTATTCATGGAAATTGGGATAGAGATTTTAATGATAATGTAATAACTAAAGAGTGTAGGTCTTTCAAAACTACAATTTCACTTCTTGGTTTCTTAATAACTTCAAGGCAAGTCAATCATATTTTCAACTATTTTGTTAAAATATAAGAGCATCATCAGCCAAAGTAACTTGGATGTTGCTTAGAGATTTCATAAATAAGACAATTAATTAAGGTCTTTTTTAGCATTATTTATATAAATATATATATAATATGTATATACATAATTGAGTCAAGCTAGCAAACTAAGAATCGCCATTGAAAAAAAATTCTCTACAAGTACAACTTTCTTATCATAAGATGAAGATCATATATACATATAATTAGATTCAAATATAATTAATTTCAACTTATTAAATTGCTGCACGTACGTATAATAATAATAATAAAGAATTCCTTGGAAAAATGACATATTTTTAAAATTATTTTTCACTCAAAGCTAGTTTTAATAATTTTTTACAAAATTATATCTCATAATTTAGATAACTAGTCGAAAATTTAGACACGTGGTCGAAAATTTCAAACAGCCCGTTGAAAATTTTAGACAGTTGGTCTAAAAATTTAGACAACTGGTCAAATATTAGATAGATGCCATTTTACAAAAAATTATAAAAAATAGATCAGAGTGCAAAATCACTTAAAAAAATATGTCACTTTTACCATTTTCTCTAATAATAATAATAAGGGTTCCTTGGCAAAATAACTTATTTTTTAAAATCATTTTGCACTCTAGCCTAATTTTAATAACTTTTTGCAAAACGACCTCTCATAATTTTGATAACTAGTCGAAAATTTAAACAAGTGGTCAAAAAATTCAAACAGCCGGTCGAAAATAATAAACAGCTAGTCGAAAAATTTAAACAATTGGTCGATTTTTAAAAAAAATTATTTTACAAAAAATTATCAAAAATAAATCAAAATACAAAATAAAAAAAAAAAGTAATTCTCACAAATTTATCTAATAATAATAATAATAATAATAATAATAATAAAGGTGTCATATATGGTTTAGAAAAACGTATGCAAATGTGTAAAACGTGTCGTAGAATAATTTAATGGCTTCAAAAGAGAGAACACGTGTTGAAAGGTATTTGTTTAGTTTTTGAATTATTAATAGAATAATAATATGAAAAAGTAGAGGAGATAATAAATATTAAGGGAAATATATATAAATAGTAGGTGGTAGTTGAGCTAAAGAAAATATATTTTCTTCACCTACTTCCATTTTGGCTGCCTTGTAATCTAATCTTCCTTAAAAAACAGCTACTCCGGCAGTCATGCATAGTAAGTTAACAAACTAGCTAGAACCAAATAGTTGAAAAAATAAACACAATATAATAATTCATTTCTATTACTCATCGATTAATGACTATCTAGATAAATGTGCAAATATGTTGATATCACATATGTCTGACTTAGTAGAATAAATTAATATCAGGTCACTAATAAAGTGAAGATTTTTTGTTTTGGCATAATATTAATTTCGAATTTCAATTTTTTTATTTACTTTTACCATAAGAAATGACGATTCCAACTAATAAGAGATAAACTCTCTTTTCAAGTTTTGACTTAAATGACTACTGATAAACGAGGTAAAATAGCTAAAATCTAAAAATGTAGCTAAAATGTGGTAAAATAGTGCCCCAATGGATGATCTTTAAAATTACCTTAGAGTTAGACTACCATTCCTTAGTTAAATGTAGGATGAACTATTCACTTAATTTTTTAAACTTGCGCGTATTCTCTCTCATTCCCTCTCTTTCTTTCTTTCTTATTAATGGGTGTGCATTTTTTATGTGTGTCTTTGAGTATATATAATTTTTTTTTTACGTATTTTCATGTTAATTTTTAGGCTATTTAGGATTTTTGCTTCCCAAACTATAACCAATACATTATTGTGCCCTCTTATTTTTTCGAGCCGTTAAAAATTATCCTCGAACTATTTACAGTGTTGTAAATTGGGACTTCTGTTAAGTTTTATCTTATGGCTAACGGATTGCTCTCTTGTCATTGTCACGTCAGTGTCATATGTATAATTTGAAATAAAAAATAATTTAAGAGTAAAAAATATATATTTCTTATAAAATATTAAAATTAAAAATATTTCAAAAATTAAAAAAAAATATTCTTTTTCTTTTAAATTCTTAAAATATTAATTAAATAAAATTTTCAAATATTAAAAAAATTAACCAAAAATGATATTTTTTTTACAAAACTTAAACTAATCTAATTTAAACTTTACTAACTCCATCATTATTAAAAATAAATAATTTAATTTTTTCAAACAAAAAAAATTAGATGAGTTTTAGTTTATTTTTTTAATATTTGGAAATTTTATTTAATTAATCTTTTAACAATTTATTAAAAAAATTATTCTTTTAAGAATTAAAATGAAAAAAATATTTTTGTATTTTTATTTTTAATATTTAATAAGAAATATATATTTTTTAAATTTATTTTAAATTATACACATGGCGTTGACGTGGCAATGACAAGTTATCAATCTGTTAGCCACATAGGATAAAACTTAACAGAAGTCCCACTTTACAACGCTGTGAATAGTTCGGGGGTAATTTTTAACTGCTCGAAAAAAATTAGGGGCACAATAATGTATTGGTCATAGTTTGGGGGGAAAATTCCTAAATAGCCTATTTTTTATGACTCATTAATTAGTTGTTTTGTTATTGTACGCCCTGATTTTCCAACGAGCTATTAGCGAGCTGAGATACGGCCTAAATTATAGTCAGCCACGTGGATTCCCCATGACCGGAGTTGTTGTCGTCAGGTCCTACCTCGTTAGCTTGGGGTATCCAAAGGTTCACCAAGATTACTTAAGGACTGAGTTTGGACTGTGAAGGCCACAGGTTGAGGGGAGCATCCAGCTCGTGGTACGAGCTAGAGTTGGAGGCTATGACCTTTTATAAAGTCAACCACGCAAGGTAAATGTGCATATATCAGACATCACGTGTCTGATATATCCCTGACTTCTCGGACACGCAGCATGAACGTGCGTATTCAGACACCCACGACTGGGTTGGGCCGTGCGGCCCATTACCCCCCTTACCTATTGATTAGACCACACTTCATGTGTCAGGTTTTAGGAATTAATCATGAATGTCACAGAGTTGACATGATAGGTAAGAAGGTCACGGGATGACCTTCTTACCAACTCCCAGGTGCCCTCTCCTATAAATATGGAGACCCTGGGAGTTGCAAAGGGTTGGATTCTATTGTGTGAGGAAATACCCTGTAAAAGAATACCAAGCATATAACAATAATATTGGCCGGTGGAGTAGAAAGATTTTAACCTTTGAACCACCTAAAAAACGTGATTGTGTCACCAGCCCATTTAAGAAGATCATTCATCTATTTCGGTTCATAGTTAAGCACTAATCCCTTCCTCTTATTTTCTTAATTATCTGTTGGCGAAGAACCGTGTCAACAATTATTTAGTTATTTAGTAAATTATAATGCATTATTTTTTTTTGTTATTACAATATTTAGAATGAATATTCTTATAATAATTTTATTATCTTTATATTTTTTTTATTAATTTATACTTTAGATTGTTTTAGAACGAGTTTGGAAACATCAAATGTTTACTTTGTATTGAATGGTAAACCAGGTTCTGGGCGAATATCAAGCACGAGGACCCAAGATGGCTGCCTACTTGGCAAAAGTAAAAGTTGAGCTGTCCGCAATTGGGCGAGGCTCAATCGAGCAGATACCTCGGGAGCAGAACGCTAACGCAGACGCTCTTGCTAAGCTTACCACCTCCGGGGAGACGGAGGCTTTGGGGTTAGTGCCGGTAGAATTCTTGGAGAAACCAAGTATAGAAGAAGTCAGGGCGGAGGTCGAGATGATCGACGCCAGGCCGACCTGGATGACCCCCATCCTTGAGTATCTCACCGAGGGGGAGCTACCTGAAGGGCGTAATGATGCGCGGCGGGTACTGTACTAGGCCCCAAGGTTTACGGTGGTAGACGGGGTGCTATACCGGCGTGGGCACTCCCTACCTCTCCTACGATGTGTTCTTCCAGGCGAAGCAAAGGCCATTCTGCAGGAGGTGCATGAGGGTTTTTGCGGGGATCACACTGGGGGGCACAGCTTGGCCCTAAAGGTCTTAAGGCAAGGATATTACTGGCCCACTCTGTCCAAGGACTCGTTCTCGTATGTCAAGAAGTGCGACAAGTGCCAGCGATTTGCCACAGTTGCCCGAGCTCCCCCAGTCGAGTTGAAGATGATCTCTTCCCCATGGCCATTTGCAGTCTGGGGCATCGACTTGGTTGGCGCCCTCCCTACTGGAAAAGGCGGGGTCCACTACGCCGTGGTGGCCATCGACTACTTTACGAAGTGGGCTGAGGCAGAACCTTTGGCAACCATAACTTCCAAAAAAGTCCTCGACTTCGTGGTTAAGAGCATTATCTGCCGATTCGGGCTGCCCAAGAAGATCGTTTCCGACAATGGGACTCAGTTCGACAACGACCTATTCACCGAGTTTTGTGAAAGGTATGGAGTTGTGAAAAGCTTCTCCTCCGTAGCCTATCCTCAGGCGAATGGCCAGGTCGAGGCCGTCAATAAGACCCTAAAGGCGAGCCTCAAGAAGAGACTAGACGAAGCCAAGGGGGTTTGGCCAGAACAGCTCCCCCAGGTTCTGTGGGCATACCGGACCTCGCACCGGACTTCTACGGGTCATACTCCTTTCTCCCTGACTTTTGGGAGTGAGGCGGTCCTCCCTGTGGAGATTAAGGTACCTTCGCATAGAGTCCAGGCATATGACAAGGACCGCAACCACCAGCTACTTTGCGCTTCCCTTGACTTGGTTGAAGAAAGACGAGAAGATTCGCAACTCCAGCTCGCACATTACCAGCAAAAAATCACTCGTTATTTCAACTCAAAAGTCAAAAAGCGTGCATTTAGCATTGGCGACCTGGTCCTCAGGAGGGTTTTCTTAGCCGGTAAGGATCCCAAAGATGGAGTATTGAGACCGAACTGGGAAGGGCCATATCAAGTCATCGAGGTCATTAAAGAGGGAACTTACAAATTAGCTCAGCTCGATGGAGGGGCAGTCCCACGAACTTGGAACGCCATCCATTTGAAGAGATATTATCAATGACCCCCTTGTAAGGCCTAAAAGGCCATTTTTTATGTATTAAGCAATGAGAATTAACTTTTCGTTTATGATTGTACATGTTTACAAGTGTAATCTAAAGTAACCACGAAAGACCATTTCCTAGTTACTTGGGGGGCAAATGGTGCCTGGATATAACCAGGTCGCCTTAAAGACTTAGAAGTTAATTCAAATTGATTGATCGTTGTTTTTCTTAAAAAACGCGAGATATTGATAAAGGATTAACGCGAACTAAGCTCTACCCTGGATATAACCAGGTTTTAAAACTTAGAAGTTAATTTAAATCGACTGATCGTTGTTTTTCTTAAAGAGCACGAGATATTGATAAAAATTAACACGAACTAAGTTTTCAAACTAACCTCCTGGACATAACCAGGTCATAAAACTTAGAAGTTCATTTAAATCGATTGATCGTTGTTTTTCTTAAAGAGCACGAGATATTGATAAAAATTAACACGAACTAAGTTTTCAAACTAAGCTCCTGGACATAACCAGGTCATAAAACTTAGAAGTTAATTTAAATCGATTGATCGTTGTTTTTCTTAAAGAGCACGAGATATTGATAAAAATTAACACGAACTAAGTTTTCAAACTAACTTCCTGGACATAATCAGGTCATAAAACTTAGAAGTTAATTTAAATCGATTGATCGTTGTTTTTCTTAAAGAGCACGAGAAATTGATAGAAATTAGCGCGAACTAAGTTTTCAAAATAGTAACTAAAATGCGTAAAGGCAAAAGGAAGTAAACCAATCAAAAGTAAAAATTGATAAAACCGATTGTCTCGAGGTAGAAAAACCTCATGCAAAGTTACACAAAAAAATGAGAATATTAAAGGAATGGGTGCGAAAAAGAAAGGCCCTAAGCTCCACCAGGCTGCCCCGTGGAGGTCGCCGTCTCGCCCTCTTGCTCGGCTACAACGGATGCCTCCCCGGTTTCAGAAGGTGCCTCTTGCGGGAGGCGAGCTTTGAACCCCTCCAAGAAGACCTCCTCGTCCGCTCCTAAGAAGGATAAGTCGCCATCCGGGTTATAGGCCCAGCAGTGGTAGAGCATGTCCTCCATGGCGGTGCTGGAAGCTGCCTTCTCCGTTTCCAAGGCGGCCTTAGCCTCCTCAACCCCGGCCTTCGCAGAGTCTAGCTCGACCAGCGTGGCAACAAGGGCGGGTTTGGTAGCCTCGGCCTCTTGAAGCTTGGGGCGGGATTCTTCCAGCTCGGCCTGCACGGTCGCCAGGGCATCCTTGGCTTCTTTTTCTTTCTGTTGGGCCGTCTGCAAGGAAGTTTGATGGGTGGCCACAACCGCCTGATGCTCGCCCCTCATATCCTCGAGCTGGGCCTTGGTCCTGGCTATGCTCCGGTGAAGGGCCAAGACGCTCTGCAAAAACGGAGAGGCAACTGCCTAAAAAAAAAAAGGAAAGGCAAAACAGGGCAAGGCATGATAATCAAAAATCATAAAAGGGTAAGGTCAGCTTATCGTTAGGGCCATGCCCAATGAAGATTCCATTACGCCCACCGGGCTCCTTGTTTCGATGGCCCGCAACTCTCTCTCATTGAAGCGGTAGAAGTGGTTGACGGCGTAGCTCGCCGTCTCATACAACGACCCCCGAAAGACATCTGGAATCTTCTCCAGATCCTGGGGGTCCACCGGGATACGTACCTCGGGGGGCGCAGTTGCCGAGGACCCGAGCTCCGCCCCTGTATCCCGGACAAAGGCTGGTGTAACGCCCTGGCTATCCCAGAACAGTTACGGTGAACGGTGGACCGGAAATTTGACTCATTGCCTGAGTCCTTTGGTCAAAAATGTGCTCTAAGTATGATTAACAGGTTAAGGTACAAAACCAATAAAAAGGAAATGGAGATTTTATTACAAACTGCTCTGCAGAGCTAAACAAAACATTTACAAGAGGTTCTCAGTACAAAATGGTCACTAGTGTTTGAAATTTACAATCCCGCCGACCTAAGCGGCAAAAATAGGGTAAACCCCCTAGTTCCTCTGAGAACGCCTTGGCCGTGGTGGTCAAGCGGCCGCATATGTACACAACACCACATCAGCTCTCCACTGAAGGCTAGGTGAGCTTTTCTTTCCCTTTACCTGCACCACATAGCACCCATGAGCCAAAGCCCAGCAAGAAAACATAACATTTCTCATTAACATTATCAAATGATTATCATTATAATCATACTGAACATAAAGATTTCAAACAAGCAAATGAGCATCACATGATTTTAGCGGGAGAGTGGCTGTTGAGTAAGCCACTAGCCTCCAAGCTCTCTTTTCTAGCGGGAGAGTGGCTGCTAGGTAAGCCACCAGCCTCCAAGCTCTGTTTTGTAGCGGAAGAGTGGCTGATGGGTAAGCCACTAGCCTCCAAGCTCTGTTTTCTAGCAAGAGAGTGGCTGATAGGTAAGCCACTAGCCTTCAAGCTCTGTTTTGTAGCGAGAGAGTGGCTGATGGGTAAGCCACTAGCCTCCAGGCTCTGTTTGTTCATCGACCCTCAGGGTCGGTCAGGCATTAATGCTCCTTGAGTCATTCAATGCTAATGGTCGATTAGATCTAATCTCTGTTGGCTTGCATGATTCACGCTAAGGCCGTTCTGACAAGTAAGTCAGCGCTTCCTGACCTGTGTCCAGTAACACTGCCGAGCCTGACAAGTAAGTCACAGCCTCACAGCTGATACTAACACTTTTGTCGATTCTGTATTCAATCCATGTCCATATTTATACAATCAACATGCCTCACAAATATCCATGCATGTCACACTTTGGGTGCAGTTTTCTTACCTTTGATTCGAGCTAGAATGAACAAAAGAACAACCTCTGAGAGCAGTTTAGCTTTTAGTCCTTTAGCGGTTACCTAATCACAACACATTTGGGATACCATTAATAATCAAGATAATCAAGAGTCTCAAACCATTATCTAACCTCCAAGAGATCAATCCAAGCTAATCCAAGTAGCAAGGACACTCCCGAGGCCTAAAACTAGGTTTTCGGGGTCAAAACGAGCAAACGGGGCGAAAACGGGGCAAGGGCTGCGGCCCTAGCACCTTGGGCCGCGGCCCCCAGGGTTCCCAGAGGCTAGGGCCGCGGCGCCCTTCATCAAGGGCCGCGGCGCCCAGCAGGCACAAGGCCTCCACCTGCTTCTTCAAAGAAGGGCCGCGGCGCCTCAAGAACAGGGCCGCGGCACTCCACCCTGGGCCATTCCCAACCGCGTTTCTAACACTCCAAAGCCTCCAAAATCATCCCTAAACATTCCCCAATCATCAAGACAAAGTTCCCAAGCTTCCCCATGCATCAAAACCCTCAAAACCCAAGGCTCGAACAAACCGAAAACTCGACAATTCACAAAATCAATTCAAAGCTTAGAAACTCGGAAAAACTCAAAACTTAAACTTCGATTACCTTCAATTGGGTTGTTTTCTGTCGAATCCTTCGGTTAAGAAGCTTCTAATCTTCCCTAGGATCGCTATGCCTCGATCCTCACTCGATTTCGACTCCTAGAACTCAAGATTTCGTCAAAAAGGCTCAAACGGTAAAACGAACTTTGAAAAGGGAGAACGGAAGGTTTTCTATCGTATGTTCTATCTGACAAGCTACTTCAACCTTAAGTAACCTCAAATAAAACCTAATGCTCGGGGTCCCGAAAACACCCCCGGGGACATTATAGTCAAAACCTCCAAAATTTCACCCTGATCTCAAATATTCCCAATTTATCATCAAATGAACATTTCTATTACCCCAAAATTGACCCCATTATGGTAAAACCGCTAATCCACTAAAAATAACCGTCTCATGTTGCTTAGCTCGAATATATCTCCATAATAATAGAATCTCATTCACAAATCAAGTTATGCACCCAAATACACAAATTACCCTCAACGGGCCAAATTATCATCATACCCTTGTAATGGTAAATATGGACTCATATGCATGCATTTCACATCATATCATAATATAATCAACATATACATGCATTTAATCGATTAATAACATAATTAAGCAAGTATGGCCCTCCCGGCCTACTATTCATGCCGTTAAACTCATCGGGGAATTCGGGGCATTACAGCTGGAGCTCGCAGAGGGGGTGGGGGCATGTTCTCCACTACAGCAAGAGGTATAGTTTCCTCGGCCTGGGCAGCTGGGGTTTGCTCTTTCCCCTTTGCAGGGGATTTGGTTGGGGTCCCAGCGGCTTTCTTCGCCACCCGGAGCTTCTTCATTTTGGGCCCAGAGGCCCCAGCTGAGGGGTTCCCTCCGGTGAACATAGCTCGCAGATTTTTTCCCCCGGGCTGAGACATCTCCTCTGGCAAAACAAAGACAACATCAATATGTCAATAAGCAGTCATGAAAAAACAAAAACAAGGGGGGAAAAGGAGAAACTCAAGTATATATATATATACTAAAAGGAATCCAACCCCCGGAGCTAGAAGAGGAATCTATGGTCACGACCATCGGCCCCGGAGCTTCTGCAGAGGAATCTAAGACAATTATTTCCCGAGCTGGCGCGGGTTCTGGATCCGAGGCTGTCTCAGGACTAGACTCTTCTACGTATTGCCTAAGACCCGGAGCTACGACACCCTCCCGGAGTGATGGCCATGACCGAAGGTTGGTCCCATAATCCTCGAATAGGACCGACCTAAAGGCTAGGGTGTTGTCTACAACTATGGTACCCCTAGGGCGGCTACTTTCGTAATCCAACACGAGCTGGTCGACACAGTGGAGCAGGGTTACATCAAAGTCTGGGTCACTTCGATGGCGTTGGACGAGCTGTTTGGGATTGAACCTAGCTAGCCGGGGGTTTGCAGTGGCCCTATCTAAGTTCCTAAACATATATAGGTTGCCTTGGCCAGAGGGACCTGCAGCTGCTCCGGATCGGATCCTCTCCTCGTCCGTTCTTTGGGCGACCTCCAACCCCCGCTTCCTCGTCCTCACGAGGGACACCTCGTCCTCCTCATCCTCATCCCCCGCGGCCTCCTCCACGGGGATAGGCCTCATCTCGCCAGCTGGGGGAGGCACCCAGGGCCTCCTCAGATTCAGAGTCTGGCCTGGGGAGATCAGCTTGCAGGCCAGCATCGTCTCGTCTGCACGAGCTGGCGATAGTCCTTTTCACTGGGGGGCAAGCCCGCCAGTGTCTCGTACTGGCTCCCGAGGATCACAGACTTCTCTGTCCTCGCAAAGATAGCTGCAAAATTATTCTAAGTCAGAAATAGATACAGGGGGAGCTAACCGATACTTAACTTACGAGCTAGAGATGAAAGGTACTTGCGAGGACGGTTGAAGTAGTGCAGGTCGCAATTGCAAAACCCCTTGGACATAAAGAACTGGTTTTTGAAGTCGTTGGGGTGGCTAGGCAGCTCGATGACCGCAGCCGTATTTGGAAATCGGGTTAAGTAATAGAACCCGTCGCCTCGCCCCCGCTGCTCCGGGCTGGCTTTGAGGCAGAAAAAGTATAAGATATATGCCGGAGTAGGGACCTCCCACTCCTGTTTCAAGAACAGATATCTCAACCCTGCCAACAAACGATAGGAGTTGGGGGGGAGCTGGAAAGGGGCCAACCTCACATAATTGAGGAAGTCGGCGAAGTATTGATCCAGCGGGAGGAAAGCCCCAGCTTTGAGGTGCTCGTCACTCCAGGCTGCGAACTCCTCGTCGAGCGGTGCGCAGCTCCGCTCACCTTCTGCGGGAGGTCAAGTGATCAGGGCGCCCCTCCCCAGTTCGATGCAATGGGAAAGGAATATCTTATTCACTTTCCCCTGGTCAGTGATCTTCGAGATGATCCTTTTAGCCTCGAAGAAAGCATCAGGCGCCACCTCGAGCTCCTGCTCCACGGCCGGCCCGAAGGCAGGGATTGGGGAGTCCGTCATCACCTCTTTTCCCTTGGATTGTTGGGAGAACGAGCTGCCAGTGATCCTCTTTGGAGCATTCTTCTTGGGTGCCATCTGGTCGCCTAGCGAACAAAAGAAAAGATTTCAGAAAAGGCGACCTAAGCATAAGGAAGAATCAAAAGGAGTGTTTCTTTGCACGAGCTGAGGTAATCTCAACCCGTGGAGAGTGAGACCACGCGGTTCTATGAAAACGCGCCTGTGCTCCCAACAGATCTCCGATTACTCGGAATTCGTGTGTCAGGAGGGTCAGGATAGAATTTTGCCTTTGAATGAAAGTTTCAGTAGGCAAGAGAGGCAAAACTGCCTGTGAAGCGTGTCCCCTAAGCTACCCGGTTTTGCACCCAAAGTACTGGATATTTTAAACAAGCATACCAAAAGTCCTACCCAGAAAATGCACCCTATAAACCGTGTTCCTAAATGGTTTTCTACTACAAGAGATACCCTAACCTAAAGGCTTTCTCCCTTCATACCCACAAAAACCAACAAAACCTTGCATGCGGCTACAGTAAATATTTACCTAGGATATAGTGAAAAATAATCTCAAAGCATGCACGGTCAGGAGACTTACAGAGTGTTCTGGTTGAGAAGAGGATGAATGGGTCGTCTGGGTTGGGGCTTCGTCGGAGTAGTTGATTCCAAAGCTTCAAGGGAGCCCTTACACCTGAACTTCTTGAGTGCTGGGAATGGCGACCGAAGAGAAGAAGGTTTTTCTTTTGGAGACGAAGAAGAGAGAAGAAGAAAGAAAATTCTGAAAAATTTCAAATAAACAGGTGGCCCATGCGTAAGGTGGCCACCCCTTTTATATACGTGAAAGACCACATGAGGAGGGCCGTTGGATTGCCCTGATGTGGGATCCAAGGCTCTCCACTCGAAAGACGAAATGACGGCTGAGTATAGGCTAGGCCATTTAATGCGGTTCTCGGAAGACGTACCGTCACCAACCACGATGTTCCACGTATTCGGCGCCTGCGTACAGTGTGGAATATGAAGAGTTCATGGGGAAGCCTAAAAGCCCCTACTGTGGCCCTACACGACGTCGTGTACCACGAGCAGGGGCTTGGGGGGCAAATGTATGCCCTGATTTTCCAACGGGCTATTAGCGAGCGAAGATACGACCTAAATTATAGTCAGCCATGTGGATTCCCCATGACCGGAGTTGTTGTCGTCAGGTCCTACCTCGTTAGCTCGGGGTATCCAAAGGTTCGCCAAGATTACTTAAGGACTGAGTCTGGACTTTGAAGGCCACAGGTCGAGGGAAGCATCCAGCTCGTGGTACGAGCTAGAGTTGGAGGTTGTGACCTTTTATAAAGTTAACCACGCAAGATAAACGTGCATATATCAGACATCACGTGTCTGATATATCCCTGACTTCTTGGACACGCAGCATGAACGTGCGTATTCAGACACCCACGACTGGGTTGGGCTGTGCGGCCCTTTATCCCCCTTACCTATTGATTAGACCACACTTCATGTGTCATGTTTTAGGAATTAATCATGAATGTCACAGAGTTGACATGATAGGTAAGAAGGTCACGGGATGACCTTCTTACCAACTCCCAGGTGCCCTCTCTTATAAATATGGAGACCCTGGGAGTTGCAAAGGGTTGGATTCTATTGTGTAAGGAAATACCCTGCAAAAGAATACCAAGCATATAGCAATAATATTGACTGGTGGAGTAGAATGATTTTAACTTTTGAACCACCTAAAAAACGTGATTGTGTCACCAATCCATTTAAGAAAATCATTCATCTATTTCGGTTCATAGTTAAGCACTAATCCCTTTCTCTTATTTTCTTAATTACCTGTTGGCGAAGAACCGCGTCAACAGTTATTTAGTTATTTAGTAAATTATAATGCATTTTTTTTTTTTTGTTATTACAATATTTAGAATGAATATTCTTATAATAATTTTATTATCTTTATATTTTTTTTATTAATTTATACTTTAGATTGTTTTAGAACGAGTTTGGAAACATCAAATGTTAACTTTGTATTGAATGGTGAATTGGAGTCCTTCATCAAGGCTAATTACATCAAACTCAAATACACCACAACCATGTCTTCAAATGAGATTTAGCAATTAGCATAGATAATGTTACTTTTTAAAACTTGTTTTTTGGCATTTCTTCTTTTTTGTTAAAAATGTAAATTGAGTAGCATGGTCATCACAATAGTGAATGAGTAAATATAATTACTTGCTTTCCATATAGAACAATAGTATGTTAGTACATCAAGGTTTCTCAAACTACTCATTAATTGAAACTTTTATGCATTTAAACACCCTAATTTTGTATGTGAATTTTACACTAAAAGAATTGTTAAGGGGTACCAGTGGTGCCCAACACCACAAGGAGGTAGCATACCATTATTAGTGCAATCCAATATCGAGTCCCACTTATTTGAATTTAATAAGTATTATGAGGTATCGCTAATCAATTATGTGGTACCACCTTATGTAGTGTTGGACAACTTAAAGTGCCGAATATCAACACTCTTACACTAACCTTTTTTACCTATTTGGTAATTATCCGTTTCCATTCATTTATCTCTCAACATAAGAGTATGAAAACCATTTATGTCAATGTTGGAGAAATTTTGATAACTTTTTATGTAGGGCTTTGGAAACATGAGAAAAATGTACTATAATGATATTTGTACAGGGCTTCGGAAACATGAGAAAGTTCATATATATACTTTTTTTTTTCTTAAAGGAGATACATTCATGAACTCTTTTTTTTCTTTTCATTTTAGATATACTGTTTATATATATATTTTCCTTTAGTCAAAGAAAGAAAGCTAGCATAGGAGAAAAAATATGCTATCACATATTTGTAAAAAAAAATTAAGAAGAAGATAAAAGACAAACATTCTATCATTAATTGGTCATATATATTATCAATGATAATTTAATATTTTACATATTTTCCAAGATCTTTGCATAATTTCCAAGGCATTGTCAGAAAATAATATTTTTACGTATTTTTTTTTAAAGAAATACTAAATTGTTCCTACTTTGTCCAACAGTCTAGATTGTTATTGGTGCGTGTCAATGTCAAATTTCACATATTTCAATTATATTAATTTACAATTAAAATATGTGGATTCCGATATTGAATCATAACAATGACAATATGTCATGTTTATGTTAAGCACACTCTAATTTCTATTTATCATCAACATACATGATAGATATTATATTGTAAAATTGAAACTATTAATAAGATTGAATATATAATAAATTATGTGTATATTTTTCAAAAAAAACATCATAATCAATACAAAATACATCTATTAATATTTTCAATCTTAAAAGTAGGAAACTAAAATTTTCATCCTCGATAGTACAAATAATTTTGAGTACTTAGTTTTCATATATTCTTTATTCTTACTTGTGATTTTTTTTTAATTTTCAATAATTTGTAAGATCTGATTTTTTTTTTATTTGACCAATTAAGAGCAATCTATTATACATATATGTGGCAGAGTTAGAATGTTTGATTCCCTTGTTCTTGTCAAATGTCAAAAGGAGAAGGAGAAGAGTGGATGAGGGTGACCGAGAGAGCACCAGAAACTAAGAACAAGACATTGGAAGTTGAACTATGGAGACTCTAAAAATTGAATAAAAACAAAGGGGTAGCTATGACGAAAGCCACCCTAAGAAACAAACCACACTATGATGACGCAACGTAGTGTGGAGTCACCCGAACAAGAATTATGAACTTTCATCTAAAAATTAATTGGTGATTAGTGGAATTACCCGTGTTCTTATCAATGACTCAATATTCTTACACTTATTCTACGTTATTGGAGTATGGTGTCACACATAGAATAAGTATAAGAATATTGAATCATTAATAAGAATATGAGTAACTCTACTAATTACCAATTGATTTTTAGATGGCGTCTCATGATTCTTGTCATTGTATCATGAGTCAATTCTTTTGCGAACATTCGATCCACACCGATCCAAATAGTGAGTCAAGTCACACGAGATCCGCATAGTGCAAAATGACACTCGAGATAAAAAAAATAAAAAATAAACAAACTAAAAAAGAGTAATTTGTGATCAGGTTATTCAAGATTGGTGAGTAAAAAATCGTCACCATCTTGAACATGGGTAACCCCACTAATCACCAATTAATATTTAGATGGAGCTTCGTAATTCTTGTCGGACGTGAAAACAGAAAGTACACAAACCAATACCTACGAAAGAACACTAACTATAAGACATTGGAAGACATTCGATCCACACCAATCCAAAGAGTGAGTCAAGTCACACGAGATCCGCATAGTGCAAAAAAACAATTGAGATAAAAATAAAATAAAAAATAAACGAACCGAAAAAGAGTAACTGTCTAACTTGTGATCAGGTTATTCAAAATTGGTGAGCGAAAAATCGTCCCCATCTTAAACATGAGTAATTCCATTAATCACCAATTAATTTTTAGGTCGAGACTCATAATTCTTGTCACACGTGAGAATAGAAAGCACACAAACCACTACCTACGAAAGAACACTAACTATAGGCTGATATTGAGCTTCCTTTCCTAGGGGGAGAGCCCACTTGGCTTGGTTAATTGTGAGCACCGAAATTCGCATATAAATTGTCTGGGAAATAAGTATGAATAATTAATTAACTTTTTCTTAAAATAATATAAAATATTTCTATTATGAAACTAACATCTTCCTTAAGTAATTATTAATCATATTTTTAATTACTTTTTATTTCTAGAAACGGTAATATATATATTTAATTCCTTATCTTTTCCAAGACAATATAAGATTACAACTTTTTATATTTCCCATGTCGACGCAGAGATATATTAGATATTGATTGCAAAAATTTATTAATACAAAATATCAATAAAATTAATAAAGAGAAATGTTGGTGTGTAACACTACATGAAAGTAGCATACTGCGTGACCCATATAATTTAAAGGGTTTATATTTTTTTGGACCTTGTATTTTGTTAAATTACTTGTTTGGACCCTGTATTTTGACAAATTACTTTTTGGACTCTATATTTTGTAAAATGGTTAAAATAGAACCCTAAACTCAATTTTGATAAAGAAAAAATTGAATATAACAACACAATTTTTAAGCAGAATGATTTTATTTTTGTTCTTAGTTATTAGTTTGGTAAATTATTTGTGATTTTAGTTGAGAAATCATTGACCAAAATCGAGTTTATGGTTCTATTTTAACCATTTTACAAAACATAAGATCCAAAAAGTAATTTGTCAAAGCACAGAGTCCAAACAGGTAATGAGACAAAACACAGAGTCCAAAAAGGTATAAACCCTAATTTAAATTTAGTATGGAGTATCGTTAACTAATCGTGAGATTCATCTCATGTGGTGTTGGAAGGCTTAAGACACTAAATAACAACACTATTTAATAAATTATGTGCATATTTCCCGTAACAAAATATCATAACCAATACAAAGTACAATTATCAATATTCTCTATCTTAAAAATAGAGAGTTAATTAAAGCCTTAAAAAAATTCATTATTTCAACCAATAACAAAATTTGGTAATCAATGAATTACCAAAATGACTTAAAAAAAAAATACGTCAATTTTTCTATTTTTTCTTTATATATGATTATTTGATGACTTAGAAAAAAAATTATAATATGCAATTTAATTTTATTAAACTGATCCTAATTTTGGACTAATCTTTTTTACAATTACAAGAAAATTATTCTAATATTTTACGAACGTTTTACTTTATATAATATTGACCATTATCAGTTTTTGTAAGTAGGGAAATTAAATTTGTGCTTTTACAGCATTTTCATCACTATATCGTAACACATACATTTTTTTCATACATAATATTTGTAAGTCAATAAGAAAAAAAAATATTGCACATCTCCATATCTTTATATATTATAAAAGTGAGATTAATAAAAATTGTTCTTTTTCCAGTAGATTTAACAATTTTTTTTTCTAATATTGTTAGTTTTAAAATTATCTAAATAAGATAAATAAATTTTAAAAAATAAAAAGTACAAAATTTATCTAAATAAGGTACATAAATTGAAAAAATAAAAAAATTAATAAATTAGCCATAAAAGTTTCTTATCACGTATTTTAAATTTTCATATTAAAGTATTTAAATTGCTCTATCAATTATATATGTTTTTAAAACTATGACACAAAATATTTATGTGCTTAAATTTATTATTTTTATTATTTTATTAATTATTTATTTTATCATTTAATGTATTTTGTTTATCCAAATATATATGTAATTGTGAAATAAGACATAAGTTGTAACGCCCCAACTCCTGGGACTATTACGGTGTGCCTTGTAAACAGTGCTAAACTCGCTAATCGAGTCATTTGGCCAAAATCGTGAACTAAGTGTGATTAGCGGTTTAGGGATTAAACATCTTGGTTAGGGTGTAACGTTTCACTAGAACGTTTAATACATATATTGGGATCCCGAAAATATAAATTTCAGAGTTTATTACAGAAAATATTTACAACAAGCCGTTCTAAGCGGCAAAACAGGGTTCAACCCTAGTTTCACTTTAAACCTCGGCCGTGACGGACGAGCAGCTGCATATGTACACGTCATCACCTAAGCCCTCCAACTCAAGGATGGTCTAGCTTCCTCTTGCCTTTACCTGCACCACATAACACCCGTGAGCCGAAGCCCAGCAAGAAAACATAACATTATACATAAGCACTATCAAATGATTATCATCATAATCACACTTAGCGTAAAGCTTTCAAACCAATGAGTGAACATCACACGATTCAAGAGGGAGAGTGGCTGCTAGGTAAGCCACTAGCCTCCAAGTGCTTATTTCATTCATCGACCCTCGAGGTCGGTCTGGCATTAATGCTCCTTGAGCCATTCAATGTTGATGGTTGATTAGATCTAATCTCCGTTGGCTTGCGTGAACCACGCTAAGACCGTTCTGACTAATGAGTCAGCGCTATGTGACCAGTGTCCAGTATCACTGCCGAACCTGACTCATAAGTCACAGCTTCACAGTTGATACCAACACCTTTGCCAATTCTGACTGATGAGTCAGTGCAACGTGACCAGTGCCCAGTACCACTGCCGAACCTGACTCATAAGTCACAGCTTCACAGCTGATACCAACACCTTTGCCAATTCTGACTGATGAGTCAGTGCAACGTGACCAGTGCCCAGTACCACTGCCGAACCTGACTAATGAGTCACAGCTTCACAGTTGATACTAGCCCCTTGCCAAATCTGACTAATTAGTCAGTACCATGCACAAGTAAGCAATGCTATCAATATGTATCATATGCCAATTATCCAAGAATAGGGCATTTAGCATGCTTACTAAACAGTTGCCAGCATAATCATGATCATGCACAAATTCAGAGACTCAAGCTCTGGCCAATCTCATATTCATCACTCATGGCATGCCCTAATCATATGTTCCTCGTGCATCACATGCATCGCACTTAATCATCCAGCATGCCTCAATAATAATCATATGCAAATGGGCAAGATTGCCAGGCATTCATTATGCTATCAATGTTTACATTTAAACATCCAACATGCATCAAGAATAGCCATGCACGTCATACTCAATAGCCAATCAACATGCATCATAATAGCCATGCATGTCATGCTCAATAATCAACCAACATGCATCCATAATAGCCATGCATGTCACATATACACAGGGTGCAGTTTTCTTACCTTGGGTTCGAGTGAGAATTAATAAAAGAAACGACCTTAGAGAACGATCAACCTTTAAGCCCCTTAGCGGTCACCTAGTCATAACCAAATATAAAACCTTATCAAAATGAGTAATTAAATACTTCCAAACCCAACCCAAGCCTCCGGAACATCGAATCCCACTCAACTAAGTAGTAGGATCGATTCTAGGCCCTTAGAGTTAAGTTTCCATCACAAAAACACATTTTTGGGCAATTTTTCCCTTAAGGACCGCGGCCCTACATGGACCATGCCGCGGCCCGCCCCCCTGACAGAGCCTCCACCACCTTCTTCAAGCTAGGGCCGCGGCGCCCAAGAACAGGGCCGCGGCCCAACTTCGCACCAGCCATTTTTCTTCGTTTTTCCACTTCTAAAACCTTCCAAAAACCCATCTAACCATCTCCAAATCACCAAACCAAAGTTACCAAACTTCCCAATGGTCCAAAACCACCAAAACCTGAAGATCAAACCAACCAAAAACTCAACAATTCACAAAGTCCAATTCTAAGCTTAAAAACTTAAGAAATTCAAAACTTAACTAAAAAACAGAGCACACCATTAAATTTATAACTGGAACTCACCTCAAACACGGTTTTGAATCCCCTTTAATGGCTGTGGCAAGTTCCCTAGCTTCCCCCTTTGATCTCCATGCTTAACTCCTCAAGGTGGCTCTCAAAATTCAAAGAGAAGGATGAAGGAAAGTTTGTACGGGAGAGAAAGGAAGAAAGGACTCACCCCGAGCCCCGAACTTAAACCCATTATGACTAGACCGAACTCTTACATCTCATGATCGTCTCAGTTCAAAAAGCTCGAACCAATCCACCTTAATATGTGGCTATATTAATTAATCACAATCATGCACCCAAAATACACAATTATGCCCACAATGGCCAAATTACCAAAATACCCTTATAATAACAAATACGCCCATATGCATGCATTTACTATCATATAATAATATAATTCACGTAAACATGCATATATTCATTAAATATCATAATAAATCAATTATGGCCATCCCGGCCTCCTAATCAAGGTCCTAAACCTTATTAGGAAATTTGGGGCATTACATAAGTATACATATTTTCTTATTTTTGATGTTTAGTTTTTTTAATGATAAATTACTTATTTTAATTGCTCTATCCATTTAATTAAATAATATATATTTATATATAATTTTTTGTTGGCTTTAAATTTTTTAAAATTAAATAATAAATTTTGATCAAATAAACTTTTTGAATTCATAGTTCCAATTTAGAATTTTTTTATATTATTATATTGAAATTCATAAGTATTTTTTAAAAGAAAATTAAAAAAAATATTTAATTTTAAAACTAAAATTTACTATATTTTTATATATAAAAAATGTATATTTAATAGATTCCTGATTTAACGATTTTTTATTTTTTTAAAAAAAGAAATACAATCTTATTTTTTATTAAAACTATAGACAATATTTTGCTTTAATTTATTTTTAATATGTTTTTATCATTATTTTATAATATATAATATTATTTATTTATTTAAAATTTATATAACAATTAAAAAATGTAATAAAAATAATTAATATATTTTTAAAATAAAAACTAAGTAAACGTGCATTGCACGTTGGTTTTACCTAGTGTATATATAAATACTAGATACAAACAACGTGCAATGCACATTTACTTAATTTTATTTATAGAATTTATTAATATTTTTATTAAATTTGTATCAATGTCATATAAATTTAAAATAAATAAACAATATTATATATAATTATTAATTATGTCTTGTATTATATATATTATTAAATAATAATATTTTATAACATTTGAATGTGATCAAATCTGAATCTGAATTTAAATTTAAATTAATATAATTATTAAATATGTAGTCTTATATTAAAAATTATTATAATAATATTTAAATTTATAATAATATAGTTAATAAATATTTATTTTTTAATTAGTTTTAATGGTATATTCCGTTAAATATTTAGAATATTTTGCTAAAATTAATTTAAAAAAATCATTAAAATTAAGAATTTTCGTTATCTACCTACTTTTTATATAATAAAAATATATATTTCCATTTATATATGTTGGAAGAAGATTTTTTTAAATATTATTAATGTAATAATTAATATTAATTGTTATGTATGACCTCTCTTAAATAAACCCTTTTTAAGGATTGCGAAATAAAGACTAAAGTTCTAATAATGATGCTCATTAATATTTAAAAAATAGTGAATAAAGATTTATATATATATATATATACTAGGAGAAGGATAATATATAGTTATATGATGCTATAAGTAATTAAAACAATTAATTGTTACCTTAATATAATTATAAACAATTTATGATTATACATGAACATGCAAATAAATTTATTAGTTAAATTAAAAGTTGAAGTTTGTCCAGTTTGATTGAGCAATGATGGGAATGTCAATATAATTTTACTAAATTTCAAACAGCTTTGACATTATTGTTTTTCGGTCTAAGAGAGATGTCTGTGTCCGAATTTAAAATATATAATTAATTATATATTCATATAATTTTAATCCCAAAATAAATAAAAGTTTAGAGTTTACCAACCAATATATTTATTTTTATATATATATATTATATGATGGTAATTGTTTTTCTGAAAACAAATTTTCTTTCTATAATATTAATTTATTGATCAAATAATTTTTGTCGAAATACTATCCTTTTTAATAACATACATATTAATTAAATATAATTTTTCATATAAATTGCTTGTTGGTTTTATTTATTATATAAGTAATAAAATAAAACATATTTATTGAACAACTTTTATGTAATATATAGCTTGTTCTATCCACATAGTAGTGTATATTATTCACTTTGTTTATTTTAACAATTGAATGACAAATTTTTATTAGCTGCAACAAAATTTTGTGATATAATGACTAAAAAGGAACATTTACTACAAATTTTTTGATGAAGACATAATTATTATATGGTAACCTAAAACTATAAGAATATTTGTTACTTTAGATCTCCTATTAAAATAAATTAAAAATTAGTGAAAGGAAAATGTTAGATTTAAATAAGTGTGTTTGGACAAAAAAAAATTAAAAAATTGCAAAGAATGACCATTCCATGATATGGATTTGATTTTTGGGAAGCTTCTGATGTATAACTAGAAGTCAAGTCAAATTTCATACATTAAATTTTTAAATATTGGAGTATTGGTGGTGACATTAAATGAATTTGCTCAAATAAGTTGAGTGGAATATATATGCAAATGTCAAAGGCCATCAATATATTATTATTAAATATATAAATATGTATTGTGTATAAATATTTATTATAAAATATAAAGGGATCTAAAGTTAGGTCTCGTATTCAATCCCACCCAACCTTTTTTTTACTTTTTTTTTTCTCTTTATGCAATAATCAATTTGGACCATGGTTCATTGGTTCCTAAATGGCATGACTAGGTGATAATACAACATTATTACATAAACAAACCCAAAGAAAAGCTAATCAAATAGAAAAACTAAAACAAAACTAAGTAAAACTAAACCAAATTGACGCGTCCATACATCGGATTGACTCATCGTGCACCATTTGGTCACCCCTGACCAAAGTTACAACTTGAAGAACACCATTTGGTCGCCCCCGACACCACCAGCCACTTGAGATAATCACGATCCCAGAGTTGCCAAGCCAACACTGGAGCTACCAACACGACACCCCGTAGCCGCTTGAGCAACCCATACACCACCTGAATGGCGTCGAGTTGATTGCCAAATCTAAAGCCCAGGCAAGAAGCCCACCATTGGAGAACCAAGGAGAAGGTGGAGTGGTAGAGATGAACCAAACGCAGAGCACGAGCAAAACCATCACGACCTTAAGCATCGAGTTGCAAGGGGGATGGCCCCTTGGCCGAAGCACCATTGATGCACATGCTAGCTGGCACTGACGACGCTTTGGCCGAATAAAAACCAAGGGAACTAGGGTTCCCTAGTGGAGAGGTCATATCTTGAAAAGAGAGAGTGAGAGGTTTTTTCAGGTTGAAAATAGTAATTCCTTTTCTAAAAAAAATAAAAACTTTATGGTAATTCTAGTAATAAAGATAAATTATTTTGTCAAAATTAAAAACAAATCTTCATATTTATTATAAAATTTTCTTTTTAATATTTTTTTCTTTTGTAATATAATTATTATCAAATCATTTTATATGCATAATTATGAGAAAATTTGTGCAAAAATAAAAACATGCCATTAATTTTTTTTAAAAATTCAAAATATATTGATGCATCTTACATAAAAAAGTAACATTTTTGAACCAACGTATATGTATGAACACAATACACTATTTCTCTGCTCACACAAGAATCCTCTCAATTCTTGCGAATGAACTCTTTCAAATCTTTCTACAATGAATCCAGTGAAAAACACCGCAGTCTAACCTAAATCCAATCTGACTTTAGGCTACATATAGTAGAAGCTGAGTGTTGGAGAGCTTGAGAATCTTCTAACTGACTTCTAGTAGTCATAACAACTTTGTTGACTGTTGAGACTTTGAAAGATGACTCAGATCTCACAACAATAATAATAGAAACTTCAAACAAAAAGCAATCTATAATACAAATTAAATAAGAACAAAGACATATTCATTGTGCTAGACAAGACTTAGAATCTGGCATCATACTTGATGGCAATTCCAATGATGCCATAAGCCAAACCTATGGCATCGAATAATGACACGCCACAGGACCTACATAATTAGGCATTGCCCGATTTAGAAGTTCTAGTGTGGCATGAGGTAATGTTTGTGTAACGCCCTACTTCCTTAAAGTCGTTCCTAAGTGAGTTTAGAATGTGCAAATAACTCGCTAATCGAGGTTTTAAGACAAAAGTGTAGCTAAACCATAAACAAAAGTCATACAATTTTAAAATATAATCATATATTGAAAATTATAAAGCGATATACATTTTGGATCCCAAAATACTATTTAGAAATGTTTACAACTCAAAATATAATTAAAATCGACTAAATGACAAAATCTGGTTTAATACAAGACATCTCCTAAAAATACCCCTGGCCGTGGAAGCCAGGTAGGCCAAACATGTACACGTCGCTTCACGCTCTCCGTACTAATGGTTGGTCGACTTTCCCCTTGCCCTTACCTGCACTATAGAGCACCCGTGAGCCGAAGCCTAGCAAGAAAACTCAACACAAGCAAATAACATATGCATAACCATCATTCAACACATAACAAAACCGCCAACAGGCTAAACACATATCGGCCATGCTGTCTCAGGCGCTTTACCAGGCCCTGGATTCACGGTCTACACCGTGAGGATATCCCAGGTATCCTATAGGGGTCTCACCCTAGCAACTCGCACGTCGCGTGCTTAACGCTGCTCCCGGTCCCTTGCCGTACTCGGCCCTCGTCGTTCTCGACCTTCGCCGTTCCCTTGCCCTTACCTGCACCATAGAGCACCCGTGAGCCGATGCCTAGCAAGAAAACTCAACACAAGCAAATAACATATCCATAACCATCATTCAACACATAACAAAACCGCCAACAGGCTAAACACATATCGGCCATGCTGTCTCAGGCACTTTACCAGGCCCTGGATTTACGGTCTACACCGTGAGGATATCCCAGGTATCCTATAGGGGTCTCACCCTAGCAACTCGCACGTCGCGTGCTTAACGCTGCTCCCGGTCCCTTGCCGTACTCGGCCCTCGTCGTTCTCGACCTTCGCCGTTCCCTTGCCCTTACCTGCACCATAGAGCACCCGTGAGCCGATGCCTAGCAAGAAAACTCAACACAAGCAAATAACATATGCATAACCATCATTCAACACATAACAAAACCGCCAACAGGCTAAACGCATATCGGCCATGCTGGTCCAGGCGCTTTACCAGGCCCTGGATTTGCGGTCTACACCGTGAGGATATCCTATAGGGGTCTCACCCTAGCAACTCGCATACCGCGTGCTTAACGCTGCTCCCGGTCCCTTGCCGTACTCGGCCCTCGTCGTTCTCAACCTTCGCCGTTCCTAGCTCTTGTCGTTCATTCACATATATGCACACATAACATAATTAAAAAAAATACTTAAACACATATAAACATAGTCAATGGGGGCTACGCCCTGCAACACAATCATATAGGGTCGTGCCCTGCACCACAAACTATAGGGCCTCACCTTACTCTATGGGTACAACAGTTTTCTTACCTGTATCCCGAGCTTTCCGAGCACCGATATCCCAAGCAGAATCCCCTAGTTTAAGCCTCGCTGAAAACCTAGTTACAACGCATCGACAACATCCATCCCTCAAGTTCTAATCCATTAAATAACTTTGGGTTATAATTCTAGTCTCTGGGACCTTGAATTCCATCAATTCGGGTGATAAAATTCATCCTGAGCCTTAACTTTTGGATTCCCGAGCCTAAAACCTCCTTGAAGTCCAAAAACTCACTAAGCGCCGCGGCCCCAAGAACCCATGCCGTGGCCTGTCTCAACCAGAAACCCCAACCCCCAAAACAGGGCATGCGCGCCGCGGCCCAATCCATGGTGTGTCGCGGCCCGCTCTTCATCCTGGCCTCCCAAGTGTTCTAGAGGGCCGCGACTCAGCAAGAACAATGTCGCGGCCCGACCCTTCGAACCCAAAAAAATCCTCCATTTTTACCTCCAAAACTAAGCCATTTACCCCAAAATCATTCCAACAACCCAACTTAATCACCACAGTAGCTCTACTATAGTCTCAGCAACAAAACCTAACAAGAATTAACCCCAAACCTCATCTAAAACCCAAGAGTGATTCTCCACCTAGCTCACATGCACAACCTTGAAACACCAGCATAAATTCAACATAATTCAGATAATTAGGTGCTAGAATCCTTACCTCAACTGATAACTTGGCCCTGAGCTAATCCTCAATCACAGCCAGCTTCAATTCCCTTGATAAACAAGCCAAAATTCTCCTATAGATCAAAGTCTCCAAGCTTCCAAAGATAGAGAACTCCAAGATAGAGAGAGAGAGTCGGTTTCTCTAAGGTTCTGAATGTGTTCTTGGTTTTGTTTTACTTAACTTAGGTCCCTAAGATTATCTCAAAAGCTCGGGGTACCAAAAACGTCCACGATGGAAAAATGGTAAATTTCTCCGATATTCCCTCCTAAACATTCTAACTTCAAATATATTTCCAAATATTTATTTTCATAACCCAATAACCCCATAAAACGTCTAATACCCGAAATACCCCTCGACTCGCCCCGAGTCGGGTATTCGACCATGTTGTGACTTTCTAGCTAAACCGCTCCCTAGGACTATCTTAGATCGTGCAACACGAATATACCACAATATTCACAATTATTACATTTATGCCCTTAACGGGCTAAAATTACAAATATGTCCCTAATAACCAAATGGGGTCCACATGCATATTTAATTCATATAAACATGCATTTCTAATTACATACTCAGCAAATTCACATATTAGCATAACAAATCACTTATTGCCCTACAGACACGCTAATCACAGCCCTAAGCCTTATTAGCAAATTTGGAACGCTACAGTTTGATATGGTTGGCTGTGCTCGATCAATACCCTTATAAAGTAATGCCCAATTTCACACCTAACACTTTTTTTTTTCTTTTTTTTCAAAAATAAAATTAATAAAACTATGTAAAATCATGCACAATTTTGTATATTTATTAAAAATTTTTGATAATATCTCATCCTATAGAATAAAAATATAGCATCAAGCATTGCATGCAATGCATGGCACTACAACAAATGCAGGTAGTTGCGGCGAGGTCATTAGCGGCGGGCTCAGTCCGCCGCCATTGTAGAGGTTATTAGCGGCGGACTATGCTATTCCGCCGCTATTAATATTTAATAAAAGTAAAATATAAATATGGATATTTATATTTTATTAGCGGCGGATATACGATTATTAGCGGCAGACAGTCCGCCGCCAATACCCAAAATAAAAACCCCGGGAATTTTTCATTTATTATTAGCGGCGGGTAATTACTATTATTAGCCGCGAACTACCCGCCACTAATAATATTAGCCGCGGGTATTTACTATTATTAGCCGCGGACGGCCGCCGCTATTATTATTAGCGGCGGGTAATTACTGTTATTAGCCGCGGACTACCCGCCGCTAATAATAATATTAGCCGCGGGGGAATAATAATAGCGGCGGGCCCCGCCGCTAATTCTCTTGAGCAGTTTAAATTTTCCATGCATCCCTTCTTCTTCCCTCGCGTCTCTCATCCCTTCGTCAACCGTTCTCTCTTCTTCATCTCCAACGATTCTTCACAGTTGCAGAGAAGAATACATCCGAGACAAGTAAGTTTCTTGATAAAACTTAAACCATTTTCTTCTTCGTTGAGTTCTTCAATATGATTATGAGTCTTACATCTTCTCTTAATCATTCTTAGTCTCATTGTCTCTGTTCTTGCTTTCTCTGTCAAATATGTCCAGGTTCAGGGCTCTCTGCTCGCACTGCAATCTGATTCTCTCTGGTTTAGCTGCTTTCTACAAAGGTAAGCAAGCAAACTCCATTTCCATTTTCATATTCTAATTCTCAGATTAATTTGTCTCTGTTCTTGCTTTTGCCATGGAAAATGTGTTGATATTTGCTTACTTTTTACGTTCATATTTCTTGTTCCACGTATTAGTGTTAGATTTTTTATTTGGTGCTTCTTAGATTTTTTTTAAAATTTTGCTCATATATGTTAGTGAGACAGCTATTGACAGATTTAGGAAATGTCTTATTCTCCTATCTCTTGCACTATATTTACAAAAAGAAGACAGGAAAAAAAAAAGTTTTTGGATTGAGATTGTGTGTGTTGTTTAAGGTCGGGGGATTGAGATTGTGGGTGGACCGGGGGCATGGGTTTGGGGTTGTGATGTCAGGAGGTTTCGAGGTTGGGGTTGTGGCTGAGTGATGAGGTTGGTAGGGTATTAGATTATTATCTGTAAATTTTGTGTATAAGGTTTTAAATATTGTATTGTGGAAATATTAATTATATTTCATAAAAGTATAAAAAATTAAGAATAAATATAGAAATTGATAATTATATTTCATAAAAGTATAAAAAATTAAGAATAAATAATTATATATATAATAAATTATTTGTTGATTAATTTTTAATAATTTAATGAATTAAATAATAAAAGTTTGATATAATATTATCTAAATAAATAATTTAATTTAATTTGTTTATTGAATAATATTGTTAAATATAAACTACATGAATATAGAAATTGATAATAATATTTAATAAAAGTATAAAAAAATTAAGAATAAATAATTATATAAATAATAATTTAATTTTTTATTAATTTTTCATAATTTAATTTATTAAATTATAAAAGTTTGATATATTATTATTTAATTAAATAATTTAATTTAATTTGTTTATTGAATAATATTGTTTAATATAAATTACATTAATATAAAAATTGATAATTATATTTAATAAAATTATAAAAAATTATGAATAAATAATAATTTATTTTTAATTATTTTTTATTAATTTAATTAATTAAATAATATCTAATTAAATTATATAATTTAATTTGTTTATTGAATAACATTATCCAATATTAAATAGTTATAAATTACATGAATATAGAAATTGATAATTATATTTAATAAAAGTATAAAAAATTATGAATAAATAATTATATAAATAATAACTTATTTATTGATTAATTTTTAATAATTTAATGAATTAAATAATAAAAGTTTGATATAATATTATCTAAATAAATAATTTAATTTAATTTGTTTATTGAATAATATTATCTAATATTAAATAGTTATAAATTACATGTAAATAGAAATTGATAATAATATTTAATAAAAGTAGAAAAAATTAAGAATAAATAATTATTTAAATAATAATTTAATTTTTGATTAATTTTTAATAATTTAATGAATTAAATAATAAAAGTTTGATATAATATTATCTAAATAAATAATTTAATTTAATTTTTTTAATTTAATTTCTATTCATGTCAAGTTTTTATTTCATATATTTGTTGGTAGCTTTGATTTATATCAGCAATAATAAATTTCTTTATATTTTTTTTTATGTAACTTATCCATATCATATTTTATACTTTCATAAACTTAATTCTTAGAATTTAGTTACTCAATGTAATTGATTTTATTATTTTAATTTAAATCAAACAAGTGCATGCAATTTAAGCACTTGCAAAAGTTAGATTAATAAATTGACTAAAATAAATATACTTGTTTATGTCATTGTTGTAAGTGGTATAGAAACACTTGTTTTATACTAGCTACTTTTGTGCTCTCTCCTTTTAATCATCTTCAATGGTGAATAATGGTGTATTTTATACTAGCTACTTAGTTTTATATTATTTTGGTTTGAATTTTTTTCGTGTATCTTTTGGTATTAATTTTTTTTTTATCAGGACAGCGACACACCTACGACCCCGACACACACACGACCTTGGCACACCCTCAACAGGTGTGGATATATTTTTTGTAATTAATATCTTTTGTATTTTTTGAATAATTTATTTTGTATTTGTTTAGTGTATAATATTTGAGTTTTGAGTCCTTTAGTTAGTATCCTTGGTATGTAAATCTTGACATCTATTGTTAAGATATATGTGTTTGTTCTTACTTTATTTTTTAATCTTGGTATGTAAAAAATTATAGGACTGTTTTGGTTAAAAATAAAATTTAAGTGATAATTTAAATTAATTTATAAAATATAATAATAGATGATTTATTATTAAGTAAAATATATTGTTTTTGTTAATATTGAATAAAGAAGATTTAAACTTGATCAATCAGATTATTAGCACCCATATTTTCTTTATCACCATTTTATTAATTATATAATATTAATTAAACTAAGTGCTAGAAAAATATACAAATTCAATTAAAATTAATTTAAATTTTAAAATATTTTTTTAATGTTTGAATCATTTTTAAATTTTAGTAATAAATTTTGAATTATTTTTTATTTTTAAAAAAATTGTAATTATTTTTTAAATTAAAATTGAAACAAACTAATTATATCACGTCTGTGTTACTCCATTGCCATTATTAACGGCCACACCAAATTTTTTGATCTACTTGTTAATTATTGTAAAAAAAAAATGTATTTAGTCAAATAAGTGAAAGCTTTTATACTACTAACTAACTTTCACCGCAACTTGATATTTTTAATAGGGAAACTAATTTTGTTTAGATTGTGAAATTTTTTGAAACAAATTTAAGATAGTTTATTTAATAAAAAAAGTGAGTATAGAAAAAAAAAACAACAATAAGTGCATATTATCATGTTATTTTATTCTTTTTTCTCCTTTTTGCTTGAACATATATTATTATTATTATTATTTGTAAAAATAGAACAAAAAAATTAATTAGTAGTTAATTTATTTTCTTAGTATCGGTATGTTTGTGATTGATGGTTGTTGACTACAACCATCAATTACATGGATATCGGCACATAAATGATAAGTTTAAAATATTATTAATAAAATTTATGTAATTATTTAAAAATATAAATTAGTCTTAAAGTCAAATAATAATTAATTTATAAAATCATTATTATTATTATTACAAATTAAAAAATTATGAATAAATAATAATTTATAAATTACATGAATATAGAAATTGATAATTATATTTATTAAAAGTTTAAAAAATTAAGAATAAATAATAATTTGTTTTTTAATTAATTTATAATAATGTAATTAATTAAATAATAAAAGTTAGATATAATATTTAATAAAATTTTAATCAATAATAAATTAGTTTAGGAAAAAAAAATTAATTTGTTTATAAATAACATTATCAAATAAAACATCATAAAATAGCATAAGATATTATAATATTGCATAAGATTTCAAAAATGATAACAAATCGCTTTTGTTATCCATTTCCATTTACATTACTAAAACTCACACTCTTATAACACTTTAGATGGCGATTGACAAGACTTGGACAACATTGAGAAATCGTGGTTGTCAAGAATATTGGAATGGTCTGCAAGCTTTTTTGAGGATGGCGTCGGAACATAAAGATTCTGATGGAAGAATTAGGTGCCCGTGTGTGAGATGCAATAATAATAGATTTGAATCTTTGGATGTAGTTCGGGCACACGTATTCGATAGGGGTTTTCATCAAGCTTATGATAAGTGGATTTTTCATGGTGAGGTGGAAGAAATTGTTGCTGATGAGGTGGTTGATGAGAATGAAGACGATGAGATGATTCAAGTTGTGGAAGACTTCCTTTTACCGACAACTGAGGAAGTAGAAAGGGATCCCGGTGGGAGTCCCTATTATGACGAGTTATTTGAGGAGATTGAAGCGGAGTTGTATCCTGGCTGTGATTGGATTTCATCCCTGAACTTTTTAGCAAAGTTATTGCATCTAAAAGTTAGAGGGAAGATGCCTAACAACATATTTGATGAATTGCTAAAGTTGTTAAAGCTTGCATTTCCTAAGGAGAACAAAATCCCCGGATCGTACTACGAGGCGAAAAAGAGATTGAAAAAATTAGGGTTGGGATACGAGTCCATTCATGTGTGTCAGTATGATTGCTGCTTATTTTACAATGAGCATGCATCTAAAGAGACATGTCCAGTATGCGGAAGTAATAGATGGATTACTTCCGAAATGACGAAAGGAAAAAAAGTGCCACACAAGGTGATGCATTACTTTCCGTTGACCCCTCGGTTGAAAAGATTATACAGTTCAAGGATTACAGCAAAACACATGATATGGCATCACGCCGGGAAATCAAAAGATGAAGGGGTGATGCGACACCCGGTAGACGGCTCTGCGTGGAAGGACTTTGATGCCAAGCATCCTGATTTTTCAAGGGATCCCAAAAATGTTCGTCTGGGCTTAGCTGCTGATGGATTTAATCCATTTGGCAACATGAATCTTGCATACAGCATGTGGCCTGTGGTGTTGGCAAACTATAATCTGCCACCTTGGTTGTGCATGAAAGACAATTATTTCATGTTGACCCTCCTTATTCCTGGGCCAAAATCACCCGGTAAGGACATGGATGTATTTCTGAGACCATTGGTGGATGAGTTGAAGGATCTGTGCGTTAACGGAGTTGATACAAGAGATAGTATGACCAACAGGATGTTCAAGATGCGGGCAGCCCTTTTGTGGACAGTGAACGATTTTCCAGCTCGCAGTAGTTTGTCTGGATGGAGTGGTCAGGGATACAAAGCTTGTCCTACGTGTAATGAGGACACAACTTCCATCCGAGTGATTGGTAAAACTTCTTACGTTGGTCACAGAAGATTCTTGCCAAGTACTCATCGAATGAGAAGAGACAAAGAGTTCGATGGAGAAGTTGAGAGAAGACGTCCTCCGAGACGGTTTACTTGTGAGGATATACTAGAACAAGTTAATGCTCTTGCAGCACAAGTTCCAGGAAAACATGTCCAGTTTGGGGGTGTGAAACGTAAAAGAGGAGTAGATGAAGGTAATTGGAGGAAAAAAAGTATTTTTTATGAGCTTGAGTATTGGTGTACAAACAAATTAAAACACAATATAGATGTCATGCATGTTGAGAAGAATGTGTGTGATAGTCTCCTTGGCACCATCTTAGACAGTGATAAATCTAAGGACACCACTAATGCCAGACATGATTTGAAAAAGATGGGTGTGAGAGAATCATTGTGGATTTATGAAGATGAGAATGGGAAGCTGATGAAGCCGCACGCTCCTTATGTATTAACTCCGGCGCAGAGGCAACAGTTTTGTCAGTTTATAAAAGGAGTTAGATTTCCAGATGGTTTTTGTTCAAATTTGAAGAAGAAAGTGTCTGCGAATGATACAAATATTCTTGGGTTGAAGTCACACGATTGTCATGTGATAATGCAACGATTACTTTCGCTCGGTGTTCGTAAGTTTCTTCCAAAATCTATATCGACCACTATTGCAAAATTGTGCAATTTCTTCAGGCAAATATGTTCGAGGACTTTAAATGTTAAAGATATGGAGGAAGCACAAAATGATCTTATTCAGATATTGTGCAAGATGGAGTTCATTTTTCCTCCAGCTTTTTTTGACATAATGATTCATTTGGTATTGCATTTGCCAGAAGAAGCAATATTGGGTGGTCCGGTATTTATGAGGTGGATGTATCCTTTTGAAAGATACATGAAAAAATTAAAGAATTATGTGGGAAATAAAGCTCGCCCTGAAGGGTCGATCGCCGAAGGCTATGTTGCAGACGAGGCTTTGACCTTTTGTTCAATGTATTTCAAAGGCATTGAAACAAGATTTAACCGTCTTGATCGAAATGAAGATGCAACTTATATCCCACGAAATCTTGCAGTTTTCCAATCTCAATGTCGTCCACTCACAAAGGGAACTTTGAAGACTCTCGATCATAAGACTCGTGAAATAGCTGAGTGGTTCATACTTGAGAATTCTCCTGAAATTGAGCCTTATTTAGAGTAAGTTTATTCTCTTATAAATTAGAACATGTGTGGTTATTATCATTTTTTTGTTATCAAGAATTGTAACACTATTCTAATTAACAGTGAACACCTACAAGAGATTAAACAAAAATACCCAGATGGTGATCATGATCGTTTGCATAGGAAAAATTTTCGTTCGTGGTTTCATAAAAAGGTAGCTTTGAACTTTGAACTTTGAACAGTGATTTTATTAATGATATATTTTGTGAATCTAATATCATTCTATGTATTTAGATATATGACCTGCACAAGCTTGGGTCTTTGGATAACGGTGATGAACTGTTAGCTTTAGCATCTGGGTCAGATCATTTGTCAACATTTTACCAAGGTTGTATAGTCAATGGTGTTCGATTTATTGCACACGATCGAGACAAAAAGCGCACCACACAGAATAGTGGAGTGTCGGCTGCCGGAACCGAAGGTTTTAATTTTTACGGCACGCTTGAAGAAGTGGTGATACTTTCTTTCACTGGTGCATATTCAGTGGCATTATTTCGGTGCAAATGGTTTAATACAAATCCAAGAATGAAGAAAACAGTCATTGAAAATAATGTCACTAGTATAAACGTCAATGGCGAATGGTACAAAGATGAGCCGTACATACTTGCTACTCAAGCTAAGCAAGTTTTCTATCTCGATGATTTACTTAGAGGTCTTGATTGGAAAGTTGTAGAAGATGTGAATCATCGACAGATTTGGGACATTAAGGACAATTCTGATGAGGTTAATGATGTTATTGATGTTGTATATGAAACAAGTTCATCAAATTTTTTGTTGACTGTGGACCTCGGAGAGTTGATTATGCAATCTGATCAACCTGCTGCATATGTTGGAGCTGATGAAGATGGTGACGACGAAGTTGATATGTCAGAACATGAGGACATTGCAGATGCAGAAGATGAATTGGTTGTTGAACTTTGTGAAGATGAAAATGTTTCTCCGATTACTGATGGAAATGATAGTGATTACTCTGTTTAGTTTTTTTCTATTTGTGTAACAGAACTATGTATTTAAATATAATGAAGTGTTTTTTTGTAATTATAATATAAGATATTTGAGCTTTGTGAAGATGAAAATGTATCTCCGATTACTGATGGAAATGATAGTGATTACTCTGTTTAGTTTTTTTCTATTTGTGTAACAGAACTATGTATTTAAATATAATGAAGTGTTTTTTTGTAATTATAATATAAGATATTTGAGCTTTGTGAAGATGAAAATGTATCTCCGATTACTGATGGAAATGATAGTGATTACTCTGTTTAGTTTTTTTCTATTTGTGTAACAGAACTATGTATTTAAATATAATGAAGTTTTTTTTGTAATTATTATTATTATGAATTCAATGTGATATACTTCTCTTTAATGCTAATTACTAACTAATAAATTTTAAATTGAAGTATAATGTCAGCTGATATAGCTACTTATCATGGCGGAGATGGTGGGGGTCAAGACCCGCCAGATCCTTCTAGGGTACCAACATCTTGCGAGTCAGGTTAAATATTGCATATCAAAATTATTTTTAGAAATTATATTGTTAGATAAATATAACATCAATACTAATACTGATTATTGTTAATAAATTTTAAAGCCCCGTCGACGAGAAGAAAAGGTTGTGGCCCTGCTAGTAATAATGTTCTTGAAGAACGAAGGAAAAAAGCTGGGAAACCATTGGATCTAGAGCTTGATCCTGTGACCAACAAAGTGGTTGGGCAGGAGGATCAAGCTTTTATTCGCATGTTGGGAACTCTAGTTTCCATGTTGTGTCCGGGGCATTATTTGGATTTTGCTGATGTACCTCAACAGTTTAAGGATCAAGTGCTTGATCGTATGAGGGTAAAAAAATTACAAATCTTGTACTTTTCATTATTTAATTCCATTATTTACAAGTTATCTAATATTTTTTTTCCTAATGCAGTATTACTATAATATAGACGGTCATCCACAACGTGAGTCAGTTCTGGCAACTCTCAACAAGGAGATGGGGGAAAGATATCGCGAGAGAAAGAACTATAGACATAGACACTTCAAAAATCATTATGCTGGACCAGAAGATTTGGAGAATGTCCTCTCTAAGCCACCTAACCATTGCACTAAGGAGGCTTGGAAGCTTATTTGTGAAATGTTTTTGAGCGAAAGATTTTTGGCTCGTTCCGCTAAAAATCAAGTAAACAGAAGACAAATGAAGTATGTAACAACACAAGGCACAAAGTCGTTGGCAGCTAAGCGTCACGAATATGTAAGTGAAGATGTTAATTTAATTTTATAAAATAACACATTCTGAAACATTTTGTTTACATTTGTATAGGAGAACCCGAATGCGCATGTTGTTGATACCTGGAGGGATGCTCATATGAGAAAATCGACAAAATCTTTTGTCAATGAGGCAGCTCAACAAGATTATGTAAGTGTATATTATTGTTTTCTTGTTTCTAATGTTTATAATGTTTCTAATTTTTGTTTATAATGTTATCTTTATACAGGAAAAAATGGCGGCTGAGGTTGAGAGGTCACAGAATGAGAGGCAAAGTCAACAGCAGAGTGAGGCATCTCTAAATGTATCTGGTGTTGATTCGTCCCCGGTCGATCAATACGAGATACTAAGTAAAGTACTCGGGGAGAGATCTGACTACCAAAGAGGAGTGGGTTATAGGGCGAAAGGGAAGGCAAAAAAGACATCCTCTAGCTCTACAGATCAAAGTCAGTCCCAAGCAAATACTGCTGCTTCGCCTAATGAAGATATGAGAGTTATGGCTTTGCTGGTGAAGGCAATTCGTGAGACGTTTGAGACTTCGACAACTGTGCATCCCAGTAAACTGTATAACCCAATGTTTGACAGTTTTCTGCAGAGGCATTTGCCACCACAATCCGAAGGTGCTTCGTCTTCTCAGTCTCCATCACAGCAGTATCAGCCTCCTTCACAGCAGTATCAGACTCCTTCACAGCAGCAGTTCCAGCCTCCTTCACAGTATCCGCCGCAGCAGCTGTACCAGCCTCATCCAATGTATCCGCCACATATGTCGTCGCAACAACCTCCTCAGTATCAAAACCAATACATATTTGGACCCCATTCTCAGTCTCCTCCACAATATTTTAGTTTTACCGATTTTCCAGGAGGATCGATGCAGCCTCCGCCACAGCCACAGCCTCGAGATCTGTTTGGGGACCTCACGCTCGGACGATCATCACAACCACCATATATTCCTTCACAGCCACCGCCACGGCCGCCACAGCCACCGCCATCGTCACAGCCATCGTCCTCACAGCCAGACCAAAATGTTGAAGATGAGGACAATTTTAATATTAATCTTAATGATTTTCTTTAGTTACTAGTTTATATATTTGGACTGAATTAATACTTTATTTATTTTTAATGACTATAGTGATATTTAATAGGTTGATAAATATTAAAACTATTTATATTAATTTTAATGTTAGTTATGTTTAAATTAATTAAATGTTTATTTTTATTAAATTATATTATAAATTATTTTTAAAAATAATTAAATTTAATAAATATTAATTTATTAATTTATTTAAAATTTAATTTAAAAAAAATTATAAATACAATAATAGCGGCGGACCCCGCGGCTAATACTAATGCATCGGACATAGTTATTAGCGGCGGGATCCGCCGCTAATAATTGATTATTAGCGGCGGGTGCGTCAGTCCGCCGCTAATAATCATTATTAACGACACCATTTTAGGCGCGGGGTATTAGCGGCGGAGGCCCGCCGCTACAGTATATTAGCAGCGAATGTGGCATTTATTAGCGGCGGAGTCCCCCGCCGCTAATAATAGAATTTGTTGTAGTGTGGTGCATGTTCACTAAAGATGTAAAAAGTGCTTTTTGTAGTAGTAATTGTACATTAGAATGAATGATACATGTCTAGTGTATAATATATATCTTTTGTTAAAACACACATATTTATAGGATCATAATATGAGTTAGAAAAATGCTTTATTAATTAGATTGAATTTATAGATAAAGATGATTAGTGATGATTTTATTTGTAATGATTTATAATAAATGCTATGAATTTTATAACACAAGTACCTACCTCCAACACAGCCAATTTGGGGTTGGTAATGGGACGGTGATGATGACAATGATACGTATGAATTTTTATATTAGGTTCATTTTCTATATTTTTTTTCTTCATACATGTATATATAATAGAGATAATTACGGTAAAAATATTAAATTTTTGTTAATAGCTTCACTTAAGTACTAATCCTTTTATTTTGACGGTAATATTATCAAATATTTATTAATAGTTGCACTTACGAATTCTTTCTTTTTGTCATGCCAATAATACCTAATATTTGTTAATTTTAAAAGTTAATTATTTCAAATATTCTTTGAATAATTTTTAAAATATAAAATTTTAAATTATTAAAATATAAAACATTAAATGGAAAAATTAGAAAGAATAAAAAATTGAATTTATATTTACGGGTAAATATTAATAGAGATTAAGTATTATTATTCTAAATATTCCTTAAATTATTTTGAAAAAATATATAAAATCAATTTTAAAATATAAAAGCATATAAAAAAACGAATAAAAATTAAAGAAATATAAAAATTTAGAAAAAAAAATGAATATATATTTAAGTGCCACTATTAATAGAGATTTAGTATTATTGTCATATATATATTTCTTAAATAGTTTTTATAAAATATATAAAATCAATTTTATTTATAACAAATAATTATTTTAAAAGATTTAGTACTCAACTACAATTATTAATAAAAATTTAATATTATTACCGTCAAAATATAAGATTTGGTACTTTAGTGAAACTATTTACAAAGATTTAATATTTTTGCTGTCTAAAAAAATAATATATAAGTAAATCCATTTGAAAATATTTGATATTTTTATCACAATTAACCTTATAAAATATATATATAGTAAATTATATGTACAATACGGTTAGACTAATAATGTGGATTTTCTGACCAGTTTTATTATATTATATGTTGAGTAATAAAAGCAAGTGATATAAATTCTAACATGAGATCATGAATAGAAATTCTCTGACTTAACTAGTTTTAGTATTTTTCTCTAAGTTGTCTCACTCTATCATCACTTAGAACTTTCTACTTCTTATATATTTAAAAGTTGTTTCATTACTTTCTTTTGAGGAATAATGCTAAAAAAGTTAGTTAAGTTTTATTTTTATTTTTTTTTAAAAAGAGAGAAAAAATTTCACCTATTTATAACAAATAAAGTGCATTAATAGACATGAATTTCACCATAGTACAATTAAAGAAAGATATCGTTGAGATAAACTAAAAATTTGATGAACTAATAATAGCTTTTTCATTAAAGATAATTAATCAACATTTATAAGAATGAAACATGTTGGAAAATACTAGATACTTAGTCTTTTAAAGCATCTCTAATGGAGTGCTAAAAAATTGGTGCAGTGCTATATCTAACACATCTTACGAAAAATATAACTCCAACGGTGTTCCAAAAAGTGTGCTAAATTTGGCTAATGCTAAAAGTTGTGCCGAATTTAGCACAAAATATAGTATGAGTCAATTTTGGCATATCAATAAATGCTACTTTTTTATTTACCATATTATCACTAATTATAATAATTGAGTAGTTGAGAATTAATGACCAACCATATATCATTTTTTTAATGACAAATTTCTTAGAGTACATAATTTTAATAATAAAAAATAATAAAAAAAAAATTAATTTTTGTATGTTCTTAATAAATATTAAATGAATTATTAATTTTTTTGTGTTAATTTGCATCTTGTGCATTATATCACAATTATAAATATTGAGCCAAATATAACATTAATTCATTTTTTTGTGCTAAACTTGGCACAAAATTTACATCTTGCATTAGAGATATTAGAGATGGTGTTATTAGAATTAGAGGGATTTTTTTTTTCTTCTTAATTGTCACAGTGGTTTTATTTAACAACCAAAAGACTTTGGGTAGCTAATAGCCAAAATGCAACCCCACCTCAAAGGTAATACTTTATTCATTAGCCAATGCAAATATATATATATGATTTATATATTGGTTAAATATTTTAATTTATTATGTCATTAGAAATGGAAATAAAACAATGTAACCAAATTCACCAACCCACTAAACATTTACCAAAATTATATTTTTTGGAAAATTAAAATTTTAAAAAAAAGTGGGGTGGTGGTTTATAATTATATTTGACTTCTTATTTTTAGATGATTGGATAATTGTATTGTGATATTGGAGAGGAGATTGAAAAAAGTAATCCAACAACTTAAATAATCTCATTAATACATGTAAAAACTTAATCACATTGAAAAATTTAGGAAAAATTAAAACTTTACATTTAATTTGGTTTCTCCCAATTTATTGTTAGAATTTATTTTTCTCTTATATCTAATCATACCACTCAATTTGATGATTATCTCTCAATTTATGACATAATAAAATATGGTCTCAAACCCAATAACCAAATTTACATTTGTAGCTATTATGACAAAACTACTGCCTCATGCACAAAATGTGTTCCTATAGAACTTGAAATGAGAACATCTTAAACCAAGTGATTTTGTTTTGGTCAAAAAAGAAATATGTCAATGTGATTTTATTGAGTGGTGTGAGTTGAATGCATAAAGTGGATTCATATATATTATATGAGTAATGATATGTGTACCCAAAATATGTACTCAAACATTACACACAGTGATTTTGTAAATTAGTGGGTCCCAGTTTTAATAAATATAATTAGTTAGGTTAAACTGTCATATCACTGTGTATAATATTTGAGTGTATATTTTAAGTGCACATATCATTACTCGTAATATATTGAAGTAAAAGAATTGCCAAATATGAGAAGATAAGATGTTTTGATTATAACATCACTCTTTTACCTTTGAACATATATTAATGTATTCATATATTAAGGTAAGTCGTTAATTAATGGATATGCAAAGAAGAAAAAAAAAAAAAACCTTTTTCAAAAATTAAAAAGAAATGGAAATAAAAAACTCATTACCTTACCCCAACTTGGACGATGGACACTATCTTTCGTCGAATGTGAACGTTAAAATAAATAAATAAAATTATGTCAATTAATTTACATTATTTTCTCTTTTGAAATAAAAACAGAAAAAGTCACTTAATTTGACCAGGAAAGAAGTTTAAAAAAAAAAACCGAAACAACAAAGAAACTGATGTCTCAACTCAACTAATGGCTTATCCACTTGGAAATTGGAAATTTTTACGGTAGATGCTTCAATAAAGAGAATTGCTAAGGAACATCCTTGACGTCCAACACCACAAATATGTAGTATATTGTTATTGGTGTAATCCAATATCGAGTTTTACTTATTTGAATTTAATAAGTATTATGAGATATCGCTAACTAATCATAGTTTGACACCTCATGTGGTGTTGGGTATCTTAAGGTGTCAAATAACAACACTCTTCAACAAAAGTCCTACCGGTAGTGTTTTTTTGTGTTCTCAACCTGTAAATAGTTTTCGGCGAAATTTTTTTTATGACCGTGTATATTGTAATTATTTAAAACATCTTGTAAATTTTTAAAAAATTCTGAATAATTTACGGTGTCGAAAATTAATTTAAAAACATGTTGCATGCTTCTAATTTTTTTTATGCGCATGAAAAATAACATATTTAAACCTAGTTTTTGACACAATAAATTATTCAAAATTTTCTAAAATTTTTACAAAATACTCTAAATAATTATAATAAAAAAATTACATCCGTCCAACAATCATAAATACAAAAGATTCCCACCCACCAATGAGTTGAGTCTTTTTTTTAAATCCCTACCAAAGATTACTCCTATCCTATTAGTTAAGTTTACCTTAGCCTCTCTTTTAACCTACGAGTTGTTTATTAAAATAATAATATTAATTTTATTATTATTATTTTATAATATTAAAAATAAAAAGAGTTTTAGAGAGAGAAAGTAGAGATAGAGAGAGAGAGAGCGCGGGGGTAGGTGTGAGATTGACCGAACCACCTACGCACACGTACCATCTCTATTCCACAAGACTTGTCTACTACTCTCTCACTCACTATATAAACCCTTCTCGACTGACTCTCCTTTCTCAGCTTGACGTTCCCTTCTCCAAGAGAACAACAAGCTGGTACAACCCAAAAACACATAACAAAATTCAAAAACGATTTTCGAAGATTAAATTCGAAAACCCATTCTTCTTTTTAGGCTTTTTTTTTGGGTGTGTTCTTCTTAATTTTAGATTCGGAGAATTCGGTATTCCGTTTTTGAATTCGGTTACAGACAGAGAAAGAGAGAGAAAACGAAAATGAAGGCCATAACGCCGCCCTCGACTAACAGTCTCAATCCGCTAATCCGGTTCTCTGTGGCGACCACCCGGCCCAGTATCGTACGGGTCTACCCGACCCGAATCTCGGTCCAATGCGCTTACCGTTCGGAATCCATGAGCTTCCCCAACGGCGTCGGATCTAGCCGAGCCGACTGGCAGAGCTCCTGCGCTATTTTAGCCAGCAAGGTTGTGAACCAAGAACAGCCGACGGAGAAGGCTGGTGGCGCCGACCATGTTGCCGCCGTGAACGGCCACAAGACTGCCATTGATCTAAATCTGGTTCCGATTGAGAAGGTCTGCGGGGACAACAGCGGCGGTAGTAACAACAACAACAGTAACAAGCCGGCATCGAAGCCGCTTACCATAACCGACTTGTCTCCGGCGCCGATGCACGGCGCGCAGCTCCGCGTGGCTTATCAGGGGGTTCCTGGCGCGTACTCGGAAGCGGCTGCTGGTAAAGCTTATCCGAACTGTGAAGCCATACCTTGTGACCAGTTCGAGGTGGCTTTTCAAGCGGTGGAGCTTTGGATCGCCGATCGAGCTGTTCTCCCTATTGAGAACTCCCTTGGTGGCTCGATTCACCGCAACTACGACCTCCTCCTCCGCCACCGCCTCCACATCGTCGGCGAGGTCCAGCTACCAGTTCACCACTGTCTTTTGGCCCTCCCTGGAGTCCGCAAGGAGTACTTGACGCGCGTGATCTCACACCCCCAGGCACTCGCTCAGTGCGAGCTCACCCTCACCAAGCTCGGCCTGAACGTGGCGCGTGAGGCAGTCGACGACACGGCAGGAGCTGCCGAGTACGTCGCCGCCAACAATCTGAGAGACACAGCAGCGATTGCTAGCGCACGCGCCGCCGATCTCTACGGCATGAACATCTTGGCGGACGGGATCCAGGACGATTCGAGCAACGTGACGAGGTTCGTGATGCTGGCTCGGGAGCCAATCATTCCGAGGACCGATCGGCCGTTCAAGACGAGCATCGTCTTCGCTCACGACAAGGGGACTTCGGTGCTGTTCAAGGTTCTCTCGGCGTTCGCTTTCAGGAACATCAGCCTGACCAAGATCGAGTCTCGACCACACCGGAACCGTCCGATTAGGCTGGTGGACGACGCCAACGTCGGGACGGCGAAGCATTTCGAGTACATGTTCTACGTGGATTTCGAAGCTTCAATGGCGGATGTTAGGGCTCAGAACGCCCTCGCTGAGGTTCAGGAGTTCACGTCGTTTTTGAGGGTCTTGGGGAGTTATCCAATGGACATGACGCCGTGGTGCCCGTCACGGGGAGATTAGCAAAACTCTCTCTCTTTCTTTTATCTTAATAAATTAAAAAAAAAAGAGTAAAAATTGTTATTATTATTATTATTATTTTGAACACCAAGAAAATTTAAATTAAATTTTCTTTACTCATTCTCTTTCTTTTTTTTCATTTTAATTTTGAGAATTTTTAATTCATATGTTGATCAGAAGAATCTTTCTGCAATTAAGCAGAAAAATTGGAAGTTGTTGCTTTTGGGGGTAAATATGATAAAAAAAATTAGTTGACAATGTCCATAAGAAATTTAGTGGTTGTTGCGTGTATGATTATGAAATATTGGAGAAAAAAAAATTGCAATTCTCTCTTACAAATCCATGTCTCTTAATCATCTTTATTTATTTTTTATTTATATGTAATTAGAAAAATATTTGGAAGACTTGGCTTGGGCTAATTATAATTAGGTTTGGAAAATTAATTATGCCCAAGTTAGATTTTTCTCAAATGTCAACTATATGTGTACCTTAATATTATTAGTTCATTAAAATTTGGTAATGGGTTGCTCTCACTCATATGAGACATTATTATTATTATTTAAAATAAGTCCAATTAATATTTGAAGAGATGGGCTTAAATCAAAAAAGTTTTTCATGATGAAGAGTTAGTGTTGATTTTACCTTTATATCTATTTATATTAATTTGCATAAATGGTATTGAAAACAAAAATCTAACGTTATATATTGAGGAAGATTCCATTTCTATGGTTGTGTAACTAGTTGTCTCTAGTGGATTGTATTAGGTGAGTTTTGCTTATAATTAAAGCTCTTTAGTCACCAATAATATCTTTTTTTCGAGAGTAATGATATTGACACTTAAAATATGCACTCAAATATTATACAATTTAGTTTAACCAATTATATTTATTAAAATTGAGATCTACTGTTTTAAAAAGCAGTGACACGTTACTGTGTGTAATGTTTTTGTGTATATTTTAGGTGCACATATCATTACTCTTTCTTCAAACGCTATAAACTCACTTGAAATATATTTTTTTTAATATATATACAATTATTTTTTATGGGGTTTTATTTGATTTTTTGTATTGGTATTTTTGTTTCTTGCAATTGTGCAACTTTTCAAGGGCAAAACAAAAGGTAGTTTTCAGCTTTCACAAGATTGGTTTATTAAATGATATTTTGCATATTTTGGGTTGATGAAAGCAACAATCTTGCTCTTTCCTTCACTAATGGAGACATACATGGTGATGGTCCCCCACAACACAATGCATTAAATCATTTTTAGGTATCTTTATTATGTTGACATAATTCCATATTGTTAAATGTGTTTTTTTTTTTTACTTTTTGTTCCTTTAATACCCCTTATATTTAAAATATTTGGGATTTGCAGTATTATTTTATTTGTTTCAATTTTTGTACTCGAGTGAAAATATCACATATGTAAAGTGTGTAGGTACATTCAACGATACATAAGAGTGTGAATTACTCAACTCATCACCAATTAATTTTAAGATAGAATCTTATGCTTCTTACCATACACCTCATTCTACTTCTAAACTCATATTCCACATTCTAACATAGTATCGCGAGCCACTTGTGATCGAAAATATCTCACATGGAAAGTGTGTTGGTACATTCAACAATACATAAGAGCATGAGTTACCCCACTCATCACTAATTGGTTTTGAGTTTGAACCCTATGCTTCTTACCGTGCACCTCATTCTACTAATAAACTCATATTCCACGTTCTAACAAGTAGTGATATGTGCACACAAAATATATATCAAAATATTATACACGATGACACGAGTGCATGAAATAAGAAAAGGATTCGAAACTTTAATTAGGATGATGAACAATTTATTAATTTTTTTTAAATTTAGTAAAGAACTAAAATACTATATTTTTTTTCTCAATTTTAAGGAATTTTTCCATGCTAACAAATTGAGAGGGAGCTCTCATGTTGCTGAGTACATGTCCTTAAACATTCCATGGTCACAACTACTTTTCATGACTCATATCACTATATGATTTTCTTTAGTTTTCTTGTTGTTTAAATTAATACTAAAAAAAAAGTTTGGGACATTCTACAAGTTAGAGATAAAATTGAGTTCAATTATTGTTTTTTTTTCTTCCTTTCTTATAAAATTATTCACTTTCACCCATTTAGTTGGATGAAAATAAAAAAATTTATAGGTTTAAAATCATTGAAACCACAATATAATTTAGCACTAATTTCAAATTCCAATGTCATTTTTTCTCATAATTACAATGATCACAGAAGAAAGATATTTACCATCTGATTTTATTATAGTGGACATAGAAAGAAAATAAAATAGAATTATTTATTTTTATTTTTTTACTTTTTGTATAATATATATATTTTTAATATGTTGCTAATGTTTATTTATTTATTCCTTATTATTGATTGAACGGATCGTTTGAGACATCGTGGAGGCATGAGTCACATGCTACTTGTTTATACAAAAATATAAATATATATATTTTGTGACTAATTAATTAAATGATTTTATTTAAATAAAGAAATAACAAATATGTAGTAATTAATGTTAAAAGGGTACAATTTTTTTGGGATTTTGTCCAACCAAAATGATACTTACTACATAGATTTTGGAGTGTGGTTATGAACTTATGAGTGTCATATATTAATAATTATTTTAAATCTTTAACTTATCTTTTTTTTAAAACACAAACTTTGTAATACATTTTTCAATAGTATTATTAGGTGTCCAACACCACATAAAGTGATTTTTTATAATTGGTTAGCGATGTTTCATATTTATTATTAAATTAAATTTTGTGGGTCCTACTATTGAATTGAACCAATAACAGTGTGCCAATTTTATATAGTGTTGGACACCACTAATGTTCTTAATATTTATATTTTTTTCGAGATCAATGCGTATATGGTAATAAGTATATAATTATTTAAATAATATATATAATATTTTTTTTTTGAAGAGTCAAATGTGACCACCCTTATGATTGGCACGAATATATTATAATGTCACTTTTATTTTTATTTTCAGTAGTATACCTCATTATTACATATCATGAACACACATGGTATGGTCATATGATTTGATTTTTAAAATATTAATTTAAAAAAAAAAAAAAATTGGGCATAGAAAATTAGAAATTAATATTTCTTAAATTGGGTTTTGTGGCTCTATATTTATGATGTCAATTTATGTGGACAGTGTTTGAAAGGGGGTAGGGCTACCTAGCTGTATTTTATTTTTAATTTTTTAACATAATTAATTATTATTTATTTATTTTCAACCCTAGCTAGATATTATTTCATGTCATAACACAACAAACCAACCTTTGTGAAAACCAAGTTAGGACATCACGTGCTACCTTCTTCTTCTAATGTTTTCGAAGTTAACTTTGCCGTAGATTGAGATGACAAAGCACGTGAGGCTATATATTATGTATAATAAGTAAAGCAATAGATACCTAACTTTTACAATTAATAATCAACCTTAATTCTTAATTACTCTATCATTTTAAAGAGTAATGTCACGTTTAGTTTGAGAGAATAAAAATAGAAGAATATGAATGGAAATGAGGAAATGAATATGAATGGAATTAAATAAAAATTAATATTAATAAAAAAATTATTAAATTTTTTTAATTATGTATTAGAATAGTCTTTCCTCTCATTTTTAAATGGAATAGTCATTCCACCAAAATGCTGAAAAAACTATTCAATTGGAATGATATTATAATAATCTAAAATGCAACCAAACAAAGGAATAGAATAAAAACTGATTCATTTTCATTCCATTCCATTACCCAAAACCCAACATCACCTAAGATTTTTATTGTGAGAATAGCTAAAACAAGTTTAAGAATGAATGGTTAAAACTCAAAGAATTAAACAACTCAAGTAATAATAAAATAAAAGTAACAAACCATAATTACATATATAGTTTAGTTATTAAAAATGACATGTAGTAAATACTACATATTTTTAGCATCAAGCACTAATATAAATAAATTTTATAACATTAAATATTGTTCGACATCATATGTGTTTTTTTAGCCTTATTTTTATGAGAATATATCAAAGTATAGTGTTTCACATGAAAAATATTTGAGAATATTAAACTATTTATAAGAGTTTGAGTTATTCCATTATCATTAATTGATTTTTAAAAAGAAAATTCATGATTCTTAATATGTTATCAAGAGTCTAATAACATTATTTTTTTTCTTCCAAATATCAAGTCAAAATATTAAGTCCTTTGAGATTCACTTGTGATATGGGTTTAAAATTAGGGAGCAAAAATAGTGATCATTTTGAAAGAGAATATTGGAAAATAATGTCCCACGTAGAAAAAGTTCACTTATTATCAATTAATTTTAAAGATGAAATCAAAACTCTTAATATTGATGAGCAAAGTCATGTACAAATAAACTTTCACATAAACTTTCACATGTACTCAAAGTTTACTTCTTGAATATAGACAGTAGCCTGATTATTATTTTTATATAAAAAAACAATTTATATTACAAAACATAAAAGGAAAATGTAAATGTTAAGTGACAATAATATATATATATATATATATTAGGTAAGAGCAAGCATTTACTTAATTTTATTTAAAAAAAATGTATTAATTTATATTTTTTTAGTTTTAGATATAAATTTTAAATAAATAAACTATATCATACATTATATGAAAAACATATATATATATACATATATATAAATTATATTAAAATATTGTTTATAGTTTTAGAAAAATAAAAAATATGATAATATTTTTTTAAATAAAAAACCGATAAAACCAATAATTTGTTATATACACACTTTTTATATATACAAATATGGTGTATTCTAGTTTTGAATTTTAATATTTTTTTTTATAATTTTCATTTAGAAAAAATGCTTATGAATTTCAATCTAATAAATATTAAAACTATGAATTGAAAAAGTTTATTTGATCAAATTTTATTTATTCAATTTAAAAGAATTTAAAGCGAACAAAAAGTTAAATATAAATGCATAATATTTAATTCATGACCAGAGCAATTAAAATAAGTAAATTCTCATTAAAAAAAGTTAAATGAAAAAATAAGAAAAATTATATATTTATGCCTTATTTTACTATTACATATGTTTAAATAAACAAAATAAGTTGACAAAATAAATAATTAATAAAAGAAATAGAAGAATATATTTAAGCACATAAAAACAATTCGATTATAATTTTGAAAACATAATTGATTATTATAGCTCATTTATTATGCATTAAATCATTAAATCATTTTTAGGTATCTTTATTATGTTGACATAATTCCATATTGTTAAATGTGCTTTTTTTATTACTTTTTGTTCCTTTAATACCCCTTATATTAAAATATTTCGTATTTGCAGTACTATTTTATTTGTTTCAATTTTTGTCCTCGAGTAAAAATATCCCACATGCGAAGTATGTAGGTACATTCAACAATACATAAGAGTGTGAGTTACTCCACTTATCACCAAATGATTTTGAGATGGAACCATATGCTTCTTACTATGCATCTCATTCTACTTCTAAACTCATATTCTACATTTTCGATCCAAATCCAAAATCGGTCCAAAAAGATAACCAAAAGAGTCACTTGTGATTCAGGGACAGTGAGTCAAAGACCCAATTGTGATCGAGTCGTCCAAGATTGATGAGCAAAAATAGTCACCATCTTGAAGGGGATGTTAGGGAAAATATCTCACATGGAGAGTGTGGAGGTATATTCAACAATACATAAGAACATGAGTTACTCCACTTATCACCAATTGGTTTTGAGATTGAACCATATGCTTATTACCGTGCACATCATTCTACTCCTAAACTCATATTTCACGTTCTAACAAGTACTGATATGTGCACACAAAATATGTATCAAAATATTATACACGATGACACTCGTGCATGAAATAAGAAACGGGTTCAGATCTTTAATTAGGATGATGAACAATTTATTAATTTATTTTAAATTTAGAAAATACCTAAAATACTATTTTTTTTCTTCTCAATTTTAAGGATTTTTTCCATAATAACAAATTGAGAGGGGGCTCTCATGTTGCTCAGTACATGTCCTTACATTCAATTCAATGGTCACATATGACTATATGATTTTCTTTAGTTTTCTTGTTGTTTAAATTAATACCCAAAAAAAAAAATTGGGACATTGTACAAGTTAGAGATAAAAATGAGTTGAATTATTATTGTTTTTAAAAAAAAATAAATAAAAGGTTCGAGTTTTTTTTTTCTTCCTTTCTTATAAAATTATTCATTTTCACCGATCTAGTTGGATGAAAATAAAAAAAATTTGCCAAAAGATTCTAAATCCTAAGATAGGTTTAAAATCATTGAAACCACAATATAATTTAGCACTAATTTCAAATTCCAATGTCATTTTTTCTCATAATTACAATGATCACAGAAGAAATATATTTACCATCTGATTTTATTATAGTGGACATAAAAAGAAAAGAAAATAGAATTATTTATTATTTTTTTCATTTTTGTATAATATATATATATTTTTTAATATGTTGCTAATGTTTATTTATTTATTCCTTATTTTAGATTGAACGGATCGTTTGAGACATCGTGGAGGCATGAGTCACATGCTATTTGCTACTTGTTTATACAATTGTTATATATATATATATATATATATATATATTGTGACCAATTAATTACATGATTTTATTTAAATAAAAATAAAATATCAAATGTGTAGTAATTAATGTTAAAAGGGTACAATTTTTTGGGGATTTTGTCCAACCAAAACGATACTTGCTACATGGATTTTGGAGTGTGGTTATGAACTTATGAGTGTTATATATTAATTATTTGGCATATCTGTTTTTTGTAAAATATTATTTTGGTACTATATGTTTACAATAATGCTTATTTGGTATTCTGTATTTTTAAATCGTACATATTTAGTACCTTGTATTATTAAACCGTACATATTTGATACCCTAAATTTAAATTTAATTAATAAAATTTTACAAATTTAATCAAAATGCTCTCAATTATATAAGTTTCAAATTTATATTTAATTACATATAACTGATCACAGTTTTGTCATATTAACAAAATTTTATCTAACAAATCCAAATCTAAGGTACCAAATATGTATAATTTTAAAATACAAACTAAAATAATTTCCCTTATTTTAAATTCTTATCTTTTTTGAAAACACAAACTTTGTAATACATTTTTTTCAAAGTCAATGTGTATATGGTAATTGGTATATAATTATTTAAATAATATATATAATTTTTTCAATGAGTCAAATGTGACCACCCTATGATTGGCACGAATATATTATAATGTCACTTTTATTTTTATTTTTCAGTAGTATACCTCATTATTACATATCATCAACACATATGGTATGGTCATATGATTTGGTTTTTAAAATATTAAATTTAAAAAAAAATAAATAAATTGGGCATAGAAAATTAGAAATGAATATTTCTTAAATTGGGTTTTGTGGCTCTATATTTAATATGTCAATTTATGTGGACAGTGTTTGAAAGGAGGTAGGGCTACCTAGCTGTATTTTATTTTTAATTTTTTTAAATAATTAATTATTATTTATTTATTTTCAACCCTAGCTAGATATTATTTCATGTCATAACACAACAAACCAACCTTTGTGAAAACCAAGTTAGGACATCACGTGCTACCTTCTTCTTCTAAGTTAACTTAGGCGTAGATTGAGATGATAAAGCACGTGAGGCTATATACTATGTATAATAAGTAAAGCAATAGATACCCAATTTTTACAATTAATAACCAACCTTAATTTTTAATTACTCTATCTTTTTAAAATGTAATGTCACGTTTAGTTTAAGAGAATGAAAATGTAAGAATATGAATGGAAATGAGAAAATGAATAGGAATGAAATTAAATAAAAATTAATATTAATAAAAAAATTGATAAAAAAATTATTAAATTTTTTCAATCATGTATTAGAATGGTCTTTATTTTTATTTTCAAATGGAATAATCATTACACCAAAATGATAAAAAAACTATTCAATTGGAATGACATTTTAATAATCTAAAATGCAACCGAACAAATGAATGAAATAAAAATTGATTCATTTTCAATTCATTCTATTCTATTACCCCAAACCAAACATCACCTAAAAATTTTATTGTGAGAATAGCAAAAACGAATTTAAGAATGAATGGCTAAATCTCAAAGAATCAAACAACTCAAGTAATAATAAAATAAAAGTAATAACAAACCATAATTACATATATAGTTTAGTCATTGAAAATGACATATAGTATGAATTTTATAACATTAAATATTGGCCGACACCATATATGTTTTTTTAGCCAAATTTTTATGAGAATATATTAGACTATAGTGTTTCATGTGGAAAATGAGCGAGAATATTAAACTATTTATAATAGTTTGAGTTATTCCACTTATCATTATTTGGTTTCTAAAATGAAAATTCATGATTCTTAATATGTTATCAAGAGTCTAATAACATTATTTTTTTTTTCCAAATATCAAGTCAAAATATTAAGTCCTTTGAGATTCACTTGTGATATGGGTTTAAAATTAGTGAGAGCAAAAATAGTGGTCATTTTGAAAAAGAATATTGGAAAATAGTGTCCCATAGACAAAAAATTACTTCACTTATTATCAATTAGTTTGAAGATAAAATCACAACTCTTAATATTGATGAGCATAGTATATACAAATAAACTTTCACATGTACTCAAAGTTTACTTCTTGAATATAGACAGTAGCTTGATTATTATTTTTATAAAAAAAAACCAATTTGTATTACAAAACATAAAAGGAAAATGTAAATGTTAAGTGACAATAATAGAAATATATATGTGTATATATTATAGGTAAGAGCAAGTATTTACTTAGTTTTATTTAAAAAATGTATTAATTTATATATTTTTTAATTTGAGATATAAATTTTAAATAGATAAACAATATTATACATAATACGACAAATATATATATATACATATATATAAATTATATTAAAATATTGTCTATAGTTTTAGAAAAATAAAAAATAAGATCATTTTTTTAAAATAAAAAACTGTTAAAACTAAGTATTTGTTATATACACAAATGTGGTGTATTCTAGTTTTAAATTTTAATATTTTTTTTATAATTTTCATTTAGAAAAAATGCTTATGAATTGAAAAAGTTTATTTGATCAAATTTTATTTATTCAATTTAAAAAAATTTAAAGCGAACAAAAAGTTATATATAAATGTACAATTTTTAATTCATGGCTAGAGCAATTAAAATAAGTAAATTCTCATTAAAAAAGTTAAATGGAAAAATAAGAAAATATATATATATTTATGTCTTATTTTACTATTACATATATATTTAAATAAACAAAATAAGTTGACAAAATAAATAATTAATAAAAGAAAGAGAAGAATATATTAGGCACATAAAAAAATTCGGTTATAATTTTGAAAACATAATTGATTATTATAGCTCATTTATTATTTTTATTTTTAATTTATTTACATTATTTATATGGTTTTATTACTTTTTATTTTAATATTTTTTTTTATCTTATTAAGATAACTTTCAAACTAACGGTATTAGAAAACAATAAAAATTATTAAATCTAACGTAAAACAACAATTTCTGTTAAACTCACATTTATAATATATAAAGATATATTTATATATATATATTCTTCTCTTCTTTTCAAACAAAACAATTCATCCATTCTCCATTTCTCACTCCACACTATTCCATCCCTCTATAATTTAACGGTTAGTATTTGTAATGTCATACTAAAACCGGTCCGTTACAGTGTGTGTTTAAAATAGTGCTTAACTCTGTTGACGCCGTTTTTCGTCAACAGATAAAAGAAGAGAGCACGTAAACAATTAAAGACAATGGCCAAAAGAAACAAACGAATCAAACACACGGTTTTTTACGTGGTTCAGCAGTTAAATCTGCCTAGTCCACGAGTCTCTGTTATTAACCTCAAGATTATCTCTGAACAATTCTTTAGCATGAATTCTCCAGAGTTTTCTCTCAAGGATCAGAATTTCGGTCCTTTACAATGGTGCATGGCTTCTCTATTTATAGAGAAGGATGCAGAATACTATCCCACATATTTTGGGTAGTTACTCTTTTGTGAATAAAAATAAATGGCTTTAAATGCCAATAATCAGATATAAAAGGAAACGTCCCCCAAAGATCAGGGGGCGTATAACTGAATAAATAATATCCCACAATTCTTGGGGATTTACATCAATTAATGAGGGTTACATCTCATAGTTATAATACTTGTAGATATTCAAGGTGATTATAACGTATCTTCAAGGCTCCAGCATTTCAGGTTTCATGTCATTGTGCGAGCCACTGACATCTCCCGAGCTAACGTTGCTTTCGAGATGGGATATCGAGCTCAAGACCCATGCTCCGAAGTTCCTGAAGATGAAGGTGTTCTCGGAGCTACCTTTCGAGATCGAAATCATTTCGAGATCACCGCATTCGACATCATATATCATACTTTACAGGCTCGACTTACAATCCTAGATCACTCTAATCCTCACGAGACCATTTGCTGCGAACTCAGCTTTCGAGGTCATATTTACTATGGCTCGAAATCTGGGTATAACAAACTCATTAAGTAAGTTATTTGGACTTAAACATGTGATTAAAGTTAACTAATAGTTAAGTATTCAAAAATTTGGTAAAAAAAGTAATTCTTTTCATTAAAAAGTTTAAGTTTTATACACGGGATCCCCAAAAAGAGTTTATAAATTGGATATCAAAATGAACAAAGTACAAAGGTGGCTGCCCTAAATGGCAAAACAAAATGAAACCTTAGTTCCTCAAGAGAAATCCCGGCCGTGGTGGTCGAGCTGGCTGCATATGTACACACCGCCCCTAAAGCTCTCCAACTCATGGTTGGTCCAGCTTCTTTATGCCCTTACCTGCACCACATAGCACTCGTGAGCCAAGACCCAGCAAGAAAACTCAAATGAGGAGAAACAGTTAACCAATAGAATATAACTCATAGATAACAGGCTTAGCAGTTATAATCAACTTAACCAAACAATCACTTCATTTATGCGGCCGCGCTCCTAAAGTAGCCTAGTCATAACGGCCTGCATTCCATACATGTTATTGCCGACCACGGATTATAAGCTGAGCTTTCTTGACAAATACAAATAGACATGTATTTCAGGTATAACACAATTAAACACAGTCCAAAGACATTCATATTACACATGCATTCAAAGTGTGATTATAACCACGTTCAATAATCGCAGCCAATGCCCTAATCTCAGTGTAGGTGCGGTTTTCTTACCTCAAGTCATGCGCGAACGGTGAAACGACCCTGAGCGCGATTCTTGTCCCGAGCCTTGTGGAAACCCCAGTCACAGTGTAAGTACACACTTATCAGAACTCAACTCTAAATTCCGAGTTCCAATCAAAACCCTAACTCTTGAAACCATTATTCCCAATTAACGAGGTACTAGGAACGTCCCCCGAGCCCCCAAGTGGGCTCCCAAAATAGATTTTCGAGATCCCGAGCCTTAATCCCAATATTAAGAAAACCATGACTACAGGGCACCTGGTGCGGTCGTGCCCACATAAACTTTGGGTTTTTGGGGCATTGTCGTGGTCGCGTTCTTCCTAGAGTGATCACGCCCCTAGTCTCAGAACCACAATCCCCACCAAAATTATTTGGTTCCTCGCGCTAGGTCGCTAGAAACCCAAACATTGCCCAAAACTAAAGTGTTCTTCCTTAAACTTCAAACCCACGATTTCCCTGCATAACCAGACCCAGAAATCGACCTAAGGCAGCTTTTTCATCAGATTTGTGACCACAAAACACCTCATATCACTTAGATAATCTTAACCCAACATCATTTAACCACAAAAACGCACTTAAAACCCAACTGAACATAATTTGCCACAATTGAGTTTCAAACTCAACTTAAGCTCCAAAATTCGAATTTCAAACCACAAAACTATCATTTAGTATGCATTATGCTTACTCAAATCAACTAGGACCATTACTTACAAAGATTAGACAAGAATACTCTAAAATAGCTCAAGAAAAAACAAGCGAAGTTTACCTCAGACATGGAATTCGAACTCCTCTTGATTATTAATGACCCTAATTGTTGCTAACTCACCTCCTTGAGCTCAAAATCCTTCCTAGAATCCTCAAAATTAAAGAGATTTGATCTTAGCTTCCCCAAGTTTCTAATGCTTAGTTGTGCTTGAAGAAGAAAACTAGAAGAAGCTAGAGGAAGTGAACAAGCTAGAACGTATGGGAAGGCTGCCAACACTTAGTAGATTTTTCACTACTTTTGGGCTCAAAAGACCATTTTGCCCCTCCCACCAGGACCTTTCTTAACAAACATCAAGAACATTTTAGTCTTTTTGCTTAAAACTCTAATTACACCTCAAATTATATCTCTTATAAGCGCCTGACCTACATTAGCTTCGTCCCATCTACTTAATATCTTTGGTTTTAATTTTTTTTACATATTTTTTCCATATATGGATAGGTTGAATATTTAATATAACACATAAAATCTACACAACTTTTTAAACAATGAAAATATCATAAAATTAAGACTAGCCATTGAATCAACTTGCTATAATTTATTTTATAATATGTGAAAAAAATTAAGTAAAAATATAGTTATTTTTCTTTTTTATGTTTTATTCTCATTAATTTGTATGAATGCATTTCCTTTCTATATATATATATATCTATAAAATTAATTTGGAAATATGACTTATTATCATCAATATATATATATAATTAATTAATTAATTTAAACCAATTAAAGCATTTTTTTTTAACATTTTGACAAAATAGGGTGTCAAAAAATTAATTTTTAAAATAAATGGTCCGAACGAGTGATCGACTAAAATACATGATTAAAACTTGGTGTAAACCCTTACACAAAACATAAATTATATATATAATTTAGACTTGTTATAAATATTTTTTAACCTTTTGACAAAATATGAGATCTAAAATTTAATTTTTAAAAATAAATAGTCAAAATAGGTATTTGGCCAAACTACAAGACTCAAATAATTGTTCTACTTATTCTTATTTTTAACTTTTTTCACAAAACACTGGCCGGTCTAAAAGTATTCATCATTTTAAAAAATAAAAGTTCCAACGAGTATTTGGCCAAAATTACCCTCACACAAAAAATAAATTTCTTTATATATAATTGAGATATTTTATACAAGACACCTCTATGTGTTCATATAAAGATTATGTTGTATCAATAAAGTGAAAATGATTCTCTATTCTCAAAAAAAAAAAATTAAAAATATATATATTTTAATTATTACAAAAAATTGTGCGAATGATAATTATGTTTTTTTTAGTATTCTAATATTTTTCGTATAAAAGCATATGTTCGGGTATTGCTCCTAGCCTCTATCACGGGAAAATAGATTCTATATCCACAACTTTTTTAAGGCAAATTAATATTAATTTTGAAGTAGACATTGTGTCAAAAAAAATTGTGAAGTAGACATGTGTCAAATTTTTGTATACCCAAACTTTAAAAAAAAGTGAAAATAAAAAAAAAATTTAAAAATTTATTGCTTTAAAATAATTTAAGTCTAAATATTTTTGGTTTGACATACTTTGGTATATATATATATTTTGAATAATTTAATTACCTAAATATTTTTAGTTATACATATTCTTGACACTATTTTAGTATTGATGGAGTTTAAATAATTTAATTAATTGTTGAAGATCTCTATAATTATAAAAAGAGAATTGCTAAGGGGTACTACTGGTATCCAACACCACAAGGAAATGACATCTGCTATTGGTACAACCTAATTTCAAGTCCCACATATTTGAATTTAATAAGTATTATGAGGTATCGTTAATCAATCATAAGATGTCACCTCATACGATATTTGACACTTTAAAATGTAAAATAACAATACTCTTATAAAAATCTACAAGTTTTTTTTTCTTTTTCCAAAAGACAAATACTTGAAAATTTTGTACATTTAATAACTTAAAATTGATATATATTTTTTCCTTAAAAAAAAAGCTCGTAATGATCAAATGAAATAATTTTTTTTTAAAAATAAGAGTAATATTCTTCATATACCCTACCTTATTTTAGGATAATCCTCTCAAATGAACACATCATAACCAACTCAAGTGTAGGTGAAGAAAATTTCTACTTTTTAAAACTTGTTGGGTAGTGAAAGTTTCGCTTAATCCATTATCAAATATCTAAATTAATTTAATCATGTAAATTAATGGTTAGTTGGGGCTTAGTTGTTAATGTTAGTATTTTTTTGTTGGGGGGCTACTTTTTAATCTTATCATAAAAAAATTGTTGAAATTATGAACTTTATAGAATTATTATTTGTTAAAATTAAAAATATATATATAGTGTCATTTTAAAATAAAATTCAATTTTTAGGAAAAAGTTGAGATTTATTTGTTTTTTTCTTTCTTTCTAGAATTATGTCATTAAAAAATATATGCAAAAATAGTCGACGTTATTAGTGCCATATTGATGGTAAATTATTATGTAGCTACACATTTTATATTTTATTATTCTTTGTTAGAGCACTCGCAATGATTATTGTAAAATAAAGTTTTCTTCAAAATATATAAAAATGTATATTAAAAAAATATTTAACCAAATTTGTATTCTACAAAATTTTATATTTTGCTATATAGTACTTTCTATACATTTATAAAACACTATTTATTCTTTTTTATTTTATATAAAAAATAATTAATCAATTTCCCACTCCTTATCTTCCTCCTCTCTCGTACACTTATAGTTGATGTGTGATATATCTCTTCTATATAAAAAATGTGGAGATAACGAATTTTTTTTGTTTTCACAGTTTTTTTATTTTTTTCGTTAACTTTAACAAAATATTATTATATTTAATAGAATATTTTTATATTTAACGGTAGATTGTAAACATAACTTAAACTTAAATAAATAAATAATTAAAAAATAAAAAAAATTATTTTTTTAGATATTTTACAATGATAATTATTTAAAAATAATAAAATTATACATTTTATAACTTAAATAAAATTTAATTAAACTTAAACTTCACGTGTTAGAATAATATCATATTAAATGTATAATATAATATAATCTACTATCAACTAGTAACAAATTTAAACTTAAAATCCACGTATAATATTAATATTATATTAAACATAAAATATATAATGTCTTGTTCTCACTGTCAAATTTAAAATCTAGAACAAACATAAACTTAAACAAAAATTAATTAATTAATTAAAATATATTATTTTATGATAATTTAAATAATTAAATCATATTTATTTAAAAATAATAACGGCATGCATATCATTTTTTTTATCTTATAAATTTGTGTAATAGTTTGTTTTTTATCAAGTGATTGAAGTTTTTTCTTCATCAAATGACATTACGAGATATATTATAAATTAAAAATAGTTTGTGCATGTATACTACTGTCTAGACTATGACTTTTTCAATTCTTATTTTATTTCTATTAGTAATTTCTTTTTAATATTGTTGTAATTTATATATATATATGTCATATAGCCATGTAAATATATATCTATGTCAATGTTGTGTTTAAATGTCATATATGTAGAGATTATTTATATAAATATTTGTATATAGTATAGAAATATAATTCATTCTATTATATATATATAAAAACAGTGAACTCATTTTTATTAAAATTAACAATATTTACAACTTTAAAACTAAGTAAATGTGTACTGCACGTTGTTTCTACTTAGTATATTATAAAAGTCGTTATGTAAAATGAAAAAAAAATGACGAAATATTTTAAAATAAAAAAATAAAGAAATTCCATTGATAATGCTCTTAGTATTAAAGACTTGGAAATTAATGTGCTTTATCATAGTGTGGTCTTCTCTAAATATGGTATAATCAATAGTTTTGCTTTTCATTTTATATCTCAGCATCATCAATATTGAGAGCTAATGACAACTAATTATTGCATAGTGTTATATATATATATATTTATATATATATATATATATAAATGTTGAGTACTAGGATCGTTATTTTACATAGTTGAAAGTGATGATGTGAAAATGAAATTTTGGTTGATTTTAATTTGCATTTAATTAAGAGAAAGAAAGAGAGTGATACCAACACTTGAATTGTAGTGGGTAAAGTAAGTACTTCTTGAAGTAAATGTATATATATATATATATATATATATATATAAGTACTAATCAAACTAATTATAAGGCCATCCATCCATGGTGGTAGTTGAAGAAACCCTTTTAGGCATGCTCTCTCACCAACCAAACCAAGTTATGAGAGAAAGCTTATTATCACTCCTTTTCTTAGGTCTAATTTCAAGCTTATTACCTTTGATTGTGAACAAGTCAACTTTTCCTCAAACTACTAATCATATATATATATATAGTGCTCTTTGATTTGTACTCCTTTCATTCCCACCAACCAATGGTTTGAAAACCATGTCAAAGCCCTCTAATTAATATTTCAACTAAAGATAATTTCTTATCTTAATTTAACCTAACCCCATCTTTAATAGTATCAATAAAATAATTAAACAAAATAAATAATAATAATTAAACATATTCGATCTTATCCTTATACAAAAAGAACCCACTTTGATCTAAGTAATATATACACAAGGGACATCCATGTTAATTCAAGAGATCTTGATAAATTGATTGAAATACCACACATGAACTAGTTTAAAGGAACTACAATACACCTATTCATGGTTAAAACATTAACACACTAATTTTTCACCTTTGATATTACTAGTTAAAACATTATTACTTTTTAGACATGTATAAATTACTAGTTCAACCAATAGTAATTAATGACATTGATATTAAGCCAAATATTATTATAGTATGAAAAGGGAAAAAGAGTAGTGATTTGAAATTATACTCGATAGGGTTGGAGAAAAATAATATATATATATATATTAATAATTCATGATTATATATTTATATATATTAGAAAAGGGTTAGGAAAGAAGAATAGGGTTTGGTGAGGAATGCATATTGGGAAGAGGTAGGTGAAAATTGGGGTTTGCCGAGTAGTAGTTGTTGAGAGCTACTACTAATGCCTTTTCACACACTATAAATATAAATATATATATATATATAAATATATACTATTATTATTATATATAATTAAATATACATTAATTATGATTATGTAATAATTATATGACGCTTTCCTAACCTTTGCCTGACGCAGCATATAATAAGTTGGCATTTCCACCCTAATGGTCTTTGTTTGTTCAATCAATTACTATAATTATATCATTTCATTTGTGTTCATTTTTTTTTCAAAGTTAATAGTCAAATTGCATGCATCTAAGTTACTTGTTTGATAAGAAAAGAAAAGCAAACAATGTTGTAGTATTAATTATTTAGATCCCATAGGGTCAAATTATGTTTGCATTTTAGGGGACTACAACGGTGATAGGTAAAATTTATAAGGTCACACATATTTGTATAAAGTTTAGGGAATTGGATTGGATACAATTATATAAAAAAGTATAAGAGAAAAAAATTAGATAAATGATTGAATTTATTATTTTTTAATAATAAATTAAATAAAATGGATATTGGTGGTGATAATACCTAAATTTTTTCAAAAGTTATACTTTAATACCTAATTTTTTTTTTGTAGTAATAATACTTAAATCTACAATTTTAGTGTAACCGTTAGTACTCACCGCTAACTGTCTGTTAAATATCCACGTGACACATTTTTATACTCGTAAATTTAAGTATTAAAGTGTAACTTTATAAATGATATGTGTATTATCGCCGCCAATATCTCTAAATTCTTTAAATATTATAAAAATCATTTTAAATTTTTAAATGTTTAAAAGATTATTAAAAACTAATTAACAAAATTAAAATTTACAAATTCGAAACAACCCAAATTAAAATTGAAACTCAAAATCATCCCAAAATCCATATTATTAATTAGTTTTTAATAATCTTTTAGATTTTTTAAAATTTTAAATAATTTTTATAATATTTAAAGAATTTTAAATAATTTATTCTAAAATCATCCCAAAATCCATGTGTCACGTGGATACTTAACGGTGAGCACTAATAATTGCACAAAAACTTTCGATTTAGGTATTACCGCAAAAAAAAAGTAATAAAGTGTAACTTTTGAAAATATTTGGGTATTAACACTGCCAATTAAACTAATAAAAATGTGTCACGTGGATACTTAACGGACAATTAATGGTAAGTACTAACAAATGCATCAAAATTATATAATTAAGTATTATTACCTCAAAAAAAATATTTTGATATTAAAGTGCAACTTTTAATTTTTTTTTTTTTTGGGTATTATCGCCTCCAATATCACTAAATAAAATTATATGATAAAAATTATTTAATCATATCCATATCCAACCGTGATTATAAGGTATAGTAATGTAGAGTTATTTGTGCATGGAATTATTTTAAATATATTATATAATTACTTCATATATATATATATATATATATAGTTTAACAAATAGTGACTACAAACTATTTTTGTATTGTTTTGTTAAATAAAAGAGCTACCTTGAGATATAGAAGATTAATTTAATCTTAGATATAATCCCAATTTTATTGTGCTTTTTGTCGTGGAACTTGTCTCTAACAGTATGTTTGGTTTGGTGGAATGCCTATGCAATTTGAATGAAAGTTCATATTCTTTGTTTGCTAAATGACTTTGATTGATGAGATTGTGAGAACCAATATGCATACGCAAAGAGTTATTTAAGAGACATGTGTACATACATAAAACAATATATGACAATTTTTTGAAAAGAGTTTTATTTTAAGCTCTACCGGTGGGGCTCTTCACTGTTATCGACATGGAACAGTTTTCGGAGTGATTTTTTTATGACCGTGTATATTGTAGTTGTTTAGAGCATCTTGCAAATATTTAAAAAATTCTGAATAGTTTACAGTACCGAAAACTAAGTTCAAACATGTTACACGCGTAACCAATTTTTTTTATGCGAGTGGAAAACAACATGTTTGAACCTAGTTTTCGGTACTGTAAACTATTAGGAATTTTTTGAAAATTTGTAGGATGCATTAAATAGCTACAATATACACGGTCATAAAAAAAATTGCGCCGAAAACTGTTAACGGGTTGAAAATACTGAGAGCCCTACCGATAGAACTTAAAATGAAGCCCCTATAAAAAAATTGTACTACATATAATATATTGGGAAAATTTGTGGTAAGACCACTTTTTTCGATGCACACGCTGATTTATTGTTTTTAGTGTTCCGAGAAAGTTATAATTCATTTTTTTTAATGTATAATCGTATAAAATAATTTATTTCACACGTGTATAAAATAACACAAAATAATTTAATATGCATGCCCCCAACTAATTTTATGATTTAGAATTCGAAATTAAATATCTCATTCCCTTATTTTTTACCATAGAGCATAATATAGTTCTATATCAAATAAAAATGCTATTAAGTTAATTACTAATAAAAAGAAAGAACGTATTCACCAAAAATTCCAAAAAAAAAAAAATTGGTATAACAATAATTAAATCGTGATGTAAAAAAATTATGAATGTACTTAATTACCAAACTTATCAAAAATAGAAAAGATATATTAGAAATGAGTAGTGGATACAAAAAAAAAAGTGCTATATTTCAAAGTCACCAATAAAGCATAATCATTGGATATCCATGATCAATTTAATTGGCCGAATGTCCTACAAAGCCTGACAAATTCCCTCTAGTTTTTATTTTATTATTATTTTTAAAATTATTTATTAAAAAAAGAGACCCAATTGATTTTATCTTAAGGGGGACCCATTTTTTTTTTATTAAAAAATGGTATAGTATCCTCACTTTTTTTTCTCTCTCTTCCCATGAGTTTAGTCCAAACTGAGATCAACAACGAAAATCAAGATTATTTTTTAGTTTATTATTAACTAAATTTGAGAGGAGGGTACTATTTTATTTAAATTTACAAAATAGATGATTCTATTTATAATTGTGATTAGTGCTAAAAATTGTCAATCTATTAGTTTTAAAGTATAAAATGAATTAAGTTTTAATTAATATTTATTTTGGATTTATTGTGATATATTTATTTTAATTGAAAAAATTAATTTTAACTTAATTTGTGTTAATTTTCAGGAAATTTTTTTTTTTTGTACACAAAGAAAAATAAGAAAGAAACAAAGTTGAAAATAGAATGAAAAAAGTGGTAATTTTGAGGAGAAAAGCCCAAAAACGTAGGCCCAAAGCACTCCATGCCCACTGGACTTTCTCTTTCTCCTCCGTGGGTCCCAGCACCACATGGCGCTCTGGCAGCTCGCCATGCGTCACCCAAGCTGCCTAGCTACTACCTCCACCCTACCCGCGTGCCCATTTGGTGACTAGCACCCGAATCTGCCTGCCAATCCGCCTGCAGCTTCCCGAACCGCCTAACGCGCCAGCTGCTACGACTCATTTTTGTGCACGCCTCAGTCTCTGTGTGAGCCACTTTCAGCACTCGAAGCCTCCTAGCAACCTACATGCATTAGTTTACAACCTAATAATAATCATAACACTAAAACTAATGTTAATAATAATAATTTTGATTTTTAAATCAGATTTTATTATTAATATTTTAGTTTTATTTTGTAAACCCCAAATTTAGTTAATTTGTGTCTTAACCCCTTCTAAGAATCTATAAATATGAGCTTATTTTCTTAGTTTTGGGTGTAATCTTTTTGGAGTAGAAAAACTATAAAAAAATTTCCTCACTTTTCTTCTCACACTACTACAAAAATTACATGATAAATTGGTTAAAAACCGACTTCTGTGTAACGCCCTGGTTACTCCAAGACCGTTACTGTGGACTTTAAACAATACTTAACTCGTTGAACGAGTCATTTGGTTATACATGTGCATCTAGGTGTTATTAATAGGTTAAGGTGAAAAATATTGATCAAAATGAATGGTTATATTTTATTTAAAACATAAAACTGTACATAGGTCCACAAAAGTGTTTACAAAGTTATTTACAATCTAAAATGGTCATTATAGTGTAAAAATTATAACCCGCCGACCTAAGCGGCAAAAATAGGGTTAACCCCTAGTTCCTCTGAGAAACACATTGGTCGTGGTGGTCACGCGACCACATATGTACACATTGTCACCTAAGCTCTCCACTCAAGACTGGGGGAGCTTTTCTTTTCCTTTACCTGCACCACATAACACCCGTGAGCCAAGACTCAGCAAGAAAACTTATTAATGCATGTATGTATATCAATAAATGATTATGGTAATCATTCTGGGGCTTGCAGCCCTAATCAGATAGTGAGTCACACTTTGGGTTCCGCACCCTAATCGGATAAGTGACTATTAAGTCATACTTTGAATAGATAACTAATAAGTCTGTCTCTGGTTAGATGACTAATATCTCTAAATAGATGACTAATAAGTCTATCTCTAGAGCTCTGCACCCTAAGCCATGTGACATTCAGTCACCTGAGCCTTTTGGCTCTGACTCTATGTAGCTAGCCATTAGACTAGACAAGCGCTTTTAGATTTCATCGAACTTAGGGTCGTCAAGCATTTCATGCTCATGGTGATTAGATCTAATCATTTCGGCCTGTGTTAAACACATTAATGTCGTTCTTGACTCTTAAGCCAATACCATACAACCAATGCTCATATCACTGTTGAACTTGACTAGTAAGTCACAGCTTCAGGATCAATACCAAACACTATTGTCGTTCTCTGATTGATAAGTCAGTACCATGCACAAATAAGCAAAGATGTTATGCATTTAGTATGCAATCAATGTCAATATATAGAGCACTCAACATGCTTCATGAATAACCATGCATGTCACATACTGGGTGCAGTTTTCTTATCTCTGGTTCGAGTGAGAAATAATAAAAGAACGACATTTGAGAACGATCGGTCCTTAAGTTCCTTAGCAGTCATCAAGTTATAACCAATATGAAATTTCATCAATAAAAAAATAAATAATAAAAGGTTCATAATTTAAAACCTCGCTCCCGGGGCCTCGAATCATACTAAAACGGTTAGTAGATTCGGTCCTGAGCCTTAGAAAATGAAACCCCGATCCTAATCCCTTGAAAAACTCCTCCCTGGCACAAAAGGAAGGGGCAGGTCGCGACTTGGCCTAGTGAGTTGCGGCGCGCCCCCAAGACAGAGAGCAATATGTCTGGAGTACTAGGGGCGAGTCGTGACTTGGCCTAGTGAGTCGCGTCTTGCCCGCTTCACAGAGCCCAGGGGAGGCTCTGACTTGAGTCCAGGTCGAAACTTGGCTCAGTGGGTTGCGATTTGACCCAGCGATCCGAGCTCCCCTGCCCATTTCTCAATTCAAACCAGCCCAATCCTTCATCAAATCAACCCCGAAATCATAACCAACCATGACCACAATATATACACCAGTTTATTAGCAAAACCCAAGCTTTAACCCACTAAAAACTATACCAAATAGTTACTTCAAAGATCAAACCTCAAGCTCAATAACTAACTTAAAAATAGAGCAAGAAACCAGAAAACATGGCTACAACCTTACCTTAATCACAGGTTTGAATCCCCTTCAATGGTTGATGACTAGCCTAATACCTCAAGCTTTGATTCCCAAGTTTGAATCCTCAAAGTAAGCTTCAAAAATCCAAAGAATATAGAGGAAGAGATATGATTGTGAGGTAGAGAAAGAGAGTTCTCTGTTTTGCTGCCTAAAGCTTCTACAATATTCTAACTCAACATATAACCCTTGGTCAAAAGACCAAGATGCCCCTATGTCCATTTAATTCTTTAACAACCACCCAAGGGCAAAACAGTCATTTCCCACTTATCCTGCTAATTATAATTAACGTCCTCCAATTCTCGTTATTCCCAATATTCTCAAATAATAATTAAATCATATCACATTACTCGTTCATTCCCATTAATGTACTAAACATCAAATTACCCCTAGATTTACCCCGAGTCTGAAAATTAATCCTGTTATGACTAAACCGCTAATTTACATTTTAAGATCGTCTCATACCGTATATCTCGAACAAATCTACATTATAATGTGGTCTCATTCATAAATCATAGACATGCACATACATATACATATATGCAATTATCATCATATATTTCACATAGTAATGCATTTAATCACATAATGGCATAGTAAATCACTTATGCCCCTCCTGGCCCCCTAATCCAAGCTTTAAGCCACATTAGGGATTTTGGGACATTACATTCTGAATGTTCATAAGTCGGTTGGGAACCGACTTCCCATGCAGTGAGTTATGATGTAAAAGCATGGTAGGTCAGTTGGCACCAAAACCGACCTTTAGTGTAAGACATGGTAGGTCGGTTGCACATCGACCTCTGGTGTAAAACAGGGTAGGTCAGTCAGCAACCGACCTCTGGTGTAAATCATGGTAGGTCGATGTGACACACTAACTTGTAGTGTAAAACATGATAAATCGGTTCTCAACCGACTTATGGTGTAGGCATCTATTGTCAATTTTAGTAGAACCGACTTATGGTGTTTTTTTTATTAAAAAGTGTATTATGCCCAAAACAAATTCTGTTTTTTATACAAACAAACTGAACAAAACAAAACAAAACATATATCACAGTAATATAAAATACTAGAATTTGAACTAAGTATCCAAAATAACGAGTCTTAAGTTAATTACAAAATGACTGATATAAGCATTGTAAACTACAATTAGACAACAAAAGTGTGTATATCTTCAAGAAAGTCTAAGTTAACATTGTAAATATATCTCCTTAAAAGTCTAAGTTAACAAAAGTGAGTGTACCTATGTAGTACTCATCAAATGTACATTTCTTTTTAGTATTTTTGTGAGAATGATTTGCATAATGACCCAATCTTCCTTGGAAGTTTATGGATGATCTCATATGCAAAGTGGTGTTATTTATATTTTTTATTCAATATATGTGTCTTCAAAGTTCATACATTTGAGTATTTATGTTCTTCTGTCATCTTCTTCATCTTTACTTATTGTTGTTAATATTATATATAGAATTAGTCATGCTTTTTCTATGTATTTAAAGTTAGTATAAATAATATCGATGCTTAGTTTTATGTTCAATCTTTTATTGCATTATAGCCTAATGGTATATTGTCATTCTTAGATTTTTCATAAGATATTGCTTCCAAAGTAAAAACATATTTTCTCAAATATATTGTTGTGAAACAATCATGCACTTTAATGTTAAATCCTCCAAATAAGTAGTTGAGATGTGAACTATGTGTTTGTGTAAATTTTACAAATTAAAGATCTAAATAGCTAAACAATGCATATGGGTGACTCTTGATACCTTTCTATTCTATAATATTGGATTACATCTTATTTTTATTAGCCTTATTTTACCATCAAATTCTCAAACCAAAAATCATAAATCCATTTCCCTTACTTTGTACTAATACTTTTGTTCTTAGTTACCTCCTTGTGGAATCAACCGCACATCTACACTATAACTACTGCTTAGTGGATGCGCATTTTGGACGTAAAACAAATTGTTTGACATTAGGAGTCCAAATTTAGTATTAAAAAATTATTTATAAATTTTGGGACCATGTGTTTGTAGGAAAAATCTTGCTTATTAACGTGTGATTTCACATTTAATCAAAACATAAATAGAAATCCTAGAACATGCATCTATTGAAATTGAACAATAAACATAGAGATAAACTAAATTATTTATTTATGTGCAGCGGAATTAATGAGGTTCCACCCTTCAGTTATCTATCATTTTGTCCTTTTCTGATTGCTATGAATTGTCAAGAACTGAAATAATAATTTACCAACTGCAACCACAATCTTCCTCGCCAATCTTTGATCAAGCCTCACTAGTGTGGATAATTTTCTCAACACACGAGATAGAGATCTAGAGGAGGAGATGAGGTAATGACTAGAAGAGTGTAATCTCTAGGGATTTCTATGACTGGGCACTTACCAAAAATTGTATCTTTCAAAACTCCAGACACATCCATGGACTTATAGACACATCCATGGACTTATAACATTCTATTTATAGACACATCCATGGACTTATTTTCTTAATTAAATTAATTGAAAACCATGTGTGTTGGGCTCATGAAGTGTGTCTTAAATTTAAGGCCCAATGGGCTCAAATTCAAGACTATTTTATCTATCTATTTTATAATTAATTAAATGTTTATTCAAATTAACTATTTATAATTTGAAACTTGATTTAATATTTTTTATTAATATTAACATCAATTTATCATTATTAATAAATATCCCCACTATTTTACAATAACTCTCTTATTTTCTCTAATTCATAATTCATGTAAATATCACAAAGTTGACCTAGTCAATTCGATATTCTAAATTGATAATTAAATCAATTGTATGAGACATTTAGAATTGATTTAATCAAAGATGACGTGAGGACCATGAATCCATGAATACAAGATACAGTAAGTTCTCGTGACTCCACTATAGACTCGGAATCGGACTTTTGAATTCATAGAATGCATATCCACTAATGTAAATATGTTGTCCATTGTTATAACCACTACCGTTAGTCAATCCTCTATCGATGACCTACTGATGAGTCGAGTGAATTTTACAATTTTACTGCTCATTGATATTTTATCCTTAACTCCTACTAAATTCCTTATAAATGATAATTCCATAAACTTAATTACATAAATGAGTACTCAATCATTTAATCATTTGAACTAAGCTATTAAGGTAATCATCTTTTGACTTTTATTACGGAAGCTATAGATTTCATATATATAATTAATATTCTCACTTAATTACACCATTGAATCTCCAAGAAGTAAGTATATGCTATGTCGTAGGGTAAGCTTTTAACAAACAAGTAAAAAAGATTCAGATAATATAATTAATAGAAATATTATCACTCGGAATTGAGATCGACTTGACCTGTGGTCAACGTTGTGACACTGATTAGATTTGATAATAACGATATTTTTTTATCTATTAATAATCAATGTCGGTTCTATTATGATGTAACTAGATACACCCAATCTTATATGCTCGGTCAATATCTTGGATAAGACACCACACCATTGTATATGTAGATCATATCGTAGATTACTAAATCAGTGAAAATCATGTGCACTGATTTAATCTTAGGATTAATTATCTTTAACATGTAATTACAATTATAATTCACTATGACCTAGTCACTATACTTTTTTTAAATAGTTATAAGTTGGACTAATGAGGAGCTGACACGAGCATACATAGTCAGTTTTTAACAACCCTAACGGACTGGGTACCAACGAAAACATACAAAACTTGACATTGGGTACTTTTACTGCAAATATATATATATTGGGTACTAAATTATAAGAAATCTTAAATATTTAGTATTTTATCCTATATATTATATACTTGAATTTTTAATTGGCATAGAAATAAAAAAAAATGCTCAAAACATCTAATTTCATTTTAAGTATTTGATGCTAATAAAATTTTGTTTAAATTTTTTTACTTAATATTATTATTCATCACACAATATTTATTTTATGGTGTATTATATTATATGTCTCACCAAACATGACATATAAATGTAATTAGTACTTGACATCCAAACTATGTATTTTAAAATATTATGTAATTATATAATTATTATGCTATGTAATTACTCCTTTAGTAATTATACACACTTACTTCTAAATACACCTTATAAATAATTAATTATCAATGGGTGAACCTAGTGATGATAGTATTTTAAATTATTGTAATAGCTGAGTAAATTGTATTAAGGACCCAATTAATCAGATATATTAAAGTAGACACTTACATCATTAAATGTTTTGCCAAAGAGATCGCTGGTTCAAATTCATAGTCACTATAATTAAATTTTACCACATTCTAGATTTTTTTTAATGAATCTCTAAATTATGTATAACTGGTACCTGCACATCTCTGTATCCCAATATAATTGGCACAAAAATTTCCTACCATTAACAAATATGATTTGGAAATTTCATGAGTATAATATGTGTTAGTTTTGTATATATCTTAATTGATTTACCCACATTATATGTATTTTTTTTATAAATACAATATTGCAATTAAGAGATGTATCTATTATTTATAGCAAGGTAAGTAAGCTTTGATCAAATATTAATTTGAAAATTTAAATAAATCCTTGAATATATTAATAGGAAAAGGATCTTTTTTTCATTTTTTTTAAAGCAATATCATTAAGAAGACTATAAAATCAGCCCTGATCAAATTTACAATAGTACTTGGATATTCAGCCCACCATACATATAGAGCTGTAAATGTGGGCGGCCGCCTAACAATCAATGGACACACCATCAATCAAAATACATTTTTTTGTTTAAATTATAGTTTTAGATATTTTTATATATTTTTTAACAATATTTTGCACAAAATTATATCAAAGATAATTATTAGAATTTGAATACCTAATAATAAATACTAAAATTTTTAACTCACAAATCTTAAAATAAATTAATATAATTATAAAAATATAAAATTGAGAAAAATAATAGACTTTTATTATCATTTTAATTTATAGATAATTGACAAATAAAAATTTATTATCATTATTAATGTCAAAATATCAGGTTTTTTATCGTGTCGTGCTTTCGGACTAGTTTGTTCGTGCTTTAAAGCTGTGCCTTCGGGCTTGTCGTGTCATGCCGTGCTCAGGCCCATGTCGTGTCGTGCCGTGTGAATTTTCAATTCATGTCGTGCCTGGCCCAAGACCATATTTTTTCGTATTGTGCTCGTGCCTCCCGGGCTCGTGCCGTGCTAGAAAACCCGGCCCGTATTTACAGCTCTAATACATATTCATTTTCCATAGAAAGAACCATTTTTGCAAGAGCATGTGTGTAACGCCCTGCTAATTAGGGTCTGTTACCAAGTGTATTTAAAACCAGTGCTGGACTTGCTAAACAAGTCATTTAGACTAAATGTAAAAATCTTTGATAAACTCAAACGTATTTTCATTAAATTAAAAACATGTTCTTTACACGGAATCCCAAAAACATCAGTTTAAAAGTTAATTACAATACTCAGGTTACACAACAAGCCGACTTAGGCGGCAAAAGCTGGGTTTAACCCTAATTCCCTTGAGCATCTTGGTCGTGGTGGTCGAGCGGACTGCATATGTACATATCACTACTATTGCCCTTCGACTCATGGCTGGTTGAGCTTTTCTTTACCTTTACCTGTACCACAAAGCACCTGTGAGCCAAAAGACTCAGCAAGAAAACATATAGAATAGTTCACAATGTAATATAACTATCAAACAGTAATAACTGAAACTGGTGTATTCATTATACAAGTTGGCAACCATAGGGTTACGCAAGCGCATGTCGCACTTCCTTTCAATGTGTTGGCATCCAAGCCAGTCAAGTGCATGTTGCACTCCCAGGGTGGCCCGGCCATGGTGGCCTGCACTCCACGTGCATAATGCCATTCTCAGCTTATAAACTGAGTCCTTTAAGTCCTTGACTTATAAGTCAAGTCTCACATGCCTCCGACTTGTAAGTCGAAGCCTAAGGGCCCTTGACTAATAAGTCAATTCCCATTTAACATCCTAATAACCCTCTGGTTTATAACCCGATCTTCCCAGTCACAACAGACAATCACATATCTCATATAGCACACATATCAACAATTACAATGCATTATAACACATTCAAACAACAGCCATAGGTGTAATCATAATTAAGCGCACCCCAGTGTACTTAATCAGATATTTTCAACATAATTATAATCATGTTCATTAATAGGGCCAAAGCATTAATCATATCTATATTCAGCATTGACTAAGCTCTAACCACACATTCACGTTCTGGGTGCAGTTTTCTTACCTGTGACCCAAGTTATCCGCGCACCGCGATCACGAGCACAATCCTCTAACTTGAGCCTTGAAGAAATCCTAGTCACAACGCATGAATAATAATCAACCATCACATTCTAATCCATTAAATAACTTCGAGATAAAATTCTAACTTCCGAGACCTTGGTTTCTACCAAACCGGGTAGTAGAAACCTTCCCAAGCCTTAACGTTCAAGTTCCTGAGCTAAAAACCCTCATTTCGCCAAAAATCCACATTTAGGCCGCGACCCAACCTCCCTTAAGCGCCGCGCCGCACCCCAAAACAGAGGCAAACTTGCCTCGCATCTGCCCGCATTTATACAATAAAATCACATAATAATTTAAATGTTGAAAAAAATAATAATAAATGTTGCCCTTTTTATTATAAACAATGCAATAGGGTACCCAGTCAAAAGGAAAATATACTTTAGAATTTTTAAAGCATAAAGTAATACAAAACGAAACAACATTTATTAATATCTTATTTAAAATAATAAATACTAAAAAAAAACCGCGTGTGCCCCTTTTGACCACCATCAGCTATATGATCCTCACTGATACACACACTACTGCTTGGAATCAACTTGTACTCAACAATCTAACATTCTACCTGGCTTTATCTACATATATAAAACATAAGGAGTGAGTTTATAAGCCCAGTAAGGAAATGCAAACAAATACATAGGCCTAACAATCATATAACACATAGCAGAGAGTTTCTAAACAAGTTTTATATCACATTCATATTCCTGTTTAACATAGCCATACAAAATCATACATAACCTTACTAATATCAAAGCTTAATCCAAACATGATTATAGAAATACCAAGGATATCCTTTCATACATAATAACGAAACAGACAGTTTATGAGGGTAGAGATAACCGTAATAGGCAAACTAGAGCCACATTACCTTACGTAAAAATCCCTTATGTCCCTGTAACGTTAGCCATACATATTCCATACAAACATATCACACATGCATATTCTAACATAAATAACTACCTAATTTCCTTATCTTGGAAAAAAAAGAATTTATTATGAGAGAACTTAATATGAGAGATTGCCAAAAGCAGAACCTATATCATCAAAAATACAATCTCATTATTGTCTTCCCCAAAACTAATTAAATCAAAACTAACTAAATTAACAATAACACAAAAGAAAGCCTTACCTTAACTATTTGCACTCTGTTTGTTTTTCCACTTCACTAATAGCTGCCTCTTATTTTTATCTTACTCTATACGGAAACATATAGCCTATATATATATATATATATATATATCTAACCTCATCCTCTATTCTGATTTAAACTCGTCAAAACAGATTTTAGAAAATATCTTCAACAAAATAAATATTAAATCTATATAAATATATGACCACCCATTCTCTTCCCGAAAACTCTCAACTATTTCTTACTCTACCAAACCTTAGTGATATAATATATTTTTTTTCTCTTACATACTAACTATCTGACTACAACCTGATTCCCTACTTCCTTGTTAACCAAATCTTAAAAACTAACATTCAAATCTTAGCCTACAAAAGTTGACCGAATCAACCATGCACTATCATATTCATCATCTTTATATAATCTAATACATAAAATAAAACAAGTTAATCTATTCAAAAAACATAAACACCACACACACACACACATGTGTCTACAATATTAAATTCTAGGCAATTATCACTATTATTAACAATCTATACACCCACCAAGAAAATTAAATATAAAAAAATAAATAAATTATAGACTAAGATAAATACTAATTTATCTAATAAACTAACTTTATACAACTCTATGCAATTATCTTATTTTTCTAACATTACTCAAAATAATACCACAACTAAAAGTATTGTTACCAAAATTCCTGAACAGAACATAATCAAATAAGAGACAAGTAATCAGTTAGCTAGGCTACTTGGGTTCTACATAATAAAATAAAAACTTGGTTATTACAATCTTTCCACCTTAAAGGAATTTCGTTCTCGAAATTTAACTTACCAAAATAATTCAGGATATTGTTTCTTCATGTCTTCCTCCAACTCCCACGTTGCTTCTCTATCCGAACAATTACTCCACAAGACTTTAACTAGAGGGATACTTTTGGGCCTTAACTCCTTAGTTCCCGTCTCCAGAACGCGTATTGGTCGTTCATCATAACTCAAGTCCTGCTTCAGTTCTAAAACATCATAGTTCAGCACGTGAGATGGATCTGACACGTATTCCCTTAACATCGAAATATGGAACACATTATGCATCTCAGCTAGTGCTGGTGGTAGTGCTAATCGATAGGCCACCTGTCCAACCCTGTCCAGAATCTCAAATGGACCTATTTATCGTGGACATAGCTTACCATTTTTTCCAAAACGCATAACACCCTTCATAGGCGATACTTTCAAAAACACTTGATCACCTACTGCAAACTCAATATCCCTTCGCTTGGGATCTGCATAGCTCTTTTGTCGACTCTGAGCAGTTATCATTCGCTTCCTGATCTTTTCTATCGCTTCACTAGCCTCTCTTACTGCCTCCGGACCTAAATATCGCCTTTCACCAACCTCATCCCAGTGTAAAGGTGATCTACATTTTTGTCCGTACAACATCTCATAAGGTGCCATCCCTATAGTAGACTGGTAGCTATTATTATAAGAGAATTCTATCAACGGTAGATATTTACTCCAAAACCCTATGAAGTCCAAAGCGTAGGCTCTCAACATATCTTCTAAAATCTGTATTGTACGTTCTGACTGTCCATCTGTCTAGGGATGAAATACCGTACTCAACTTAAGATGGGTACCCATTGCACGTTGCATACTTTCCCAAAACTTTGACGTAAAAATAGAGCCTCTATCAGACACTATCGTCTTGGGTACCCCGTGTAGTCGCACTATTTCTCTGACATATAACTCTGCATAATTCTCAGCTGTGTATGTGGTTCGTACCTGTAGAAAATGCACTGACTTGGTGAGTCTATCAATTACCACCCAAACTGAATCGTATTGCTTTGTCGTTTTGGGTAACCCCACTACAAAATCCATAGCTATGTCATCCCATTTCCATTCGGGAATTTCTAGCGGTTGGAGTGGTCTAGCAAGTCTTTGATGTTCTGCTTTCACTTGCTGACAAGTGAGGCACTTGGCTACATATTCCGCTACATCTTTCTTCATTCATGGCCACCAGTACATAGTTTTCAAATCATTATACATCTTGGTAGATCCTGGATGTAACGAATAGGGCGTAGTATGCGCCTCCTACATTATACACCTCTTAATATTATCATCATTTGGCACACACACACACGTGCTTTATAACAAAGCAAGCCCCCTTTTTACATTGAGAACTCTCCATCCTTGTTATCTTGTACCAAAGCCATCTGCTTGAGCAAGGCATCATCTTCACCTTGTTTTCCTTTAATCCGTTCCAATAGAGTTGACTGCAACGTGAGATTCGCCAAACTTCCTGTTACCAATTTGATTCCAGCTTTTACAATCTCCTGCTGTAATGTCCATTCTATACCTTTTAAGTTAGACAGATTTCCATAACTTCGTATACTTAAAGCATCTGCCACAACATTGGCTTTACCAGGGTGATATAAAATCTCGCAATCGTAATCCTTCACAAGTTCTAGCCATCTCCTCTGCCTCATATTCAATTCCTTCTGGGTGAAAAAGTACTTCAGGCTCTTGTGGTCCGTGTAGATTTCACACTTCTCTCCATACTGATAGTGCCTCCAAATCTTTAACGCAAAATCCACCGCTGCTAACTCAAGATCATGAGTAGGGTACCTCTGCTCGTAGTCCTTCAACTGTCTTGAGGCATATGCTACTACCTTTTCATTTTGCATTAACACGCACCCCAAACCCTGTTTGGATGCATCGCAATATACCACAAACTTATCCTTATTGGTGGGTACACATAGCACTGGCGCAGATATTAATTTATCCTTCAATGTTTGGAAACTCTCTTCACATCTGTCATCCCAAACAAACTTTTGCTGCTTTCGAGTCAAATTTGTTAAGGGTGTGGCTATCTTTGAGAATCCCTCAACAAACTTCCTATAATATCCTGCCAATCCCAAGAAGCTTCTTACTTCCGTTGTGTTCTTAGGTTTTGGCCAATCCCTTACAGCTTTGATTTTTGTAGGATCCACTTCCACTCCATCTTTAGACACTATGTGACCTAAAAAGGCTACCTTTTCCAACCAGAATTCACATTTCTTGAATTTCGCATACAAGTGATGTTCCTTGAGTTTGTTTAGTGCCAACCGAAGGTGTTCCTCATGTTCGACCACAGTCTTTGAGTAGATTAAGATGTCGTCTATGAATACCACCACGAACTTGTCTAAAAAATCTTTGAATACCCGATTCATAAGGTCCATGAATGCAGCTGGGGCATTTGTTAACCCAAATGACATTACCAAGAACTCGTAGTGTCCATACCGAGTCCGAAAAGCTGTTTTGGGAATATCCTCTTCTCGCACCCTTAATTGGTGATATCCTGACCGTAGATCGATTTTTGAAAATATCGTTGATCCTTGGAGTTGATAAAAGAGATCGTCTATTCGCGGTAATGGGTATTTGTTCTTAATAGTGACTTTATTAAGTTCCCGGTAGTCAATACACATGCGCATAGACCCATCCTTCTTTTTGACAAACAGTACCGGCGCTCCCCAAGGAGAATAACTTAGTCGGATAAACCCTTTATCCAGTAATTCTTGTAACTGCGTTTTTAACTCCTTCAATTCCGTTGGTGCCATTCGGTAAGGAGCCTTTGAAATCGGATTCGTTTCTGGCGCTAGCTCAATAATGAATTCTATTTCACGGTTTGGAGGCAATCCGGGTAGGTCCTCTGGAAACACTTCAGGAAATTCACACACTATGTGAACATTTTTTGGCCTAAGTTGTGTTTCTCGTGATTTATCGACGACACTTGCTAAATACGTCTGACACCCATTGCATATCATCCTTTGTGCTTCTAATGCCGTGATAATCAGTACTCGAGGTCCTGTCATGTCTCCCATAAAAAAGAATTGTCCCCCATCTTCAGTCTTGAAGATTACCATTTTGCTTTTGCAGTCTATCGTATCCCCGTGTCTCGCGAGCCAATCCATGCCCAAGATCACGTCATAGTCCTTTATATCCAACTCTATTAAATTTGCTAGCAACTCGCGATCTTCAATTCTGACTGATGCCTCACACACTCCTCTAGATGATATCATTACCTCACCCGAGGGTAATTCCGTAACAAATCTATCTCTAAAGTATTCATAAGGTTTATCTAATCTATCTATCATCTTTATAGAAACAAAAGAATGCGTAGCTCCAGAATCGAACAATACAGTACATAACTTTCCATAAATAGATAGCTGACCTGTTACCACCATGTTGCTAGTTTCTGCCTCTCCCTGAGTTAGGGAAAATACCCGAGCAGGACCCAATTTTTCATCCTTCTTCTGCTCAGTTACCTGTGGACAGATTTTCTTTATGTGACCCTCCTGACCACACTTGTAGCATGCACGTGACTTGTACCTACATTCTCTTGGATGTTTCTTGTTGCATTTAGGGCACTGGGGATACTCTACATACTGCTTCTGACCATTGCTGTTACTTGCATTTGTCTTTCCTTTCTTTTCAGCTTCATTACTCTTGTTCTCAGGAAACTTCCTTTTGTTATCGCCTTGTACTGAATTTCCCTTCTTAGCTTCTCTCCGAGCGGCCCCCTCTTTCCATATGCGATCCTCCATGAGTTCTGCTTCCAAGGCTCTTTCCAGTGTCTCAGCATAAGTGGTCACCCCAGAGCTTGTCATCTTCACATCCCGAGCAATCATAGGTTTCAACCCTCTCATAAACCTATGGATTCTGAGTGTCTCTGTTGGCACTAAATCTGCTGCAAACTTCGCTAGCCGATCAAACTTTTGGGCATATTCAGTTACTGTGGAGTTTCCTTGGACTAAGGCTATGAATTCGTCTACTCGAGTAGCAAGTATTGCGGCACTGTAATACTTCTTGTTAAAGACCTGAATGAAGTTGGCCCAGGTCATAGTAGCCACATTTCTGGTTTGCTTAACTACGTCCCACCATATGCGGGCATCCTTCTTTAACAAACTCGTTGCACAGGGCACTTTATCCTCATCATTAAGCCTCATATGTTCCAATATAGACTCTACAGATCTTAACCACTCTTAAGCCTCTATCGAATCTGTACTTCCTTCAAAATTTGGTGGGTGCTGCTTACGAAATCGTTCACTTACAAACTCGTAGTGGTGGTTTGACATTTGCATGTATGGGGCCAGGGGTAGTCCTCTGTATAGTAGTTGTTATTCTTGGACGTGTGGAACCGGTTGTCGATGGTGTTGCAGTTCCTCCTCCCTCCTTCTGAGTTCCTCCCTCAGTCGCCTGTTTTCTCTTTCGAGGTCCACTTGCCCAGGCGCAGGATCTTCAGCTCGAACTTCTGGAACCGCTTCAGTTGTTGGTGCAACAGGTGTTCCCCTGCCTCTGCCTCTGCCTCTGCCTCTACCTCTACCTCCTGGTCTCCCACCTCGGCCAACAGCTTCATGACCGTTAATGCAAACTGACCTTCTAGGCTCAGGATCCATAAATCTCTTCCTTTTTCTTTTATTTTTTTAAAAATAATTCTTAAAGATCTCAAAACTATAACATACATTAATAAAGAAATTTAAATATATATATATAAAAAAAAAAAAAAATGCATCTTTATTTATATTGAAAAGGAAATTTTTACATAACCTCCACTAAAAATAAAAACAATACTAAACTTTAAAAAGTTGTACTAAGACTAAAGCATAACAATTTATTCTAAAAGTTTTTCTTAATCCTCCAAATCAGATCCATCTTCCAGCATGTCATAAGTTATTTCCATATAATCCCCATTTGGACCGTGAATATACCAAGGAGTAGCAGGTACGCTATTAATCAATATATATCGTGACTCTTCAACAAGAAATAGCTCTCTAGGCTCCAGTGTCTCATACTCTCCATTAGCATCAACTGTTATTACTTTCTGCATTACTGTGTATCTAATTGTTCTTGCAAAACGATCTATCAACCTCAGGTATTCTTCATGTTCTGCAACCCCCTCATCCTCCAGTTCTTGCCATATCACTTTTAGTCTAAGGCTGGCTATAGGTTCATTTTCTAGTGAATGCAGTAAGACCATACATTTCTCATATGCCCTTAACAATATCAACCTAGTTTCTACTAGTTGCCGCATTTTAGTGTGTATCTTCACTATCTTTAGATATACTCTTTCTAATGGATCTGTGACGTCGTCTGGTATTCGAATTCTCCTCAAAGATTTAATCTCCCTGATATCATTTGCATTTAAAGCCATTTGAAATAAAGTATTCCTCTTCTCTCTTCTCTTTTTTTTTTTTTTTTGCCTGAAACAAACCTCCAAAAATTAACATTCTCCAACAACACAAAAACTGTTCAAAACTTAAACATACTTACAGAGTAACAAGTTGACCCTCTTTCCAGCCATTGTGTGTATCTCGTGAGAACGTTCGGCATCGAGATAGCCGTGGCTCTGATACCACTTGTCACACCCGCATTTATACAATAAAATCACATAATAATTTAAACGTTGAAAATAATAATAATAATAATAATAAATGTTGCCTTTTTATTATAAACAATGCAATATGGTACCCAGTCAAAAGGAAAATATACTTTAGAATTTGTAATGCATAAAGTAATACAAAAGGAAGCAACATTTATTAATATCTTATTTAAAATAATAAATACTAAAAAAAAACCGCGTGTGCCCCTTTTGACCACCATCATCTATATGATCCTCACTGATACACACACTGCTGCTTGGAATCAACTTGTACTCAACAGTCTAACATTCTACCTGGCTTTATCTACATATATAAAACATAAGGAGTGGGCTTCTAAGCCCAGTAAGGAAATGCAAACAAATACATAGGCATAACAATCATATAACACATAGCAGAGAGTTTCTAAACAAGTTTTATATCACATTCATATTCCTGTTCAACATAGCCATACAAAATCATGCATAACCTTACTAATATCATAGCTTAATCCAAACATGATTCTAGAAATACCAAGGATATCATTTCATACATTATAACGAAACAGACAGTTTATGAGGGTAGAGATAACCGTAATAGGCAAACTAGAGCCACATTACCTCACGTAAAAATCCCTCCTGTCCCTGTAATGTTAGTCATACATATTCCATACAAACATATCACACATGCATATTCTAACATAAATAACTACCTAATTTCCTTACCTTGGAAAAAAAGAATTTATTATGAGAGAACTTAATATGAGAGATTTCAGAAAGCAGAACCTATATCATCAAAAATACAATCTCATTATTGTCTTCGCCAAAACTAATTAAATCAAACTAACTAAATTAACAATAACACAAAAGAAAGCCTTACCTTAACTATTTGCACTCTGTTTGTTTTTCCACTTCACTAATGGCTGCCTCTTATTTTTATTTTACTCTATACAGGAACATATAGCCTATATATATATTTATCTAACCTCATCCTCTATTCTGATTTAAACTCGTCAAAACAGATTTTAGAAAATATCTTCAACAAAATAAATATTAAATCTATATAAATATATGACCACCCATTCTCTTCCCGAAAACTCTCAACTATTTCTTACTCTACCAAACCTTAGTGATATAATCATTTTTTTTTTGTGACAGTCAGAATCCCATGATCCGTAAAGGGAAAGACCGGGTAAGCTGTGCAATCCCACACCGCCTGGAGAAGGTCAAGTGTGATGATTCTAAGACTGTGTAGGTATGGGACTACACAGTTGAAGAGGGCTTAAATAGATTGATGGGTACTACCTATATCAACAAGATGCATCTTCTTTTCGGTAACCCATCACTTGAGAACTCCAAAGTTAAGCGTGCTTGACCTGGGATAATCTAGGGATGGGTGACCTCTTGGGAAGTTTTCCTAGGAAGCATGTGAGTGAGGACAAAGCACGTTGAAAAGACTCGTGTTGGTTTGTAGGGTCAGTCGTCTTTCCAGAAAGCAGCCATAGTAACGTGGGGCGTCACATTTAGGGATTAAAAAATTTGGTTAAGATGTAACGTTTCATTAGAACGTTTAATATATATGCTGGGATCCCAAAATTATAATTTCAGAGTCTATTACAAGAAAATGTTTACAACAGGCCGTTCTATGCAGCAAAACAGGGTTTAACCCTAGTTCGCCTTTAAACCTCGGCCGTGGCGGATGAGCAGCTGCATATGTACACATCATCACCTAAGCTCTCCAACTCAAGGATGGTCCAGCTTTCTTTTGCCTTTACCTGCACCACATAGCACCCGTGAGCCGAAGCCCAGCAAGAAAACACAATATAACATGATATAATATCAATAGTGATTGTATTAATTATTCAGGACCAACAATCCAAACAAATAGGTGATTATCACAAAAGTCACAAATATGGGGACAACACCCTTTAGCCATGTGATGATAGGATCACCAGGGCTTAACAGATATCAAAAGTCACTAATATGGGAACAGCACCCTTTTGCCATGTGACGATAGGATCACCAGGGCTTAACAAATAAGTGAGCATCTCACTAGCTTAAACAGGATAGGTGCATGGTGATTAGTCACCAACATAACCTTCCTCCTGACTCTAGATTCATAACTGTGGAACAGCGTTCCCTAGCCATTTGACAAACAGTCACCGGAGCCGTATGCCCTGGCTTTGAATAACTAGTCTCAGACTAGCCAAGCACTTATAATTTTCATCGACCTTCTGGTCGGTCCAGCATTAATACCCCATATGAGTCATTCAACGCTGATATCGATTAGATCTAATCTTCATTTGGCTCGGCGTTCATAACGCTATGCCATCTCTGACTCTTAGGTCAGTAAAACACGACCAGTGTTCAACTCATTGTGAACTTGACTAATAAATCACAGCTTCACAGATGGATCTAACACCGTTGCCGAATCTGACTAATAAGTCAGTGCCATACACAAGTAAGCCATGCCACCAAACATATATCACGTATCCAATATCCATATACAAGGTATTCAGCATACTTACTCAACAAGTACTAGTACAATTAGGACCATGCACGAACACAAAGGCTCAAGCTCTGAACGATATCATACTCAGTATATAAAGCATGTCCTAATCACATGTTTCTCGTGCATCATATGCATTATATTTAACAATCCAACATGCACCAATAATAGCCATGCATGTCACATTTAATAGTCAACCAACATGCATCAAGAATAGCCATGCATGTCACATTTACACAGGGTGCAGTTTTCTTACATCAGATTCGAGCTAGAATGATTAAAAGAGCGACCCTTGAGAACAATCAACTTTTAGCCCTTTAGCAGTCTCATAGTCATAACCAAATACGGGACACCATTAATAAAAATGATTAACATAGGTTCCCAAACCAATATCTAGCCTCCGGGACATCAATCCAAACTAAACCGAGTAGTAGGATCGACCCCAAGGCCTAAGGCTAGCATCCCCAAGTCAAAAACCTATTTCTGGCCAAAAATACCTCTATGGACCGCGACTCACCACAGCCATGCCGCGGCTCACCTCTCTGACAGAGGCATTTCCTCCCCAGAAACCAACATAGGCCGCGGCTCACCATAGCCATGCCGCGGCCCTTTACACAAACCTGCAATCCACCAGCTTTCTTCCCCTGCGTTTTTCCTTGAAACCAAACCTTCAAACCAGTCCCAAACCTCATCCAAACACTCAATCCAACCCCTAAACATCATTTATATCAAACCCTCATCAAAACCCAAGTTGAACATCAATCAAAACTTCCATTAATCCAAACTATCCTCAACACAATCATAAGTTGAAAATTAAAAGAAAAACAGGGTATGGCTCAAAATTCAGGTTCAATTCCTTACCTTAAGCTGGTTTGAATCCTTCCCAATGGCTGAACTAAGTCTATAATCCCCAAGCTTTGATTCCCTAGCTTGTTTCTTCAATTTGGGACCAAAAACCTCCAAGCGTAAGAAGAGGAGATAATGCACGGGTGAGAAAGATATAAGGGCTCTGTTTTTGTTATGTATTTTCTACAGCCTTCAAAGTCAATATAAATCCAAACCAAATGACCTAAATGCCCCTAGGTCATTAAAAGTTTCTAAAGCCTTCCCAAGGGCAAAATTGTCCTTTTCAACCTATACTGTTAATTATAATTAACGCTCTCTAATTCCCGCTAATCTCAAAACTATCAAACACCAATAATTCATATCCCGTTACCCTATAATTCCTGGTAACACTCTAATCATTAAATTCACCTCGAGACTCACCCCGAGCCTTGGACTTAAACCCGTTATGACTAGGCTAAGCACTTGCATTCCATGATCGTCTCATGCCGACTAGCTCAAACCAATCCACCTTGCAATGTGGCTATACTAATTAATCACAAACTTGCACCCAAAATGCACAATTACACCCACAACAGTCAAATTACCAAAATGCCCTTATAATTATAAATACTCCCATATGCACGCATTTATCATCATATAATAATATAATTCACATGACATGCATATGATCATTAAATATCATCATAATTCAATTATGGCCCTCCCGGCCTCCTAATCAAGGTCCTAACCCTTATTAGGAAATTCGGGGCATTGCAACTATCCCCTCCTTACAGAAATTTCGTCCTCGAAATTTACTCCAACAGCTCGGAGTAACAATTCCGCACAATTGATTCCAATTCCTCGGGTCATTTCCTCGACCTCACTATCTCTACAGTATTACCTTAACCCAAGGTACACTCTGTTAAATGGAACCTTATTGCTTATGTCACAATCTGAACTGGCTATTCCTTACCGGAATACTTAACCTCAACTTTCAGATTCTCATAACTCAACCCATAAGTTCCTTTAACCCATGTTCACTACATGGAAGTACATAACTTACCGTATACAACTGCCAGTGCTAAGATATAACTGATCCAGAATCAACCTATCCAGACCTATCCAGGATTCAACTGCCGAAATGAACTAGGACTTAACTTGCCTTAATTCCTCACCCCTTTCCATGGTGATACTTTAAAGAAGATACATTCTCTTACCTGGAATTCCACATTTCTATTTTTTTTCAATTCAGCAAAACTTTTCCATTTATTCTGAGAAGTGAGCATCCAAGCTCCACTCCCTAGTAATCTCATTAATCCCCTGAACCACCTCAGGATCCAGATATACATCAATGCATTCATCTTATAAGATGTTCCTCCAATAATAATTGGATAACCCTCTCTCTCTCTGATTTACCACCAGTTTGAGAGTAATAATCTGTACTGAATTTTATCTCTATTCTCATGGCCTTTGTAACGCCCTACTTCCTTAGAGTCGTTACCAAGTGAGTTTTAAACGTGCAGTTAACTCGCTAATCGAGGTTTTTAGGTTAAAAGTATAATTAAATCATAAACTGTGAAATTAACTTTGAAAACAATTCCATCACTACAAAACGTTGAGTGTTTGACACTTAGGATCCCAAGATACTGTCTAGAAACATTTACAACATATAATTTACAAGTTTGAGTCGACTAAACGACAAAATCTAAGTTTTAATACAACCATTTCCCAAAACCACTGGCCGTGGCAGCTAGGCAGACCGAACATGTACACGCCGCTTCACGCTCTCCATACTCATGGTTGGTTGACCTTTCCCTTGCTCTTACCTGCACCACAGAGCACTCGTGAGCCGAAACCCAGCAAGAAAACCCTCACAAGAAGAAAACATATGCACAACAAACACTTAGCATACATTCAGGCCACCAATGGGCTAAACACATACGACCATGCGCTTTACCAGGCCTTGGGTTCGCGGTCCACACCGTGAGGATAACCCAGGTATCCTTTAGGGTCTCACCCTGGCAACTTGCACCCCACGTGCACAACGCTGCTCCCGACCCCTTGCCGTACTCAGCCTAGCACTCAACGTGCCCAACACCATTCCCGGCCCTTTGCCGCTCCCGACCCATGCCGACCTCGGCCTGCGCCGTTCCCGGCTCTCGCCGAACATTCACATAATCGTAATCATAGCATGACAGACATATACTAAGTACTAACAAATTCAACCAAAGGGCTACGCCCTGCAATTCAAACATATTGGGCTCAGCCCTGCGTACAAGCTCTGTGGAAACAGTGGTTTTCTTACCTGTATCCCGAGCTTCCAATGCCCCAAAGCCGCGAGTGCGGTGCTCTAACCCGAGCCTCTCCAAAGACCTAGTCACAACACATATAAAACATCCTTTATTACTAATAAATCCAAAACTACTTCCCGGGACCAATCCCACACTCTCGGAATCCCCAAATTCCTAAAATCATACATCGGAAACATCCCCCGAACCCCCGGAGCAAAAAGATCAAAATTGCAAAATCCTATGTTTTGAAAATAGCCTAGCATCGCGGCGGCGCTGCCCTAGAGGGCCGCGACGGCCAGCAAGTCAGAGAGCTTCCCCTGCCCAGAATCAGCCTCGCGCCACGGCCCCCAAGAACAGGGCCGCAGCGCTCCTTCGCGAACCCAGAAATCTGGGTTTTTCCCCTGCATTTCCCCGAGCCAAAACCACTCCAAATCATCCCATACTCGTACCTAAGCCCCAAAACCAATTCAAAACCCCAAATAGACCATTAAACAAACTATAAACCTCAACAACAAGCTTAATTACTCACTTACACTCAAAATCCACACTTGAGTTAAAGATTTCAGAAATTCAAACCATAACTCCTAAGACCTAAACCAAAGCTTGAAAAGTATAAACCATGCCTCTAACAACTCAAACCAAACCAGATACACAACTCAAACATGATAAACCCTTACCTCAATCAAGAACCCAGCTTTAATTCCCCTCAACTCTAGCTTCAAGTCACCTTCCTTTTGATTATCCCAACTCTGAATTCCATACAAAACCAGCCACCATCCTCTTTCAATTTCATGCTTATTCTCTATAAACCAGACTTGAAACTTAAACAAAACAGGGACAAATCCTTACCTCTGAATAATCTTGGCTTGTGCTCAACCTAGTTGCCTTGAACCACCAAAAACTCTCCTCCTAGGTCTCCCAACTTCAGCCTTCCTCTTCTTCTCTTTTCTTCTGGATTTTCGTCAAATTTCAGCATAAACCCAATTGCCCAAGTAAAAATAACGTAAATGATCTTTCCCTCAGCTGAAGCTATCTAAACCTCTACCAAAAGACCATCTTATCCCTCCATTAAAATCCCTTCCTAACTAAACCTCAAGGGCACTCTTGTCCTTTCACTTACATTGCAATTCTACCATTTCTCCATCTGAATTTGTTACTCTGAGAAGTTACTAATGGTTACACGAGTTACCAGTTTACCAGTTACCATTAACTCACAAGTACTAAACTTACAAAATCCCCAAAACACCCCTGGGCTCCTCCCGAGCCGGGTATAAAATCTCGTTGTGACTTTTGAGTTATCTAGCTCTCTAGGACAGTCTCGGCACGTGCATCACATTAATATCACCACACCCATGTGGTACAAACCACATAATACAATTATCACATTTATGCCCTCAACGGGCTAAGATTACCAATTTACCCCTATCTTGCAAACGGGGCCCACACGCATATTTATACCACCTAAACATGCATTCTAGTCACATACTCATTTAAATTCACATATTATCATATTAATTCACTTATTGCCCTCTAGGCACGCTAATCAAGGTCCTAAACCTTATTAGCAACTTAGGGTGTTACATCCTTCTAACCCTTCCAAAACTTGGAAGTCCCAATAAAGTCTTCATCTAATAAGATAGACCTTAAATTTCATGAATGCACTTTATCCCTTTCACAAGAGATTTGAATACCGATCAGCTGTACCATTCACTTATCCTTACTGATAAAATGAACTCACTTGGACTACCAGTCCACAATGTCTCAATGCCAACTCACGTTGATCCATCAACCTGGGAATCCCACCGCGAAACTCATCGCGATGCTCTCTTATTCCCATTATGAAATACCCAAAGGCTGTAATGGCCTTGCTGATTCCTGATACTCTGTCTTGACCTGCTAACAGGTTAAGAACTTTACACGTGTCTCATTATATCCCTCTTCATCTCAGGCCATCACTATAATTTTAAACTAAAGAAAATTATTTACAAAACTAAATGCGGAAAAAACATGATTTAAAAGAATAAAAATAAATAACTTCATCCTCAATCGACACGCAGTCCACACATTCCATCCATCCTCAACACACAAGCCAAGCTACCAAGAATCCTTCCGCCTTCCATATTCATTTTCCTGGATCACACTAAAAATAAAGGAATGAGCCTAATGCCCAGCAAGGAAAACCTACTAAAAACATACATCATATATCATAAGCATAAAACTTCATCATAAACATAAACTATAAAACATATACCATATATCATAAGCATACACTATAAAACATATACCATATAGGACTACAATATTAATGGCCATTAACTCATTAACATGGCATGCGATAAACCATCTAGGTCCCCTGTCTAATATCTGAGGTAGGTTAGATCACATGGTAGTATATGATAACCTATCTAGGTCCCCTGTCTAATATCTGAGGTAGGGTAAACCATAACTCTAAACCATGAAAATGATAAACTAATCCTGGGGCTTGCTATCTAAGCAAGTTATATGCCCAAGCGACTAAAAACATAATCTTGGGGCTTGTTATCTAAACAAGTCATATGCCCAAGGACTACAAAACATATTATACATATACATATTATAGCATAAACATATCATAACATAAACTTATCATAACATAAACATAACATATCATACAAACATACAAGATCTATCCTATTTTCCTTACCAGAATACCGAGATGATGAGAACAAAGTCGGGATTTTGGAACACTCCTAAAAACCATTAATAGAGAGGTGAGTTTTCTAAAAGAAAGAGATGAAGAGGAATAAACTAAACCATCGAGAAGATACTTACCAACAAGAAATCTCAAGTTCGAAAAACTTAGATACCTAACCAAGAATAGAGAAGATTGGGTTAGGAATTGAGTAGAGAAAAACTATAAGAACTAACAATACAGAAAAGAAACTAAGAATAGGAATACCTTTGAAATTGCTATGACAGAACTACACCTCGAAACCGAAATACACTTTATGAACCTTACTTCCCAAGTGTCTAATAAGCTTAGAATGACAAAGCTTATAACCCCAACCCAAGTGTTTATCACTCTATAGTCTCACTAGCACCTAGAAGGCTCTGATCAAGGCTTGAAGAATGAATGAAAAGGCTTGGTTCTAGGTCCTATTTATAGAGTTCTAGAAATAAAAATCTTCTTTTTGGCTTTGAATAAAAATAATGAATTTAATTGAAAATATTTTAATATCCTTCAGCCAAAGGCTTAGGACTTGGTCAACAAAGCTTGATTTTTTTAAAAAAAAAATCAAATAGAATCCTAACTTCTAACTCCCTAAATCTTGTAACTCTAAACTAACCTACAGTAAAATCAACATATCTGGAGTTGCAGGACTCCTATTTAGAATATCTTTATACCATTAGAAAGATAATTCAATTATCTACAACTTTTTAGAAATATTATTTTTCGAAATTCATAACGTAACTAGATCAAAAATAGGTCGAAAGCTACAGTACTCTAAAGTTACGAAAAATCTATTTAAATATCTAAATCACAAATAAATAAAATTGTGACAAATGTCAAGCTCCTAACAGATTCTGGTGAAGACTAAGTCTTATATTTCCTTTATTTTATCATTAAAATAATAATTCCTTAATAATCATACATATGACAAGTGTCATATTCCTATTGGTTCTATCTAAACATTAGGAATAATCCATGCTCATGACAAATGTCATATTCTTATTAGCTCTATCTAAACCTTAGGTTATAATAATTATCATATTAATAACCAGCAATATTAATCAAACCTTATGTTATAATTAATATTCTTAAACTATAGGTTAAATTTATAAAATCCATAACTATTGCTAGGAATTTTCAACTAAATTCCGGCTTGAACCAAAATCCACTGTAATAAACATACTATAACTACTACTAGCTATTACTATTACTACTACTATCTAACTAGCTAAGTAAAGTTCTTGGACTCTACACCTAGGCTCCTCCTGAGCCGAGTATTTGACCCCGTTGTGACTTTCTTGCTAATTGGATCCCCATGACCATCTCGGATCATGCATCACAAATATATCACCAATATATCACAAATATCACATATATTGCATTTATACCCCGAACGAGTCAAATTACTAAGATACCCTTCTTATAAGAATGGGCCCACATACACATATTAATATCTCTAACATGTAAGCATAATTATATTATAATATAATTCACATAATAACTCAATTATTGCCTCCCGGCCTCCTAATCCAGGCACTAAACCACATTAGAAAATTTGGGATGTTACAATGTGCTACACCATTGATCTCTTTACGACTATAATTATAGTGAGTATCAACAAAGCTTTTAGAAACCATTAGAATATGTCATGTAATGTCACCGCAAATTCCGAAATGCGCTGGGAAAAGTACTAATAGCATTAAAACAGTCAGACTCTACCGTGAGAATAATCACGATATAAATATTTAGTTGTATATATTTATATTTATATAGTTGAACTGTATACTCTCTCTGTATAAATATAGTCTCATGTGATCAAGTCAAGCACAGTGCATTTGCGGAAAGAAAAAAAAATAGAAATTTAAGAGTAAATTCTATGAAATTTTACAATTCCATCTTTTGGAAAACACATATCTAATAATTTCATACTTGAGCATTTAATATGTTGATCCATGTATATATATATATATATATATGACAAGTTCTCAGCTTATTATAGCTATGATATTCCTATATTGTGGTCCAATCCATGCTATTTAATAATTTTAAATAACATGTGAAATAATTTAATATTTGGTACTCCACCAAGCAATCTAATTGAAATTCAGAAGTTGATGTCATTTTTTGAGATAATTAAAAATAGTGTTAGTAGATTTAATAAGTGAGTAATTGAGAAGTTGAAGTCAAGGCTCAAGCTAAGGATATTATCTTCAAAAAAAAAAATCTAAGGATATTGTGTATATTATAATTTTTAAATTTGGGTACGTATTTATAGTTTAAAAAGATTAAATTTGTAAAAAGTACAATATCAAATTTCAACTATAATCAGTGTTTAAAGTCTAAGAATTAAGTTCATTTCAAAATAAAAAAGTCTAAGAATTAAGTTTAAAGTTTTAAAAAATATATATTCCTAAATCTTAAAGGACCATGTTAGACTTTTATTTGGGCTTACATTAATATTTTAATGTTTTATAAAATATGGGTTGATAAATATAGTTATTTGCTAATCTAGCTCATTTAATTTTAGTGATCTCTTGTTTATGTACTTAGTATTTATAGTAGTCTAGTTGAAGCAGAAGTGTGAGCTTTCTAGTTAACTGAAGTTTTTGATAAGGAGACACAATCCAACTAGGTTAATATAAGCTAAGTCTCCTCCTTAACTTTATATATACGAATAGTCTGATTGCTATTGTGTTATCTGATAATCTGCTTCAGAAATAGAGGTCTTAGGGAAAAAAACTTAATTAGTTAGTATTGCATTAACGATTCATGTTTTCTTCATAGCTGAATCACGTATGTTTTCTTTATTCTTTAATTGTTTATAATGTTATAAGTTGTATGCAAAATTATCGATAAAATGTTGTATAAATATCTATCATACCAAAATTTCAACTTTAGGTTCTTAGAGTTCAAAAAATTTGTATTAATTGTTAAAACAAACAAAAACAAAATTTAAAATTTATAGGAATTTTGCATTGTTAGTTATATAAATTTATATATTGAAAAAAATCAAAGAAAATTTTCAACTTTATTGCTCAAAAAAATTAAGAATTTTGTTTATTACGACAAATTTAGATCAATATGTCATAATGTATAAAAAAATGTAAAACAACAATGACTAATTCAAAAATGTATATCTAAGGTTTCTGATTATGTTCGAATTATTTATTTATTACAATTGACAAGAGGATAAATACACAGACTTATATAGTCAATAACGAGTTAGTGTCGTGCTTAGTCAAACACTGTCTTATTTAGTATATTGTTATTAGTATAATTTAGTATTAAGCCATACCTATTTTAATTTAAAATAAAATTTATAAAACTCAATATTAAATTACATCAAATATCATACATATTAATATTTTGCACAAGATGGGTCTGAGCCAGAACAACAATAAATACTTATCCAAGTGGACATCAACATTATATATCAATTCTTTTAAAAAATATATAACAATAAATACATAAACTTTTAAATTACAAATTTAAAAACATTATGGGTAGTAAAGTGGTCATTCTTTGTTGGACCCCATTTAAGTTGTTGTATGTGTTTTTGAATATTTATTTTTATTTTTAGATATACATTTAAGAAATAGAGATAATGTGTTTAGAACCATATGAAAATCTGTCAGAAGACAACATAAATAATCCTTGCAGGCAAACTTTTTTGTTGTTTTTTTTTTGTCACCTTCTTTTTTAAAATTCAACTTTATAATCGATCCCACTTGTTTCTGAAAATAATTTTAGAAAATCTTCTAAGTGATTCCACTTCATAAATTTCTTAAAATATAGGTTTGTTGACATTTTTTTGTGATTATAAACCACCATCTATATATATATACATACAAATCACATAGCAAACGTTTGTTAGTTTGTTTAGTTTTGGTTATAGAATGTATTAATTATATTTATTAAATTTGTATTATTATTATATAAATTTTAAATAAATAATATTATTATATAAAAAAATGACATAAACATATTAAATGAAAAATTAAATTAAAAGATTATTGTTATTATGATTTTATATATATATATATAATACGATAACTTTTTAAAACAAATGATCATTTTTTTAATAAAAATTAAGATTATGTATTATATATTATAATAATAATATTTTATAATATTTAAATTTATATTAATATAATTAATAAAAAATTATAACTATATATTATTATCATGATAATATTTTATAATATTGAAATTTAAATTAATATAGTTAATAAATATCTATTTTTAGTTAATATTAAAAGTATATTTTGTTAAATATTTAGAATATTATGTTAAAATTAACCAAACAAATCGTTAAAACAAAAAATTTCCATTATCAACATTTTTTATATATAAAAGAGATATTATACATTCATTATTTTTACAAGATAAATTTCATTCAATTTGGAGATATACCAATTATCTTTATTATATTTACATAGATGGAAGTTAAACCAGAATATATGTAATGGATATATTTGGTTATGTATCTCCTCAACATAATAATAATAATAATAATAATAATAATAATAATAGCAACAAATTCAACCAAAAAAAAGATATATGGTAATATTATAGTATGCTTTTGGGTCAAAAAAAGAAGGAAGGAGGGAGTTATAAACAGTAATTTGGTTTGGTTGTTATTAACAACATTAACATTAGTCAAAGTCTTTGTTGGTGTCTGTGTTGACCATTATTAAAGCTTTATATATCTTTTTTCTTTTTTTTCCTCGAAAAAAGTCATGTGCATGCATATATACACGTGAATACGACAGTGATTCAGTAGCTAAAAAGAAATTACATGAATACATAGTGATGAATCTCATTCATTAGTAGCTGTCGTCTTTTCAAGTCAACCTTATATGTAAATGGTCAAATTTTATAAAATTTACATTATGTAAACGTGTGTATATGTGTGTGTATATATATATATATTCGTGCTTGATTTTGTCACTAATTGATACACATTTTTTGTTATATTTCACTGCTATAATCTTATTCTTAGATTGTCGATTTCAAAAAAACCCACTTGTAATGCAAATACACTGCATGAAATGTCAGTTTCAGAGATTAATTTTTAATTACATTTACTTAAAAAAAAACATTTCTCAACTTATTATAAAGTATGTCTTCTACATTTTATTTTATTTCAAATGTGATTTGAGTAGCAACTCCTTATTAGATACTTTAGCAATAATTTTGCAATTTCGATAAATTAATGGAAAGGGATATCTTATTTAGGTTGGAAATGTCATTCTCATTTAGGAAAAAGTACGAAACATGAGTATAATTCTCTTCCCTGTCTCATTTAATATTTAAAGACAAAAATTTATATATGTCCCCACTTCGTTTTTCGTTTAGATGAAGAATTTTTGTGAAAACTTATCCCCACACGAAAAATATACACTCTACATACTCCTAACTTTTTCTCTCACTATTAAAAATAAACTTTTTCTGAAGTTTATTCAAATAATTGATAAAAAATATATATATATTTTTACCTCATAACTAAAAGAAGTTGATTCTATATAAATATGTTGTAGTTTGCAAAATTGTTTAAGGACAAGCTAATGTCTATTTATTGTTTCAAATTAGATAATAATAATAATAACAATAATAATATATTGGTTAGATTTCATTTTATGACAAACTTGTGGCTAGATTTCTTTCACTTTCCCTACTCTCTCATATTTTAGGAATATTAGATCATAATTTTTTTTCTTTCTTTGGTTATTTTCAATATTTTACACTGTCCATCACGGTAGATTTTTACACAAATTTCTTTGATTTTCTTTACTTTCTCACCTTTTTTAGAAATAGATAATAACTTTTTTTTAGCTTTTTTTTTTCAACCACTATTCTATGTGAGGCTTTTATGTACAACCATTTTTTTTCTCTTCCCATCCAAATTTTTTTGGTACAATAGCTTCACCCTTTTAATTTTTAGTGTTATCAATTAGTTATTGTTATTTTATATCTTAAGCATATTTTGAAGTTTTTTTTTTAAAGAGTGACTTTATCACAATTATGATTGAAAGAAAATGTAATTTAGATGTAGAAATTTTTCCAACCAAAAAGTTCTTTTATTGATTTTAGTTTGTCATTAATGAGGCTTCAAATTTATTTTTCTATTTTAGTCATTGGTTACTAATATTACTCTAATTTAGTAACTAATATTATTCATCTTATTAATTTTTTTGTCTATATTTCTCTTTTATCCTCTTCGTATCTTTTTAACAACTTTAGCATTTGGTTATCAAAATTTTCATATTTATAAATATTTTACATTCTAAATTATCTTTTTTGAAAACACAAACTTTTGTATACATTTTTCTAAAAAAAATATATTATTTTTTCTGAATAAATTTTGAAATTATTATATTGAAAAAGAAGAAAAAGTAGGGATGGAAATGAATATTTCTCGCATTAGATTTCCTAGTTATATATGTAGGGAAAATTTATGTTAGGATATGATTATCATAGCTACAAATTGACTATTTATTCTATTGTAAACAATTACAATAAATGGCGTACAATTTTAATATATATGTATATATTTTTAATTCTTAATATATGCTTTTATAGGTTGATGTTATGTGAAGGAGAGTGTTGAATGGGGGTTAGGCTATGCATAGGTGTATTTATTTCAAATCAATTAATTAAAGTCTAATGTTTTCTCACTTAACTTAGTTTTGCAAGTAGTGATGTAAATGGGGTAGGGCAAGGGTTGGCTCCCCCACCCTCGCTTTGTGTCAGGGTCGGGGCTCCAATGGTTCCAACTTCCAACGAGTACCTATTTAATTAAAAAATAATAAATTTTTTTAATTGATAAAATAATTTAAAAAATTAATACGTTTTAATATAAAATAACAAAAAAATTAAGATTCTACTATTAGATTTGTACATTTTCATATAAGTTATTGTATTATATATTTAATAATATTTATATTTAAAAAACAAATTAAAATTACAATGTAAACGTAGTGGGATTCATGTCCCCGCCCCGCGTCCCATTAAGGTGGGTATTTTACGTGTTCAGAGGCAAGGTAGATTAAATTGACATCCATATTTACAAGAGATAGGAAAGAACTTGACACATTAATGCATAATTAATAATTATTATAATAATAGAGCAATGGATACCTAAAACTTATACTTAAATTTACAATTAATAATCACTTTGTTTCTTTTAAGTAACATCTTATTATTTATTTATATATAGGTCATTAAAAAAAAGTCAGAATAATAAATATAATATTGGAGTGTAAAATTGTATTATTCACGTGTAACTCATTATTTATTATATAGTAACTCATAGATATTTTACCCAGTAACTCATTGTTTACAATTTTATTAAAATAAAAATAAAAAATATCACTACAACAAATTTAATATACAATGACTCCCTACACTTATCAGGGGTTTTAAATGTCTAATGGTGTAAGACATTAAAAGTTTATATTAATGACTACAATTAGAAGACATTAAAAATGGTGGAAGACGTTGGAAATAGGCTGGGGAAGTGTTCATGGGTACATCCAACGTCTCCTGTTGGGAGACGTGGGACACGTGGCACGTCTCCCAGTTGGAGACGTTGGATGTACTCCCTCTTATATTACTCTAAAATTTCAGCCTTCTTCCTCACACACACGAACCAGAGAGCAAAAACAGAGGAGAGAAACCGAATTGGGGCTGCGTTTTTAGGGTTCTAAGGTAAGTTTTTTTTTAATTTTCTTGATTTTTAGTTAATTATTTTGAAAAAAAATCATAGGTTTTGTATTAGGATGAGTAATATACATGATTTTGTGTTAGTTTTACATTTTTATGCATTTTTTTATATACATTGTAGGATTTTGTGGTTTTTTCATAGAAGTTTTTTAGGGATTTATGATTTTTTAGTTTCTTTTTAATTTAACCTATCACATTGTATAGATTTCATTAGAGTATATATGTTCATGATTTTTTAAAATTTTTATCATTTTTTATTTCAAAATTTAGATATATTTTTGTATATTTGAATTTTTTTTTAAATTGTAACTATTTGTTATATATATAGTTATGTTAAAATAAATTTATTAAATAATTTATAAAATATAAATATATGAAATTTTTTATGTTTTTGTTGATTATTAAGTTTTTAGGTTATGTAATTTTATATTGATTTTTTGTTGAGGTTATAATTAGTGGCACATTGGGATTTTTTTTATTTGTTTACCAATATCATTTACTATTATTAGATATTTAGTGATATTTGTTTAGTAATGTTTAACATATTAATTAATTTAATTTCATAGGTTGTGATTTTTGTGGTGAGATTTTAGAGAGTATTTTGCATCAAAATTCCTATATCAATCACACATTTGAGGTAATTAAGTTTCTAAAATTACAATAATACGTTATATATTGCTAGATATTTAGTGATGTTTTATTTATTATTTATTAATTTAATTTTATTGGTTTGTGGATTTAATAGCGAATTTGATTACTAAGTGAAGTAATTTTGCTAGCTTTTGGATTATTGATTGCAAGAGGTACATATATATTCTCTTACTTCTACTTTTAATATTATTAAACAAATGTTAGAGGAGTTTGAATATCTTAAATATTCATCCATAGTGAAGTAGGTTCTGAGATTAAAATTGTGTGCTGCGATGATAACGGAAGGTTGAGAACTTGTGTGTTTTAGTGAAGTAGGTTCTGAGAAATTTGGTTGTGTGCTGCGGAGCTATAAGGAAGAAACTTATTGTATGCTGTTTGAATTGTTTATTTTGCTATTCACATGCAGATGGTTAGGTTACTATTATAGGGGAAATGCTGCCCGATTTTATCTAGGATAATAAATAATTAGTTTAATATAGACATCCTATAAGGAAGAAACTTATTTTATGTTGTTTGAATTGTTTGTTTTGTTATACACATGCAGATGGTTAGGTCACTATTATAGGGGAAATGCTGTCCGATTTTATCTAGGATAATAAAAAATTAGTTTTATATAGACATACAACTTTATCACGTGCTTATTTAGTGTTGTTTCTTTTCTTTTCCATAGACATAGGAGAATATATGGATAAACAGTGGATGTCAGCGAATAGGTTATCTGCGGAATATAGGAACGGAGTCGATTTGTTCTTAAGGTTTTGTTCGGAAAATGTAAAAGACCCAAATTTTACTTATTGTCCATGTCTTAAGTGTGGAAATGTTAAAAAGATGGATCTTAAAAAGATTAAAGAACACTTATATTTCAATGGGATCGACAAGAGTTACACAATTTGGTATTACCATGGGGAGATAGATCCGATTGCTCCAACTCTGCCAAGTAGACCAAAAGGAGTGAGGAGGAATATAGTGGAGGAGAACTGGGATCCATTAGATGAAATGATTGACGATGCACATTATGGATCAGGAGTAGACCCAAATAAGTTTGAGACACTCCTTAATGATGCCGAGAAACCAATTTACCCTGGTTGTACAAGATTTACAAAATTATCTGCGCTTCTTAGGTTGTACAATCTAAAAGATAAACATGGCTGGAGTGATAAAAACATTACTGATTTATTTGGTTTTTTGAAGGAGTTATTGCCTGAAGATAATGAAATTCCAATTTCATTTTATGAGGCAAAGAAGACGTTATGCTCATTAGGCATGCAGTACGAAAAAATGCATGCATGTCCTAATGATTGCATATTATATCGAAATAGTTTTGCAGACGCAAAATCATGTCCTACTTGTGGTGAGTCACGATGGAAAAAGAAAAGAAATGGTGACGATGTCAAGGAAGGAGTACCTGCCAAAGTTTTGTGGTATATATCTCACAAATAAGTTTGTTCATTTAATTTTCTAATTTGATTTATTCATTCATATAACAATTTTTCATATTTTTGTATTAGGTTCATTTTCAGATATGTGGTACAACAAGGTCGCCAAAATAAGTTTTTATTTGTCAATCCTAATATCGTCGCCACTCAAGGGAGTTCATTCGACGATCGTGTTCAGAATCTGTTCAGACGTTGCAATGACGTAAAATCAAAAGAACAAGTTATGCTTGTCCCTTGGAACCATGGGTAAATTTAAAAAGTTGTCATTTTTCCGACCCATATCAATAATTTCTTTGTTTAACATTTGAGCTATAATTTTTTTGTTTTTCTTATACAGTGAACATTGGATGTTGCTTATTTTGGCACCATATGCATATCATGTTTATTGTTGTGATCCGGTGAATTCAGAGCCAAATAACCGTGAGGAGATTGTATCAGTGATCGTCAGCGCTTTCAATCTTTTTTTCTCTATGAATCTTCCTGATGTCGAGATCCCTGATACTCTACGCATTAAGCAACCTCAGGTAAGTAACTTCAGCAGAAATTTTTGAACATTTATAATAATTAAGTAGAATAATATGTATGCATTTTTTAAAAAGTTTCAATTTAATAATAAATTACTCATATTTTTAAATAATTAGTGTTCACACCAACCGGACAATGTGGCATGTGGATACTACTTAATGAGGATGTTGAAGGATTTGATTGAACATGCGAGTCCCGGGCATTACTTGAGAACGGTATTATTAATTAAAATTTACAAATTATTTTTGAAACTATAAATGTAATCAAATAATTAATTAATATATTTTACTTTATATTTCTTGCAGCTAACAAGCACATCATATACAGAGGCACAAATTGATGAGTTGCGACAAGAATGGGCGACATATATGTTGCTGATAATCCAAAGTTACCGACCTCGTTGGTAGGTTTTTTGTTTATTTTTTAACTCTTTCTTCATACACAATGCAATATTTGTTCATTTTGAATATGTCTAACAAATATTGTATTTATTGTATATGTCTAACAAATATATTTTTTTCTTTCAATTTAATTGATTATTAAATCAATTTAAATTTAGATTAAAATCATTTCAATTTAAATTAAAATAATTTCAATTTAATTAATTATTAAATCAAATTAAAATAATATTAATTATAAATTTATTTTTTTTAAATGTGGGAGACTTTCAATGTCTCCCACTGGGAGAGGTGGGAGACGTGGGAAGTGACTCACCTCTCCCAATGGGAGACGTTGGATGTCTCCTAGGGACTTCCCACGTCTCCCATTGGGAGAGGTGAGTCACTTCCCACGTCTCCCAATGGGAGACGTGGGATATATCTACAATGACCCTAGCAGCAACGTCTCCCCAATTGGGAGACATTGTAGACTTCTAATGTCTCCCAATTAAAGTCATAAAACCTCTATTTTGTTGTGGTGTATGTTGTTTGTATTTTCATTGATATTTTTTAAAAAAATTGTTGTAGTCTCCACAAAATATAGGCTCTATAATAATATGTAAACACTTGTTTGCAATTTCAAATTTAAACATAAATATATTTTTGTATGTCAATTCCCATGGGTTTGGTTTTTTTTTTTTTTGGCCAATGATAACTTCATTGATTATAATCAAAAAGTCGTACAACCTAAAAAAACTAAGCATTCCTAAGAAAAGACGGGATGTCATCTAACCACACAAGTTGTTTATCTGTAACGTCCCAAAATTACCTAATAAGGCTTAGGGCCTTGATTAGGGGGTCAGGATGGCAATATATAAAGTTATATGTTTATTTGATATATTTGATTGTGATTATGTGAGTTGTATGATAATTTAACTAGTTGTGCATGTTTAGAGATATTAAATATGCATGTGAGCCCGTTTCTTATTGTAATGACAATTTTGATAATTTGGTTTGTTATGGGCATAATTGTATATATGTGCATATATGTGTGAAACCGCATTATTATGTGGGTTTATTTTAGTTACTTGGCAAAAGATGATCCTAGGGAGCAAGTTGGCGGGAAAGTCACAACGGGACCAAATACCCGACTCGGGGCGAGTCAGGTGGTATTTTGGGTATTTGGTATTTAATTGGGTTATCGGGTAATGGGAAGGAATATTTGAGGATATATTTGGAGTTAGAGAGTTTAAGAGAGAATACTGGAGAATTTGACCATTTTGCCGTCGGGGACGTTTTTGGTACCACGAGCCCCGAGTTAGCTTAAGAGGAACTTAAGCCTTAGGAAACATAAAGAAGCACACACACACTTCTCTGGACCGACTCTTTCTCTCTCTTTCAACCTCTTTTTCTCTAAAGCTTCCTTAAGCTTGTCTTTAAGGAATTAAGAAGGATTTTGGCTAGAAACCAAAGAATTGAAGGCTCGGGATTGGGATTTGAATAGCTTGTGGCTAGGGGATCATCATTCACATCTAAGGTAACAATTTAACCTCTGTGTTTAACTAATTTATGTAACAATTTGCAGCTGTTTTTGAGGTGTTTTTGAACCTTATAGCTCAAGAGTTGAATTTGGTGTTTTGATGAGTTTTATAACTATATTTTTGTTGGGTTCTGCTGCTGGGAAGATGTTAGAATTGTTGTGGTGATTGAATTATGGTTTTGGGGTAAAATTTTGATATTGTAGGTAGGATTTGGTTGTTCGAAAATGAAGAAAAACCTGGGTTCGCAGTGCCAAGTCACGGCTTTGTTCTTGAGGGGCCGCGACTTAGCCGAACCCAAGGCCTTGGGAGGCCTTTGTCTGAGAGGCGCGCCGCGACCCTCTTGGGCAGGTCGCGGCCTGCGTCCCTTTGGCAGAGGGAGAGAGCCTCAGATTAGAGGGGTGCGTCGCAACCCTCAAGGGCAGGTTGCGGCCCACCTGGGCAGTTTTGGCCTTGGTGAGTTTTTAATGACGGGAACCTTTTCCTTAGGGCTCGGGATTGATTCTACTACCCGATTTAGTGGAATTCGAGGCCCCAGAGGCTAGGACTCGGTCTGGAAGCCTTTATTTGCTCGTTATTGATGGAATCCTATATTATGGTTGTGACTAGGTTATCGCTACGGCTCGGAACTGGGATCATGTTCGATGGTCGTCCTTATTTTACGCTATACTCAGACCTGAAGTAAGAAAATTACACCCAATACGTGTTATATGTGATCAGGGCTTAGTCCAACTGTTATCAGTAATTATGATTAGGGCTTAGGCCCCTGAGAACGTTTATGTTTAAGATATTGTTTCACATGTTGATTGATCCTACTTGAACATTCTATACCTGCTTAAGTGTTTCATGTTTGTTGCATGGATTCTGAGGTTAGGGCCTGAGGCCTCGTTAAATAGGTATGATTAGTATTATGAGTACGGTTACTCGATGGTATTATGTGATTAACAAACATGCGTGCTCGTTTTTTTGGGATATGTCTATTCATATCTGTTTCTGTATGGAGGTTTGAATACCTGGATCAGGGCTTAACTTATTAGTCAAGGACGGAAAAAGTGTGTTGTGATCTAGTTGAAAGGCTTAGGCCTAAATTAGCAACGTACTATTAGGTTGGCTGACTCTATGGCTAGTTACTCAGAGCTAAGGGCGAGGGCCCCAGGTGACTCTATGGTCACATAGCTAGGGCATAGGCCCCGAGGTTGGCTCTATGGTCAACAGTTCAGGGCAGCGGCCCCAAATTGGTCCAATGACCATTTGTTTGTAACTGAATGATTGTATGTGTAGGTTATTATTGTTGGACATGCTAGATAAGTATCTAGAAATATGTATTTTCTATTTATGCACATGTAGAGTTTTCTTGCTGAGCATTGGCTCACGAGTGCTTTGTGGTGCAGGTAAGGGGAAGGGAAAGCTTGACCAGCCATGAGTTGGAGAGCTTTGGTGGCGGCGTGTACATATGCGGTTGTTCGACCACTACGACCGGGGATATTTCAGAGGAACTAGGGTTGTAGTCCTGTTTTTGCCGCTTAGGTTGCCTGGATGTAATTTTTGATGTATATACACCTTTTTAAAAGTTTAGTTGTAATATTCTGGGATCCCATGAATGTATGAAACTTTTTAAATAAAAGTCAATGGTTCCTTTAACCAAATTTTTTAACTCTAACCCTTGAAGTGCACTTAAGGGAACCATCTGATGCCTTAGAAATCCAAGACTAAATAGTCACAATAATATTAAAAGGCCTAGAGGAATGGAAGGACAAATAATTGTTGGATGAATAAACTTTTATATTTTAAAAAAGAAAATTATATGAGATTATAGTTCAACTAATCATACAGACATAACCTTTAGCATAAACATAGTTACATTAACTAGTTAGAGAGTATAGTTTTAGTTCGTACTTGGGACTGTCGGTCACCACTAGTACAATTATAACATAATGCATAAGAAAAATGAACACATGCAATATAATCCTAATATCAATAATATATTTAATACCGATTGGATTAGGATACAAGAGAAACAAAATAGAAATAGAGATGAATACAACCAATTATTAAAAATTGCCTAACCAAGATTCAGAGAATAAACATGGAACATAATGACAGAAATGAAATAAAGAAAATAAAAAACAAGTGTTGACGTCGTGTTTCATCAACTTAGAAATGAAGAGCACTAAGCACAAAATCATAAAAATAAAGAGGAAACACGCAATTTTTTACGTGGTTCAACAGTTAAAATCTGCCTAGTCCACGAGTCGATGTTATTCAACTAGGGAATTCTCTCAAAGCTTTTTTAGGGAGCGATTCGGCAGAGTATTCTCAGTGCCCATTTTAGTGTCTCTACAAATGAATTTCTCCAATCTATTTATACACTGGTTTACAGAATATCTCCCCTCACATTTCGGGGAGTTATAATTCAAATCTCAAAATAAATACAATTAAATACATATAAATATATAATACACGTATAAATCCCATGATATTTGGGATTCATTAACAGATTACGACAAATCCCTTAGATAAAGGTATTTTTAAACAGTAACCGCGTCCACACTTGGCCATCGACCTCACACGTTTGACTTACATATCTTCGAGATCAAAAAATCATCACGAGCTTGCCAGCTCGGCTTCCCCTGGTCTGATTAAGTATCTTTATCGAATTCGTCTCCTCCGAGCTTGCAATATTCAGGCTCGAACCTTCTTGACTGATGCTAATACAAACAGACCAGGAAAATTAAACAAGTGTTGAACCCATGTATCTGTAACTTCAAGCTTGGCTCGAACCTTCGAGATCATATGGTTCCGAGCTTACCACCTACGACGTCGTCGTTTTAATATTGAATGAGACTGTCAAACTCGATTGTCATTAATGCTGATCTCATGACTAATTTGCTTATTTCGAGCTTACACTTTACGAGCCTGACTTTTGAGATCAAGATTTCTATTCTCAAAATTTGGGTGTAACAACAAGTATAAAGTTTGAGACCCTGACCTCAGAATACTCCTGAAACAAAGATTTAATTCGGGACACAACAATATGAGGTAAATGTGGAAGCAAACCATGAGTAATATTGTTTCTTTCCCCCAAATATACCAAGTTGATAGTATAAATAACTAAAACTCAGATTGAGTAAGCACCTCAGAAGCCTTGAGTATCACTTGTTGAAAAGAGACATCAAATAACACTCCTTGCAGAAATTCAAAGCGTAACAATCTCCAAATCTTCCTGACCCCATAACACCAAAATATAGCATGACCATTAGAATCTTCAGGACAACCACATAGAGGGTAACTTGAATTAGGTAATACTTTCGTATTATGAACCCCAACTGACGTATGTAAAATGTCATGGAAGCCCCGCCACGAAAAATGTAAAATTTTGTTTGGTAAATCTAACTTCCATTACTTTTTCCACCATTCCAAAAAAAAAAAATTGCTTTAGATGGAGAGGGAACAACAGAAGCTAAACTTGTGTCCAAAGAGTATTCGCTTTTAACAGAATAATTGCCGTCATTGGTAAAATGCCATAACCAACTATCATCCTTAGAAAATCTGCTAATTGGAATAGAACAAATATATTCTTGATCAACCACATTGAAATGCATTTGGAGTAAATCCATATTCCAACCATCTCTATCTAATATAAGATCTTTGACCAACAAATTTGAACTGGACACATCCATAGTTATAGGCAAGAATGAAAAAGGACGTGGTAGCCAAGGGTCCTCAAAGGCTAAAATATTTTCGACATTCCCAACACGTCGACGTAAACCTTTTAGTAATAGAGACTGCCCCCAAATAATACTTCGCAAGACATAACTTGGTGTATACCCAACTGAATGAATATGTCATTAGTACAACAAAACAATAGGGACAAAGAAGAGAACTATAATAAAAAAAATTAATGAGTTAAATAACCAAGTTAGAAAGTATCAAAAATGTTAGAGGCACATAAAAGTAGAGCACGTAATCAAGAAATACAATATAGTGTTACAATAATGAGAAAACTGAAATATTAAAAATATACATAACTAAATATGACAAAAGGGAAAAAACCAATTCACCACTGATACAATGAAAATATAATACAAATTAAAACAAACTAACATAATACATGAAGTTGTTAGAAAGTGTTCATGACAGTAATATTTAACATTAAAAACCAAAGCCACTAAGGAAGTAGGATTGACAAGAAAATGCTTGTGCAACCAACAAGGCTTGGTTATGGTACACAAAAGATCGAAAACCTTACCCTCCTTGAGTTTTAGGAAAACATAATTTGTGTCAGGCTAACCAATAAATTTTACGATGATGAACAAAACAACTTCACCAATATCGAGCCATCATCGATTCTAACTCATCACACAAATATTTTGGAATTTGAAAACACGACATCACATATGTTGGCATTGCCTGAATTACTACTTTAAGAAGGATTTCGCGACCTCGATAAGAGAATAATTTAGAATTTCAAGAATTGATCTTTGACCAAACTTTCTCTTTAATATTAGCAAAAAGCTTAGACTTATTTCAATCACTTAATATATGGAGACCCAAATATTTCTCAATTGAATTGGTAATTGGCATCTTAAATACAGAAACATAGATGTCTTTCAAATTATCTGGTGTATTGGAAGAGAAATACATGGTAGACTTGTTAAAATTAATTAGTTGTAGCAAGTGGAAAGAAATAAAATCAATATCAATATTTAATAGCAAAGAAAAGTAAATAAATAAAAAATATACAAGGCCTGCTAATTATAATTAAATATAAAAGTAAAAAAAAAGTAGGCATATTTATTTAACTACTATTCATCTAAATAATTTAGAACAGCCACAATCAAGTCTGAAACCAAATAATCAATACTAACTAAACAATAAAGTAGCCTAAACATACATAAAAAAACAAGCAATTCATAACCAAAAGGTTGCTAATTATATAAAGTAAATAAATATAAAAGTACAAAAAAGTAGGCATATTTTATTTAACTACTATTCAGATTAAATAATTTAGAACAGTCACAAGCAAGCAGTCCGAAATCAAATAATCAAATAGTTATATATAAATACTAACTAAATAATAAAGGAGCCTAAACATATATAAAAAAAAACAAGCAATTCAAGACCAAAAGCTTGGGAAGAAAGCCAAAAAAACATAGCCTAGGTACCAAAAGTTTGACAAGGAAATTAAAGAACGGAATTCAGAAAACAAATTTTGAGCATAACCTATTTAACAAAAAAATATGTAAAATAAACATAAATAATTAAAAAAAATTAAATTATCAATATAAAACTTTATAGATATCATTTTAGAAACAATAAGGCACTTGTCTTGAAGCTTTTGAATATAATTCAAAAATCGTAGCAATAGTCTGACATGATTTTTTTGAAGTAGGACAAAATAGGAGACTGTCATCTGTAAAAAAGAGATAATAAATAGAAGGAGCCGTCCAAGCAATTTATAACCTAAGAGTTCTTTATTTGGTTATGCTCGACAACAAAGAGAAAAAAATCTTTCTACACAAAAAAGAAACAAATACGGAGAAAGAGGATCTTCCTAACGTAAACTGCGAGAATGATAAACATTTCCAAGTATTTTTCCCTTGATGTTAAAAGAATAGTGAAAATAACAAACACAACTTATCAATAGACCAATCCAAGAAGGAGCGAAACCGAGTTTTAGCTTAGCCGCTTCTAAAAAATCTTATTCAACACGGTCATAAGCTTTACTCATATCTGGCTTCATCACTGAATAAGACATTCGACCTTTATTAGTAGCTCGTAAGGAATGCAAAAGTTCATAAGCCACCATAGCATTATCAGTGATATGACGTCCTTCAATGAAATCACTTTGAGCGTTATAAATAATGTCATCTAACCAAGGATGCAGTCGATGAACCAGAATTTTGGAAACAATCTTATGCAGTCCATTACATAGACCGATAGGGCGAAAATCACTTAACTTATTGGCCATCTTAATTTTTGGAATCAAAGTGACAACAGTAGAGTTAATAATAGAAAGATCCACTGACCCATCTAAGCATTCCAATACTGCTTGCGAAACCAATAGCCCTAAGGTGTCCTAGTGATTTTGATCGAACATGGCGTTCATTTAGTCATCACCTGGACTTTTATCTCATGGGTGTGGTTAATTTCTAATAAACATAATAAAAAAAACTCAAACATAAACTATTTGTTTATAATTTCAAACCAACTTAAACATAAATGTAAACTACTTTATTACTATTTCAAATTTATATATAAATATAAACAATTTGTTTACAATGTAAACATTTTAATGAAATTGTAAATTACAATTCTTGATTTTTGTTTACATTTTAAAATATTTTATTTTAAAAATGTAAAAAAACAAAAATTATTACTTCATATTTTTCTTTTTTTGTAAGTGTATTTTTTTAATCTAAAAATAAATATAGATTAGAAATTTTAATTCAATAAAATTTAATACATTTTTTATATTTGACATGTTAGAGTTATTTTCGTTAAATATTCTAAGAAAAAAAGGTATATATATATATAAATATCTTTTAAAAAGTAATCATGTGTGTTAAGTAATAAAAAAAAAGGTATAATGTTGTTATGGTCCTATGTCCAAACCCTTCGAAGGCCGTTTATCTTATGGTCTTCAATGGGTTTACATTGCTGATTTTTCTCCCCGTTGAAGTAGAAATTAAGAGTCTGTTTGGTATTGTTTTTTGTTTTCAAAATTGTGTTCTCAGAAATGAGAACAGAAAATTATTTTTGTAGTTTTCAAAAAATAAGAGGTGTTTAGTTAATGTTTTCTAAAAACAATTTTTTAGTTTTATTTTTTTTAAATCTTAAATAAAATATTAACAAAAAAAATATTTTAAAAGTTTGTAATAAATAATGACATAAAATAATTTGAAAAAAATGATGAAAAATAAGAAGTGAGAAAGTAAGGAGAGAAAATTTGAAGAAATAGAAATTGAGAAGAGAGAAATTGATCCAAGAAAAAATGAGAGAGAATGTGATGAGAAAGAAAGTAAAGAGAGAGACGTAAGTAAAGAGAAAGTGATAAGAGATGAAATGACGAGAGATAAAAAATGATGAGAGAGAAAATGATGATATATTAAGTGATGAGAGAAAAAGTGATGTGAGAGAAACTGAAGAGAGAGAAACTAATGAGAGAGAAAATTATGTGACAATAAATGATGTTAGATAATAATAAATAAATAAATGATGTTAGATAATAATAAATAAATAAATAATGTGAGAAAAAAAAAAGATAAATAAATTTTTTTTTTAGAACAACAGAAAACAATTTTTTATTGTTCTGAAAATTTTCTGTTTTTTGTAACTTTGTTTTTAAAAATTGTTTTATGAAAACAACGCCAAACACCCCAAATTGTTTTCAAAAAATAGTTTTTAGCTTTTTAAAACAAAAAACAATTTTTTAGTTAGGTTCCAAACACCCTCTAATGCTTTAGTTGTTTCTAATGTTGTAAAATTCAAGAAAATCTCTTTCAACAGAACTTATTAAAAAAAAGATAGATATGAAAATTAGCTAATTCTTTTTCTCTTTTTTCCTAATTCTATTGAAAATTATAGATTTAAAAATATTTTTCTCAGTTCCACCAAACAAGTAATTCACCCTTTCATTTCTCTTAATCTTGTCCCCCAAATTTTGTAATGTCAAGCCAACTATAAAGACTTATTCTCTTTTTAATTTTTTTTCTCAAGATTTGTTGTAGTTTTATATATATATAATAGAGAATTGAACCCCATTTCCCTCCCCCACACACACTCAATCACCTAAGCTAATAGGTAAAAATAATGTGTGTATATATATGTGTGTTATTCCACATTTTTCAAAACATTTTGTTATTAACAACGAAATTAAATTGTAACGATTAAACTTAAAAGTATTATACCGTTGATTATAATGACACATCATAATGTACAAAAATTGTGTTTAATTTGAGAGTGTCGATCATTACTCTATTCAAAATCTCTAAATTGACACTCAATATTACCATAACATGAACTATCCTTATTTCAATTCCACCAATAAAGCCCAATTCACTTGTTCATTTTTTATATATTTATATTTATTTTTTTCACATCTCTTTCTAACGTAACCAAATTACCTACACGTCCAAAATTTATAGGCAACCTTAGTGTGATCCTGAATATGAAGTCTTTACGTCAAGACATGATATGTGAATTTCACAAGTTAATGAACAAAGTGACGTGCATTTCAAAGAAAAACATAAATCAATCCATAATTGTTTCCTCCTCATTCTTTAACCCTTTCCTTCTATTCCATACATCTCAAATTTCTAAAATTAAAAGCTGTACTTGTATTGAATGTTTATATTTTTCAGGTGTATACCTAGACAATTCTTCTGGTGTAGTCTATAAAGTTTAATAAAATGAGCCCACCATTCATGGCTAGGGTCCTCGGCCTGGTCCGAGCCAGCCGCCTACAGGATCGGTCCTAAATGCTTCAACATGGCCAGGTTAGATCTCCCATAGACAGATTTGTAACTGGGATTTATTAGCTTCAAGCAAAGTTAACTATATACATTCATACACAACTGGTTCTTAGCTAAGTGTACTGTTTAGGTTGTCTGTAGTTTTTCGGGCACTACATTATGAGTTTTTAAACTAAGCTTTACCTCCTCCTGCCACGAATTTCCAAGTTTTTTTCTTTTTCTTCCACCTTCGAACTGCCATCTTATCTGTTTTCCACTTTCGATATTTTGCTCGATTCCTCAACCAGTAGGAATAATCCTTGCCCTCCTTGCATTCGATAAAGTCTAACAAATCATCACACTCATGTGTGTTTCTGGGGTTGTTTAGCAAACATTGTAAAAAGACCTTTCCAGTGCAAGACTCCTTGGTTTCCTCCTCTGTACCAATATTAGACTCTGTCTTACGTTTTAAGATGGAAGAACTCTGTGAAGCTTCTGCTATCTCATCTTCTGATCTTGAAAGGGAAATGGAAGAACACTCTGTACTGCTGCATGAAAAAGATATAAGAATGGCTTAGTCTTAAAGATTGGCTATCTTTAAAATAGCAATTTCAATACTTCAGTATATTGCATAGACATACTCACCTCCACAAACTAAGCTCAAGAAATAATAAGCCAAGGTGCATATGCAAACAATTCCATAAGATTGATCCTAGACCTAGACCAAGTAATTATGCTTAAAATGTTTGCACAATTCCCTCTCAACCTAAACCTGTACAACCCCTTCTGTCATCTTTTTCAGTGAATAAATTAGTCACACAGTTACTTATGCTGCAAGGACGAGTGGTAGTATGGTCCAATATGCATTAAAGAAAAGAACTACTTAGCTCAACCGATATTGTCGAATGTTGTCAGGAACACTACTTTGCAAATACTTTTAAATATAAGCATTTATGCAAATCACATTTTAAAAGGGGCTAGTATGCAGAACACCTCCTCTACTTGTAACACCTCTTTTCGATAGTGTCAGAGTTCAGAAAAAAAAAAAAGAGCAAACACACTCTGGAGAACTCTATATTGTTCTTGTGAGCTGTTTTCTCCCCAAATAACTACATAAGCTACAGGTAAAGGCATAAAAGTAAAAGCTTCACCGTACAAAAAATAAGAACGCAAATTTGAGTAGCTTATGCATGTTTATGGAACAATATGAAGAGATTTTACATTTCCAGGAAATAAATTCAAAGTAGCTAGATAAGCAAATCCTAAAAGAAATAAAAATTATATTAAGAGAACAAGAGCAAGAAATTAGAAGATGCGTATTAACAGAAATAGATACCTCGAGTACATCGATTTTGTCTTCTGAATATTTGACACTATTTTTTTACTTGCTTGATGATTTGGTATGACCTGCAACATTTATATTGAAAGCACAAAAAATAGGGTATAAGAAATTAGGTAAACACACACACATACGAGAAAGTAGAGAACAATAACACAAATGTATATAATATTTAGTACCTCACTAACTTTGTGAGATGCTTCAGATGAAATGGTTTCTGCACCAGGAACAAGTAATATTCTCAAAGCATCTAAACTACCGTCTTCAAAGGCATAGAGATTCATCAGTGTCACAATCATTGATACACAGTTCTTCACTAAGAAATCAATACCACTAGCAAAACTTAATGATAGCAAGCCTTGAAAGTGCAAAAGTATCCACTTGCTAGGCTTATGCCTGACAAGGTCAGCTTTCATCAAGTCAAACATTTTCTTCTGATTTGGTAAAGATGCATTGAAATGTTGAAAACAGCCAATAACACCCACAATAAAATCATATTCCTTGCATGTTGAGGCATTTGCTAAGGTTCTCAAATTACCCAAATTAGCATCATACCTTAAACACCGAATAACTGCCGACATCGAGCTACTCATTAACTTTAATATAGCACCCAGAAGATAGACATCTTGTGGATTTGTTTCTCCCTTTTTATGTAATACTGTATCACCCAAACTGTCTGTAAAAGAGCCAAGCATTATGGCACGTGAAATTGACAAAATATCATCTTTACATGAATCATCAGAAATCCCTTCACTATTGCTTATGAACGAAATGGCTTCAGCCAGAAGCTCAGATTTTTCTTTATAGAACATATTGCACACATGTGAGTTCCATGAAGAATCTAGCTTAACACCTAGATCATCTATTTTTGCCATTGTGGATTCTTGAATATGACATTCAAAAAAAGGTTGAAAGCTTCTGCCAAACAAAGGAGAATTTGCGTAAGAACCTTTACTACCAATTGGATGACCATCTGTAAGCAGAGTGGTCATGTATCCAGTGTACAAGATGACTGACATTTCAAATGCTGTTAGGTAACAGGTCATAAGTTTAAGATAAGGTCTAATACTCTCTGAAGACCTTTCTATACCAATTGCTTCAGAAACCAATAAAATCACATGTGCCTGGAATATTTTTGGTGCCGAAAGTACGATCAGGTTAAGTAGTGATACGGCTGAAGTCAGGCTTAGTTCAGGATGTCTAAAGTCTTTGCCACATCCGCCACTTAATTTTCTAGGGAAAGTCTCAAATGCTTGTTCATCTGAAAGTGATAAGATAAAATGAACAGAAATCACCTCTAATACACTTCCACTATAACCATTAACAAAGTGGGACCTAAATAGTGCCCTGCTTGAGCTAGATGTGGAATCAACACGCATAAGATATTCTTTCAAAAGCCTATGTAGCAAAAGCTCGTCTGCAAATACCTATAGAATATATGCCCAAATTAAGTTGTGGATATATGATAGAGCTTCTACTTATCCTAATTGCAAATAAGGTATGAAAAGAAATGAAGATTGAGATATAAAAAATGTAATTAAATTGAAAACATATGATCCCTTAAGGGTAACTCATATTTCTCAATAATATCAAGGACAAACAAAGTATAGCAAGCATAGTGCATAGATAATGAATTAGCTAACACAAGATGAGGCAACGGAAATGACATCGTCAGTTGTAGTAATAAACAAGGTTTGTTCTTTTTAAACTAGGCTCTCAGTCTGACCCCGCAATATTTAGGGACTAGTGAACCATAGCAATTTCTACTTAGATGATCAGGAGTAACTCGAGTCTCAGACCCGGATAGCAAACCATATGCCAGACCACTCCAGCTACTACTCTTGGGGGTATGATAAACAAGGTTTTAAATAAGTGACTCACAATGAAAAAGGTTAAAATACTTCAAACTTTTGCTTCATTTAAATTTAATATAAAGCATTATAGTAAAGAGAGAATGCTTAATCTATAAAGCTAAGAAAAATGTAAAAGATTTGCATAACTTTGTGAAAGAAAAACGTTAGATTTTCAGACATTACCTCAAGCACTTGGCATAAAAATGGACGCCATGGATCAGAAGGTACCAAGATGGATAAGGAAGCAGCAAAGTCTTCAGAAACAGAGGTGGTACCAGCAGAATCGCTGTAAGAGCATTCACGAGAAACAAACTTGTCAAAAGTAAAAGAAGTTTTCTCATTGCCCCCATTTGAAACCAAGCAAATTATTCTACCAACTATAGAAAGTAGAACTTGGGTTTTCTCAAGCAATCCATCAGAATCAAGTAATGTCAGGATTACAAGGCAACATCTCAAGAGAAGGGTGAGTTCATCAATACGAGGCCAATTATCTGATCGATTAGCAGAAACATCAGACAGAGCATGGAAAAAGACTTTGAACCTACTATCAAGTTCCACGAACAAGAGTTGAACCAATTGATTAAACCCGCCGCCATCCAAGAGTTTTGGAGAATCCTCCTCGGTATCAGAACCTCGAATGGGTTCGTTTAAGGACAAATGCACAAGAAGACAATACAAGCTTTTCAACAATGGTGGCTTGAAACCCTGAAATTCGAACAGAAGATAGATTAAAAAATGTGAGGAATAATAGAGGAGTTTGAATCAAGCAAATAAAGGAAAGTAAAGTAAAGGGTACCTACCTCTGAAGTTTGAAATGCGGAAATTAGGGATTGTAAGGCTTGAGCGTGAGAAGGGATCGAGTCTGTGGTGGGGATGGAGCGGTTCTTGGGAGTCTTGACACCCATTGCTAAGAGGGTTTGCTTTGGATAAACCCAAAACCCTCGTCGGAGGAAGCTCTGTCAGTATGAGATTGTAGCGGGAAACCCAAACCCAGGCCGCTCTTGCTTTGCAGCTTTGAAATATCATTTTAATTTGGTGAGTTTTAGGGTGGGATTGGAACTCATTATGTAAGTGTTAGGTGTAAATAATTACACAATCTTCCTAGATTTATTTTTTATTTTTTATTGGGTTTATAATTTTTAACCTAGTGTTTTTGTTTCATTATCTGTTTTGACTCGATAAATTACATTTTGTACCATATGTTTTGTAAAATAGTTAAAATAGAATCATAAACTCAATTTTGATGAAAAAAAAATTGAATATAACAACACATTTTTTAAGCAGAATGATTTTATTTTTGTTCTGAATTGTTATTTTGGTAAATTATTTGTGATTTTAGTTGAGAAAACATTTACCAAAATCGGGTTTAAAGATCTATTTTAACTATTTTACAAAACATAGGGTCTAAAAAGTAATTTATCAAAACATAGAGTCTAAACAGATAATAAGACAAAACACAGGATCTAAAAAAGTATAAACTTTTTTTATTTGTTAAATATTTGCAGCAAAATCATATATATATATTATTTTTAAAAAATTACACTGATCATCTCCAGTGGAGCGCCAAAATGTATATTTTAGTAAAAGTATCACTCTAATGGTGTTCTAAAAATTGTGCTAAATTTGGCACATGCTAAAAGTTATATCAAATTTAGTATAAGATATAGCATAGACCAAATTTGGCACAACAATAAATATCATTTTTTTATTTACCATTAATTTATTAATTAACAATTAATGACTAACCATAATACATTTTTATTAATCTTTTTTACAATATAAAATGAAAAAATATATATTAATTTTTTTTATATTATCAATAAAAATTAAATAAATTGTTGACTTTTTTAAGTTAGTTTGCATCTTGTTTATTGGAGCACAATTATAAATATTGAGCTAAATATAACATTGACTCATTTTTTGTGCCAAAATTGACACAAATTTGACAGCAATCAAAAAATGGTATGATCTCAATCAAAAAATTTGAAGGCAAAACTTTCTTCAGGTAATGTTTCGTTGTACTTGATAGGTTTTGGTAGTTAAGTGCCAACGAGGACCTAGAATGTCATTTATCCGAATGTGTGTTGACATGTCAAAATTTAATGACGTGGCAAAGTCAAAATATATTTTTTACAAACAATGTTGATTATTAATATTACAAATTTTTTAAAAACCTAATTAATTATTAACTAAAAAAAAACCTAAACACCTTATATTTGATTTGGTTGACCCATCTATTGACCTTCATCAACTCTCCTCTTGTTCATTTTCCTCAACTCTATTATAAAATGGTTGGTCTTCCTCCCTTAATCTCTCTCTTCATCAACCTCTTTATGTGCTCGATTTAGACTCAACGGCTGGACGACCACGGTAGAAGAAGCCTGATGCAGTTATGGGTTCTTTGTCCGCAAGTGGCTGTCACAATCTGTAGATGCTCTTTGCCATCAGAGTCCGCATGTGGCAGGGTAACACACAAAGATGACAAGCCATTGGCAGATAGACGCCCGCTTTAAAGTTCCATTCGTCGATGCCCAGCTCAATGCTATGGTTGTGACTAGGTCAACGCTAGGGGCTCGGATCAGGGATCGTGCTCAAGAGTCGTTCATTGGTAGCTTGCACTTGGACCGAAGGTAAGAAAACTGCACCCAGAATATAATATACATGATTGGGGCTCGGCCCGAATGCTGGGTATAATCTTGATTTGGGCGTTAGGCCTGTGAATGCGCATGATTATGATTATGCCTATGTATGCTTGATTAAATGTATTATAGTACATTGTATCTGTGTGTATATATATATGATAAATGGATTATGTGATTGTCTGCTATAACTAGGGAGCTCAGTTTGTAAACCAGGGGTTTGATGAAGCATCTAATTGAAGACCGACTTCTTAGTCGAGGGCATATCTGATTTGAGGGGCTTGACTTATAAGTTGAGGATCTCTGAAGCTCGGCTTATAAGTTGAGGGTCTTTAAGCCTCGACTTACAAGTCGGGGGTATGTGAGGCTCGACTCATAAGTCGAGGACTTGTAGGACTCGGCTTATAAGCTGAGATTGGCATTACGAACGTGGAGTGTAAGCCACAATGGCTGGGCCACCTTGGGGGTGCACCAAGCATCTAACTGGCTCGGATGCCAAACAAATTGAAAGGGAGTGCGACACACACTTATGCAACTCTATGGTTGTTGATCTGTAAAATGTTTATGCTAGTTTCAGTTATTACTGTTGGTCTGATGTATTACTCCATGAATTGTTGAATGTGTTTTCTTGCTGAGTCTTTTGGCTCACGGGTGCTTTGTGGTGCAGGTAAAGGTAAGGAGAAGCTTAGCCAGCCATGAGTTGGAGAGCATGTTAGGAGTGTGTCCTAAAAGCATGTAAAAAACATTTGTTATTTCTATGAATAAATAAATACAATGGTCTATTATTGTTATATTTAGATTATTAAATTATTGTTTGAATAATTTTGTAAATATTAGAAAAAATTTCATATTCATTATTGAGGATGTGATATTGTATTATTACGAGAGAATTAAGATCACATGAATGAATAAAAATAGTCAACAACAACAAATTAAAGTTATAGAACTCTTTAATTGGGGTTGTAAGTATGGTTTGCTGAGTATCATGTTGATACAAATAATCTATATTCAGATTATTGATGTGGTAAGACATCTTGGTAAGGGTGTTTTATATAATATGATTATATATGACATGGACCGATATGAATAAAAGTCTTTATCCAAAAACCATTTAACAATAAAGACTTGTAATTTATATCATAACTGATGATCATTTATAGATCAACCTAAATCCTGAGTGCTCATGAACTCCTGTTCATGTTTATTAAATCTTTTGATTCATTCGTTAAGGTATCTTCATAGAATGAGGCTAATGACTTTTGTTTTAGAGATTTAATATCATGGATGGCTGGGAACATGTATCAACAATACGAAATCTAATATTTCCTAACGGATCGTATATTAGTTCCCTTAAGGATTAATTATGGAACTGAATGATTTTGAGCTCAAATCTATAATTAGATTATAGATTAATTATTCACTAGTGAATTAATGGTTTTAAGGAATACGAAGTAAATTAGAAAGGTAAAATGGTAATTCTTCCATTCTAATTTATGAACTAATTAATTAGAGAGTTGAACTATTGTAAGATGATTATATCAATGGACAACTTAGAATAAGATTTCTGTAAAAGTATATCTATAACATAAAGAGTGCAATTCTGAATTTATAGTGGAGAAATATCAGAATTAATAAATTAACTATTATAATTAAAGAGTTTAATTATTTAGTTTCAATTTATTAGAGCTTAATGTTATAGGTCCATGGTCCCCGAAATAGCTCAAACAAACACTGACAAAGGTAAATACAAAAATGGACAAAATGACTTATTTGATAAGTAAAATATTTTTTCTATGCATCAAACATAATTATTGTATAATTATGTGTAATTAGTTAACTGAGAATTAATTAATTATTTGATTTAACAAAAATATAATTAATTTTGAATTATTTTTTTTTTGGATTTTTGGTATTTAAATAATAAGAAAAAATTGGGAAAAATCACATGTCATCCCTGGCATGTGGTACACGTGTAGCACAGTGCACAGTCACTGTGCTACACGCATAAGAGGCTCTTGGTAGTTTCTGGGTTCCACAATTTTTGTTATTTAAATATTAAATAAATAATGAGATATTGTAATATGATTAAAATATTATTATTTAAATATAATCTGATAACTGATTAGTTATTTTCAAATTGTTTAAAATAACTAAATGTTTTATTTTTAATATATTGGATATATTAAATATAGGATATCAGTTTTTTCAGAACAATACTTTTCGGGGATAGAAAAATATCGTGAAATCTCTCTGAGAGAAAGAGAACAGTGATACAAGCGTAGGTCACTGTTCTTCACAAACTTAGGTCCAAACTTTATCAGATCTCATGTGTTGAGAACATCTGATAAATAGATTTTGTCTGTTATTTTGTATAGCGAGTCTATACTCGTTCTTTGTGTGCTGAGAACATTTTGGAAGATCTTGGTGTGAGATCTAAATGATTTTTGCCATACAAAAAGATAGCAGCAAGGAAGGACTTGAGGTAATTTTCTATCCATATCTTTGATTCAATATATATATATATGCATATGAAGATGTAGATCTAGAAATCTTGTGGGATTAAATTAACAATTTTGATTGTTGTTCCACTGCGTATAATCTCTGATTTGATCAATAAAAACCAACAGAGTGATAGCAGTGATATGTACATATGCAGTTCGCTCGACCGCCACGGCCGAGAAACTCAAGGAAGCTAGGGTTGAACCCAGTTTTGCCACCTAGGTCGGCTTATTTTGTAATCTTGGTATTGTAACCAACTTTTAAACTAGTATTTTGGGGATCCCGTGTAAAGAACAAAGTTTTTGGTTTAACAAAAATGTTTATGACTTAACCAAATTTTTAATACCTGAACCTTTAGTGGCTTAATCACATGTTTGGTCTAAACGACTTGTTTAGCAAGTCCAACACTAATTTTTAAACACACTCGGTAAAGGACCCTAATTAGCAGGGCGTTACAGGAAACCTGTGTTTACTTGTTTTGATGGGATTCTATATCATGGTTGTGACTAGGTTATCGCTAGGGGCTCGAAACCAGGATCGTGCTCGAGGGTCGTATATTGGTAACCTGTGCTTAGACTAAAGGTAAGAAAATTGCACCTAGTATATGATACATGTGATTATGGCGTGGCCTAAATGTTGAATATAGAATTGATTAGAGGTTGAATCTCTGTAAATGTGCATGATTATTATTATGCTTGTAATTTCGAATTGTTGAACAGGAACATGAATAGGGCATGAACGCTTGAGTATGTGCATGATTATGATTATGCTTATGATCATTGATTAAGCATGTTGAATGCTTTATATTTGGATATTTGACATATGATATGTGCCTGTTTGCATTATCTAGGGGTATTTTGGGAATATAGTATGTGTTCGGGACTTACCGGGTAACGTGTAGTGATATAATTTTTGTTTAAGTTTGTCAGAGATTAAATGGGAATTTATAGGAACACTCGAGGATTTAGCGGGAGGTGACAATTGATGGGATTGCCCTTGGTAGCATTAAAGGATTGAGGATAGACATAGGGGCATTTTGGTCATTATGCAGCTAGGATAGACTCAATCAACAGCACACTAGAATGTTTTGGACCCTTCTCAGCTTTGCCACACTCTCTCTCTCTCAATTCTCTCTCTCCCTCTCTTTGTGACTTAGAGAACTTTGGGTAGAATTGAAGGGAAACTCAAGATTAGAGGCTGGGAGCTTGGGGAATTTGCAGCTAGAAGTGTTGGAGAGCTAGCCTAGGCCGGATTCTCAGTAAGGTTTTCAACAAGGCTCGTGTTAGGGGATCGTGCTCGGGATCGCGGTAGTCAATCGGTTCAGGACACAAGTAAGAAAACGGTTGTACCCGTAAAGCAGGGCATGACCCTATTGTTTGTGTTTCAGGGTGTGGCCCTATTGCTTATGCTTAATATATGTGTGAATATTTGTGAATGTTATGTATGTTTAAGAATGAACGACGAGGGTCGGGAATGGCAAAGGCCGAGAACGGCAGAGGCTGGGAATGGCGAAGGCCAAGAACGGCAAGAAGCCAGGTATGACAATGGGGCAGGATCGGCATTGAGCACGCTGAGTGCAGGCTGCTAGGGTGAGACCCTCCAAGGGTGTTGTATCCACCCGCTCGGTGAAGACCGCAAACCAAGGGCATGGTGAAGCACTTGGGTCGGCGTATGTCGCTATGTGTTTAGCTTGTTGGATGTTTTGCTGTATGTCGTGGATTGTTATATTATATGTTATATGTTGAGTTTTCTTGCTGGGCTTCGGCTCACGGGTGCTTTATGGTGCAGGTAAGGGCAAAGGAAATGTCGACCAACCATGAGTATGAAGAGCGTGGAGCGACGGGTACATGTTCGGCCTACCTGGATGCCACGACTAGGGTTATTTTGGGAAAGTGTACTGTAATGGTTGTTTTTTCACCTAGGTTGACCGTATTTATATTTTTGAGTTGCAATATATTTTTAAACAGTGTTTTGGGATCCCAAATGTATTACTTTGTATGACTTCCATGAATGTCCAAATATTTATAATTTATGTCATTAAATTAGTTTTATTTCAATTTAGTCATACTTTTAACATAAAACCTCAATTAGCGAGCTAATGACACATTTTTAACTCACATTGTAACGACTCTAAGGAAGTAGGTTGTTACATCTATGGAATAAGAGGATAATACATGATATAATGACTTCATGTATTATTATGCATAGTATGATAATAGAAGATGAACGCGACGTTAATGCACCAATTGAAAAACGATTCGAAGTGCCAAATCCAGAAGTTGAGATGGTGGGTAATGAAGATGCTCAGTTTCAAGAATTTTTGGCTCGACCTAGAAAAATCAAAGATAGGATGCTCACATTGAACTTCGCAATGCGTTAATTGAACACTTGTGGGACGAATATACTAACTTGGAAAATTAGTTTAATTTAATTAATATTTCAGAAGTGTGTTATATTTTAGAGTTAATTGAATGTATTTTATTTTAGTAGTGTAATATTTAAATAGGAAAATATAATATGTTAGTATAATTTGTCAAGTTTTAATATTTATGATATAAGTTTTATGTAATTAATAATAGTATTTTTACTTAATGGATTAATTAAATAAATAAATGATAAAATAATATAATAATAAAAAGAGTATTTTATTTTATTAAAAAATAATATAATAATAAATAATTTATTTTTTAGTGTAATTTTTAGTGTTGTGGTTAAAAGAGAAAAAAAATATATTGCTAAATGTTTTTAATTTTGGTGTTAGTGAAACAATATATATATATATGGGTGCACTCTTAATGGTTACTACCCATGGACGATTACTTTAATATTAACCATTAGATTAAGATCAATGGTCCATATTTATAGTTGTTAATTAATATTTCTAAAAATAAATTTTGATTTTTTCAAATTTTTGGAAGGGTTACATGATGAAAACATGTATTTATTATGAAAATATAATATTGTAAATTTTTTATTTTTCAAATGCATGTTAATTTCTAAATATAGCTAGTGTCTCTTATTGGTTGGAAACAACATTAATTACGGCAAAAAAATATATCTAAATTTGAAGTTAATGTAGAAAAAAATATTTACCTATTGGTGACTTGCTATACCAAGTCACTATGTTGCCATATCATTATAATTATTAGTACTCATCTATGGCTATGCACTAATTATATAACTTTAATAATAGTCAGTCAACATGGCACGTTAAAAGAGAGGCACGCTGCAGTAGATAACATTCTCATTATTATATAAATATAAAAAAGAAATGAAGATAAATATAAAGTGAAAACTTTTATTATTATTCGTGTGGTCTTCTGAAAAGACCACAAAAGCTTTATGTTACTAGCTTTTTGTACAATAATTGTACCAATCTCCATTACATACATAAACATTGACCCCAAAAGTAACTTATTTGTTCATTTACATCTATGTTGGACAACTGTAAAAATATATACCCATCCATATAAAATTATAAATATATACTATAAATGGGTGATCCAAACTCTTATCAATGTTAGTAGCAAACTACATTTATCGGTGCAAGGTTTTATTTCTTTGCAATGGAACAAAACAAAGGGCAAATATACAAAGACATGCACTAGTTGATTTTCTATGCTTGAGCCTTAGTCAAGTATCGTAAGTGGATAATAAAGGGGTATACCTCGAGAGGTATTTTTGAGAGAGAACAGAAAGAAAATTAGTCTAAATCTCAAGCACAGACTCGTATATTGAGCAAGACGCATTTTTGTGTGTTTGTGCGCAAAGTATTAGAATTAGCTGTCACTTTGTATGAGTTGAGAATTAGTTATTGTAGCACTCATATTATTTTGATATAATATAGTTAATAATCACATGATTGCATTGCATATCATACAATATATATAATTTGAGCATATGCATATTCTTATAGTATTTTCACGTATAAGTATAAAAATTGTATATATGATGTCTTTGTGTATATTCAATATTATTAACCTTGTGACGTTTGAGTTGTCTTTTATGAGTGTTTGATGTGTTTAAGATATAAAAAAGGATAAAAAATTTGAACAAGGCATGAAGTCAAGTGAGAAAAGTGAGATATAGAAGGCAAAAGATGTTAAGTGGTGAAAAATAGTACAATGTCGATTACTAGTATTTCGGTGTAAAATTGAGTATCAGTGGATTTACCACATATAATTGAGGTAAGATTAAGGTCTCATTGATGAAGTAAAAATAGTTTTAGAATCATTAGATCAAGTCTTGATGGGAGGTATACATAATCAGTGGTATTGACGCAGAGTCAAAACAAGCTTAGCATAAGTGCGCTACGCTCAATCGGGTAAGCATAACTATTGGGTATGAACTTATATGGACCTAAGCTTTGGTGTGAGTGTTTCACACATAAGGATAATAGGCCTAGGAGATGATTAAATCGAAATTATTGAAGTGATAAGGTTTTTATAAGTCAAAAAGTGAAATGATAAGGTGAAATATGTCAAGTTTTGATACAATAAGGTCAAATCATTGAAAAAATAAAGAATTGTCATCAATTTTATCACTTTCCACGACCAAGACTGAAAAACAGAGAGAAAAGAAAACCAAAAATATTTCTTAGCTGGCTTGAAGAGATTCTAAGGAGATCCAAGTTAAATCAAAGCCAAAGAAGTGGATTAAGCTTAGTTTTGACCTTTTTATGGTAAGTTCTTGTACCTGGAAGTTAAACCACGTTTTTGAATTTCGCTGAGAGCTTATCCATAGTGTTTAATTTTTTTTAAGATATTTCTTGGTGGTTTCCAAGTGGTTTGAGGTTTAGAAAAGCTAGAAGAGATTGTTTTCGCCAAAAACTTGCTCGGTAAGTGAAATTTTGTGTTTTATGAGGTTTTTGTGGTTCTTGGAGTACAAACTGATTTTTGGTTATTTGATTGAGTTTATAAGAGGGTAGATATGTTTATAAATGTTTGAATAGACGTAGAGACTCATTTAATTTGGGTGATGATCTTGGATATTAGAATTTTATCGAAATCGGTATATGATAACTTTGTGATGAATTATGTTGGTATTTGAGATATGTGGTTATGACAGATTAGTTGATGTTGATTACTGATTGATTTTTATATTTGGGGATAGGTAAAATTAAGGGGAAGCTCTATCAAAATTTTTCCAAGTGTCTAAGATAAATCTAATATTCAATCTAAGTGGTTTAAGACATTTTAGGCATGATTTGGATATGAAATTTGATATGATGTTCTATGAATATTTTTAAATGATAGTTCAATGTCTTGCTTCCATCATTATGGTGTGAAATTGGATTTCTATAAATTTGATGATAATAACCTAATTAAGTGTTAAAATTTATCATGGTCATGATTATGATATTATGAGGATTTTGGGATTTTTCTAAAGAAATAAAACAATGAGGTAAGTTTTTATATATGTCATTAGAGACCCTAAGAAAAATCATATGTTATAGTGATGCAAAATTCATGCCATTGTTAGGATAAGTTCATCAACACCTAAGACACCACTTGTTACACGGTGAAATATATTTTGGACGCAAGGTAAGTAAAGTACTCAACTGCAACACAAGAATTACATGTTATGTGAAAGTATGCATTATATGAATATTTTGTGAGTGAGTGGTATTAACATACATTGACATTTCATCATAAATTTGTATGCATGACATAATAGTGATATGGTGAATTATTGTATGATATAAGACCATGCATGATATTATGATGATTATTTATGTGATGTCTTAGCAAGTTTTATGCAACATAAAAGTAAGTTGTAATAAGAAGTTTAAGTTCAGTGCCACTGTTTTGAAAAGGCAAATGAGAGTGTAAGTAAGTGTAAACGGAGGCCTATTGTTAGGCTCATAGCAGCAGTCCAAAAATTTGGGCTAGGTTTTAGTGAACCAATTATATTATTTGCCATGTTCTCGTTTTTATTTCTCCTCCATATGAGTTATTGTTATATGTATTGACACCACAGTGTGTGGCCGCCTTAACTCTTGAGCCCGACGGGGCAACAATGGAATAAGGTTTTTTATGCGCCCTACTGTGGTGATGGCTAGCCGGAGAAGAACCCATGGGATTTATATTATATGTGTAACAAGCCCTGCAAGCATTGACCTAATCAAACAGTGTGCACAATATTGAGGGGCCCAAAATTTAAAAATAAGTGGTGTATGCTCATTGACATTGGGTAATCATTAGCTTTGCATGCATTACTTTGCTTACTGAGATTTAGGCTCACAATTGTCTTGTGTTGCAGGTAGAGAAAGAAATGAGTGAATGACAAAGGAGAACTGAAGCATGGTCCTAACCCTGATTTGTACATATGAACATATCGACATTTTGTGGGTTATTTCAGTTTATCAGTGTGTATGTTTGTAATAAAGTGTGAAGTTGTGTTTTGAAAATAAATTGGGTTATTTAATACTTATGTATAATATGTTTGAGACACACTTTATGTTTAATGTAAATAATGTGAAATAAGTTTTCTTTTAGAAAAAAAATATCCAGACTTCCGCTGAAAGTAATTATTATGATATATTTTTAAAACGTAATACCTGAGATATGGTTTTAACTAAAATAAGTGAGGGTGCTACACCTTTACCCAAATTAGGGCTCAAATTCTTCTCTATGATCCCCTACTTTCTGTCTCTAAGGTTTTTACTCTAGTTGTTCAAGATGAATGCCAAAGAACCCTTGGCAATCCTCAAATTTTATCTATCACTGTTGTTGTCCCTGCCTTTTCTACAACCAAGAATCCCCAACCTAGAAATAAAAAACCCAGACCCACTTGTTCTCATTGCCAAAGGCCAGGACATCTTGTTGATAAAAAAAAATTTCTCCATGGTTTTCCCCCTGGAAGTTACAACAAGAAGGTTGAAGACAAACCCAAACCTATTGCCTATCACTCTATGGCTTCTCCCCATCACGCAGTGGCCTCTACTTCAGCAGCTCCTCCTCGTGCCATGGCTTCTACGCCACTAGCTCCTCACCATGCCGTATTTTCCACACCACCTGCTCCTCCACTCAAACACAATGGCTTGCTTTCTCAATGCCACAACTTGATGTCCCTCATCAGTCAACAACTACAACAAGGGCCACCAAATTCAGACCCGAATCCTCCCTTGGTGTCTAACATTTCTGGTAACTTTGTATCTCTTCCTTCTAATCGTAGGATAGTTGATAGTGGTGCTACTCACCATGTCTATTTTGACATCAAATGTTTTACATCATATTCTAAAAATTTCATTGCCAATAATTTCACTCTTCCAAATGGTTCACAAATTACAATAGAAAAATTAGGGACTGTCTATTTACATAATAATCTCATTCTTCATGAAGTCTTATATGTTTCGCAATTTCATTTCAATTTTTTTTTCAGTCAATGCTTTTCTACAAAACAGTCCCCATTCCTTTTTTTTTCCCTCTCAATCTTGTTCTCTTCAGGATACTACTGTGGGTACAACGATTGGGACAACTCATAGAGTTGGCAATTTATACCTCCTAGAGCAAGACAAAGTTGATTTTCATCTTGTCCTACTATTTTTACTCACTCTACTATTTGTAATGATGCTCATCTTTGGCATAAGCGCCTTGGGCATCCATCTTTGTTAGTGACTAATCTTCTCAATAAAACTTTCCATTTTGATATTAATAAAGCTCATGATAAACCTTGTTCAATTTGTCATTTTGCAAAACAAAAACGATTGCCTTTCATTTCTCGGAATAAAACTACTTTCGCTCCTTTTGATTTAATCCATATTGATATTTGGGGTCCTTTTCATCCTATGAGTATTGAGGGTTATAAATACTTCCTTACCATTGTTGATGATCATACTAGATATACTTGGGCATTTATGCTAAAGCTAAAATATGATGTTCAAACCATTATTCCTCATTTTTATACTCATATTGCAAATCAATATTCTCTTAATATAAAAGCTATAAGATGTGATAATGCTAAGGAACTCAATTTAACTTCATTTTATGCATAAAAAGGCATTCAACTTTTTCACTCATGCGTTGACCATCCACAACAAAATTATGTTGTTGAACGAAAGCACCAACACGTCTTAAATGTTGCTAGAGCCCTTGTCTTTCAATCTAACATGTCATTATCTTATTGGAATTATGTCATTACTACAACTGTTTACTTGGTTAATAGAATACCTTCTTCATTTCTAAAACATAAGACACCTTTTGAAATGCTTGATAAAAAGTTACCTCACTATGAGTACCTTCAAAGTTTTGGGTGTCTTGCTTATGTTTCTACTCTTGATAGAACAAGGCATAAGTTTACTCATCAGTCAAGTGCTGACATTTTTAATGGATACCCTCAAGGTATGAAAGCTTACACATTTTTGGACTTAGAAACTAATCAAATAATTCATTATCGAGATGTTATTTTTATGAGGATAATTATCCTCTTCAATCTAATGCCAAAGTTGATATTGATAGTCTTTTGTCTAACAATTTCCTGCCTAGTTCTCCTATGACAGGTTACAACAATGAAGCTTCTTTACCTTTAAGACAAAATGATACACATTTTTCATCAACACTTCTTCCTTCTTCCTCTTCTAAGGAAACCACCACAAATACTATGATCAAAACTGGTCATATTGTACATAAACCTCAGCATCTACATGATTATGTTTGTTCTTATTCAGCTGCAATATCATCTACTGCTCATCCTTTAGCTAATTTCTTATCTTACGACAGGTTTTCCCTTGAATTTAGAGCTGCCATCCTTGCTGCCAAAAACTCCATCGAACCAACTTCCTACAATATTGCTTCCAAAATACAAGAATGGCAAGATGCTATGCAATCTGAAATTGACGCTCTTGAAGCTAACAATACTTGGAATATAGTTTCCTTGCCTCATGGCCAACACACAATTGGAAGCAAATGGGTATACAAGGTAAAACAAAAGTCTAATGGTGCCATTGAACATTACAAAGCTTTCTGAGTGGCCAAAGGATATACTCAAGAGCACGCTTTAGACTATCTTGACACTTTTGCTCCCGTAGCGAAATTTAATACTCTTAAAGTTTTACTTTCTCTTGCTGTCAATTATAATTGGTCCCTTCATTAAATGGATATTAATAATGCTTTTCTTCATGGTGACTTAGATGAGAAAATTTACATGACCATTCCCAAAGGATATCAACCTAAGGGGGAGCTTCCACCAAATCCGGTATGTAAACTCAACAAAAGTTCATATGGCTTAAAACAACCCTCACGTCAGTGGTATGCTAAACTAAGCACCACTCTTATAAAAGATGGCTTTCGCCAATCACCCTCGGATCACTCTCTTTTTATAAAGAGTACCGAAGGGACTTTTCTAGCTCTTTTAATCTATGTTGATGATAATGTCATCGCTAGTAACAATCCTATAGCTATAGATGACTTCAGAACTCAAATAGATTCTAAAATTAAATTAAAAGACCTTGGTCTTCTTCGTTTCTTCCTTGGTCTAGAAATTGGTCGATCTAATTCTGGAATTTTAGTGTCTCAAAGGCCTTTTGTTTTGCAACTACTAAGTGATACAGGTTATCTTGGTGCTAAAGTTGCTTCCACTCTAATGGAACCAAACTTAAAGCTCAGTAAAGACGATGGAGACCCTCTAGATGATCCAACATCTTATGGAAGTCTCATTAGTAAGCTTACTTACCTCACAATAAATAGACCTGACATATCTTTTGCTATTAATAGATTAAGTCAATTTCTAGCTTCACCAAGATTACCTCATTTATGGGCTACACAACGCATTCTTCAATATTTAAAAGGAACACCGTGACAAGGCTTGTTTTTTCCATCTCAAATTCACCATCATTTACAAGTTAATGATCAATCTGATTTTTCATCTAACTTACAACTAAAAGTTTTTTCTGATGCTGATTGGGCTTCTTGTGTAGATACAAGAAGATCTGTCGCTGGTTATTGTATTTTTCTAGGTACTTCTCTTATTTCGTGGAAGTCCAAAAAGCAAAACACTGTCTCTCACTGAAGCCGAATATCGCGCCATGGCAAATGCTACTTGTGAAATCATGTGGCTGCTTGCTCTTCTCAAAGATTTCGACATTCAACATTCAAAACCTGCCCTTCTTTTATGTGACAAAAGTACAACAATCCATAACTCTGAAAATCCTGTCTTCCACGAACGTACAAAGCACGTTGATATTGATTGTCACATAGTTTGGGACAAAGTTCAAGATGGTTGCATAAAGCTTATACCAGTTTCTTCTCAACTTAATCTCGCTGACTTTTTTACAAAGCCTTTATTTCCAACTCATTTCAAAGAGCTTATATTCAAGATGAGTGTTAGGAACCTTTACACCTCATCTTGAGGGGGAGTATTAGAATTAGTTGTCACTTTGTATGAGTTGAGAAATAGTTACAGCTTGTTATTTTAACAACCATTCTGTTAAGCTGATACATATATATATATATATCAGCTCATTTCTTGTTCTTTGTACAGAGACAATTTTACAATCAATAAAACAAGTTTCTTTTACACTAATACAAAGAAAGGGTTCCCTTTTATAGATGGAGACCTAAAGCCTAAAGTCCTTGAATCGTTGGGGAGTCCAAGTGGTGTCTGCATTGTGTAATCTGGATGTTACATCAGCTCATAAACCTAGTGAAGCAAACATGTCTAAGGAGACAAAAGAGAGCCTTTGCCCTTTACTGATATGACGGTTTGGGGTGAATCCCTTTAGCATATCCGTAGGTTGGGGTGACGTGTAGCATGCTTCTCCAAATTCCTTGCATGTATTGTTCACTCACTGAAACAAAAGCCAATCCCCTCATCATTGTGACGAGGCCAGTGGTTGGCTACGTGACACTTTTCGCTTAAAGGAGAAGTGTCTTCGAGGTTTTGAAGGACGAGTCCGACATGCACCTAGTGCATAAATATATGCTGAGCATATACATATATATATATATGTGTGAACTAGGGATCAAGATGCTCAGCAGAGTCCTCTAAACCTAGGAGGATGGCCACCACAAGATCCCTATCAAGATACAGAGGTCTGGGCCAAACCATCTTAACCCACCTCGTGTCCATTATCAACTTTCGAGAATCAACCTCCACAATACGCAAAGTAGATGTAAGCTTGATTAAGTTGAACCACTATAAATCTTGACATTTTATTTTTAAACACATGTTATTAAGATATAAATCATCAATACTTTATTTGAGTACTCGCAATCTTATACTCGATTGCTTGCTATTTTGGTCTTATATATTACAAAATTCTCCAATAACAATATATAAATAATTGATCTACGCCAATAAAAAGAAATAAAAAAAATTATTAAACCGACATTATATATATATTATATTACGCAAAACCTTACTTTATAACTCTTATAGCACGATAGATTTAAAGGAATAAATATTGGAATGGAATGATAAATAAATAAATCTAGTTTGCTTTGTAAGTTTGACATTGGATGGTGTCGGGAGAGGTTCATAGGTGAACTCTAGGATGTAGGTGATCTTGAGATTGGTCAGGAGGAATCTCACATTGTCTTGCCACCTAGTGAGATTGGATCCATCAAACCTATCCAACCTCACTAGGTCTTGGTTCATGATCTTGGTGGTCTCACCTTCCATTGAAACAAACAAGGGTTAAGCTTTTGAATGTTAGAGATATTTAAATTGCTTCGATGGAAAGATGTCAAAACCCTTACAACTCTAAGCAAAATAATACAATAGACAAAATGATTGATTAAATAAGTTACAACTCTATTGCAAAATATACATGTAAATGTGAAAAGATTTAGAAGAAGAGAGTGATCAAAAATATAACTCTATAACAAAATGATACAAATAAACTAAAGGATGATGAACAATATAAAGATGGAAATACAACTCTATAGCATAAATATACAGCTAAAATGTAAATAGGCAAAAGAAGAGATGAAGATAAAACGCAGTAGAAAATGAAGAACAAGAATAAAACAAACATTCTCACTCACACAACCAAAGTGAAGAGTTTTGGGGATCACCAACTTGAACAAGGTTTACAACATTTGTACAAAAGCTTATTTGCCCCTATCTCAAGCACTAATGGAACTATCACATTTTGTAAATAGCTCTCTGGAATAATCAAGCCTCTAGGTGATTTTCTAGCTAAGTACTCTTGTGGATAGAAAATTGTGTGTCTTACAAGTGAGCAATAGGCTCTTATTTATAGAGTTTTGAGATACCCTTTGAATTTCAAATTTCACCAACCCCCATGGTTGTTACCAATGTTTAATTGGATGTTTATGGAATTAAAAAAGAGTTTTGAGAGTTACATGAGTTGTTGGAACCGTTCAAAATAGAAATGGAAAAATGGTCTTGGCTGTCAGCCTCACTGGCTGTGGCCATAGCCAATACTGGCCGCGGCCGTGAGCCTCTGTTCCACAGACCGCTGCGGCCAGGAACACTAGTGGTTGCGGCAATAGCCCATTTTCAGCACATATTTTTTGTGCAATTTTCTAAACGGTTATATACTCTTCCCACATGACTTTGTAACCTCCAAACACATTATGGGGGTTAAAATAATGTCTCCAACAGCCATACCACTTATGACTTTAACAAATTCAAATAAAAATGTGTAGCATCAAATCTACACATTATTGGGTGATATTTGGGAGTTACAAATTTGTAACTGAATTTGGAACTCCAAATATGTTACATATTTGAATATTCACATATATCCAAATATTGTAACTCTCTTTTATATGTTACAATATGTGACACTCATTATCACATTTTTTAATCTAAATATCATATTATAAAATAATATAACATTCTCCCACTAGATTAAATAGTTCACTATTGTAACACTTATTTAATCAATCAACATTATATTTAAAATAATATTTCCCCGACTTGATTAAATAATAGCTCTCTCATATAGAAGTCATTGCATTGGTGCACAAAGTAAAGTGTTCTTCAACTTGAACTTTACTATAGTGTAATTATCATAAATTTTGTTGAAAATTTGATTGCACTTGATGTTGAACCAACTTTCCATAATAACAAACCAGTGATAACACACACATTTGCTATATTCACTTGAGACCTCGTTGTCCCGCTTTGCACCGTTAATGGCCATGTGAACTTTCCATTCATGAACGTTCTTGAGAATACTATAAAATACTTGTCTTCTCAAGACTGGGTTCTATTAAAAAACCTATCGATTTTAACCCTCAAATAGGTAACTCACAATTACTCATATCTTAGATGAGACTATTTTGAGTACAACTAATATTCACTTGATTGACTTGTTATTACCTATTGAAACTGGCACTAGTTAAGTAACTAGTATTAAGATAGGTTACCATCAATCATGAATCTCTTTAGGGAATTTAAGTCCCATCCCTCAAGATGAGGTATCCACTAAATCTCTCGTTAGTGGCTTAGAAAAAGAATCCGCCAAGTTTTCACTTGATCTCACATAGGATATTGAGATGACTCCTCCTTGAATCAATTCTCGGACATATTTGTGTCTTAGACTAATATGCTATAGCCAATGTTGCTTGGTTATCATAATGTATCAATATAGTGGATACATTTTCTTTGATTAGGGGTATCTCCATCAAAAGATCCCTTAACCATTCAGCCTCTTTGTCAGTAGCAGCTAGAGGTATGAACTCTGCTTCCATAGTAGAAGGAGATATACAAGTTTGTTTCTTTGAACCCCAAGAAATTGCACCCCCACCAAGTGTAAATATCTATCCAATGGTGGACAAGTTTTCCCCTTGATTGGATATCCAACTTTCATCTATATACCCTTCTAAGATTGAAGGAAATTTGGAGTAGTGAAGGCTTAGTCCTGGATTTTCTTAAGATAACCTAGGTTTCTTCCAATAGCCTTCCAGTGATCCACACTTAGATTACTTGTAAACCTGCTAAGTTTACTCACCACAAAAGCTATATCAGGTCTAGTACACTGAGTGGCGTACATAAGACTCCCTATACTACTTGCATATTCCAATTAAGCCACCATTCTTCCTTCATTCTTCTTGAGTTTTACACTATAGTCGAATGGAGTATTGGCATCTTTAACCTTGAGATGGTTAAATTTGCTCAATACTTTATCAATATAGTGGGCTTGACCAAACACAAAACCTCGACTATTTTTCTTCACTTTGATACCAAGTACGATGTCAACTTCTCCACGATCTTTCACCTTGAAGGTTGGTGATAGAAATATCTTCATTTCTACTATCTCTTTCATGTTATCACTTAGGATAAGCATGTCATCCACATATAGACAAACAATGATCACATATACTTTGCAAGTTTTGGAATACAAACACTTGTCTCCATTGTTATGTCTAAACCCATTTGATATGATGGCTTGATCGAATTTCTCATGCCATTGCTTTGGAGCTTGTTTCAATCTACACATTTTATGTTCATACTTTGGTATGACAAACCCTTCAGGTTGTTCCATATAGACCTCCTCATTAAGGTCACCATTAAGGAATGCCATCTTGACATCCATTTGATGAACATACAAGTTGTGTATAAAAGCCAAAGCGAACAAAATTCTTATAGAATTTGTTCTTGAAACAGGCGCATAGGTATCGAAATAATCGATACCCTCCTTTTGCCTAAACCCTTTAGCTACTAATCTAGCTTTAAAGGTTTTGATAGTGTCGTCAGTGTGGTATTTTCTCCTAAATACCCACTTATACCCAATTAGCTTAGACCCCGGTAGGAGGTCTGCCAATTCCCAAGTGTTGTTGGAAATAATGGAATCCATCTCATCATTGATGGTTTCTTTCCAAAATGCATTATCTCTAGATTGCATGGCTTCTCTATAAGTCGTAGGATCATCCTCAACGAGAAGTACAATTGGAATTTTCCTAATGACTTCTTCTCTATTTCCTTCAACCATGTAGAATGAAATTCATTGAGAATCTATCTCATCCAATCCTAGACTTTTATCTTTTCTAACCTTTTGACTTCTTCTAAGTTCAATGAGTTGCTCTACATTCCTTTAAGAATTCTCCTCTTGAGAATGAGTTTTGGAAGTAGATGCTTGAGAATTGTTCTCGTATAACAAATTCTCCTTTAGAGAGTTTAAAGCTTGAGAATTGTTGTCACATAACAATTTCTCAAAAAATTCAACTTCCCTAGATTATATCAAAACATTAGACTCTAGGTCTAATAGCCTATAAGTTTTAATATTGTTGGCATAACCAACAAAAGCACACTTTGTGGCTTTTGAACCTAACTTTGTTCAACTAGGTTCGTTTTTCTTGCAATATGCAAGATACCCCCATACTTTAAAGTACCTTATATTGATTTTTCTTCCTTTCCATAACTCATATAGAGATATCTTATTTTTCTTCATCGGTATTCGATTAAGAATTTGACAAGCGCTTAACAACACTTCACCCAATAAGTTGAATTCAACTTAGAAAACACCAACATAGAATTTATCATCTCTAGATAAGTCCTATTTTTCCTTTTGGCAACACCTTTGTGTTGTGGTGTATAAGGTGCAATGCACTCATGAATTATGTCATTTTCTTCACAAAATGTATTGAATTCATTAGAGAAGTACTCACATCCTCTATCACTTCTTAGCACCTTAATCATTTTATTTAGTTGATTTTCAACTTCTAATTTATAAACTTCAAAAGCATCAAAAGTCTCATCTCTATGCTTTAAAAGAAACACATAGGTATATCTACTAAAATCATCAATAAAGGTAAGAATATACATTTTACCACCTCAAGTTAAAACACCATTTAATTCACAAAGATCACTATGGATTAATTCCAGTAAATTAGATGATCTTTCTACACTAGGGAATAATTTCTTTATCATTTTAGCTTTATCACATGTTTCACATTTTCCATAGTTTTTAATGTTGCATGCAATCATACCACATTTTACTACTCTTTTCATGGTTGAAAAATCTATATGAGATAGTCTAAGATGCCACAAAGATAAAGAATCATACTCAACAATATAAGCAGAAGTTGTGTCTTCCTAAAGAATCACCATGGAAAGAGGTGATAAGTAAAGGCGAGTTGAGCCTAGATTGGTATGACAGTTTGAGTTCTAGATAGGACTGATCAGATTATCGTTTGTTGGACCATGGTTTTGGTTTTAATAGCTGTACATTATGTTATGTATTTCCATGCAGTGGACATGGGTTGGAAGAACTCATGAGTTGAGTTGTGAGGTTCTGAGAAACCAGGTATACCTTGATTTCAGGTATGTTGCAGAAACAGTGAGGTCAAGAGAATGACCCGGGAAACTGGAAACGGTTGTGCGGAATTCTTATTCCAGGTTGTTCAGATAAATTTCGAGGACGAAATTTCTGTAAGGAGGGGATAGTTGTAATGCCCCAAATTTCCTAATAAGGTTTAGGACCTTGATTAGGAGGTCGGGAGGGCCATAATTGATTTATTATGATATTTAATGATTATATGCATGTTTATGTGAATTATATTATTATATGATGGTGAATACATGCATATGGGCTCATATTTTAAATGCAAGGGCATTTTGGTAATTTGGCCACTGTGGGCGTAATTGTATATTTTGGGTGCATGGTTGAGATTAATTAATTTTACCACATTGTATGTGGATTGGTTCGAGCTTTTCGACATGGGACGATCATGAGATGTAAGTGTTCGGTCTAGTCATAACGGGCTTAAGTTCGAGGCTCGGGGTGAGTCTCGAGGTGATATTAATGATTAGAGCATTACCGGGAATTAAAGGGTAATGAGATGTGATTTATTGGTATTTGAGAATGTGGAGATTAGCGGGAATTGGAGAGCGTTAATTATAATTAACGGTATAGGTTGGAAATGACGAATTTACCCTTGGGAGTGTTTAGAAGCTTTTAATTGGTCTAGGGGCATTATGGTCTTTTGACCTTAAGGATTTATATAAGTTTTTGGGGGTTTGGAAGGCTGTAGAAACAGAGCAAAACAGAGCCTAACCTCATCCTTTCTTCCTTTCTCTCCCGTACAAACTTTCCTTCATCCTTTTCTTTGAATTTTGAGAGCCACCTTGAGGAGTTAGGCTTGGAGATCAAAGGGGGAAGCTAGGGAACTTGTCACAGCCATTTAAGGGGATTCAAAACCCTGTTTGAGGTGAGTTTCAATTATGAATTTAAGGTGTGCTCTGTTTTTTTTAGTTAAGTTTTGAGTTTCATAAGTTTTTAAGCTTAGGATTGGACTTTGTGAATTGTTGAGTTTTTGGTTGGTTTGAGCTTCAGGTTTTGGTAGTTTTGGACCATTGAGAAGTTTGGTAATATTTATTTGATGATATGGAGATGTTTAGATGGGTTTTTGGAAGGTTTTAGAGGTGGAAAAACGAAGAAAAATGGCTGGTGCAAAGTTGGGTCGCGGCCCTGTTCTTGGGCGCCGCGGCCCTAGCTTGAAGAAGGTGGTGAAGGCTCTGTCAGGGGGGCGGGCCGCGGCATGGTCCATGTAGGGCCGCGGCCCTTAAGGGAAAAATTGCCCAAAAGTGTGTTTTTGTGATGGAAACTTAACTCTAAGGGCCTAGGATCGATCCTACTACCTAGTTGAGTGGGATTGGATGTTCTGGAGGCTTGGGTTGGGTTTGGAAGTATTTAATTACTCATTTTGATGAAGTTTTATGTTTGGTTATGACTAGGTGACCACTAAAGGATTAAAAGCTGATCATTCTCAAAGGTCGTTTCTTTTATTAATTCTCGCTCGAACCCAAGGTAAGAAAACTGTACCCTGTGTATATGTGACATGCATGGTTATTATGATGCATGTTGGTTGGCTATTGAGTATGACATGCATGGCTATGATTGATGCATGTTGGGTGTTTAAACATTAATAGCATAATGAATGCTTGATGATTTTGCCCATTTGCATATGACTGTTGTTGAGGCATGCTGGATGATTAAGTGTGATGCATGTAATGCACGAGTAACGTGTGATTAGGGCGTGCCGTGAATGATGAATATGAGATTGGCCAGAGCTTGAGTCTCTGAGTTTGTGCATGATCACGATTATGCTATAAACTGCTTAGTAAGCATGCTGAATGCCCTATTCTTGGATAACTGGCATATGATACATATTGATAGCATTGCTTACTTGTGTATGGTACTGACTAACTAGTCAGATCGACAAAAGTGTTAGTATCAGCTGTGAAGCTGTGACTTACTTGTCAGGTTCGGCAGTGATACTGGACACAGGTCAGGAAGCGCTGACTTACTTGTCAGAACGGCCTTAGCGTGAATCACGCAAGCCAACAGAGATTAGATCTAATCGATTACTAGCATTGAATGACTCAAGGAGCATTAATGCCTGACCGACCCTGAGGGTCGATGAACAAACAGAGCTTGAAGGCTAGTGGCTTACCTATCAGCCACTCTCTTGCTAGAAAACAGAGCTTGAAGGCTAGTGGCTTACCTATCAGCCACTCTCTTGCTAGAAAACAGAGCTTGGAGGCTAGTGGCTTACTTAACAGCCACTCTCCCTCTTGAATCATGCGATGTTCACTCATTGGTTTGAAAGCTTTACGTTTAATGCGATTATAATGATAATCATTTGATAGTGTTTATGAAAAGTGTTATGTTTTCTTGTTGGGCTTCGGCTCATGGGTGCTATGTGGTGCAGGTAAAGGCAAGAGGAAGCTGGACCACCCTTGAGTTGGAGAGCTTAGGTGATGGCGTGTACATATGCAGCTGCTCGACCACCACGGCCGAGGTTTAAAGTGGAACTAGTGTTGAACCCTGTTTTGCCGCTTAGAACGGCCTGTTGTAAATATTTTCTGTAATAAACTCTGAATTGTATTTTCGGGATCCCAATGTATATGTTAAACGTTCTAGTGAAACGTTATATCTTAACCAAAATTTTTAATCCCTAAACCGCTAATCATACTTAGATCACGATTTTGGCCAAATGATTCGATTAGCGAGTTTAGCACTATTTACAAGGCACACCGTAACGGTCCCAGGAGTTGGGGCGTTATATCAAAGGTCTTGAACAGTGACTTTTTATAGGTGACATGGACAGTGGCACATGTGTCATACCACCACCCTTTCACCTGGCCTTGGAATGCATTTATCTCACTAAGGGTAGCAACTATATTCTCCTCTTGAGTTGCATTCACCTTAGGTCCTTGTTGGTATTTTCTATGCCTACACTCTCTAGCATAGTGACAATTTTCCCACACACAAAGCAAGGACTTTTCTCGCCCTTGAACTTGTTTGGGTTGGTTTTTGGATCCATAGATCTCTCATTACCCTTCTTGCCTTTCCCTTTATCTTTGGAATGTTTTGGTTGAGACACCACATTTGCTTTGGAAGTCTCTCCATTAGACCCCTCCACAAGTTTGTCTCTACATATCGATTCCTTCTCGATTTAAATATGTTTTTGGATTTCCTCCAAAAAATAATCCTCATTTTTATGAAGGATTCTTTTCCTATATCTCCACCAAGTTGGTGGTAATTTTGCCACTATTGCACCAACTTGAAAGGCCTCGGGAAGCTCAATCTTCAAAAATTTCAATTTGTTAACAATTATTTGAAGCTCGTGAATTTGAGGAAGAATAGGTTTATCATCAAAAAATTTGAAATCAATGTATTGAGAAATAAAAAACTTTTTGGTACCTTCGTCTTCCGCCTTTAATTTTGTCTCAAGTGCATCCTAATTCTCCTTTGCCGACTTGGTCTCGATATAGAGGTCATAGAGCCTATCGGATAAGGCCTCCTCTATCTTCCTATAAAGAAGATATGACCCTACAAAGAAGATTGTCCTCCTCTATCTTCCTTCTTTTCTCTACCTCCTTGGGAGTGTCTTTGTCGAATGGCTTCGGGAGAGGTTCATGGGTGGACTCTAGGATGTAGGCGATTTTGAGAGTGGTCAAGAGGAATCTCACCTTGTCTTGCCACCTAGTGAAATTGGATCCATCAAACCTATCCAACCTCACTAGGTCTTGGTTCATGATCTTGATGGTCTCACCTTCCATTGAAACAAACAAGGGTTAAGTTTTTTAATGTTAGAGATATTTAAATTGTCTCAATGGAAAGAAGTAAAAACATTTACAACTCTAAGCAAAATAATACAATAGACAAAATGATTGATTAAATAAGTTACAACTCTATTGCAAAATATACATGTAAATGTGAAAAGATTTAGAAGAATAGAGTAATAAAAAATACAACTCTATAACAAAATGATACAAATAAACTAAAGGATGATGAACAAGATAAAGATGGAAATACAACTCTATACAATAAAGATACAACAAAAATGTAATGCCCCAAAATCCCTAATGCAGTTTAGTGGTTGGATTAGTAGGCCAGGAGGGCCATAATTGATTTATTAAGCCATTAAACTATTGTATGCATGTTTATGTGAATTATATTATAATATGATGATAAATGCATTCATATGGGTCCACATTTAATTATAGGGGCATTTTGGTAATTTGGCCCGTTGAAGGCGTAATTGTATATTTGTATGCATGCTGGTGAATTATTGTTGAGGCCACATTATAATGTTGATTTGTTCGAGCCATTCGGCATGAGATGATCTTTGAGTGCAAACTAGCGGTTTGGTCATAACAGGATTAAGTTCGAGGCTCGGGGTGAGTCTCGGGGTATTTTGGTGATTAGAGCGTTGTCGAGAATTAAAGGGTAACGGGATATGAATTATTGGTATTTGAGAATTTTGGGAATAACGAGAATTGGAGGGTGTTAATTATGATTAACGAAATAGGCGGAAAGGATGATTTTACCCTTGGGAGCCTTTAGAATTGTAGAGTCCAAGAACTTTACTTAGCTAAGATAGATAGTAGTATTATAGTATTAATAGCATTATCTTTGTAACTGTGGATTTTTGGTTCAGACCGGGAATTATTTGGACACTCATAGTAGTACTTATAGATTTTCTAAGTTTAACCTATAGTTTAAGAATATTAATTTTAACCTAAGGTTTGATTAATATGACTGATATTAAGGATAATATTTATTATATTATAAGGTTTAGACAACAACCAATAGGATTTTAAGCACATGTTATGAATGGGTGATTAAGGATTAAGTATTTTGAGGATTTAATTTAATAAGAGGTAAAGTTTGAGTGCTATAAGGTCAGTCAGCAGCTTTGAATACGTTGAGGGCTTAGTCAAGGCTGTTTACTCCATTCAAACTTACCTAAAAATGTGTAATTTCATGTTTAATTAATCAGTGTGTGCCGATATATCGCAGCACGTAGATATGGAAAACACGAGATGATGCACGACAGCCTCGGGCATACTGGCCCAGGCGATATATCGCCTACAGGGGGTGATATATCGCCTCCTTCAGTATATTTCAAAAGTTTTTGAATTCTTTTTCCTTTCAGCCATTCAACCTCTTGATAAATCCAGTACCTTTTTGAATGAGTCTTCAGCCTCTGCTGAACGATTATTCAAATTATTTTCACCTAAAAAGCTATTATTTTTATTCAAGTAAAATTTAGATCCTTTCATTCCTAAACTCTATAAATAGGACCTAGTACCCAGCCATTATTCATCTTTTGCTCTAAGTTCAGAGGCTGCAAGTGCTAAGTGAGTGTGAGAGTGTAAACACCTGGGTTGGGGAATCATAAGCTTGATCATCATAAGCTTATCAAACACTTTGGGAAGTAAGGTTTTATAGTATTTTGGTTTGAGGTGTAGATTGGTCTTACAAGTCTTCAAGGTAATCCAAAACTCTAGTTCATTGGTTTTATGTTATTTTCTTTCTCATAGTCTTCTACTCAGTCTTCTAACCTTATTCTTATTTTTGGTTAAGAAATCTAAGAACTTGCACATAAGTTTTTGGTAAGTATGCTTCTCAAAGGTTTAGTCATTCCATTCCTTCCTTTCCTTTCATTTCTTTTTCTTCAAATCTACTCACCCTGTTATATATGGTTTTAGGAGTGTTCCAAAAGTCCCAACGCTGTCCTTTTATCTCGGTAACTTGGTAAGGAAAATAGGATAGAAATGCATATGTTATATGTCTTATATGTTATCTTATGTTTCTTATGTTATGATATGTGTTATGATATGTATGTTTGTAGGCTTGGGCATATGACCCATATGACTAACAAGACCCCAAATAGATTATGGGCATATGACCTACTTAGCTAGTAGGACCCCACCAATCTAATGGGCATATGACTTGTTTAGTCTATGGGACCCCAAGTAATAATGGCCATTATAGTATGTGTATGTTATAAGTGTTATGTTAAGTTTTTATGTTTCTTATGTGTTAGATTTTCCTTGCTGGGCATTAGGCTCATTCCTTTTTGTTTATGTGTGCAGGAAAATAGGTCTTAGTGGCGGTAAGGTTCATGGATGCTTGGAGATTGTGTATCGATGGTGAATGGATTCAAGGAGTCGAGAGTTCGATTTCGAGGATGTAGTCTTTTATTTATGGGTTTATGTGTAATTTTTTCGCACTTTCTATGTAACTCCTTTATCTTAAATTATGTTTTGTTTTTAAGACAATGGGATCCCATATCCTTCTTGATATTTTGTAAGTAAAACTCTTATTTTTTACAAGTTACCTAATAAAATTATGGTATTTTCCAAAAATGTAAGTTTTACTAAGGATTTGTATGTATAGTTTCGTTAATGGTCCAAAAGTCTAGAGTAGTGGGTCATTACAAGAAAACTTTAAATGACCTAGAGGCAATTTAGTCTTTTCACCCCTAGGATATGTTTAAGCCATTGAAGGCTGTGGAAGGTTAGCCAAAATAGAGTATCAAAGTTTCTCTCCCGTACCTCCTTTTCTCTCCTTTTTCTTTTGGATTTTTTGAGCTTTTCTTGAGGAGTCAAGCTAGGGAAGTGGATCTTGAGGGCTTAGGATTGTGCTCCACCATTGAATAGGATCCTAAACTGAGCTTGAGGTAAGTTTTTAGCGATTGAAACTCTAGCTTTGCTCTGTTTTTGTTTTGAAATTCAGCTTGGATTTCTAGGTTGGTTAAAGGGAATTGATGGGAGTTTTTGGCTAGAGTTACTTGGATTGTGATGCCTAGGACATATGTAGATGGTTTTGGGGTTCATTTGGGACTTAAAATGAGGTTTCGGAGCTTTTGGTTCAGGTTGGAAATGGTGGAGTCGAAGGGGGAAAGTTTCAGGGCAATTCTGGCTGAGTGTAGCGCTACTCAGGGAGGAGTCTTGTCAGTCTTGGGCCCTGGGGCGCTAGGGGGGTAGCGCTACAACGCTACCTAGCTTCTTCAGATTTCTATTTTGGGCATTTTTAAGGGTTTTTGGCTCGGGGTTTCAATTCCTAAGGCTCGAGATTGAACCTACTCACCGTTTGGGTACAATTCGGGGTCCCGGGAGTGAGGTTTAGGTCAAGACTCTTTTATTGTTGATTTTCATTAATGGAAGTTATAATTGGTTATGACTAGGTAGCCACTAAGGAATCAAAAGGTCGATCGTTCTCAAGGGTCGTTCTTTTACTATTTCTCGCTCGAACCAGAGGTAAGAAAACTGCACCCCATATGTGACATGCATGGTTATTATTGAGGCATGTTGAGTGTGTAAATGTGGACATTGATTGCATATCAAATGCTTAGCAAATCTTGCTTACTTGTGAATGGCACTGACTTATTAGTCAGAATCGGCAATGGTGTCAGATCCGTCTGTGAAGTTGTGACTTACTAGTCAATTTCGACAGCGATACTAAGCATTAGTCGTATGTTACTGACCTATGAGTCAGGAGCAGCATAAGCGTCATGAACGCAGAGCCGAGAAGATTAGATCTAATCGATATCAGCATTGAATGACTCATCATGTGTAGAGTCCCAGAATATTTACTTAGCTAGTTAGATAGTAGTAGTAGTTATAGTATGTTAGTTACCGTGGATTTTGGTTCAAACTAGGACTTAGTTGGAAACTCATAGCAACAATTATGGATTTTATAAGTTTAACCTATAGTTTAAGAATATTAATTATAACATAATGTTTGATTAATATTGCTGGTCCTAAATGTATTATTTATTATAACCTAAGGTTTAGATAGAGCCAATAAGAATATGACACTTGTCATAAGCATGATTATTAAGGAATTAAGTATTTTAAATGATGAAATAAAGAAATAACAACTTTAGTGCTTACCAGAAACTGTTAGGGTCGTATTTTGACCCAGTCAAAGCAGTTATCCAACCTTAATTATGCTCAAGAAGTGCAATTACATGTTTAAAATATTCAAGCATGCCGATATATCGCAGCTTGGAGCCGATATATCGCCTGACGAAGAATACGGAAAACACATTGACATTGCACGATCGTACGAGCGGAGGCTCGGGATTAGGGCAGAGCCGATATATCGCCCTTAGTTATATATTTTTTTTTAATTTTTGTTTTTAATTTTAAAATTAAGGCTTAACTACTTAGACCTACCTCTGAACATTTTTGACCGAGTCTTCAGCCTCTGATTGACGAAAATTCAATTCTTTTTCATTTTAAAATCATTATTTTATTCAAATCAAAATGGAGTTAGTTTCACTCCTTACCTCTATAAATAGGACCTAGTACCTAGCCTTTCCTCTCATTCTTCAAGCTGTGATCAGAACCTCCAAGGTGCTAGTGAGACCATAGAGTAATAAACACTTGGGTTGGGATAGAAGTTTTGCCATTCTTAAGCTTTATAAAATATTTGGGAAGTGAGGTTTAGAGTATTTCAGTATTGAAGTTAGACCAATCCCTAAGGTCAACTAAGGCATTCCTAATCTTAAGTTCATTTTTGTATGTTTCTTTAGTTTCCTTTAGTTTTCTTTACTCAAATCCTAACTCATTGTTTTCCATTCTTGGTTAGGAATTTAAGTTCTGTGAACTTAAGGTTTCTTTTCGGTAAGCTTCATCTTGATGGTTTAGTTCATTTCTTTATCATCTATTTTCTTTATAAATACTCACCATTTGTATTGTTGGTTTTAGGAGTGTTCCGAGTCTGCATTTGTTCTCAAATATTCCGGTTTTGGTAAGGAAAATAGGATAGATTTTATGTGCTTATATGTTATGTTTATGTTATGATATGTTTATGCTATGATATATATATGTATGATATGTTTTAGTTCTTGGGTGTATGCTTTGTTTAGATAACAAACATATAATTTGTTTAGATAACAAATAACTTGTTTAGATAACAAGTCTCAATAGTATATTCCTTGGGCATATGATTTGTTTAGATAACAAGCCCCATAAATTTATATGACTTGTTTAGAGAACTAGCCCCGTAAATTTATGAGTATATGATTGCCTAGCTAGCAAGTCCCAAGATGTATGATGTCCATTGTAATAGATATTTTTATAGCCATATGTTTTATAGTGTATGCTTATGATATATGATATATGTTTTTATAGTCATATGTTTTATAGTTTATGTTTATGATGTAGTTTTATGCTTATGATATATGATGTATGTTTTTAGTAGGTTTTCCTTGCTGGGCATTAGGCTCATTCCTTTATTTTTAGTGTGATACTAAAAAAATTCATCTGGAAGGCAGAATGATTCTTGGTAGCTTGGCTTGTGTGTTGAGGATGGATGGAATGTGTGGACTGCGTGTCGATCGAGGATGAAGTTATTTATTTTTAGTCTTTTAGATCATGTTTTTCCGCATTTAGTTTTTAAACAATTGAATTAAAGTTTATGTTTTTCTTTTAAACAATGGGTACCCATGCCATATTTTCTATTATTATGTATTTGATACAATATTTTGAGTTTCAATAAAGTTATATTATTTCTTATGCATCTTTCCCAATATAGTAGCTATGTCTAGTAGTTTTAATGGTCCAAGGTCTTAGAAATAGTTGGGTCATTACATCATGAGCATTAATGTCGGACCGACCCCAAGTTCAATGAAAACTAAAAGCGCTTGCCTAGTTCCATGACTAGTCACTTAGAGCCAGGGCCAGAAGGCCCAGGTGACTACATTGTCACATGGCTAAGGGTACGGAACCCACACTAGTGACTCCATGGTCACTCATTTGGTTTACATTAGTGACTCGCTCATCAGTCACTCATCCGATTTAAGTTAGTGACTCGGTCACTCATTTGGAAAGGGTGCGGAACCCACATGAGTGACTTACACAACTGTCACTCGTCTGTTTAGGGCTATAAGTCCTTGATGATTATTATGGTCATCATTTGATATTATATACATGCAATATTGAGTTTTCTTGTCGGGCTTTGGCTCATGGGCGTTATGTGGTGCAGGTAAAGGGAAAGAAAAGCTTACCCAACCTTGAGTGGAGAGCTTAGGTGGAGATGTATACATATGCGGCCGCTTGACCACCACAGCCAAGGAGTTTCTCGGAGGAACTAGGGGGTTTACCTATTTTTGCCGCTTAGGTCGGTGGGTTGTAAATTTTACACTGTAATGACCATTTTCTATTGTAAATAATTTGTAAATGTTTTTATGGGCCCATGAACAGTTTTATGTTTTAAATGAAGTATACCATTTCCTACATTAGGGAGTTAAAATCATGTCTCCAACAGCCATATCACTTATGGCTTTGACAAATTCAAATAAAAATGTGTAACATCAAATCTCTATATTATTGAGTAATATTTAAGAGTTACAAATTTGTAACTCCAAATATGTTACATATTTGAATATTCACATATATCCAAATATTGTAACTCTCTTTTATATGTTACAATATATAACACTCATTGTCACATTATTTAATCTAAATATCATATTATAAAATAATATAACCATATTATTATTCTAATTTCATTCCATTACTATTACTATTACCATTTTAATTTCAATCAACTAACCAAACTCCTCCACACCTTATGGTTTGCAAAATCATTGACTTGCCACCTAAGTAGTCCTATTTGACTCTAAGAGATATTTGGAATAGAGTAAAGTAAAGGTCGGAATGAAAATCTAAAATACTTTTTATGTTTGGTTCAAACTTCAAAAGGGTAAAATTAATTATTTTCGTAAATCCCACATGAATTTTAAAAGTAAAATTAATCATTTTATACACTTAATTTAATATCAATTTCATCGTAAGCATATGTATAATTTCCAAAGTCACTCTACTATACTCAAAACAACCTGTCATAGTTTTTAGATTTAATTAAGTTTGTTTGGTAATAATAAAAAAACTATAGTGAGGATAAGATTTAATTGTAGTTTCCAATTACGAGACTGTCACATTAAATGTGGTCAAAAGAGTCTTTAGCACTTCCCATGAGTTAGTTCATTCAAAGTATGATCATACTTGTCTTGTCTGGAACTTTGCTAGCAGACACACCTATTCAAAGTTCCAACTCGATTCTCAAGAGAATTATTAATCCATTTTTATATATACAATATAATATAATATAATAAACATATCTTAGCTCTCCACACAATCCAAATCCAAATCCAATCCAAAAATTCTAACAAATTTTATTTTAATTTATTCAAGCTTCTAGCAACAAAAGGAGATGTAGATACATATCTTCTAAAAGAGAATCATAATCTACTTCTTGAATATATAATTTAGAAACGACAAAAACACATGTACAACACTAAAAATTGTATATAAAAATAACCCCTCATCCATGGAAGTGGTCCTTCCACCATTTTACAATCTAATAATAATAATAATAATAATAATAATAATTAAAAAAATACATGATAATAGAAACATTTATGGCATGAGCAATCCTATGTATGCCCTAATAAGTTTTTTAGCTAGCTCATGTACTATGGAAAGACCTTTTAATTTGTCCAAAAAGTCATTACATATTTTAACTATAGGTAATTACCTTTTTCAATATCCACTTTTTTTTAGCTGATTTATATCTTTTTTATATGGTAAACCACACTACTATAAAAGATGGTCTGGTTTATCATATAGTAAATTATAAAATAAATAAAAAAATGTCCAATCTTTAATTAATTTTAAATCTATTAATAAGAATTATCACTCAAAAACAAATTACATTTGTTAATTTAACTTTCAAGATTTTGGAGAACAGATAATTGAAAAATAATTTTGTCCAAATAAAAATAATAAGCTTTGTTCCACTATCTAAATGTTAGCTTATTAATGCCTCAACATATTTTTGGCTTAAGATCTCATTAAGGTTGAGCTGACTCTGCTTTCAAATTTATCGGATGAGAAATTTGAAATTATGAAACATTACTATAAACATAAATGCAAAATATTCTCCAAAATCTAAAAAAAAATTTACATAAACAAATCTATTTTCAACATCGGATTCGAACTAACAACCTCAAAATCATAAAATCAAAACCAAAAACTCAAATTCAAAATTATCACTAATACTCAATCTAATATCCAAAATCATATACACATTTAATAATAAACAATACGGTTTTTTTTTAAAAAAAAAATCATATATGAGGAACTTAAAAAATGAGTATTAAAATTACTAGAACTTAAATGAAATTAATATATATTAGTTCCTCTAAGCAAGGAACTTAATTATTATGCCTAATCACATGCCATGATAATTTGATTTCTTCACAAATTTAACTCTGAAAACAAACAAAACTACTTTACACACCTCAGTAGAGAGAGTGTGAGTGAAAAGTGTATAAATATATATATATATATTTTTATATAGCAGTGATGGACAACAGTTGTCAGCATGTTGAAAAGGTTGACTTTTATTGACACTGTCAACCACTATACTACTACATTGGTTTTTGGAGTGATATATCTTTGGACTTTGGTTCTTCTGCCTTGTGGACCACTTTGGCAGACAATTATTTATGAAACCCTAATTCTCTCTCTTTCTCTCAAAATCAACAAGTGTAGTGGTGTCACATAGGGCATGGAGTATATTCTTATAATAAGGTGAAAAAAATGCTGAGTTTGCCCACTTCATAATTAAGATAATATAAACTCTTTTTCTTTTTTTCTTAAAATGATAATAACTTATAGGAGGATTATGCTTCAAAAAGAGTTTTACTGGTTGGATTTTTTTATATTTATGATCTGCAAATAATTTTCGACGTGATTTTTTTTATAATGAAATATATTATAAATTTTTATAAAATTTTGAATAATTTACAGTGTCAAAAATTAAGTTGAAACATATTATTTTTTACATGCACAAAAATATTAGTCACGCTTACAATATCTTATTTTTAAACTAGTTGAAAACACAAAAGAGCGGCCACGTCGATACATATAAATTTCCTAACTCTATAAATGCCTTATTTGGAGGGGAGCTTAATGTGACACAAAACAGTAGTCAATGACTGTTTTTCTCAACTGTTTATATATATATATATGTATTTATTATTTTTCTCTGATCAGCTTTCATAAATTATTCTCACCACCCCAACTCCCAAGCCCAACTTTCTCTTCCTTCAAGTACATATCATCACATCACCTCTCTTTGTCTTTCATTTCAAGTTGAAACTCATGACAGCAATGAAGCAAAGCTCTCAGAACTCCAGTACTCATCTTCTTCTCTTTCTCTTCATGCTTCTCTTGATTTCTTATTCCTCAAAATTATCTGCAGCCACTTTCTTGGTAACCAAACATGATGGTATATATAATTACTCCTCCCCACTTTTATATTCTTATCTTCTTTGCTTGATCTTATGATAATATTTTATATATATATATATATATATATATTGCAGGAATACAAGAGGAACAAACACTCAAAGAAATGACTATTACTACTACTAGTACTGAGGGTACATTTGAAGAGTTGGAAAGGAGTGAATCAGTTGATGTATGGCCCCATACTGATCATATATTTCAATATACTTATATATATATAACTATATATGTGGCTAATATATCTTTTTCTTTTTTGGGATATTTTTTTAGGAGTTGATGGGATTGGAGGACTGTGGAAAGGAAGGTGATGATGATGATGATGAAGAATGTTTAAAGGGAAGGATTATTGCTGAGGCTCACTTGGACTACATCTACACCCAACATCAAAAGCCTTGAAATATTTATATATATATATATATTTATATGATTATTACCTTTTTCTTTATAAGTATTTATTAATTAGTTAGCTAGCCATGTTATCAGGTATAATTACTTCCCACCTTTTCCTTTATTCCCTTAACTAGCTTTGAAAAAAGTGTATTCTATAATTAATATTTAGGAGTGTTATTAATAACTTAATTAGGTTTATTTAAGGTTGTGTACTAAATTTGTAACTTTGGTTTAGGCATGATGTTATATATTGTGCTATAAACGAAGTGTAAACTTTATATATATATATATATAATTAATGTTAAAAAAATATGTTATATAATGAAGTTGATGTAATTATTAGTTTCTTTAATTATAACCTTTTGTTCTTTGGTTTTTGAGGAAAAATAATATAAAATGGTTAATTTTCCGGCCTTTTTTTTCCATCAGGAGCAAAATGATGACTTGAATTAAGCAACAGTTTAATAAACAATTATAAATATAAATACATTTTTTTATCTATGAATTAATTAATTACATGTTAAGAATGAGAAATTTAGTAGTAAAAAAAAGTTCTTCAACCACCAAAATTAACATACATCTAAAGAAAAAGTAACAAGAACTTTCAAACTTACTATGCAGAGTTAAAAATTAGAGAATTGTTAAAGAGCACAACTAGTAATATTGGATCTCATATATGAAAAACGACTAACTACTCATAGAGTAATGATATGTGCACTTAAAATATGCACTCAAATATTATACACAGTGATGTGTCGCTGCTTTTTTAAAATAATGGGTCCCAGTTTTAATAAATGTATATTAAACTGTCACATCACTGTGTGTAATATTTGAGTGTATATTTTGAGTACACGTATTATTACTCCTACTCATAAGGTGCCACCTCATGATGATGTTGGACACTGATACCTAATAACAATGCTTTAAAAATTAATTATATATGGTGGTTGATGATTAAGGGTTTATGCTTACAAAGCAATTTAATAGTAAATACAGTTGGGAGATTGGGGTGTTATGATAAGTAAAGTTATAGTAACACACTAGTAGTAAAGAGAAATTTAGTGATAGATCTACAATTACTTTTTCTTTTATTTGGTAATAAAATTAAAAAGCAGCTACTTTATGTGGTTGAAAGTTTGAATGAATTGCATGGATTCAATCAACTTGTACTTAAAGATCACGTGTAGAGCAGTACCCATTATTGAGGGAAAGAGCACTTTGGTAGCTAGTAGTGCTTATTTATTAACCCTTTTTTCTATGTCTACTGTCAGTTACTTTAACATAGCAGCTACCTTTTGTAGATGTCGACAGAGATTTTTGTCAACTCACTACTTGTGTTGTGTCATCCTTTACCCTTATCGTGGTTCCTTTTTATGAGTTTTTTAAAGTAACTTTTTTTATTGTTAAAATGCACGATAACACATGAACTAACACTACGTGGTTGGTTAGCGATACTTCATAATACTTACAAAAATTCAAATGTATGGAATTCAATATTAAATTGTACTAATAGCGATATGTCGCCTCCTTGTGGTGTTGGACACCGGTAGTGCCCCTTAGCAATTCTTTTTTTCATTACTTACTTTATTTTTTTTAATAATGGTTTTATTTTTAGATTATATTATTTCATATGTATTTTGGTTACCTTCAAAACTTATTTGTAGAAAATTAGTTATATAAAAATAACTAATTATGTACAAATACAAAATATGTATTTTGGCAAGTTGCTCACGCCTCGAGGATCTCACGACTCGAGGAGCTTTAGAAGAACATCCCCATATTAGGCATCTTGGGAGGCGAGGTTCATCGGCAGTCTAATATCTTCTCCGGGAGTAATAAGAATGACACTCATGGATTAGTCTCTAGCTTTCGAGGTAGGTTAAACGACATTATTCTTATCACATTTTCGTACGTTGAAAACACAGACAACATACTCAAACTACATTAGTCCATGACTAATGCCTATAATATATTTTTTCAAAAGTCCTGTGCCCAAGCCTAAGCCCAAGCCCATCTCTCCTTAACCACATTGTTTTCTCATACCACTCTCATTTCCTCACACCCAACTACCCCTTCTTAATCTCTCTCTCTACACTTCACTCTTGGTTTTCATCCGTCTCATTCTCTCACTCTTTAGTTTTCATCTTTCTTGTTTTCTCACTGGGCTGGCAACAGTGACCAACTTGATAGGGAAAGGGTTGGTGATTGTAACGCCCTACTTCCTTTGAACCATTACTATGTGAGTTAAAAATGTATCATTAGCTTGCTAATCGAGGTTTTAAGTTAAAAGTGTGACTAAACTGAAAGAAAACTCGTTTAATGATATTAAGTATAAAAATTTGAACATTCATTGAAATTATTAAAAAGTTACACAGTTGGGATCCCAAAATACTATTTGGAAAATATGTTACAACTCAAGAATACAAATAAGGTCGACCTAAGCGATAAAGCGATTATTTACAGTATTTTCCCAAAATAACCCTGGTCGTGGTAGCCAGGTAAGCCGGACATGTACTCGTTGCTCCATGCTCTCCGTACTCATGGTTGGTCGATCTTTCTTTTGCCCTGACCTGCACCATAGAACACCCGTGAGACGAAGCCCAACAAGAAAACTCAACACAAAACATATAACATAACAATTCACAGTATACAACAAAACAACCAACGAGCTAAACACATAGCGGCCCACACCGTCCCAGGCGCTTTACCAGGCCCTGGGTTCGCAGTCTTCACCGAGCGAGTGGATACATCACCCTAGGAGGGTCTCGCCCTAACGGCCTGCACTCAGTGTGCTCAACGCCAATCCCGGCCATTTGCTGTACCCGGCTTCTTGCCGTTCTCAGCCTTCGTCGTTCACTCACAAACATGTATAACACAACATAGTAAATCACAGATATCCACAATACATATTAAGCATAAAACAATAGGGTCGCGCCCTGAAGTACAAACAATAGGGTCGTGCCCTGCTCTACGAGTACAACAGTTTTCTTACCTGTGTCCCAAGCGCTAGCAGTTAAGCAAGCAACCACAACTTCCGAGAACGATCCTCTCCTGAGCCTTAGCAGTAACCTAGTCACAACCCATAAATAACGTTCTCATTACTATCTGATTTTATAATTGAACCCCGGAATCGATCCTGTGCTCTTGCAACCTCTAATTTCCCCACACAAGGTGGTGAAATCGTCCCCCGAGCCCCTGGGCCTATGCCCTAAAAATACAACTTTAAGGGCCCTAAAAATGGCCTAGCGCCGCAGCACAACCATACGGATGCTGTGACACCTAGCCAGGACCCCCTGCTCTGGATCATCCCAGCGCCGTGGCTAAGAAGAACAACGCTGTGGCGCTCCTACACGAACCCAGAAAACTAGGTTTTTCCACCATTTTTCCCTGAGCCAAAACTTGCCCAAACCATTCCCCAAGTGTACCCAAGCTCCAATTGAACCCAAAACTTCAAATAAACAACATAAACAACACATATGCATCAAAAACAAATCCAAACTCACATCCTAACTCCAAATTACCTAATGGTTTAAAATTCCTAAAAACTTAAACCCATCAGAAACTCTTTTAAAAATTCAAAGGAATCTTTACCCTAAGGAGGAATTCGACCCTAGGCTGCCTCAAATCCCACTCCAAGCTCAAATCCTCTAATTCCCAAGCTTATTCTTCACAAATATGAAGCCAAAAATCCAGTTTTCAACATTCAATCCCAAACTCTCAAGAACAAGTGAGAAGACCCAAAACCAAGGATGAAACCTTACCTTTGTCTCGAAATTCGAAATTCCTAGGTGAAGATGGCTGCAAATCCCTTCCTGTAACTTAACTCCACTCTAATTTCCTTCAAACCCAACTGCCTAGGCTTAAGCTTTCTTCTTCCCTCCTTTCAAAGTTGAACCAAGAGCTAAAACAAAGAGCTTTAGAAAACTAACGTGAGAGTCCTTTCCCTCAGCCATGGGTTTCTATTGCTAACATTAAAAGACCATTTTACCCTCCTCTAACTTAGTTCTAGGCTAACCCTTAAGGGTATCTAGGTCCTTTCATCTATTATCAAAACTGCCACATTTTACTTATTATTTCAATAACAACACCAACCTCAAGTTACTAGTAGTTACCAATCTCAATAGATACCAAATATCAAATTCGTGACTCTTCGCTAACACCGCGGGACAGGATCTCCTCATGCCGGAAATACCGCACATAGCTCAAAATCATACCCTCAACGGGTTCAATTTACAAAAATGCCCATGTTTACCAAGCATGGTGCTTAAAACACAAATAAATTCTCACACACATTATTCACATTTATGCCCTCAACAAGCCAAAATTACAAATATGCCCATATTAACAAAAACGGGCCCACATGCATATTTAATTCACCCAAACATGCATTTCTAATCACATAATCATTGAATTCACATATTAGTATAATTAAATCAATTATTGCCCTCCCGACACGCTAATCAAGGCCCTAAGCCTTATTAGCAAATTTGGGACGCTACAGTGATGAAGCACGGGGCGAGGGGCTAGCGATGAAGAATGTGGTGCAAGCTTGGAGGACTACGATGGAGCACAAGGCATGGGCATAGTAGCTAGGCCCTGTTTGACATTGTTTTCTTTTTTTTGTTTTCAAAATTGTGTTTCAGAAATGAGAACGGAAAACAATTTTTGTAGTTTTTAAAAAAACAACAGGTGTTTGATTAATGTATTATAAAAATAATTTTTTAGTATTATTTTAAAAAAAGTCTTAAATAAAAATTAATAAATATATTTACAAAGAGAAAAATCTTTTAAAAGTTTGTAATAAATAATGTGAAAAATAAGGAGAGAAAAATCTTTTAAAAATTTGTAATAAATAATGAGATAAAGTAATGTGAAAGAAAAATTGATGGAAAATAAGGAGAGAAATTTTGAGGAAGAAAAATTGAGAATAGAGAAATTGATACAAGAACAAAATGAGAGAGAAAATGACGAGATATAAAAAATGAGAAGAGAGAAAATGAGGATATAAGAAGTGATGAGAAAGAAAATAATGATATAATAAGTGATGAGATACCAAATATCAAATTCGTGACTCTTCGCTAACACCGCGGGACAGGATCTCCTCATGCCGGAAATACCGCACATAGCTCAAAATCATACCCTCAACGGGTTCAATTTACAAAAATGCCCATGTTTACCAAGCATGGTGCTTAAAACACAAATAAATTCTCACACACATTATTCACATTTATGCCCTCAACAAGCCAAAATTACAAATATGCCCATATTAACAAAAACGGGCCCGCATGCATATTTAATTCACCCAAACATGCATTTCTAATCACATAATCATTGAATTCACATATTAGTATAATTAAATCAATTATTGCCCTCCCGGCACGCTAATCAAGGCCCTAAGCCTTATTAGCAAATTTGGGACGCTACAGTGATGAAGCACGGGGCGAGGGGCTAGCGATGAAGAATGTGGTGCAAGCTTGGAGGACTACGATGGAGCACAAGGCATGGGCATAGTAGCTAGGCCCTGTTTGACATTGTTTTCTTTTTTTTGTTTTCAAAATTGTGTTTCAGAAATGAGAACGGAAAACAATTTTTGTAGTTTTTAAAAAAACAACAGGTGTTTGGTTAATGTATTATAAAAATAATTTTTTAGTATTATTTTAAAAAAAGTCTTAAATAAAAATTAATAAATATATTTTCAAAGAGAAAAATCTTTTAAAAGTTTGTAATAAATAATGTGAAAAATAAGGAGAGAAAAATCTTTTAAAAATTTGTAATAAATAATGAGATAAAGTAATGTGAAAGAAAAATTGATGGAAAATAAGGAGAGAAATTTTGAGGAAGAAAAATTGAGAATAGAGAAATTGATACAAGAACAAAATGAGAGAGAAAATGACGAGATATAAAAAATGAGAAGAGAGAAAATGAGGATATAAGAAGTGATGAGAAAGAAAATAATAATATAATAAGTGATGAGATACCAAATATCAAATTCGTGACTCTTCGCTAACACCGCGGGACAGGATCTCCTCATGCCGGAAATACCGCACATAGCTCAAAATCATACCCTCAACGGGTTCAATTTACAAAAATGCCCATGTTTACCAAGCATGGTGCTTAAAACACAAATAAATTCTCACACACATTATTCACATTTATGCCCTCAACAAGCCAAAATTACAAATATGCCCATATTAACAAAAACGGGCCCGCATGCATATTTAATTCACCCAAACATGCATTTCTAATCACATAATCATTGAATTCACATATTAGTATAATTAAATCAATTATTGCCCTCCCGGCACGCTAATCAAGGCCCTAAGCCTTATTAGCAAATTTGGGACGCTACAGTGATGAAGCACGGGGCGAGGGGCTAGCGATGAAGAATGTGGTGCAAGCTTGGAGGACTACGATGGAGCACAAGGCATGGGCATAGTAGCTAGGCCCTGTTTGACATTGTTTTCTTTTTTTTGTTTTCAAAATTGTGTTTCAGAAATGAGAACGGAAAACAATTTTTGTAGTTTTTAAAAAAACAACAGGTGTTTGGTTAATGTATTATAAAAATAATTTTTTAGTATTATTTTAAAAAAAGTCTTAAATAAAAATTAATAAATATATTTTCAAAGAGAAAAATCTTTTAAAAGTTTGTAATAAATAATGTGAAAAATAAGGAGAGAAAAATCTTTTAAAAATTTGTAATAAATAATGAGATAAAGTAATGTGAAAGAAAAATTGATGGAAAATAAGGAGAGAAATTTTGAGGAAGAAAAATTGAGAATAGAGAAATTGATACAAGAACAAAATGAGAGAGAAAATGACGAGATATAAAAAATGAGAAGAGAGAAAATGAGGATATAAGAAGTGATGAGAAAGAAAATAATGATATAATAAGTGATGAGATACCAAATATCAAATTCGTGACTCTTCGCTAACACCGCGGGACAGGATCTCCTCATGCCGGAAATACCGCACATAGCTCAAAATCATACCCTCAACGGGTTCAATTTACAAAAATGCCCATGTTTACCAAGCATGGTGCTTAAAACACAAATAAATTCTCACACACATTATTCACATTTATGCCCTCAACAAGCCAAAATTACAAATATGCCCATATTAACAAAAACGGGCCCGCATGCATATTTAATTCACCCAAACATGCATTTCTAATCACATAATCATTGAATTCACATATTAGTATAATTAAATCAATTATTGCCCTCCCGGCACGCTAATCAAGGCCCTAAGCCTTATTAGCAAATTTGGGACGCTACAGTGATGAAGCACGGGGCGAGGGGCTAGCGATGAAGAATGTGGTGCAAGCTTGGAGGACTACGATGGAGCACAAGGCATGGGCATAGTAGCTAGGCCCTGTTTGACATTGTTTTCTTTTTTTTGTTTTCAAAATTGTGTTTCAGAAATGAGAACGGAAAACAATTTTTGTAGTTTTTAAAAAAACAACAGGTGTTTGGTTAATGTATTATAAAAATAATTTTTTAGTATTATTTTAAAAAAAGTCTTAAATAAAAATTAATAAATATATTTACAAAGAGAAAAATCTTTTAAAAGTTTGTAATAAATAATGTGAAAAATAAGGAGAGAAAAATCTTTTAAAAATTTGTAATAAATAATGAGATAAAGTAATGTGAAAGAAAAATTGATGGAAAATAAGGAGAGAAATTTTGAGGAAGAAAAATTGAGAATAGAGAAATTGATACAAGAACAAAATGAGAGAGAAAATGACGAGATATAAAAAATGAGAAGAGAGAAAATGAGGATATAAGAAGTGATGAGAAAGAAAATAATAATATAATAAGTGATGAGATACCAAATATCAAATTCGTGACTCTTCGCTAACACCGCGGGACAGGATCTCCTCATGCCGGAAATACCGCACATAGCTCAAAATCATACCCTCAACGGGTTCAATTTACAAAAATGCCCATGTTTACCAAGCATGGTGCTTAAAACACAAATAAATTCTCACACACATTATTCACATTTATGCCCTCAACAAGCCAAAATTACAAATATGCCCATATTAACAAAAACGGGCCCGCATGCATATTTAATTCACCCAAACATGCATTTCTAATCACATAATCATTGAATTCACATATTAGTATAATTAAATCAATTATTGCCCTCCCGGCACGCTAATCAAGGCCCTAAGCCTTATTAGCAAATTTGGGACGCTACAGTGATGAAGCACGGGGCGAGGGGCTAGCGATGAAGAATGTGGTGCAAGCTTGGAGGACTACGATGGAGCACAAGGCATGGGCATAGTAGCTAGGCCCTGTTTGACATTGTTTTCTTTTTTTTGTTTTCAAAATTGTGTTTCAGAAATGAGAACGGAAAACAATTTTTGTAGTTTTTAAAAAAACAACAGGTGTTTGGTTAATGTATTATAAAAATAATTTTTTAGTATTATTTTAAAAAAAGTCTTAAATAAAAATTAATAAATATATTTACAAAGAGAAAAATCTTTTAAAAGTTTGTAATAAATAATGTGAAAAATAAGGAGAGAAAAATCTTTTAAAAATTTGTAATAAATAATGAGATAAAGTAATGTGAAAGAAAAATTGATGGAAAATAAGGAGAGAAATTTTGAGGAAGAAAAATTGAGAATAGAGAAATTGATACAAGAACAAAATGAGAGAGAAAATGACGAGATATAAAAAATGAGAAGAGAGAAAATGAGGATATAAGAAGTGATGAGAAAGAAAATAATGATATAATAAGTGATGAGATACCAAATATCAAATTCGTGACTCTTCGCTAACACCGCGGGACAGGATCTCCTCATGCCGGAAATACCGCACATAGCTCAAAATCATACCCTCAACGGGTTCAATTTACAAAAATGCCCATGTTTACCAAGCATGGTGCTTAAAACACAAATAAATTCTCACACACATTATTCACATTTATGCCCTCAACAAGCCAAAATTACAAATATGCCCATATTAACAAAAACGGGCCCGCATGCATATTTAATTCACCCAAACATGCATTTCTAATCACATAATCATTGAATTCACATATTAGTATAATTAAATCAATTATTGCCCTCCCGGCACGCTAATCAAGGCCCTAAGCCTTATTAGCAAATTTGGGACGCTACAGTGATGAAGCACGGGGCGAGGGGCTAGCGATGAAGAATGTGGTGCAAGCTTGGAGGACTACGATGGAGCACAAGGCATGGGCATAGTAGCTAGGCCCTGTTTGACATTGTTTTCTTTTTTTTGTTTTCAAAATTGTGTTTCAGAAATGAGAACGGAAAACAATTTTTGTAGTTTTTAAAAAAACAACAGGTGTTTGGTTAATGTATTATAAAAATAATTTTTTAGTATTATTTTAAAAAAAGTCTTAAATAAAAATTAATAAATATATTTACAAAGAGAAAAATCTTTTAAAAGTTTGTAATAAATAATGTGAAAAATAAGGAGAGAAAAATCTTTTAAAAATTTGTAATAAATAATGAGATAAAGTAATGTGAAAGAAAAATTGATGGAAAATAAGGAGAGAAATTTTGAGGAAGAAAAATTGAGAATAGAGAAATTGATACAAGAACAAAATGAGAGAGAAAATGACGAGATATAAAAAATGAGAAGAGAGAAAATGAGGATATAAGAAGTGATGAGAAAGAAAATAATGATATAATAAGTGATGAGATACCAAATATCAAATTCGTGACTCTTCGCTAACACCGCGGGACAGGATCTCCTCATGCCGGAAATACCGCACATAGCTCAAAATCATACCCTCAACGGGTTCAATTTACAAAAATGCCCATGTTTACCAAGCATGGTGCTTAAAACACAAATAAATTCTCACACACATTATTCACATTTATGCCCTCAACAAGCCAAAATTACAAATATGCCCATATTAACAAAAACGGGCCCGCATGCATATTTAATTCACCCAAACATGCATTTCTAATCACATAATCATTGAATTCACATATTAGTATAATTAAATCAATTATTGCCCTCCCGGCACGCTAATCAAGGCCCTAAGCCTTATTAGCAAATTTGGGACGCTACAGTGATGAAGCACGGGGCGAGGGGCTAGCGATGAAGAATGTGGTGCAAGCTTGGAGGACTACGATGGAGCACAAGGCATGGGCATAGTAGCTAGGCCCTGTTTGACATTGTTTTCTTTTTTTTGTTTTCAAAATTGTGTTTCAGAAATGAGAACGGAAAACAATTTTTGTAGTTTTTAAAAAAACAACAGGTGTTTGGTTAATGTATTATAAAAATAATTTTTTAGTATTATTTTAAAAAAAGTCTTAAATAAAAATTAATAAATATATTTACAAAGAGAAAAATCTTTTAAAAGTTTGTAATAAATAATGTGAAAAATAAGGAGAGAAAAATCTTTTAAAAATTTGTAATAAATAATGAGATAAAGTAATGTGAAAGAAAAATTGATGGAAAATAAGGAGAGAAATTTTGAGGAAGAAAAATTGAGAATAGAGAAATTGATACAAGAACAAAATGAGAGAGAAAATGACGAGATATAAAAAATGAGAAGAGAGAAAATGAGGATATAAGAAGTGATGAGAAAGAAAATAATGATATAATAAGTGATGAGATACCAAATATCAAATTCGTGACTCTTCGCTAACACCGCGGGACAGGATCTCCTCATGCCGGAAATACCGCACATAGCTCAAAATCATACCCTCAACGGGTTCAATTTACAAAAATGCCCATGTTTACCAAGCATGGTGCTTAAAACACAAATAAATTCTCACACACATTATTCACATTTATGCCCTCAACAAGCCAAAATTACAAATATGCCCATATTAACAAAAACGGGCCCGCATGCATATTTAATTCACCCAAACATGCATTTCTAATCACATAATCATTGAATTCACATATTAGTATAATTAAATCAATTATTGCCCTCCCGGCACGCTAATCAAGGCCCTAAGCCTTATTAGCAAATTTGGGACGCTACAGTGATGAAGCACGGGGCGAGGGGCTAGCGATGAAGAATGTGGTGCAAGCTTGGAGGACTACGATGGAGCACAAGGCATGGGCATAGTAGCTAGGCCCTGTTTGACATTGTTTTCTTTTTTTTGTTTTCAAAATTGTGTTTCAGAAATGAGAACGGAAAACAATTTTTGTAGTTTTTAAAAAAACAACAGGTGTTTGGTTAATGTATTATAAAAATAATTTTTTAGTATTATTTTAAAAAAAGTCTTAAATAAAAATTAATAAATATATTTACAAAGAGAAAAATCTTTTAAAAGTTTGTAATAAATAATGTGAAAAATAAGGAGAGAAAAATCTTTTAAAAATTTGTAATAAATAATGAGATAAAGTAATGTGAAAGAAAAATTGATGGAAAATAAGGAGAGAAATTTTGAGGAAGAAAAATTGAGAATAGAGAAATTGATACAAGAACAAAATGAGAGAGAAAATGACGAGATATAAAAAATGAGAAGAGAGAAAATGAGGATATAAGAAGTGATGAGAAAGAAAATAATAATATAATAAGTGATGAGAGAGAAAATAAGGATATCAAAAGTAAGGAAAGATAAATTAATGAGAGAGAAGTGATGTGACATAATAATAATTAAAAATGTTATGTGAGAAAAAAAATTGACAAAAAAAATTTGAGAATAACTAAAAACAACTTTTTATTTTTCTCAAATTTTTCTGTTTTTCGTAATTTTGTTTTTAAAACAATGACAAACAACCAACTTGTTTCTAGAAAACAATTTTTAAGTTTTAAAAACAAAATTTTTTTTTTAATTAAATAGCTAAACACTCTCTTACTTTTTCACTTATATTTACTTTTAACATTTTTGAATATCATGATCTTGCTTCTTTTTTTTTTATTTTACTTTTTAAAAAAAAAAAAAAAAGTGTTTTTGTTTGGTATGGTTAGCGCCGGCTGTGGACAGGGCTAGGTGATAAGTAATTTTTTAGTTTTTGTTTTCTATGTTCTTTGTTAGGATGGCATGAAGATAGTTTAAATGGCTAATCCATGAGTAATTTTGGGGATTTTGTTTTCTGTTTTTTTTAGTTGGGAGGGCTTGAAGTTATATTCTTGTAATATGAGTTGACAATATGGTTTATTATGTATATGGATTTGTTTTGCAATCAATTTTTTTTTTAAAAATAAATAAATAAATATGTTATGTTTATGGGTTTGATTATGCTCTTTAATGTTTATGTTTTGGTGGATATGATTTTTGTGTTTTTACTCTAATTTGGTACCTTAGATAATGCATTTTGGATTACACCTTTTTCTTATGTAATTTTTGCCTCAAATATTAACCAAGGCCAAAAGTTGTAACTGATGCTTAAAGTGGTTTTGGCCTCAGTTAGGTCAAAACCTTTAAATGTCAATATAGGGGCAACAATGTATCAAGAAGATCCCCTTTTATAAATATTTAGAGCTTGATTTCCTTAGGGCATTTCCAACCCATAATATCATATATGATGTTGCACCAACACCAAAATTAAAGAATCTTAGCAACATATTTTTTTTCATTACAACCACAACACCAAAAAGTATATTTTTTATTATTATATTATTTTTTAAAAACATATAATTATAATATATATACATTTAACAAGTTTTATTAGTATTATATTTAAAAAGTAAAAAAAAATATACTAAATAATTTTTTGCCGTCATCTACAGTGTCACCTCAAATTTGAGGGGCTACTGTATATATCAGCATATATAGTATATAATATGTCGTCTGGTTGGAATGATATTTGGTGTAAAATCACCTCAAATTTGGTATTATCTAGTTCGGTTGGAGTTGGCCTTACAAATCAAATAAATGAGAAAATACTACGGAAAAATAAGAATAGAACAGCAAATAGTAAAAAGAAAGAAGAAAGCGGAAGCTCTTCTTAAGATGCAAGAAATAGATCGAAAGTTTCAAATTTTTTACCTCGTTCATAAGAGACTGGAAAAACCCAACATTCAATTTCATTTTAATGTTAGTTTTTGAAAGAGAAAGTTAGATATTCATATAACTTTATAAAGTAGAAGTTGTTAGGATGTGTGTTCTTAAAGCATTTACTAAGTATTTAAATAAAGATAATATTTTTCCCTCATATTTGAATTTGTATAATTATGTGTTATTTTTCTAGAAAAAGATCCAATATTATTAATGTATTATTAAAATAAATATATGTTGAGATTGGTTAAATATAATGATTAAGTAGTCTCACGCAAGGTAGCATAAAACACTTAACGATTTTTACTTAAGTTAAAAAAAAATTATTGTAACCATTAATTATTAAATTTTATAGATCTAAAGTAATACTATGATATATCTAAAGAGACTTTGGGCACCCTACTAATAGAGAGTGACATGTGCTACAAAACTAAACCAAAACCAAGATAGGCGAAAGCGTTACGAGAAAGTCAGGCTCCAAAATGATGTATTTAAAAGCTATAATTTTATTGGTTAAATTTAATGGCGGCACGCACACTATAAAATGATTATTTTAGACTTGAAAAACTTTGATCATACTTTTCAACCCTCTCTAGCTTTTTAAGAATACTCATTTTCTTCAAAAAAACTCACAAAAAATTATTTAACTTGTGCGAGTTTCAAAAATTTGTTAAATCTCACTTCACATTCGATCTTTGTGAAGTTTCAAACAACTTTAGGAAGACTTGGAATGAAAATTTAGTTACACACTAGATGACACATCATTTTTTTTGTCGTTTAAATTATAGAGGTGACAATAAAATAATAAACAGTTTATTCCTCCCTAGAATACACAATTTCTTAACAAAATAAAAAAGAAATTGAATCAGAAAAAAAAAATCCTTTACAAAATCACTACCCTTTACTCAACTAAAACTGACTGAACATTAAGAAATTACAAAAAAAAAAAAAAAAACTATTTCCTATTGTAATGATCTATGCAGTACTCTTTTACTGCTGGTGATCTACCCACCCCACCACCATACTTTTCATCTGTGCTTTGGCCATTGCCATTGACAAAAAACATCAGTAGAAAAAATTTCCTAGCTTCCTGCACTAGCCCAGAACGAGTCCGCTTTTCTCGACTCGATGATGGCGGCAAACGTTGTCGAGTTAATCTCTTGAGCTTTTACAATTATGACCATTGCATTAAAAACAGTCCTTCCTGTGATCCAAGCCATGCTGATGCCCCTATGCTAGAACTCTGCTCATCATGGTACCCTGTAAAGGTTTTTGTTTCATCTGTGAGTCCCATGGAGGGCTCCAGTTCTATGACTACAAACATAAGGCATGGTAAAAATTAATACATAAAATGAAGAAAAATATTGATGAATAAACAAACAACACCTACCTTCTCTCCTCTGCCAGGACACGGTTGAGAGGATGGTGTTTGAGAATTTATCTTGAAAAAGAAGTTCACCAGACTTGATACTCCAAAGGCGTAAGTAGCAGTCTTCTCCTCCTATAAAAGCAAGCTATGAGTGGAAAACTCGGCAAATTGAAGGAGAGAAAATTATAAGCAGTGACATAATTAATACCTGACATTACGAATCTCTCGGATGGATCAACCCCGAGCTGTATGCGAGTGTGAGAATTAACATGTCCCTCGTATGATTGTACAGCACCTCTCTGGCAAAGGCGATGGTCGTAAAGCTTTACCTGCGAATGAACAGGAGACGAAAGTGATAAGCAAAACAAATTCACTCATTTTTCAAACAATGATTCTAACAATTACTTTGGGTTGAAGGACTAATTACTGAAGGTGTGTACTGCTGAGTGCCGAGGATAATTCAAGAAAAAATTTGTATACTAGAAGATGTAAATTACCATATCTATGGAGCATCTTAGCAAGACTCTCAAAACACAATGGAAATTAACCCAGCCCCAATCCAAAACCAAAAAGGACAAACGAAAGTGAAAGCAAAAGAGTAACAATTGAGACGAGAATTGCACCATTAGTAACACAACAAAAGACAAGATTAAGGCCTTCAAAATGTTTAATCAAGTCTACCTTCATCCATTTAAACATTTTCCCTTGAATTTTTTACTCTAGTCTTTTAAGTCATCCTCATAGGTTGGCATAGACATTAAAAAACTCGACTAATCTCGTCAATCCATTCTTTGCTTCTTTTCCTAACAAGAATAATAACTTGATAAAGATACTTCGAGAGAGATATATGGCGGAGAAGGAAGAATAAAAACAAAACAGACAACTAAATGGGCATCAATGCAAATATAAATAAACACAAAGATTAAATGAAGAAATATAAGCTTTGAAGTAACTGCTGCTCGAGTGGCTAATAAAAAAAAAATTAAGCTATAAAGATATCATACATGTGCATGAGTTAAAATAGAGAAAATACTAACCGATCCGTCCATGGAGCTTGCCAAGAAGTATTGATCATCATATTGAAGTGATAACAAACTAGGCATGGAAGTCGAAAGGCGAAAGTTATCAAAATGTGAAAACAAGAACAACTAAAATATAGTAACAGCTAATAAAAAGTAGAGTAACAGCAAAGTTGAGATTGTACAGCAGACTAACCTGGAGATTGATGAAGGCAATTGAATTGTGTGAGAAGGATGTAAATTTCCAGAAAGCTGTAAAAAATAGAGAATCATAATCGATACCTAATAGTTTCACCAAGAAAAGCAGTGAAAATACCACACAGATAAACAGAAACAGATTCACAGGAATAAATCAGCTTCATATTTTATAAAGAAATGATAGAATTACATTGGTTTTTAAAAATAAATAAATAGTTCAATAAAATCCATCAAAAATAAAACAATAATTTTCTTTTGCACTGCAAAAATAAAATGAAAATAAAAATAGTCTACGCCCCCTACCAAGATCATGATGGCATACCACACATCAAGCACCAACTACTATCAAATTTTATAATTCTTTTTAAATAACTTGCTACCTTAAACCATCGTTTGTTTGAATTTCTGGCACTGTTATCCAAAGGCAATTGTGAAATTCTATGTCTGACAAGCCTACCAGATCCTTCCCGTTTCTCACGAACATCAACAGAAATAACTGCTCCATTTCTAAGTCCACACAAAACAACATTTCCCTACTCCAGAAAAAGAACAGTGAAAATAAATCAGCCCCAAAATTAAAGACGAAAAATCTTACACAAGAATATGTACAAACCTGAATTTATATAGATTTAAAAAAAAAATTCTCATTCTATTCTTTTATGTGTAATATTGAGAATTTGATTTCTTACATCAGTACAAAGTACAACCAACACATAGAAACATGGTAAATATCAAAATAAACGTATTCAGAACCCAGAAGCATATATATGAGCACATTCAGTAACTTATAAGTAACTGTGGTTATCCTCAAGTATAACTCACCGAGTGAACAAGTTGTTGTGCCAAAACATCACTTTTACTGCGTAACACCCATGATGTCGCTCCTGTTTCTGGATCTACCAAAGCAGCCCCCATATCGGTTCCTAAAACAGATCAACAATCACAATAAGTATTCATACAAAAAGATACAAAGCTTACCTTCAATCTTCCATTGAACCAATTACTTTACAGATATTTAGTAGCACAGGTGCCAAAGATCAAAGTTTAAGCAAATCGAAAAAAGGTGCACCAAAGTTGAGAGCGTAAAACTTGCGCAAAAAGTTTTTATGTTCTCAACAAATGGAAACTGTAAGTAATTTCTAAACATGGAATCTATCAAAATTGCTGGTTGCATCTCAATGAGGAACTTACTGATGATACAACATCAAAAGCTAATCCAAGACCGAACTTTTACTTTGATATTAAAAAAACTGAAAAATAAATAGGGGAAAAAAGCTAGAGAAAAAAGAAACTTACCAATCACTACTCGATTTTCATTAGATCCACAATCTGCAGTCCATATGGTACAATTAAAATTTGCAATCTCTTGTATCCTCCGTCTTATGAAAAGGGCTGATTGATCAAAATCCAAGGGTTCACTTAGATCAATAATACAAAGAGATCCGCCATGTCTCTCTGATCCCAAAGTGGATATCCTGTTCACTATGTTAAGGTTTTATGATGCATCATTTTATTACGCCTGACTAAAGCTAGGCAGGAGATGGATGTCTATATATATATATATATATATAGTACAGAAGTAATTTTTTTCTTTTTCTTATATATAGGAAAATTAATATTAGAAGTTAGATTTTAATCTGATGGTTATAGAAACAAATGCTACAACTATTTAATTCTTATTGAAATTTGTACAAAAAAAAAACAAAAACCATATACAATTGTTATTGAATAGGGGAAGAAAATCCCTATTGCACTAGCCCCCATATAGTCATACGCGCACACATTAGCCCTCATACATTCATATGCACACACATCGTACAAAACAATTGAACCAAGTATTAATAAAAGGATACATTGCATGCTGGATACTGCCACCATCTTCCATGGTGGAAGAAGAGTTCTTTCTCAAAGTTTTTATGCATGATATATTAGATGACATTTGTAATGAAGCTCCTGATCCTCTCCAAATATGTTCAGGGGACCCACTACGCTTAGTTTCATCTCCTCTAGTGATAGGCCACACGCAGTAAGGAACGCTTTGTAGACCATGATCAAATTGCTGTCGAACGTTTCCCACATCAGAAAAACTGCAAAGGCAACAAACTTCACACGAAATAACTAGTAATAAAATCCATACAAATATTTACAAAAAAGCATGCAAAAAATGAAAAATTCTGCAAAGCAATACAAGTAGAAAGAAAGTAAAGTCGTTATGCTAAGCAGGGAACTGGATATTTACAAATTTAAAGAATAAACAGTCATTCCTCCAAATTGGTGAGGGAGAAATAACTGAGACCTAACAGAAGATTCTCTTTCACTCCTCCTAAGAGCACTATTGAAATGTCTAGACACATTTGCAGTGATGGAAAACATGTCTACAGGTTTCCCCGAATTGGTGTTACGTGCAAGAAGAACTCTGAGACTAGTGGTCATCCATCTATTCCTTCATTGTTCTTTTACGAGGGCCATTTGGGTCAATCCTTCAGCAGATGGGGATTGATTGGGTTGGGTCAATCCTACATTGTAACGTGGCTAATGCTTTTTGGTATAAGCTATTGAATGAATGTGGATTTTACTTGGGTGTTGACTAAAAGGGTGTGAGAAATTAATGATAGTTATGTGCAATTGTGTAGTTTTGGTAATTCTTTGGGTCATTTGGCTGGAAAGAAACAATTGCATATTCGAAGAAAAAGACCTGGATTTGATTTCTTTGTGGGAAAAAAAATAAGTTCCGTCCTTCACTTTGGGCTTCAGTAACAAAGGAATTTAATGACATTCTTTTTTCTTTTCTTTTTTTTGAAAAAGAATGACATTCTTTTTTCTTTAATTATTCTTAGTTGGAAAACACTTTGCTAGGTGGTGTTGGAAAACACTTTTTTCTTTAATTATTTTCTTTTGTTATCAAGGAAAAACAATTGTTTATTTTGTTTTCAGTTTTTTTTTTTTCCTGTATTTCTTTTCTCAAGGATACCTTATCCTTTTCTTTCCGGTATTTTGTTCATTTCATTGATAGAAGTTTATGTTTCTTTATAAATAAAATTGCAGTTTCTATATATCACATAATAGTATCAAAGTAGATACTCCTAGTTACCACATGATAACATCGAAGCAAATGTAAAATACAAGAGCTGTTACTATTTAATGACTTTACTTGCAGCACCAGAAATAGTGTGTTGTTTTATCTCCAAAAAGGAAGAAAAATATTCAATGATTCAAGTTCCTTCAACATGAAATATCATTTCCCTATACCACTTTTATGAATGAAGGTATACAAATCCTAGTAATTACTAATTAGGTAGTGGTTAGTAACACATTAAGCAACGTACGTTCACTCTTCACTACCACCACATCAAATAATGCTACAACCATTTCTATAACAGTTCCCCCGCACTGAACCCTCAAATTTTGGGATGCAGAAACTCTCTATCATATAGCCTGGATCTCAAATAATGCTCAAATCTACAATATTAGTCTTAACAGATTATTACTTTCGAAATTGTACAATTATTCCAATAGGGGAGAAAGTTTTTTATTTTTTTTCATACAACTATAGCTGACTGCAAAACTTTTAAAAGCATTCAATGTATTGCAGCCAGATATAATTAACAACTATATGTATACCTTAGAGATCCATTTATCCCGCCTGCCAATAAAACATCAGTTTTGGTTTGACCCTCTGACAATTGCACATCAACATGTATCCGTTCCAAAGCAGAATCACCTATCTTCTCTGTTCTGAAATATTTCCAAACCTGCGTGCATGCATATAAATATTCCTTCTTATTTGCATTAAGAAAAAAAAATGTTCAAATTTACATGCTTGTTCAGTGAAATGACAAAGTATAGAACTTGATTTTACAAAGCAAGTTTAAGAAATGGATAGGAATATCAAAGGGCATAAGAGGAAAAAAATATTAAAAATTTTCAATACCTAGTATATTTAAAACTCAGGAGAACTTTAAAAAAAAAAAAAAAGAGGGAAAAAAAAAGGATAGCAAGGCCTTTTCACATGATTGAAACCAACTATAATGAAAATAAAATAGTTAACCAAACTTTGGTCCAACAATTCTTCAACATTAAGATGAATCAAATGAATATTTCATCCTTTAAAGTGAAAGAGTGCAAATAAAATAAATATTTCATCAACTTAAGCAGGCTTTATTCAACAGCCATATTTCTTATCCTCACGCCGCCTATCTAGCACTTTGCTAGAGTTTCCAGCCCGTCAAAGATTTTAGGGTCAGTGGATTTAAAAAAAACATCGTTCTTCTTAGTGTGACAAGAGAGTAGAAAGCTACTATCATTACATCTCTACTTCTAATAATGACCTAAACCAAAAAAATTGATCAAAACATACATTTATTGGTCATTTAATTAAAGCATTTTGATAATTTCCAACAGTCAAAACTTTTCCACTTCAAGATTTCAAATGATAATAGATCATTTTTCAAAAACTCCCTTATTGTGAAGGGAAAACTATCAGTTAAATGTGCAGAACACTTCTGTCAATTTTTTTTAAGATAACCTTTTTAAGGAATCAGCTAATTTTGTACTTCACATTCAGAAACCTACCAAATATTAACATACCTTTGGATCTGATGCTCGAGTTTTCCTGAATTCCTCCTTAAAGTTGCACTTTCCTTTATTTAAAGAAATGAGATTACCAAATAACTCTCTAACTTGAAGCAGCTTAGAAGTTCTTACTTCATTTTTCCTACTTAACTTTATCTCCTGCAATAAAATGAGGACAGTATTAATTTTCAAAAACCAGAGAGAAAGCATATCTGTAGATAATTTTCAAAAGACTATCAAATTTGCCACCTTAACAATAACTTTAATACAGAAATTGGTTAACTTCATATTGAAGATCATAAACAAAGCAAGAAGTGATTTGACCATGTAATTCCATCTGTGTTAAGACATGTGCCCTTCCCTAAGTCAACTTCATGGTTGCAAATATTTAGGCAAGAATTCCCAGATAAAATTGCACAACTCCTATAAGTAACTTAAAAAAAATTAGTTCTAATAGATTTTAGACTTATCACTTTCCAACAATCAGAATCAATGACTTCTTCGGTACATTGTTACCATTAGGCGTTATGTCACATCTTTGAGGAGTATGACTAGCATCCTTGCCTAACCAAAACTCACACAAAGGAAGAACTGAAATACTGAACAGACTTAATCTTCCAATAAGCTCTTCGCATTATATAATATGATTCATCTAGTCACCTAAGGCAGATAAATAACAATTTTTCTCTGCTATATGCTTAAATAGTTAGCAATAAAATACAGCCAAACTGATCCAGAATTTCAAAAGAGAATGTTATATGCTAACAAGCATATCCTCAATAATCTAATTCAAACATATTGAGCAAAATATAATTTTTTAAAAACTTAAATTCACACGACTAACTATTGTTTTTACAACTATAAAAATAAATCAAAGTTGAAATACTTACAATCAAAACACAGGAAAAAAGAATAACAATATGAATACAAGAAAATTTAGAAAGGAATAACAAATGGGCCTAGAAAAGCACAAGTGGAAATAAACTTATTCAATGTTTGCTACAATTTTCATACAAACATACCCATAATCATTTCTAATTTTGTAAACAAGCACATTCTCTTGGCATATAGAAATTCAACAATGCTAACAAACTCTTCCACTTGCACAATCAGTTTGCTTATGAAGAAGAAAATAGTAGAAGATTGGTTACCTTGGTTATTGGCTTGGTAGAAGATTTAGAAGAAGAAGCAGAAGCAGAACCAGGTATTGGACCCTTGCAGGGGAAGTACCTGTTCTTCTCCGCATCATAATAAAACCCAGGAAGATCTGTAAACAAACAAACACAATTCAAGCTCAAACTCACACACAATTCGATTCTCAAACCCAGAAAAAATTATTCAAAAATATGTAATAAATTAGATAAAGTAAGGACCTTGAGGCATGTTAACTGGAGACGGTGGAGAGCTCGAGAGAGAGAGGAGTTGAACGAAGACCTCTCTCTATATTTCTTGGCGGTGACCAAACCGAACTCACATTTGGGCTTTTTCTTGCTAGAAAGAAGCACTATAAAATAAATAAAGGCCCAAAAGACTTTTGCATTAGAATGCCAAATTTAAGATTATTTTTTAAAAAATAACCAACTTTTAGGTTTTTTAGAAAATATTTATTTCAAAAATACGGTTTTTGAGTTTTTATTTTTAAAATAATTTTTTTTAAATTTGATATCAAATATATACTAAATATATCAAATAAGATTTATATGTGATGGGTAATTATTTAGTGATTTTTTTGGGTATGTTGGGATTATTCGGGAATTTATAGAGCTACTTGAGGATTAGCGGGAAATGTGGCAAATGACGTTTTAGCCCTTAGGGGCATTAAAGAATAAGGTTATGACTAAGGGGCATTTTAGTTTTTTTGTCAAGGGATAGACTTGCCCTTGGAAGTCTAGAAACAACCAGGAAAAACATAAGGAAACAAGCTCACTTAGTCCACTCTTTCTCCCTCTCACTTTCCTCTCTCTCCCTTGAAGCTTGGTTGAGGCTTGAGTCTTTTTTAGGGAGCTTGGTTGAGAAAAATTGAAGATTGGAGGTTGGAGTTGATTAAGGTTCAGTTCAGGGGTCGGAATCACTAGTGAGGTAAGGTTTATGACTTGATTTTACTTTAAATTTTCTGATTAGCTTAGGTTTTGACTGAGATTTAATACTAGCTTTGGTTGTTGAGTTGGGGTAAGATTTTGGTTGGTTTGTGGGGTAATCGAGGTGTCTATGTTGTGTTGTTGAGAGTCCTAGACTCAATTTTGGATTGGGTTTGTGTTTAGGGTGAATTTTGGTGATTTTGGCTTGGGGAAAACGCAGGGAAAACGTTGGAATTTCTGGGTTCGCGGGGTTGCGCTACGGCACTATTCTTGGAGCGCCGTAGCCAACATGAATTCAGAGGCCTAAGGGGGTTCCCTGAACTGCCTTAGCGCCGCAGCGTAAGGCTCTCTGACTTGTAGAGGGTCGCGGCTTTTTTGTAGGGGAGTCGCGACTCAAATCGAGAATTTTGGCCAAATAGGGTTTTTAAGCTCAGGAACTCAAATCTAAACGCTTAGGAAGGATTCTTGTAACGATCCAAAATTACTAATAAGGCTTAAGGGCCTTGATTAGTATGTCGGGAGGGCATAATTGGTTTATGTGTGATTTAAATGATTAAATGCATGATTATGTGATAAGCATGCTTATATGATTATATGGATATATGAGATGTATGACTATGGGTATTAGTATGCATATAGGCCCTGTTTAGCTTATAGGGGCATATTTGTAATTTTGGCCCATTGAGGGCTTAAATGTAATTATTTGTGATAAATTGTTGAGACCACATTATTATGTGTATATATTTGCAGCTAGTAGCTTGAGGCGATCCTAGTGAGCGATTTAGCATTACGGTCACGATGGAGATTTATACCCGACTCGGGGGAGCCTCAGGGTGTTTTCTGGGAATTTGGGAAATATATTGGAGATTATTAGGCATTGGGGAAAATAATTGGTGATTAATTAGATGACGGGATTTAAGTGGTAAACAATAGGGACACTTGAGGAATTAGCGGGAATTGGGAACAAATGACCAAAATGTCCTTAGAATGATTAAAAGGCTTGGATTTAATTGGGAGGGAAAAAGTGTAGCGTCCCAAAGTTGCTAATAAGACTTAGGGCCTTGATTAGCGTGCATGGAGGGCAATAAGTGGTTTATTATGTTAATGTGTGAATTTGATGAGTGTGTGATTAGAAATGCATGTTTAGGTGAATTAAGTATGCATGTGGGCCCCATTTGGTTATTAGGGGCACGGTTGTAATTTTAGCCTGTTGAGGGCATAAATGTGATTATTATGATATATTTGCGATATATCTATGTTGCACAATCCAACACAGTCCTAAGGAGCGGTTTAGCTAGAAAGTCACAACGAGGTCGAATACCCGACTCGTGGCGAGTCAAAGGGTATTTCGAGTATTAGCCCAACCTTTTTATGCACATTGGGCCTTGCAAAATTGCCATTTGGAGCTTTAAAGCTCATCTTTTTTTGTGCTTTAGAAAAAATGCATTTGACCATACACCAAAATAACTAGGTTAATATTTATAAAGGATAATTACGGCATAAGTACCCAATGTTTGAGTTTTATACGCGACATAGACCCAATGTTTATTTTTAGTGGCAATAGTACCCAAAGTCAGTAAAAGTGTAATTCCGTCAGTCTCCTCCGTTAGGTCTGTTAATGAGCTGATTTCGCAGACACGTGTCACGTTTTTATTGGTCCAAATAATAATTTTTTTTTAAATATTATTGAGCTGGACCAATCATGGAGTGACACGTGTTGGTCCAGTCATCACGAAACGGAGACCTAACGGAGGAGGCTGACAGAATTACACATTTACTGACTTTGGGTACTATTGCCACTAAAAATACACATTGGGTCTATATTGCGTACAAAACCCAAACATTGGGTACTTATGCCGCAAATATCCCTATTTATAATAAGATTTGATTTTTCAAAATCATATTTTATTGTTAATATTTCATATTTATTTTGTAAACCTCAAATTGTTGTTTAATTTATTTTTAGTCATTTTCTCCCTCTATAAATAGGGACTCTTTCTTCACATTTTCTATGTAATTTTTAGGTAGCAAAACTCTACCAAACTTTAGTCTCATTTATCATATTTTATCTCTAGAATTTCATGAGAATGTCTAGTATAATAGGCTAACCTTCTTAGGAAGGTTAGGATGATCCTATATGCACTATGGCTTTGTTTGATATTTTTGATTCACCATGTGCTTAAAGTTTATATATTTTAGTGATTTATTTTCTTTCATCTCTACTTCTTCATCTTGTTATCTATATTTATGTTTATTAATAGTATATAGATTTTGTCATGCACTATCTATGTATTATCAAATTAGTGAAAATAATATAGATAATATCTTTATCATTTTCTCCATCTCATTCATATATATTTACTTTTGCTAAATCTATATAGAATTGGTCATGCTCTTTCTATGTATTTTATAAATAGTAAAAGTAATATTTGTGTTAGGTTTTATGTCCAATCTCTTATTGCATTATTCTCAATGGTATAATGTCATTTTTAGATTTCTCATAAGATTTATCTCATCTTTTCATGGTAAAGAATAATAATCACTTGAATACATTTTTGTAAAACATATTTGTGCTTTTGTAACGCCCTACTTCCTTAGAGCCGTTACTTAGTGAGTTTTAAGACAAAACAGTGTGCAAAGACTCGCTAACCGAGGTTTTTAAAACGAAAGTGTGACTAATTAAAAGTTAAGGCTGTAACCCTTGAAAAATGCATCGTTTCATTAAAAACTTCTAGTATTAAACATTTGGGATCCCAAAATGAGGTTTGAAAACTGTTTACATCTTGAAATAAGTTTACAGTTGATTAGTTATAAAAATCAAAGATTATTATAGCCATTTCTCGAAGAAACCCCCAACCAAAGCAGTCGGGCAGGCCAAACATGTACGCGTCGCTTCACGCTCTCCGTACTCATGGCTGGTTGACTCAAACTATGCCCTTACCTGCAACACAGAGCACCCGTGAGCCGAAGCCCAGCAAGAAAACTCATGCAGCTCATAACATATGCAAATTATACAGTTAATCATATCAGATAGTCCACAGATAAACAGGTCAACCATTAGACTAAGCAAACACGGCCATGCCGCCCCAGAAGCCTTACCAAAGCCTGGGGTCTCGGTCCTCGCCGTAAGGATATCACATGTATCCCCTGGGTCCTACCCTGACTATAAGCATCCCATGTGCTAAGTATTACTTCCGGCCCCACTGCCGTTCTCGGCCTTTCGCCGTTCTCGGCTCCATTGCCGTTCTCGGCCTTTCGCCGTTCTCGTCTCCATTGCCGTTCTCGGCCTTGCCGCTCTCGGCCTTAGCCGTTCATTGCACTATAATCACACTTATAATACATTTCCAAATAACCATTCACACATATAATAATTCACTCAAGGTTATACATTAGCACATAATACAATCTAGGGCCATGCCCTGCAATAACACTATGGGCCCATGCCTTATTCTCGGGTGCTACAGTTTTCTTACCTGTATCCCGGCTTTCCGATGCACCGCGGCCACAAGCACGATCCCCTAGCACGAGCCTCTCCGAAATCCTAGTCACAACACACATAAAACATTTTTTAATACTAACCAATCCAAAACCATTTCCCGGGACCATTCCCGCACTTTCGGGACCTCTAATTCCTTAAAACAATACCTAGGAACCATCCCCCGAGTCCCTGGGAAAAAGCCCTAAAAACCCACTTTTTGGCTGCCAAAAATTGGCCTAGGGCCGCGGCACTCCCTTCAAGGGCCACGGCGCCCAGCGGCTTTCCCTTCTCCTGATGCAACCTTGCGCCGCGGCGCCCAAGAACAGGGTCGCGGCGCTCCTTCGCGAACCCAGAATTTCTGGGTTTTCTCTGCGTTTTTCTCCGAGCTACAACCTCCCAAATCAACCCAAACAAATACCTAAACCCCAAAATCAATTTAAAACTTCAAATGGACCATCTAACCACCCATAGATACTAGAATCAAGACCAAAACACCATCACACCCAAAGATCCACCCATTGATTCCTAATTTCAGCAACTCCACCCAAAACTTTAAAAACATAACTCAAACTTTATATTTCTCAAATCAAAACAGAAACCAAGTCTTAAATGTATATAAAATCCTTACCTCAAGTGGAGAATCCATTCAAACTTCCTTGATCTCCTCTCAAACTTCCACTTCAGCCCCCCTTCTACTCTTCTTCTTCTTTTTCTTCTTCTTGCTTTAGCTTTTCTCCTTCTAGTTTTCTTTCCTTCTCTTCAAATTTTATCAAAACCAACAATGACCAAGCCCAAACCGTGTACCCCTATAACACAGCTCAAATTTGTCTAAACCCCTTGCCAAATGACCATTTTACCCCTCCTTACCTATCCTTTCATAACTAAGCCCCAAGGGCTCACTTGTCATTTCCTATCCATTACAATTCTACCATTTTTCCATCTAAATCTGTTACTCTCTATGGTTACTAACAGTTACATAAGTTACCATATCGCCAATTACCAATAACTCACAAGAACCCAATTACAAAATCCCCAAAATACCCCTAGGCTCCCGTCGAGCCGGGTATAACAATCCCATTGTGACATTTGAGTTAACTAGTTCTCTAGGACCGTCTTGGCACGTGCATCACAATAATATCACCACACTCACGTGGTACAAATCACATAAAACAATTATCACATAACGACACAGTTATGCCCAAAATGGTAAAAATTACAATTATGCCCTTCTAACACAATCAGGGCCTTCATGCATACTAATACACATAGTCATGCATCTCAAATAGTCAAATAGTCATATAACATGCTTTAAATCATAACCATGCTTTTTACTCATTAAAGTCACACATAAATCCCATCATGCCTTCCTGGCACGCTAATTAAGGCCCTTAACCCTTAATAGCGAATTTGGGTCGTTACAGCTTTAATGTTAAATCTTCCAAATGAATAGTTGGGATGTGAACTTCTCATTTGTGTAACTTTTGTGAATCAAAGATCCAAATAAATAAGTATGCATATTGGTAACTCTTGATCCTTCCTACTTGTTACCTATTGTTACATCACACTTTATTCTATCTTTATTTCTAATCTTTAAATTTAAAAAACAACAAAAATATCACTTGTTCTATTTTCCTCATATTATTTATCTCTAAACTTTATTTATTGATTAACTTTATTTATTTGCCTCCTTGTGGAATCGACCGCCCGATCTATACTACAACCACCGCTTAGTGGATACACGTTTTGGGCATTAAACAGGACCGCACTATGCGGTCTGCTCGGGACACAAGTAAGAAAACTGTTTGTGCTTGTAGAGCATGGCATGACCCGATTATATGTGATTAATGCTATGTATGAGTATTTTTTTTAATGGTTATGCCATGTTTGTGTGATTATGACTGATCGACGAAGGCCGGGAAAGGCAATAAGCATGCTGAATGCAGGCCGCCATGGCATGGCCATCTAGGGTGTGGTACTCACCCGTTCGGTGAAGACCGTGAACCCGGTGCCTGGTAATTGTAACGCCCTGGTTACCCCAGAACAGTTACGGTGAACAGTGAACCGAAAATTTGACTCGCTACCCGAGTCCTTTGGTTAAAAACGTGATCTAGGTACCATTAACAGGTTAATGTGAAAAACCAATAAAAAGGAAAGGGTACATTTCATTAAGTAAATAAACTGCTCATGAGCCTTTCAAAATGTTTACAAGTAGTTCGTAATACAAAAGAGTTGCTACAGTTTCAAATTTACAATCCCCGCCGGCCTAAGCGGCAAAAGTAGGGTAAACCCCTAGTCCCTCTGAGAACTCCTTGACCGTGGCGGTCAAGCGGCCCTGTATGTACACCACATCGCCCAAGCTCTCCACTCAAGGCTGGCCAAGCTTTTCCTTCCCTTTACCTGCACCACATAGCACCCATGAGCCAAGGCCCAGCAAGAAAACATAATAAAACATGATATAATATCAACAACGATCATAACAACCATTCAGGACTACCAGTCCAACAAATAGGTGACGATAGCCAAAAGTCACAATAGTGAGTATCGCTCCCTCTAACCATGTGACGATAGGGTCACCAGGGCTTAACTGACAGGTGATTCTTTCATAAGCTTGTTCAGGACAGGTGTATGGTGATTAGTCACCAACATAACCTTCCTCACAACTCTAGAGTCGAAACTATGGACAACGTCCCTTAGCCATGTGACAAACGGTCACCGGGGTCATATACCTTGGCTATAGTCATCTGGTCGTAGACCAGGCAGGCGCTTATAAGTTCTTCGACCTTAGGGTCGGTCTAGCATTAATGCCATAAAGCCATTTAATGCATGATTCTCGACTTTAGAGTCAGTCCCTGACTAGTCAGTGTCTTAAACAGGTAATCAGCGTACATCAGCATTTAATATGCAATCCACGTCCACATATATCAACCAACATGCCTCAATATCAAACCATGCATGTCATATACCTATACAGGGTGCAATTGTAATCATACACTGTTTTCTTACCTCTGGTTCGAGTGAGAATTATAATATGAACGACCCCTGAGAACGATCAACCTTTAAATTCCTTGACGGTCACCTGGTCATAACCAAATTATAGAATTTATCAATAAAAATGATAACCGAGGGTTCCCAAACCAAATCCCAGCCCCCGAGACATCAAATACTACCCAACCGGGTACTAGGTCCAACCCCGAGGCCTATGGCTTGAATCCCCAAGCTAAAAACCACATTTTAGCAAAATTGGCCTTAAGGGCCGCGACCCCCCTCTGCTGCGCCGCGGCGCGCCCCCAAACAGAGAGGCTCCCCATCTGCCAGACGCTAAGGGCCGCGGCGCACCCCTGCTGCGCCGCGGCGCCCAGCCCAGAACAGCAAGAACGCCCACACGAACCAGTTTTTTCCCCTGTGCTTCTTCCTCTCAAACCAGTCCTTCAAACCCTCATAAAACTTCTTCCTAACACACAATTAAACCCCCAAACAACTCCCTTAGCTCACTCACATCAAACCCCAATCAAACTAACACCAAAACCCCCTTTGATTCTTACTTCCCACATCAAAATCCATGAATTAAAAACTAAAACGAAAACAGAGTACCAACTGTGTTATATGACCAAGACTCACCTTGAAACTAGCTTACAACCTCCCACACAAGCTAACACAAGTGCTCCAACCCAGCCTTCAATTTCCTTTGGTTGAAACTCCACCAAGAACTCAAAACCCTCAAAGAGAAGTGAAGAAGATGAAGCAAGGAGAAGGTACGGGAAGAGAAAGGAATTGCCTCTGCTTTTACTCTGTTTATTCTACAGCCTTCTAAGCCTCTTAAGTCACATATATCCTCCCAAAAAGACCAAAATACCCTTGTGCCATCTAAAGCCTTCCAAGCTACTCTAGGGGTAAAGTTGGAACTTTAGCTTAACCCGTTAATTATAATTAACGCTTCCCAATTCCCGCTAATCTCAAAATCCTCAAACACCAATAATCCATATCTCGTTACCCTAAAATCCCCGGTAACGCTATAGCCATTAATAACATCCCGAGACTCACCCCGAGCCCCGAGTTTAAACCTGTTATGACCAAACCGATAAATCCCGTTCAACGATCGTCTCATGTCGGAATATTCGAACCAATCCATATTATAATGTGGTCTCACAATATATCATTAACGCACATACAAATATACAATTGTACCCTCAACGGGCCAAATTACCAAAACACCCCTGTAAACAAATGTGGACTCACATGCACACATTTAACATCACATTATAATATAATTCTCATAAGCATGCATAACACGTTTAATGGCATAATTAAACAGTTATGGCCCTCCCGGCCTACTAACCCAGCCATTAACCATAAAAGGGAATCCGGGGCATTACAGTAATGCACTGTGGTTGGCATAGGCCGCTATGTGAATAGTTTATTGTATTTGTTTAAAGTTATGCATTTACTAGAGTGAATTGTTATTTATGCTATGTGTGTGGAGTTTTCTTGCTGGGCCTTGGCTCATGAGTGTTCTATGGTGCAGATAAAGGCAAGGGAAAGGCCGACCAAACATGAGTTGGAGGGCATGGAGCGACACGTACATGTTTGGCCTACATGCTATAAACGTTTAATTTTGAGTTGTAAATACGTTTTAAACAATATTTTGAGATCTCAGTGTAACACTTTTATAATATTAAGTAATGTCCAAACATTTTATTCGTAATTTTTATTAAAAGAGTCTTTACTTTAAATTAATTACACTTTCTAGTCTAATGCCTCAATTAGTGAACTAATGACACATTTTAAAATCACATGGTAATGACTTTAGGGTAGTAGGGCGTTACACTTAAAATTTATTAACAATTGATCCAAGGGGCCACATTTAATCTCGAAAAATTGCGATAATGAGGCTTACGAAAAGATGTGGGCAAAGAAGACAGTACTTGAGTACTGTAATTGCCCCATTCCCAAGCTTACATATATATATCTACTCGAGTATGATAGGTGGGCATGTTTCCCGAAAGAAAAGTTCAAAAGTTTCTCTCTCCCAAGGCTCGAACAAATACTTTTGAGGGGGCAAAATGTTACACCCAAAATTTCGAGACAGATTAATGTATCTCGAAATGTAGGCTCGTAGAGATAAGGATCAAATGAATAAGTAAAATGAGCATATGGTTTATTCAAGTGTCATCAACACTGATGCTGTGTCAGTAGTTTGGCTCAAGATAAGGAGTTAGCTCGAAAGGAACGTGTCGTCCCAAAGGTTTACCTCGAAGGCTCGAAGGATGATGACATGGATACCACCACAATTGTCAGCTCGAACCATGGTGTAGGCTCGAAAGTGTATGATCGGTGGACAAACAGACAGTTGTGTTTACGTGTTACAAGTCTACAATCGTGAACTTAGTTATAGATTTGTTTAGTTAATCATATTTTCACGCGTTCTTTTATGTTTCAAATTCAAATTATGCATTGTTGAAACTTCCCTAAAAACATGAGAAGAAGTATAAAAACTTAGCCTATAAATACCGAGTCTTTTTAGTTGTAAAGCACGCACACATTTTTATTTAAGAACTTTGAAATTGCTGACAAGCTTTAACGTAGGTCATCTGAATAATAGTGACTCATGAATTATGTAGATTCAATAAGACATTTTTACTTTTAATTTAAAAAATAAAATTACTATAAATTATAATAAAACAAGAGTAAAATTGTCTTATTATTTTCAATGAGACTTTTTTATTTTTATTCTATTATAATTAATAAAATTTTATTTATTTTAAACTAATATTAGTTTTTTATAAAATTTCATATGACATTTTTCATAAAATTTATTTTTTATTATTGTTTCACTTTTAATTTCAAAAATAAAAAATATAAAAATTTAATTAAATTATTTCAATAATAAATAAGGATAAAAATGTGTCATCAAATAATTTTTTCTTTTTTCTTTTCTGATAAAAAATGCTAATACCATATGGCAAGGCCTTGTCTTCCACCACCAGAATTTAAAAGCTTATAATCATAAATATAATAATAATTTAAATGCTCATTATCAAAATTATTATTATCCTTTTAAAAAATTATTATTATTATTTTAGAAATAAAATATAGAATTTTGTCATAAAAAAAAATTAATGACAAAATATTGAATAGGTGAAATTGCGGTGATGCCCTAATCTCTCTCAAAGGGTATTGGTCAGACAGGGCATTTTATCATCGTCAACCTTCCCTATCATATCAAACGTTCTCTCCACTCTCCTTCTCTTTCTTAGTCGATTCCATTCTCCTCCTTCTCGCCTTTATTCTCTGACCCAAGTAAGCTAACTTAATTCACAAGCTTTTATTTAATGGTGTTGTTGCTCTCTGTTTTTTTGTCTGGTTTCTCCTCTACTGCTACACGACTCCATTGTTGCTCAGGTTCCTCTTCGGCTCATATAGGATAGATCTAGTTCTTTTGCAATGTTTGGTACCTACTGTTGTTTGTTGTGTTGCTGCTTGGTTCTTGTGCGAGTGTTATATGTTAGTGTGAGTTTGTTTTCCTACGTTGACTTAATTGAGAGTGAAACCCATTTGAAAGATTTGAATTTTATCTCGGTTTGTAGCTCTAATTTGGTTTATCTTGTTGGAAATTCATTTGGGTCGATGTCAAATTGGATTTTTTTTAGCATCATTCGACACTGTAATTTATAAGAAAAAAGTGATATCTTTTTCATTGTGTTGTTATAATTGAGTACTATTAGATTCATGTTACTGGTGCATTTTTGCATTTGGTCTTCGGTTTAGATATTTCCATTTGAAAGATTGAATTCTGTTGCCAGGTTTGTGAGACATGGATGGTGATAAGCATGATGGGGATAAGCTCAAGGCTGATGGAGATAAGCAAAAGTCTGGTGGAGATAAGCAAAAGTCTGGTGGAGAAAAGAAAAAGAATAATGCTGGTGGAGATAAGCAAAAGACTGGTGGAGATAAGAAAAAGAATAATGCTGGTGGAGGTGGTGGTGAGTTTTGTCTCACCATCGATACTTTTTATGTAGTAGTATTTATGTGCATAATTTTACTTTGTGAACAGCTCAGTGCTCCATTTGTTGCAGTTCTTAGTTGATGGCTCTGTTTGGTTACACATACTTATTATGGCATTATGTTGGCTTTACAGGGGGAAAGAAAAAGGAAGTTAAGAAGGAGACTGGATTAGGACTTACCCACAAGAAGGATGAGAACTTTGGAGAGTGGTACTCTGAGGTATCATTTAAGTAACATTTAGTATTATGGGCTCTGAAGTTGTAGAAATTGTAAAATTTCCATATATGCCAGTCTCAAACTATTAGCCTTATTTTTTTTTCATTCAAGAAATGATATGTTGGATATTGATAGAAGATGATAAGATATCATTCCCAAGTTATAACCAAATATGCTATACAGAAGCTAACACAGACTTTATGAGTCTTTTCTTGTATTAACCCGTGTTTAATACAAGTTCTGTTTTTTTTTTTTTTAAAAATTAACATAAATTTTTTAAATTTAAATTTAATTTGATTTTACTTCTTGGTGTTGTAGGTAGTTGTCAATGGAGAAATGATCGAGTATTATGACATATCTGGGTGTTATATTCTCAGGCCTTGGACCATGGCGATATGGGAGATCATGCAGGTGAGTCTGAGAAACTTGATAATCATGCCATAATATTCATTGTTTTTTTTTAAAAATATCATAATTTATTAAAAATTAAAAAGATGTTGTTCCCTTTGATTTTAGTTTTTTTTTTCTCTTCTATGAAACATTCAAAATTAATTTGAACTCCCCTATTTTTAACTGTTAAGCAGTCATTTTACAATAATTTTAGATTTCCTGTTTTCCTTTATCAATTTTTCTATTTACTTCATCTTATTAGTGTTAAATATTTGTGACTGTCTAATGATATTGTCAATGGTGTCGATTTGCAGGCGTTTTTCGATGCAGAAATAAAGAAAATGAAAATAAAGAACTGCTACTTTCCCCTTTTTGTATCTCCTACTGTCTTGCAAAAGGAGAAGGATCATATAGAGGGTTTTGCACCTGAGGTGAGATTTGGAAACGTTTTCAGAACAATGAGAAAAGTTCACTTATTTTTCTGATTGTTGTTGCTTCTTTGAAGTCATTTTATCTTGTGTAAAAATGTCTTTGAGCTTTGTTTCAGTAAATATAAATTGCAAATGAAAAGGATTCTTCCTTGGATGAAGCTAATTCTTCATGTTAATCTGCAGTTATAGTGTTGACCAAAGTTGAATAACAATCAATATGATTCTATATTTGAAGTTCAAAAAGAAGTATATAAGTTTAATTTGATCTTAATTGATAAACTAAAATGTTTTAGCTTTATCTTTTGAAACAACAAAATTTACAATGCCTTTTTTTATTAATCATATACCTTGGGTTTCTTCAGGTTGCTTGGGTGACTAAATCTGGAGAGTCTGATTTAGAGGTGCCTATAGCAATTCGTCCAACTAGTGAGACTGTAATGTATCCCTATTATTCAAAATGGATAAGGGGACATCGTGACCTTCCTTTGAAACTTAACCAGTGGTGCAATGTTGTTCGGTGGGAGTTCAGCAATCCCACTCCTTTCATCAGGTTTTTTTTTTAAATATATATTTCTTCATTTATCATAGTTTAGTTTCTTAAACAATGTTGATATCATCAAGGCTCCTAGAGCATGCCATGAGTGTCGTGTCACAAATGGAGAACTTCACATGTAGCCTACAGCATGGCATAGTTACTCTGGAATTTTTTTTTTGTTTATTCTATATATTATATCTTAATTGATCTGTAAATTTTTATTAATCTGAGAAAAAATAATGTAATAGCTGTTGAATAGAAGATTTTGCTTTGTCTGTTGACTGCCATGAATGGATAATTCTTAACACTGACATTTATACTTATTATAGGAGTCGGGAGTTTCTTTGGCAGGAAGGGCATACTGCTTTTGCAACAAAGCCAGAAGCAGATGAAGAGGTACGAAACTCAAGCGTGTAAAGATCTTATGTGCTCCTGTCTCAAGGATTGCCAACATGTTTAATTTGTTATTTGTTTATTTTAAAATTTCTTGGTTAAAATAATATCTGGCATGATATTCTGCCATAAATCATCTCCACCCTTACCTCTTATTGTTAGTAAATATTTTTCACTGTATATAGCTTTCTATATTTTATGAAAGATCTAGTGACAGGATTTATGTGTACATTTCCGATTTTAACGAGTTTTATAGCTCATTTGGATTACGAAGTGCATATTTAAGGACCACTTAGAACTATATCAAATTATTATTTTTTACTTTTAATTAAATCTAACTTGTTTATGTTCTGGAACTAATTAAATGCTTATTTAAATTTACACTGCTTTGAGCTTGTTTCTATTTTCATTCACTTAGAACTCCATCAAATACATTTTTTTTACTTTGAATTAAATCTAACTTGTTTATGTTCTGGAACTAGTTAAATACTTCGTTAACTTTACACTGCTTTTAGCTTGTTTCTATTTTCATTCACTTAATTTAGTATCAAGGCTATCATTCATATTTTTCTTTAGTTTCATGTATTCAAGTACATATGACTTGCTATAGGATTGTCTATGATATTTCCCATGATGTTGCATCTTGCATATTATTGTCCATGATGAAAGCTTTAATTTTTGCAATGATAGTATTTGTTTTCACATGGATTGTGTACTGTTTTGTTTTACAAGTGGGGTTTGTTACATGTGCAATACTTCAGGTTCTTGATATTTTGGAGTTATACAGACGCATCTATGAAGAATTCTTGGCTATTCCTGTTGTGAAGGGCAAGAAGAGTGAAATGGAGAAGTTTGCTGGTGGACTTTACACCACAAGTGTTGAGGTGAAGTGCAACACTTGCTTAATCCATTTTCTTTGCCTTTGATTTTATGACACATTTATTTATGTGTTATAATTATTTGATGCTTATATCTGCATGTCTTCATATGTTAGGCATTCGTTCCAAACACTGGTCGTGGTGTACAAGGTGCAACTTCACATTGCCTAGGTCAAAATTTTGCAAAAATGTTCGAGATTAACTTTGAAAATGAGAAGGGAGAGAAGGCTATGGTCTGGCAGAACTCGTGGGCCTATAGTACTCGAACGGTACTCTTTCTGTCTAACTTCTTGTAATAGCATTGTGCTACACCGTCGGTTCTTCTCTTCTTTTGTCTATGACTGTATGATACTCCTTGAATCAAACTTTTTGAAAATTGACCATTTCAACCTTTTTGATTACAAAATATAGATTGGAGTCATGGTGATGGTTCATGGGGATGACAAAGGCTTGGTGCTGCCACCAAAAGTTGCATCTGTCCAAGTTATTGTAGTTCCTGTGCCATACAAGGATGCCGACACTCAAGGGATTTATGATGCCTGTACTGCTACTGTGAATAGCTTGAGTGAAGCAGGTATTCGTGCTGAGGCTGACTTCCGAGACAACTATTCTCCTGGCTGGAAGTACTCTCATTGGGAAATGAAAGGTGTTCCTCTTAGGATTGAAATAGGGCCAAAAGACTTGGCAAACAGTCAGGTTAGGGAGCTTCTGATCATTATTGTCTTTGTTCTAGTTCAGAATGATGTTATAGAAATGTTTTACTTAAAATGGTTCAAATACAGGTGCGCGCTGTTCGCCGTGACAATGCAGCAAAAAAAGATATTCCAATGGCAAACTTGGTTGAGGGAGTAAAAGAACTTTTGGACAACGTTCAACAGAGCCTGTTTGATGCTGCAAAAGTAAAACGAGATGAATGCGTTCAGATTGTTAAGACTTGGGAAGAATTTGTAGATGCACTCGGCAAAAGGAAATTAATCTTAGCTCCTTGGTGTGACGAGGAGGTAAATATATTAATTTGGACTGTGAATTTTCCTTGACTTTTGTCGGCCTGTCAAGTCTCGTCTGGTTTTTAGAATGAAGACTATGTAGCCTGATGCCCTTTTTATTTTTTGGAATAATTTTTTTTTACTACGATTTCATTCCTTTTATTACAAAATCGATATGTTTGCGTCCCATTTTTATTGTTTTGTGATCTTAAAGAGGTTCTGTGTCCTCACTGTAGGAAGTAGAGAAGGATGTGAAAGCAAAGACAAAGGGTGAGATGGGAGCAGCCAAGACTTTATGCTCCCCATTTGAACAGCCAGAGCTCCCTGAAGGTAACCTAACCTTTTTGTTTCGTGTTTCTTCTCTTTCGCTTGTTGCCTGTGGGAATTCAGATTTTGAAATGAAAAAAAAAAAGGAAAAATTGATAGTAGAACTAGGTGTATTTTCCTATTTAGTTCATAAAACTTGTGATTTCATTGTGGTTGAGCTGGTTCTATGATACTTTGTATGAGGGGACCGCAACCGCTATTAAAATCTTGACATTTACCTTTTGGAATGCTGTTAAGTTGCATGTTTTCAAATAAAATGATTTGTTTCGATTGTAGGTACTCTGTGCTTCGCATCGGGAAAGCCGGCGAAGAAGTGGACCTATTGGGGAAGGAGTTACTAGATTACCAGATATTAGCATTTCTTTGGTATTTTTCAATGTAGCCGAGCTTGTATTGGAGTGTGATTTGTTATAGGAAAAGAGTACTGACCTGAAAATTGAACAAATCCCACTTCATTTTTCAATCTAATTTATATTTTTTCATTTTGCAAAATTACATTACATGCATACATAAAAAATGTTTTGAAACCCAATTTTGTTGGATCAGTTTTATGTTCGATTTCAATTTCTTTTATTATAAAGTTGGATTTGCTTTTCCCTCTGCTTTCACGAGTTTTAGCATAAGAAGCTATTTCAACTCTCATGTGCTGCTTGAAATTAGCAACTTAAGAAAGTTTACAAGTTTAAGTGTTGTTTGCATGTTTATATTTTGTGATTAAATTACAATTTGTTGCTTTATGTTGAGTAAATTCCAAGATATTTCAAGTGGTTTATTCCTCATATTCCTTCATTGAATTACAATTGGGTTTTGGAAGAGTTTGGATGATCAAAATCATGACCATGGATTGACAAGGTGAATTTGATCATTTTTTTATTTGGGGCAAAACTGATAGTTATAATTGCCACAAGTTAATATAAAAATAAATGTACTAACTTGTGTGTATATATCGTTTTTAACATGTTTTAATTTTAATCGTCCTATGATTTTTGATTTAATTGTATTTTTTATTATGTCAAATTTTGTATACACTCCAATGCCTCACATACTAAAAATAAATTTTGCAAACTGCAAAATACACTAAGCTTATAAGGTATTTATAAAAGCCTCAAATTAAACATGAATTTTAGTCGAATAATTTTCTATTATAAAAGCTTTTCACAATGTCACCATTATAAATGTCACAATGTCACTATTATAAAAGCTTTTCACAATGTCACCACAATTTTAGTCGAATATTTTTCTATCAATATTGTCTTTAATGGATGGGATAACAAATTGAATTTTCTTTATTTATTTTTTAGACATTGGGAGAGGGGAATTCTGTGACTTTCTGATTGTGAGGAGATTAATATATAATATATTGTTTATTTATTTTTAAACATGTACCACTAAGTTATGTTATCAAATTAGTATATTATTATTTAATTAATATATGGGTAGATACTTATTTGGTATCCTTAGATTTAACAAATTATAGCTTTTGTATCATGTGTTCTTGATACTGATCATCAACTACCATATAATTTGAAAATTCCTATAAATGATACCCCGTGTTCTCTATAATAGTTATTAGGCACTTCGAAATTTAAAAATCGTTATAAAATGTTACCCTATATTCATGGGAATACACTCATTTACTACTCTGTCATTTATGACAAAATTTAAGTTTAGAGTATCATTTTATTCTAATTTTACAAATTCAGAGTAACATATTAATATTATTCGTAATAAAATTAAAAGATATTAAAGTTATATTTTAGTAAAACACAAATTATCAAACGAGTAAATTTTTTTAATATATTGTATATGGTAAATCAGTTCAAAATTATAATTTTCCTCGTAAAAATTATTTAAGTTATAATAAATCAATTAAAATTCATTTTAGAATTAAATTACATTTATAAAGCAAAATTAATAGTTCAATTTCGTATATATATATATAAATAAATTAGGCAACTCACAAATGGGAACAACCCCAAAACAAATAGAGTTTTTAAAGTAAGAAAGAGCAAAATTAGCTAATGAATGAGCTACTTTATTAGTAGCCTAATAGAATGAAAAATTGATTTATAGATGAGAAGGAGACCCCTTTCTTTGATGTCATCTACTAGGACTCCCCAATCAAGCAAGGTGTGATCTTTGTTTAGTAAACCTTGAAAAATAAGAGCACAATCAGAAGTAAGATTAAAGTGGCAAGTAGAGAGTTTCGAAATCAGTTCAAGACCCATTTTGATAGCAAGGCATTCAACCATGGGGACAGAGAAAAGACCTTCCATGTACCGAGTTTCACCAGCAACTACAGAGCCACAACCATTTCGAATGACAACACCCAATCCACAACCAAGCTTGAGAGGGTGAATAGCAGCATCGCAGTTTAAGATAAGAGAATCATTAGTGGGAGCACACCAGCGAGCAACAAGCTTGGAATCCTTTGGAGTTAGAGGAATCAAAGTATCTTGGTATCTTTGTACGACGTCTACATCCCAAAAGACTAAATCTGCATCAGTAGGGACACTTAAACAAAAATACTTTATGTTTATTCTGTACCAAACAACCGGAGAATTCTCCTATAGGGGCTTCACTTTAAGCCCTACCGGTGAGGCTCTCAGTGTCCTTGACTCGTAAACAGTTTTCGGCGCGATTTTTTTACGATCGTGTATATTGTAGCTATTTAGAGCATCCTGTAAATTTTCAGAAAATTCCGAATAGTTTACAGTATCGAAAACTCAGTTCAAACATGTTGTTCCACGCGTGACTAATTTTTTTTATGCACGTGGAAAGCAACATGTTTGAACCTAGTTTTCGGTACTGTAAACTATTCGAAATTTTCTGAAAATTTGCATGATGCTCTAAATAGCTATAATATACACGGTCATAAAAAAAATCGCGTCGAAAACTATTCACAAGTCGAGAAACACTGAGAGCTCCACCGGTAAGGCTTAAAGTGAAGCTCCTATAGAAGAATTGTCCCCAAACAGCCCAGGAAATCATAATAAAGTGAGTAAAGTAAGTTCAAGAGCAATGAGTTTTCATCCATTGAATAAAAGCCTCAGGCTCCTCTATGTTAGAAGGGAAATGCTGAGACAAAAGAACTATTTTCCAAAATTTTCTAACCTTGGGGTAGAGCCATAGAGCATGAGTGATTGACTCCTTGCTAGGGAAACACCAACAGCAGTGGGGATCAACAAGTAAACTTCTATGCATCAAGTTATGTAGAACCGCCAGCCATTTATGGCACACTCTCCACCAAAAAATATGACTTTCGCAGGAACTTGAAGTTTCCACGCATCTTTCCACCATCGAATCAAATCCATGCCATTAGAGCATTCCACATTTACTGTCCAAGTAGTGGCAAGATGGTAGCCACTTTTAACTGAATACCGACCGTTTGAAGTAGAATCCCAGATTAAATCATCGTTTTTGGATGTTAGGCTAGGAGCTAATCCTAAAATCCAAGGGACATCATCCTTATGAAAGACCTCTGTAACTCTAGAATTGTTCCACGTGCCGTCATAATTTTTTAACCAATTTACTCGAGTATCTTTAGGAACACGAGCTTGCTGCCTGAGAGTGAAAGTCTTCGCTCTAGGGATCCATTTGTCTTCATTTATGCGCACATTAGCGCCAGAACACGCCAACGAACACCACCAAGTTATATGTATGTATATATTTTTACACTAACTTTCCACCATTAGATGAAAAAATCTAATAACAATTAAAGATTCTATTTATATATACATGTGTATTTAAATGAAATATGTAAGTAGAACTTGATATAAGTTTTTTGTAATTATGATCAAGTCTTGTCCACGTATTTGTTAGGATTTTTTTTAGAAAAATATGTTTTTGTTAGAATTATATGTATATTTGCTTGAATAATAATATTGCATGACTAATATCAAACAAATTATACGATTGATTAAAAAAATATAGTTTGTAGCAGTGCAGTACCAATAATTAAAATAAAAAAATGAATAATTTTATTAGATTGACTCCATGAATTCACATAGTATTTTATCAATTATTTTTCTTTTTCACTTAACGAGAAGGCCAAACCACAACATCACTTAATAACAAAATGTGAATAAAATAAAAATCTCACCATATTATTGCTATTACTGTGTTAATTACTTGATTATTATTTTTTTAAAATTCACTTTAATATTGGTAATTTTTTTTATTTCTTTCCTTACATATATACTTTCTAAGTTATTATTTTTGTCATATATATCTTTCTTGTTTAATGCTTTCTTACTATTTTTATATTTTCTTTTGAAGTTATTTAGGTTTATTTATTCTAATTTTTATTAATATGCTCTTATCTTTACCATTAGTTTAATTTCATCTAATGATGTAAAAACAATGTAAACATATGTGTAAAAATGGGTCTATATAACATCTACGTTGAATCTATCTATATCTATATATTTATATGAAGAAGAGCCACAAAGAGGTGATGCGACATTTTAAAATTACTCCAAAATATATATTTTTTATTTTCTTATTTTTTTCTCATTTTTTTTTAATTTTTTTTTAAATTTATGATTATTACTTAATAATTAAAGAAAAATTAAACTAAAATATCTAAAAATTTATAATAGATGTAAATTAATTTTAATAATAATTTAATTATTTATTTATTTAAACAAAACTGTATTATAATTATTTAAAAAAACTTTATTTTATTTTAGTTTTTATATTAATTACTATTGATAACAATAATTCAAAAAAATAAATAAAACAAACGTGTAATAACTTTTTATAAAAAACCACACAAAGCCTATAAAATAATAATAATAATAATAATAATAAATAAAAGCACACGTAAAACAAACAGTTTGAACTTTGTTTTCGACAATATAATTATTCATAATTCTTAAAAAACGTGCAGGGGTTGGCTATACAATAAATAACATTATGAAAAAAAAATTATGATCAAGACGCCCTCATGAGTCTATATAAGGAGTATTTTGTACATGTATGGTGAAAATGAATCCCTACCACACAATATCCAAAAAATTATTTAAAAAAATATATTTTTTAATCATTACAAAAGATTACGCGAAAAACGGTTATGTTTTCTAATATATTAATATAAAAGAGAGCCCTAAGAAGGTGATGTGATACTCTAAAATTACTTTAAATCACTCTATCTATTTTCCAATTTCTCCAATTTTTTTATTCTTCTTTTAAAAATAAATGATAAAAAACAAAAAAAATATATTTATATATATATATGTGTGATGGTTTGTATTTTACGATTGAATCTTATAAGAAATAATACTTGTGATTATTATCTTGGTAATTAGGGTTTCAAGCACAACAAAGGAGATAGAAGTAAATGTCATTAAGGTATGTGATAAATTGTATTTTAGCTTTGAATCTCATAAGAAGTAGTACTTGTGATTATTATCTTGGTAATTAAGGTTTCAAGCACAACAAAGGAGGCATGAGTAAATGTTATAAGGTATGCGATGATTGTATTTTAGGTTTGAATCTCATAAGAAATGCCAATTTGGTACAGCTGTGCTGTGGGGAAAAGTAGCTGCAGCTGTGATGTAGGAAAAAATTGCTGAGTGTTTGGTAAATTATAGATTTTAAAATGTTGTGAGTTAGAAAAGTTGTATTATGTCATATTTATTTTATTTAAACAAATTTACATGCTTAAATTAAATATATTTTCGATAAAAGACTATTAAAGTGATCATAAACAAAAGTATTATATTATATAGTATATATGTATTATTGTGTATATATATATTATAACTAGTCGATGTAGTTAATATTCATATTATAATGACGATAGTATTATAATCTTGTTCATGATATAATCAAATATGTAAAACTTAAGTTATCTTAAAACTCTCATTTTTTATGCATTTAATTATTTTCCTTTTTATTTTTTTTCCTAAAACATGAAATTGATAAGTTTTTGATAAATTATAATTTAAAATACCATGAGATACAAAAAATAATGTTATAGTGTATAATAAACTATTTATTAAAGTGGTTTGTTAATTTAAACTTACTAAAATAAAATAATATCTAATAAATATAAATTATAAAAATATTTTTTGAAAAAAATATATTTAAGAATTAAATATTGTTTATGTTATTATAATATTAATTTATTTTAAATATTTTATTTTGAGTAATATATAATAAATAAGTTAATTGCAAAGCTTTTTCAAAAAGTTATTTTTAGAAAAAACTAGAAGTTGAGTTTTGCCAACTTTAGCTTATAGCTGTAGCTTCTGCATAAATTTTTCAATAAACTATTTTCTAGCTGTTTACCAAACACAATTATTGCCCAACTTTTCTAGAAAACAACGTTTAGCTTTTTTAAAAGCTGTCCCAAACGGGGCCAAAGTAGTACTTATGATTATTATCTTGATAATTAGGGTTTCAATGTGAGGTAGAGAGAGAAGTTATCATAACAAAGGAGATAAGAGTAAATGATTTGTATTTTAGGTTTGTGATGATTTGTATTTTAGGTTTGAATCTCATAAGAAGTAGTACTTATGATTATTATCTTGGTAATTAGGCTTTCAAGTACAACAAAGGAGATAGGAGTAAATGTCATTAAGGTATGTGCTAATTTGTATTTTAGGTTTGAATCTCGTAAGAAGTAGTACTTATGATTATTATCTTAGTAATCAGGTTTCGAGCACAATAAATGAGATGAGTAAAAATTATTAAAGTATGTTATGATTTGTATTTTAGGTTTGAATCTCTTGAGAAATAATACTTATAATTATTTTCTTGGTAATTAGGGTTTCAAGTAGTTAGGGATTTAAAAAGCTCGCTTGTGAATTCAGATTTTTGTGGACAAGGTAAGTTATAGTTTCTATTTATGAATTATTTGTTGATATTTGAGGGACTAAGGGATTAATATGTGCATCTTCTAAGGAGTAATATATTAAGTGAGTTGAATTTAAAGTTAACATGATATTGATGAAATCTGAAATTTTCATTTTGGTAATAAAGTCATTTTTTTTACTCAAATATTTGTTTTAGTGATATATATAAGGTTACAAAGGTAATTTAAAGTTCTATAATTTTGTGGTTAAGTCCTACAAAGGTATACAATCTACTTTCTGAATTTCCTCCTTTATTTTTTTATTTTTTATTCATCTTGTATATCTATATCTATTTATGAGTGAACTTTTAATGGTTACTACCCATGAATGATTACTTTAATATTAACCATTAGATTAAAATCAATAGTTCATTTTTATAGTTGTTAATTAATATTTTTAAAAATAAATTTTGATTTTTTCAAATTTATGAAAGGGTTACATAATAAAAAACGTGTATTTATTATGAAAGTATAATATTGTAAACTTTTCATTTTTCAAATGCAGGTCAATTTTTAAATATAACTAGTGTCTCTCATTAGTTGGAAACAACATTAATTATGGCAAAAAAAAAAACTAAATTTGAAATTAATGTAAAAAAAAAATATTTACCTGTTGGTGACTTGCTATACCAAGTCACTATGTTACCAAATCATTATAATTGTAAGTACCCACCTATGGGTAGTAACTATTGAAAAGTCTTCCATCTATCTGAGCGAGGTAATATGGCATATCAAAGTTTCTACAATTTAGTCTCCTATTTGCTCTTTTTTTTTTCCTTTTTTTATTTATTTTTTAAATAATAATAATAATAGTAATCAATTATATTTTATTTCATTGTCTATATTGATAATAGGTCAACACGTGGGGTAATTCAATTATATTTTAGTTTCTATATTAATAGTAATTAATTTGTATTAAATTTCAGTTTTTATGTTAATAATAATAGTAATAATAATAATAATAAAAACATATACTTCCACAAATGTTTTACTTTTACTTTTTCATTATTATTATAGTTAATAAAAATAAAGATAAATAATATTTTGAATTGTTTTACCATGTAAATTTGTTGACGCCGTTTTTCGTCTACTTGAAATGTAGAACAAGTAAACAGTAAATAGTTGTGGCTAGAAAAATACAACAAAACAAGGAGGATTTTTACGTGGTTCAGCAGTTAACTCTGCCTAGTCCACGAGTCTTTGTTATTAGAACTTAAGGGAAATTTCTGGAAATTCTTCAGAGATGAATTCTCCAGAGTTTATCCCCAGATCACAAAATTTCGGTCCCTTTCAAAGGTGTATGACTTCTCTATTTATAGAGGAAGTCTCAGGATACTCTCCCACACGTTTCTGGGAAGTTATCCTTTACATTAATAAATTTAATGACTTTAAAAGCCTGTAACTCCTATATACAAGGAAACGTCCCCTGAAGACCAGGGGGCGTATAACTGACTAATAAATATCCATTTATTATAGGGAAGTTACAACAATAAATGTAGATTGCGTCTCTCCAGGTGACTCACTAAGATGTTCGAAGTCAGCAATCAACATCGTCAACATGGTACCAGCTCAGCTCTCTGAGTGACTTTCGAGTTGTATTATTTTCTCCAAGACCACATAGTTTCGAGCTCATACTTATGTCAGGCTCGGAACTTTTGATCCGAGGCCACCCGAGAATAGACGTACTCCGATGTTTGTCTTTCAAGCTTGTGAGGACTTCGAGCCTACCCATCTTTGAGGTTGCCACCTGCTTTGTAGGTTCGACGCCTAGATTGCGAACACGTATTCTAGATATTACGAACTCACACCAGACGAATCCAGCTTTCGAGATCACAATTCTCAAGGCTCGAAATCTGGGTGTAACATTTTGCTCCCTCAAAAGTATTTGTTCGAATCCTATGAGAAGGAAACTTTTGAACTACTTTCCTCGGGAACTGCACCGTCACACATGTTCGAGTATGGACACGTGCCAGTTGGGTATTGCTCACCCAAGGTACTCGAGTACCTTGGAAACCTGCCCACGATCGTTCGCCTGCCACCTTTTCAACGCCATCCTGTCATTTGTCCCTGACCGTCAGATTTGATAAGAATCCTGACCAATGGCTCGGATTAATCCCTTTTTTCCATCTCTGATTGTCTATATATAAGGCCTTAGCCATCTTCCTCATTTTACTTTTACGTTCATCAGAGGAAAAAAAAAGAAAAAGAAAAGAGAAAGGAAACACCAGAGGCTATCCCAGAAAGCTTCTTGCTTTTGCATGTTTTCCTAGCCAAAGAAGTAAAAGACCGCCAGCCTGCTCGAGACCGTGGGATTATACTTGCAGCCTCTTCTTCAATCAACGATTTCTCTGCAATCGTCTTCTTCATTGCGTAAGTATCTGATATATATATTTTTATCAGTCTTTGGCTTTGATGTTTTTTAGTTCTTGGGAATGCACTGGTTCATCTTGTAGTTTTGACATATTAGGACGCTTTGACCAATAGGTATTTAGGTTTAGGTTTTCCCATTACTAGTTCTAAATCCAGTTTATATGTAGAAAAAACCCAAACATGGTCTCTTTTTTCTGGGTTTTCAAAATTTAAAAGACGTATCTTGCACACCAAGATATTGGGTACAAAATCTCGGTTTTAAAGAATGCACGATACCTAAGAATTCCATTTTTGAACAACCGCCACCTTTTTCCCTGATATTTCGGGATTCTCAAAATTTAGACCCACTTCCCTCCTTTTTTTTTTCGTAGAATACACGTTTTGACCCTTAATCGAGTTTCCAGGATCGATCTCGTCTCGTACCCAAGCACTTCCGAGCTTGTTTCACCAAGCTCGTTATTCTTGACTCCTTGCATGCATGGCCCTCACCATTTTTTCTTTCTCGCTAGATGTCACAGAATCTGGAAAGACGGTGGGGGTTGCTGCTTTCCATCTCGTATTCACCAAAAACTCCGAGCCCAGAATCACTGTTTGCTCGGAACCAACGTCTGATTCGTGAATACGATCTCGCGCTCGAACAGGAAGAAACCCGAGCTCACTACCATCGCCAAATTGTCGAGGTCATAGAGAAGAAAAGAAGGGTTCTCCGAGAAGCCCTTTACTCGGAGATTGGCTCTGGGCCTAGACCGATCCCCCTTGATCCTAGGTTAAAAGTGACAATCGCGTACAACCCGGGAGAGCTTCAATTCTCACTGATGGGGGAGCCCTCTACCTCGCAGCCAAGGAGGGAGTTTTTCGAGGCCGAGCACTATTGGAGCTCGGTTACCTTGCTAGGTCAGATAAACGATATCTTGGCCTTTCATGGTATCAGACTGTCAGGCTCGTTAAGGTGTCGTGTAACGACCCAAATTCCCTAATAAGGTTTAGGACCTTGATTAGGAGGCCGGGAGGGCCATAATTGATTTATTGTGCTATTATATGATTATATGCATGATTATGTGGGTCATATTATTATATGATGATAAAGGCATGCATGGGGCTATATACTCTGCTGTGAGGGTAATATGGTAATTTGGCTCATTGAGAGCGTAATTGCATACTTGCGTATATATTGGTAAGCTAAATTTGAGACCACATTATTATGTGGATATATCTGTGATCTACGACTTGAGACGATCCTAGTGAGCAAATTAGCGAAAAAGTCATGGCGGGGATTTATACCCGGCTCGGGGTGAGCCTAGGGGTATAAACGGGAATTCAGTGAGCATATTGGAGTCTATTTTTAACATCGAGGAATATATTTGGAGATTAGTTAGGTATCGGGAATTAAGTGGTAAATATTTAAGACACTTGAGGAATTAGTGGGAATCGGGAGCAATGACTAAAATGCCCTTAGAATGTTTAAAGGTTTAGTTATTATTGGGAGGGCAAGGTGGTCATTTGGCTTACTTAAGTTTAGGCTATGTTCTGCTTTTTGATGTTAGTGGAGGTTGTAGATAAACTTAGAAACTTAAGGAAAAGAAAAGAAGAAGGAAAGAAAGGAAAACAGAACACTTAGATATCTCACTCTCTCTCATTCGACTGGGACATCTCTTCACCATTTCTTGTGGGTTTTGGAGCTGGAATTCTAGAGCAAGCTCAGGAATGGAGCTTGGGGCTAGGGACTTTGGTGAAGCTTGAAGAACTAGCAGAATTAAGCCAGTCAATTGAGGTAAGTTTTAAGGTTTTCTGATGTGAATTTCTGGGTTTTAATGAGATAGTTTTTAAGTTTGAGTTTTGGATGAATAAAGGGATATGAACCTGAGGAGTTGAAGGGCTTGAAGCTGGTTGGATGCTAGAACGATTCTACAGCTGAAGTAAGGATTAATTTGAAGTTTGATGGTTGAATTTGAGAGTTTTCATGGCTGGTTTTGAGTTTGTGGGTTTGAAATTTCAGAAGTTGGAGTTGGGATTTTGGTGAGTCTTAGGCTGGATTTTTGGTTGGGTTGTGTTGTCTAAATCATTATAATGTTGTTATTATTAATTGGTTTTGAGTTGGGGGTTTTAGGATGGTTTTAGGTGAGGTTTAGAGATTGAAAATGGTGGTTTTTTTCTGGGTTCGAAGGGTCGGGCCGCGGCATGGTTCTTGGTGAGCCGCGGCCCTTCGATGTTGTGGCATGCTGAGGAAGGAGGGCGGGCTGCGGCATGGTCCAAGCAATGCCGCGACCCTTACTTGTTTTTGTGCCCATGGAGGGTTCTGTCAGGGGCCATGCCGCGGCATGGATGGCCCATGCCGCGGCGCTTAAGGGATTTTGGGATTTTGAGAATTTAGGCTTGGGAATTTAACCTAGGGTGCTCGGGGTTGAGTCTTTTACTATATTTGGTGAAGTTCAATGTTCCGAGGACTAGAACTTGGTTTAGAAGCTCATTTAAGATTGTTAATGGTAACCTTTATCTTGGTTGTGACTAGGTGCTAAGCTAGGGCTCGGGGATCGGATCGCGCTCAAGGAACATCGCTTATAACTAGCTCGTTTGAAAGCGAAAGGTAAGAAAGCTGCACCTGATTATGTGGCTAGGTTGGGACTAAGTGTTCCCTATGTTTGTATGCATTGTTATGTGAATGTGATTAACCAGGTGGACACGATGGGACTAAGAGCTCCCTACATTTGTTTATCATGTCGTGAGATGGTGTTATTATGCCATGGGACACGCGATTACCGGCCTAAGGGTGTCGGAATCACTATTGCGCACTGGGGCGCGGCTCGGCCACTGGGAGCTGAGGCAGCTTATTTGTCACTGAGCTCGGTTAAGTTGGCCTGAGTCAGTGAGTATTACACTGGGGGCGGCCCTAATGAGCCGAAGACAGTGTGTTAAATAGAGGGTGCGACTAAGGGCGCCAACCCTGAATGTTATTTGATGGATATGATAACTTACTGATTATACATGTGAATATTGTGTTATGGATATAGTTGGTTGACTGTCTAGATGACAACTGTTATCACTATTTGGATGAATGTTATGAAATATTGAATTCTTGGTTGAGCTTTGTGAAATATTTGATAAGTGTTGCTAATTTTGCTATGTTATTATGTTTTCTTGCTGGGCCTTGGCTCACGGGTGCTACGTGGTGCAGGTAAAGGCAAGGGTAGGCTGAATCGACCATGAGTTGGAGAGCTCTGGGGGCGAGGTGTACATCGTCAGCTGCTCGGCCGCCACGGTCGAGAAATTGTACAGGAACGGAAACCTAAAATGTATATTTTGCCATTAGAGTGGCTTGAACTATTTGTAATTTCTAGAATTTATTGTAACTAAGACATCTAAACCCTATTTTGAGTCTCCAAGTATTAAACCGTCATTTTTAATGAGAATAGCCTGTTTGTGACCAAAATCTTTTTATTCCTACTCTGATAATGGTATAGAGTCTACACTTTGTCTGAATGACTTGATTAGCAAGTCTTGCACTATTTTAAACACACAGTGTAACGGTCTTGGTTATCCAGGGCGTTACATGTCGAGCCCCTACTTCCAGCGAGCAAAGCTGCTACGCCCCAGGAGATGGACATCCTGACAACAAGCTGAGGTATGCGGCTTAGAGCCAGGAGCATATGAAGGCATGAGCGATACTGCCTTTGAAGTCTTTCTTCAAGGACTTCACGGACTTCGTTGGGTTGGCTCCATTCTAGCTCAACACTAATTCATACCGGGTTCTGTCTGCCTTGAGGTCGATATACCACGAGCTGAAGTGGGAAGGACCGAGGCCAGAGGAGATCCTGTATCTTTTCTACTTGAAAAGCAATCCCTCCCGAGCTCAGGGAGGAGACGACTTCTATTACCTTTCGAGCTACCCGAAGGAGAAAAAGATGTTTGAGGATCTTCCCAATCATCCTCCTGATTTTAAGAAGGCCTTCTTCTGGACGGATGGCCTATCTCCGTCACGATGCTATTCGTTTAGACAGATCCATAAGTATCCCACCTCCTTTATCTCTGTGCTCGAACTTTTTATCTATAGGCTTGTACTTAGTTGAAATGTATTTTATTTTCCAGCCAACTATCGTCGTCCCACTCCTTCTGACGAGATGAAGGAGTGTAGGGAGAACCTGCTCCAACTCCCTTATGGCAGGAGATCGCTCTCATACCTTTTGGATGAAGGTAAACTTCGAGCTTGCGGGCTCTTGGGAAATGGCCAGTCCACCTCGGACTGATCCAACAAAAAATACGACCGCTGGGAGCTCGTGCCCCTGCCAACAGGCATCCTCCCCCCGAGGAGAGAGGTAAGGCCCCCACCTCCAGTTCGCCGAAGGAGCCCGCAATTAGGGAACGAGACCAACGATGAAGCCTTGAGCTCGAGCTCGGATGATCAAGGTATAGTCATCTTAAGCTTGAAAATGTGGTCCCCCACCTTGTTAAAGCACAAACCCAATAGGCTAGTTCTGTGCAAAGATGATAGGAACCACTTTTATGTGTGGACTTGGGTAGATGAACGGGTTCATAGGTTCGATAGCTGGCTCGGGCAATACGATACTATGTATAGCCTGAACGAGGTATGGAATGGAATAGCCGTCCAATACGGGACCAATGACTATAGGGACCTTTCGAGGTTGACGTCCACATATAGGGAAGGTACTCCCCCCCGCCTCTTCTGAAGATGGGGGAATTTCATGGTCTCCGAGCTCAAGCTCGGAGGAGAGTTCCAGTTAGGTTTTTCTCCACTTGTTTTTTTTTATGTATCCTCTACGTTTGTTAGCACCATGCTAAACCTTGATTGCAACTGTGCAGGTGCTATGGACTCCGACCTTGACGCCGTGCTCTACAGTGGCGAGGGAGCTCAAAAGAGTAAGCGCTCGAAAGGCTCGCAGAGGTTAGACCGACCCTCTAAAATCCCCAAGTGCACTGAGAAGACTCCACCGGCTCCAACTGCTGTGAGCACAGCCGAGGACCCGAATGCCCAGGTCGACATATCTGTCTCGACCGCACCTGCCACGCTTCCTCCAGCCATAATTCCTCCAACACTCGGCCAGCCCCCGAAGAAACCCTCAACCTCCAAGTCACTCCTACCGTCGGCCCGACCTCATGTTGATGAGTTCGTGCTCGATAGTACCGCTGGGGCCCACGGAGCTATACTTGGCTCGGATATCCTCTCTCGAGTGGGTCAGAGTCTTACGGGATTTGACGCTGGTCATTTGGAGTTTGTGAATAAGGCCCGAGACTGCAATACTCTTTATGATAAGAGTATTGAACTTTTTGCCGCGGTAATTTTTGCACTATACTTTTAATTGCTTGTGCGCCTTGGCTTATGTTCTAATTCAATCTCTTTGTGTTTCAGGCCCTCGTCGTCTCGGCTCAGCTTAATTATAAGCTGACCAATGAGGTGCACACGAGCATGTCTCTGGCCCAGGAGTCGAGGGATCTCCAGCTTAAAACGGCTGATGAACTCAAGGACTCGAAGACAGAGCTTGAAAAGATAAAGGCTCGTCTTGCGGAGCTGGAGAAAGCTAATGCCAAGCTCGAGGAGGAGAAAGCTGCCACTTTCGAGATAATCGAAAATGAAAAGGCCCGCCTCCTTAATGAGTTCAAAGAGAAGAAGGACAAAGCGGTCGATCAAGCCATGTACAGGATCTGGGCTAGCAACGCTGACCTCGATACCAGTTTTCTGGGCTCTTTCGAGGAAGGGTTTGTGGCCAAATGGCAAGCTCGACTTGACGCGGAGGAGGCTGCTCAGAAGGATAGTCATGCTATTCGTCCTGGAGATTCTAGTGCTGCTGGTGCTGAGAAGTCTAAGGAGACTGCTCCTTCTTGAATCTCATCTCGGGGCTGTGTCCCTTTATTCTTGTAAATGTTTTAATTTATGCTCGTAGGGCTGATACAATTTCTTTTTCTTTTAATATATATGCTTTATATTTCTTGATTCGAAATATTTTGCACATTTTATTTAAAGAATCGCGTATGTTTGTTTATTCGCACAAACTTAGTTTGGATTTAGGCTCGAGGTTCAATGCATTCATGCATAGTTTGCTCAAATTATCCGCTTCCGATCTCGTTATTCGTCAAGGTCGGATATTACTTTAACCATGAACCCGAAAGTACTTGTATGGTGTGTAATGCAAACGGTTTAGTTATATCTTATTTTTTAGTTACTTTCTCTCATCCTCGGTTATCCTTCCGAGGTTATGAGCTCGAAACTATTGTTTTATAAGATACTCCAGCCTCGATCTCGAAGTGGGTTTAAGTTCCAACTTATCGTCGATTAGTTTTAGCTGGTTTGCTCCAAACCTGTTAAGGTCGTGATTGGTTCGTAATCCATACACTTATATGTTTTTGATAATTTGGTTATATCCAAATTACCTTAGCTTGCGCATCTGGTTATATCCAAACACTTATATGTTTTTGATAATTTGGTTATATCCAAATTACCTTAGCTCGCACATCTGGTTATATCCAAACACTTATATATTTTTGATAATTTGGTTATATCCAAATTACCTTAGCTCACGCATCTGGTTATATCCAAACACTTATATGATTCTAATAATTCTGTTATATTCGAATTATCTTAGCTCGCGTATTTGGTTATATCCAAACACTTATTTCGTATATCTTAATTTATTTTTCAAGCTGGTGGTATTTATATATATACCAATGATGCCCCCTTAATATCCTATGAATGTGACCATAGGTTATTAGATTAAGAGAGATTGCAAAAATAAATCGTGTTAGACGAAATAACTCTTTATTTGATAAAATCCAAAAGTAGGCAAAACAATACAAATAGACAAGCATGGTTACAGGCAACATCCTTCCTACACTATTAATAGTAAGGTCTTAGGTGTTTGCCATTCCATGCTCGCGGTATTAGGCTCCCATCCAATCTCGCTAGCTTGTAGACACCAGATCGGATGACTGACTCTATCTGGTAGGGTCCTTCCCAATTTGGCTTGAGCACGCCAGCTGCTGTATCTCGCGTCGCCAAAAATACACGCCTTAACACCAAATCTCCCACACCGAACTTTCGATCTCGAACTCTCTTGTTGAAGTACCTGGTAGCTCGTTGTTGGTATGCAGCATTCCTTAGCTGAGCTTTGTTTCTTCTTTCTTCGATCAGGTCTAAGGTTTCTTCAAGCTCAGTGTGGTTCGAGCTTTGGTCATAAGCGTGGGTTCGAATTGTAGGAATTTCGACCTCAATAGGCAACATAGCCTCGCAATCGTATGCCAGAGAGAACGGGGTATGTCTCGTCGATGTTCGACCTGTAGTCCTATATCCCCATAGGACTTGGGGCAATTCTTCAGGCCATCGTCCTTTTGCTTCCTCCAACTTTTTCTTCAGCGAACTCTTTAGAGTTTTGTTTACAGCTTCGACCTGGCCATTCGCCTGGGGATGAGCTACTGATGAAAAACTCTTTATTATTCCATTTTTCTCGCAAAAGTTGGTGAACAAGTCGCTATCGAACTGGGTTCCGTTGTCGGATACAATTTTCCTCGGCATCCCATATCGGCACACCATGTTCTTTACCACGAAGTCAAGGACTTTATTGGAAGTTATTGTTGCTAACGGTTCAGCTTCTGTCCACTTTGTGAAGTAATCTACGGCAACTACAACATACTTCACTCCTCCCTTGCCAGTTGGGAGAGATCCTATGAGGTCGATCCCCCATACCGCAAATGGCCATGGGGAAGTCATCATGGTCAGCTCGGATGGTGGAGCTCGAGGGATCGTGGCGAACCGTTGGCATTTATCGCCCTTCTTTACATATTCGAAAGAATCCGATTTGATGGTAGGCCAAAAATAACCTTGGCGTATGATCTTCTTGGACAGGCTATGCCCCCCAGTATGGTCTCCACAAAACCCTTCATGAATTTCTTCAATGATCTTCTTGGCTTCGGGTGGAGTCACACACCGAAGTAATGGCATGGAATATCCCCTTCTATACAACTTTCCATCCCTAAGAGTTCTAGAGGTGTATTAGGAGTTACCTTGGGGTTGGGTTCCAAAAATAACGAATTTGGGAGTCACGACCGAAGCTTGGAAGCCATGTTTGACCATTTGTTTCATCAACCACCGCCGGTGGTGGTGGTGGTGGTGGTCGGAGGTGAGGATCATGGTGGTGTCGGGACGATGCAGTGAACGTTGTGGGAGGCACCTATGGCTCGAAACTGGTCATGAAGAGTGTTTTCCATTCTTGGCCGTGCACAAGGAAGCCATTGATGAAGGCTTGTGCACGTGAGCATGCATGCATGCTTTGTTGTTTTTTTTGGTTACCAATTTGTAACCAAAGGGGACAAAAAGTGGTATTTGGTCCCAAAACTTTGGACTTTTTTCGTGAAGCTCGGGATTAGGTACCCCAAAGTCTACAAACTGATATTTGTGGATCAAAGTTTAGAAAATTTATCTAAGTAATATCTAAGATTAATGATTTACGAGCTAGGCTCGAGAATTATTATTTAAGCTTGAAGGAAAATTCTAAGTTCGGGAATTAGTTTCAAAGTTTAGATTTGATGACTTAGAACCTACGAAATATTTTCAAGGACTTAGAAAATATTTTAGGAAGTACAATATTACCGATTTTAAGTCTCAAGGTCAAGAGGTGGGCTCGGGTTTGGGCCAGGGTCGGGAATTTTAGTTTTTGAATTTTAAATTCCCTTATTTATATTTAAAATCTTAGTAAAGCATAAACTAAGACATATTGTCCCAATATGATTATAGGGTCTAAACGCGATCGGAAATACTCACAAAGACATAATTCACAAAAGCTAAGGACAAGAGGTAAGGAAGTATACACCAAGAGTAACTTAGCTTGTTGTGATTCTAGTGAATTGTTTGCATGTTTGTAGATTGCTGGTTAAATTCTAGATGCTATATATGTGTGTGATTATATGGCTGGATGCGCATGATAGTACCCATCTATCGGGTTTGAATGTGCTTAGTGCAGTAAAGTTATCATGAATGTATGTCCAATGTTTATGACTGTCAAGGGAAACCTTGTGAGGGTGGATCCCATGCAGCCGTGTAGTGGGGTTCACCGTCCAGTCCGTAAAGTCATCGAGTTTTAGCGGAGATTACCCTTTTGGCACGGGATGTGAGTATTCTCTGGGCCGTGGAGGCCACCCGGGGATCATGACCCCACAGATAACTCGATGGCTTAGTACAAGGCCTTGTGAGGGCGGATTCCCCATGCAGCCGTACAGTGGGGTTATCCGCCAAGTCAGTAGAGTCATCGTGTTTTAGCGGAGTGTACCCCTTTGGTACGGGAGGTGAGGTTGCTCTGGGCCGTGGAGGCCACACTGGGATTAAAACCCCACAGATAACACGATTGCTCAGTTATATGTTTTCAGTATGTTACACAGCACTTTGACTTATGCGATTATGCTAGACGTGTTGCTCAGTTTGCAGTTCTAGATATGCATTTCTGTTATGAAAAGTTTGTTTAGAATAGTAGAATCATGACTTGTAGCTAGCTTCCTTACTGAGCGTTATAGCTCATAAGTTACTCTGTGTGTGTAGGTAAGGGCAAAGCTTAAGGAGCAGTGCAATAAGCTGGAGGGGATTCTGTCTAACGTATGCATACTGTGAAACAACCGACCTGCAGGGTTGTCAGGGTTCTCTTAAGTTTTCCGCTAAGTCTAGTAACAGTTTTATCAATTTCATGTTTACTAGTTCTACTTAAAGAAGGCCCTATGGCCACAGACTATTTATTAAGTTACGTTTAAACTACATTTTGTTTTTAAAACTATGGGATCCCATCCAAATACTATTTTATTTCAAAGTACTCCAATGTAAAATTTTCTAAAGTTTACTCTAAAGTTTATTTAGTTTTTAACGTCCGATTTTTACCAAAGTTGACCGCAAGGGTCCAGTTGACCCCGGATAGTCATAGTCGTGTTCGGTGGGTCTAGTTAAGAAAAGTCAGGTCGTTACATAATGGTATCAGAGCCTTGACCCAGCCGGAAGTGTGGCCGACGGGGACGTCGAGCCCGTAAGGGGGGGTGATTGTGACAGTCAGAATCCCGTGATCCGTAAGGGGAAAGACCGGGTAAGCTGTGCAATCCCACATCGCCTGGGGAAGGTCAAGTGTGATGATTCTAAGACTGTGTAGGTATGGGACTACACAGTTGAAGAGGGCTTAAATGGATTGATGGGTACTACCTATATCAGGAAGGTGCATCTTCTTTTCGGTAGCCCATCACTTGAGAACTCCATGGTTAAGCGTGCTTGGCCTGGAGTAATCTAGGGATGGGTGACCTCCTGGGAAGTTTTCCCAGGAAGTGTGCGAGTGAGGACAAAGCACGCTGGAAAGACTTGTCTTGGTTTGTAGGGCCAGTCGTCATTCCAGAAAGCAGCCATAGTGATGTGGGGCGTCACATCGTGGGCTGGGGTTATAACTTCATCGTTGGTCATACTAGGGCTGATCATTGGGCGGGTTGGTCGGGTTACAATGCATTTTTACCCGTCCAATGTCATAATCGGGTTAGCAAAAGTGACCTGTAACTTCCCCAATTAAGAATTTTTTTTTTAACCCGTCCAATAATTTGGGCGGGTTGGTCGGGTTAACCCGTCCAAACTGAAATTGTATTTTTGTTTGGGCAGGTTGGTTGGGTCAACCCGCCCAAACAAAAGTGGTATTTTTTTTTTTTTTTTTTACATTTTTGTAATTTTTTTCTTTTAAATACTAGTACTAATAGTGTGAAGTTTATCTTTTTAAGCTTAAAACAATATTTTAAATTTATAGTAAAAAAATTAAAACAAAACTTAATTAATTTATATATTTATTTGAATATATTAAAAATAATAAATTCTTAATTGGGCGGGTTGGGTTATATTGGGCGGGTTGATAATTATTTTCAACCCGCCCAATGTAATAATTGGGCGGTTTATTTGGGTTGCGTTTTTTGGCGGTTTTTTCGGGTTGGTTTGGGCAGATTATTCGGGTTGTAAAAATTTCTGCACAGCCCTAGGTCATACCAGTACATTCCACTATAAAGTCTGCCAGGGCCTGTGCCCTAATGGCCGTCCTCGGGTGGTAGGTGATCTCGAATTGCCCGAGTTCAACCGCCCATTTAAGAAGTCGACCTGAAGCTTCTGGCTTAGACAAGACTTGCCTCAGTGTTTGATCGGTTAATACATGGATGGGGTGCGCCTGAAAGTAGGGTCGAAGCTTGCGAGATGAATGAATTAAGCTGAGGGCTAGCTTTTCCATCAAGGGGTATCTCGATTCTGCCCCCAGTAATCTTTTACTGATGTAATATATGGGCCTCTGTACCTTTTCCTTTTCTCGCACGAGCACTGCACTTATTACATGTTCGGTAGTGGCAAGATATAAGTATAGCACTTTTCCTGTAATAGGTTTTGATAAGATGGGGGGTTCTGCGAGGTGCTTTTTAAGCTCCTGGAAGGCCAGCTTGCACTCTTCCGTCCATTCAAATTTCTTGCCTCCCCTCAATAGGTTGAAAAACGGAAGACAACGGTTTGTAGATTTCGAGATAAACCTACTTAGTGCTGCCATCCTGCCGGTCAAACTTTGGACATCCTTGTGTCTTCGAGGTGAGGGCATGTTGATTAAGGCCTGGATCTTGTCCGGGTTAGCTTCTATCCCACGAGCATTTACAATGAAGCCCAAGAATTTTCCGGACGATACCCCAAAGGAGCATTTCTGAGGGTTAAGCTTCATGTTATACTTCTGGAGCACGGCAAAACACTCTTCGAGGTCATCAACATGGTTATCGTTAAGTTGAGACTTGACTAGCATGTCATCAACATAAACTTCCATGTTGTTCCCTATTTTCTCCGAGAACATCGCGTTCACGAGCCGCTGGTATGTGGCCCCAGCTTTGAGCCCGAATGGCATGACGTTGTAACAATATAGTCCTTTGTCTGTTATAAAACTCGTATGTTCTTGGTCGGGGGTATGCATGGGAATCTGGTTATATCTAGAATAGGCATCCATGAAAGACATCAGTCCATGCCCCGCCGTGACATCCACGAGCTGGTCAATCCTTGGTAAGGGAAAACAGTCCTTCGGACAAGCTTTGTTGAGGTTCGAATAGTCAATGCAGGTTCACCACGTCCCATTAGGCTCTGGGACCAACACCGGATTGGCTACCCAGTCAGGGTAAAAATCATCCCTAATGAATCAGTTTGCTTTTAACCTGTCGACCTCCTCCTTCAGTGCCTTTTTTCTGTCGTCATCCAGTTGTCTTCGCTTTTGTTGCTTCGGTGGGAAGCTTTTATCGATATTTAGTGCGTGGCTCGCTATGTTGGGACTTATTCCTACCATGTCCGAATGTGACCACGCGAAGACATCCTGGTTTTTCTTCAAGAAGCAAATTAATTGCTATTTAGTTTCCTCCTGGAGATGTTTCCCGACCTTCACTGTTTTGGAAGGATCTGACTCTTCGAGCTCTTCTAATGGTTCAAGGTCAGCTTTCTCCTCCACCCTTGGGTCGATCTCCTCATCTATCTCCAAGATCGTCCCATCTTTGTTTTGAATAATGACGAGTGCCTGTGCACTCGTCTGTTTCTTTCCTCTTAGGGAGATGCTATAGCATTCCCTCCCAGCCAAATGGTCTCCCTTCAACGTCCCGATGCAACTAGGAGTAGGGAACTTAATGGCCAGATGCCTCACAGACGAGACTGCCCCCAGCCCTACTAGGGCCGGTCTTCTGAGAAGCACGTTGTAGGCCGAAGGTCCACTACTACGAACTCCATCATCTTGGTTGCTGAGACGGGGTAGTCTCCCAAGGTTACGGGGAGTTCAATGGATCCCATGCAGGCGGTCCCCTCTCCTGAAAAATCGTAAAGTGTTGTTGCACATGCTTTCAGGTCGCGAAGAGTGAGTCCCATTTTCTCTAGGGTGGCCTTATAGAGGATGTTTACTGAGCTCCCATTGTCTATGAGAACTTGGTGAACTCTCTTATTTGCCAGCTGGAGAGTAATGACCAGTGGATCATGGTGAGGAAACTGAACATGGGACGTGTCGTCCTCAGTGAAGGTTATTGGTTGGCATTCAATCTTTTGACTTTTTGGAGCTCTAGGTTCGGGTTCATAAGGAGGCCCGTCCCCAATTTTTAGCTCGTTCACATATCTTTTTTGGGCATTTCTGCCCATGCCCGCGAGATGAGGCCCTCCCGAGATGGTTATCACATCTTCTCCATCAATTGGAGGGGGCCTATCTTCTTCCCTGGCTCGGGAATTATTGTTTTGTGCAGGTTGTGGCGCAGCAGCTCTCTAGCTTGTAGATGCCTGATTAGTATTCTGGTTTTTGACATATTGTCTAAAGTAGCCTCTCGAGATCAATCCTTCGATCTCGTCTTTCAACTGTCGGCACTCATTAGTAGTGTGCCCGGTGTCTCTGTGAAATTGACAATATTTGCCGGAGTCCCTCTTGGACTTCTGATTTCTCATGGGGTCTGGACGTCTGAAGGAAACCTGGTTTTCATTAGTCAGGTATATGTTCTCCCGAGACTCATTGAGCTCGGTGTACACTTTGTACACGGAGAAATATCTTTCCCCCTTCTTCTTCTTTCCCCCTTCGGCCTCGGGGTTACTCCCTTCGTTCTTCTTTCTCTTGGAAGGGTTTTCCGCAGCAGGCTTTGAGGCTGGTGGGTCCGCCGAGGTTGAGGCAGAGTTTACGTTTATCGTTGTAGTTACGGGCTGGGAGGTCATATTCAGCGTTGACCTCGCCTCCTCTACATTGACAAACCTCTGTGCTCGTTTGTTAAACTCGGTTAGGGACCTCACCGGTTTTCTCTGCATGTCATCCCAGAGAGCACTTCCCGGCATTACTCCAGCTTGGACAGCCATTAGATGATCGCTGTCATCCACATTTCGAGCCCGGGCAACTTCCAAGTTAAACCTCGTAAGGTAACTTTTCAATGTCTTGCTTGGATGCTGTCGAACGTTAGCCAGGGTTGACGCCTCAGGTCTAACCCCCATCATGGCTCTAAACTGCTTCTTGAAATCTTTAGATAGTTGATCCCAAGAAGTGATTGAATGTCTTTTATATTTCTCGAACTAGCTCTTGGCTGGTCCCGTAAGTGATGCTGGAAATAACATACACCTGAGCTCGTAACCCACGTTACTTGCTCTCAGTATGGTATTGAATGTACTCAGATGGCTGTATGGGTCTGACTTTCCCTCAAAAGTTGGGACTTGAGGGATCCGAAATCCCTGAGGAAATGGAGTATTGGAAATATGGGGAGCGAATGGTTCAAGCTCCTCGTCAGAATCCTCATGCCGACCTCGGCCTTGCTCATTTTGCAAAATTCTAAAGGCCTTTTCCAACTGATCAATTCTTTCCTGGATCGGGTCTGCGAGGGGTCTTGCTTGAAATTGGCTATCATTGATCACAATTCTAGGCTCGCGCCTCCACAAGGGATCTTTACGCCCATTTAGGTGATCCCTTAGGTCCGGGTTTGAAGGGTTAATATTACCCCGATTCTGATTCAAGTGCTCCCGCAGGTCGGAACGATTCCTGCGGCTCCCAGTATTCTTTCGACCTCGATCATACATACTGACTGATCTGGTATCTCCTGAGTCGTCACTGGTAAGACTCGTCACATGATTATTCCGAGATTGGTCTCTTTCATGCTGCCTCGTCTCTGCAGTGCGAGACCGAGACATTTGACTTCTTCTAGATTGGGCGCCTCTCCGCTCTTTGAAGGCTTCTCTGTTCCCTTGCCTCCTTCCCGCTTGTCTTTCCTCATCATCTCGAACTAGTTGAGCATTCCTGCGAGGCGGTGAAGGGTATCTTATAGGCGATAGTGGCTGCCTCCCATTCCGAGTTCTGGACGGTCCGGAGTTCGCCCGAGACGGATCGGTTGCATTCTGCATGTTACCAGGGATTTGAGTCCGAGCCTCTGTATGGGCTCGGTTGTTCCCAGTTCCCGCTGGTACCCCTGCAGTTGAATTAACCAGAGCCTTAGCTCGGGTACTTCTTCGGGGTCTCGAGGGAGCGGATGGCTCTGCTGGTGCCGGAGGTTGCTCTGGCCCCCTTGTGGCAGCATTTTTTCGCGGACGTCCGCGAGGCTTGCGGGGAGGGACATGCACGTCCCTCGGAGGATGGACTTGGTTTTCATGTGGAGGTGGGGGCTGAGCCGCCCGAGCCTCTGCAGCTAACCTAGCCAACTCCTCATTCCACTTATTAGCTTCAGCCAATTGTTTTTTCAGCTGTCGGTTCTCAAGTTCCACAATGGGAACATACCGTTCAGGATTGTAGTACATATCCTCATCCCTTGGGGGTGCTGGTGGTCCCCGAGGATCGGAGGACTCGCTTCTCTCCTCAATATCTGGGTTTACCATTGGCTGCTTCCCAGGGCGTCTTGGATAGTTTTCTTCAGGAATGTTTTGATCGTTTGCGGCCATAACTTGTTCAGGGATCGCGCTGCTTAAGGCTCTCAATGAAAGCACCAAACTGTTGACGCCATTTTTCGTCAACTTGAAATGTAGAGCACGTAAACAGTAAATAGTTATGGCTAGAAAAATACAACAAAACAAGGAGGATTTTTACGTGGTTCAGCAGTTAACTCTGCCTAGTCCATGAGTCTTTGTTATTAGAACTTTAGGAAATTTCTGGAAATTCTTCAGAGATGAATTCTCCAGAGTTTCTCCCCAGATCACAAAATTTCGGTCCCTTTCAAAGGTGCATGACTTCTCTATTTATAGAGGAAGTCTCAGGATACTCTCCCACACGTTTTTGGGAAGTTATCCTTTACATTAATAAATTTAATGACTTTAAAAGCCTGTAACTCCTATATACAAGGAAACGTCCCCTGAAGACCAGGGGGCGTATAACTGACTAATAAATATCCATTTATTATAGAGAAGTTACAACAATAAATGTAGATTGCGTCTCTCCAAGTGACTCACTAAGATGTTCGAAGTCAGCAATTAACATCGTCAGCATGGTACCAGCCCAGCTCTTTGAGTGACTTTCGAGTTGTATTATTTTCTCCAAGACCACATAGTTTCGAGCTCATACTTATGTCAGGCTCGAAACTTTTGATCTGAGGCCACCCGAGAATAGACGTACTTCGATGTCTGTCTTTCAAGCTTGTGAGGACTTCGAGCCTACCCATCTTTGAGGTTGCCACCTGCTTTGTAGGTTCGGCGCCTAGATTGCGAACACGTATTCTAGATATTGCGAGCTCACACTTGACGAATCCAGCTTTCGAGATCACAATTCTCAAGGCTCGAAATTTGGGTGTAACAACATTTATTAAAAAATTAAAATTAAAATTAATATAATATCTCTAGAATTGCAACTTGCTTTTTAAGACTTTCATGTTTTACTTTTGTATTTCTTTCCACATTATTAACTTTAGTTAATATTAGAAATTTGTTAAATTTGCTAGCATCTATTACCTAGTATATATATAAAGCTAGGTCTCAAGGAAGTGATGTACCATTCTAAATTTTTTCCAAACCCTCTATCTATTTTCTAATTTTTTTAATAATTTTCCCACACCAAAAAGTAAATAAATAGATAATGGAGGTGTGTAAGCACTTAAGTCCAAAACTAAATAAGGATCAAGAATTTTTGTTTAACTGTCACATGACCGGATCCGGATATTGGAAATTTATGGCTTACACACTATAAATCAACAATGAATAATAAGAAGAAACTCAATAATACATAGTATGAGGCAAATCTTGAAAATTAAAAAATTAGAGCAATATCTAAAAAATGATGTAAAATGGAGAGTGAAATTACACCTCCTAGATAAATGGAATCCTCACATATAACTTAATATAACTATCAAAGATAAAATAAAAATATATAATGGGAAACTAAAGAACGAAATCAAAATAGTCTTTCTCAGATAGTTAGGGTTTTAGAGAAAGACAACCTTTGAATTGAATAATTGAGTCTTCAAACTTGGAGAAACATCAAAAAACTTATACATGAGGAGTATCGCTGTCCAAAATCTCTTTTCCAAGACTTCCCAAAGTTTCTTGAAGCTTCACCAAGATGGAATGAGATGTAAGATTTAACAAGCCTTTGAAACTCACACAAGTCAAGCAAGTCTTGGTGAGTTTCTTGGAGAAATGAGTGTTCTTAGAAAACTAGAGAGAAAGGGGGTTATAGAGAGAGTTGAAAATTGTGATCAAGGCTTTACAACTCTAAAGGGCTGATTTTATAGTGTAGGCACCGTCATTAGGCTAAGCCAAAAGGATTAGATCACTTAAACACTTCATTTGGAGCTAAAAGAGCCATTTCCGTAATGGCCTGGCGACATGTCGCCCGCATAATTTTCAGCACAAGGTTTTTTAAGCTTTGTCGCGACATGTCACCACATAGGTTGCGACATGTCACCTCTGTTATGATCGGTTAAATAGATGGTGAAATTGGAGGTGCAAAAACTATAACGATTTCACTAAAGTCAACATGAGCGGTTTGACTTTTGGTATAGGCATCAATAAATTATCTTTTTGGGTCCAAAGTGTTTCTTTGGAGTATATAAGAGTATCAATTTTTTTTTTGTAGGAATTTGAAGAAGTTTTGGGGCAAGTTTGGGGGTGTCATTACAGAGGCATAGGCGACACAACGCTTGGAAGTGCCTGGGAGATAAAGTCCTCAGCAGGCAACGCATCGCCTATGAGCAGGCGACACATTGCCTGGGTGGTCCGTATGGGACCGTACAGTTACGTGATTTTGGCTCCAAAACTTAATTTAAAATGCTCTAATATCATTCTTTAACACTAATGACGGTTCCTATACTATTTAAATGGGTCATTTGAGTTTTTGGTGAATTGATCACTCACCTCTCTCTCTCTAGCTCTCAAGATTACTAGTTTTCTCCAAGATCTTCATCAAGAAAGCTTGACTTACATGAAGATTCAAGACTTATCCCAATCTCATTCCTTTGTAGTAGCTTCAAGTAATCTCTAAGGAGAGGCTAGGAATAGAGATTTTTGGAGAACAAATCTCATTTGTGTCAAGCCTTTGTTACATCCATACATGAAATCACTTATGATTTTATGTAACTAATACATATCAAAGGTCTATTCTATTACTTGGTCTTATTTGTGTTATTTTCATGGTGTTATTCCTCCATTTTAGATTAGATTATCTTGGGTTTGTTCATTTGACTTGTGATATTCAAAGCTTGTGTATATCCATATCCCCAACTATAAAAAATCTATAACCCCAAAACCCTAGTTTTGTCTTCAAAGATTGTCTATCTCTAATGTTTATCTACTAACGAAGGCTATGGAGGAAAGCTCTTCAATCTCAGCCCTCAAGTTCATGTCTAAAGATCTAGTAAGACTAGATCAATTCGATGGCTCAAATTTTGTGCATTGATAAGACAAGATAAAGTTTCTTCTCACAAAATTGAAGGTTCACTATATTCTTGACAAAGACTTGAAGACTTTGGATGCTCCAAAGGATGATGATACTCAAGTAGTGATCAAAGAAATGAAGAAAAGGGAAGAAGATGAGATAATATGTCGAGGCCATATATTCATCGTCCTCTCCACGGATCTCTATGATCTCTACACCAATACAACATCGACAAATGAGATATGGGATGCACTTGAGAAGAGGTACACAACCGACGAAAAAGGTACCAAGAAATTCCTCATAACTTAATATATGGAATTTAAATTCTTTGATGGAAAACTCTTACTCCACCAAGTGCATGAATTGCAAGTTACTGTGAATAAGTTATTTACTTTTAAGATAACATTACCAGGGTCCTTCATTGTGGGTGGGATAATAGTCAAGCTGTCTCCATCTTGGAGGGGCTATAGAAAGAAGATTCTCCATAAGAATGAGGAGATATCTTTGGAGAAGATCCTAAAGAACCTAAGGATTGAAGATGAGTCTCATTCTAGAGACAAGTGTATGAAAGAGTCTAATGGTGGGACATCCAAGGCTAACGCCATATAGAAAATCTCTCAATCCAAAAGGAAGGCCCACAAGAAACCCCAATCAAAGAAGGGAACTTACCTAGCCCCAAGGAAGAATGAAGGGCAATTCAAGGCTGTGAAAGACCCTTGTTTTGTTTGTGGCAAAAGTGGTTACATGGCTAGGGAATGCAAGTTTCGAAAACCTACCAGCTATGGATCCAAGGTCAACACAACCAAAGAGAAGTTGGTTGCCACCTTGAGTAAGGTGAATGTTATCCAAGGCAAAGTGCAAGGATGGTGGTATGACACTTGTGCCACCATTAATGTGACTTATGATAGAGATATCTTCAAGTCTTTTGAAGAATCAAAAGATGGCCATGAAATCCAAAGGGGGAATGAGCATAGATCCAAAGTATTGGGCAAGGGGAATGTTGATCTCTACTTCACATCCGGAAAGAAATTTCTTCTAACTAATGTGTTGTATGTTCCGGACATGAGTAAAAATATTGTAAGTGGGAACTTGTTGAGCAAATCGGGCATTAAAGAGTTGTTTGAGTTCGACAAGATAATCTTGTATTAAGGGAATTACTTTGTGGGGAGAGGGTATGTTTGTGATAGAATGATCAAATTGTGTACCAAAGGAAAAGACTCAATTGTTGATAATAATGCATGCACATCTTCCTCTTATATGCTTGGCTTGGCTTGGCTTGACTTTGTTTTTTATTTTTTATTTTGTGGCATAATAGACTTGCTCATATTGGTTATAGTACAATTAAAATAGTTATCAAATGTGGTTTAATTTTATGCAATGATAAATATGAATTATGTATTAAATTTAAGATGGTAAAAAAACCTTATCCAAGTGTTGAAAGAAGAACTAACTTGTTAGATTTGATACATAGTAATTGTTGTGAATTGAATGGAATAATTACTAGGGGTGGAAATATGTACTTTATTACCTTTAGTGATGATTATTATAGATTCACATATGTGTACTTGCTTAAGAATAAGGATGAAACATTTAACATGTTTAAAATCTATAAAGCCTAAGTTGAAAATCAAAGTAATAAGATGTGATAGGGGAAGTGAATACTTTTCCAATAAATTCAATTTTTTTTGTGTGAAATGCATGGTATACTACATGAATTTAAAACCCCTTATACACTCCAAAAAAATGGTATAGCGGAAAGAAAGAATAAAACATACGTTGAAATAATAAATGCTATGCTATTACATGCAAATTTGAGTTTTGCATTATATCCGCTTGTCATATTCTAAACTAGATTCCTCTAAAGAATAATCAAATTTCACCATATGAGATATAGAAAGGAAAGAGGCCCAACCTAGGGTATCTCAAAGTGTGGGGGTGCCTTGCCTATTGCAAGAGCACGGAGCCTAAAATGACCAAGTTGGGCCCAAAGGCCATTATATGTGTATTTGTGGGCTAGTGTAGCACCCCAAAACTTCTAATAAGGTTTAATATTTTGGTTAGCGTGCTGGGAGGGTACGTGAGATAAATATGTGAATTATATTATTATATAATTAAGTATGCATGATTATGTGTATTAAATGTGTTTAAAGATCCACTTTTGTTAGATATGGACATTTTCGTAAGTTTGACCCGTTGAGGGTATATTTGAAATTATTATATGCTATGTGCATGATACCACATTATTATGTGGATATATGTGATATTCGACATAAGTTGATCCTTTCGAGCGGTTTTAGTAGAAAAATCACAACAGGAACATATACCTGGCTCTGGTCGAGCCAAGGGGTATTTTGGAAATTTCTAGTATTCTGAGTGCATTGGTAAAATAATATATTTGATGGGTTATTTGATTAATTGGTGAATTGGTGATGTAATTGGAGTTTTAGGAAAAATACCAAAATGCTCTCGAGGTTAGCTTTGAGGTTAAGTAACGACAAGGGAGAAATGGTCATTTGGCCAATTTTTAGACATATGTGGCTAAGTGTGGACTGCATCCTTACCTATTTCATTATAGCCTCTTCTTCTTTGGGTGTCCTCTTGAAACAATAAGTATCACACTAGAGATCTAGCTAAACTAAGGGAAAATTTTTGAGGATCTTGAAGGGAGTTTGAGCATCAAAGGAAGGGACAAGAAGCTGCCTAGATCATAACCACACTTGGGGATTTCGAAATTTAGAGAAGAGGTAAGGAAACTTCTCATTATTTTCAATTTGTTCTTCATTTGTTCTTGAGGACTTTTGAGGATTTGGTTTAATTTTCATAAACTAATGGCTCTAGCTTGTTTGGATGGGCATATGGAGATGAGAAACATGTTTTTGGAGGGATTTGAGATTTAAATTGAAGTTGAAAAACTAGAAACTTGTTCAGCTTTGGACTTTAGAGGAAATTTTGGATATTTGACCTAAATCTTTAAATGTTTGAGTTGAGGCTTGAATTTTGAAGTTTAATTGCTGTTATTAGATGTATATTAGGTTGAATATCAATTTTGGGACACAAATTTTGAGTTTGGTGCAGTTTGGGGTTGAACTGAGATAGGTTTGAAAATTTGAAAATCATAGAGAATTGTTCTCTGAATTGCGTCGGTCGACCGACCTAAGGCACCCGGTTGACCGGCTTATGGTTCAGGCGTAGAGTCCAAGAACTTTACTTAGCTAGTTAGATAGTAGTATTATAGTATTTATAGTATTATATTTTTAACTGTGGATTTTTGGTTCAGACCGGGAATTATTTGGACACTCATAGTAGTACTTGTAGATTTTCTAAGTTTAACCTATAGTTTAAGAATATTAATGTTAACCTAAGGTTTGATTATATGACTGATATTAAGGATAATATTTATTATACTATAAGGTTTAGATAAGGACCAATAGGATTTTAAGCACATGTTATGTATGGATGATTAAGGATTAAGTATTTTGAGGATTAAATTTAATAAGGGTAAAAGTTTGAATGCTATAAGGTCAGTCAGCAGCTTTGAATACGTTGAGGGCTTAGTCAAGGCTGTTTACTCCATTCAAACTTAGCTAAAAATGTGTAATTTCGTGTTTAATTAATCAGCGTGTGCCGATATATCGCAGCTATAGGGGGCGATATATCGCAGCACGTAGATACGGAAAACACGAGACGATGCACGACAGCCTCGGGCATACTGGCCCAGGCGATATATCGCCTACAGGGGGCGATATATCGCCTCCTTCAGCATATTTTGAAACATTTTGAATTTGTTTTCCATTCAGCCATTCAACCTCTTGATAAGTCCAGTACCTTTTTGAATGAGTCTTCAGCTTCTGCTGAACGATTATTCAAATTATTTTCACCTAAAAAGCTATTATTTTTATTCAAGTAAAATTAAGATCCTTTCATTCCTAAACTCTATAAATATGACCTAGTACCCAGCCATTATTCACCTTTTACTCTAAGTTCAGAGGCTGCAAGTGCTAAGTGAGTGTGAGAGTGTAAACACCTGGGTTGGGGAATCATAAGCTTGATCATTATAAGCTTATCAAACACTTTGGGAAGTAAGGTTCTATAGTATTTCGGTTTGAGGTGTAGATTGGTCTTACAAGTCTTCAAGGTAACCCAAAACTCTAGTTCATTGGTTTTATGTTATTTTTCCTTCTCATAGTCTTCTACTCAGTCTTCTAACCTCATTCTTATTTTGGTTAGGAAATCTAAGAACTTGCACATAAGTTTTTGGTAAGTATGTTTCTCAAGGGTTTAGTCATTCCATTCCTTCCATTCTTTTCATTACTTTTTCTTCAATCTACTCACCTTGTTATATATGGTTTTAGGAGTGTTCCAAAAGTCCCAACGCTGTCCTCTTATCCCGGTAACTTTGGTAAGGAAAATATGATAGAATCTATATGCTATATGCTTATGTTATCTTATGTTTTATGTTATGATAAGTGTTATGATATGTATGTTGTAGGCTTGGGCATATGACCCATATGACTAACAAGACCCCAAATAGATTATGGGCATATGACCTGCTTAGCTAGTAGGACCCCACTAATCTCATGGGCATATGACTTGTTTAGTCTATGGGACCCCAAGTAATAATGGCCATTATAGTATGTGTATGTAATAAGTGTTATGTTATGTCTTTATGTTTCTTATGAAATTTATGTATATGAAGTATGTGTTAGATTTTTCTTGCTGGGCATTAGGCTCATTCCTTTTGTTTATATGTGTAGGAAAATAGCTATTAGTGGCGGTAGGGTTCGTGGATGCTTGGAGATTGTGTATCGATGGTGAATGGATTCAAGGAGTCGAGAGTTCGATTTCGAGGATGTAGTCTTTTATTTATGGGTTTATGTGTAATTTTTCCGCACTTTCTATGTAACTCCTTTATTTTAAATTATGTTTTGTTTTTAAGACAATGAGATCCCATATCCTTCTTGATATTTTTGTAAGAAACTCTTATTTTTACAAGTTACCTAATAAAATTATGGTATTTTCGTAATGTAAGCTTTATTAAGGATTTGTATGCATAGTTTCATTAATGGTCCAAAAGTCTAGAGTAGTTGGGTCATTACATCGGGCAGGCTTGGCCATTTTGGCCAGGCGGTCGATCGGCCCATGCTGGTAGCCATGTTTTGGGGTTGTTTCATTGGATTTTGATGGGTAACCTTGGGTGGTCATAATCTAAGGTTCCTAGGACATTATGGGGCATGTTTAGAGTGTATTTGGAGCTTAGTGAGACTTATAGAAAGTTATGGAAGATAATTACAACATAGCTACTAATTTTTATTCATTGACAAGAAGAGAAGCACCCTTAATCAATCTTTTCTGTGTTTAAATTGGTTACCAATATAACATGTCTTTCACATATTAACAAAATTAATAATTTATAAGAACTATTTAAGGCAGTTCAAAAGCAAGAAAATATTAAATAGCCAATTATGAAATTGACAGCCATTGATATCTTCAATAGGACCGGTTTTTAACTGAAGAACACATTAAACAATGAAGGAAATTATAAGAATTTAAAGTCAAATTACATTATATGGATATGACATCTAATTCTTCCATGTACCATTTGAAATAAAACAACATTGTTATCCTCAAAATTTGAAAACGATGACGTGGCAATAGAAGTGACAAATGACAAGGAATGACTGGGTAATCTGGCTTAGGAGTGACCTGGTAGACCAGTGAAGATTACCAGTCAAGTGTCATGACCTTGGCCGACCAGTCATGTGCTTGTCTGCCCAGTCAATGCCCTTGGCCGACCAGTCATGTCCTTGGCCGACCAAACATGTGCTTGTCCGCCTAGTCAGGTGCTTGTCCGACCAGTTATGTCCTTGTTCGACCAGTGAAGGTTTGGCCGACCAGTGAAGGTTTGGCCGACCAGTGAGGAATTTTGGCCCTTCAGTTCTCCTCCTGAGTGTGATATGGACCGACTAGAAAGAACAGTGCTACGCAAAGGATCCCAGTAACAGTTTCAACAAGAATCGGTCATACCTGTGCGAGAGTCTCTCAGATTATCCCACAAAAATAGTGTATTGTTGTATTTTGAATATTATTATTAATTGAATATAGTGAGAATAGCGAAATATCCCGATTATGGGGGACATCATTTGTACGACCCTTAGCCTATAAATACAAGGCCCATGGCATCATAAAGGGGTTCGATTCGAATTTTCTGAGAGAATATTTGTATCTGGAGAAATATTGTATTCATTTCATCTACACTAAAGAAACTCAGTTGACTCAGGTTCATCTGATCTTGAGTGTAGATCTATAATCATAACTCTAAGTGGACTAGGCTATTACCAACACATTGGGGCTGAGCCACTATAAAAATTGTCTGTGTCGTATATTTCTCTTGAAGGTTTTTTGTCGTTTTGACGTCTACACGTCGTTGGCCAAAAACGCGGTCAACAAACAATGTTCCCTACCTTTTTTATGAAAAATTAAATAATAAAATTCACTAATTTATGAACTTTACCCTCAACAATTAATATAACCAACCCGTAACATCAAGTTTTAACAAAACCTAAACTCATGTACATCTAACCTAAAAAACCATAAAACAAACTTACAATGAACTCCAACTGATGATGGTAATCATCCCTAAAAACTCACTGCTCATCTCAGACCCACTAACACTTTAATACGTCTATTCCAGATTTAAAAAACAAAATGATATTTCTTAATGAATATAGCTAATAACCAAACAACCAAAAATTTAGTAATTTCACTAATTGCTTATGCATGTACACTTTGCCAAAGATAGAGCGTGAGAGTAATCGATGCAATTATTAATAAAAATGCCTAACAAAAATTGGAAACTATAAGCAATTAATTAGGAAAAAACTCTTATATATTCAACTTTAAATGAATGAATAAGTTACAACACTATATATACAGAATTTACAATAGATAAAATAAGAACTAACTAACTAATATCCTAACAAATAGGACCTGACTAAACAGCCTATGAATCAACCTTTATACGACTAATTCTACACTCCCCTCAAGCTGGATGATATATATCATACATCCCAGGCTTGTCTATTAATCATTCAAACATAGGTTTAAAGAGAGCTTTTGTAAGAATATCTGCAGTCTGCTGTGAAGTAGGTATGTAAGAAACCTCAAGAATCCCTTCATCAATCTTTTCCTTTATAAAGTGGCGATCAATTTCAACATGCTTTGTCCTATCATGATGGACATGGTTGTGCGAAATTGAGATTGCAACCTTATTGTCACACCAAACAGTTATGGGACCTTGCTTTAGTATGTGTAGTTCTTCAAGAAGATGCTTTAGCCAAAGAGCTTCACATATACCAAGAGCAGTGGAACGGAGTTCAGCTTCAGCACTACTTCTTGCTACCACCGTCTGCTTCTTACTTTGCCAAGTAACCAAGTTTCCGAAAACATAAGAACAATACCCGGAAGTAGACTTTCGATCATTCGAACAACCTACCCAATCAGCATCAACAAATACTTCAATACTCCTTTTAGCATGTTTTCTGAACATTAATCCTCTACCAGGAGTCCCCTTTAGATACTTTAATATCTGGTTCGCAACATATAAGTGACATTGGTATGGTGAATGCATGAACTGACTAATACAACTCACATGAAATGCAATATTTGGCCCGGTGTGTGCAAGATAAATTAATCTCCCAACCAGCTGCTGAAACATACCTCGGTCAACAAGTGAATCCTTTGGATTTGCCTCTAGTTTGACATTCGGATCCATAGGGGTATCAACAGGTTTACCTCCCATTAATCCTGTATCCCCTAGCAAGTCTAGAATATGTTTTCGCTGTGAAACAAATATTCCATCTTGACTTCGAGCAACCTCCATTTCAAAAAAAAATCTTAGTTTCCCGAGATTCTTCATCTCAAAAGCTGTTGCAAGGTGCTTTTTGATCCTGTCTATTTCTTCAAGATTATCACCACTGATTATAATGTTGTCCACATAGACTATTAGTATAGCAATCTTGTCTTTAATTCTGTGATGAAACATAGTATGATCGGTGTGAGCTTGTTTGTAGCCTAATTGCAGAAATGTTATGGTAAACCTATCAAACCAAGCCTTAGGAGATTGCTTTAGACCATAGAGAGCCTTCTTTAGACGACAAAATGATCCTTCTTTATCCTTGTTAAACTCGGTGGCAGATCCATGTATACTTCTTCTATCAAATCGCCATTCAGAAAGGCATTCTTGACATCTAGTTGAAAAAGATGCCAATCTAAGTTGGTTGCAAGTGATAACAACACTCGGATAATATTGATTTTAGCCACAAGAGCAAAAGTCTCTTGGTAATCTATACCATAAGTTTGTGTATACCCCTTGGCCACTAGATGCGCTTTGTACCTTTCAACTGATCCATCATTCTTGTACTTAATTGTAAAGACCCATTTGCACCCAGTTGGATCTTTCCCTACTGGTCGGCTGACTATTTCCCATGTACCATTCTTTTCTAAGGCTTTGATCTCTTCACAGACCGCTGCATGCCACTGTTTGTGTTGAAATGTTTCTTCAATATTTTTCGGTATCTTTGTTTCTGAGAGATTAGTTACCAAAGCTTGCAAAGATCTAGATAAGTGAGAATAACCCAAAAAATCTGATATAGGATGTTATAGTACACAAATGAGTACCTTTACGCAGAGCGATTGGCATATCCAATTCAGTGTTATCATCATCTGAATTTAAGACAGATGATTGGTGTGCTGAAGGTGTCGCATTGGAGATACTTTCTGTAACGACCCAAAATCATTAATAAGGATTAAGGGCCTTGATTAGTGTGCAGGGAGGGCATAATTGGGATTAGAATGGAATTTTATTGATTTAAATGCGTAATTATATGATTAATATTGTGCATATGATAATTGATGATATTATATGATGATATGAAATATATGTATGTGATATATGTGAGAACCACATTATTATGTGGATAAATCTGCAGCCGGCGACTTAGGGCGATCCTAGGGCTAGATAGCGGGAAAAGTCACAACGGGGCATTATGATTGACTTTGGACAAGTCAGGGGTATTTTTGGTATCGGGTAGTGATTTAGACTATTGGGTTATGAAAATAAATAATTGGAGATATATTTGAGGTTAGAATGTTTAAGCGGGAATACTGGGGAATTTTACTATTTTTCCCTCGGGGATGTTTCCGGTACCCCTAGCTTTGGGATTAGTCTGATAACTTAAGGATAGACTTAAGGAATATGTTAGAAAACAGTAGACACAAGTTTATACCGACCTTTCTCTCCTTCTCTCTCTTAGCAAAGGAAAAACCCTGATTTTCAAGGGGAATTAACTGAAACTTGGGAGAATTGAAGGGCTGAACCAGAGGATTAGCTCAAGGAACTAATCAAGGGTTGAATTAGAGCCAAGTTATGCATTAATTTTCATTTCTGAGGTTAGAAATTCAAGAGAAATGGCTGAGTTTGTAGTGGTTGTGATTTTGATATTCAAGGTGGAGTTGAGACTTAAAACTCTGAAGATAGGCCAGGGGGTCCTTGGAGAAATGATTCTACAACTGAGGTAAGGTTAAATTCAAAGTTTGATGGTTGAATTTTAGAGTTTCCATGGCTGGTTTTGAGTTTTGGGTTTGAAATTTCAGAAATTGGGAAAGGGATTTTGGTGAGTGTTAGGCTGGATTCTTAGTTGAATTATGTTGTTTAAATCATTCTAAAGATGTTGATATTAATTGGTTTTGAGTTGGGAGCTTTGGGATGGCCTAAAGTGAGGTTAGAGGTTGAAAATGGTGGGTTTTTCTGGGTTCAAAGGGGTCGGGCAGCGGCATAGTTCTTGGTGAGCCGCGACCCTTGGAAGCTGAGATGTGCTGTGGAAAGGGGGCGGGTGCGGCATGGTCCATGTAGGGCCGCAACCCTTACCTGTTTTTGTGCCTTAGGAGGGCTCTGTTTGGGGCCATGCCGCGGCATGGATGGCCTATGTCGGGGCCCTTAAGGGATTTTGAGATTTTAGGCTTGGGAATTTAACCTAGGGTGCTCGGGATTGAATCTTTTACCATATTTGGTGAAGTTCAATGTTCCGGGGACTAGAACTTTGTCTAGAAGCTCATTTAAGATTGTTAATGGTACCATTTATCTTGGTTGTGACTAGGTGCTAAGCTAGGGCTCAGGGATCGGATCGCACTCAAGGAGCATCGCTTGTAACTAGTTTATTTGAAAGCCAAAGGTAAGAAAACTATACCCGGTTGAATAATTGAACAAACTAAGGGCTCCCTGATATATATGATTGAGAGAATGGTATTATGCCATGTAAATTGTAAACCAACGGCCTAAGCGTGCCACAGTTAACTTGCGCAAATGGCGCGACTCGGACACTGGTATCCGAGGACAGCTTATTATGCACTGAGCTCGGTAAGCGGGCCGGAGTCAGTGGGTTAAACAGAGGGTGCGGCCTAAGGTGTCAGCCCTAGTTATTGTGTAAATTGAATATTGTATTGGCTATAATTGTGAATTAGTGAGATTGTTGAATAATCTAAGTATAGATGAGGTTTGTTTGCACCTTGAAGGATGCTTACATGCTATGGATTGAATGATTGAACATGCTCATTAAAGCATTTAATTGTCACTATTGTATATGTTGTGTATGTTGTTTTCTTGCTGGGCCTCGGCTCACGGGTGCTGCGTGGTGCAAGTAAGGGCAAGGGCAAAGGCAAGATTGATCAACCCTGATTGGAGAGCTCTGCGGGGTGAATGTACATGTCAGGCCGCTCAGCCGCCATGGTTGAGGAGATTACAGGGACGAGAGGACCAGAGCCTTGTATTTTGCCTTAGTATGGCTTATGTTTACTCTTAACTGTTGAATTTTGTAAACTAGCTTTTAAACATTGTACTTTTGGGGATCCCTTCTGTAAATTGTTTATAATTTATAAGATGTATCTTTTGAGGCCAAAATGTCTTTTAGCCCTAGACCACTTTAACTAATGACCCGTTTTGATTAAATGACTTGATTAGCAAGTCTCACACCTTTATAACACACAGTGTAGCGGTCTTGGCTATCTAGGGCGTTACACTTTCTATGTGCTTTCTTCTGCTGTAAGTCAAAGGAAAATGATAAATTTGTGGTGCAACAGGTGTTGGCAATTGAGAACTTTCCTGATCAGAATTTCGAGATTCATGGGCAGGGGAAGAAACTAGTTCAACTCCCTGATTCGGCCAAACTTGCTGAATTTGTGGAATATTTGGATTCAAATAAGAAAAATCAAAGATATTTTGTGGAATTTGTGGGATATTATTTGAAATATTTGGATTAATTTGATTTGAATTCAAATTAGAAACATTTTCTGGAATATTATGATTATCTTGATTTTGTTCCTGATTTTGGGGCAATAAAGTCTCCCTCTGAGCCAAATTAGGAGGTGGATTTGAATTCCAAAAATATTCCCAATCATGTGGAGGTGAACTAGAGAGGATAAAAAATTCAGGAGATGTTTTCTGAATAGAAGAATTTGAATAAACAAACTGATGTTAAAAAAAGGTTACATCTCTTGAAATAAAATATTTTCTTTTTGAAGGAGAATAGCACCGGTAACCCTTTTGTGTAGAGGAATAACCAACAAAAACACATTTTTGACTTCTAGGATCTAATTTAGACCTAAGATGAGAATGAAGATAAACAAAGACACTGCAGCCAAAAATACGTAAAGGAAGATCAGAAAAATATGACTTTATGGAAAGCATTCATGTAGGGCAGAAATTGGAGTTTTAAATTTTAAAACCCTAGATATCAATCGATTTATTAAATATCATGCAGTTAAAATTGCATCCCCCAATAGTGTTTAGGCAAATTACTAGTAAAAAGTAATGCACGAGCAACTTCTAGTAGAAGCCGATTTTTCCTCTCAGAGACACCATTTTGTTGTGGTGTATCAACACAAGAACTTTGGTGAATGATACCTTTATTTGAACAAAAAAAAAATTTAGAGTGGAACTAAAATATTAAGTTCCATTATCAATTCGAAGAATTTGAATACGGGTGTCAAATTGAGTGAAAATCATGTTATAAAATTGCTCAAATATATGCACAACTTCAGATTTTTCACGTAAAAGAAATATCCAACAAACACGAGTATGATCATCAATAAATGTAATAAACCACCTTTTATTTGAAATGGAAGAAATTTTTGAAGGACCCCATAGGTCACTATGAACAAGAGAAAAATGTTTCGATGCATGATACAAATGAATTGAAAAAGGAAGTCTAGTGTGTTTAGCTAATTGACAGACTTCACACACAAAATTATCCGAGGAAAGAAATAATGAAGGAAACAAACGACGCATATAGGAGAAACTAGGATGGCCAAGGCGATGATGAAGCAATTTTATTTGGTGGTGACGCTGGGAAGATGCAAATTCATGGACAACATGATAACAGCGAACTATAGAAGGAGCACGTAGAAAGTAGTACAATCCAGCCACTTCAACAACACGCACAATCATTTTCCCCGAGTCTTGATCCTGGAAAACACATAATTTTTTTTGAGAAATTAGCCACACAATTAGAGTCTTGAGTGAATTTGCTAATGGAGAGAAAATTATATGACAACTTAGGAATGAATAGAACATTGTGTAATACGAAATGGGAATTAAAAATGATAGATCTGATTCCTATTATGGGAGATATAGATCCATTTGCCAAAGTAACTGTACGAGTACCAAGATATTGTTTATATGAAGAGAAAATATTACGATAACTCGACATATGCTTAGAAGCTTCTGAATCAATAATCCAAAACTCACCCAATGTATCGAACTCAGTCATAGTGGAAGAGGTAATACCATGAGCCATCAATGATTTAGAAGAGGAGAACAATTGGCTAATCTGGTCAAGTTGGGCTTGAGTGAAGGTCATGGAGGAGGAAGCAACTGCGTCAGATTTGTGGGACGCGACATTAGATCCATCTTTCCCGCTCATTCCAAAATAATTCAAATTTTCTCAACCAAAAAATTGCTTTAAATCTGATACCATATAAGCAATTAATTAGGAGAAAACTCTTATATATTCAACCTTAAATGAATGAATAATTTACAACACTATATATACAGAATTTACAATAGATAAAATAGGAACTAACTAACTAATATCCTAACAAATAGGACCTGACTAAACAACCTATGAATCAACCTTTATACGACTAATTCTACAGAAACACATATTGAAGAAAACTAAGTAACCTTCATTAACTATACACAACCAATATAAAATACTCATATAATGAACACATCACCAATAATTCTTTTCAATTAATTTCACAAAAAATTCACAAAAGCTTCAGCAACAATGTATAGTATATTAGTTTTAAAAATGCATTGCAAATCCAATGTAAACTTATGCAAAAATTTATAAAAGTAGGTTAAATTATAAAATCCACAAATTATATGTTAACCCAAATCATTACACTTAATTTTTTGTGCTTCCTAATTACTTCAACTAATCCCTATAATTTGAGTGATTTTCTGACTATCTCAATTGTGGCTTTGAAATACCAATTGTGGCTTAGAAATACATCACAAAATCTCACCAGATGGTGTAGTAGATTCATTGCATCAACATTTACACAACAATATCAAACGATCCATTTACGACATCAACTCCAACATCAGCCACCAAAAAAAAAAATCAGAACATACCACTATGCAATGAAGTCCAGACGCGCTTAAATCCACCCACTCGACAAACGACTACCAAATTTGCCCAAAACCAAAGCTCTTGAACGAAACCCACGACAGTCGAACAAGAACAAGAGTGTGCCCAAACTCCACAAACAATCAACCCCACCGACGAACAAGTTGTGACCTCGAAACCAAGCCGACGAATCACCACGTCCAAAGAAAGAAAATGGGGAAGGGGAGAGAGAGGGAGGGACAAGCATTCAACCAATGTGCACCCGAGATCCACCACAAACCTTTGAACCCAATCCTCAGATTTTACAAGAAAAATTTCCACTCCTTTCTTCCAATAAAATCAATTTACAGTCGGACTCCGACAGAAGGCATGTTATTTGGTTTAGGTGTTTTGAATTAAAAAAATAATGTAAACAAATTATAAGAGCTTTTCGACAGTCACTTAGTAAGGGTTATCAAGGGGTAATTGTGTATTTTAACACTTTCTAAAACAAGCACCTCAATCCCACCGTCCACTATATATCCAACGATTGACATTAGATGAAGAACTAAGTTCTTCAAATCCAACTCAGAGAATAAAGAATTCAACAAATAATAAATTCTAGCTAAAATAAGAGTATAGCCTTTTTTTTCACTAATTGAGCAGAAAGAGAAAGACAAATTAAAGCGAATAACTGAACACTTTATTTACTCACTAAGGGCTCCCTAAATTTTAGCTATTTTAGGAAGAAAAAAAAAGCTATTTAGGGAGAATAGTTTATTTTAGCTAGATGAGATGAGATAATATAATATGAATTCTATTTTTTTTTTGTGTATTGAAATTCCTTTCTTTACTATATTAAAAAATAAAATAAAATATTATATTTCTTTAATTATGTTAGGCGTAAATTTTGTTTTATTTTCTTTTTAAAAACAATAAGTATATCTAATGCAATACTATTTTATAGTATACTAGATAAAAGTAACGTGAAATATGCACGTTTGTTTAGTTTTATTTATAGAATTTATTAATTATTTTTATTAAATTTATATTAATATCATATAAATTTTAAATAAATATCCTATTTTAATTAAATAATTTATTTATTTTTGTTTAAGTTTATATTTGTTATAGTTTTTGAATTTGGGAGTGACAACAAGAGATTATATATTATATGTTTAATGTAATATTAAATATTATACGTGGATTTTAAATTTAAGTTTCTTGCTAATTTAAAAAAAAAAATTTGTTGCTAATTCATAGTAGATTATATTATATGTTTAATATGATATTATTCTAATAAGCGAGTTTAAGTTTAATTAAATTTTATTTAAGTTATAAAACATATAATTTTATTATTTTTAAATAATTATCATTGTAAAATATCTCAAAAATATCATATTTTAATTTGTTTAATTATTTATTATTTTTAAATAATTATCATTGTAAAATATCTAAAAAATATTCAATTTTAATTTGTTTAATTATTTATTATTTTTAAATAATTATCATTGTAAAATATCTCTAAAATATCATATTTTAATTTTTTATTTTATTTAAATTTAAGTATTTACAAACTACCGTTAAATATAAGAATATTCCGTTAAAATTAATATTAAAAAAATAAAAAAAACCGTTAAAACCAATAATTTTTGTTATCTACACACTTATTATACAGAAGAGATATAAAAGTTAGACGTGACCCTCTCAAATTTCTCAGTCACTCTATCTATTTTTTCATTTTTTTTCTATTTTTTTTATGCTTATTCTTTTTCTAATATCTATAATAATCCTTTCAAATAAAACCCAAATAGCATTGACAACTCTGTATACAAATAATAACAATAATAAAGAAAAACCACCAGCGAAAGTGTTGCCTGAGACTCACCAACGCTCACATAGGCAACTCCCACAGATCTCTACGCCGAAGCACTAGCCTAGCCACCGCAACCATTAAATCCGGGGAGACCAAAAAAAACTTTTTTACTCAAAAAAATAATTACAGATATAAACATGTCAAAATATTAATAATTAATACATGTATCAAAATGGCACCTGAAAATAGTAATTTTCAAGTAAAAAAAAAAAAAAGCTAAAGGCCAAAATTATGATATCAGATTAATAGGTGTGAGTAAGCCAAGTTTATGCTTTTTATTTACAAACACTACTCATCATCCATTGTTTTTGTTTTTGCCTCTTTGGCTTTGGTTTTGTCTTTCACAACATGGGCTGTTGACATGTGGAATCTTGGGGCAAGAGGTCTAGGACAGCCCGTTTTTCTATCATATGCTCTCACACAAAGTGACCCTACAAACACATGAACAATTATTTCAGAAAAAAAAAAGAAGAAGAAGAAGAAGAAAATTTGAAAAGAGGAAAAAAAAACTCACTTTAATGTATAATGTATCAAATGATACATGAAAATTTTAGGTTTTAATCAATGCAAATTCAGTAATTTAGAGTTAGGAACATGAAATTACATACCTCGCCAGAAACAGTGCTGAATTTCTTCTGTTGACAAGCCTATATTCACAAAGATTTTGTTAATAAAAAACTTTTCAAACTCATGCTTATGCATCCACTAATTATAGGTCAAATTAGACCTACATATCCATGGCCAACCCAGAAGAGAAAGAATTAACTTTTTATATATTTTTTTACATAAAAATTTAGCATGAGCCAAGTCTTGGTCCAGCCTATGATTTTATTATTATTACTTGTTTATTGACCAGCTCAGATAAGCTCCCCAAATTGCAACTCAATCACCTAATTCAAGATTATACATAATGAGGAGAGAAAAAAGAATCATAGTATGTAAATCTATTGAATAGGAATATAATCTTCTACAAGGTTGGTTTATCTATCCTAAGAAGCCAACTAAGGTAGCCTCAATTGATTAGGTGTCAAGGTGAGTGTGCATACCTTCCCATTGCACTTGGTTCTCTATAACAATCCTATTGGGTCCTACATGGATATAGTTTATGACTTCTCATGCAAATTTATAACTAATTGGTTTTTCGTGATAAGTTCTACAAGAGATTGGTACCTAATAAAGGACCTGTAATCCAGAGCAGGTTGCTTGCTCATAATTTTTTTTTCGGAAGGTTTGAAAATGGGCTGGCGTGTAGATCAAGTATGAAAGAGGTGAATTGTAACAATCTTATTGAGTCCCATGCACATAGACAATGAGACATGTTTTAAATTTTTTTAGCAAAAATCTAAAACTTACCTCTAAAAATTGCACTAGTTGAGGTACCAAAGTAAACCAATCGCCTACTTAAGTTCCATAACCATGACCTAGGAACATCAATTGGATGGTGACTAGATTCATGATCAGCAAATACCTACAAGAATAACAAAACAAAACATGTATTAAATACAGTAATAATTAATAATTTTTTACTAAAATATGTTCCACTCAAGAATGTTCGAAACTGAAGTAATGGTTGATAATGGTTTTACCTCATTTGTTTGAAAATATGTACCATTCAGCGGAAAGCTTCCTTTATTTGCCGTTCGACAAGGTATCTATTTTAATCATTGTTTCAAATGTTAATCCATGTACATTATATATGAAAAATTACACCAATAGTTAGGTGAGATTGTAGAGATTTACTCACCAAAATTGTTCCAGGAATCGTCTCCACATTTTCTTGCTGAGAATTAGTGCTTACAGATGGCTGAGACGAGTTTACAATTTCATCTAAAAAAGATTATAAACATTCACTCAATCATAACATCTTATTTCATTAATGTTTTCATGCCTTTCAATGGATCAAGATATCTGGATATATATAGGGGTCATGCATGGAGCTAGCATGTAATGATGGGAGCTTAAGCCCCCCTCAATTTTTAATTTTTTAAAAAATTTCTTTTCATTATATATATTTTTTTCATAAATTTAATAAAAATAACGTTAAATATTCCTAAAATATTAAAATTTTAGGAGTTAACATATTCATTAATTTTAGTATTGTTGTACCTGGTGTCCATATGGCAAGAAGGTATGGACTAGGATCATTGTAATCTCGCTTGTCTAGCTGCAAACTCGACAAAAAAGGTAGAAAGTGCAAGTTAAAAGACAGTAATACCAGAAGATTCCTTTCATGGAAGAAGAATGAATAATATACTTTACCCCTATTAAAAGAGGATGTGGATCTGGAAGTTCATAGCTACATTAAAAAAACAATGCAATAATTAGAATTTTAAACACTAGATTATACTAAGTATAGCACATATTTGCAATGTGGTTACTTACACTAGGTGCTTTGTTCTTAAACGGCTGATAGATTTCAATTTCGGAACAGGGTAGGTAGTAACTTCAGGTGGCAAAACAACTATAGCTCTTGATTCTTCATTGTCTTGACATATTATCTTCTTCATATCCATACAAAGTTCATCTTGGCTGATTCTGCTCATTCCATTACTGAGATTGAGTGTAGGAATATCATTGTCGTCTTCTTCGGTCTCACGAAAATAATCTTCAATATCAATTTCTTCTAATTGTGGACGCTCAGGCTCCGGTGATGAAGGCTCTTCAATGATAGGTTCACAAATTTGATCTGGTTTTGAATATTGCTTGTTTTCAAGAAGTAACGGTGGTGGTACTGAGTTTGTTGAGAGGCCGAGGCCATTGGCAGCCACTGTTGGAGATGCTGAGCTTTCTTTTTCTTTCTTTTCCGGCCTTGGCAGGGCATGCCTTGCACTGCAATCAAAGTAAGATTTTCATAAGTGTTTTTGTGTTTGTCAAAGTAAGATTTTCATAAGTGTTTTTGTGTTTGTCAAAGTAAGATTTTCATAAGTGTTTTTGTGTTTGTCAAAGTAAGATTTACACACACAAAAAAAAAGTGATACATACCTTGCATATGCACTAGCGAAGTGCCTACACTCCCCTCTCATTGGACAAGCATTGCAGTTTGGATTTCTCTTTGTGCAATAAACCTGCAAAAGATTACATGAATTAGTCATTTTCTTCTAAAATTTTTGGAGTCATTTTGATATTCAAACACACATTTAAACAAGAGTTTGATTTTCACCTTTCCAAAGGTTATCAGATGATAATGTAGTTGATATCTGTGTAAGAAAATTAATAATATCAAAATAAAAAAAATAGTAAAGGTTAAATAGAAAGCATCAATGTAAGGAAAATTTGATGGAAATTACAGTGTTTGTTGGTCCATGGTCTGTAGTCTTGGCCAGAGATACTTCTGAATCGAATCCATTATCGGAAACCTACATGAAAATAACCATAGATAATTCATTCTCTATGGAGATAAAGTTGTCTCTCTGCTCTAGTTTTATGCTATACTTACTGCTGCAAGAGATGTATCTGAAGCTCCTCAGGTAATGGCTCAAGAGGAACCCACCCTAGACGAACGGCTATTCGACCAACATTTGTATCCACCTTGTCAAAAGAAATAAATCACCAATTTCATGGATTTCTGTATTACTTATATATTAGTTCTTAGAAGACTATTTCTAGCGAAAAATGAGGCAATATACTCAGCTAGTCCTTACCGGGAAGGCTACATGCTGAAGTGCAAGAAGTCGTATGCACTCCACACTTTTTAAACCAAGTCCATGGAATTCTAAGAGGTATTGCCTGCAAGCATGAATGACTAAACTCAGAAAGTAGAATCACTGTTATGATTAACTGTACATTTTTAAGAACAATTTCATGCTTACTTTACTTTCTCAGGAGGAGCATGTCTTAGCCATTCTAAGTCAAGGCTCCCATGTAGTTTAAGAACTCGATTAAGAAGTTGCTGCAAAATATTACCACATAACAACTATGAAAAAACAATCACTCCACACAAAATGATATCTTATAGTTCTCACCAGAGTTTAGTATCAATATTCTGTACCTGAATTCGTAATGCGATGATATTATGCTGGCCGCGCTCTTTGATTGCGTCTGCAACCTCACTAGGATGCGCCAGCCTTACAGCATTCCAATCCACAGAATCCTTGTGATGACTATTTCTTGGTCCATCAACATGGTATTGTCTCTTCATTTGGTCCCAATTAGTTTCATTATGATCACCTTCCTTCTTTTCTCCCTCTATATTCTTACAATATCTTTTCGCCATTGCATCCCAATCAATGCCGTTTACTTTCTTCTTTTTCTTCTCTATGTTTTTCTCATCTGTAGGCAGCATGTAATCTTGTTCTTCTACTGTTTCATCAGCTAAGCTCCTAGGCTCATCGTTGGCGATATTTTTATCCGAAAGCTGCTGTGGACCTTCTAAAAATTTGACAGTTGTTGTATTCTCGCTACTACTTCCATATGAAGAGGAAAATTTTGCAACAAGTGACATGAAGGCAGAGCTGTAGAGAACAAAAGTAGATGATTATATAAAATTTTATGATATATGTGAATGTAAAAAATCTGCTCACTGTCAAAAAAATTACCTTGAAAGATTGTCTGAGACATTCTGAGTTAAGAAAACTCCAACCACAGAGTCCACCACTGAACCTTTCCACTCTGAGAATGTCCTATCACCTGCTCAGATTACAAATTCTGCTATAAGAGATCTTCCTTTTTTCATTTTTTTTCTAAAGAATCATCATACCATTAAGTAGGAGTAGTTGAGATATACCTAAAATTAAATGCATTCGAGAAATAAATGCACCAATCCGTTCTCGAAACACTCTTCTTTCATCCTCCCACATTTCCTCATTTTGTTCACCCATCTTACTAAAGTCTTTCAATTGCAGCTTCCAAGAATTGACTCCCTGAGAGTGTAATTCAAGCAAAAGTTGTTTTTTGCTTTTCTTGACAACAGAAAGTTCTCCCTGAAAAGGAACATGAGTTCCATTCTTAGTGTGAGGAACGAGCGCACTTTCCTTTTCGATTTTTTTCTCTGGAAGTCCTACATACGAGACTATTGCACCACTATGCTCATACTGAGGAACATTTGTACTTTGGTTTTCTGCCATAGATCCCTGATTAGAAACCACCATGCCATCCCACTTTTGAGCATAATTTTGTGCAAATTTGTATTGATTTAGGTGTGTGTTTCCCATATAGCAGCTATTTAGACTTGGCAAACTTTGGGAAATCAAGTTGCTTCTTCCTTCAAATGGACCTGTGTCTAATAATTTGAAGTAAAGTTTATAATACATTTTTTGTTTTATAGTAGAAACAAGGAATAGATTATAACAAAGATTCATACTTCTCAATTCAGTCAATTGTGTACTAATAAGAAAATCCTCAAACTCACTAATACTTCTTTCACTCATTCCATTGTCAAACTTCTCATTGAAAATGTTTGTATCTGTTGGAGTCCAACTATTGATGCCTTCCTCATTAATACCTACAAACAAGAATACCCTATTTAACTTCTTAAACTAATATGGTAAAGATTAGTAGGTTTTTGTTACCATCTAAAAACTCTAATTGCGGAAGAGGTGACATCTCAGCGATACTTTGTGTGTTAACTGCGTCATCATCTCCTGTAAATTATTGTCTTTAGCAACATAAACCAATTTTATTGAGGCAACTTCTCCTTGGAAATAGGAAAAAAAAGAACTTATGTCAAAGTAACCTCTTAAACTAGGAGTGAGTGAACTACTGCTATAATTCAGCAATGAAGTAACTTCACTTAGACTTGTCTGAAACTCTAAATCATCAAAGGAGGGAGCAATCACAGTTGGCTCTATAAACTTAAACTTCTTATATTCTGCCAAAGAAAAAGCACATGTTAAGGTTAAGATTTTTAAAAGAAAAACAAAAATCTTAATGCAAAAAACAAATCACCTCTCAACATGTTGTCTAGCTGGACTTCAACTAGATCCCCTTTACTTTCTTCTTTGTGAAAATCACAATTGACAAGTGAAGAAGGTTCCAATTCATTATTCTTAGTCTTTATCACTGTTCCTTCATGTTTAGCTTCCTGCCTCCAAAATCTCTTACTATACTGTCTTCTACGCTGCTTAGATCTCTTTCCTTTTGTAAAGAATAAAAAAAGTTCACCATTTAAAGCTTGTGTTTTTTCTAATGTGGTTGGAGGCATCCTCTTTGCCCTTGTGCCTCTTTTTCTCCTGCAAATGTTTTCCAGCCAGAATGGCTGTGTACTATTTTTGTAAACCTGTACAGCATTATAAGGAACTACTGCTAAACTCAAGCATTGATCTTCTGAGTTCTTCATTTTCTTGTCAAGGTCTAGACATTTTCTTCTTAACACACTATCATCATTTTTCTTTACTACTTCTTTTGGTGGAGTAATCGAGCTTTCGATGTTGTTCTTGCTCTTTGATTTTTCCAAGTCGTTCTTCATAGAACCGACTTGCTTGGGCAGTGTACTCTTCTTGTAAACCTGTACAGAATTGTTGGCAACTTGAGTACTAGTCTCAATTTCTACAAGTGTTACATTCAAGCATTGATCTTCTGATTGCTTCTCTTCCTTGTCAAAGTCTAGACATTTTGTTGGAGTAATCGAGTTTTTGATATTTTTCTTGTTCTTTGATTTTCCTGAGACGTTCTTCTTAGCTCGGACGCGCTTTGGTGTTATAGGTTTCGGTGTAAGTGGTTTCAAGGAAGTACTCTTTGAAGGTGTACGCTTTGGCTTGCCAGTACCAACCACTTTTGGCCTATGCATCTTCTTTTTTGGTTTCTTACGGGGTGTTTTATCCAAATTTGAGCCATTTTCTTTTCTTTTTTTTGAGTTACTACCACTGACCAAATTATTATTGGTACTGATGTGGTTTTCCTTGCACAACTTAGTGCTTTCTTCATTCTCTGTGAAAGATATCACTTTGGTCTCTACCTTCTTCATCTCTTGACTCTGCTTATGATCTGCATCAAAAGAAGTAAAACAAACTGTATTAACTGTCACTTTTTCTTTACCACATTAGGCCATGTTAGCTAAAAACCACATTAACTGTTACTATTGATAATGATTTAAATACACAGCAGCAAAGTACACACATGTATATCATTGGGGTCCAAATTTTGTCCTTCAAATTGATTATCTAAAAAAATATAAATAAATTAATAAAAAAAAGTATATACAACTGGTTTAAGAGTAGTTCATTAAGAGACAAAATCTAAAGCCTATTTATTTATTATTGTGTTGATCATGAGGTGACATCTTTATCTTTCTGTTCTTGTATTGAAATGATTATTTTAAATTATGGTACACAGTAGTCAACCAGTCATAAGATGCCACCTGGAGACATTGGGTTGGCATATAGCTCTGGCGTCAAACCAATGGCCACAATTGGGAAACTAGACAAGTCTGAACATTAAAGTAATATATTAAAAAAATGTTTCCAAAATAAGAAAAGAAATACTTAAGGAAAAAAGAATAGAGTAGAATTTTGGAACCTTGGACCAGTTGAGGAGGAGCAGAAAAGAGTGGAGTTTCAGTCTTCTCCAATGGTGTTTGGCATGTAGATTCTTCTTCTCCATTGGCATTGTTGAATTCTCCATCTGCTTCCCACAAAGGCTCATTCAAGTCTGGTAATAACACAATTTTCTTCTTCTCTGAAGGACTGATTTGAACCAAAACACCAACCATGGCCAATTGCTCACTCTTGTTCTTCTTCTTCCTTTTTCTGACATATGTTTTTGGTGGGATGCTGGGCTTTGATGGGGTGTTTACAATTTCCATTATCAGGGTTCAAGCACTGAATATATTTCAAAAGAAGTAAATAAAAATCTGAAATTAATTGAAACTCATTGCATGCAATCAAAGAGTGATTACATGCACTGAAAACAGAGGACTACTTTAGATGAAAAAGGCTTGAAATTTATTGAAAAAAAAACAAATGCATTTACACAAACACTTAGACATCTAAAAAGAGAAATTAGAGAATTAAAAGGTAGAAAACGGTAAACCTGGTGATCGGTCAGAGAAGGAGAAGAAGACTAAGATATTTTGGGTTTATTCAATTTAAAACTTTGTTGTGAAAGAGAATAATAAATGAATATATATATATATATATAGGTGATATATGCGCTACGGTTTTTTTTTTTTAAAATCTGACACATTCATTAATTTTTTTACATATATATATAAAAGTTGTTACAGTTTATTTTATTTTATTTTATTTTTTTTAATCCGATACATTCATTAATTTTTTGTATAAAGCTGTGATAGTTTATTTTATATATATATATATAATTTTTGTTTTTTTTAAAAAAATTTGAGGTGCCGTGGGTGTTTGTGCAACTTTTTTTTTTTAATGTTTAATTTTTTTTTTACAAAAAAAATAATAATACATTTTCTAATTATTTATAACACATAAAATTAGAAATTTTTATTTTGGTTGCTTAATTTTAGCAAAAATATATGTTGATGCTAAAAATTTATATATTTTTTAATATAATGTGTAAATTATGTAGAGTTTTATTACCTAAAGTTAATATTATTTTTTTATTTTTTTTGGTGGTGAGTTATAGTAGTTACTTTTTTTTTTTTTTGCTCAAGTTTATAATATAATCTTTTATCATATTATTAAGAAATGACAAATTAATTTTGTAATTAGGTGATATTTTAGCATATATTTTTATAATTTCAATCTCTACATAATTAAGTCATGTTCTTAATTCATTATTTTTTAGGATGATATTTACATGGAAATAATATATATACACACCCCACTTATTAAAAATAAATTAATTTAGCTTTTTTATAATAGATTGTTAACACTCTTTTTCATTTTTTTTTTATACTTTTTAATTTCTTTTTTTTATGTATTTTCAACCATTTCATTTTATCTTATTTAAGTTCATTTTTTCTTTTTATGTTTGTGTGTAAATATTTAAAATATATATTACTTATTTATCTTTTCTACAATATGAAAATAAAAGAAATATATAGAAAAAAAAAGAGCATAATTTAAAAAATATATAATTTACTAAAAAAATTAAGGTATCTTAATAAAGTTTTGGAGCGTTACATAATGCCCCATTTTAAAAAAAAAATTATAATCATGCCTTTTGTTATAAAGAGTGGAAAAAAATAATAGAAAAAAAAACCTAACAACAGAATGCAACATTTAAGAGTATTGGGTTACAAACGAGAAGAAAATAAAAGTTTTGGAACCAATTTACCAAAAAAAAAAAGTTTGGGAATCAACTTGCCAAAACATGTATAGTTTAAAGACCTTTAACACAAATAGTTTAAAGTTTGTCTTATTTTCAACCATTTCATTTTTTCTATGAAAAACTTGAACATAGAGCGCTTAATTTTTGTTAGAGAACAAAAAGTAAATTCTATAATTAAATTTATATGACAATGTTCATTAGAGAGTCGATGAAACTAATTGATAAAGACATAATTAGAGAGGTTAACGGACATTAAGCCTAGCTTTAATTATGAGCAACTAGCAGATGGTCATAACTCATGCAATGACTAAATCAATTGACGACTTTATAGTTATAGCTTCTAATAATATAAGACTGTAGTTTTGAGAGTTCAACTATGAATTTCTAGTGGAATAAATCATACTTAAGGAATTAATTAATGGAACTAAGAGTTAGTGAAATTAATTAAATTATTGGAGCTTAGATTTACGGGTCCATACTGTCCCCTAAATTATTGAAGTTTTGATACCTACATCTATCAAGCTAGTACGGGGACAGTATAGACCCGTAAATCTAAGCTCCAATAATTTAGGGGATGATAACTCTACAAAATAGAGTTATTTTACCACATTTTTATCCTAATTGTTGCTTAGTCTTTGAATTTTTAAGTAATTTATTAAGTTTTTAAGTAATTTTGCATTTATTAGTCTTATTGTAATTTTCTAGATTTTTTATATATTCTTATAGATATTTTATAGTTTTATGTTGTAATTTAATTATTTGAGATTAGTGATGTTAGTTTGAATGCTAAAAATATGATTTTATTGAAATTAAATGTTATGTAAATTAAATTTTAATTAATATTTTCATGGAAATTATATGGTATATTTTATTAGTAAAAATATTTAATTTTAATTTAGTTTATGATTATTTTGTATGAAACAATATTGCTTTTTTGTGCTTAAAGAGAAGAAAGGAAAAGGCAGCTGAAAAAAAAAGAAAAAAAAATGACATGAGCTGCCTCTTGCTTCACCAACCATCTCCCAGCTTGCCAAACAGCCACGTGGGCCCTCCTCCAAGCCTCCAGCAGCACCCCACGGGTCTGCCCCAATAGCCAAACCACTCGGCCCAGCCCAGACAGGCTCGCCTGGCCCTCTCAGCCTTCCTCAGCCCGTGGGCCTGCTGCCTCCAAACCGGCCCAATTCGGCCCAACTTCACCGAACACAGCTGTCCTAGCCACCTATGCATGCTTCCAATATTTTGAGCCCAACAAAAGCACATTTGTCCATTTGTCCTCTTTGCCCCAAAATACCACATTTTTATCCCCATTTTCTTATATTTTTCACCATAACATCATCATTACACCCTATAATTTACTCTTCTTTGCCATATTGTTCTTCATTTTAAATTTAATTAAATAAAATTGATTATTTTAATACACTTTTTTTTTTGCTATAAATAAGAGATTTTGAGTGATAATTTTAAGGGAGGTTACACTACACAAAGTTTCTACATTTTCAAACCTCTCTATTCTCTTCATTTTCTTTTTCTTTTTGATTACTTTTCTATGTATTTTTAGAGGAACAATTTGGGGGTTTTCCTACAAATTTTCCTAAGTTATGTTTGTAATTTCTATTATAGTTATGAGTTTCTAATCTTTTTAAGATTGTTATCCAAAAAACTGGCATAGATGACGTGGCAAGTGATTCAGGACACGTGGCTGACACTTGGAGGAACTCTGCTAGGATATCGACCAGAAGGCACATTATGGGCAGTAGGCGGCTTAGTCTTACCTGCGACCAGTCTGGTCGATGGTTCTGCATGCAACGTGATGTTTCCATAAAGATCTTTGCAAATCCCGAAATTGACTCCCACAATCTCCTGAATATCCGATTATTTAGGAGAGAATATCTGTAACAAATTTGTGTAATCCCCCTTGAGCCTATAAATTGAGAAAGATAGCTCAAGGAAGGAACTTTTGGCTTTTTCGAATTATTGGTGACTAGAGTAATTCTATCTGAGATATTGTATTGTTCTTTAGAGGTCAGTGAAACTCATTGAACCCTAGTTCTTTGATCACTCCTTTGACTCTCATATCAATAACAATCTAAGTGGACGTAGGTTATTACCAGACTCTGGGGCCGAACCACTATAAAATATCGTGTTCTTATTATTTTCGCTATTACGTTCATTTCAACGCATTCACCTACATCAAGCGTATTTTGACTCCGTGTCAGTTGACAAAAATCAGGGTCAACATTCTGGTGCTTTCATTGAGAGCTTGATATATCACCGTTGAGAAAACCAATGGCAAAAACTACAAGGAAAACTGGACAGGCAGCCCCCGCTGCACCATCAAACCCGCCTCCTCCTCCTCCTGCAATCGTGGCTGAGGATGAGCCACATTTGGACTTTGAGGAAGAGGAAATGGATGACGCGACGCTAAAGAGTACTCTGGGGGCGTTGCATGAAGAGCTGGCCAATCTGAGGGCCAGTCAGGAAAGTGCTGCCGAAATCATGGCGCGACAGTAGCAAGAGATTGAACGGCAGCGCGCGGAATTAAGTGAAAGGCAGGCGGAGATGGACCGTCGCCAAAGCGAAGCCATGGAAGCCCTCGAGGTAGCCTTGCAATTGGCTAGGAATCAGGCCGCGCTTGTCTCGCAGCCTGGTCAACCTGCGAATGGGCCACCCCACAGGGGTCCCAATCCTAGCCCACCTATCCAACCCTCGAGCCCGCAAAGGCCCGAGCAGCCTCAGGTCCCTCATGACGATGTCCCGCAGGACCCTGAGGTACAACCTCCATCCCAAGCTGGTCGCGGCAATTCCCCGCATCAGAGGCAGAATAGGACCGAGCATCGGCCTCGTAGTCCTAGACGCCATAAGGGCGACGAGCCAAACCTCCCGAACAGAGGTCAGAATCCTCCTGGAAACAGGAGGAACTCAGAGTTAGGCTCTGCGGTCTGGGGTCCCCCACGGCATGATAATGCACGGGTACCTAACGACCAACGCAGGCCACCCTCTAACGTTCGGGACGTTTCAGCCCGGGACGGAAATCGAGGGAACAGTCGATCCCACCATAGCTAATCAAGATTCAAAGATGGCCATGGGTATAATGAAACCGACTTAGGCAAAGGAAATGCCGGTCGGAGGAATGATGAAAGAGGTGGAAACAGGAATCAACCACCTCAGGATGACCAACTCGGCAGACGAGACGCTGGGGGGCAATCCGGACAGAATAACGTCTTCAACCGGCTCGGAGCTATCGAACAGCGGAGAAGAGACGAGGACTTAAGAGATGTGCTCAACGATCGCAGGGAGCGGCATGGCGAGAACATCCCCCCAACAACAGAGGCCACAACAATTCCTATCGCTGTGCAAGCCCAGATAGATGCCCTCAACAAGGCGGTGCAATAGCTGGTCGGGGGAAGAACATCTCATATCGACCACGACAGGAGGAAAGGCACTCCTTTCGTCTATAGGGTAGCGATGGCAGAAACTCCTAGCAAGTTTAAAATGCCTACAATTCCAAACTTTGATGGGTACTGTGACCCGGTATCTCACGTCAATAAGTTTGAGATACAAATGGACATTCAGAAAGTGTCCGAAGATGCTCGGTGCAGGATCTTCCCTTCAACGCTTTCTGATGCCGCACAGGAGTGGTTTTTTAAGTTCCCCCATGCAAGTATAGTTTCCTGGGAGATGTTTGTAAGGGAGTTTTATGGACAGTTCTACGCGGGTCGTGTGCATCCGACCGAGGCGAACTAGCTGGTTGAAATTCGCCAGCAGGATGGGGAATCACTAAAAGACTACATCCAGCGCTTTATACGAGCAGCGGCTGGAGCGAAAACAGTGGGGGACGAAGGAAAAATGATGGCCATAACTGCAGGGGTTAAGCGTTGCTCCCCCCTCTGGAAGAGCCTCCGCAAAGATGGGGTTAGAACTACCTAGGAATTCTTGGATCGGGCTGATCGTTACATCAAGCTCGAAGATGCCATAGCCGACGATGGAAAACCTTCAGGCAAGGATAAGAAGGCTGCCGAGCCCGCCAAAGCCGCCAATGGGTCCAAACCTAACGGCAACGGCAACGGGCACAGCAACGGCAATGGCAAGAATGGTGGAAAACGGCCACACAATGAGCCTTCCACCTCCGACAATAAACGAGCCAAGGGTAACTGTTATGAACCTCAGTTCACTAACTACACCGCCCTTGTTGAGTCACGGGGAGAGGTTTATCAGGCCACGAGTTCCAGTGTGCCTTATAAGAAGCCTGCCCCCATTCGAAAGGATATTTCGAAAAGAGACACTACCAAGTTCTGTTGTTATCATAACGACTACGGACATGACACCAATGAATGCAACCAGTTGAAAGACGAAATCGAGTTCCTTATTAGACAAAGACACTTGAGAAGATACGTACGGGCCTCGGGAAATTCCCAACGAGAAGCTCCAGGTGGCAACGAGTAAGCGCCCTCACGCCAGCGCTCGCCACCTTTGCAGCCTGCCCCTGTGACTGGCACACTATTAACCATTTGTGGAGGCCCGCACCTCGCGGGGAATAGCGGAAAGGCCAGGGAATGATACGCTCGGACCCTGCGCCACGACCAGGACATCGAGATGATGACTGTGGAGGACCGCGCACCAAAAAAGGCTCGGTCAGAAGAGGGCGAGATAACCTTCTCTGATAGCGATGCCTAACATGTCCAGTTCCCACATTCCGATCCGCTGGTCGTGGATATCCAAATGGCCAACATGATGGTGAAGAGAGTGCTGGTCGATACAGGAAGTTCGGTGAATATCCTGTATAAGTCTTCGCTGGAACGCATGAAATTGTCCGTTAAGGACCTGGAGCCTTGCAACCAAACAATATAAGACTTCTCTGGTGAGGGACTCGCCCCCGCCGAATCAATCAGACTACCAGTGATGACAGGTACAGCGCCTGCTACCAGGACATTACTCGCTGCTTTCGTGGTAGTCGATTGTCCTTCGGCGTACAATGTCGTCATTGGGAGACCTATACTGGTTAATCTATGGGCCGTCATCTCTATGTGGCACTTAGCCATGAAGTTCCTGACAGACGCAGGGGTAGGACGCGTGTTGGGGAACCAGAGGGAAGCCAGAGAGTGCTACAACGCCTCAGTCACGAAGGCGAAAAAGGGAACATCAAAGAGCACTACCTCAGATAGGTTGCAAATGGAAATTGATACACAAGCCCAATCCGGTGATGAGGTCACCAAATAGGGTGTTGCCCAAAGTGAGGATAGAGATCTAGATCCTTGCTTTGGGGATTTTGAAGAGAACGTTGGATCTGTCGAGGACCTGGAAGAGGTCCAACTCGACGAAAAAGACCTGACCAGAGTCGTGAAGGTCGGGAAAAACCTAAAGCCAACCACGAAGCATACATTGGTGGAATTTTTGCGGAGGAACCAGGAAGTCTTTGCCTGGTCGCACAAAGACATGGCTGGGATAGACCCTGCGGTTATCAGCCATGTCCTAAACATAGACAAGACTTTTCCACCCGTACAACAAAAAAGAAGGCTGCTCGATAAGGGTCGGTCGAGAGCCTTAAAAGAAGAAGTTAAAAAATTAAAGGAGAATGGGTTCATCAGGGTGGCATTTAATCCATCATGGGTCTCCAATCCAGTGCTGGTTCCCAAGCCTAAAGACAAATGGCGAACCTGTGTGGATTTTACAGACCTCAATAAAGCCTGCCCAAAAGATTGCTTCCCACTCCCAAGGATCGACCAGCTGGTCGATGCTACTGCAGGACACGAGTTCCTCTCGTTCATGGATGCATATTTGGGCTACAATCAGATTAGCATGCATCCCCCTGACGAGGATGACACCAGCTTTCGGACCGATACAGGCTTATACTGTTATAAAGTAATGCCTTTCGGACTGAAAAACGCAGGTGCGACTTACCAGCAGCTAGTCAACCACATGTTTAAAGAGCTGATCGGAGTAAACATGGAGGTGTACGTGGACGACATGCTGGTAAAGTCTAAAAGGGCAGAAGGACATGTGAAGGATTTACAAGAATGTTTTGACGTATTGAACAAGTACCAGATGAAACTAAATCCTCTCAAATGTTCCTTCGGAGTTGGATCAGGAAGTTTTTGGGGTTCATTGTAAATTCAAGAGGAATCGAGGCCAACCCCGATAAAATAAAAGCCCTGATCGACATGAAATCGCCAGAGAGAATCAAAGATGTGCAAAGTCTAACTGGGAGAATCGCAGCCCTGAGTAGATTTATATCGAAGTCAACGGACAAATGTATCCCTTTTTTCAATCTACTTAGGGGCAATAAGAAGTTTGAATGGACAGGAGATTGCGAGCAAGCTTTTCAGGCCTTGAAGACTCACATGGCACAGCCTCCCATTTTATCCAAGCCGATCGAGGGGGAAACTTTGTTCATTTACCTGGCGATCACAGAAGTTGCTGCTAGTGCGGTACTAGTACGCGAGGAAGAAGGAGTACAAAAAGCGGTCTACTATGTTAGCAAGAGGCTGATTGGGGCAGAACTGAGATATCCGCCCATTGAAAGGTTAGCATATTGCTTAATCCTGGCCTCCAGGAAGCTACGTCCTTACTTTCAGGCCCATCCTATCACAGTGCTAACCGACCAGCCTCTTTGGCAAGTCCTCCAAAAGCCAGAGGCGGCTGGGCGCTTATTAAAATGGGCAGTCGAACTAGGGCAGTTCGATATCACATATTCACTGCGAGCAGCAGTAAAAGGACAAGTCTTGGCTGATCTTATTGCAGAGTTCACCGAACTCCCAGATAGCGAACATTGCAAATAGCCTAGTGCGCCTGAGCCTCAAGAGAAAGCTCCTTCGTGGAAGTTATTCACGGATGGGTCGTCCAATGAATCCCACGCAGGAGCGGGAGTGATATTGATAACGCTGGAAGGGCATCGATTTCACTGCGCCATTAGGTTCGACTTCACCGCGTCAAATAATGAAGCCGAATACGAAGCCCTCCTTGATGGACTGAGAATGGCCAAAGACATGGGCATAAAGACGCTTGATATTTACAGCGATTCACAGCTGGTGGTGAATCAAGTTCTAGGGGAATATCAAGCGCGGGGTTTAAAAATGGTGGCCTACTTGGATAAAACTAAAGACCTGCTAGCCCAGTTCACGAAATATACCCTCCAGCAAATACCGCGGGATCAGAATTCAAACGCAGACGTCTTAGCCAAACTCACAAGCACGAAAGATGCTGACACTTTAAACATTGTGCCAGTAGAAAGATTGAGTGAGCCGAGCATACAAGCGGTTGAAGCCAGTATGGAAATTCGAATGGAGGATACATGGATGGCACCTTACTTGGAGTATCTGACAAACGGTGTGCTACCAACAGATAGAAACCAAGCCAGAACCCTACAAAGGCAGGCCGCTAGGTACATACTGGTCGATGGTGTTATGTACCAGAGAGGGTATTCAATGCCACTACTCAGATGCGTTACACCAGGAAAGGCTAAGGAACTAATGAAAGAGGTGCATGAAGGCTTCTGTGGAGATCACGCTGGGGGGCAGAGTTTGGCAAAGAAAATTCTAAGACAAGGCTACTTCTGGCCCACTATGAAAGAAGATTCGATGGAGTTTGTACGAAGATGCGATAAATGTCAAAGGTTCTCCAACATTCCATGAGCAGCTCCAAACGAGTTGAAACAGATGTAGAGTCCATGGCCTTTTGCGGTATGGGGGATAGACTTGATTGGATCCCTGCCCACAGGAAAAGGTGGAGTGAAGTACGCAGTTGTGGCAGTTGATTACTTCACCAAATAGGCTGAAACTGAACCACTCGCTACCATAACGACCAAGAAAATCCTTGATTTTGTCATCAAGAACATTGTATGCCGGTATGGTTTGCCCCGAAAGATAGTTTCAGACAACGGAACTCAATTTGACAGCGACTTATTCACCAACTTCTGCGAAAGGCACGAAGTTATTAAAAGTTTTTCTTCGGTTGCGCATCCCCAAGCAAACAAGCAGGTCGAGGTCGTAAACAAAACCCTTAAGGACACCCTGAAGAAGAGGCTTGAAGACGCTAAAGGAGCATGGTCAGAGCAGCTGCCTGAAGTCCTCTGGTCGTATAGAACGTCTCATCGAACAGCGACGGGTCATACCCCATTTTCCTTAGCCTACATATATGAGGCTATGTTACCTGTCGAGATAGATCCCCCCTCACATCGACGCATAACATACGACCAGGACCAGAATAGCCACCTGATGATGGAGTCCCTAGACTCAATTGATGAGCTACGAGAAAAAGCCCAACTCCGAGTTGCTGCATACTAGCAAAAGGTCGCCCGGTACTTTAACTCAAAAGTAAAAGAAAGAAAATTCAACGTCGGAGACTTGGTGCTACGACGAGTTTTCTTGAATACCCGCGACCCCACTGCTGGAGTATTTGGACCTAATTGGGAAGGACCTTACCAGATTGAAGAAGTCCTTCATCCGGGCACCTACAAACTTGCACGCCTAAACGGAGATCTCGTTCCACGTTATTGGAATGGAGAACACCTGCGCAAGTATTATCAATGAACAGTCCTTTTTAAAGGACTGGCTTGTATTAAATTTTACTTTTTACAAGTTTCGCAAAAAGGGTTAGCCACGTTGTATGGCTAATCGCTTATATATGTAAGATCCTTTTTTTAGGATCACTCGTAAAGACATGTTTAGTCCATTTTTAATACGAGATTATAAGGGGCTGTGCGCAGCCAGTCATTCTTGCCAACCTTTGTAAATTTATTTTTACAAGTATTTGTTCATTACGTGTATTGTTTTGCTGTATTACAAGTATTACGTTTCCTACCGAGCAGAAATGTTCGAACAGGTCGTGGTCAAGGCAAGTGACCCAGGACCTAAAGCTCCTCGATCACTTGGGGGGCATATAAGGCACATCGATAGCAAAGCGTACCATGAGGTATGTAAACACATGAAAAAAAAAAAGTGAAAGCATGCTAGGGGTACTTAGAGTATTTTTCAAAATTCATATTTTGTTAAATCAAACCAAAGTACTATGCTAAGTTCGGTCATACGGACAAATGTTATAGTAAATGAAAATATTATAACATTATAATGCAATCTTTTACACCGCAAGCATCACTGCTTGGATGTAACTGTTCAAATAAAAGGAAAGTTTGCTGCCCATGCAGCAAATCCAAAAAAGATAGTCTTTACATCACGACCCGTGGGTCGTGTAATTAAAGAAAAATAAAAAGAAAATAAGTTTAAGGAGCAGCAGGAGCAGGAGGGTCTTGCTCAGCAGTCTGGTTGGCCTCATCTTCAACAACTCCTCCTTCCTCTGTGCCAGCGGCTGGCTGGATGCTTGGGGAAGCAGGGATCCTTGCTCTTTCCTCTTCTTCGGCCAATCGAGCAGTGCAGCGGGCCAGTTCAGCATTCCTGATATCCTCTGAAAGGTAGTCGAAGTTGGCGCCCTGGTTGTGTTTCCAGAAGTTATAGAAGCACCGAAGCGTTGCATTCTTATACCTTTCCAGATTCTTGGAGTTGTCAAGCTTTAGCTGCTCTATTTGGCCCTCAAGATCAGCCACGGTCTTGTCCTTGGAAAGATTCTCCTCTTTGAGTCTCTTGCATTCACGATATTGGACTCGGCTGGCCTCCTGGTACTCCTCCCTCTGCTTCCTCAAAGCTGCCTTTGAAGCTTCGACCTCCGCCAGCTTTGCCACTACAGCGTCCTTCTGCTGGGTGACCACCTCCAAATCTCCGGCATGCCTGGCTTCTGTAGCCTGAAGCTCCTCCGCAGCTTTCGCCTGGTACCTCTCGATGGCCTTTGCCCGAACCTGGTCGATGGTAGCCTAGGCACGGGTACGAGCAGCAGTTGCGGTCAGCAAGGCCTGTAGACAAAGGATATAGTCAGAGTCTGTTGTAAAGAATAAAAGACTAAGGCCAAAGAGATAAGAAACACTTACGTTGGCCATTTCGTTTAGGGCCCTGTTCAGAATTTGGTCGACCCCGATTTTTTCTGCCTTGGCCATCGCATCCTTACAATGATCGTACTTCACGATGTGTGCAAGGCGGTCTATTGCTGCTCGCAAGGCACGGTTTGAGAGTTTGGCCCTAAGAGCTTCGTCCCACTGGGTTTGTTCTTTGGTGGCGGCAGGAGGAGGGTTCGTCGTAGCAGGTGGGGTTTCCTTCTTGACAGGAGCTGAAGGCTGGGCAGACGTTTGCCCAGTTGGCGCATCCTTGGGAGGATCTTCTGTTTGACTCTTCTTGGCAGGAGGTCCTTGGCTTGATTCGTCGTTGTGCCTCCTGGACGTCTTTCGTCGAACTAGAGGAACTTCTTCTTCCTCCTCGGCCTGATATAAATCGAAGACGTTGGGAGTGGCCATGTCTGCACACAAGTAAACATATGCAAATGATAAGATAAAGGCAGATAAAGACTCTTTATAAAACATAAAAGAGGTCACAAAGTTTAATACCCGAGCTACAACTACTGGTCGCTATACTATTGACTCTATTAGTCACACACTCACTATCTGGCACGAAGAAGTCTGGCCCTAGATTTGGAGTATACGTAAAGTTGCCCTCCCCATCAAACAAGTGACAGGGAATTGGCAAGCTATTTAAAAGCGAAATAAATGTATCGTTTTCATCGGAGGATTCCCCCAAGTCCACAATGGATTCTGTTGCCTTTTGTTTCCCCTTGCCTTGGGGTGCAGAAGGCCTTTCTGCGGAAGGATTGCCAGTGGGTTCCCTGATTGTAACCCCCGTCGGCCTCCTTCGCGGAGGGTATGCGGGAGGTTGCTGCTCGGGAACCCCCTCGGCAGTGGCATCGGCTACCACGGGTCCTCTTGTTTCATGGCGAGGAGCTAGGAGGCCAGACAACCTCAAATTTTCATTAGTAACCAGGGACTTGACGCTTTTTTCTGCGTCTGTCATCCTGGCCAACGCGGTGGACCTCAACACCATGTCTGGTGTTGGGGTTGGACGTAACCATGGGCCTGAAAGACAAAGTATACTTTAAGAAAAATGAAAGGAAATTCGCTGATGGAAAGTATCGATCAGTAAAAACAACATTTACCTCCTCGGGCGAAGGCCAGGTTGTTTCTGGTCATGTCCGGAGTAAGGAAGTACTCCCTGCTGTACTGCCCCACGTTGGATATGTGTGTGGTGTCACTCAGGAACGTCCGGTTTGTCTCCTGGTGACAAAGGTGGAAGAAGCCCGTCCCATACTGTTGAGGGTTAGACTTGAGGTCGAAGAGATAGTTGACCTCATGGGGGGTAGGTTCTGGCCATTTTTTAAGTTTATACAGGATATAGAGTGCGGCTAGAATTCTATATCCATTCGGAGTAATTTGGAAGGGGGCGACACCAAAATAGTTGGCCACCCCCTGATAAAAAGGATGTAGAGGGAGGGTAGCCCCCACCTTTATATGATACCTAGACCAAGCACTATAAACACCTCCGGGAAGGTTAGCCCTTTGGTCTGCAGCATGAATCTTGAGATTGACCCCTGTGAGAGGATACTTCCTAAGGTAGTTGGCAAGCATCCGAGGAGTGACTTGGCTGGTCGGGGAGAGATACCACTCGACATCAGGCAAATTCTGATGACGAGGGCGGGCTCTAGTTTGGATATTAGGGTCAGGAACGGGATTTTCTCGACCGCTGGTCGAAGGAACCCTAGCCTGTGGATTAGGCTGGGCAGGAGAGTTTGGGCTATCTTCGGAGTCAGGTCTTTTCTTGCCTAAGGATTTAGAATGGGCCATTTGAGGAGGAGATGGGCGAGGTCTAGGAGAAGATCATGAGAAAGGGATCTCGTGAATTCTGTCGGTCGGTTGTTCTTCGCCTTCGAGCAGCTGGGCAAGAAGATCGTTGTCGATGGGCCGTTCACCTCCCCACAAATGTGGCATTAAAGTCTGCAAACAGAAGAATGGGGAGGTGAGGATAGAGAATTTTTAAGGCTTTTTAGAATAACGCTGGTCGAGTATAAAAGTTAAGCTTTTATACAGCAGCATTCTAACAAAAAGCTAAAATTTTCCACACGAACAGTTTGAAAAACAGATCAAAGGGTGAAAGCAAAAAGTTTTTTGTAAAAGCTTTTTCAACTCCCCTTAGGGCGAGAAAAACTTATTTTTCCGGATAGCCTAAAAATCGAATCTTTGCTTCAGTTTTACGTCCTAAAAAGTATGATCTCAACTATCAAACTAACTCGTAACATTTTTTCACCCACAAGACATTCTACTGACAAGCATCTCAACCCAGAAGTAGATAAACTCAACAGGTAAACATACAGGAACATGCATTACAATAATACAAAACATAAAGATTCAAAGACTTACCAGAAAGAAGGTCGAGAAGATTGGCAAGAGTTTTCGGAGATCAGTGAACTCTCGGACTGAGAACGCAAAGAGACGGTCTCCAGAAGAAAACGGAAGCTCTGGTTTTAGGGTTTCTTGGAAGAGTAATGGCGTGTGTAAAAAGAAAAAGGGAACTTCGGAGATGTTATATATAAGTTTGTCTGTGGCATTAAAAATGATTAATCATCAGTTTCTCCTTTTTCGAAGTATGGGGAAGCGGGATAGCCGTCGAATTATTACTGGGGAAGCGAAAAGACATGATTAGACAAGAGTAGGTTGGTTTTTCCAAGAACACACGAAGGGTTCTGACACGTATGGCGGGGTCACCGAAGGTTCGTTTCCTCAAATATTTATTTATTGCTCGTAATAAATAAACTTGGGGGGCAAATGTTATCCAAAAAACTGGCATAGATGACGTGGAAAGTGATTCAGGACACGTGGCTGACACTTGGAGGAACTCTGCTAGGATATCGACCAGAAGGCACATTATGGGCAGTAGGCGGCTTAGTCTTACCTGCGACCAGTCTGGTCGATGGTTCCGCATGCAACATGATGTTTCCATAAAGATCTTTGCAAATCCCGAAATTGACTCCCACAATCTCCTGAATATCCGATTATTTAGGAGAGAATATCTGTAACAAATTCGTGTAATCCCCCTTAAGCCTATAAATAGAGAAAGATAGCTCAAGGAAGGGACTTTTGGCTTTTTCGAATTATTGGTGACTAGAGTAATTCTATCTGAGATATTGTATTGTTCTTCAGAGGTCAGTGAAACTCATTGAACCCTAGTTCTTTGATCACTCCTTTGACTCTCATATCAATAACAATCTAAGTGGACGTAGGTTATTACCAGACTCTAGGGCCGAACCACTATAAAATATCATGTTCTTATTATTTTTGCTATTACGTTCATTTCAACGTATTCACCTACATCAAGCGTATTTTGACTCCGTGTCAGTTGACCAAAATCAGGGTCAACAAAGATTATTAAGGTGATGATGAAACAACATGTAACTAGATAGTATTTATGTTGTGTGTTGATTTCCCATTTTGTGCAATAAAGTTTATGGATTTTCTTCTTCAAATATTTACTTTCATCTTAAATATCTTGTATTTTAGATTGTTAGAACATATTTACACTTTGTTATTCTTAGTGCAACAACATAATATTCTTTGTGTAAGATGTGTCATTAAATTGTACACATCCAATGCTTAGTACAAAAATATTATATATTGTCTTATAAATAATTGTACGCCCTAATTTTCCACGGGCTATTAGCGAACTGAGATATGGCATAATTATATCAGCCACGTGGATACCACGTGGCCGGAGCTGCTGTTGTCAGGTCCTACCTCTTTATCTCGAGGTAACCAAAGGTTTATCAAGATTATTTAAGGGCCGAGTCAGGAATATGAAGACCGCAGGTCAAGAAGGCATCCAGCTCGAGGCACGAGCTGGAGTTGGAATCTGTGACCCTTTATAAAGTCAACCACGCAATGTAAACGTGCATATATCAGATATCACGTGTCTGATATATTCGTGAATTCTCGGACACGCAGCATGAATGTGCGTGTTCAGGCACCCATGACTGGGTTGGGCCGTGCGGCCCATCATCCCCCTTACCTATTGATTAGACCACACTTCATTTGTCAGGTTTTAGGAATTAATCATGAATGTCACAGAAGTGACATGATGAGTAAGAAGGTCACGGGATGACCCCCCTTACCAACTCCCAGGTGCTCTCTCCTATAAATATGGAGATCCTGGGAGTTGCAAAGGGTTGGATTCTATTGTGTAACGAAATACCTTGTAAGGAATTCCATAAATATAGCAATAATATTGGCTGGTGGAGTAGAAGGATTTTAACCTTTGAACCACCTAAAAACGTATTCGTGTCATCAGTCCATTTTAAGATCATTCATCTGTTTCGGTTCATTATTCAACACTAATCCCTTTCTCTTATTTTCTTAATTACCTGTTGGCGAAGAACTGCGTCAACAATAATGTTATTTGATTTTTTGTTGTTTCATTAGGTTGATTCATATTAAATACTTTGAAATTATACTTTTTGAAAAGTGAAGAAAAATCCTATCTTTTTAGAAGTAATTTGTGCTTAAAATTATAAATCTATTTGGAAAATGATAGTTTGATTTATTTTAACTATCACTAAAACTTGGGAATCAATGTACTTATAAATATTATTGAACTTATATTTTGTGGATTCTAATACCTTAATAATCTTCTTTTACTATCTTGATTTCTACTTTTAATTTATTTTTATTTATTGTCTTAAATTTCTTTTATTGTTGTCTCTTATTTGATTTTATTGTCACAAATTCTCATCAATCTTGGAGCTAGGTTAGAATTTATTAATTTTTGTTTAAAATAGTTTTCTTTTCGATTTTAGACAACTCATTTGGGTTCGACATCCTTGCTTACACGATCACTATTCTATATGAACGATTCATGCGCTTGCGATATAAATATTTAAAACGTACCTGTTTAGGGTCTATCAGGGGACAATATGGACTCTTCAATCTAATCTCCAATAATTTAATTAATTTCACTAACTCTTAGTTCCATTAATTAATTCGTTAAGTATGATTTATTCTACTAGAAATTCATAGTTGAACTCTCAAAACTACAGTCTTATATTATTAGAAGCTATAACTATAAAGTTGTCCATTGATTTAGTCATTGCATGAGTTATGACCCTCTGCTAGTTGCTCATAATTAAAGCTAGAGTTAATGTTCGTTAACCTCACTAATTATGTCTTTATCAATTAGTTTCATTGATTCTCTAATGAACATTATCATATAAATTTAATTATAGAATTTACTTTTTGTTCTCTAACAAAAATTGAGCGCTCTATGTTCAAGCTTGACATGAAAAAAATGAAATGGTTGAAAATAAGACAAACTTTAAGTTATTTGTGTTAAAGGTCTTTAAACTATACATGTTTTGGCAAGTTGGTTCCCAAACTTTTTTTTTTCTTTTTTTGGTAAATTGGTTCCAAAACTTTTATTTTCTTCTCGTTTGTAACCTAATACTCTTAAATGTTACATTCTGCTGTTAGGTTTTTTTTCTATTATTTTTTCCCACTCTTTATAACAAAGGGCATGATTATAATTTTTTTTTAAAATGGGGCATTATGTAACGCTCCAAAACTTTATTAAGATACCTCAATTTTTTTAGTGAATTATATATTTTTTAAATTATGCTCAATTTTTTTTCTATATATTTATTTTATTTTCATATTGTAGAAAAGATAAATAAGTAATATATATTTTAAATATTTAACACAAAAATAAAAAAAATAATGAACTTAAATAAGATAAAATGAAATGGTTGAAAATAACATAAAAAAGAAATTAAAAAGTATAAAAAAAAATTTGAAAAAGAGTGTTAACAATTTATTATAAAAAAACTAAATTAATTTATTTTTAATAAGTGGGGTGTATATATATTATTTCCATGTAAATATCATCCTAAGAAATAATGAATTAAGAATGTTACACCCAGATTTCGAGACCTGAGGGTGTGACCTCGAAAGCTGGACTCGTCAGGTGTAAGCTCGTGATGTCTAAAGTGAATGTTCGTAATCCAGGTGTCAAACCCTCGAAGCAAGGTGGCAACCTCGAAGATATGTAACATCAGAATGATATCTAAGCTCGAAAGACGTAGTGTCGGAGTATATCCGTTGTCGGGTGTCTTTGGATCAAGTAGCCCGAGCTCGACAAGGGTATAAGCTCAGAGTATAATGGCCTCGGTGGTATTCACCCGCTCCGAACTGGTCTTGGGGTAAAGTGACCAACTCATAATTTACCTAAAGACTTAGTCCGACATGATACTGATTACCAATCTCGAACAACGTAATGGGTCATCTGATGAGACGTGGTCCATGCGTTTAAAAGATATTTATTGTTGTAACTCCCCTACATTAAAGGGATATTAACTAGTCTGTTATATGCCCCCTAGTCTTCAGGGGATGTTTCCTTGTATATGAGAGTTACAAACTTTAAAGTAATTAAATTTATTAATTTACAAAATAACTTCCCGAAACGTGTGGGATTGGATTATGAGATCTCCTCTATAAATAGAGATGTCATGTACCTTTGTAAATGACCGAATTTTTGTAATCTGGAGAGAAATTCTGGAGAATTCATCCCTAAAGGATTTCCAGAAAATCTCAAAGTCCTAATAAAATTGACTCGTGGACTAGGTAGAGTTAACTGCTGAACCACATAAAAAACTCTCATTGTTCTACTATATTATTCTTCTTTGCCATAGTTATTACTGTTTACGTGCTCTACATTTTAAGTTGACGAAAAACGGCATCCACAAAGAACATGATTGAATTATGTAGAGATTGGAATTATAAAAATATATGCTAAAATATCACCTAATTACAAAATTAATTTGTCATTTCTTAATAATATGATAAAAGATTATATTATAAATTTGAGCAAAAAAAAAAAAGTAAACTACTATAAATCACCACCAAAAAAAATAAAAAAATAATATTAACTTTAGGTAATAAAACTCAACATAATTATTTTACATAATTTACACATTATATTAAAAAAATATATAAATTTTTAGCATCAACATATATTTTGCCAAAATTAAACAACCAAAATAAAAATTTCTAATTTTATATGTTGTTGACCCAAGATTTGGCCAACTGACACGGAGTCAGAATATGCTTGATGTGAATGAGTGCGTAGAGAAAAACGTAATGACAAAAGTAAATAAGACACAATATTTTATAGTGGTTCAGCCCCAAGATCTGGTAATGACCTACGTCCACTTAGACTGATATTGATCTAAGGACCAAATGAGTGATCAAAGAACAAGGGTTCAATGAGTTTCACTTACCTCTGAAGAACAATACAATATTGCTAGGAGAATTACTATAGTCTAAAATGATTCAAAAGCCAAAAAGTCAAAAGTCCCTTCCTTGAGCTATCTTTTGCTATTTATAGGCTCAAGGGGGGTTACAAAAGATTGTTACAGATATTCTCTCCTGAATAATCGGATATCCAAGAGATTGTGCGAGATAAATTCGGGATTGACAAAGATCTTCTCATAAATGTTGCTTTGTACGCGGAACTATCGACCAGACTGGTCGCAGGTAAGACTGGTCCGCATTGCTTCTAATGTGTCCTCTGGTCGATACTCTAACAGAACGTTTCCAGGTGTTAGACACGTGTCCAGGGATCACTTGCCACGTCATCAATGCTAATTTTTTTAGATAACATATGTGTTATAAATAATTGGAAAATGTATTTTTTTTTTTTTTATAAATATGATCCATATAAAGAAACCTTCTATGGCCAATGTATGCAATTTTACTTCTAATCCCTACAGAGGGAGTTTCTTCATTGCATGTGGGGCACACCTTGTACTTTTTTGTGCTCCACACAGACATCATAGCATAAGCTGGGTAGTCGTTAATGGTCCACAAGATTGCTACACGCATGTTGAACAAGGTACCATTGTATGCATCTCGTGTCTCGACACCATTCACCCATAACTCCTTCAACTCGTCAAGCAAAGGTCTCATATAGACATCGATATCTTTTCTAGGTGAAGAAGGACCTGGAATTAGAATAGACAACATTAATGACTGTGGTTTCATGCACTTCCACGGCGGCAAGTTGTATGGGACAAGTATCACAGGCCACATGTTGTAAGAGTTGCTCATGTTCCCAAAAGGATTGAAATCATCTGTAGCCAACCCAAGCCTAACATTTCGAGGTTCGACTGCGAAAGATGGGTACAACTCATCAAGGTGCTTCCACGCCTTACTCTCAACGGGGTGCCTCATCACACCATCTTCCTTTGGCCTTTTAGAATAGTGCCATCTCATATCCTCTGCAGTATATCTTGAACTGTACAACCTTTTCAATCTCGGCGTCAATGGAAAGTACCGACAGTTGATAAAACAGTTGGCTGAGGCCAATAAGTGGAACGAGGAATTGGCTAGGTTAGCCGCGGAGGCCCAGGCGGCTCAGCCCCCACCTCCGCGTGAGAACCAAGCCCCACCTCCGCGGGACGTGCATGTTCCTCCCCACAGGCCTCGTGGGCGACCTCGGAAAAACGCTGCCACAAGGAGACCGGAGCAACCTCCGCCACCGGCGGAGCAACCTGCTCCTTTGAGACCCCGGAGAAGTACTCGGGCTAGGGCTCCGGTTAACTCAACTGCGGGGGTACTAGCGGAAACTGGGAATAACCGAGCCCCTGCAGAGGCTCGGACTCAGATTCCCGGTAACACGCAAAATGTTACCGAGCCAACACAGGTGAATTCAAGGACCGTCCAGGCCCCGAAATGGGTGGCAGCCACCATCACCCATACGATTCCCTTCGTCGCCTATAAGATATCCTTCACCGCCTCACAGGAACGCTCAACCAGCTCAAGATGATGAGGAAAGGCGTGCAGGAAAGAAACAAGGAAGTAGAGAGGCCTTCAGGGAGCAAAGAGGCGCCTAGCCTACGAGAAGTCAAATGTCTCGGTCTCGCACTGCAGAGACGAGGGAGCATGAAAGAGATCCATCTCGGAATAATCATGCCACAAGCCTCGCTAGTGACGACTCAAGAGACACTAGATCAGTTGGCATGTGTAATGCCCCGAATTCTCTGATGTGTTTAACGGCGTGAATAGTAGGCCGGGAGGGCCATACTTGCTTAATTATGTTATTAATTGATTAAATGCATGTATATGTTGATTATATTATGATATGATGTGAAATGCATGCATATGAGTCCATATTTACAATTACAGGGGTGTGATGGTAATTTGGCCCGTTGAGGGTAAATTAATTATTTGTACGCGTGTTGGTGATATATCTTGAGACCACATTACGATGTGGGTTTGTTCGAGCCATTTGGCATGAGACGATCAATGAATGTTAATTATCGGTTTGGTCATAACAGGCTTAAGCTCGGGGCTCGGGGTGAGTCTCGGGGTGCTTTAATGATTAGAGTGTTACTGGGTATTAAAGGGTAACGGGATGTGAAATATTGGTGTTTGAGAATATTGAGATTAGCGGGAATCGGGAAGCGTTAATTATGATTAACGGTGTAGGGGGAAAGTGCCAAAATTACCCTTGAGTTGGTGCTAGAGGCCTTAAATGACCTAGGGGTATTTTAGTCTTTTGGCTTGGATATATATGATGTTTAGAAGGCTGTAGAAACCGTACAAAACAGAGCAAAAATAGAGAGTGAACTTTCTCCTTCCCGTGCATCCATTTCTCTCTTTCCTTCTTTGAAGTTTTGAGCTCAAAGGGTGGAATCAAGCTAGGAGATCAAGGGGTTGAGGTTTTAGGCTTGGTTTAGCCATTGAAGAGGGTTTGGTTCTGAGTTTGAGGTGAGTTTTATCCATTATTTTCTGGTTGTACTCTGTTTTCGTTTTAAGATTTCAGCTCTAGATTTTGGTGTGGAAGGTTGGAATCAAGGGGAGTTCTTGTGGTGTTTTGCTTGGGTTATGATGAGGGAGAGTTATGGGTGATGTTTGGAGGTTTAAATGGGTGTTTGGAAGAGGTTTTGAGTTGGTTTGAAGGGCTGGTTCTAAGGAAAAACGCAGGAAGATGCTTGCTGATGCGTGCTGAATTCTGGGTTATTTAGCATAATGAGTCGCGGCCTGAGATGGCTTCAGAGGTGGAAACACCTCTGTCAGGAGGGTGAGCCGCGGCATGGCTCTGGTGAGTTGCGGTCCATCAGGGAAAATTTGCCCAGAATAGTGTTTTTAGCATGGGGATTCAAACCTTAGGCCTCGGGGTTGAACCTACTACCCGGTTGAGTAGTGTTTGATGTCCCAGAGGTTAGGTTTTGGTTTGGGAACCTTTTATAGTTCATTTTATTGATGAAATCCCATAATTTGGTTATGACCAGGTAACCGCTAAAGGACCAAAAGGTTGATCATTCTCAGGGTTGTTCTTGTATTCATTCTTGCTCGAACCGGAGGTAAGAAAACTGCACCCAAAGTGAGACATGCATGGATATTTGTGAGGCATGCTGATTGTATAAATATGGACATGGATTGAATACAGAATCGACAAAAGTGTTAGTATCAGCTGTGAAGCTATGACTTATTTGTTAGGTTCGGCAGCGATACTGGACACAGGTCAGGTAGAGCTGATTTATTTGTCAGAACGGCCTTAGCGTGAATCACGCAAGCCAACAGAGATTAGATCTAATCGAATACTAGCATTGAATGACTCAAAGAGCATTAATGCCTGACCGACCCTGAGGGTCGATGAATAAACAGAGCTTGGAGGCTAGTGGCTTACCTAGCAGCCATTCTCCCGCTAGAAAACAGAGCTTGGAGGCTGGTGGCTTACCTAGCAGCCACTCTCCCGCTAGAATCATGTGATGTTCATTTGCTTGCTTAAAGATTTATGATTCAGTGTGATTATAATGATAATCGTTTGATAATGTTTATAAAAAGTGTAATGTTTTCTTGATGGGCTTTGGCTCATGGGTGCTATGTGGTGCAGGTAAAGGGAAAGAAAAGCTCACCCAGCCTTGAGTGGAGAGCTGATGTGGTGATGTGTACATATGCGGCCGCTTAACCACCACGGCCAAGGAGTTCTCAGAGGAACTAGGGGGTTTACCCTATTTTTTCCGCTTAGGTCGGCGGGATTGTAAATTTAAAACTGTAATGGCCATTTTGAACTGAGAACCACTTGTAAATGTTTTGTTTAGCTCTGCAGAGCAGTTTGTAATAAAATCTCCATTTCCTTTTTATTGGTTTTGTACCTTAACCTGTTAATTACACTTAGAGCACGTTTTTGACCAAAGGACTCAGGTAGTGAGTCAAATTTCCGGTCCACCGTTCACCGTAACTGTTCTGGGGTAGCCAGGGCGCTACAGCATGTATGATCAAGGTTGAAGAAATACTGGAAACCATAGAAACCGCTCCGACCTGCGGGAACACCTGAATCCGAATTGGGGTAGTAGTAATCCATCGAACCCGGACCTGAGAGATCACCTAAATGGGCACAAAGATCCCCTGCGAAGGCGCGAGCTTGGAATTGTGATCAATGATAGCCAATTTCAGGCAAGACCCCCTGCGGACCTGGTTCAGGAAAGAATTGATCAACTAGAAAGAGCCTTTAGGCTCTTGCAAAATGAACGAGGTCGGAGTCGGGATGAGGATTCTGATGAGGAGCTCGAACCATTCACTCCCCATATTTCCAACACTCCGTTTCCTCAAGGGTTTCAGATTCCTCATGTCCCGCCTTTTGAAGGGAAGTCTGACCCGTACGACCATCTGAGTACATTTAACACCATAATGAGAGCAAGTAATGTGGGTTACGAGCTCAGATGCATGTTATTTCTAGCATCGCTTACAGGACCAGCAAAAAGCTGGTTCGAGAAATATAAAAGACATTCAATCACTTCTTGGGATCAACTATCAAAGGATTTCAAGAAACAGTTTAGAGCCATGATCGGGGTAAGACCCGAGGCATCAACTCTGACCAACGTTCGGCAACAGCCAGGCGAAACGTTGAAAAGCTACCTTACGAGGTTTAATCTGGAGGTTTCCCGAGCTCAAAATGTGGATGACAGCGGTCATCTAATGGCTGTCTAAGCTGGGGTAATGCCGGGAAGTCCTCTCTGGGACAATATGCAGAGAAAACCTGTGAGATCCTTAACCGAGTTTAATAGGCGAGCTTATAGGTTTTTCAATGTAGAGGAGGTGAGGTCAACACTGAATATGACTTCTCAGCCCGTAACTACTACAATAAACATAAACTCTGCCTCGACCTCAGCGGACCCACCAACTTCAAAGCCTCCTGCGTAAAACCCTTCCAAAAGGAAGAACGAAGGAAGTAACACCGAGGCAGAAGGGGGAAAGGTATTTCTCTGTGTACAAAGTGTACACTGAGCTCAACGAGTCTCGGGAGAATATATACCTGGTTAATGAAAACCAGGTCCCTTTCAGGCGTCCAGACCCCATGAGAAATCAGAAGTCCAAGAGGGACACCAGCAAGTACTGTCGATTTCACAGAGACACTGGGCACATTACTGATGAATGCAAGCAGTTGAAGGACGAGATCGAAGGACTGATCTCGAGAGGATATTTCAGACAGTATGTCAAAAACCAGAGTAACAATCAAGCTTCTACTAGCTAGAGGGAAGCTGCGCCACAACCTGATCAAAACAATAATTCCCGAGCAAGAGAAGAAGATAGGCCCCCTCCAATTGATGGAGAAAACGTGATAACCATCTTGGGCGGGCCTCATCTCGCAGGGAAGGGCAGGAATGCCCAAAAGCGGTATGTGAATGAGCTAAAAACTGGGGACGGGTCCCCCTATGAACCCGAACCTAGAGCTCCAAAGTGCCGAAATATTGAATCTCAGCCGATAACCTTTATCGAGGACGATGTGTCCCATGTTCAGTTTCCCCACAATGACCCACTGGTCATCACTCTCCAGCTCGCGAATAAGAGAGTTCACCAAGTTCTCATAGACAATGGGAGCTCAGTGAACATTCTCTATAAGGCCACCTTAGAAAAGATGTGACTCGCGCTTTGAGACCTAAAAGCCTGTGCAACGACCCTGTATGATTTTTCAGGAGAGGGGATTGCCTGTATGGGGTCCATTGAACTCCCGGTAACCTTGGGAGCTACCCAGTCTCAGCAACCAAGATGATGGAGTTTGTAGTAGTGGACCTGCCATCGGCTTACAACGTGCTGCTCGGGAGACCCGCCTTAGTAGGGCTGGGGGCAGTCTTGTCTGTAAGGCATTTGGCCATCAAGTTCACAACTTCAAGTGGCATCAGGACGCTAAAGGGAGACCAGTTAGCCGGAAGGGAATGCTATAGCATTTTCGTAAGAGGAAAGAAGCAGGCGAGCGTACAAGCACTCGTCGTTATTCAGACTAAGGACGGGACGGTCTTGGAGATAGATGAAGAGATCGATCCAAGAGTGGAGGAAAAAGCTGATCTCGAACCATTGGAAGAGCTCGAAGAAATCAAGCTCGAAGAGTCAGATCCCTCGAAAACGGTAAAGATCGGGAAAAATCTCCATGAAGAAAGTAAATAGCAATTAATTTGCTTTTTGAAGAAAAACCAGGATGTCTTCGCATGGTCATATTCGGACATGGTAGGAATAAGTCCAAATATAGTGAGCCACACGCTGAATATCGATAAAAGCTTTCCACCGAAACAACAAAAGCGAAGACAACTGTACGACGATAGGAAAGAGGCCCTAAAAGAGGAAGTCGACAGGTTAAAGGAAAACTGATTCATTAGGGATGCTTTTTACCCCGAATGGGTAGCCAATCCGGTACTGGTCCCGAAGCCCAATGGGACATGGCGAACCTGCATTGTCTACTCGGACCTCAACAAGGCCTGTCCTAAAGACTGCTTTCCTTTACCACGAATTGATCAGCTCGTGGATGCCACGGCAGGGCATGGACTAATGTCATTCATGGATGCCTGTTCTGGATATAACCAGATTGCCATGCATGCCCCCGACCAGGAACATACGAGCTTCATAACAGATAAATGGTTATATTGTTATAACGTCATGCCATTCGGGCTCAAAAATGCTGGGGCCACATACCAGCGGCTTATGAACATGATGTTCTCCGAGCAAATAGGGAACAACATGGAAGTTTATGTTGACGATATGTTAGTCAAGTCTCAACTTAACGATAACCATGTTGATGATCTCGAAGAATGCTTTGCCGTGCTCTGGAAATATAACATGAAGCTTAACCCTTAGAAATGCTCCTTTGGAGTATCTTTAGGAAAATTCCTGGGTTTCATTGTTGTAGAGTCCCAGAATTTACTTAGCTAGTTAGATATTAGTAGTAGTAGTAGTAGTAGTAATAGTGGTAGTAGTAGTAATAGCTAGTATTAGTTATAGTATGTTCATTACTATGGATTTTGGTTCAAGCCGGGACTTAGTTGGAAACTCCTAGCAATAGTTATGGATTTTATAAGTTTAACCTATAGTTTAAGAATATTAATTATAAACATAAGGTTTGATTAATATTGCTGGTTATTAATATGATAATTATTATAACCTAAGGTTTAGATAGAGCTAATAAGAATATGACACTTGTCATGAGCATGGTTATTCCTAAGGTTATGATTATTAAGGAATTATTATTTTAATGATAAAATAAGATAAATATAAGGCTTAGTCTTCACCAAAATCTGATAGGAGCATGGTATTTGTCACAATTTTATTTATTTGTGGATTAGGATGTAAATAAAATTTTCGTAACTTTAGGATACTGTAACTTCCAACCTATTTTTGACCTAGTTATGTTATGAATTTTGAAAAATAGTATTTCTAGAAAGTTGTAGATAATTTAATTAGATTTCTAACGGTATAAATAGAGTCCAAATCGGAGTTTTACAGCTCCAGATATGTTGATTTTAATGCATGGGAGTTTAGAGTTACGAGATTTAGGGAGTTAGAAGTTAGGATTCTATTTGTTTTTATTATTTTAAAAATCAAGCTTTGAATCCTTAAATCTCTCTAAAAATTTTGACCAATTCCTAAGCCTTTGGCTGAAGGATATTCAAATATTTTCAATTAAATTTATTATTTTTATTCAAAGCCAAAAAGAAGATTTTTATTCCTAGAACTCTATAAATAGGACCTAGCACCAAGCCTTTTCATTCATTCTTCAAGCATTTATCAGAGCCTTCCATGTGCTAGTGAGAATATAGAGTGATAAATACTTGGATTGGGGTTATAAGCTTAATCATTATAAGCTTAATAAACACTTGGGAAGTAAGGTTATAGAGTATTTCGGTTTCTAGGTATAGTTCGGTCATAGAAGCATTCAAGGTATTCCTAATTCTAGTTCCTTTCTGTATTGATTCTTTTAGTTCTTCTCTACTCAAATCCTAACTCAGTCTTTTCTATTCTTAGGCATCTAAGTTCTTCGAACTTAAGGTTTTCATTGGTAAGTATCGTTTCGATGGTGTAGTTTATTCGTTCCATCTCTTTTCTTTAGTATACTCACCTCTATATTATGGTTTTTAGGAGTGTTCCAAAATCCCGACTTTGTTCTCATCATCCCGGTATATTGGTAAGGAAAATAGGATAGGATTTTATATGTTATATGATATGTGATATGTTATCTTATGTTATGTTGTGTTATGAAATGTTATATTGTGTATGTTTGTAGACTTGGGCATATGACCTGTACACTAACAAGCCCCAATAAATTTATGGGCATATGACTTGCTTAGCTAGCAAGCCCCACAAATCTAATGGGCATATGACTTGTTTAGTTATGGGACCCCAAGTAATAATGGCCATTATAGTAGGTGTGGCATATGTTTATGTTATATGCTACGTTATGAATTTTATGTATATGAGTTATGTGTTAGGTTTTCCTTGCTGGGCATTAGGGTCATTCCTTTATTTTTTAGTGTGATGCAGGAAACTAGATATGGAGGCGGAAAGATTCTTGGAAGCTTGGCATGTGTGTTGAGGATGAACGGACTGAGTGGACTACGTGTCGATCGAGGATGAAGTTATTTATATTTAGTCTTTTAGATCATGTTTTTCCGCATTTAGTTTTTTTTTAAATTGAATTAAATTTTATGTTTTTCTTTTAAACAATGGGTACCCATGCCATATTTTCTATTATTATGTATTTGATACAATATTTTGAGATTTAATAAAGTTATATTATTTCTTATGTATCTTTCCCAAAATAGTAGTTATATATAGTAGATCTAATGGTCCAAGGTCATAGAAATAGTTGGGTCATTACAATTGTAAATGCTCGAGGAATAGAAGCTAATCCAGACAAGAACCAGGCCCTGATCGATATGCCCTCACCTCGAAAACACAAAGATGTCCAGAGTTTGACCGGCAGAATGGCGGCAATAAGTAGGTTTATCTCGAAATCTACATACCATTGTCTTCTGTTTTTCAACCTGTTGAGGGGAGGCAAGAAATTTGAATGGACAGAGAAGTGCGAGTTGGCTTTTCAAGAACTCAAGAAACACCTTGCAGAACCCCCTATACTGTCAAAACCTATTACAGGAGAAGTTCTGTACTTATATCTTGCCACTACCGAGCACGCCATAAGTGCAGTGCTCATACGAGAGGAAGAAAAGGTGCAAAGGCCCGTATATTACGTCAGTAAAAGGTTACTGGGGGCAGAATCGAGATATCCCTTGATGGAAAAACTAGCTCTCAGCTTAATTCACTCATCTCGGAAACTTTGACCTTACTTTCAAGCGCACCCCATCCATGTACTATCTGATCAACCACTAAGACAAGTCTTATCTAAGCCAGAAGCTTCAGGTCGACTTCTTAAATGGGCAGTTGAACTCGGGTAATTCGAGATCACCTATCATCCAAGGACAACCATTAGGGCGCAAGCCTTGGTAGACTTCATAGTGGAATGTACTGGTATGACCAACGATGAAGTTATAACCCCGGCCCACGAGCTGTGGAAACTTTACATTGATGGGTCATCTAATGAAAATGGATCAGGGGCAGGAGTAATTTTGATCACTCCTGCGGGAAGGAGATTTCATTCTGCCTTGAGATTTGACTTCAATGCATCAAATAACGAGGCCGAGTACGAGGCTTTACTAGCGAGACTTCGCATAGCCAATGAGCTCAATGCTAAAGCAATACATTGCTACAACGACTCCCAGCTAGTGGTTAACCAAATTTTGGGAGAATACCAAGCTCGTGGTACAAGAATGGCAGCTTACTTAGAAAAGGAAAAATCAGCATTGGAACACTTCGAGTTCTATGCGATAGAACAGGTCCCTCGAGAACAAAACTCGAATGCAGATGCCTTAGCCCGGCTCGCTACCTCTACCGAGAATGATGAGCTAAATTTCGTACCAATTGAACATCTCTCGGCACCTAGTATTAACAAGCCAGAGTAGGAAGACGTGTGTATGATCGATTCCGAGCCTACCTAAATGACTCCGATAGTTGAATATCTTGAGACCGGCGTCCTTCTGAAAGATCAGAACCAGACTCGAAAGTTGATGTATCAAATCCCTCGTTATACCATTATGGATGGAAGGCTGTATAGAAGAGGATATTCCATGCCATTACTTCAGTGTGTAACTCCACCTGAAGCCAAGAAAATCATTGAAGAAATTCACGAAGGGTTCTGTGGAGACCATACTGGGGGGCATAGCCTGTCCAAGAAAATCATACGCCAAGGTTTATTCTAGCCTACCATCAAGTCAGATTCTTTTGATTACGTAAAAAAGTGTGATAAGTGCCAACGATTCACCACAATTCCTCGAGCTCCACCGTCCGAGCTAACTATGATGACCTCCCCATGGCCATTTGCGGTATGGGGAATCGACCTCATAGGCTCTCTTCTGACGGGCAAGGGCGGAGTAAAATACGCGGTAGTCGCCGTAGATTACTTCGCAAAATGGACAGAAGCTGAACCGTTAGCGACTATAACCTCCAAAAAAGTCGTTGACTTTGTGGTGAAGAACATCATATGTCGATATGGGGTGCCGAGGAAGATTGCATCCGATAACAAAACCCAGTTCGACAGCGATCTGTTTACCAACTTTTGCGAAAAAAATGGAATAATAAAGAGTTTTACGTCAGTGGCCCATCCCCAAGCGAATGGCCAGGTCGAAGCTGTGAACAAGACTCTAAAAATCTCGCTGAAGAAAAATTTGGAAGAAGCAAAAGGAAGATGGCCCGAAGAATTTCCCCGAGTCCTATGGGGATATAGGACTACGGCCCGTACATCGACAGGACATACCCCGTTCGGTTGCGAGGCTATGTTGCCAGTTGAGGTCGAAATTCCCACAATTCGAGCCCTTGCTTACGATCAAGCCTCGAACCACTCTCAGCTCAAAGAAACCCTTGACTTGATCGAAGAAAGAAGGAACGAAGCTCAACTAAAAAATGATGCATACCAACAGCGAGCTACCCGGTACTTCAACAAAAGAGTTTGGGATTGAAAATTTGGCAACGCGGGATCCAGCAGCTGGCGTGCTCGGGCCAAATTGGGAAGGACCCTACCAGATAGAATCAGTCATCCAACCCGGTGTTTACAAGTTGGCGAGATTGGATGGAAATCTAGTACCACGAGCATGGAATGGCGAACACCTATGACCGTACTATCCATAGTATAGGAAAGATGTTGCCTGTAACCATGCTTGTTTATCTGTACTGTTTTTCTATTGTTGGATTCTATCAAATAAAGGTTGATTTCGTTTAAAATGCTATATTTTTTGCAATTTCTCTTAATTTAATAACCTATGGTCACACTCATAGGATATTAAGGGGGCATTAGTGGTATGTATACCATCAGCTTGAAAAATAAAATAACATATACGAAATACATACAAGTGTTTGGGTATAACCAAATGCGCGAGCTAAGATAGTTTGGATGTAACCAAGCTATCAAACCAAAAAAAAAAAAAAACGTACAAGTGTTTGGACGTAACCAAATGCACGAGATGAAGATAAGTTTGGATATAACCAAGCTAGCAAAAAGATAAAATGTTTGGATGTAACCAAATATGCAAACTAGATTAAAATGTAAGTGTATGGATTACAAACCTAACACGACCTTAATAGGTTTGGAACAAACCAGCTAAAACTAATCGGAAGTAAGTTGGAGCATAACCCACTTCGTGTTAAGCCGAGATCGAGGCTGTAATATCTTGCAAAACAATAGTTTCGACCTCATAACTTCGAAGAATTAACCGAGGACGAGAAAAAGTAACTAAAAAGTAAGATATAACTAAACCGTTTGCATTACACACCATACAAGTACTTTTGGGTGCATGGTTAAAGTAATATCCGACTTTGATAAATAACGAGATCGGAAGCGGATAATTCGAGCAAACTGTGAATGAATGTATTGAACCTCGAGCTTAAATCCAAACTATGTTTGTGTGATTAAACAAGCATATATGGCTCTTTAATATAAAATGTGCAAAAATATTTCAATCCGAGAAATGTAAAGCATATATATTAAAAGGAAGTCAAAAAGAAAGAAAAATTGTACAAGCCCTATGGGCATTAATTAAAAAAAAACAATTACAAAAAAAAATAAATAAATAAAGGGACGCAGCCCCGAGGTAAGTTTTATGAAGGAGCAGTCTCCTTAGCCTTCTCAGCATCAGCAACACTAGACTCACCAAGACGAATAGCATGACTACCCTTCTGAGCCTCCTGATCAGGCTCCTCCGCTTCAAGTCGAGCATGCCATTTGGCCACGAATCCTGCCTCGAAAGAGCCTAGGAAGCTGGTGTCGAGGTCGGCGTTGCTGGCCCAGATCCTATACATGACTAGATCAACCGCCTTGTCCTTCTTCTCTTTAAACTCGGTGAGGAGACGAGCCTTTCATTCTCTATTATCTCGAAAGTGGCGGCCTTCTCCTCCTCAAGCTTGGCATTGGCCTTCTCCAGCTCTGCAAGCCGAGCATTCACCTTTTCAAGCTCGGCTGTCTTAGCCTCCATCTCTGTCTTCATAGCCTTGAGCTCATCAGCCATCTTAAGCTGAAGATTCTTCGACTCTTGGGCAAAAGACATGATCGAATGCACCTCGTTGGTCAGCTTATAATTAAGCTGAGCTGAGACAACAAGAGCCTGACACACAAAGATTTTGAATTAGAACATATGCCAAGGCACATAAACAATTAAAAGTAAGTTGTGAAAATTTACCGCGGTAGTAAGCTCAATACTCTTATCATAAAGAGTATTGCAGTCCTGAGCTTTATTAAAAAACTCCCAATGCTCAGCGTCGAAACCACCAAGACTCTGACCCACCCGAGACAGGATATCCGAGCCGAGTATAGCTCTGTGGGCCCCAGCAGCATTGTTAATCACTGTTGACGCGGTTCTTCGACAACAGGTAATTAAGAAAAAAGAGAAAGGGATTAGTGCCTAGGTTGAACCGAAATAGATAAATGATCTTAGAAATGAAATGGTGACTCAAGATACGTTTTTTTAAGTGGTTCAAAGGTTAAAATCCTTCTTCTCCACTAGTCAGTGTTATTACTATATACTGGATATTTGATTACAGAGTCTTTCTTACAATTGAGCATCCAACCCTTATTAACTCCCAAGGTCTCCATATTTATAGGAGAAGGCACCTGGGAGTTGGTAAGAAGGTCATCCCGTGACCTTCTTACCTATCATGTTAACTCTGTGACATTCATGATTAATTCCTAAACCTGACACATAAGTGTTGTCAAATAAATAGGTAAGGAGATAATGGGCTGCACGGCCCAACCCAGTCGTGGGTGTCTGAATACGCACGTTCCTGCTGCGTGTCCGAGAAGTCAGGGATATATCAAACATGTGATGTCTGATATGCGCACGTTTACCTTGCGTGGTTGACTTTATAAAAGGTCACAGCTTCAAACCCCAGCTCGCGCTTGGAGCTGGATGCCTCCCTCGACCTGCGGTCTTCAGAGTCCAGACTCAGTCCTTAGGCAACCTTGGCGAACCTTTAGGTTACCCCGAGCTAAGGGGGTAGGACCTTACGACAAAAACTCCGGACCTGGGGATGTCTATCTGGCAATCATGATCAGGTCATACCTCAGCTCGCTAATCAGCCCGTGGGAAAATCAGGGCGTACATCTGCCCCCCAAGCCCCTGCTCTTGGCACACGACGTCGTGTAAGGCCACAGTAGGGGCTTTTAGGCTTCCCCATGAACTCTTCACATTCCACACTTTACGCAGGCGCCTAGTACGTGGGGCATTGTGGTTGGGTGACGGTATGTCTTTCGAGAACCGCATTAAATGGCCTAGCCTATGCCCAGCCGTCGTTTCATCTTTCGAGTGGAGGGCCTCGGATCCCACATCAGGGCAATCCAACGGCCCTCTTCACGTGACCCTTCACACATATAAAAGGGGTGGGCACCCTACGCATGGGCCACCCTTTCATTCGAAATTTCTCAGAAATTCTCTTCTTCTTCTCAGAAGAAAAACCCTCTTCTTTCTGTCGGTCACCCTCAGCATTCAAGAAGCTCAGGCGTAAGGATTCCTTCGAAGCCTTGGAAATACATACTCCGACGAAGCCCCAACCTAGGCGACTGTCACATTCACCTTCCAGCCAAACACTCTGTAAGTCTCCTGATTGTGCACGTTTTGAAAATATTTTCCACTGTAGCTTAGGTAAATATTTACTGTAGCCGCATGCAAGGGTTTATTGGATTTTGTGGGTAAGAAGGGTGAAAGCCTTTTAGGTTAGGATATATATATTTTTTATTTTTGCAGTAGGAAATCGCTTAGGAATATGGTTTACAGGGTGCCTTTTATGGGGAAAATTTCTAGGCAGGATTTTTGGTATTTTGGGCGCAAAATCGGGTAGCTTAGGGGACATGCTTCATAGGCGGTTTTTCCTTTCATGCATATTGGAACTTTCCCTCCAAGGAAAAATTTTAACCTGACCCTCCTGACACACGAATTCCAAGTAATCGAGGATCTGTTGGGAGCACAGGCGTGTGTTCATAGAACCGAGTGGTCTCACTCTCCACGGGCTGGGCTTACCTCAGCTCGTGCAAAAAAACATTTGATTTTTCCTCATGCCCAGATCGCCTTTTCTGAAATCTTTTCTTTTGTTTGCTAGGCGACCAGATGGCATCGAAGAAGAATGCTCCAAAGAAGACCGCGGGCAGCTCGACCTCCCAGCAAGACAAAGGAAAAGCGGCGATGCCCGAATCTCCAATCCCCAACTTTGGGCCCGCGGTGGAGCAGGAGCTCGAGGTGGCTCCTGACGCGTTCTTTGAGGCGGAGAGGATCGTCTCAAAGATTACCAACCAGGCGAAGGTCAACAAAATCTTCCTCTCCCACAACATCGAGCTGGGGAGAGCATCAGTGATTGCTCGACCTCCCGCAGAGGGCGAGCGGAGCTGCGCGCCGCTTGACGAGGCCTTCGTGGCCTGGAGTGATGAGCACTTCAAGGCAGGGGCCTTCCTCCCGCTCGATCAGTATTTTGCTGACTTCCTCAATTATGTGAAGTTGGCCCCTTTCCAGCTCCCCCCAACTCTTATCGGCTGTTGGCGGGGTTAAGATATTTATTCTTGAAACAGGAGTGGGAGGTCCCCACTCCTGCAGACATTTTGTACTTTTTTTGCCTCAAGGCCAGCCCAGATCAGCGAGGTCAAGGAGACGAGTTTTATTACTTAACTCGATTCCCCAACACGGCTGCGGTCATCGAGCTGCCCAGCCACCCCAATGACTTTAAGGATCAATTCTTTATGTCAACGGGGTTCAGAAACTGCGAGCTCCACTACTTCAATCGTCCTCGTAAGTGCTTTTCATCCTTAGCTCGTAAGTTAAGTATCATTTAGCTCCTCCTGTATCCCTTTCTGACTTAGATTAATCCTGTAGCTATCTTCTCGAGGACAGAGAAATCTGTAACCCTCAGGGCCCAGTACGAGAGACTGGCGGGCTTGCCCCCCAGCGAGAAGGATTATCGCGTGCTCGTAACAGACGAGACGATGGTGGCCTGCAAGTTGATTTTCCCAAATCAGACTTTAAACCTAACGAGGCCCCGGGGGCTTCCCCCAGCCCGCGACACCAGACCTACCATCGTGGAGGAGGTCGCGGGGGACGAAGATGAGGAGGATGAGGACGACGAAGTTCCCCTCGTGAGGAACAGGAAGCGGGCGTTGGAGGTCGCCCAGAGGACGGACGAGGAGAGGATCCGGTCCAGAGTAGCCGCAGGTCCTTTTGGCCAAGGTAACCCTTATATGTTTAGGAATTTAGATAGGGCCATTGCCGACCCCCGGCTAGCTAGGTTCAATCCCAGACAGATCGTCCAACGTCACCGAAGGGATCCGGACCTGGAGACAACCCTGCTCCACTGTGTCGACCAGTTCGTGCTGGATTACCAAGATAGCCGACCTAGGGGTACCGTAGTCATAGATAACACCCTAGCCTTTAGGTCGATCCTATTTGAGGAGTATGGGACCAATCTTCGGTCATGGCCATCACTCCGGAGTGGTGCCGTAGCTCCGGGGCTTAGGCAATATGTAGAGGAATCTAGTCCGGAACCAGAGTCGAATCCAGAACTTGCGCCAGCTCGGGAGATAATCTACCTAGATTCTCCCATGGGAGCTCCGGAACCGATGGTCGTAACCATAGGTTCTTCTAGCTCGGGGGGTAGGATCCCTTTTAGTATACATATACTTGATTTTCTCTTTTTTCCCCTTTTGTTTTTGTTTCTGTAAGACTGCTAACTTTGGTGTTAACCAATTCTTTGTTTTGATAGAAGAGATGTCTCAGCCCGAAGAGAGTCTGTGAGGGGCGTTCTCCGGGGGGAACCCCTCAGCCGGGGCCTCTGGGCCAAAAATGAAGAAGCTCCAGACGTTGAAAAAAGCCGCTGGAACCTCAACTAAGTCTCCTGCAAAGGAGAAGGAGCAGCCCCCCGCCGCTCAGGTCGCGGGAACTAATCCTCCTACTGCTTGGGGAAGCAACATGCCCCCACCCCCTCCGCGAGCTCCGACCACCGCCTGGGACGCAGGAATGGAGCTCGAGGCTTCGACGATTGTACCCTCCGAGGTACGCATCCCAGTCAACCCTCAGGACCTGGAAAAGATTCCAGAGGCCTTCCGGGGAACAGTGTATGAGTCGGCGAACTACGCCGTCAGCCACATATACAAGTTCAACGAGAAGGAGCTCCGGGCCATCAAAACCAGGAGCCCGGTGGGCGTGCTGGAGTCTTCACTGGGCATGGCCTTGACGGTAAGCTCACCTTACCCTTTTGTGGTTTTTTATTATTACACTTTGCCCTGTTTTTTCTTTCTTCTCTTTTTCTAAGGAAATTGCCTCTCCGCTTTCGCAGAGCGTCGTTGCCCTTCATCGGAGCATCTCCAGGACCAAAACTCAGCTCGAGGAGATGAGGAACGAGCACCAGATGGCCGTGGCCACCCACCAGGCTTCTCTGCAGGTGGCTAAGGATGCCTTGGCGGCATCGCAGGCCGAGCTGGAAGAGACTCGCCCGAAGCTTCAAGAGCTCGAGACCGCCCTCGCCAATGCGCGGGCAGACCTAGATGTCGCGAAGGCGGAGGCCAAGGCCGAGCTGGCGACCGAGCGGGAAACTTCAGAGGCCGCCATGGAAGACATGTTCTATCATTGCTGGGCCTATAACCAGGACACCAACTTCTCTTTCCTGGTAGCGAACATCTGGGAGCACTTGCTGGTGAAGTTCCAAGCTCGCCTCGATAAAGAAGCGCCCTCCGAGGCCGAGGAAGGCTCCGGCGTAGCCGAGAAGGGCGAGATGGCGACCTCCAAGGGTCCACCTGGCGGAGCTTAGGGCCTTCCTCTCTCGTGCCCTTTCCTCCAATATTTTTTAATTTTTGTGTAACCTTTGCATGAGGTGCTTCCACCTCGAGACAATTTAACCCAATTTTACTGTTAATTGATTTACTTCCCTTTGCCTCTACGCATTTTAGTTACAATTTTGAAAAACTTAGTTCACGTTAATCTTTATCTATATCTCGTGCTCTTTAAGAAGAACAACGATCAATAGATTTAAATCAACTTCTAAGTTTTATGACCTGGTTATATCCAGGAACTTAATTTGAAAACTTAGTTCGTGTCAATTATTATCAATATCTCGAGCTCTTTAAGAAGAATAACGATCAATGGATATGAATCAACTTCTAAGTTTTATGACCTGGTTATATCCAGGGACTTAATTTGAAAACTTAGTTCGTGTCAATTTTTATCAATATCTCGAGCTATTTAAGAAGAATAACGATCAATAGATATGAATCAACTTCTAAGTTTTATGACCTGGTTATTATATCCAGGAACTTAATTTGAAAACTTAGTTCGTGTCAATTTTTATCAATATCTCGAGCTCTTTAAGAAGAACAACGATCAATAGATATGAATCAACTTCTAAGTTTTATGACCTGGTTATATCCAGGGACTTAATTTGAAAACTTAGTTCGTGTCAATTTTTATCAATATCTCGAGCTCTTTAAGAAGAACAACGATCAATAGATATGAATCAACTTCTAAGTTTTATGACCTGGTTATATCCAGGAACTTAATTTGAAAACTTAGTTCGTGTCAATTTTTACCAATATCTCGAGCTCTTTAAGAAGAACAACGATCAATCGATATGAATCAACCTCTAAGTTTTGTGACCTGGTTAAATCCAGGATAAGACTTAGTTCGTGTTAATCCTTACCAATATCTCGCGTTTTGTAAGAAAAACAACGATCAATCAGTGTGAATCAACTTCTAAGTCATTAAGGCGACCTGGTTATATCCAGGTACCATATGCCCCCCAAGTAACTGGGAAAAGGTCTTTCGTGGTTACTTCAGATTACACTCGAAAAACATGTACAAACATAAACGAAAAGTTGATTCTCATTGCGTAATACATGAAAAATGGCCTCTCAGGCCTTACAAGTGAGTCATTGATAATATTTCTTTAAATGGATGGCGTTCCAAGTCCGTGGGACTGCCCCTCCATCAAGCCGAGCTAACTTATAAGTTCCCAACTTAATGACCTCGATAACTTGATATGGTCCTTCCCAGTTCAGTCCCAAGACTCTATCTTTGGGGTCCTTACTGGCCAAGAAAACTCTCCTGAGGACCAGGTCGCCAACGCTAAAGGCGCGATTTTTGACTTTTGAGTTGAAATAGTGGGTGATCTTCTGTTGATATTGTGTGAGCTGGAGCTGCGAATCTTCTCGTCTTTCATCAATCAAGTCTAGGGAAGTGCAAAGTAGCTCGTGGTTGCGATCCTGGTAGTATGACTGGACCTTATGCGAAAGTACCTTAATCTCCACGGGGAGGACTGCTTCACTCCCGAAGGTCAAGGAAAAAGGAGTATGACCCGTAGGAGTCCGATGCGAGGTCCGGTATGCCCAGAGAACCTGGGGGAGCTGTTCTGGCTAGACCCCCTTCGCTTCGTCTAGTCTCTTCTTGAGGCTCGCTTTGAGAGTCTTGTTGACAGCCTCGACCTTGCCGTTCGCCTGAGGATAGGCCACGGAGGAGAAACTTTTCACAATTCCATATCTTTCGCAAAATTTGGTAAACAGGTCGCTGTCGAACCGAGTCCCATTGTCGGAGACAATCTTCTTGGGCAGCCCAAATCAACAGATAATGTTCTTAACCACGAAGTCAAGAACTTTTTTGGAAGTTATCGTTGCCAGAGGTTCTGCTTCAGCCCACTTCATAAAGTAGTCGATGGCCACCACGGCGTAACGGACCCCGCCCTTTCCAGTAGGGAGGGCGCCAACCAAGTCGATCCCCCAAACTGCAAACGAACATGGGGAAGAGATTATCTTCAGCTCGACCGGGGGAGCTCGGGAAACGGTGGCGAATCGTTGGCACTTGTCGCATTTCCTCACGTATGAGGTTGAGTCTTTAGACAGAGTTGGCCAGTAATAACCTTGCCTCAGGACCTTCAAGGCCAAGCTTTGCCCCCCAGTGTGATCTCCGCAAAAACCCTCATGCACTTCCTGTAGGATGGCCTTTGCTTCTCCTGGAAGAACACATCGTAGGAGAGGTAGGGAGTGCCCATGTCGGTATAACACCCCATCTACCACAGTGTACCTATGAGCTTGATACATAACTCGTCGCGCATCATTATGCCCTTCTGGTAGCTTTCCCTCGACGAGATACTCAAGGATGAGAGTCATCCAAGTCGGCCTTGCGTCAATCATCTCGACCTTCACCCTGGCTTCCTCGATACTTGGTTTCTCCAAGAATTCTACTGGCACTAGCCCCAAGGTCTCCGTCTCCCCAGAGGTGGCGAGCTTGGCGAGAGAGTCTGCGTTAGCGTTCTGCTCCCGAGGTATCTGCTCGATCGATCCCCGCCCGAACGCGGACATCTCAACCTTTACTCTTGCCAGATAGGCAGCCATCTTGGGCCCTCGTGCTTGGTATTCACCCAGAACCTGGTTTACCACGAGCTGGGAGTCACTGAAGCACTGGACGGAGCTCACCTTCAGCTCTTGAGCTATCCTTAGCTCGGCCAGCAAAGCTTCGTATTCGGCCTCATTGTTGGAGGCCTTGAACCCGAACCTCAGAGCCGAGTGGAATCTATGTCCTTTAGAGGATATCAAAATGATCCCAGCTCCGGAGCCGTTCTCCTTAGACGAACCATCCACGAATATTATCCACGATGCCTGGGCCGAGGCGACCTGGGGTGAGGCTTTTGCAGGATCCTCCTGGAATCCTATGCACTCGGCTACAAAATCGGCCAGGGCCTGACTCTTTATAGCAGTTAGCGGAGTGTATAGAATCTCGAACTGGCTGAGCTCAATTGCCGACTAACAAACATCCCGATGCTTCAGGTTTTTGCAAAACCTGCCTTAAAGGCTGATCAGTCATGACATGTATCAAGTGGGACTGGAAATACGGCCTGAGCTTTCGCGAGGCCGTGATAAGGCAGAACGCCGATTTTTCCATCAATGGGTACCAGGATTCAGCTCCGAGAAGTCTTTTGCTTATGTAGTAGATTGGCTTCTGAATCCGGTCTTCTTCCCGGACCAATACGGCACTGGCAGCATCCTCCGTGACAACCAGGTAGAGAAAAAGAGGCTCTCCTGCTTTTAGTTTGGATAGTACGGGTGGCTCGGCCAGATGTGCTTTCAGGTCGAGGAAAGCGCTTTCGCACTCCTCTGTCCACTCAAACTTCTTATTTCCTCGGAGCAGGTTGTAGAATGGAAAACACTTATCGGTGGACTTGGAAATAAACCGATTAAGGACTGCCACTCTTCCTGTCAGGCCTTGGACATCTTTTTGTGACCTGGGCGAGGGAAGCTCGAGCAGCGATCTGATCTTGTCGGGGTTTGCCTCGATTCCCGGGGTATTGACGATGAAACCCAGGAATTTTCCCGATGCGACTCCAAAAGTGCACTTCTGTGGGTTTAGCCTCATGCCATACTCCCGTAGTATCTTGAAGCATTCCTCCAGGTCGGAAACATGGTTATGGCAGTCTTTGACTTGATTAGCATGTCATCGACGTACACTTCCATGTTTTTTCCGATCTGGCCTACGAACATTCTATTCACCAACCTTTGATATGTAGCTCCGGCGTTCTTCAGCCCGAAGGGCATGACCTTGTAACAATAAACGTTAGTCGGGGTCATGAAACTAGTGTGCTCCTGGTCCGCTAGATTCATGGCGATCTGATTGTAGCCTGAGTACGCGTCCATAAAGGGCATGAGCTCGTGCCCCGCCGTGGCATCCACCAACTGGTCAATCCTTGGCAGTGGAAAACAATCCTTGGGGCAGGCTTTATTCAGGTCGGAGAAGTCTATGCAGGTTCGCCACTTTCCGTTGGGCTTCGGGACCAGTACGGGGTTGGCGACCCATATTGGAAACTTGGCTTCACGGATATAGCCACATTTTTTGAGTCAGGCTACCTCTTCCTCCAAGGCTTCAGCCCGGGTTGTTCCTAGGCGTCTCTGCTTCTGGGACTTCGCAGGAACGCTTTTATCCAGATGAAGTGTGTGCATGATGACACTCGGGCTGATTCCCACCATGTCCTCGTGTGACCACGCAAACACATCCATGTTATCCAGCATAAATCTGACCAGCTCCGACTTCCTCTCGCTGCAGAGGTTCTTTCTGAGCTTGACCATCCGTGATGGATTCTGCGGATCAATGTTTACTTCCTCGAGCTCCTCAATAGCTTGGAGCTCGGATCTATCCTCTCCTATTCGGGGGTCAATATCCTCACTTAAGACGATATTATCCCCTTCGGCGCTTTGAGGTTTTTAAATCTCAGGACCAACCAAGGGGTCCCGAGATTCCTCTTCACCACTTTGGATGGCCATTGCCAGCTGCCCGGGTTTAGATTTTCCCTTCATGGAAATGCTGTAGCATTCCATGGCAGCGAGCTAATTGCCATGGACAGTACAAATTCCCGTGGAAGTAGGGAATTTCATCGCGAGGTGGCGAATGGAAGTGACGGCCTCAAAGGCTATAAGTGTAGGTCGTCCCAAAATTGCGTTGTATGCAACGGAGCAGTCAATGATCACGAACTCGAGGAGTTTCGAGACTGTTCGAGGTCCTTCTCCCAGGGTGATCACCAGCTCGATCGTCCCTATGGCCGTCGATCCTTCTCCTGAAAAACCATACAGCATCATGGAGGTCGCCTTCAGCTCGGCGACAGTCAAACCCATATTTTCTAACGTGGACTGGAATAGGAGGTTCACCGAGCTCCCATTGTCGACCAGCACCCTCCTAACCCTCCGATTAGCGAGCTGAACTGCTACGACCAGAGGGTCATTGTGCAGGAACTGGACATGGCCCGCCTAATCTTCTGTAAAAATGATTGGCTGCTTCTCCAATCGCTGTTTCTTTGGCAGGCGCTGCTCCGGGACGAACTATTCTCCATTGGGTGCTTTAAGTTCGTTCACGTACCTTTTTTGGGAACCCCTGCTCGTGCCAGCCATATGTGGACCTCCAAAAATGGTGGATATCTCCCCTCCAACCACAGGAGGAGGGACGTCTTGATCTACTCGAGACCCGGGCTGACTGGCCGGGAATTCTGGAGCAGGTCGACTTGCTGGAACAATGTTCCGCGCGTACTGAGCCAAAGGGCCAGCTCGGATGAGAGTCTCGATCTCATCTTTTAAATGCCTACAATCGTCAGTGTTGTGGCCAACATCATTGTGAAAGTGGCAAAACTTGGAGGTATCTCTCTTCCCCTTTTGGTGCTTCAACGGCTCGGGCCTCTTCCAGGGGAGGCGAGTAGAATTAGCTAGGAAAATATTCTCCCTAGACTGGGTGAGCTCTGTATAAGTAGCGTAGACGAGCTTAAACTTGTCTATGGACTTATTCTTCTTTTGGTCGTGTTGGCTGCCTTCACCATTCCCCTTTCTTTTACCTCCACCGAGCTGGTTGTTCTGTGTGACGTTTTGGGTCACTGCCATGACCTTCGTCCCCACTCCAGCGGGCTGATCAGGGACCTGGCTGGTTCTGGCAGCTGAGGCTTCGGCTTCCTCTAGGTTGATCCATTCCTGGGCCCTGTTAAGGAATTCGTTAACCGAGCTGACTCCTTTTCTTTATATGTCTTTCCAGAGATCCCCTCCGACGAGGATTCCAGTTCGCATGGCCATGAGTTTGGAGCTATCATCCGCGTCTTTGGCCCGAGCAGCGACGTTCGCAAATCTGCTCAGGTAGGCCTTCAGAGTTTCATCGGGCTATTGCCTCACGTTAGCCAAAGAGTCGGCCTGAACGCGGGCAGCCTGGGAGGCTCGGAATGCCCTTTTGAAATCAGCCGAGAAAGTTTTCCAGGAGCTGATTGACTGTCTTTTGCCTTTCTTGAACCACTGCCTGGCTGGTCCAGTCAGTGTGGAAGGGAATATCAAGCATCTCAGCTCGGGGCCGATGTTGTGAGCCATCATCAGGGTGTTAAACATCCCTAGGTGATCCGACGGGTCTCCGTCTCCATTGAACTTAGACAGGTGCGGCATACGGAAACCAGGTGGGTAAGCCGTTGCTGCTATGCTGGGGCGAAGAGCTCCATCTCATCCTCTGAATCATATTCATCTTTTTCTTTTTCTAACAGGAGCTTCCTCATCAGCTCCTCCATCTGGGCCAGGCGCTCGAGGGTTTGGTCCCGATGTCCTTGGTTATTCCGGGGTTGTTCAACAGCTCTGGATCCATTGTACATATTTGGTGGGTTATTGCTCCTCCTATCTTGAGATAGGTTATTTGGGGCATTCCCACCGTTACGTACTTCGGACAGGGCCCCCCTTGAGTGAGCATAGCTGTCTCCTCCTGCTGGCTCCCCTCTGTGAGAGTTAAGGCGGTCTCGCAGGTCGCCCCCCTGGGTGGCTTGTGGGCTTTATGCCGAACTCAAACGCTGACGCAGGTCCCTGACAGAAAGATCACTCCGACGACTACCGGTCCAGTAGCTCCTGCTGGAGAGGCTCGGAGCTTGCCTTTGGTGCTGAGGATCTGGAGTTTCCCTTGGCGCCCTGCTACGTCGGGACGGTCCGGCTGATGGTGGGTTTCGCCTACTACTTCCATAGGCCGGGATATCTCGGACGGGCCGAGGAGGAGATGGATATCTGATTGGAGATGGAGGATGCCTGACCGGAGAGGCGATCCTGGTTCCGCCAGGTCGGATCAAGTTCGATGGGGGCCTTTCGGCCCGGCCAACCTGCTGGTCCCGGGCCTGGCGATCTAGTTGAGGCGCAAGACGGCTGTTGGGGACGGGCTGACGCTGGGAGCCCTCCCCGGACCTCCTTCTGGAATTTCTTCGAGCTGCCCTGGGCGCACTCGAGGATGGTTGGGAGCTAGGAGTCGAAGTTCTGACCGAACAACTGTACTACTGTTGTTCGGCTTTAGGCATTCCTCTGAAGTCTGCCTCTCGATGGTGTAATGAAGGAGTGGAGTTGGCTGTCGGAAGTCTGTCTGAGCGGCTATGCCTGGACCGATTACCCCTGCGAGACTTAGGAGCCTCGCCTTGCCTCTCTCCGACGTTAGCGTCGGTTGTGAGAGGGGGTAGTCGGGCCAGCACATGGGTTAGCTATTGCTAGCTGGCTCCTCAGCTGAGCATTTTTCATCTCCACCGCCGTGTAATAACATGGGTTCGGATTAGGTGGCCGGGGCGCCGAACTTCCAGTGTCATCTTGGCCCGCCGGCTGCTTGCCGGGCCGTTGTTGGACTTCAGGAATTTTTTCACCAGGGATGGTAGTATGATGAGCCTCCTGCCCATCTTGCTGTTCCGTCTCATTGCCGTGCCTGGATCGAGTGGTCACCATAGTTGGATGTTTGTGACAACACTAATCAAACTTGCTCTCAATGAAAGCACCAAACTGTTGATGCGGTTCTTCGACAACAGGTAATTAAGAAAAAAGAGAAAGGGATTAGTGCCTAGGTTGAACCGAAATAGATAAATGATCTTAGAAATGAAATGGTGACTCAGGATACGTTTTTTTTAAGTGGTTCAAAGATTAAAATCCTTCTACTCCACTAGTCAGTGTTATTACTATATACTGGGTATTTGATTACAGGGTCTTTCTTACAATTGAGCATCCAATCCTTATTAACTCCCAAGGTCTCCATATTTATAGGAGAAGGCACCTGGGAGTTGGTAAGAAGGTCATCCCGTAACCTTCTTACCTATCATGTTAACTCTGTGACATTCATGATTAATTCCTAAACCTCACACATAAGTGTGGTCAAATCAATAGGTAAGGAGATAATGGGTCGCACGGCCTAACCCAGTCGTGGGTGTCTGAATACGCATGTTCCTGCTGCGTGTCTGAGAAGTCAAGGATATATCAAACATGTGATGTCTGATATGCACACGTTTACCTTGCGTGGTTGACTTTATAAAAGGTCACAGCTTCAAACCCCAGCTCGCGCCTGGAGCTGGATGCCTCCCTCGACCTGCGGTCTTCAGAGTCCAGACTCAGTCCTTAGGCAACCTTGGCGAACCTTTAGGGGGTAGGACCTTACGACAACAACTCCGGACCTGGGGATGTCTGCCTAGCAATCATGATCAGGTTGTACCTCAGCTCGCTAATCAGCCCGTGGGAAAATCAGGGCGTACAATCACGAACTCATCAACATGAGTACGGATCGACAGCATGTGTGACTTGGAAGTTGAGGGCTTCTTCGGGGGTGGGCCGAGTGCTGGGTGGACTGTGACCGAGGGAGGCACGGAAGAAGTGGCCGAGATGGATGCTTCGACCTGGGCAGTCGGGTCCTTGGCTGTGCTCGCAGTAGTCGGAGCTGGTGGAGGAGTCTTCTCAGTGCGCTTGAGGACTTTGGAGGGTCGGTCCGACCTCCGCGAGCCTCTTGGGTGCTTACTTTTTTGACCCCCCTCGCCACTAGCAAGCACAACATCGAGATCTGAATCCATGGCACTTGCACAATTGCAATGAAGATTTAGCATGGTGCTCGACGACCAAGAAATCCCTCTATCTTCAGAGGAGGCTGGGGGAGTACCTTCCCTATAGGTGGAAGTCAATCTCGAAAGGTCCCTATAGTCATTAGTTCCGTACTGAACGACTACTCCATCCCACACCTCGTTCAGGCTATACATGGTGTCGTATTTCCCGAGCCAGCTATCAAACCTATGTACCCTATCATCTACCCAAGACCATATATAGAAATGATCCCTATCATCCTTACATAATACTAACCTATCAGGTTTATGTTTTAGCAGTGAGGGAGACCACATATTCGAGCTAAGGATGACTGTACCTTGCTCATCGGAGCCCGAGCTCGAGGCCTCATTCCCCGATTGTGGAATCCTATGGCGGGCCAGAGATGGGGGCCTCGCATCTCTTCTCGGGGGGAAGGTTGTCGGTTGGCAGAGGAACGGGCTCCCATCGGGCATATTTCTTATTGGACCAGTCCGATGTAGACTGATCCTCCCCTAAGAGCCCACATGCCCGGAGCTTGTCTTCATGCAGGAGACAGGATAGGGATCTCTTGCCGTAAGGAAGTTGGAGCAGAGTTTCTCTATGCTCCTTCATCTCATCAGTGGGAGCAGGGCGATGATAGTTGGCTGGAAAATCAAACGCATTTCAACTAAGTACGAGCCTAAAAACAAAGTTCGAGCATAGAAAAGAAGGAGGTTGAGATACTTACAAATCCGTCTGAACGAGTAGTATCAAGATGGGGCTAGGCCATCTGTCCAGAAGAAGGCCTTCTTGAAGTCAGGAGGATGATTGGGAAGATCCTCGAACATTTTCTTCTCCTTGGGATAGCTCGAGAGATAGTAGAAGCCATCTCCTCCCCGAGCTCGGGAGGGATTTCTTTTCAAACAAAAGAGATATAAGATCTCTTCAGGCGAAGGCCCTTCCCACTTCAGCTCGTGATAAAGCGACCTTAGGGCAGATAGAACCCTATAAGAATTGGTATTGAGTTGGAAGGGAGCCAGCCCAACATAGTCCAAGAAGCCTTTAAAGAAGGACTTCAAGGGAAGGACAACTCCTGCCTTCATGTGCTCCTGGCTCCAAGCTGCATACCTCAGCCTGCTGTCAGGGTTTCCATCCCCCGGAGCACGGCAGCTCCGCTCGTGTGCAGTTGGAGCTCGGCACCTAAGCGAGCCCGACAGCCCTAAGTCGTGCAGGGCCAGAATATCAGATATCTGTCCCAGCGACGTGACCGAACTCCAGTAGTGTTTGGCCTTGAAGAATTCCCTCCTCGGCTGCGAAGTGGAGGGTTCCCCCATCAGTGAGAATCGAAGATCTCCCGGCTTGTACGCGATTGTCACTTTAGCCTGGGATCAAGGGGGATCAGTCTAGGCTCGGAGTCAAAATCTGGATAAAGAGCCTCTCGGAGGATTTTTCTCTTCTTCTCTATGACCTCGATGATTTGACGTCGGTAATGAGCTCGGGTTTCTTCTTGTTCACGAGCTAGCTCGTGTTCGCGAATCAGACGTTGGTTCCGGGTAAACAACGACTCCGGGCTCGAAGTTTTTGGCGAATACGGGATGGCAAGCAACGACCCCCACTGTCTTTCCAGATTCTGTGACATCTAGCAAGAAAGAAAAAATGGTGAGGGCCATGCACGCAAGGAATCAAGAATAACGATCTCGATGGTTCAAGATCGAAAATGCTTGGATACGAAATGAGCTCGACCCTGGGGACCCAATTAGTGTCATGACGTGTATTTCACGAAAAAGGGAGGAAAGTGGATTTAATTTTTGAAAATCCCAAAATATCAGGGAAAAAAGGTGGCGGTTATTCAAAAGTGGTATTTTTGGGAATCGTGCATTCTTTAAAACCCAGATTTTGTACCAAATATCTTGGTTTACAAGATAAGTCCAAAAATTGGGAAACCCAGAAAAAAGACCATATTCGGGTCTTCCTACACAAGAACTAAGTGACGAAACCTAAATCTAATACCAATTAATCGAAGCATCCTAGTGCATTAAACTAAAGAATGAACCAGCATAGTCCCAGAAACGAAAAAGCAACAGAGGCAGAAACGCACGTAAAAATATATATATATATATATAAAGCCAAGAACAGATACTTACACACTGAAGATGGTGGTTGCAGAGAAATAGATGACTGAAGAAGAGGCTGCAAGTGTATTCTCACGGTCTCGAACAGGCTAATGGTTCTTTGTTTCTTTGGCTGAGAGAACATGCAAAAACAAAGCAAATTATTTCTGGGCTTGCCTCTGGTTTTCTCTCCTTTTTTCCCTCTAATAAACGTAAAAATGAAAGGAGGAAGACGACTGGAGTCTTATATATAGGTCCGGGGGAGTGTAAAGGGTCGGATTAATCTGGGCCATTGGCTAGATTCCGTATCAAATTCGACGGCCAGGGATAAGTGACATGATGGTACCGAAAAGGTGGCAGGCGAACGATCGTGGGAAAGTTTCCAAGGTACTCAAGTACATTGAGTGAGCAATACCCAACTGATGCGTGTCCATACTCGAGTATGTGTGACGGTACGGTTCCCAAAGAAAGTAGTTTAAAAGTTTCCTTCTCATAGGATTCGAACTAATACTTTTGAGGGGGCAAAATGTTACACCCAGATTTCGAGACCTGAGGGTGTGACCTCGAAAGCTGGACTCGTCAGGTGTAAGCTCGTGATGTCTAAAGTGAATGTTCGTATTCCAGGTGTCAAACCCTCGAAGCAAGGTGGCAACCTCGAAGATATGTAACCTCGGAATGATATCTAAGCTCGAAAGACGTAGTGTCGGAGTATATCTGTTGTCGGGTGTCTTCAGATCAAGTACCTCGAGCTCGGCAAGGGTATAAGCTCGGAGTATAATGGCCTCGGTGGTATTCACCCGCTCCGAGTTGGTCTTGGGGTAAAGTGACCAGCTCATAATTTACCTAAAGACCTAGTCTGGCATGATACTGATTACCGATCTCGAACAACGTAATGGGTCATCTGATGAGACGTGGTCCATGCGTTTAAAAGATATTTATTGTTGTAACTCCCCTACATTAAAGGGATATTAACTAGTCTGTTATATGCCCCTGGTCTTCAGGGGATGTTTCCTTGTATATGGGAGTTACAAACTTTAAAGTAATTAAATTTATTAATTTACAGAATAACTTCCCGAAACGTGTGGGATTGGATTCTGAGATCTCCTCTATAAATAGAGATGTCATGCACCTTTGTAAATGACCGAATTTTTGTAATCTGGAGAGAAATTCTGGAGAATTCATCCCTGAAGGATTTCCAGAAAATCTCAAAGTCCTAATAAAATTGACTCGTGGACTAGGCAGAGTTAACTACTGAACCACGTAAAAAACTCTCATTGTTCTACTATATTATTCTTCTTTTCCATAGTTATTACTGTTTACGTGCTCTACATTTTAAGTTGACGAAAAACGGCATCCACAAAGAACATGATTGAATTATGTAGAGATTGGAATTATAAAAATATATGCTAAAATATCACCTAATTACAAAATTAATTTGTCATTTCTTAATAATATGATAAAAGATTATATTATAAATTTGAGCAAAAAAAAAAAAAGTAAACTACTATAAATCACCACCAAAAAAAATAAAAAAATAATATTAACTTTAGGTAATAAAACTCAACATAATTATTTTACATAATTTACACATTATATTAAAAAAATATATAAATTTTTAGCATCAACATATATTTTGCCAAAATTAAACAACCAAAATAAAAATTTCTAATTTTATATGTTGTTGACCCAAGATTTGGCCAACTGACACGGAGTCAGAATATGCTTGATGTGAATGAGTGCGTAGAGAAAAACGTAATGACAAAAGTAAATAAGACACAATATTTTATAGTGGTTCAGCCCCAAGATCTGGTAATGACCTACGTCCACTTAGACTGATATTGATCTAAGGACCAAATGAGTGATCAAAGAACAAGGGTTCAATGAGTTTCACTTACCTCTGAAGAACAATACAATATTGCTAGGAGAATTACTATAGTCTCAAATGATTCAAAAGCCAAAAAGTCAAAAGTCCCTTCCTTGAGCTATCTTTTGCTATTTATAGGCTCAAGGGGGGTTACAAAAGATTGTTACAGATATTCTCTCCTGAATAATCGGATATCCAAGAGATTGTGCGAGATAAATTCGGGATTGACAAAGATCTTCTCATAAATGTTGCTTTGTACGCGGAACTATCGACCAGACTGGTCGCAGGTAAGACTGGTCCGCATTGCTTCTAATGTGTCCTCTGGTCGATACTCTAACAGAACGTTTCCAGGTGTTAGACACGTGTCCAGGGATCACTTGCCACGTCATCAATGCTAATTTTTTTAGATAACATATGTGTTATAAATAATTGGAAAATGTATTTTTTTTTTTTTTATAAATATGATCCATATAAAGAAACCTTCTATGGCCAATGTATGCAATTTTACTTCTAATCCCTACAGAGGGAGTTTCTTCATTGCATGTGGGGCACACCTTGTACTTTTTTGTGCTCCACACAGACATCATAGCATAAGCTGGGTAGTCGTTAATGGTCCACAAGATTGCTACACGCATGTTGAACAAGGTACCATTGTATGCATCTCGTGTCTCGACACCATTCACCCATAACTCCTTCAACTCGTCAAGCAAAGGTCTCATATAGACATCGATATCTTTTCTAGGTGAAGAAGGACCTGGAATTAGAATAGACAACATTAATGACTGTGGTTTCATGCACTTCCACGGCGGCAAGTTGTATGGGACAAGTATCACAGGCCACATGTTGTAAGAGTTGCTCATGTTCCCAAAAGGATTGAAACCATCTGTAGCCAACCCAAGCCTAACATTTCGAGGTTCGACTGCGAAAGATGGGTACAACTCATCAAGGTGCTTCCACGCCTTACTCTCAACGGGGTGCCTCATCACACCATCTTCCTTTGGCCTTTTAGAATAGTGCCATCTCATATCCTCTGCAGTATATCTTGAACTGTACAACCTTTTCAATCTCGGCGTCAACGGAAAGTACCGTATGACCTTATGAGCCACTTTCTTCCCGTTCCCACGATTATCTTGCCAGCGACACTCACTACAAACCGGACAGAATTCCAAGTTCGCATTCTCCTTCCAAAATAGTGCACAGTCATGCTTGCAAGCATCGATGGACTCATATCCCAATCCAATACTCCGTAACTTTGCCTTCGCCTCATAGTTAGACTTAGGTAAAATTGTTCCGTCAAGCATAGCATCGACTAACAATTCCAGCAAACCATCAAAGTAATGATTGATGCACTTGTTAATAACTTTCAGATGCATCAGCTTCACCAAGAAGTTCAACGCGGAATACTTTCGGCAACCCGGGTACAGTTCACTTGACATCTCCTTAAATAAATTGTCATACTTGTCGCGATGTTGAACATCATCTTGGGGAGGATCATTATAGTTTCCAACGGGAACGTCATCTTCAGCGTAAACATCCTCCAGGATATCCGCTATCTCATCTTTATCCTGATCTTGAATCACATCTGGTGGCGGCAGCAGCGCCTCTCCATGGTAATGCCACACTTTGTAGGACTGTATGATGCCATTGTTGAATAAATGCATCGAAATTGCATTTATAGGCTGGAACTTAACATCCCCACATTCTTGCACGGACAGCGAACCAAACCCCGATCGTTCACCTGATTTTTAGCGATCTCGAAGAACTCCTTAACACCATTTCTATACTCCAGAGACCAATGATTCCTCACACTCATCCAGCTTCTGTCGCTCGCCATCTTTAAGCGAAATAATTCAAAAAATATTAATAATTGTCTTTAAAATGAGGATTATTTACTTAATTAATAACAATTTTATTTCATGACTGTTTGTCTCCCTAATTATCACTAAGTAATAATAATATCCTATCTCTGGCAAAAATAATTATTTATATTTACAAAAAAAAATGTAGCTAATTATTAATTATTACAATTTTTTAAATCATTTACTTATTTATTACTTTTATTTTAAAATTAAATTAATTATACATTAATTGTATTTTGTAATTTTTTATTAAATTCTTCAATTTGTATTGGATTATTTACTTAATTAATAACAATTTTATTATATTTATATTTTACTTAATTATATTTTATTAAATCCTTTATATTTTTAACTTTTTTCAATTACAAAACATCTAATATTAATGTTAAAATTAATTATTAATTGTTATGATTAGTAATTTTATTTTATTTAAATTATAGTTAAAAATTATTTTTTTGATGTATTTTTTAATTATACTTAAATTTTTATTTAATTAATTATTAAACTTTTATTAATTTTACTAACTCTAATAAAATTTGGGCAGCATAACGACTATATTTCAAACTATCCCAAAAATTTAAAAACCTACAAATTAAACACATATATAACCAGAATATTCTCAAATCATACAAAACATATATATACATTAACAAATACATCAATTTACATATATACAAATATTTAACCACAAAAAAACATATACCAAAACTAATTTTTTTATTAATACAAATTTTTTTTATTAAATACATATTTACAAACATATCACATTTAATATAAAACAATTAAAAAATATAAACATACATTATTAATATGATTTTTTTTAAAGTTCATACATTAACTAAAATACATATATCACAAAATACAATATAATAAATATTAACAAGCAAAAATAAAAATAGTACAGTGGGTGAAGTGGCTCCGCTCCGGCAGTGGCTCGGGGACTCCATAGAAACAATTTTTTTTAAAAATTTAATACATAAATAAAATAAAATAAAATACAAAAGTATATTAAAAAACTTACAGTGGGCAACTTGGAGGAGGAGGGGGCGGCAGTGGTGGCTCGCGGTGGCGTCGGGGTTGGGCTCCGGTGGGGTGAGGTGGGGGCTCAGGTGGTGGGGTGGGGTGGGGTGGGGTGGCCCTCGGGGTGGGTGGGCTCGGGTGGCGTGGGGTGGCCGTCGGGGTGGGGTCCCGTCGGGGCGTAGCTGGTGGGGGTGGTGGAGGATTGAAGAAAGAGAGAAGAGAAGAAGAAGGAGAGAAAAAAGAAAATGAAGAAAAAAATGGGGAAGAAGGGCTCGACGGCTGACTGATATCGTTATGACTTTTTCCGGCGCGTTTCGTTGCGCCGACAAAAGTCTTTAATAAAACCCTAGGACAAAACAATGTCGTTTTAATTAGTCCGACTTTTGCCGGCGCAACGAAACGCGCCGGCAAAAGTCTAGCCACCTACTTTGTTGAAAACGTGCACAAATTTAAAAATGCACGGTTGACTTTTGCTGGCGCATTAGGTGAAATGCGCCGACAAAAGTGTATGGTATTTTTTTTTAATCTGATAGATCTTTGCCGGCGCAATTCGGGGTTGCGCCGACAAATGTAACATTTTGCTGGCGCAACCCCAAATTGCGCCAGCAAAAGTAATCTTTGCTGGCGTTATTTTGCGCTGGCAAAAGTGCTTGTGTTTTGCCAGCGTGATTCACTAAATGCGCCGATAAATGTTTTTTTTGCTGACGCAATTCCGAATTGCGCTGACAAAAGTCTTATTTCTTGTAGTGTTAGTAAACCGTGGGCAGGAAAAGTCAATCTCAATTCTTATATATATATATTTCAAACTGATTGATTGTTTTATTTTTTTGTCCCTTTTTCCTAATATTTTGTCATAAATATGTAACCCATAGATAATATATCTGTTTTTCGTTTTAATTATAATTTTATAAATTTCTTCATATTTTAAAAATAATAAATACACGATTTGATTTTTTATTTATAAAGCAATAAAAGATTTTGGGAAATACATATTTGAATATCTATCTAATTTGGCATCTCCTAAAATGTAAAATTACAATTTTCAAATACTCCATATGTATCTCATGTAATTGTTTGTCATTCTTCACACACAAAAATTACAAATAAGGAATATAATCTTGACCAATCAGTCTTTATATATTAAAAAAACACATTACTTACATTGTAATAATTACTCTCTCCAGAATTATTTTCCTCTCAACAAAAAACAAAACGTAATTTTACAAATTGTCATTTGTAAATGGTTTTAGGCCAACAGGTTTTAGTTTTTCCCTTTGAAATTTAATAATTACGAATTTACAAGTTTGACCACTAATCAATATATACTTGTATAATGTAACTGACATTTTATTCGAATAATGAATATCATAATTTAATTACTTTTGTTATTACAATTTTATGTTGATAATATCAATATAAGGTGCATGAATCAATAGTAAAAACAGGTTTAATAACTATATATATAGTATATGATTCCTCTAATAAAAAAGTGCATTATTTTCTTATATTAATTATATAATGAAAAATTTAAACTCAATGACAGCAAATTATCTCCTGCTATTATTTTTAAAAAAAAATAACGCCTGCTTTTTTTTTTTCTCCATATTAAACGATATATACGTATATACATGTTTGGTAGTTTTATAACACCAAATATTATAACGTTCAAAAATTGTTCCATATATGCATGTATATATACATATATATGTGTGTGTATATACTCGAACATATCTAATTCTCTCTTTTTCTCATCTCAGAGCCTAAGAATGGAGATTATCTACATTTCTTTTGATAAGATTTTTCCACCAAAACCCAAAACGAAGTTGCTAAGCAATAACTTGTTTGGTCAAATTTTTGTGCCTGTTGTGGATGATGAGACCAATATTCAGACAGGAGATGGGTTCTGTCTAAATCGAAGGCAGCTTTTATCTGTGACTTATTTAAGAGAAATCACAGATGGGGTAATTTTTTTCTATCTTTTATTTAAAATATTATTGTTTATTTTCTGTTATTTTTACCTTAGTTATATTATAGCTATAATGTGTCATATATATATGTATATATATATGCAACTGTTGATTTGATTTGCTTTACCTGATGATGTTATGTTTAATCGATTTTCTTCATATTTGTATGTATGTATTCAATTTGTATCTGAGTACTGTATAGCTAGCTATGGTGATAGTTTAGATTTAAATTAGTGTAAGATGGAATATATATATATATATATGATAATTAACAAGTGTTATCTTAGCTAGGGTTTACTATGCATAATATCGATCTAATTATTAAGTATAGTGGTGGAAACAAAAATAAAAGAAATATATATGTTAATAAAATTTGACAATTTGAATTAGAGAAAAATTATGATGAAATAAGCTAAGAGAAAGATCGATGTTTAGTTAGCTAGTTAGTGTGTCTATATATTTGAGTTGGATTTACTTAATTAATATTTTTTGGGGAAATTTTAGTTAATTAGGGCTTAGAAATAACATGGTGCTATAGATTCAGACATTAGATTAATGTATGAAAATTTGTAATTTCTGATTTTGATGAAACATTTCATAAATTTATCATTGTAATTATGTAAAATTTAAATAATAACCGAGTACTTTAATCGACATTTTTAAAACCTCTCATAGATTTTTCTCAACATTCGGCTTTCTAACAATTATCAAATACTTTTGTAATTAATTTGTACAATTAAAAAATAATCTAGTACTTTAAGTGACATTTTAATATAGCTAAAACTTTAGTGAGATACAGTCTCAAACTATCAAAGATAAGAGTGAGCAAAGAGAATTTTCCTGGTGAGAAAATGATAAACTTGTGGTAAGCCTAATCATTTTTCAATAGAGTCACTAGCTAGATAAAAGTTGTCAAATTATTTTAAATCTAGACTTAAAAAAAAAAGACCTACATAAAAGAAGCACATACAAAGAGAGAGAAAAAAAAAAACCAAAACAACACAAATAAAATCTAACACAATATGTAGAAGAAAAAAAAAAATCTTAGATAAGAGATCTAAGAAAATGAAAGCATACAAAAAAAAAAATTAAGATTTATTTAAGAAAAAATGACATTTATTTTAACTCATAAAAAATAAAAATAAAATCGAACGAACAGGGAATTGAGTAAGTGAAGAGAGAAAATGAGGCAATAGAAAGATGTTAGGGTTTTATTATTAGACGCAGTACTTCAACAAAAAGATGTTAGGGTTTTGTTATTAGACTAGCGTACTTTAATAGAAAGATGTTAGGGTTTTATTTTTAGAGTAGCGTACTTTAATTAATAGACACGTTTTAAAATCTTATAAATCTTGTTGATCGTTTTATAATTGCAGTTATATACTTCAATAAATAATTGTAATAATTAACTAATAATCTAGTAACTTTAATAGAGATTGTTCAAATTTTATAATTCTAACCCACATCGTTAGTTTATAATAATTATCAAATAATTCTATCTATAAATAATTTGTCGCTACTCATTTATTGAGGTGTGAAATATTTAGCAAGATATTATGATTTTTTTAGAATAATATAATTTGAGCCATAGGTTTTAAAAGTTCTATTAGTTTGTATATAATTGTATGTGTTAACAATCTTCTACTGAATAATAGTTTGTACTGTTTTGTCAAAAGAAATTATACTTATAGTACTAGTAATAATGCTAAATGTTATTTAAACTAATAACAAAACTATCATTAGACTAGCGTACTTTAACAGAAAGATGTTAGGGTTTTATTTTTAGAGTAGCGTACTTTAATTAATAGACACGTTTAAAATCTTATAAATCTTGTTGATCCTTTTATAATAGCAGCTAAATATACTTCAATAAATAATTGTAATAATTGACTAATAATCTAGTAACTTTAATAGAGATTGTTAAAATTTTATAATTCTAACCCACATTGTTAGTTTATAATAATTATCAAATAATTCTATCTATAAATAATTTATCGCTACTCAATTATTGAGGTGTGAAACATTCTGTTTTTAGTAGAGAGTAGGTAAAATAAAACATAGCAAGATATTATGATTTTTTTTAGAATAATATACTTTCGTGCACATCACAACATTATATATCAAATTGTGTGTTATAATAATTATCAAATACTTCTATTAATTATTTGTCGCTAATTATTATTTAATGTAACACAATCTATTTTTAACACTAATACGTTATTTATATTCTATTAAAAAAAATCACACTCTGGGCAAGCCATTAATCTATTCTTAAGTTTAACATACATATAGGTTTTAAAAGTTTTATCAGTTTGTATTTGTTAAAGCAATTTAATAATAACCTAGTGGCTTCAAACAACATTTTTAGGAATTTGATAAATCTACTTTATGGAGATATAATATCTGTATGTGTTAACAATCTTCTACAAATTAAATAATTTGTCGTGACTGTTTTGTCAAAAGAAATTATACTTAGTACTAGTAATGCTAAATGTTATTTAAACTAATAACAAAACTATCATTTTCAATAATTAGTTAGATGTAAACTAAATATATACATTAGAAATATATAGTTTAAATAACATTTAAACTATATATATATAGCTTAGAAAAGTTAAACTATATATATAGTATATATAAACTATGCATCCAAGATTTGTTTGTTTTAGGATTTTTATATTTTAAGTTTCATTAACATTTGTTTTGAGTTAATTAACAGATAGATGTTTGTCGAAATATATATGTCCAAACATAATGATCTCAACAATTAAGTATGCTTTAATTTACATATATATATATATATATATTTATATATATTTGGATATCTATAATTACTGAATCAAGTGACCATAGTAATTTTTGTTAAAAAATTTTAATTTATGTATCAAATTGTACATATTTGAATTAAGATTGTTCTTACCACAAATACTATTGTGTACATATAATTTTGATGCCCCCATTATCATTTATTTCTTTTTTCTTTCGGAAGTACATTATTGTATTTTGAATGCCTGTATTTATATATATATATATATATATATATATGATAGTATGTATATATAAACTTCATATAATACCACATAATATTTTTCTTACAGTACTAAAATAATTATTATAATTATGTTATCACTAAAAAAATCTGGAATCATAAACTTCATTATTGTAAGAGTAAAATTACATTAATAATGTCAATTTAAGGATAAATATTGTTCTTTAATATTAATAAATTTTAGGTAATAATAAATAGTTTTCATAAATATTGTATTTTTTTCGTATTTAGAATTTTTTGCAGGAACATGAGCCAATCTACACAGTGGTTCAACAAGCAATGACATATTATCTGAATCCATTTGGGTCAAATTTTGAGCTTCAAATATGTTTGTTGAGCAAAACTGATGATGAAGAAGAACACATCAAAATCGATGATATTTTGGTACCAAATTTCTCACAAAGTTTAAACTTTATACCATATAACTATATATTTATACATACCTATATTAATTATAATTTTTTAAATATAGTACTTTGATAATGATCTGAAAATATTAACTGGAAAAGAAGATGAGGTGATGAAGAGAACTATAAATAATAATGAAAACTATGCGATTGAGGCACAACCTCTATCAGTGGCTGTGGCGCCTCCTTCCAATCCAACCACTATTGTCATGCAAAACAGCAAGGTATATAATAATAATAATAATAATAATAATATATTCTCATTTCACAAAATAGTATTTCTTCGATAAATCTTTACAAAATAGTAATTTCAACACATTTTTTATATCACACGAAATACACTTGACATTGTGTTGTACACATTCGACATGTGTTATTTTCAGGAATATTACTTTACAAAAAATTATTTATAAAAAAATATCAATCAAACATTTTTTTTATTTATACTAGATACAAGCAACTTGTAATGCATATTTGCCTAGTTTGACATAAACATATTAAAAAAAAAATTAAACAAATACATTGTTTATGATTTTTTGAATATATATATATAATACGATAACCTTTTTAAATATAAGTGATAATTTTTTTAATAAAAATTAAGATTATATATTATATATTATTATTATAATATTAAAATTTATATTGATATACGTATTAAATATCTAATTTTATATATTAAATATCATTATAATAATAATATTTTAAATTCATATTAATATAAATAGTAAAAAATTAAGATTATATATAAATTATTATCATAATAATATTTAATTTAATAATATTTGAATTTATATTAATATAATTATTAAATATGTTATCTTATATTAAATGTTATTATAATATTTGAATTTATATCAATATAATTAATAAATAACTATTATTAATTAGTTTTAGTTGTATATATTCCGTTAAATATTTAGAATATTCTATTAAAGTTAAAAAAAGTATTAAAACTAAAAAAATTTGTTATCTAGACACTTTTATATAAAGAGATATATGTATTATATGTAATATATAAAAATATATTTGTTTGAATAAATATGATATATATGAAAGAGATGGAGAGCACCAAGACCTTATATGATGAGGGAGAGAAAGAACACATCTGCTGCTGAAAAGGTTGCTAAACTAGGCAATGTCCATTGGCTCAAAGATTGGGTTATTGAGGCCAGACAGCGCAAATGTGGACGATATGACTATGTATGTACTTCACCATTGCTTGCTTATATAATATTATCATAATTAAAATTAATATATAGTTTTTGTTTCCTTCTCATCTAATGATATTTTTAAATTTATTATATTGTTTATATTACATATATTTATATATATATATGTGTTTAATTAATTAATTAAGTTGTGATGTGATGATGTATTTATTAACTTGTGTTGTGGCAGTTTTACTACCATAAAAGAATAAAACTCATGTGCCGATCATTGGTTGAGGTTCATAATTTTCATTCCTATGGAGTTCTTCCAAGGCGTACAGTCAAAACACCAATCCGTAGACCAGTCCAAACACCAATAATTCAAGATGATGCATCAACAGTGAGATCTAATACACACACATATATATATATATATATAATTGGAGGGAACGACGACATTGCATTCATTTTTTTACAACACCTGTACATTCTTTTTCTATTTCGGCACTTGAATTGTTATAATCCAAATTTTTTTTATATGATGGTGTACATTATAGCTATCTAGACCATCCTACAAATTTTCAAAAAATTCTGAATAAATTATGGTACCGAAACAGAGTCTAAACTGTATGTTGCACGCGTGCCTGTTTTTTTGTGTACGCGAGTAAAGTTTGACAGTTTGAACTCTGTTTTCGGCTTCGTAAACTATTCAGAATTTCTTGAAAATTTACAAGATATTCTAAATACCTACAATGTACACCGTCATATAATTTTTTTTTGGATTATATCTATACATGTGCCGAAAATAGAAAATGATGCACCGATATTGCAAAAAAAAAAAAGATGCGTTGTAATCGTTTCTTATAATTTAATTATTACAATTTATTATATAATTAGTTATAGAAAACTAGCTATAGTAGCTATAGCAAATACTGTTAATGAATAATTTTGACTAAGAGAAGTTTGAACAGGTGAGTCAAAATGTTAATGAAGCAGTGGCGAACCCAGTGCAGCCAGAGCCAGAGCCAGAGCCAGAGCCAGAACCAGAACCAGTTATGAGGAAAAAGACTCCATCAAATAAGAAAAGGACTTTCAATGTCGACTCTTCTAGTAGTAGTAGTGGTAGTGCTCAATCTGTGAGTGAGATGTTGAAAGAAGCTTATGATAATCTCCTCATGTCAAATTCATCAGGCTCTTCTACTACATTTGTTCAAACTTGTTCAAATGATGATGATAATAATCAACCACAACCACCAATATCTGTTGAGGACTTTCTCAGAGATTCCTATAATAATCTCAACAATACTCCTCCTATTAATGACCCAAGCTCATCAGAATCTACTGCATTCATGAATAAAAAATATGTTGAAGACTTCCTCAAAGATTCATACAACAACCTCCTCAACAGCACTCCCATCCCAAAATCATCCAAAGGTACATTTGTTATACATATATTCATCTTTTGTTAATATATATTATTATTCAAGAATCAATTATAGGTCTATTTTTAATCTTTATCATTGTCTTTGTATTTATGTTCATGTGAAGGGTATAAGAAGAGGAAAGTAGCTGAGAAAATGACTGAAGAAGGAACAGGCCATGGGAATGTATAATAATGATTAATGAATTAACCTAGCTAGCTAGCTATTTCAAGTTGGGGTGTACATCAGGTTATCAAGTTTAAAATCAAGTGCTTTTAACGATGTTGTTTCAGTTCAATTTATTAAAAATTCTCTTTATAATTGTTTCTCCATTTTAAAAAAAAAATTGTTTGCCCTATTAATTATCCTTTAAAGAATGAAATAATGAAAAAAAGAAAAAAAAAAATCTGTTTGGAGTAAAGGGAAATTTCATGTTATATGCATGATAACTTAGTGAAATTTTGTAATATGCCAATATAAGACTATCACAAATATATGACAATTTTAATTTTTTGGACAAAAATACCCCTAACATTCAAACACTCATTTTCTCTCTCAGTCTGAACTCTCTCTCTATATAACGTCTCTCATTGCACCACTCTCTCTCCCATTCTAATTTTGTAGATCTCGAAAAAATACTAAAATTTAAAAAAAAAAAATCATCTCAAACGGACATTTGAGTGGAAAAATATGATCTTCCAAAGTTTTCGTCAAATTTAGTACAGAGCATCGAAAAAACATTATTTTTGCCAAAAATAAAGTTTTCATGATTGCATTACAAAAGCATCGAAATATCATCGATTTTGTACTGAAAAAACATCAATTTTGCATTGAAAATTAATTTTTTTGGCTTAAAAAACAATTTTTCATGATTGCATTACAAAAACATCGAAACATCATCAATTTTGTATTGAAAAAACATCAATTTTGCATTGAAAAATTATTGTTTTGGCTTAAAAAACAAATTTTCATTATTGCATCGCAAATGCATCGAAACACCATCGATTTTGCATCGAAATTGCATAGGTTTAACCAAAAATCAAGTTGTATGATTGCATCACAAAAGCATCGAAAATGACTTGTTTTGGTCAAAAATCAAGTTTTCATGATTGCATCGCAAGAACATCGAAACACTATTAATTTTGCATCAAAACTCAAAAAAATTGTTAATAATGCTGTCGAAATCAAAATGTAATCATTACATATATATATATATATATGTAATCATAAAGACAAAAAAGTTATTCTGATAAAATAATAATAAGAAGAAACGTAATTTAACAATTTGTCAATTGTGAATGGTTTTTGCCCCAACAGGTTTTAGTTTTTCCTTTGAGATTTAATACTTCTACCACTAATAATTACTTATATAATGTAACTGGCATTTTATTTGAATAATTAATTGAATATCATAATTTAATTACTTTTGTTATTGCAATATTATGTTTATATAATATATCAATTGTGCATGCACCAAATGTAAAGACAAGTTTAATATAACTATTATATGTTTCCTTTAATTAAATAGGTGCATTTTCATATATTAATTACATAATGACAAATTTAAATTCAATGACAGCAAATTAACTCCTGCCATTTTTTTTCATAAAAAAAAAAGAAAAATAATATAACGCCTGTTTTTTTTTTCCTTCCAATAAACGATATGTACGTATACACATATGGTAATAATATAACACCAAATACCATATACAAATACAAATAGGATATACATGAACACACATGTAAGAAAAGATTATAACGTTCAAAAACTGTTCCATATATGCATGTATATATATATATATCACTCATTCACTCTCGAACAGATCTAATTCTCTCTTTTTCTCATCTCAGAGCCTAACAATGGAGATTATCTACATTTCTCTTGAAAAGATTTTTCCACCAAAACCCAAAACGAAGGAGCTAAGCAATAACTTGTTTGGTCAAATTTTTGTGCCTGTTGTGGATGATGAGACCAATATTCAGACAGGAGATGGGTTCTGTCTAAATCGAAGGCAGCTTTTATCTGTGACTTATTTAAGCGAAATAACACATGGGGTAATATTATTGTTTTTTTTTAGTTATTTTAACCTTATTTATATTATAGCTATATAATATGTCATATATATATATGCTATGATTTGATTTGCTTGACCTGATGAAATTTTCTGATGATGATTCTATACATCGATCTATATATTTGTATATGTGTATTCCATTTGGATCTAAGAGAGTATCGAAAAAAACTATGGCTAGATTTAAATTAGTCCAAGATATGGAGAATATGATTATAGAAGTCTCTTATCTAGCTAGGGTTTCACTTGTACACAATTTCGATCTAACTACTAGCGATTGAAACAAAAATAATAGATCTAGATCAATATATATGTTAATTAACTTTGACAATTTGAATTAAGAAAAATTATGAGAAAGATCGATGTTGAATGGTTAGCTGGTAGTGTGTGTATATATGTTTGAGTTGGATTTTACTTAATATTTTTTGGGTGAAATTTTAGTTAGGGCTTAGAAATTTAACATGGCGTGCAATAGATTCAGACATTAGATAAATGTATGAAAATTTGTAAAATCTAGTTTTTGTCATTGTATGTATGTAAAAATTAAATAATAACCAAATGCTTTAAATTGACATTTTTTTAAATCTCTCATAAAGCTTTCTCAACATTGGGGTTTATAACAATATATATTATATGCATTTTTTATAATTAATTTTACAATTAAAAAATAGCCTAGTTAATAAACTATTTTAAAGGGTTCGAAGAGGAGAGTGACATTACAATATAGTTAAAATGACATTAATTTTTGTATAAAATATTTGATGAGATACAATTTCAAACTATTATAAAGTTGGGGTGTAAATAAGACTAAACCTAGCATCCATCGTTCTAGATGGAATAATCTTTTAATTAAATAAAAATTATCTTTATCTATCACTATATATAGCAGAAAGTGTAAATAAAGACTTCAAATAAGTGTTTGGTAATAATATTTATTGAAAAAACATGTATATAAAAAATAGCATCTATTTTAACTCATAACAACATGAATTCAAAAATAAGAAATTCCAACCAAGAGAAATTTTTCACAAACGGGTAAGCGAAGAGAGAAAATAAGACAATAGAAGAATGTTAGGGTTTTGTGTTTAGACTAGCGTACTTTAATAGACACAGTTAAGATCTTATAAATTTATGGAGACGTTGTTGATCGGGTTATAATAACGCTCAAATATTTCAATGTATAACGTGTAATAACTAACTAACAATCTATTACCATTTAATAGATTTGTTTAGATCTCATAATTTTAACCCACATTGTCGATTTATAATAATTATCGAATACTTCTATTTATAAATAATTTGTCGCTACGTACTCATTTGTTGTAGTGAAACATTCTATTTTTAGTACTAATCATATCCACGTTTCTTATAGATTAATACTTTAATACACATTTTAATATCTCATAAAAAAACCTATCAAATTTCTACCCCGGGAGCGTAAAATAGAACATAGAAATATGGTTTATTTAGTTTGTGTTTGTTGAAGCAATTTTAATAACCAACATTTTAAGGAATTTCATAAATCTAGGACAATATTTATATGATATAATACATAATCTTCCATCAAATAATTTGTAGTGACTGTTTTGTCAATCTAAGAAATTATACTTAATAATTTATATGTGCTAGTAATGCTAAATATGTTATTCATTTTTTATTTTTTTGAATAGCTAGCATGCTAAATGTTTTATTTAAACTTACACACCTATATATAATTTTCAAAATATAAATTAGAAATAGTTTCACATCAATTAGAACTTATAAGAAACACTATAGCCTTATCTAATTAAGATTAACATTCAATTAATTTTAAAGTCGAAACCTCAATCCTTCTTGCTTCTTTTGAAAGGCCATTCCTTTCTAATATATATATATATATAACACCATATATATATAAACTCAACATTGATAAAATAAAAATAAAAAAGACATAAATTAAGGAGAATAATGCATGGGAAAAGAAATACCTTTTCATTATTTTTAGACATATATATTTGGTTGATAAATGGGAGGATGAAGAAAACGAATATTTATTTTAATCTTATTTTTCGATCTACTATTATTTTAAAATTTGATGTAGTGCACTAGTAGTCTAATACATATATAGTTATTTTTAATTTTTATTGTGTCTCTATTTTGGGAGTAGTCTAGTAAATAATCCTATGATGGGTATATATGATAACCTAGGATGTCGAAATCTATATGAGAAAATTTACTGTTAATTATATAATCATCATTATTATAGATAAAAAGTTGGGAGAGTAAAATTATATTAATAATGTCAATTTAGGGATAAATATTGTTCTCTAGTCGTAATAATAAATTTTAGGTAAATAGTTTTTATAGATATTCAGTATTTTTTTTTTTCATACTTAGAATTTTCTGCAGGAACATGAGCCAATCTACATAGTGGTTCAACAAGCAACGATAAATTATCTGAAATCATTTGGATCAAATTTTGAGCTGCAAATATATTTGAGCAAAGCTGATGAAGATGAAGAACACGTCGAAGTCGATGATATTTTGGTACCAAATTTCATATACAAAGTTTAAACTTAATACCATATACTATATATTTATAGGGAGCTCTACAAACACATTTACTTTTTTTTTACAACACCGATGCATCTTTTTTCTATTTTTGGCACCTGAATAGATATAATCTCAATTTTTTGTATATGACAGTGTACATTGTAGCTATCTAGAACATACCACAAATTTTTAAGAAATTCTGAAGAAAAAAAATTGGTACTGAAAACAGGGTTCAAATAGCTTATTGCACGTGTGCCTAATTTTTTTGTATGCACGTGTAAAAGTCGAACCTTATTTTCAGCACTGTAAATTATTCGAAATTTTTTGAAAATTTACAAGGTGTCTTAAATGATTACAATGTACACTGTCATATAAAAAAATTATAGAAGTGTAGAAAATACAAACTGACTGCACCGGTATTGTAAAAAAAATGGATGCACGGTTGTAGTTGCTCCCGATATTTATATATACCTACTAATCAATTTTTTATATATATACATATGTATAGTACTTTGATGATGATCTGCAAATTTTATCCGGAAAAGAAGATGAGGTGATGAAGAAGAGAACTACATATGAGGCTATGAATAATAATGAAAACTATGTGATTGAGGCACTCCCTCTCTCTTACCAACTATCAGTAGCACCTCCTTCGAATCCAAAGACTACTGTCCTGCAAAACAACAAGGTATATAATATGAGATTTCATTTGAAAAAATAGTATTCTTTCCATAATTTTTTACAAAGTAGTAATTCCAACGCACTCGATATATCATGTGAAATACACTTAAGGAGTGTTTGTTATGAGATTTGAGATTGTAGAAGTAACAATAAAATGAGAATTAGATTAAGAGAATACGAACTCATCAAATATCTAAATGGGTTAAGATTATATATTCCAAAATCAAGCTAAAAATATGAGACTCACTTGTAAATGCAAAGCACAAGTCATTAAAAATAAATTCAGTATTATTAAATATGAGTTAGATTTGACAATCTCATTCTCACCAAACTAAACATTTCATACCAAACACCCCTTAACATTATGTTGTATGCATTCGACATGTGTTATCAGAATATATATATATATAATATTAATCAAATATTATTTTGACTAATTCCTTTTTATTTTTATATATATATTTATATGTATGTATGATATAAATATATTTGTTTGGATAAATATGATATATATGAAGCAATGGAGAGCAGCAAGACCTTATATCATGAGGAAGAGAAAGAATGCACCAGCTGCTGAAAAGCTTGCTGAATTAGGGAACCTCGATTGGCTCAAAGATTGGGTTATTGAGGCCAGACAGCGCAAAAGTGGACGATATGACTATGTATGTACTTCACCACCTCTTGCTTATATATATATTATCATAATATTTTTTAAAAAATTATATTGATATATATGTATTTAATTAATTAAGCTGTGATGTGATGATGTATTTAACTTGTGTTGTGGCAGTTTTACTACCATAAAAGAATAAAACTCATGTGCCGATCATTGGTTGAGGTTCATAATTTTCATTTCTATGGAGTTCTTCCAAGACGTGGAGTCAAAAGACTAGTCCAAAGATCAATCCAACAAAGACCAATAATCCAAGTTGATGCATCAACAGTGAGATCTAATTATTACAATCAATTATTTAATTATAGAAAACTAATTAGTATGCAATATTGCCTCTATACTATCATGTATGTATGGTTAAAAATATGAGCAGGTGAATCAAAGTGTTAATGAAGAAGTGGCGAAACCAGTGCCGCCAGAGCCAGAGCCAGAGCCAAAACCAAAGCCAGTTACGAAGAAGAAGACTTCATCAAAGAAAAGGACTTTCAATTACTACTCTTCTAGTAGTAGAGCTTAATCTGTGAGTGAGATGTTGAAAGAGGCTTATGATAATCTCCTCATGTCAAAAGACTCTACATTTGTTCAAACTTGTTCAAATGGTGACAATCAACCACCAATATCTGTTGAGGACTTTCTCAGAGATTCCTATAATAATCTCAACAATACTCCTCCTAATAACCCAAACTCATCAGAATCTTCTGCATTCATGGATAAAAAATATGTTGAAGACTTCCTCAAAGACTCATACAACAACCTCCTCAACACCACTCCCATCCCAAAATCATCCAAAGGTACATTTGTTATACATAGATCCATCTTTTGTTAATAAATATATTTAAGAATCAATTAGGTCTACTTTTAATCCTTATCATTGTCTTTGTATTTATGTGCATGTGAAGGGTATAAGAAGAGGAAAGTAGCTGAGAAAAGTACTGAAGAGGGAACTGGCCATGAGGATGTAATAATGATTAATTAACCTAGCTAGCTAGCTATTTCAAGTTGGTGTGCACATCAAGTTATCAAGTCCAAAATCAAGTGCTTAATAACGATGTTGATTCAGTTCAATTTAAGCTTCAAATTAAATGGTTTTATTATCATATGTACTCCAATTTCATATAGAGAAATTAAATATCTATCTAATTTGGCATCTCCTAAATTGTAAAATTACAATTTTTTTACTCCATATATCTCATATATGTTTGTCATTTTAAAGTTGAAACCTCGATCTTTCTCTCTTCTTTTAAAAGATTATTCCTTTCTAATTTATAATAATACCACACACATATAAATATATAATTTATAATACCCCACACACACACAAATGTAATTTATATATGGTGAATATGATAAATCTTAAAAATTCATAGGCCATTATGTTATCTAATTTCTTTTAAATTCAAAATTGATATTTTTTAATATATTTTTCAATGCACTTTGATCATAGGTTTTTTTATAAAGGAAAATTCTTTCATTTACTTAAGGATCGACTGTTACAGGAGAACTAAGAAATCAAGGATAAAAATCTGTCCAAATACACTCTCCTAGAGAACTAGTAAAAGAAGTTGGCAGTGCATGGGTTACACCATATTCACATATCGTGAAATAGCATGACAAGTACCATCACCTACATCATCTAATAAACAGATAACATCAAATAAAACATAACTTAGAGATCCAAGAGACCACACTAGTAGCATCACTTTCAACAATGGCAATCTAAAACCCATACAAGCAGCCACCTGCAAACCATAACGAATAGCCAACAACTTTGCTAAAATTAATAGAAAAATTACCATGAATACTTGCCGACCAAGTTGTGCCTATACCACACCACCAGCATGTCGAATAACCCAATATAACCTTTTGTCGCAACCATCGAAGCATCAGACATGTTTGGACTAATTGTTGTCGATGATTTCTCCATATTGATCTTCTGACCTGAAGTATGTTCGTAGGACTCCAATATTTGACAAATAGTGGTAGTGTGTGAAGTATTAGCTCTTGCAAAAATGAGATTGTCATCTGCAAAAAAATAAGTGTGAAACCTGAATGCCCGACACAGAGCACCGAAAACCCATCAACGGAGCTCTACTCTCTGCCACCGAAATTAAAGAAGATAGTTCTTTTGCACAAAACAAGAACAAATATGGCGAGAGTGGACAACCCTAACAAAGACCCCGAGTAGGACTTTACCTCTAGGAGTACCATTAACAATAAAAGCATACTCTGGAGTTGTCACACAATCCATGATCAACTTTATCCATCTCTCTGCAAACCAAACTTGACCATAATTAATCTAAAAAATTCTCATTCAAGCTGATCATAAGGCTTACTCATATATAATTTAAGTGTCATAAATATCTTCCTCCCATTGTTCTTCTTAAAAAGAGAATAAAACTATCACATTGTCATGGGGTATCGCTAACCAACCATATATATGGTACAACCTCATATTGTGTTTGACACCTTAAAATGTCAAATAATAAGAGTCATCAAAATAGACACATACTGTTGATGATGGAATTCGTCATGAATAAAAGTACACAAGTACAATTGAGTACGCAATGTGCAAGTTGAATAAATCCACATTCGGACCAAAACATAAAAAACAAATTAAGAGGGGGCCAATTACTTAATTTTTGAACAAAATTATAAATTACTATTGAAAAATTACTAAATTTTTTAAATGAAATAAATAAATTAAGGGGGATCAAGGCCACTTTTGGGTCTATCTAGATCCGTCCCTGATCTGATTGACTAATTCAACATCCATACTTACAGTAATAATTAAAAACTATCGGAAGGACACTGGCCTTACAGTTGCTATATTGTTGTCACTTTAATCTACCTTTTATAATTATAAAAACCATTAAGTTAGTATATTTTGTTAGGTTGTTATGTTAAGTTGTTTCTTTTTCTGTTAATTGGTTTTCATTCTTCTCTTTCACCCATATACATACTCAATAAGTTTTGTACAAGAGAAATAACTTGACAGAGCAATGCAAAATACGTTTCTTTCATTTTTCTGTTATGGTATCAGAGAAACAACTCTAAGCTTCTCCAATGGCTCGAACCAGAAAATCCTCTACCTCCATTCGAGACCCACATGAAGCTTCGATGAATAATGATCATCGTCCTCCTCCACCTGAAGATCCACCTGCACCGACTGTGCTCAACAATGGTGGCCAAACCTTTGCCTCCAATCGCTTTGCTCCTCTGGAAACCTTGGATCGACCCTCACATGAAGATGCCAGAAATCCATATTTCTTGGGTAATGGAGATCATCCTGGAATCATCCTTGCCTCACCTCCTCTCACGGACAAAAATTTTCAACAATGGCGCCGGGATTTCATGTTATCAATTGGAGCAAGAACAAGAAAGGTTTCCTCAATGGACAACTCCCTCAACTACCTCCCTCAGACCCAAACTACAATGCTTGGCACCAATGCGATCAAATGATCATGTCTTGGATCATCCATTCGGTATCTCATGACATTAAAAGTGTTGGGATTTTATGCCCTAATTAAAACCCAAATTCTTTGTAATCTCATTTTATTATCAATAAAAGAATAGAAATCATTTTTTGACTTGGTCAATCACTTTGCTCACATGTTTTATTTTCATGATTATTTGTTTAATATAAACTTCTATTAAATCCTGAGTATATAGCTAATCTTATTTATAGTGACGTAATCACAGTGGAATATAAATATGATTATATGTTCAAAAATAAGTTAGTCCTAAGATTAGTCAGTGCACCGGATTTACACTGACTTGCCAATCTACGATATGATCTACTTACACATTACAGTATTATGTTCTTTCCAGAACATTAGCAAAGTAGATAAGATTGGATGTATTTGTTATATCGGACAGGACCGATATTGACAGTTGATAAGATAAGTAAACATACCGTTATTATCTATTCTAGTCATATCATATAGTTGATCATAGGTCAATTCAATCTCAATTCTAAGTGGTTAGTATTCTAACTGATTGTATTATTTGAGTTCTTTGACTTGTTCGTTACTAGCTTACCCTACGGACTAGCCCATACTTACATCTTGGGAACTCGGTAGTATAATTGAGTGGGAGTGTTAATCATAGATATGAACATCTATAGCTTCTGATGAAGAAGTGAAACGATGGTTTCCTTTTAGTTTGGTTCAAGGTGATAAATGATAGAGATCTCATTTCAGTAATTAAATTAGTTTACTGAAATATCATTCACAAGGAACTAAGTGTTTTAAGGATAAAATACAATGAGGGGTAAAACAGTATTTTAGTCATATCTCATTGTAGACCGTCTATAGAGGATTGAGTGAAAATTATGGCTGTAACAATGGATAATTAATATCGTATCTATATTTGTTATAGAGCGTTCTATGAATTCAAGAGTGTAATTCCAAGTCTATAGTGGAGTCACAAGGAAATAATAAGTTAGTAAATTTATTTGTTAGATTTATGATAACTTATTGGAGCTTGATTTCATAGGCCCATGGTCCCCATTGTACCTTGGATAAAATCATCTAGATAGTCTCAATTAATTGATTTAATTATCAATTAGAATTATCAAAGTTGACCAGGTCAATTTTGGATAGTTTTACAGAGTTTTGTAATTTTGAGAAGAAAAGAGAAATTATGGCAGATTTATTAATTAAAATAAATTGGTATATAAATTAATAAATAAATTTAAATCAAAGTTCAAATTATAAATAATTAATTTTATAAATGATTTAAATAATTATTTAATTAATTAAACCAATAGAAAATAATACAGGCCTTGATTTTAAGTCTAATGGACTTATAATCAAATGGGAAATTTCACGGGCCTATAGCCCATGATAATTTCGACCTGGGGCTTCAAAATGCCTGTTATTTTATTGATTTTTTAATTAAATTAAATGGCCGAATTGAGTCTATAAAAGGAGTGCTTAGAGAGAAGATTTCAGATGCGACAGATAAGTCACAAGTCAGATTTTCTGATAGTTTTATATTCTCTTTAAACACAAGTCCTTTTCTAAGCCACTTTGTTATTTTCTCTTTTTCTCTCTATATCTATCTCATGTGTTGAGAATTGCCCACATTAGTCTAGGTGGTTCTAAGGATACATTGGAAGATCGTAAAGAAAATAAAAGATCGGTTCAGTTTCTTGGTAATACTCTGCGACAGAGAAGATACAAGAGTTAGAGAAACTGAAAGAAGGACTCTTAATTCCGCTGCGTATACTGTAAGTATTATATTATTTGTTTATCTTTGAATTCAATTTTAGAAACATGTTTTAGGCTATCTTGTATTAATTTGTTTAATATTAGATATACATGAAAATAAATAAAGATCATGTATAAGAGTATCCAACAAAAAGTAGCATAATGTTCTTAGACTCAGCTGCTGCCATGTGGGAAGAACTGAACAATCGGTTTAATCAAGGGAATGGGCCTCGCATTTTTTAGCTTCGTCAAACCTTGATTCGTCTTCATCAAGGTGATGATTCTGTTAGTTCTTACTTCACCAAATTGAAGGCTATGTGGGGTGAAATCACTAAGATCTGTCCAAGAACCCCCTGCACTTGTGTCAATGCCTCTGACAATCTTGATTCTTACAATCAAGAACAGGTTTTGCAATTTCTTACTAGCCTTAATGAATCTTATCATGTTGTTAAGGCTCAAGTTTTATTGATTGATCATTTTCCCTCATTATCCAAAGTTTTCTCCATGATTGTTCAAGAGGAGAGACAACGAAATCTTGGTCCTTCCAATAATCCTAATTTGGTTGCTGCCTCAACAAATACTCAGCTTCCAAATCTCACTCCCAATTTGCTTGCTGCCTCTACCACTACTCAGATTGCAGCCTCCACTTCTAATCCCCCTCCCCGTGCCAAGAAACTTCGACCTACATGCATTCACTGCCTAAAACCAGGCCAACTAAAAGATAAATGTTACTTCATCCATGGCTTCCCTCCTGGCTATGGCACCCAAAGAAAAACAGATACCCCTAATCGTCCATATACTTCTCAACACACTCCTTCTGCTAACAAGCACCATATACCTTGTTCAAATGGCTTTGTTCCTCCTTCCACTCCCTCAATCCAAGGTTTAATAACCCTTTTTAGTCAACAACTCCAACACAACAATACCTCTATGGCAGCAACTCAACCTCTTGTATCCAATTTTTCTGGTAAATCTGTCACTTTTACCAATCTTTTATGGATCATTGATAGTGGAGCAACACATCATATTTGTTATGATATAAATTGTTTTTCTATCATTCATAAAAAACCGATTGCTAATACTATTTTCTTACCAAATGGTTTTCAAATATCTGTCAAAAAATCTGGTACTGTCAAAATAAATGAACATTTGCAACTCCAAAATGTTTTATTTGTACCAAAATTTCGATATAACTTGTTATCAGTTTCTGCACTGTTAACTTCTCATGCTTATTCTATTTTTTTTCTCTCCATCTAATTGCTTTATCCAGGCATTGCACCTGAACAAGACGATTGGGATTGTTGAAAGAATTGGTCATCTATACTTTCTGCCATGAAATCCTCATTTTTTGCTTTCTTGTTCTTCTATACATTCTCAAAACTCATGTAAAGATGTTCATAAATGGCATACTCGCCTTGGACATCCTTCATTACTTGTTACAAATTCTCTCAATAAAGATCTGAATTTTTTGCCTTCTACTTTTTCCGCTCCTTGCAATATATGTCACCTTGCTAAACAAAAAAATACTACCATTTATATCTCAAAATAACATAGCTCCTGCTGCTTTTGATCTTGTTCATATGGATATATGGGGTCCTTTTCATACTATTAGCATAGAAGGTTTTAGATTCTTCCTCACTATTGTTGATGACCATACTAGATTCACATGAGTTTATATGTTAAAATCTAAATTTGATGTACAGTTGATTATTCCACAATTTTTCTCTTACCTTTCTACACAGTTTTCTGCCACTATAAAGGCACTTAGATGTGATAATGCAAAAGAGTTAAATATGACTTCTTTTTATGCTACTAAAGGCATTCAATTATTTCATTCTTGTGTAGAAAGACCTGAACAAAATTCAGTTGTAGAAAGAAAACACCAACATATATTAAATGTTGCTAGAGCACTTGCTTTTCAATCTCATCTTTCTTTACCTTATTGGAGTTATATGATACATACATCTGTTTACCTTATTAATAGAACTCCTTCAGCTTTACTCAAGTTTAAAACTTCTTTTGAAAAGTTGTATCATAAATCTCCTTCATATGCCCACTTAAGGAATTATGGTTGTCTTGCTTATGCTTCCACTCTACATAGTAAAAGACATAAATTTTCACCTCGGGCTCGCCCTTGTGTTTTCATTGGTTATCCTAATGGGATGAAATCTTATACCTTATTTGATATTGAAAGCAAATAAATATTTCACTCTAGAGATGTTATTTTTTATGAAGATATTTTTCCTCTTCAAACTAACACCTCTACTGCTTTGTTTGACAATTTTTTTCCTACAATAACCTGCCTTCACCTTCTTTTTTAAGCAATGATAATACAGGTTCTCAAGATGCATCTGCTGATCTCAACAATCCCATTCCTCACTCGGATCCTACACAATCGGTTCCACTCCCTAACCATAAATCACAGCAACTAAAAGTTACTGCAGATCAGTCATCTTTTGCCTCAACACTTCATCATGTTGCTGCAGAATATAATACCAAATCTGGTCGACCCATCACTCGACTAAGCTATTTACAAGATTACATTTGTGAGTCTTCCACTACACACCCTTTATCCAATTTCATATCGTATGATAGATTTAATGCTCATTTTCGTAATGCAATATTGGCTGCTCACTCAATTACTGAACTACTTCTTATACTCATGCATCCAAAAATCCAAAATGGAAATCTGCCATGATAGATGAAATTAATGCTCTTATTGCCAATAATACTTGGAACATAGTTTCTCTTCCCCAAGCAGGTCATCATGCTATTGGCAATAAATGGGTCTATAAAATAAAATACAAATCCAATGGTGATATTGACAGATACAAAGCACGTCTAGTAGCAAAGGGTTATACACAACAACAAGGTATAGACTACCTTGACACTTTTGCTCCCGTAGCAAAGTTTAACACCCTTAAACTTTTACTTGCTCTAGCTGCAATTAAAAATTGGAAATTACACCAAATGGACATTAATAATGCTTTTTTGCATGGTGATTTACATGAACAATTTTACATGAAACTTCCTCAAGGTTTTAAACCTAAGGGGGAGCTTCCAATCAATGATGTTTGTAAGTTGAACAAGAGCTTGTATGGGTTGAAACAAGCATCTCGACAGTGGTATGCTAAGTTAAGTACTACTCTTATCAATGATGGATTTAAACAATCTCCTTCTGATCATTCTCTATTCATACGATCTACTTCTACATCTTTTTTGGCTGTTTTAATATATGTTGATGACATTGTAATTGCTAGTAACAATGACTTTGATGCAGCCACTTTTAAAGCCAAGTTAAACTCCTATGTTAATCTTAAAGACCTTGGTCCTTTACGTTTCTTTCTTGGTTTAGAAATTGGTCATTCTAAAACTGGTATTTCAGTTTCACAACGTCCTTTTATTTTGCAACTTTTAAGTGATACAGGATATCTTGGTGCTAAAGCTTCTTCAACACCAATGGAACCCAACATCAAGCTTAGTTCTGATGAAGGAGATCTCTTATCCGACCCTACTTCTTATAGAAGTCTCATTGGTAAGCCGATTTTCTTAACAGTAACTAGACCTGATATTTCTTATGCAGTCAATAGGTTAAGCCAATTTCTTAGCAATCCTCGGCAACCTCATATGCATGCTGCTCAGAGAATTCTGCAATATCTTAAAGGCTCTCCTGGTCAAGGCTTGTTTTTTCCTTCTTCATCACAGCCTCAACTTACTGCCTTTGCTGAAACTAATCTGTCTTCTCTAGACTTACAACTCAAAGATTTTTCTGATGCTGATTGGGCCACATGCCCGGATACTAGAAGATCCATTACAGGTTTTTGTATTTTTTTAGGCAACTCTTTAATTTCATGGAAATCCAAGAAACAAACTATTGTTTCTCGTTCTTCTGCAGAAGCGGAATATAGGGCAATGGCAAACACAACATGTGAGATATTATGGCTCTTTGCTCTCCTCAACGATTTTGGTATCCATCATCAACAACCAGCCATCATGTACTGTGATAACAATGCAGCAATATATATTTCAGAAGACCCTGTTTTTCATGAGCGAAACCAAGCATGTGGACATAGATTGCCATATCGTCTGAGAAAGAGTTCAACGTGGCCAAATCAAGTTTGTTCATGTCTCTTCCAACAATAATGTGGCTGATATTTTTACAAAGCCACTGTTCCCATCTTTGTTTCATAGTCTTATGTCCAAGATGAATATCACAAATTTGTATACTTCATCTTGAGGGGGAGTATTAAATTAGTATATTCTATTAGGTTGTTATGTTAAGTTGTTTATTTTTCTGTTATTGGTTTTCATTTTTCTCTTTCACCCATATATATACTCAATGAGTTTTGTACAAGAGAAATAACTTGACAGAGCAATACAAAATACGTTTTTTTTTTTTTTTTTTCATTTTTCTGTTAAAAACCTCTCCAAAAAAGTGAGGTATAACTATGGAAGGTATAATAATTAATTGTAAAAAGAAATGGTTAGTAATGCTGTCAAAATCAAAATGATAATAATATAAATGAAAGCAAAAATCAAAACTCAAAGTCTTTACATGCATCATCACATATATGTAATCATAAAGACAAAAAAAAGTTATTCTGATCAAATAATAATAATAAACGTAACTTAACAATTTGTCACTTGTATGAATGGTTTTTGCCAACAGGTTTTAGTTTTTCCTTTGAGATTTAATACTTCGACCACTAATAATTATATGTAACTGACATTTTATTTGAATAATTAATTGAATATCATAATTTAATTAATTACTTTTGTTATTGCAATATTATGTTTATATAATTTCAATTGTACGTGCATGCACAATGTAAACACAAGTTTAATATAACTATAGTATTATAATTTATATATGTTTCCTTTAATTAAATAGGTGCATTTTCATATATTAATTATATAATGACAAATTTAAATTCAATGACAGCAAATTAACTCCTGCCATTTTTTTTAAAAAGAAAAATAATATAACGCCTGTTTTTTTTCCTTCCAATAAACGATATGTACGTATACACATATGGTAATAATATAACACCAAATACGATATACAAATACAAATAGGATATACATGAACACACATGTAAGAAAAGATTATAACGTTCAAAAATTGTTCCATATATATATACTAATAAAAGTAACGTGCAATACACACACGTTTGTTTAGTTTTAAAGTTGTAAACATTGTCTATAATTTTAATAAAAATCAATTCACTATATTTAAATATATATAATAGAATGAATTATAATTATAGTATATATAAATATTTATATCAATAATATCTACATATATAATATCTAAACACAATATTCCATTACTGCTGAATTCCAACATCTTTTGTATTCAGAATGCTAATTTATTTCAATGAAGTTGATATTTCATCTAAAAAAAAAAACACAATATTAACATAGATATATATATTTATACATGACATATATATAAAATACAATAATATTTTAAAAAATATATATAAATAAAATAAGAATAGAAAAAGTCATAGTATATACATGCATAAACTATTTTTAGTTTCTAATGTATCTCACAATCCATTGGTGAATTTGATAAAGAAAAATAGCTCAAATCACTTGATAAAAAATAAATTATCACACAAATTTATAAGATAAAAAAATAATATGTATGTCTTTATTATTTTTAAATAAATATGATTTAATTATTTAAATTATCATAAAATATCTTTAAAATATTATATTTTAATTAATTAATCATTTTTGTTTAAGTTTATGTTTGTTCTAGTTTTTGAATTTGACAGTGAAAACAAAAAATTATATATTATATGTTTAATATAATATCAAGTTTAATTAAATTTATTTAAGTTATAAAATATATAGTTTTGTTATTTTTAAATAATTATCATGGTAAAATATCTCCAAAATATACTATTTTAATTTGTTTATTTATTTAATTAATTTTATTTAAATTTAAGTTATGTTTACAATCTAATATCTTAAACTTTTAAAAACAGCGAACCAGTTTAATTAAAATTATAGATAATGTTTACAACTTTAAAATTAAACAACACGTTCTTTCTACTTAGTATATAAATAAGTGCAAGGCACTCTCTTTCTTTTTCTTTAAAAAAAAAAAAAAAAAACCTATAAGGCACTCTTGTATTATTATTGAATCGTTAAAGCTAATATCAAGTTATTGGGCACTTTCATTTCCTTTTCTATTTTATCTCTTCCCAAACCAAAATAAACCTCATTTTAATAACCCTTCCAACTTGAAAACATATGAAAATTCTGGCTTGGCCAACTGGATGGAGCATATATACTCTAGTTGGTCACAATCTCAGCCAATCCTTTTAGGAATAAAATCTCCAACGAAAATCCTAAAGTTAGCATCCTTCATCTGCACCACTAATTTCCTTTTAGGAATAAAATCTCAACGTTAGAATCTTTGGGATCAAATGCCGCCAGTCCCCACCAGAAAAGTTTCCGAGAAAGCGCTATCAAAATTTTCCGAAGCTGACAAAATAATACAATTCAAAGGATTTTGTACGTAAAGTACTTACAAAAAAAATGTAGTACCAAATAGTAGGGATGTATTCTCAAAAGTTGTCAAATTATTTAAAATCTAGATGACTTAGAAAGTACATACCTACATAAAAGAAGCACATACAAAAGAGAGAGAGAAAAATAAAGCAAAATAACACAAATAAAATCTAACACCATGTAGAAGAAAAATCTGTAGATAAGAGATCCAAAAAAAATGAAAAAGCATACAAAAATAAAATTAAGAGTTATTGAAGAAAAAATGACATTTATTTCAACTTATGAAGAATAAAATATTCCAACAAAGAGGTGATCGGAGTAAGTGAAGAGAGAAATTGAGACAATAGAAGGATTTTAGAGTTTTATTATTAGACTAACCTACTTTAAGAGAAGGATGTTAGGGTTTTATTTTTAGAGTAGCGTCCTTTATTTATTAATAGACACATTTAAAATCTTATAAATCTTGTTGATCGGTTTATAATAGCGGTCAAATTCTTCAGTAAATAGTTGTAATAATTAACTAATGATATAGTACTTTTAATAGATATTGTCAAAATTTTATAATTCTGACCCACATCGTTAGTTTATGATAATTATCAAATACTTCAATCTATAAATAATTTGTTGCTACTCATTTATTAAGGTGAAACATTCTGTTTTTAGTAAAACAAAAACAAAACATAGCTAGATTTTAGAATTATATTAGGGTTTTTTTAGACTGGTATACTTTAATGCATATCATGTTAGCTACGTACTTTTAGAATTTTTTTTAAATCTCATATATATGTAAATTGTGCCTTATAATAATTATCAAATACTTCTATTAATTATTTGTGGCTATTGTAAAATTTAAAATATGTAAGAACACTAACTATATTGAGAAAACTTTGTCTTCCAAAATTTTTCATATATGCTACTGTGGTTACACTACAAAAAAAAAAAGAAGATTTACCGTTAACACTATACCGAGAACATGTTCTCGGTATAGTTAATTTGGTACCGCACCATATTTACGCGGTTTTTTCATTTTAGTTTCTGTACCGGGGACCCTATACCGAGAACATATTCTCGGTATAGGGTCTTTATAATCTTCATCTTCGCCAAACAGAGAGCTCATTCTCTCTGAAACGGCAGAAAAAAAACCTCCGTTTTCTCCACCCCCTTTTTCATTTTTTCGGTATTTCGGCCCCCAAAAGCTTTGGTTTTGGTCAAAGCTTCCCTTCCAAAGTGGATTTAGGTAGCTATAAGGTCTATTAAGGTAAGCATTTACGTACATATATTTCAGTTTTTTTTTTTGTATAAATTTTTCAATTTTTTTTCTGTTTTCGTCTTCTATAATGAGATTTTTGTGGTATTATTTTCAGGTTTTGCATTGTTTACAAGCGATTTTACAGGTATTTCGCATTTTCTTTGTAATTTTTTGGTTTTTTTATATTTTTTGCATAAATATATTTAGGGTTTTTTGTATAATTTGTTTAATATTGTTAATATATTGTTATTTGTTATATTATATATATAATTTTTGATTATGTATTTAAAATAGGTAAGAATAATAATTAGTAATGAAAATTAGTTAAAAGTTTAGTGATATCCAATTTAGAGGAAATAATGTTGTGTAGTATTTTAGTAAAATACATATATAGTTTTAGGATTTAGTTAGTTTAATCATATGGATAAATAATTAATTTATTAGGATGAAAATTTATTAATTTAATAGTTTATTTTTTAGGTATATAATTTGACTTTTAGTTATAAAAATATGTTTGTATGAAAATATAATATTTGAGTGTTTGTTTTTTAGATTGGGTTAAATAATTTTAGTTTTAGATTATTAGATTTGGTTAATAAATTTTGATTATTAGAGTGAGTTTTGTTTATTTAATTTGAATTTTGTTGTTGTTGTTAATTTTTTTTATTCTTAGTGTTGATGAATATTGATGCTTTGTTTTTGTTGTTAATTTTTAGTAGAATTATGATATTTTAAATAGAAAATTGAATAATTAATCAAATTTAGAGTAATAATTATAAATTATATAGTCATTTACAATGTATTTGTATTGCTTTGTGTATGTTCTGCGACTGGATATTTTTTTATGTGTTATTTGCAGGTTTTTAAATTTTGGGATATATGAAAATACAGTCGTTATGCTGCCTAATTTTTTATAGAATTAAAAGTACTCAATAAAATTTCTAATTTAAGAAATAGTGAATTGATAAGTAGTATAATATATTTTTAATTATGATTAAATAAAATTAACAATAACATTATGCAACCAAATTTTAATAAAAATAAACATTAATCTTGAAATTTTATTTAAATAAGTAATAAATCTTAAAGTAATTATAACGATTTAAACAAATCTTAACAAATTTGTGTAAATTCATAAAACTATTCAATAAAACATAAGTAAAATATGCTATTTAATAAATACTGAATTAATATGTAAAAATAAAATTAACAATTATATTATTAGAAAACCAATTTTAAACACAATGTTAATCATTATTAAAATTAAAATTAATATTTGAAGTTAGAAAAAAATAAGTCAAATTTAAATAATTTTAATAATATTTACACTGAAATATATTATAGTTAGATATCATAAAACAACATAATTAACTTCAAAAAGCATAAGACATTAAAAAAAACATATTTAATTTTATTTGCTTTTTTCTTTGGTAATAAGAAATTATTACCAAAGATATGATAGTATTATTATCACCTAGTGATAATATTATATTTTTTTAGTGTTCATCACAAGAAGCCTTAGACCCGTTCAGAGAGGGTGAGTCATTGAAGACTCTTACATTTGCCTCTCTCTGAATTAGGACACACACACAAATTGATTGTAAGTTTGATGATTAGTGTTCTGTGCAGTGCTACATTCATACAATGTCGATCGACAAGAGCTGGATTAATTTGACAGATCGATTATCCGATGAGTATGAGGCTAGTGTGATGGATTTTCTCCAGAGAGCTCGGCAGTGCGTTGACTCAAGGGGATTGGTGAAATGTCCGTGTAGGAGGTGTGTCAACGTTGAATTTCAGACGATTGATGTATTAGAAAACCATCTCTTTGTAAATGGTTTTCTACGGAAATATACCAATTGGCATTGGGATGGAGAGGATGAAATAATACCAATGAGAGCTCAGATAGATCAAAATGATGAAGATGAAATGATGGATGTTCTCAATGATCTTATGCAAAATGACAATGACGAACAAGCGGAGAATGAGCGCGGTCAAGAGATACCTACAACAGACTACAGGGGTGGGCAACATTATAACGATTTGTTTGCTGAGATCGAGGCTCCATTATTCCCCGGGTGTCAAAATTACACATCATTGAATTTCCTAGTGAAGTTAATGCATTTCAAAGTGTTGGGGAAAATTCCCAACAACATATTTGATGGAATGCTGGAGTTGTTACATGATGGATTTCCAGCCCCAAATAAGCTTCCAAAATCGCATTATGCAGCGAAAAGGTTGTTGCGGAAACTTGGATCTAACCTAAGGAAAAATGTGATTGATAATGACAATAAGATCACTGGTTTGAAATCGCATGATTGTCACATCATTATGCAACGCCTTTTGCCAGTTGGTGTGCATGCATTCCTAGAGAAATCGATGAGGGGTCAATAGCAGAAGGATATGTGGTTGATGAGGCATTAACATTTTGCTTCATGTACTTGAAAGGTGTTGAGACAAAGTTCAATCATCCAGACCGAAATGTAGATGTTGGTCCATCACTTAAAAAGATGTCGGTCTTTCGATCTCATTGGAAAGTCGTCCAAGAAGTGCATCACAGAAATGTGTGGGACATCCCACTAGTTGAAGAACAAGCGGAGGATGTAGAAGTAGATGTTATATATCATATTTACTAATAAATGTTTGTAAATTAGGATGATTTGTTTGATATTGGGCGTACTAGATATGGAGAAGGGCATATGCCTGGGATCTTGAGAGGCATTGATACTTCGTGTGCTAATAAGTATTCTGACTGGAAGTACGATATTAAAGAGCATTTAACGATTAATGGGCCACAAAATCGTTATGGCGGTTGCACGGATACGCAGTGGCAAAAAGCCATTGAATTTTTCCGACGCCCAGAAATTACGGTACTAATTTCTTGCTAAACTTAACTATCTTAATTAAATATATTACTAACGATAACTTTTTGCAGAAACGTTCTGTGGTCAACAAGGAAAATAGGAGGAAACTGAAAGAGCTTAGCTATGGAGGTTCTCAGTCAATCCCAGTCCTGCGCTATAAAAAAGTTAGTTAATTAATTATTTTTTAGTTTATTTTTCTTATTTACGTTTAATTATTAATTTTATAAAAATATATGTACGTGACAGCGCAATTTAGAGACTGGGCAACTTGAGTCCATCCCGGATAGCTGGATGGATACTCACCATAAATCAGGCACAGGGTGGGTGACAGAGACAGCCAAAAATACTTGGGTACGTTAAGTTTTTTTAAACATTTTTCAAAATTTTAATTGTTTCAAAATTTTAATTACATTATACATTGTATCATAGGAGGAATTGCGTGCATACCGCAACATACAGCAGACACAGTCAACTGATACCGAGAGTTCCACACCAGTTTCGAGTGCGCCTGAAGATGAAGACATATCTTTGGTATAAACTGTCTTCGGAAAATGACGGGGCCACCAGAAAGGATATGGACGTATCCTTAACATAAGGGACCGAACTCCATTTGATTTTCGTCCTTCACAAACTAGAGATGAAGAGTTGTCTGAGATGAGAGAGCGTCTTCGACAGTTAGAGGAGCATGTCCGGACTCATTGTATCACCCCGGGATCTCAATGTGCCCCACCACCACCCGATGATCCCGATGTTGGAGCACCTACTCAGTAGGACTTATGTATGAATTTTATTACAATTGACTATTACATTATCATGTTTAAGACAACTCTTTATTTTGATTCAGCGAACATACTCTTATGTTTTTATTTATATGTTTAATATAAGTGTTTTAATTTTATTCTATTTTTTTATATTTAATTCAAATTAAATAAATAAATAAGGGAATAACAAATATATAAAAAAATTCGGGAAAAGTCTATACCGAGGACATTGTCCTCGGTATATACCAGTAAGATGTCGGTATATACCAGTACGATGACAAATTGGGGTTGGTTGTACCGATGACATTTGTCACTTTCTACCGAGGACATTGTCTTCGGTAAAACCTATACCGAGAACATTTTTAATGTCGTCGGTAGAAGTTTTTTTTTACCGACGCGGATGTACCGATAACTTTCTACCGACGACATTGTCTCGGTAGAGGGTATACCGAGGACATTTAGGCTTATACCGAGGACATTTGTTCTCGGTATAGGCCTTGTTTTTTGTAGTGTTAGAAAATTTAAAATATATAGTATGTTATAAACTATGCAAGATGTGTTTGTTTTAGATTTTTTTTATTGAAGTTTCATTATTAGCATTTGTTTTGAGCTAATAAACATATAGATGTTTGTTTAAATACATATGTCCAAACATAATAATCTCAACAATTAAGTATATGCTTTAATTTATATATTTTTGGATCAGCAATTACTCAATCAAAGTGACCATAGTGATTTTTGTTAAAATCTTTTCAATTTATTTATCTAATTATTCGAATTAAGATTGTTCTTACCATTGATAATATTGTGTTTGTAATTGATGCCCCATATTTATCATTTTCTTTTTTCTTCCAGAAGTACATTATTGTATATTTAATGACTGTATGAATATATCTCTTTATATAAAAAGTGTGTAAATAATGGAAATTCTTGGTTTTAACGGTTTATTTGTTAACTTTAACGAAATATTCTAAATATTTAAATGAATATACCTTTAAAAATAATTAAAAATATATATTTATTAATTATATTAGTATAAATTTAAATATTATAAAATATCTGTTAACGTGGTTTTTCGCCAACAATAGATTAAGAAATCTGAAAAAAAAAATTAAAAAGATGATTAGCCTTTTGTAAACCGTAAATAAAGAATACGATGAGTTTTTACGTGGTTTAGTAGTTAAAATCCACCTAGTTCATGAATCTATGTTATTATATTTAGGCACTCTTTGAGAAATTGTTTAAGCCAATTTCTGCAGATTTTTTGCATACAAAATTCGATCCCTTTTACGGTCCATGCCTCTTTATTTATAGGGGATTGATGGACAAAATTGGGTAACCGTACAATATTTGGTAACTTACAAAAATTGGTAACTTCCCAAATATACATAAATTCCTTAAATATAATAGTTGCCTTGATATCCTACATTTATTAGTCAAAGGTTGCAAATCATTAAGTGTGTATATTCTCTCCAAGTCTACGGGCATTCATTCTTATGCGCTTTGTGAGACTGTCCCGGGCTGAATGTGTCCCTCGAACTGGAGGTTATATGTCGTGGCAATCTGACCCAAGTGATGCCCGAAGCCTGATGAGGGCGATCTAGCAGTTATGTTTCTCGATCTCTCTATCACACACATCTGGGCGATCTAAAGGGTCTCTTGATAGGCAACATTGGTGATGTAATCTCAAGCTATTTAATCTGGAGCTAATGCAACGTCCCCAGGATTCAGAAACCTTCATTTATTGTTTTGCCAGCTATACCTCGAACAAGATAATTTAGCTCATATTTTTAGGGTACAACAATATCATTATTATAATGATATTTAATATAATATTACATATTTAATAATTATATTAATATAAATTCAAATGTTATAAAATATCATTATTATTGTAGTGATGTGGTTCAAACACTTGACAAGTCAGCCTCTAGTTAATATTCTTGTTTTGTGATAGATTGATCACAACAATTGGTATCAAGAGCTCAGGTCTGATTGTGGTTCAAGAACACTAGTGTTAAATCAAGAACTTCAAGAAAATGGCTTCAGCAAAGTTTGGGGTGGATAAGTTTACAAGGACAAATGACTTTAGTCTATGGAGGATTAAAATCAAGGCCTCACTAGTACATCAAGGGGTTGTCGAGGCCATTGACAGCAAAGCTCTGATTGAGCTCGGTGATGATAAGAAGAAACAACAAGAGATTAAAACAAAGGCTCATAGTATAATCCTACTGAGTTTGGGAGATGAAGTTCTACGTGAAGTGTTGAATGAAGAGACAGCCATTGAGTTGTGGAATAAGTTGGCATCAATCTACTTGAAGAAATCATTGGCAAACAAATTGTACTTGAAGAAGAAGCTCTACACGTTGAAGATGGATGATGCAAAAGAGTTAAGAAAACATTTGGATGACTTCTATAAAATTGTTCTTGACTTGAATAATATTGGAGTAAAGATAAATGAAGAAGATCAAGCAATTCTCTTGCTGAGTTCCCTGCCTAAAATGTATGAACATTTTGTTGATACAATCCTATATGGCAAAGATACATTGACCATGTCTGAAGTAAAGCCAGCATTGAATTCAAAAGAGATTCAGAAGAAATCTGATGATAAATTTGACTCAAGTGGTGAAGGGCTATTTGCAAGAGGCAGAAATGAGAAGAGAGACTCTAAGACTCACAAGAATCATCATGGCAGAGGAGGTCATAGATCAAGATCGAAGTCTAGAAATGCTACTGGAAAGAAGTGTTATTATTGCAAAAAGGAAGGACATTTCAGAGATGAATGTTATGCATTAAAGGCCAAACTAAACTGAGACAAGAATCTTGATAAAGGAGAGGCAAGTGTTGCATCTGATGGATATGATTCAGCAGATGTTTTGGTAGTCTCAAGCAGGCCAATAATGGATATTAGACTCGAGTTGCTCATTCCACATGTGTCCAAACAAAGAATTATTCAGTAATTTTGAAGAAAAATATGGAGGGACTATGTTTCTTGGAGATAACAAAGCTTGCACAGTACAAGGTTCAGGTTTTGTGGTGCTGAAACTACATGATGGAGTTCAAAGAACTATACAGAATGTACGTTCCTGAATTGAAAAGAAACTGGTTATCCATTGGAACTCTTGCTGCTAATGACTGCTCGATTAAAATTGATGAAAACTCATTAAAAGTAATTAAAGGTTCTCTAGTTGTAATGAAATGAATTTTTAGAAATAGTCTTTATTTTCTAGCTGGAAAGACAGTAACTGGTGTTGTTTCAAATGTTTCATGTAATGCTGATGCAAACACAACCAAACTATGGCATCTTCGACTCGGCCATGTGAGTGAAAGACGACTATGTGAACTAGAAAAATAAGGCATTTTGAAAGGAAAACTCTTAGGAAAGTTGGGTTTTTGTGAAGAATGTGTATATGGAAAGAGCTGTAGAGTGAAGTTCAACTCAGGAATTCACACAACAAAAGATCCACTTAGGTACATACATTCGGACCTATGGGGGGCTGCTAAAGAATCAACTATGGGTGGTGCAAATTATTTCATGAGCATCATTGATGACTACTCAAGGAAGGTCTGGATTTTCTTGTTGAAGACCAAAGATGAAGCTTTTGGTACCTTTGTCAAATGGAAGAAACTGATTGAAAATCAAACAAGAAAGAAAATTAAGAAGCTTTGAACTAACAACGACTTAGAATTTTGTTCAGCTGAGTTCAATGAATTTTGTAGTAGAGAAGGTATAGCAAGACATCTTACAGTTCGTGGTACACCCCAACAGAATGGGCTTGCTGAAAGAATGAAGAGAATGATCCTTGAAAGAGTGAGATGCTTATTAAAAGGTGCTGGTTTAGGAAGAAAGTTTTGGGGTGAGGCAGTAACTATTGCTTGTAACTTGATTAATAGATGTCCTTCAGCTGCTATTGGCTTCATGACACCCCAAGAGAAATGGACAGGCCAAGCTCCAAGTTTTGTTCATCTAAAAGTGTTTGGTTGTTTGGCCTATGCACACATAAGACAAGATAAACTTGAACCCCAGGCAGTTAAGTGCATGTATCTTGGGTATCCTGAAGGTGTTAAAGGTTACAAGTTATGGTGTTTAGAACCAGGCTTTAAGAAGTGCATAATCAGTAGAGATGTGGTGTTTAAGGAAGATGAAATGGCAATGAAGACAAATTCAGATACAAGATTCAGTAAAGGTACAAGTAGTAATCAAATTGAGGTGGAAATCAACCAAAACAGAAGCAACTTGACTCAAAATCAAAAAGCTACAGCTGGAAACAATAAAGATGATGATGAGAGGAGTTTAGAAGAATATCAACTAGCAAGGGACAGAACTAAAAGAGGCATTAAAGCCCCTGAACAATTTGGTTTTGCAGATTTTACTGCTTTTGCATTGACAACAGCAAGTGATATTGATAATTCAAAACCGACAACCTACCAAGAGGCAATAAGCAGCAGGGAAGGTGCATCATGGATTCAAGCCATTCATGAAGAAATGAAAACATTACAGAAGAACAAAACATGGATTCTTGTTGACAAACTAGCAGCTCATAGATTGGTTGATTGCAAGTGGATTTTTAGAAAGAAGGAAGGTATTCCTGGAGTTGAGAATACTCACTGCAAAGCCAGACTTGTAGCTAACGGATTCAATCAAAAAGAAGGAGTTGAATTCAATGAAATTTTCTCCCCAGTTGTAAAACAAGCTTCTATTATAGTTATAATGTCAAAAGCAGCCAAGCTCGATCTTGAGGTGGACCAAATGGATGTTAGGACTGTTTTCCTTCATGGAAAACTTGATGAGGCAATATATATGAAGCAGCCCGAAGGATTTGAGTGTAGTGACCAAAACAAAGTATGTCTCTTACGAAAATCTCTTTATGGACTAAGACAAGCACCTAGACAATGGAACTTAAGGTTTGACGAGTTTATGACAAGAATAGATTTTGTTAAAAGCTGCTATGATTCATGTGATACTTCGGTAATCAAATCTATTCGTTGCTTTATGTTGATGACATTTTAATTGTTGGAAAGAACAAAGAAGACATAAACAAACTCAAGTATCAGCTGAGATCTGAGTTTGACATGAAAAATTTAGGTGTTACTAAAAGAATTCTGGGCATTGACATTAGAAGAAAAAGACCGAACTCTATTTTCTTGTCTCAAGGAAGATACTTGCAGAAGGAACTTGAAAAGTTTAGTATGGACAAAGCCAAACCAGTTAACACTCCATTGGCTGCACATTTAATCTCAGCAAAGATCAATCTCCTATAACAGAAGAAGAAAGGAGTTGCATGAACACTGTCCCATATGCTAGTGGAGTTGGCAGCTTGATGTATGACATGGTGTGCACCAGGCCAGATTTGGCCTATGCAATGAGCATAGTAAGTCGTTTTATTGCAGACCCCGGTGAGCAACATTGGAGTGCTCTTAAATGGATTCTAAGGTATATAAAATGATCCTTAAATGTTGGACTAATTTTTAACTCAGAACCATTGTTTGGAAGTGAAGTAGTCGGGTATGTAGACTCAAATTATGATGGTTGTATAGGCACAAGAAGATCTCTAACTGGGTATGTATTTACAATTCAAGGAGGGTGTGTTAGTTGGAAGGCTAACTTGCAGAAAGTATTTGCATTATCATCAACTGAAGCTGAATATATGGCAGCCACATAAGCTATTAAAGAAGTAATATGGCTAAAGGGACTTACTAAAGAGTTGGGATTCTATTCAGAAAATATCACGGTTCACTGTGACAATCAGAGTGCTCTACACTTGATGAGGAATCCCATGTTCCATGAGAGATCCAAATATATTGATATTAAACTGTATTTTATTAGAGATGTGATTGCTAGCAGAGAAGTTCAAGTTGAGAAGATAAACACAGCTAATAATCCAGCTGATATGTTCACAAAAGGGGTCACTCAAGACAAGTTTAGGCACTGCCTGAACTTGTTAAACATAGGAGAATATGGTTAGGCCTCTTGTGAGATTTTGGAACAGCTTGTTCTATCCTGAAGGAGATATTCAAGTGCTTTGAACCAAGGTGGATTTGTAGTGATGTAGTTCAAACACTTGACAAGTCAGCCTCACTTAAAAGTTGATTTGTAAATATAATTGGCAACAGTTAATATCGTTAATTATATCTCAATGACTCATAATATATATATATATATGGATACACATTTTATTCAGTGGGTCAAGAAAAATTTAAAAATATGTTCCAAGAAGTAGAGAGAAGAAGAATTCAAATTCTTGTAATTCTGATACTCAAGAACCCTGGTTTTCTGTTGTAAAGTTCTTGTAGCTGCTGTCATTTTGTAATCTCATCTTTTGATCAATAAAGATAGTACAAAGCCTATAAAGCTGTTTCCATGGATGTAAACTCAGAAATGAGTTGAACCACGTATATCCCTGTGCAAAGCTAAGTTTTATTACTTTGTTGTTGATTTAGAAGATTCTACGAATTTTAGTTGTGAAGTGTTTTTCTGTTTAGTTAATGTTCTTGTTTTGTGATAGATTGATCACAACAATTATATACTACATATTTATTAATTATATTAATATAAATTCAAATGTTATAAAATATTATTATAATTATAATTTTTTACTAATTATATTAATATGAATTCAAATATTATAAAATATTGTTATTATAATAATATTTAATACAAGACTAGATATTTAATACTTATATTAATATAAATTTAAATGTTATAAAATATAATACATAATCTTAATTTTTATGAGGATGCCCAACAGAGACTACAAATTGGACTGGGAAATCAAATTCAAAGTTTGAATCTTTAGGGATTATGTTTTATGGGGTATAGCTAGAGGTATATCTAGTCAAGTGATTGATTTCAATCAGTGTTTGATTATGGTTCTTTGATTGGAAAAATGTGTTGAATAACCCATGTATTGAAGTTGTTGGTGATGTTTTTGATAAAATGTCCGAGAGATATTTTTACTTTTTTTTTCAAACCTGGTTGGTTTTAGTGTGTATTAGTACAACAAAACCATTTGATTAGTCTTAGACTTGGTTATTGTGATGTATTTAATCCTTCTTTTACAGAAAACCTTATTCTTGAAGCATTTTTGGAGTGATTATAGGAGATACAAATTCCATTGCTAATGTCAAGTGGCTGGTCATCTGATTCGGTCTGAAACAAACTGGTTAGTTGCGGCTTACAAAGAAATAATGGTGTTTTAGTTCTTTACTTTTTTTGTGCCAGTTCTTGTAATTTTAGCAATTGCATCTTTCCCTCTCTGTGTTGGGTTCTATTCTTTGCCCTCCATATCAAGGTTTCCTTAGAAATACATACCTAGCTCGTTGGGATTATAAAGTGCTTGGTTGTTTTGCTTTTTTTTTTTTTTTTTATTTTGAGTAAAGACATTGTTAGTTTAGGATGTAATTTGAGATACCACATTGTTTAAAATATTTCAAAAATTAGAAAAGTATAAATATGCTTTAGTTTAGTTTATTTTATTCAGTGGCATTATACTTGCTAGATTATCGTATATGTTTTAGAGATATGTTTTTTTTTTAGCTATATTAGCTTAGTAATTAAATTTTAAGGTATTAGATTGTGGGATTCTTTTGCCAATTTAAATGACCGAAACCATATGAAAGTCTTGGTCAATGTATTTGGAGGACTTTGTCTTTGTTGAAAACCATGTGTTCGACAAAATGCCTTGAAGTGTTAAAAACATGTTAAAATGCCTTAAAGTGTGAAATTAGATTGTGGGATTCTTGCATTATGTGTTTGATAAATTAACATACTTTTTAGACTTAAGACAAGTTAGTTAAGTAGTTGACTAGTTTGTTTTTAAGTTGTTAATCAATTAGTTTAGCTTACTGGGTTGTAATCAGTTAGTTAGTTCATTGCTAAAGTGTGTATAAGAACTACTATACTCATTTTACCAGATTCAATATACAGAATTCTATCAATTTTTTCCTCTGTTTTTACTAAAATGGTATTAGATTAGGGAAGTTCTTGGTTCTTTTTTTTTTTTTCTCTCTTCTTCTCCAACTCTGTTCTTGGATTTCTCTCGAAATTCATGACTCATACTCGTACTGGGGGTGCTCCTCGCACTGGTAGTGATTCTCAGAATGTCTCTAATGATGCCACGACGTCAACTGATACGAATCGTTTTTCCACTCTTGATCAACCCAGTCATTCTTCTAATGACGATGCTCGGAATCCATATTTTATGGCTCACAGTGATCATCCTGGTGCAAATTTAGTCCCCAAAATCCTCACTGGAGGTGAAAATTACAGCTCCTGGAAACGCTCCATGATTGTTGCTCGGAATAAACTGAAGTTTGTCAATGGAAAAATCACTCAACCCGGTCCTGAAGATGATGACTACGATGCCTGGAGTAGGTGTAATAGCATGGTCATTTCTTGGATTCTTCATGTTGCTTCCAGTGAAATTGCTAATAGCATCATGTACCTTGATGATGCCTGCCATTTGGTTTGAACTTCATGATCGGTTCCACCAAAATAATGGTCCCCGTGTGTTCGAGGTCAAGCGCTCTATGCAGGTTCTAACCCAAGGAAGTCACTCTGTCCAAGCATACTTCACTCGTCTTAAAGCTCTTTGGGATTTGGTTCGGGAGTTTCGCCCACAACCTATTTGTACCTGTGGGGCAATGAAGACTATAGTTGCTTATCAAGAGCAAGATCAAGTTCTTGAATTCTTGGTGGGTCTCAATGACTCTTATTCCGCTACACGTTCTCAAATCTTGATGCAAGATCCTCTTCCTCCCATCAACAAAGGCTATGCCACCATTATTCAAGAAGAGCGCCAAAGAGGTCTCAATTATGTAGTGTCCCAGAATTTTTACTTAACTAGATAGTAGTAGTAGTATTTAGTATTAGTTTGTATTATGTTATTTACCGTGGATTTTGGTTCAAGTCGGGACTTAGTTGGACACTCATAGCAACAGTTATGGATTTTATAAGTTTAACCTATAGTTTAAGAATATTAATTATAACATAAGGTTTGATTAATATTGCTAGTTCTAGAAATATGTTTATTATAACCTAAGGTTTAGGTAGAACTAATAAGAGCATGACACTTATCATAATCATGATTATTAAGGAATTAAGTATTTTGATGAATAATTTTAATAAAAGAAAGATCTAAAAGCTCTAGAACCTTCCAGCAGCTGTTAGGATTACATTTAGACTCAGTCAAAGTTGTTTATCCAATTCAAAATATGCTGAAAAAGTGCAAATACGTGTTTGATATATCAACGTATGCATATATCGCAGCTATAGGGGCCGATATATCGCCTACGAAAGATATGGAAAACATGTCGACTTCGCACGAACAATCGAACGGGGCTCGGGAATTTGGGGGAGGCGATATATCGACTATAGGGGGTGATATATTAGCTCCAAGTTTTATTTTTGGAAGTTTGAGGATTTTTCAATTTAAAAATAGCCTTAACCACTTAGACTTGTCTTTGAACGATTTTGACTGAGTTTTGGGCGTCTGTTGAACGAAAATTCAAATCTTTTTCATTTTATAATCATTTATTTATTCAAATTAAAAGGGGATAGTTTCACTCCTTGAACTCTGTAAATAGGACCTAGTACTCAGCCATTTTCTTCATTCTTCAAGCAGTCTTCAGAGCCTTCAAGTTGCTAAGGTTATTATAGAGAGTAAACACTTGTGTTTTGGGTTAAAAGCTTTATCATTCTAAGCTTTTCTAAACACTTGGGAAGTGAGATATAGTGAGATTTTAGTATTGAGGTTTAGATCAATTCATAAGATCATTCAAGGTATTATTATCCCTAAGTTCAGTTCTTTATGGTTCTTTGATTTTCTTTGATTTTCTTTTCAGATCCTAACTCTTGTTTATGATTCTTGATTAGGTGTTTAAGTTTCTTGAAAACTTAAGGTTCTTCTTGGTAAGTTTCCTCTTGATGGTTTAGTTCTCTTTTCATCTTTATTCTTTAGAGTACTCGCCATTCTTACTGTTGGTTTTTAGGAGTGTTCTAATCCCATTCTTGTTCCCAAATATCCTAGTTTTTGGTAAGGAAAATAGGATAGATTATATGTGCTTATATGTTTATGTTATGATATGTATATGTATGATATGTTTTGTAGTCCTTGGGCATATGACTTGTTTAGATAACAAGCCCCAAGAATATGTTTTTAGTCACTTGGGCATATGACTTGCTTAGATAGCAAGCCCCAAGAATATTTATCATTTTCATAGGTTAGAGTTATGATTTACCCTACCTTGATTAGTAGACAGAGGACCTTGATGGTTTATCACATGCCATGTTAATGAGTTATTGGTCATTAATATTGTAGTCCTATATGATATATGTTTTATAGTATATGATATAGTCATATGTTTATGATTTATGATGTATGTTTTTAGTAGATTTTCCTTGCTGGGCATTAGGCTCACTCCTTTATTTTTAGCTTGATGCAGAAAAATGAATATGGAAGGTGGAAAGATTCATGGCAGCTTGGCTTGTGTGTTAAGGATGAATGGATTGAATGGACTGCGTGTCGATCGAGGAGGACATTTTTTATTTTTTTAAGTCTTTTAAATTATGTTTTGATGTAATTTCGCAAATAGTATTTAAACAATTAAAGTTTATGTTTTACTTTTTATAAACAATGGGATCCTATGCCACATTTTATATTTTTTATATTATCTTGCATTTGGTACAATATTTTGGGTCATTATTTAATAAAGTTGTGTTATTTCTTATGTTTGTATCAAAATAGTAGCTATGTCTTAGTAGTTTTAATAGTCCGAGGTCTTAGAAATAGTTGGGTCATTACAAACTATGTTTCTACTGATTTTGTGGATTCCAGCTCCTCTTCTACGCAATTTATTTGAAGTATACAATATGCTTGACCCAAAGTTGCTTGCAGCCATTGTGGGATCACAGGCCACGCCATTAACAAATGCTACAAGCTACATGGTTATCTGCCTGGTCACAAACTTCATGGGAAAGGACGTGGTTCCACTTCTCATTTAGGGAAAGTTGTTGTCAATCATTTTAATGGATCTGCTACTGACAAAGTTCCTGATAACTTGGACAACAACATTGCTCTTGTCTCATCCCTTTCTTCCTCTCAATGCCAGAAAATTATAGCCTTGTTAGCTCAACAAGTTCAAGCATCTTCCTCTACTGCACCTTCCTCTTCTTCCTATCAACCCATTGTTTCTAATTTTGTTGGTAAGGAATTCCTTGTTCCTAGTACTCAATGGATCATTGATACAGGTGCTACTCATCATGTCTGTCATGATTTATCTTTATTTTCCAATACATACTTCAATGCTTCATTAACCTCAGTTATCTTGCCCAATGGTCAGTCAACTTATGATCCTTGCATTGGTTTTGTTTCTATTTCTTCAGATATTACCCTGTTCAATGTGCTTTATGTTCCTTCTTTCAATCACAATCTTTTATATGTTAGTGCTTTGACAAAATCTGCTCACTGCTCTTTTTCTTTTTTTGAAAATCATCGTGTCATTCAGGACACTACTCGGACTCAGCAAATTGAGATGGGTGAACGAGTTAGGAATTTATACTACTTGGTTGATTCTTCTTATGTTCATGCCTATGTATCTTCTATTTCAGATTCTAAACCATCTGTCGAAACATTGTGGCACTATCGATTAGGCCACCCTTATTGTATCAAAACTCATTCTTTGAATAAAGATTTGACTTTTAAATACTCACCCTCCTCTGATTTTCATTGTTCTATTTGTCATTATGCTAAACAAAAGAGGTTGCCCTTTGTTTCAAATCATAACATTTATGCTGCATGTTTTGATCTTATTCATGTTGATATTTGGGGTCCCTTTCATACTCTTATTGTGGAAGGACATAGATTTTTTATTACTTTAGTTGATGATTGTTCTCGATACACTTGGGTTCATTTTATTAAACACAAATCTGAAGCACAATAGGTCATACCATATTTTATTTCACTCATTAAAACTCAATGCAACATTCAGCTCAAAGCCATCCGGTCAGATAATGCTAAGGAACTGCAATTTCCTCAATTATTTAGTTCTTTAGGCATAATGCATTATCATTCATGTGTTGACAGGCCCCAACAAAATTCTGTTGTTGAACGTAAACATCAACATCTTCTCAACATAGCTCGTGCTCTACTTTTTCAATCCCATATCCCTTTAGTTTATTAGGTTGAATGCATTTCTACAGCAATTTACCTCATAAATCGTACTCCAACACCAAATTTGCAATGTAAGTCTCCTTTTGAGATACTTCACAACAAAACCCCAACTTACAATCATTTAAAGGCTTTTGGATGTTTAGCATATTCCTTTACTCTTCCTAGTCATAGAACCAAATTTTCCTCAAGAGCTACTTCATGTATTTTTCTTGGATATCCTATGGGCATGAAAGGGTATAAGCTTCTTGATTTAGATACTAATCAGGTATTTTTTTCAAGGGATGTTCAATTTCATGAGCACATTTTTCCGTATGCTTCTAGCACTTCTTTGTCTTCGGATTATGCTCATTTTTTTCTTCATCTATGCTGCCTATTTGTGATGTTTCTATTGATTTATTTGATGCTTCTAACCATATTTTTGGTTTTACTCCTCTTGTTTCTGATCACCAGCCATCATCTTCTTCTTTTAGGCCTAAACGTAATAATAAGACCATCATATTTAAATGACTATCATTGTTCTTTATCTGCTAATGCACTTTCTTTTTCTTCACAGTCCATGTCTCAAGTTACTCAACATCCCCTTTCCTAAGTGCTAACTTACAGCAGGTTGTCTCCAAGTTTTAGAGCATGTGTTCTTGTTGTTTCCAGTTGCACTAAACCTGAATTATTTTCTCAAGCTACTGGGATACCTGAATGGGATTTGGCTATGGCTGAAAAACTTGCAGCTCTTGAGAGGAATAACACTTGGAGCATTGTTAGTGTATCTTCAGATAAGCATATAATTGGTTGTAAATGGGTCTATAAAATTAAGCATCATGCAGATGGTACAATAGAACGCTATAAGGCTCGGCTTGTTGCTAAAGGGTATACTCAACAAGAGGGGATTGATTACAATGATACTTTTGTGCCTGTTGCTAAACTTGTCACTATCAAGATTATTATTGCTCTTGCTACCATTAATGGATGGTATTTACACCAATTGGATGTAAAGTATGCTTTTTTACATGGTGATTTGCATGAAGAAGTGTATATGACTTTACCTCAAGGGTATAATCCTAAGGGGGAGTTGCCACCTAATCATGTGTGTAAGCTTCAAAAATCTTTGTATGGTCTGAAACAAGCCTCACGGCAGTGGTTTGAAAAGTTTTCTACAGCCTTAACTCAAGAAGGTTTCAAACATTCTGCAATAGACCATTCTTTGTTCATTCAACACTCGCCTGAAGGTTTCATTGCTCTTCTTGTATACGTTGATGATGTGATTATAGTAAGCAACAATCTAGCTGAAGTGGAGATTTTAAAAGCTAAGTTGAATGCTTGATTCAAACTAAATGATCTTGGTAGCCTACGTTATTTTCATGGCTTGGAAGTGGCTCGGTCACCTCATGGGATTTTTGTTTCTCAAAGACCATATGCTCTACAGATTTTAGAAGATTTTGGTTATTTGGGATGCAAGCCAGTCAATACTCCTATGGAACCAAACCTGAAATTGAGTCAAGAATCGGGTGAAGTCCTTGATAATCCTCTATTATACAGAAGGATAATTGAGAAGTTGCAATACTTGACTATTACTAGACCAGATCTATCTTATTCAGTGAATAAGTTGAGCTGATTTCTTGCTTCACCATGACTTCCACACCTGAAAGCTACTCAAAGACTACTGCAATATGTGAAGGAGAGTCCAAGCTTAGGCATTTTTTATCCTTCAGAAATGAAACTTAAGGCTTACACAGATTCAGATTGGGGAGCATGTCAGGACACTAGGAAATCAACTACTGGTTTCTGTGTTTTTTCTTGGGAAGTCATTAATATCTTGGAAGAGTAAGAAGCAGCAAACAATTTCGAGATCATCTTCTAAATCTGAGTATAGGGCAATGGCGAATGCGACTTGTGAAGTTGTTTGATTGGTTTCTGTGTTAAAGGAGTTGAAACAAGATCATGAACAACCTGTTGAACATTATTGTGACAATCAAGCAGCTCTACACATTGCTGAAAATCCTGTTTTTCATGAGAGGACAAAGCATATAGAGATAGATTGTCATTTGGTGAGGGAGAAGATACAATCGAGACTGATCAAAACTGCTCATATTGCCTCTCAAGAGCAAATTGTTGATGTGTTTACCAAAGCATTATTTCCAAATCAGTTCAAGTTTCTTAAAGGCAAGATGGGATTGCAAACCATATACAATCCATCTTGAGGTGGAGTTTTAGACTTAAGACAAGTTAGTTGAGTAGTTGACTAGTTTTTTTTTAAGTTGTTAATCAATTAGTTTAGCATACTGAGTTGTAATCAGTTAGTTAGTTCATTGCTAAAGTGTATATAAGAACTACTCTCATTTTACCAGATTCAATATACAGAATTCTATCATTTTTTTCCTCTGCTTTTACTAAAAATACTTGATTCTTTCTTTTTTCAAAGTTTACTGTAGTTATTGTTTTCTTATTGTTTTTGTATAACCTTTGTAATTTTAGAAAATTGAGAAGGAGAATCTTGCATGCAACTAATCTATGGCTTACAATTTACTTGTCTATTTTCATTTTTATTTTTAATTATGTCTACACGTTTCATATAAAAGAAAAATTAGGACAATCAACACTTGTTCACTGAGATAGTATATCATACCATTTCACAATTGGATGTAGTTGTACAAATATAGGCAATAAATTTTGGTGGTTGCTGAGTGGAGAAAGAAAATAAAAGGCTTTATCTACCTGTTTTCTAAAGTTGAGAGAACATTTAGTCTATTCTGTCTAGACTCTTGGAGGAACTATTTCTAGTGCTTATGGTTGGAACTTTTGTTGGCACAAGTTTCCTTTTCAGACAAGCTAAAAAATGATTAGCCAGTTGCTTTATGCTAATATTTTTTTGTAGTTGATTGGAGTAAATGACATACATACATTTTTTCGGTAGGATTTGAAGCTAATGATCTCCAATGATCATGTATATATTCTTCAATTATCTAGCCTGCACACTTTTGCATTGAGACATGTATTTATTACTTATTTTAAAGAACTAAGACCAACTATTGAAGCTGCATGGGTGTCTTTATTCTTAGTATTAAATGCTAAGAATTTGAAACTCAATTTTGAACAACATTCTATCATTTTTGTTGGGTATTGTTTTCTTCTCCAGCCTCAAGTTCTCTGTTTATCTTATTTTTGGTTTGATTTTAATGATGTTTATTCTATATTGTAGGCTAAAACTCTACTTGGATATTTATTCAACCCTTTTTCATTTTCAATAGTCACTCTTACAACTTATTTTAGAGTTCAATGGTGATAATTCTTAATAATTTATGCTCCAGGTCTAGTCTTGCAAGCTATATTCTTGGCATTCACATTGATACTAACAGTGCACAGAGAAGAAAGCATACATTACTCAATGCCCCCCTTTTTGTGTGCTTAGGTCTCTTCATTTTTCTTTTCTAGTTTTATTTTCATTCCTACAATAGATAATTAGGCTAGTTTGCAATGGAAGATTAGTTTGTGGCTGGATACTCTCTTTCAGATTTTAGGCATGCATTCACATAGTTAAGACAATGATACATTTTGATCTTGTAACTTAAATTTTATAATGTATTGAATTTGGTATTAATTTTGTCTGGTGATTTGGTCTCTATTATATAGTAATTATACTGGAAATATGAAATGAATATAGTGGTTTAAAATAAAGATTTTTTTTCCTCATTTTTTGTATATGGTACATCAGTCTTAAGAAAATTTTCGTCTCATGTACCACATGATATGACGTTTGTCTAAAAACTGTTGTCTCACGTAACGACGTTTGCACATAAATTGTTGTCTCGTGTAACACAAAGGACGACATTTTTATTTGAACTGTCATCTCATGCTAGTGCATGGCACGACAATATTAGAACTGCTGTATTAACGTCCATACAACATTTTTAAATTGTTGTCCCATGTCAATTTTGTAGTAGTGAACGTGTGAAAAAACACGTTTTCTGAATTTTGTGGTGCAACAGGCAATGCCTCGTTGGACAACAGGCGACGCATCACCAGTGTCAGGCGATGTATCGCCATATGACAGGTGACGTATCACCTGGGCTTTTTCCCAGAGACATTTTTTTCATCTTTTGGCGATCGATTTGTCGCCTCTTGGAAAGCGACGTACCTAACGCCTCCTTCAGTGACTTGAACACCCAAAATAATGCATAAAACACCCAATTAATCAATTCCTGCACACTCAAGGGAAACTCAACAAATCTAAACAAAAACTTAAGAAAAACAAACCATTTTAAGGATAAAAGACTTTATTTGAGTGCATAAAATATGCACTCATCACTTGTTAAAGAGGTCCTTGTATGGACTTAAGCAATCCCCAAGGCAATGGAACAAAAAATTCAACTCCTTTGTCCAAAAGCTTGGTTTCATAAGATCAAACTATGACCCATGCTTATATTTAAGAGAGTTGGCATCTACAACAATGACTTTTCTTCTTCTATATGTTGATGACATGCTCATAATGAGCAGGGATCAAGCTAAAATGAAATGGATCAAGGATAGATTTCACAAAGAATTTGAAATGAATGATCTTGGAATTTCTAGAAGAATACTTGGGATTGAGATATTGAGAAAACGAGCAGAAGGAGAGTTAGTGTTATGTCAAGCTAATTACATCATAAAAGTCTTGAAGAGATTCAATATCATGAGTGAAGCCAAAACTGTGTTAGCACCGTTGGTTGGACATTTTAATTTGACAGTAGAAAAATGTCCTAAAACAAAGAAAAACAAGAGATGGACAAGATCCCATATGCTATGGTTGTTTGCTACTTAATGTATGTTTTGGTAAGCACCAGACCTGATCTTGCTCATTCTTTGAGTCTTCTAAGTCGTTGCATGTCCAATCCGGGACAAGAACATTGGTTGGGAGTAAAAATGGCTAGTGAGGTATTTGAAGGGGACCATTAACTATGGTATGATATATAAGAGAAGACAACGCAAATATTCAACTTATAGGGTATGTGGACTGTGATTTTGCTTCTAATCAAGACTCAAGGAGATCACATACATCATATGTATTTACTGTAAGTGAAAATTGTGTAAGATGGAAGTCGCAACTACAACAAGTGATTGGCTTATTATCTACGACATAAGCAGAATTTATGGCTATTGTAGAGTCATTTAAGGAAGCCATTTGGATACAAGGGTTACTACAAGAGAAGGGGGTGGTATTTTCAGACAGCTAGTCATCCATTCATTTGTGTCGAAATATAGTGCCACGAGAAAATTAAGCATATTGACATTCAATTATATTGGAATAGAGAAATATTGAGCACGGAGTTATTTCTTTGGAAAATATCTCAACTAGTGAGAATCCTACGGATCTTGGCACAAAAGTCTTACCATTCAACAAGCTTAAGCATTGCTTAAAGCTGCTGAATGTTGGCGAAAGTTGCTAGTTGCTAATGAGCTATAAAAATTCGAGTACCTAAGTTGGGACATTGTCAAGTTTGAAGAATGAAGGTGGAAATTTGTGGAGTTAATTCTCCAAACCTGCCACATCACTTAAGTCTTTAGTCAGGGGCATGGCATGTGTACAATAAAAGCCACCTCAACTATCTAGACTTGTTAAGACCAACTTTCCCAAAACCAAAAGTCATTATATATATATATTTGTTTCTATTCTAGTTTAGGGCTAATCAAGTTTCTATAGTTACAGAGAGTTGTAAAGAGAGAGAGAGAGAGAGAGACTTGTAAGTTGAGTGCAAGGGTATAATTAGGGTCTTGGGTAAGAGTGTTTAAGAAAGTGTCTCACTGTGCAAAGATGCATCTGCTTCTCTAGAAGACCAATCTGGTTCTTGACTATATTTCTCTGTAATTGTTCTTGATCATAGTGGAAAGGGCTCGAGTTGGTGCTCAAACTAGATGTAGGCAAAGATTTTTTTGCTAAACCAATATAAATTTTTTAGTGACGCTTTTCTTTTATGCTTTTATTGTTTTGGTTCACTTTATTTTGAATTACCATTGTTATCGTGTTAGTTCTTGAATATTTCTCTAGAATTGTTGCATCTGTCACTACCAAAAAGAGAGGGGCTATAGCGACGACAATTTTCATCGCTAGAAACCAAATTGTCGTCGCTGGAGGGATTAGCAATGATTTAATTGTCGCTATTTTTTGTCACTGAAATTCGGTCGCTAATTGGTTTTTATTAGCGAAGAAAACTGGTATGTTGTCGCTATTGCTTTCAGCAACAACATAAGTGGTCGCTAAAAGGTTTAATTCGTCATCGCTGGTAGTTTGAAATCCATCTCAGGGTTGTTATATTCTGTTGGCTTTTAGTAAAGACATGGACCTTTTTAGCGACAACTTTATGTTTTTTTTTGGTAATCGTTTCAACAAACAATTTTTTTTTATCGTTAAAGCTATTATATATAATAGTTAAGGTCATTAAATATACATACATACATACATACATACATTTTTTTTAAGAAAAGGGTTTGAAATAGAAGAGAATTTAAACTATGCACAAAATTATATTAATGACTATAAATATTTATATGTAAATGTAACTATCATAGTAAAATTAAAATACATAAATATGAATGTTGTTAACTAGGTGTTGGAGGATCATCACCATGAGCTTGCTGAGAAGATCATGATCCCGAGACTCCATCAATCCTAGCTAAGTGCTCCTCTATGGCTCGGAGTCGCTCCCTCACCTCTTGCGTCTCTTGTGCGGTATGAGGTGGTTGGGCTGGTTGAAGTACATCAGCCACTTCACAATTCACCCTCATGAGAATCCTACGACCAAGCCCTAGTTGGTAGCCTCGACGACGTCCAAAGATCATCTCAACAAGGGTAATGTCATCCTCTTCTGTCAGGATAGTACTCGGAGCAGAGGAGCTCAAAGATGATTGTGATTGCAGAGTGTCACGTACCTCCATCATCTTTTCCTGTATCACACAATTTACAAAAGTATTAGAATTTACAATATAATAAAGTAAGAAAATCATAAAATATAAATTTACTTACATAGTTATCCTTTGTTTCCTTGCTCACCCAACCTTCCCCATCTATGAACTTTGTCGCCATCCAAATCTCTAGAATCCTAGCAAGGCGCCTAGTTTGTAAATCACACTACAATACAAGAAATTTTAAAAAGTTAAGAAAAAAAATCATTATAAAAAAACACAAATAAAAATTATGTACAAAAAAAGTACCTTCTTGTAACGAAGGACTGGCATAGATTGTGAACCTTGCATGCTTCTCTGTTTTTGTTTTGCACAATTTGCAGAGTTAATCTCATAACGCCTCTACAAATAATTTGTGTTAATCATATGTTAAATTAACAAAAATAAATTAGAAGAAATTATTTTTTGTGAATACCTTCACTTCAAGGCGATCAAAATACTGGAGCGCCTTCTGCCATTTCTCCACCACCAAACCAATACGAGGATGTACTTGACCATTCTTTTTTAAATGGGTGGACAAGTCATTCTTCCACTTCGAATAACGATTAGTGCACGACCGTTGAATGCTCAAAAGGATGCCTAGGAGGTGCTCTGAGGCATATCGATCGATGTCGAATAAATCATCATGAATAAAAAATATTAAATAAATATATTAGTTAGATTTAATATTAAAATGAACCCAATAAAAAAAGTTATAGAAATAAATTACCTCTAAACGAGGAAGTACCTGATCCCTAACTTCGCTTGGTACTTTATCCCATCGATCGTAGTCGGGATCGACATATTGTCGATTGAGAATGTCGATCTCACAAGACAAATGTTGGGAATAGTAACCAATTTCTTTATAAGTCTTCCCTCGAACATCCCACTCCAGTGGTAGTGGTCTACCTAATGCAACTCTAGCATCTCGAGTTGAAAACTCTTTGTTGATGTCGCGCCTTTTTGTTGAAGTCACTATTATTTTTCAAATACATATAATTAATATATACACGTATATAAATTAACTCAATATATTCATCCAAAAATAATAATTGCATGTGTTACCTTTCTCACATTCAGCATGTATACTCATTGGATCTGGAGGAGGATCTGCCTCACTATCACCCCTGTGATGTTGCATAACCGCAGAAGACATATCTAACAAATTTGATGATATATATGCATTGATAAATTTGTATAATTAAGTGTAAATATTATAAAATTGTAACACATTTGAACAATCTTTCAATGTAGCATAGCAGATGTATTTTAACTTATCCCAAATTAAACCTGCAAATAATTGAAATATAATAATAAAAAAAAAACACATCTAAAACAGAGAATCAAAAAGCCTCATTTACATACACTTATGCCCAATGCAAGAATCAAAGTAAGAACCAAACAATATTCTATTTACCTGTGAGGTAGTATATTAGATTTTGCTATAGGGATGAAGAGATTAGAGTGAAAGAAAGTCGGGGCAAATCGGAGAGATCCAAAAGCTTTCCCTTTTCACAAAAAAATTAAGAAAAAATTTAATATAACAAAAAGAAACATATATATATACTAGATACAAGCAATGTGCAATATACACGTTTGCTTAATTTTATTTATTTATTAATTATTTTTATTAAATTTATATTAATGTCATGTAAATTTTAAATAAAATATCCTATTTTAATTAAATAATTTATTTATTTGTATTTAAGTTTATATTTGTTCTAGTTTCTAAATTGGGAGTGACAAAAATTTAAGTTTCTTGCTAGTTTTTTTTAAAAAGCAATTTGTTGCTAATTCACAATAGACTATATTATATGCTAATATGATATTATTCTAATAAGTAAGTTTTATTTAAGTTATAAAATATATGATTTTATTACTTTTAAATAATTATCATTGTAAAATATCTAAAAAATATCATATTTTAATTTTTTTAATTATTTATTATTTTTAAATAATTATCATTGTAAAATATCTCAAAAATATCTTATTTTAATTTGTTTAATTATTTATTATTTTTAAATAATTATCATTATAAAATATCTCAAAAATATGTGATTATAGTTTTTTTAATTATTTATTTTATTTTATTTAAGTTTAAGTGTTTACAAACTATCGTTAAATATAAGAATATTCAGTTAAATATAAAAATATTCCGTTAAAATTAACATTAAAAAAATAAAACACCGTTAAAACTAAGAATTTCCGTTATCTACACACTTATTATATAGAATATATATATATATATAAACTTCATTCAACGAGAGAGATAGAGACAAGAGTAAAACATATCATCTGATTCAAATTATCAAATATTATTCAAATTCAGCATTTTAAGACAGATTTATGAAAGAAAAAACCACAAAATGAATAGCATAAATGTGGCAGAAAACGTGTGCACTACTTCTTATATATAGTAATAGATACATGGAAATTTAATGTATATACATAACAAATAGAATAAATAAAGAGCATTATAAGGTTAAGTAGTTGGCTTATATGTCTTCTTATAAATATTAGACCAAGTTTAACTCAATCATGGGTGTGGAGGATTGAGCCTTGGAAAAACATAGATATGCATATTAATACTTAAACTACTAGCATAGAATATATATGAAAATATATCTATTTATTGACACTCTATCAAATGAAAAAGGAAAAAAAAACCATCTCTATCTTAATTATCAATGAAGTGAACCATCAGTCACTACAAGAAAAAGACTCTACAATGACGACTTTTCTATAGGATGAGTTCATCGTCATTGATGAGTTGCCCTGCTAATGCCAAACTTTCAAATATAGATTTTGTTGACGCGGTTCTTCGCCAACAGATAATTATACGAATAAACAGGATGGACTAGTACTAAATAGTGAACCGTAATGTGAAAATATCGTAACTCCAAACTGGCGAAATTAGTATCGTGGGAATGTTATCACTCCTTTCCTTTTAGGTAGTTCGAAGGTTAAAATCCCTTTAGTCCACCAGTCAATATTATTGATCTCTCTTGACTATTCCTTACAGGGTGTTTCTTTACAAAAAATATGCCAACCCCTTGCAACGCCCAGGGTCTTGGTATTTATAGGGAGAGGATACCTAGGCGTTGATAAAGGGGGTCATCCCGTGACCTTCTTACCCATCATGTCATCTCTACGACACTGATGATTAATTCCTAAAACCTGATAGTGAGGTGTGGTCTAATCAATAGGTAGGGGGGATAATGGGCCGCATGGCCCAAACCAGTCGTGGGGTGCTGAACACGCACGTTTATACTGCGTGTCCGAAATTCAGGAATGGGATAGACACGTGATGTCTGATATGTGCACATTTACATTGTGTGGTAGCCTTTACAAGGATTCGGGTGTCAGATCTATGCCGTACCTCGAGCTTGATGTAGCGCCAGCTCTTGATATCCATACTGCTGACCCGCTGCCTTCGAGTAGACTGCTAACTCTCTGATCAGCTCGGGCTAGAAAGGTGGAGACTCATAACAGCAACTCCGGGTGGATGATTTACACGTGGCAGACTGAATTATGCCCTTTTCCAACTCGCTAATAACTCGCGGATATTTAGGGCGTACATTTGCCCCCAAGCCCCTGCTCGTGACACATGACGTCATCTGTGACCACAGTAGAGGCTTTTAGGTTTCTTTTTCGACTCTTCATGCCCCGTCCACTGGGCAGGTATCAGACACGTGGAGCACAGTGGTTGGCAACGATCCAACTTTCGAGAATTGCATTAAATGGCCTAGCCTATCTTCGGCCGTCATTTTGTCTCTCGAGTTGTGACCCTCGTATCTCGCATTAATGCGATCGAACGGTCCTCGTTCCTTTGCCTTTTACGTATATATAAGGTTGGCCACCTTTCGCATGAGCCACCCTTTATTTGAAAAAAATTTCCTCATCTTCTCTCCTTTTTAGCCTCAGAAGTTTTTCTTTTTCTGGTTATCGTCCCAGAGGTCTCTACGCTCCTACCACAAGAGTTTCTCCATGACTCCAGTTCTAAAGGCTTCACCAGGACTCCGACTCCTACGCTTCTTGCGACTTTCACACGGAAAAAACACTGTAAGTCCTCTACCTGTTGCACGTTTTGATACTTCCGTTTCTCTTGTTAGGTAAACTTCTTTCTTAGTTGCACATTGTAGGTTGTTTTTTGGCTGGTGTTTTGTGCGTAGGTTTTTATCCTTGGGGTATCGATCATATGAGAACATGTTTAGGAATGTGACGCATAGGACAAGATAATTTCTGGGTAACTTTTCTGGGTATCCTTTCGGAATGCTTGTTTGGAAAGGGGAAGGCGATAGGTTTTTGGGGTGCAAAACCGGGTAGCTTAGGGGTCACGCTTCCCAGGTGGTTTTGCTTTTTGAAACTTTCCCTCCAAGACAAGCATTATCCTGACCCTCCTGGCACACAGATCCCGAGCAATCGGGGATCCGTTGGGAACATAGGCGCGTGATCACAGCACCGCATGGCCTCACGTACCGCGGGCTGAGATTACCTCAGCCCGTGTACAAAAATCATTTCTCGCGCTAGATTCCCTTTTCTATTTTTAGGTCGCCTATCTAAACTTTCTTCATCTTTGTTCGCTAAGCGACCAGATGTGGCCCAGGAAGAACATGCCCAAAAGAAGCGTCGCCGGCTCATCATCTCAGCAAGCCAGCAAGGGGAAAGAGATAGTTGCTGAATCCCCAATCCCCCATTTTGGTCCCACCGTGGAGAAAGAGGTCGACGTGGGACCTGATGCCTTCTTCAAGGCAGAGAGGATAGTCTCGAAGGTTACGACTCAAGGGAAGGTCAACAAGATCTTGTTGTCCCATAACATTGAAATTGGGATAGGTGCTCTTGTTGCCCGACCTCCCTTCGAGGGCAAGAGGAGCTGCACGCCCCTCAACGAAGAGTTCGCGGCCTGGAGCGACGAACACCTCAAGGCCGGGGCCTTCCTTCCTTTGGACCAGTACTTTGCGGACCTTCTGAACTACGTAAGGCTGGCTCCTTTCCAACTGCCCCCTAACTCCTACCGTCTGCTGGCGGGGCTAAAGTACCTCTTCGTGAAGCATGAATGGGAGGTCCCATCACCAGCGGACATCCTTTATTGTTTCTGCCTCAAAGCCAGCCTGGATCAACGGGGGCGAGGCGATGGGTTCTACTACCTGATCCGCTTTCCCAACTCTGCTACAGTCATTGAGCTGCCCAGCCACCCCAACGACTTCAATGACCAGTCTTTATGACGACGAGGTTTCGCAACTGCGATCACCACTACTTCAATCGTCCTCGTAAGTTCTTTCTATCCCTAGCTCACAAAATCATCATTGATTTGTTTCTTTCCATGTGTATTGACTTGAATACCATCGTGCAGCCATTTTTGCAAGGACGGCCAAATCGATGACCCTCGGGGGTCAATATGAGACCTTGGCGGGGCTCCCACCAAGCGAAAAAGACTACCGTCAGCTCGTGTCTGATGAGACAATGCTGGCGTGCAAGTTAATTTCTCAGGGCCAGACCCTGGCCTTGAGGAGGTCGCGAGCCATCCCAGCAGCTCGCAAGTTGGCGCCCATTCCTGAGGGGGGTGCCGTGGTGAATGACGACCAGGACGAGGAAGACAAGGTGCCACTCGTGTGCCGAAAGCAGGCCCTCGAGGTTGTTCAGGACCCTGACGCAGATCGGATCCAGTCTGGGGCAGCAGTCAGCCCCTTCGGCCAAGGTAGCCCATACCTGTTTAGGGAGTTAGACAGGGCTGCCTAGACCTTCGGCTCGTTAGGTTTAACCCAAGCCAGCTCGTACATCGTCACCAAGATGACCCAGACCTTAACATAACCCTACTCCAGTGTGTAGATCAACTGGTTTCACCCTATGACATGAGCCACCCTAGGGGCACTGTAGCAGTAGACAACACCCTGGCTTTTAGGTCAGCATTTTTTGAGGAGTACGGGACCAACCTTAGGTCGTGACCCTCCCTTCTGGAGGGTGTAGTCGCCCCGGGGCTTAGGCAGTATGTAGAGGAGTCCAGTCCTGAGGCTGATCCGGACCCCGAGCCCCCTCTCATTCGCGAAGTTATAAACCTAGAGTCCCCCATAGAAGCTCTGCGGCCGGAGGTCATGGCAATAAATTCCTCCTCCAGCTCGGAGGGTAGGAGCTTTTCAATATATCCTTAGATTTTTCTTATAATCGAATAACCTTACATGTGTCCTAATGCTTCCTTCTTCTTTTTTTAGGTGAAGAGATGGCACAGCCCAGAGACAACGTCCTGCGGTCCATCTTCCAGGGGGGGAATCATCCCTCTGGATCGTCCGGGCCACTGGTCAAGAAGCCCCGGTTTACCAAGAAGACTCCTCCTGGCCCGCCTCCAAGTCTCCTGCTAAGGGGAGGAGCCAGGGCCCTGAAACAGTGGAGAACATGCCTCCACCTCCTCTGCGACCTCCTGTCCCTGCTCGGAATCTGGAGGCACCAACTGGAACCCCGCCAGCTCCCACTCCCACCTTGCGTATACCGGTTAACACTCAGGCTCTGGAGAAACTCCCCAAGGCTTTCCGAGGGACGGTCTACGAAACTGCGAGCTATACGGTGGAGCATTACTACAACGTCACCCCAAGGGACTTGCAGGAGATCGAGACGAGGAGCCCCAAGAATGTCATGGAGTCTTCACTGGGGATGAACCTCACAGTAAGGTTACCCCGTTAACTTAGTCAATTTTCTCTGCTTTCTCTTTAGCACATGCCTTACTATCTTTTTCGTTTGCAGACGGCTTTGGCTCTACACCGCAGCATATCTCGGTCCAGGGCCAGGTTTGATGAGATCAAGGGTGAGTTCCAGACTGCTCAGGCCGCTCTCGCGTCTGCACTACAGCAAGAGCGAGATGCCAAGGCTGCCCTGACGGCTGTCAAGGAAAGCGAAAAGGCTGCGCAGGCCGCACTGGCCGCTGCGAAGGCCGATCTAGAAGCCGAACAGGGCGCCTTGGCCGCGGCGAAAACCGATCTCGAGGCTGCACAGGCCGCGTTGGCCGCTGTGAAGGCTGAGCTTGAGGAGGTCAAGGCCGCCCTTGTTGCAGAGAGTGCATCTTCCAGCTCCTCCATGGAAGCCATGTTCTATCATTGTTGGGCCTTCAACCAGGATGGCGATTTCTCCTTCCTGGCGCCGGAGGTGTGGGAGCCCTTCCTCGAGAAGTTCAAGGCTCTTCTTCAACAGGAGGCGCCCTCTGAGACCGGGGAGACTTCCGCTGCAGGCGAGCAGGAGACCGAAGGGGTGACCTCAATGGAACGGCCTGGGAGGGCCTAGAATTTTTATTTTTATTAATTTCTAATCTTTTACCATGAGGTTTTTCTCCTCGAGACAATTGGTTTTCCCGAGTTTCATTTTAATCTACTTTTACCATTATTGTTATTTACTTTTAGCGCATTTGGTAAAAACTTAGTTTGCGTTAATTTATTATTAATATTTCGTGCTTTTTAAGAAAAACATCGATTAATCAATTTAAATCAACTTCTAAGTTTAGGACCTGGTTGTTTCCAGGACGTTGATTTTAAAAACTTAGTTCGCGTTAATTATTTATTGATTTCTCATGTTTTTTAAGAAAATCATCGATTAATCAATTTAAATCAACTTCTAAGTTTAGGACCTAGTTGTTTCCAGGACGTTGGTTTTAAAACTTAGTTCGTGTTAATTCTTTATTGATATCTCGTGCTTTTTAAGAAAAATATCGATTAACCAATTTGAATCAACTTCTAAGTTTAGGACCTGGTTGTTTACAGGATATTGATTTTAAAAAACTTAGTTCGCGTTAATTCTTTATTGATATCTCGTGTTTTATAAGAAAAACATCGATTAATGAATTTGAATCAACTTCTAAGTTTAGGACCTGGTTGTTTCCAGGATATATGCCCCCCAAGTAACCAGGAAAGGAACTTTCGTGGTTACTTGAAACGTTCTCTTTTAACATTATGTCCACAAAAGTATACAATAATACGAAGAAACTGTCTCATTATCTAATAAAACAAGGTGGCTTTTCTAACTAAGCCTTACAAAGGTATTACTGATAATATTTCTTTAGGTGTATAGCGTTCCAGGTCCGTGGGACTGCCTCTCCATTAAGCCGAGCTAGCTTAAAGGTTCTTTCTTTCACAACCTCTATTATTTGATAGGGTCCTTCCCAGTTTGGCCCCAACACTCCGTCCTTGGGATCCTTACCGGCTAAGAAGACTCTTCTGAGCACCAGATCGCCTACGCTAAAGATGTGTTTCTTGACCTTTGAGTTGAAGTAACGAGTGATCTTCTGTTGATAATGCGCGAGCTGTAGCTGCGAAGCTTCTCGTTTTTCGTCAATTAGGTCGAGGGACGCACAGAGCAATTTTTCGTTCTGGTCTTGGTCAAATGTCCGGACTCTATGCGAGGCTATCTTTGCTTCGATGGGAAGGACGACCTCACTCCCAAAAGCCAGGGAGAAAGGAGTGTGACCCGTCGAAGTTTGGTGTGAGGTCCGGTATGCCCACAGCACCTGGGGGAGCTGTTCGGGCCAAACTCCCTTGGCTTCATCCAACCTCTTCTTAAGGCTCGCTTTCCATGTCTTGTTGAAAGCCTCGACCTGCCTATTAGACTGGGGATAGGCCACGGAGGAGAATTTTTTAACTATGTCGTGCCTCTCGCAGAATTCGATGAAGAGGTCGTTATCGAACTGTGAATAGTTATCCGACACAATCTTCTTTGGCAGCCCGAATCGGTAGACAATATTCTTAACCACGAAGCCGAGGACCCTCTTTGAAGTAATCGTCGCCAGGGCTTCTGCCTCTACCCATTTTGTGAAGTAGTCTATAGACACCACAGCATAGCGAACTCCTCCCTTTCCCGTGGGAAGGGCACTAACTAAATCAACCCCCCAGACCGCGAACGGCCACGGGGATGAGATCATCTTTAGCTCAACTAGAGGGGCTCGGGCAACCGTGGCGAACCGATGGCACCTATCGCAACTTTTGGCATAAGAGATCGGGTCCTTTGAAAGAGTGGGCCAATAATAGCCTTGCCTCAACACCTGTAAGGCCAGGGATTGCCCCCCAGCATGATCTCCGCAAAATCCCTCATGCACCTCTTGCAAAATGGTCTTCGCCTCCCCTAGCAGAACACATCGCAAAAGAGGTAAAGAGAGGCCACGCCGGTACAATATCCCATCTATCATTATATACCTCGAAGCCTGGTAAAGTACCCTCCTTGCGTCGTTTCACTCCTCTGGTAACTTCCCTGTTGTGAGGTACTCGATTATGGGAGTCATCCAGGTCAGTCTGGTGTCGATCATCTCGACCTCTGCCTCGACTTCCTCTATGCTTGGTCTTTCCAAGAACTCTACCGGTACCAGGCCCAAAGTTTCTGCCTCCTCGGAGGTGGCGAGCTTTGCCAGGGCGTCAGTGTTGGCATTCTACTCCTGAGGTATCTGTTCAATTCAGTCGTGCTCAAATGTGGATAGCTCCTTCTTTACCTTGGCTAGGTAAGCAGCCATCTTGGTTCCCCATGCTTGGTATTCTCCTAATACTTGGTTTACCACGAGCTGGGAATCGCTGTAGCACTGGACGGAGCTGGCCTTCAGCTCCTGGGCCACCCTTAGCCCAGCCAATAAAGCTTCGTATTCGGCCTCGTTGTTGGATGCTTTGAATCTGAATCGCAACGTGGAGTGGAATCGATGTCCCTCCGGGGATATCAATATGATTCCAACCCCGGACCCGTTCTCGTTAGGCGAGCCATCTACGAAGACTTTCCACGAGGCCCGAACTGGTTCTTCCACTGGTTCTTCTTGGAATCCTGTGCACTCTGCCACAAAATCATCCAGGGCTTGGCTTTTCACAGCAGTTCGCGGCACGTACAGTATCTCAAATTGGCTAAGCTCGATAGCCCATTTCAATAGACGTCCCAATGCCTCAGGTTTCTGCAAAACCTGCCTTAAAGGCTGATCGGTTATGACGTGTATTGAATGGGACTGGAAATACGGCCTGAGCTTTCGGGAGGTCGTAATAAGGCATAAATCCATCTTTTCCATCAATGGGTATCGGGATTCAGCTCCGAGAAGTCTCTTGCTGATGTAATAGACTGACTTCTGGGACCGGTCTTCTTCCCGGACCAGTACGGCGCTAGCCGCATCTTCTGTGACAGCCAGGTAAAGGAAAAGAGGCTCTCTCGCTGTTGGTTTGGACAACACGGGCGGCTCGGCTAAATGTGCTTTCAGGTCAAGGAAGGCACGTTCGCAGTCTTCGGTCCACTCGGATTTTTTATTTCCCCGGAGCAGGTTGTAGAATGGAAAACACTTGTCGATAGATTTGGAAATGAATCGATTAAGGGCTGCCACCCTTCCTGTCAGACTTTGAGCGTCTTTTCGCGACTGGGGTGATGGCATCTCGAGTAGCGACCTAATCTTATCGGTGTTCGCCTCTATTCCTCTGGTGTTGATAATGAAACCCATAAATTTTCCTGACGCAACCCCGAAAGTACACTTTTGGGGATTTAGCCTCATGTCGTATTCTCTTAAAATCTTAAAGCATTCCTTCAGATCGGAGACATGGTTATCGGCAGTTTTTTACTTGACCAACATGTCGTCAACATACACTTCCATATTTTTCCCGATATGATTGGTAAACATCCTATTTACCAACCTCTGGTATGTAGCTCTTGCGTTTTTCAGCCCGAAAGGCATGACCTTGTAGCAATAAACGTTAGTTGGGGTCATGAAGCTAGTGTGCTCCTGGTCTGTCGGATTCATGGCGATCTGGTTATAGCACGAATATGCATCCATAAATAACATGAGCTCTTGCCCCGCCGTGGCATCTACCAATTGGTCAATCCTTGGCAAAAGGAAACAATCTTTGGGGCAGGCTTTGTTTAGATCGGAAAAGTCGATGCAGGTCCGCCACTTCCCGTTGGGCTTCGAGACCAAAATAGGATTGGTGCCCCAGTTCGGGTACTTTGCCTCGCGGATAAAGTCGCACTTTAAGAGCCGGGCTACTTCCTCCTCTAGGGCCTCAGCTCTGGTCGTGCCCAGGCGCCTTTGTTTCTGGGACTTCGCAGGCACGTTCTTGTCCAAGTTGAGGGTGTGCATGATGATGCTCGGGCTGATCCCTACCATGTCCCCATGAGACCAGGCGAACACATCTAGATTTTCTTGTAGAAATCTAATCAGCTTCGCCTTCCTTTCGCTACACAGGTTTTTCCTGAGCTTTACCACCTTCGAGGGGTCTTGTGGGTCGATATTCACCTCCTCGAGCTCTTCGATGGCCTGGAGCTCGGGTCTATCCTCGCCTATTCTGGGGTCGATATCATTATTCAAGACGATACTCTCCCCACTGGCATTATGAGGTTTTTCTATCTCCGGAGTAAATCCTACTTCCTGAGATTCCTCGTCCCCGCCCTGGATGGTCATCGTCTGCTGCCCGGGTCATCACTTTCCCTCCATGGAAATGCTATAGCATTCCCTGGCAGCGAGCTGATCACCTCGGACCGTGCATATCCCCGTGGAAGAGGGGAATTTGACTGTGAGGTGGTGGATGGAGGTTACGACCTCAAATGCTATCAACGTAGGCCGACCCAGAATGGCGTTGTAGGCAGCGGGACAATTGATGACCACGAATTTGAGGAGTTTAGAGACAGTCCGGGGCCCCTCTCCCAAGGTAATTACCAGCTCGATTGTCGTTATCGCCGCTGATCCTTCTCCGGAAAATCCATACAGCATCATGGAGGTGGCTTTCAACTCGGTGACAGATAAACCCATCTTTTCCAGCGTAGACCGAAATAGCAGGTTCACCGAACTCCCATTATCGACCAGTATCCTCCTAACTCTTCGATTGGCAAGCTGGGCAGTTATGACCAGAGGATCGTTATGGAGGAACTGGACGTGACTAGCATCTTCCTCGGTGAATATGATTGGTTGCCTCTCCAGTCGTTGATGTTTGGGTAGATGCTGCTCTGGGATGAACTCCACTCCGTTATGAGCCTTCAACTCATTGACATATCTCTTCTGGGCACCTCTGCTCGTGCCGGCCAAATAGGGGCCTCCAGAGATTGTGGATATCTCTCCTCCTATCACAGGAGGAGGGGTGTCCTGATTTATCTGGGGCCCGGGCTGACTCACCAGAGCTTCTGAAGCCGGTTGACTGATGGGAACTCTGTTCCGCGCATATTGAGCCAAAGGTCCGGCTCTGATGAGAGTCTTGATCTCATCCTTCAGATGTCTACAATCGTCAGTGTTGTGGCCAATGTTGTGGTGGAATTGACAGAACTTGGAATGGTCCCTCTTGGCCTTCTGGTGCTTCAAAGGCTCCGGTTTCTTCCAGGGGAGGCAGACAGAGTTGGCTAGGAAAATGTGTTCCCTAGTGTTTGTGAGCTGAGTATAAGTCGCGTAGACTGGATTAAATTTTTCCACGGGCTTGTTCTTCTTCGGACCATGCTGGCCGCCCTCGCTGCTCCATTTTCTCTTGCCTCCACCCACTTGGTTATTCTGTGTAACAGTTTGAGTCATTTTCACGACATCCGTTCCCACTCCAATGGGCTGATCAGGGGCTTGGCTAGTTCCCGTGACCGATGCTCGCGCCTCTTCTAGGTTTATACATCCCTGGGCCTTGTTCAGGAATTCATCCACGATGTTGACACATTTTCTCTATATCTCTTTCCATAGTCCGCCTCCAACGAGGATTCCAGTCCTCAAGGCCATAAGCTTGGAACTATCATTCACGTCCCTGGCTCGAGCCGCGACGTTTGCGAACCTGCTCAGGTAAGCTTTCAAGGGTTCCTCAGGCTGCTGCTTCACGTTTGCCAGGGTGTCGGCTTTGACGCAGGCAACTTGAGAAGCTCGGAATGCCCTCTTGTAGTCAGCAGAAAAAGTCTTCCACAAGCTGATGGACTGCTTTTTACTCTGCTTGAACCATTGCCTGGCCGGCCCAGTCAAGGTGGAAGGAAATATCAAACACCTTAGCTCGGGGCCGATGTTGTGGGCAATCATCAGGGTGTTGAACATACCCAAATGATCTGACAGGTCTCCGTCTCCATCGAACTTGGACAAGTGGGGCATCCGGAAACCTGGTGGATACGTCGTGGCCGCTATGCTGGGGGCGAAGAGCTTGAGTTCGTCCCCTGAGTCGTATTCGTCATTTTCCTTGTCTGACAAGAGCTTCTTCATCAGCTCCTCCATCTGAGCTAAACGCTCTAGGTTTTGGTCTTGTCTTCCTTGGTTGTTCTGGGGCTGTTCAATAGCTCCAGTTCCATTGTAAGCGTTAGGAGGGTTATTGTCCCTCCAAGCTTGAGCTTGGTTAGGTGGGACACTCCCGCTATCACATACTTCCGAAAGACCATCCCCTCGGCGAGCACGATTAACATTTTTAGCCGGATCTCCCCTCTATGAATTGAGGCGATCTCAAAGGTCGGTCCTCGGGGTGCCCCGAGGGCTTTGCGCCGAACTCAAACGATTGCGCAGGTCTTCACCAAACCTGCCACTTTGGTGGCTCCTGGTCCAATAACTCCCATTTGAAAAACTCAGAGCCCGCTGCTGAGGGTGAGGGTCCGGGACTTCCCCGCACTCTCGGCTGCGATGGGAGGGACCGGCAAAAGGAGGATTTCTCCTGCTGCTCCCATGAGCCGGAATGTCCCGAACTGAATAGGGAGGAGATGAGTATCTTATTGGCGACGGGGGATGCCTAACTGGTGATGCGATCCTAGTCCCGTCCAAGCGGATTAAGTTAGGTCGCGGCCGCTCCACTCTACCATCCCTCGCGTCCTGCGCTCGACGGTCTGATCGTGGTGCAGGACGGCTGGCTGGAGTAGGCTGTCTTCGCGAGCCCTCCCCGGATCTCCTCCGCGAGCTGCCTCAGGCCCTTCTGGGTGCGTTCGATGGTAAAATCGAGCTAAGAGTTGAGGTTCAGACTGATCGGCTGAATTGCTGATTGGCCCTAGGAAACTCCTCAAACACAGTTTCCTACTGGTGGTGTGACGTGGGGGTAGAACTCGGAGTCGAGGCTCTGACTGATCGACTGGTCCTGGACCGGTTATCCCGGCGGGACTTATGAGTCCCACTTTGCCTCTTTCCGACGTTAGCATCGGTTGTAAGAGGGGGTAACCGGGCCAAGACCTCTTCAATTTGCTTGTTTTCTCTTGACAACTGACTCATCAACTGTATGTTCTCCATCTCTATCGCCGTTAGGAAATCTGGGTTTGGATTTGGCGGCCGGGGTGCCGAACTCCCGGTGTCGCCCTGACCCATAGGCTACTTTCCTGGTCGCTGCTGGACCTCGGGGTTTTGTTCATCAGATATGGCAGCATGGTAGGCCTCCTGCCCATCATGCTGATCCGCCTCATTACCATGTATCGAATGAGTAACCACCATGGTCAGGTTTCTGCGATAGCACCAATCTAAATCCTCTCAATGAAAGCACCAAACTGTGGACGCGGTTCTTCGCCAACAGATAATTATACGAATAAACAGGATGAATTAGTGTTGAATAGTGAACCGTAATGTGAAAATATCGTAACTCTAAACTGGCGAAATTAGTACCGTGGGAAGGTTATCACTCCTTTCCCTTTAGGTGGTTCGAAGGTTAAAATCTCTCTAGTCCACCAGTCAATATTATTGATCTCTCTTGACTATTCCTTACAGGGTGTTTCTGTACAAAAAATATGCCAACCCCTTGCAACGCCCAGGGTCTTGGTATTTATAGGGAGAGGATACCTGGGCGTTGGTAAAGGGGGTCATCCCGTGACCTTCTTACCCATCATGTCATCTCTGTGACACTGATGATTAATTCCTACAACCTGACAGTGAGGTGTGGTCTAATCAATAGGTAAGGGGGGGGGGGGGGGGGATAATGGGCCGCATGGCCCAAACCAGTCATGGGGTGCTGAACACGCACGTTTATACTGCGTGTCCGAGAATTCAGGAATGGAATAGACACGTGATGTCTGATATGTGCACGTTTACATTGCGTGGTAGCCTTTACAAGGATTAAGGTGTAAGATCTATCTCCCACCTCAAGATTGATGTAGCGCCAGCTCGTGATATCCATACTGCTCACCCACTGCCTTCGAGTAGACTGCTAACTCTCTGATCAGTTCGGGCTAGAGAGGTGGAGACTCATAACAGCAACTCCGGGTGGATGATTTACACGTGGTACACTGAATTATGCCATTTTCTAGCTCGCTAATAACTCGCGGATATTTAGGGCGTACAGATTTCATTTTCAAAATGAAATCATGAATACTAATGTAACGCCTTGGATAGCCAAGACCGCTACACTGTGTACTTATAAAGGTGCAAGACTTTCTAATCAAGTCGTTATTACTAAAACGTGTCATTAAACATGTAAGAGCTAGGGTTAAAAAGGTTTTGGTCTCAAAAGACTCATTTAATATAATTAAATTGTTACGTACACGGGATCCCATAAGAAAACAGAGTTAAAAGTAAGTTTACAGACTCCCAAAGGTACATGAGTAATCATTAGCCATATTAAGGCAAAATAGACAGTCTTTGGGTCTTGCGTCCCTGCCTAAACCTCAACCGCGGCGGCTGAGCAACTGGCTATGTACATTCCACTCGCTGAGCTCTCCAATCAGGGCTGATCCAACTTGCCCTTGCCTTTACCTGCACCACGTAGCACCCGTGAGCCAAGGCCCAGCAAGAAAACATCATATATAACACAATCAATGATATCAAACAATTAAGTAATCAAGCATGGTTTCTCATCAATTAACTCAGCACATATACCCAGATTCAAGACGCAATCAATCACTCATATCGCATAATATTCAAGGCCGACAACTTAGGCCACACCCTCTGTTTAACCCACTGACTTCGGCCCGCTTAAATCGAGCTCAGTGCATAATAAGCTGTCATCGGCTACCGGTGGCCGAGCCGCGCCCTGTGCGCTAGTGAAACCCTTGGCACCCTTAGGCCGTTGGTTCACTAAATAGCTTGCATGGCATAATACCATCATTTCAAGCCTTTACAATAGGGAACCCTTAGTCCCGTCACATATATTCAACCAGGTGTAGTTTTCTTACCTTTAGTCTGTACGGTTATTGATTATGAGCAACACCCCTCAAGCACGATCCGTTCCCGAGCCTAAACCTTTATCACCTAGTCACAATCAAAGTATAGGGCTCCATTAATATTCAAATATAGGTTTCTGGTTACAAGTCTAACTCCCGGGGATCCGAATTCCACCAAGCACGGTGGTGAAACCAATCCCAAGCAAACTAGACTACATTCCCATGCCTAAGATCCTCAAAAGTTCATGTGCACAACCAAGGGTTACGGCCCTTGAAGCTCAGCCGCGGCCCTAGCCTTAAAACAGAACCAAGGCCAACCTGAACAAAGACACGCGCTGCGGCCCTTGCTTTGGGCGCCGCGGCGCCCACCCTTGGCCGAGCCTCCTTGGCCTTTCTTCATCCTAGGGCCACAGCGCTCTAGAACAGAGCCGCGGCCCTTCCCTTCGTGCCCAAAAAACCCACCATTTTAAAGCTCAAAACCTCAACCAAAACCACCCCTAAGCTCCCTACTTCAACACCCAACATTTCCACAACTTATTACACAACTTATGCTACACATTTCAACAGAAATTCAGTCTAAAAAAACCATAGAAATCTCACTTTCAATTCTTGAAACTCTAAGAACTTAAACACCAAATTTAACCAGCCAAAGACTCAAACCAAAATCATCAATTCATGAAATAAAGCTTACCTTCTTGATAGAACCCTTCCTCTAACCAAAACTCAGTTGATTCCCAATGATTTTCCCAGCTCAATTCCACCTTAAACAATAGTTGGACAGCACCTCAATAACCAATTGATACACAGAGTTAAACTTCATAAAAACACATGGATTAACCCTTACCTTAGTCTTGATTTAGTCCTGGATTGTTTCTTGAGCTAAGCCTCAAAGTCCAGCTTAATTTCCCAGCTCAAAGGTCCCAAATTTCCTTCTGTTTTCCTTTGGATTCTCACTTAGCTTCTTCCCTTTGTTTTCCTTGAGAGAAAGAACTAAACTGAAGAAAGAAAATAAGGTCGGTTTATCTTTTCCTTCTAAGGGTTTCCTTATGTTTGTCTTACCCACTAAGTTAATTCCCAAAGCTCGGGGTGCCGGAACCGTCCCCGCGGGAAAAATGGTAAAATCCTCCAATATTCCCGCCTAGACATCCTAACCTCAAATATATCTCCATATATTTATTTTCATAACCCAATAGTCTAAACAGCTACCCGATACCCAAAATACCCCTGACTTGTCCAAAGTCATATTTTAAGTCCCGTTGTGACTTTTCCCGCTATCTGACCCTAGGATCGTCTCGAGTCGTGCTCCGCGGACCTGCCCACATAATAATGTGGTTCTTACATATATCACATATTTATTTCATATTATCATAAAAAACATTACTAAACATATAATTACACATTTAAATCACATAATAATCCAATATTTCCCTCCTGGCACACTAACCAAGGCCCTTAAGCCTTATTAGCGAATTTGGGTCGTTACAACTAAGGGACCATTTCTTTAGAGTTTGTAATTGGAACCGGAGTTGAATAGTGCGAGCTTTGGAGCTGGTGGTGAAGAGAGCTTCAACTATGCGTCAAACGTTATGAGAGTTGGTGCATCGTACCACATGGTCAAACATAGACTCAGAAATGGAATTGAGTAACCAACTCATAATGGCCTGGTCAGTACAAATCCATATAGAATAGTTGGGATTCGTTTGCCTGAGAGCACTTGTTTGAGTGAAGGTAGTGAAGGCATTGATGAACTGTCGAGGGCAAGATATTGTTCCTGGGATGTAGCCTTCAAGTTCATGTGCTCGTAGAGCTGGAATGACTTGGGCTCGCCAAAAAAATAGTTGCCTTTATCAAGTTTAAATACCAATGGGGCTAAGCTTTGAAATCGAAGATAGTTGGCCACAGCAGGAGCTGGAAGTGGAAAAGCAACATGTACAGGGGTGGTTCGTTGAGGGGCGTTAGTGTTTGTAGATGGGGCAGGTGGGTGGGGTGGGGTGGAAGGTGGTGGTGGTGCTTGGCCAACAGTGGAGGAGCTTTGTTGGGAAGCCATGGCTGTCAGGCAATATTGGCTCTTGATACCAAGTGGAAAATGCTATAAAGAAAGGAACGTAAATATGGAATACTCCTTGAATAAATATTGAATGCATTGTTACTATATATATACAAAGACAGAGAATGATATAGAATAGGATAAGGACCTGAGTTGTCCTAGTCAGCACTACACATATTGAGGAAAATCATGGTGCTGGCATGTGTACCATGAGAATATTCTCAGTACTATGTAACGATTATTTGATTATAGGTGAGCCCTTTTTCTTTTCATCACGTTTTTGGTATGCTTCTTCAACAAGAAGGAAGCAAAGAAAGAGGAGAGGGTTTCACCCAAGTTTTGGAAACTTTGGTCGGAAATCCGAACTAGTGTAAGTGCCATCTTTGGCTTCATTTTTCTCTTAACTTCGTACATGAAACTTATGATGAATGGTTTGTACGTGTTCATAGTGTTGAGGACTATATGAAAGGGAAGAAGAAACCACCGTAGAACCAGCCACAAAAAGAGGTACAAGCCCATAGTTTTCCTTCGTAGTTGTTACGATTCTGTTTTCATTTTTCATTTTTTTTTAAGTTTATAGAAAATTCTGGGTTGTTATACATAGCTTTTTGGGTCTAGAAACACTCATTAAGGTGTTGGGGATGATTTAACATGTTAAATCTTGAGTTTTGGGATGATTTAATGGTGGTTAGTGCTTGGTAGGTGGCTATCATGAAAAATACAGCACCATTGTTTCTGGTGCTAATGGTGGAGGCTGGTTGTGGTGGTGGTGGTGGTGGCCAAAGTGATGGTCATGGTGGTGATGAGAGTGATGCCATGGCTGCCTTGGTGAGGGATTTTGGGTTCAAGCATGGCTCGGGTTGGTCGTGGAGGCTTGCCGTGGGTGAGGGAGACTATCCTTAGGTGGTCACGTGCATGCTCATGCATGCAATCAGTTGTTTATGAATAGGTGGTCACGTGCATGCTCATGCATGCAATCAGTTGGTTACGAATGGTTACAAGTTGGTAACCAAAGGAACCAAAATGGTAGTTGGCCCCAAAACTTTGGAATTTTGTCATGAGGCTCGGAATTAGGTACCCCAAAGTCTAAGACCTGATTTTTTAGGGTCAGGATTAGAAAATTTATCTAAGGGATGTCCAAGTTTGGTAATTTATGAGTAAGGCTCGGAAATTATTACTTGAGCTTCAAGAAAATTCTAGGCTTGGGGTTTAGTTCCAGAGCTCAGATTTGATGGCTTAGAACATACGAAATATTTTCAAGGACTTATAAAATATTTTAGGTTGTACAATATTATTTCTTTTAAGCCTTAAGATCAAGAAGTGGGCTCGGGACTCGTGTTTTGGATTCGAGCATTGGAAAATGAAATTTTAAGAAATAATTGGAGTTTTGACTTGAAGTTTCAAAACATAGTCTAGGATAAAATTATTATTGGAAATAATAATTTTCTAAGTTGAGTTCGGGATTTTGAGAGGGGTATCATGGTCATTTTACCCCAAGGGCTCGGGTTTGGGCCAGGGTTGAGAATTTCAGTTTTTTTATTTTAAATTCCCTTATATATATTTAAAATCTTAGTAAAGCATAAACTAAGACATATTGTCTCAATATGATTATAGGGTCTAAACGCGCACTACTACAAAAAAGCTCATTTGCGTCAGTTTCTAACTGCCACAATTGAGTTAAAGCGTCAGTTTTATATGTGACACAGAAACCCATGACGCAAACCAGGCTGGCATTTGCGTCAGTGGGGCACTGTCACAAATGCCAAGTTGTGACAGTGCCCCACTGACATAAATGCTATATTAAAAAATATATATTTAAAAATGTTATGAACCCAGACTAATGTACCCAGCCCCTAGCCACCCCATGCGACCCCAGCCCCCTTGTACCCAGTCCCCATCCAGCCACCTCTCAACCCCCGCTACCTCAGCCACCCACCACGACCCCAGCCACATACATGACCCTTGCGAACCCAATTAGAGAAAAAATCAAGAAGAAGGATTTTGGGTTTTGGTTTTTCAAACAATATAATCTTCAAAATCAGAAATCTATACAAAAAATAAAAATAAAAAAAAGACTATGTATAAGGTTCATAAACATATTATATTCATCAATTTAACCTTAAAATAAAAAAAAAAATTAAAAACTCACCAAAATGGGTCTAGGAAATCGGAGGCGCCGCTGGTTCTTGGGAGAAAACCTAAGTTTTGAATTTGGGAGAATGGGGGGCTCGGGGTCGATGGCTGAGATTTAATACTGGGCGCATTGTTTGCTTAACCGTTTGCGTCAGTGCCCCACTGATGCAAACGTGCCGTTAGCGTCAGTTACCCATTGATGCAAACGCGTCGTTAGCGTCAATTACCCACTGACGCAAACGCAGCGTTAGCGTCAGTTACCTACTGACGCAAACTTCGCCAATTAACAGCGTTAGTGTTATCACTGACGCAAATGCCCCTGCATTTGTGGCAATGCTCAACTGACACAAATGCTGATTCTCGGTCAACGGCGTCAATCAACTGCGTTGACTGATGCGTTTGACTGGCACAAAAGGGGTCTTTTGGTGTAGTGGCGATCAGAAGTAAGGAAGTATATACCAAGAGTAACTTAGCTTGTTGTGGTCTTAGTGAATTGTTTGCATGTTTGTATGCTGCTAGTTAAATTCTAGTTGTTATATATTTGTGATTATATGGCTGGATGTGCATAATAGTACCCATATGTCGGGTTTGAATGTACTTAATTCAGTAAAGTTATCATGAATGCAAATGTGCAATATTTGTGATTGTCAAGGGAAACCTTATGAGGGTGGGCCCCTTATAGCCATACAGTGGGGTTAGCCACTAAGCCAAGTAAAGTCATCGTGTTTAGCGGAGTCTACCCCTTGGTACGGAAGGTGAGTATTCTCTAGGTCGTGGAGGCCACACGGGGATCATGACCCCATAGATAACCCGATGGCCCAGTTATATGTTTTCAGTATGTTACGCAATACTTTGACTTATGTGATTTTTCTAGACGTGTTGCTTAGTTTACAGTTTCCAATTGTGCATTACTGTTATGCAAAGTTTGTTTTGGATAGTAGAATCATAAGTTGTAGCTAGCTTCCTTACTGAGCGTTATAACTCATCAGTTACTCTGTGTGTGTAGGTAAGGGCAAAGCTTAAGGAGCAGTGCAATGAGCTGGAGGGGATTCTGTCTGAAGTATGCATACTGTGAAACAACCGACTTGCAGGGTTCTCTTCAGTTTTCCGCTGAGTTTAGTAACGATTTTATCAATTTCATGTTTACTAGTTTTATTTAAAGATGGCCATATGGCCATAGACAATTTCTTAAGTTACGTTTAACTATGTTTTGTTTTTAAAACTATGGGATCCCATCCAAACACTGTTTTATTTCAAAGTACTCCAATGTAAAATTTTCTAAAGTTTGCTTTTATTTAGTTCTTAACGTCCAATTTTTATCAAAGTTGGACGTAAGAGTCCAATTGACTCCGAATAGTCATAGTCGTATTTCGGTGGGTCTAGTTAAGAAAAGTCGGGTCGTTACACAAACATTTCACATTTCAATCCCAATTCACACAAAACAGACACACATAGATATATATAGCCGACTACACATGCTTCTAACAAAACAGAAAAAATAGCAATTAAAAAAACCAGCCAAACATATAATAGAACAAAAACATACACATATATATAGCCTAAGACGAACCAAATACCCCAAAAAAATCACTCAACAGAAAAAACATTTAACCAAAAAAAAAACAGTGAGAACATATATATATATATATGCATACCAGTGGAAGAGGGAGAACGAAGAGTTAGAGAAACTGAGGTTTGGGGAAATGGAGACACAAAGATTATTACTTCACAAGACAAAAATTGTCAGGAAGAAGAAGACGTAACAGAAGAAAAAAAATTAAAGAAGCTGCCTTACGTGAACTGAGGGAGGGGGAACGGTGGAGAACTGAGGGAGGGAGAACGGAGGAGCTTCAATTTTTGGGGCGGTTTCGATTTGGGTTCTCTACTTTTGGGGTTGTTTGGGGTTTTAGATTTTGGATAATTCAATGGAAGGGAGAGAGACAAGAGAGAGAAATTTCGAGGGAAAATAAATATTTTTGTCCTCTTTTATTTTATTTCGCGCAAAACGGGGCCACGTGTCTGAAAGTATCTCTAGGGACGAAATTTCTATGTCGTCGCTAGATCTGTCGTCACTAGAGATCCGTATTTTTGTAGTGTGTGAATCTTGATGTTGAATCTCTCAACATATATATTTTATATAGTTCACTTTATCTAAGTTTTATAATTCAAAAATACATATGTCTCCAAAAGTAAGGTATAACATGGAAGATATAATGGTAAAAAGAAATTGTTAGCACATATGTGTAACCATAAAGACAAAAAAGTTATTATGATAATAATAATATAAGATGAAGAAGAAGAAGAAAGGTAATTTAACAATTTGTCACTTGTTAATGGTTTTTGCCAACAGGTTTTAGTTTTTCCTTTGAGATTTTAATACTTTCACCACTAATAATTACTTATATAATGTAACTGACATTTTATTTGAATAATTGATATCATAATTTAATTACTTTTGTTATTACAATATTATGTTGATAATATCAATTGTGCATGAACCAAATTGTAAAGACAGGTTTAATAACTATAGTAATTTCATTTATATATGTTTCCTTTAATTAAAAAGGTGCATTTTCATATATTAATTATATAATGACAATTTTAAATTCAATGACAGCAAATTAACTCCTGTTATTTTTTTTAAAAAAATAAAAATAAAAATAAAATAACGCCTGTTTTTTTTTCTTCCATTAAACGATATATACGTATACACATATGGTTATAATATAACACCAAATACCATATACTGATACAAATAGGATATACATGAACACACATGTAAGAAAAGATTATAACGTTCAAAAACTGTTCCATATATGCATGTATTATATACATATATATGTATATGTATACCCTCTCACTCATTCACTCTCGAACATATCTAATTCTCTCCTTTTCTCATCTCAGAGCCTAACAATGGAGATTATCTACATATCTCTTGATAAGATTTTTCCACCAAAACCCAAAACGAAGGAGCTAAGCAATAACTTGTTTGGTCAAATTTTTGTGCCTGTGGTCGATGATGAGACCAATATTCAGACAGGAGATGGGTTCTGTCTAAATCGAAGGCAGCTTTTATCTGTGACTTATTTAAGAGAAATCACAGATGGGGTAATTTTTTTTTCTATCTTTTATTTAAAATATTATTGTTTATTTTCTGTTATTTTAACCTTAGTTATATTATAGCTATAATAATGTGTCACATATATATGTATATATATGCTACTGTTGATTTGATTTGCTTCACCTGATGATGTTATGTTTAATCGATTTTCTATTTGTATATGTGTGTATTTCATTTGGATCTAAGAGAGTATCGAAAAAAAACTATGGTTAGATTTAAATTAGTACAAGATGGAAAATATGATTATAGAAGTCTCTTAGCTATCTAGGGTTTACTCGTGCACAATTTCGATCTAACTACTGGCGATGGAAACAAAAATAATAGATCTAGATCAATATATAGGTTAATTAACTTTGACAATTTGAATTAAGAAAAATTATGAGAAAGATCGATGTTGAGTGGTTAGTTAGTGTGTGTATACATGTTTGAGTTGAATTTTACTTAATATTTTTTTGGGTGAAAATTTAGATAATTAGGGCTTAGAAATAACATGGTGCTATAGATTCAGACATTAGATTAATTTTTGAAAATTTGTAAAATCTTGTTTTTATAATACATCTCATTGATTTATCATTGTATGTAAAAATTAAATTATAATAACCAAGTACTTTAATCGACATTTTTAAAATATAATAAAGCTTTCTCAACATTGAGGATCATAACAATTATCGAATAGTTTTTATAAAATATAGCTAATTTTTTTTTTTTTTTGATGGATCAGCGAGGTTTTCATAAAATATAGCTAAAATTACATTAATGTTTGCATAAAATCTTTAGTGAGATACAATATCAACCAGTAGAGAGATATGTTTTTTCAAAAGTTGTCAAAATTTTCAAATGTAGACTTTAAAAACACAATCCTAAATAAAAGAACCACAAACAAAAAAAAAATCACACAATAAATCTAACACCATTGGAAGAAAAAATCTATAGATAAGATATCTAAGAAAATTAAAGCATACATAACAAAAATATAATATTTATTTAAAATATATATATGCATGAATTCAAGAATAAAAAAATTCCACCAAAAAGAAATCCTTCGCTAATAGGGTAAGCGAAGGAGTAAAATGAGATTATAGAAGGATGTTAGGGTTTTATGTTTAGACTAGCGTACTTTAATAGGCGCACATTTATAAGATCTCATAAATATGTGGAGACGGTGTTGATCAGTTTTTAATAACGGTCAAATATTTCAATGTACAAGTGTAATAACTAACTAATAATTTAGTACTTTTTAATAGATATTTTTTAGATCTCATAATTTTAATCCACATTATCGATTTATAATAATTATCAAATACTTCTATTTACAAATAATTTGTCGCTACGTACTCATCTGTTGAGGTGAAATATTCTGCTTTTAGTGTTAATCATATCAACGTCTCTTTTAGATTAGTACTTTAATACACATTTTAAAATCACATAAATTGTTATCAAATAAAAGTTAAATGTAACCTAGTACTTTTAGATATTTTTTAAATCTTATAACTATGTCACTTGCCATGCTATAATAATTGTTAAATACTACTTCTCTAGATTATTTGTGGCTACTTATTTGATTGTGTTAGAGATTCTACTTTTAATACTAATCCATTATTAGTATTGAAAAAGAAGAAAAAACCATCAATTTCAATTAATAATATTGCTGTGACTAATCAGAGAAACCTATCCTGTTCTTAAATTCAACATATATATATATATATAGTTTATGTTTGTTCAAAAAAATGCACATGTATATATATAAAAATATATATTTTTGTAGGTGTGACAAATAATCAATCTTTTACTCTACAATTTGTGGTGACTGCTAATCTAAGAAATGAATTTCTAAATATTATTTAAACTAACAAAACTATCATTTTCAAATAATTAGCTAAATTATGCTTTTATTTATATATTTTTATTAAAAATAGTTTTACCTTAGAACTTATAAGAAACGCAATAGCCTTGTCTAAGAGTAATATGAATTAATTTTAAAGTTGGAACCTCGATCCTTCTCTCTTCTAATTTATAATACCACAAACACATATATAAATATAAATATATATACATAAATTAAACACTGATTAAAAAAAACATGACATATAAATTAAGGAATGAAAACAGAAATACATTTCATAATATATATATATATACTAGATATAAATAATGTGCAATATGAACGTTTTGTTTAGTTTTATTTATAGAATTTATTAATTATTTTTATTAAATTTATTAGATTTAAATTTATATATTTTTATTAAATTTATATCAATGTCATATAAATTTTAAATAAATATCTTATTTTAATTAAATAATTTATTTATTTTTGTTTAAGTTTATGTTTGTTGTAGTTTTTGAATTTGGGAATGAGAACAAGAGATTATATATTGTATGTTTAATGTAATATTAAATATTATACATTGATTTTAAATTTAAATTTCTTGCTAGTTTTTTTTTAAAAAAAATAATTTGTTTCTAATTCACAATAAATTATATTATATATTTAATATGATATTATTCTAATAAGTGAGTTAAGTTTAATTAAATTTTATTTAAGTTATAAAACGTATGATTTTATTATTTTTAAATAATTATCATTGTAAAATATCTCAAAAATATCATATTTTAATTTGTTTAATTATTTATTATTTTAAAATAATTATCATTGTAAAATATCTAAAAAATATCATATTTTAATTTTTTTAATTATTTATTTTATTTTATTTAAGTTTAAGTATTTACAAATTACCGTTAATTATAAGAATATTCATTTAAAATTAACATTAAAAAAAAATCAAAAATTGTTAAAATCAAAAATTTACATTATCTACATATTTGTTATATAGAAGAGATATATGTTAGTTTGTTTGATAAATGGGATTGGATGAAGAAAACTAATTTACTTTAAAATTATTATTATTATTATTATTATTGCACCAATACTATTATTTTATAATTTGATGTGCACTAGTAGTTTAATGTAATTTCTTTTTTATTTTTATTGTATCTCTATTTGATGTGCACTAGTACTTTAAAATTTTGGGAGGAGGAATACTTGACAATCCCCATCCAAACTTTTCTCTACTTCCAACTTTCCTAGACATAGCCTAATAAATAATCATATCATAGATTTATATGATAGATAGGAGTCGAAATCTAGTTATGAGATATTTTTTTAATTTATTTGTCAACTATTTTTTTTAGGAATTAATAAAAAAATTGAATAACTATCTATATATAAATTAATATATATATATATATGAACTCCTTTCACATTATTTCTTATTTAATTAGAAATATAATTTTAGCCCTCATATAATCATATGGAATGCTTATAATATAACATAGATCACATCATCGTTTCCTAATAGATATTAAAGGTCAATAATTCACACACATATATAAAGGAACACTATAACATATTGAGAAAAGTTTGTCTTGTTAGAAAATTTAAACTTAGTATATATAAAACTATGCAAAATGTGTTTTGTTTTAGAATTTTATATTTGAAGTTCCATTATTAACATTGGTTTTGAGTTAGTAATTAACATAGATGTTGGACATAAGATGTTTGACATAATAAACAAATATATGTCCAACATAATAATTTCAACAATTAATAGTATACTTTAATATAGCTTTTCACATATTTTGTTTCTCTACTTTGTCCCACCAAACCTTATTTTTTTTTATTTTACTTCAAAATTTTACATTATTCCATATAATAGTTTCTCTAAAAAAAATTAATTATATTATTTAAATATTATATCTATTTTAATCCCTTTCATTCATAATTCAAATATAAAATGGTAAGGAGAGAAATATTATTAAAAATAGTTTGAAAAAATGAATATTAATATCTAAATATAGTGAAGAGATGATCACATTCACATAGAAGTAGAGCATCCATTAGACTGCATTTTTTACTCATTTTCTTAATATATTTTTTTGGAACTATATCTCTATTTTATATAACTACGGTATTTTATTAGATTGTTCTTATCAATAATATTGTCTATATATGTATGTGTATATATATTTGAGCTAATTTTGTATTTTTTTTTTCACTTAGAATTTTCTGCAGGAATATGAGCCAATCTACAGAGTGGTTCAACAAGCAGCAATGATATATTATCTGAATCCACATGTGTCAGATTTTGAGCTTCAAGTATGTTTGAGCAAGGCTGAAGAAGAAGAACACATCAAAATCGATGATATTTTGGTACCAAATTTCTTACAAAGTTTAAACATTATACCATATACCATATATATATACATACTAATTAATTTTTATATATATAAATTTAGTGCTTTGATGATGATCTGCACTTATTATTATCCGGAAAAGAAGATGATACTGTGAACAATGAAAACTATGCGATTGAGGCACTCCCACTGTCTTACCAACTATCAGTGGCACCTCCTTCGAATCCAACGACTACTGTCATGCAAAACAGCAAGGTATATAAGATAATGTCATTTCACAAAATAGTATTCTTTTGATAATTCTTTGCAATGTAGTACTTTTAACACAGTTGATATTCCGTGTAAAATATTGTGGAGTAATTCTCAAACTTATCATCTGTTTATAACGGATTACTAATAGCCTACAATTGCAACCACCTCTTCAAAACAAACTTGACAGCTTTAATTTAGTTGTGACATTATTTAGTTGTCTCAGTGTCAAGTGACTATATAAGTCGGTCATTTATTTCATTTGAAATGTTGATTCATTTTTTAGAGTCAAGAGAAATCTGTATAAGTGAGGAGAGAGTTTCTTCTGAGTGTTTGAGAGTTCTTGGAGTACTGTGCGAGAGTTAAAGTGAATGGTTTAAGTGAAGCATTGACTAGGGTTTTGTTCTCGAGAAACAGTTGTTCAAAGAAGAGTTGTGATCTTTGTGATTAGGCTCGTAATCTGATTCTTATAGTGGTCTAGCTTTGCTAGATGTAGGCAATTGCTGAACTAGGATAATTTCGGTGTGTTATTTCTATTATTTATTTTTTTATTTCGTTTTGTATTCTTAATATATGAATTGATTTCTTGTTTACGTATATTTGAGTTTTCTAGATTTGTTACATCTGTGAGTTTTTATGTTGAATTTATATTCAATAAAATTTTAGTAAACATTTGAGTTTTCTGGATTTGTTGCATTGATAAATTTTGGTGTTGCATCTAAGTTCAACAGATATTATATTATATATAGATAAATATTTAATCAAACTCTATTTTGACATATTACTCTTTATTTATATATATATATATATATGTGTAATATAAATATATTTATTTGGATAAAAAATATATGATGAAGCGATGGAGCGCACCAAGACCTTATATCATGAGGAAGAGAAAGAATACATCAGTTGCTGAAAAGGTTGCTAGATTAGGGAATGTGGATTGGCTCAGAGATTGGAAAATTGAGCCAAGACAGCGCAAAAATGGACGATATGACTACGTACGTACAATACTATCTATTATTATATAAATATTAAACAATAATAGTAAGATAATAACTTAGTTAGTTGTGATAATTATATATATATACATGGTGTTGCAGTATTACCACCATAAAAGAGTGAATGTCGTGTGCCGATCAATGGTTGAGGTTCATAATTTCCATTCTCGTGGAATTCTTCCATCTCGTCCACTCCGAAGAAGAGTCCCAAGACCAATCCAAAGGCCACCCCAAAGACCAATAATCCAAAGACCAACAATCCAACATGATGCACCAACAGTAAGATCTAATACACATATATATATATATATATATTCTGAGTAATTATATGTACACCCAAAATATCCACCCAAACATTACACAATAGTGAGTCCTAATTTTAATAAATGTGATTGGTTAGGTCAAACTGCCACATCACTGTGTAATATTTTAGTGTATATTTTGAATACACGATTACTCATATATATATATATATATTTATAGACAACTGCCTCTCTACTATCATGTATGTATGGTTAAAAATATGATAATTAATGAAGTTTAACTAAGAGAGGTTTGAGCAGGTGAATCAAAATGTTAATGAAGCAGTGGCCAACCCAGTGCCGCCAAAGCCAGAGCCAAAGCCAGAACCAGAACCAGAACCAAAGCCAAAGTCAGAGATAGAGCCAGAGCCAGAACCAAAGCCAGAAGAACCAGTTATGAAGAAAAAGACTCCATCAAATAAGAAAAGGACTTTCAATGAATACTCTTCTAGTAGTAGTAGTACTGATCAATCTGTGAGTGAGATGTTGAAAGAAGCTTATGATAATCTCCTCATGTCAAATTCATCAGGCTCTTCTTCTACATTTGTTCAAACTTGTTCAAATGATGATGATAATAATCAACCACAACCACCAATATCTGTTGAGGACTTTCTCAGAGATTCCTATAATAATCTCAACAATACTCCTCCTATTAATGACCCAAGCTCATCAGAATCTACTGCATTCATGAATAAAAAATATGTTGAAGACTTCCTCAAAGATTCATACAACAACCTCCTCAACACCACTCCCATGCCAAAATCATCCAAAGGTACATTTGTTGTACATATATTCATCTTTTGTTAATATATATATTATTATTCAGGAATCAATTAGGTCTACTTTTAATCTTTGATCACTGTCTTTGTATTTATATATGTCCATGTGAAGGGTATAAGAAGAGGAAAGTAGCTGAGAAAATGACTGAAGAAAAAACAGGCCGCTATGAGGATGTGCTGATAATATTTGAGTGACCTATTTCAAGTTGGGGTGATCTACATCAGTCTATGAACTCCAAAATCAAGGGCTTAATTAACGATGTCGTTTCAGTTCAGTTTAATCTGCAAATTATTAAGTTATGTTTCTATGGATAATTAATGGTTTTATTATCATATACTCTATTAATTAAAGTACTGTAATTTGAATTTATTACAGCACATAAAGTTTGTTGAGTGCACTGTGCACTTCTAAACCTTATTTCTTTTGAAATATGACATTGGTTGGTTATTTAGTTTTGGTGTTTATTTTATTGGGTTCTTCCATTGTTGTTATGAATATATATTATCGATATAAAATATGAAAAATCTATAGTTTTCAACATAATATATACATATGTTTTTTAGTCTGCGGTAGCAATGGAACAGTAATATATATGTTTATATATATATACTAGGTAGAAGCAACGTTTGCACGTTTGCTTAGTTTTAAAATTGTAAACATTGTCTATAATTTTAATAAAAATTGGTTTACTATTTAAAAAAATATATATATATATAATAGAATAAATTATAGTTATATAGTATATATCAATAATCTCTACATATATGACATTTAAACACAACGTTGACATAGATATATATTTACACAGTTACATGACATATATATAAAATACAATAATATTTAAAAAGAAATTAATAATAAAAATAAAATAAGAATAGAAAAAGTCATAGTGTAGACAAAAATATATATGCATCAACTATTTTTAGTTGCTAATATATCTCGCAATGTCTTTTGATGAATTTTATGAAGAAAAAGAACTACAATCATTTGATAAAAAATAAACTATCACAAAAATTTATAAGATAAAAAAATTATATGTATGTCTTTATTATTTTTAAATAAATGTGATTTAATTATTTAAATTTTCATAAAATATTTTAAAAATATCTTATTTTAATTTATTTATTTTTGCTTAAGTTTATGTTTGTTATAGTTTTTCAATTTGGCAGTGACAACAAAAGATTATATATTATATGTTTAATATGATATTAAGTTTAATTAAATTTTATTTAAGTTATAAAATATATGGTTTTATTATTTTTAAACAATTGTCATTGTAAAATATCTCAAAAATATCTTATTTTAATTTGTTTAATTATTTATTTATTTAAGTTTAAGTCATGTTTATAATCTCGGTTAAATATAAGAATATTATGTTAAATATAAGAATATTCCGTTAAAGTTAACGGAAAAAAAATAAAAAACCGTTAAAGCTAAGAATTTTCGTTATCTACACATTTTTTATATAGAAGAGATATACTAGATATAAACAACGTTCACGTTTTGGTTTATTTTATTTATAAAATTTATTAATTATTTTTATTAAATTTATATTAATCTCATATAAATTTCGAATAAATATCATATTTTAATTAAATAATTTATTTATTTATTTTTGTTTAAGTATATGTTTGTTCTAGGTTTTGAATTTGGGAGTGACAATAAGAGATTATATATTATATGTTTAATATAATATTAAATATTATACATGGATTTTAAATTTAAATTTTTTGCTAGTTAAAAAAAATAATTTATTTCTAATTCACAATATATTATATTATATGTTTAATATGATATTATTCTAATAAGTGACTTTAAGTTTAATTAAATTTTATTTAAGTTATAAAACGTATGCTTTTATTATTTTTAAATAATTATTATTGTAAAATATCCCAAAAATATCTTATTTTAATTTGTTTAATTATTTATTATTTTTAAATAATTATCATAGTAAAAAATCTAAAAAAAATATCATATTTTAATTTGCTTAATTATTTATTATTTTTAAATAATTATCATTATAAAATATCTCAAAAATATCATATTTTAATTTTTTTAATTATTTATTTTATTTAAGTTTAAGTATTTACAAACTATTGTTAAATATAATAATATTCTATTAAATGTAAGAATATTCCGTTAAAATTAACATTAAAAAAATAAAAAATCGTTAAAACAAAAATTTCTATTATCTACATACTTATTATATAGAATAAATATACATATATACATATATTCGTAAAGGCTCCATAAGATGTGTTTTAAAAAGAAAAAAAAAAAACTTTTGGCCGTATTTTTCTGCTATAAACAATGAACATTAATTTCTGTGTAAGAGGGTTGAGGATACTTTTTACACTTATTTTATGTACAACACATATATGACCGTATAACTTTGATCTCATTTTAAAAATAATCATCCTATTATACATGAAAAATTATCTTATTAAAAACTTATATGTTGGTTGTGAACATCGTGACTTCTTTCCTCTATCAATTTGCTGTGATCAAGAACACCAAAAAGAGTTGACTAACTTGATCAAAGAATAATGAACATCAAAAAATATCATTTAAGCTAAGCACTAAAACTCATATATAGATAACACACCAAGAGATTTATAGACGTTGGACTAAAAGGTTTTTCAACCCCAATCTACTCCTCTTTGGGAAAAGCTTCAAAGTCACAAAAGCTTTGATGTTTTATTGATGAATTAGTACAAAGTTACAAAATGGAACCAAGATACATATCGAGCTTAGCTCTTACACAAAACTAAGAGAGAATTTCCTATACAGAGTCTTCTAATCTCTCTAACAAAATAAGAGTGAGAATACAGAAAATAGAGAGAGAATGGAATGAATCTCTGATCTTGAAGATGATTCAGAGAGAGAGCTGTATTGAGTATATATAGAGAACATGTATACAAAACAGATTCCGTAAATAAAGGGATCTGTTAGAATCTGTTACAATACACAATAATGACAACTCAGCTCACTAACAAACTATGAGCTGCCTGTAACTAACTCTAAGCTCTCGTTTGGCTCTGGGCTATCTAAGACTTTCACAGTCTTTGGCTCAATATTCCCCCTCAAGCAAAAAGGGGATGGTTCCACTTGAAGCTTGGTTCGAAGCCTTAGAAAATGTTCAACTGATAGACCCTTCGTCAAGGCATCGGCGACCTGGTCAAATGTAGGAACATATCTGATATCAATGGCTTTATTCAGTACCAAATCTCGAACAAAGTGCACGTCAATCTCAATGTGTTTCGTTCTTGCGTGATGGACCGGATTGGCTGCAAGTGATGCCGCACCAAGATTGTCACACCAGATGATTGGTGTTTTCTGAAGAGGAACGTGCATTTCTTTGAGTAAACTGATAAGCCAGCACACTTCAGTAGCGGTATGAGATAGGGCTCTGTACTCTGACTCCGTGCTTGACCGGGCTATCACGTTTTGCTTCTTAGAACTCCAGGAGACTAAGCACGATCCTAAGAAGACACAGTAGGCTCCAGTGGACTTTCGGTCGTCGGGACAGCTCGCCCAATCAGCGTCTGTGAAGGCTTGCAAAGACAGATTCTTAGTTTTGTTCGATCTGAAACATATGCCATGGGAAATGGTTTCCTTGAGATATCGCAAGACCCGTTTGCAGGCTTTCCAGTGCTCCATTGTTGGAGCTTGTAGAAACTGGCTCAGCTTGGACACAATATAGGAGATATCAGGTCGCGTGATGGTCAAATACTGAAGCGCTCCAACGGTGCTACGATAAAGAAGGATATCAGTCATTGGTTCCCCCTCACTCCGAGACAAGGTTTGCCTTGGAGCAGCTGGAGTGGAGATCCCTTTTGCCCCTTCCATATGCACTCGGTGAAGAAGATCACTGATATACTTTGATTGAGAGATGAATAAGCCTGTAGAGTCTCTGTAGGCTTCAATGCCTAAGAAATAATGCAGGAAACCAAGACGTTTGAGAGAGAATTGGCCATTCAAGTCAGCTATGAGCTTCGAAATGAGAGTCGAACTGTTCCCTGTAATGAGTATATCGTCAACATATACGAGCAGGTAAATGACAGCAGACGATGTGTGGAAAATGAACAAAGAAGTATCAGATTTGGAGTTGATAAAACCCCATTGAAGAAGAGTTATTTTTAGCTTGTCGAACCATGCACGGGGGGCTTGTTTCAAGCCGTACAGAGCCTTGTTAAGTCGACAGACGTGATTGGGAAAAGATGGATCTTCGAAGCCCGAAGGTTGAGCCATGTAGACTGTTTCATGAAGATCTCCGTTGAGAAATGCGTTATGGACATCTAGTTGATGAATGTCCCAGTCGAAATGTGTGGCCAAAGTGAGGACAACTCGAACAGTGTTGGGTTTAATAACGGGGCTGAAAGTCTCTGAATAATCGAGACCGGGTGTTTGATGAAAGCCCTTAGCCACGAGCCGAGCTTTTAATCGCTGCAAAGTACCATCTGCAAGAAATTTTTGTTTTAGCACCCATTTGTTACCCACAACGTGATAAGAAGGATCAGGAGGAACAAGTGTCCATGTATTGTTCCTGAGTAGAGCTGTGTGTTCTTCTTCCATGGCTGCCTTCCAGCGAGGATCTTTAAGAGCCGCTTGAACAGATGCAGGTACTTGAGAGTCAAACACCAGTTTGAGAGGATGCTTTGAAGCAAGTAGAGCTTTGGGCCTAATTACTCCTGATTTCACACGAGTTGTCATTGGGTGGATTGAAGTTGTTGCTGGCCGATAGTGAGATGGGGCTGAAACAGGCGCAGGAGCAACAATAGCCTCTGAAGAGGAGTCATTAGAAGCAGCTGGTATTAATGGTGGAGCATTATTATTTTGAATATCCTCTTGAGGAAGCAATGGGTCAGCAACATACTCAACAGAGATGGAGTGTGAAGGTGATGCATCTTGCCGTGAGGAAGAGTTTCCTGTGGACAGAGGTGGAGATGCTGTGCTTGATGGAGCCACTGAGGAAATGGATGTAACAGGTGATGGGTTAGTTGGGAGATTAGACAGACCATTTACAGAGAACCTTAAGGTGGGACAAGGTTGTGATGTGTTGGTGGGTGTAGTTGGTGTAGATTTGGAAAACAGTAGAGAGTAAGGAAATTGATTTTCATCAAAAGTGCAGTTACGTGTGATATACACACGACCCGAAGGGTGAAGGCATTTGTAGCCTTTATGCTCACCACTATACCCAAGAAACAAACACATAGAGGACCTAAACTCAAGCTTATGCCTATTGTAAGGTCTTAAGTGAGGATAGCAAGCTGACCCAAATACCTTTAGGAAAGAATAGTCTGGTTTGCACTTGAAAGCTTTATAGTAAGGGGAGTCTCCCTTTAGAACAGGCGTTGGGAGTCTATTGATGAGATAGACTGAGGTTTGAAAGGCTTCCCACTAGAAACTAAGTGGCATAGATGCCTCAGCAAGTAATGTAAGTCCCAACTCCACTATATGGCGGTGTTTCCTTTCGACTCTACCGTTTTGTTGGTGATGATGAGGGCAAGGTTTTCTATGGTTAATACCACACTGTGCTAGGAAGGTTTTAAATGGTCTGAACTCCCCACCCCAGTCACTTTGAAATTCTTTTATTTTTAAGTCAAATTGATTTTCAACATATGTTTTGAAAAGTTTGAAAATTGTGAGAGCTTCTGATTTAGTACGCATAGGGTAGACCCAAGTGTACCTAGTGTAGTCATCTAGAAACTGAATATAATATTTGAATCCATCAGTTGATTCAATTGGGGAAGGCCCCCACAAATCAGAGTGTATTAGCTGTAAAGGTTTAACAGTTTTATTTTCAGATCTAGGATAGGGTAGAACATGACTTTTGCCATACTGACAAGCTGAACAAAAGTAATTTTTATTGCTATTAGAAGAACGAGTACATCCATTTAACTCTGGGGACAACAGGGCTAAGACTCTAGAGCTAGGATGACCTAGTCTTTTATGCCACATACAGTAATTCATTTTTACAAAATTGAAACAATTGGAGTTATAGTTGGATGACTTATTTTGAATTTGAGGCTGAAAGTTTCTGGTTGTGGTCGGTGGTGAGGACAAGGTATACAATCCATTTCTCAGCTTTCCTTCAAGCAGCAGCTCCCCTGTTGTTTCGTCCTTCACAAAACAAGAATGTGTGTGGAATTCCACAAACACATTATTTTCAGCTGTTAGTTTAGAAATACTAACAAGGCTTTTCTTTATTTTAGGCACACACAAAACATTCTGTAAATGCAAATGTTTGTTTGTGGTACTAGAAGGCAGTATAGTGGAGCCAATATGAGAGATGGGAATGACCTTACCGTTGCCAACCATTAGCTGGTCCGAGCCACGATACTCTGTCGAGAGCTTGAGGTTTGAGAGGTCAGCGGTGAGGTGATCCGTAGCTCCACTATCGGTGTACCAGTTTGGATCTGCAACTGTCTCCGGAGTTGCAAGAAATGCAGTTTTGGTGGCATTTTCAGGTGGTGGCGTCTTGGCAGGAGGCTGGTAGTCTTCATCAAGACGATGCCAGCAGCTTAGGGCTCCATGACCTTGCTTGCCACAAATCTGGCACACCAATCGTCCATCTGATTTGGTGTTTGCAAGTGATTGGTTGTTCCTCCCTATTCCACGACCACGGTATCCTCGACCACGGCTGGATCCACGGCCTCGGCCTCTTTGAGCATAGTTGGCCTCTTTGAGATCGATTGTTGCCGAAGTCGACCAACGCGCTAGGCGATTTTCCTGACTGAGAAGAAGCGATTGGACTTCTTGAAGGTTGAGAGTGACGTTTTGTTGGGAGAGGATGCTGGATATGGTGGCATCGTATTCCAGCGGTAGACCCTGTAAAATGTGCATAATGAGTTCATCTTCAGTCATCTGGACTCCAGCAAGCATCAGAACATCATAGAGGCTTTCCATCTGTGCCACATAGTCAGAGATCGACTGCGCCCCCTTCGTCATGGACTGGATCTGTTGACGGAGACTCATCACACGAACCTTGCTTCTGGAGGAAAAGAGTCGCTCGAGTGTGGTCCACACTTCGTTACTTGTCTGGCAGCGCACAACTTGACTGAGGATCGTTGGTGAGAGAGGGGAGAGCAGCCAAATCATTAGCAGCTGGTCTTCACGGATCCACAGGGAGAACTCCGGATTGTCGATTGTAACGAGATCTCCCTTCTCATCAGTGATTTGGACTTTTTCTACTGGACATTCTTTTCGGCCGAAGATGTAGTCACTGAGATCATAGCCACGGATTGCTGGAACAACTTGAGAACGCCATACGACATAGTTACTCCGATCAAGCTTCACCGAAATCACCGTGCTCAGCGTGGACTGAAAGGCTGCTTGTAGTCGTGAGGAACCAGAGGCAGCAGTGGGAGTCGATGCTCCATTGGAGGAAGAAGATTGATTTGCCATGCCGAAGCGCTGATACCAAGTGAGAATACAGAAAATAGAGAGAGAATTGAATGAATCTCTGATCTTGAAGATGATTCAGAGAGAGAGCTGTATTGAGTATATATAGAGAACATGTATACAAAACAGATTCCGTAAATAAAGGGATCTGTTAGAATCTGTTACAATACACAATAAAGACAGCTCAGCTCACTAACAAACTATGAGCTGCTTGTAACTAACTCTAAGGAATGATATCTTAAGTTTCTAATGTGTAGGATAAGCCTTATATAGTATGTTATACAGTAGTGTTTACAGGTTGTACAAAATAACAGAAATAACGGCTATGACTAAAAAGAACCATCCCTTGAATCCACGTGTACATCTTCTAATGCTTCAAGTTATTGAACCACTTCAACAAATCAACCTTGGTTCTGAAACTTGAATATGAAACCGACTGCTGCTCCAATCTTCTAGAACTGGAAATCACTTGATGTTGAGTAAGTCTAGGCAATTGCCTAAACTTCTCACTTGTAACACTCTTGGTGAATATATCAGCAAGGTTCTCAAGAGTGTGTATCTTACTCACAGCTACCTCCTTGCTTGCTATAATGTTTCTAATAACATGTAGTTTTATATCTATATGTTTTGATCTTTCATGGAACATGGAACATGGGGTTCTTCATAAGATGAAGTGCAGAATGGTTGTCACGATGCACTATGATCCCATCAGTTTGCATCCCAAACTCTTTATTAGCTAACCCTTTTAACCATAAAGCTTCTTTAATGGCTTCTGTAGCAGCCATGTATTATGCCTCAGTAAAGGAGAGTGCAAAGTAGCCTTCCAGCTCACACAATCTCATAAGAAAGTGATAACATATCTTGTGAGAGACCTCGTGGTATCTATACTTCTTGCATAATCAGAATCGACATATCCAGCTACATCTTCAACAGCTTTTTTCTATCATTTTTAAACACAATTTCAGTGTCCAGTGAGTCCTTCACATACCTCATTATCCACTTAAGAGCAGACCAATGCTCTTTTCCAGGATCTGCCAGGTATCTACTCACCATGCTCATTGCATATGCCAAGTCTGGCCTGGTGTAGACCATGGCATACATGAGGCTTCCCACACAGCTGGCATAAGGAACATTATCCATGTAGCTTCTTTCTTCTTTTGTTTTGGGAGACTGACTTTGTGAAAGTCTGAAATGTTGTGCTAAGGGAACTGTCACAGGTTTGGCTTGATTCATTCCAAACTTGTCAATGACCTTCTTTAAGTAGTTCTCTTAAGTCAACTTGATAAGGTTAGGTCTTCTTCTAATTAAATCAATGCCAAGTATTCTCTTAGCAACTCCCAAATCCTTTATTTCAAATTCCTTCTTCAGCTTCTCTTTGATTGCTTGAATTTGAACTTTGTATTTTCCAACTATCAAAATATCATCAACATGCAATAAGAGGTATATTTGATAATTGAAATAGACGCAAGGGTCATAGTTGCTCTTAGAATAACCAACCTTAGTCATGAACTCATCAAATATGATGTTCCATTGCCTTGGAGCTTGTCTCAAGCCATATAAGGATTTTTGCAGTAAGCATACCTTAGTTGGATCACCATTATCAAATCCCTTAGGTTGCATCATGTAAATCTTCTCATCTAGTTGACCATTGAGAAAGGAAGTTCTTCTAACATCCATCTGCTCAATCTCTAGATCAAATTTTGTTGCCTTTGACATTATGGCTCTTATGGATGCTTGCTTCACAACTGGTGAGAAAATGTCATTGAAATCAATGTCTTTTTTCTGAGTAAACTCTTTGGTAACTAGCCTTGCTTTGAACCTAGTATTTTCAACACCTAGTATTCCTTCTTTCTTTCTGAATATCCATTTGCAACCAACTAGATTCTGCTTTTAGACTTAGCTACCAACTTCCATGTGATGTTCTTTTGTAGAGATTGCATTTCCTCTTGGATGGCTTGTGTAACGCCCTGGTTAGTCAAGACCGTTACACTATGTATTTTAAATAGTGCTAAACTCGTTAAATAAGTCAGTTGGTCATAAACGTGCATCTAAATAACGGTCCAGGGTTAAAAAATTTGGTTAAAAGGAATGAATATTTCATTAAAACGTTAAGCTATACATGAGATCTCATAATAAACGTTTACAAAATTGTTTACAGTTCCAAAATGGTAATTACAACTTAAAAGTTACAACCCACCGACCTAAGCGGCAAAAATAAGGTTTAACCCTAGTTTCTCTAATAAACCTTGGCTGTAGTGGTCAAGCAGCCGCATATGTGTACACGTCGCCACCTAAGCTCTCCAACTCATGGCTGATTCAGCTTTCCTTTCTCCTTACATGCACCACATAGCACCTGTGAGCCAAGGTCCAACAAGAAAACTTAAACATGATCATAAGCAATAAATAACATATTTCCAAATCATAATAAACATGCACAGCAGTAATAACCCTACTCATGCATTCATTTAAATGACTACAATCATATGGGGCCAGCAATAATTTATTTTTGTTTAAGTTTATGTTTGTTTTAGCTTTCGAATTTGGCAATGACAACAAGAAATCATATATTATATGTTTAATATAGTATTAATATTATAGTTGGATTTTAAATTTAAGTTTGTTGCTAGTCGATTATATTATTCTAATAACTGAAGTTTAAGTTTCATTAATTTTTTTTTTTTTTAGAATAATTAAATTTTATTTAAGTTATAAAACATATGATTTTTTTATTTTTAAATAAAATATATCAAAAATATCATATTTTAATTTGTGTAATTAATTATTTATTTGAGTTTAAGACATATTTACAATCTACCATTAAACATACAAATATTATGTCAAATATAAAAATATTTTGTTAAAGTTAACGAAAAAAAATTAAAAAATTATTCAAAACCAATCATTTCCGTTATCTATACTTTTTCTGGAGAAGAGATATCATTTATTAATAAAAATTTTAATTTAAATTTACTCTTTATCTTTCTTTTTTCTTGATATTTAACTTTCAATTAATTGTTTCTCTTCCTTCCTTTTTTCTTTATATTTAAATTTAAATATATTATTTATCTTTTTTTCTTTCTTTCTTTTTTAGGAAATTCACCAAAATATCTAAAATTTAACAAAAAAATAAATACTAAAAATACAAAATCAAAAAGAAATTATAAAAATATGAAGGGACATAAATAATCATAAATATGAAGATTTTTCAAACAAACTTTATAAATTTGTAATAATACAGTTTTTTTTTTAAAGAAAGTTTACAAATTTATTATTATTTTTTTGGCTTGTTATATAACTTTAAAATTATTATTGTTTTTCTTTCTTCTTTTTCTCTTTATATTTTTAAACTTAAATATATTATTTAGCTTTTGCTTATTTTTGTAAACACTCAGGGCTCGTCTCCGTCGACGACGACTACCTCTCCGTCCAGACTCTCGGCCTCTCTCACTCTCTCTCAGACACTCATATGTCCCAATTCAATAAGACTTCTTTCACTCACATGTCCCAACCTCATATGTCATAAATCAGATTTAGATTGAACTTTATCTGAGACAGATGCAACAAACCTGATTATAATATCACCTTCCAAAAAATAAAACCCATTTTTCTTAAGTCCTCTCATGACTACCATGGATCCTCTAATAACTTTCAGAATACCATTCTCACCTTTAAACGAGTATCCTTTCTTATCTAGCTCCCCAACAGATATTAAATTCCTTTTTAAATCAGGAACATATCTAACTTCTTGTAAAATTCTTCCTACTCCATCATGGAACTTGAATTGAATTATACCTACTGATAGACCCAAAATGGGTATGTTTTAAATATATATATAAATCGCAAGCACACGAATCGTTCATATAGAATAGTGATCGTGTAAGCAAGGATGTCGAACCCAAAGAAGTTGTCTAAAATCGAAAAGAAAACTATTTTAAACCAAAATTAATAAATTCTAACCTAACTCCAAATATTGATGAGAATTTTGTATAATCAAAATAAAATAAAAGACAATAATAAAGATATTAAAGACAAATATATAAACATAAATTAAAAGTAAAAATCAAGATGGTAAAAGAAAGATTATTAAGATAATAAAATCCACAAAATATAAGTTCAATAATATTTAAAAGTACATTGATTCCCAAGTTCTAGTAATAGTAAAAATTAATCAAACCATCACTTATTCAAATTAGATATTCTATTTAAGCACAAGTTTTTATAAAAATATAGGATCTATCTTCACTTTTCAAAAAGTATAATTTCAAAGCATTTAGTGTAAATCATTCTAATGAAATAACAAATAAATCAATTAACATTATTTATAAGGCAAAACATAATATTTTTGTTCTAAGCATTGGATGTGTACAATTTAATGATACATCTTACACAAAGAATATTATGTTTTTGTACTAATGAAGAACAAAGTGTAAATATGTTCTAACAATCTAAAATACAAGATATTTAAGATGAAAGAAAATATTTGAAGAAGAAAATTCATAAACTTTATTGCACAAAATGGAAAATCAACATACAAAATAAACACTATCTAGTTACATATTGTTTCATCATCACCTTAATAATCTTAAAAAGATTAGAAACTCATAACTAAAATAGAAAATACAAACTAAAAATTACAAACATAAATAGGAAAATTTGGAGGAGAAACCCCCAAATTTTTCCTCTGAAAACTCATAGGAAAAATGACCAAAAAGAAGAAAAAGATGAAGAGAATTGAGAGGTTTTGAAAGTGTAGAACGTGTGGTAACCTCTTCCAAAATAAGCACTAAACTCTCTTATTTATAGCTAAAAAAATAAGTATTAAAATAATCAATTTAAATTAATAATAATATGGCAAATAGGGGTAAATTTTAGGATGTAATGATGATGTTTTGGGATAAAATGTGTAGAAAAGTTTAGGTAAAAAAATGGTATTTTTGGCAAAGGGAACAAGGGTACAAAAGTGAGCTTTTGTTGGGCTCAAAAAATAGGAAAAGGCAGCTTTGGGCAAGGGTGCAGCTGGAGTGTTTCGGATTAGGCCTTGGGGCGTTGGGCCTTGCTGCTGAATGGAGGACATAGCTGGAATGGACAGGCGCTTGGGAAGCTGCTGGCAGAAGCTTCATGCGGCTGGCTGGAAAGGAAGCAGCTGGGTGCTTTGGTGAATGGAGGATTGGTGGCATGTGTGGACCTTTGGTAGGAGCATTATGGTGTGGCTGGGGAGAAAATGGACTAAGGCAGGCGTGATGGGCCTGAGGGATGCACAGGTTGGGCTGGAGAGTTGGGCCTAATGAGGTGGTTTTGCAATTGGAGAAATGCCACATTTTCCTATCTTTTTAAGCTTTTTATCCTTTTCCAAACACAAAAATATCATAAATTTCCTACAAAATAAATATAAAATAAATCATAATAAAATATTTCCAACTATAAAATAAATCAAGTTAATTCTTTGAAAATATTAATTATAACTTAATTTATATTTAACATTTAAGTTAAATATTACAACATTTCTTTTTACCGCAAACTAAATAATAATAATTCAACTAATTAAATACAACTTTTTACAACAAAATAATTATAAAAACACACAAAAATATAGAAAATCAAAATAAACCTAATAAATTCAAAATTACTTAAAAACTTAATAAATCAATTAAAAACTCAAGAATTAAGCAACAATTAGCACATAAAAAATATAGTAAAATAACTCTATTTTGTAGAGTTATCACCTACTCCAGCAATTTTACAAGACTTATTATTACCAAGTAAAACAGATCCTCCTTCCTTATCACAAAAATCTTCAAAACATGATTTGTTTGGTGTCATATGAAATGAACAACCAGAGTCCATTATCCATTCTGCTTCAAAATTATTACTTGACACCATTAGAGCTTCAGCAGATTCATATCCATCTGAAAACATGGCAGCATCTCCTCCTGATTCTTTGGATTTTTCATAGTTCGAACTACCCTTTTGTCTGTCAGGACAGAACCTCCGTGTATGACCAATCTTCCGACAATAGTAGCATCTGATATTGGGTGCATTTCCACCATTTTTGTAATCTGAACCATTTATGTAATCCCCATTTCTTGAATGTGACTTTGATCGTTTCCTTTCTGACATGTTATCTTTCTTGAATGTTCTTCCTCTCACTGTAAGTCCTTCACCATTAACAGAAGACTTTGGCTCATTTCTTTCGTTCAATTCTTTTGAGTTTAAAGCAGCCTATACCTCATCAAGTGACAGAGACTCTCTTCCAAACAAAAGAGTTTCTTTAAAATGTGAGTAAGTCTTTGGTAAAGAACATAGTAGAAGTAATGCCTGATCTTCATCATCTATTAAAACATCAATATTCTCTAAATCAAGAATCAGTTTATTAAACACATCCAATTGTTCTTCAACAGGTTTGTTTTCTTGCATCTTAAAAGAATACAAAGCTTGCTTGAGATATAGACGATTTACCAAGGATTTAGTCATGTACAAGCCTTCAAGCTTTGTCCAAATCCCTGCTGCTGTCTTCTTCTTCGAGACTTGTCTAAGAACTTTGTCACCGAGACTTAAGATAATTGCACTATGAGCCTTCTCTAACAAAGCTTTCTTATCTTTTTCCTCCAAAGACTTATCGAGACAATCTTCCCCAGAAAGAGCTTCAAGTAGACCCTGTTGAACTAGCAGAGCCCTCATCTTTAATCGCCATAATCTGAAATCATTTTGTCCAGTGAATTTCTCAACCTCATACTTGGCAGAAGCCATCATAGCCCAGCTCCACGCTCACCGAACCAATTTGTGGTGCCAAGTATATCAGAAAGAACACCACAAAATAGAAGCTTTAATCAAGATACAAATTTAAAGACCAAGAAAATTGATCAAACAAATAACAGTAAAATAAAGAATAACAAAATAACAGGAAACAACACACCAGAATTTACTTGGTTCGAACTAGAACAAAAATTGCTACTAGTCTACATCCAAAGGGCAGCCACTATTATTGATTCTTTCTTATACAATTCTCTTTACAACCTTTACAACGCTCTTGTCTCTGTTCCTCTCAAGATGTTACAATTTTAGAGAATAAAACTTGTTCTTTTTCACGACCAGTAAAAAAACTAAAGTAATACAAACTTATATAGCAAAGTATTACAAGTAAAGAAATAGAACCAACAAACTTAATAGAAACAGTTAGAAGTTAGTTGCCTGGACCAATAATAACATGTATACATATATATATATATATTCGTAAAGGCACTATAAGATGTGTTTTTAAAAGAAAAAAAATACTTTTGGCCGTATTTTTCTGTTATAACCAATGAACATTAATTTTTATGTAAGAGGATTGTGGACTTTTTACACTTATTTTATGTACAACATATATATATGACCGTATAACTTTGATCTCATTTTAAAAATAATCATCCTATTTTACATGAAAAAGTATCTTATTAAAAACTTATATATCGGTTGTGAAGATTGTGACTTCTTTCCTCAACCAATATGTTGTGATCAAGAACACCAAAGAGAATCGACTAACTTGATCAAAGACTAATGAATATCAAATAATATAACGTAAGCTAAGAACTAAAACTCATATACAGATAACTCAACAAGATTTATAGAGGTTCGACTAAAAGACTTTTCAACCCCAATCTACTCCTCTTTGGGAACAGCTTCAAAGCCACAAAGGCTTTGATGTTTTATTGATGAACTAGTACAAGTTACAAAATGGAATCAAGATACAAATTGAGCTCAGCTCTTACACAAAACTAAGAGAGAATTTCCTATACTGAGTCTTCTAATTTCTCTAACAAAATAAGGAATGAAATCTTACGTTTCTAATGTGTAGGATAAGCCTTATATAGTATGTTATACAGTAGTGTTTATAGGTTGTACAAAATAACATAAATAACGACTATGACTAATAAGAACCATCCCTTGAATCCACGTGTACATCTTCCAATGCTTCAAGCTATTGAACCACTTCAACAAGTCCACCTTGGTTCTGAAACTTGAATATGAAACTGACTGATGCTCCCTTCTCCTAGAACTAGAAATCACTTGATGTTGAGCAAGTCTAGGCAATGCCTAAACTTCTCACTTGTAACACTCTTGGTGAACATATCTGCAGGGTTCTCAAAGTGTATATCTTACTCACAGCTACCTCCTTGCTTGCTATAATGTTTCTAATAGAATCTAGCTTTATATCTATATGTTTTGATCACTCATGGAACATGGGGTTCTTCATAAGATGAAGTGCAGAATGGTTGTCACAATGCTATGATCTCATCAGTTTGCATCCTAAACTCTTTAGCTAACCTTTCAACCATAAAGCTTGTTTATTGGCTTCTATAGCAGCCATGTACTCTGCCTCAGTAGAGGAGAGTGCAACAACTTTCTATAGAGTAGCCTCCTAGCTCACACAACCTCCTAAGAAGTGAAAACATATCCTGTGAGAGACCTCCTATACTTCCTGCATAATCAGAATCGATATCCAGCTACATCTTCAATAACTTTTCTATCATTTTTAAACACAATTCCAGTGTCCAGTGAGCCCTTCATATACCTCATTATCCACTTAAGAGCAGACCAATGCTCTTTTCCAGGATCTATCAGGTATCTACTCACCATGCTCATTGCATATGCCAAGTCTGGCCTGGTGCAGACCATGGCATACATGAAGCTTCCCACACAGCTGGCATAGGGAACATTATCCATGTAGCTTCTTTCTTCTTCTATTTTGGGAGACTGACTTTGTGAAAGTCTAAAATGTTGTGCTAAGGGAATTGTCACAGGTTTGGCTTGATTCATTCCAAACTTGTCAATAACCTTCTTTAAGTAGTTCTCTTAAGTCAGCTTGATAAGGTTAGGTCTTCTTCTAATTAAATCAATGCCAAGTATTCTCTAAGCAGCTCCCAAATCCTTCATTTCAAATTCCTTCTTCAGCTTCTCTTTGATTGCTTGAATTTGAACTTTGTCTTTTCCAACTATCAAAATATCATCAACATACAATAACAGGTATATTTGATTATTGAAATAGACACAAGGGTCATAGTTGCTCTTAGTATAACCAACCTAAGTCATGAACTCATCAAATATGATGTTCCATTGCCTTGGAGCTTGTCTCAAGCCATATAAGGATTTTTGCAGTAAGCATACCTTAGTTGGATCACCATTATCAAATCCCTCAGGTTGCATCATGTAAATCTTCTCATCTAGTCGACCATTGAGAAAGGAAGTTCTGACATCCATCTGCTCAATCTCTAGATCAAATTTTGTTGCCTTTGACATTATGGCTCTTATGGATGCTTGCTTCACAACTGGTGAGAAAATGTCATTGAAATCAATGCCCTTTTTTCTGAGTAAACTCTTTGGTAACTAGCCTTGCTTTGAACCTATTATTTTCAACACCTAGTATTCCTTCTTTCTTTCTGAATATCCATTTGCAACCAACTACATTCTGCTTTTCAGACTTATCTACCAACTTCCATGTGATGTTCTTTTGTAGAGATTGCATTTCCTCTTGGATGGCTTGTGTAACGCCCTGGTTAGCCAAGACCGTTACACTATATATTTTAAATAGTGCTAAACTCGTTAAACAAGTCAGTTGGTCATAAACGTGCATCTAAATAACGGTCTAGGGTTAAAAAATTTGGTTAAAAGGAATGAATATTTCATTAAAACGTTAAGCTATACATGGGATCTCATAATAAACGTTTACAAAGTTGTTTACAGTTTCAAAATGGTAATTACAACTTAAAAGTTACAACCCACCGACCTAAGCGACAAAAATAAGGTTTAACCCTAGTTTCTCTAATAAACCTTGGTTGTTGTGGTTAAGCAGCCGTATATGTGTACACATCGCCACCTAAGCTCTCCAACTCATGGCTGATTCAACTTTCCTTTCCTCTTACATGCACCCGTGAGCCAAGGTCCAACAAGAAAACTTAAACATACTCATAAGCAATAAATAACATATTTCCAAATCATAATAAACATGCACAGCAGTAATAACCATACTCATGCATTCATTTAAATGACTACAATCATATGGGGCCGGCAGTAATTTATTTTTGTTTAAGTTTATGTTTGTTTTAGCTTTCAAATTTGGCAGTGACAACAAGAGATCATATATTATATGTTTAATATAATATTAATATTATAGGTGGATTTTAAATTTAAGTTTGTTGCTAGTCGATTATATTATTCTAATAACTGAAGTTTAAGTTTAATTAAATTTTATTTAAGTTATAATTTTTTTTTATTTTTAAATAATTATCATCGTAAAATATCTCAAAAATATGATATTTTAATTTGTGTAATTAATTATATATTTAATTTTATTTAAGTTTAAGATATATTTACAATCTACTATTAAGCATACAAATATTTTGTTAAATATAAGAATATTTTGTTAAAGTTAACGAAAAAAAATTAAAAAATTATTAAAACCAATAATTTCTTTTATCTACACTTTTTTTTTTTATGGAGAAGAGATATCATTTATTAATAAAAATTTAAATTTAAATTTATTCTTTATCTTTCTTTCTTTCTTTCTTTCTTTTTTCTTGATATTTAACTTTCAATTAATTGTTTCTCTTCCTTCCTTTTCTCTTTATATTTAAATTTAAATATATTATTTATCTTTTTTTCTTTCTTTCTTTTTTAGGAAATTCACCAAAATATCTAAAATTTAACAAAATAATAAATACTAAAAATACAAAATCAAAAAGAAATTATAAAAATATGAAGGGACATAAATAATCATAAATATGAAGATTTTTCAAACAGACTTTATAAATTTGTAATAATACAGTTTTTTTTTAAAGAAAGTTTACAAATTTATTATTATTTTTTTGGCTTGTTATATAACTTTAAAATTATTGTTTTTCTTCCTTCTTTTTCTCTTTATATTTTTAAACTTAAATATATTATTTAGCTTTTCCTAATTTTTGTTTACACTCAGGGCTCGTCTCCGTCGACGACGACTACCTCTCCGTCCAGACTCTCGGCCTCTCTCTCTCACTCACTCATAGTCATAGCCTCATAGGTGAGTATCGGCTTCACTCACTCATTTCGTTTTTGAAAACTTTCCCATACTCACACACTCTCGGCCTCTCTCAAATGATTTTTCAATGATTTCTCGATTTTGTTATTGAAATTATGATATGATATATGTTTGAATATGAATTTGATTGCATATATAAGCAACTTCGTTTTCTTATGATGCTTGGATTAGTATGTAGGATTCAACGGCTGTGATATTAATTTTCAATACATTTATCAAAAATTTCTATAACTATACCTTCCCTTCACAACTCAGAAACTCAACCACTCTCAATCTGTAAATGTTGAAAGTTCCATTTCTAACCAGAAATGGTGAAACCCTCATAGCCCTTCTAGAGAAATGTCAATCCATGTCTGAGCTTAAGCAAATTCATGCTCTGCTACTCTCCTTTGGCCTCTACCAAGAAGATGAATTCTCCTCCAAAATCTTGTCTTTCTCGGCTCTATTTGATTCCGGTAACGCCGATTACTCCTATCGCTTTTTATCATCTCAACTCTCCAACCCGTCAACATTTGATTGGAATACCGTCATAAGAGGCTACTCCAAGAGCCGAAATCCAAACCGGTCTATATCGGTTTTCATCCGAATGTTGCGAGATGGGGTCTCACCGGACCATTTAACATACCCTTTTCTTGCTAAGGCGACGGCGTCCCTGATGAAGCGAGAGCTTGGTGTGGCAGTTCATGCCCACATTTCCAAACATGGGTATGAATCCGATAGGTTTATTGGGAATTCAATGATTCATATGTATGCTTCATGTAGGGATATCACCTATGCACGCAAGGTGTTTGATAGTATGTTCAAAAGAAATTTAGTTTCGTGGAATTCCATGGTAGATGGGTATGCGAAATGTGGTGACGTCAACTCGGCACGGGAAGTGTTTGAATCAATGCAGGAGAGGGATGTTGTGTCTTGGAGTTCTTTGATTGATGGATATGTTAAGGCTGGGGAATATGTGGAGGCTTTGGCGCTATTTGAGCGAATGCAATATAAAGGGCCCAAAGCAAATGAGGTGACTATGGTGAGTACTTTATGCGCTTGCGCCCACTTAGGTGCCCTTGAGCAAGGAAGGGCAATGCATCATTATATTGTTGAGAGCAAGTTGCCATTAACCTTGGTGCTCCAAACTTCCCTCGTGGACATGTATGCAAAATGTGGTGCGATAGATGAGGCTTTAATCGTGTTTCGTGGGGGTTGGACACGAAGAACAGATGTGTTGATTTGGAATGCAATGATTGGAGGACTTGCAACTCACGGATTTGTTAAAGAGTCTCTTAACTTGTATGAGGAAATGCAAACAATTAGAATTGTCCCAGATGAGATTACTTATTTGTGCTTGTTGAGTGCTTGTGCCCATGGTGGATTAGTGCAAGAAGCTTGGTACTTTTTCGGGTGTCTAGATAGACATGCTATGACACGAAAGAGTGAGCACTATGCTTGTATGGTGGATGTTTTGGCGCGTGCAGGACAAGTGGAAAAGGCGTCTCAATTCATCAGCCGAATGCCAATAAAGCCAACAGCTTCAATGTTAGGTGCTCTACTAAATGGTTGTATGAACCATGGAAAATTTGATCTGGCAGAAATGATTGGAAGAAAGCTAATAGAGATTGAGCCAGATCATGATGGTAGATATGTAGGATTGTCAAATATTTATGCTGTTTCCGAGCGTTGGGATGATGCAAAAAGTTTGAGGAAAGCCATGGAGAAGAGAGGAGTTAAGAAGTCCCCTGGTTTTAGCTTTGTGGAGGTATCTGGAATGCTTCATAGATTCATTGCCCACGATAATGTTCATCCTGAATCTAAACAAATTTATTCAATACTGAATTTTATGACAAATCAAATCAAATGTGATGTTATCCTTGAAAATCAAGACTTCATCTTACAAGTGGAAGATTTTTGTTTTTAGACTTGATACAAATATACAAGTAGATTATTTCTTTCTCTTGTCACTTTTTTTGGAGTGCGTAGATGGGACAATAGTGATCCACGTGGGTGAGAATTAACCCATAACATGTCTATGAGGTGATCATAAATTGAATTTGTTAATGCATGGGCCACCATATTCTCAACCTCATGTACTGGAACAAAGTGACCAGAACCATAATTATTAGCTGATTACATCGAAGACTTACTGTCTGAAAAAAACTACAGCATCAGCTGCAATCAGAGAAACTGCTATGCCTGGTACTGACATAACCAGTTTTCCAGCTTCCTTCCCATATCCAATCAAAATTCCTCCAGTAAATTCATGGCAAATTTTATCAAGCAACCAGGTTCGTAAACAAGTATACCACTGGACAAAACCAGGAACATTCTTCGACTTGCCAAAGCTATTGACAATGGTAATCTCAATTATATGAGTGGGGGGAAGAAGAATCAAGAGATATTTTCTGCAAATTTTATACTAACGATGTTTTGAACTGCAAAGAGTCATAGACAATGCAGAAATAGAGTTATAAGAGTAATTTAAATTGTACCTGTTTTAAAAACTATATGGTTCTACACCATTTTAGTTGTAAGTATCTGATTTCTATGGCCTTAAATCTTTAAATTTCAGTTTTCCTTTTATAATTATGCAAATTTATTTGTGTTATAGGTCTCACTATCAAGGGTGCAAGAATATGGAGACGATAATAAAGAAATTTCAGCAGCGATTCAAGAAGGTGCAGGGTGAAATGCACTGCTGGGAGGAGCTTCAATCTCGACTAGTTTCTCAATTCAGTAATGCCTCCTCCATCATCGACAGATTGCAGGTTTCTTTACCTAGCTTTTTTACTCTTCAAATTTAAACATTATTTAGATAATAATATTTTAAATGATTATTATCGTTGGATAAATAAGGTGCTCAAGGACGTCAAGAATTATGGGAGTTTGAGCTGTGTTAATGGCATTGAAGATGCAGTATTAATGAAGCAGCTGCAGTCATTACAGAATATTTTAATTTCAATCAATAAGACATTGTAAGAACATTTTGTAGACCAATTAAAGAACGCTAATTTAGTTGCCGCTTAGTTATCTTAATTTGCATACAATGTGAGTTTACTTGTTCTGCTGAGTAATTATCTAATTTTGCTCATCTTGCACTTGGGCTACCAATTTCAGGGAAGAGTTTCGTAGTATTACTTTGTCTATTGGGAAAATTTATCGTGATGCAAGGCAGTTGATAGAAGGTGGGTCTAATAAGCTGAGTGTGAAACAATTGCAGCTGCAGATCGGCGTAAAACCCACTCTTGCTTATTGCTTGGATGGGCTTAAGCTTCTTCATGAGATGCACCAATCTGAGTATGGAACCTTTTTAAAAAAAAAATAAAAAATCAACACTTATATTTTATTTATTGCTTTGTATCTGTATATCTTGGAGCACTTCACACTAAACTAAACCCACCTTGTTTTCTCAATTTCCAGGTACCATCTTAAAACATCCCTGGTTTCTGGACTTTCAGTACTTACCTTGAAACCCAAGTAAGCAAACTCCCTTTTTTCTTTTGTTGAAAAAAAGATTAAACAGGAAACAAGACTTCCAACATTGCTCTTTTCAGTTGCTTCTTATCTCAGCTCATTTTGTCTGAAGCCAATTTAGCAGTACCTGGTTCTGACATGTTATTTGTAGCTTAGATGAAGCTGAAAATGTATATTTTGTTCTTAGTAGTTAAGTTGAGTGAAAGTAAAAACTGGGTACTGATGAGTAAAAAATAACCATTTTTCTCTCCTTTCCCTTTCCCAATTTTTGTAAAAAAAAAAGGTATTGTACATTTGAATTGAGCTTGAAATTCCTGTCTGCCCTGAACTCAACATAAGAGGGTAAATATGTTCAACTCATAAGCTTGTGCACTATGCATAGTTAGGCAATTTTAGTATGCCTCTATTCTTGCTTTTCTGAGTCATATCTAAATATTTCTTTCTTGTGCTTTGTACATAAATCACAGTCCAGGCGATCTAATTGCACTCCAGCAACTCTTGGTTGATCAGCCTAACATACCGAAAGAGGAAGGTACTAGGGAGCACTCGAACTTAAAGTTACAATTGATTCTTTAGAAGCATAGTTGAGCTATTTACTCTTGTATATCTATTTTATGCATTGTCTTTTGACTCTTTGCAGTTCAAGACATCTTTGACATCATATTTGCAGAAGATATCCCTTGATTCTGTCTTCCCAGTAATTCATTTGAGGTTGCCAACATCAGTAGTTTTTACAAGTTGGGACAACAGTGGTGTACTTGTTTACTGATGTGAAGAAGCCAATTCTCATGTATGGGGCCTTAACAAGACCTATAATTCTAAAAGAAGACTTGAATTTTATTTTAACCGAAGTTCATCACTCTCCCAAAGGAAAACCTTGTCATTCTACGTCTACATTCTAGTTGGTAGATTTGTAAATGTCTAATTTTGAGTTTTTAACTTTGTTTTATTTTTTTTAACATTATTCTACAAGTTCTACACCTATTTTGAAGTCATCTCATATGTAGTATATGCCATTATTTGTTTAATAATAATAAAAAAAGCACTACTCAATATGGTCGTGGTGCATTGCTCTGAACCAACATTTGGGAGACAAAAAAGAAATTTACAAACTTTTCCTTAGAATTACAAAGTTTATTCTCCCATGGGATAGAGATTGCCAAATCCAAATCATTCTTGAAGTTGGCTGGTTCATGCACTGAAACATCCCCAACTTTACAAAGACTCTGTAGTTTTGATCAAAGTGGTGAAAATATTCAATTTAAATTGCTGCTGCTCTCAGCTTATGCTATTTTGTTAACTATAAGTTAGTTGAATCGAGTAACTGGTTGCTAGTTTTTCTTACATAGTTAGAAGCTTATGAGCTTATATAAAAGCAATGCTGCTCTCATATCTTCGTATCAACAAATATAAACACAGTCTTCTTCTGCTTTTTGTTTTCTTCTATTTTACATTGACTTTTAAGATAGTATCAGTGTAGTGCCTCTATGAAATTATATCGCTCTTACTTATAACCCACTGCTCACTGCTTGTACAAATATCATACTCTTTTCTATCAACAAGGCATTAATTTCAACACCATTTCAGTAATGACAATAGAAAAAAACTACATAATCTTTTAGTTCTACACATATAAAAAGTTCATGCCTATAGCTCTACATGTATAAACTTGCTGCATGGACTTTGGTTTTTCCTTGCTAACACAATGAACTTTCAAGAGACAATATAGCCACCATAAGTCCCACATGGGAAATGAACACAACAACCAAGTAGTATATGATAACTCACCATAAGCATCCTTATCGCTGGGCTTAGCAACGTGGGCCTGTAACCCAAGTGGGGGCATGTGGGAAATGGAACTTTGGGTAAGACCAGTGGATTGGGTCCAGTGTTAGCTGCTTACCGGTATGCCCATTCCAAGCCGGAAGTTGGGCTGAGTGACCTGGGCGAAGGCCTGGGCTACGCAGCTCCTAGAGTGGAGGGCAATGCGTGAGGCTGGTTTCACAGAGCAGCGACTACCTCCCGCTCTCGGCAGTGGAAGGATAACGTGCCGGTGCTACCTGGATCCACCATGGTTCACTGGGCTGACTCTTAATAGGACCATTTCTTTTTGGGTTTCTCTTCTTAAAAATGTCATTATTTTTGTAGGAATGGGTTTCAACAGGTAAATGGACAAAGATGGCTGAGAACAATATCAAGTGCTACTATGGAGCATTTCCTTCTGGCTTTCTCTTCTTTTTCAGCTAATAAAGAATAATAATTTCATAAATGGTGATACATATATATATATATATACTAGTTAAAATTACGACTACTTTATTACCTTTTTTTAGTTTATTTTTGCTCGTTTAGTTAATACAAAAATGTTGTTTGCTATAACTCAATTATTTTGAATACATATATATTTTTTTTTTAAATAATGCAATGTTTATAGAGTTATTTTTATAAATTAATAAATCTGACTGTAGATTTTTTGAAAAATAAAAGATTAATACTTATTTTGTAAAATTGTGAATAAAGCTCAAATCAAAAGATTTAATAGGTGTTTGCTTGGTAGATACTATACCACTTTATTATCCTATTGTTTATTTATATTTATGACAATCATATAATTTAATTTTGCAAATATATATTTAGTAAAAAGGATGAAGAATAAATAATATTATTTTGAAAACAACTACTACTTTATGTATATAAATTTATAGAGGATAATATCAAAGCATAATGTAAGTAGGGCTCTTTTTGAAGCATCTACATGAGAATTGTCATATATATATATATATATATATAGGATAATGTTTTGAATGTTGAGAGTACATGAACTTATAGTGAACTGTGAAACATATTAGTATTTGTTTTTACTATAATTCTATTTAATTTTTTCAGCATATAGGGTAAATAGTTGTAACGAATACAAGAACGTATTGAAATTTAGAAAATATTTATATACATAGAAATTTTGTTAAGTTAGGATTTCAATTATTTTTAACTATATTATTTCAAATATATTAAATATTAATTGATAATATAAAAAATTCAATTTTCAAACAAATTTTTTATTTAAAATAATTTAGAATTTGAATATCATATTTACAAAATAAAATTCAAAATATCTTTTATCTACTATAATATCGTTGATTTTTTTTTCTACGAAATTTATTAATTTCATAAATTGAAGATATTAAAATAGTTCTTGAACTTTTTTCAGAAATGTATTGCATATTTGTAATGTAGTTCTTGATCTTCCCATCAATTTGCACAAAAAAATATATTATAATTGAATTTTACAAATTGTAGTTAATGGCCAAAAAATTAATAATAGGAGTACTTGGCAATTCCTGAAATTTTTATGGGTTAATTATGCCTATGACTAATTTTTTATTTCAAAACGTGAAATAATCTATTTATTTTAATTTTTTTATAAAATGTTACAAAATATTAAAAAAATCAAGTAAATAAATAAAAAAAAATTATTGTCTTATTGTCTAAAAATAAGTGTTTCGTTAATCACACGAGTATTATCATTGTTGTTGTAAAAATTACAATAATAATATTAATACATATTTAAGCAAAAACGATAAAAATGATAAATTAAAAACGATATACATTCAACAACATGCATTACATATAAAAATAAAATATCATCAGCCTGAAAGTTTCAATAAACATTATTAAATAAAATATTAAGATTTTTCTCCCATAACCTTATCATGGTTTGCGGTTAAAAAACTGTTTCATTAAAAACAAATTATCAAAACAAGCATGAAAGTAATTAATGTTGCACGTGATTAATGATAGAATAAAATAAAAGAAAAAAAAATCAAATGCAACATGTTCTATTGTAACCAAATAAACATGTTCTATTGTAACCAAATAAATAAGTCATGTGATGAAAAATTAAGATCTACAAAATTGCCGTGAGAGCAAAAGTGATGCCATCACTTAAGCATTATCATATATATTTATATACGTGATTATAAGTAATAAAAAAATGTAACATATTTTTAAAAAAATATAATTGATGAAAATTTTAATAAAAATGAAGATTATGTATTATATATGGATACGATTGTTTTTAATCACTACTTATAAGTACTTTTAGTATTTTTAGTATATGAATAAGTTGCAAATATATTTATTTTTATATAACAATGTATAATATAGTTATAAGAGATTTATTCTTATAAATTTTTAAAAAATTATGAATAATTTAGAATACCATAATTAAAATTCAAAATGATTGTTAGACAATTGCTTGTTTGATATTTATCTATTAAATTAAATATATATAAAAAAATCAGCTGACATATGTTAAAATACAACAAAAATGATTGATAAACAAAACAACTCTATTTAAGAGGAATAATTATTAATAGTCTCTATAGTATTTAAGAGAAAATACAATTATCTAAAAAAAAAAAATCATCAATAAAACAGTGGAAAAAATAATAATATCTAAATTAATAATGACAAATGGAAATAATAAAAAGTAAAAAGAATAATGATCTATCTGTTCGATCGACCCTCGCCCAAATGCGGACAGCTCGGCTTTTACTTTTGCCAAATAGCCCGCCATCTTGGGTCCCCGCGCCTGATACTCTCCCAGAACCTGGTTCACCACGAGCTGGGAGTCACTGAAGCACTGGACGGAGCTCGCCTTTAGCTCACTAGCTACCCTCAGCCCAGCCAACAAAGCCTCGTACTCTGCCTTGTTGTTAGACGCCTTGAACCCGAACCTTAGCACCGAGTGGAATCTATGTCCCTCGGGGGATATCAGGATAATTCCGGCCCCGGAGCCGTTCTCGTTAGATGAACCATCAACGAAGATCTTCCACGACGAATGTGGGGAGGCGACCTGAGGCAAGCCTTCTGATGGATTCTCCTGGAATCCCGTGCACTCCGCCACGAAGTCGGCCAAGGCCTGACTTTTTATGGAAGTTTGTGGAGTATAGAAAATCTCGAACTGACTGAGTTCGACCGCCCATTTTAACAAACGTCCCGACGCTTCAGGCTTTTGCAAAACCTGCCTTAAAGGCTGATCGGTCATGACGTGTACAGAGTGGGACTGGAAGTATGGCCTGAGCTTTCGCGAGGCCGTGATTAGGCAGAACGCCAGTTTTTCCATCATGGGGTATCTTGATTCTACTCCGAGGAGTCTCTTGCTGATGTAGTAGACTGGCTTTTGAACTTGGTCCTCTTCTCGTACTAGCACGGCGCTAGCTGCATCCTCAGTGACGGCCATGTAGAGGAAAAGAGGTTCTCCCGCCTTGGACTTGGATAGCACAGGCGGTTCAGCCAGATGCGCCTTCAGGTCGAGGAATGCGCTTTCGCATTCTACTGTCCACTCAAACTTTTTGTTTCCTCGGAGCAAGTTGTAGAAGGGCAAACATTTGTCAGTTTATTTGGAAATGAACCGGTTGAGTGCTGCCACCCTTCCTGTGAGGCCTTGGACGTCTTTCCGCGACCTGGGGGAAGGAAGCTCGAGCAGTGACCTGATTTTGTCAGGGTTTGCCTCGATTCCTCGGGTATTGACTATGAACCCCAGGAATTTCCCTGATGCGACACCGAACGTGCATTTATGAGGATTGAGCCTCATGCCATACTCTCGTAGTATTTTAAAACATTCTTCCAGGTCGGGAACATGGTTGTCGGCAGTCTTTGATTTGACAAGCATGTCATCAACATACACCTCCATGTTCTTTCCGATCTGGTCCGCGAACATTCTGTTTACTAGCCTCTGATAGGTAGCTCCGGCATTCTTCAGACCAAATGGCATGACCTTATAGCAATAGACATTCGTTGGGGTCATGAAGCTGGTATGCTCCTGGTCCGCCGGGATCATCGCGATCTGATTGTAGCCTGAGTACGCGTCCATGAAGGACATGAGCTCGTGCCCCGCCGTGGCATCCACCAGCTGATCGATCCTTGGCAATGGAAAGCAATCCTTGGGGCAGGCTTTATTCAGGTCGGAGAAGTCAATACAGGTCCGCCACTTCCCGTTGGGCTTTGGAACCAGCACGGGATTAGCGACCCAAATTGGAAATTTGGCTTCGCGGATAAAGCCACACTTTTTGAGCCGGGCCACTTCTTCTTCAAGGGCTTCGGCTCGGGTCGTTCCTAAACGCCTCTGCTTTTCGGATTTGGCAGGAACACTTTTATCCAGGTGGAGTGTGTGCATGATGACACTCGGACTAATCCCCACCATGTCCTCGTGGGACCAGGCGAATACGTCCAAGCTATTCTTCAGACACGCAATCAGCTCCGCCTTTCTCTTGTCGCAGAGGTTCTTCCCAAGCTTAACCGTCTGTGACGGATTTTGTTCATCAATGTTCACCTCCTCGAGCTCCTCAATAGCCTGGAGCTCGGATCTGTCCTCGCCTACTCGGGGGTCGATGTCCTCGCTCAAGGCGATCTTTTCTTCTTCGGTCTTCTGAGGTTTTTCAATCTCAGGGGCCGCCAAGGGTCCCTGAGATTCCTCCTCGCCCTGAATGGCCATTGCCAGCTGCCCGGGTTTAGACTTTCCCTTCATGGAAATGTTGTAGCATTCCCTGGCAGCGAGCTGATCGCCCTTGATGGTACAGATTCCTGTTGAAGTAGGGAACTTCATTGCGAGGTATCGAACGGAAGTGATGGCTTCGAAAGCTATGAGCGCAGGTTGTCCCAAAATGGCGTTGTAGGCAGTGGAGCAGTCAATGACCACGAACTCAAGTAGCTTGGAGACTGTCCGAGACTCTTCTCCTAGGGTGATCACCAGCTCAATCGTCCCTATCGCTGCTGATCCTTCTCCCGAAAATCCATACAGCATCATCGAGGTTGCCTTTAGCTCGGCGACAGTCAGACCCATCTTTTCTAAGGTGGATCGGAATAGGAGGTTCACCGAGCTCCCATTGTCCACCAACACTCTCCTTACTTTCCGGTTGGCGAGCTAGACTGCTACGACCAAGGGATCGTTATGAGGGAATTGGACATGGCCTGCGTCTTCCTCCGTGAAAGTTATCGGTTGTTTCTCTAACCGTTGCTGTTTGGACTGACGTTGCTCCGGGACGAACTCCGCTCCGTTATGAGCCTTTAACTCATTCACATACCTCTTCTGTGCACCTCTGCTCGTGCCAGCCATATGCGGCCCTCCAGAGATGGTGGACATCTCTCCCTCGATCACGGGAGGAGGGACGTCCTGATCTACCCGAGGCCCGGGCTGACTGGCTGGGACTTCTGGAGTTGGTCAACCCCCTGGGACCCTGTTTCGTGAATATTGCGCCAAAGGGCCTGCCCGGATGAGAGTCTCAATTTCATCTTTTAGATGTCTGCAATCGTCGGTATTGTGGCCGATGTCGTTATGGAAACGGCAGAACTTCGAAGTATCTCTCTTTCCCTTGTGGTGTTTCAATGGCTCCAGCCTCTTCCAGGGGACCCGAGCAGCGTTGGCCAGGAAAATATTTTCCCTGGACTGGGTGAGCTTGGTATATGTTGTGAACACGGGCTTGAATTTATCCACAGACTTATTCTTCTTTTGACCGTGCTGGCTGTTTTCACCGTTTCCCTTTCTTTTGCCCCCGTCAGGCTAGTTGTTATGCGCGTCGCCGGGAATTGCCACCGCGATCTCCGTCCCTGCCCCAGCGGGCTTCTCGGGAACCTGGCTGGTCCCCGCGGCTGAAGCTTCAGCTTCTTCTAAGTTTATCCATTCTTGGGCTCTGTTAAGTAATTCGTTAACCAAGCCGACTCCCTTCCTCTGAATATCTTTCCACAGGTCTCCTCCGACCAGGATTCCGGTTCTCATGGCCATGAGCTTAGAGCTATCGTCAGCGTCCCGAGCTCGAGCAGCGACATTCGCGAATCTGCTCAAGTAGGCTTTTAGTATTTCACCGGGCTGCTGTCTCACATTAGCTAGGGAGTCTGCCTGGATTCGGGCGGCCTGGGAGGCGCGGAATGCCCTTTTGAAGTCAGCTGAAAAAGTCTTCCAGGAACTGATTGACTGTCTTTTACTTTGCTTGAACCACTGCCTGGCAGGTCCGATCAGTGTGGAAGGAAAGATCAAACAACGCAGCTCCGGGCCAATGTTATGAGCCATCATTAGCGTGTTGAACATCCCCAAATGATCCGACGGGTCCCCGTCCCCGTTGAACTTTGACAAATGGGGCATGCGGAAACCAGATGGGTAGGCCGTCGCTGCTATATTGGGGGCGAAGAGTTCCATTTCGTCGCCCGAATCATACTCGTCTTTTTCTTTTTCTGTTAGGAGCTTTCTCATCAGCTCCTCCATCTGAGTTATGCGCTCGAGGGTTTTGTCCTGAGATCCTGGGTTATTCCGGGGCTGTTCTACAGCTCCGGACCCATTGTACACATTAGGTGGGTTGTTGCCCCTCCTATCTTGAGATAGGTTATTTGGGACATTCCCTCCGTTACGTACTTCGGATCGGACTCCCGCCGAGCGGGCCTGCCTACCATCTGCGGTTCGATCATCTCTGTGAGAGTTGAGGTGATCTCGGAGGTCGCCTCCCTGTGTAGTCTGGTGAATTTGTGCCGAACTCAGTCGCTGACGCAGGTCTCCTCCTGAGAGATCACTCCGGCGACTACCGGTCCAGTGGCTCCTGCTGGATAGGCTTGGAGTGCGCCTTTGGCGGTTACGATCTGATCCTTCCCCGGGCACCCTGCTGCGCCAGGAAGGCGCAGCTGACGGCGGGTCTCTCCTACTACTCCCGTAGGCTGGGATGTCCCGAAAGGGCTGAGGAGATGGGTATCTGATTGGAGAAGGAGGATGCCTGACTGGGGAGGCGATCCTAGTTCCGTCCGTACGGATCAAATTTGGCGGGGGCCTTTCGGCCCTGCCAGCTTGCTGGTCCTGCGCAGGGCGAGCTGGACGAGGCGCAGGACGGTCTTCTGGGACGGGCTGGCGCTGCTGGCCCGCCCCGGATCTCCTTCGAGAGTTTCCTCGAGCTCTACTGGGCGCCCTCGAGGAAGGTTGAGAGCTAGGGGTTGACGTTCTAACCGAACGGCTGTATTGCTGTTGTCTGACTCCAGGCATTTCCCTGAAGTTTGCCTCTTGATGGTGTGATGAAGGGGTGGAGTTGGCTGCATGAGGCCTATCTGAACGGCCATGTCTGGACCGATTACTCCGGTGAGACTTAGGAGCCTCACCTTGCCTCTCTCCAACGTTAACGTTGGTTGTGAGAGGGGGTAGTCGGGCCAGAATATCCTGGATTTGCCGACCAGCTGTTGCTAACTGGCTCCTCAGTTGAGCATTCTCCATCTCCACCGCAGTATAATAACACGGGTTCGGATTAGGTGGCCGAGGTGCTGAGCTACCAGTGTCGTCCTGGCCCACCGGCTGCTTTCCTGGCCTCTGCTGGACTTCAGGAATTTGCTCATCAGGGATGGCAACATGGTGGGCCTCCTGCCCATCATGTTGTTCTGTTTCGTTGCCATGCCTGGATCGAGTGGTCACCATAGTTGGATGTTTGTGGTAGCACTAATTGAACTTGCTCTCAATGAAAGCATCAAACTGTTGACGCGGTTCTTCGGCAACAGGTAATTAAGAGAAGAAGAGAAAGGGATTAGTGCTGAAAGTAGAACCGTCACAGATATGAAATCTTAGAGAATGAACTATGTGACTCAAGACACGTTTTTAAGTGGTTCAAAGGTTAAAATCCTACTGCTCCACTAGCCAATATTATTGATGTATTCTGGGTATTTGGTTTACAAAGTATATGGCTCTTCAGAGACTATTTTTTCCAACCCCTATCAACTCCCAGGGTCCCCATATTTATAGGAGAAGGCACCTGGAAGTTGGTAGGGAGGTCATCACGTGACCTTACCATTGGTCATATCAACTCTGTAACATTTATGATTAATTCCTAAACCTGACACATAAGTGTGGTCTAATCAGTATGTAAGGAGATAATGGGCCGCACGGCCCAACCCAGCCGTGGGTGTCTGAATGCGCACGTTCCTGATGCGTGCCCGGGAAGTCAGGGAAATATCGGACACGTGATGTCAGATATAGGCACGTTTATCTTGCGTGTGTTGACTTTACAAAGGGTCAGAGATCCACGAGCAGCAGCTCGCACCACGAGCTGCTTCCCTGACCCAACCTTCGGCCTTAAGGATTCCTTCCCCCAGTCTTGGGCAGCCTTTGGCGAGTTCTTGAGGATACCTCGAGCTAAGTGGGTACGACCTGGAAAACAAGATCTCCGACCTGGGGAAGTTTACGGATTAACCTTGATTAGTCCGAGGTTCAACCTGCTAATCAGCCCGTGGAAAAACCAGGGCGTACAGCGCTCATGTTCTAAATAGCTAGCATATACACTGAAGAGCTACACCGGTAGGGCTTAAAGTGAAGCCCCTGTAGGAGAATTATCCTATATATATATCCTATATAATAAGTGTATAGATATATAGGGGTTTCACTTTAACCCTTACCGGTGGAGCTCTCAGTGTTCTCGACCTTTGAACAATTTTTTGTGCGATTTTTTTTTTACCATGCATATTGTAGTTGTTTAGAGCATCCTGCAAATTTTTAGAAAATTTTGAATAGTTTACAGTAACGAAAACTAGGTTAGGGGAGACGCTCCACAGGCGCTTTTGCCTTTCGAAGCTTTCCTTCCAAGACAAACTTTATCCTGACCCTCCTGAAACACGGATCCCGAGCAATTGGGAACCCGTTGGGAGCATAGGCGCGTGTTCATAGAACTGCGTGGCCTCACTCGCCGTGGGCTGAGATTACCTCAGCCCGTGTAAAGGAAACCCTTCGCGCTAGATTCTTTCTTATGCTTAGGTCGCCTTTTCTAAACTTTATTCTTTGTTCGTTAGGCGGCCAGATGGCACCCAAGAAGAGCGCATCCAAGAAGAGTGCTGGCAATTCGTCTTCCCAGCAAGCCAACAAAGGGAAAGAGGTGGCAACATACTCCCCGATTCCCCACTTTGGCCCCACCGTGGAGAAGGAGGTCGTGGTGGGGCCCGACGCCTTTTTCGAGGCCGAGAGGATTGCCTCGAAGGTCACCACCTAGGGGAAAGTTAACAAGATAATGCTTTCCCACAACATAGAAATGGGGAAGGGCGCCCTGGAAGCCCGACCTCCCCTTGAGGGGGAGCGGAGCTGCGCGCCGCTCGATGAGGAGTTCGCAGCCTGGAGCGACGAACATCTCAAGGCTGGGGCCTTTCTTCCCTTGGACCAGTATTTCACAGACTTCTTAAATTACGTGAAACTAGCCCCCTTCCAACTCCCCCTAACTCCTACCGTCTGTTAGCGGGGTTGAAGTATTTATTCCTGAAGCAGGAATGGGAGGCCCCCACGCCGGCGGACATCCTTTACTTCTTTTGCCTCAAAGCCAGCCCAGAGCAACGAGGGCGAGGTGACGAGTTCTACTATCTGACCTGTTTTCCCAATTTGGCAGTGATCATCGAGCTGCCCAGCCATTCCAATGAATTCAAGGATCAATTCTTCATGTCAAAGGGGGTTTCGCAACTGCGAATACCATTACTTCAACCATCCTCGTAAGTACCTTCTAACTTTATCTCGTAATTTGGTCGCTGATTAGTCTCTTTTCATTCGTTGCTGACTTGAAAACTATCGTGCAGCTATTTTTGTGAGGACGGCTAAGTCGGTGACCCTTGGGGGTCAGTACGAAACCTTGGCGGGGCTTCCCCCAAGTGAAAAAGATTACCGCCAGCTCGTGTTTGATGAAACAATGCTGGCGTGTAAGTTAATTTCTCCGGGCCAGACTCTGGCCTTGAGGAGGCCGCGGACCATCCCCGCTGCTCGTGAGATAGCGCCCATCTCCGAGGAGGAGGCCACGGATGAGGACTAGGATGAGGAGGACGAGGTGCCCTCGTGCGCCGGAAGCGGGCTCTGGAGGTTGCCCAGGAGGTCAATGCAGAGAGAATCCAGTCCGGGGCAGCAGCCAGCCCCTCCGGCAAAGGTAACCCTTACTTATTTAGGGACTTAGACAGGGCCGCCACAGACCTAAGGCTTGCTAGGTTTAACACCAGCCAACTTGTTCACCGCCACCTCCACCCCCTCCTGCCACTGAAAAAGTGCCTCCACCCCCTCCTGCAGTAGAGAAGATGGCTCCACCTCCCCCGCGACCTCTCGTTCCTGCCCGGGAAAAGGAGGCGCCAACCGGGACCTTGGCGGCTCCAGCTCCCACGGTGCGCATCCCGGTCAACACTCAGGCCCTAGAGAAAATCCCCGAGGCCTTTCGAGGGACAGTTTACAAAACCGCGAGCTATACGGTGGATCACTATTACAATGCCACCCCAAGGGACTTACGGGAGATCGAGACGAGGAGCCCTGAGAACGTGATGGAGTCCCTCACGGTAAGATTGCTCTACCACTGGTTTTTCTTTTTTTATTTGCTTCATTTCTAAGGCACTCACCTCACCTTTTTTTTTTTTTTGTCTTGCAGGCGGTTTTGGCTCTTCACCGGAGCATATCCCGGTCCAGGGCCAGGCTTGAAGAGATCAGGGGCGAGCAACAGGCTGCTCGGGCCGCCCTCGTGTCCGCCCAGCAATAGGAGCAGGATGACAAAGCCGCCCTGGTGACTGCGTAGGCCAAGCTGGAGGCATCTCGATCCAAGTTGTTGGAGGCTGAGGCTACCAAGGTCGCCCTGGACGCCGTGAAGGTTGAGCTTGAAGAAGCTAAGGCTGCCTGTTGACTGTGTTTTTAGCCAACGACGTGAGAACGTCAATAACGACAAGCCTTCAAGAGAATGTAAACGACAACAGACAATTTATGAACAGAAAGTAAATAACACAAGAGATTTTTATAGTGGTTCAGCCCCGAGAGTCGGTAATAGCCTAATCCACTTAGAGTTGTGATTTATAGATCTGTACTCAAGATCAAATGGACTGAGCCAACTGAGTTTCTTCAGTACAGATTGCAAAAATACAAGAATTCTTTCAAATGCCAGAACTTTCTCTCTCTAGAATACTCAGACCCAAATTTCTCTCTCTAGAATACTCAGACCCAAATTTTCTCTCTCTAGAAAGAAGAAGCAGAAGAAGCCCCTCTCTAATCTCATAAGCTCTCTATTTATAGGCTTAGGGTCATACATATGGTATTCCCTAGAACCGGGATATTTTATTTTATTTATTACATTTAAATTACAAAGAAACATTCAAAATTCAAAATGTAACAAACCCCCCATTTGTGGGAAGAATGAGAGATTCCTGCATATCTTGTTGAAGTTGTTTCTGGGAATCTTGACTTAGTCTCCTCTAGCTAGTTGATCCACCTCCTACTGACCACCCATGCAAGTGCTGGTCGAACATGTGCATGGTGGTAGGACAAACATTTGTTGGTCGGACGTGCATGGTGGTAGGACATGCATGGTGGTAGGACATGCACTTCTCTCCTCTAACATGGCACTCTCCTCTAGCATGCCATGTTTCTCCTCGGACCAAATCCTTGGGGTCTCCTAGGACCACCCTCTTGGGGTCTCCTAGGACCACTCTCTTGAGTTCTCCTCGGATGCACTCTCCTTAGCTCTCCTAGGATGCACTCTCCTTAGCCTCCTAGGATGCATTCTCCTTAGCCTCCTAGGATGCACTTTCCTTAGCTTTCCTCGGACCAAGGTGCACTTGGCTTGGGTATGACATCTGTAAAATCCTTTATTGGCATTTTTGATAATAATGACAAAATTAATTAAAAGAGTTTTTTCGAAATTAGTAGTTTCCTCTTTTGTAATATTTTGTGGTGAATTTCGAAAAATGATAGTTTCTTGTTTTGTTGAATATGTCTTTCTATATTCAGATTTTTATTTTTGTGTTAAATAAAATAAATATATATTTTTATCTATAAAAGAATATCTTTTTCTTGAAATGGAAATTATTAGTATTTATTTTATTTATCTGAATTGGTTGCCCAGAAATCGTGTACAGCTTGCAATAATAAATGATATATTGTTTCCTTATTTATTTAAGGAAACTGGGTTGAAAAATTGTCCAGGTTCAATGAATCTGTTTGGACGGATTGCCAGTCTGTTTGAACAGATTCTGACTTTCCTGTTTTGGAAGATTTTCCATTTATGGGCTGTTTGATTTCTGACTTGTTTTCCACGACCTTAAGGGATTCTAAACAGTATATAATCATCCTTAGGTCGTTGGTTTTTGATCATCTCTCTTGGGTATTATTTTCCAAATATTTTTCAAGTTTTAGAGAGACTTTTTATTATGTGAAGAACTTGAGTCCAGCAAGTTCTTAGTGGTTTATTACAGTGTACTTCTGTATTGTTTTCCTTTGTGTTAATTGTGCAGGTTGAACACACTTGGACATTGGTCATCAAGCTTCGGGAGAAGTCTTGTTCGTGAGTCACTTTTCGGGAGGAAAAGTGCAAGTGTTATGATTTGAAGGGAGTTCAAGATCTTAGCACTTCAGAAATTTGATTAGAAGTTTAGATTACAACAGTTGTGACAAATTCAAGAGGGAGTCTTTATTTGTATAAGTCAATTTGGTTTTGTAATCATTTAGATATTCTTCTAATAAATTTCATTCTCTGGGCGTGGCCTCGTGGACTAGTAGCAATCTGCAAAGATTGCTGATACCACGTAAAAATCTGTGTGTCCTTTACTTAATGTTCGTTTTTATCTTCTGGTCACAAACTGTTTAAACATATCTGGTATCTGTTTAAACATTTCTGTAACAGTTTAACAATTAATTATTTAATTTAAATAATTAAGTTGGTAATCATAAAAAATGGAATTTCAATTGGTATCAGAGCGGTTCACTAAACTCTTAGTGAGATCTTGTGGTTATTTTCTGTTTGATTTGTTTTGTGTGAAATGTCTTTATTTGCAGAAGGTAGTTCGGTGTCTCGACCTCCATTGCTAAATGACTCAAACTATCCATACTGGAAAGTTAGGATGAGAGCTTTCATAAAAGCTCAAGATGAGAAAGCATGGAGAGCAATTTTGTCTGGATGGTCACCTCCTACTGAAAAAGGTGAAGATGGAAGCACAATTGTAAAATCTGAACTTGTTTGGGACACAGAAGAAGAAAAATTATCCAGCTATAATAATAAAGCTCTTCACGCCATATTTAATGGTGTTGGAGAAAGTTTTATAAAACTTGTTTCCACATGTGTCTCGGCTAAAGATGCTTGGACAATTCTTCAAACTCAGTTTGAAGGAACTGTAGATGTTAAAAGGTCTAGATTTATCATGTTACAAACCAGGTTTGATGACCTTAGAATGTCTGATTCTGAAACACTATCTGAATTTTATGAGAGATTATCTGATATTTCTAATGAGTATTTTGCACTTGGTGAAAAACTTGATGATTCTGTTCTTGCTAGAAAAATCGTTCGAGTTCTTCCTGACAGGTTCAATGTTAAGCTCACTGCTATGGAAGAGGCAAAAAATTTCAGTACTATGAAGGTAGAAGAATTGATGGGGTCACTTCGTACCTTTGAGTTAAATCAAAAGATTCGTCAAAAAGACAAGCCAAGCTCTTCCAAAGAAAAGGAGAAAACCATAGCTTTCAAGAGCACTGAAAAGGAAGTCTCAGATGATGAAGATGGTGATAATGAAATGGCAATGCTTGCAAAGAATTTTCAAAAATATATGAATAAAATAGGAAACAAAAAATTCAATGGCAAGATGTCAAAAGGTAACCCTTCTTCTCTTAAACCTTTTCAAACTATTAAAAAGGGTATTCAGTGCAGGGAATGTGAGGGATTTGGTCACATCCAGTCTGAATGTGCAAATACTTTGAAAAAGAACAAAAAAGGTATGATTGCTACTTGGAGTGATAATGACTCTGAAAGTAGTGAAGATGAGGAAGGTAATGTCGCTCTCACTTCTATTTTACCTGGTTCTAAATCTGAAAATGAAAAAATTATTTGCTTGAATAATGTTTCAAAAGATGAAGAAAATTCTGATAGTGATGAATCTGAATTGAATGATGAGTCTTTGAGTGAATCTTACAAAAAAAATGTATGGTTCATGGGTGAAAGTGTGTTCTGAAAATCGGTCATTGGTAAGCAAAAATAAAGATTTATCCCTTGAAATTAAACAACTTACTGATTTGAATGAAAATTTGGAAAAAGAAATCATTTCAAAAAATGTTGAAATTAATAAGTTGTCTAAAGATTTGGATACTCTTGAGAAAAATGTTAGAATGCTTAACCTCGGTTCAACTATTTTTTAGAATATACAGAATTCAGGTCAAAGAAGTCATGTGGGACTGGGTGCTTCAAGTTCTCAAAAATCAAAGAAAACTGTCTTGATCTCGGCTGGGATGTTATCGTCTGATGTTCCTGTTGCATCCTCAGTGAAATCTGTTGTATCCAGTACTCGGTTTGTTCCATCAGAAAGGACACATTCAGCAGGTAAATCCAATGGTAAATTCGAAAAATTCATTCCAATCTGCCATTTTTGTGGTAGGAAGGGTCATATTCGTCCTAAATGTTTTACTCTTATGAATTTTGCTAAAAATGAATATTTTGAAAAATTCATTTATTTTGATGATTTCAAAAGAGTAAAAAAGGAAAATGTTCAATCAAAGAAAATATGGATCAAAAAGAATAACTGTTTTGCTAGTTTTACTAGTGAATATGATAGATCTGCTTCTTCATATTTCTGGTATTTTGACAGTGGTTGTTCAAGACATATGACAGGTGACAAGTCTATTCTTACAGACATAAAACCTATGCATTGTGGGTCTGTTACTTTTGGCAATGGAATTGAAGGTAATGTTCTTGGTATGGGTACTCTAAACTTTGAAGGGTTGCCTAGAATCAAAAGAGTGTTACTTGTGGAAGGTCTTAAAGCTAATCTTCTAAGCATAAGTCAAATTTGTGATCAAGGTTATACTGTTAACTTTGATAAAGAGAATTGTTTTGTGTTAAACAAGAATGGTGAGAATGTTCTTGAAGGTTATAGATCTAATGACAATTGCTACACTCTTCTGCCATCTATTATGTGTCAATCTGATGTGAGTAATAACACTGATATGTGGCATGCTAAACTTGGTCACATAAATTTCAAAACCTTGAAAAAATTGTCTCATGCAGGGAGTGTTCGTGGTTTACCTAAGCTAGGTAAAGAATCTGATGGTAAGTGTAAAAGTTGTCAACTTGGTAAGCAATTGAAAATTACACATAAAAGTGTTTCTGACATAAACACTTCGAAAGTTTTAGAATTGCTTCACATGGATCTTATGGGTCCAATTCAAATTGAGAGTTTAAATGGCAAAAGGTATATTTTTGTTTGTGTGGATGATTTTTCTAGTTATACTTGGGTGGATTTCTTGAAAGAAAAATCTGACACTTTTGATGCCTTTAAAACTCTTTGCTTGAAATTAAAAGTTGAAAAAGATTGCAACATTGGAAAAATTGTTCGTATAAAAAGTGATCATGGTAAAGAATTTGAGAATTCTGTTTGTAATGATTTTTGTAAGTCTGCAGGTATCTCTCATGAGTTTTCAGCTCCCAAAACTCCTCAACAAAATGGAGTTGTAGAGAGGAAAAAACCGCACTCTTCAAGAAATGGCTAGAGTGATGCTAAACAGCAAAAAATTGACTAAACGGTTATGGGCAGAAGCAATTAACACTGCTTGCTATATCATAAATCGTGTTTTTCTTCGTCCAGGTACATCTAAAACATCTTATGAAATTTGGAAAGGTAAGAAACCAAGTGTGGCTTACTTTCATATTTTTGGATGTGTTTGTTACATTTTGAGAGACAGAGAAAATCTTGGTAAATTTGATGCTAAAAGTGATGAAGGTGTTTTTATTGGATACTCCACTAACAGTAGGGCCTATCGTGTGTATAACATGAGAACCCAAACTGTAATGGAGTCAGCTAACGTTGTTATTGATGATTCCAGGGATTTTTCTGAGTTTTCTACTGAGGAAGAAATTGAAAGGTTTATTGATGAACCTACTGAAAAACACGAAGAAGCTTGTGTCAGTGATACTACTGTTGAAACGTCTGGTCCATCTGTTCCAACAAATCTCGAATCCGATGAAACAGATTCTGGACAGACAGAAAAGAAATTTCCAGATATTATTTTGGATGAAGTCCAAAAGAAGCCATCAACCAGAGTTAAGTTAAATCACCCAGCAGATTTAATACTTGGAAATCCAAAAGACAGTATGGTAACACGAGGAAGGTTTAGTAATGTTGTTCAATTTGTTTGTTTCTTATCTTTAATTGAGCCTAAAAATGTGAAAGAAGCTTTAACTGATGAAAATTGGATTAAAGCTATGCAGGAGGAATTGGAACAATTTTTTAGAAACAAAGTGTGGATCCTTGTGCCAAGACCGTTGCATACCAATATTATTGGCACAAAATGGATTTTCAAAAATAAATCTGATGAATTTGGTACAATCGTGCGAAATAAAGCAAGATTAGTGGCACAAGGGTACACACAAGTGGAAGGAATAGACTTTGATGAAACATTTGCACCTGTTGCAAGACTTGAGTCAATTAGATTATTATTGTCTATTGCTTGTTTGATTGGTTTCAGGTTGTTCCAAATGGATGTCAAATCCGCATTTCTCAATGGGATCTTGAATGAAGAGGTATATGTTGAACAACCCAAAGGATTTGAAGATCCTCATGCACCTGATCATGTTTACAAATTGGAGAAAGCTCTTTATGGTTTGAAGCAAGCCCCTCGGGCTTGGTATGAGAGACTTACTCAATTTCTTGTTTCTCATGGATACAAAAGGGGTGGAGTAGATAAAAATTTATTTATCAAAAATATTAAATCTAACATAATTATTGCTCAGATTTATGTTGATGATATTGTGTTTGGATCTACTTCTGACAATGAGGTGCAGGTATTTGTGAAACAAATGAAAGAGGAATTTGAAATGAGCATGGTGGGAGAATTGACTTATTTCTTAGGTTTACAAGTCAAGCAATTAGATGAAGGCACATTTGTTTCTCAAAGCAAATATGCTAAGAACCTGGTCAAAAAGTTTGGACTTGAAAGTTCAAAGATTGCCAAAACACCAATGGGAACAACTGTAAAGCTATCCAAAGATGAAAATGGTGTCAAAGTGGATCCTATACTGTATAGGAGCATGATTGGTAGTCTTCTTTATCTCACTGCTAGTCGACCTGATTTGAGTTATAGCGTTGGTGTGTGTGCCAGGTACCAAGGAAATCCCATGGAGTCTAGTGTTGTAGCTGTCAAAAGAATCATTCGATATGTTCATGGGACTGCTGATTATGGTATTTGGTATTCAAAAGAAACTAACCCTAATCTAGTGTGTTTTAGTGATGCTGATTGGGCAGGTAACACTGATGACAGAAAAAGCACTAGTGGAGGATGTTTTTTCTTGGGAAATAATCTTGTTTCTTGGCACAGCAAGAAACAGAATTCTATTTCTCTCTCAACAGCTGAGGCTGAATACATTGCAGCAGGAAGTTGTTGTGCACAACTTTTGTGGATGAAGCAAATGATGATGGATTATGGGTTTGATCTTGACATTTTAACTATTTTTTGTGATAATACAAGTGCAATCAATATTTCAAAAAATCATGTGCAACATTCTCGTACTAAACATATTGATATTCGTCATCATTTCATAAGAGAATTAGTTGAAAATAAAGTTCTTGTCTTGGAATATATTGAAACACATAAACAAATTGCAGATATTTTCACTAAAGCTCTTGATTCGGTTCGCTTTGATTTCCTCCGAAAATCTTTGGGGGTTTGTTCTCTTTAAATTCTCTCGTTATGTTGTCCGCTTGATCTAATGTGTGTTATTTTTGGTTAAGAAAATTGTCAATCAATTTGAAAATTTTGTTGTGTGTCAAGCTGGATAATCTGTCTTGTGTTTATGAATCTTTGGTTGTATATTCTTGAGAGAAAATTAATCAATTCCTCCTAGGCATATTCGAGTAAATTAATCAATGTTTAATGTTTGAGCTTCCTTTTGTGTAGCATTGTTTCAAGCTCCTGTGCAAGAATAGAGCTACCTGCATCAGTGTGTGAAAGCCGTCTTTTGAGTAAGTTGGAACTTTGTAATTCAGAGTTATGAAGAGGATACACTACCATAGAAAAGGGCTACCACTAGTGTAGTGTGACAGCGTCTTCATGGGTTACAATTATTTTAATTTCGAAAAAAACTTATTTGTCATTGGGCAATGTTCCCTTGCATACACTATCACACACTTATGCTTGAAACAATGTAATAAAAATTGTACACAGTTTTAAAAAAAAAAAAAAATGTGTGTAAGACTCATACATGTTGATTGATTCACTTAAGAATATGTGCTTGTGACTGAATTGTGCTTTATTTCTCTCGAATATTCTTTCTAATTTTTCATTTTCACAAGTGTTCTTATCTATGGTTTACACTAACACTTATTTTCATTTGCTTGATTTTATTCTTATCAGGATGACTCTCTTTGATCAAAGCAGTTTTTTTTTTTTTTTTTGGGTTGAGTTTTTTTTTTTGTTCATATATATAAAATAAACAAATGATAATAAAAAAATAAAAAATAAAAAGAATTTGACAAGAAAATTCTTGGTGGACCGAATCATTGTGGTGATTATGTGAAATTATGCATTTAATTGTGTGATTTAATATATTATTTGTCTCCAAGGAATTTATTTTTGACTTCTTTCTCATTTTGGAATATCATGATTTGTATCTTTATTGTCTTGTACTTTGTTTAGAATTTTTTTTTTAAAAAAAAAAAAGGGGAAAAAGTCATTGAGGAGATCGTGGGGGGTATTTGTTTCTGGTTTCCTTTTTTGGTTTGGGTGTTTATACATATTACATTTTTATAAACAAATTTTTTAATAAAAAAAAAAAAAAAGTTGTATGTGAAGCATGTAGATTGTTTCCTTTTCTTGATTTATTAAAACAATTTTTTAATAAAAAAGGGAAACCTCTTTTTGCCGTGGGTATTCATTTTGGGTAAGTAAGTTATTTAAAAAGGCATGCCATTAGCCTATTTCTTCTCACCCATGACTTCACTCAGTTATTTCTTCTCCTTATCATTTTTTTTTCTCTCATTCTCTTGTAAGTGCTTTCTGTTTTTCAGAGAAAAAAATGGTGAGGACTCGCGGTGCCTCCTCCAAGAAGATCCCTGTTTCTCAATCCCAAAAGGTGCCATCTCCTTCCCCTCCTCCGTCTGTATCAACGGCGCCTCCTTCTGTTCCAACAGCTCCCACATCTGTTGGAAAGTCCTGCAAATCCAAGGCTCGCAAGAAGGTGTTTTCGCTCTCTCATGAACATCCTATGGTGTTTCCAGATATCTCTGCTGACATTGTTGCACCACCATCTGAAGTGGTGGTGCCCTCTCGAGTCAAGGACCATTCTCCTCTTTCGTTTGATTCGTCTTTGGAGGCTAGGGCAAAATCAAAATCTGTTTCCTCCTCTTCCAAAGCTGCTGCTGCTGGGTTGCTCAAATTTCCCTTGAAGTCGAGTCAGTCCAAGAAAAATTCTGTGACTCCCAAAAGGAAATTGGGGTTGGACGCGTCTCTTTCTCCTTTGTCTGCTGCCAAGAAAAAATTGAAGGCTCATCCCCCTTCTCTGTCCTCCTCCGAATCTGATCCTGAGGAAGATAAGTCAGAATCTGAAGCAACTCATGATACCACATTGTCTGATGAAACGGTTCCTGACATTGCAGAATCAGAGGCTGAGTCTGATGAGCCAGAAAAAGAAGACACTATCCCCTCTGAACAAGAAGCCGAATCTGACTCAGACCACATTGCATCTCCCTTGCCATCCAAAGCTAAAGGGAAGAAACCTATTTCTGGTTCTACACCTTCACCAAAACATTCAGGTGTAAATTTCAAACCTTATTCTTCCATTTTTTGCTATAATGATAATGCACGTGATATGGTTCTATATGCTCAAAGGAAATTTATCATTGAAAGAAATTATGTTTTGAGTGATCATCGTCCTTTTGGTGTGCTAACAATGCTTCAAGATCGACAATGGACAGGTTCTTTGGTTAAATTTTCTGGTTTTGTGGATAGAATAGTCAAGGAATTCTATGCCAATCTTACTAATGAAATTATTGAACCTTCATCTCCTCTGTATAATAAAGTGTTTGTTAGGGGCCATTGGTTCTCTTTTTCTCCTCAAGACATTGCTCTTGCTTTGCATCTTCCCCTTGATGTCGAAGATGATGTTGATGGTGCCGTTCTTGACAAGGACATGGTTATCACTGAATTGGTTGGTCAAAAAATGGTATGGCCATCCAATACAGTCATCTCGGTCTCAAATCTCACCTACACTTATGCTGTTCTTCATAAGTTTGCCACAACAAATTGGAAGCCCACTTCTCACACCGCCACTATCTCTTTTGATATGGCCTCATTTTTGTACAAGGTGGGGACCGGTCTTGGTATAAATTTGGCTTCGGTTATTCATGATCAAATCATTGGGTTTCGCAAAGGTAACAGGAAAAACTTGAATCTTCCTTTTCCTCAAGTTATTTATAAAGTGTTAAGTATGCAGAAAAAAGATCTCCAACGTGATCAAGAAGACTTGGTGGCCCCAACTACTGCTGCTTCCTACAAAGCCTCTGCCCCTCCTACTGAAGCCATTGCTGCACCGTCCTCCAAGAAAGTCAAGCCCCAATCCCTGAAGATTTCTTCGGCTGACATTCCTCATGCCTCCTCCTCTGTTGCCACAGATTCAGGACTTGTTGCAACCGAAATAGCTGCTGTTCGAGCCTTTGTTGATTCTTTGACTGCTCGCGTGATGTCAATTGAAGGACTGCAACGTTCTGTGTTGGAGGCTGTTCAATCTCTGTCTAAATATCCAGTTGTTTAGTTTTATTTTAGTTTTTGTCATTTAAACATTGCTACTCTTTTTTTTCTTTTGTTTTATGGTTCTTTGGCTTCTTTGAAAGACACAAAGGGGGAGAGTAGATTTCCAAAAACCTGATTTGTTGTTTTGTTTAACTCTGGACCTTCTTATTTTGAGGGGGAGTTAAGTCTAGTTTATCTACATGTTTGTTATAAGTTCATGCATGTTTGCAGGGGGAGTTTTTTTTCTTTACTCATCACTAACATTTGTGTTGTAGGTTTTTGAATTAATTTTGTCTATCAAATTGCCAAAGGGGGAGATTGTAAAATCCTTTATTGGCATTTTTGATAATAATGACAAAATTAATTAAAAGAGTTTTTTCGAAATTAGTAGTTTCCTCTTTTGTAATATTTTGTGGTGAATTTCGAAAAATGATAGTTTCTTGTTTTGTTGAATATGTCTTTCTATATTCAGATTTTTATTTTTGTGTTAAATAAAATAAATATATATTTTTTTCCTATAAAAGAATATCTTTTTCTTGAAATGGAAATTATTAGTATTTATTTTATTTATCTGAGTTGGTTGCCCAGAAATCGTGTACAGCTTGCAATAATAAATGATATATTGTTTCCTTATTTATTTAAGGAAACTAGGTTGAAAAACTGTCCAGGTTCAATGAATCTGTTTGGACGGATTGCCAGTCTGTTTGAACAGATTCTGACTTTCCTGTTTTGGAAGATTTTCCATTTATGGGCTGTTTGATTTCTGACTTGTTTTCCACGACCTTAAGGGATTCTAAACAGTATATAATCATCCTTAGGTCGTTGGTTTTTGATCATCTCTCTTGGGTATTATTTTCCAAATATTTTTCAAGTTTTAGAGAGACTTTTTATTATGTGAAGAACTTGAGTCCAGCAAGTTCTTAGTGGTTTATTACAGTGTACTTCTGTATTGTTTTCCTTTGTGTTAATTGTGCAGGTTGAACACACTTGGACATTGGTCATCAAGCTTCGGGAGAAGTCTTGTTCGTGAGTCACTTTTCGGGAGGAAAAGTGCAAGTGTTATGATTTGAAGGGAGTTCAAGATCTTAGCACTTCAGAAATTTGATTAGAAGTTTAAATTACAACAGTTGCGACAAATTCAAGAGGGAGTCTTTATTTGTATAAGTCAATTTGGTTTTGTAATCATTTAGATATTCTTCTAATAAATTTCATTCTCTGGGCGTGGCCTCGTGGACTAGTAGCAATCTGCAAAGATTGCTGATACCACGTAAAAATCCGTGTGTCCTTTACTTTATGTTCGTTTTTATCTTCTGGTCACAAACTGTTTAAACATATCTGGTATCTGTTTAAACATTTCTGTAACAGTTTAACAATTAATTATTTAATTTAAATAATTAAGTTGGTAATCATAAAAAACGGAATTTCAACATCTTTCAAGCAGTCCAAATTCTTCGTCAATCTACCGGGTCACTATATCACAACTCTAAGGAGTCAATGTATTTATTGACTATTTAATGTGTCTTTTACAGACCATGTACTGCCATTTGTCACCTCTATTGCCACGTCATTGATCTCCAATTTTTGGGTATAACACTGCCCTTGTGGCGGAGAAGGCGTCTGCCAGCGCCTCCATGGAGACCATGCTGTACCATTGCTGGGCCTTCAACTCGGATGGTGACTTTTCCTTCCTGGGGACGGAGGTATGGGAGTCCTTCTTGGGGATGTTCAAAGCTCGCCTGCAACAAGAGGCGCCCTCTGAGACTGGGGAGACTCCTACTGCAACCGAGCAGGATGGCGAGGGGGTGACTTCATCAGAGCGGCCTGACAGGGCTTAGGATTTTCTCCTTTCCTTTTATTTTTATTTGTAACTTTATACTACGAGGTTTTTCATCCTCGAGACAATTGATTTCCTTATATTTATTTAATCTATTTATATATTTTTTGTGGTTTAACTTAGTCTCTGTTGGTGTTATAATTGACATCTTATGCTTTTTATGAAAAAAAAAACGTCTGCTGGTCAATTTGAACCAACTTCTAAGTCTTAGGACCTGGTTGTATCCAGGACATTAATTTGAAAACTTAGTTCGTGTCAATCATTTATCGATATCTCGTGCTTTTTAAGAAAAACTTCGATCAATCAATTTGAACTAACTTCTAAGTTTTAGAACTTGGTTATATCCAGGATATTAATTTGAAAACTTAGTTCGTGTCAATCCTTTATCGATATCTCGTGCTTTTTAAGAAAAACATCGATCAATCAATTTGAACTAACTTCTAAGTTTTAGAACCTGGTTATATCCAGGATATTAATTTGAAAACTTAGTTCGTGTCAATCCTATATCGATATCTCGTGCTTTTTAAGAAAAACATCGATCAATCAATTTGAACTAACTTCTAAGTTTTAGAACCTGGTTATATCCAGGATATTAATTTGAAAACTTAGTTTGCGCCAGTCCTCTATCGATATCTCGTGCTTTTTACAAAAAACATCGATCATTTGAACTAACTTCTAAGTTTTAGAACCTGGTTATATCCAGGGTATATGCCCCCCAAGTAAATAGGAAAGGGTCTTTTCATGGTTACTTGAGTTTACATCCACAAACATACACAATAATGTAAGAGATAACTGCTTTTACTGAATATACAAAAGATGGCTTTTCCAATTAAGCCTTACAAAAATATTACTGATAATATTTCTTTAAGTGAATGGCATTCCAAGTTCGTGGGACTGCTTCTCCATCAAGCCGAGCTAGCTTGTAGGTTCCTTCTTTCACGACCTCGGTTATTTGGTAGGGCCCTTCCCAGTTTGGTCCCAACACTCCGTCCTTGGGATCTTTACTGGCTAGGAAGACTCTTCTGAGTACCAGGTCGCCAACATTAAAGACGTGTTTCTTGACCTTTGAGTTGAAATAACGAGTGACCTTTTGTTGATAATGCGCGAGCTTCAGCTGTGAATCTTCTCGTTTTTCGTCAATCAGGTCGAGGGATGCGCAGAGCAATTTGTCATTTCGGTCTTGGTCAAATGCCTGGACTCTATGCGAGGCTACCTTTACTTTGACAGGAAGGACTGCCTCACTCCCGAAAGCCAGGGAGAAAGGAGTACGACCCGTCGGCATTCGATGTGAGGTCCAATATGCCCACAGTACCTGGGGGAGCTGTGCGGGACAGACTCCCTTGGCTTCATCCAGTCTTTTCTTAAGGCTTGCCTTTAGCGTCTTATTGACGTCCTCGACTTGCCCATTGGCCTGGGGATAGGCCACGGAGGAGAATCTTTTAACAATGTCGTGCCTCTCACAAAATTCAGTGAAGAAGTCGCTATCGAACTGTGTTCCATTATCCTTTTAATGTCCTGAATTCTCCGGTGTGTTTAAAGGCGTGAATAGTAGGCCGGGAGGGCCATACTTGCTTAATTATGTTATTAATTGATAAAATGCATGTATATGTGGATTATATTATAATATGATGTGAAATGCATGCATGTGAGTCCATATTTCTAATTACATGGGTGTGATGGTAATTTGGCCCGTTGAGGGTAAATTGTATATTTGTATGCATGTTGGTGATATATTTTGAGACCACATTATGATGTGGGTTTGTTCGAGCCATTCGACATGAGACGATCATGAAATGTAAATTAGCGGTCTGGCCATAACAGGTTTGAGTTCGAGGCTTGGGAGGAGTCTCGGGGTGATTTTGATGATTAGAGTGTTATGGAGAATTATAGGGTAACGGGATATGAATTATTGGTGTTTGAGATTATTGAGGTTAGCGGGAATTGGAGAGCGTTAATTATGATTAACGAGATAGGTGAAAAATACCGATTTTACCCTTGGAATGACTTTAGAAGCCTTAAATGACCTAGGGGCATTTAGGTCATTTGGTTTGGATGTATATGAGACTTTAGATGGCTGTAGAAAACAGAACAAAAACAAAGCAAGAAATTCCCTTCCCGTACATCCATTTCTCTCCTTCTTCCTTTGAAGTTTTTGGTCCCAATTTGAAGATACAAGCTAGGAAATCAAAGCTTGGAAGTTGTAGACTTGGTTCATCCATTGAAAAGGACTTAAATCCCATTTGAGGTAAGAATTCATCCATGAAAAACAAGTCATACTCTGCTTTTCTTTATAGTTTTCAGCTTATAGTTTTGATGTGGATAGTTGGAATCAATGGGAGTTTTTGTGTAAGATTGATTGGGTTTTGATGAGGGTATGATGTAGATGAAGTTTAGGGGTTGAATTGGGTGTTTTGGTAAGGTTTTGGATTGGTATGGAGGGTTGGTTTCAAGAGAAATCGCAAGGAAGAAGAGCCAGAAAGTTTCTGATCTGTAATTGGCGCAGCAACGCCATTCAGGGCGAAGCAGCACTAGGCAGGGCAGAGAGCTGGGCTCTATGACTTGGAAATAGGGCTGCAGTGCCATTTATTAGGGCTACAGCGCCACTTAATAGGGCTGCATCGCTGGTCCATTTTTCAGCAAACCTATTTTAGGGCTCGGAATGATCCTTAAGGCTCGGGGCTTGGTTCATTTACCCCGTTTGAGTATATTAAGATTCCCGAGAGTGGGGGATTGATCCCGGGAGTGTGGTTTTAGATTGTGAACCATTTATTAATTTATTTTATTAATGGATTATAATTGGTTATGATTAGGTAACCGCTAAGGAATCTAAAGGTTGATCGTTCTCAAGGGTCGTTCTTTTATTCATTCTAGCTCGAACCAGAGGTAAGAAAGTTGCACCTCAAATGTGACATGCATGGTTATTCTTAAGGCATGTTGGTTGTATAAATATGGACATGGATTGAATATAGAATGCTTAGCAAATGTTGCTCACTTGTGCATGGTACTGACTCATTAGTCAGATTTGGCAAAGGTGCTAGTATCGACTGTGAAGCTGTGACTCATTAGTCAGGTTTGGCAGTGGTACTGGGCACTGGGCACTGGTCACGTTGCGCTGACTCATTATTCAGGACGGCCTTAGCGTGTTTAACGCAAGCCAATAAAGATTAGATCTAATCGACTTTCTACATTGAATGACTCAAAGAGCATTAATGCCGGACTGACCTCAAGTTTGAGGAACATTATAAGCGCTTGAAGGCTAGTGGCTTACCCATCAGCCACTCTTCCATTTGAATAAGTGACTTGTTGGTCACTCAGTATGGTTTACCAGAACCTGTTGAAGGCTAGTGGCTTACCTAGCAGCCACTCTTCCATTTGAATTAGTGACTTGCTTGTCAATCACTCAGTATGGTTTATCAGAACCTCAAGTGATATTCACTCATTTGTTTGAAAGCTTTGAGCTCTGTGTGATTATAATGATAATAATTTGATGATGTTTACATATAATGCAATGTTTTCTTGCTGGGCTTTGGCTCATGGGTGCTATGTGGTGCAGGTAAAGGAAAAGAAAAGCTCACCCAGCCTTGAGTGGAGAGCTTAGGTGGTGATGTGTACATATGCAGCCGCTTGACCACCACGGCCAAGGAGATCTCAGAGGAACTAGGGGGTTTACCCTATTTTTGCCGCTTAGGTTGGCAGGGTTTGAAATTTTGGAACAGTAGTGAACTTTTTGAGTTGTAAATAACTTGTAAATATTCTTGTGGGCCCATGAACAGTTTTATGTATCAAATAAAACTTAACCTTTCCTTTTTATTGGTTTTCACCTTAACATGTTAATAACACTTAGAACACGTTTTAACCAAATGACTCAGGCAATGAGTCAAATTTATGGTTCACCATTCACCATAACTGTTCTGGGGTAACCAGGGCGTACAATCCTACACGATCTTCTTTGGCAGCCCGAATCGGCAGATAATGCTCTTGACCACGAAGTCGATGACTCTTTTTGAAGTGATCGTTGGTAGGGGCTCTGCTTCTGCCCACTTGGTGAAGTAGTCGATAGCCACCACCGCGTAGCAAAATCCTCCCTTTCTAGTAGGGAGGGCACCAACCAAGTCAATCCCCCAGATCGCGAATGGCCACGAGGACGAGATCATCTTTAGCTCGACCGGGGGAGCTTGGGCAACTGTAGCAAATCGCTAGCACTAGTCACATTTTTTGATGTAGGAGACCAAGTCCTTTGACAAAGTGGGCCAATAATACCCTTGTCTTAGTATCTTCAGGGCTAGGTTTTGCCCCCAAGTGTGATCTCCACAAAAACCCTCATGCACTTCCTGTAAGATGGTCTTCGCTTCGCCTGGCAAAACACACCGTAGGAGAGGTAAAGAGTGTCCACGCCGATATAATGTCCCATCTATCACTGTATACCTTGGAGCCTGGTAAAGTACCCTCCTTGCGTCATTTCGCTCCTCGGGTAACTTTCTTGCTGTGAGATACTCAAGGATGGGAGTCATCCAAGTCGGCCTGGCGTCAATCATCTCAATCTCCGCCCCGACTTCCTCTATGCTGGGCCGTTCCAAGAACTCTACCGGAACCAGCCCCAAAGTCTCCGCCTCTCCAGAGGTAGCGAGCTTCGCGAGGGCGTTCGCATTGGCATTCTGCTCCCGAGGTATCTGCTCGATTGAGCCACGCTCGAATGCAGATAGCTCACTCTTTACCTTGGCCAAGTAACTAGCCATCTTGGTTCTCCATGCTTGGTATTCCCCTAACACTTGGTTCACCACGAGCTGGGAATCACTGTAACACCAGACGGAGCTGGCCTTCAGCTCTTGGGCCACCCTTAGACCAGCCAGTAGAGCTTCGTATTCAGCCTCGTTGTTGGACGCTTTGAATCTGAATCACAACGCTGAGTGGAATTGTAATCCTTCCGAGGATATTAATATGATTCCAGCCCCGGAGCCGCTCTCGTTAGACGAGCCATCTACGAAGATCCTCCACGAGGCCTGGGGTAAGGAGGCCTGGATTGACTCTTTTGCAGGATCTTCTCAGAATCTTGTGCACTCTGCCACAAAATCAGCCAGGGCTTGGCTTTTTATTGCAGTTCGCGGTATGTACAATATCTCAAATTGGCTGAGTTCAATAGCCCACTTCAATAGGCGTCCCGATGCTTCAGGTTTTTGCAAAACCTGCCTTAAAGGCTGATCGGTTATGACATGTATTGAGTGGGACTGGAAATACGGCCTGAGCTTTCGAGAGGCCGTAATGAGACAGAAAGCCATCTTTTCCATCAACGAATACTGGGATTCAGCTCCGAGAAGCCTATTGCTGATGTAATAGACTAGCTTTTGAGATCGGTCTTCTTCTCAAACTAATACGTCGCTAGCTGCATCTTCTGTGACAGCTAGGTAAAGAAAAAGAAGCTCTCCCACCGTTGGTTTGGATAATACGGGCGGCTCGGCTAAATGTGCTTTCAGATCGAGGAAGGCACGTTCACATTCCTCGGTCCACTCAAACTTCTTATTCCCCCGTAGCAGGTTGTAGAATGGCAGACACTTGTCAGTAGATTTAGAAATAAATCGATTAAGAGCCGCCACCTTTCCTGTCAGACTTTGAATGTCCTTTCGCGACCGGGGTGAGGGCATCTCGAGTAGCGACCTGATCTTATCGGGGTTTGCTTCTATTCCTCTGGTATTGACAATGAAACCCAGGAATTTTCCTAACGCGACCCCGAAAGTACATTTTTGGGGGTTAAGCCTCATGACGTATTCTCTCAATATCTTAAAGCATTCCTCCAGGTCGGACACATGGTTATCGGCAGTTTTCAACTTGACCAGCATGTCGTCAACATACACTTCCGTATTCTTCCCGATCTAGTTGGTAAACATCCTATTCACCAACCTCTGGTATGTAGCTCCGGCGTTTTTCAGCCCAAAGGGCATGACCTTGTAACAATAAACGTTAGTTGGGGTCATGAAGCTAGTGTGTTCCTGGTCCGCTGGGTTCATGGTGATCTGATTATAGCCCGAGTATGCATCCATAAAAGACATGAGCTCGTGCCCCGCCGTGGCGTCTACCAATTGGTCGATTCTTGTCAAAGGGAAGCAATCTTTGGGGCAGGCTTTGTTCAAATCGGAGAAGTCGATGCAGGTCCGCCATTTCCCGTTGGGCTCGGGACCAACACAGGATTGGCGACCCAGATCAGGAACTTCGCCTCACGGATAAAGCCGCACTTTAAGAGCCGGGCTACTTCCTCTTCTAGGGCCTCAGCTCGGGTTGTACCTAGGCGCCTTTGTTTCTGGGATTTTGCAGGTACGCTTTTATCCAAGTGGAGGGTGTGCATGATGACGCTCGGACCGATCCCTACCATGTCTTCATGAGACCAGGCAAACACATCTAGATTCTTCTGCAGAAACTTAATCAGCTCCGCCTTCCTTTCGCTACATAGGTTTTTCCCGAGCTTTACCACCTTCGAGGGGTCTTGCGGGTCGATGTTTACCTCCTCGAGCTCTTCGATGGCCTGGAGTTCGGATCTATCTTCTCCTACTCTGGGGTCGATATCATTATTTAAGATGATATTCTCCCCTCCGACACTCTGAGGTTTTTCAATCTCAGGACTAGGCACAAGTTCCTGAGATTCCTCATTCCCGTCCTGGATGGTCATCGTCAGCTGCCCGGGTTTTGATTTTCCCTTCATAAAAATGTTGTAGCATTCCCTGGCAGTGGCAGCGAGTTGATCACCTCGGACCGTGCATATCCCCGAGGAAGAGGGGAATTCTAGCGCGAGGTGGCGGATGGAGTTTATGGCTTCGAATGCTATCAATGTAGGTCGGCCCAAAATATCATTGTACGCGGCGGGACAATCGATGACCACAAACTCGAGGAGTTTTGAGACAGTCCGGGGTCCCTCTCCCAAGGTGATCACCAGCTCGATTGTTCCTATTGCTACCGCCCCATCTCCGGAGAATCCATACAGCATTATGGAGGTGGCTTTCAACTCGGTGACAGACAAACCCATCTTTTCCAGCGTAGACCGGAACAGCAGGTTCACCGAGCTCCCATTATCGACCAGTATTCTCCTAACTCTTCGGTTAGCGAGCTAAGCGGCTATGACCAGAGGGTCGTTATGAGGGAACTGGACGTGACTGGCATCTTCCTCGGTGAATATGATTGGTTGCCTCTCCAATCGTTGTTGTTTGGGTAGATGCTGCTCAGGGACGAACTCCACTCCATTATGAGCCTTAAGTTCATTGACATATCTCTTCTGGGCACCTCTGCTTGTGCCAGCCAGATGGGGGCCTCTAGAGATCGTGGAGACTTCTCCTCCTATTATAGGATGAGGGACGTCCTAGTCTATTTGAGACTCAAGCTTACTTATCGGAATTTCTGGGGCTGGTTGGTCGGCGGGAACTCTATTTCGCGCATACTGAGCCAAGGGTCCGGCTCTGATGAGAGTCTCGATCTCATCCTTCAGGTGCCTACAATCATCAGTGTTGTGGCCAATGTCGTTGTGGAATCGACAAAACTTAGAGGGGTCTCGCTTACCCTTCTGGTGCTTCAACGGTTTCGGCTTCTTCCAGGGGAAGCGAGCAGAGTTTGCTAGGAAAATGTTCTCCCTAGTGTGCGTTAGCTCGGTATAAGTCGCGTAGACTGGCTTAAATTTTTCCACGAACTTGTTCTTCTTCGAGTTGTGCTGGCCGCCTTCGCTGCTCCCTTTTCTCTTGCCTCCACCCCATTGGTTATTCTGTGCAATGGTTTGGGCTGTTTTTATGACATCCGATCCCACTCCAGCGAGCTGATTAGGGGCTTGGCTGGTTCCCGCGGCCGACGCTCGCGCCTCCTCCAAGTTTATCCACCCCTGGGCCAAATTTAAGAATTTGTTCATGGTGCTGACACCTTTTCTTTGTATCTCTTCCCAGAGTCCGCCTCCAACGAGGATCCCCGTCCTCAAAGCCATAAGTTTGGAACTATCATCTGCATCCCTGGCCCGAGCCACGACGTTCGCGAATCTGCTCAGGTAAGCTTTCAAGGGTTTGTCGGGCTATTGCTTTACGTTTGCTAGGGAGTCGGATTTGACGCGAGCAGCCTGAGAAGCTCGGAAGGCCCTTTTGAAGTTGGTAGAAAAGGTTTTCCACGAGCTGATGGACTATTTTTTACTCTGCTTGAACCATTGTCTGGCCGGCCCAGTCAAGGTGGAAGGAAAAATTAAACATCTCAACTCAGGACTGATGTTGTGGGCCATCATCAGGGTGTTAAACATACCCAGATGATCTGACGGGTCCCCGTCCCCAATGAACTTGGACAAGTGAGGCATACGAAAACCAGGTGGATACGTCGTAGCTGCTATGCTAAGGGCGAAGAGCTCGAGTTCGTCCCCTGAGTCGTACTCATATTTTTCTTTTTCTGATAAGAGCTTCTTCATCAGCTCCTCCATCTGAGCCAGACGTTCAAGGGTTTGGCCCTGACTTCCTTGGTTGTTTCGGGGCTGTTCAACAGCTCCGGTTCCATGGTACGCGTTAGGCGGGTTATTGTCCCTCCTATCTTAAGATAGGTTATATGGGATGCTCCCACTGTCACATACTTCAGATTGGCCTTCCCCTTGGCGAGCACGACTGCCATTTCCAACTGGGTCTCTCTGAGAGTTTAGACGATCTCAGAGGTCGTCCCTCGGGGCGGCCTGAGGGCTTTGCGCCGAGCTCAAGCGATGGCCCAGGTCTCCGCCGGAGATGTTACTTCGACGACTCCCAGTCCAGTAACTTCCATTTGGAAAGCTCGGAGCCCGCTGCTGAGGGTGAGGGTCCGGGACTTCCCTGGGCGCCCGGCTTCGATGGGAGGGTACGACGGAAGGAGGGTTTCTCCTGCTGCTCCCATGAGCCGGAATGTCTCGGACTGGACGGGGAGGAGATGGGTATCTTATTGGCGAAGGAGGATGCCTGACTGGGGACACGATCCTAGTCCCGTCAAGGCGGATTAAGCTAGGTCACGGCCGCTCCGCTCTACCATCCTCCGCGTCCTACGCTTGGCGGTCTGAGCGGGGTGCAAGACGGCCGGGAAGTCTGGGCTGTCGTCGCGAGCCCTCCCCGGATCTCCTTCGCGAACTTCCTCGAGCCCTCCTAGGTGCACTTGAGGGTGGAAGTGAGCTAGGAGTTCAGGTCCGGGCCGATCGGCTGAATTGCTGCTCGGCCCTAGGAAGTTCCTCAAATGCAGTTTCTGTTAGGAAAAATTGTTTTGCCTCAATGGAAATTGATAATAATATTACAACTCTATGCAATATATTACAAATAAATAATGATTGATTAAAAGGAGTTACAACTCTATAACTGAAAATTACAAATAAACAAAGGAAATGAAGAAGATGATGAAGAAAAAGAGAATAGTAAAATACAACTCTAAGTAAAAGGTTACAAATAAAGTAAAGTGTTTGAAACAAAAGAAAAGAAAAGATTACAACTCTTGAACAAGAAATACAAGTAAAAAGAACAAGCGAAGAGGATACAATAGAAGAAAATAATACAATAGAAAGAAGAACAGAAATACAAGAAACTCTCACTTACACAACCTAAGTGAAGAGGATTGGGGATCACCAACTTGAACAAGGTTTAAAACCTTTGTCCAAAAGCTTATTTCCCCCTAACTCAAGCACTAAGGGATCTCTCTCAGATATTGGAAAAGCTTTATGGAATTATCAAGCCTCAACGTGTTTCTAGCCAAGTGCTCTAATGGATAGAAATGTTGTGTCTTACAAGTGAGCTATAGGCTCCTATTTATAGAGTTTAGAGACACCCTTTGAATTTCAAATTCCATCAACCCCCATGGATATTACCAATGTTTAATTGGATTAATATGGAATTAAAAAGGAGATTTGGGAGTTATTTGAGTTTTTTGAGCCGTTCAACAAAGATTGAAAAAACTGAAAATTGGTCAGTTTTTTGCCTGTGGCCGCAGCCACTGGTCTCTGTCCCACAGGCCGCGGCCACTGACCAATTTCAGCACTTAAAAATGTGTTTTTTTTCCAAACGGTTCCAAACCCTCCCAAATGATTTTGTAACTCCCAAAATACATTATTGGGGTTAAAATCATATCTCTAACAACCATATCACATATGGTTTTATGAATTCATCTCAATATTGTGTAACAACAATTTTACACAATAAAGGGTAATATTTGGAAGTTACAATTTGGAAGTTACAAATTTGTAACACCAAATATGTTACATTATTTGGATATATCTCATATATCTAAATATTGTAACTCTCTATTATATGTTACAATATGTGACACACTTTGTCACATTTATTTAATCTAAACATTATATTATAATATAATATAATATTACATTATATTATAAAATAATATAATAGTTTCCTGGTGGTGCGACGTGGGAGTAGAATTTGATGTTGAAGGTATGACCGTCCGACTGGGCCTGGACCGGTTACCCCGGCGGGACTTATGAGTCTCACCATGCCTCTTTCCGACGTTAGCGTCGGTTGTAAGAGGGGGTAGTCGGGCCAAAACCTCTTGAATCTGCTTGTTTGCTTTCGCCAGCTGACTCCTCAACTGTGCATTCTCCATTTCTACCGCCGTGTAGAAATCCGGGTTCGGATTGGGCGGCCGGGGAGCCGAACTTCCAATGTCGTCTTGGCCCATTGGCTGCTTCCCCAGTCACTGCTGAACCTCAAGGTTCTGCTCATCGGACATGGCGGCATGGTGGGCCTCCTGCCCATCATGTTGGTCCGCCTCGTTACCATGTCTTGAGCGAGTAACTACCATGGTTGGGTATTTGCGATGGCACCAATCTAGAAGCTCTCAATGAAAGCACCAAACTGTTGACGCGGTTCTTCGGCAACATATAATTATATGAATAGGGAGAGAGATTAGTGCTAAATGATGAACCGTAATAGATGAATGATCTCAAAGGAAGATTATAACTCGAATACTTTTTTTTAGGTGGTTCGAAGGTTAAAATCCATCTAGTCCACCAGCCAATATTATTGATATATCTCTGATATTCCTTGTAGGGCATTTCCTTACAAATTAGAAGCCAACCCTTTGCAACTCCCAGGGTCTCCATATTTATAGGGAGAGGACACATGTGTGTTGCAAAGGAGGTCATCCCGTGACCTTCTTACCCATCATGTCACTTTTGTGACGTTCATGATTAATTCCTAAAACCTGACACCGAAGTGTGGTCTAATCAATAGGTAAGGGGGATAATGGGCCGCATGGCCCAAACTAGTCGTGGGGTGCCTGAACACGCACGTTTATGCTATGTGTCCGAAATTTCAGGAATGGATCAGACACGTGATGTCTTATATATGCACGTTTACATTGCGCGGTTGACTTTATAAAGGGTCGGAGGTGTCAGCTCAAGCTCGTACCCCGAGCTTGATGTAGTCTCAGCTCGCGACGTTCCCACTACTGTCTTGATACATTGGTACATTCTCACTGAGCCTTTTGCTACCTCGAGCTAAAGAGGTTGAGATTTGTAACAGGAGCTCCGGATAGGAGCTTCCAAGTGGCTGATAGGATTATGCCCTTATCCAGCTCGCTAATAACCCGTGGATATTTAGGACGTACAGTCTTTTTATATAAAAAGTGTGTAGATAACGGAAATTCTTGGTTTAACGATTTTTTTATGTTAACGTTAATGGAATATTCTTATATTTAACGGTTGTTGACGCAGTTTTTCGCCAACAGTGAATTATAAAAATAGCTGGGATGAATTGGTGCTTAATGATAAACCGCGATAAAAATATGATCCTCAAGAGTGCCAGAAAATAACTCTTAAGAACACTCGTCTTCTTTACGTGGTTCAGTGGTTAAAATCCACCTAGTCCACGAGTCTATATTATTATTGTTTCTCTCTCTAAATTTTGACAGAGATTTTGTATTACAAAAACGAACCCCTTTCCCTATCCAAGATCTTAGTATTTATAGGGAAAATCCATGGATAGGCACAGGGGTCATCACATGACTTAACCCCAGTGTTATCTATATCACACTAATTATAAATATTACAATTTATCCTAAGGTATAGCCTGAACATTAGATAAAACTGATCATGGATCCTCGGAGATAATCGGACATGTCATGTCTGACCATGCACGATTATATTACGTGTCCGGGTTTTTAGGGATCCGCGGACATGCTATGTCTAATCATGCACGTCTATATAACGTATCCGAGTTTCTAAAGATCCAAGGATACGTCAAGTATCTAACGTACCCTGAGTTGAATACATCGTGAGCTCGTGTCACGGATGTTATGCCTTATAAACATTATAAACTTGTGCTTATCGCTTTGCATTCCCCAGCTCGTATTGTTGTCCTGGGGAGCCGTGCTAACTTCGTGGAGAAGATACGAACTTATGGATCATCTGTTACAGTTCTTTACTGACCAACTCTACACGAACTAAATAAAAGACTCGTGTTGAATTTTAGGTCGTACATTTGCCCCCCCAAGTCCATGCTTGTAATGCCCCAAATTTCCTAATAAGGTTTAGGACCTGATTAAGAGGCCGGGAGGGCCATAATTGATTTATTATAGTATTTAATGATTATATGCATGTTTACGTGAATTATATTATTATATGATGGTGAATGCATGCATATGGGAGTATTTATTATTATAAGGGTATTTTGGTAATTTGGCCATTGTGGGGGTAATTGTATATTTTGGGTCTATGGTTGTGATTAATTAATATAGCCACATTATAAGGTGGATTGGTTCGAGCTATTCGACATGAGACGATCGTGAGATGTAAGTGTTCGGTCTAGTCATAACGGGTTTAAGTTCGGGGCTCGGGGTGAGTCTCAGGGTGAATTAAATGATTAGAGCATTACCGGGAATTAAAGGGTAATGGGGTGTGATTTATTGATATTTGGGAATATTGAGAATAGCGGGAATTGGGAAGCGTTAATTATGATTAACGGGATAAGTGAAAAGTTCCAATTCTACCCTTGAAATGGTTTTAGAGGCTTTAAGTGACTTAAGGGTAATTTGGTCATTTGGAGTTTGGATATATATGACTTAGGAGGGCTGTAGAAAGAACAGGGCAAAACAGAGTTGTCTTCTCCTTTCCCGTACACCAATCTTCATCATTCTCTTCTTTGAAGTTTTGAGCTCTAGGTGGGGATTCAAGCTAGGGAATCCAAGGGCTGAGTTAGTGGACTTGGTACAATCATTGAGGAAGGTTCAAAGCTGGTTTTAAGGTGAGTTTTAGTCATTGAATTCAGGTGGTGCTCTATTTTCCTCTTTAGTTTTTCAGTTTTGATTTCTTGCTAGAAGTGTGGATTTGAAGAGGTTTTGATGGATGATAAGATTGGGTTTTGATGAGGGTGAGTTATGGGTGATGTTTGGAGGTTTAAATGGGTGTTTGGAAGAGGTTTTGGGTTGATTTGAGGGGCTGGTTTGAGAGGAAAAACACAGGGGGAAAAATTGAGTTCGTGTGTGGTTGTGTTGCTGGTCTGGGCTGGGCGTCGTGGCGCAGCTGTGGTGCGCCGCGGCCCTTGGCGTCTGGCAGGGAAGGCCCCTTTCTGTTTGGGGGCGTGCCGCGGCGCAGCTGGGGAGGGCTGCGGCCCTTAAGGTCATATTAGCCCAAAATGGTGTTTTAAGCTTGGGGATTCAAACCTTAGGCCTCAGAGTTGTACCTAGTACCCGGTTAAGTGGGGATTGATGTCCCGGAGGCTAGATATTGGTTTGGGAACTTATGTTGATCATTTTTATTGATGATACCTTATATTTGGTTATGACTAGGTGGCCGCTAAAGGACTAAAAGTTGATCGTTCTCAAGGGTCGTTCTTTTAATCATTCTAGCTCGACTTTGAGGTAAGAAAACCGCACCCTGTGTATATGTGACATGCATGGTTATTATTGATGCATGTTGGTTGATTATTGAATATGGCATGCATGGTTATTATTGATGCATGTTGGTTGATTAATGAGTATGACATGCATGGCTATTCTTGATGCATGTTGGCTAATTGTTGAACGTGACATGCATGGCGATTATTGGTGCATGTTGGATTGTTGAGTATGATGCATGTGATGCACGAGAAACATGTGATTAGGACATGCTTTGTATACTGGATATGCTGTTGTTCAGAGCTTGAGCCTCTGTGTTGTGCATGGACCTAATTGTACAAGTACCTGTTAAGTAAGCATGCCGAATGCCTTGTTTATGGATATTGGACATGTGATATATGTTTGGTGGCATGGCTTACCTGTGTATGGCGCTGGCTTATTAGTCAGAATCGACAATGGTGTCAGATCCATCTGTGAAGCTGTGACTTATTAGTTAAGTTCACAACGGGCTGAGCACTGGTCGTGTTCCACTGACCCAAGGGTCAAAAGTGGCGGTGCGTTGTGAACGCCGGGCCAAGTGAAGATTAGATCTAATCGAGGTTGGCATTGAATGACTCATATGGGGTATTAATGCTGGACCGACCGGAAGGTCAATGAGAACTATAAGTGCTTGCCTGGTCTAAGACCAGATGATCATCAACCAAGGTATATGACCCCGGTGACTGCTTGTCACATGGCTGGGGGACGCTGTCCTTAGTTACGACTCTAGAGTCGAGAGGATGGTTATGTTGGTGACTAATCACCATGCACCTATCCTAATCAAGCTTATGAAGGAACCACTTATCAGTTAAGCCCTGGTGACCCTATCGTCACATGGCATGGAGGAGTTGTATCCACTTTTGTGACTTTTGCTACAGTCACCTATCTATTTTGGACTGATAGTCCTGGATGACTACTGTGGTTGTTGTTGATATTATATCATGCTCTATTGTGTTTTCTTGCTGGGCTTTGGCTCACGGGTGCTACGTGGTGCAGGTAAAGGCAAGAGGAAGCTGGACCATCCTTGAGTTGAAGAGCTTAGGTGATGATGTGTACATATGCAGCTGCTCGTCCACCACAGCCGAGGTTTAAAGTGGAACTAGGGTTGAACCTTGTTTTGCTGCTTAGAACAGCCTGTTGTAAATATTTTCTGTAATAAACTCTGAAATTATATTTTCGGGATCCCAATGTATATATTGAACGTTCTAGTGAAACGTTACATCCTAGCCAAGGTTTTTAATCCCTAAACCGCTAATCATACTTAGTTCACGATTTTGGCCAAATGACTCGATTAGTGAGTTTAGCACTGTTTACAAGGCACACCATAACGGTCCCAGGAGTTGGGGCGTTACAATGCTCGTGTTCTATGACGTCACTTTCTGACTTACCTAGTGGGGACTTTTAAACTTTCGTCGCAATTATCCAGGCTTGCCCACTACTCGAGTACTGGACAAGTGGAACACAACGATTGGCGTCTGTTCGGGTTTCGAGGACTGCATTAATGGTCTGGCTAACTTTTTGCCGCCGTTTCGCCCTTCAAAACATAGCCCTTGGATCTTGTTTTGACTAAATCGAGCGGCTCACGTTGATCCATGCCATTTACGTATAAAAGGGATAGACAATTCTTACAAAGCACCATCTTTCATTCGAAAATTTTCTCTATCTTCTACCTTCTGCGTTTTCAACCCTCCTCCCCTCTCAGAGAAAAGAAAAACCCCAAAACCCTTTGTTCCAAGATTTTTCGGAGACCCAGCTGTTCACTTGCTCAGGAGTGAGTCCTCCAGACCTGACAAAATACACTTCTTCTATCAACAATCGTACTGTAAGTCCTATCACTACTCATGGGCTCTCTCTATATATATATGTATATTTTATTTCTGCATTATATTTACCATGCTTCGCCGTAGTCGATATTAGGGTATCTTCTAGGTAGATTTGGGCAACTTTAGAAAATACCCATCTGGTGCATAAAAAATGAAAAGTTTTAGTATAAGAGGGTAGATTTGGCAATTTGAAATTCCTGTCTACCCTGAACTCAACATAAGAGGGTAAATACGTTCAACTCATAAGCTTGTGCACTATGCAGAGTTGGGCAATTTTCGTATGCCTCTATTCTTGCTTTTCTCAGTCATATATCTAAATATTTCTTACTTGTGCTTTGTACATAAATCACAGTCCAGGCGATGTAATTGCACTCCAGCAACTCTTGGTTGATCAACCTAACATACCGAAAGAGGAAGGTACTAGGGAGCACTCGAACTTAAAGTTACAATTGATTTTTTAGAAGCATAGATGAGCTATTTACTCTTGTATATCTGATTTATGCATTGTCTTTTGACTCATTGCAGTTCAAAACATCTTTGACATCATATTTGCAGAAGATATCTCTTCATTCTTTCCTCCCAGTAATTCATTCGAGGTTGCCAACATCAGTAGTTTTTACAAGTTGGGACAACAGTGGTGTACTTGTTTACTGATGGGAAGAAGCCAATTCTCATGTTTGGGGCTTTAACAAGACCTAGAATTCTAAAAGAAGACTTGAATTTTATTTTTACCGAAATTCATCACTCTCCCAAAGGAAAACCTTGTCATTCTACTTCTACATTCTAGTTGGTAGATTTGTAAATGTCTAATTTTGAGTTTTTAACTTTGTTTTATTTTTTTTTAAACGCTATTCTATATGTTCTACATCTATTTTGAAGTCATCTCATATGTAGAATATGCCATTATTTGTTTAATAATAAAAAATAAAAATAAAAGCTCTACTCAATATGGTCGTGGTGCATTAGTCTTAACCAACATTTGGGAGATAAAAAAAAATTACAAACTTTTCCTTAGAATTACAAGAGAGCTGGTCAAAGTGTTTCGAAAAATAAGTAATTTTCACCAATTATTCATTTTAAAATTATTTTTTTTATCCTTTTTTAGTTTAATTGATTGAAAGTCCATTTTTCTCCCTACTAAGAAAAAATATTGTACAATTGAGCTTCTCAACTCATAAGCTTGTGCACTATGCAGGGTTAGGCAATCTTAGTATGTGTCTTTTCTTGCTTTTCTAAGTTTCAACTTTCATATATCTATAGCCAAGTTAGTTCTAATAAATGAGAATAGAGTGGATACTTTATTAGCAAATTCAGGTAATAATCACCTCAGTCATTTTGTGAGTTGTTTCTTGTCCACATTGATTACTATTATCTCATCTTTCTACTAAAAAAAGTTGTAAATTAAAACAAAACACTAACATCAGTACATTTTCTTGGTCTGGATGAAAGATCATATATAGATCACTCACGGTCTTCGTGGTTTCATGTTTTAACGAAACCTTAACATTTTTTTTTATTTTATTGTAAACATTTTATTAGTTGAATTGAGAGATTAGTTGCTGGTTTCTCTTGCATATATAGTCTTATATAAAACAATGCTGCTCACACATGAATGAAACAGTTTTCTTTCTTTGTTTTCATTTTCTTCTGAGTTTTAAGATGGTATCACTGTAGTGCTTCTACGAGAGAGTATCACCCTCCATTTCTAAAAGTACAAAATGAAAATTTAATACAGCAACATATTCTTATATTTCTACACATATACGAAGTTCATATAGTTCTACATGTATAAACTTTCTGCTGGAGTAACTTCTCAGAACAATTAACATCATGAACTCTTAAAGAGAGAGTATCTGTATAGCCAACATAAGTCCCACATGGAAAACGAAGACAAGGAATAAGTAGTATATGAATGGCTCACAAAACATCATTGTTCGCTGGGCTTAGCAACGTGGGCCTGTAACCCAAGTGGGGGCATGTGGGAAATGGAACTTTGGGTCAGCCCAGTGGATCGGGTCCAGAGTTAGCTGTTTACTGGTCTGCCCATTCCAAGCCGGGAGTTGGGCTGAGTGATTTGGGCGAAGGCCTGGGTTGCGCAGCTCCTAGAGTGGAGGGCAATGCGTGAGGCTGGTTTCACAGAGCAGCGACTACCTCTCGCTCTCGGCAGTGGAAGGATAACGGGCCGGTGCTTCCTGGATCCAACATGGTTCACTGGGCTGACTCTTAATAGGACCATTTCTTTTTGGGCTTCTCTTCTTAGAAGTGGTAATTATTTTTGTAGGAATGGATTTCAACAGGTAAATGGACAAAGATGGCCGAGAACAAATATTATCAAGTGCCACATGGAAGAGAGAATATCTGTATAGCCAACATAAGTCCCACATGGAAAACGAAGACAATGAACAAGTAGTATATGAATAGCTCACAAAACATCATTGCTCGCCGGGCTTAGCAACGTGGGCCTGTAACCCAAGTGGGGGCATGCGGGAAATTGAAGTAAGCTCCTTGAATCCAAATGGTTACAATATATATTAGGGACAATGTCCTTTTTAATGTTTTGGACCTTTAAACAATTTTTTGTGCGATTTTTTTTTTACCATGCATATTGTAGTTGTTTAGAGTATCTTGTAAATTTTTAGAAAAATTCTGAATAGTTTACAGTACCAAATATTTGGTTCAAACATGTTGCACGCGTGACTAATTTTGGTACTGTAAACCATTCAGAATTTTCTAAAAATCGCGCTCATGTTCTAAATAGCTAGCATATATACTGAAGAGCCCAACCGGTATGGCTTAAAGTGAAGCTCCTGTAGGAGAATTCTCCTAAATATATATATGTATATATTCTATATAATAAGTGTATAGATATTGTTGACGTGGTTCTTCGTCAAACAGGTAATTAAGAAATGAAGAGAAAGAGATTAATGTTAAATGTGAACCGAAACAGATATAAGATCTTAGAAAAAGAAAGAGGTGACACAAGACCCGTTTTTTGAGTGGTTCAAAGGTTAAAATCATTCTACTTCATTAGTCAGTATTATTGCTTTATACTGGATATTTGATTATAGGGCCTTTTTTACAATAGAGAATCCAACCCTTATTAAGTCACAGGGTCTCCATATTTATAGGAGAAAGCACCTGGGAGTTGGTAAGAAGGTCATCCTGTGACCCTCTTATCTATCACATCAACTATGTGACATTCATGATTAATTCCTAAACCTGACACATAAGTATGGTCAAATTGATAGGTAAGGAGATAATGGGCCGCACGGCCCAACCCAGTCGTGGGTGTCTGAATACGCATGTTCCTGCTGCGTGTCCAAGAAGTCAGGGGCATATCAGACACGTGATGTCTGATATATGCACGTTTACCTTGCGTGTGTTGACTTTACAAATGGTCATAGCCTTCATACTCAGTTCGTACCGCGAGTTGGATACTTAACTCGACCATAGGCCTTCAGAATCCGGGGTCAAGTCTTGGGCAATCTTGGCAAACCCTTGGGTTACCTCGAGCTAAGGAGGTACGACCTTATGACGGAAGCTCCGGTCTTTGGGATGTCTACGAGATAATCATGATTAGGTTGCAGTTCAGCCTGCTAATCAGCCCGTGGGAAAAACAGGGCGTACAGATATATAGGGGTTTCACTTTAACTCTTACCGGTGGAGCTCTCAGTGCTCTCGACCTTTGAATAATTTTTTGTGCGATTTTTTTTTACCATGCATATTGTGATTGTTTAGAGCATCCTGCAAATTTTTAGAAAATTTCGAATAGTTTATAGTAACAAAAACTAGGTTCAAACATGTTACTTTCCACGCGCATAAAAAAAATTAGTCACACGTGCAACAACATGTTTGAACCAAATTTTTGGTACTCTAAACTATTCAGAATTTTCTAAAAATCGCGTTGATGTTCTAAATGGCTAGCATATACACTAAAGAGCCCCACCGGTAGGGCTTAAAGTGAAGCCCCTGTAAGAGAATTCTCCTAAATATATATATATATATATATAATCTATATAATAAGTGTATAGATATATAGGGGTTTCACTTTAACCCTTACCGGTGGAGCTCTCAATGTTCTCGACCTTTGAACAATTTTTTGTGCGATTTTTTTTTTACCATGCATATTGTAGTTGTTTAGAGCATCCTGCAAATTTTTAGAAAATTTCGAATAGTTTACAGTAACGAAAACTAGGTTCAAACATGTTACTTTCCACGCGGATAAAAAAAAATTAGTCACCCGTGCAACAACACGTTTGAACCAAATTTTTTGTACTGTAAATTATTCCGAATTTTCTAAAAATCGCGCTCATGTTCTAAATAGCTAGCATATACACTAAAGAGCCCGACTAGTATGGCTTAAAATGAAGCCCCTGTAGGAAAATTCTCCTAAATATATATATATATATATTCTATATAATAAGTGTATAGATAATATAAATTCTTGGTTTTAACGGTATTTTATTATTAAACATATAATATAATTTACTATGAATTAGCAGTAAATTACTTTTTAAATAAAAAATTAGCATGAAACTTAAATTTAAAATTCACGTATAATATTTAATATTACATTAAACTTCTCTTCTATATAATAAGTGTGTAGATAACGAAAATTCTTAATTTTAACAATTTTTTATTTTTTTAATGTTAACTTTAACGAAATATTCTTATATTTAACAGTCTTATATTTATACAGTAGGTTGTAAACAATTAAACTTAAATAAAATAAAATAAATAATTAAAAAAATTAAAATAGGATATTTTTGAGATATTCTAAAATGATAATTATTTAAAAATAATAAATAATTAAATAAATTAAAATATCATACTTTTCAGATATTTTACAATGATAATTATTTTAAAATAATAAATAATTAAACAAATTAAAATATAATATTTTTAAGATACTTTACAATGATAATTATTTAAAAATAATAAAATCATACGTTTTATAACTTAAATAAAATTTAATTAAACTTAAACTCACTTATTAGAATAATATCATATTAAACATATAATATAATCTATTGTGAATTAGCAACAAATTATTTTAAAAAAAACTAGCAAGAAAATTAAATTTAAAATCCACGTATAATATTTAATATTATATTAAATATATAATATTTAATTGCTTGTTGTCACTCCCAAATTAAAAAACTAAAACAAACATAAACTTAAACAAAAATAAATAAATTATTTAATTAAAATAAGATATTTATTTCAAAATTTATATGACATTAATATAAATTTAATAAAAATAATTAATAAATTCTATAAATAAAACTAAGCAAACGTGCATATTGCACGTTGCTTGTGCGATTTTTTTTTACCATGCATATTGTAGTTGTTTAGAGCATCCTGCAAATTTTTAGAAAATTTCGAATAGTTTACATTAACGAAAACTAGGTTCAAACATGTTATTTTCCACGCGCATAAAAAAAAATTAGTCACGCGTGCAACAACATGTTTGAACCAAATTTTTGGTACTGTAAACTATTCAGAATTTTCTAAAAATCGCGCTGATGTTCTAAAGAGCAAGCATATACACTGAAGAGTCTCACCGGTAGGGCTTAAAGTGAAGCCCTTGTAAGAGAATTATCCTAAATATATATATATGTTGACGCCGTTTTTCGTCAACTTGAAATGTAGAGCATGTAAACAGTAAATAATTATGGCCAGAAAATACAATAAAACAAGGAGGATTTTTTATGTGGTTCAGCAGTTAACTCTGTCTAGTCCACGAGTCTTTGTTATTAGAACTTAGGAAATTTCTGGAAATTCTTCAAAGATGAATTCTCCAGAGTTTCCCTCAAGATCACAAAATTTCGGTCCTCTACAAAGGTACAAGACTTCTCTATTTATAGAGGAAGCCTCAGAATACTATCCCACACGTTTCTGGGAAGTTATCATTTACATTAATAAATTTAATGGCTTTAAAAGCCTGTAACTCCTATATACAAGGAAACGTCCCCTGAAACGTCCCCTGAAGCCTATAACTCAATTTATATATATATAGGACAATTCTTCTGTAGGGGTTTCACTTTAACTTTTACTGGTGGAGTTTTCAGTGTTCAGGACCTTTAAACAATTTTTTGAGCCGCGTTTATGGCCAACGACGTGAGAACGTCAAAAACGATAAAGTCTTCAAGAGAAATAAAACGACACAGACGGTTTTTGAACAGAAAGTAAATAACACAACAATTTTTATAGTGGTTCAGCCCCAATATGTTGGTAATAGCCTAATCCACTTAGAGTTGTGATTATAGATCTGTACTCAAGATCAGATTAACTGAGCCAACTGAGTTTCTTCAGTACAGATTGCAAAAATACAAGAATTCTCTATGATACCAGCACTTTCTCTCTCTAGAAAACTCAGACCCAAAATTTCCCAAAAGTCTCCCAAGAAGAAGAAATAAACCCCTTCTGATCTCATAAGCCATGTATTTATAGGTTTAGGATCATACATCTGATATCTCCTAAAATCGGAATATTTTATTATTCTTATTATATTTAAATTACAAAAATATTCAAAATGTAACAGAACAACCAAATTTGTGGGAAAAATGAGAGATTCCCGCGAATATATATAAATTATGTTTTACCAACTCCGGCTAAATACGGGAACTTCTCATCATTTTATAATTTAATATTTCTTTCCCACCTAATTATTAGAAGTTTCTTTCATTTTTCTTAATAAAAAGTTACAGTAGTTTTGTCAAAAAAAAAAAGTGTCGTTCATTATTACCAAAATTAACAAATACTTAAAGACAGTACTATATATTTTTTCACCCCAAGAAATATTTTCCGGGTATTAATTTTGACATTTGTGATCAAAACGACCAAATGCATAAGTTACAGTATTAATTTACAATTCTCATGTAGAATGACCAAATGTGAAAACTAAAATAAATTGTACAAGGTTTAAATTCTATATTAATTACGCGGTACAGTTTTCGTTAATATAAACTATTTTAAATTTTCTAAAAATCGCGCTGATGTTTTAAATAGCTAGCATATACACTGAAGAGCCCTACCAGTAACGCTTAAAGTGAAGTCCTTGTAGGAAAATTCTCCTAAATATATATATATATATTCTATATAATAAGTGTATAGATAATAGAAATTATTGGTTTTAACGGTATTTTATTATTAAACATATCATATAATATAATCTGCTGTGAATTAGCAGTAAATTACTTTTTTTTTAAAAACTAGGAGGAAACTTAAATTTAAAATTCACGTATAATATTTAATATTACATTAAACATCTCTTCTATATAATAAGTGTGTAAATAACGAAAATTCTTAGTTTTAACGATTTTATATTTTTTTAATGTTAACTTTAATGAAATATTCTTATATTTAACAGAATATTCTTATATTTAACAGTAGTTTGTAAACACTTAAACTTAAATAAAATAAAATAAATAATTAAAAAAATTGAAATAGGATATTTTTGAGATATTTTAAAATGATAATTATTTTAAAATAATAAATAATTAAATAAATTAAAATATGATACTTTTCAGATATTTTACAATGATAATTATTTTAAAATAATAAATAATTAAACAGATTACAATATGATATTTTAAGATATTTTACAATGATAATTATTTAAAAATAATAAAATCATACGTTTTATAACTTAAATAAAATTTAATTAAACTTAAACTCACTTATTAGAATAATATCATATTAAACATATAATATAATCTATTGTGAATTAGCAACAAATTATTTTAAAAAAAACTAACAAGAAAATTAAATTTAAAATCCATATATAATATTTAATATTACATTAAATATATAATATTTAATTGCTTGTGTTGACGCCGTTTTTCGTCAACAGTGAAATAAGAGCACGAAAACAATAATCAGTTATGGCTAAAAGAAATATAACAACACAAATGAGATTTTTTACGTGGTTCAGCAGTTAATTCTGCCTAGTCCACGAGTCTTTGTTATTAAACTTAAGATAATCTCTGAAAATTCTTCAAGGATGAATTTTCCAGAGTTTTCTCTTAAGATCACAAAAATTTCGTCATTTACAATGGTGCATGACCTCTCTATTTATAGAGAAGATTTCAGAATAATATCCCACATATTTCGGGAAGTTATTCTGTATATGCAAATAAATTTAATGGCATTAAAAGCCTGCAATCCTATTGTTATCCCCAAAAAATGGAGATTGATGACGTGGCAATAGAGGTGACAAGTGGCAGTACATGGTCTGTAAAAGACACATTAATAAGTCAATAAATATATTGGCTCCTCAGAGTTGTGATAAAGTGACTTGGCTTAGGAGTAGCTTCAGTAAGCCATGTTAGACGAGAGACATGGCATGCTAGACCAGAGAGCCATGTTAGACGAGAGACATGGCATGCTAGACCAGAGTGCCATGTTAGACGAGAGACATGGCATGCTAGACCAGAGTGCCATGTTAGACCAGAGGAGTGACATTGGCCGATCGGTCATGCACATGTTCGACCACCAAGTGCATGTCCTACCAGTAAGTGCATGTCCTACCAGCAAGTGTATGTCCGACCAGCATGTGCATGTCCTACCAGCAAGTGTATGTCCGACCAGTCAAGAGCATATCTGCCCAGCAGAGGTATGGCCGACCAGAAGGTGATATTCATCAACGAGGTAGAGCAGACTACGTCAAGATTCCCAGAAACGGCTTGAACAAGAATCGGTCTTGGCACACGCGGGAATCTCTCATTCTTCCCACAAATTTGGTGTTCTGTTACATTTTGAATATTTTTGTAATTTAAATATAATGAAATATCCTGATTCTAGGGGAGAACAGATATATGATCCTAAGCCTATAAATATATGGCTTATGGGATTAGAGAGGGGTCTTCTTCTTCTTTGGAGATTTTTGGGAAATTTTGTGTCTGAGTTTTCTAGAGAGAGAAAGTGCTTGTATCTGAAAGAATTCTTGTATTCTTGCAATCTGTACTGAAGAAACTCAGTTGGCTCAGTTCATCTGATCTTGAGTACAGATCTATAATCACAACTCTAAGTGGATTAGGCTATTACCAACATATTGGGGCTGAACCACTATAAAAATTGCTGTGTTATTTACTTTATGTTCAAAAACTATCTGTGTCGTTTTATTTCTCTTGAAGGCTTTATCGTTTTTGACGTTCTCACGTCGTTGGCCAAAAACGCAGTTAACACCTATATACAAGGAAACGTCCCCTGAAGATCAGGGGGCGTATAACTGAACAATTAATATCCCTTGATTATAGGGGATTTATAGCAATCAATGTAGACCGCGTCTCTTATTGATGATTCATTAAGATATTCAAAATTATTATCTTATATCGCCAATGCCCTATTCTCCCAGGTCTCTTATTGACTTTCGAGCTATAGTATCTTCCCGAGATCACGTGACTTCGAGCTCATACTTGTGTCGGGCTCGGGGCCCCTGATCCGAGGCCATCCCGAGGACAGATGCACCTCGATATCTATCTTTCGAGCTTTGTGAGGATCCCAAGGCTACCATCTTTGAAGTCGTCTCTGCTTCCCAAGCTCGATACCTCGGCTGCGGACATGATCCAGATATTACGAGTCCATTCATTGCGAATCCAGCTTTCGAGATCATAATTCTTATGGCTCGAAATCTGGGTGTAACATTTTGCCCCCTCAAAAGTATTTGTTCGAATCTCATGAGAAGGAAACTTTTGAACTACTTTCTTCGGGAACCGCACCGTCGCACACTTGAAAATGGACAGGCGTCAGCTGGGTATTGCTCACTCAAGGTACTCGAGTACCTTGGAAATCCGCCCACGATCGTTCGCTTGCCACCTTTTCGGTACCATTATGTCATCAATCCCTAACCGTTGGATTTTATGAGGGTTTTGGCCAATGGCTCAGATTAATCCTTTTTTACCATCTATATATAAGACCCCAGTCATCGTCTTCCTCTTATTTTACACGCATCAGAGACAAAAGAAAAGGGACGAAACCAGAAGCCATTTCAGAGAGCTTTTTGATTGTGTATGTTTTCCCAGCCGAAGAAACAAAGGACCACTAGTTTGCTCGAGACCGTAGGGCTATACCTGCAGCCTCTCCTTCAATCAACGATTTCTCTGCAATCGCCGTCAGTGTGTAAGTATCTGATGATCTTTTTGTTTTCCTTTATGCCAGTTTCTGTCTGTGCTGTTCTTTTATTTCTGTGAATGCACTAGTTTATTTTCTTAGTTTGTCACGCTAGGAGACTTTTGACCGATATGCTTTCACGTCTAAGTCTCCATGCTAGGTTTAAATCACTGGTTCTAAATCCAGTTTTGGTGTAGAACAAGGTCTCTTTTTTCTGGTGTTGACTGCGTTTTTGGCCAACGACGTGAGAACGTCAAAAACGACAAACCTTCAAGAGAATTTAAACGACACAGATAGTTTAATCAAGAAAATAAAGAACACACAAAATTTTTATAGTGGTTCAGCCCCGATCAGTCGGTAATAGCCTAATCCACTTAGAGATTTGATTATTTTATCTACCTTCAAGATCAGATGAACCTTAGTCAACTGAGTTTCTTCAGTGTAAATTTTCTGAATACAAAAATGGTTCTCTCTCAAGGAAAACGCACTTTCTCTCTCTAGAAAACTCAGACCAAATTTCAAATTGCCAAAAGTCATTTTCTGATCCCATTAACCCTCTATTTATAGGCTTGGGATCAGAAACTGATATCCCCCTAGGATCGGGATATTTTATTACTCATATTATATTTAAATTAAACAAAATATTCAAAAATGCAACAAAATCATCAATCTGAGTGAAGAATGAGAGATTCCCGCGCGTGCCCAGACTGATTCTTGTTGAAGCAGTTTCTGGGAATTTAACGTAGTCTAGTCCATTTGATTGATGAATATCATCTTCTGGTCGAACACATGCATGCTGGACACACACAAGTGCTGGTCGGACATATGCATGCTGGACACATGCATACAGACCATACCCCTTAGACTCTCCTCGGACCAAAGTCCGACCATGCTTCTTGGGCTCTCCTCAGACCAAGGTCCGACCGGACCTCTTGGGGCTGCTCCTCGGACCAAGGTCCGACCGTGCTTTGGACTCCTCCTCAGACCAAAGTCCGACCACCCTCCTTGGCTCTCCTCGGATCAAGGTCCGACCGGACCTCTTGGGGCTGCTCCTCGGACCAAGGTACGACCGTGCTTTGGACTCCTCCTCAGACCAAAGTCCGACCACCCTCCTTGGCTCTCCTCGGATCAAGGTCCGACCGGACCTCTTGGGGCTGCTCCTCGGACCAAGGTCCGACCACATCTCTTAGGGCTCTCCTCGGACCAAGGTCCGACCACATCCTTTGGAGTGCTCCTCGGACCAAAGTCCGACCGGGCACACCCTAGCCCAAGTACTCTTCTCGGGTGCACTTGGCTTGGTCATGACACCTCTCAAGCAGTCCAAACTCTTCACTGATGTATTGCTCTTCACTGATGTATTGGGCTACTACTAAGCTAGATCACCCAACTATTCCATGCCACTTGTCATTTCTATTGCCACATCATCATTTTCAAATTTTGGGATAACATTTGCCCCCCAAGTTTATTATATGATACTTTCACATAATAAACTTTTTTCTCCACAGTTGACGGCATTATAAAAAATAATTGTTCATCTTCCCGCCATGCAGCAAACCATAACTTACAGGCCACGATCACTGCAAAAAACTGTCCATGATCGTGGGGAGAAAAAATAGCCCCGGAATGCAAAGGGTCCAAAAATAAATAATAACTCCCACTTTTTTTTCCTTTAAATAACCCCTACACTTACACATTCTTCTTTACACAAGAAAATCACATTTTTTTTTAAAAAAACTTTCTCTTTCTTTCTTCTCTCTTGGCTGAAACCCCTTGTCTTCTCCTTCCTTTGGCCGAATCTTCAAGGGACTTCAAGAGAAGCTCTCCATTTCTTCAAGCAATCTCCAAGAAAGTCAAAGGTTCTCCAAAGTTGAGTAAGTCTTCTTGTCCATGCCTTTACATTGTTGTTATTTTTTCAAAAATTTCATGAAAAACCCATGCCATGGCCGAAACCCCATTGATAGCTTTTTTCTTGAATTTGTTCATGAATCTCATAAGAATGCTTGTATAATGTGTTGGTTTGCTGGGTTTTGAGGATGTTTGTGCTACGGGTAACCCAACATTACCCTTAATTTCATAGGAATTTCAAGAAAAATAGGTCAATTTGGTATAAACCATGATTATGGGTTTTGGGGTTTTTGATAGCATAGAGGGTTTCAAGAACATGAAAAACCTTTCAACTCCCCTAGTTTGATCTTGTGTTTGTGTGTTTGGATGAGATACCATGTTTATGATAGGGAATATAGAACTTGCCTTTTCGAATTGGGTTTTATTTTCGGCTCAAATAAAATAGTGGAACTTTTGGTGAGATTTTGGGTATGAAAAATGGGTAAACTTAAGGAAGTGGCCGATCGACCACTATTTTTCTGGGCAAACATGTGGTCCGATCGGACCACATGTGCACTCCTCAGACTCCCTAGGTGCCTCCTTTCTTCGGACACTCCATGTCTAATCGGGCCTCTTTGGGCTGCTTGGTGCTGGGCTCCTCGGAGGTGCAAGGCAGCGCAACCGCTCGGATAGAGATACCCAGATGCGTGGCCGCTCGGACGCCACTCCGCTCGGACCATTGGTGCTGGTCGGATGCCTCGACATCAGCCTTCGGACACTCATGCATACCCGCTCGGACCCACACACTCTAGGCATCCCTTGGATTCTCACATGGTATCCGATCGGATGCCTAATGATCCTTTACATACGCTGGCCAAGCGTCTCCTCAGACACGCCCTTAGCCCAAGTTCACGCTTGGATGCATGTGGCCGGGGTACACCTCTCCTCGGGCCTTTGGTGTCCGACCGGACACACACGCCTCGCCGGATGCACAAGCTCACTAGGCACAATTTTTAAGACCAAGTATGGCATTCTTCATGCTATTTTTTTTTTTACACATTTCTTAGGCACCTTTAAGCACTGAAAATCTTTTTTCCATGCATGTTATACTTTTTCCACTTAGATAAATTTTTCTAAGTGTAAAAATAAATTTTGTTCTTGTTGAATTTTCTCTGTATGGTTACTCACCTCCCCATTTTTTATTTATTTTTGTAGATGAATCGCTCTGATTATAGGGGAGGTGAAAACCATACGGACTCCGATACATCCATCCCACAGTCAATCGAGACTCCTCAAAACAGCGATTCCTCATCAAAATCTTCCACCAGTTGTACTCCCGAGGATCGCCTTCTTCGCTTCAAGCGGATCCTTCCCCGCTCAGCCTTGTACCTCCTCCAAGAGGAACAGTTTCTTCAACAAGCTTCACAGTCGACGATGAGGGTGAAGAAATCTAACAGACTTCCCCAGGATCAAGATTCACAAGTTGCCCGCAGAGCGGTGCAGAAGGTGGTGGAACGCAGTGATGCCCGCACTGCAACTCCTTCAGGATCACCTTCTCAGAAGTTTGCCACCGTGATCCAGAACTTGGCCATTCAAAAGCCACAGAAGGGGAGAGAAGAAGAACCTTCCTGGTTCACTGCCCAGCCTTCAAAACTTAATCCCAGGTCATTCCACAAACACATCGAGGCTTTGGGTTTGAGTGAGGTGAACGTGATATGCCCAGGCCCTCATCAGAGAGCCAATAGGCCCGGTGGAGCATATTGCGCCTGGTCCAGGCATCATGTCCACGCCAGAGCGACACTTCCACTACACCCCTATTTCCGATCTATAGCAGATTATTTCAATGTATCCCCATTCCAGATCGCACCGAATGGGATCCAGGCATTGTCTGCGTTGTACATTCTCTACTTTCTGCAAGGTTGGGATGAGCCCACCCCTCATGAGGTACACTATTTGTTCGACTTCAGGACCAATCCCACCCACAACAACACAGGCTTCTTTCACCTTTATCACAGGCAAAGGGGGATTACATACCTTAGCGGTATTTCTCACAAGTCGAACCTCGGGAAATATTACAGAGAATATTTCCTCACATCAGATATCAAGGCCAACAACTTGGCTTTTACACATGTGGGTCCGTTACAGCGACCCTTGCCTACTGAAGGGATGTTCAATCAAGCGGAGGCGTTGGCTAGCATGAGTACTGAGGAGAAAGATGTGAAAAGATTGGTCACTGTAGACTACCTTCAGATGGTGGGCCTAATACTGTGTGACCAAAATATGGCAGTGGAAAGTACCACTGGGGAGAACAACACGACTAATCAGTCTAATGCGGGCACGGAGATAGTGACTGACCAGTTTTCTCCTGGGCCATCTCCGCTTTCTCATAGACCTGGCGACCTTGTCATTAGGGAGCCTGAGCCTCAGCGCAGATCTGCCATTCCCGCTCGGTCCGGGAAAGGAAAGGCCATCCAGATTGAGAGAGAACTTAGCTCATCTTCGGACGACGAGGAAGAGTTCATCGATCAGATTCTCAACTCAGGTCTAGTGATCATAGGAATATTTTTAATAACTTGGTGATTTGAGACTAATAAAGTTGTAGTAGTAACATGCTTATCTACATTTTATTATATATGTATTTTTTCTAACGAGCCTCATGTTTTCCCTTTTTGCAGGCCCAGATATGTTCAGACATTGCATTGTTCCTCCTGCTCCAAAGAGGAAATCTGGTGAAGGAAGTGCTCTCACTCCCCCGAGGAAGGTCCCGAGGGTAGTGCCTCCGAGCCAGGGGAGACAACATGAGGGGTCAGTTACGATCCCGCAGTTGACCCCCTCCTCACTTCCTCCATCTGCGAGCCTAACTCCCCCAGGCCCGTCCGGAACGAGCGAGGCACTGCGAGCTGCTGACACTAAACTCAGGGGGGCAGCTGATCAGACCCTCCGTGAACTGCTTCTACCAGGTGTGGAAGCTAAATAAACCCCTCAAGCTCGACTTTCTGACCGATGAGATCCAGGCAGAGGAGCTCGCCAGATGTGAGGCCAGGGCTGCTGAGGAAGCTGCTAATCCCACCGGTCCTGCACCTGCCTCCTCTACACTATCATTCCGAGCGAGAGGATGAGCTGATGCCGAGGAGGGGGTTGATCAGCCTACCAGAGCAGCACGCCAGTGACCCCTCATCCTACTAGAGAGCTCCTGCATGACCCGTTTAGTCCTACTAGTTTTTATCATAGTTTGTTTTATTTTGTATACTTTTGCTCGTATGATTGAGCTATTTGACACTTGCACTTTACTTTTCTTTTTTGACTAGCTTTAAACTTTTAAGTCTTTATTGTGAATAGTAAAGTTCCTATATGCCTTCAATTTCACATGAGTATTTAGTTTTCTAACTTAGAAATTCTAGACATTTCATAAGTCCATACTAAATATACTTCCTCATGCTCTTATTGCTCTAACATTTTATGAGCATAACTTTTATTATCACACGAATATCTGTTTCTAACTTAAAATTTTAAAAATTCTAAGTTATTTAAGCTTTGTCAAACAAGCTAGCTTAATGGCCTTTTTAGACTTCCAAATTTACAAGTCAGCCCAAAAAACAGATATCTTTGCTCGTGCTCTTATTGCCTGTGTTGAAGTGCAAACCAGTATACCCTATGTGCCCCCAAGTGATTAAGGGTTGAAAAATCCTTGATCACTTGCTACTTGATCGAATTTTTCCGAGCAATTACTACTTGTGAAGCACATAGAATATACAAACATATTTCAGCAGTTGACCACTACAAAAACATCCAATTATTTAAACGTTGGTCCTTCATCTCATGATACCGACCAGTTGAACACTGTCCAGTATATTTGTACACTTAGTTTAGAAGACCTGTTTTGTTTAAATCATAATGACACTTGAACACTGCCAAGCAAGAATAATCAACACATATGCAAAATTTGTAGCAAGATTCGACCACGCTGCGCGTGATCTCTTTTGTTACTCGTAATAATAAATGACAAAACGTGTCTAACAACGAGTTTCAAACAAAATAACATTGTTCAAAATAACATGACTGGTTAGCAAATAGCCAGTTCACAAACCAAAAACTTAAATAACAAGTTAAGCACTTGATACAAAGCTACTACTCTGCAAGCAGTATTTATTGATAATATTTCCTCAAGTGCTCGCCATTCCAGTAATTCCTGATCAGCTCTCCATTTAACCGAGCAAGCTTGTAGGTGCCGGGTGGCAAGACATGCTCAATTTGATATGGTCCTTCCCAGTTTGGTCCTAGCACACCTGCTGCTGGGTCTCTTACAAACACCTTTCTGAGGACCAAATCTCCGACCTGGAACTTTCGATCTCGCACTTTGGAATTGAAGTAGCGCGCGCACTTTTTGCTGATGAGCAGCAACTCTCAGGTTTGCCTCCTCTCTTCTCTCCTCGAGGAAGTCCAAGGATTCTGCTAGCAACTGATGATTCTCCTCTTGGTTGTACATAGTCCTTCTATGAGATGGTGGGTCTATCTCCACAAGTAACATGGCCTCATACCCATATGCCAAAGAAAATGGGGTATGTCCAGTTGCCGTCCGAGCAGTATTCCTGTATGACCAAAGGACTTCTGGTAATTCTTCCGCCCAAGCACCCTTAGCTCGCTCCAGACGCTTTTTCAAAGTGTCCTTCAGTGTCTTGTTTACCGCTTCAACCTGCCCATTGGCTTGCGGATGGGCTACCGAGGAGAAAATTTTTGTGATGCCATGCCAAGTGCAAAAATCGGTAAATATGTCGCTGTCAAATTGGGTGACGTTGTCAGACACTATCTTCTTAGGCAGACCATAGCGACATATTATGTTCTTAACCACAAAGTCCAACACTTTCTTCGATGTGATCGTGGCTAATGGTTTGGCCTCAGTCCACTTAGTGAAATAATCTACCGCAACTACTGCAAACTGCACTCCTCCTTTCCCTTTGGGCAATTTCCCAATCAGATGAATCCCCCACACTGCAAAAGGCCATGGACTTTGCATTTGCTTCAAGACATTTGGGGGTGCTCTGGGCACTTTGGAAAATCTTTGGCATTTGTCACACCTCTTCACGTATTCCATAGAGTCCTCGTTCATGGTAGGCCAGAAAAATCCTTGCCGCAAGATCTTTTTAGATAGACTCTGCCCCCCAGCATGATCTCCACAGAACCCTTCATGTACCTCAGTTAATAAATTATTTGACTGGTCGGATGTTATGCACCTGAGTAGAGGTAGGGAATACCCTCTTCTATACAACACCTCATCCATCATGGTGTACCTAGCAGCTTGCCTCATAACCTTCCTTGCTTCATTACGATCATCTGGGAGGGTCCCTTGCTCAAGGTAAGCAATGATGGGAGTCATCCAGGTGTCGGCTATCGTGATCGGCATGGCCTCTTGTTTATCAATGCTCGGCTCCGCCAAGTATTCTACCGGTACTATATTCAGAGTTTCGGCATCTTTTGCACTAGCAAGCTTTGCTAGAGCATCTGCATTAGAGTTCTGCTCCCGTGGTACTAGCTTGATGGTATACTCCTCGAACTGTGCTAGCAGATCTTTGGTCTTGTTTAAGTATGCCACCATGCGTAGGCCCCTTGCCTGGTATTCCCCCAATACTTGGTAGACCACCAATTGGGAATCGCTATTTACTTCCACCGACCGGGCATGTACATCTCTAGCCAGTCGCAAGCCTGCTAGGAGGGCCTCATACCCCGCCTCATTGTTATAAGCATTAAATCGGAATCTCAGTGCACAATGAATTCAGTGCTTCTCTGGTGTGACCAATATAATTCCAGCTCTTGAATGATGCTCATTCAACGACCCATCAACAAAAAGTTGCCAAGTAGGAATTTCTTCTTTCTGCCCAGTAACACTCCCTTGCTGGTCGGGAACATCAGCGATTCCGGTACATTCAGCGATGAAATCTGCCAAAGCTTGACCCTTAATAGCAGTCCTCGGCTGGTACTTGATTTCAAATTGGCCTAGCTTAATCGCCCATTTAAGTAGCCGACCAGACGACTCCGGCTTCTGTAAGACTTGGCGTAGAGGCTGGTTAGTAAGGACCTTAATGGGGTGTGCTTGGAAGTATGGCCGCAATTTTCGTGATGCGAGTACCAAGCAGTAAGCCAACTTCTCGATCACGGGATACCGGGACTCTGCTCCTATCAATCGCTTGCTAACATAATACACCGGGTGCTGCACTCTATCCTCCTCTCGTACTAAGGCAGCACTAACAGCATGCTCCATGACTGCTAGGTATAAAAATAGGTCTTCTCCATCAACTGGCTTAGAAAGGACAGGAGGTTGGGCCAAATGCTCCTTTATGGCCTGGAAAGCTTGTTCACATTCTGCCGTCCACTCAAACTTCTTGCCTCCTCTAAGCAGGTTAAAAAACGGGACGCACTTGTCCGTTGATTTCGAAACGAACCTACTTAGAGCTGCAATCCGCCCAGTCAAGCTTTGTACATCCTTTATTCTAGCTGGAGACTTCATTTCTATGAGAGCCTTTATCTTTTCTGGGTTTGCCTCTATTCCTTGGGAGTTCACAATAAACCCAAGAAATTTTCCAGAACCCACTCCAAATGAGCACTTGAGGGGGTTTAACTTCATGTTGTATTTTCTCAGTATTGCGAAGCACTCCTCTAAGTCTCGCACGTGCCCTTCAGCTTCCTTTGACTTCACCAGCATATCGTCTATGTACACCTCCATGCGCTTACCGATTAAGTCACGAAACATACCATTCACCAAGCGTTGATAGGTAGTCCCTGCATTCTTCAGTCCGAAGGGCATGACTCTATAGCAGTACAGCCCTATATCTGTTCGGAAGCTGGTATGCTCTTCATCAGGAGGATGCATGCTAATCTGGTTGTACCCCAAATATGCATCCATGAAGGACAAGGTCTCATGACCAGAGGTTGCATCTACCAACTGGTCTATTCTTGGTAAAGGAAAATAATCCTTTGGGCATGCTTTGTTCAGATCAGTAAAATCTACACAAGTCCTCCACTTTCCATTGGGTTTGGGCACCAACACCGGGTTTAAAACCCAGGCAGGGTAGTATGCTTCCCAGATAAACCCATTCTCCTTTAATCGCTCTACCTCCTCCTTAAGAGCTTTTGCTCGATCCTTGTCAAGCAATCTCCTCTTCTGCTACACTGCTGGATAGCTTTCATCCACGTTGAGCACGTGGCTAATCACAGTTGGTGAGATACCCACCATATCCTTGTGAGACCAAGCAAAGACATCTTGATTTCTTCGCAAGAATTCTATCAGCTGTGCTCTCACCTCCGCTCTCAACTTTTTCCCAATTTTGACCCCTCTCGTCGGGTCATTCTCATCTATAAGGACCTCCTCTAACTCCTCGAACGGTCCCACATCACTTTCATAATCCCCAAAGCAAGGATCAAAGTCCCTTCCCTCGCTTTGGGCAACGTCCTATTTGGTGACTTCATCACCGGATAGGGTCTTCTGCTCTTTTAAACCAAGAGTGCTCTCTTGGCCAAACTCCTCTAACATCTCTTCATTGGTTACAACTGCGAGATTCTGGTCTACATCCATCTCGTCCACCTCCTCTCTCTCAACACATACAATCATGTTGCTCTCCTTGGCCGCTTTCTTTGCCTTAGCTACCGAGGCATTATAGCACTCCCTAGCCTCCCTTTGGTCTCCTTGGACACAGCCTATGCCAGCACTGGTCGGGAACTTCATGGAAATGTGCCAGATTGAAACTACCGCATGCAAGTTGGTGAGTAGTGGTCGACCAATAACCACATTGTAGGCGGACGGGCAGTCAACAATCAAAAACTCAGTCATTACGGTTTCATGCTTGGGAGCTTCCCCCATCGTGACTGGCAGCTTGATTGTCCCAGCTGGTGACAATCCTTCTCCAGTAAACCCATAAATGACTTGAGAGCACGGATTCAAGTCATTGATAGATAGCTTCATTTTCTCGAAGGAGGACTTATAAATAATGTTTATAGAGCTTCCTGTATCGACCAGACATCTCTTCACCATCATATTAGCAATCTGGACTATCACAACAAGAGGGTCATTGTGAGGATACCTCACGTGCCGAGCATCTTATTCAGTGAAAGTGAGGGACTCACTTTCATATCTTGGGTTTTTTGGTGGTCGCTCCTCCACTGTCATAACTTCGGAGGTGGATGCTGCACCCAATTCGTGACGAAGGGTGCGAGCGTACCTCTCCCTCGCCTTGTTGCTATCTCCAGCAAGGTGTGGTCCTCCACATATAGTATCTAATGTGAAGTCCACAGGTTCAGGTTGCAAAGGTGGGGATCGTTGCCGCTTGAACCCAGGATTGTTGTTGCTCCCCTCTCCTTGGGTCTTCTCTGCTCGATACTTTTTTAGCTTCCCCGACCGGAGGAGAAACTCTATCTCATCTTTGAGGTGATTACACTCATTCGTGTCGTGACCATAGTCTCCATGGAAGCGACAGAACTTGTTCATATCCCTCTTACTCATCTCCTTCTTGATTGGTGGGGGTTTCCGGTAAGGGACCTCTTGATGACTGGCCAGATAGATCTCCGCTCGGCTCGCCGAAAGAGTGGTGTAGTTGGTGAATCGGGGTTCATACTTCATTGGCTTGTCGTTTGGTCCCGACTTAGCCTTCTTCTCATTACGGCGGTCAGATCCGTTATTCCCACGTTTTTTACCACCACCTTGATCATTTCCGCCATTTTTGGGGGTATCACCCGATCCACTCGGTTTGTTCAACCCATTCTCTCCCTTCTCAATAGCATCATCCAACTTCATGTACTTGTCTGCCCGGTCTAAAAACTGTTGTAAAGTTGAAATTGGATGACGATGAATGTTGTCCCATAAAGGACTTCGGTAGATAATGCCGGAAGAAATTGCCACCATCTTCCCCTCATCTTTGACTGCATTAGCTCGGTTAGCTTCTCTCATGAACCTTTGTATGTAGTTCTTGAGAGACTCATCTTTCCCTTGTTTTATATCTGCCAAGTGATTGGCATAAACAGGAGGGGTTCGAGCCGCACTAAACTGCCTACAAAACTCCTTTCTAAAGCTCTCCCAAGAAGTGATGGAGTTTGGCTTGAACTTCCAATACCACTCTTGGGCAGTGTCGGACAATGTAGTGGGGAAGAATCTGCAGCGATAGTCATCACTCACCCCTAGCAGCTCCATCTGATCTTCGAACTTCCCAACATGCCTAATCGGGTCTGCCTTTTCTGTATAAACTGGCAATACCGGTGCTTTGTATTTTGCTGGTGGTTGAGCTGCTCTAATCCGAGCACAAAAAGGACTGCCACTCCTGTGGTCCACTGGATCAATCATTGGTCATTTTGACAGACTCTGGACAACTACTGTAAAAGCATCAAGCTGGGCTTGGATGCCTGGGGCCACTGCTGGGGAGTCACTTTCGGGACCGCCTGGTCGGGTGTTCCTATCCGGCAAACCACCATCGAGTATTTCTACTCGACTGGTAGGACGGATTGGCTCTTGCCCTTCAACCGAGACGGTCCTCCTTATATCGTCAATGACGTCCCTCAGGTCCTTCTGAGTAGTGTGCTTTCCCAACCGATCGAACACTGTACTCCGAGTCTTCTCGGAAGGTTTGCTGGGTGGAACATGCTCCTTGCCACTGCGCTGGTTGGGATGCCGTGGTGGCCTTCCTATCTGAGCTGGTCGATCCTCTCCTCCTCGATGGTTATTATTATTCTTCTCCTTCGAATGGTTAGTGTGATGACTGTCAGCTTCATCACGTCCATGCCCATCTTTGAAGTGGGAAGTCTCGTTGCCACGAGGAGTTCTATTGTGCTCCTGCTCAGGAGGTGTTTTCTTGCTGCCTGACTTGTGACTCCCCGACCTGGAAGTCTCTGATTGGTGGCTCCTTGAGGGGGTTTTGGAGTTCCCCCTTTGAGTTGAGGCAGTGCGCGATCGGACTCCATCCTCCTCATGACCAGGTGGGTTACTACCCCCTCTGCCTGGTCTATCAGTTTTCTTACGACCAACTTCTGTGGTCCTTGCCTCTGGGGTGGTTGCCACTCCAGGTGCAGCCTGGGCATTGGCTCAGGTCAGTTGCGTAGCTGCCTCCAGAGCGAGTGCAGCTTCGCGATGTCGCCTGTCGGCCTCCTCCTGCTGTCGACGGATCTCCTCACTCCTAGCGTCCATCTCCCGTTTCTGCTGCTCGAATGCGGCATTTTGCCTAGCCATTTCCTCAGTGAACGCCTCCTGCCTGGCATTGAACTGAGCCATCTCCTCCTGGAATGCGCTCATGGCTTCTTGGAGCTCTTCAACTTCTGGAGCTACGTCCTCGAGCACGACTCTAGGCTCAGTTTCACAATCTTGAACGCTGGGACCCTCTGATCTAGCATGCTCCTTGAAGGAGCCCGTCTTCTTGGAGGCTGCAGTGGTGTTCTTAGGCGCCATATTGCTTCAGGGACCGTCTGTTCTTCTCTTCAGGCTCTCAATGAAAGCACCAAAATGTTGACCGCGTTTTTGGCCAACGACGTGAGAACGTCAAAAATGACAAACCTTCAAGAGAATTTAAATGACACAGACAGTTTAATCAAGACAATAAAGAACACACAAAATTTTTATAGTGGTTCAGCCCCGATCATTCAGTAATAGCCTAATCCACTTAGAGATTTGATTATTTTATCTACCCTCAAGATCAAATGAACCTTAGTCAACTGAGTTTCTTCAGTGTAAATTTTCTGAATACAAAAAGGGTTCTCTCTCAAGGAAAACGCACTTTCTCTCTCTAGAAAAATCAGACCAAATTTCAAATTGCCAAATGTCCTTTTCTGATCCCATTAACCCTCTATTTATAGGCTTGGGATCAGAAACTGATATCCCCCTAGGATCGGGATATTTTATTACTCATATTATATTTAAATTACACAAAATATTCAAAAATGCAACAAAATCCTCAATTTGAGTGAAGAATGAGAGATTCCCGCACGTGCCCAGACCGATTCTTGTTGAAGCCGTTTATGGGAATTTGACATAGTCTGGTCCATATGATTGATGAATATTGTCTTCTGGTCAAACACATGCATGCTGGACACACACAAGTGCTGGTCGGACATATGCATGCTGGACACATGCATACGGACCATACCCCTTAGACTCTCCTCGGACCAAAGTCCGACCATGCTTCTGGGGCTCTCCTTGGACCAAGGTCCGACCGGACCTCTTGGGGCTGCTCCTCGGACCAAGGTCCGACCTGTAGGATCTTAAAATTTAAATCTAGATGCATGCTTCCTATTATTTTTCCAAACACATAATAGAAACATAGAATAACACGACATACATATGAACATTACATTCGTAAATTAACATAAACACAATGATGTAGAAACTTACGAATACGCAGCGGAACTGGAACAACTCCTTCCTTCAATCTCTCTAACTCTTGATTCCTTTCTGTAGCAGAGTATTATCAAGAGATTGAACTAGATCAGCAACACAGTCTTCCTCACCAAGCCTTTGATCAATCTAGAACTAGTGTGGGCTGGTTCTCAACACATGAGAAAGAGATCTAGAAAAGAAGAAGAGAAAGTGGCTAAGAAAGGATTAGAGTGTCTAGGTTTTCACTTACCCAATAAATCAACTGAGACTGACTTATGAAAACCCTAGATATCATATTCCTTATATAGACAACTTAATGGGCTTTATTTAAATTTTGAATTAATTAAAATAATAAACAAAAAGATAAAAGCCTTGGGCTCCCACAAATGGACTTGGGCCCAATACTTTTATTTTGAATTTAAATCCCAATTGGGCCTAAATTCAAAACATTTTATTTATTTATTTTAATTAATTAACTAAATCCTTATTCAAATTAACTAATTATAATTTGAAACTTGATTTAATTTTTATTTATTTATATTGACACCAATTTATCAATATTAATAAATTTACCCAAAGATTCTCTTTTATTCTCTAAATCTCATATCTCTATAAATTTTCTAAAATTGACATAGTCAACTTTAAAAAAATCCTAATTGATAATTAAATCAATTAATTGAGACATTCTAGATGATTTACTCAAAGGTGATGCGGGGACCATGGATCCATGAAATCAAGCTCCAATAAGTTACCGTGAATTTATTTACGAATAATTTCACTACCTTATTAATTCCTCGTGACTCCACTATAGACTTGGAATTGAACTCTTGAATTCATAGAACGTATTTTCCAAACCATAAATACGTTATCCATTGTTATAACCATTACAGTTAGTTAATCCTCTATCGATGACTTACTAACAAGCTGGGTGAAAATTACCGTTTTACCCCTCATCAGTATTTTATCCTTAACTCCCACTAAGTTCCTTATAAATGATATTTCTGTGAACTTAATCACAGAAATGAGATCTCAATCATTTAACCTTTTGAACAAAGCAATTAAGGAAATCATCTTTTCACTTCTCATACAGAAGTTATAGATTTCATATCTATGAATAATACTCCCACTCAATTTCATTACTAAATCTCCAAGATGTAAGTATGGGCTAGACCGTAGGGTAAGCTGGTAACGAACAAGTCAAAAGATTTAAATAATATAATTAGCAGAATATTATCACTCAGAATTAAGATCGACTTAACCTATGGTCAACGTTGTGATATTGATTAGATTCGATAACAACGATACTTATTTATCAATCAATAATCAATATCGGTCCTAGTCCGATGTAACCAAATACATCCGATCATATCTACTTGGTCAATGCCTTGGACAAGACATCACACTCCTAATGTGTAAGCAGATCATATCGTAGATTTCTTAATCAGTGAAAATCCAATGCACTGATCTAATCTAGGACTCGTTCTTTTTTAACATATAATTACAACTATAATCCACTGTGACCTAGTCACTATAATTGTAACTATCCATATGCTCAGGATTTTATGAATGTTTGTATTAATTGAATAAACATGTAATAAAACAAGCGAACAATGCAATTGAATAAACAAAACGATTTCTACTTCTTTTATTGATAATAATAACGTGTTACATAAGAAATATGGTTTTATTAAGGGCATAAAACCCAACAAACTCCCACTTGCCCTTTTAAAACAAATGAGACATGTTTTTCAAACCCATTCCCTCTACATGCTTCACGAAAGCACTCTCAGCCAAAGTCTTGGTAAAAGGATCCGCCAGATTGTCTTCCGACGCTATCTTCATCACCTTGACGTCACCCCTGGACACATATTCCCTAATGATGTGGTATTTCCTCTCTATATGCTTTGCTCTTTTATGACTTCGAGGTTCTTTCGAATTCGCTATAGCCCCATTATTGTCACAGTACAATATGAGTGGTTTATCCATTCCTGGAATAACACCGAGATCCGTGTAGAACTTCTTCAGCCAGACTATTTCCTTAGCCGCTTCAGACGCAGCTATGTACTCAGCCTCCATGGTGGAATCTGAAATGGCAGACTGCTTAACGCTTCTCCAAATCACAGCTCCACCCCCAAGAGTAAACACCATTCCAGAAGTAGACTTCCTGTCATCGACATCCGTCTGAAAATCAGAATCAGTGTAGCCTATCGGGTCTAGTGAACCTCCCGAATAGACCAGCATATAATCCTTTGTTCTTCGTAGATACTTCAGTATGTGCTTGACCGCTGCCCAATGTTGTCTACCAGGATTTGACTGGTACCTGCTTACAACTCCCACTGCATAGCAGATGTCTGGTCTAGTGCATAACATAGCATACATAAGACTTCCAACTGCAGATGCATAGGGAATCTGTTTCATCTCTTCTTCCTCTTGAGGAGTCTGTGGAGACTGCTTCTTAGAAAGATAAACTCCATGTCGGGATGGCAACAGTCCCTTCTTCGAGTTTTTCATAGAGAAACGTTCAAGTACCTTATCTATGTACGCTGCTTGAGATAGCGCCAACATCTTGTTCTTCCTGTCCCGAATGATCTGGATGCCGAGAACGTAACTAGCTTCACCCAAATCTTTCATCTGAAATTTGGTCCCGAGCCAGTTCTTTATGTCTGATAATTTCTTGACATTGTTGCCAATGAGTAAAATATCATCTACATAAAGTACCAAGAACACTTTCACATCATTTTCCCTTAGTTGGTAAACACAGGGTTCATCGACGTTTTGCTCAAAACCATAGGTCTTAATTATTTCATTAAACCTTAAGTTCCAGGAGCGTGAAGCTTGTTTAAGACCATAAATGGACCTATTGAGCTTACATACTTTCTTTTCCTGTCCAGCTACTACAAATCCTTCTGGTTGATCCATATAAATGGTCTCATCAAGAAAGCCATTTAGAAATGCTGTCTTGACGTCCATTTGCCAAATCTCATAATTAAGAGCTGCAGCTATGGATAAAAGTATGCGAATGGATTTTAACATGGCCACTGGAGAGAAAGTTTCCTCATAGTCAACTCCCTCTCTTTGGGTATAACCCTTTGCCACAAGTCGAGCCTTATATGTCTCAACATTTCCATCAGCTCCTCTTTTCTTCTTGTAGATCCACTTGCATCCAATGGGCCTAAAGTCCATCGGCGCTTCTACAAGATCCCAGACGGAATTTGAGTACATGGACTCCATTTCCTGGTTCATGGCTTCGAGCCACAAATCCTTTTCAGAACTAACCATTGTCTGTTTAAAGGACAATGGATCATCATCACGAGTGTCAGTTACTACCATATTGGTTTCACCATCCATCCCGTAGCGTTCCGGGTTCCGAGAAACCCTCCCACTACGAAAAAGCACCGTAACTGTCTGACTTGGACCAGCTGTCTGTTCTTCTTCAACGTTCTTGTTGATTTGCATTGGTATGGGTTGAACATTTCCTGCTGATTGCATTTCTTCCAACAATATTTTACTCCGAGGTTTGAAGTTTTTCATGTAGTCGTTTTCTAGAAAAGTAGCGTTTGTGGAAACAAACACTTTCTTGTCTACTGGACTATAAAACAGACCACCCCGAGTACCTTTAGGATAGCCTACAAACAAGAAAACCTCAGTTCGCGATTCTAGCTTTCCTTCCTTTTTCCTCAGGACATGAGCAGGACACCCCCAAATTCTATAATGGCGTAGACTAGGTTCACGTCCATTCCATAGTTCTAGAGGCGTTTTGGAGATAGCCTTAGACGGTACAACATTTAAAATGTCATTAGCGGTCTGAATGGCATACCCCCAGAAAGACGGTGATAGAGTTGGATAACTAATCATTGACCTCACCATTTCTAACAACGTTCGGTTCCGATGCTCAGCAACACCATTTTGTTGCGGAGTTCCTGGGGTAGTGAGTTGAGACAGAATTCCACATTCAGTAAGATGATCTTGGAACTGATTATCCAAATATTCTCCACCCCTATCAGATCTCAAGATCTTTAAAGTTTTACCTAACTGGTTTTGGGCCATTGCTAAAAATTCTTTAAACTTGTCAAAAGTTTCAGATTTTCTTTGCATTAGGTAAAGACATGAATATTGAGAATAATCGTCAATGAAAGTGACGAAATATTCATTACCACCTCTTGCCTGAACATTAATCGGTCCACAGACGTCAGTATGAACGAGCCCTAGGGGTACTTTGGCCCTTTCTCCTTTTGCAGAGAATGGACGCTTGGTCATTTTACCTTCCAGACAAGATTCGCAGACAGGTAAGTCACCCATTGTGAGTTCCTTCAAAGGCCCAGCCTTTGTAAGTCTTTTAATCCTATCATAGTTAATATGACCAAGGCGAAGATGCCAAAGGTATGTCATGTGATCATTATCGATCTTCTGTCGTTTGGCGGTCCTAGGATTACCTACCTTAAACAATTCATTGTTATGCGCGAGTGATTCATTAGGTCGCAAAATATACAAGCCATTTTCCATACATCCAACACACAATTCACATCCATTAAATGAAATAGATATATTAAAACTTGTGAAAGTAACAGCAAATCGTTGTTGATGTAATAAAGAACCTGAAACTAAATTCCTACTAAAGTTTGGAATAAAATAAGCATCATCCAACAACATAAATTTATTTCCAAAATTTAAACGGGCTTGTCCTTTCGCTTTGACCTCCACGAATTCACCATTTCCAACTCTAAGTTTTAACTCGCCCTCCTTCACCGTTTTCCAGTTGCTAAGTAGCTGCAAAGAAATACACACATGATTAGTGGATCCTGAATCAACTATCCAAACAGAATAATCATCCTCTAAAACACATGCATCCAAGACTAATAAATTATAATTACCTTGGGTTCCAGTTGCCTTGAGGGTGGGGCAATTACGCTTCCAATGCCCCTCCTCCTTGCAATGGAAACATTGTCCTTTAGCCTTCTTGCTAGTTGGCTTTGCTCCAACAGGCTTTTCAGTTGCCGGTGCCTTTCCAGCTGCTTGCTTCTTAGCTTTCTTTTTGTCCTTCCTTGCCTTTCTCTTCTTGCTCTTCGAGGAAGAGGCTAGGTTAGCCTCACCCTGAGCACCCCCGGTAGTAGCAGCCTTCTTCTCAGGTCCTTTACTCGGTCCACCATTTATTCCTTCATACATCTGGAGCTCATTCAATAACTAAGTCATTCCATAGTCCAACTTGTTAAGAAAATAGTTCATGGTGAACGTAAGGAAACTAGGTGCAAGGCTGTTGAGAATGATTCCAACTTGAGTCTTCTCATCTACTGTTGCTCCATGCAACTCAGCTTCTTGGAAGTAGTTCGTCATCTTAATAAAATGATCACGAACATGTTGGCTAGGTGCCATCCTACAGTTCACATACTTCTTGGTAGCCTCGAAACTAGCTTGCGCTGACTTGTGCCCAAACATTTCTTGGAGTTGCTCCATGATGTCGTAAGCAGTTTCGATATCTTCCATCTTAGTCCTTAGCGTTTCTGACATGCTGGCGAGAATGTAGGCCTTGGCCTTGTTGTTGGCAGCAGTCCAACGATCATACTTCTCCCTCACTGCCTTCGAGGCGTTCTCTCCAGGAAAGTCAGGTTCAGCTTCAGTCATCACGAATTTTGAGTTGTCGCCGATCAGCACTATGTTGATATTAGATTTCCATTTCATGAAGTTCTCGCCGGTTAACAACTCCTTGGACAGAAGAGAGATAATGGGGTTGGAGGCCATAGAGCTACAATTATCAATAAAGGAGAAATCAATGCATTGTTCGACAAACATTCATTCATACAAGTTTCAGAAATAGCATAACATATAAACAATGTTTAAAGATAAGTAAATACTAAAAACTTATCTTTCTATTTCTTAGGTTTTTCAACTAGCCATGAACCTATGTGTCCCGGTAGGCGAGAGTCACAAATATTCACTTAGTCAAATAGAAAAACAACTCAATTAATAAAACGTCCCAGACTTTTATTAATAACCTATCCATTCGATCAAAGTAACGAAAACACATGTGTCCCGGTAGGCGAGAGTCACAAATATTTCTTACTTTATGAGTTTGACCCACGATATTGATTATTATAGACTTAATTCCTATAGTCACCGTAGGAATGAGTCTATAGAAGATCTATCTATAACCATCTATCCTAAGAAATTTAACCATGTTAAGAGTCTAGTGAACACCTTCCGTAGGGAGACGAAATCAAAGCGCCATTAGGCCCCACTAAACCCTAACCTCGTTAAATCAACGGTGGAGATCGAATTCAAATTTTTTTAAAAACTCATTATTTAATTTTTCTCGATTTAGTATTTTATTCTTTTGAAAATTACCAACTTAGGTTTGCCAAATTATTAAAATAATCAATAAACCATAGTTTATAATTTTCCCATTAATTCTAAAATTACCCATTGAAAATTAATCCAACAATTAGAATTAATTTGTTTCTAATCAATTATTAGGTCCAACTAAAAGGAATAACCTAATACAATTAAGTCCAACTTAGGTAAATGGGCCTTAACAATTCGAGCTTGCATGGAGGAGAGCTGGGTTCAGTATGTCGGACCCACTACTAAGGCTCCCTAACTTCCACACAAAGCCCAAAAAGACAGGAATTTGAACCTTCATTTTATTAATTGTTATTCAATTGATTAAGTCCAATCTAGTAATGCAAAGCAAATGGGCCTTCACAAGTGGAACCACCCATAAGAGAGGAATTTAAACTTTACATGTTCAATTGGGCCCAAATAAAACCTAACATTTTATGAAAGTTTTATTTGATTTTTCCCACATTTTTCAAAACAAAAAAAAATGGGCCATCATTATACTTATATTTAAAGCCCAAATGCAAAAAATAACTTAATAATGATTCTAGATATGTTAATTTTCTTATTAATTGGATGGGCCTAACATGAAAACCTATATGACATGTTACACATCTTTATGTATCATTACATTTATTCCCAAAATAAATAAATTAATTGCTAAAATAAATAAATCAATCAATATCTAAAACAATCAATTGAGTTATCAAAATTAATTTACTTATTAATTAATTACCATAAAGTTTTACCCAATTGAAAACTTACCACATAATTAATTAAACATAAAATTAATTTAATTGTCATTAAAGAAAATATCTCAAAATTTTTAAAATTGGATACTAAGATATTTCTTTAGCACAACCGTGCTTTGAACTCCTCCTCGGACCAAAGTCCGACCACCCTCCTTGGCTCTCCTCGGATCAAGGTCCGACCGGACCTCTTGGGGCTGCTCCTCGGACCAAGGTCCGACCGTGCTTTGGACTCCTCCTCGAACCAAAGTCCGACCACCCTCCTTGGCTCTCCTCGGATCAAGGTCCGACCGGACCTCTTGGGGCTGCTCCTCGGACCAAGGTCCAACCACATCTCTTAGGGGCTGCGGACATGATCCAGACATTACGAGTCCATTCATTGTGAATCCAACTTTCAAGATCATAATTCTTATGGCTCAAAATCTGGGTGTAACATTTTGCCCCCTCAAAAGTATTTGTTCGAATCCCATGAGAAGGAAACTTTTGAACTACTTTCTTCGGGAACCGCACCGTCGCACACTTGAAAATGGACACGCGTCAGTTGGGTATTGCTCACTCAAGGTACTCGAGTACCTTGGAAATTCGCCCACGATCGTTCGCTTGCCACCTTTTCGGTACCATCATGTCATCAATCCCTAACCGTTGGATTTTATGAGGGTTCTGGCCAATGGCCCAGATTAATCCTTTTTTACCATCTATATATAAGACCCCAGTCATCGTCTTCCTCTTATTTTACACGCATCAGAGACAAAAGAAAAGGGACAAAACCAGAAGCCATTTCAGAGAGCTTTTTGATTGTGTATGTTTTCCCAGCCGAAGAAACAAAAGACCACTAGTTTGCTCGAGACCGTAGGGCTATACCTGCAGCCTCTCCTTCAATCAACGATTTCTCTGCAATCGCCGTTAGTGTGTAAGTATCTGATGATCTTTTTGTTTTCCTTTATGCCAGTTTCTGTCTGTGCTGTTCTTTTATTTCTGTGAATGCACTAGTTTATTTTCTTAGTTTGTCACGCTAGGAGACTTTTGACCGATATGCTTTCACGTCTAAGTCTCCATACTAGGTTTAAATCACTGGTTCTAAATCCAGTTTTGGTGTAGAACAAGGTCTCTTTTTTCTGGTGTTGACCACGTTTTTGGCCAACGACGTGAGAACATCAAAAACGACAAACCTTCAAGAGAATTTAAACGACACAGACAGTTTAATCAAGAAAATAAAGAACACACAAAAATTTTATAGTGGTTCAGCCCTGATCATTCAGTAATAGCCTAATCCACTTAGAGATTTGATTATTTTATCTACCCTCAAGATCAGATGAACCTTAGTCAACTGAGTTTCTTCAGTGTAAATTTTCTGAATACAAAAAGGGTTCTCTCTCAAGGAAAACGCACTTTCTCTCTCTAGTGGAACTTAGACCGAATTTCAAATTGCCAAAAGTCCTTTTCTGATCCCATTAACCCTCTATTTAAAGGCTTGGGATCAGAAACTGATATCCCCCTAGGATCAGGATATTTTATTACTCATATTATATTTAAATTACACAAAATATTCAAAAATGCAACAGAATCCTCAATTTGAGTGAAGAATGAGAGATTCCCGCGCGTGCCCAGACCGATTCTTGTTGAAGTTGTTTATGGGAATTTGACGTAGTCTGGTCCATTTGATTGATGAATATCGTCTTCTGGTCGAACACATGCATGCTGGACACATGCATATGGACCATACCCCTTAGACTCTCCTCGGACCAAAGTCCGACCATGCTTCTTGGGCTCTCCTCGGACCAAGGTCCGACCAGACCTCTTGGGGCTGCTCCTCGGACCAAGGTTCGACGGTGCTTTGGACTCCTCCTCGGACCAAAGTCCAACCACCCTCCTTGGCTCTCCTCGGATCAAGGTCCGACCGGACCTCTTGGGGCTGCTCCTCGGACCAAGGTCCGACCACATCTCTTAGGGCTCTCCTCGGACCAAGGTCCGACCACACCTTGGGCTCTCCTCGGACCAAGGTCCGACCACATCCTTTAGAGTTCTCCTCGAACCAAAGTCTGACCGGGCACACCCTAGCCCAAGTACTCTCCTCGGGTGCACTTGGCTTGGTCATGACACCTCTCAAGCAGTCCAAACTCTTCACTGATGTATTGGGCTACTGCTAAGCCAGATCACCCAACTATTCCATGCCACTTGTCATTTCTATTGCCACATCATCATTTTCAAATTTTGGGAAAACATCTGGGTGTCAAAATTTAAAAGACATATCTTGCACACCAAGATATCGGGTACAAAATCTTGGTTTTAAAGAACGCACGATACCCAAGATTACCATTTCTGAATAACCGCCACCCTTTTTCCCTGATATTTCAGGATTTTCAAAAAAATTTATCCACTCTCCTCCTTTTTCTCGTAGAATACACGTTCCGACTCTTAAATGGAGTCTTAGTATCGAGCTTGTTTCGTTCTTAAGCATTCTCTGAGCTTGTCTTGTTAAGCTCGCAATTCTTGAACCCTTGCATGCATGGCCCTCACCATTCTTTCTTTCTCGCTAGATGTCACAGAATCTAGAAAGACGGAGGGGGTCGTTGCTGGCAATCCCTTACTTGCCAAAAACCCCGAGCCCAGAGTCCCTATTTGCTCGGAATCAACGTTTGATTCAAGAGTACGATCTCGCGCGCGAACAGGAGGAGACCCGAGCTCACTATCGCCGCCAAATCGTTGAGGTCATAGAAAAGAAGAGGAGAACTCTTCGGGAGGCTCTTTATCCGGAATCTGATTCAGGACCTAGGCCGATCCCCCTCGACCCTAAATTAAAAGTCACCATCGCGTACAGTCCGGGAGAGCTCCAATTCTCGCTGATGGGTTAGCCTTCTACCTCGCAACCGAGGAGAGAATTCTTCGAGGCCGAGCACTACTGGAGCTCGGTTACCTCACTAGGTCAGATAATTGATATCCTGGCCTTCCACGGTCTCAGGTTGTTAAGCACCCTAAGGTGTCGAGCCCCTACCTCCAGTGAGCGAAGCTGTCGTGCCCCAAGAGATGGAAATCCTGATAACAAGCTGAGGTACGCGGCTTGGAGCCAAGAACATATGAGTGCAGGAGCGCTACTGCCTCTGAAGTCATTCTTCAAGGACTTCACGGATTTTGTTGGGCTGGCTCCATTCCATCTCAACACTAACTCTTACAGGGTTATGTCTGCTCTGAGGTCGTTATACCACGAGTTGGAGTGGAAAGGACCTTCACCAAAGGAGATTTTATATCTCTTCTATCTGAAAAGCAATCCCTCCCGAGCTCGGGGAGGAGACGGCTTCTACTATCTCTCAAGCTACCCCAAAGAGAAAAAGGTGTTTGAGGACCTTCCTAACCATCCACCTGACTTTAAGAAAGCCTTCTTCTGGACTGATGGCCTGTCCCCGTCTCGATACTACTCATTCAGACGGATTCGTAAGTACCCCAACCTTCTTTATCTCTGTGCTCGGACTTTTGTCTGTAGGTTTGTACTTAGTTGAAATGTGTCTTATTTTCCAGCCAACTTTCACCGTCCTACTCCCGACGACGTGATGAAGGAGCATAGAGAGACTCTGCTCCAACTCCCTTATGGCAGGAGGTCTCTCTCATATCTTTTGCATGAGAGCAAGCTTCGAGCTTGCTGGCTTTTGGGAGATGGCCAGTCCACCTTGGATTGGTCCAATAAAAAGTACCACCTCTGGGAGCTTGTGCCACTACCAACTGGCATCCTCCCTCCGAGGATAGAGGTGAGGCCCCCGCCTCCGGTTCGCCGGCGGAGCCCACAGTCGGGGAACGAGGCCAACGACGAAGCTTCGAGCTCGGGCTCGAATGATCAAGGTACAGTCATTCTTAGCTCGAAAATGTGGTCCCCCACCTTATTAAAACACAAACCCAATAGGTTAGTTTTATGTCTGGATGATAGGGACCACTTCTATATATGGACTTGGGTAGATGACCGAGTTCATAGGTTTGATAGTTGGCTCAGGCAGTATGACATTATGTACAGTCTGAACAAGGTGTAGGACGGGATAGCCGTCCAATATGGGACCAATGACTATAGGGACTTTTTGAGGTTGACGTCCACCTATAGGGAAGGTACTCCCCCCGCCTCTTCTGAAGATGGGGGAATTTCGTGGTCTCCGAGTTCGAGCTCGGAGGAGAGTTCCAGCTAGGTTTCTTCTATCATTATTTTGTATATCTACGCGATGCTGAATCACTTTATATACTTTTTCTTTTTGCTATGATTCACATTGTGGCGTGATTGTGTAGGCAAGATGGATTCCGACCTTGACAACATCCTCGAGAGTGGCGGTGCAAAGAGGAGCAAGCGTCCCAGGGCGGGGTCACGAAAGGTTGACCGGCCCGCCAAAGTCCCCAAGAGGACCGAGAAAACACCTCCTCCCCCGGCTCTGCCTGTTACGAGCTCCATCGTGGCGCCGACTTCGCAGGTCGGTGCCTCCATTATGGCCGAGCCCCAACTTCCTGTAGTGGTCCCACCGATACTTGGTCCACCTCCCAGAAAGCTTTCTGCTTCTCGAACTCACAAGCTGTCAGTTTCTACTCACGTTGAGGAGTATGTAATTGACAATGCGGCTGGATCCCATGGGTCTATGCTGGGCTCGGATGTTATGTCCCGAATTGGCCAGAGCTTTAGCAGTTTCGACGCTCCTCAATGGCAATTTTTGAACAACACCCGAGACTGCACCACCCTCTACGAGAAGAGTATCGAGCTTGCCGCCGCAGTAACTTTTCTTTTACTTCTTAGTTATATTTATATAGTCCTGATGTTAATGACGATTTTTTTTCTTTTATCAGACTCTTGCTGTTACTGTCCTGCTCAACTATAAGTTGAATAACGAGATCCATTCGAGCAAGTCTTATGCTCAGGTGGCGAAGGATCTTCAACTCAAAGCAAGTGATGACCTGAAGGCAGCAAATGCAAAGCTTGAGGCAGGAGCCGAGGAGCTTAAGGCCAAGGCATCCGAGCTTGAGAAGTTGAATGCTAGGCGTGCGGAGCTCGAGAAAGAGAATGACAGGCTCGCGGAGCTTAAGAAGGAGAGCACTCGGCTCCAAGAGGCTAACAAAAAGCTCGAAGAAGACCAGGCCGCTACTTTTGATATAATTGAGGGTGAAAAGGCTCGCCTCCTTGCTGAGTATAAAGAGAAGAAGGACCAGGTGGTAGAGTTGGCCATGTACAGAATGTGGGCCAACAACGAAGACCTCGATACCAGCTTCTTAGGTCCTCATGAGGCGAAGCTTCTGGATAAGTGGAATGCTCGGCTTGAGGCGGAAGAGGCTGCTCGGGAGGCCACCTCTGAAGGTGCTCAGAAGGATGGTCATGATATTCGTCCCGAGGGGTCCAGTGCTGCCGATGCTGAGAAGGCCAAGGAGACTGCTCCTTCTTGAATCTCATCTCGGGGAAATCTTATCTTGGGGCTGCGTCCCCTTATTTTTGTAATTACTTTAATTTATGCCCGTAGGGCTGATACAATTTCTTTTTATATTAATATATATACTTTACATTTCTTGGTTCGAAATATTTTGCACATTTTATATTAATGAATCGTTTATGTTTATTTATTCATACAAACATAATTTGGATTTAGGCTCGAGACTCAACGCATTCATGCATCGTTTGCTCGAATTATCTGCTTCCGATCTCGTTATTTGTCAAGGTCGGATATTACTTTAACCATGAATCCGAAAGTACTTGTATGGTGTGTAATACAAACAGTTTAGTTATATCCTATTGCTTAGTTACTTTTTCTCGTCCTCAGTTATTTCTCCGAGGTTATGAGTTCGAAACTATTTTCCCATAAGATATTCCAGCCTCGATCTCGACTTATCTCGAAGTAGGTTCAGGTTCTAACTTATCATCGATTAGTTTTAGCTATTACGGTCGTGTTTGGTTTGTAATCCATACACTTATATTTTTAACCTAGTTCGTATATTTGGTTATATTCAAACATTTTAATCTTTTGATAATTTGGTTACGTCCAAACTATCTAAGCTCGCGCATTTGGTTACATCAAATACTTGTATGTTTTTAATAATTCGGTTACGTCCAAACTATCTAAGCTCACGCATCTGGTTACATCCAAACACTTGTATGTATTTCGTGCATGTTATTTTATTTTTCAAGCTGGTGGTATATATACCAATGATGCCCCCTTAATATCCTATGAGTGTGACCATAGGTTATTAAATTAAGAGAGATTGCAAAAATAAAGAGAAATATAACATGTTGAATGAAATAGATCTTTATTTGATGGAATTCAAAAGTAGACAAAGTAGTACAAATAAACAATCATGGTTACAGGCAACACTCTTCCTATACTATTGGTAGTAAGGTCTTAGGTGTTCGCCATTCCATGCTCGCGGTACCAGGCTCCCATCCAATCTCGCTAGCTTGTAAACACCGGGCCGGATGACTGACTCTATCTGGTATGGTCCTTCCCAATTTGGCCTGAGTACACCAGCTGCTGGATCTCGTGTTGCCAAAAATACGCGTCTCAACACCAGATCTCCCACACCGAACTTTCGATCTCGAACCCTCTTGTTGAAATACCTGGTAGCTCGTTGCTGGTAGGCAGCGTTCCTCAACTGAGCTTCGTTTCTTGTTTCTTCAATCATGTCTAAGGTTTCTTCGAGCTGAGTGTGGTTCGAGTTTTGGTCGTAAATATGAGTGCGGATTGTTGGAATTTCGACCTCGATAGGCAACATTGCCTCGCAACCGTATGCTAGAGAGAACGGGGTATGCCCCGTTGATGTTCGAGCTGTGGTCCTATATCCCCATAGGACTTGGGGCAATTCTTTGGGCCATCATCCCTTTGCTTCCTCCAACTTTTTCTTTAGTGAACTCTTGAGAGTTTTGTTTACAGCCTCGACCTGGCCATTCGCCTGAGGATGAGCTACTGACGAAAAACTCTTTATTATTCCATTCTTTTCACAAAAGTTGGTAAACAAGTCGCTATCGAACTAGGTTCCGTTGTCGGATACAATCTTTCTCGGCATCCCATATCGGCATACGATGTTTTTTACCACGAAGTCAAGGACCTTTTTGGAAGTTATTGTTGCCAATGGTTCAGCCTCCGTCCATTTCGTGAAGTAATCCACAGCGACGAGAGCATATTTTTCACCGCCCTTGCCAGTTGGGAGAGAGCCTATGAGGTCGATTCCCCATACCGCGAATGGCCATGGGGAAGTCAACATGGTCAGCTCGGATGGTGGAGCTCGAGGAATCGTGGCGAATCTCTGGCATTTGTCTCATTTCTTCACGTACTCAAAAGAATCCATTTTAATGGTAGGCCAGAAATATCCTTGGCGTATGATTTTCTTGGATAGGCTATGCCCCCCGGTGTCATCTCCGCAGAACCCTTTATGAATTTCTTCAATGATCTTCTTAGCTTCGGGTGGAGTTACACACCGAAGTAATGGCATGGAAATCCCCCTTCTGTACAGCTTTCCGTCCAAAATGGTGTAACGGGAAAGTTGATACATTAACTTTCGAGCCTGGTTTCCGATCTTTTGGAAGGACTCCGGTCTCGAGATATTCAACTATCGGGGTCATCCAGGTAGGCTCGGACTCAATCATACACACGTCTTCCTCCTCTAGCTCGTTATTGCTAGGTGCCGAGAGGTGTTCTATGGGCACAACGTTTAGTTCATCATTCTTAGCGGAGGTGGCGAGCCGAGCTAAGGCATCAGCATTTGAGTTCTGCTCTCGGGGAACCTGTTCGATTGCATAAAATTCGAAATGCTCCAATGCAGATTTTGCCTTCTCCAAATAAGTTGCCATTCTCATGCCACGAGCCTGGTATTCTCCCAAGATTTGAATAACCATGAGCTGAGAGTCGCTGTAGCAATGTATTGCTTTGGCTTTGAGCTCTTTGGCTATACGAAGTCCCGCCAGTAAAGCCTCGTATTCGGCCTCATTATTCAACGTCTTGAAGTCAAATCTTAAGGCAGAATGAAATCTGCTCCCTGCGGGGGTAACCAAAATGACCCCTGCCCCCGATCCATTTTCATTAGATGAGCCATCGACGTAAAGTTTCCACAGCTCGTGGGCCGGGGTTATAACCGCGTCGTTGGTCATGCCAGTAAATTCTACTATAAAGTCTGCCAATGCCTGTGCCCTAATGGTCGTCCTCGGGTGGTAGGTGATCTCGAACTGCCCGAGCTCAACCGCCCATTTAAGAAGTCGACCTGAAGCCTCCGGTTTAGACAAGACTTGCCTAAGTGGTTGATCAGTCAACACATGGATGGGATGCGCCTGAAAGTAGGGGCAAAGTTTACGAGATGAATGAATTAAACTGAGAGCCAGCTTCTCCATCAAGGGGTATCTTGACTCTGCCCCCAGTAAACTTTTATTGATGTAGTAAACGGGTCTTTGTACCTTCTTTTCTTCTCACACGAGTACTGCACTTATCGCGTGTTCGGTGGTGGAAAGGTATAGGTACAGTACTTCTCCCGTAACAGGTTTTGATAAGATGGGGGGCTCTGCGAGGTGCTTTTTAAGCTCCTGGAAAGCCAGCTCGCACTCCTCTGTCCATTCAAATTTCTTACCTCCCCTCAAAAGGTTGAAAAACAGAAGACAACGGTCTGTAGATTTTGAAATGAACCTACTTAGGGCCGCCATCCTGCGGTCAAACTTTGGACATCCTTGTGTCTTTAAGGTGAGGGCATGTCAATCAGGGCCTGGATCTTGTCGGGGTTGGCTTCTATTCCACGAGTGTTCACGATAAAGCCCAGGAATTTTCCTGAAGATACCCCGAAAGTGCACTTCTGAGGATTCAGTTTCATGTTATACTTTCGGAGCACGCCAAAGCACTCTTCGAGGTCATCAACATGGTTATTGTTAAGTTGAGACTTGACAAGCATGTCGTCAACATAAACTTCCATGTTGTTCCCTATCTGTTCTGAAAAAATCTTGTTCACGAGCCACTGGTATGTGGCCCCAGCATTTTTGAGCCCGAATGGCATGACATTATAGCAGTATAGCCCCTTATCCGTTATGAAGCTCGTATGTTCCTGGTCGGGGGCATGCATGGGAATCTGGTTATATCCAGAATAGGCATCCATGAACAACATCAAGCCATGCCCCGCCGTGGCATCCACGATCTGGTCAATCCTTGGTAATGGAAAACAGTTTTTCGGGCAAGCTTTGTTGAGGTCCGAATAGTCAATACAGGTCCGCCACGTCCCATTAGGTTTTGGGACCAACACCGGATTGGCTACCCAGTCAGGGTAAAAGGCATCCCTAATGAATCAGTTTGCTTTTAACCTGTCAACCTCCTCCTTCAGTGCCTTCTTTTTGTCGTCATCCAGTTGTCTTCGCTTTTGTTGCTTCGGAGGGAAGCTTTTGTCTATATTTAGCGCGTGGCTTGCTATATTCGGACTTATTCCTACCATGTCCGAATGTGACCATGCGAACACATCCTGGTTTTTCTTTAAAAAGCAAATTAGTTGCTATTTTGTCTCATCGTGGAGGTGTTTTCCAACCTTAGTCACGCGTGCAACAACATGTTTGAACCAAATTTTTGGTACTGTAAACTATTCAGAATTTTCTAAAAATCGCGCGGATGTTCTAAATAGCAAGCATATACACTGAAGAGTCCCACCGGTAGAGCTTAAAGTGAAGCCCCTGTAGGAGAATTATCCTAAATATATATATATATATATATGTTGACGCCATTTTTCGTCAACTTGAAATGTAGAACACGTAAACAGTAAAATAATTATGGCCAGAAAATACAATAAAACAAGGAGGATTTTTTACGTGGTTCAGCAGTTAACTCTGCTTAGTCCACGAGTCTTTGTTATTAGAACTTAGGAAATTTCTGGAAATTCTTCAAAGATGAATTCTCCAGAGTTTCCCTCAAGATCACAAAATTTCGATCCTCTACAAAGGTACCAGACTTCTCTATTTATAGAGGAAGTCTCAGAATACTATCCCACACGTTTCTGGGAAGTTATCATTTACATTAATAAATTTAATGGCTTTAAAAGCCTGTAACTCCTATATACAAGGAACGTCCCCTGAAGCCTGTAACTCAATTTATATATATAGGACAATTCTTCTATAGGGGTTTCACTTTACCCTTTACTGGTGGAGCTCTCAGTGTTCAGGACCTTTAAACAATTTTTTGAGTGATTTTTTTTTACCATGCATATTGTAGTTGTTTAGAGCACCCTGCAAATTTGTAGAAAATTTCGAATAGTTTACATTAACGAAAACTAGGTTCAAACATGTTACTTTCCACGCGTATAAAAAAAAATTAGTCACACGTGCAACAACATGTTTGAACCAAATTTTTGGTACTGTAAACTATTTTGAATTTTCTAAAAATCGAGCTGATGTTCTAAATAGCTAGCATATACACTGAAGAGCCTCACCAGTAACGCTTAAAGTGAAGCCCTTGTAGGAGAATTCTCCTAAATATATATATATATATATATATAAATATATATTCTATATAATAAGTGTATAGATAATAGAAATTCTTGGTTTTAACGGTATTTTATTATTAAACATATCATATAATATAATCTGCTGTGAATTAGCAGTAAATTACTTTTTTTTTTTAAAAACTAGGAGGAGACTTAAATTTAAAATTTACGTATAATATTTAATATTACATTAAACATCTCTTCTATATAATAAGTGTGTAAATAACGAAAATTCTTAGTTTTAACGATTTTTTATTTTTTTAATGTTAACTTTAACGAAATATTCTTATATTTAACAGAATATTCTTATATTTAACAAATAGTTTGTAAACACTTAAACTTAAATAAAATAAAATAAATAATTAAAAAAAATTTTAAATAGGATATTTTTGAGATATTTTAAAATGATAATTATTTAAAAATAATAAATAATTAAATAAATTAAAATATGATATTTTAAGATAATTTACAATGATAATTATTTAAAAATAATAAAATCATACGTGTTATAACTTAAATAAAATTTAATTAAACTTAAACTCACTTATTAGAATAATATCATATTAAACATATAATATAATTTATTGTGAATTAGCAACAAATTATTTAAAAAAAAACTAGCAAGAAAATTAAATTTAAAATCCACATATAATATTTAATATTATATTAAATATATAATATTTAATTGCTTGTTGTCACTCCCAAATTAAAAAACTAAAACAAACGTAAACTTAAACAAAAATAAATAAATTATTTAATTAATATAAGATATTTATTTCAAAATTTATATGACATTAATATAAATTTAATAAAAATAATTAAAAAATTCTATAAATAAAACTAAGCAAACGTGCATATTGCACGTTGCTTGTATCTAATATATATATATATATATGTCTTTGTTGACGCGGTTCTTCGGCAACAGATAATTATATAAATAGGGAGAGATAATAGTGCTAAATGATGAACCGTAATAGATGAATGATCTCGAAGGAAGATTATAACTCGAATACTTTTTTTTAGGTGGTTCGAAGGTTAAAATCCTTCTAGTCCACCAGCCAATATTATTGATATATCTCTGATATTCCTTACAGGGTATTTCCTTACAAATTAGAAGACAACCCTTTGCAACTCCCAGGGTCTCCATATTTATAGGGAGAGGACACCTGGGTGTTGCAAAGAAGGTCATCCTGTGACCTTCTTACCCATCATGTCACTTCTGTGACGTTCATGATTAATTTCTAAAACCTGACACGGAAGTGTGGTCTAATCAATAGGTAAGGGGGATAATGGGCCGCATGACCCAAACTAGTCGTGGGGTGCCTGAACACGCACGTTTATGTTGTGTGTCCGAGATTTCAGGAATGGATCAGACACGTGATGTCTAATATATGCACGTTTACATTGCGTGGTTGACTTTATAAATGGTCGAAGGTGTCAGCTCAAGCTCGTACCCCAAGCTTGATGTAGTCTCAGCTCGCGACGTTCCCACTACTGTCTTGATACCTTCGTGCATTCTCACTGAGCCTTTTGCTACCTCGAGCTAAAGAGGTTGATATTTGTAACAGGAGCTTCGGATAGGAGCTTCCACGTGGCTGATAGGATTATGCCCTTATCTAGCTCGCTAATAACCCGTGGATATTTAGGGCGTACAGTCTTTTTATATAAAAAGTGTGTAGATAACGGAAATTCTTTTTATATTAGGCTTAATTTAATACAGCTACATATTCTTATATTTCTACACATATACGAAGTTCATATAGTTCTACGTGTATAAACTTTCTGCTTGAGTAACTTCTCAGAACAATTAACATCATGAACTCTTAAAGAGAGAATATCTGTATAGCCAAAATAAGTCCCACATGGAAAACGAAGACAAGGAACAAGTAGAATATGAATAGCTCACAAATTATCATTGCTCTCCGGGCTTAGCAACGTGGGCCTGTGAACCAAGTGGGGCATGCGGGAAATGGAGCACTGGGTCAGCCCATTGGTTTGGACTCAACGCATATATATATATATATATAAATTCTTTTACAGAGGTTTTACTTTAACCTTTATTAACAATGGAGCTCTTAGTGTTTTGGCCCTTTAAATAAATTTTTGAGCTATTTTTTTTTTACCATGCATATTGTAGTTGTTTATAACATCCTGCAAATTTGAAGAAAATTTTGAATAGTTTACATTAATGAAAACTAGGTTGTTTGAACCAAATTTTTGGTACAGTAAACCCAAGTGGGGGCATGATGGCTTGGGCCCAATCTATATAGGACAATGTCTTTTTATAGGAGTTTCACTTTAACCCTTATCACTTATCAGTGGAGCTTTTAGTATTTTGGACTTTTAAATAATTTTTTGTGCGATATTTTTTTGATTTTCAGAAAAATTCTGAATAGTTTACAGTACCAAAAATTTGATTCAAACATGTTGCATGCGTGACTAATTTTGGTACTGTAAACCATTCAGAATTTTCTAAAAATCGCGCTCATGTTCTAAATAGCTAGCATATACACTGAAGAGCCCCACCGGTAGGCTTAAAGTAAAGCTCTTGTAAGAGAATTCTCCTAAATATATATACACATATATATGTATATATTCTATATAATAAGTGTATAGATATATAGGGGTTTTACTTTAACTCTTACCGGTGGAGCTCTCAGTGCTCTCGACCTTTGAATAATTTTTTGTGCGATTTTTTTTTACCATGCATATTGTGTTGTTTAGAGCATTGCGAAAATTTTTAGAAAAGCATGCAACATGTTTGAACCAAATTTTTGGTACTGTAAACTATTCAGAATTTTCTAAAAATCGCGCTGATGTTCTAAATGGCTAGCATATACACTGAAGAGCCCCACCGGTAGGGCATAAAGTGAAGCTCCTGTAGGAGAATTCTCCTAAATATATATACATATATATGTATATATTCTATATAATAAGTGTATAGATATATAGGGGTTTCACTTTAACTCTTACCGGTGGAGCTCTCAGTACTCTCGACCTTTGAATAATTTTTTGTGCGATTTTTTTTTGGACCAATTTTGGTACTGTAAACCATTCAGAATTTTCTAAAAATCGCGCTCATGTTCTAAATAGCTAGCATATACACTGAAGAGCCTCCCCGGTAGGACTTAAAGTGAAGCTCCTGTAGGAGAATTCTCCTATATATATATTCTATATAATAAGTGTATAGATATATAGGGGTTTCACTTTAATTCTTACCGGTGGAGCTCTCAGTGCTCTCGACCTTTGAATAATTTTTTGTGCGATTTTTTTTTACCATGCATATTGTGGTTGTTTAGAGCATTGCGCAAATTTTTAGAAAAGCATGCAACAACATGTTTGAACCAAATTTTTGGTACTGTAAACTATTCAGAATTTTCTAAAAATCGCGCTGATGTTCTAAATGGCTAGCATATACACTGAAGAACCCCACCGACAGGGCTTAAAGTGAAGCCCCTGTAGGAGAATTCTCCTAAATATATATAAATATATATATTCTATATAATAAGTGTATAGATTATAAAAAAATTTAGTTTTAACGATATTTTATTATTAAACATATAATATAATATACTATGAATTAGTAGTAATTTTTTTTTTTTTAAATCTAGCATGAAACTCAAATTTAAAATTCACGCATAATATTTAATATTACATTAAACATCTCTTCTATATGATAAGTGTATAAATAACGAAAATTCTTAATTTTAACGGTTTTTTAATTTTTTAATATTAACTTCAACGAAATATTCTTATATTTAACAGAATATTCTTATATTTAACAATAGTTTGTAAACACTTAAACTTAAATAAAATAAAATAAATAATTAAATAAATTAAAATATGATACTTTTTAGATATTTTACAATGATAATTATTTTTAAATAATAAATAATTAAACAAAATAAAATATGATATTTTTAAGATAATTTACAATGATAATTATTTACAAATAATAAAATCATACGTTTTATAACTTAAATAAAATTTAATTAAACTTAAACTCACTTATTAAAATAATATCATATTAAACATATAATATAATCTATTGTTAATTAGCAACAAATTATTTAAAAAAAACTAGCAAGAAAATTAAATTTAAAATCCATATATAATATTTAATATTCCATTAAATATATAATATTTAGTTGCTTGTTGCCACTCCCAAATTCAAAAACTAAAACAAACATAAACTTAAACAAAAATAAATAAATTATTTAATTAAAATAAGATGTTTATTTCAAAATTTATATGACATTAATATAAATTTAATAAAAATAATTAATAAATTCTATAAATAAAACTAAGCAAACGTGCATATTGCACGTTGCTTGTGCGATTTTTTTTTACCATGCATATTGTAGTTGTTTAGAGCATCCTGCAAATTTTTAGAAAATTTCGAATAGTTTACAGTAACAAAAACTAGGTTCAAACATGTTATTTTCCACGCGCATAAAAAAAATTAGTCACGCATGCAACAACATGTTTGAACCAAATTTTTGGTACTGTAAACTATTCAGAATTTTCTAAAAATCGCGCTCATGTTCTAAATAGCTAGCATATACAATGATGAGCCACACCGGTAGGGCTTAAAGTGAAGCCCCTGTAGAAGAATTCTCCTAAATATATATATTCTATATAATAAGTGTATAGAATTCTAACTTGGCTGTTTGTAGTCTAGAGTACAAGAAAAATTATGGGTTTCATTATTTCTCAACCTTTGTTAGCTCTCACACTGAACTTTCTAAGAAGCTAGCTCAGTCTAATATTATGCCCAACTCATGCCAAGAATGTTTGAACAGTTGTGTATTTGACAGAAATTAAGAAGGAATGGAAAAAGTTGTTGTATTCCCTTAGTGAATATTGAATAGTACAGAGCTTTATATAGAAGCTTATAAGACCACATTATATGTGGCACACATACAGCAGAAAAGAAAAGGTAAACCAACTAATACAAAATTAATGAATTAATCATTTGGTTTAACATCCCCCCGCAAACTCAATGGGCGCGGAAGCACAGTGAGTTTGGTTCGTAGCTCCTGGAATCGAGTGGTGACAAGTGGCTTGGTCAGGCAGTTCGCCAATTGATCAGACGACGAAGTGAAAGACAATAACAGATCCTTGCGAAGGACACGTTCTCTAATGAAATGATAGTCAAGTTCCACATGCTTGGTGCGAGCATGAAGTACCGGGTTAGAAGCTAAGTGAAGAGTGCTGACATTGTCGCAATATAACACCGGAGGATGAGGAAGAGGCATGCCTAATTCAGAGAGAAGAGACTGTAGCCAAGAAACTTCAGTAGCGCCATTGGCCATGGCGCGATATTCCGATTCAATACTTGAACGAGACACCACTTTCTGCTTGGATGAGGACCAAGAAATCAGATTGTGCCCAAGAAAGATACAATAAGCACTTGTACTGCGGCGGTCATCCGGGCAAGATGCCTAATCGGCATCCGTATAGGCATATAGTGTATGATTAGTAGTGGCATATACACCCTTGTGCTTTTTAAGAAAAACACCGACCAATCAATTTGAATCAACTTCTAAGTTTTAGGACCTGGTTATATCCAGGATACGACTTAGTTCGCGTTAATCCTTTATCAATATCTCGTGTTTTTTAAGAAAAACATCGATCAATCGATTTGAATTAACTTCTAAGTCTTTAGGGCCTGGTTATATCCAGGATACAACTTAGTTCGCGTTAATCCTTTATCAATATCTCATGTTTTTTAAGAAAAACATCGATCAATCGATTTTGTTGACGCCGTTTTTCGACAACAGTGAAAGAAGAGCACGTAAACAATAATCAGTAATGGCCAATAAAAATATGATAATACAAACACGATTTTTTACGTGGTTCAGCAGTTAAATCTGTCTAGTCCACGAGTCTTTGTTATTTAACTCAAGATGATCTCTGAAAATTCTTCAATGATGAATTCTTCAGAGCTTTCTCTCAAGATCACAAAAATTCGGTCATTTACAATGGTGCATGACCTCTCTATTTATAGAGAAGATTTCAAAATACTCTCCCACATATTTCAGGTAGTTACTCTATATTATCAAATTAAATGGCATTAAATGCCTGCAATCCGATATAACAGGAAACGTCCCCTGAAGACCAGGGGGCGTATAACTGATCAAATAATATCCCTTGATTGTCGGGGATTTATAGTAATAAATGTAGATCGCGTCTTGTTATTGGTGATTTACTAGGACATTCAAAGTTATTATCCTATACCACCAAGACCCTATTCTCCCAGGTTTCCTATTTGACTTTCGAGCAATAACATCTCCCGAGGCCACATGACTTTGAGCTCGTACGCGCGTCAGGATCGGAGCCCCTGATCCGAGGCCATCCCCAGAGAACAGATGCACCTCAGGGCCTACCTTTCGAGCTCGTGAGGATTTCGAGGCTACCATCTTCGAAGTCGTCTCTGCTTCGCAGGCTCGTTGTTTAGATTTCGAACATATTCCAGACTTTACAAGTTCATTCACTATGAATCCAGCTTTCGAGGCCACAATTCTCATGGCTCGAAATCTGGGTATAACATATTTGAATCAACTTCTAAGTCTTTAGGGCGACCTGGTTGTCATCCAGGCACCATATGTCCCCCTCCCCCCCCCCCCCCCCCCAAGTAATTAGGAAAGGGTCTTTTGTGGTTACTTGAGATTACATCCGCAAATATACACAGTAATGAAAAAAGAATTTAATTCTCATTGTTTAATAGACAAAAGATGGCCTTTCTGATTAAGCCTTACAAAGGGTATTACTGATAATATTTCTTCAAATGGATGGCATTCCAAGTTCGCATGACTACTTCTCCATTAAGCCGAGCTAATTTGTAGGTTCCTTCCTTTATGACCTCGGTTATTTGATACGGCCCTTCCCAGTTCGGTCCCAATACTCCATCTTTGGGATCTTTACTGGCTAAAAAGACTCTCCTGAGGACCAGATCGCCGATGCTAAAGGCACGCTTTTTGACCTTTGAGTTGAAGTAACGAGTGATTTTTTGCTGATAATGCGCGAGCTTGAGCTGCGAATCTTCTCGTCTTTCATCAATCAGGTCGAGGGACGCGCAGAGCAGTTCGTGATTATGATCCTGGTCGTACGCCTAGACTCTGTGCGAAGATACCTTTATCTCGACAAGAAGGACTGCCTCACTCCCGAAAGCTAGGGAGAAAGGAGTATGACCCGTCGGAGTCGATGTGAGGTCCGGTAAGCCCACAGTACCTGGGGGAGCTATTCTGGCCAGGCTCCTTTGGCTTCGTCCAGTCTCTACTTAAGGCTCGCCTTTAGTGTCTTATTGACAGCCTCGACCTGCCCATTTTCCTGAGGATAGGCCACGGAGGAGAAGCTCTTCACGATGTCGTACCTTTCACAGAATTCGGTGAAGAGGTCGCTGTCAAACTGCGTTCCATTGTCTGATATGATCTTCTTTGGCAGCCCGAACCGGCAGATAATGCTTTTGACCACGAAGTCGAGGACTCTCTTGGAAGTGATTGTTGCTAATGGTTCAGCCTCAACCCACTTGGTGAAGTAGTCGATAGCCACCACCGCGTAACGGACACCCCCCCCCCCCCCCGCCCCTTTCCAGTAGGGAGGGCACCAACCAGGTCGATTCCCCAGACCGCGAATGGCCACGGGGACGAGATCATCTTCAGCTCGACTGGGGGAGCTCGGGCAACTGAGGCGAATCGCTGGCACTTGTCACATTTCTTGACGTAGGAGATCGAGTCCTTTGACAAAGTGGGCCAGTAATATCCTTGCCTTAAGACCTTTAGGGCCAAGCTTTGCCCCCCAGTGTAATCTCCGCAAAAACCCTCATGCATTTCTTGCAAAATGGTCTTCGCTTCGTCTGGAAAAACGCATCGAAGCAGGGGTAGAGAGTGCCCACATCGGTACAATAGACTATCTACCACCGCATACCTTAGAGCTTGGTACAGTACTCGCCTTGCGTCATTACGCCCCTCAGGTAATTTTCCTTCGGTGAGATATTCGAAGATGGGGGTCATCAAGGTCGGTCTAGCGTCAATCATCTTGACCTCCGCCCTGACCTCTTCTATGCTTGGTTTCTCCAAGAACTCTACCAGTAATAACCCCAAAGTCTCCATCTCCCCGGAGGTAGCGAGCTTTGCGAGAGCGTCAGCATTGGCATTCTGCTCCTGAGGTATCTGCTCGATTGAGCCCCGTACAAATGCAGACAGCTCGACTTTTACTTTGGCCAGGTAAGCAACCATCTTGGTTCCCCGCGCTTTGTACTCGCCTAGTATTTGGTTGACCACGAGCTAGGAATCGCTGAAACATTGGACGGAGCTGGCCTTTAGCTCCCGAGCCACCCTTAGCTCGGCCAGTAAGGCTTCGTATTCAGCCTCATTGTTGGAAACCTTGAATCTGAACCTCAACGCCGAGTGGAATCTATGTCCTTCTAGGGATATCAAAATGATCCCAGCCCTGGAGCCATGCTCGTTGGATGAGCCATCTACGAAGACCTTCCATGAGGCTAGAACCGAGGTGGCCTGAGGCGAATCTTCTGTAGGACCTTCTTGGAATCCTGCGCATTCCGCCAAAAAATCAGCCAGGGCCTAGCTTTTTCATTGCAGTCCGCGGAGTGTGTAGAATCTCGAACTAGCTGAGCTCGATAGCCCACTTCAACAAACGTCCCGATGCCTCAGGTTTTTGCAGAACCTGCCTTAAAGGTTGACCAGTCATGACGCGTATTGAGTGGGATTGGAAATACGGCCTGAGCTTCCGGGAGGCCGTGATGAGATAGAATGCCAACTTTTCCATCAACGGATATCGGGACTCAGCTCCGAGAAGCCTCTTGCTGATGTAATAGACTGGTTTTTGAACACGGTCCTCTTCTCGGACCAGCACGACTCTAGCTGCATCTTCTGTGACAGCTAGGTAAAGGAAGAGAGGCTCTCCTGCCGTTGTTTTGGACAACACGGGCGGCTCGGCCAGATGAGCTTTCAGGTCGAGGAAGGCACATTCACACTCCTCGGTCCACTCGAACTTCTTATTCCCCCGGAGCAGGTTGTAGAATGGCAGGCATTTGTCGGTGGATTTAGAGATAAACCGACTAAGGGCTGCCACCCTTCCTGTCAGGCCTTGAACGTCTTTTCGCGACCGAGGGGAGGGCAGATCGAGTAACAACCTGATTTTATCAGGGTTTGCCTCGATTCCTCTGGTATTGACAATGAAACCTAGGAATTTCCCCGAGGCGACTCCGAAAGTGCACTTCTGGGGATTGAGCCTCATGTCGTATTCTCTCAGTATCTTAAAGCATTTCTCCAGGTCGGAAACATGGTTATCAGTAGTTTTCGACTTGACCAGCATGTCGTCAACGTACACTTCCATGTTTTTCCCGATCTGGTTTGCAAACATCCTATTCACCAATCTCTGGTATGTAGCACTGGCGTTCTTCAGCCCAAACGGCATGACCTTTTAGCAATAGATGTTAGTCGGGGTCATGAAGCTAGTGTGTTCCTGGTCCGCTGGATTCATGGCGATCTGATTATAGCTTGAGTACGCATCCATAAAGGACATGAGCTCGTGCCCTGCCATGGCGTCTACCAGTTGGTCGATCTTAGTCAAGGGGAAACAATCCTTGGGGCAATCTTTGCTCAGATCGGAGAAGTCGATGCAGGTCCGCCATTTCCCGTTGGGCTTTGGGACCAGCACAGGATTGGCGACCCAGACCGGGAACTTAGCTTCGCAGATAAAGCCACATTTCTTGAGCCGGGCTACTTCCTCTTCGAGGGCTTCAGCTCTAGTTGTTCCTAGGCGCCTTTGTTTCTGGGACTTTGCAGGCACGCTCTTATCCAAATGGAGGGTGTGCATGATGACGCTTGGACTGATTCCCACAATATCCTCGTGAGACCATGCGAACACATCCAGGTTCTCCTGCAGGAACTTAATCAGCTCCGCCTTCCTTTCGCCACACAGGTTTTTCCCGAGCTTCACCATCCGCGAGGGATTTTGTGGATCAATATTTACCTCCTCGAGCTCTTTGATAGCTTGGAGCTCGGATTTATCCTCGCCTATCCTGGGGTCAATATCATCACTCGGGACGATATTTTCCCCTTTGGCGCTCTAGGGTTTTTCAATCTCAGGATTAGGCAAAAGTTCCTGAGATTCCTCATTTCCGCCTTGGACGGTCATCGTTAACTGCCCGGGTTTTAATTTTCCCTTCATGGAAATGCTGTAGCATTCCCTGGCAACAAGTTGATTGCCACGAACCGTGCATATTCCCGAGGAAGAGGGGAATTTTAGCACGAGGTTGCAGATAGAGGTAATGGCTTCAAACGCTATAAGCGTAGGTCGACCCAAAATGGCATTGTACGCAGTGGGATAGTCGATGACCATGAACTCAAGGAGCTTTGAGACTGTCCGAGGTCCCTCTCCTAAGGTGATCACTAGCTCGATCGTCCCTATTGCTGCTGACCCTTCTCCAGAAAATCTGTAAAGCATCATGGAGGTGGCTTTTAGCTCGGTGACAGATAAACCCATCATTTCCAGCGTGGATCGGAACAGTAAGTTTACCAAGCTCCCGTTATCGACCAGCACCTTCCTGACCATCTGATTAGCGAGCTGCACTGCTACGACCAGAGGGTCGTTATGAGGGAACTGGACGTGGCTGGCATCTTCTTCAGTAAATATGATTGGTTGCCTCTCCAATCGTTGCTGCTTTGGTAGATGCTACTCGGGGACGAACTCCACTCCATTATGAGCCTTAAGTTCGTTGACGTACCTCTTTTGGGCACCTCTGCTCGTGCCAGCCAAATGAGGACCTCCAGAGATTGTGGAAATCTCTCCCCCTATCACTGAAGGAGGGACGTCCTGATCTATCTGTGACCCGGGCTGACTGACCGGGACTTCCGGAGCTGGATGGGCTGCGGGAACTCTATTCCGTGTATACTGAGCCAAGGGCCCGGCTCTGATGAGAGTTTCAATCTCATCTTTGAGGTGCCTACAATCATCGGTATTGTGACCAATGTCGTTGTGGAACCGACAAAACTTGGAAGGGTCTCGCTTTCCTTTCTGGTGCTTTAGCGGCTCCGGCTTCTTCCAGGGGAGGCAAGCATAATTTGCTAGGAAGATGTTCTCCCTAAAGTGGGTGAGCTTCGTATAAGTCGCGTAGACCGGCTTAAATTTTTCTCCAGACTTGTTCTTCTTTTGACTGTTCTGGTTACCCTCGCTGCTTCCATTTCTCTTGCTTCCACCAAACTGGTTATTCTGTGTAACGGTCTGGGTCGCTGTCATGACCTCCGTTCCTACTCCAGCGTGCTGTTCAGGGGCTTGGCTAATTCCTGCGGCTGAGGCTTGCGCCTCCTCCAAGTTGATCCACCCCTGGGCCCTATTGAGGAAATCATTTATGGAGCTGACCCCCTTCCTTTGTATCTCGTTCCAGAGTCCCCCCCCCCCCCTCCGACGAGGATTCTAGTCCTTAAATCCATGAGCTTGGAGCTGTCATCGGTGTCTCTAGCCCAAGCAGCGACGTTCGCGAATCTGCTCAGGTAAGCCTTCAGAGGCTCGTCGGGTTGTTGCCTTACGTTTGCCAGGGTGTTGGCCTTGACGCGGGCAGCCTGGGAAGCTTGGAATGCTCTCTTGAAGTCAGTAGAGAAGGTTTTCCACGAGCTGATTGACTGTTTCTTGCTCTGTTTGAACCACTGTCTGGCCAGCCCAGTCAATGTGGATGGAAATATTAGACATCTTAGCTCAGGACCAATGTTGTGGGCCATCATCAAAGTATTGAACATGCCCAGATGATCTGATGGATCTCCGTCTCCATTGAATTTGGACAAGTGAGGCATACGGAAATTGGGCGGATACGCCGTTGCTGCTATGCTAGGGGCGAAGAGCTCAAGTTCGTCCCCGGAATCATATTCGTCCTTTTCTTTTTCTGACAGGAGCTTTCTCATCAGCTCCTCCATCTGAGCCAGGCGCTCAAGGGTTTTGTCTTGATTCCTCTGGTTGTTCCGAGGCTGTTCAACAGCTCCGGACCCATTGTACACGTTTGGCGGGTTACTGTCCCTCCTATCTTGAGATAGGTTAAATGGGACATTCCCGCTGTCGCGTACCTCGGACAGGTCATCCCTCTGGTGAGCACGACTACCGTTTCCCACTGGGTCCCCTCTCTGAGAGTTAAGACAATCTCGAAGGTCGCCCCTCAGAGTGGCTTGAGGACTTTGCGCCGAGCTCAAGCGTTGGCGCAAGTCTCCGCCAGAAAGGTCACTTCGATGGCTTCCGGTCCAATAGCTCTCGTTCGAGAAGCTTGGAGCTCCCCTCTGGGGACAAGGAGCTGGGACTTCTCTAGGCGCTCTACTACGATTCTTCGGTCCATGGGAAGGAGGATCCCATGAGCTGGAACGTCTCGGTCTGGCTGAGGAGGAGACGGGTACCTTATTAGTGAAGGAGGATTCCTGACCGGGGACGCAATCCTGGTCCCGTCAGGGCGGATTAGGTTAGATTGGGGCTGCTGCGCCCTACCATCCTCCTGGTCCTGCATTCTGCGGTCTGGGCGGTGTGCAGGACGGCTGGCCAGGATGGGCTGCCGCTGTGAGCCCTCCTCGGATCTCCTTCGCAAACTCCCTCGAGCCCTCCTGGGTGTGCTCGAGGGCGGAAGCGAGCTGGGAGTTGAAGTTCGGACTGATCGGCTGTGCTGTTTCTCGGCCTTGGGTAGTTCTTTGAAAGTGGTCTCCCGGTGGTGCGAGGTGGGAGTAGAGTTTGACGTCTAGGGTCTGACCGACCAGCTAGGCCTGGACCGATTACCCCGGCGGGACTTATGAGTCTCGCCTTGCCTCTTTCCGACATTAGCGTCGGTTGTGAGAGGGGGTAGCCGGGCCAGAACCTCTTGAATCTGCAGGTTAGCTTTTGCCAGCTGGCTCCTCAACTGTGCATTCTCCATTTCCACCGCCGGGTAGAAACCTGGGGTCGGATTAGGTGGTTGGGGAGCCGAACTTCCAGTATCATCTTGGCCTATTGGCTGCTTGCCCGGCCGTTGTTGAACCCCAGGGTTCTGATCATCTGAGATGGCGGCATGATGGGCCTCCTGCCCATCACGTTGGTCTGCCTCGTTACCATGTCTCGAGCAAGTGACCACAATGGTTGGGTATTTGTGATAGCACCAATCTGATAGGCTCTCAATGAAAGCACCAAAATTTTGATGCAGTTCTTCGGCAACAGGTAATTAACAGAATAAGAGAGTGGGATTAGTGCTAAGTAATGAACTGAAATAGATGAGTGATCTGAAAATAAAGCGATGATGCGAATACTTTTTTAGGTGGTTCAAAGGTTAAAATCCTTCTACTCCACCAGCCAATATTATTGCTAGTTTTTTGGTATTCTTTACATAATAGAGTCCAACCCCTTGCAACTCCCAGGGTCTCCATATTTATAGGAGGGGCACCTGGGGGTTGGCAAGGGGGGTCATCCCGTGACCTACTTACCCATCATGTCATCTCTGTGACATTCATGATTAATTCCTAAAACCTGACAAATGAAGTGTGGTCTAATCAATAGGTAAGGGGGATAATGGGCAGCACGGCCCAACCCAGTCGTGGGCACCTGAACTCGCACGTTTAAGCTGCGTGTCCGAGAATTCAGGGATATATCAGACACATGATGTCTGATATATGCATGTTTACATTGCGTGGTTGACTTTATAAGGGGTCATAGACGCCAACTCAGGCTCGTACCTCGAGTTGGATGTCTTCTTAGTCTGCGGTGTCCATACTTCTGACCCGACTCCTTAGCAACTTCAGTGAACCTGCGGTTACCTCGAGCTAAAGAGGTGGGACCTGGGAGCAGCAGCTCCAGGTACAAGCCATCCACGTGGCTGATACACAATTATGCCATACCTCAGCCTGCTAATAGCCCGTGGAGAATTAGGGCGTACAGAAAGCAGTTTGGATATCTAATTCCTTGATATCCCACTGCCGAGAGACAGCAAGGCCGAGGACAAGTCTGATGGTGTTGGGCTTAATCACCGGGCTGAATGTCTCATGAGACCTTGGGTTTGGTGAAAACCCTTGGCGACAAGGCGAGCTTTATAGCGATCCACAGTGCCATTTGCATTTAATTTAACACGGTAGACCCACTTGAAGCCCACAATACGAGCAGAAGGAGGGCGTGGGACAAGAGACCATGTAATGCCCCGGATTCCCTAATATGGTTTAGGGGATGGATTAGTAGGCCGGGAGGGCCATAACTGTTTAATTATGCTATTAAATGTATTTATGCATGTTTATGAGAATTATATTATAATATAATGTTAAATGCATGCATGTGGGTCCACATTTGTTTACAGGGGTGTTTTGGTAATTTGGCCCGTTAAGGATATAACTGTATACTTGTTTGCATGTCAATGATATATTGTGGGACCACATTATAATGTGGATTTGTGTGAGTATTTCGGCATGAGACGATCTTTAAGCATGATTCATCGGTTTGGTCATAACAGGTTAGAGCTCGGGGCTCGGGGTGAGTCTCGGGGTGGTTTTTAGTGATTAGAGCGTTACCGAGGATTTAGGTAACGGGATATGGATTATTGGCATTTGAGGATATTGAGATTAGCGGGAATCGGGAAGCGTTAATTATGATTAACGGGATAAGCTGAAAGTACCAATTTTACATTTGAAATGGTTTTAGAGGCTTTAAGTAACTCAAGGGTAATTTGGTCATTTAAGGGTGGATATATATGACTTAGGAATGCTATAGAAAAACATAACAAAACAGGGGCAACCTTCTTCCTTCCCGTACACTATCTTCCCTTCATTCTTCCTTTGGTGTTTTTGAGTTCAAAGTGGGGTTTCAAGCTAGGAAATTCAAGGGTTAAGTTGGTGGACTTGATTCAGCCATAGAAGGAGGTCCAAAGCAAGTATTAAGGTGAGTTTTGATCATTAAACTCAAGTTATGCTCTGTTTTTTTATCTTTATTTTTCAGCTTTAAAGTTCTTGATGGAGGTGGGAATCAAACGGAGTTTTGTGTATGTTTGATTGGGTTTTGATGAGGGTGAGTTATGGGTGATGTTTAGGGGTTTAATTGTGTGTTTAGAGGAGGTTTGGAGTTGGTTTGAAGGGCTGGGTTGAGAGGAAAAACGCAGGGGAAAAACTGGGTTCGTTTGAGGTCGGTTGTTGGTCTGGGCTGGGCGCCGCGGCGCAGCAGGGGTGCGCCGCGGCCCTTGCGTCTGGCAGAGGGAGGGCCCTCTCTGTTTGAGGGCGCGCCGCGGTGCTGCAGGGGAGGGCCGCGGCCCTTAAGGCCAATTTTTCCAAAATGTGGTTTTTAGCTTGGGGATTCAAACTTTAGGCCTCGAGATTGGACCTAGTACCCGGTTGGGTAGTATTTGATGTCTCGGGGGCTGGGATTTGGTTTGGGAACCCTCAGTTATCATTTTATTAATGAATCCTATAATTTAGTTATGACCAGGTGACTGTCAAGGAATTTAAAGGTTGATCGTTCTCAGGGGTCGTTCATAAAATAACTTTTACTTGAACCAAAGGTAAGAAAATAGTGTATGGATACAGTTGCACCCTGTATATGTATATGAAATTCATGGTTTGTTATTAAAACATGTTGGTTGATATATGTGGACTTGGATTGCATATTAAATGCTAGTGAACGCTGATTATCTGTTTATGGCATTGACTAGTCAGGGACCGACTCTAAAGTCGATGATCACGTATTGAATAGCTCCATGGCATTAATGCGGGACCGACCCTAAGGTCGAAGAACTTATAAGCGCTTGCCTGGTCTAAGACCAGATGTTTATAGTCAGGGTGTATGACCCCGATGACTGTTTGTCACGTGGCTAGGGGACGCTGTCCATAGTTACGACTCTAGAGTCGAGAGGAAGGTTATGTTGGTGATTAATCACCATGCACCTGTCCTGATCAAACTTATGAAAGAACCACTTATCAGTTAAGCCCTGGTGACCCTATAGTCACATGGCTAGAGGGAGTTGTGCTCATTATTGTGAATTTTTGCTATTGTCACCTATCTATTATGGACTGATAGTTCTGAATTGTTATTATAATCATTGTTGATATTATATCATGCTTTATTATGTTTTCTTGCTGGGCCTTGGCTCATGGGTGCTATGTGGTGCAGGTAAAGGGAAAGAGAAGTTTCACCAACCCTGATTGGAGAGCTTGGGCGATTTTGTGTACATATTGGGCCGCCTGACCACCACGGTCAGGGAGTTCTCAGAGGGACTAGGGGTTTATCTTATTTTTGCCGCTTAGGCCGGCGGGGTTTGTAAATTTGAAACAGTAGCAACCCTTTTGTATTAAGAACAACTTGTAAATGTTTTGAAAGGCTCATGAGCAGTTTATTTACTTAATGAAATGTATTCCTTCTTTTATTGGCTTTTCACCTTAACCTGATAATAAACCTTAGATCACGTTTTTAACCAAAGGACTCGGGTAGCGGGTCAAATTTCCGGTTCACTGTTCACCGTAACTGTTCTGGGGTAGCCAGGGCGTTACAACTTGGTATCAGAGCAATGCCAAGGTTAAGGTTCCTGTAGACTGGCTGGGTATGAACACACATCGCCGAAGTCAAGCTCGACTCATGGTTTGGTAACTATTTATGTGGTTACATGTTTAACTGTTTAAATGTGATATATATATGCTTTACCTGTGTGCATGAGATACCATGTTGAGCTTATGCCCTGAAATATTATATCTTCAGCAAATGTGTGCTAATTAGTACTGAGATTGCTGGAACCTGCTTATTAGTATGGTTGTTTATCAGTTATTATGTGATACATGCTGAGTGTTGAATGCCATAAACATGTATCTGTTTGTGAATAATGAATGACTGTGGAATGTGATAATTGTCTGTTTGTTCTTGGACTGTGAGGCGGCAAGAGGTTTAGTTATTACTACCTGACTGGCCGTATTGATTATTGTTCAGTAAGGTATTAGTGATAGAATGAACCCAGGGAAGACAGACAGTGATAACAGTCAGGGTCAAGAGAATGACCAATCCCAGATTCCACAGTCAGCACCTGCAAACTGGCAACAGATGTTTGAGGAGTTGCAGGCAACAGTGTTAAGGCAGGGAGAGGAGCTTCGTCTCCTAAGACAGCAGCAAGTGCCTGTAGTGGCCAGTGTTACAGAGGCACCTTTTGTGTCGGTGCCAGTTACTGGGCAACTGCCTGAGGTTGGAAACAGAATGGAACCTCTTTATGAATGGTTCAGGAAGCAACAACCTCCTGTGTTTGAAGGCAATGCAGATCCTACCAAGGCTGAACAGTGGATGAGCATGATTACCACTATTCTTGATTTTATGAGGGTAGTTGGTAGTGAGAGGGTAGACTGTGCTACCTATATGTTTCGGGAAGATGCCCGGATTTGGTGGGAAGTTGTTGGCCAGACCAAGAATGTTAATCTCCTGAGCTGGGAGGAGTTTCAGACCTTGTTTAATGAGAAGTATTATAATGACGCTATTAGAGCGGTGAAGGCTGATGAATTCATGAGGCTACTTCAGGGAAGCTTATCAGTTACTGAGTATGCCTTAAAGTTTGATCGTTTGGCAAAGTTTGCCAAGGAGTTGGTGCCCACTGATGGGACCAGGAGAGAGCGTTTCTTACAGGGGCTACAGCCCAGGTTAGCCCGGGATGTACGCATCACCACTGTGGCAGGAGTTACTACTTATGCACAGGTGGTGGAGAAGGCACTCACAGCTGAGAGTGCAGAGACTAAGATCTGGCGTGACAATGCAGCCAGAAGGGATTTCAGGAGGCCAGGTCCTCCATTTGTGGGTTTTGGTAGGGGTCTTGGCCCCATTGATCAGAAGAGGAAGGTTCCTGACACCTTCCCAGTTCCAGGTCCTGACAGACGGCCCCGTGGTATTTCTATGGGTCGTCCAGGTGGTAATGAAGCCTGGAGATCTTATCCTGAGTGTCCTAGATGCAAGAGGCATCACTTGGGAGAGTGTAGGGCAAGGGCCTGCTTTTCATGTGGAGCAGTGGGCCATCTTAAAAATGATTGCCCTAAGGCGAGGAAGGAAGAATCCAGGAAGGCAGACAGCTCGACCCCAACTCGAGTGTTTGCATTGACTCAAGCCGAAGCTGAGGCTTCTCCCTCAGTTGTTACAGGTCAGCTTCTTAGTGCAGGAACTGCTTATAATGTATTGATTGACTCTGGTGCTACGCATTCCTTTGTTGCTAGTAGTATTATTGATAGGTTGTGTAGACCTTGTGATTTCCATGCTATGGGGTTTGGTACTTTGTTACCCACTGGGGAGTTAGTGGTATCCAGGAGATGGGTTAGATCTTTGCCAGTGATAGTGGAGGGCAGAGAGTTGTCAGTGGATCTGATAGAGTTGGTTATGACTAACTTCGATATGATACTGGGAATGGATTGGTTGGCGAAGTATGGGGCAACCATTGATTGCAGAAGAAAGATGGTCACCTTTGAGCCTGAAGGTGAGGATCCTTTTGTGTTTGTTGGTACTGTGCTTGGACCCCGTGTTCTTATGATTTCTGTGTTGAGGGCCAGGGATCTACTGCAGAGAGGTTGCATTGGATTCTTAGCCAGTGTGGTTGACACCACCCAGATCGTGCCAGCAGGACCAGAGGATACTAGACTTGTATGTGAGTTTCTGGATGTGTTTCCAGAAGATTTTCCAGGGTTGCCACCACAGCGAGAGATTGAGTTTGTTATAGAACTGGCCCCAGGGACGGAGCCAGTGTCTAGAGCACCATACAGAATGGCCCCAGCTGAGTTGAAAGAATTAAAGGTACAGTTGCAAGAGCTGTTGGATTTGGGTTTTATCAGACCTAGTTTCTCACCTTGGGGTGTGCCAGTTCTGTTTGTAAAGAAGAAAGATGGTTCTCTGAGGATGTGTATAGATTACAGAGAATTGAATAAGTTGACAATTAAGAACCGGTATCCTTTGCCAAGGATAGATGATCTGTTTGATCAATTGCAGGGTAAGACGGTATTCTCTAAGATCGACCTTCGTTCTGGTTATCATCAGTTGAGGGTCAAGGAGGGAGACATACCGAAGACCGCTTTTCGTACTAGGTATGGGCATTATGAGTTTCTAGTGATGTCGTTTGGATTGACTAATGCCCCTGCTGCTTTCATGGATTTGATGAACAGAGTGTTCAAGGGTTATCTAGACCAGTTTGTGATCGTCTTCATCGATGATATTCTGGTGTATTCTTAGACAGAGTTAGTCACGCGTGCAACAACATGTTTGAACCAAATTTTTGGTACTGTAAACTATTCAGAATTTTCTAAAAATCGCGTTGATGTTCTAAATGGCTAGCATATTCACTGAAGAGCCCCAATGGTAGGGCTTAAAGTGAAGCCCCTGTAGGAGAATTCTCCTAAATAAATATATATATATATATTCTATATAATAAGTGTATAGATAATAGAAATTTTTAGTTTTAACAATATTTTATTATTAAACATATAATATAACATATTGTGAATTAGCAGTAAATTTTTTTTTTTTTAAATCTAGCAAGAAACTCAAATTTAAAATTCACGCATAATATTTAATATTACATTAAACATCTCTTCTATATGATAAGTGTATAAATAACGAAAATTCTTAGTTTTAACGGTTTTTTATTTTTTTAATGTTAACTTTAACGAAATATTCTTGTATTTAACAGAATATTCTTATATTTAACAGTAGTTTGTAAACACTTAAACTTAAATAAAAATAAATAAAATAAATAATTAAAAAAATTGAAATAGGATATTTTTGAGATATTTTAAAATGATAATTATTTAAAAATAATAAATAATTAAATAAATTAAAATATGATACTTTTCAAATATTTTACAATGATAATTATTTTAAAATAATAAATAATTAAACAAAATAAAATATGATATTTTTAAGATAATATACAATGATAATTATTTAAAAATAATAAAATCATACGTTTTATAACTTAAATAAAATTTAATTAAACTTAAACTCACTTATTAGAATAATATCATATTAAATATATAATATAATCTATTGTGAATTAGCAACAAATTATTTTAAAAAAAAACTAGCAAGAAAATTAAATTTAAAATCCATATATAATATTTAATATTACATTAAATATATAATATTTAATTGCTTGTTGTCACTCCCAAATTCAAAAACTAAAACAAACATAAACTTAAACAAAAATAAATAAATTATTTAATTAAAATAAGATATTTATTTCGAAATTTATATGACATTAATATAAATTTAATAAAAATTGTTATCCAAAAAACAGACACGGATGACATGGCAAACGTCTAATACACGTGGCTGACATCTGGCAGGAGTCTTGTTCGTATATCGACCAGAGAAATGTCTATGGCGCGACACTCAATCTTAATATATGACCAGTCTGGTCGTATACTCGCTATATTTGGAGAAGATCTTATGCAGTTATAACCATATCCAAAATTATCTCCCATGATATCCTAAGTATCTGATTATTTAGGAAAGAATATCTGTAACAAATTAATGTAATCCTCCTTGAGCCTATAAATAGAGAAAGATAGCTCAAGGAATGGACTTTTGGCTTTCTAATTATCTGAGATTAGAGTTTTACAAGTGTATTAGAGCTATCACATTCGATATATTATTTTTTGTTCTTCAGAGGTTGGTGAAACTCATTAAACCCTAGTTCTTTGATCACTCCTTTGAATCCTATATCAATAACAGCTCAAGTGGACGAAGGTCATTACCAGACTTTGGGGCCGAACCACTATTGTAACGCCCCAACTCCTGGGACCGTTACGGTGTGCCTTGTAAACAGTGCTAAACTCGCTAATCGAGTCATTTGGCCAAAATCGTGAACTAAGTATGATTAGCGGTTTAGGGATTAAAAACTTTGGCTAGGATGTAACGTTTCACTAGAACGTTTAATATATACATTGGGATCTCAAAAATATAATTTCAGAGTTTATTACAAGAAAGAGTTTACAACAAGTTGTTCTAAGCGGCAAAACAGGGTTCAGCCCTAGTTCCACTTTCAAACCTCGCCCAAGTATTGGTCGAGCAGCTGCATATGTACATGTCATCACCTAAGCTCTCCAACTCAAGGATGGTCTAGCTTCCTCTTGCCTTTAGCTGCACCACATAGCACCCGTGAGCTGAAGCCCAGCAAGAAAACATAACACTATACATAAACATTATCAAATGATTATCATTATAATCATACTGAGCATAAAACTTTCAACCAATGAGTGAGCATCACATGATTCAAGAGGGAGAGTGGCTGCTAGGTAAGCCACTAGCCTCCAAGTGCTTATCTCAATCATCGACCCTCGGTGTCGGTCTTGCATTAATGCTCTTTGAGTCATTCAATGCTAATAGTCGATTAGATCTAATCTCCTTTGGCTAGCGTGATCCACGCTATGGCCGTTCTGACTTATGAGTCAGCGCTATGTGACCAGTGGCCAATATCACTGCCGAACCTGACTAATAAGTCCCAGCTTCACAGTTAACACTAACACCTTTGCCAATTCTGACTGATGAGTCAGTGCAACGTGACCAGTGCCCAGTACCACTGCCGAACCTGACTAATGAGTCACAGCTTCACAGTTGATACTAGCACTTTTGCCAAATCTGACTAATTAGTCAGTACCATGCACAGGTAAGCAATGCTATCAATATGTATCATATGCTAATTATCCAAGAGTAGGGCATTCAACATGCTTACTAAACAGTTGCCAGCATAATCATGATCATGCACAAACTCAGAGACTCAAGCTCTGGCCAATCTCATATTCATCACTCACGGCATGCTCTAATCATATGTTTCTCGTGCATCACATGCATCACACTTAATCATCCAGCATGCCTCAATAATAATCATATGCAAAATATCCAGCAATCCAACATGCACCAATAACAGCCATGCATGTCACGTTTAATCGTCAACCAACATGCATCAAGAATGGCCACGCATGTCATACATAATAATCAACCGGCATGCATCAATAATAACCATGCATGTCATACTCAATAATCAACCAACATGCCTCGATAATAACCATGCATGTCACATATACACAGGGTGCAGTTTTCTTACCTAAGATTCGAGCTAGAACCAATATAAGAACGACCCTTGAGAACGATCAACCTTTAAGCCCTTAGCGGTCACCTAATCATAACCAAATATGGAACACCATCAATAACATGATAATCAAAGGTTTCCACACCAATATCTAGCCTCCAATAGACCAATCCAAACTAATCCAAGTAGTAGGGACACTCCCGAGGCCCATAGCTAAGTTCCCGGGGTCAAAACGAGCAAACGGGGTGAAAACAGGGCAAGGGCTGCGGCCCTAGCACCTTGGGCCGCGGCCCCCAGGGTTCTCTGAGGCAAGGGCCGCGGCGCCCTCCATCAAGGGCCGTGGCGCCCAGCAAGGCCAATTTCCTGACACCTACTTCATCGAACTAGGGCCGCGGCGCTCAAGAACAGGGTCGCGGCCCCCAACCCTGGGCCATTCCCAAACGTGTTTTAAGCACTCCAAATCCTCCAAAAACATACCCAAACATTCCCCAATCATCAAATCAAAGTTCCCAAGCTTCCCAATACTCCAAAACCCTCAAAACCCAAGGCTCAGACCGACCAAAAACTCAACAATTAACAAAGTCCAATTCTAAGCTTAGAAACTTTAAAAACTTAAAACTTCAAACTTAGATTACCTTTGATTGGGTTGTTTTCCGTCAAATCCTTCGGTTAAGAAGCTCCTAATCTTTCCTAGGATCGCTATGCCTCAACCCTCGCTTGATTCCGACTCCTAGAACTCAATATTTCCTCAAAAATGCTCAAACGGTATAACGGACCGTCAGAGAGAAAACGAAAGGTTTTCTAACGTACGTTCTTATCTGACAAGATACTTCAAGCTTAAGTAACCTCAAATAAAACCTAGTGCTCGGGGATCCCGAAAACACCCCCGGGGACACTATAGTCAAAACTTCTAGAATTTCACCTTCATCTCAAATATTCCCAATCTATCACCAAATAAATATTTCTATTACCCCAAAATTGACCCCGTTATGACGAAACCGCTAACCCATTATATATGACCGTCTCATGCTGAATAGCTCGAATATATCTCCATAATAATGAAATCTCATTCACAAATTATAGTATGCACCCAATTTACAAATATGCCCTCAACAGGCCAAATTACCAAAATGCCCTTATAAGTATAAATACACCCATATGCATGCATTCACCATCATATACTAATATAATTCATGTAAACATGCATATAATCATTAAATATCATAATAAATCAATTATGGCCCTCCCGGCCTCTTAATCAAGGTCCTAAACCTTATTAGGAAATTTGGGGCATTACAACTATAAATTCTTGTGTTCTTTACTGTTTTTGTCATCACATTCATTTCAACATATTTGTCCACATCAAGCACATTTGACTCCGTGTCAGTTGGCCAAAATCAGGGTCAACATTCGGGTGCTTTCATTGAGAGCTTGATATAGTATTGTTGAAATACCAATGGCGAAAACTACCAAGAAGACTGGACAGGCGGCCAGCGCTGCACCATCTCAACCGCCTCCTCCTCCTCCTCCCAACGTGGCAGAGAATGAGCCACATCTGGAATTTGATGAGGAAGAATTGGACTCTGAGACGCTGAGGAATACCCTGGGGGTATTGCAGGATGAACTGGCCAATCTGAGGGCCAGCCAAGAAAGCGCTGCTGAGATTATGGCGCGGCAGCAACAAGAGATCGAACGACAGCGCCAGGAGTTAAGTGAAAGGCAGGCAGAGATGGACCACCGTCAGAGGGAGGCCATGGCAGCCCTCGAAGCAGCTTTACAGTTAGCTAGGAGTCAGGCTGTATCTGCTTCGCAGCCTGATCAAGCTACAAGTGGGCCGCCCCAAAGGGATCCCAATCCTAGCCCGCCTATCCAGCCCTCGAACCCCCAAAGGCCCAAGCAGCCAACAATGCCTCAGGATAATCTCCCACCAAGGGATACTGAAGCACAACCTCTCTCCCAGGCTGGTCGTGACAATCCCCTGCGGTCAAGGCAGAATAGGGTCGGGCCGCAGCCTCGCAGTCCTAGACACCACAGGGGCGAAGAACCGAACCCACCGAGCAGAGGGCAGCGTCCTTCTGGAAACAGAAAGAACTCGGAGACAGGCTCTGCGGTCCAAGGCCCCCCACGGCATGATAATGCACGGGGACCTACCGACCAGCGCAGGCCACCCTCTAACGTACGGGAGGTTCCAGCCCGGGAAGGCAACCGTGAGAACAGTCGATCCCAACGTAGCCAATCAAGATTCAGAGATGACCACGATTATAATGAGGCCGACTCAGGCAGAGGTAACGCCGGTCGGAGGAATGAAGAAAGAGGTGGGGGCAGAAGCCCACCGCCTAGGGATGACCAACCCGAAAGGTGTGACGCTGGGGGGCCAACCCAAACATAATAACGTCTTTGACCGGCTCGGAGCTAGCGAGCAGCGGAGAAGAGACAAGGATTTAAGAGATGTACTCAATGATCGCAGGGAACGACACGACGAGTACATTCCCCCAGCAACAGCAGAGGCCCCGGCGATTCCTAGCGTCGTGCAAGCCCAGATAGATGCCCTCAACCAGGCAGTGCAACAGCTGGTCGGGGGAAGAATATCTTATATCGATCACGATAGGAGAAAGGGCACTCCTTTCGTTCAAAGGATAGCTATGGCAGAAACTCCTAGCAAGTTTAAGATGCCTTCGCTTCCAAACTTTGACGGGTATGGTGATCCAGTATCTCATGTCAACAAATTTGAGATACAAATGGACATTCAGAAAGTGTCTGAAGACGCTCAGTGCAGGATCTTCCCTGCAACACTTTCTGATGCTGCACAGGAGTGGTTTTTCAAATTTCTTCCTGCAAGTATAGTTTCCTGGGAGATGTTCGTGAAGGAATTTTACAGACAATTCTATCCGGGTCGTGTGCACCCAACTGAGGCAAACCAGCTGGTCGAAATACGCCAGCAGGATGGAGAATCATTGAAAGACTACGTCCAGCGTTTTATGCGAGCAGCTGCTGAAGCGAAAACAGTGGGAGACGAAGGCAAGATGATGGCCATAACCGCAGGGGTTAAGCGCTGCACGCCCCTTTGGAACAGCCTCAGGAAGCATGGAGTCAGGACTACCCAGGAATTTTTAGATCGAGTTGATCGGTACATCAAACTCGAAGATTCCATAGCCAGCGATGGAAAACCCCCAGGCAAGGATAAGGGGACTGCCGAGCCCGCCAAAGCCGCCAATGGGTCAAAACCCAATGGCAACGGGAACGGCAATGGAAATGGCAAGAATGGGGGGAAGCGGCCACATAATGAGCGTTCCACCTCTGACAATAAACGAGCCAAGGGTAATCGTTATGAACCTCGGTTCACTAACTACACTGCCCTTATTGAGTCTCGGGGAGAGGTGTATCAGGCCACAAGTTCTAGTGTGCCTTATAATAAACCTGCTCCCAATCGAAAGGATATTTCAAAGAGAGACATTACCAAGTTCTGTCGTTACCATAACGACTACAGACATGATACAAATGAATGCAACCAGCTAAAGGATGAAATCGAGTTCCTTATTAGACAAGGACATTTGAGAAGATATGTACGGGCCTCGGGAAATTCCCAAGGAGAAGCTCCAGGTGGCAACGAGCATGCGCCCACACGCCAACGCTCGCCACCTTTGCAGCCTGACCCCGTAGCTGGCACTTTACTCACCATCTGCGGAGGCCCGCACCTCGCGGGAAGCAGTGGAAAGGTGCAAGAATGATACGCTCGGACCCTACGCCACGACCAGGACATCGAGATGATGACTGTGAAGGACAGGGCATCAAAGAAGGCCCGGTCAGAAGAGAGTGAAATAACCTTCTCTGATAGCGACGCCCAACATGTCTGGTTCCCACATTCCGATCCGCTGGTCGTGGACGTTCAAATCACCAATATGATGGTGAAAAGAGTACTAGTTGATACAGGAAGTTCAGTGAACATCCTGTACAAATCTTCGCTGGAATGCATGAAGTTGTCCGTTAAGGACTTGGAACCCTGCAACCAGACAATTTACGGCTTCTCAGGCGAGGGATTCGCCCCAGCAGGGTCAATCAGACTTCAAATTACAGCAGGTATAGCGCCTGCTACCAGGACATTACTCGCTACTTTTATAGTAGTCGATTGTCCTTCGGCGTACAATGTTGTCATTGGAAGGCCCATACTAGTTGATCTTCGGGTCGTCGCCTCAATATGGCACTTGGCCATGAAATTCCCGACAGACGCAGGGGTAGGACGCATGTTGGGAAATCAGAGAGAAGCAAGGGAGTGCTACAACGCCTCAGTCACAAAGGCGAAGAAGGGAGCGTCAAAGAGCACTCCCCCAGATAGGTTGCAGATGGCTATTGATACACAAGCCCAATCCGGTGATGGAGTCACTAAATAGGGCGTTGCCCAAAGTGAGGATAGGGATTTAGATCCTCGCTTTGGGGATTTTGAGGAAAATTTTGGACTCGTCGAGGACCTGGAAGAGGTCCAACTTGACGAGAAAGACCCGACCAGAGTTGTAAAGGTTGGAAAAAACTTAGAAGCAATCACGAAGCATGCACTGGTGGAATTTTTATGAAAGAACCAGGAAGTTTTTGCTTGGTCACACAAAGACATGGCTGGGATAGATCCTGCAATCACCAGCCATGTCCTGAACGTAGACAAGAGTTTTCCACCCGTGCAACAAAAAAGAAGGTTGCTCGATAAGGATAGGTCGAAAGCCTTAAAAGAAGAAGTCGAAAGACTAAAGGAGAATGGGTTCATCAGGGTGGCATTTTATCCATCGTGGGTCTCTAATCCAGTATTGGTTCCCAAGCCTAACGGCAAATGGCAAACCTGTGTGGATTTCACAGACCTCAATAAAGTCTGCCCAAAGGATTGCTTCCCACTCCCAAGGATCGACCAGCTGGTCGATGCGACTGTAGGGCATGAGATCCTCTCTTTCTTGGACGCATACTCAGGGTACAATTAGATCAGTATGCATCCCCTTGACGAGGATCACACCAGCTTTCGGATCGATACAGGGTTATACTGTTATAAAGTGATGCCCTTCGGACTGAAAAACGCTGGTGCGACTTACCAGTGACTGGTCAACTACATGTTTAAGGAGATGATCGGAGTAAACATGGAGGTGTACGTGGACGACATGCTGGTAAAGTCGAAAAAAGCAGAAGGACATGTGAAGGATTTACAAGAGTGTTTCAACGTTCTGAACAAGTACCAAATGAAATTAAATCCTCTCAAATGTTCCTTCGGAGTCGGATCAGGGAAATTTTTGGGGTTCATTGTTAATTCAAGAGGAATCGAGGCCAACCCCGACAAGATAAGAGCCCTGATCGACATGAAATCGCCCGAAAAGATCAAGAATGTGCAAAGTTTAACTGGAAGAATTGCCGCACTAAGTAGATTCATTTCCAAGTCGACGGACAAATGCGTCCCTTTCTTCAATCTACTTAGAGGCAACAAGAAATTCGAATGGACAGGAGATTGCGAGCAGGGTTTCCAAGCCCTAAAAGCCCATATGGCACAACCTCCTGTTTTATCAAAGCCTATCGAAGGAGAAACTTTGTTCATCTACCTGGCGATCACTGAAGTTGTTGCTAGTGCGGTCCTAGTACGAGAAGAAGAAGGCGTACAAAAGGCGGTTTACTATGTAAGCAAGAGGCTAATCGGAGCAGAGTTGAGGTATCCTCCCATCGAGAGGTTAGCCTATTGTTTAATCTTGGCCTCAAGGAAACTACGTCCTTACTTCCAAGCCCATCCCATTACAGTCTTACCTGACCAGCCCCTTCGGCAAGTCCTGCAAAAACTGGAGGCGGCTGGGCGTTTATTAAAATGGGCGGTCGAACTCGGGCAGTTCGACATTACATATTCACCGCGAGCAGCAGTAAAAGGGCAAGTCTTGGCTGATCTTATTGCTAAGTTCATTGAGCTCCCAGACAACGAACAGTGCAAAGAGCCTAGTGCGCTTGAGCCACAAGTCAAGGCTCCTTCGTGGAAGTTATTCACGGACGGATCGTCCAACGAATCACACGCAGGAGCAGGAGTGATATTGCTAACTCCGGAGGGGCATCGATTTCACTGCGCTATTAGGTTCGAATCCACTGCATCAAATAATGAAGCCGAATATGAAGCACTCCTTGCTGGGTTAAGATTAGAAAAAGATATGAGTATAAAGGTGCTGGATATTTACAGTGATTCACAGCTGGTAGTGAATCAGGTCCTAGGGGAATATCAGGCACAGGGCCTCAAGATGGTGGCCTATTTAAATAAAACTAAAGATTTGTTGGCTCATTTTGAGAAGTATACCCTCCAGCAAATACCTTGGGATCAGAATTCAAACGCAGATGCCTTAGCAAAACTCGCAAGTGCGAAAGACGCTGACACTTTGAATATTGTGCTAGTAGAAAGACTGTGCGAGCCAAGCATACGAGCAGATAAAACTAATATGGAAATTCGGATGGAGGATACGTGGATGGCACCATACTTGGAGTATCTCGCAAATGGTGTACTACCAACAAATAGAAATAAAGCCAGAACCCTCCAAAGGCAGGCTGCTAGGTACATACTGGTCGATGGTGTTCTTTACCGAAGAGGATATTCCATGCCACTGCTCAAATATATTACACTAGAGAAGGCTAAAGAGTTGATGAAGGAGGTACATGAAGGCTTCTGTGGGGACCACGCTGGGGGCAGAGCTTGTCAAAGAAGATTCTGAGGCAGGGTTATTTCTGGCCGACTATGAACGAAGATTCAATGGAGTTTGTGCGAAAATGCGATAAGTGTCAGAGATTTTCCAAGATCCCACGCGCAGCTCCCAATGAGTTAAAGCAGATGCAGAGTCCTTGGCCTTTCGCAGTATGGGGTATAGACTTGATTGGATCACTGCCAACAGGAAAAGGTGGAGTGAAATACGCAGTTGTAGCAGTCGACTACTTCACCAAGTGGGCCGAAGCTGAGCCGCTCGCTACCATTACGACCAAGAAAGTTCTTGACTTTGTCATCAAGAACATTGTTTTCCGATATGGTTTGCCTCGAAAAATTATCTCAGACAACGACACCCAGTTTGACAGCGATTATTTCACAGACTTTGCGAAAGGCATGGAATCGTCAAAAGCTTTTCTTCGGTCGCACACCCTCAAGCAAATGGGCAAGTGGAAGCAGTGAATAAAACGCTTAAGGACACCCTAAAAAAAAGACTTGAAGATGCAAAAGGAGCATGGCCAGAACAACTGCCTGAAGTACGCTGGTCGTATAGAACATCTCACTGAACAGCGACAGGTCATACCCCGTTTTCCTTAGCATACAGGTATGAAATTATGTTGCCCGTCGAGTTAGATCCGCCCTCACATCGAAAAATTACATACAACCAAGACCAGAATAGCCAACTGATGATGGAGTCCCTAGACTCACTTGAAGAGAAACGGGAAAAAGCCCAACTCCGAGTAGCTGCGTACCAGCAAAAGGTCGCCCGGTACTTTAACTCAAAAATAAAAGAAAGAAAATTCAACGTCGGAGACCTAGTATTACGACGAGTTTTCTTAAACACCCGCGACCCTACTACTGGAGTACTCTGACCAAACTGGGAAGGACCTTAACTGCTGGAGTACTCTGACCAAACTGGGAAAGACCTTACCAGATTGAAGAAGTCCTTCATCCAGGCACTTACAAGCTTGCACGCTTAAATGGAGATCTTGTTTCACGCTACTGGAATGGAGAACACCTGCGCAAGTATTATCAATGAACAACCCTTTTTAAAGGACTGGCTTGTATCAATTTTAATTTTTACAAGTTTTGAAAAAGGGTTTGCCACGTTGTATGGCTAATCGCTTATAAGTGTAAGATCTTTTTAAGATCACTCGTAAAGACATGTTTAGTCCATTTTTAATACGAGATTATAAGGGACTGTGCGCAGCCAATCATTCTTGCCAACCTTTGTGAATTTATTTTTACAAGTATTTGTTCATTACGTGTGTTGTTTTGTTGTATTATAAGTGTTGAATTTCCTAACGAGCAGTAATGTTCTCACAGGTCGTGGTCAAGGCAAGTGACCAAGGACCTAAAGCTCATCGATCACTTGGGGGGCATATAAGGTACATCGATAGCAAAGCATACCAAGAGGTATGTAAACACACGAACAAAATGAGTGAAAGCATGCTACGGTACTGGCCATTTTTTGAGTTTATAAAGGATATAGAGTGCGGCCAGCATTCTTTATCCATTTGGGGTGATTTGGAAGGGGGCTACTCCGAAGTAATTTGCAACCCCCTGAAAAAACGAGTGAAGAGGCAGAGTGGCACCTGCCTCAATGTGAAACCTCGACCAGGCGCTATAGGCTCCGCCTGGCAGGTTGGCCCGCTGGTCGATAGAAGGTCTGACTAGGGTCACCCTTGTCAGGTTGTACTTATTTAAATAGTTGGCGATCATCCGCAGCGTCACCTTACTCTAGGGAACAACATGCCACTCAACATCCGGATGATCAGCATGTTGAGGATGGGCACGCCTTTGAACATTGGTATCTGGAACATTTTCACCTCGACCACTGGTCGAGGGAGCATCAGCAGTAAGCTGGCACGAGGAGTTAGGAATTTTCCTTTTTTGAGCTTTTGTTTTTGTTCGAGCCATTCTCTGGGTTGGGACTGGAGAAGGGTTTGGGCTAGGGCGAGAAAAAGGGATATTTGGTATTAGAATAGAGGGGTTTTCTTCGCCTTCAAGCAGCTGAGCTAGGAGGTCGTCTTCGATGGGTCTTTCTCCTCCCCAAGGGTCTTGCATAAGAACTGCAAACAGATAATGGAGGAGATAAGACACATAGTCTGCGAAGTAACGTGGGGGACTGGGATAACGTTGCTTGCGTCTATTGACCAGCAGCATCCTACCCATACACTAAGTTTGGTGCTAGCAGTTTGAAAAACGGATCAAAAAAGGAAATAAAATGTTTTCTGAAAAGAAACTTTTTCTACTCCTAAAGGGCGGGAAAAAACCCAGTTTTTTCAACTAGCTTAAAGATTGAATTTTTACGTTGATCTTACGCCCTAAACCTATGATCCTTACTATCGAACTAGCTCCTAACTTATATAATGCAGAAATACACTCTCTTACTGAGCATCAGATGGCTTATACAAAAATCCTCATAATTTCTACCCAAGAACGCAGGAAATCACAGAGCACAATAACAGCATGCATGGCGTAATGAGGAATTTAAAAGACGAAGTGAATACCTGGGCAAAGCGTGGAGATTCAGGAAAAAGTAGAAATTTTGAGTCGAAGAGACCTTCGGCTAGGCGTCTGAATGATCTCGAAATTCTGGGCTCTGGAGCGAAAGTTCTTGACTGGAATAGTGAGTAAAAAATTATAATGAAGATAAAGAGCTTACTTATAGAGGCTGAGGTATGGCAAAAAGTGGCAATCATTACTTTCCTATTTTCGAAACGTGGGGGAGTGTATAAGCCGTCAAATTGTTTTCTTGAAAACTGAAAAGGCTTGATTAGACATAATTATGTCACAGTTTTCAAAAACGCACGAGGATCCTGACAGATTTCGTGGGGCATATGAACGGTTGTTTCCCTAAAGTTTCTTTATTGTTGGTCGCAATAAACAAACTTGGGGGGCAAATGTTATCCAAAAAAACAGGCACGGATGACATGGCAAATGTCTAATACACGTGGCTGACATCTGGCAGGAGTCTTGTTCGTATATCGACCAGAGAAATGTCTATGGTGCGACACTCAATCTTAATATACGACCAGCCTAGTCGTATACTTGCTATATTTGGAGAATATCTTATGCAGTTATAACCATATCCGAAATTATCTCCCATGATTTCCTGAGTATCCGATTATTTAGGAAAGAATATTTGTAACAAATTAATGTAATCATCCTTGAGCCTATAAATAGAGAAAGATAGCTCAAGGAAGGGACTTTTGGCTTTCTAATTATCTGAGATTAGAGTTTTACAAGTGTATTAGAGCTATCACATTCGATATATTATTTTTTGTTCTTCAAAGGTTGGTGAAACTCATTGAACCCTAGTTCTTTGATCACTCCTTTGAATCCTATATCAATAACAGCTCAAGTGGACGTAGGTCATTACCAGACTTTGGGGTCGAACCACTATAAATTCTTGTGTTCTTTACTGTTTTTGTCATCACATTCATTTCAACATATTTGTCCACATCAAGCATATTTGACTCCGTGTCAGTTGGCCAAAATCAGGGTCATCATTCTCGTGCTTTCATTGAGAGCTTGATATAGTATTGTTGAAATACTTCGGTACTGTAAACTATTCGGAATTTTCTGAAAATTTGCAGAATGCTCTAAGTAGCTACAATATACACGGTTATAAAAAAAAATCGCGTCGAACCTATTTTTCAGTACTGTAAACTATTCGGAATTTTCTGAAAATTTGCAGAATACTCTAAGTAGCTACAATATACACGGTTATAAAAAAAAAATTGCGCCAAAAACTATTCACGGGTCGAGAAACACTGAGAGCTCTACCGATAAGGCTTAAAATGAAGCCCCTATAGGAGAATTCTCCTATATATATGCTAGTTAAAAGGTACGTGCCTTACATAATTAGTAATATATTTATTTGTTACACCCAGATTTCAAGACTTGAGGTTGTAACCTCGAAAGCTGGATCCGTCACGGGGTGAGTTCGAGATGGTCAAAATACATGCTCGTAACCTAGATACCGAACCTTCAAAGCAGGTGGCAACCTCGAAGATGGGCGGCCTCGAAGTTCTTGCAAGCTCGAAAGACAGAACATCGGAGTACGTCCATTATGAGATGACCTCGGATCAAGTGGCCCGAGATTGGCATGAGTGTGAGCTCGGGGTAAGGCGGCCTCAGTGGTACTTACCCTCTCGGAACTGATTTCGGAAAAACAAGACAACTTGTACTTCGCTCAGAGACTTAGACGGACATGGTGTTGATTGCTGACCTCGAACGGCTTAATAGGTCACTTGAAGAGACAGTCCATGCATTCAAGAGATATTATTGTTGTAACTACCCTACAATAAAGGGATATTTATTAGTCGGTTACACGCCCCCTGGTCTGCAGGGGACGTTTCCTTGTATATAGGCATTACAGGCTTTAAAGCCATTAAATTTATTAATATACAGAATAACTTCCCTGAACGTGTGGGATAGTATTCTGAGACTTCCTCTATAAATAGAGAAGTCATGTACCTCTGTAAAGGACCGAAATTTTGGAATATGGGGAGAAACTCTGGAGAATTCATCTCTGAAGAATTTCCAAAAATTTCCTAAGTTCTAATAACAAAGACTCGTGGACTAGGCAGAGTTAACTGATGAACCGCGTAAAAAATCCTCATTGTTTTATTGTAGTTTCTGGCCATAATTATTTACTGTTTACGTGCTCTACATTTCAAGTTGACGAAAAACGGCGTCAACATTATTAAATTATATTTAAAAATTGATAAATATGTGTTTAACTTTTTTGTCCAAAAAAAATGTCTTTTAAAATTTTAAAATATTTGGTAAGGATTAGCTACTTTATTACCTTTTTTTTAGTTTATTTTTGTTCGTTTAGTTAATACAAAAATGTTGTTTGGTATAACCCAATTATTTTGAATACATATATATATTTTTTTAAATAATGCAATTTTTATAGAGTTATTTTTATAAATTAATAAATCTGTGTGTAGATTTTTCGAAAAATAAAAGATTAATACTTATTTTGTAAAATTGTGAAAATAGCTTAAATCAAAAGATATATTGGCTGTTTGGTAGATACTATACCACTTTATTATCCTATTGTTTATTTATATTTATGACAATCATATAATTTAGTTTTGCAAATATATATTTAGTAACAAGGATGAAGAATAAATAATATTATTTTGAGAACTACCTAGTACTTTATGCATATAAATTTCTAGAGGATAATATCAAAACATAATGCAAAAAATGATAGTATTATTTGTATACATGACACATATATATATAATGTTGGTTATTATTAAATATAAATAATAATAATGGGTCGGTGCTACCTGGATCCAACATGGTTCACTGGGCTGACTCTTAATAGGACCATTTCTTTTTGGACTTCTCTTCTTAAAAATGGTCATTATTTTTGTAGGAATGGATTTCAACAGGTAAATGGACAAAGATGGCATGGACCATTTCCTTTTGCATTTCTCTTCTTTTTCAGCTAATAAAGAATAATAATTTCATAAATGGTGATATATATATATACATATTGGACAATTTTTCTATAGGGGCTTCACTTTAAGCCCTACCGGTAGGGCTCTCAGTGTTTCTCGACTCGTGAACAGTTTTCAGTGCAATTTTTTTTTATAACTATGTATATTGTAGTTATTTAGAACATCCTCCAAATTTTCAGAAAATTCCAAATAGTTTACAGTATCGAAAACTAGGTTCAAACATGTTTTCCACGCGCGTGCAGCAATATGCTTGAACCTAGTTTTCGGTACTGTAAACTATTCGAAATTTTCTGAAAATTTGCAGAATGCTCTAAGTAGCTACAATATACACGGTTATAAAAACAAATCGCACCAAACCTAGTTTTCGGTACTGTAAACTATTCGGAATTTTCTGAAAATTTACAGAATGCTCTAAGTAGCTACAATATATACGGTTATAAAAAAAAAATCGCGCTGAAAACTATTCACGGGTCGAGAAACACTGAGAGCCCTACCGGTAATGCTTTAAATGAAGCCCCTATAAGAAAATTCTCCTATATATATAATCTAGTTAAAAGGTATGTGCCTTACATAATTAGTAATATATTTATTAAATTATATTTAGAAATTGATAAATATGTGTTTAATTTTTTGTCCAAAAAAAAAGTCTTTTAGAAGAATTCTCCTAAATATATATATATATATATATACATATTATAGGATTATAGGATAATGCTTAGGTGAGGGCATTACTTTTGCCCTCATGTGTAGGAGCATTTTCTCTTTACATGATGGTTGAATGTTGAAAGTACATGAACTTAGAGTGGACTACGAAACATATTAGTATTTGTTTTTACTATAATTCTATTTAATTTTTTCAACATATTGGGTAAATAGTTGTAACGAATACAAGAAGGTATTGAAATTTAAAAAATATTTATATACATAGAAATTTTTTTAAGTTAGGATTTTAATTATTTTTAACTATATTTTTTAAAATATTATTTCAAATATATTAAATATTAATTGATAATATAAAAAATTCAATTTTAAAACAAATTTTTTATTTAAAATAATTTAGAATTTGAATATCATATTTACAAAATAAAATTCAAAATATCTTTTATCTACTATAATATGGTTGATTTTTTTTCTACGAGATTTATTAATTTCATAAATTGAAGATATTAAAATAGTTCTTGAACTTTTTTCTTAGCAATTATTGTTTTAATAATCCTGCCTCTTAAATTCACTGCATATGTGATTATGGGGAAATTTATTGCATATTTGTAATATAGTTCTTGATCTTCCCATCAATTTGCACATATCCCCTCTCAAAAAATATATTATAATTGAATTTTACAAATTGTAGTTTGTTGACCCTCGTTTTAGCCAACTGACACGGAGTCAAAATATGAATGATATAGGCGAATATGTATAGATAATAACGTAATGACAAAAGTAAAGAAAACACAGTAATTTATAGTGGTTCGGCCCCAGAATCTGGTAATGACCTACGTCCACTTAGAATGATATTGATATGGGAACAAAAGTGCGATCAGAGAGCTTGGGCTCAATGAGTTTCAACACTCCTCATAAACAATCCTCGTTTTCACAGATAATTTCTATATTCCTATGGTTTTTTAGCTGCCAAAGAAGGGTCCCTTCCCATGAGCCATCTCTTGCTTTTTATAGGCCCATGGGGGGTTGCCCAATATTGTTACAGATATTATCCCTTGAATCATGGGATATTCAGAAGATTGCATGAAATAAATTCGGGATACATAAGATCTTTCCATAAATGTTGTTTTGCCAGCGGAACCACCGACCAGTCTGGTCGTGGTAAAAACAGGTATGTCCTGCTTCTGGTGTGTCTCATGGTCGATACTCTAGCAGACGCTCCAGGTGTCAGGCATGTGTCAAGAGATTATTCGCCACGTCACAAATGCTAATTTATTGGATAACATAGTTAATGGCCAAAAAAATAATAATAGGAGTACTTGGCAATTCTTGAAATTTTTATGGGTTAATTATGCTTATAACTAATATTTTATTTCAAAACGTGAAATAATCTATTTGTTTTAATTCTTTTTAATAAAATGTTACAAAATATTAAAATAAATAAAGTAAATAAATAAAAAAAATTATTGTCTTATTGTCTAAAAATAAGTGTTTCGTTAATCACACGAGTATTATCATTGTTGTTGTAAAAATTACAATAAAAATATTAATACATATTTAAGCAAAAACGATAAAAATGATAAATTAAAAACGACATACATTCAACAGCATGCATTACATATAAAAATAGAATATCATGAGCCTGAAAGTTTCAATAAACATTATTAAATAAAATATAGGTAACTATTTGGTACCTGTGTTTGCAAAGTATTATTTTAGTACTCTCTGTTTTCAATAATGCTCATATGGTATCATGTATTTTAAAATCGTATATATTTGGTACCCTAAACTCATATTTAATTAATAAAATTTTACAAATTTAATCAAACTGCTGTTAATTATGTAAGTTCGAAATTTAAATTTAATTACTTAATTACATATAACTGATGACAGTTTGATCATATTAACAAAATTTTATCTATCAAATCTGAGTTTAGGGTATCAAATATGTATAATTTTAAAATACAAGATACCATATAAACATTATTAAAAACAGAAGGTACCAAAATAATATTTTATAAAAACATAACATACCAAACAAGTAAATTCCCTTAAATAAAATATTAAGATTTTTCTCTCATAACCTTATCATGATTTGCGGTTAAAAAACCGTTTCATTAAAAACAAATTATCAAAACAAGCAGGAAAGTAATTAATGTTGCATATGATTAACGATAGAATAAAATAAAAGAAAAAAAAATCAAATGCAACATGTTCTATTGTAACCAAATAAATATCAGCCATGTGATGAAAAATTAAGATTGTTGACGCCGTTTTTCGTCAACAGTGAAATAAGAGCACGAAAACAATAATTGGTTATGGCCAAGAAAAATATGATCACACAAATTGGATTTTTTACGTGGTTCAGCAGTTCACTCTGCCTAGTCCACGAGTCTTTGTTATTAAAACTTAAGATGATTTCTGGAAATTCTTTAAGAATGAATTCTCCAGAGTTTCTCTCAAGATCACAAAAATGGTCATTTACAATGGTGCATGACTTCTCTATTTATAGAGAAGATTTTTGAATACTATCCCACACATTTCGGGAAGTTATTCTGTATATGTAAATAAATTTAATGGCATTAAAAGCTTGTAATCCTATATACAAGGAAACGTCCCCTGAAGATCAGGGAGGGTATAACTGAATAATAAATATCCCTTGATTATAGGGGATTTACAGCAAAGAATGTAGACTGCGTCTCTCTTAGATGATTCACTAAGATATTCAAAGTTATCAGCTTATATTGTCAATACCACGTTCACCCAGGTCTCTTAATGACTTTCGAGCTATAGCATTTTCCCGAGATTATGTGGCTTCGAGCTCATACTTATGTCAGGCTCGGAACCCTTGATCCGAGGTCATCCGAGAACAGACGCACTTCGATATCTGCCTTTCGAGCTCGTGAGGGTTTCGAGGCTACCATCTTCGAAGTTGCCCTTGCTTCCTAGGCTCGGTGCCTAGGTTGTGGACACGTGCTCCAGACCTTACGAGTCCATTTCTGACGAATCTAGCATTTGAGATCATAATTCCTAAAGCTTGAAATCTGGGTGTAGCACTTTGCCCCCTCAAAAGTATTTGTTCGAATCCTATGAGAAGGAAACTTTTGAACTACTTTCTTCGGGAACCGCATCGTTGCACACTTGAGAATGGACACGTGTCAGTTGGGTATTGCTCATTCAAGGTACTTGAGTACCTTGGAAATCCGCCCACGATCGTTCGCCTGCCACCTTTTCGGTGCCATCATGTCATTAGTCCCTGACCGTCGGATTTCATAAGGATTCTAGCCAATGGCTCAGATTAGTCCCTTTTTTACCGCTTTCTACCATCTATATATAAGACCGTAGTCATCGTTTTCCTCTTATTTTACACTCATCAGAAAGAAAAAAAAAAAAAAAAAGGCAAAACCAGAAGCCATCTCAGAGAGCTTTTTTCTTGTGCATGTTCTCCCAGCCGAAGAAACAAAGGACCGTCAGTTTGTTCGAGACCGTAAGGTTGAACCTGCAGCCTCTCCTTCAATCAATGATTTCTCTGCAATCGCCATCATTGTGTAAGTATCTGATGATCTTTTTGTTTTCCTTTATGCTGGTTTCTGTCTGCGTTGTTCTTTTATTTCTGGGAATGCACTAGTTTATTTTCTTAGTATGATACGCTAGGAAGTTCTGACCGATAGGCTTTCACGTTTAAGTCTCCATGCTGGGTTTAAATCACTGGTTCTAAATCCAGTTTTGGTGTAGAACAAGGTTTATTTTTTCTGGGTTTTCAAAGTTTAAAAGACATATCTTGTACACCAAGATATCGGGTACAAAATCTTGGTTTTAAAGAACGCACGATACCCAAGATTACCATTTCTGAATAACCGTCACCCTTTTTCCCTGATATTTCGGGATTTTCAAAAAAAATTATCCACTCCCCTCCTTTTTCTCGTAGAATACACGTTCTGACTCTTAACCGGATTTTTAGTATCGAGCTCGTTTCGTACCCGAGCACTCTCCGAGTTTGTCTTGTCAAGCTCGTAATTCTTGAGTTCTTGCATGCATGGCCCTCACCATTTTTTCTTTCTCGCTAGATGTCACAGAATCTGGAAAGACGGTGGGGGTCGTTGCTAGCAATTCCATATTCGCCAAAATCCCCGAGCCCAGAATCGCTGTTTGCTCGGAACCAACGTCTGATTCGTGAATACGATCTCGTGCGCGAACAAGAAGAAACCCGAGCTCGCTATCGCCGCCAAATCGTCGAGGTCATAGAAAATAAAAGGAGAACCCTTTGAGAGGCTCTTTATCCGGAATCTAATTCAGGGCCCAGGCCAATCCCCCTCGACCCTAGGTTAAAAGTGACTGTTGCGTACAGTTCGGGAGAGCTCTAATTCTCACTGATGGGGGAGCCTTTTACCTCGCAACCGAGGAGGGAATTCTTTGAGGTCGAGCAATACTGGAGCTCGGTTTCCTCGATAAGCCAGATAACTAATATCCTGGCATTCCACGGTCTCAGGTTGTCAAGCTCCTTAAGGTGTCGAGCTCCAACCTCCAGCGAACGAAGCTGTTATGCTCCAGGGAATGGAAACCTTGACAACAGGCTGAGGTATGCGGCTTGGAGTCAGGAGCATATGAAGGCAGGAGCACTACTGCCTTTGAAGTCTTTCTTCAAGGACTTCACGGACATTGTTGGGTTAGCCCCATTCCAGCTCAACACTAATTCTTACAGGATTCTGTCTGCTTTGAGGTCGTTATTTCACGAGTTGGAGTGGAAAGGACCTTCACCAAAGGAGATTTTGTATCTCTTCTGTCTGAAAAGCAATCCCTCCCAAGTTCGGGGAGGAGATGGCTTCTACTATCTCTCGAGCTACCCCAAAGATAAAAAGGTGTTCGAGGACCTTCCTAACCATCCACCTGACTTTAAGAAGGCCTTCTTCTGGACAGATGGCTTGTCCCCGTCTCGATACTACTCATTCAGACGGATTGTAAGTACCCCAACCTTCTTTATCTCCGTGCTCGAACTTTTGTCTGTAGGTTGTACTTAGTTGAAATGTGTTTTTCTTTCCAGCCAACTTTCACCGTGCTACTCCCGATGACGTGATGAAGGATCATAGAGAGGCTCTGCTCCAACTCCCTTATGGCACGAGGTCTCTCTCATATCTTTTGCATGAGAGTAAGCTCCGAGCTTGGGGGCTTTTGGGAGATGGCCAGTCCACTTCGGATTGGTCCAACAAAAAGTACGACCTCTGGGATCTCGTGCCTTTGCCAACAGGCATCCTCCCTCCAAGGAGAGAGGTGAGGCCCCCGCCTCCGGTTCGCCGACGGAGCCCGTAGTCGGGGAACGAGGCCAACGACGAAGCCTCGAGCTCAGACTCGGATGATCAAGGTACAATCATCCTTAGCTCGAAAATGTGGTCCCCCACCCTATTAAAACACAAACCCGATAGGTTAGTATTATGCCCGGATGATAGGGACCACTTCTATATATGGACTTGGTAGATGACCAGGTTCATAGGTTTGATAGTTGGCTCGGGAAATATGACACTATGTACAGTCTGAACGAGGTGTGGGACGGGATAGCCATCCAATATGGGACCAATGACTATAGGAACTTTTCGAGGTTGACGTCCACCTATAGGGAAGGTACTCCCCCCGCCTCTTCTGAAGATGGGGGAATTTCATGGTCTCCGAGCTCAAGCTCGGGGGAGAGTTCCAGTTAGGTCATTCTCTACTTGTTGTTTTTTTTTTAATCTTCCAAGTTTTGTTAGCATTATGTTTAACTTCGATTGGAACTGGGCAGGTGCTTTGGATCCAGACCTCGATTCCGTGCTCTTTAGCGATGACAGAGCTCAAAAGAGTAAGCGCCTGAGAGGCGCGCGGAAATCCGATCGGCCATCCAAGGTCCCCAGACGCACCGAGAAGACCCCAACGGCTCAGACTGCTGCGAGTACAGCCGAGGAGCCGAATGTCCAGGTCGATGCATCTGTTTCGACTGCATCCACCTTGCTTCCTCCGGCCACAACTCAAATAACAATCGGCCGGCCTCCGAAGAAACCCTCCATCTCCAAGGTCCTCCTGTCGACGGCCCAACCTCATGTTGAAGAGTTCGTGCTTGACGGTGCTGCTGGGACCCAAGGGGCTGTACTTGGCTCAGACGTCCTTTCTCGAGTGGGCCAGAGTCTTTCAGAAGTCAGCGTTGACCACTGGGATCTTGTGCATAAGGCCCGAGACTGTAATACTCTTTATGATAAGAGTATTGAACTTACTGCCGCGGTAATTTTCGCAACTCTTCTTTAATTGTTTATGTCTTGGTTTGTGTTCTAACTCATCCTCTATGTTTCAGGCCCTTGTCGTTTCAGCACAGCTTAATTATAAGCTGACCAACGAGGTGCATACGAGCATGTCTCTGGCCCAAGAGTCGAGGGATCTTCAGCTTAAAATGGCTGATGAACTCAAAAACTCGAAGGCCGAGCTTGACAAGGTGAAGGCCGAGCTTGAAACGACAAAGACTCGTCTTGCGGAGCTGGAGAAGGTGAATGCCAAACTCGAGGAGGAGAAAGCTGCCACTTTCGAGATAATGGAAGGCAAGAAGGCCCGCCTCCTTGACGAGTTCAAAGAGCAGAAGGAAAAAGCGGTCAACCAGGCCATGTACAAAATCTGGGTTGACAATGCCGACCTCGATACTAGCTTCCTGGGTCCTCTTGAGGCGAATTATGTAGAGCGGTGGAATGCCCGACTAGAGGCGAACGAGGCTGCTCGGGAGGCTGCTCAGAAGGATAGTCATGCTATTCGTCCTGGGGGGTCTAGTGTCGTTGATGCTGAGAAGGCCAAGGGAACTGCTCCTTCCTGAACCTCACTTCGGGGCTGCGTCCCCTTATTTTTGTAATTGCTTTAATTTATGCCCATAGGGCCGATACAATTTCTTTTTATTTTACTATATATGCTTTACATTTCTTGGTTTGAAATATTTTGCACATTTTATGTTAAAGAACCGCATATGTTTATTTATTCGTATAAACATAATTTGGATTTTAGGCTCGAGGCACAATGCATTCATGCACTGTTTGCTCGAATTATCCGCTTCCGATCTCATTATTCATCAAGGTCGGATATTACTTTAACCATGAACCCAAAAGTATTTGTATGGTGTGTAATGTAAACGATTTAGTTATATCTTATTGCTTAGTTACTTTTTCTCGTCCTCGGTTATTTCTCCGAGGTTATGAGTTTGAAACTATTTTTCCATAAGATATTCCAGCCTCGATCTCGACTTATCTCGAAGTAGGTTTAGGTTCCAACTTATCGTCGATTAGTTCTAGCTGGTTTGTTCCAAACCTTTTAAGATTGTGATTGGTCTGTGATCCATACACTTATATGTTTTTAATAATTTGGTTATATCCAAACACTTGTGCGTTTTTTTAATAATTTGGTTATATCCAAATTATCCTAGCTCGCGCATTTGGTTACATCCAAACACTTGTGTGTATTTTGTGTATGTTATTTTATTTTTCAAGCTGATGGTATGTATACTAATGACACCCCCTTAATATCCTATGAGTGTGACCATAGGTTATTACATTAAGAGGTTGCAAAAATAAGAAAAAACATAACATATTGAACAAAATAGATCTTTATTTGATGAAATTCAAAAGTAGACAAATCAGTACAGATAAACAAACATGGTTACAGGCAACATCCTTCCTATACTATTGGTAGTAAGGTCTTAGGTGTTCGCCATTCCATGCTCGCGGTACCAGGCTCCCATCCAATCTTGCTAGCTTATAAACACTGGGTCGGATGACTGATTCTATCTTGTATGGTCCTTCCCAATTTGGCCCGAGCACGCTAGCTGCTGGATCTCGTGTTGCCAAAAATACACGTCGTAGTACCAGATCTCCCACACCGAACTTTCGATCTCGAACCCTCTTATTGAAGTACCTGGTAGCTCGTTGCTGGTAGGCAGTGTTCCTCAACTGAGCTTCGTTTCTTTTTTCTTCGATCAAGTCTAAGGTTTCTTCGAGCTGAGTGTGGTTCGAGCTTTGGTCATAAATGTGAGCTCGAATTGTAGGGATTTCGACCTCGATAGGCAACATAGCCTCACAAACGTATGCTAGAGAGAATGGGGTATGTCCCGTTGATGTTCGAGCTGTAGTCCTATATCCCCATAGGACTTGGGGCAACTCTTCGGGCCATCGTCCTTTCGCTTCCTCCAACTTTTTCTTTAGCAAACTCTTGAGAGTTTTGTTTACAGCTTCGACCTAGCCATTTGCCTGAGGGTGAGCTACTGATGAAAAACTCTTTATTATTCCATTCTTCTCGCAAAAGTTGGTGAACAAGTCGCTATCGAACTGGGTTCCGTTGTCGGATACAATTTTCCTCGGCACCCCATATCGGCACATGATGTTTCTTACCACGAAGTCAATGACCTTTTTGGAAGTTATTGTTGCCAGTGGTTCAGCCTCTGTCCACTTTGTGAAGTAATCTACGGCAACTACAGTATATTTCACACCGCCCTTGCCAGTTGGGAGAGAGCCTATGAGGTCGATTCCCCATACCGCGAATGGCCATGGGGAAGTCATCATGGTCAGTTTGGATGGTGGAGCTCGAGGAATCTTGGCGAATCTCTGGCATTTATCGCATTTCCTTACAGACTCGAAAGAATCTGATTTAATGGTAGGCCAGGAATAACCTTGGCGTATGATTTTCTTGGACAAGCTATGCCCCCCAGTATGGTCTCCACAGAACCCTTCATGAATTTCTTCAATGATCTTCTTGGCTTCTAGTGGAGTCACACACCGAAGTAATGGCATAGAATATCCCCTTCTATACAGCTTTCCATCCAAAATGGTGTAGCGGGGAGTTTGATACATTAACTTTCGAGCCTGGTTCCGATCTTTCGGAAGGACTCCGGTCTCGAGATATTCGACTATCGGGGTCATCCAGGTAGGCTCGGACTCCATCATACACACGTCTTCCTCTTCCGGCTCATTAATACTAGGTGCCGAGAGGTGTTCTATGGGAACCACATTTAGCTCATCATTCTCGAAGGAAGTGGCGAGCCGAGCTAAGGCATCTGCATTTGAGTTTTTCTCTCGGGGAACCTGTTCGATCGCATAAAACTCGAAATGTTCCAATGCGGATTTTGCCTTCTCTAAGTACGCTGCCATTTTCATGCCACAAGCCTGGTATTCTCCCGTGATTTGATTAACCACGAGCTGGGAGTCGCTGTAGCAATGTATTGCTCTAGCTTTGAGCTCTTTGGCTATACGAAGGCCTGCCAATAAAGCCTCGTATTCGGCCTCGTTATTCGATGCTTTGAAGCCGAATCTTAAGGCGGAATGAAATCTGCTCCCTGCGGGGGTAATCAAAATGACCCCTGCCCCCGATCCATTTTCATTAGATGAACCATCGACGTAAAGTTTCCACATGTAGAGTCCAAGAACTTTACTTAGCTAGTTATTTAGTAGTATTATAGTATGTTTAGTATTATCTATGTAACTGTGGATTTTTGGTTCAGACCGGGAATTATTTGGACACTCATAGTAGTACTTATAGATTTTCTAAGTTTAATTTATAGTTTAAGAATATTAAGTATAACCTAAGGTTTGATTAATGTGACTGATAGTAAGGATTATATTTATTATATTATAAGGTCTAGACATCAACCAATAGGATTTTAAGCACATGTTATGAATGGTGATTAAGGATTAAAGATTTTTGAGGATTTAATTTAATAAGGAGTAAAGTTTGAATGTTATAGGGTCAGTCAGCAGCTTTGAAAACGTTGAGGGCTTAGTCAAGGCTGTTTACTCCATTCAAACTTAGCTAAAAATGTGTAATTTCGTGTTTAAATATTCAGCGTGTGCCGATATATCGCAGCTATAGGGAGCGATATGTCGCAGCACGTAGATACGGAAAACACGAAACGATGCACGGTCGCCTCGGACATACTGGCCCAGGCGATATATCGCCTACAAGGGGCGATATATCGCCTCCTCCAGCATGAATTCAAACTCTTTTGAATTCTTTTCCTTTCAGCCATTCAAACTTCTTCAAAAGTCCAGCATCTTTTGAACGAGTCTTCAGCCTCTGCTGAACGATTATTCAAATGATTTTCACCTAAAAAGCCATTATTTTTATTCAAGTAAAATCAAGATACTTTCATTCCCAAACTCTATAAATAGGACCTAGTACCCAGCCATTATTCACCTTTTGCTCTAAGTTCAGAAGCTGCTAGTGTTAAGTGAGTGTGAGAGTGTAAACACCTGGTTTGGGAAAACTATAAGCTTAAACATCATCAAACACTTTGGGAAGTGAGTTCTATAGTATTTCGGTGGAGGTGTAGATTGGTCTTTCAAGTCTTTGAGGTAACCAAAACTCTAGTTCCTTTCTGTATTATGTTATTTTCTTTCTCATAGTCTTCTACTCAATCTCTAACCTTAATCTTCATTTTGGTTAGGGAATCTAAGTTCTTGAGCACATAAGTTCGGTAAGCGTGATTCTCAAATGGTTTAGTCTTTCCATCTCTCTCATTTCATCTCCTTTCTTTAGACTCACTCTTTCTTATGGTTTAAGGAGTGTTCCAAAAAGTCCCAACTCAGTCCATTATATCCCGGTAACTTTGGTAAGGAAAATAGGCTAGAATCAATATGTTATGTGCTTATGTTATCTATATGTTTTATGTTATTAATGTGTTATGATATGTATGTATGTTTGTAGGCTTGGGCATATGACCCATATGACTAACAAGACCCCAAATGGATTATGGGCATATGACCTACTTAGCTAGTAGGACCCCACTAATTCCATGGGCATATGCTTGTTTAGTCTATGGGACCCCAAGTAATAATGGCCATTATAATAAGTGTATGTTATATGTATTATGTTAAGTCTTTATGTTTCTTATGAAATTATGTATATGACTATGTGTTAGATTTTCCTTGTTGGGCATTAGGCTCATTCCTTTCTGTTTTATGTGCAGGAAAATAAGCTTTAGAGGCGGAAAGATTCGTGACGCTTAGAGGATGTGTATCGATGGTAAATGGAGTCAAGGGGTCGAGCGTTATTCGATTCGAGGATGTAGTCTCATTTTATGTTTTTATGGTTTTATGTGTATTTTCCGCTCCAATTATGTAATGTCTTTTATTTAAAATCATCTTTTGTTTTTAAAGACAATGGGATCCCATATCCTTATTAGAATTTTATTTATTTGTAAGTAACTCTTATTTTACAAGTTACTAAATAAAATTGTGGTATTTTCGTAAAAATGTAAGTTTATGTATAGTTTTGTTAATGGTCCAAATAGTCTAGATTAGTGGGTCATTACACCACAGCTCGTGGGCCGGGGTTATAACTTCGTCGTTGGTCATGCCAGTACATTCCACTATAAAGTCTGCCAATGCCTGTGCCCTAATGGTCGTTCTCGGATGGTAAGTGATCTCGAATTGTCCGAGTTCAACTGCCCATTTAATAAGTCGGCCTGAAGCCTCCGGTTTAGATAGGACTTGCCTAAGTGGTTGATCAGTGAGCACATGGATGGGGTGCGCCTGAAAGTAGGGTCGAAGTTTACGAGATGAATGAATTAAGCTGAGAGCCAGCTTTTCCATCAAGGGGTACCTCGACTCTGCCCCCAGTAACCTTTTGCTGATGTAATAGACGGGTCTCTGTACCTTTTCTTCTTCTCGCACGAGCACTACACTTATTGCATGTTCGGTGGTGGAAAGATACAAGTACAATACTTCTCCCGTAATAGGTTTTGACAAGATGGGGGGTTCTGCGAGGTGATTTTTAAGCTCCTGGAAGGCCAGCTCGCACTCCTCCGTCCATTCAAATTTCTTGCCTCCCCTCAAAAGGTTGAAAAACGGAAGACAGCGGTCTGTAGATTTTGATATAAACCTACTTAGCGCCGCCATCCGATCGGTCAAACTTTGGACATCCTTGTGTCTTCGAGGCAAGGGCATATCGATCAGGGCCCGGATCTTGTCGGGGTTGGCTTCTATTCCACGAGCGTTTACAATAAAGGCCAGGAATTTTCCTGATGACCCCCAAAGGTGCACTTCTGAGGATTTAGTTTCATGTTATACTTCCGGAGCACGCCAAAGCATTCTTCGAGGTCGTTAACATGGTTATCGTTAAGTTGAGACATGACTAGCATGTCATCAACATAAACTTCCATGTTGTTCCCTATTTGCTCCGAAAACATCATATTCACGAGTCGTTGGTATGTGGACCCAGCATTTTTGAGCCTGAATGGCATGACATTATAACAATATAACCCCTTATCGGTTGTAAAGCTTGTATGTTCCTGGTCGGGGGCATGCATGGGAATCTGGTTATATCCAGAATAAGCATCCATGAACGACATCAGTCCATGCCCTGCCGTGGCATCCACGAGCTGATCAATCCTCGGTAAGGGAAAACAATCCTTCGGGCAAGCTTTGTTGAGGTCCGAATAGTCGATACAGGTTCGCCATGTCCCATTAGGTTTTGGGACCAACACCGGATTGGCTACCCAGTCAGGGTAAAAAGCATCCCTAATGAATCGGTTTGCTTTTAACCTGTCGACCTCCTCCTTCATGCCTTCTTTCTGTTGTCATCCAGTTGTCTTCGCTTTTGTTGCTTCGGAGGGAAGCTTTTATCAATATTTAGCGCGTGGCTTGCTATGTTTGGACTTATTCCTACCATGTCCGAATGTGACCATGCGAAGACGTCCTGGTTTCTCTTCAAAAAGCAAGTTAGTTGCTATTTGGTTTCTTCCTGGAGGAGTTTTCCAACCTTTACCTTTTTCGAGGGATCGGACTCTTCGAGCTGAATCTCTTCGAGCTCTTCTAAGGGTTCGAGGTCAACCTTCTCCTCAACCCTTGGATCGATTCCTTCATCGATCTCTAAGACCGTCCCGTCTTTACTCTGAACAATGACGAGTGCTTGTGCGCTCGTCTATTTCTTTCCTCTTAAGGAAATGCTGTAGCATTCCCTTCTAGCTAACTGATCTCCCTTCAATGTCCCGATGCCACTAGGGGTCGGAAAGTTAATGGCCAGATGCCTTACTGATGAGACTGCCCCCAGCCCAACCAGGGCGGGTCTCCCGAGCAGCACATTGTAGGCTGAAGGTAGATCCACTACCACGAACTCCATCATCCTGGTTGTTGAGACCGGGTAGTCTCCCAAGGTCACGGGGAGCCCGATGGATCCCATGCAGGCAGTTCCTTCTCCTGAAAAGCCGTATAACGTAGTCGCGCATGCTTTCAGGTCGCGAAGGGAGAGTTCCATCTTTTCAAGGGTTGCTTTATAAAGAATATTAACTGAGCTCTCATTGTCTATGAGAACTCGGTGGACCCTTTTATTTGCCAGCTGAAGGGTGATGACCAGTGGATCATGGTGAGGAAATTGAACATGGGACGCGTCTTCCTCAGTGAAGGTTATTGGTTGGGATTCAATCTTTTGACTTTTTTGGGCTCTAGGTTCGGGTTCATAAGGAGACCCGTCCCCAATCTTCAGCTCGTTAACGTATCTCTTTCGGGCATTTCTACCCACTTCCGCGAGATGAGGCCCTCCTGAGATGGCTATTACGTCTTCTCCATCAATTGGAGGGGGCCTATCTTCTTCCCTGGCTCGGGAATTGTTGTTTTGTGTGAGCTGTGGCGCAGCTGCTCTCTGGCTCGCAGTCGCTTGATTAGTACTCTGATTCTTGACATATTGTCTGAAGTAACCTCTCGAGATCAATCCTTCGATCTCGTCTTTCAGCTGTCGAAATTCATCAGTAGTATGCCCGGTGTCTCTGTGAAATCGGCAATATTTGCTGGAGTCCCTCTTGGACTTCTGATTTCTCATTGGGTCTGGACGCCTGAAGGGGACCTGGTTTTCATTAGCTAGGTATATGTTCTCCCGAGACTCGTTGAGCTCGGTGTACACTTTGTACACGGAGAAATATCTCTCCCCCTTCTTTTTCTTTCCTCCCTCAGCCTCGGGGTTACTCCCTTCGTTCTTTTTTCTCTTGGAAGGGTTTTCCGCAGCAGGCTTTGAAGCTGGTGGGTCTGCCGAGGTTGAGGCAGAGTTTACGTTTATCGTTGTAGTTACAGGCTGGGAAGTCACATTAAGTGTCGACCTCGCTTCCTCTACCTTGACAAACCTCTGTGCTCTTCTATTAAACTCGGTTAGGGACCTCCCCGGTTTTCTCTACATGTCATCCCAAAGGGCACTTCCTGGCATTACTCCGGCTTGGACAACCATTAGGTGACCGCTGTCATCCACATTCCGAGCTCGGGCAACTTCCAAGTTAAACCTTGTAAGGTAACTTTTCAGTGTCTCACCTGGCTGTTGCCGAACATTAGTCAGGGTTGATGCCTCGGGTCTAACTCCCATCATGGCCTTGAACTGCTTCTTGAAGTCTTTGGACAGCTGATCCCATGAAGTTATTGAGTGTCTTCTATATTTTTCGAACCAGCTTTTTGCTGGTCCTGTCAGTGATGCTGGAAATAACATGCATCTGAGCTCGTAACCCACGTTACTTGCTCTCATTATGGTATTGAATGTACTCAAATGGTTGTACGGGTCGGATTTTCCCTCAAACGTTGGGACGTGAGGGATCCGAAATCCTTGAGGAAATGGAGTATTGGAAATATGGGGAGCAAACGGTTCAAGCTCCTCATCAGAATCTTCGTATCGATCCTGACCTTGCTCATTTTTCAAAAGCCTAAAGGATTTTTCTAACTGATCAATTCTTTCCTGGACTGGGTCCGCGAGGGGTCTTGTCAGAAATTGGTTGTCATCGATCACGATTCCAGGCTCGCGCCTTCGCAGGGGATCTTTACGCCTATTTAAGCGATCCCTCAGGTCTGTGTTCATCGGGTTAACATTACCCCGACTCTAATTCAAGTGTTCTCGTAGGTCGGAGTGATTCTTGCGGCTTCCAGTATTCTTTCGACCTCGATCATGCATGCTGACCGAGTTGGTATCTCCAGAGTCATCACTAGTAATACTCGTCGCATGATTATTTCGAGATGGGTCTTTTTTCATGCCGCCTCGTTTCTGCAGTGCGAGATCGGGACGTTTGGCTTTTTTCAGAGGGGGTGCCTCTCCGCTCCCGGAAAGTCTCCCTATTCCCTTGTCTTCTCCCCGCACGTCTTTCGTCCTCACCTCGAACTGATTGAGCATTCCTGCGAGGAGGTGAAGGATATCTTATAGGTGATGGAGGGAACCGTATGGGTGACGGTGGCTGCCACCCATTTCGCGGCCTAGATGGTCCGGAGTTTGCCCGAGATGGGTTGGTTGCATTCAGTGCGCTCCCAGGGACTTGAGTCCGAGCCTCTGCAGGGGCTCGGTTGTTCTCAGTTGTCGTAGGTACTTCCACAGGTGGATTAGCCGGGGCCCTAGCTCGGGTGCTTCTCTGGGGCCTAGAGGGGGCCGATTGATCTGCTGGTGCAGGAGGTTGTTCCGGCCTTCTTGTGGCAGCATTCTTCCGTGGACGCCCACGGGGTCTACGGGGAGGAACATGCACGTCCCTTAGAGGAGGGGCTTGGTTTTCGTGCGGAGGCGGGGGCTGAGCTGCCTGCGCCTTGGCGACTATCCTTGCCAACTCCTCATTCCGCTTGTTGGCTTCTGCCAACTGCTGTTTCAGCTGCCGGTTCTCAAGTTTCACAATGGGAATGTACCGCTCAGGATTGTAATACATATCCTCATCCCTTGGTGGTGCGAGTGGTCCCCGAGAATCGGAGGACTCGCTTCTCTCTTCAACATCCGGGTTTTCCATTGGTTGTTTCCTAGGACGTCTCGGATAATTTTCTTCAGGAACGTTTTGATCGTTAGCGGCCATAACTTGTTTAGGGGCTGAATGCTTAAGGCTCTCAATGAAAGCACTAAACTGTTGACGCCGTTTTTCGTCAACAGTGAAATAAGAGCACGAAAAAAATAATTGGTTATGGCCAAGAAAAATATGACCACACAAATGGGATTTTTTACGTGGTTCAGCAGTTCACTCTGCCTAGTCTACGAGTCTTTGTTATTAAAACTTAAGATGATTTCTGGAAATTCTTTAAGAATGAATTCTCCAGAGTTTCTCTCAAGATCACAAAAATTCGGTCATTTACAATGGTGCATGACTTCTCTATTTATAGAGAAGATTTCTGAATACTATCCCACATATTTCGGGAAGTTATTCTGTATATGTAAATAAATTTAATGGCATTAAAATCTTGTAATCCTATATACAAGGAAACGTCTCCTGAAGATCAGGGAGGGTATAACTAAATAATAAATATCTCTTGATTATAGGGGATTTACAGCAATGAATGCATACTGCGTCTCTCTTAGATGATTCACTAAGATATTCAAAGTTATCAGCTTATATTGTCAATACCACGTTCACCCAGGTCTCTTAATGACTTTCGAGCTATAGCATTTTCCCGAGATTATGTGGCTTCGAGCTCATACTTATGTCAGGCTCGGAACCCTTGATCCGAGGTCATCCGAGAACAGACGCACTTCGATATCTGCCTTTCGAGCTCGCGAGGGTTTCGAGGCTACCATCTTCGAAGTTGCCCTTGCTTCCTAGGCTCGGTGCCTAGGCTGTGGACACGTGCTCCAGACCTTACGAGTCCATTTCTGACGAATCTAGCTTTCGAGATCATAATTCCTAAAGCTCGAAATCTGGGTGTAACAAAGATCTACAAAATTGCCCTTACAAGGGAGAGCAAAAGTGATGCCCTCACTTAAGCATTATCCTATATGTTTATATACGTGATTATAAGTAATAAAAAAATATAATTGATGAAAATTTTAATAAAAATGAAGATTATGTATTATATATGGGTACTACTATAGTAATGATTGTTTTTAATCACTACTTATAAGTACTTTTAGTACTTTCGTTACATGGATAAGTTGCAAATATATTTCTTTTTATATAATAATGTATAATATAGTTATAAGAGATTTATTCTTACAAATTTTTAAGAAATTATGAATAATTTAAAATACCATAATAAAAATTCAAACAGATTATTGGACACTTACTTGTTTGATATTTATCTATTAAATAAAATATATATAAAAGATCAGTTGACATTTGTTATAATACGACAAAAATAATTGATAAACAAAACAATTATTTTAGAGGAATAATTATTAATAGTGTCTATTGTATTTAAGAGAAATACAATTAACTAAGAAAAATAATCATCAATAAAACGCAGTGGAAAAAATAATAATATCTAAATTAACAATAGCAAATAGAAATAATAAAAAGTAAAAAAAATAATGATCTAAGTGCGATCTTAATATTTATTTTATAAAATAAAGAATATTTAATCAAGTTTGTATATATGCTAGTTAGAATAATAATAAAAAAGAAAATATAAAAACTTGCCCTTGGGCCTTTAAAATTAGTCAAAGGCACGAATAAAAACAAAAAAAATAAAAAATAATAAGAAATCTTTGAAGTAATAAGGTATATTCAAAGTTATATTTAATCATTCTCTATATAATATATACTATGGATAAATATACCTGATAGTTTTTCTTTTTTAAAAATTAGTAGATCATGGTATTTACAATACAAAATATATAAATGTCTTTTAAATTAAATATGTATAAAAAAAGTACAAATGCTGAAATATGTTGTATTATAATTAGAAGAATTATTATGAGCAATATTAGGCTTAATTTAATACAGCTACATATTCTTATATTTCTACACATATACGAAGTTCATATAGTTCTACGTGTATAAACTTTCTGCTTGAGTAACTTCTCAGAACAATTAACATCATGAACTCTGAAAGAGAGAATATCTGTAGAGCCAATATAAGTCCCACATGGAAAACGAAGACAAGGAACATGTAGTATATGAATAGCTCACAAAATGCTGTTTCTCGCCGGGCTTAGCAACGTGGGCCTGCAACCCAAGTGGGGGCATGCGGGAAATGGAACACTGGGTCAGCCCATTGGATCGGGTTCAATACTTAAATAATAAAATATAATATTACATTAAACATTTCTTCTATATAATAAGTGTGTAAATAACGCAAATTTTTAGTATTAATGATTTTTTATTTTTTTAATATTAACATTAACGAAATATTCTTATATTTAACAATAGTTTGTAAAAACTTAAACTTAAATAAAATAAATATTTAAAAAAATTAAAATATGATATTTTTGAGATATTTTAAAATGATAATTATTTAAAAATAATAAATAATTAAATAAATTAAAATATGATACTTTTCAGATATTTTACAAAGATAAATATTTTAAAATAATAAATAATTAAACAAATTAAAATATGATATTTTTAAGATACTTTACAATGATAATTATTTTAAAATAATAAAATCATACGTTTTATAACTTAAATAAAATTTAATTAAACTTAAACTCACTTATTAGAATAATATCATATTAAACATATAATATAATATATTGTGAATTGGCAACAAATTATTTAAAAAAAAACTAGTAAGAAAATTAACTTTAAAATCCATATATAATATTTAATATTACATTAAATATGTTGACGCCGTTTTTCGTCAACTTAAAACGTAGAGCAAATAAACAATAGCAACTATGGTGCAGATGAATAATACAGTAAGACAATAAGAATTTTACGTGGTTCAGCAGTTAACTCTGCCTAGTCCACGAGTCAATTTTATTAAGACTTTGGAAATTTCAGGAAATCCTTCAAGGATGAATTCCCCAGAAATTCTCTCAAGATATCAAAAATTCGTCCTCTACAAATCTTCATGACCTCTCTATTGATAGAGGGTTCTAGCTCGTTTCCACATATTTCGAGAAGATATTCCTATTTATTAATGGAAATAATGACATTAAATTCTGTAATTCCTATATACAAGGAAACGTCCCATGAAGATCAAGGGGCATATAACAGACTAGTTAATATCCCTTTAATGTAGGGAAGTTACAACAATAAATATCTTTTGAATGCATAGACTGCGTCTCATTAGATGACCCACTAAGTTGTTCGAGGTCGGTAATCAGCATCATACCGGTTAAGGTCTATAGATAAGTTATGAGCTAGGTACATTTCCCCAAGGCCAGCTCGGAGCAGGTGAATACCACTGAGGCTATCACACTCCGAGCTTATACCTATGCCAAGCTCGGACTACTTGATCTGCAGACACTGGACATTAGATATATCCCGATGCCAAGTTCTTTCGAGCTCAGAACAGTACGTCCCCATTGTGGAACTTGAAAACCGACAGTTAAGAAAACAGTTGGCTGAGGCCAAGAAGCGGAACGAGGAGTTGGCTAGGTTAGCCGCGGAGGCGCAGGCGGCTCAGCCTCAACCTGCACAGGAGAACCAAGCCCCACCTCCGCGGGACGTTCATGTTCCTCCCCGCCGGCCTCGTGGGCGACCTCAGAAAAATGCTGCCACAAGAAGAACGGAACAACCTGCTCCCTTGAGGCCCCGAAGAAGCACTCAGGCTAGGGCTCCGGTTAACTCAACTGCAGAGTTACCAGCGGAAACTGGGAATAACCGAGCCCCTGCAGAGGCTCGGACTTAGATTCCTGGTAACACGCAGAATGTTACCGAATAAGCACGGGAAAACTCGGGACCATCCAGACCCCGAAATGGTTGGCAACCACCGTCACCCATACGGTTCCCTCCGTCACCAATGAGATATCCCTCACCACCTCGGAGGAACACACGACCAACTCAGGGTGATGAGGAAAGGCGGGCAAGACGAAAACAGGGGAATATCAGTAGTTTTTACAAGTTGGGACAACAGTGGTGTACTTGTTTACTAATGTGAAGAAGCCAATTCTCATGTTTGGGGCTTTACAAGACCTAGAATTCTAAAAGAAGATTAATAATTTTGATGCCATTAAGTTATGAGGAGAGAACTTTAATTTTATTTTAACCGAAGTTCATCACTTTCCCAAAGGAAAACCTTGTCATTCCACTTCTACATTCTAGTTGGTAGATTTGTAAATGTCTAATTTTTAGTTTTTAACTTTGTTTTATTTTTTTTAACATTATTCTACAAGTTCTACACCTATTTTGAAGTCATCTCATATGTAGTATATGCCATTATTTGTTTAATAATAATAAAAAAAGCACTACTCAATATGGTCGTGGTGCATTGCTCTGAACCAACATTTGGGAGACAAAAAAGAAATTTACAAACTTTTCCTTAGAATTACAAAGTTTATTCTCCCATGGGATAGAGATTGCCAAATCCAAATCATTCTTGAAGTTGGCTGGTTGGTTCATGCACTGAAACATCCCCAACTTTACAAAGACTCTGTAGTTTGATGAAAGTGGTGAAAATTTTCAACTTAGATTACTGCTCTCAGCTTATGCTATTTTGTTAACTATTTGTTTGTGAATTGAGTGACTGGTTGCTGGTTTTTCTTACATAGTTAGAAGCTTATGAGGTTATATAAAAGCAATGCTGCTCTCATATTTTCGTATCAATAAATATAAAACAGTCTCCTTCTGGTTTTTCTTTTCTTCTATTTTACATTGACTTTTAAGATAATATCAGTGTAGTAGTGCCTCTGCTTGTAGAAATATCATACTCTTTTCTATCAACAAGGCATTAATTCTAACACCATTTCTCAAACACTTCTAACAACTGCATAATCTTTTAGTTCTACACATATAAAAAGTTCATGCCTATAGCTCTACATGTACAAACTTGCTGCATAGACTTTGGTTTTTCCTTACCAATACAATGAACTTTCAAGAGACAATATAGCCACCATAAGTCCCACATGGGAAATAAAAATAACAATTAAGTAGTATATGATACCTCACCATATGCATTCTTGTCGCCGGGCTTCGCAACGTGGGCCCGTAACTAAAGTGGGGGCACGTGGGAAATGCTACTTTCGGTATCAGTCTGTCCGTTCCAAGATAAGAGTTGGGCCGTGTGGGTTGGACGAAGGTTTGGCTTCCGCGGCTCCTAAAGCGGAGGATAATGCGCCCAAGCCAATCCGAACCCAAATTCCCAAAGGTCATTTCAAACTGTCCAATTAAAGATTTTTTTATATTTATTTAATTATTAATATTTTATATATAACTTAATAGTAAAAATGAAGTTAAGAGTTGGGCCGTGTGGGTTGGACGAAGGTCTGGCTTGCGTGGCTCCTAAAGCGGAGGATAATGCGCCCAAGCCAACCCGAACCCAAAACCCAAAAGTTCATTTCAAACTGTCTAATTAAAGATTTTCTTATATTTTTAATGGGGCCTTCTGGAGTCCTTCAGTTCATTTTCCAGGACTGAGTCCTGTGGTGATTTTTAATCGTTGAATGAGGTGAATTATTAGATTGAATGGTAGGATTTGAGTTGAAGTTTAAGTGGTGTAAAATACGAAAATACCCCTAACTTCTTCCATATAACCGACAACCTTCCTCTTCACCTTTTCTTTGGTTTGATTATTATATTCTAAAATAACAGAACGTTGGAAGAGCCTTAGTAAGCTTCATTCCCTCACTCGACTCTGAAGAGAACTTTCTGCAATGTGAATATCTGGAGTAGTAATTGGAGTTCCGAATCGTCGTCGTTTTGGTTAAAAAAATTATACTATACGTACTACATGTCCTCCAACTCTTGGAAATACAGTATAACTACTGTCCTCCAACTCTTGGAAACATAGAACCATAGTGTCAACTGCATCTTGCATTCCATTCACAGTGCACCATTTTATTCCAATCTTCTCAACTTCCTTACGCACGAATTGAGCATGTTCCATTGCTTCGCCGAACTTGCGTATTTGCTTCGCCGAACTCCGCGGCTCCTAAAGCGGAGGATAATGCGCCCAAGCCAATCCGAACCCAAATTCCCAAAGGTCATTTCAAACTGTCCAATTAAAGATTTTTTTATATTTATTTAATTATTAAAGTTATGGCTTCCGCGGCTCCTAAAGCGGAGGATAATGCGCCCAAGCCAATCCGAACCCAAATTCCCAAAGGTCATTTCAAACTGTCCAATTAAAGATTTTTTTATATTTATTTAATTATTAATATTTTATATATAACTTAATAGTAAAAATGAAGTTAAGAGTTGGGCCGTGTGGGTTGGACGAAGGTCTGGCTTGCGTGGCTCCTAAAGCGGAGGATAATGCGCCCAAGCCAACCCGAACCCAAAACCCAAAAGTTCATTTCAAACTGTCTAATTAAAGATTTTCTTATATTTTTAATGGGGCCTTCTGGAGTCCTTCAGTTCATTTTCAAGGACTGAGTCCTGTGGTGATTTTTAATCGTTGAATGAGGTGAATTATTAGATTGAATGGTAGGATTTGAGTTGAAGTTTAAGTGGTGTAAAATACGAAAATACCCCTAACTTCTTCCATATAACCGACAACCTTCCTCTTCACCTTTTCTTTGGTTTGATTATTATATTCTAAAATAACAGAACGTTGGAAGAGCCTTAGTAAGCTTCATTCCCTCACTCGACTCTGAAGAGAACTTTCTGCAATGTGAATATCTGGAGTAGTAATTGGAGTTCCGAATCGTCGTCGTTTTGGTTAAAAAAATTATACTATACGTACTACATGTCCTCCAACTCTTGGAAATACAGTATAACTACTGTCCTCCAACTCTTGGAAACATAGAACCATAGTGTCAACTGCATCTTGCATTCCATTCACAGTGCACCATTTTATTCCAATCTTCTCAACTTCCTTACGCACGAATTGAGCATGTTCCATTGCTTCGCCGAACTTGCGTATTTGCTCTGCAATGAAACATTGAACATCTACTGGTTCTGCTCTCCCAAGTTTCAGTTCGACGGGGTTACGAACAACTTCATAAGGAACGATGGTTGTCAACTTGATCCCAGGTGCTGGTTCGCTGACTTGAACATGTACTGAGTTCCCCAGAGACTGTACGTAATTGTCGATGGTAGTATCCCAGCTTTCTGGGACAACTTTTGGACTGTTGGACTCAGCCTCAATGTGTAACTTTTCATCCTCCTTCTTTGAATCCTTCCTTAAGGAAGCCATGGGTTCTTTTCCGAATACATGTCTTAGTAAATGTACGTATTTCAATTAGTGGCAGAGGTAAAAGCAATGGTTGAATGGTGCTTGCACTAATTGTTTCCCAAATTGTCAGACTTTTATAGTGGTAGAAAGTATCTTGCACCCCTCACAAGAATCATTGTTTTGCATGCATGGGTGGGTCACTTGGAGACATGTATGTAGTACGTATAGTATAATTACTGTTTGCTAGTTGGAGTTCCGAATATCAATACATTTAAAAAAAATATTATTAATATTAAAAACTTGCCACCACATTATATTCATTTCTTATACAGCATAAAAAAATTAAACAGCTTCGGTTTTTGTTACGTTATTTTATTATACATTTGTCTAAGTCAATTATAATAGTTACTTAGCAGCAGCCAAATAGTTACGTGTCCACAATTGTAAATAAGTCTCAACTCTTACCTAAATTTACTATAAAACTCTCAACTGTACAATTTATTGGACCTAAAATTACGCTTCTACCTCCACTTATTTAAACTGTGCCAGCTAAAAAAACACAACCGGTTATACCAAGTCAAAATACTAAAAAGTCAACATTTTAATACCAATATAAATTTGACACTTGGCAAAAATCTAAGCCCCACATGAAGGACTCAGTCCTGTGAGGGATGCCAGAATTCTCCATTTTTAATATTATATTTATTTAATTATTAATATTTTATATATAACTAAATTTAAAAAATATATATTTTTTATAAAAGATCATATATTTTAAAGTGACAATTATTTTAGTTACAAATACAAACTAATAATAGTAAAAAATGATTTATTTTAGAAAAAAAAAGTTTCGGCAATTTAGACGGGCCACACTGATAGTCGGGTTGAACTTCAATTTTTTTTAATTGGGTGGGTTATGGGTTGAAAAGTACTAATCTGATTATAAATTTGAGTTTGTCAAAAATCCATCCAAACCGACCAATGAATAACCCTAGCATATATTTTTCAAAACTAATTTAACAATACCTACGTGTTATTTGTACCTTACATTAATTTTAAAAGAATTCATTAGCAAGAGAGCTAGTCAAAGTACAAAATGGTTTCGAAAAAGAGGTAAGTTTTACCAATTACTCATTTTGAAATGCATTTTTATACTTTCTAGTTTAGTTGATTGAAAGTCCATTTTTTTCTCTACTAAAAAAATATTGTACATTTGTGCTGGACAATTGAGCTTCTCAACTCAACAACACATGAGGGTATATATGTACAACTCTTAAGCTTGTGCACTATGCAGGGTTATGCAATTTTAGTATGTCTCTTTTCTAAGTTTCAACTTTCATATATCTAATCCTTTTGTCTTAGAGTTTAATAAAATGCAGCCCAAATCTATAGCCAAGTTAGTTCTAATAAATGAGAATAGAGTGGATACTCCATTAGCAAATTCAGGTAATAATCACCTCATAGTCATTTTATGAGTTGTTTCTTGTCCACATTGATTACTATTATCTCATCATTTTACTAAAAAAAATTGTAAATTAAAAACAAAACACCAACACCAACACCAACACATTTTCTTGGTCTAGATTTCTCTCAAGTCTCACAACCAATGAAACCTTAACATTTTTTTTATTTATTGTTAACAATTTTATTAGTTGAATTGAGAGATTAGTTGCTGGTTTCTCTTGCATATCACTGTTTTCTCTTGCAATGAAAGATCATCTGGTTCACATTTTCAGATGAATGAAACAGTTTTCTTTCTTTGTTTTCATTTTTCTCTGAGTTTTAAGATGGTATGACTGTACTGCTTCTATGAAAGAGTATCACCCTCCATTTCAAAAACTACAAAATGAAAATTGAATACAGCTACGTAATCTTATATTTCTACACATATACGAAGTTCATATAGTTCTACATGTATAAAGTTTCTGCTTGAGTAACTTCTCAGAACAATTAACATCACGAACTCTTAAGAGAGAGTATCTATATAGCCAACATAAGTCCCACATGGGAAACGAAGACAAGAAATAAATATTATATGAATAGCTCACAAAACTTCATTGTTCGCCGGGCTTAGCAACGTGGGCCTGTAACCCAAGTGGGGGCATGTGGGAAATGGAACGTTGGGTCAGCCCAGTGGATCGGGTCCAGTGTTAGCTGCTTACTGGTCTGCCCATTCCAAGCCGGGAGTTGGGCTGAGTGAACTGGGCGAAGGCCTGGGTTGCGCAGCTCCTAGAGTGGAGGGCAATGCGTGAGGCTGGCTTCACAGAGCAGCGACTACCTCCCGCTCTCGGCAGTGGAAGGATAACGGGCCGGTGCTACCTGGACCCAACATGGTTCACTGGCCTGACTCTTAATCGGACCATTTCTTTTTGGATTTCTCTTCTTTTCCAGCTATTGAAAAATGCCACTTTTCTTTTTGGGTTTCTCTTCTTTTTCAGCTAATAAAAATGCCACTTTTCTTGTAGGAGTACATATCATCCAGTTGATGGCCTGACAACAAGATTAAAAACTTCTTCATAAATAAATAAACTTATCATTTAGTTTAGTTGAGTGAAAGTAAGAACAACCCTTTTTTTTCTCTCATTTCCCTTTGCCCCAAGTTGGGTTTACTTTATCTCTATAAAACTCGTAATGAAAGTTTGAGTTTTTAAGCTTCAAACTAAAACGGTTAGTTTTGGAAGAAGGTGTTTATGAACCAACTTATGTAAAAACATGATTTTATGAGTATGAACTACTAAAATGTAGTTATAGAAAATTCTGATAAATTTATTGAGCCTATCATAGTCATTAAACTCCCAATCGTACTTTTTAAATTTTTTATGAAATACATGTATTTTTGTAAATTGGGCCTTACTATCATTCTGAAGGCTTACATTAAATTGGGCCACCCAATGTAGCCATCAGTTAACATCTAATTGGGCCACTATCATTAGAATAATATCATATTAAACATATAATATAATTTATTGTAAATTAACAACAAGCTGTTTTTTTTTTTAAAACTAGCAAGAAACTTAAATTTAAAATGAGGAAATTACATTTTATATGGCTTTTTTAAGAAAGTTTTCAAAAATATGGCTTTTTTTTTACAAGTGTTATTTTATGGCTTTTGACACATTTTATTCACTATTATGGGTTTTTTTTCCCATAATTTTGTATTAAGTTATCATTATGCCATATTTTGATTACTAATGATATTTTATAAAAGTAGAAGGGTAATCATGTAATTTACATGTTATTTCAAGTATTTTAAATTGGCTATTTAGTTAAAAAAAAATATCAATGTTTAGTATTTTAACTTTTTAATTGATTTTATATTATTTTATATATTAAAACATTTTGTTTTTATTTACTTTTTACAAAACCGACTCTTTCAGTTCTTGTTTTCATTTACTTTTTACAAAAGCTTCATACCCATATGTGGTGATTTGGGGCTTTCTGCAATATTGGGGCAATCCGACCACGAGCTTGAAGGCGGGCGACCATCGGAGTTGAGTGCAGGTGAACAGAGGCGAGTTGTGGTCTTCATAGTCGTCAATCGGAGCCGACTTACTTCGGCGTACGGAGTGCTGCAGCTTCAAAGAGTGGAGGTTTTGAGTGGCGAATGCCGAGATGCCAAAAGAACTTGATACTCAGTTGCTTCGCCAAGACATTGCTGTTAGCTTGTATTTTCATGGGAAGAAGAAACAAGAAGATGGATATTTGACTAACAATGAGTTTAGTGAAAAGCTTTTGGATAAAAGGCAGAAGAGGAGGAAGACTGGTGCATATGTTATTTAGGAAGCTTTAGGAAATGATATTAGACTTTTTTTATTTTTTCTATACTCTAGACTATATCAGCTTTTGGAAATGATGACAGATAGTTAGTTGGATACTTGTATATGTTAAATTGCTAATATTGTAAGACCATGGTTACTTAAAACTATTTTATATATCTTTTGATCTTTTTTGTGTTCTTTATCTGTATATATTTAATTAGATTTCAGGGATATTTTAATAGTAACTAGGTACTTTTTTTGGTCTTCATCTTATATACAAAAGGGTAGCTAGTTACCTTTGATGCTTGATGTTTTTGCTATTTTTTTGTGGCAATTGTTAGAGAAAAGTACCCAATTTCTTGTGTGTTTTTTTGTATTTCACGTTTAATAACTATATATTATAATATTCTACTTTTTAAAGCAACTGAGACACTTTAATGGTAACCAGGTACTTAGTTTGGTCTTCATCTTATATACAAAGGGTAATTGGTTATCTTTGGTACTTGATGTTTTTGCTATTCTTTTTTTTTTTGGCAATTGTTAGAGCAAAGTGTCTAGTTTCTTGTTTATTTTTTTATGTATTTCACGTTTAATAATTATATATAATATATATTCCACATTTTAAAGCAACTGGGATATATTAAATGTAACCAATTACCCAGACTATTGTGTTTAATTTTTAAAAAACATGTTTTTCAGGTGTTGGTGGCATAAATATATAACAGGCAACAAAAAAACCAACAATTTATTCTAAAATGAATTTTATATGTTTGTGTAATCATTCAATGTATTTGAATTTGTACCAGACTTAATACAATACTCAATAATAATTTATGAATATGAAAGTCACTCCTTTAATGAATAATGTTATGATATGGTTGTTTTGTTGTAAAATATCAAGTTATGTCTTTTGCTTTTTCTGATTGTTAAAATATCAAGTTAATATATTTTCATTGATAGAAGCATTGTTTGCTTGCATTAATAATGCCCCCACCTCCATTTCTTCTGCTGTAACTTTCTGATTTGTTAGTAGAATAAGGTTATTTTCATTGCTTAATTCTTGAACTATAGTGACACACAATGGTAAGTTTGTTATTTTTGCAGCAACTTTTTTCTTTATTTCCATGTAGAACAACACTTAATTGTGTGTTTCAACATTCATTGGTGGTTTCCTTTGGCTACTTGATAATAAACTTCAATAGTTGATCTTGTTTCCTTTATATCCTCTTTTATAAAATATCAAGTTATGTCGTTTGCTTTTTCTGACTGTTAAAATATCAAGTTAACATATTTTCATTGATGGAAGCATTGTTTGCTTGCATTAATAATGCCCCCACCTCCATTTCTTCTGCTGTAACTTTCTGATTTGTTAGTAGAATAAGGTTATTTTCATTGCTTAATTCTTGAACTATAGTGACACACAATGGTAAGTTTGTTATTTTTGCAGCAACTTTTTTCTTTATTTCCATGTAGAACAACATTTAATTGTGTGTTTCAACATTCATTGGTGGTGTTCCTTTGGCTACTTGATAATAAACTTCAATAGTGGATCTTGTTTCCTTTATATCCTCTTTTATCAAATTCACCAAGTTGTCAAGAGAACAATTTGGTGAAATCAATATCCCAGTCATTGTGTTCCCTTCATACTCGTTTTTTTCAATCCACTTGCCTCCAAATTGAACCAAAAAAATAGTACTGTCCATACCTGCAAAATTTGGCAAATTTTTCAAGAGTTAGTTGGTTGTAACTAGGGAAGGTAACTGGTTACCTTAGTCTGTAATCACATACCCTACTGAAATACTTAATTGAAAATATTGACTGTTTTTCAAGGTAACTAGTTACCTTGTTGTTACTGAATGTTTTTGCAGTTAAAATTCACACCAATATCAAATGAATTTTTTTTTATTGAAAAGACAAGTTAGAACCTAAAACTTTCATAGTTCTTGTTTTTTGTCTATTTTTGATCAACCAATCTACATATATCAGTAAGTTTAGGAAATTAATATTCTGAAATAGAAGCAAATGACAATATAATAGAATTGAGAGAGGTGATGATTTTTGCATACCTTGTTTCTTGATTGTATACCAGAGATGCAATTTGTTGGAAATGCCAAAGATTGCAGCAAAACTGATTGGAAGATTTCTTGAATTTGAATTGATTTTTGCAGAAGATGATCACCAAATTTCTTGCAAAAGTGATCAGATTTTCTTGAAGTGTTTTTGCTTGAGATGAGTTCGAAATTAACTATTGTTGATCAAATGTTGAGGTGGTCGTTGGAGATAGAAGTTTTCACCGGAGAAGGAAGGTATCGCTGGAGAAAGAAGCTGTAGATGGAAGAAGAAATTGGACAGAGTTACGGCAGAGGAAAGGCAATGTTACGGTAATGGGTTTGATTGATTTTGAGGAGTGTTGTATTATTTATTACGATTCTACCCCTCCTTGGGCTGATTTGTCTTTGCTTAAATTTTAATTACCATATGTAGTTAGTTTTCCCATAAATTAACTTTTTGTTGATTAAATTTTTCCATATAGATTAGGAAAAGTTTAATTCCCATATTTTTGCACAATAATGGGTAAAAAGCCATATTTATGAAAAAATCCCATTTAAAATTCTCATATAATATATCACTATTTCTTGTTGTCACTCCTAAATTCAAAAACCAGAACAAACATAAACATAAACTTAAACAAAAATAAATTATTTAATTAAAATAAGATATTTATTTAAAATTATTATGACATTAATATAAATTTAATAAAAATAATTAATAAATTCTATAAATAACTTATTTAATTTTGTATTTCATGCATGCACATATGTAAATTCATTTCTATAAAATTATGTACGAGACTTTAAAATTATATATGATGCAGGTAGTGATTGGCGTAAAAGTTACTCTCACCAATGTGAGTATTGAACTATTATTTTTATAACAAAAATTAAAAAGAAACACATAAATAAAATACGGGGAATTCTCCGATAGGACTTCACTTTAAGCCCTACCGGTAGGGCTCTCAGTGTTCTCGATCTTTGAATAGTTTTTGGCGTGATTTTTTTTATGACCGTGTATATTGTAGCTATTTAGAGCATTGGCGTGATTTTCAGAAAATTTCGAATAGTTTACGGTACCGAAAACTTGATTCAAATATGTTGTTGCACGCGTGACTAATTTTTCGGTACTGTAAACTATTCGAAATTTTCTGAAAATCACGCCAATGCTCTAAATAATTACAATATACACGTTCATAAAAAAAATCGCGTCAAGAACTGTTCAAAGGTCGAGAACACTGAGAGCCCTACCGACAGGGCTTAAAATAAAACCCCTATAAAAGAATTGTCCAATAAAATACCATCCGACACTAGCATTTTATTTATTGGGCTGTAAAATAAATAAACCCGCCTTGTTTTCTTATTTTTCAGGTACCATCTTAAAAGCCTTGTTTTCTTATTTTTCAGGTACCATCTTAAAACATCACTGGTTTCATCACTTTCAGTACTTAATTACCTTGAAACCCAAGCAACCTTTTCTTTCTTTTGTTTTGAAAAATATTATACATGAAATGAGACTTGCAATATTGTTCTTTTCAATTGCTTCTTGTGACAAAGTAAAAGCAAGAGTCAAATTTCATATATGTACTAGAGTAATGATGGAATTAATAAATAATATTATTGCATTAAAGAATTTAATTAATACTCTGATTTATTGAATATTCGTATTATAGGTTAATGGTTTTCGGGTCGCTTCTGTCCTACATTGTCAAGGTGAGGATGTCACAACAAAAACTAATAGAGAAAATGACTAAATTACAAATGAATTAATTTTCCTGGAAAAAAAAATTATGCAATAATTATGAATTGTGAATTAGTTAATTAATTAACTAATTAACTTTTATTGGAAAAAAATTATATTAGTTTAATTAAATATTAATCAGTATTTTAATTAATATATGAAATAATTAATTATTATCTTTGTTATCCAAAAATTTGGTATTGATGACGTGGCAAGTAATCCCTGGACACGTGGCTGACACCTGGGAGAGCTCTACTAGTGTATCGACCAGAAGACGTATTAGAAGTAGTAAGCTACCCAGTCTTACCTGCAACCAGTTTGGTCGATAGTTCCGCATGAAACGTAATATTACTATAAAGATCTTTGTAAATCCCGAATTTAACTTACACAATCTCCTGAGTATCCGATTATTCAGGAGAGAATATCTGTAACAATCTTGAGTAATCCCCCTTGAGCCTATAAATAGAGAAAGATAGTTCAAGGATGGGACTTTTGGCTTTTGAATTAGTTGAGACTATAATAATTCTCCTTGGAATACTGTATTATTCTTCAGAGGTTAGTGAAACTCATTGAACCCTTGTTCTTTGATCACTCTTTTGATTCTCATATCAATAATAATCTAAGTGGACGTAGGTCATTACTAGATCCTGGGGCCGAACCACTATAAAATATCGTGTTCTTATTACTTTTTGCCATTCGATTCTTGTCAACACGTTTATTCACATCAAGCATATTCTGACTCCGTGTCAGTTGACCAAAATCTGGGTCAACGATCTTATTATAAAATAATTATTTAAGCTTTATTATAATTAGTTTTTAGTGAAAAAAATATTTAACAAATTTGTTTGAAGCAATTAAGAGATTTCAAGAAAAATAAATAAAAATTAGCTTTTATAATAATATATGTAGGGTATTTCTCACATGCAGTCGCTAGAAACAGCTGCACCGGTGCAGTACCGTTGGATTTTATTAAATGGCTGAGATGTGCAGGATACCTCTAACTTAGATACATGTTACCGTGGTCCCTAGCACACAACATACTAATTCTTTTTTTTTTTTTTTCATTTGAGGAACAGTGGTCTATCCTCCCTCATTTTCTCTGTGTAGTCAACCATGACTGATTTGTCACAAAGCTTTCATCGATGACACGGATAGTGCCATTGTGCTCCTCTCGCCGTCGTAAGCATGGGCATGAGGTATGGTAATTCCTCTCGGCATTTTGGCTTCGCATGGCGCTGTCAAAGTTTCCCTTCGCCGACGTCTTTTCGGACCACCTAAGTTGTAGAGGACTATGTACATGTAAATAGTTTTATATACATGTATGGCCATATAAATTGATATATATATATATTGTTTTTCATACACATAGTAGCCTTGACGAAAGTGACATTTATTATTTGCCCCCAACGACGACAAAAAATAAAGTTTTTGTGTCGTGGTGGAGAAGACTTGGTGGTCGTTGGTGATCTTGTACCAAGAATCACCTATTATATATATATATATATATATGATTTAATAACAATGTTGAGCTCTTTGGTTGGATTCATCTTCAAGAATTGATTTTTTTTTTTAAACCATAGTCCCAAAACAGAAAAAGAGAGATAAGGAATGATATTCTTCTAGGTAACATGAAAGTAAATCTCAGGAAACAACCACTCTCTCTACAGTCTACAAACCCGATGTCATTTCTTGCTTGATCTATCTTTCATGACCATCAATGGTTGGCGTCACCGCCATTCCCACACCTACGGCGATGGAGACTACGCCGTTGTGCTCTCATTCACTACCGCTAGAATGGACACTGCTGCTGCAATGGAAACTGCTAATCCGAAACTGCCGCTGCAATGGAAGCTGCCATCTTCACCAATGGACAGGGGAGAGCCCTTAATCCCAATCCCAAAAAATGGTCATCAAGTCCGCTTACTCGATCTAATGGGCTTCAAGTCCAGGGAAGAATTATATCCTCCACAAGAGCCTACATTAACTCATTGGGGTGCATCCAACTGGACCAATTAAAGCAAAGAAAAATGTATGCATGGGTGGAGATGTTTAAGGGGCTGCACATGAGCAATACCCTATACATATATAGGAGAATTCTTCTATAGGGGCTTCACTTTAAGCCCTACCGGTGGGGCACTTCAGTATTCTCAACTCGTGAACAGTTTTCGGCGCAATTTTTTTTATGACCGTATATATTGTAGTTGTTTAGAGCATCCTGCAAATTTTCTAAAAATTCCGAATAGTTTACAGTACCGAAAACTAGGTTCAAACATGTTGCTTTCCACGCGCATAAAAAAAATTAGTCACGCATGCAACAACATGTTTGAACTTAGTTTTTGGTACTGTAAATTATTCGAAATTTTCTGAAAATTTTCAATATGCTCTAAATAGCTACAATATATACGGTCATAAAAAAAATAATGCTGAAAACTGTTCACGGGTCGAGAACACTGAGAGACCCACCGGTAGAGCTTAAAGTAAAATCCCTATAAAAGAATTCTCATATATATATATATATATACTAGGTATAAAATACGTGCAATGCACGTTATATTTTGGTGAAACAAAATATAGAACACAATGCCTCCATTTGGTGCCTTGTTATACGCTTATATATATATAAACACACACATAGAAAAAGAAAAGTTGGGTTTTTTCAATTATAGCCTTCAAAGAGGATTGAGTTCTTTATAAATGTAAAAAAATTTGGTAGTTCAGCAAAAGATGTGGCTTTGTTTCTGAAGAACACTAATGGTTTGAATGAAACAATGATCAGTGACTATTTGGGTGAGAGAGGTGAATTTCCTCTGAAAGTTATGCATGTCCATGTGGATTCCTTTAATTTTAAAGGGATAGATTTCGGTGAAGCAATAAGGTTTTCCCTGTGCGAGTTCAGGTTGCTTGGAGAGGCACAAAAGATCGATCGCATCATGGAGAAGTTTGCCGAACGGTATTGTAAATGCAATCCGAGTTTATAATGATGAGAGATGAGGTTTGATGAGATAATGATTTTTATCATGGCTATAAATGCTAATGGTTGTGTCCTATGGTAATGGTTGTATATTTCTCAACAATTGCATTGCTTGACTAAATTTCTGTTAAAGTGTTAATAACCAACTGTTAAGTCATACCAAAATCTGTTAAATCGTACCAAAATCTGTTAAATACAAATTAACTTCATGCTCTGACTTCTTCACCAAAACAAGGTTGAGAGGTTTGCTGCAAAGCCGAGGGGATATCTTACTGTGACAAGGCTTCAATCGAATTGAAACTTTGCAAGAGACTTAATTCCAGAACTGTATTTCTTGGGGTCGAAAATTTCTTAATAAATACATATTACCAAACACATATATAAGTAAAAATAAATTGCAGGATGATGCCCAAGCAATCATATAAAAAAAATTCACAAACAACTAAAAGCACAAAAGAAACAGTAAAGTTTATATATTATTAAATTGAAAAAATTCCTTAAAAAGTAGGACATTGGAGTAAAAATCTAAATGTACATTGCTGGACGTCACTAATTCCAAAACAAACAATCACAAATTCAAATGGGTTCCATTAAAAGATTCAATCAATCTATACAATATTCCAAGAAAGATGATTTAGTACCTCTCGATTATCAGTGACCTTGAGAACCAATTTTCCATCGCAATGTCTGTATTTCATTAAAAGAGGAGGTTTGATGAGATAATGATTTTAATCATGGCTGTAAATGCCATTGGTTGTGTCTTATGGTAATGGTTGTATATTTCTCAACAGTTGCATTGTTTGACTAAATTATAGAATATGTGAAAGTGTTAATAACCAACTGTTAAGTAGTGCTAAAATCTGTTAAATCATACCAAAATCCGTTAAATACAAAACTCTGTTAGATAGCCATTTATATAATAAGTAAGATATATATATATATATAAAGCGATGTTTTGTATCATGTATCATTTTCACTAAATTATATTAAATTGAGATTAATACAAAAATTGTGTTTGGCAAAAGAGTTATTGTAACACCCTGGTTACCCCAGAACAGTTACGGTGAACCGGAAATTTGACTCGCTACCCGAGTCCTTTGGTTAAAAACGTGATCTAGGTACTATTAACAGGTTAAGGTGAAAACCAATAAAAAAGAAATGGTACATTTCATTGAGTAAATAAACTGCTCATGTGCCTTTTAAAATGTTTACAATATGTCCATAGTACAAAAGAGTCGCTACAGTTTCAAATTTACAATTCCCGCCGGCCTAAGCGGCAAAAGTAAGGTAAACCCCTAGTCCCTCTGAGAACTCTTGACTGTGGCGGTCAAGCGGCCCTGTATGTACATCACATCGCCCAAGCTCTCCACTCAGGGTTGGTCAAGCTTTTCCTTCCCTTTACCTGCACCGCATAGCACCCATGAGTCAAGGCCCAGCAAGAAAACACAATAAAGCATGCTATAATATCAACAACGATCATAATAACCATTCAGGACTATCAGTCCAACAAATAGGTGACAATAGCCAAAAGTCACAATAATGAGCATCGCTCCCTCTAGCCATGTGACGATAGGGTCACCAGGGCTTAACTGATAGGTGATTCTTTCATAAGCTTGGTCAGGACAAGTGTATGGTGATTAGTCACCAACATAACCTTCCTCACGACTCTAGAGTCGAAACTATGGACAACGTCCCTTAGCCATGTGACAAATGGTCACCGGGGTCATATACCTTGGCTATAGTCATCTGGTCGTAGACCAGGCAAGCGCTTATAAGTTCTTCGACCCTAGGGTCGGTCCCGCATTAATGCCATAGAGTCATTCAATGCATGATCATCGACTTTAGAGTCGGTCCCTGACTAGTCAGTGTCTCAAATAGGTAATCAGCGTACACTAGCATTTAATATGCAATCCACATCCACATATATCAACCAACATGCCCCAATATCAAACCATGCATGTCATATACCTATACAGGGTGCAACTGTATTCATACACTGTTTTCTTACCTCTGGTTCGAGTGAGAATTATTATATGAACGACCCTTGAGAACGATCAACCTTTAAAGTCCTTGACGGTCACCTGGTCATAACCAAATTATAGGATTCATCAATAAAAATGATAACCGAGGTTTCCCAAACCAAATCCCAGCCCCCCGAGACATCAAAAACTACCCAACCGGGTACTAGGTCCAACCCCGAGGCCTATGGTTTGAATCCCCAAGCTAAAAACCACATTTTAGCAAAATTGGCCTTAAGGGCCGCGGTCCCCCTCTGCTGCGCCGCGGCGCGCCCTCAAATAGAGAGGGTTCCTTGCCTGCCAAACGCCAAGGGCCGCGGCGCACCCTGCTGCGCCGCGGCGCCTAGCCCAGAACAGCAAGAACGCCCTTAACAAACCAGTTTTTCCCCTGTGCGATTTCCTCTCAAACCAGTCCTTCAAACCTTCATAAAACCTCTTCCTAACATACAATTAAACCCCCCAAACAACACCCTTAGCTTACTCTCATCAAACCCTAATCAAACTAACACTAAAACCCCCTTTGATTCTCACTTTCCACATCAAAACTCTAAGGCTGAAACTAACAATCAAAACAGAGCATGTATAAAAACCAGTGGCTAAAGCTCACCTTGGAACTGGTTTTGGACCTCCCTCACAAGCTAAAACAAGTCTCCAATCCAGCCCTTAAGTTTCCCTAGCTTGAATCTCCACCAAGAACTCAAAACCCTCAAAGGAGAAGTGAAGAAGATGATGTACGGGAATGGAGGAAGCAAACCCCTGTTTTTGTTCTGTTTATTCCACCACCTTCTACATCCACTTAAGTCTCGTATATCCACCCCTAAAATGACCAAAATACCCTTGTGTCATCCTAAGCCTTTCAAGCTACTCTAGGGGTAAAATTGGTACTTTTAGCTTAACCCGTTAATTATAATTAACGCTTTCTAATTCCCGCTAATCTCAAAATCCTCAAACACCAATAATTCATATCCCGTTACCCTAAACTCCCCGGTAACGCTATAACCATAAATATGACCCCGAGACTCACCCCGAGCCCCGAGCTCAAACCCGTTATGACCAAACCGATAAATCATGTTTAAAGATCGTCTCATGTCGAAATACTCGAACCAATCCACATTATAATGTGGTCTCACAATATATCATTAACGCACATACAAATGTACAATTATACCCTCAACTGGCCAAATTACCAAAACACCCCTGTAAACAAATGTGGACTCACATGCATGCATTTAACATCATATTATAATATAATTCTCATAAACATGCATAAACACATTTAATGACGTAATTAAACAGTTATGACCCTCCCGGCCTACTAATCCAGCCATTAACCATAATAGGGAATTCAGGACATTACAGTTATATATATATATATTTACTTTGCACAACAATTTTTTGTAAAATGACTTTGAAGACACTCAATTTCTTGTTTAATATACTCAACACTCACTAAAATTCTCTATACTTTGTTGAAATTTCTAAACACTCTATTTAAAGACCATTTAAAAAAATAAGAAATATTATTTTATAAAATAACATTAAAAAATAATCTATGTTTACCGACTACTCTAATATATAATTATATGTTTATCATATATAATATATAGATTCATCTAATATATTTATATTGTAATAGAAATTAAATAATCTTAATTTTAAATTGATAAAATAAAAAATTATATAGTTAATTGAAATTACTTCATAAAATATGGAGAATAAAACTATATTAATTAATATTTCAAAACATTAAAATCACCATGCAATGAGGAGCAAACATCAAAATTATGTAACTAGGTAAAAGTCATAGCATTTGAAAAAAAAAAGTTAATAAAAAAAAGCACAAGCAAGGCCACCAATTAGAAAAAGCACACAAAACTTATATATACACATTGATGGTTACGATCGGATCGCTATTTAATGATTGTGATTAATTTAAATGAATATTAAATAGTGATGTATAACATGATACTAATATAATTATAATTATTTTTTAAAAATATTTTATTTCGTTATAAAAACCTCAATTAAGATTTTATTTTATTTTATTTTAAAAATTAAGTTTTTAATTAAAATATTAATTTGCTCTGTTCAAAAATCGAAATTGGTAAAGAATTAACGTTGATTATTTTATTGTATGATTCAACCGGTCGCAAGCTTTTTGGTGGATTTGCAGGGGAACTAATAGCTACCACTCCGGTTGAGGTGACACATTTTTCCAATTCACTTTTCTTTATATGTTTATTTTGAAAAAGAACTTAAAAAAAAAATAGAAATGTTTCTCATAATTTCTATTCATCATTAGATTTTTTGTTTGTATTATATTACATTATAAAATCTTAAATGTTTTTGGTGCTAAAATTTGCCAGAATCCTTCTAATCAAACTATTTTTGATATATATCACAGATCAAGATAAGTTTCAGAAGACCAAAACCAATACCAAACTTTAACAATGTTGAACTCGTGAGAAAATCAGTTGCTGGTTTCTCTTACACATATAGTTAGAAGAAGCTTATGAACTTGTACATATATATAACAATGTTACTCTCATATATTTTTATATCAATCATAAACAGTCTTGATAGAAGCAATAGAGTGATACCATCTCTTAAACACTTTTAAAAAAAAAAAAAATACAGAATGGGAATTGAAAACAACTACATATATTACTATCTTTTAGTTCTGCATGTATGAACTTTCTGCTTGGTCTTCTGTTTTTTCCTAAGACTAGAGGATTAGCCACCAACCATAACTTCCATAAGTCCCACATGGAAAATGAAGACAAGGAATAAGTATTATATGAATAGCTCACAAAACTTCATTGTTCGCCGGGCTTAGCAACGTGGGCCTGTAACCCAAGTGGGGGCATGTGGGAAATGGAACATTGGGTCAGCCCAGTGGATCGGGTCCAGTGTTAGCTGCTTACTGGTCTGCCCATTCCAAGCCGGGAGTTGGGCTGAGTGACCTGGGCGAAGGCCTGGGTTGCGCAGCTCCTAGAGTGGAGGGCAATGCGTGAGGCTGGTTTCACAGAGCAGCGACTACCTCCCGCTCCCGGCAGTGGAAGGATAACGGGCCGGTGCTACTTGGGTCCACCATGGTTCACTGGGCTGACTCTTAATCGGACCATTTCCTTTTGGATTTTCTCTTCTTTTCCAGCTATTGAAAAATGCCACTTTTCTTTTTGGGTTTCTCTTCTTTTTCAGCTAATAAAAATGTCACTTTTCTTGTAGGAGTACATATCATCCAGTTGATGGCCTGACAACAAGATTAAAAACTTCTTCATAAATAAATAAAGTTATCATTTAGTTTAGTTGAGTGAAAGTAAGAACAGCCCTTCTTTTTTTTTTTCCTCTCATTTCCCTTTTGCCCAAATTTGGTTTACTTTATCTCTATAAAACTCGTAATGAAAGTTTGGGATTTTAAGCTTCAAACTAAATTGGTTAGTTTTGGAAGAAGGTGTTTATGAACCAACTTATGTAAAAACATGATTTTATGAGTATGAACTACTAAAATCTAGTTATAGAAAATGTTGATAAATTTATTGAACATATCATAGTCGTTAAACTCCCAATCGTTCTTTTTAAATTTTTTTATGAAATGCAAGTATTTTTGTAAATTGGGCCTTACTATCATTCAGTTGGAGGCTCACATTAAATTGGGCCACCCAATGTAGGCCCAGTTAACATCTAATTGGGCTACTACCATTGGGCCCATTCACAGGGACACCAAACATGTATTTATTTATTTTTTATTTTTAAATAATGAAAAATAAATTTGAACAAAAACAAAAACCCTCCGAATGAAATTAAGCCAAAAACCTTGGTTTGTTCATTCCTTAGCTAGTCTTATCTTCTACTCACTCTTACTCTGACCAAACCCACGACAATGTCGACCCAAGATTCGCCGGAGAACCCAGAAAACGAGTCAAAACCGAGTCAGGAGTACCAAGACAAAGAGGCTGAAGAAGATGGAGATTTGTTGGGATCCTCCTCCGATGATGAGTCTGACACCGACGATTCTTCCTCCGAGTCCGGAGAAGCACCAGCTGGAGGAGGAGAAGAAGAAGAAGAAGAAACGACTGAAAAACAAGAAGACCTCATTGAGTATGTTCGACGCGGTGAAGATATTACCAACTTGGATAACTCGCCGGAGACGAATGTGAAGCTGTTCAAAGATGTGTTGGACAGTAGGAGATTGAGGAGAAAGAGAGCTGAGGAGGACCGACAGTATGAGTACTACGAAGACCTCTTTGATTTTCCAGAGGACCCGGAGAATTGGAAGGAGGAGGATGTGATGGAGTATTGGGCTGATGCTCCATTGGAGATGACCAAGCCTGGTTGGGACCCCGATTGGGCTGACGAGGAGGATTGGGAGATTGTTAGACAGGAGATTGCTGCTGGGAGAGACCCTCCAATTGCCCCGTTTTACGTTCCCTATAGAAAGCCTTATCCGGTCATACCCGATAACCATTACGATATTAAGAACCCAAAAGCTGTGATTGAAGAGTTGGATAGGATTGAGGAGTTTCTCACTTGGGTCAGCTACATTTTCCCGGATGGAAGCTCGTAAGTATTTCTTTTGTTATGTGCTTAGGAGAAACTTACTTTGTAGTTATCACTGTTTGAATTTGAATGGTCACAAGTTTGTTAAAATGGAGTTCAGTGATGATAGCTCTATGTTAGATAATTGACCTTTACCAGCAGCATTAAGAGAATGAGGGATAAGTCGAGTGGTCAAGTCCATGGTTGGAACTTGGAAGAAACCTTAATCAGTAGTTTGATATCACTATTTGAATATTGAATTAGTGGTGTTTCACTCTCTGTCTGTTTGAAATTTGAATGGGTTTGGTTCAGTAGTGATTCTTGTTTGTTTGATTGGTCATACTATTGCTCAGTGGCTATCTTTTTCTCCTTGTAACTCATTGATGGTTTTTGTTTAAGCCTTGGCCCTTATATTCTATTCTGTAAAGCATTAGGTTTTATTTTTAATTTAATCAAAATACATTGGTTCATTCATTGCTTTTAGTGGTGGTGAGTACTGAGTATTTAAAATTTATACAAATTTGATATTATTATTTCTAGTTGAGTTTGAGATGTTTGACAATTCATCAATTCCTTTTTGACAGTATTTTGAAAGCTATACTTTGATTGTAGCTTGTTGTTTTGTCATAAACTTATACTTTTCATGCTTTCCTTCGTGGATTATTGCAGTTAGATTATATATTTTTTTTTTCATTTTCTCTCAAAGCTTAAACTTCAATTGCAGAAATGACTGAATTGCTAGCAGTTTTTCTTTTCTATTTTTGGGTGGATGTTCTTGAATAATGCTATATTTTCATCTGTTGGGATCATTAGCTAGTGTGGTAGGGTAGCTAAAGTTAATATCGAACTGTTTTGAAGCATATGCACATAACTATATTTATAAGTTGTCTTAATAAGAAACGAAACTAGCACTAGTGGAAAACTAGGAAGATTACAAGTTTAAAGTGGATAAGTTATTCACCCAAAGGAAAATCCTAATTATAATATATATTTAATTATTTATACACACATAAAACTTGAAAAGTTATCTTTACTATTTCATTCAACATATTGTGCTCAAGTTATATTAGAATTTAGAAGTTGTTCACCTTATTTTTTCTAGTATTAGGTCAGTTAATATAATTGAATGTATTTCTTTAATAGCTCGTGATTGATCTCCTCCTCCAAGTGTACTTATTTTTCCCCAATGAAAATTGTATTAGAAAGAGGAAATTACAATAGATGATAAGTTATCATCTTTAAAAAAAAATAGTCATAAATATTAAAATTCCAATCTCTAAGAAGATCAGTAGAAGAGAGAACCTTAAACTTGTTAGTGTTGAAAATCCAAATAGCTACCGAAAATTTAATTCTTCCCACTTGTATACAATCCATTCTTATATCCTATTATTATTTTTAACCAAAGGGCCCATCAAGTTGCCATTATGGCTATATTCCAATGCTTCTGTCTTTTTCCAAGTGTACTTATTTTGTGATAACAATAAACAGTTGAATTTTGAGTTTTATTGTTTTTTTTTTATTCTAGTCATTTCTTTACTGTGACACATTCTTGGTTCTAACTTCCATTGTTTTGTTAACTTGGACTTTGCTCTGTGCAAGGTATGAGGGCACTGTTTGGGATGATTTGGCTCATGGCAAAGGTGTTTATCTTGCTGAACAGGGATTGGTCAGGTTTGTTCATTATTTCAATTGTTATATGCTTTACATATAGCTGTCTATCTCAGTACCTTATGCTTCAATATCTCTACGGTGGACTCCTAATTGGGAAAGTTGATACATTATCTCTAGTAATATGAAGCACGCAGAAATAATCAGTGAGAAGTTTCCAGAGAGAGATTTAGTTAGGCTATATGACTGTTTCAGTTGATATTTTCTGTGCACTTGTGATAAATAACATACAACTTCCTTCCTTATCTCCTCAAGCTTTGGTACTTCTCATGTGTTACTACTTATGTTTTTTTTCTTCGTAACTTGAATATATATTCTTTGTTTTTCTGAACTCATTTCATTTTCATAGGTATGAAGGTGAATGGCTTCAAAATAACATGGAGGGTCATGGTGTTGTGGAAGTTGATATCCCTGACATAGAACCTATGCCAGGTTCCAAGTATGTTTTTAGTTCTTAATAAACTATATATGCACTGAAAAGGTGACACTATATCTCAGTAGTTATATTTTGTGCAATCTTTGCTAGAAAGATAAATTTATCGAGATTTTGGTACACTCTTCTCAGGCTTGAAGCACAAATGCGTGCTGAAGGGAAAATAATATCACGAGATTATATGTCCCCAGAAGATAGAGAATGGTTGGAGATGGATATAGAAGACAGTGTTGCTTTGGCCGGAGATAGCTACGAGATACCTTTCTATGAGAGGGACGAGTGGATCAATGTATTTGGGAGGAAGCCGTAAGTTATATTTTCACTGTTGTTGTTCTTAGTAGTTATTGTTCAACTGAGTTGAAAACAGACTGGTTGTTGACATAGTAAGTTTGTTTGTAATTTAGTATGTCACATAATGTGATTCCATTAAACATTATAGATTATTCAAAAGTTTATTGAGATGTCTGTCTTTAATCTGATGTCATCTTTGCTGATAACTGTCATCTATTTTTCTCAGGGAGAAAGGTCGTTATCGATATGCTGGTCAGTGGAAGCACGGCAGGATGCATGGATGTGGTGTATATGAAATCAATGAGCGCACTGTCTTTGTATGTGCATGGAACTCTAACTTTAATTCAAAGGCTGATTTACATTTCTTTTGTGTAATTAGTTGATATGCATGATATGCTCTAATACAAGGAAGAGGCCCAAAAAATATTGAATTTTGAGAAATTGTCTGCCTCTTTGCCTGTATTCTATTGTTTCTCTCTCTCTCTCTCTCTCTAAATTAGCGCCCTGAGAGTGATTTAAATGTATCGATCTTGCTGAGCTTGAAAAATTTACAAATCTTGCTTTGATTGAATTGAAATATACAAGTCCAGACTATAGGATAGTAAGCATATGGGGAATGCTAACGAGGCCTTGTATCTAAAGATGTATAATATTGTACCTTTTATCTGATAATTGGAAGCTATTTTTTTTCCTTTTCTGATTATGCTAGTACTTATGTATTCCATATGCATGCAGGGTAGGTTCTACTTTGGGCAACTACTGGAGGATGATTATGGCTGTGATGCAGATATATCAGCGGTATCTATTGACCTGTGACTCTTTATTTTTTATTTTTTTAATGCATAAGGGAGAAGAAGACAGCTATTACAAAGCTTTTGTTTATGATCTTTTGTTTTGTTTATTTAGATGCATTCAGGTATAGCAGAAGTAGCTGCTGCTAAGGCTCGGATGTTTGTAAACAAGCCCGATGGAAGTATGTAGTTTCATCTCCAAGCTGCATAATATGACTTCTGGAAATTTTGTAGTATGCAAAAAATAAAATACAAGTAGCATAGTAATTTGAGTGTCCATTTTAGATTTATGTTGGGGTATATGGGATGGACCAAGTTATTTACAGGATTGGATGCACTATAGATCCCAGGATTATGCTGTTTTGTTTAATGCCTGGTGCCATCTCATACATTTCACTAATAAGCCTGTGTTCAGGCTTTTTAAAAATTGTGGACATATAAGTAAACTTGGATTTTATAACGTACAATAACTAACATTCCTTGACACAGTCTCAGCTCGTAACATTCACTTAATTATACCGCCTTTTGTTATTCATTTTTTTGTATTCCTCTGGCTTACAGTGGTTAGGGAAGAGAGAGGCCCATACAGTGATCCTCAACATCCTTATTTTTATGAGGAAGAAGATGTGTGGATGGCACCGGGCTTTATAAACCAATTCTATGAAGTAAGTTCTGTTTTGGTGAATACACACAATTTGTTTTATAGCACAGGAAAGTGTGAACACACGCACACACAAATATATATATGTATGTATCTTGGGTATTGGGAGTCTGCTGAAGTTATTAATGTATATTTTCTGTTGACAGGTCCCTGATTATTGGAAAACATATGTGCATGAGGTGGATAAGGAAAGAGAAATGTGGTTAAACTCCTTTTATAAAGCTCCATTGAGATTGCCTATGCCTGCTGAGCTTGAGTACTGGTGGGCACAAGGTATATGAGACCATCCTCTCCTATATTTGCATTTTTTTCCCCTTCTTGATCAACCAAAAATAAAAGTGGATTAAGATTAAGTTATATGGGTTGCCTTCTCAAACACAAAACCATATCATCCTCCCCACAAACACAAGGTATCTAGTATCCTTTTCTTTGCATGAGCTGATAGCTGCTTGACATTTTGTACAGTCAAGAAAAATAGGATGATGTTTCCTCTACCGCCTTTTGAGATATATTTTTTAGACCTAGTTTCTTTCCCTTTCTTTGTAATGAATATTTCTTGATAGGCAATCATATTCATCGGTTTAGCCCTTGCTGCATTTTTTCTTGTTTATACCCGAGGACAAACGACACATTTTGAATTTTCAAAATGAATAAATTTATCACTGTAAACGATAGATTTAGATTTTCTTTATTTATTAACATTTTTTCTTTCCTTTGAACAAATATTTGTTTGTTTTAGCATTTTATACACTTTAAATCACAAATCTTATTGTCATTTTAATTGTCTGCTTCAGATTGTCTGGTTGTGTATGCTGCTACTTTTTTCAAAGATTCCTAATGATAATTATACGAGTTTAGTCTTCCCTCTCCACCAAAAAAGTAAAATAAACAAATAAAATGGCAAGATAATTAAGCACAAAATGATTGTTTTTCTAATTCATATGAAATTTCTGCATTCAGATGATACTCCCGAATTTGTTCTGGTTAAGCCCAACCCTAAGGAACAAGAGTCTAATCCTGAAGATCCATCCCAGCTTGGGCAAACTGAAGATCCCCTAATCTTACACACACCAACTGGACGTTTAATCAATTATGTCGAGGACAAAGAACATGGGATCCGTTTATTTTGGCAGCCAGAAGATGGGGAAGTGGACCCTAATAAGGTTGAGTTTCTACCCGATGGTTTTGATGAGTTTTATGGAAGAGAGACTGGTGTGAAGAAGGAGGGCCCTATGGCTCGTTTTATATCTGGAATTGGAAACACATTCAGGCCAATTTTTGATAAAGTAGAGAAATGGGCTGAAGAGCAGAAACAAGCTAGTGAGTTGGAAGTGGAGGTGATTAAAAAAGAAATGGATCTGATAGATGCTGAATTGTGTCTAGAAGAGGCTATAGAGGACATGGAGGAAGAACTGAAGCAGAGGGAAAAAGAAGAGGAAAATGTGGAAATGGCTTCAGAGGAGACAGAAGATACTACACCATCGGCTAAACAAGATGAGAAGGTTTTAGTCGAGGAAGAGGAAGAGGAAGAAGAAGAGGAAGATGGTGACGATGATGAGGGCGATGATGCTCCATCAAGTTTTGGTTCTGCTAATCAAGACCCAAGTAAGAATGACCCAAAGGGAAGCAAACCCAGGCCATCTCCCTTTTCGGCATCTTCATTATCATTTGCTACTAGTAGCATTGTCTCAGGCGTGAGTAACTCACTTATAAATTGTACTTTCTTTTGCAAGGATTTCTTATTCTTTCTTTCAATTAATTTCCTTGTGCTCTACGAAATTATAATTTAGGAATACTTTTACTTTCTGAATACTAATCAATCAAACGGTTATTTGCTGTGATATAGAAACTTAGATCTCCCTTTTTGGCATTGCAGGTCCCATCATTGTTGCAACAATCATTTTTCTCATGGAAGAAGAATAGATCAACGACTAAGGCAACTCTTCCATTGTGCACAGAGAGCCCCGTTGCCTTGTCACAGCGAGTGGATTCGGTTACGTTTCATCAAGTGCTTGGCACCAAAGAAAAGTTTATCCCAAAAAGTCAATCAATCGAATTTCGAGTGAAGAACACCTCAAATGGAAGAATACGTCGGTTACATTCCTTGAAGTCACATCCTTCGGCTAATATGAAGCCAAAGAGAAACACAGAACATAAAAGGGGGAGAAATAGTACATGGCTGCACATGGGACCAGACAGTGAATTAGACAATATATTGTCCTTGCACACACCTGTTCCATATTTGGAGCAGCTCAAAGAAACTGAATATGGTAAGCATTTATTTCTCTCTCTCTTTGATAATGTATAAGAACTTGTTAATTTTTGAAGCTGTTCGATTTTGTAATGCTGCTTAGTCAAAAAATTTAAATGTAGTTCTGATTTCCTGGTTTGTGGGTTCAATTCAAAATCCATAAAATGGAAATAATTTGAGTCTTTAATCATATCATTCTTCTTTTGTTGTGTTCAAAGGGGAAGTTCTTTGTTGTTGCTTGAACTGTATTTATGATGTTCGATATTAAAAAATACATAAAATAAATGCAACTTCCTTGTCTGTTCTTGTTTTTGTTTTTCATTTCACCGAGTATCACTGAGTTATAAATTAAAATTAAAGTCAGGCCATTGGTATATTTAGTCGTCTTGTTCATCTCTATGAAATATGTATGTGTGTATATGTGTATGTATCTTCATGTCTTGATTAAAAATTTGGTCAAATTTATCCAAAATCTCATGTATTCAATCAGTCACCGTAACAAGTGTTTGGTACGAGGTAAAGTGAGAGTGGGAATACTGTTTTTTGAATTTAAAAAAACTGAATATGTAATTGGTAGAAAATTTGAAAATATAAAAAAGTGATAGATTTGTAGGATTTTAGGATATAATAATTTGAATAGGGAGAAAACGTGTAAATAATGTTTTTTATTTGTAGTTTAAAGTTATAATCAGTATTTAGATTGAGAATTTGAAAACAAGCAACATTCGAGTATTCATGTGGGTATTACTATTTTTTAATTTTAAAAATCATAAAATTGAATTTGAATTTACTATCAATCAGGTCCTAAAACGTTACCCATGTTTGGTTAAAATGTTTAGGGGTAAAGTTAATAATTTTTACGGGCTCTACATGTATTTTAAAGGTAAAATGAACTATTTTATACACTTAATTACTCAAAACAAACACCTTTAAGAGAGAAAAATGAGTTGAAGCTTGAAGCGTTTTTAATTTCAAGCGTTCAGATTAAAACTGAATACACAACTCATCACTCTTGCCAACGATGGCTCGAGAACTAACCAACCATGTCACGAAGCTGCCGACATTGAGCAAAACTTTCTCTAAAGCTGGAATCTCTCGTAATACTATCAAGGCATCTATCTGTGAAGATGGCATTGGCAGCTTCTTAAAGATGGAAATGGAGGGAACTAGAGAATGAACAACTAGATTCCAGCCAGAAGGATTGAAGTGAAGGTGAAATCAAAAAATGCAGAATTGGTCTGTTTTATAACAGTCACTTAGGCAGTGCTATAAAAGGTTTCACTTGGTCTTTACTAAACAGTATGGAAGCCAACAAGTTGAAGAAAAAGAAGATCATGGCACGAGTAACTTTTTTGAGGTGAATTTGGCTCAAACACGTAGTTCAGAAAGGACTCAAATGAAAAACTAACCTCGAGTATATAAAATTAATTGAACATCAAGGAAAAGAAGACCCAAAAAGAAGATCTTTGGCCTTTCACTGCAAATAAATGTACTCTTTAGTGGCAATATTTTAGTCATAACATATATTTTGTATAATTAAATATTATTTTTAATCACAATAAAAATTTTTCTACGACTAAAAAGTCATATTTAATCACAAGTTGTCATTAATATAGTTTTAGTCACAACTGATTACCTTTAGTGATAAAATTTGTTTGTGACTAAAAATACATTTAGTAACAACAAATTGTAAATTTTGTGACTAATACTTTTAGTCACAGAATTTTTAGTGATGACATAAGTAAGATAACTTTTTTTAATCACAAATATTTTACTTGTAATCACAAATTTTATTGTGCTAAAACTAAGATTTTTTTTGTAGTAGAATAACTCGTATTTGCTAAACTTGATAAATTTAAGGCTCGGTAACTCTTAGACCGTTGTTTTTGGAAAATGTGAGAAAAAAAAAGATATAGACAAGGAAAAAAAGATTCTCTTATGTTTGGTAAGGATAAATAAAAGATGAGAAAAAAAAATGAATTCCTTATAAAAATATTTATTTTGTTTGGTTCTTTGATAAATTAAGAGGGAAATAATATTTATTTTTTTATAAAAATAAAATAATTTATATAGTTCTTTTATTTGTTTTTTTTAAAACAAAACTTTTGTAAATTAATAAAAAAAAATTCACAAAACAAACATAAATGAGATTAAAAAATAATATATTTTTTTTAACTTTGGATTTAATATTTTTTGTTAAAAAATAATAAGATTTGAAGCAACCAGTATATGCCACTACAAATAAATGTAATATTTAGTGACAATATATATTTTGTGTGACTAAATGTTATTTTTAGTAACAACAAAAAATTATTTGTAACTAAAAAGTCATACTTAATCATAAGTTGTCACTAATGTAGTTTTAGTCACAACCTATTATTTTTAGTGATAAAATTTGTTGCGATTAAAAATACATTCAGTGACAACAAATTATTATTTTTGTGACTAATACATTTAACCACAGACTTTTTAGTGATGACATAGGTAAGATGATTTTTCTTTAGTCACAATTTTTTTGTTTTTTAGTCACATAATTTATCGTGACTAAAACTAAAATTTTTTGTAGTGTGCATTGATGACTATTATTCAATAACATGCATAAAAATGAATTAGAACAAATTGAGAAAGATGCTAAGGGTGGCTCCATAGTAATTTTATAACATTAAAATGGATTATTAGACAGAGCCACACAACAAAATACTGTTCAACCATGGCTTATGCTAGCCAGAGAGCCAAGGTTCACACACAGTTTTCTTCTACTGTTCCCCATTTTTTTCAAGATTATTCTTGAAGAAACTTTTGGGACCTCTCTCAGTAACCATACTCACTCTCAATTTGTAAGACTCTTATTCAACAAGAGAAGATACATTTTAACAATTAATTTCCAATGTCATTTTGAAAATAAACCAGCAAGCAACATATAAACCAATTAAACATTAGTACTGCTACGAGTCATTCATGGTTTAGTAGCTTCAGTATGAACCAATTGCAGAAAGTCTTTTGAAATTATAGAAAATTTAGCATAATGAAATAAGACTTCATTGACCAATTATTTAAGTCTGTAACTACAAATCTCCACAGCCACTTCTTCACACCTTGTAATAAAATGTTACGCTGACCCAAAGTAATGAAAAGTTCAGGTCATCAAAGTAAAATGTTCAACCAACTAAAGACTCTTACTTTAGGAGTAGTAGCTTTCTAAACAAAAGAATATGGTTGATAACAGATGTTTTTGCAACTAAAATCATCAGTTTGAGCAAAAAACACAAAAAAGAAGCTCACGACGAAAATGATGTTATATCGATATGACTAAACCATTCAAGTTGTTGCATCATATGCACTAAAAATCATAAGTTTGTTTTAGCAAAAAAAAAAACACAAAAGGAACTCATGATGAAAATGACGAGTTATATAACCATTCAAGTTGCATCATATTAATAGATATCAAATAGCTTGTTCATTCAAAATTCTCGAACCATTATCAGCCACTAAATCATCAAATCAATAAATATGTAAAATATAAATTTAACGTACATATATGTCTATATGAATATGCAAATAAGGATTGAGCCATAACTAAAAGGTACGTGCATAAAGGCTTACCTGACAAAACAAATAATTTAAAATCATTAATTCTTATTTAAACAGAACAAAGCTGAATGTCACCTAAAGATGAAGCCGAACAGAAAAGACAGAACAATAAGACAACGCCAAGAAAAAAGCAAATACAATGTCTATCTCTATGTGCACACACAGTTACAAAACAAGAACCAAACACATCCAAAAGCCCACAAAAAGTTAGGACCGGCAATAATACTAAATCAAACACCCCTTTCCAACTGAGATGATCTTTATTATGAAGGCATAATTTACCTATGCACATACCTCCTTTCTGCTGAGATATACAAATTACTTGCCAAGCCACCAAATAACTGCTATGTATTCTTTTTTTCTTCTAAGAATAAGAGATATATAATGTACCCTTTTTCTCATCAATGCCAAGTTCTAAAGAATCTTACAAATTCAGATGAGGGAAAGACAAGAAACCAAGTTCTAATCTCAGTGAATCACATAAGCAAAATACGACATGACAATGCTCAGTAAGGAATTTTATCAAACACCTAAGACCATAAGAACTACATACATCTGAACAAAATCAAAAACAGTAATAGATATCAAACGGACTCAGTGAAAACAAGACTCAACAGCAGTAGAGTAGGAATCCGAGTTCGACGACTCATAACCAAATTGTCTTGCCTGAGTTGGTGAACCCGAGAATGGAGGCGATCGCAGCAAATGGTCGCGCCGGTGGAGGAGAGTTGGTGGCCTCTCTCAATTTCCTCACCAAAATAAGGGAAAGTAAAATCCAAGTTTTGTTAAAAGATTTTCCCTTGAGTAATTTTTTTCCCAAATTTTATGAAACTCCAAACACAATAAACCATTTAACCTCAACTTTTTTCTTCCTTTTCCCTACCAAATTCCAAGGTCCAAACAGACCCTTAAATTCTCAAACATAAATATGTAATTCAGTAGTATAGTAGCTTACACAGAAGGACTACAACCCACAAATTAAATTGCTTTTAGATTAAATAAAACAAATTCGGATGAAATGAAATTAAGTCACAAATCAAAAAACATAAACATCAAACTGATATCACAATGAAGATGGGATGGGAAAATAGTATTAATAATAATTAAACTAACAAAACTAGATTCTCATAATTTATTAAACTAAGAAACTTCACATAAACAATCATAGTTCTGTTCTGTTCTATTCAATAAATAACTTGAAAGAAAGAAAGAAAAAAAGGAAACTAAAACATAGCAATATTTTATAATTTGAAAAGAACTTGGGGCCGCTTACAATGCAAAGGAGGCATTATAGTAGGCCAAGGAGAAAGCACGAGAGGCAAAACACGAAGGCAGCCACTATCCTTACCGAATGGACAGTAACAAACATGTTGATAACAACTTTCACTTTCACTCCCGAATCTGTATTGGCAGATATCAACATCATCAACATTGATGACTCGTTTCAAGAATACGACCCCTGCATCTTCCGGGTGAATCGCAATGGGCAACAAGGACACACTTGAACTTGACACACTTTCCTGTGATCTCCATTTCAGTATATCTGATTGAACCAAAATCCAAGGCGGCGAATGTGAATAACAAGAAGTGACTAAATCCCAAACTTTTAGAACATAGTGACCGGCCTCCCTGTCCCTGTCCAAGTACAACTGCAACAGTCGGAGTTGGCCCCGAACCACTCCAAGGCGCACTGAAGACTCCGCATTCCGAAAATGGGTGGTGTCGAACTCCGGAGGCATGGTAAGCAAACTGCATTTTTCGGCGAAGGGGTCGAATGCAACTATTCCATGGTAGAAGCGTTTCCCAAATGGCCAATATATGATTCCATTATTGCTGCATCCAATGGGTGTCTGATGCCACTCGTATAGCTTCACCGAGAAGTGGAATTTGAAACAATAACCCCATTGTCTGGTCTCAGAACAGAAGACTGATGCACGAAACTCCTGTTCAGGCTTGTCATCATCTGAAGTGACCATGACGACCTTGTACTTACACTGATTAGATGATGATGATGATGAGTTTTGTTTACGCATCACAAATCCACACCTATAAGCAATGCTTTCGAAGCGACATTTTTTGTTGTACTCGTCGTACAGAATTTTGGGACAGAGAGGGAGTTCCACGACTTGTTTGGTTACTGGGTTATGGGTTAAGGATACAGAAGCAGAAACGCAATTGTTGAACCAGTAACAAATCTTCAAAGGAGGCCACTATACAAGCATTGGGCCAATCAAAGGATTCTAGAAAAGACCCATCGCCGAAACTAGTAGCAGGCAAAGATGGGAAGAGAATCTTTGATGCGGCGGAGAAGATGTTTTGGATAAGAGGTAAGCGACCGTAGTGGTAGTACCAGTGGTAGTAGTAAGATGGAGCGTATTCACAGGTTATGTACAAACCTCTCATCAAAAGAACATGGGGTCGCAGTTGCAGTTGCAGTTGCATAGCCGCCTCAGACTCGGAACAACCCAAAACGACTTGTCGTTTTTGGCTGTGGTGACGAATAAAATCTTGGACGAAACGTGATTGCCGGGACACAACCCACCACGTTCTGCACACACTACTCAATCTGATAACGCTTTTGAAATCTGGGAGTCGGACCAGTATTTCGAGCAGAAGATCGTCGTTGGTCATCACAGACGTGATCAATTGGGATTCTAACTCGCTTTTCGTCACCATAGCTGCGGCACCTCCTCCAAATTTTTTGCCCAATTGCTTCTTGTTCTTGTTCTTGTTGTTCTTCTTCTTCGATCCAAGGGTAATAAAGATTTTCTTCATAGGGAGTATTTCGCGTCGCCTTTTCTTCCTATAATTTTCCATGATAGCCTGGGCTGGTTGATGGCTTTGAAACGAAACGCTAGCACGGGAAGAACAATATAATGTAATACCAGAAAAATAATGTATATATACCAGAAATTCTTGTTAGGATAACTTTAATATTCTAAATATTTAATGCAAAATTTAGCCGAATATACTTTTAAATTAAGGGAAATTGCCCTATATACGTTAAGTTACCATATTTTTTCAATTTTACGTTGCATTTTTTTCCCTTTCACTTTTATATATGTGAAAAATAGGATGGTTCAAAGTTTCCATAAATTGGAGGATAGTAAGCTTTATAAAGGTAAATAACATAGAAGAAGAAATGAGGAGGTAGAGAGAAGAAGAATCAGTAAAAAGGAAATAAATAAAATATATAAACCGTATATTTAAAAATAAACATATATAGGGCAATTTCCCTTTTTTTTTATTGGTTTAGATTTTCTTTTCTTAATTTTTTTATGGGTTTATACATGTTTGGATTCTGTGTTTTGACAAATTACTTTTTGAACCCTATATTTTGTAAAATGCTTAAAATAGAACTCTAAACTCAATTTTGATGAAGAAAAAATTGAATATAACAACACAATTTTTAAGCAGAATGATTTTATTTTTGTTTTGAATTGTTAGTTTGGTAAATTATTTGTGATTTCAGCTGAGAAAACATTGACCAAAATCAGGTTTAAGGTTGTATTTTAAACATTTTACAAAACATAAGGTCCAAAAAATAATTTTTTAAAACACAGGGTCCAAACAAATAATGAGAAAAAACACAAAATCCAGAATAAACTTTTTTTTTTATTAATTAGAATATAGAGTTTACGGTTACAGGAAAAATATTAATATTAGTTTAGATTTAAAAAAATTAATTATAATTGTTAGTTTTTTTAATATAAATAAAATAATTATTACTTCAAATATTTGAAGAAAACGGTCATTCAGAAGACCAAACTAATAGAGAAAAAGAAATCACGTGAGTAAAAATTATGGAAGACACGTGGTTATATTTTTATGGATGCGACAGAGAAGGCCCAAGAAATTGAGGGTAGATGATTTTTGTTCTTAAAAGAAGCTTAGGAAATCCTTGATTGCCTTTTCAAAAAGATAACCAATTGTTCTACCCATTACTTCATTTGTCAACAATAGATCAATGAGAATGTACCTGGGCATTTGAAAAATATTTTTGCTTCGAAGAAAATATACCAGCAAATACATCACTATCTTGCTCAATTACCACATTAAAATAGGACATCAATATCATGATAAAAATATTCTAATTGAATATATAGTGCACTGATTAATTTTGTAATTTTTTTAAAAACGATTAAAGCATATAGACAATTTTATTTCATATTACAGAACAAATTTTTTCCAGCATATATTATGGGCAAAAAAATAATGGTTTAAATTTATAAGTTGTATGTAGACAATTTAGTACCATAACTTTGCGTGAGACCGCCCGTGAATTTGCAAAAAAAAAAAAATTAAAATTATGCATTAATGAATCATATTTGTATACACCGTATAAATGCATTAAATTTTTTTTATACATGTATTAATAAAAAAATCCCAAAAAAAAACTTAAACCCATAAATATGAAAGACTAAAACACATAATTCATATTTATTGTATATATGAGTACATATTCATGATACAATTCTTAAATTATATTCATCTTTCATCAACAAATATTTTCCCAATTAACTCAATAAAATCAAAATCCATCATCTTCAAATGTTTCCTCAAATTTGTCCAACGCAGTTATATACCCTGGTTAATGAACAAAATAAAAACTTACATCTAAAAAAATATCAGTCTACTACATAGCTCAAATGACCACCATGACGGGCGGGCGAAACACCTAGATCTACGACCCGGCGGAATCAGACCTCCTCGCGCACACCCAACAACCCAACTGCCCCTATGCAGTCTCCTTCTACCACCAACGCTTAGATCTTACGCACACACAACAACTCAAACCATCCCCTCGTCGTCGTGTTCTACTACTATTTTGCCGCCCAAGATGATGAAGAAGAAGCATCAAATTTCACATCTCAAGCAAGAGATATGGGAGAGGTTGAATTATTCAACTTTCATAGTTTTATTATAAAATAATTAAAATAGTAATTATTTTAAATATTTGAAGGAAATAATGTTTGAGAAAACGGTATGATTGGTTTGTCATTCAAATACATTTTATATTTTTGAATCTTTAAAATATAAAGGTATCACATAATCCTTGATCGATAGGTTATTTTAAAAAATAAATCCAAAACAAGTTTTGAAAAATGAGCTTGCTTTTACACATAAGAATTAAAGATGATATTTCATCATTTCCTATAATTTTCTTAGATTTTAGAGAGACCCACATCATTTTAAATCAAAATTTTGTAAAATTTTGGAAAGTTAAAATATTTTGTGACATTCATGAGGCCGAAGGTCGGGTCCAGTATGCAGCTTGCGGTACGAGCTGGATATGGAGCTATGACCCCTTGAGAAGTAAACACACGCAAGGTAAACGTGCATATATGACTTCTCGGACACGCAGCAGGTACGTGCGTGATTCAGACACCCACGATTGGGTTGGGCCGTGCAGCCCATTACTTCCTTAACTATTGATTTGACCACACTTATGTGTCAGGTTTAGGAATTAATTATGAATGTCACAGAATTGATTTAAAATATTTTCAAATCAATTTAACTATCCAAATACATTGTTTTTTAACCGGAACCAATCAAGCCGAAATGGCTCAAATCTGTTGTCAAACTCACTGTCATAATATGTTTTCTAAACAATCATACTTTGATTAAAAAAATAGAGTATACGTGGCTACTTCTTATAGATGAGATAGAAAAGGGACAGGAGATTGGAGGCAGAGGATTTTCGTTCTTCTTTTAATGGGTTTATATTGTTTGTGATGAACATTAAACTACTTCAAATCTTTTCAATCTATTACCGGGAGATTTCTGCTCCATTTGAATCATTACTACAAAGAAAAAGAACAACTCCACCTCTTTCTTAGGGTTGGAAAGGAATTAACACTTGATGATAATAATAATTACTATTTTCCACACCCCATTCCAGTATCTTTGGTTTGGAAGAAGCTCTTGGATTGAAAATTTAAGAGTGACTAAATTGCCATGAATGAAAAACATATTAGCACCCACTTTTATTCTCCTCACTCCCTTCTACTACAAATGATTTATTTACAAATATATAGAAAGAGATCATGTATTTGAACACATTCATATCCTCTCAATATACTGGACTTTATATCATCTAATCCTTACCATTCTGCCCAATATATGCTGGAAATATGAACTCATAATCCTAACCATATCTATAGCAAAGGGAAGGTTAACTTTAATAAATAGTATTTCATAATATCTTCAAACAACCGCCATTTATAACATCAAATTGAAGTGACATACAGAGCACAAATAGCATATATCAAAACAACATGCATAAAGAGACTGCAGAAGAAAATCACCAAAAGGACATCTCTACGTTAATTATTGCATTCTGATTAACAATGAGTTTATTTGTGTGTTAATCATTAACAGTGAGTTTTGTGTGTTGTACTCGTCAAAATACAGTTTTTGGATTATTCCAAACTCCCACACCAATTCTTAATGAATATTTTTTTCTTCTCTTATTATATTACATCTATTACATATCAATGCAACGGACTTTAACAATGAGTAAGTGGTGAACATGATTCACCAAATAAATTAAGAAAACATTTGTAGTCCAATCATCAAATTACAGAGGAACAACTAGTACTTTTTAAGGCTGCACCTAGAGCGGGTTTGTCGGGTTCGGGTTTGTCGGATTTCGGGGCAAGAAATTAATACCGAACCCGCCCGAATTACCATTGAATTTCTTTGGGTTTGGATCGAGTCGGGTTCAGGTGTGGGAGGAGTGTAACTGAACCTGCCCAAAATAGGATCAGATGTGGTCGGGTTCGGGTCGAGACTAAACTCACAACCTTATATGGACTAAACAAAAGACCTAAAAGTGGACATCATACATCAAACCAATGGAACTGATGCTAAATCATACACCAAAACAACTAATAATCAAATTCACTAGAAAATAGCCCACTACCAAAAAATTTAAGAGTTTAGGATATCAATTTACAAAATCGCTATTCCATCAGAATTCACAAAATCAATCAAACCAAAATTTAGAAGGTAATGAACAAAAAAAAAAACCAATTAGAAAACACTCCTAATCAGGACTAATCAGGACTGCTTTTGGTGGCCACATTTACTTTGTATGAACAAATCTTCTGATCCTTGCGCTATCATTCTATAAATCAAATCTCTTATGAGTTAAACATTTGTCAACTTTAATAATTCTCCATTTAAACACTTAAAATGAAATTTTATAATTAATATGTAAACAAAAGTAAATATTAAAAGTAGTTCAACAAATCCTAAAAATAATAATATTAAAAGTAGTTCTTATAGTATTATCAGTTTCACATGAGCTACTAGCATCGTTGGAATTAGTGTAGCGAATCACTCCTAAATTTCCTTTGGGTGCTCTTCAATAAATAATCACTTTTTAGATTGTACCTTTCAAAATATTGCTTTAGTTCTTGGGGTTGAACATGATCCTCAACATTCTCAGAAGATATCTTCCTCGTTAGAGAGTCTATTGCCTACTGATCCTGCAACAAGAAAACACAACAAAAATTATTAAAATACCATAAAGTGTGGAAGGATATTATTCCTTTGGTCAATTTGTTATGGGGTTGCTGCATACAAAATGTAGATATAAGAATACCATATATGTTAGTATAAAAAAATAAGCCCTAGAATTTTTAAAAAATAAAATAAAAAAACAAAAACAAAAACTAAAATTTAATTATATGATCAAAACTTTGACAATCAAACTTATATACAAACTCCCAATTTGATACATTCAATAAATTCATTGAATAAGTTTCAAAAAAGAAAAAACAAGAGAGAAAAGGTCAAGCAAATAAACAAAACAAAAGATCATAAACAAAAGCTTTGTAATAGCTGTCTTCTTCTCCCTTATAAATAAAAAAAATAAAAAATAAAGAGTCACAGGTCAATAGATACCGCTGATATATCTGCATCACAGCCATAATCATCCTCCAGTAGTTGCCCAAAGTAGAACCTACCCTGCATGCGTATGGAATACGTAACATAAGTACTAGCATAATCAGCAAAGGAAAAAAATTGCTTCCAATTATCAGATAAAAGGTACAATATTAGACAACTTTAGATATAAGGCCTCGTTAGCATTCCCCATATGCTTACTATCCTATAGTCTGGACTTGTATATTTCAATTCAATCAAAGCAAGATTTGTAAATCTTTCAAGCTCAGCAAGATCGATACATTTAAATCACTCTCAGGGCGCTAATTTAGAGAGAGAGAAAGAGAAACGATAGGATACAGGCAAAGAGGCAGACAATTTCTCAAAATTCAATATTTTTTGGGCCTCTTCCTTGTATTAGAGCATATCATGCATATCAACTAATTACACAAAAGAAATGTAAATCAGCCTTTGAATTAAAGTTAGAGTTTCATGCACATACAAAGACAGTGCGCTCATTGATTTCATATACACCACATCCATGCATCCTGCCGTGCTTCCACTGACCAGCATATCGATAACGACCTTTCTCCCTGAGAAAAATAGATGACAGTTATCAGCAAAGATGACATCAGATTAAAGACAGACATCTCAATAAACTTTTGAATAATCTATAATGTTTAATTAAATCACATTATATGACATACTAAATTACAAACAAACTTACTATGTCAACATACAGTCTGTTTTCAACTCAGTTGAACAATAACTACTAAGAACAACAACAGCAAAAATATAACTTACGGCTTCCTCCCAAATACATTGATCCACTCGTCCCTCTCATAGAAAGGTATCTCGTAGCTATCTCCGGCCAAAGCAACACTGTCTTCTATATCCATCTCCAACCATTCTCTATCTTCTGGGGACACATAATCTCGTGATATTATTTTCCCTTCAGCACGCATTTGTGCTTCAAGCCTGAGAAGAGTGTACCAAAATCTCGATAAATTTATCTTTCTAGCAAAGATTGCACAAAATATAACTACTGAGATATAGTGTCACCTTTTCAGTGCATATATAGTTTATTAAGAACGAAAAACATACTTGGAACCTGGCATAGGTTCTATGTCAGGGATATCAACTTCCACAACACCATGACCCTCCATGTTATTTTGAAGCCATTCACCTTCATACCTATGAAAATGAAATGAGTTCAGAAAAACAAAGAATATATATTCAAGTTACGAAGAAAAAAAACATAAGTAGTAACACATGAGAAGTACCAGAGCTTGAGGAGATAAGGAAGGAAGTTGTATGTTATTTATCACAAGTGCACAGAAAATATCAACTGAAACAGTCATATAGCCTAACTAAATCTCTCTCTGGAAACTTCTCACTGATTATTTCTGCGTGCTTCATATTACTAGAGATAATGTATCAACTTTCCCAATTAGGAGTCCACCGTAGAGATATTGAAGCATAAGGTACTGAGATAGACAGCTATATGTAAAGCATATAACAATTGAAATAATGAACAAACCTGACCAATCCCTGTTCAGCAAGATAAACGCCTTTGCCATGAGCCAAATCATCCCAAACAGTGCCCTCATACCTTGCACAAAGAGCAAAGTCCAAGTTAACAAAACAATGGAAGTTAGAACCAAGAATGTGTCAAAGTAAAGAAATGACTAGAATTAAAAAAAAACAATAAAACTCAAAATTCAACTGTTTATAGTTATCACAGAATAAGTACACTTGGAAAAAGACAGAAGCTTTGGAATGTAGCCATAATGGCAACTTGATGGGCCCTTTGGTTAAAAATAATAATAGGATATAAGAATGGATTGTATACAAGTGGGAAGAATTAAATTTTCAGTAGCTATTTGGATTTTCAACACTAACAAGTTTAAGGTTCTCTCTTCTACTGATCTTCTTAGAGATTGGAATTTTAATATTTTCGACTGTATTTTTTTTTAAAGATGATCCTATATCATCTTCAAAGATGATAACTTATCATCTATTTTAATTTCCTCTTTCAAATACAATTTTCATTGGGGAAAAATAAGTACACTTGGAGGAGGAGATAAATCACGAGCTATTAAAGAAATACATTCCATTATATTAACTGACCTAATACTAGAAAAAATAAGGTGAACAACTTCTAACTTCTAATATAACTTGAGCACAATATGTTGAATGAAATAGTAAAGCTAACTTTTTAAGTTTTATGTGTGTATAAATAATTAAATATATATTATAATTAGGATTTTCCTTTGGGTGAATAACTTATCCACTTTAAACATGTAATCTTACTAGTTTGCCACTAGTGCTAGTTTCGTTTCTTATTAAGACAACTTATAAATATAGTTATGTGCATATGCTTCAAAACAGTTCGATATTAACTTTAGCTACCCTACCACACTAGCTAATGATCCCAACAGATGAAAATATAGCATTATTCAAGAACAGCCACCCAAAAATAGAAAAGAAAAACTGCCAGCAATTCAGTCATTTCTGCAATTGAAGTTTAAGCTTTGAGAGAAAATGAAAAAAAAAATATATATATATAATCTAACTGCAATAATCCACGAAGGAAAGCATGAAAAGTATAAGTTTATGAAAAAACAACAAGCTACAATCAAAGTATAGCTTTCAAAATACTGTCAAAAAGGAATTGATGAATTGTCAAACATCTCAAACTCAACTAGAAATAATAATATCAAATTTGTATAAATTTTAAATACTCGGTACTCACCACCACTAAAAGGAATGAATGAACCAATGTATTTTGATTAAATTAAAAATAAAACCTATTGCTTTACAGAATAGAATATAAGGGCCAAGGCTTAAACAAAAACCATCAATGAGTTACAAGGAGAAAAAGATAGCCACTGAGCAATAGTATGACCAATCAAACAAACAAGAATCACTACTGAACCAAACCCATTCAAATTTCAAACAGACAGAGAGTGAAACACCACTAATTCAATAGTCAAATAGTGATATCAAACTAATGATTAAGGTTTCTTCCAAGTTCCAACCATGGAGTTGACCACTCGAATTATCCCTCATTCTCGTAATGCTGCTCATTCTCGTAATGCTGCTGATAAAGGTCAATTATCTAACATAGAGCTATCATCACTGAACTCCATTTTAACAAACTTGTGACCATTCAAATTCAAACAGTGATAACTACAAAGTAAGTTTCTCCTAAGCACATAACAAAAGAAATACTTACGAGCTTCCATCCGGGAAAATGTAGCTGACCCAAGTGAGAAACTCCTCAATCCTATCCAACTCTTCAATCACAGCTTTTGGGTTCTTAATATCGTAATGGTTATCGGGTATGACCGGATAAGGCTTTCTATAGGGAACGTAAAACGGGGCAATTGGAGGGTCTCTCCCAGCAGCAATCTCCTGTCTAACAATCTCCCAATCCTCCTCGTCAGCCCAATCGGGGTCCCAACCAGGCTTGGTCATCTCCAATGGAGCATCAGCCCAATACTCCATCACATCCTCCTCCTTCCAATTCTCCGGGTCCTCTGGAAAATCAAAGAGGTCTTCGTAGTACTCATACTGTCGGTCCTCCACAGCTCTCTTCCTCCTCAATCTCCTACTGCATCATCGGAGGAGGATACCAACAAATCTTCATCTTCTTCAGCCTCTTTGTCTTGGTACTCCTGACTCGGTTTTGACTCGTTTTCTGGGTTCTCCGGCGAATCTTGGGTCGACATTGTCGTGGGTTTGGTCAGAGTAAGAGTGAGAAGAAGATAAGAGTAGCTAAGGAATGAACAAACCGAGGTTTTTGGCTTAATTTCATTCGGAGGGTTTTTGTTTTTGTTCAAATTTATTTTTCATTATTTAAAAATAATAAATAAATGATTGGTGTCCCTGTGAATGGGCCCAATGGTAGTAGCCCAATTAGATGTTAACTGGCCCTGCATTGAGTGGCCCAATTTAATGAGCCTCCAATTGAATGGTAAGTAAGGCCCAATTTACAAAAATACATGCAATTCATGAAAATTTTAAAAAGTACTATTGGGAGTTTATTTTTCATTATTTCAAAAAATAAAAATAAATGTTTGGTGTCCCTACGAAGGGGCCCAATGGTAGTAGCCCAATTAGGCCTACATTGGGTGGCCCAATTTAATGTGAGCCTCCAACTGAATAATAAGTAAGGCCCAATTTACAAAAATACATGCATTTCATAAAAAATTTAAAAAGTACGATTGGGAGTTTAGCGACTATGGTATGCTCAATAAATTTATCAAAATTTTCTATAACTACATTTTAGTAGTCCATACTCATAAAATCATGTTTTTACATAAGTTGGTTCATAAACACCTTCTTCCCAAACTAACCAATTTAGTTTGAAGCTTAAAAACTCAAACTTTCATCACGAGTTTTATAGAGATAAAGTAAACCAAACTTGGGGCAAAGGGAAATGAGAGAAAAAAATAAAAAGGGCTGTTCTTACTTTCACTCAACTAAACTAAATGATAAGTTTATGAAGAAGATTTTAATCTTGTTGTCAGGCCATCAACTGGATGATATGTACTCCTACAAGAAAAGTGGCATTTTTCAATAGCTGGAAAAGAAGACAAATCCAAAAAGAAATGGTCCGATTAAGAGTCAGCCCAGTGAACCATGGTGGATCCAGGTAGCACCGGCCCGTTATCCTTCCACTGCCGAGAGCGGGAGGTAGTCGCTGCTCTGTGAAACCAGCCTCACGCATTGCCCTCCACTCTAAGAGCTGCGCAACCCAGGCCTTCGCCCAGATCACTCAGCCCAACTCCCTGCTTGAAATGGGCAGACCAGTAAGCAGCTAACACTGGACCCGATCCACCGGGCTAACCCAAAGTCCCATTTCCCACATGCCCCCACTTGGGTTACAGGCCCACGTTGCTAGGCCCGGTGAACTATAATGCTTTGTGAGCTATTTATATACTACTCATTCTTTGTCTTCGTTTTCCATGTGGGACTTATGGAAGCTATGGTTGGTAGCTAATCCTCTAAGCTTAGGAAAAAACAGAAGACCAAGCAGAAAGTTCATACATGCAGAACTAAAAGATAGTAATATATGTAGTTGTTTTCAATTACCATTCTGTATTTTTTTTTTAAAAAAGTGTTTAAGAGATGGTATCACTCTATTGCTTCTATCAAGACTGTTTATGATTGATATAAAAATATATGAGAGTAACATTGTTATATATGTACAAGTTCATAAGCTTCTTCTAACTATATGTGTAAGAGAAACCAGCAACTGATTTTCTCATGAGTTCAACATTGTTAAAGTTTGGTATTGGTTTTGGTCTTCTGAATCTTATCTTGATCTGTGATATATATCAAAAATAGTTTCATTAGAAGGATTTTGGCAAATTTTAGCACCAAAAACATTTAAGATTTTATAATGTAATATAATGCAAACAAAAAAAATCTAATGATGAATAGAAATTATGAGAAACATTTCTATTTTAAAAAAAAAAAAAAATTCAAAATAAACATATAAAGAAAAGTGAATTGGAATAATGTGCCACTTCAACGAGGAGTGGCAGCTAGTAATTCCCCTGCAAATTCACCAAAAAAACTTGTGAGCGATTGAATTATACAATAAAACAATCAATGTTAATTATTTACCAACTTCGATTTTTGAACCGAACAAATTAATATTTTCATTAAAAACTTAATTTTTAAAATAAAAGAAAATCTTAATTGAGGTTTTTATAACGAAATAAAATATTTTTAAAAATAATTATAATTATATTAGTATCACGTTATACGTCATTATTTAATATTCATTTAAATTAATCACAATCATTAAATAGCGATCTGATGATAAAATTACCGTAACCATCAATGTGTATACATAAGTTTTGTATGCTTTTTCTAAGGGAAATTTCAATTTTTATGCTTGATAAAAGTTATAATTACAAAAAAATGCTAGGCATATTAAAAATTACAAAATAATGCTATATTTTGGCACTTTACCCAAAATGCCCTTTCCACTTCTTCGACCTGGTTCGATGGTGCTCGATGCCAGCTCGATGAGACCTTCAAAATCATGATTTTTCATGAAAAATGACTTTGCTCGATGGTGGTTCGATGGTAGTTCGATGGTGGTTCGATGATGCTCGATATCAGCTCGATGAGACCTTCAAAATCATGATTTTTCATGAAAAAATGACTTAGCTCGATGGTGGTTCGATGGTAGTTCGATAGTGGTTCGATGGTGCTCGATGCAATTCTTGTAAGAGACATAATTTTTCACTCGGGTGTCCGTTTTGGGTGATTTTTTTTTTGATTTTAGGTATTTTTTCAAGATCTACACGTTTAACATGTTAATATGCACATTTGGGAAGTTTAAAACTTAAAAATATACCAAAAGATGTCTTAAACATGAGGTATGTTTGCAATTTTGTATTTTTACAAGTGTTACACTTCATAAATGTTCATATTAACATGTCCAACGTGTAGATATTGAAAAAATACCCAAAATAAAAAAAAAATCACCCCAAACGGACACCCGAGTGAAAAATTATGTCTCTTACAAGAATTGCATCGAGCACCATCGAGCACCATCGAACCACTATCGAACTACCATCGAACCACCATCGAGCTAAGTCATTTTTTCATGAAAAATCATGATTTTGAAGGTCTCATCGAGCTGGCATCGAGCACCATCGAGCCACTATCGAACTACCATCGAACCACCATCGAGCAAAGTCATTTTTTCATGAAAAATCATGATTTTGAAGGTCTCATCGAGCTGGTATCGAGCACCATCGAACCACCATCGAACTATTATCGAACCACCATCGAGCAAAGTCATTTTTCATGAAAAATCATGATTTTGAAGGTCTCATCGAGCTGGCATCGAGCACCATCGAACCACCATCGAGCAAGGTCGAAGAAGTGGAAAGGGCATTTTGGGTAAAGTGCCAAAATATAGCATTATTTTGTAATTTTTAATATGCCTAGTATTTTTTTGTAATTATAACTTTTATCAAGCATATAAATGGAAATTTCCCTTTTCTAATTGGTGGTCTTGCTTGTGCTTATTTTTATTAACTTTTTTTTTTCAAATGCTACGACTTTACATGATTTTGATGTTTGCACCTCATTGCATGGTGATTTTAATGTTTTGAAATATTAATTAATATAGTTTTTTTTTATTCTCCATATTTTATGAAGTAATTTCAATTAACTATATAATTTTTTATTTTATCAATTTAAAATTAAGATTATTTAATTTCTATTACAATATAAATATATTTGATGAATCTAGATATTATATATGATAAACATATAATTATATATTAGAGTAATTGGTAAACATAGATTATTTTTTAATGTTATTTTATAAAATAATATTTCTTATTTTTTTTAAATGGTCTTTAAATAGAGTGTTTAGAAATTTCAACAAAGTATAGAGAATTTTAGTGAGTGTTGAGTATAGTAAACAAGAAATTGAGTGTCTTCAAAGTCATTTTACAAAAAATTGTTGTGCAAAGTAAATATATATATAACTATTTTGCCAAACACAATTTTTGTATTAATCTCAATTTAATATAATTTAGTCAAAATGATACATAATACAAAACATCGCTTTATATATATATATCTGAGAATTCTTCTATAGGGATTTTACTTTAAGCTCTACCGGTGGGTCTCTCAGTGTTCTCGACCCGTGAACAGTTTTCAACATGATTTTTTTTATGACCGTGTATATTGTAGCTATTTAGAGCATACTGAAAATTTTTAGAAAATTTCGAATAATTTACAGTACCGAAAACTAAGTTCAAACATGTTGTTGCATGCGTGACTAATTTTTTTTATGCGCGTAGAAATCAACATGTTTGAACCTAGTTTTCGGTACTGTAAACTATTCAGAATTTTTAGAAAATTTACAGGATGCTCTAAACAACTACAATATATACGGTCATAAAAAAAATTGCGCCAAAAACTGTTCACGAGTTGAGAATACTGAAGTGCCCCACCGGTAGGGCTTAAAGTGAAGCCCCTAGAAAAATTCTTCTATATATGTATAGGGTATTGCTCATGTGCAGCCCCTTAAACGTCTCCACCCATGCATACATTTTTCTTTGCTTTAATTGGTCCAGCTGGATGCACCCCAATGAGTTAATGTAGGCTCTCGTGGAGGATATAATTCTTCCCTAGACTTAAGACCCATTAGATCGAGTAAGCGGACTTGATGACCATTTTTTGGGATTGGGATTGAGGGCTCTCTCCTGTCCATTGGTGAAGATGGCAGCTTCCATTGCAGCGGCAGTTTCAGATTGGCAGTTTCCATTGCAACAGCAATGTCCATTCTAGCGGCAGTGAATGAGAGCACAACGGCGTAGTCTCCATCGCCGTAGGTGTGGAAATGGCGGTGACGCCAACCATTGATGGTCATGAAAGATAGATCAAGCAAGAAATGACATCGGGTTTGTAGACTGTAGAGAGAGTGGTTGTTTCCTGAGATTTACTTTCATGTTACCCAGAAGAATATCATTCCTTATCTCTCTTTTTCTGTTTTGGGACTATGGTTTAAAAAAAAAATCAATTCTTGAAGATGAACCCAACCAAAGAGCTGCCAACATTGTTATTAAATCATATATATATATATATAATAGGTGATTCTTGGTACAAGATCACCAACGACCACCTAGTCTTCTCCACCACGACACAACAACTTTTTTTTTGTCGTCGTTGGGGCCAAATAATAAATGTCACTTTCGTCATGGCTACTATGTGTATGAAAAACAATATATATATATATATCAATTTATATGGCCATACATGTATATAAAACTATTTACATGTACATAGTCCTCTACAACTTAGGTGGTCCAAAAAGACGTCGGCGAAGGGAAACTTTGTCAGCACCATGCGAAGCCAAAATGCCGAGAGGAATTACCATACCTCATGCCCATGCTTACGATGGCGAGAGGAGCACAATGGCACTGTCCGTGTCATCGATGAAAGCTTTGTGACAAAGCAGTCATGGTTGACTACATAGAGAAAATGAGGGAGGATAGACCACTGTTTCTCAAATGAAAAAAAAAAAAAAGAATTAGTATGTTGTGTGCTAGGGACCACGGTAACATGTATCTAAGTTAGAGGTGTCATGCACATCTTAGCCATTTAATAAAATCCAATGGTCTAAAGAAATGATTGCACCGGTGCAGCTGTTTCTAGCTACTGCATGTGAGAAATACCCTACATATGTTATTATAAAAGCTAATTTTTATTTATTTTTCTTGAAATCTCTTAATTGCTTCAAACAAATTTGTTAAATATTTTTTTCACTAAAAACTAATTATAATAAAGCTTAAATAATTATTTTATAATAAGATAATAATTAATTATTTCATATATTAATCAAAATACTGATTAATATTTAATTAAACTAATATAATTTTTTTCCAATAAAAGTTAATTAATTAATTAATTCACAATTCATAATTATCGCATAATTTTTTTTTTCCAGGAAAATTAATTCATTTGTAATTTAGTCATTTTCTCTATTAGTTTTTGTTGTATTAGTTTTTGTTGTGACATCCTCACCTTGACAGTGTAGGACAGAAGCGACCCGAAAACCATTAATCTATAACACAAATATTCAATAAATCAGATTATTAATTAAATTTTTTAATGCAATAATATTATTTATTAATTCCATCATTACTCTAGTATAAATATGAAATTTGACTCTACTTGTTTTTACTTTGTCACAAGAAGCAATTGAAAAGAACAATATTGCAAGTCTCATTTCATGTATAATATTTTTCAAAACAAAAGAAAGAAAAGGTTGCTTGGGTTTCAAGGTAATTAAGTACTGAAAGTGATGAAACCAGTGATGTTTTAAGATGGTACCTGAAAAATAAGAAAACAAGGTGGGTTTATTTATTTTACAGCCCATAAATAAAATACTAGTGTCGGATGGTATTTTATTGGACAATTCTTCTATAGGACTTCATTTTAAGCCCTACCGGTAGGACTCTCAGTGTTCTCGACCTTTGAATAGTTTTCAGCGCGATTTTTTTTTATGACCGTATATATTGTAGCTATTTAGAGTATTGGCGTGATTTTCAGAAAATTTTGAATAATTTACAGTACCGAAAACTTGGTTCAAATATGTTGTTGCACGCGTGACTAATTTTTTTTATGCGCGTGGAAAGCAACATGTTTTAACCTAGTTTTCGGTACTGTAAACTATTCAGAATTTTTTGAAAATTTGCAGGATGCTCTAAATAACTACAATATACACGGTCATAAAAAAAATCGCGCCGAAAACTGTTCAAATGTCGAGAACACTGAGAGCCCTACTGGTAGGGCTTAAAGTGAAGCCCCTATAGGAGAATTCCCGGTATTTTATTTAGGGTTATTTGCGGCAATAATGCCTATGTAGTTCATTTTGTTGCACTTAAATGCTTATGTAAAATTTTTGGCGGCAATAATGCCTACTGTTATACCCAAAAAATAGGAAGGTGCATTCTAGGAGAGTTAAGGGGAATGGTCCTAGGAGACCCCAAGGAGGGTGTGGTCCTAGGAGACCCCAAGGGTGTGTAGGAGGTAAGCCTCCCAAGGTTTTCTAAGTGTTGGCTCGAACGTGTCCAAGGTAAATAGCTAAGGAGGAGGAGTCTCATGCAAGAGAATGGAGACTTAGACTTTCATAAGGAAAGTCTATACAATGTTCGATCGGACATGTTTGGGAGATGCTAAAGGAGGTTGCCTCAATGTTGTCCAAGATGAGGTTCCCTCAATGTTGTCCAAGGTGAGGTTCCCTCAATGTTGTTCAAGGTGAGGTGCCAAGGAGGTTGCCTCGGACCACCTTGGTCCGAGGAGAAGCCAAGGAGATTGGTTCAAGGAGGAACATGGCATGCTAGAGGAGAGTGCATGTTAGAGGAGAGAAGTGCATCTCCTACCACCATGCACGTTCAACCCACCAAAAATATGTCCTACCACCATGCATATCCTACCACCATGCATGTTCAACCAGCACTTGCATGGGTAGTGGGTAGGAGGTGGACCAACTAGCTAGAGGAGACTAAGTCAGACACAACTCCAACAACATACGCGGGAATCTCTCATTCTTCCCACAAATGGGGGGTTTGTTACATTTCGAATTCTGAATGTTTAAATGTAATAAATATAATAAAATATCCCTATCATAAGGGGATATCAGTTAAGGATCCCAGGCCTATAAATAGAGAGTTTATGGGATGAGAGAGGGGCTTCCTTCTGCTTTTTCTTTCTAGAGAGATAAAATTGGGTCTGTCTATTCTAGAGAGAGAAAGTGCTGAAATTAGAGAGAATTTTTGTATTTTCACAATCTGTACTGAAGAAACTCAGTTGGCACAATCCATCTGATCTTGAGTATAGATTTATAAATCACAACTCTAAGTGGATTAGGCTATTACCGACAATCGGGGCTGAACCACTATAAAAATCTCCTGTGTTATTTACTTTTCTTGTTTATACCGTCTGTTGTCGTTTTTATTTCTCTTGAAGGCTTGTCGTTATTGGCGTTCTCACGTCGTTGGCTAAAAACGCAGTCAACACCTACCGTTAATGTTTTGGTGCAGCTGTTGGTCCCTGAGCCATTAGGAGTATATATGATACACGTGGCACGACCCGATTGAGTTAAATTATTAAAATTTAAAACAAAACTCTATTTATTATTCTGGTTTCTAATTTAAAACAAAAAAAAAACTAACCTTGATTAATTAATATAACCAAAAAAATCGATTGTCTAAAACCAAGTTGTAAAACTAATCTAAAACCAAAAAATCTCATAATTCCATACCCAGAAAAATCATCTAAGTTTTCCCCCCACGATCGAAGAGATGACCGACCTAGCACGGAAGAGACGACGACACAATGCCGACCATTCGACAACTGGAGGAACAACCACCCGACTACGGTGAGTTCTTTTCTGTCGTACAGAGTTCTTTTACCCAAAATTCTTTTATGTTGATTGGGTTTCATTTCTCAAAGTGTTCATGCTGTTATTTTTTGGGGAGAATGATAATGATACTCTATATAGAGCATTTTGGGCGGAGAAGGGTGTCGATTTTCAAATTTTTTGTGGGTGAGAATATTGTTGATTTATGGTAGGTGGTATTATTAAATTTGGGTAAAAATGTTGTTGGGAAGCATGTGCATACAATTGACAGAGTGGAGTCCATTGAAATATATACTTTGTTTATTAAAAGGAATCTTTGTTGTTGTGGTCCATAATTCAATCATGTGGTAGACTATGTTGCTCTTCAAGTGTGTGAACTATATTGTGTTTCAGTTTGTGTGTGTGTGAAATGTTGACATTGCATTTTTTATTTCTATTGACAAGTGGTCATACTAACATCTTCACTATTGCAATACACCATGGGGGAAGCTGGTTTACTCCATTCGGCAATAGAAGATATGAAGGAGGTAAAGTTGATTATGTTGATTGGGTGGATACTGATTACTTCACTAGGATGGAATTGGATGGAATGGCATTGGACTTAGGACATAAACTTCCAGTGGGTTTTATGTACAAACCAATAGGAAAGGTGCTTAATATGGGCTTCATGGTGGTAGGGGATAAGGTTATCCTAAGAATTGTAGAGGATATTGAGAGGAATCGGGCTACAAAGATTGGCATATATCTTGTTTTTCCTGAAACAGTTCTACCTTTAGATTGGAAGGAAGACTTAGAAGCTGTTAAACATGTCCCTGCTACCATTTTACCTCCTTTGAAAAGATGTATTATAGAGGAACTACCAGATGATTGTGATGTCCCTACAGATGTTGTTGGTATCCCTGTTGATGCAACCATTGATGGGGAACTATAAGAGTTTGATGCTGATCAATATTTTGAGGAATTTCATGATGCTGCCTTTGATGAACCTGATAAAGAGGAATATGAAGAAGAGTTTGACTACATGGATTATGAAAGTGATATGGAGAACCAAATACCATAGGTGGTTGTGCTTTCAGATTCATAGGATGATATTGGTGATGTGAGGGAGGATACAGTTGAGGAGAACCAAGACTCGGTTCAAAGTGACAGAAATAGGAAAGGAAAGCAAGCTGATGTGAGGGAAAATACAGTTGAGGAGAGCCAAGACAAAGTTCAGCGTGACAGAAAAGGGAAAGGAAAGCAAGCTGATGTGAGGGAAAATACAGCTGAGGAGAGCCAAGACAAAGTTCAGCGTGACAGAAAAGGGAAAGGAAAGAAAAGTGATGAAGATTTCATATTGGAGGAGGAAGAGTTTGAGCAAGATGTTGAAGCTGAGATAGAGATGGGTACACAGTCTGACCCTAGGAAGTGGTGGCGATCAGTTTCATATTTTTGTACTCAAAATCTTGATGATGGAGACTCAGATGATATATGTTCTGAGGAGGAGTTACACGAATTGAAGTTAGATGATGAGTTTGATTCTGGTAAAAATTCCAAAGAATTCAACCCGAAAACCAAAATGCAAAACTTCCAATTTGTTCTTGGCATGGAATTTGCCACTATTACAATTTTAAGGAATGCAATAAGGGAGTACTTTATTGAATGTGATTGAGAATATGTATTTAATGCCAATGATTCAAATAGAGTTAGAGTTAAGTGCAAGGGTGCAAACTGTGAATGAATGTTGTTTGCTTCAATAGTTAACAAGATAGATGGCAAAACAATGAGGGTCAAAACACTTGTTGACAAGCATAGTTGTGGCATTGTTTTGGACAATAAAAAGCTGACCTCAACTTGGCTTGCAAAGCACTTTTTGGAGCAATTTAGGCTAAATCCGAGTATGGAATACAATGCATTTAGGGAGATAACTGCAAAGACCAAGTACTCACGTGTGTTTAGCTGGACATTTTACAGGGCCAAGACAAAAGCAAGGAAGATGTTGGATGGGTCTATCAAGGAACAATACGCCATTCTTGATAACTACTGTAAAAGGTTGTTGGATACCAATCATGGCTCTACTGTGAAGTTTGAAACTGATTTGGTTAATGGGAGAAGGCAATTTCAGCGTATTTATGTTTGTCTTAAGGCATGTAGAGATGGCTGGTTGGGGGGTTGTAGACCTCTAATTGGTCTTGATGGCTGCTTTTTAAAAGATTATTGTAGGGGCACTTTATTGGCTGCAATAGGCATTGACGGTAATAACTCCATGTTTCCCATTGCCTACTGTGTTGCTGAAAAGGAAAACACTGAGGTTTGGACTTGGTTCTTGGAGCTATTGAAGGCTGATATTGGGAGTTTGAGTCCTACCAAGGTGACAATGATGAGTGATCGTCAAAAAGGATTAGAAAATGCAGTGGGAGCCATCTTTAGTGGGTGTGAGGTGAGGTATTGTGTTAGACATCTTCATGCTAACTTTAAAAAGGAATATCCTGGACTTTTACTTAAGCAACTTTTGTGGGCAGCAGCTAATACAACAACACAAGCTGAGTTTGCTCGAGCAATGCAAGAAGTCAAGGATGTCTCGGATGGTGCTTACAATTGGCTGGCAGGGAAGAACCCCACAGAATGGAGTAAGTCACATATTTCAGAGTACCCAAAATGTGACATTTTGGTGAATAATTTGTGTGAGAGTTTCAATGCAGCCATACTTGATGCTCGCGATAAGCCAATTATAACTTTACTAGAGAAAATTAGATTTTGGTTGATGTCTCGGTTTTATAACAAAAAAACTGAGTTGGAGAAGATGACTCAACCTGTGGGGAAGAGAATTTTGAAGATAATTGAGAAGCAAAAAGAGGTTGCAAAGCATTGTCTGGTTACTAGGTCTGACAAGTTTCAGTTTCAGGTTCAATGTAGCAATGGTAGTGCCTTGGTTGTCGATTTGGAATTCAAAACTTGTACATGTAGGAGGTTTCAACTATCTGGGCTTCCTTGTGGCCATGCACTAGCTACTATCTGGTTCATGGGAGGTAATGTCTTTGATTATGTCCACGAATTCTATAAAAAAGAATCATTGCAAAAAGCATATGAACAGAGTGTGCATCCTATGCCTAGTCCAGATATGTGGCCTCAGACAGGACTCAACCCAATTGATCCACCACCTGAGACGAAGCTACCTGGAAGACCTAAGAAAGCTAGGAGAAGGGAGACAGATGAACCTCCACCTGCTTTAAAGAAAGCTCGAAGAACTGGACAAGTTAAAACATGGAGCAATTGTCTGAAAACAGGCCACAGGAGAGAAACATGCAAATCTGCTAAGGTGGTTGAGGTATACACTTTATGCTTTCTTCTCTTCCTAGATAATTTTTATCATTGATTAGTTACTTTATCATTGTTTTGTGAATTTGGAGCTAAATATTTGTTTGTTCAATCTATTTTAGAATCGTGTGGTCAAAAAGTGAGGTCGTCCACCACTGCAGAAACCAACTAAATCCACACTTTTAAGGAAGGAAAGAAGACTGAAACAACATGCTAAAGGAGGAACTAGTGGTGCAAAGAATGCTCAACCCGATACTGTCTGACTGGAAGGAGTTTCATCTTTTGATTTTATTTTGAAGTAGTGGTCGAATCTTGTATTTTGGTGTCTGTTATGTTGACCATTTTAGAGTCATGTACAAATCACCTTTTGATCATATCTGTTTTTTGAGTCATGACAGGGTCATGCTGGCCATGATATTGGTCATGTACATATCATATACATTTGGCTTTTTAGGCCTATATTTTTGTACCTATCTCTTATGGTAATGAATGTAACTAGATGTTGATCATATTTATTTCACAAAATACATAAACTAGAATACTGAATTCAAAATAGACCAAGATAGATTACATTGATTCGGGGTTTCATTTTACAACAAAATTCATTACAAATTAATGCCTAGGGTGCAATAGCTTTGTCATTGTCAATACTGCACATGAAGATTACCTAATAATAAACTAACAATACCAACAACTTCTACTTTGATTTTGTAGCCCAAATAACCACAACCAATAGAATTACAGCAAAATACGTAGTATTCAAAAAGTAGTAACACTGCATTCGACCTCCATCATTTACTCTACCCCTGCTTTCAGCACAACTTTCACTGCTTTCTCTTCCAACATTTTGAATGTTGTGAAATTGTGTCTCAAATCCATTTGAAGAACCACTGCATTGTCGATGACTTCCAATGTCAGTTGTCGTACTTAGGGATGTGATTTCAGTTTCAAGGTCACCAATTTTTCTTAGTAGTCCAGGGATGACCACCTTTGCTCAATGGCACATTGGAGGGTCTATCCATTCAAAGAAATTACACCCACCATGAATCTGAGTTGACCAAAACATACAAAATTTCTAGTGAACACCCATAACTATTTATTCAATGAATCAGATTACAAAAACAAATGGAGACCAATCTTACCCGATACTTGTTGCATGTTCTGAATCTTCGCCCATGATTTTTGTTTGTCGAAGCTGTTCTTTCTACCACTGGCCTTGGTGGTCGACAATGACAATTTTTTCCAATCTCCATTAACACGATGCAAAAGATGCCCTAACCCCCAATTCGAAGGAATTACAAGTTTTCTTCTAGTGGGTTCACGTGGTATACTGTCGGGGGTGGATCGTCTGGGTGTGGTCGGGGGGAAAGCTTCATCGTTTTTCTGGGTATGGAATTTTGAGATTTTTTGGTTTTAGACAATCAGTTTTTTTGGTTATTAATTAATCAAGGTTAGTTTTTTTTTTTTGTTTTAAATTAGAAACCAGAATAATAAATAGAGTTTTGTTTTAAATTTTAATAATTTAACCCAATCGGTTCGTGCCACGTGTATCATATACACTCCTAACGGCTCAGGGACCAATAGCTGCACCAAATCATTAACGATAGGCATTATTGCCGCCAAATTTTTTACATAAACATTTAAGTGTAACAAAATAAACTACATAGACATTATTGCCTCAAATAACCCTTATAATAATAATATTTTATAACATTTGAATTTATATTAATATAATTAATAAATATCTAACGATATTTTATAATATTTGAATTTATATTAATATAATTAATAAATATTTATTTTTAATTAGCTTTCAAATTTTAACAAAAGAAATTGATAAAACAAAAAATTTTGTTATCTTATATACATTGAAAGTAGTCTAATATTAATTGGCATATGGAGTCAACCTCCTGTAGACCTCCAAATCTTGTAATACCCAACTGACTGGACTAATTGGCCAAACAGTCAGCTGCCATGTTTCTACATCTACGAATATTAAACACTATACATGATAAACAAAAGTAATTAATACACAATTCTAACAAATAAATAAGAAAAATGATTCTTATCCCATTTGAATCAATAAGAAGACCTGAGTTAGCATAGAAAGATAGGCTGTAAAACTGTCGTCTTTCTATATTATAATTTTGTTTTGATAATTCTTTATAAAATAGTCTTTCAAATACGCATCAGCATGTAAAAAAATTCTTGACATCTTATAAAAAGTTTCAGACATTGCATTAAAAATCCTTAACAGTACTTTATTGATATCGAAGAGGTAATTTTATTAAAAATTATTGAAAAAAACTACCTAGAAAAGTGACCATATACAATGATCTGTTTAATATTGGTGATTAATTATACATTCCCTCTTACAATACTTTTTATGCACACCTGAGTTAATCGTGATACTAATCACTTTTAATTTAACCTCACTTGCAAAGTTATGTTAAAAATATATGTCATATCTTTTAGTCTTGATTTATCTTGACTTTTTTTTTTCCTTTTTCTTTTAAGCAAACATAAAAAGATGGCTAAGGAATTTTTTTAAAAGAATATTTGTATATAATCCAATTTATATATTCACAAGTAAATTTCTATATATATATACATATAATACTTTGATTGAAAGAAAAAAAAGAAGAAGCAACAAGTTAGATGCATTCCCCTTTTAGCAAGTTAGAATTAAATGACAAAACTATTCCTCATCAATTATGAAGCAAATCCCACTTCCAAGAAGATAAGTTTGACTATCTTTTTCAACCATTAAACAATATTGTGGTTCCATTTTCCCCGTATTTCAACAATCAAAACTTCTATATCTCTTCTATATAATAAGTGTGTAGATAACAGAAATTTTTGGTTTTAACAGTTTTTTAATTTTTTAATATTAACTTTAACGGAATATTCTTATATATAACAGAATATTCTTATAATTAACGATAGTTTGTAAACACTTAAACTTAAATAAAATAAAATAAATAATTAGAAAAATTAAAATAAGATATTTTTGAGATATTTTACAATGATAATTATTTAAAAATAATAAAATCATACGTTTTATAATTTAAATAAAATTTAATTAAACTTAAATTCACTTAATAGAATAATATCATATTAAATATATAATATATTCTGCTATCAATTAGCAACAAATTACTTTTAAAAAAAATAGCAAAAAATTTAAATTTAAAATCCACGTATAATATTTAATATTACATTAAATATATAATATATAATTTTTTATTGTAACTCACAAATTCAAAATCTAGAAAAAAACATAAACTTAAATAAAAATAAATAAATCATTTAATTAAAATAAGATATTTATTTAAAATTTATATGATATTAATATAAATTTAATAAAAATAATTAATAAATTTTATAAATAAAACTAAGTAAACTTGTCTTGCAAGTTAATTGAATCTAGTGTATCTATATATATATATATATATAGAGAGAGAGTTAATTCAAATTTACATGACATTCACACTACTCAAAATGATGAACTATTATTATTACTGCAAAAGATTTCAATTTCAATGGCTGCTAGTTTTGATATTATTGGTGATGATCACTAATACTAATAAAGTTGGTGTATTGGGTGCTCCTAGTGATGGATTTAGAGAGGTCAGCCTTTCACAAAGCAACTTTCAGTTGCATAAGCCGTACGATCAACCTACTGCGAATCGTTATAGTAAGAGCAATGGAGTTGAAAGGTTTTGGGTCTTCAGCAAAAGAGAGCAGCCCCACTAAGCCTCGCACTGCCCAATTTTAGTAACCATCTTGCTGGTTTTCAGGAAATTCAGAACAATTTACATTGTTGAAAGTAGAGTTTAAATAGTTTATTTTCTACGTTTATAAAAATCATCAAACACGCATGTAACTGACTATTTAAATTTTGATTTCGGCACCGTAAATTACTCAGAATTTTCTAAACATTAGCGAAAAACCTGTTATAACTATAATATATGTCATCATGTAAAAAAAAATTATATTATAATTTTTTCAAGTGCTAAGTGCCAAAAATATAATTTTTCCAAGTAATGACCTATCTAAAAAAAATTCCTATAAATACGTGTGTGTGTATATACATATATTACATTTATCTCTAAATAATATCATTAATTGTATATATTGTATGTTAATAGGTGAGTCTTTCAACTTTCAAACATTACTTATTTGTATAACTACAATTATCGCCCGTGCATATTATTATATATTAATATATGTAAATCACAACATTAAATTTTTATATGAGTCCCACATTTGTATTAGATGTTGTATCCAAAGAGCACATGTACTATTTAGCACTGTGATAAAGGTTTGTTCATACAAAGTAAATGTGAACACCAAAAGCAGTCCTAATTAAGAGTGTTTTCTAATTGTTTTATTTGGTTTGGTAGTGGTTTTTTAAATTGATATACTAAACACTTAAATTTTCTAGTAGAACTTGATTTTTAGTTGGTTTAGTATGATTTAGCATTGGTTCCACTGGTTTTATGTATGATGTCCACTTTTAAGTCTCTTGTTTAGTGACATACTTTGAATCACTATAGCATAAAGAACTAGCGGACATTGTACATAAAAACCCAGTGGAACTGATGCTAAATCAAACTAATCAAGTTCACTAGAAAATAGCCACCAGAAAATTTAAGAGTTTAGGATATCAATTTAAAAAATTATTATTCCATCAGAATTCACAAAATCAATAAACCAAAATTTAGAAGATAATGAACAAACCAAAAAAAAAAATATTAGAAAACATTCCTAATCAGGACTGCTTTTGGTGGCCACATCTATGAACAAACCTTCCGATCCTTGCGCTATCATTTTATAAATCAAATCTCTTATGGGTTGAACATTTGTCCACTTTAAAAAGTCTATTAATTAATAAATATTAAAAGTAGTTCAACAAATCCTAGAAATATAATATTAAAAGTAGTTCGTAGAGTATTATCTGCTCCACAGGAGCTACTAGCATCGTTAGAATTAGTGCAATGAATCACCTCTAAATTTCCTTTACTGGGTGCTCTTATGTAAATGATCACTTTTTCGATTGTAACATACCTTTCAAAATATATTACTTAGTTCTTGGGGTTGAACATGATCCTCAACATTTAGTTAGAGAGTCTATTGCCTACTGATCCTGCAACAACAAAACACTTAAATAGATATCCTAAACACAAATAATAATAAAAAACAACAAAACATAAAACACTTATAACAAAAATTATTAAAATACCATAAAGCGTGGAAGGATATTCTTCCTTTTGGTCCACAGCTTTTACAGAAAATATAATCTCCCTTCCGGTCAATTTGTTATGGGGTTGCTGCATACAAAATGTAGATATAAGAATACCATATACGTTAGTAAAAAATAAGCCCTAAAATTAAAAAAAAAATAAAAAAAAACTAAAATTTAGTTATATGATCAAAACTTTGACAATCAAACTTATATACAAACTCCCAATTTGATACATTCAATAAATTCATTGAATAAGTTTCATAAAAGAAAAAACAAGAGAGAAAAAGTCCACTAACACGGGAATCATAAACCCTAAATCTCATTAAATAACTAGTTAAAGAAACCAGTTTCACACCATAAAATTCTTTTGAATAAGTTTCTTTATCATAAACCCTAAATCTCATTAAATAACTGGTTCAAAAAACCAAAACCAGTTTCACACCGTAAAATTCTTTTGAGTAAGTTTCAGAAAATAAAAAACAAGAGAGAGAGTCGAGTAACACGGACAATTAGAGAAACATAAACCCTAAATCCCTAAAGAATATAAAATGGTTCAAGAAAAACCATGAAATCCCTATGAAATCATTAAAGAAGTTTCAGGATAGAAAAAAACCTGTGCGAGGCAGAACACGTTTCTCTGTGTTTTAATCTTATTTTAATAACTTCTTTAATATTTTTTTACTTCTAAGCTGCTATTGGGAACTGTTAAGTAGAAAAGTCACACAAATGTGATGAGAAAGTCCAATATTTGTTGATTCACTTGTGAAGTTTAAATGGTCTACCTTTTGCATTTATTTTTTTTGTGAAATTTGGTTGGTTGGTAAGACCCCATACCCACCAAATCAGCTTTCATTTTCATCACTATTAGAACATGAGTACGTGCACCAAAAATATATGCACTCAAGTACTTTTTAAAATAGTTGGTCCAAATTTTAATAAATATGATTGGTTAGATCAAACTGCCATATCATTGTGTGTAATGTTTTGGTGTATATTTTGGGTGCACATATCATTACTCTATATTTTTACTCCAATCCTTACTCTTTTTCTCAAATGCGATTTTAATATTTTATCAAATAAACCCTTAAGATAAAATAAGATTTCAAATCCTCACATTGGTCTTTCTAAGTCATTTAAATATTAATTTGGTAAATATTTATTTGTTATCATGTGTTTTATTGAAATACACACTCGATATCCTATGTTTATAATAATAATAATAATAATAATAATAGTCATCATCATCATTTGGTACCGTTTTATTGAAATACATACTTGATATCCTATGTTTATAATAATAATCATTTGGTACCATCTGTTTCCAATTAGTACTTGTCTGTTATCCTTCGCAAAAATCTGGTCAACCTAAATGTTAAATATGACCATATTGCCCCTCATTTTAATGATTTATTTTATTTAATTTTATTTTGTTTTTGTTATTTTAAAATGTTTTCTAAATTAATAAAACAAAAACAAATTTTTTTTTTTATCAATTAACCAATTAAAAATAAGCAAAAATAAAAAAATTAATTCTAAACCCTAAACTTAGACCAAAAAATTAAAATCATCACCTTAAACTTAAAAGCCAAAATTTAAACAAAATTAAGACAAAATAGTTTAATTGAAACTTAAAAAAATTAGGTTTTTAGTTTACTTTAAATAATTTTAAAATATTGCTTTAGTTTTTTTTAAAAAAAAACTTATATTTGAAATTAAAAATATTTATGTTTCTTTAAGCAATTACAATTGTTTTATCAAATATTTTTATTTTAAAATTAATTTATTTTTATTTAAAAAATTATTTTCAATTACTTTTTCATTGATTAATTTATAAAAATATTTTTTTATTTTATTAATTCAGAAAATAATTTTAAATAATTTTAAAAGAAAAAAAACAAAAGAAGATCAAATAAATCATTAAAATGATGTTAATATGGTTATATTTGAAATTTGCGTTGACCAGATTCCAGCAGAGGGTGTCAAACTAGTAAGATGTGCAAATAGAGGATATCGAATGCAAAGATCAAAAGACAGAAAAATAGGTTGCCCTTTATTGATATCAAAACATTATATATATACACCTATATCAGAATCGTGTAGTGATTCATATCTTCTATTTTAGGAATTACTATTAAAAGACATCAAATTGTATCCCACAAATTATTAACACAATCCCAAATATATCGTAACACCCCCCCCCCCCCCCCCCCCCCTCTTTCAAGTTGGAGCATGCGGGTTCAAGATGCCCAACTTGCTAAGAAAAATATCAAATTGTTTCTTGCCGAGAGCCTTGGTAAAGATGTTTGCTAATTGAACGGTCGTTGGAACATACGGGGGATTAATCAATCCATCCATAATAGCATTGCGAACGAAAATGACAATCAACTTCAATATGTTTCGTTCGTTCATATGATAAACTGGATTTCGAGCAATATGAAAAGCTGACTGACTATCAGAAAATAATGGGATAGCTTTAGAATGGTGAACTCCTAAACTCAACCACAAGCCTTTGAGCCACTTAAGCTCACATGTGATAGCCGCCATAAAACAATATTCCGCCTTAACTGAAGACTTGGAGACGATGTGTTGCTTTTCTGTTTTCCATGAAACATGTGACTGTCCGAGAAAGACAAGCCAACCTGTCAAGGAGCAGCGTGTGAGAGGACATGCGGCCCAATCTGAGTCGCACCACCCTTGTAACGATAAGTCACTGTATGCTCGCAATAAAATTCCTTGACCCGAAGTTCCTTTTAAATATCTCATAACGCGTAGAGCTGCCTCCCAGCTCTCATGTCGAGGATCTTGCATAAATTGAGATAAAATATGAACTGAACAAGCCAAGTTAGGCCGCGTGATCGACAAGTAGACAAGACGGCCTATAAGACGTCGATATGACTTTGGATAAAAAAGTTTAGCACTTGTAGCGAGGCCTAACTTATGATTCTGCTCAATAGGAAACTCTGCCATTTTGCCCTCTAAAAGACCAGCCTCGGTAATGACGTCAAGGGTGTACTTTCATTGACATAGAAACAAACCAGATGAACTGCGAGATACCTTGATACCAAGAAAGTACTTAAGCACTCCAAGATCTTTCATACGAAACCAATCGCTTAAGTAGGCCTTAAAGGATTGTAACGCAGTAGAATTGTTACCAGAAATAATCAAATCATCAACATACACCAACACATTAAGTTGAACTCCATCATTGGGGTAAGTAAATAAGGAATAATCAGAATAAGATTGGAGAAAACCATACCCTTTCAAAGTCGTAACAAGCTTTGCAAACCAGCAACGAGGTGCTTGCTTCAATCCATATAAGGATTTTCTAAGGTGACAAACCAAGTTAGGATCTGAGCACTCGAACCCGAGAGGCAATTTCATGTAGACCTCCTCATCAAGATCACCATGAAGGAAGGCATTGTGTACGTCCATTTGGTGAACTTCCCAATTTTTTGAAGCGGCAATGGCGAGAAAAACACGAACGGTTGCCATCTTTGCAACCAGAGCAAAAGTCTCATTGTAATCCAAACGTTCAGCCTGATGATTACCAAAAACAACTAGTCAAGCTTTTAATCGCTCAAGATCACCATTGGAGTGATATTTTCTTTTATAGACCCATTGATTACCCAAAGCACGTTTTCCAGGAGGGAGATGTTCAAGAGTCCAAGTGCCATTATCTTCTAATGCTTTGATCACTTCTTGCATAACATGCTTCCACCCTTCATCCTTCATGGCCTCTTTGAAAGACCGAGGTTCATCTCCTGCAATAATAGCTGCATGAAACTTTTGATATGTCTTAGAACATTTGTCACAATTTATATAATGTGCTATAGGAAAGGAAGTACATGAGGTATGCTGTGGAAGGGAAGTAGCAATAGTAGATGGACTCCCTTTGAAAATATTGTGAGTGACATAATCTCGTAGAAGCACCAAGGGAGCTTTAGTTCTCATGCCACGACCTAGAACTTCCTCGGAACCATGATAAATTGAATCAAACGTAGCAGGGATATTTCCATTAGAACCAGAAACCTCAACTGAAATAGGATCAGAATTTAATGGATGAGGAGTCGTGTCTATTGTGGTGTTAGATTGTAATGCCCCAAATTTCCTAATAAGGTTTAGGACCTTGATTAGGAGGTCGGGGGGGCCATAATTGATTCATTACGATATTAGATGATTATATGCATGTTTATGTGAATTATATTATAGTATGATGATAAATGCATGCATATGGGTTTATTTTTAATTATAAGGGCATTTTGGTAATTTGGCCTGTTGAGGGCGTAATTGTGTATTTTCGTGCATGTGGGTGAGTTATGAATGGTACCACATTATATGTGGATTTGTTCGAGCCTTTTGGCATGAGACGGTAGTGAAATGCAAGTGCTCGGTCTGGTCATAATAGGATTAAGTTCAGGGCTCGGGGTGATTTTAATGATTATTAGAACATTACCGGGAATTAAAGGGTAATAGGATATGATTTATTGGTATTTGAGAATATTGAGAATAACGAGAAATGGAGGGTGTTAATTATGATTAACAAATTAGGTGCGAAAGGACGATTGTGCCCTTGGTGGCTGTTAAGGTTTATTTTAGACTTGAGGGCATTTAGGTCTTTTCACCCTTAAGGATTTATATCATCCCTTTAAGTTTAGAAAGCTATAGAAAGACAGAGTTTCACTTTCCTTCTCTCCCGATGGTCATTTCCTTCATTTTCTCTCTGAATTTTCAAGCTCTTTTTGAGGAACCAAGTTGGGATAAGCTAGGGTTGTGTTCCACCATTGAAGAGGGTGTGTTGCTGAGATTAAGGTGAGTTTGCCATAAAAACATTAGTTCTTGCTTTGTTTTTCCATTTGAGTTCCAGCTGGTTTTTGAGTTGGAAAGTTGGGAATTGATTGGAGTTTTGGCTAGGGTTCTTGGGGTTGTAATGCCTAGGTTGTGTGGGGATGGTTTTTGGATTCATTTGGGACTTAATTTGATATTTGGAAGCATTGGAATCAAGTTGGGAATGAAGGAGTCGAAGGAGAAAGGTTCAGGGGCACTTCAGGCTGGAGGTAGCGCTACAGCGCTACCCAAGGATGCTTGAGAGTCGGTTTTGGTTCTGTGAAGAGCGCTGGGGCACTACCCTGTTTCACCAGAATCCCGTTTTGAGTGTTTTTAAGGGTTTTTGGCTCGGGGTTTCAATTCCTAAGGCCCGAGATTGAATCTACTCACCGTGTGGGTACATTTCGGGGTCCCAAGAGTGGGGTTTAGATCAAGACCCTATTTTTGATGATTTTCATTAATCGGAGATTGTATTTGGTTATGACTAGGTGACCGCTGAAGGATTAAAAGATCAATTGTTCTCAAGGGTTGTTCAATTGTTGTTTCTCGCTCAAACCAGAGGTAAGGAAACTACACCTTGTGTATATGTGACATGCATGGTTATTCTTGATACATGTTGGATGTTTAAATGTGATGCACGAGAAACATGTGGTTAGGGCATGCCATGAATATTAAATATGAGATTGATCAGAGCTTGAGCCTCTGTGTTTATGCATGATCCTAATTATGCTGGAAATTGTTAAGTAAGCATGATGATTGCCCTGTATTCGTATATTTGACATATGATATATGTTTGGTAGCATGGCTTACTTGTGTATGGCACTGACTAGTCAGAGTCGGCACTGGTCGCGTGTTACTGACCTAAGAGCCGGAAACGGCATAAGCTTCATGAACGCAGGGCCGATAAAAGATTAGATCTAATTGATATCAACGTTGAATGACTCTAGGAGCATTAATGCTGGACCGACCCTAAGGTCGATGAAAATTATAAGCGCTTGACTAGTCTAGGACTAGTTACTCAAAGCCAGGGCCTAAGGCCTAGGTGATTGTTTGTCACGTGGCTAGGGAGTGGAATCCCATGGTTGTGACTCTACGGTCATGCAGTAGGTTATATTGGTGACTAATTCATCGAACACCTATCTTGTTTAAGCTAGTGAAATGATCACTTATCTACAAAGCCCCGGTGACCCTATCGTCACATGGCTAATGGGAACGGAACCCACCTTAGTGACTTTTACCATTGTCACTCTTCTATTTGGGGCTAAAAGCCATGGATGATTATTATGATCATCGGTTGATGTTGTATATTCATCATTATGTGAACTCATTTTCCTACTTGAATAGGGCTATATTTGCTAGGCGTGTGCCTTATGGTTTAATGACATGTTATTACTGTTTATGAGCATATTGAGTTTTCTTGCTGGGCTTCGGCTCACGGGTGCTATGTGGTGTAGGTAAAGGCAAAAGAAAGCTGGATCATCCTTGAGTTTGAGAGCTTAGGTGACGATGTGTACATATGCGGCTGATCGACCGCCATGACCGAGGGTTGAAAGAAGAACTAGGGTTAAACCCCGTTTTGCCGCTTAGATTGGCTGGTTGTAAATATTTTCTTGTAATAGAATTTTAAATTATATTTTTGGGATCCCAATGTATACAGTAAACGTATAAATGAAACGTTATATCTTAACCAAAATTTTTAATCCCTTAATTGCTAATAATAATTAGTTACACGATTTTGGCCAAATGACTCGATTAGCGAGTTTAACACTGTTTATAAGGCACACCGTACGGTCCCTGGAGTTTAGGGCGTTACACAGATGCTTTCTAGCCAGCACCCACTGGCTCAACCATAGGAAGTTTGATAATGATGGGTTCAACACTAGTGGGTGGTGGAGCTGTTGTATTGTCTTCATAAGAAAATTCTGCAAAATCCATATCAACATCCACATCTAACACAAAATTATTGTGAATCTCACTATCACGAAAGGGAAAATTATCTTAAAATTTTTTACGTCTCGTGATACGAAAAATTCGTTCTCGTCAAGATCATAAAGTCTCCAACCCGAAGAATTAGCGGGACGTGGCAAATGATGGGATTGCTAATAACTCTACAAAATAGAGTTATTTTACCACTTTTTATGTGCTAATTGTTGCTTAATTCTTGAGTTTTTAATTGATTTATTAAGTTTTAAAGTAATTTTGAATTTATTGAGTTTATTTTGATTTTATATATTTTTGTGTGTTTTTATAGTTATTTTGTTGTAAAATGTTATAGTTAATTATTTGAATTATTGTTGTTTAGTTTCAGGTAAAAAAAATGTTGTATTATTGAAATTAAATGTTAAATATAAATTAAATTATAATTAATATTTTCAAAGAATTAAATTGATTTATTTTATAGTTGAAAATATTTTATTATGATTTATTTTATAGGGAATTTATGACACTTTTGTTCTTGAAAAGAAGCTAAAAAAGAGAAAGAAATTGTGGCATTTTTCAAAAGCCATAAGCCTCATGGGCCCTGCCACCTTCAAGGCCCAAGCTCCAAGGCCCACCAGCACCCCACGGTTTCCTCCTGAAGCTCACCATCACATTCAGCTGCCTACCTTCCAACAAAGCACCCAATTCCCACCATGTGCCAACGCCAGCTTCATTCAAGCTCCTCCCTCTTGGGCCGCCCAACAACCTGGCCCATTTCCCTCATCACTTCAACATTCAGCAGCTTCCCTATGTCGCCTGGCTTATTCCACACTTCCACCTTCAGCATCACCCCAACGTGACCTTAACTTTGGGCCAGCGCCAGCCCAGCCCAGCAAAGCAGTCTCAAGATCTCTCCACGCCTACTTCACCCAGCCGCCTGAACACAAGTCACAAAGCAGCCACTTTTCCTAGAGCCCAACAAAAAATGTTTTTGTACCATTTGTCCCCTATGACAAAAATGCCATATTTTTATCACACTTTCTACACTTTTTACCCCAAAACATAATTATTACACCCTATAATTTATCCATATTTTCCATATTATAATTAATTCAATTAATTTAATCAATTTAATTAATTTGAATGGATTATTTTAATCATCATTTTTGGCTATAAATAAGGGATTTGGGGTGTCCATTTTGGGAGGGAGGTTACCATACCAAAAACTCTACACATTTTAAAACCTCTCTATTCTCTTCATCTTTTTCTTCTTTTTATTTTTTTTCTATGTATTTTTAGAGGAAAAATTTGGGGGTTTTTCCTCCAAATTTTCCCATTTATGTTTGTAATTTTTAGTTTGTAATTTATACTCTAGTTATGTGCTTCTAATCTTTTTCATAAGATTATTAAGATCATGATGAAGCAACTTGTAACTAGGTAATATTTATGTTGTATGTTGATTTCCCTTGTAATGCAACAAGTTTATGGATTTTTCTTCTTCATATATTTCTTTCATCTTAAATATCTTGTATTTTAGATTGTTAGAACATATTTACACTTTATTCTTCATTAGTGCATAAACATAATATTCTTTGTGTAAGATGTGTCATTAAATTGTACACATCCATGCTTAGAACAAAAATATTATGTTTTGCCTCATAAATAATGTTCATTGATTTATTTGTTATTTCATTTGATTGATTTACACTAAATGCTTTGAAATTATAATTTTGAAAAGTGAAGAAAAATCCTATCTTTTTATAAGCAATTTGTGCTTAAAATTATAAATATTTTTGGAAAATGATAGTTTGAATTATTTTAACTATCACTAAAACTTGGGAATCAATATACTAATAAATATTATTAAACTTACATTTTGTGGATTCTAGTATCTTAATAATCTTTTCTTTTAACACTTATTGTCAAATCATTATTGGTTCATTTTCATTCTCTAAAATAGCTTTATTTTTCAATCTTTTATTTTATGTTCATAATATTAAAACTCATCAATCTTTGGAACTAGGTTAGAATTTATTACTTTTGATTTAAAATAGTTTTCTTTTTGATTTTAGACAACTCCTTTGGTTTCGACCTCGTGCTTACACGAAAACTATTCTATAAATACGATTCGTGCGCTTGCGAGTATAAATATTTAAAACATACCCGTTTTGGGTCCATCAATTGCCCGTGGTGGTATTAAAGGACTAAGGATTTACTTAGGGGCATTCTGCACATTATAGTAAGAGCAATGGAGTTGAAAGGTCTTGGGTCTTCGGCAACAATAAACCATTCAAAGAGGGCAGCCTCACTAAGCCTCGCACTGCCCAATTTTAGTAACCATCTTGCTGATTTTTAGGAAATTCAGAACAATTTATATTATTGAAAGTAGAGTTCAAATAATTTATTTTCCACATTTATAAAAATCATCAAGCACACGTGTAACTGACTATTTGAACTTTGATTTCGGCGCCATAAATTATTTAGAATTTTCTAAAAATTGACGAAAAACCTGTTATACTATAATGTACATCATCATGCAAACAAAAATTATATTATACTTTCTCCAAGTGCCAAAAATAGAAAATATTCTTACGGTGAGGCATCAGTAATGACCTATCTAAAAAAATTCCTATAAATACATATATATATATATATATAGATATATTACATTTATCTCTAAATAATATCATTAATTGTATATATTGTATGTTAATAGGTGAGTCTTTCAACTTTCAAACATTACTTATTTGTATAACTAAAATTATCGCCCGTGCATATTATTATATATTAATATATGTAAATCACAACATTAAATTTTATATAAGTCCCACCTTTGTATTAGATGTTGTATCCAAAGAGCACATGTACTATTTAACACTGTGATAAATGTTTGTTCATACAAAGTAAATGTGAAAACCAAACGCAATCCTAATTAAGAGTGTTTTCTAATTGTTTTTTATTTGGTTTGTTAGTGATTTTGTAAATTGATATACGAAACACTTAAATTTTCTAGTAGTTGGATATTTTCTAATGAACTTAATTTTTAGTTAAATCATCGGTTCCACTGGTTTTATGTATGATGTCTACTTTAAAGTCTCTTGTTTAGTGGGTTTCGTAGTTATTCTACTTAAGCAGCATGCGGACATACTTTAATCACTACAACATAAAGAACCAATGGACATCATACATAAAAATCAGTGGAACTGATGCTAAATCATACTAAACAACTAATAATCAAGTTCACTAGAAAATAGCCACCTACCAAAAAATTTAAGAATTTAGGATATCAATTTACAAAATCATTATTCCATCAGAATTCACAAAATCAATAAACTAAAATTTAGAAGGTAATGAACAAACCAAAAAAAATAAAATAGAAAACACCCCTAATCAGGATCTTTTGGTCGCCACATTTACTTTGTATGAACAAACACTACAAAAAAATTTAGTATTACCGGCGGAGGATTCCGCCGGTAATAAATGGTGTGTCCGCCGGTAAAGGTCCGCCGGTAATAATCGGTCAGTATTAATAGAATTATCAACCGACTGACACACTTGCCGGTATTGTATTAATACCGGTGGATTAATAGAGGCGGGACTTCGCTGGTATAAAATAACATTGTCAGCCTCGTTTGACTCATTTAATACCAGCGGGTTCCGCCTTTATTAATCCGCCGGTAATAAAATACTAATATTAAAATATAATAATTAATTTTATTTTATTTCATAATAAATATACATATAATACTTATTTAAAAATAATAATATTTAACATAAATTATAATTAATAACACAATTAATATTCATCAAACAAAAATAGCATTATAACTAATCATAAAACTAACATAATAAAAATATCAATTGTCTCATTTTAATTACATATGGACTAATTATAAAATAAACGTAATAAAATTTTAATTGTCTTAATATAATTAAAAAACGTAATCTAATTATTATTGGTTTGATCGGGTCAACCAGTTGTAAAATATTCATTAAGGTCAATATCTTGATCACCAGTATTAGGGCGCGACAATGGTGGTGAAGCAAACTGTGGTGCTTGTGGAGAGTGCTGCTGCGAAGATGATCCAAATTGCCGTGTATGTGGTCGCATCGAGGGAGGCTGATGCAATAAACTCTCAAACTGACCATACCTCTGCTGCTGCGACGAACTCACAAATTGACCATACATCTGCTGTGGATGCTGCTGCTGCGATGTATCCCCGAAGTCACGACACCTAGGATGTGACGTCTGAGATCCTGCAGGGACGTCGTGGTAATAAAAATGAGGGGACTGGGAGGAGCGTCCATACATGTTTGGATAATTCTGTTGAGGTGGATAAAAATGTTGTTGTTGTTGTGGCATCGATCAAGGAGGTGGACTGGGAGGAGCGTCCATACATATTTCGATAATTCTGTTAAATTAATGTTATAGATCTAAAAGCTCACTGTGTAAAAAAAAAAGTCCCTAATTTCATACCAGAACAGCCACATAACAAGAAGTACCACAACTAAAGAATACAACCAGACTCGAAATACTCCAACACATGAATATATATATATACCATTAATGTTTTGTGATCTACTTTCGTGAAACGATTAATATTTTAGTAACACATTTTTCGAATATGAGAGAGAGAATACAAGAAAAAATAAGATTTTTTTTTTAAATTCTCATAAAAAAAATAATAATTAAGAGTTATGATACTGACATTTAAACTTTTAAAGTGACTATTCATCAACTTTTTCTCATAATCTACAGATTTCCCTTAAAAAAAGGCCTATAAATAAAGTTGTAGGAAGTCTTACAAATTCAAGGCGCCTCAGGCGTTTGTGATTGCTTTGAGTCACCTGTCTAAACCTTTGAGGCACACCTGCGGACAATCTTGAAATTCCAAACCAAAACAATAATATGCAAATAAAATCAATAAATTTGCAAATAAAATCAATAATATGCAAATGAAATCAATAAAAAGATCGACTGACCTTTAAGGTTATGAGAGTTTGAGATTGTGAGTCAGAGAGAGAGATACCGGAGTTAAGAGAGACCGGAGTTGAGAGAGAGATACTGGAGTTAAGAGAGACCGAGGAAAGTGAAAATAGGAGAATCAGGAGGGATGGACGAACCAATTTTCCTTTCCGCCGGTAATTATGTAAAAAACCCACCGCTAATAAATTTGAAACTGTTCTTTTTCTCCTTTCCCAGGCATTGTGTTAGCGGCGAACTATCCGCCGCTAATAATGGGAAGTTCGCCGCTAATAAACAAATTTAATTTTTAAATTTAATTTCCCCATGATTAGCGACGGATCCAGAACTCCGCCGTAAATGACCTATACAATACTGGCGGACAGGGTCCGCCGGTAATAGTTCCGCCACTAAAAACGTTTTTCCTTGTAGTGAAACCTTCCGATCCTTGCGCTATCATTTTATAAATCAAATCTCTTATGGGTTGAACATTTGTCAACTTTAATAAGTCTACATTTAAAAATCTAAAATGAAATTTTATAATTAATAAATATTAAAAGTAGTTCAACAAATCCTAAAAACATAATATTAAAAAGTAGTTCGTACAATATTATCTGCTTCACAGGAGCTGCTAGCATCGTGGGAATTAGTGTAGTGAATCACCTCTAAATTTCCTTCACTGGGTGCTCTTATGTAAATGATCACTTTTTCGATTGAAACATACCTTTCAAAATATTAATTTAGTTCTTGTGGTTGAACATGATCCTCAACATTCTCAAAAGATATCTATTGCCCTGCAACACGAAAACACTTAAATAGATATCCAAAACACAAATAATAATAAAAAAACAACAAAACATAAAACACTTATAACAAAAATTATTAAAATACCATGAAGCATGGAAGGATATTATTCCTTTGGTCCACAGCTTTTATAGAAAATATAATCTCCCTTCCGGTTAATTTGTTATGGGGTTGCTGCATACAAAATGTAGATATAAGAATACCATATACGTTAGTAAAAAATAAGCCCTAGAAGTTAAAAAAATAAACTAAAATTTAGTTATATGATCAAAACTCTGACAATCAAACTTATCACTACTATAAATATAGGGTTTCTTTGCGCTTTTTTTTCAATCTAAAATAAAAAGCACAGAGAAAATGATTGAAGGTCACTTAGGAACTATGTTACTGCTGTTTTTTTTTAAAAACGCAATGTAAAGAAGGAAAAGTGGGAAGAGAAAACTTTTTATCTGCAGTTTTCTTAAAAAAAATGAAGAGAAAAGTTGCACTACTTTTCTCTGCGGTATTTTAAGAAAACCGCAGAGAAATAAAGACTTTTCTCTGCGGTTTTAATGAAAAAACCGCAGAGAATGGAATTGTAATTTTTTAAAAAAAATTCAAAAGATATCTATTTCCCTGCAACATGAAAACACTTAAATAGATATCCTAAACACAAATAATAATAAAAAACAACCAAACATAAAAAACTTATAACAAAAATTATTAAAATACCATGAAGCATGGAAGGATATTATTCCTTTGGTCCACAGCTTTTATAGAAAATATAATCTCCCTTCCGGTTAATTTGTTATGGGGTTACTGCATACAAAGTGTAGATATAAGAATACCATATACGTTAGTAAAAAATAAGCCCTAGAATTTAAAAAAAAAAAAAAATAGTTATATGATCAAAACTCTGACAATCAAACTTATCACTACTATAAATATAGGGTTTCTCTGCGCTTTTTTTTCAATCTAAAATAAAAAGCGCAGAGAAAATGATTGAAGGATACTTAGGAACTACGTTACTGCGGTTTTTTTTTAAAATGCAATGTAAAGTAGGAAAAGTGGGAAGTAAAAACTTTTTCTCTGCGGTTTTCTTAAAAAAAAATGCTGAGAAAAGTTGTACTACTTTTCTCAGCGGTTTTTTTAAGAAAACCGTAGAAAAATAAAGACTTTTCTCTGCGGTTTTAATGAAAAAACCGCAGAGTATGGAACTGTAATTTTTCAAAAAAATTTCAAAAGATATCTATTGCCCTGCAACACGAAAACACTTAAATAGATATCCTAAACACAAATAATAATAAAAAACAACAAAACATAAAACACTTATAACAAAAATTATTAAACTACCATGAAGCGTGGAAGGATATTATTCCTTTGGTCCACAGCTTTTACAGAAAATATAATCTCCCTTCCGGTTAATTTGTTATGGGATTGCTGCATACAAAATGTAGATATAAGAATACCATATACGTTAGTAAAAAATAAGCCCTAGAATTTAAAAAAAAAAACTAAAATTTAGTTATATGATCAAAACTCTGACAATCAAACGTATCACTACTATAAATATAGGATTTCTCTGCGCTTTTTTTTCAATCTAAAATAAAAAGCACAGAGAAACGGATTGAAGGACACTTGAGAACTATGTTACTGCTGTTTTTTTTTAAAACGCAATGTAAAGAAGGAAAAGTGGGAAGAGAAAACTTTTTCTCTACGGTTTTCTTAAAAAAAATGAAGAGAAAAGTTGCACTACTTTTCTCCGCAGTATTTTAAGAAAACCGCAGAGAAATAAAGACTTTTCTCTGCGGTTTTAATGAAAAAACCGCAGAGAATGAAACTGTAATTTTTCAAAAAAAATTCAACAGATATCTATTGCCGTGCAACACGAAAACACTTAAATAGATATCCTAAACACAAATAATAATAAAAAACAACAAAACATAAAAACACTTATAACAAAAATTATTAAAATACCATGAAGCGTGGAAGGATATTATTCCTTTGGTCCACAGCTTTTACAGAAAATATAATCTCCCTTCCAATTAATTTGTTATGGGGTTGCTGCATACAAAATTTAGATATAAGAATACCATATACGTTAGTAAAAAATAAGCCCTAGAATTTAAAAAAAAAAAACCAAAATTTAGTTATATGATCAAAACTCTGACAATCAAACTTATCACTACTACAAATATAGGGTTTTTCTACGCTTTTTTTTTCAATCTAAAATAAAAAGCGCAGAGAAAAAGATTGAAGGACACTTATGAACTATGTTACAGCGGTTTTTTTTTTTAAAACGCAATGTAAAGTAGGAAAAGTGGGAAGTGAAAACTTTTTCTCTGCGGTTTTCTTAAAAAAAATGCAGAGAAAAGTTGCACTACTTTTCTCCGAGGTTTTTTAAGAAAACCATAGAGAAATAAAGACTTTTCTCTGTGGTTTTAATGAAAAAACCGCAGAGAATGAAACTGTAATTTTTCAAAAAAAATTCAAAAGATATCTATTGCCCTGCAACACGAAAACACTTAAATAGATATCCTAAACACAAATAATAATAAAAAACAACAAAACATAAAACACTTATAACAAAAATTATTAAAATACCATGAAGTGTGGAAGGATATTATTCCTTTGGTCCACAGCTTTTACAAAAAATATAATCTCCCTTCCGGTTAATTTGTTATGGGGTTGCTGCATACAAAATGTAAATATAAGAATACCATATACGTTAGTAAAAAATAAGCCCTAAAGTTAAAAAAAAAAAGACTAAAATTTAGTTATATGATCAAAACTCCGACAATCAAATATACGGTTTCTCTGCGCTTTTTTTTCAATCTAAAATAAAAAGCGCAGAGAAAAGGATTGAAGGACACTTAGGAACTATGTTACTGCGGTTTTTTTTTTTTTAAAACGGAATGTAAAGTAGGAAAAGTGGGAAGTGAAAACTTCTTCTCTGCGGTTTTTTCTTAAAAAAAATGCAGAGAAAAGTTGCACTACTTTTCTCCGTGGTTTTTTAAGAAAACCGCAGAGAAATAGAGACTGTTCTCTGCGGTTTTAATGAAAAAACCGCAGAGAATGGAACTGTAATTTTTCAAAAAAAATTCAAAAGATATATATTGCCATGCAACACGAAAACACTTAAATAGATATCCTAAACACAAATAATAATAAAAAACAACAAAACATAAAACACTTATAACAAAAATTATTAAAATACCATGAAGCGTGGAAGGATATTATTCCTTTGGTCTACAGCTTTTACAGAAAATATAATCTCCCTTCCGGTAAATTTGTTATGGGGTTTCTGCATACAAAATGTAGATATAAGAATACCTTATACGTTAGTAAAAAATAAGCCCTAGAATTTAAAAAAAAAACTAATATTTAGTTATATGATCAAAACTCTGACAATCAAACTTATCACTACTATAAATATAGGGTTTCTCTGCGCTTTTTTTTCAATCTAAAATAAAAAGCACAGAGAAACGGTTGAAGGACACTTAGGAACTATGTTACTGCTGTTTTTTTTAAAACGCAATGTAAAGTAGGAAAAGTGGGAAGTGAAAACTTTTTCTCTGCGGTTTTCTTAAAAAAAATGCAGAGAAAAGTTGCACTACTTTTCTCCGCGGTTTTTTAAGAAAACTGCAGAGAAATAAAGACTTTTCTCTGCGGTTTTAATGAAAAAACTGCAGAGAATGGAACTGTAATTTTTCAAAAAAAATTCAAAAGATATCTATTGCCCTGCAATACGAAAACACTTAAATAGATATCCTAAACACAAATAATAATAAAAAACAACAAAACATAAAACACTTATAACAAAAATTATTAAAATACCATGAAGCGTGGAAGGATATTATTCCTTTGGTCTACAGCTTTTACAGAAAATATAATCTCCCTTCCGGTTAATTTGTTATGGGGTTGCTGCATACAAAATGTAGATATAAGAATACCCTATACGTTAGTAAAAAATAAGTCCTAGAATTTTTTTTAAAAAAAACAAAATTTAGTTGATCAAAACTCTGACAATCAAAGTTATCACTACTACAAATATAGGGTTTCTCTGCGATTTTTTTTCAATCTAAAATAAAAAGCGCAGAGAAAAAAGGATTGAATGACACTTAGGAACTATGTTACTGCAGTTTTTTTAAAAAAACGCAATGTAAAGTAGGAAAAGTGGGAAGTGAAAACTTTTTCTCTGCGGTTTTCTTAAAAAAAATGCAGAGAAAAGTTGCACTACTTTTCTCCGCGGTTTTTTAAAAAAACCGCAGAGAAATAAAGACTTTTCTTTGTGGTTTTAATGAAAAAACCGCAGAGAATGAAACTGCAATTTTTCAAAAAAATTTCAAAAGATATCTATTGCCCTGCAACACGAAAACACTTAAATAAATATCCTAAACACAAATAATAACAAAAAACAACAAAACATAAAACACTTATAACAAAAATTATTAAAATACCATGAAGCGTTGAAGGATATTATTCTTTTGGTCCACAGTTTTTACAGAAAATATAATCTCCCTTCCGGTTAATTTGTTATGGGGTTGCTGCATACAAAATGTAGATATAAGAATACCATATACATTAGTAAAAAATAAGCCCTAGAATTTAAAAAAAAAAAACTAAAATTTAGTTATATGATCAAAACTCTGACAATCAAACTTATCACTACTACAAATATAGGGTTTCTCTGCGCTGTTTTTTCAATCTAAAATAAACAGCGTAGAGAAAAGGATTGAAGGACACTTAGGAACTATGTTACTGCAGTTTTTTTTTTAAAATGCAATGTAAAGTAGGAAAAGTGGGAAATGAAAACTTTTTCTATGCGGTTTTCTTAAAAAAAATGCAGAGAAAAGTTGCACTACTTTTCTCCACGGTTTTTTAAGAAAACTGCAGAGAAATAGAGACTTTTCTCTGCGGTTTTAATGAAAAAACTGCAGAGAATGGAACTGTAATTTTTCAAAAAAAATTCAAAAGATATCTATTGCCCTGCAACACGAAAATACTTAAATAGATATCCTAAACACAGATAATAATAAAAAACAACAAAACATAAAACACTTATAACAAAAATTATTAAAATACCATGAAGCATGGAAGGATATTATTCATTTGGTCCACAACTTTTACAGAAAATATAATCTCCCTTCCGGTTAATTTGTTATGGTGTTGCTGCATACAAAATGTAGATATAAGAATACCATATACGTTAGTAAAAATAAGCCCTAGAATTTAAAAAAAAAAACTAAAATTTAATTATATGATCAAAACTCTGACTATCAAACTGATCACTACTACAAATATAGTGTTTCTCTGCGCTTTTTTTTCAATCTAAAATAAAAAGCGCAGAGAAAAGGATTGAATGACACTTAGGAACTATGTTACTGCGGTTTTTTTTTAAAACGCAATGTAAAGTCATCCACATATAGACATACAATAGTGCAAATGTTATTCTCAGATTTATAGTAAATTCATTTGTCACATTCATTCACTTTGAAACCATGTGAGATGACTAAATTGTCAAATTTACCATGCCATTCTTTAGGTGCTTGCTTAAGACCATATAGAGACTTATCCAGTTTACAAACCTTATGTTCCTGACCAGGGATTACAAACCCTTCAGGTTGGTCCATGTAAATCTCCTCTTCTAATTCACCATTCAAAAAAGTAGTCTTAACATCCATTTGGTGCACAACTAAGTTATGAATAGAAGCTAAAGAAATCAATACTCTAATGGATGTTATTCTAGTAACAGGTGAATAAGTGTCAAAGAAATCTATATTCTCTCTTTGCCTAAAACCCTTGGCTACAAGACGAGCCTTGTACTTATCAACAATATCGTTGGGTTTCAATTTCTTTTTCAAAATCCACTTACAACCTATGGGCTTACAACCAGGAGGTAAATCAACTAAGTGCCACGTTTTGTTAGATAGTTCATTTCATCATTTATGGCTTCTTGCCAGAGGTCAGCATCTAAAGAAGACAAAGGTTCTTGGAGGTTAGCAGGATCCTCCTCTAATGTATAGACACGGAAATCAGAACCATAATCTTTAGCAACTCTAGCTCTCTTACTTCTCCTAGGTTCTGATTCTCTATCCTCAATATGCTCATTACTCCTAATCGTAGAAATGTTGCTAGTAGATGTGCCCTCACTATTTCTCAATTTAAAAGGGAATCTATGTTCATAAAAATCAACATCGTTTGATTCCACAATAACATGCGCATTTAAATCATAGAACCTATATACTTTACTATTAATTGCATATCTGAAAAATACACATTCATAGGCTCTATTTGCTAGCTTAATTCTCTTAGGATCAGGAATACGAACATAAGCCAAACAACCCCATGTTCTAAAATGAGACAGGTTAGGTTGCCTATTTTTCAAGATCTCATATGGTGAAACTTTGCTCTTAGACTTAGGAACTCTATTCAACACATAACAAATAGTCAAAAGAATTTCACTCCACCAATGAGATGCAGCACCAGAATTCAATAAAATGGCCACAACAAATTCAGTAAAAGTTTGATTCTGTCTTTCAACTTTACTGTTCATTTCAGGTGAATATGGTGCAGTGGTTTCATGTATAATGCCATGTGAATTATAAAACTCAATAAACATGCTTGAATCATATTTATTTCCTCTATCACTATGAAACCTTTTAATTTTCTTATTGAATTGATTCTCAATTTCAGTCACAAATAATTTGAACATGTCAAGTGCATCACTTTTATTTTTCATTAAGTACACATAAGTAAAGTCAGAAAAATCATCAATAAAAGTGATGAAATAACGTTTACCATTCCTATTTAACGTTCCATCAAGTTCACAAATATCTTAATGAATTAAATCTAAAAGCTCAGATTCTCTAATAACTGATTTATGTGGTGTCTTAGTTTTTTTTTCTTGACTACAAAAATCACATTTTTCAAAATCATTATCTGACATTTTAGGAATTAAACCAATGTTACTCATGTTCTTAATAATGCGCTTATTCACATGACAAATTCTAGCATGCCAAACATTAAAATCACACAACATATAAGCAAAAGGAGAAACTTTATTAAATTCAACATTTAACTTAAACATGCCATCAGTAGCATAACCCTTCCCTACAATAATACAATTCTTAGTGATGGTGTACAAATCAACCCCAATAGTTTGAGTAAACCCAACCTTATTAAGCAGAAAACCAGAAACCAGATTCTTTCTCATCTCAAGAGTATGCATTACATCTTTTAGTAATAAAGTCTTTCCTGAGGTAAACTTAAGATCCACATTCCCAATCCCAGCAACAATAGTGGTGTGGGAATCTCCTGATAACACTTTCTTATCATCAGCAGCAGTGTATGTCTTAAACATAGCACGATCATAGCAGGCATGGCGAGAAGTGCTAGTGTCTACCCACCACCCATCTGATCCACCAATTAGGTTTATCTCAGAAATCATAGTTGTAAAAGCTTCTTCAGTCAAGTTAGCCTGCGAAGCGGTGCTTGGCTTGTTCCTACACTTGCGTGACATATGACCTGGCTTGTTACAGTTGTAACAAAGGAATTGTCCAGAGTCATTCTGTTTAGGTGGAGGTTGCTGCCTTCCATGTTGGTTCTTGTTATGGTTCTGACTCTGATTTTTGTTTCGAGGAGTGTTCTGGTTGTTGCGGTTGGAATTTGAATTAGAGTTGCGGTTCTGATTCTTAAAATTTTTGCCATTAGGCTTCAGAACCGCAGGTGTGGATTTCTTGGGGTTGTTGTTAGAGACAACAAGCACCTCTTCGTTCTGGTCTTGTTTTCTTGCTTCCTCCTCGATACGAAGGCGGGTGATCAAACTCTCTAAGGAAAATTCCTGTGTCTTATGCCTGAGTACACTTTTGAAATCCTTCCAAGAAGGAGGTAATTTGTCAATTAAAACAACAACTTGAAACTGTTCATCAAGAGTCATACATTCTGAGATAATCTCATGTGCGATTTTCTAAAGTTCGTGAGATTGGGCTTCCACAGATTTATCGTCCACCATTTGATATTTCATGTAGCGGCTGGCAGCATATTTTTTGGTTCTTGCCTCTTCTGTATCATATTTCTTTTGCAACGCCTCCCAAATTTCACTTGCAGATTTATCTGAATTATAATAATCATAGAGGTTGTCAGATAAACCGTTAAGAATAAAATTCTTACAGAGGAAGTCGTTTTCAACCCAGGAGTCCAATTCCTTCTGTTGCTTCTCGCGTTTAGTCTCTTTGTCCTTGTTGGTCGAAGGTTCAGAGACAACCGACTTCAGAGCAGTGAGGACAAACACAACCTTCTTCATGGTCAGATAAAAGAGCATCTTTTGTTTCCAATGCTTAAAGTGCAAACCCTCAAAACGAAAGGGCTTGTTAATATCAGTAGCAACAGAACCAGAAAAATCATCGGTAGTAGCCATGGCAGAACAGATATCGTCTTAAAATTGTTAAGAAATGTTAATCTGAAAAGAAATAATAATTGGAACGAATTACCGATAGAAGATTTCTGGCTGAGTCGCAGACAATGTTGCTTTCTTTAAGACGTTCCGCGGCTCTACCCTAAGTGTGCACGACAGTCTAGCAACCATGTCGTCCACAGGATAAAACAACCACCGTATACGATACCTCTCTGCACCGAAAGGATTCACTTTCGTACACCCTCAAAAGCTCAGAGAAAATTCTAATTTTTAGAAAAGAATCTTTTTTCTGTAAAAAAATATATATCCTCTCGTTATTCTGATCCGACTTATGCAGAGAAGTCGATCACCAATAAAACAGTAAGAAACGTTTTTTTAAAATCGTGGGAGGAATTGTCGCGTATATTAAATCGTGGTCATATGCAGTTAAAATAGATCACGTTTACTGCTTCTAATAAACTGCTTTAAAATTAATTAATAAATAAAAATATTTATTTTATTAAATAATTTTCAACAAAAATTAAAGTACGACACCACACCACCCGCTCAGCTCGGTCGGACGGCAGCGCGCGTGTGGTGGTCAAGTGTGTGAGTTCTCACCTATGTGCACAAAACTGGGTACCCCTTGGGGCACACCCCAATGCATGGCACTTGCATCTTATATACACTCTTGGAGGAGTATTCCAAATTCATGTGGGACTTTTCCCATATCACACACAAATGTACTTTTTCAATTTTAAAAATCACTTTTAACTTTTAACAAAAAAAGTTCCAACAAGCACAAGAAACGAAACATATGAATTTTGTATTGTTTGTTACAGCAATATAAAATTAAATATTGGAAACTATTTTTGGTCCAATAACCTAAAATTATCCCTGGATTTTTAACTGATGGTCTAAGGTCTTATAGATTATTTTTTTAGTATTCATTAATGAAGGGTGTAGGTCCACTAATTTTGTTTATGATTCCTACCGATCTTTTAGTTTACCTTGCAATTGTTAGAACTTTTTGCTTCTGAAAGATTGTGATTTGTGAAGCTATGTTAAAACATTAGTAGGAAACAAAGATTTATTGTTTTAGTGAAAAACCAAGATGTTGTCATTGATTTATTACATTAGTTGAGACTCACTATTTTCAATTCGTTTTGTGGCTCTTTAAAACTCTATTTTTTATGGACATGAAAATGTGACTTTTGTTTGATATCATCTAATTATTTTAATAAGTTTCAATGGTTCTTAGAGATCTTTTTAGCCATAACAAACGTTGTCTTAATAGCTATTTCAAAATTGTGGGTTTTATTCCTCCCAAAATTCAACTAACTTAACGACCTTTAATTTTTTTGTCAGCTGCCTAACTAACTCTCCTAGTCATCATTATTGTTAGTATATATATTATTATAATTATTGTTATGGACTAATATAATCATAGACATTATTCCATAATCACAATCATTAACTAAAGTGCCTACTAATTACTAATAACCATAATGGGATGGTTTACACTTACTAATTGCATTAGAGGCACATGGTGGCACCCTAATGACTATGTGTTGGCCCATTAAAATATAGTTCACCACTTCATAATATAATGAGCCCCAATTATCCCACTAATACCTCTTAAGGTATAAGAGCATAATATATATATGTTGTATGGGTGAAAGTTGAGGGTAGTGTGGTATTGTGGTAAGGGTTTGCTATCCATTAGTTTCCTCTTGCATTTTGCACTTGATTTTGTAGGTGGATTGAAAGATTTCAAAGGGAGGAAATGGCTCTAGAAGGGATTGGCAATATGGGAGGTATATTCTCACATTCCCAATCAATGCTCTAAATAAAATGTGATCTTGGTTTGGTGACTGAGTATTGAATGTTGTTAATGAATCTTATTTATGGATTTAATGCTCATTATGTTGTTTACTATCTATCAATTGGCATCAAGAGCTAGGTTCATTTGATTTTAGGGCTTGATATTTTGATATATACCCAATTTTTCAAAATCTGATTTTTTCACAAGAAATTTCGAAATCATGCTATGTTAATGGGGAAATCGGGTTTGATAATGAGTATTGGGTTTTAGATATTTTTTTGGGAAAAAATTTCATGCATTGTTGTTGTGAAACCGAGCTTTTCATGGAGCTCAAAAATGGTGGAAACCCATTTTCAGTTTGCATGTTGTTTTGACATTTTCATTGGGAAATGAGGAGAATGGATATGCTAGGGTGGTCGACGACATTGAGAGAAAGAAAACCCAAGTCACGGTGGCCGGAACTACTGGTTTCAGTCGGATCGGACCCACGGACTGAACCGGGTCGAGGCGACTCGCGTGCTGAAAAAAAAAATCAAGGTTAGGGATGGCAAAAACGACATGTTGTTTTGTCTCTGTCAGACAAAAACGATGTGTCGTTTCTTCGGATAATGGGCTGCCGTTTTTCAACAAACGACATGTCGTTTTCAACAAACAACATGTCGTACGGATATTTAAAAAAAAAAACATAAGTTTTTTGGGGTGCGTGAGGGGTCCTTTTTTGGCCAAATTTTTACCATTTCACTCCTATTCTCATATCATACTATTTGTATATGTTTATGCACAAGATTAATTCATAGATTTGGTTTCATAATTGTATTTATATTTAATCTTTTGTGGCATAAATCTTATTATATATTGTCAACAATTATTGTTTATTTTCTTGCCTGTCGTAAGAATAAGCATGTAAATTGTTTAGTAAAAAGGAACATTTAAATAATTATTTATTTAAATTTTGTGTTTTTCCTCCAAAATTACATTAAGATCTATATAAGTAATTAATTATCCTATCGATAATAATTGCTTGGTAAGGATGCTTAATATGGTGAAGAAAATTTATTAAACATTATGAATCACAATTTATCTATCCTTTCGATAGTAAATTAATGTATTTGATTATAATGTTTAATAGATTGTTCTTACCTGTGTATGAGTTCTATTTTGTGTGTTTGTCTAAGAACTTTAGCATACATAATGATCATTTGTTATTTTGCGATCATATATTGATGAGAAAAGAGCACAAATGACATGTTTTATCATAACATGTATTTAATAGTTATTGCTCTTGTTTCTCATTCAGCTGTAAGCATTCCGAGAACCTCTGCCATGTTGACACTGAATGGAACCAATCACAAGCAGTGGGTTGAATCTCTCATGATGAACTTGACTCTTATGAGAGTGGACTTGACCTTGAGAATGGATGCACCACCTAAACCCACTAATGATGCCACTGAAAAGGACAAGAAGTCCTATGAGGATTGGGAACATTCCAATCGTTGTTGTTTGATGCTTATGAGGTATCACATGGATGAATCCATTCGTGATATTATTCCTCAAACTGAAAATGCAAAGGATTTTCTTGCTGCCATTAAGGAGAAGTACAAAAATTTCTCAATGAATGAGAAGAATGAGTGCTTAACCTTGCTCCATTGCACCCATTACGCTGATACGGGTGATATTAGAGCTCATATCGACAAGCTCATGGGTTCTTACCAAAAGCTTAAGGCTATGGGGTTGGATCTTGGTGAGGATTACATGGTGTGGTTTGTGATGGAAACCATTCCTCCCCAATTTGATTCAATTAGATCAAGCTACAATGCTCAAAAGGAGCAATGGACTATTGAGGAGATGACTGTTATTCTTGCCAAGGAAGAAGAGGACATGAGAAAGGGAAGGGCAAGAAGTATCTCCATGGTGACGAACCCAAACAATCCTCACAAGAGAAAGTTCACTTCCAATAACTCTGGTAACCAAAAACCTCCCAAGAAAAAGGCACTTAGTCCTAAAGGGAATGGACAGTCCAGCTCATCCTCTAATGGTCATAAGAATGAGTTTTTCAAAGGGAAGTGCAACTTTTGCCAGAATTTTGGACACAAAAAAGCTGATTGTAGAAAGCTCAAAGCTCACCTAGAGAAGAAAGGTAACTGTTTTGTGATGGTTTGCTTAGAATCCAATATTATTGATGTGCCCTCAAATTATTGGTGGTTAGACACTGGAGCCACAATTCATGTTACGAATTCCTTGCAGGCAGTGACAAGTCTAAGAAGACCGAGTAGTCTGGAGCAGAATGTGTACATGGGAGACGATACAAAAGTCCAAGTCGAATTTTTTGGGGACAGTTAGATTACAGTTGAATACAAGACATTTTTTGGAGTTACAGGATGTTGCTTACATACCCACTTTTAGGAGGAATTTGAATTCTGTATCTATTTTGGATAGGCTAGGTTATAGTTTTCTTTTTGGAACTAGAAAACTCACTTTGTATCGTGAGTCTCTTTTGGTTGGAAATGGAACTTTATGTGGAAATTTATATAAACTTGATTTGCATGATGTTGCTTCTGTTTCTTCTACTTCTTGTCTTAATGCTGTTGTTGGCTCTAAACGTGCAAGATTAGATTTGAAATCTTCTATGTTGTGGCACAAACGTTTAGGTCATATCTCTAAAGACAGAATGGAAAGGTTGATCAAAGATGGGGTACTTCAAGATCTGGATTTTTCAGATTTCACTGCCTGCGTTGATTGTATTAAAGGAAAGTTAACTGCCAAGGTTAGAAAGAGCAAGTCAGACATGTGCACAGATGTATTAGAGCTTATTCATACTGATATTTGTGGGCCTTTTGTTCCGTCTGCTATGGGTGGTTATAAATATTTTATCACCTTCATTGATGACTTTTCCCGGTATGGCCATGTTGAGCTCATTCGTGAAAAATCTGAATTTTTGGATGCTTTTAAGATTTTCAAGACGAATGTTGAGCTTCAAAAGGGAAAAATGATCAAAGCTGTCAACTCTGATAGAGGTGGAGAGTATTATGGATGTTATGATGAAAATGGAAGGAACCCCGGGTCTTTTGCCAAATACTTACAGGAATGTGGTATTGATGCAAGATATACAATGCCAGGGACACCCCAACAGAATGGAATCGCAGAAAGGAGAAATCGCACACTACTTGACATGATGCGATGTATGCTGATTCATTCTAGCTTGCCAGAATTTTTATGGGGTGAGGCATTGAGGACTGCTGCTTATATCTTGAATCAAGTGCCTAGTAAGTATGTCCCAAAGACACCATACGAGTTGTGGTCGGGTAAGAAATCGAGTTTGCGTCATTTTCATGTTTGGGGATGTAAAGCTGAAGTAAGGCCCTATAACCCACAGTCTAAGAAACTTGATCCGAAGACCATTATTGGCTATTTTGTAGGCTACACCATTGGATCAAGGGGTTCCAGATTTTATTGCCCATCTCACACCACCAGTGTTATAAAATCAGATAGGGCTGTCTATTTTGAGGATGAATTTGGTTCAAGTCAAGGGTTAAGAGAAATTGTTTTCAGGGAAGAATACATTTTTGTCCCTGTACATGTCGCTTCCGCTCCTATTGATGACCCTGTGATTGAACAGATTTCGGTAGAAACTCATGATGAACCTCAAAATCAAGAACAAGGTGAAAATCTTGATATTGGGGATGATGAAGCTATGGTGAGAAGATCACAGAGAACCCGTAGGTCTGCTATTCCTGATGACTACCTTGTCTATTTGCAGGAACATGAGTTTGATGTGGGAGATAATTCTGAGCCAGTCACTTATCAAGAAGCCATGAGTAGTCCTAAATCTATGTTGTGGATGGATGCAATGAAAGAAGAATTGAGTTCTATGTCACAAAATGAAGTTTGGGAGTTGGTTGAACTACCCAAAGGTTGCAAATCCATTGGATGCAAATGGGTGTATAAGATCAAACATGACTCGAATGGGCAAGTGGAAAGGTATAAGGCTAGGCTTGTGTCTAAAGGCTATAGCCAGAGATAAGGTATTGATTTCAAAGAAACTTTTTCACCTGTTTCTACCAAAGATTCGTCGCGAGTCATTATGGCTATAGTTTCTCATTTTGATCTAGAACTCAATCAAATGGATGTGAGGACCGCCTTCTTGAATGGAGATTTATTTGAAGATGTTTACATGACTCAACCTATTGGTTTTGAGAAGTCTGGCAAAGAACACATGGTTTGCAAGCTCAAAAGGTCTATCTATGGGCTTAAACAAGCATCAAGGCAGTGGTATCTCAAGTTTGATATGATTGTCACTGCAAATGACTTCAAGGAGAATGTAGTAGATCAATGTATATACATGAAGGTCAATGGGAGCAGTTTTATTTTTCTAGTATTATATATTGACGACATCCTACTTGCATCTAATAATTCTGACCTGTTGTTTGAGATGAAACAACTTTTGTTTAGCCATTTTGATATGAAGGATCTTGGTGAGGCTTCCTACGTGCTTGGGATTCAGATCCTTCGGGATAGGGCTAATGGTATTCTTCGTTTGTCTCAGAAGACTTACATTGATTGGATCTTTAAAAGATTCAATATGCATGCATGTTCTCCTGGGAAGGCACCAATAGTGAAGGGTGACAAGTTCTCAAAGGCTCAATGCCCACAAAATGATAAAGAGAGAGATGAAATGAAAGTCGTTCCTTATGCATCACTGGTTGGTAGCTTGATGTATGCTCAAGTATGCACACGCCCTGATATTGCTTTTGTTGTCGGCGTGTTGGGTAGATACTTAAATGATCCTGGTCTTAGCCATTGGAAAGCGGCTAAGAAAGTCATGAGGTATCTTCAGGCTACTAAGGATCATATGTTGACTTACCGGCGAGCTGACACTCTTGATATAGTTGGGTTCAGTGACGTCGATTATGCAGGATGCGTGGATGATAAAAAGTCCACTTCAGGCTACATTTATATGATGGCTGGAGGAGCTGTTTCATGGAAAAGTGTCAAGCAGACACTCACAACTTCTTCTACGATGGAGGCAGAGTATATGGCGTGTTATGAGGCTACTTGTCAAGCAGTATGGCTGCAGAATTTCATTTCAGCATTGAGTATTGTAGACTTTATTTCGAGGCCGCTGAAATTGTATTGTGACAACTCCGCAGCAGTAGCTTTCTCTAAGAACACTAGGAGTACTTCTCGCTCAAAGCATATTGATATAAAGTACTATTTTGTTAAAGAGAAAGTCGCTGAGTCCCTCATTTCTATTGAGTACACGCCTACCACTAGCATGTTAGCAGACCCACTAACGAAAGGCTTACCTATATGTGTGTTTTTGGAACACGTTGCCCGAATGGGATTGTCAGGAGCCTAGCTTGTTGAGCTTAGTGGGAGTTTTGTTATTTATGTATTGAACATGCTGGTATTTTGTATGGATTGCTTATAGCTTGTGTTTTGTTCTGAACATGCATAATGATAATTTAAGCCACTTCTTATTGTTGCTATTACGTATATATATTTATATATGTATATATTATTGTTCATCGAAGTGACAGGTACAAAAGGAAATGAATGCGCATAGTCTCAATCAATTGTACCTCATGCATGTTTGGTTTGATAGTTAATGGTTGTTATGATATTTAAATGTCTACAGGGCCAAGTCACATGTAATATTTGTATCGTATCGGTATAATATTATGTATCATTTATTTGATTGCCATATATGTGTTAGACAATATTATGGTGGTTTGATTATATTGTCCAAGTGGGAGAATGTTAGAATTATTGTTATGGACTAATATAATCATAGACATTATTCCATAATCACAACCATTAACTAAAGTGCCTACTAATTACTAATAACCATAATGGGATGGTTTACACTTACTAATTGCATTAGAGGCATATGGTGGCACCCTAATGACTATGTGTTGGCCCATTAAACTATAGTTCACCACTTCATAATATAATGAGCCCCAATTATCCCACTAATACCTCTTAAGGTATAAGAGCATAATATATATATGTTGTATGGGTGAAATTTGAAGGTAGTGTGGTATTGTGGTAAGGGTTTGCTATCCATTAGTTTCCTCTTGCATTTTGCACTTGATTTTGTAGGTGGATTGGAAGATTTCAAAGGGAGGAAATGGCTCTAGAAGGGATTGGCAATATGGGAGGTATATTCTCACATTCTCAATCAATGCTCTAAATAAAATGTGATCTTAGTTTGGTGAATGAGTATTGAATGTTGTTATTGAATCTTATTTATGGATTTAATGCTCATAATGTTGTTTACTATCTATCATATATAAGTTTTAAGTTTCAAGGGGCCTTGTTAGGGACACGGTTTTCAAAAACAGATGAAGAGGGAGAAGCTCCAAGATTGAGAAAGAGATAAGATCAAGAAAGTGAGAGAAGAGAGTTGAGAATGAGTGTGGGGTTTTGGGGCTACTGTATTGAGCAATTTCACTACTGTTGTGACAGTGAATTGCTCGGGTGAGTGAGTGAGTGTTTCACTGAGATTGAGTGCTTGTTGGTTAGCCACTTGACTGTATGTTTTCTCCATTGATGATCAATAAAAGCCTCCATGATGATGTTCCAAAATTGCATGTAGAAGACTAGGAAACTACTCTTTGAACCAGTATAATCCTACTGTGTATTGGCCCATTTCTATTCTTTTGATTCAAAACTTTTTGATATGCATTGTTTCATGAGTTAAACATTGTTAGAATTTGTCATATATATATATATATATATATAGGGGAATTCTCCTATAGGGGCTTCACTTTGATCCCTACCGGTGGGGCTCTCAGTATTCTCGACCCGTGATTAATTTTCGGCGCGATTTTTTTTATGACTGTGTATATTGTAGCTATTTAGAGCATCTCGCAAATTTTCAGAAAATTTCAAATATTTTACATTATCGAAAACTAAGTTCAAACATATTGTTGCACGCATGACTAATTTTTTTTATGCGTGTGGAAAACAACATGTTTGAACCTAGTTTTCGGTACTGTAAAGTATTCATAATTTTTTGAAAATTTGCAGGATGCTCTAAATAGCTACAATATACACGGTCATAAAAAAAATCGCACCAAAATTTGTTCACGGGTCGAGAAACACTGAGAGCTCTACGTTAGGGCTTAAAGTGAAGCCTCTATAGAGGAATTGTTCTATATATATATATATAAATTTGTCTATCTTACTAGTGTTGTAAAGCCCCAAATTCTCCAATGCATTTAACGATGTGAACAGTAGGCCGGGAGGGCCATACTTGCTTAATTGTATTATTAATTGATTAAATGCATGTATATGTTGATTATATTATGATATGATGTGAAATGCATGCATGTGAGTCCATACTTCTTTATACAGGGGTGTGATGGTGATTTGGCCCGTTGAGGGTAAATTGATTAATTGTTCGCATGTCGGTGATATAATTAGAGACCACATTATGATGTGGGTTTGTTCGAGCCATTTGGTATGAGACGATCAAAGAAATGTTAAACGTCGGTTTGGTCATAACAGGCTTAAGCTCGGGGCTTGGGGTGAGTCTCGGGGTGTTTTAATGGTTAGAGTGTTACCGGGTATTAAAGGGTAACGGGATGTGAAATATTGGAGTTTGAGAATATTGAGATTAGCGGGAAAAGGGAAGCGTTAATTATGATTAACGGTGTAGGTGGAAAATGTCAAAATTGCCCTTAAGTTGGTTTTAGAGCCTTAAATGACCTAGGGGCATTTAGGTCATTTGGCTAGGATATATGTGGTTTTAGAAGGCTGTGGAAACCGTTCAAAACATAGCAAAAACAGAGAGTCTTCTTCTTCCTTCCCGTACATCATTTCCTCTCTATCATTCTTTGAGGTTTTTGGTCCCAAGTTGAGGTGGCAAGTTAGGGAATCAAAGCTTGGAGGTTGTGGTCTTAGTTCATCATCTTAAGAGGGTTCAAAACCAGTTGGAGGTAAGGAATTGTCTTTGAATTTCAGGTTATACTCTGTTTTTGTTTATAGCTTTCAATTCATGTTTTTGGATGTGGGAAGTATGAATCAAAGGAGGATTTTGTGTTAGCTTGATTGGGGTTTGATGAGAGTGAGTTAAGGGTGTTGATAGGGGGTTGAATTGGGTGTTTGGAAGAGGTTTAAAGTTGGTTTGAAAGGCTGGTTTCAAGGGTAAAACGCAGGGGCAATTATGAGTTCGCGTGCTGGTTTTGGGCTGAACTGGGCTGGGTGCCGCGGCACGGCTTTTGCGTGCCGCGGCCCACACGCGTCTGGCAGATGGAGCTTAGAGGCGTGCCGCGGCACGACTTTTTGGGGTCGCGGCCCATAGGCCAAGTTTTGTTAAAAATGGTTTTTAGCTTAGGGATTCAAACCATGGGCCTCGGGGTTGGACCTAGTACCCGGTTGGGTAGTATTTGAGGTCTCGGGGGCTGGGTTTTGGTTTGGGAATCCTCAGTTATCACTTTTTATTGATGAATCCTACATTTTGGTTATGACCAGGTAACCGCTAAAGGACCAAAAAGTCGATCGTTCTCAGGGTTGTTCTTTTGTTCGTTCTTGCTCGAACCAGAGGTAAGAAAACTGCACCCCAAGTGTAACATGCATGGATATTCCTGAGGCATGTTGAATGTGAGAATATGGACATGGATTGAACATAGAATGCTTAACATATGTTGCTCATTTGTGCATGGCACTGACTTATTAGTCAGGTTTGGCAAGGGTGCTAGTATCACTGTGAAGCTGTGACTTATTAGTCAGGTTCGGCAGTGGTATTGGGCATTGATCACGATGAACTGACTTATTAGTCAGGACGGCCTTGGCGTGTGTCACGCAGGCCAGTAAGATTGGATCTAATCGATTATTAGCATTGAATGACTCAAAGAGCATTAATGCCAGACCGACCCCGAGGGTCGATGAATGAAATAAGCGCTTGGAGGCTAGTGGCTTACTCAGCAGCCACTCTCCCACTTGAATTAGTGACATGCATGGCAGTCACTCAGTGCGGTTTACTAGAACCCGTTGAAGGCTAGTGGCTTACCCATCAGCCACTCTTCCATCTGAATTAGTGACTCGCTTGTCAGTCACTCAGTGTGGTTTATCAGGACCTCATGTGGTGTTCACTCATTTGCTTGAAAGCTTTATGCTCAGTGTGATTATCATGATAACCATTTGATAATGTTTACATTAAGTGTTATGTTTTCTTGCTGGGCCTTGGCTCATGGGTGCTATGTGGTGCAGGTAAAGGAAAAGAAAAGCTCACCTAGCCTTGAGTGGAGAGCTGATGTGGTGGTGTGTACATTTGCAGCCGCTTGACCACCACGGTCAAGGTGTTCTCAGAGGAACTAGAGGGTTTACCCTATTTTTGCCGCTTAGGTCGGCGGAATTGTAACTTTACAACAGTAGTGACCATTTTGTACTGAGAACAGCTTGTAAACGTTTTATTTAGCTCTGCAGAGCAGTTTGTAATAAAATCTCCATTTCCTTTTTACTGGTTTTATACCTTAACCTGTTAATTACACTTAGAGCACATTTTTTACCAAATGACTCAGGTAGTGAGTCAAATTTCCGGTCCACCGTTCACCGTAACGGTTCTGGGGTAGCCAGGGCGTTACAAGTGCTTTGTGATCTTAAGAGTGCAAATTACAACAAAAATATGTGCAGGGAAAAAGATGGCACCCCCTTCAACTCCTACTCGAATAGGCCTTGCTGGTTTGGTTGTCATGTGGCAGTCAACATTGCAGAAAAAGGATTTCCAATTTCTGTTTACAATAGAACTACCTCCAAAGTTGATGAGACTGTTAAAAGAGCAAAACTAGAAGGTGACCTTCCTGGATATGGCTTCCATGACCCTGAATCTTTTGTTAACTCAATTCAAAAGCCTCGAGTTGTTATCATGCTTGTCAAGGTTGGGGCACCTGTTGATCAGACTATAAAGACCCTCTCTGCTTACTTGGAGAAAGGTGACTGTATTATTAATGGTGGTAATGAATGGCATGAAAACAGTGAGAGGAGGGAGAAAGCCATGGCTGAATTGGGTCTTCTTTACCTTGGAATGGGGGTTTTAGGTGGCCAAGAGGGTGCTCGAAATGGCCCCTCTCTTATGCCTGGAGGATCCATTGAGAGGTACTTATTCACCCCTAACAACACCTAATGACCTAAATGTTACTTTCAGTTAGGGGTGAGCATCTAAACCGATAAACTGCGGTGACTGACCGCACCGCACCACACTACACCGCAAACCGCAGTGTCAAAATTGTAATGGCTCAATATGGTTTGTATCTTAGCTAAACCGTGCGGTGCGGTGCGCGATTTGGCAGTGTGAAATTTTGGTTTGCACCGCACCGCACCGTATACTTACAAATATGAAGTTGTATCCCTTGATTAGGTGAAGTGAAGCAAGAGGGTTTCTTCCATGATGGTAGTTTAGTGGAGTGAAAAGAAGTTTATTATAACTTGTGATTTTTTGAACTTATGTTCCATCAGGGTTTTGAAAAGAAGTTCATGGGAGACTTGTATTTTTTTCTTTTTTTGTGTTGTTTTGAACTTAATTGATAACTTGTGATGTTGTTTAGAACTTATTAAGGATTTGTTTTAAACTAAGGATTTAGTATTTTTTTTAATTTTAAATTTTGTTATGACATATTATTTAACACACTTACACCGTAAAAAACCACTCAAACTACACCGCAAAAAATGGTTTGGTTTGGTCGGTTTGGTGCAACCAAATCACACTGCATGGTGTGTTCTAGCTACTATACCGCACTTGGAGCGTGGTGTATTAAAAAGCATTCAAACCGCCCAAACCACACTATGCACACCCCTACTTTCAGTTGTAAACAACCCAACTATAAATGATTAAAAGCTCGTGCATGTGAACACTTATCAGATAGTAAATATAAAAATCAAATGTGACACTAGGAAATATTTCTGAAAAAAAAAAAAGTTTTGATTTATGGGCAATTACTCTGTTTATCAACATTGATTTTGTATTCGTTCCTATCCTAGCAGGACGAATCCATTTGGCCTTCTCTTTGTGATGATTATTGCTGGAACACGCCATTGAACTCTTGAATTCATCAATAAATTTAGCGCACCAGCCAACCAATTTATGGCTTATTTTTTATATAGTCGTGATTTAGATTTTAAGCTTAGTGGTTTAATTTTTAAGTCTTGTGATCTAAATTTTAAAAGTTGTGGTTTAAATTTTAAAGAGTTGGGTATAAATTTTAAGCCTCGAAAGAATCGTGGTTTAAATTTTAAGTCTTGTCGTTTAAATTTTAAAGGGATGTGATTTAAATTTTAAGTCTTATGGTTTAAATTTTAAAGAGTCGTGGTTTAAATTTGTAAGTCCTGTGGTTTAAATTTTAAAAAGTCGTGGTTTAGATTTTAAATAATGATCATAGTTTATATGTTATATGGTCATAGCATGGTTTAGATTTTATGCCTAGTAGTTTCACTTTTAAACCTTGTGGTTTAAATTTTAAAGAGTCGTTGTTTAAATTTTAAACTTTATGGTTTGAATTTTAATCCTTGTGGTTTAAATTTTAAAGAGTTGTGTTTATATTTTAAGTTTTGTGACTTAAATTTTAAGACTTGTGGTTTAAATTTTAAAGAGAGATTGTTTAAATTTTAAGTCTTATGGTTAAAATTTTAAAGACTAATAATTTAAATTTTAAAGAGTCGTGGTTTAGATTTTAAATGATCATAATTTATATTTTATATGATTGTGGTTTAGATTTTAAGCCTAGTTATTCAACTTTTAAGCATTGTGGTTTAAATTTTAAGTCTTATGATTTGAATTTTAAAGACTAGTAGTTTAAATTTTAAAGAGCCACAGTTTAGATTTTAAATGAACATGCTTTATATTTTATATGATTGCGGTTTAGAGTTTAAGCCTAGTAGTTTAACTTTTAAGCTTCGTGGTTTAGATTTGAAGCCTTGTACTTTAAATTTTAAAGAGTCGTGATTTAAATTTGAAATCTTATGGTTTAAATTTTAAAGAGTCGTGGTTTAGATTTTAAAGAATCATGTTTTATATTTTATATGGTCGTGGTTTAGATATTAAATCTTGTGGTTTAAATTTTAAAGGTTGTGATTTAAATTTTAAGTCGTGTGGTTTTAATTTTAAAGAGTCGTGATTTAAATTTCAAAGATTAGTGGTTTAAATTTTAAAGAGTCGTGGTTTAAATTTTAAGCCTTATGGTTTAAATTTTAAAGAGTCGTAGTATAAATTTTAAGCCTTGTGGTTTAAATTTTAAAGAGACGTAATTTAAATTTTAAGTCTTATTGTTTAAATTTTAAAGAGTCATGGTTTAAATTTTAAAGAGTCGCGGTTTATATTTTAAAGGATCATGATTTATATTTTATATGGTCTTGGTTTTAATTTTAAGCCTTGTAGTTTAAATCTTAAATAGTCGTGGTTTAAATCTTAAGTCTTATGGTTTAAATTTTAAAGACTCATAATTTAAATTTTAAGTCTTACGATTTAAATTTTAAGTCTAGTGGTTTATATTTTAAGCTTTGTGATTTACATTTTGAAGAATTGTGGTTTAGATTTTAAGCCTGAATATTAAACTTTTTAAATGGTCATGGTTTAGATTTGTGTCTTGATGTTTATATTTTAAAGGATTATGATCTACATTTTAAGTTTTGTGGTTTAGATTTTAAGCCTTGATGTTTACATTTTAAAGAATAATTTTTAATAGATTAAATACAATCTTATAAATATAGTTGTCACACATATATATGACATACTATAATTAGAATGCATTTCTAATTTAACTATAATATGACACATAATACACACTACAACAACACTTAGAGCTATTTCCTGAAATAAGGATAATTTGGGAAGTCTCATGATAATAATGGGTAAAGTTTAACTAAATATATTTAATGTCTAATTTTAGTTAACTACTCCTAAAAATAGATAATTCTCAACTTTTCCCAATGAAAACTAGCTCAAAAGATAAACTTATAATTTTCTTTTGGAATTATCTTATAAGAAATTATAAAAAAAAAGGTAAATATTAATCTGGTACCTTGTGTTTTATTAAAATATATATTTGGTACCTTATATTTTCAATAATACTCAACTAGTACATTGTAATTTGAAATCGTACATTTTGATACTCTGGACTTAAATTTTATCAATATAACCAAACTGTCCTCAATTATATGAGTTTCAAATTCAAATTTGATTACTTAATTATATATAATTGAGGACAATTTGTTCACATTGATAAAATTTTATTTAAATTTGAGTCTTGGGTACCAAATATGTACAATTTCAAATTACAAAGTACCAGATGAGTATTATTAAAAATATAAAATACAAAATCTATATTTCGATAAAAGACAGGGTACCAAATAGTTATATTCCCAATTATAAATATAGATATTTGTTCTTTATCATAGGGTCCACCATAAAATGCTTTTAGCTAACCTAATATAACATCAGACAACAATATGATTACTAATTAAGGTTGTTTTTTCTTTATCTTTTCAATGAGGGGAGCCAATAATTAAGGCTCAAGAGTACAAAAATAGTTTGGGATTCAATATTTAAGGTTTGATTTTTATTTAATTTTTGATGCAACCATTTAAACCTTCTTTAATATTGGTGTACAGCAAGTTTTAACCATGGAGGTCCTAATTATATTTAGTTGAGTGGTAATATATTTTGTGAAAAGTTTTATTTAATAAAAATTAACCCAACCTATCTAAACCAAATTATTTCTACGTCTATTTTTTTAATGCCTTCCATGTATCTCATATAAAGGGTATATACCCGTAGTGTTGGATAATTATGATTCATAATTATCATAAATATGTGAGTAATCTTTCAAATTATTTGACCTATATAATAATAATAATAATAAGAATAAGAATTTATACATTTTTAGACTATTTAGACCTTGTATTTTGTCTAATTTTCTGTTTAGATCTTCTATTTTGACAAATTACTTTTTGGACCCTGTATTTTTTAAAATAATTTAAATAGACTCCTAAACTCGATTTTGATCAAAAAATTTTGAACTAAAATCACAAATAATTCATCAAACTAACAACTCAGAACAAAAATATAGTCATTCTACCTAAGAACTGTATTATTATACTCAATTTTTTGTTTATCAAAATCAGATTGAGAGGCCTATTTAAATAATTTTACAAAACATAAGGTCCAAAAAATAATTTATCAAAATACAGAATCTAAATAGATAATGAATCAAAACACAAAATCTACAAATGCATAAACCCTAATAATAATAATAATAATAATAATAATAATAAGAAAGATTTATACTTGTTTGTACTTGTGTTTTTTCCAATTGAAAGAAAAAATGAATATAACAATATAATTTTTAAGTATTATGAATTTAATTTTTTTTCTGAATTGTTAGTTTGATCAGTCACAGAAAATTTTGACAACCATTTTGTATAAAAATTAATTTGTTAAAACACATGTCAAAAAGGTTTAAACCCTAAAAGCATAATCCCTACTACTAATAATAAAACATGTGACTATGTCATGGAATTAAATTGAATGAATTTTGAAAGATTTAATATATGATATCATGAACAACCTTTTTATCTTATTTTATGTATAGTTGCTAAAATATATAGTAGGGACAGTCAAATGTAAAAGCTGTTTTAATATATTTTATCAAGGAAACAAAATTATTTGAAAAATGGAAGGTACAATACGCTCACCACACCACAATAAGGTTTTGGAATATTTGAACTTTTGCCGATAAATCCAACATATATTCAATAAAAACAGCAAGTTATTATGAGAATCTTTGACGCAATTCATGCCCAAAATTTTAAAATTATACACCAGAAAAAAGGTAAACTTCCGTGTGTTTCTCTCAACAAGGAGCCGGCCGGAATCTAATTTTGTTATTGACCTAATTAGCTAAAATGGATCAAAAGAAACTCAATGGTACTCCCATATTTTTAGATACAACAAAACGTCCTAGAAGCAATTCAATGTTTAAAATTTACCTTTAAAAATGCTCACTTTTTGACCTCTTCGAAGTCTGCCTCGGGAGTCTGTTCACCACCCTGCGAACCTCCCGATGAGGAAGCACTGCCGGAGCCACCAGACATGTGCTGCCCGATCTTCGATACAGCTTTGTTTGCAGCATCAAGCTTAGCCTTAATTTCATCAGCATTGTCCTCTCCCATTGCCTTCCTTAAATCTGCAACAGCATCTTCGATTTCTTTAGCTACTTCTGCAGGAATTTTTTCTCTGTACTCTTCCAAGCTCTTCTCGATGCTGTAGATAGTGGTGTCTGCACTGTTTCTGATATCGATAAGAGCTTTCCTCTCCTGGTCCTTCTGGGCGTGCAATTCAGCTTCCCTGACCATCTTCTCAATCTCATCTTCTGATAACCCTCCAGATGAGCGGATAGTTATTTGCTGTTCCTTTCCAGTGGACTTGTCTTTGGCCGAGACAGTAACGATACCATTGGCATCAATGTCGAAAGTGACTTCAATCTGAGGCATGCCTCTTGGTGCGGGAGGAATACCTACAAGATCAAACTCACCGAGAGACTTGTTATCAGAAGCCATTTCACGCTCACCTTGCAGGACCTTGATACCAACCTGGGTCTGGTTATCAGCTGCAGTTGAGAATACCTGTAATAATATAGGGGGAGATAATCAGAGGATGTTAATTCCATAATAATATTAAGGAAAAAAATTGACATAATTTTATCAGTGAATAGAAGAAGTCCGCTTAAAAAAAGATTATCACCCTGAAAAGCAGTGACTACATACAAGTGAATTAACTCTTTAAAAAAACATAACCCTCTACAATGTTTATTGATCTTAAGATATACCTGGCTCTTCTTTGTAGGGATTGTTGTGTTTCGGTTAATAAGCCTGGTGAAAATACCACCCAATGTCTCAATTCCTAGTGAAAGAGGGGTTACATCTAAGAGAAGCAATTCCTTAACATCACCGCGAAGAATACCACCCTGAATAGCAGCTCCCATAGCTACAGCCTCGTCAGGATTTACTCCTTTACTAGGACTCTTTCCAAAAATTGCTGATACAACCTCCTGCACTTTGGGAACACGAGTCATTCCTCCAACAAGGAGAACCTCATCCACTTCCTTGACAGATATATTTGCATCCTTCAAACAATTTAGGCATGGGGCCTTGGTCCTCTCGATCAAGTTGTTTACCAGACTTTCAAATTTGGACCTTGTTAGTGTAATGTTAAGATGTTTGGCACCTGAAGCATCAGCGGTGATAAATGGTAGATTTATCTCAGTTTGAGATGTTGATGAAAGCTCAATTTTGGCCTTCTCAGCTGCCTCTCGAAGTCTTTGTAATGCAAGCCTATCTTTTGAGAGATCAATACTTTCAGTCCTCTTGAATTCACTCACTAGGAAGTCCAACAAAGCATTATCGAAGTCCTCTCCTCCCAAGAATGTGTCACCATTTGTTGCTTTCACCTAGACAAGAAAGCAGAGTTATCGAAACTTAACAAAACAGAACAAAAGGCATTAACTAAAACTTTTCAGAATGCCCAAAAATGAATACCTCAAAAACACCATTAGAAATCTCTAAAATGGAAACATCAAATGTTCCACCTCCAAGATCAAAAACTGCTATAAGACCTTCTTTGTTGTTCATTCCATAAGAAAGTGCAGCAGCAGTGGGCTCATTAATTATCCTCTGTACGTCAAGGCCTGCAATTCTGCCAGCATCTTTTGTTGCTTGTCTCTGGGCATCATTGAAATAAGCTGGAACAGTAACAACAGCTTTTGTTACACTCTTTCCTAGGTAAGCCTCAGCAGTCTCCTTCATTTTGGTAAGAATGAAAGCTCCAATTTGACTGGGAGAATACTGTTGTCCACTGGCCTCTACCCATGCATCACCATTTGGAGCCTTAACAATCTTGTAAGGAACCATCTTCATCTCTTTTTGTGTTTGAGGATCATCAAATCGTCTTCCGATCAAACGCTTGGTGCCAAAGACAGTGTTAGTTGGATTGGTCACAGCCTGACGTTTTGCTGGAGTACCAACAAGTAGTTCTCCTTTTTGGTTAAAAGCAACAACTGATGGAGTGGTTCGAGCTCCTTCAGAGTTCTCGATAACTTTGGGATTCTGACAATAATTTCAGCAGCAATTAGAAACAGAACAAAACGCATGAATTTCAATTAATAACAAAAAATAGATTCATTACAACAAGATAAGTCCTTAAAGTCTACCTTTCCCTCCATAACAGAAACACATGAGTTGGTAGTACCCAAGTCGATACCAATAACATCTTGTCCCGCAGGTTTTGTACTGTAGTGAAATGAAAAAACATTAAACCATCATGAATTCAAGAAAAAGGAAAACCAGAATCTTTTATAGAGCACATATGCACCATGTGCATCAGGAATCCGTCATACCTGAAAGGTCTCACCAAGGTCGACCACTTCTGGCCCAGATGAGATGGCTTGGCAGTGCTAGTAAACTGGAGGAAAAAGAAAGAAAGAAAAAAAGTACATAAGCAATGCATGATAATGGGTTCTCGAGTCCTAAAGAAGTAAACATTGTGGTACTTTCGAACAGTTCATCATGCTGAACAGATAAAATTACTCATTTGGCGAGCAAGAATATTCATCTCACTGGGGCATTTTATCGAAAACATTTCATCCCTTAAAAAAAATCATAAATAAAAAAAATAATAAATCTTATGTAAATCATAGAATATTTCTTGTTCCTGCCCCAACAACCAAAATCTCAAGCAAGTATTAACTCAAGCACTACAATACACATATAGCTTTACATTTAAACAAATACCATGAATTGTCTTGTCCCTAAAGAAACCAAACCAATATACAAATACTTCCATCAGAATCTAATCAAGATTGGGAATTAGATGATAGACGACTTAAATAATGTTAGAACCCAAGTTTACACAATACTATGCATTTCTCTCAAGCAATTCATCAAACACTTTGTGTCCCACCCGTGCCTCACAGGAAAAAAAAAAGTTCTTAGAAGAAATCATGGAATACTTGTCCATATCCCATCAACCCACCCAAGTCCCATGTAAGTTTCAGCTCAAGCACTGCAATACACATCGAGCTGAAACTTTTATCCAAATTTAAAAATAAAACAAAAAGTGAAATGAAACCAAACAGACAATATTTCCATCAGAATCTAATACAAGATTGTGAATTCAATCATGGAGGAAAAGAAATGGTGTCAAAACCCACGTTCAAAGAAATAGCAATGAATCTTCTAAACAGCTAAAGACATAAACGAAAAAAGAAGAATCGGGGGAAGCAGGCATACAGATCTGTATGCGGAGAGAGGAGCGGAAGTGACATCACGGCGTCGAATGGATCGAAGCAACGCAGCGGTTGCCATGTGTGAGTTGAACGAGACAAAATGATTAGGGTTTAGGGTTTTGGGAGAGAAGGAGAGAAGTAACCACACGGGTGCGGACTGTGGAAGCTTTGGAAGGTTTTAGTTTTAGCCAATGAGCTCTCAATTCACAATACTAAATCTATTTATATATGTACAACATAGAATAAATAGCATTTTTACTATTTGGCCAGATTATGTCCCCAAATTATAAAAGTGTTAAATTTTCCTTCTAGGGTTTGGTCGGTAATGAGAATTTAAATCAAGTGAGTTTGTTTTTATGCCAGAGTTTAATATTATTTTTATTTTAAATTTTTCAGGAATTGTTTGGTATGGGGTAAAGTAAATATGGGAATAAGAATCTGAATATTTTCTTATGTTTGGTTCAAATTTTAAGAGAGTAAAGTTAATAATTTGTGTGGGTCATATATGTATTTTAAGGGTAAAGTGAACATTTTTGTACACAAGAGTTTAATATTATTTCTATCATAAGTTCATCTACATTTTCTAATGTAACTTAACTACTCAAAACAAACACTCTAATACGTTAGAAAATTAATAAAATTAATACCCTTCTGTTAGGATCTGTTTAATTTTGCCATGTAATGAGTGATGTGACATAACACCTTTGGGTAGTTGAAAGATTAAAAGAATATTGAATACCCCTCATTCATTAAACGTAAAGTTCACAACTTTTTAAAATCTAAATTCATTTATTTTCTTTGTTGTAAAACCTAGGTCTTATTTTATTCTATTCACTACAAAGAATTATTCACTGTTCTCTCTTCTTCACAGAAATGTCATATTATTTCTAGGAGAAGGTACGAAGAAAGGGTTAAAATGAGCACACCCATTTGTGATTGTGGGTAGGGGTATTCGGGGTGCGGTTAGTGCGGTTTTTCTTTAATTTTTTGGACCGAACCACATATGCGATTTGAACAATTTTCTAAACCGCAATCCGCACCGTATAGACCTCAAACCGCATCGCAAAAATGCAGTGTGGTGTGATTAGAGGTGAAAAGTGCACCTTTATTGATTTTAAATGCCAAAATAAATTAAGTTTTGATTATTATTTTCATTTAATTAATATGATATATTTTATGGATGAAAATATTTGATCATGATTTAATTTATTGTTATTTTGTATGAATTAATTGGTATTTTGGCACAAGCAAAAAAGAGAAGAGAAAGAAAGAGTTAAAACTGAAAAAAGAAAGGAAGAAAATGATATTTTGTTGAAGAAATCAGGCCCATTCGGCCCAAGACTCCAGCCCAACGCCTTCTTCAGCTTCATCCAGCACCCAATGTGATCATCCTTCCTTGCGCCACCTCTCTCCACCTGCATTGACCATATGCACATATATGCATATTTCCTTCAGCATGTTAACTTGACTTCAGCAACTTGCCTCACCAATTAATCCCTGCCAAAGACCCCAACATATATCTTAAGCACTCCAGGCCCAGCCTTCACTCCAACATCAACGTCCCAACTCCCTTCAGCCTCCAACACATCAAACATTAAGCATCTAGCTCCCAATGTGACCCAAAGGCCCAGCAAGCCCAATCCGACATCTTCCAACAGCTGCCTACGTGGCACCCCCTCATTAGATGAAAATGGGTCAAAACCCTCTTGTGTCACCAACCATATTTTGTGGGTATTGGGTTTGTAAAATTGCCATTTTGAGCTTTAAAGCTCATGCTTTGGTGGTATTTTAGAAAAAGAGCATTTTGACTATACACAAAAATAGCTAGGGTAATATTAATAATAAGATTTGATTTTTCAAAATCATATCTTATTATTAATATTTTAGATTTATTTTGTAAACCCCATTTTGTTGTTTAATTTCTTTTTAGTCATTTTCTCCATCTATAAATAGGGACACTCTCTTCACATTATGTATGTAATTTTTAGAGTAGAGAAACTATAGCAAAATTTTCACTCACTTTCTTCTCATATTTTCTTCTTAGAATTTTGTGAGAATCATGATCATAATGGCCTAATCTTCTTAGGAAAGTTAGGGATGATTCCATATGCAAGTGATGTTATTTTGCTACTTTGATTTACTATGTTCTTAATGTAATATATTTGAGTTATTTATGTTCTTTCATCTCTATCTTTATTTTGTTATCTCTATTTACTTATGCTAATACTATATAGGATTAGTCATGCTCTTTCTATGTGCTTCTAATTAGTAAAAGTAATATTGATACATAATTTTATGTCTAATCTTCTATTGCATTATTGCCCTTGGGTATTTTGTCATTTTTAGATTGTTCATAAGATTAACATTGTGCTTTTAAAGTAAATAATTTTATAACTCAAATGAACTTTTGTTAGAAAAACTATGGACTTTAATGTTAGATTTTCCAAGTAAATGTTGGGATGTGAACTATTTACTTGTGTATTTTTGTAAATCAAGTAACCAAGTAACTAAACAAGCATATGGATGATTCTTGAAACCTTTCATTTTCTCAAACTCTTGATTACATCTTACCTTTATTTCACTTATCTCATTTCATCACTTTATCAAAATACAATACCAAAATCTCAAACGTCTTTCCATTTACAATTTTATTTATTTCTTGTTACTAACTTTTTGTGCTATTTTCTACTACCCTTTTGATTTTAGGTTACCTCCTTGTGGATCGACCGCCCGATCTTACTACAACTACCGCTTAGTGTAGTCACATTTTGGGTGTTAAACAAATTTTGGCGCCGTTGCCTGGAGGTAATTTTCAAAGGTTTAGTGAAATTTTTACAAAAATATTAGTAACTTTATTTGTGTTTTTGTTTGAATAAATATTGTGTTAGTATTTTTTTTATTTACTAATTTTTAATTAATTAGATTATTATTATAACAAAAATAAAAAGAAAAAAAAACCAAAAAAAAAATTCTTTATTTATATATATATTTTTTCTTCTCTTCTTTTACACTTTTCTTTTTTTGGTAACAAAAAAAATATATATTCATATATATATATATACATATCTATAAAAAAAAAGCTAAAAAAAAAGGAGATATATATATATTTATTCCTATTTCTATTTCTTTTTTTTCTTTTCCATTTTCCTCTCTTTTTGTTAAAAAAAAAAAAACCATATATATTTATATAAATTTTTTTTTTATTCTTACTCCATTTTTCTTTCTTAATTTCTATTCTATTTTTTTTAGTTTAATACATATTTGAAAAAAAATAGATTAAGCTTGCTATTTTCTCTTCATTTTAATTTTCTTTACTTTATTTTATTTTGTTTTGTGTTTTTTTTTATTATTTTGTTACTTAGTTTAGGTTTTTCTTTTCCTTTGCCTTAGTTTTCCTTAGAATTTAGGTTTTTCAAAAAAAAAAAAAACATAAAATTGCATAAAATTGTTCATAAAATTTCGATCATAAAACTCTTAGTATTGGGAACAATTGTGTAATATTACAAATGGTAGAAACCGATATTGTTCTGTCTAAAAAGATTGGTTGTTAAATAAGGTTTGTGATAGCGTTACCCTCCACACTTACCTGGGAACCTCGGGGAGTTCTGTCTAGGCAAGTGTGGGTCTAAAGCGGTATCTTGGCAACCTTCCCAATCAGCCTGGGAACATTTCGAGTATCTACCTTTGCACTATTACATTGTTGAACTTATTACTATAAGAAAACCAAGCTTGTTTTGTCAAAATAAGCAACTTCACTTTGCTTAAAGGTTGTTTGGTCGAAAATGTTGACTTGTGATCCACCATACTTACTCAGTAACCTCGGGGAGTTCTAGTAAGGCGTTGGAGATCACCTGAAAACCTCCAAATCTACCTGGGAACAAGTTTAACAAAAAAAAAATCATCAAAAAAATCAAAAAAAAAAAAGAGAAACATAAAATACATCTAATTCTGATTTTCCGAGAGTGGATGAATCATCACGAAACTTCCAGTGACACTTCTTCCAATTCATCTGCCACTCCTACCGGAACTCCTTCCACCAATACTGCTTCTCCACAAACTTTCGCTGATAATAACCCATTCGCAATGGCTCGCAATGATGAAATCCAACCAAGAACTCTCAATGACTGCCTCCATCCTACTCGCACTTCCACACCTTCATGCATTATCTTCCCTCCTAATATGCCCGCATTAGACTTTAAACTTGGCATGATTCAACTATTGCCTACATTTCATGGAATGGAAAACGAAAGCCCATACGTGCATATCAGAGAATTCGAGGAAGTGGTAGCCACGTTCTATAACCGAGCCGACAATGCCGATGTTGTGCGACTGAAGTTCTTCCCTTTCTCCTTGAAGGACAAAGCCAAAAGCTGGTTGTACTCTTTGAGACCTAGGTCGATTGGAACATGGGAGGAAATGACCAAATCTTTCTTTCTGAAACACTTCCCCAGCTGTAGAGTCCAAGAACTTTACTTAGCTAATTGTTTAGTAGTATTATAGTATGTTTAGTGTTATCATTGTTACTTTGGATTTTTGGTTCAGACCGGGAGTTATTTGGACACTCATAGTAGTACTTATAGATTTTCTAAGTTTAACCTATAGTTTAAGAATATTAAGTATAACCTAAGGTTTGATTAATGTGTCTGATATTAAGGAATATATTATTATATTATAAGGTTTAGACATCAACCAATAGGATTTTAAGCACATGTTTTGAATGGTAATTAAGGATTTAGTATTTTTGAGGATTAAATTAAATAAGGGTAAAAGTTTGAATGTATAGGGTCAGTCAGCAGCTTTGAGCACGTTGAGGGCTTAGTCAAGGCTGTTTACTCCATTCAAACTCAGCTAAAAATGTGTAAATTCGTGTTTAAATATTCAGCGTATGCCGATATATCGCAGCTATAGGGGGCGATATGTCGCAGCACGTAGATACGGAAAACACGAATCGATGCACGGTCGCCTCGGGAACAAAGGTCCAGGCGATATATCGCCTATAGGGGGCGATATATCGCCTCCACCAGCATGTTTTCAAATACATTTGAATTCTTTTCCCTTCAGCCATTCAAACTCCTTCAACAGTCCAGCATCTTCTGAACGAGTCTTCAGCCTCTGCTGAACGATTATTCAAATGATTTTCACTTAAAAAGCCATTATTTTTATTCAAGTAAAATCAAGATATTTTCATTCCCAAACTCTATAAATAGGACCTAGTACCCAGCCATTATTCACCATTTGCTCTAAGTTCAGAGGCTGCTAGTGTTAAGTGAGTGTGAGAGTGTAAACACTTGGTTTGGGGAAAAACTATAAGCTTAAACATCATAAGCTTATCAAACACTTTGGGAAGTGAGTGCTATAGTATTTCGGTGGATGTTAGATTGATCTTGCAATCTTTGAGGTAAACCCAAAACTCTAGTTCTTTTCTGTATTTATGTGTTATTTCCTTTCTCAAAACCTTCCACTCAGTCCCCTAACCTTATTCTTATTTTGGTTAGGGAATCCAAGCTTTTAAGCATATAAGTCGGTAAGTGTGTTTTCTATGGTTTAGTCTTTCCATCTCTTTCATTTCATCTCCTTTCTTTAGACTTACTCTTTCTTATGGTTTTAGGAGTGTTCCAACAATCCCAACTCAGTCCATAATCTCGGTAACTTTGGTAAGGAAAATAGGCTAGAATTAATATGTTATGTGCTTATGTTATCTATATGTTTATGTTATTAAAAGTGTTATGATATGTATATGTGTATGTAGGCTTGGGCATATGACCCATATGACTAACAAGACCCCAAATGGGTTATGGGCATATGACCTACTTAGCTAGTAGGACCCCATTAACCCCATGGGCATATGCTTGTTTAGTCTATGGGACCCCAAGTAATAATGGCCATTATAATAAGTGTATGTTATATGTATTATGTTAAGTCTTTATGTTTTCTTATGAAATTGTGTATATGACTATGTGTTAGGTTTTTCCTTGCTGGGCATTAGGCTCACTCCTTTCTGTTTATGTGCAGGAAAATAAGCTTAGAGGCGGTAAGATTCGTGATGCTTGGGAGGATGTGTATCGATGATGAATGGAGTCAAGGGGCCGAGCGTTATTCGATTCGAGGATATAGTCTCCTTTTATGTTTTTATGGTTTTTATGTGTATTTTCCGCATTATTATGTAATGTCTTTTATTTTAAATCTTGTTTTGTTTTAAAGACAATGGGATCCCAAAATCCTTCTTAGTATTCTGTTTCTTTGTAAATAACTCTTATTTTCAAGTTACTCAATAAATTATGGTATTTTCGTAAAATGTAAGTTTTTATGTATAGTTTCGATAATGGTCCAATTAGTCTAGATTAGTGGGTCATTACAGTTGGTATCAGAGCAAACGGTTCCTTCGCATGAAGTTCTCCTCGATACACATGCTCAAAGCTCCGAATCGGACCGCCAAGTAAGTGTTTAAGTTACAAGTTACAAGTTACTTTGTCTATGTGTATAGCTAACAACTTTAGTGTTTATGTTTCAGTTAAAAATGAATGGAGCTTTAACCTACCAAGATATCCGAGCCATTAAGGCCTTAAAAAGAATAAGGGAGCCAAGAAACACCATAGGAGCCTTAGAAAGGATTACACGAAGGTTGCTTTTGTTTCACCAAGCAATAGGTGGCCTTCAAGAGGCTAAACAAATAATGCTAAGATCAACGGAACAATATGTATTAGTGATTAGGTTGTTTAAAGATTTCCATCCTGTAATAGCAGCCTTAGAAGAAATATGGGAAGAAATGAATGATGAGGATGAATCACCATTAGCAATGAGATACTACTTCCTCTTAGTTAGGTTCACCGCAAAATTTGAATTTCAATTCACCAAGGAGCAAAAGAATAGGATTCTCACAAACCTTCCTAGAGGGCATTTTGATGCTCATGATAATGATGACTATGAGGCTATAGATGATGATATGTTAGATGACGGATCAGATGTAGAAGATCCCGATTATTAGATTAGTAGTTTTTATTTGTTTTATTTACTTTTATGTTATGATTGTAATAAGTGAAATTGTTTTCCAAATGAATAAACATGCTATTTGAATATCATGTGTGAGTTTGAATTTTTTTTTTCACAATCATAATAAATACTAAATAAAATGAATAATGACTGAGTTCGGTGAGGGTGGATACGAATCAATGAACCTGGTTTCCTTGTTGAGAGTTAGGGGGCCTTAGTAGTGGGAACGATTTTACTGATCCTAGCCCTCCCTCAATATGGTTAACTTTGGAACAAAGATAAGTTTCGAGCCTGAGAATTAAGTCATATAGGATGATTAGAAACACACTTAGAAAATAAATATGACTTGTTTTTCTAAGTATAGAAACCCACTCTAATAATAAATAAAGACCTATATAATTTTTCATAAAAAGTCATAATAAATAGGTCCGAGATATGTTTGTTTTAGAATAAGTTTTTGCCTTAGAGCCTATTAGGAAAAAGTTCTAACATGTTTCTTTTAACTGTTAGAACTCTGCTACGATGTCTCTCCGAAGATCTGCTCGCACCAACGGGAACGCTTCCAACGATGTTCCAGCGACCAATGCGGTCCCTACCGTTCGCCGAAGGAGAGTACGTGTTACTGCTCGCCGCAACGCACCGGCACAGCCAGCTGACAACACTGCAGAGATTGCCAGACTACGACAGCAAGTCGAGGAACTTCTGCAGCAACAACGCCAACAGGCTCAATCTCAGCCTCAGCCTCCGCCACAGCCGCAGCCGCAGCCACAGCCAATGGCCCCAGCACCCCAACAAGTTGGTCCGTATGGGGGATGGCCTATGACGAACTACGCTCCTTATCCTGTTCAGCACATGGAGCCAGTGTACGAGAGGTTCCGCAAGCAGCACGCTCCGAACTTCGAAGGGACTACGGACCCCTTTGAAGCAGAAGAATGGCTAAGGAATGTGGAGCCGATCCTAGCCCACATGAACCTTAGTAATGCAGACCGCATATCCTGCGTCTCATCTTTGCTCAAGAAAGATGCCAGGATATGGTGGGACTTGGTCCAGCAATCCCACGATGCTGCCACCATGACGTGGACCCGATTTGTGGAGCTCTTCCACAAGAAGTACTACAATTCAGCAGTGCTTGCTACGAGAGTTGAGGAGTTCACCAATCTAAAGCAAGGGAATTTAACAGTGGCGGAATATGCTCGTCAGTTCGATCGCTTAGCGAAGTTCGCAGCAGAGTTGGTTCCAACCGACTATCTAAGGGTGAACAAGTTTGTTAGAGGACTTCGCCCGAAGATCGAGATGGGGGTTAAACTAGCAAACCCGGGAAACACTTCATATGCCGACGTTCTTGAGACGGCAATTGAAGTAGAAAGGTTGCAAGCCAACGTGAGCAAAGAAGAAGCCAGCAAGCCGGAACCTAGGCAGCAGAGCCAACCTCAGGCCAGTCGGAACAACAATCAGTCCAGCAACAGTCAGTCCAACAACAACGGTAACGGACAGAAGAGAAGGCATCCTGACAACAAGCAAGCCGACAACAATAAAAGGGCACGACCAAGTAATGGGGGAAATAGGTCGGGCTACGTGGAATACCCGCCATGTGCCAAATGTCAGAAGAAGCACCCCGGAGAATGCCGTGCCAACACCAAGGAGTGTTTCAACTGTGGTCAAGAAGGGCATCGTAAAAGAGACTGTCCTCAGCAAAAGCCGGAAGGAAAGAAGGACGAAAAGATGGTTCCTGCTCGGGTTTTTGCTTTAACCCAAGGAGAGGCGGATGCTAGCAACAAGGTGGTCACAGGTCAGGTTTCCATCCTCAATAAATTATGTCATGTATTATTTGATTCGGGAGCCACCCATTCGTATATTTCGTTAGGAATGATAGATAAACTAGACAAACCTAGTGAAAGATTTAGAACTAGGTTTGCAACCGAGTTGCCTTCGGGCAAAGTAGTTCTATCATCACGAATTGTACGAGGCGTACCAATCAAGATTGAGGACAAGGAACTAGAAGGAGACCTGATAGAGCTGGTGATCAAAGACTTCGACGTCATACTAGGCATGGATTGGCTAGCACGGCATGGCGCAACGATCGACTGCAGACGCAAGAAGGTGACATTCGATACTCCTGACGGCCAGAAACTGTGCTTCATGGGACAAGCTTCAGGACTACGCACACCGTTAGTATCATCTCTCAAAGCTCAGAGAATGATGGAGAAAGGATGTCAAGCATTCTTAGCCAACATCACGAATGTGGAGAAGGAGACATCACTCAAAGTTGGAGATGTTCGAGTCATACAAGAATTTCCAGAAGTTTTCCCCGATGACTTGCCAGGATTGCCGCCAACTAGAGAAATAGACTTCACGATAGAATTAGTACCGGGCACCGAGCCTATCTCTAAGGCACCATACCGGATGGCACCTACGGAACTCAAGGAGTTAAAGACGCAGCTACAAGAACTCCTAGACTTGGGTTTCATTAGGCCAAGCCATTCACCATGGGGAGCTCCGGTACTATTCGTGAAAAAGAAGGACGGAAGTATGCGCATGTGCATAGACTACCGTGAGCTGAATAAAGTAACGATTAAGAACAAATACCCGCTACCTCGGATTGATGATTTGTTTGATCAACTCCGAGGCGCGACTGTATTCTCTAAGATCGATTTACGGTCCGGGTATCATCAGCTCAAGGTAAAGGGGGAAGATATTCCTAAGACAGCCTTTAGGACTCGTTATGGACATTACGAGTTCTTGGTTATGTCTTTTGGTCTTACTAACGCGCCAGCCGCGTTTATGGACTTAATGAATAGGGTCTTCAAGGACTACTTGGATAAATTCGTCGTTGTGTTCATCGACGACATTTTAATTTACTCCAAGGATGAAGTGGAGCACGAGGAACACTTGAGGATAATTTTGACGCGATTGAAGGAGCACCAACTCTACGCGAAGTTCAAGAAATGCGAGTTTTGGCTCTCACAAGTGGCGTTCCTCGGGCACATCATATCGAAAGACGGAGTTGCAGTAGATCCATCGAAGGTAGAGGCCGTGAAAGATTGGCCTAGACCAAAGAACGCGTCGGAAGTAAGAAGCTTCTTAGGGCTAGCAGGTTACTATAGAAAGTTTGTAGAGGGCTTTTCTAAAATAGCCACTCCACTCACCAACCTGACCCGGAAGCAACAAAAGTTTAACTGGAATGATAAGTGTGAGGAAAGCTTCCAGTTGCTTAAGGATAAGCTTTGCTCAACACCAGTACTTAGTGTCCCAACACCCAACGACAAGTTCGTTGTCTACTGTGATGCATCAAAGTTAGGATTGGGATGCGTACTGATGCAAAATGACAAGGTGATAGCCTACGCGTCACGTCAGTTAAAGGAGTATGAACAACGCTATCCAACTCACGATATGGAGTTGGCAGCGGTGGTCTTTGCGTTAAAAATCTGGCGCCATTATCTTTACGGAGAACGGTGCGAGATTTATACGGACCACAAAAGTTTAAAATACTTCTTTACTCAGAAGGAGCTTAACATGAGGCAGCGCCGGTGGTTGGAATTAGTAAAGGATTACGACTGCGAAATCCTATACCACCCGGGGAAGGCAAACGTAGTTGCCGATGCACTTAGCCGAAAAAGTTATGGGAACTTAGCAGCCTTATCCGGAATAGAAAAGCCACTACAGCAGGAGCTTATCAGTGCCGGAATAGAAGTGGTTGTAGGCAAGCTGGCTAACTTGTCTATCCAATCGAATCTGCTAGAAGACATACGGAATGGTCAGAGACATGATGATTCACTAGCAACGCACATGAATGCAGTCCGAGAAGGCAAGACTACAGATTTCTCAATATCCAGTCAAGGTTTATTGAGATATAAGGATCGAGTATGCGTGCCAGACGATCAGAGTATTAAGAAGACGATCCTAGAAGAAGCGCACAGTACTCCGTACTCAGTTCATCCAGGGTCTACCAAGATGACTCATGACATCAAGGCAGTCTATTGGTGGCCAGGGATGAAGAAGGACATAGCAGAGTATGTATCTAAATGTCTGGTATGCCAGCAAGTGAAGGCGGAGCATCAGCGACCTGCAGGATTATTGCAACCGCTTAGCATACCGGAGTGGAAGTGGGACGATATAGCCATGGACTTCGTGACGGGTCTGCCAAAGACAAATAAGCAGCATGATTCTGCTTGGATAGTCATAGATAGACTAACCAAGTCGGCTCATTTTCTGCCTGTTAAGACTTCTTATACGGCAGACCAATATGCAGACATCTACATCCAAGAGATTGTACGATTGCATGGAATCCCCAAGACGATAGTATCAGATAGAGGATCAGTGTTTACGTCAAGATTTTGGAGAAGCTTACAGCAAGCCATGGGTACTAAGTTAAGTCTTAGTACGGCTTTCCATCCTCAGACAGATGGGCAGTCAGAGCGTACGATTCAGATTTTAGAGGATATGCTACGCGCATGTGTACTTGACTTCGGAGGATCGTGGAACAAGTACTTGCCGCTGATCGAGTTCTCGTACAACAACAGCTACCAGTCGACGATCGAGATGGCACCTTATGAGTTGCTATATGGAAGAAGGTGTCGATCACCGTTGCACTGGGACGAGGTAGGAGAAAGGCAGCTTCTAGGGCCCGAAGCTGTTAGACAAGCACAAGAAGCAGTAACGCTTATTAGACAGCGTATGCTTGCTGCTCAAAGCCGACAGAAGAGCTATGCGGATACCAAGCGACGCGATGTGGAGTTCCAAGTTGGAGATCAAGTCTTCCTGAAGATATCTCCTATGAAGGGTGTCAAGCGGTTCGGGAAGAAAGGCAAGCTCAGTCCCCGATTCTTAGGTCCTTTTGAGATATTGGACAAAGTGGGACCAGTTGCGTATAGACTAGCCCTACCGCCAGCACTAGCCGATAGTCACAACGTCTTCCACATCTCGATGTTACGCAAGTATGTGTCAGACCCATCTCACGTCCTCAAGTACGACACCATAGCACTCCAGAAGGACTTAAGTTACGAGGAACGACCGATTAGCATCCTAGATAGGGGGATGAAGCAGTTACGGTCCAAGAGCTTTCCTATAGTTAAAGTCCTATGGAGCAATAGTTCTGAACGTGAGGCAACGTGGGAGTTGGAAGAGGACATGCAAGGCCGGTATCCGGAGTTATTTGGTAAGTAAATTTCGAGGACGAAATTCTTTTTAGTAGGGGAGAATTGTAGAGTCCAAGAACTTTACTTAGCTAATTGTTTAGTAGTATTATAGTATGTTTAGTGTTATCATTGTTACTTTGGATTTTTGGTTCAGACCGGGAGTTATTTGGACACTCATAGTAGTACTTATAGATTTTCTAAGTTTAACCTATAGTTTAAGAATATTAAGTATAACCTAAGGTTTGATTAATGTGTCTGATATTAAGGAATATATTATTATATTATAAGGTTTAGACATCAACCAATAGGATTTTAAGCACATGTTTTGAATGGTAATTAAGGATTTAGTATTTTTGAGGATTAAATTAAATAAGGGTAAAAGTTTGAATGTATAGGGTCAGTCAGCAGCTTTGAGCACGTTGAGGGCTTAGTCAAGGCTGTTTACTCCATTCAAACTCAGCTAAAAATGTGTAAATTCGTGTTTAAATATTCAGCGTATGCCGATATATCGCAGCTATAGGGGGCGATATGTCGCAGCACGTAGATACGGAAAACACGAATCGATGCACGGTCGCCTCGGGAACAAAGGTCCAGGCGATATATCGCCTATAGGGGGCGATATATCGCCTCCACCAGCATGTTTTCAAATACATTTGAATTCTTTTCCCTTCAGCCATTCAAACTCCTTCAACAGTCCAGCATCTTCTGAACGAGTCTTCAGCCTCTGCTGAACGATTATTCAAATGATTTTCACTTAAAAAGCCATTATTTTTATTCAAGTAAAATCAAGATATTTTCATTCCCAAACTCTATAAATAGGACCTAGTACCCAGCCATTATTCACCATTTGCTCTAAGTTCAGAGGCTGCTAGTGTTAAGTGAGTGTGAGAGTGTAAACACTTGGTTTGGGGAAAAACTATAAGCTTAAACATCATAAGCTTATCAAACACTTTGGGAAGTGAGTGCTATAGTATTTCGGTGGATGTTAGATTGATCTTGCAATCTTTGAGGTAAACCCAAAACTCTAGTTCTTTTCTGTATTTATGTGTTATTTCCTTTCTCAAAACCTTCCACTCAGTCCCCTAACCTTATTCTTATTTTGGTTAGGGAATCCAAGCTTTTAAGCATATAAGTCGGTAAGTGTGTTTTCTATGGTTTAGTCTTTCCATCTCTTTCATTTCATCTCCTTTCTTTAGACTTACTCTTTCTTATGGTTTTAGGAGTGTTCCAACAATCCCAACTCAGTCCATAATCTCGGTAACTTTGGTAAGGAAAATAGGCTAGAATTAATATGTTATGTGCTTATGTTATCTATATGTTTATGTTATTAAAAGTGTTATGATATGTATATGTGTATGTAGGCTTGGGCATATGACCCATATGACTAACAAGACCCCAAATGGGTTATGGGCATATGACCTACTTAGCTAGTAGGACCCCATTAACCCCATGGGCATATGCTTGTTTAGTCTATGGGACCCCAAGTAATAATGGCCATTATAATAAGTGTATGTTATATGTATTATGTTAAGTCTTTATGTTTTCTTATGAAATTGTGTATATGACTATGTGTTAGGTTTTTCCTTGCTGGGCATTAGGCTCACTCCTTTCTGTTTATGTGCAGGAAAATAAGCTTAGAGGCGGTAAGATTCGTGATGCTTGGGAGGATGTGTATCGATGATGAATGGAGTCAAGGGGCCGAGCGTTATTCGATTCGAGGATATAGTCTCCTTTTATGTTTTTATGGTTTTTATGTGTATTTTCCGCATTATTATGTAATGTCTTTTATTTTAAATCTTGTTTTGTTTTAAAGACAATGGGATCCCAAAATCCTTCTTAGTATTCTGTTTCTTTGTAAATAACTCTTATTTTCAAGTTACTCAATAAATTATGGTATTTTCGTAAAATGTAAGTTTTTATGTATAGTTTCGATAATGGTCCAATTAGTCTAGATTAGTGGGTCATTACACCAGCCATAAGACCAAAAGTCTAAAACGACAGATTTCCACATTTTCCCAAACAGATAATGAAACGTTCTATCAAGTCTGGGAAAGATTCAAAGATCTGTTAAATTAGTGCCCGCACCATGGCTATGAGAACTGGCGCTTGGTCAGTTACTTCTATGAAGGCCTCACGAGTCGTGAGCGCCAGTTTGTAGAAATGCTATGCAATGGTGAATTCCTCGAAAAAGAGCCAGACGATGCTCTTGAATATCTCGAAGAAACTGCAAAAAAGTCTCACACCTGGACTGGTCCAAGTGCTACTGACAGCATCAACCGACACAAACCATCTGGGATCTATCAACTTCGAGAAGAGGATAGTATTAAGGCCCAACTCGAAGCTTTGAAAAAGCAGTTTGAGGTCTTAATGACGAAAAATGGGCAAAAGTCGCACATGATCGCTCAAGCGGAACCGCAAGAGCCTTGCTTTGTTTGTGGAGGGACGGAGCACTTAGCTAAGGACTGCTTAGCTTTGAATGAAATGAGGGGGTTTATGAGGAGCAATGCAATGCCTTAGGGGCATATAACAAGCCATTCTCCCATACGTACAACCCTGGTTGGAGAAACCACCCAAATTTCAGTTGAAGAGATTCCAACCAAGCTCAATCGTCTGGAGGCCAATGGAGAAGTGAGCAACAAGTTCAACCATCACAGGCGTATTCTGCACCTCATTACAATGCTCATCCACAACGAAATTCTCTCGAGAATACTCTTCAAGCATTCATGGAGGAACAATCCAAATTGAATCGCCAAATGATGGAAGAAATCAAGGAAATGAAATGTCAATTCTCAAAATTGACTGAATCATTGGCCATTCCGGAAAAAGGCAAACTTCCTTCCCAACCAAAATTCAATGTTCAAGGCCAACACATGGCCCAATCTTCAAATTCTAATGATCAAAATGTCAAGGATGTAAATGCCATCACGACGAGAAGCGGTAAAACCCTGCAAGACCCACCCATAAAATCCAACACTCCCAGTACTCCAAAAGTCATTTATGAAAATCCACCCCTCAATGCCACTCCAAAGATACCATTTCCCCAGGCTTTGAAACCTGTTGGGAAACTTCCTGATAACCGAGCTGAACTCCTTAAGCACTTGACACAAGTGAAGATTAATCTTCCTTTGCTTCACATCATTAAACAAGTGCCTGCTTATGCCAAAATCATCAAGGATCTTTGCACTGCAAAAAGGAAGCACCATGTCAAGAAGACTACTTTCTTGACCGAGCAAGTGAGTACGGTGATTGAACAAAAGACACCGCCAAAATACAAAGATCCCGGTTGTCCCACCATTTCTTGCCAGATTGGGACCCATGAAGTCAGCCAAGCCTTACTTGATCTTGACGCGAGTGTCAATCTCATGCCTTATTCTGTATACTCGCAACTCGGTCTTGGAGAAATGAAGCCAACATCTATTGTACTACAGCTTGTTGATCGTTCCACCAAAAAGCCTAGGGGCATCGTTGAGGATGTATTGGTTCAAATTGAAAAATTCTATTACCCCGTGGATTTTCTTATTCTTGATACCCAATCTGTGGTGAACATGGAGTCTAAAATTCCTATTATCCTCGGAAGACCATTCCTTGTTACTGCAAATGCTTTGATCAATTGTCGGAATGGTCTAATGAAGATATCGTTTGGAAACATGACTCTAGAAGTCAATATCTTCCACATCGGGAAACAACCCTGAGAAGATGATGAATGCTATCAAACATTCATGATTGACTCTTTAATTCCCGAGGAGGTTCAATTGCGCAACAACTTTGATAATCTTGATGAACTCCTCCTTTTGTCCGACAACGAAAGTCCGAACTCTATTGAGTCTACTCTTGCAATATCAGTTCGCATAGACTCACGCAATAGAAGGACTCAGTTTTGGCAACCTCGCTTTGAAGAGCTACCTCGCGAGAAGGCATAGCCGAAAACTTCAGCCGAAGAGGTTCCAATTGTTCAATTGACCCAACTTCCCGAGGGTTTGAAACATGCCTTCTTGGGAGATGGTGAAACCTTTCCAGTTATCATCTCATCCAACCTTCAAAATTCTCAAGAATTTCAGTTACTCGAGCTACTGCGAACGCATAAATCTGCGATAGGTTGGACGCTTGCTGATATCAAAGGTATTAGCCCTTTAATTTGCTCCCATCGAATCAATCTAGAGGACGGAGCCATCCCTCGAAGAGACCCTTAGCGGCGACTGAACCCCACGATGAAGGAAGTTGTAAAAAATGAAGTTTTGAAATTGCTAGACGCTGGTATTATTTACCCGGTAGCTGATAGCAAATGGGTCAGTCATACTCAAGTTGTGCCCAAGAAATCTGGTGTCACCGTTATCCAAAACGAAAAAGGGGTCCTTGTCCCCACAAAAATGGTGACGGGGTGGCGCATGTGCATTGATTATAGAAAATTAAATGCCGCCTCCCGCAAAGATCATTTTCCACTCCCATTCATTGATCAAATCTTTGAACGTGTAGCTGGTCATCCTTTCTATTGCTTTCTTGATGGCTATTCTAGCTATTATCAAATTGAGATTGCATTGGAGGATCAAGATAAGACCACTTTCACTTGTCCCTTTGGCACGTTTGCTTTCCGGCGTATGCCATTTGGCTTGTGTAATGCACCAGCTACTTTCCAAAGATGCATGATGAGCATTTTTAGTGACATGATTGAAACATCAATGGAAGTATTCATGGATGACCTAACTGTTTTTGGAAACTCCTTCGAGACATGTCTTCTTCATCTTGAAGCTGTTTTAAAACGATGCATCGAGAAAGGACTTGTCCTCAATTAGGAGAAATGCCACTTCATGGTATCTTCTGGCATGGTCTCTGGCCACATTGTTTCTGAAAAAGGAATTGAGGTTGATCAATCCAAAGTCGACCTTATCTCCAACCTGCCGACTCCTAAGACTGTCAAAGACGTTAGGTCATTTCTTGGTCATGCTGGTTTCTATAGGAGGTTCATACAAAAATTTTCAATGATTGCCCGTCCGCTGAGCAACCCCCTAGCCAAAGATGTTACCTTTGAGTGGACACCTAAGTGTGAGGAATCATTCCGAGCGCTTGTCAATTCGCTCACTTCCACTCCCATCATTCAGTCACCCGATTGAAGTCTTCCTTTCGAGATCATGTGTGACGCCAGCAACTTTGCTGTGGGAGCTGTGCTAGGACAACGAAGGGAGGGGAAACCCTTTGTTGTCTATTATGCAAGCCGAACTCTCAATAGTGCTCAAATGAACTATTCCACTACTGAAAAAGAGTTGCTTGTCGTTGTCTTTGCCCTTGAAAAATTTCGATCTTATTTGATTGGATTGCCTATTACGATCTTCACAGATTACTCCGCCCTTAAGTATCTCCTTTCCAAAAAGGATGCTAAGGCGCGATTGATACGGTGGATCCTTCTACTGCAAGAATTTGACATAACGATCAAAGACAATAAAGGTGTTGAAAATGTCGTCGCGGACCATTTGTCCCGACTTGAATTCAGTGATCCCGCTGACGGTCCACCTATTCATGATGATTTCCCCGATGAACAATTACTCTCTGTTGCTAAGTTGCCGTGGTATGCTCACATTGTAAACTACTTAGTAACTGGTGAACTCCCATCTGAATGGAGTTCACAAGACAAACACAAATTTCTGGTTGAGGTGTGCAATTTCTTTTGGGATGACCCATACTTATTCAAGTATTGCCCCGACCAAATCATGCGAAGATGCATCCACGACGATGAGGTGTCTAGTGTGCTGAATTTTTGCCACAATGATGCTTGTGGTGGTCACTTCTCTGTGAAGAAAACCACTGCAAAAATCTTGCAATGCGGCCTTTACTGGCCCACCTTGTTCAAAGACACCAATGATTTCTGTCGTTCTTGTGTAAGATGCCAAAAGTTAGGATCCTTATCCTGTCGGCACATGATGCCCTTGAGCCCAATTCTTGTTATCGAAATATTTGATTGTTGGGGGATAGACTTTATGGGACCATTTCCACCTTCTTTTGGCTACCTTTACATTCTCCTCGCTGTGGATTATGTTTCCAAATGGGTCGAGGCTGTACCATGTCGAACCAATGATAACGCTACAGTTGTTAAATTCTTGAAAGAAAATGTGTTATCAAGGTTCGGTAACCCTCGCGCTATCATTAGTGATCAAGGCACTCATTTTTGCAACCGATCTTTTGAGGCTCTTATGCGCAAGTACGATGTACTTCATAAAGTTGCAAATGTTTATCATCCACAGACCAATGGTCAAGCTGAGTTAGCCAATAGGGAGATAAAACACATTCTGGAAAAGACGGTAAATCCCGACCGCAAAGATTGGTCTACACGACTTCTCGACGCTCTTTGGGCATACCGCACTGCTTTCAAGTCCCCTCTTGGGATGTCTCCCTATCGGCTTGTCTTTGGAAAAGCCTGTCATTTACCTGTCGAGCTCGAGCATAAAGCATATTGGGCTATCAAAGCCCTAAACTTTGATCTGAATGCCGCAGGTATCAATCGCAAACTCTAGTTGTCCGAAATTGAGGAGTTGAGAAACGATGCATATGACAATTCCATGATTTATAAGGAAAAATTGAAAATCGCTTACGACAAAAAAATCCTGCGCAAACACTTTGAGCCCAATCAAAAAGTGCATCTGTACGACTCTCGTTTGCACTTGCATCCTGGTAAACTGCAATCGCGATGGACTGGTCCATTTGTAGTGAAGCAAGTCTTTCCCAACGGTTCGGTGGAGGTCGAGGACCCAACCGATGGGAGAATTTTTCGAGTTAATGGCCAAAGACTGAAGCATTACATTGAGAATGTGAGTCATGTTGAAGAGGTCCTTCTTAAGGACCCAATCTATACACTCTGATGTTCTGAATGATTTGTTGTTGTTCTTTTTATTTTTATTTTTCATTATCTTTATTTTTCTGTCTTTCTTTAATTTTTGTATGCTTTTCATTTTTGTATTTTGTTTTGGGGTATTGTTACCAGGCTATTTTCGCTCTCACCTCATGGACATGGTCATCATCCAGGTGTTCTCTTTCCTTATCTTTTTCATTGCTTATTCATTTTGACATTGAGGACACTATCTAATTTTTGGTTGGGGGTGGTGAGCATGCATTGGCTTTCATTTGGAAAATCTTATTGTTATGTCATTGGCATTCATTTGGAAAACATTATTGTCTTGTTGAATTTTTAAGTCAAATTTTCTCAAAATTATCCAAGCATGAGTATAATTTGTTGGTTTGAGTCAGTTCTTACTATGTTTAGCTATTAAGAAGTGATTTTCAGAGTTCTTTTGTGCACTTTCCAAACATATGATAAATAAATTGGTTGTTAACACAAATAGTTGAGAGAAATTTCAAGTTTAAAGTTTTTCATTTCTTGGTGAGTTGTGAGAGTTGAGAAAACAACTTTTTGAACTTTTATTGATCATTTGAGTTGGAAAAGTCACATTTTTTGAATTTAAAACATGACATTTACTAGAGGGATATTTTTCACTTAAGAAAAGTCTTTGTAATAAATTTGTGTTCTATTTATTGTATTTGTAATTTCCTTTTTATTTTTGTGTTGTCTCTTGTCAAAAAAAAAATTATAATAATGAAAAAAAAAAGAAAAAAAAAACAAAAGAAAAAGGAAAAAAAAATAGAAAAAAAAGAGAACAAGAGCAACACTTCCTTCTATTATTTTGTAATTGTAAAAAAATATATATATATTTCTATTACTATTATTTTGTGTAATTGTATTAAAAAAAAATTAATTATCATTATAGTTCATTGTCTTATTTATCATTTCTAATTAGTTGTCATTTTGTTCTTGAAGTTTTCTCATGTAAATCCCAAAGGTTGTTTGTCATTTGAATTTCAATAAGTTGATTTGCCTATCTTGTGATCAATATTTGTTCAAATTGCTTGTCCTGAAAAGTTTATCTTTTCTCAATTGAGCGTAAACTGTTACATTTCCAACTCCAAGAGTGTGATCCCTCCCATAAAAACACTTTCAATGCCCGTGAGGAATTTGGAGTTGAGATCTTTATACTTTTGAGATTTTTCGATACTATTTGTGTTATGACTTATGATAAAAAGAATATGGTTTGGTGCACACACACACAACTCTGAAATCGCAACTATAGTAGCTTAGATAGTAATCTCTGACTTCTTGCTGATAATTTGAAAATGCTTAGATAATTTTGCTTGGTTTGACTTGGTTATTAAATTTGATAGTTTTATTTTTCGCTTGAATTGCTAGGGACTAGCAATAAGCTAGTTGGGGGTTGTGATTAGAGGTGAAAAGTGCACCTTTATTGATTTTAAATGTCAAAATAAATTAAGTTTTGATTATTATTTTCATTTATTTAATATGATATATTTTATGGATGAAAATATTTGATCATGATTTAATTTATTGTTATTTTGTATGAATTAATTGATATTTTGGCACAAGCAAAAAAAAAAATAGAAAGAAGGAGTTAAAAATGAAAAAAGAAAGGAAGAAAATGATATTTTGTTGAAGAAATCAGGCCCATTCGGCCCAAGACTCCAGCCCAACGCCTTCTTCAGCTTCATCCAGCACCCAATGTGATCATCCTTCCTTGCGCCACCTCTCTCCACCTGCATTGACCATATGCACATATATGCATATTTCCTTCAGCATGTTAACGTGACTTCAGCAACTTGCCTCACCAATTAATCCCTGCCAAAGACCCCAACATATATCTTAAGCACTCCAGGCCCAGCCTTCACTCCAACATCAACGACCCAACTCCCTTCAGCCTCCAACACATCAAACATTAAGCATTTAGCTCCCAACGTGACCCAAAGGCCCAGCAAGCCCAATCCGACATCTTCCAACAGCTGCCTACGTGGCACCCCCTCATTGGATGAAAGTGGGTCAAAACCCTCTTGTGTCACCAACCATATTTTGTGGGTATTGGGTTTGTAAAATTTCCATTTTGAGTTTTAAAGCTCATGTTTTTGTGGTATTTTAGAAAAGAAGCATTTTGACTATACACAAAAATAGCTAGGGTAAAATTAATAATAAGATTTGATTTTTCAAAATCATATCTTATTATTAATATTTCAGATTTATTTTGTAAACCCCATTTTGTTGTTTAATTTCTTTTTAGTCATTTTCTCCATCTATAAATAGGGACACTCTCTTCACATTATGTATGTAATTTTTAGAGTAGAGAAACTATAGCAAAATTTCCACTCACTTTCTTCTCATATTTTCTTCTTAGAATTTTGTGAGAATCATGAGCATAATGGCCTAATCTTCCTAGGAAGGTTAGGGATGATTCCATATGCAAGTGATGTCATTTTGCTACTTTGATTTACTATGTTCTTAATGTAATATATTTGAGTTATTTATGTTCTTTCATCTCTATCTTTATTTTGTTATCTCTATTTACTTATGCTAATACTATATAGGATTAGTCATGCTCTTTCTATGTGCTTCTAATTAGTAAAAGTAATATTGATACATAATTTTATGTCTAATCTTCTATTGCATTATTGTCCTTGGGTATTTTGTCATTTTTAGATTTTTCATAAGATTAACATTGTGCTTTTAAAGTAAAGAATTTTACAACTCAAATGAACTTTTGTTAGAAAAACTATGGACTTTAATGTTAGATTTTCCAAGTAAATGTTGGGATGTGAACTATTTACTTGTGTATTTTTGTAAATCAAGTAACCAAGTAACTAAACAAGCATATGGATGATTCTTGAAACCTTTCATTTTCTCAAACTCTTGATTACATCTTACCTTTATTTCACTTATCTCATTTCATCACTTTATCAAAATACAATACCAAAATCTCAAACATCTTTCCATTTACAATTTTATTTACTTCTTGTTACTAACTTTTTGTGCTATTTTCTACTACCCTTTTGATTTTAGGTTACCTCATTGTGGATCGACCGCCTGATCTTACTACAACTACCGCTTAGTGTAGTCACATTTTGGGCGTTAAACATGGTGCGGTGTGGTTTTGGCGGTTTATACCTATTACTAAAAAATTTAATAATTAAATATTATAATTAAGAAAGATTCATAATAAATCTCATAACCATAGAGTGTTTAACAAAATAATTAAATGTACAACAGGCTAATAAACTTTAAGCAAAACAATAAAAATATAACAAATTAAAAATGTAATATAAAAGTAAATATTATTTTAATTAATGAAGAATATCTTTAGATTAAAGTAGAATATGTGTTAGCATTCTATGAAACATTATATTTCTTTCTAGATATTGTGTATATTATATTATACTATATAAATATTTATGCATTAACTTTAAATGTAGTAAAATTGAAATAAATATATATATAAAAAAAAATTTAATATATATAATGATGCGGTGCAGTGTGATATGAACCACATTTATAAAATTTAAAACCGCAAACTGCACCGCACCACGCGGTTTGGCAAAAATACAAACCGCAACCACACCACGAAGGATTCTAAACCGCAAATTGTGGTGCAGTGTGGGCGGTTTGTGCGGTGTGGGCGGTTTTATGAACACTCCTAATTGTGGGTGGGATGCTTATTAGACTATTGTGTCCCACATGGAATAAGTGTAAGAATATTGAACCATTAATAATAACATGTGTAACTCCACTAATCACCAATTAGTTTTTGGATGGAGTCTCATGATTCTTGTCAATGCTATTGAACGCACATCATGGATTGAAGGAAATCTGGGTATAAGATTTTATGGGTACCCAAAATATAAGGTTTGTTTTAAATTTTGGTGGGCTTTATTTTGAATTGCTTAATCTCATAGTCAATCCTATCTTTTTCAGAGAAATGTTGAAAATGGGTGTCGATTTCTGAGATGGATGGACCCTCCATCTCATAATAATGAACTAGTTCAAAGGTTAGATGAGGTCTGCACTTTTTGCAAGTTTGTTGTATTTATTAGTTACAAGTTTTTAATGTATTTGTGAAGCCAAATCTGATCTGAAATGTAATTTTTGTTGTTGATTATTTTGACTTTAAGAATGTTACTTTGTTTTAGTATTTGATATCAATGGCTATGAGTATTGATTTCATTTATTTTTTTACAATTGCTATAATTAATTATTTACACAGTGGCTGCAATTAACTTGGAAAATTAATTGAACATATATAGATTGGAAAAAACTAATAGAAAAGCTATCCAGAAATATAGCAAATTCAAGAAGAAAAAAATTAATCCAAAATTTGGTCCACAAGACAACAGATTTTAGATTCTGTTTTAGAAATGTCAATTTTGGTCCCAAAAATGTTCTGTTGATAAAAGTTAGATTACAAAGTAATTACCCAAATACATAGTAAAGTGCTTATGATAAAAGTTGAATTACAAAGTGATTATCAAAACAACTATCCAAAAGCTGTATAAAAGGCACCAACATTTCACTAAGCATAAAAGCTATCCAAATTACATTCAATCTCATTCATGTTATCCAAAAAATATTAGTTCTCATTCATGCTATCCAAAAAACATTCAAAAGGAGACGCGACATCTGGAAACCATGTCAGTAACCATTCTATGTATTTTTTGACCTTGCTGGAATGCTTTGTGAAGGTGCTTTGAATGGTCTTTGCTGCATTATTGTAGAAATAATGAATGATTAGTAAAAAAAAAGAGAATGTTTTGGTGTTGATAAATCATTAAGTCAGTACATTAGGTGGTGGAATTGTTGGCTGCAAGACACTCAAAATTGTTGATGAACTTACGGAGTGGTATTGAGTTGGAGTGTGTTGTACCCTAATTTTAGCACAAGTTCACTCACTCAGTTCGGGTACAACTGGTAGGTAAATACGTGGAAAAATAACCAAGTAGAATATTTGGTTATTAACCGTGTGAACAGCTTAGGACTCGTAATGGTCAGACCCAGTATTAGGCGTCCTGGATTTATTACGAGCTAGGAGTCAGATAATTGTCAAGCACGAGCTCGGAGTCAGATAGCTGTCAAGCTTGAGCTCGTGTGAGATATTCAGCTCGTGAGGACCTAGATATAACGCATACTGAAGGATCCCAAGAGACTCGGGGATGGTTTGAGAAATGTCTTATGCGATGGTTTAGTAGTTATTAGAATAATAACTAATATTAGAGGTTGTTATTAGGAGACTAGAATGCTGCCCCAAACTAATGTTTTTAGTTGAGTTGTTTTTTATTCAATAGATGTGGCTTTTGTTTTCTCTTTAGATTTTTACCATTTTTCCTAACATGTTATCGGATGCATACCTAATTCTTTAAAAGCCCATTTTCAAGAACAACCTAACCTATTTTCAAGAAACCCTTCATCTTCTTTTCTCTTATTTCTTTCTAATGACACATACGAGAAGAACCCAGATCAGAAGCTCTTTGACGCCTCTTCAAGTTGTGCCTCCTCTGCCCTCATCGACGACTTCTTCTGTAATGCCCTAAACTCCAGGGACCGTTACAGTGCACATTTTAAACAGTGCTAAACTCGCTAACCGAGTCATTTGGCCATAATCGTGTAACTAAGTATGATTAGCGGTTTAGGGATTAAAATTTTCGGTTAAGATGTAACGTTTCATTAGAACGTTTATTATATACATTGGGATCCCAAAAATATAATTTAAAGGTCTATTACAAGAAAATATTTACAACCAGTCGATCTAAGCGGCAAAACAAGGTTTAACCCTAGTTCCTCTTTCAACCCTCGGCCGTGGCCGTCGAGCAGCCGCATATGTACACATCATCACCTAAGCTCTCCAACTCAAGGATGGTCCAACTTTCTTTTGCCTTTACCTGCACCACATAACACCCGTGAGCCAAAGCCCAGCAAGAAAACTCAATATGCTCATGAACAGTCATATCACGATATCAAATTATATTTAGCATGCCTAGCAAACATATCTCTATTCAAGCATGCAAATAAATTCAGATAACGTTGGGGAATCGAGGATAAGAAATCCTGCCCTCCTGATTGGATGACTATTAAGTCAATCCTAATGAAATGAGTGATTTAACACTTGAGGTTCTAGTAAACCATACTGAGTGACTGACAAGCAAGTCATCACGGGGCTCAGTACCAAAAGCCGTGCGAATGATGATCAGAATGATCATACAGAGCTTATAGCCCTAAACAAATGAGTGAATATCACTTTGAGGTTCTGTTAAACCATAATGAGTGACTGACAAACAAGTCACTATGGGGCTCGGTGCCCATAGCCGTGTAATGAAATTGTTACCTGGGCTTTCCTGCAATGACTCTAATCAGATGAGTGACTGATGGGTAGTTACTAGCTTAAACAGATGAGTGACTGATGGGTAAGTCACACAAGCGCTTTTAGTTTTCATCGAACTTGAGTTCGGTCCAGCATTAATGCTCTTGTTGAGTCATCTAATGCAGATGTCGATTAGATCTAATCTTTTACCGGCTCTGCATTCATGACGCTTATGCCGTTTCTGGCTCCCAGGTCGGTAACACACGACCAATGCCAAATCTGAATGATCAGGGCCATGCACAAGTAAGCAATGCTACCAAACATATATCATATGTCAAATATCCAAATACAGGGCATTCAGCATGCTTACTTAACAATTGCTAGCATAATTAGGATCATGCATAAACACAAAGGCTCAAGCTCTGAACAATCTCATATTCAATATTCATGGCATGCCCTATTCATATATTTCTCGTGCATCACATGCATCACATTTAAACATCCAACATGCATCAAGAATAACCATGCATGTCATATACACAGGGTGCAATTTTCTTACCTCGGGTTCGAACGAGAAATAATAAAAGAACGACCCTTGAGAATGATCAACCTTTTAGTTCCTTAGCGATCACCTAGTCATAAACAATTGGAATCCATTAATAAAGTAAATCAATAAGAGGTTCACAATCTAAAACCACGCTCCCAGGATCAATCCCGCACTCTCAGGAATCTCAATCTACCCAAACGGGGTAAAGGAACCCATCCTCGAGCCTTAAAAGTCATCCCGAGCCCTAAATTAGGCTTGCTGGAAAATGGACCAGCGCTGCAGCCCTATTAAATGGCGTTGAGGCGCTATTTCAAGTCAGAGAGGCCCAGCTCTCTGCCCTGCCTAGCGCTGCTGCGCCATGAATGGCGCTGCTGTGTCAATTACAGACCAGAATCTTTCTGGTTTTCCCTCCTTGCGATTTCCCTTGAAACCAAGCCTCCAAACCAATCCCAAACATCCAATTCACCCCCTAAACTTCATTTGCAACACACCCTCATCAAAACCCAAGCAACCAAACTCAAAAACTTCCATGAATTCTCACAACTAACACCTCAAATTCTCAACTGAAAACTTACTAGAAAAAAATAGAGTATAGCTTAAATTCATGGATGTAATCTTACCTCAAGCTTGATTTAGATCCCCTTTAATTGTTGAACCAAGGTCCTAAGCCCTCAAGCCTTGCTCTCCTAGCTTGGATCCTCAAATTAGCTCTAAAAAATTGAAAGGAAGAAGGAGAGAAGAATAGGTACGGGAGAGAAAGAGATGAGGATGATAGTGCTCTGTTTTACAATTCCACAGCCTTCTAATGGCTTATATCAATCCTAGGGGTGAAAAGACTAAAATACCCTAGGTCAAATAAAGGCTTCTAAAGACTCCAAAGGGTAAAATTGTCATTTCCTACCTATTTCGTTAATTATAATTAACACCCTCCAATTCTTGTTATTCTCAAATGCCAATAATCCATATCCCGTTACCCTTTAATTCCTGGCAACGTTCTAATCACCAAATTACCCCGAGACTCACTCCGAGCTCCGAACTTAATCCCGTTATGACTAGACCGAAAACTTGCATTCCATGATCGTCTCATGCCGAATGGCTCGAACTAATCCACATATAATGTGGTATTATTTATAATTCACCCACATGCATGAAAATACACAATCACGCCCTCAACGGGCCAAATTACCAAAATTCCCTTATAATTAAATGTGGACCCATATGCATGCATTTATCATCATATAATAATATAATTCACATAAACATGCATATAATCATTTAATAACATGATAAATCAATTATAGCCCTCCTGGCCTCCTAATCAAGGTCCTAAACCTTATTAGGAAATTTGGGGCATTACACATTTGTCCTCGTTGCTTGCTTCAGCGACTGCAACCTTTCCTCCCCCTATCCCTCAGTCGAAAGCTGCTCCTCACAATATGTCTTCTTCTTCTCACCATCATGAAGGGGTTGGTCAGCCACTACACTCGTCCTCTTCCCCGATCCACCATACTGTCTCCTCGCCTACCATCAACCCGAGCTTCAATGCTCCTACTGTCAGCGTTAATGGTGGAATGGGTGTCAATATTGCCTCTTCAGCAACTCGTTGTCAACCTTCCCAACTTGATCATACATATCATTTGGGAACTGGAGACAACCCTAATTTTCTCATTGTTCCTAAGCTCTTAACAAGTCAAGACAACTTTCAATCTTGGAAAAGAGCTGCCTCCAACTCCATTGTTACCAAGAACAAAACCCCGTTCATTGATGGGTCTCTGTCCCGACCACCTCCATCAGATTCAAATTTTGATTCTTGGGTTCAATGTAACAACATGGTCATGGTTTGGTTATTGCAATCTGTTTCTCAAGAAATTGTTGCAAGTATTATGTTTCAAGAATCAACAAGAGATATGTGGCATGATCTTCATGAGATGTTCAATCAAGGAAATGGCCCTAGGATTTTTCAACTCCAAACTTCATTACACAACATCAAACAAGGAGACTCGGATGTGAACACCTACCTTACTCGGCTGAAGGCTCTGTGGGATGAGCTCAAAGAATTTCAACAGATTGTTTCGTGCACTTGTGGTTGTACATGTGGAGCTGTTGAGAGTCTCCTTGGATATTATACCAGAGATTAGATTTTGCAGTTTCTCACTGGCCTCAATGACTCCTATAATCCTATAAGGGTTCAGAATCTCCTCTATGATCCTCTTCCACTTCTGTCAAAGGTGTTCTCAATGATAGTTCAAGAAGAGCGTCAATGTTGCCTTGGTAACCCGACCTCTCTCATTGTTGTTGTTGTTGTCCCTACTCACTCGACCAAGCCTCCACCGTCCAGATCAAAGAAGTCGAGACCCTCATCCTCTCATTGCCTCAAGCCTAGCCACTTAGTGGAAAAATGTTTCTTTCTTCACGGTTTTCCACCCAGGTATGGTGACAAACAACATCAAGAGGAAGCATCTAAGCCTACTGTTCATCAAGCTTCAGCTTCCCCTGCATTTACATCTCTCTTGGGCAAGCAACCGTTGTTTTCTCAAATCGAGCTCAGCCAACAACTCATTTCTCTCCTAAGTCAGTAACTTCACAACACTTCTTCCACTAGTGATACTCCTTAACCGATTGCCTCTCAAATTTCTGGTAATCCTGTTGAATTCCCCTCTCTTTTATGGATAGTGGACAGTGGGGCAACTCACCATGTGAGTCACTCACTTAAGTGCTTTACTACTTTTGATCATCGTCATATTGCTAACTTAGTTGCTTTACCTAATAGGCATAACATTCATATTACTCATTCAGGCTCGGTTAGGCTTTATAGTGATATCACTTTGACTGATGTATTATTCATACCTGAGTTTAAATTCCATATGTTTTCAGTTAATGATTTTTTGCAAAACAATCCTAACTCTCTAATATTTACGTCTTCTGAATGCTTTATTCAGGCACCCACTCGGACTTCCAAGATTGGGATTGCTAAGAAAGTTGGCAAGCTATTCTTCTTTGAGAAAGATAGATGTTGGGTACAATCTAATTTAGCTATTAACTCTTGTATTGAAATGGACCAATGACATTTTTGCCTTGGCCATCCCTCTATGTCAATCTCAAAATCTATCAATAAAACTCTTCTATTTTCTAACAAAACCTATGATAACATGTGTTCTACTTGTCAGTCGGCTAAACAAAAACGTCTTCCTTTTATGTCTAATAATAATATGACTTCTGATCCTTTTGATTTGTTTCATTTAGATATTTGGGGACCGTTTCATGTCCTTAGTATAGAAGGGTACAAATATTTTCTTACCATTATAGATGATCACACTCGGTTTACTTGGGTATATATGATTAAAGCAAAATCAGATGTGCAATTTATTATTCCACAATTCTTCTATTTAACTGCTACTCAATTTTCTACTACTATTAAATTTGTTAGATGTGATAATGTTAAAGAACTGAATCTCACTTCTTTCTACGTCACTAAAGGTATTGAACAATTCCATTCATGTGTTGATAGACCACAACAAAATTCTGTGGTTGAAAGAAAATACCAACACATCCTAAATGTGGCTCATTCTTTATTATTTCAATCTCACATCTCTCTTCCATATTGGTCTTACCTCATTAATACAGTTGTTTATCTCATTAATAGAACTCCTTCTATATTACTGAAGATGAAGACATCATTTGAGTTACTTTACAACAAATTGCCTTCCTATGATCATCTTAGATGCTTTGGTTGTCTTGCATATGCTTCAACATTAGATAGGCCTCGTCATAAATTTTCTCCAAGGTCTAAAATTGTATTTTGTTATCCTCATGGAATGAAAGCTTATACTTTACTTGACATTGAAAGTCAACAAATATTTCATTCTAGAGATGTAATTTCTATGAAAAAATATTTCCTTTAAAACATGACAAGTCTAATGTTTCAATTGATCAGTTATTGTTGTCTAAGGTGTTTCTTGCAGGACCAATACTTCTCCCACTTCTCCTGTACCAAAGGAGTCTCATGCTAACCTACCTACTCTGTCACAACCATCCACTACCTCAAAAAGTGGCTGGTATGTTACTTGCCCCTCTTATCTTAGAGACTATGTTTGTAACTTTGAAACATCTGATTCTACTACTGCTCACTCCTTATCTAATTTTCTATCTTATGACAGGTTAAGTAATCATTTTCGGGCTGCCATTATTTCTGCAAACAGTGTGGTAGAACCGTCTAGTTACAAGCATGCTTCAACCATTCCAGAGTGGCAACAATCAATGAAAGATGAACTTCATGCTCTTGATAATAACAAAACATGGAAGATTGTCTCTCTTACTCCAGGACAACACACTATAGAAAGAAAATGTCTCTACAAGATCAAATACAAAGCAAATGGAGCCATTGATTGATACAAACCAAGATTAGTGGTAAAAGGCTACACTCAAAAGCAAGGTATCGATTACTTTGACACTTTTGCCTCTGTTGCAAAATTTAATACTCTTAAATATTCAAGATGGTTCTTTCAAACTCATTCATGTTCCCTCCAAAAACAACCTCGTTGATGCCCTCACAAAGCCCTTGTTCCCAGCTCAGTTCAAAGAGTTAGTGTCCAAGATGAATGTCAAAAATATGTATAGAGGTCGAAGGGAAGAGAACAAAGAGCTACAAGCGAATTTCATCTTGTGGGGGTGTATTAGAATAATAACTAATATTAGAGGTTGTTATTAGGATACTAGAGTTGGTTATAACTATCTTGTATCTTTGGGCCTATTTATGCTGCCCTAAACTAATGTTTTCAGTTGAGTTGTTTTTTATTCAATAGATGTGGTTTTTGTTTTCTCTTTAGATTTTTACCACTTTTCCGTAGTTGTGGGGAAAGTGTAACATGATTCTACATGGGAATTAATCTTGTGATGCGTTAATAATTCTAAAGACAGGGTTGGCTTGGGTGATGGTGTGAGACAAATCAAGAAGGAAGAGTTTGGATGGAAGTCGCTGCTGAGGAGTGCTTTTAATGGGGATGTGATGGTGGATACATAATTTGGGGGAGATGAAATTGCCTCTCATGATGCAATGGGGGCATGTGATGGTGACCTTGGGTACGCAGTGGGAGGGTGGGCTTACTCCTTATGTGGCTGAATTCTTGGCTCTTCATGAAGCGCTAAAGTTTTGCTAGAACCCTAGTTGGTGTCCTCGAATTGTGGAATCCAATGCAAAAAATGTGACCATGGCTATACACAATCGAGTTTTTTGAATTTGAGATGGTGTCCTCGAATTATGGAAATCAATTGTAAAAAATGTGACCATGGCTATACGCAATCGAGTTTTTTGAATTTGAGAGGGATTGATTGTAGAGGACCTTTGCTTGTGGAGTGATAGTCTAAGCAATTTTAGCTTTCCTTTTACTCCTTGAGGTGGGAACAAGTTAGGCCATAGCTTAGCTCAATAGTTGTTTACAATAAAACTAGTAATTTTTGGCTTAATGATTATCCTTTGTAATATTGCTAGCATTGTTTCTAGCTATATCCCTTGAATAAAGCTTATATTTCTTTATTAATAATAATAATAATAATAATAATAATAATAATAATAATAATAATAATAATAATAATAATAATAATAATAATAATACCAAAAAAAGACTTTTAAGTTAAAATCTATTTAGTTTATTAAAATCAAAATAGAAAAGTTTTTAGATTTAAAAAGAAAAAAGATATTGTCAAACGAGTCACTTTCCTGGTAAAACTAATTGACATGTGTGTGTGTGTCTTGTTTTTCTCCTTTGAATCAATCGCGCTTAAATTTCATCTTAATCCAATAGAAGAGCTCATATAAACCATAAATATAAGTATAAAATTAGAGAACACAATCATGTATAATAATCTTTTATTCCTCTACTAATTAATTGCTAGTACGTACGTAATAGTGACTAGCTCATAATCAAAACAATTAATAGCACTAAAATGAATGAAATTAACAGTAGCAATGGCAAACATGTTTACTATCCCTAATTTTACATTCGCCTCCTCTACAATTCGAAATACAGTATTCGTTGCAGAGTTGGTTATTTTTTTTTGGGTCTGGTCCATAACATATTTTAAGCTCTTTGTGCTGGCAACATACTGGAGTAGGAAGATTACTGTCAATTATCACAGTACCATTCAGGTCCCTGCCTTCAGATTCCAAAACTGTACACACAATATATATATATATATATCAAAGATTAAATATAATAAGAATAGTCGGTGAAAATGACCTATTTTTTGGAGTTATTCTTCACTTTGAATTTTTTGCGGAATTTTTCGACCACTTATATCGGATGTCATTTTGCAAAAAATTATAAAAAGTAAGTTAAAGTGTAAAATAACTTCAAAAAATACATCATTTTGGCAAGAGACTTGTATAATAATATGAATTATATTAATAAGTAAGCTTGAAAGGAGTACAAAAAATAATAATAATTTAATTGATGAAGAAGAAACGAAACTAATTAACTAGTGAATAAATTTGAGCAAAAATAAAATAGAACCAACCAGTAGAAAAAATTAGACATGCAACGAAGAGTAGAGAAATAGGCTGAGATTTGGCCATCTTAAGTTTTCTAATCACTACAGATATTGGAATTGAAATTGGAATTGGAATGGAAGAATATGTTAGAATAGGAGTGTTTATATAGAGAGAGTGGAAGATGAGAACGATATATAGGGAAAGATCAAATTCGGAATTTCTCATTGCATTAAAATTAATCAGATTTTTTTTTTTTTTTTGAGTTTCTTCTATTGGCACCTACTTTTTTTTAATACTTTCCTCCTTTATAATTAATTAATTCTTTACAAATATAACATTGTATACATTGACATAAATACCCTCATATAATTTTAAAACATAAACCCTATATTAGGTATTAAAAAAAATTAGGTTGTCCATTTAAGAATCGAAAATATAAACAATATAGCTAATGAAAGAATAAAAAATAGATGTAGGTGTGAATTATTGTTATTCTATTGATAATTTTAATTCTGATACTTTATTATTATATTTTATTTTATTGTATACATTATATTTATCAACTCTTCAAAAGATGAGATATTGTAGTGTGTTTTTTTATTGAATTTTATCGGTAAAACTATTTTATTGGATGTGATTAAGTATTTTTATTTATTTTAGAAATCATTGAATTTTATTTATAAGAATTGAATAATAATGTATAGAGGTGGTGGAAATTAATTTTTTTCAATATATTATTTTAATGGATAATTTTGTATTAAAAATTTATGAGGCGTGTGAAAAGAAATTTTTAAATTTTGTAAGGGTTTGATTAGAAAAAAAGTGAGGAGAAAAAAGAAAAAGTAAGTATAATTTTTTTTTAATCAAAGAATGTAAATATTCTGTCTAATTTTACATTCTAATTAATGAAAGCATAATATCCATATCTTCTGTCTCGTTTTGGTTTCTAATTTATGCATAATCAAGTGAATGCTACATTACTAATATAGAACTTTACAAATTAGTCTTCCAACTGTCGTTATTTTATAAGGAATTGAAAAAAGGTTATCTATAGGCCAATTTACAGTTGTGATGTTAATTGAGATATAAAAAGTATTTAAAACTTTAATTTGGTTGAAATATTTTATAGAATATATTGCGGTTTTACTTTTTACATGTTTTCCTTTAAGAGAAAACGAAAATTATATTACATTCTATTTAGAGTTATTTGCGGCGAAAATACTGCGATTAGAAAACTGTATTTTTGAAAAGTGAGATTCTGAAATGAAAATCTGAATTTAGAGATTAAAAACATGTTTCTAAAAATGTGATTGGTTCAATATCAGTAAATTGTTTTTGAATTTTAAAAAACTGAATCTGTGATTGATATTAAGTTTGAAAATATAACAGAAACTGAATACGTGGGATTTTGGAAAAGAATTTCACAAAACTGAGAAAACAAGTTTTTCTTGTTTTCAATTTTCCTTAACAAATTTTGGATACAGATTTGAATTTAATTTTTAAAAACAGTTTACCAATCAAATATTATGATGGATCTCTACAATTTCAAGTATTCAAAATCATAAAATTGTATCATAATTGGATACCAATCAAGCCTTAAGTTATTACGTTTGTAACACTTAAGTACCCAAGTTATTTTTTTGGTGGCGAAAGTACCTTCTGTCCATGTTTTGGTAGAGTTTGGTACAACAATTAATTCTTACCATTAAGTTCGTATGTAAAACATAGGCAAAAGTACCCAATTAAAGGAATATTTGCTACGAAAGTACTCAATTTAAAAGATGTTTGTGGCGAAAGTATCTAATTTAAGAGATGTTTGCGATGAAAATAGTCAAGTTATAAGAAAATTTCACACCATGTAGGCGGATTTAACGACGAAACAGACAGTTGCGCTAAACTGCACCAAAACATAGATAAAATGTACTTTCGCGGCCCAAAAAATAATTTAGATACTTAAGTGCTACAAACACAATAATTTAGATATTTTTGGTGTATCCCTTCTATTTAACAACTTTGGATTGGCTCAAAGATTTTATAGAATATACAGTAGTTTTACCTTTCACATGATTTCCTTTAAAGAAACACTACTACAAAAAAAGTTTTTTAGGGCTCGCTTTGCAAGCCCTAAAAAAGCTTTTAGGACTCGCGGGGCTCGAGCCCTCTATTTGAGAGCCTTAAAAAGTGAGGTATTTTAGGGCTCACAAAAAAAAAATGTTTATAAGGCTCGCATTGCGAGTTCTGAAAAGTTTTATTTTGAATTTTTTAAAGATTAATTGGTGGGTTTTGAAGCCAAAAGCACTGTGGTGCTCGCCGGCCAAGACCCTCGACAGAGCTCAGGCAACGGCGACGGCGCCACCATTCAAAGGTGGTGGTTCAGAAAACAAACTACTGGGTTTTAAAGCCTAAGCCAAGGGAAATGTCGTGGTGATAGTGGTTTAGTTTGAAATGGCTCAGAAAAACTCGGATCTACGCTTGAAAGTTCAGAAATCACCATGGATTCCGACGAACATTGACTTCCAACTCCAGTGACCATTGAGTCTAATTCTTTAGTGGGTTTTGAAGCCCAAGAAGCAAGAAGTATGGTGGTGGTGGTGGTGGTTCAGCTCGTGGTGACTCGAGGTGGCGGGAAACTGCTCGGAATGTTTGGGAGAAACCCAAAATCGTAGAACTTCGAGTGCCCAGTTGAGGGCCTTAGGTCGCGCGTGAGATGCTGGTCTTTGGGGGTTGGGGGTTTCGGGGGACGACACGTCGACTGGGCTGGCGCGTGGCGGTGGCCGGTGACAAGAGGGCAGTCGTTTGGCTCTGGCAAAGACGATGCAGGGAAGGAAAGAGAGAAAGGGAACTTCGGGAGAGAGAGAGAGGGATCCGAGGAGAAATTTTGTTTTTCTTTTTTGATTTAATATATAATAAAAATTTAGTTAAAAAAAATTATTCAAACTTTTAGTACACACATAAGTTTTTAGAGCTCGTATTGTGTTATCCCTAAAATTTGAAAATGATGACGTGGCAATAGAAGTGACAAATGGTGAGGAATGGTTGGGTAATCTGGCTTAGGAGTGGCCCGGTAGACCAGTGAAGATTTGTGACTAGCCAGTCAAGTGTCATGGCCGACCAGTCATGACCTTGGCCGACCAGTCACATGCTTGTCTGCCCAGGCGTGCCCTTGGCCAACCAGTCACATACTTGTCTGCCCAGGCATGGCTTTGGCCGACCAGTCATGGGCTTGTCTGTCCAGTTAATGTCCTTGTTCGACCAGCTATGTGCATGACCGACCAGTCATGCGTTTGTCTGCCCAGTTAGGTGCTTATCTGCCCAGTTAGGTGCTTATCCGACTAGTGAAGGTTTGGCTGACCAGTGAGAAGTTTTGGTCCTTCAGTTCGCCTCCTGAGTGTGATGTGAATCGACTAGACAGAACAGTGCAATGCAAAGGATCCCAGTAACGGCTTCAACAAGAATCGATCATACTTGCGTGGGAATCTCTCAAATTATCCCATAAAAATAGTGTTCTGTTGTATTTTGAATATTATTATTAATTAAATATAGTGAGAATAACAAAATATCTCGATTTTGAGGGACATCATCTGTACGATCCTGAGCCTATAAATACAAGTCTCATGGCATCATAAAAATGGCCGATTTCAATTTTCCAGAGAGAGAATAATTGTATCTTGAGAGAACTCTTGTATTCTTGTAATTTGCACTGAAGAAACTCAGTTGTCTCAGGTTCATCTGATCTTGAGTGTAGATCTATAATCATAACTCTAAGTGGATTAGGCTACTACCAACACATTGGAGCTGAACCACTATAAAAAATTGTCTGTGTCGTTTATTTCTCTTGAAGGTTTTTGTCATTTTGACGTCTACGCGTCGTTGGCCAAAAACACGGTCAACATTTTGGTGCTTTTATTGAGAGCCTGAAGAGAATGACAGACAATCACTGTAGCATTATGGCGTCTAAGAATACCAATGCGACCTCCAAGAAGCCAGGTTCCTCTAAAGAGCCTGCTAGATCAGAAGGTCCTGGCCCTCAAGACCATGAGACCGAGCCTAGAGTCATGCTCGAGGACGTGACTCCAGAGGTTGAGCAACTCCAGGAAGCCATGGAGGCTTTCTAGGAGGAAATGGCACAATTTAATGCCAGACAGGAGGCGTTCGCTGAAGAAATGGCTAGGCAGAAGGCTGCATTTGAGCAGCAAAGAAGGGAGATGGACGCTAGAAGTGAGGAGATCCGGAGATAGCAGGAGGAGGCCTATAGGCAACATTGCGAGGCTGCACTCACTCTGGAGGCAGCTACGCAGCTGGCCCAGGCCAATGCCCAAGCTGCAGCACAAGGAGCAGCCACCCCAGGAGCAAGGACCACAGAAGCTGGTCGCAAAAACACTGATAGACCCAACTCTCGAGGGCGAAACAGGAGTGGTAGTAACCCACCTGGTTGTGAAGAAGATGGGGTCCGATCGGGCACTTCCTCAACCCAAAGGGGGAACTCCAGAACCCACTCAAGGAGCCACCGATCAGAGACTTCCAGATTCGGAAGTCACAAGTCAGGCAGTAAGAAAACTCCACCTGAGTAGGAGCAAAATAGAGCTCCTCAGGGTAAAGAAACTTCACACTTCAAAGATGGGCATGGTCGTGATGAGGCTGATAGTCATCACACTGACCAGTTAAAGGAGAAGAATGATAACAACCATCGAGGAGGGAAAGATCGCCCAGCACAGACAGGAAGGCCACCACTGCATCCCAACCAGTAGCGCAGTGGCAAGGAGCATGTCCCACACGGCAAGCCTTCCAAAAAAACTCGGAGTACGGTGTTCGATCGGTTAGGGAGGCATACCGCTCAGAAGGATCTAAGAGACGACATTGCTGACAGGAGAAGGACCGTCCCAGTCGAAGGACAAGATCTGAACTGACCTACCATTCAAGTAGAAATACTTGATGATGGTGTGCCGGATTAGAGTGCCTGACCAGGCGATCCCGAGAATGAGTCCCAAGCAGTGGCCCCATGCATCCAAGCCCAGCTTGATGCTCTGACAGCAGCAGTTCAGGGTCTGTCGAAATGACCTTCTGCAATTGATCCAGTAGACCACAGGACTGGCAGCCCATTCTATGCTCGAATTAGAGCAGCCCAGCCACCAGCGAAGTACAAAGCACCGATACTGCCAGTTTATACAGAAAAGGCTGATCTGATAAGGCATGTGGGGAAATTCGAAGACCAGATGGAGCTGCTCGGAGTGAGTGATGACTATCGGTGCAGAGTCTTCCCCACTACATTGTCCGACACTGCCCAGGAGTGGTATTGGAAGTTTAAGCCAAAATCCATCACTTCTTGGGAAAGTTTCAGGAAGGAATTTTGTAGGCAGTTCAGTGCTGCTCGGACCCCTCCATTTTACGCCAATCACTTGGCGGATATTAAACAAGGGAAGGACGAATCTCTCAAGAACTACATACAAAGGTTCATGAGAGAAGCTAACCGAGCTACTGCAGTTGGAGATGAGGGGAAGATGGTGGCAATTTCTTCTAGCATAATTTATCGGAGTCCTTTGTGGGACAGTATTCATCACAACCCTGTTTCAACGTTACAACAATTTCTTGACCGGGCGGACAAGTATATGAAATTGGATGATGCGATTGAGAAGGGAGAGAAGGGCTTGAATAATCCGAGCAGATCGACTGATCCTCCCAAGAATGGTGGAAATGATCAAAGTGGTGGTAAGAAACGTGGGAATAACGGGTATGACCGCCACAATGAAAATAAGGCTAAGTCGGGATCAAACGACAAGCCCACTAAGTATGAACCTCGGTTCACCAATTACACCACTCTTTCCGCGAGCCGAGCGAAAATATATCTCGTAAGTCATCAGGAGGTCCCCTACCGGAAACCCCCACCCATCAAGAAGGAGATGAGTAAGAGAGATATGAACAAGTTCTGTCATTTCCATGGAGACTATGGTCACGACACTAATGAATGCAATCTTCTCAAGGATGAGATAGAGTTTCTCCTCCGGTCGGGGAAATTGAAAAAGTATCGAGCAGAAAAGACCCAAGGAGAGGGAAGTAACAACAATCTTGGGTTCAAGCGGCAACGATCCCCACCTTTGCAACCCGAGCCTGTGGACTTCACTCTAGACACCATATGTGGAGGTCCACATCTGGCTGGGGATAGCAACAAGGCAAGGGAGAGGTATGCTCGAACCCTTCGTCATGAGTTGGATGCAGCATCAACCTCCGAAGTCATGGCTGTAGAGGAGCGGCCTTCGAAGAACCCACGAGACGAAAGTGAGTCCCTCACTTTCACTGAGGATGATGCTCGACACGTGATGTAACAACCTAAGTTGCTAATAAGGTTTAGGACCTTGATTAGCGTGCATAGAGGGAAATAAGTGAATTAATATGATAATATATGAATTTAAACGAATATGTGATTAGAATGCATGTTTAGGTGGTATAAATGTGCATGTGAACCCTGTTTGTATGCTAGGGGTAAATTGGTAATTTTAGCCCGCTAAGGGCATAAATGTGATAAATGTGTTATGTGATTTGTACCACGTGAGTGTGGTGATATTAATGTGATGCACGTGCCGAGACAGTCCTAGAGAGCTAGTGAACTCAAAAGTCACAACGGGATTATATACCCGGCTCGGGAGCAGCCTAGGGGTACTTTGGGGAATTTTGTGAGTTGAGTTAAGGATTTGTGGTTAATGGTTATTGGTGATTGAGTAACCTGGGTAACCATTAGTAACTGCTGGGAGTAACAAGTTTAGGTGGAAGAAACGGTAGAATTGTAATATAGGTGAAAGGACAAGAGTGCCCTTGAGGTTTAGTTAGGAGAGGATAATTATGGGAGGATAGGATAGTAATTTGGCAAGATAAAGAACCTTCAGCTGAGGGAAAAGTGTCATCCACGTTTTACACTTAGGCATTATCTTGTTCTTGCTGAAATTGAAAGGAAACCTAGAGGAGGAAAGGGAAAACTAAGGGCAAACCTCTTGGGATCAAGAAGAGAACTTAAGCTAAGGGAACTTGAAGGATTACTCAGTGAATTGAGGTAAGTAAATTCTGTGTAAGTGTTGTGGGATTTAGCTAAGAGTATCATGGAATTGGAGCTGAGTTATGTGCTTTGTTTGGTAACTTTTGGGATAAATTGGGGTTAGGTTCAGCAGGAGGTTGTGGTTTGAGCTTGGGACTTGATTGGGAAGAGCAGCTCAAAGTTGAACTCTTGATTGAGGTAAGGATTTTAAATATGTTTGAATTTTCATATCTAATAAGGTTTAGGAATTTGGAGGTCTGATTTACATCCTACTCAAGTTCTGGTTTGAGTTTGGAAAGCTAATGTTAAATTTCTGAAATCTTAAACTCAAGTGTGGACTTTGAGTGTAAGTGAGTAATTGAGCTTGTTGTTGAGGTTTATAGTTTGTTAAATGGTTTGTTTGGGGTTTTAAACTGATTTTGGGGTTTGGATATGTGTTGGGAGTGAATTGGGAGTGTTTTGGCTTGGGGAAAATGCAGGGGAAAACCCAGATTTCTGGGTTCGCGAAGGAGCGCCGCGGCCTTGTTCTTTGGCGCCGCGACGCGAGGCTGCTTCTCGGCAGGGGAATGCTCTCTAACTTGCTGGGCGCCGCGGCCCTATAGGGCAGCGCCGCGGCGCTAGGCTCTTTTCATAACATGGAAATTTTGCAATTTTGAGCTTTTGCTCCTGGGGTTCGGGGGATGTTTCCGATGTATTGTTTTAGGAATTTGGGGATTCCAAGAGTGTGGGATTGGCCCCGGGAAGTGGTTTTGGATTGATTAGCATTAAAGGGTGTTTTATATGTGTTGTGACTAGGTCTTTGGAGAGGCTCGGGTTAGAGGACCGTGCTCGCGGCCTTGGTGCATCGAAAGGCTCAGGATACAGGTAAGAAAACTGTAGCACCCGTAGAGTAGGGCTTGGCCCATAGTATTGTTGCAGAGCGCGGCCCTAAGATGTATTATTGCTAGGATGTAGCTTAAAATGAATTATTATATGTTTGATTATTGTTTGAGTATGCTAAGTGTAGTTATAGCAAAAGAACGACGAAGGGTCGGGAACGGCGAAGGGCCGAGAACGGCAGTGGGGCCGGGAATACCACTTAGCACATGGAATGCTTGTGGTTAGGGTGAGACCCCAATGGATACATGGGATATCCTTATGGTGTAGACCGAGATCCCAGGCTTTGGTAACGCTTCAGGGACAGCGTGGCCGTATATGTGTTTAAGTCTTATGGACTGTTTGACTAGATATGAGTTATCTGCTATAATGATTGAATGATATGCATATGTTATGTACTGTATGAGTTTTCTTGCTGGGCTTCGGCTCATGGGTGCTCTGTGTTGCAGGTAAGGGCAAAGAGAAAGTCAACCAGCCATGAGTACGGAGAGCGTGGGGGTGGCGCGTACATGTTTGGCCTACCCGACCGCTTTGGTTGGGGGCATTTTTGAGAAATGGATGTACTTAACTCTGTTTTTGGTAATTTGTCAATTGTAAATCTATTTTGAGTTGTAAATAGTTTACAAACCTCGTTTTGGGATCCCAAATGTTAAACTATTGGAACTTTTAGCGGAATGGAATACTTTTAAAGATTACAGCCTTGACTTTTTGTTTAAACACACTTTTATTATTAAAACCTCGTTTAGCGAGTTGATTGCACATTTTACACCCACTTAGTAACGACTCTAAGGTAGTAGGGCGTTACACGTGAGATATCCTCATAATGATCCTCTCGTCGTGATAGTCCAAATAGCGAATATGAAAGTGAAGAGATGTTTGAACGACACAAGGAGTTCTGTGAAAATCATCTATAAATCATCCTTTAAGAGGATGAAGCTATCTATCAATGACTTGAAGCCATGCTCTCAAGTCATTTATGGATTTACTAGAGAAGGATTATCACCAATCGGAACGATCAAGTTACCAGTCACAACGGCGGATGCTCCCAAGCATGAGACAGTCATGACAGAGTTTTTGATAGTCGACTGTCCGTCCGCCTACAATGTGGTTATTGGTCGACCACTATTCACAACCTTGCATGCGGCAGTCTCAATATGGCACCTTTCCATGAAGTTTCCAACCAGTGCAGGCATAGGCTGCGTTCGAGGAGACCAGAGAGAGGCTAGGGAATGTTATAATGCCTCGGTAGCTAAAGCAAGAAAGGGGGCCAAATAAAACAACATGATTGTATGTGCTGAGAGAGAGAAGGTAGATGAGATGGATGTCGACCAAAGTTTCACAGTCATAGCCGATCAGGAAGAAATGTTAGAAGAGTTTGGCCAAGAAAGCACTCTTGGTTTAAGAGAACAACAAGCCCCATCCGGTGATGAAGTCACCAAATAGGGCGTTGCCCAAAGCGAGGGAAGGGACTTTGATCCTCGCTTTGGGGATTATGAAAGTGAGGTGGGACCGTCTGAGGAGTTAGAGGAGGTTCTAATAGATGAGAATGATCCAACCAGAGGGATCAAGGTTGGAAAAAAGTTGAAGTCAGAAGTAAGAGCACAGCTGATAGAATTTTTGTGAAGGAATCAAGATGTCTTCGCCTGGTCTCACAAGGATATGGTGGGTATCTCACCAACTGTGATCAGCCACGTGCTCAATGTGGATGAAAGCTATCCAGCAGTGCAGCAGAAGAGAAGATTGCTTAACAAAGATCGAGCAAAGGCTCTCAAGGAGGAGGTAGAACGGCTAAAGGAAAACGGGTTTATAAGGGAAGCATATTACCCTGCCTAGGTTTCAAACCCAGTGTTAGTACCCAAGTCCAATGGAAAGTGGAGGACTTGTGTGGATTTTACTGACCTGAACAAAGCATGTCCAAAGGACTATTTTCCTTTGCCAAGAATAGACCAGTTGGTGGATGCGACCTCTGGTCATGAAACATTGTCCTTCATGGATGCTTATTCGGGGTATAACCAGATTAGTATGCATCCTCCCGATGAAGAGCATACTAGTTTCTGAACAGACATAGGGCTGTACTATTATAAGGTCATGCCATTCGGCTTGAAGAACGCGGGAGCCACTTACCAGTGTTTGGTGAAAGGTATGTTCCGTGACTTAATCGGCAAGAATATGGAGGTGTACGTAGACGATATGCTGGTAAAGTCAAAGGAAGCTGAAGGACATGTACGAGATTTGGAGGAATGCTTGCAGTGCTGAGAAAGTACAACATGAAGTTAAACCCCCTCAAATGCTCGTTTGGAGTAAGTTCTGGAAAATTTCTTGGGTTTATTGTGAACTCTCGAGGAATAGAGGCAAATCTAGAAAAGATAAGGGTGCTCGCTGAAATGAAGTCTCCGGCCAGAATTAAGGATGTGCAAAGCTTGACTGGGCGGATTGCTACTCTAAGCAGGTTCATCTCTAAATCGACGGACAAGTGTGTCCCATTTTTTAACCTTCTTAGAGGAAGCAAGAAGTTTGAATGGACGGTAGAATGCAGGATGAAGCCCTCCTAGCAGGCTTGCGCTTGGCTAGAGATGTTCAAGCCCGGTCGGTTGAAGTGAATAGTGATTCCCAACTGGTGGTCTACCAAGTCTTAGGGGAATATCAAGCAAGGGGCCTACGCATGATGGCGTACTTAAATAAGACCAAGGATTTGATAGCACAATTCGAGGAATATACTATTAAGCTGGTACCACGGGAGCAGAACTCTAACGCAGACGCTCTAGCAAAACTAGCTAGTGCAAAAGATGCTGAAACTCTGAATATAGTACCGGTGGAATACTTGGCAGAGCCGAGCATTAATGAACAAGAAGCCATGCCCATCACAATAGTTGACACTTGGATGACACCCATCATTGCTTACCTTGAGCAAGGAACACTCCCAGATGATCATAATGAAGCAAAGAAGATTATGAGGCAAGATGCTAGGTACATTATGATGAATGGGGTGCTGTATAGAAGAGGGTACTCTTTACCTCTACTTAGGTGCATAGCACCCGACCAGTCGAAAAACTTATTGGCTGAAGTGCACGAGGGGTTCTGCGGAGATCATGCTGGGGGGCAGAGTCTATCCAAAAAGATTTTGCGGCAAGGATTTTTCTGGCCGACAATGAATGAAGATTCCATGGAGTACGTGAAGAAGTGTGATAAATTCCAGAGATTTTCTAAAGTACCCAAGGCACCTCCGAATGTCTTGAAGCAAATGCAGAGCCCATGACCTTTTGCAGTATGGGGCATTGATCTGATCGGGAAATTACCCAAAGGGAAATGAGGAGTACAGTTTGCAGTGGTTGCTGTGGATTATTTCACCAAGTGGACTGAAGCCGAGCCACTAGCCACGATCACCTCGAAGAAAGTATTAGACTTTGTGGTTAAGAATATAATATGTCACTATGGTCTGCCCAAGAAGATAGTGTCTGACAACGGCACTCAGTTCGAGAGTGACATATTTACCGATTTCTGCACTCGGCATGGCATCACGAAAAGTTTCTCCTCAGTAGCTCATCCGCAAGCCAATGGGCAAGTTGAAGCCGTAAATAAAACTTTGAAAGATACTTTAAAAAAGCGTCTAGAGCGATCTAAGGGTGCTTGGGCGGAAGAATTACCAGAAGTCCTTTGGTCATACAGGACTACTGCCCGGACAACAACTGGTCATACCCCCTTTTCCTTGGCATATGGGTATGATGCCATGTTACCTGTGGAAGTAGACCCACCATCTCATCGAAGGACCATGTATGGCCAGGAGGAGAATCACCAGTTGCTAGCTGAGTCTTTAGATTTCCTTGAGGAGAGACGAGAAAAAGCAAGCTTGAGAGTTGCTGTTCATCGGCAAAAGGTGGCCCGCTATTTTAATTCCAAAGTCAGAGATTGAAAGTTCCAGGTCGGAGATTTGGTCCTCAGGAAGGTGTTCATCAGAGACCCGGCGGCTGGAGTACTAGGACCAAACTGGGAGGGACCGTATCAAATTGAGCAAGTCTTGCCACCCGGCACTTACAAACTTGCTCAATTAAATGGAGAGCTGACCAGGAACTATTGGAATGGCGAGCACTTGAGGAAATATTATCAATAAATACTACTTATAGAGTAGTAGCTTTGTATCAAGTGTTTAACTTTTTATTTAAGTTTGTTTGTGAACTGGCTATTTGCTAACCAGTCATGTTATTTTGAACAATGTTATTTTGTTTGAGACTCGTAATTACACACGTTTTGTCCTTTTTTTTACGAGTAATAAAAGAGATCATGCGCAGCGCGGTCGAATCTTGCTACAAATTTTGCATATGTGTTAATTATTCTTGCTTTGGCAGTGTTCAACTGTCATTACAACTTAAAACAAAAAAAAGGTTTTCTAAAAGAAATATCGGGCAGTGTTCAACTGGTCGGTATCCATCAAATGAATGACCAACGTTTAAATAGTTGCATGTTTTTGCAGTGTCGGTCAAGTAACAAGTGATCAAGGATTTTTCAACCCTCATTCACTTGGGGGGCACATAGGGTATACTAGTATACACTTCAACACAAGCAATAAGAACACGAGCAAATATATTTGTTTTTAGGTTGACTTGTAAGTTTTTGAAGTCGAAAGGGACGTTAAGCTAACTTGTTTTACAAAGCTTAATTAACTTGGAATTTTTTCAAAATTTTAAGTTAGAAGCAGATATTCGTGTGACAATAAACATTATGCTCATAAAATGTTAGAGCAATAAGAGTGTGAGAAAGTATACTTAGTATGGACTTATGAAATGTCTAGAATTTCTAAGTTAGAAAACTAAGTACTCACATGAAAATATAAGGCATCTATGTAATAAAACTTTTAAATGATTAAGTCTATAAAAGTAAAGTGTTCATAGCTCGGCCATACGAGCAAAAGTGCAGTAGCAAAATACAAAATAAAAGTCTACTAGTCAGCTGGTCGGATGACATCCTCTCTGGTCGGATGGGAGCTCACTGGTCGGCTATGGCAGGTTGATCAACGCCTTCCTCAGCATCAGCTTCTTCTTCCGGTTGGAATAACAACGTGGGGGAAAAAGGTGTAGTTCCAGTAGGATTAGCTGCTTCCTCAGCAGCCTTTGCCTCACATTTCGCAAGCTCTTCTGCCTTGGCCTCCTCTGTGAGAAAGTCGAGGTTGAGAGGCTTGTTCAGCTTCCACACCTGGTAAAAGCAGTTGAAGCAGATTTCCTCGTAGCGAGCAAGATCGACTTCTTTCTCTCGCTGTAATGATCCGACTACCCTAGACTTTTGGACCATTAACGAAACTATACATACAAATCCTTAATAAAACTTACATTGCGAAAATACCATAACTTTATTAGAAAACTTGTAGAAATAAGAGTTACTTACATAAAATACCAAATAGGATATGGGATCCCATTGTTTTAAAAACAAAACATAATTTAAAATAGAAAGGAGTTACATAGCAAATGCGGAAAAATACATGTAAAACCATAAAACAAGACTACATCCTCGAAAATCGAACTCTCGACTCCTTGAATCCATTCAACACCGATACACATTCCCCAAGCATCCACGAACCTTACCGCCACTATAGCTATTTTCCTACACATAAAGACAAAAAGGAATGAGCCTAATGCCCAGCAAGGAAAATCTACCACATAGTTCATATACATAAATTCCATAAGAAACATAAAAACATAACATAACATACATTACACTTTTATCATACACATACTATAATGGCCATTATCACTTGGGGTCCTATAGACTAAACAAGTCATATGCCCATTAGATTAGTGGGGTCCTACTGGCTAAGTAGGTCATATGCCCATAATCTGTTTGGGGTCTTGTTAGTCATATGGGTCATATGCCCAAGCCTACATACATACATACATATCATAACACATTTAATAACATAAAACATAAGATAACATAAGCATATAACATATAGATTCTATCCTATTTTCCTTACCAAAGTTACAGGGATATGAGGACAGAGTTGGGACTTTTGGAACACTCCTAAAACCATATATAACTGGGTGAGTAGATTTGAAAAAAAAGAAATGGAAGGAATGGAAGGACTAAACCTTGGAGAAACATACTTACCAAAACCTTTTTGCTCAATAACTTAGATTTCCTAACCAAAATAAAGATTAAGGTTAGACGCTGAGTAGAAGACTATGAGAACTTAAAATAAAATAATACCAATGAACTAAGGTGTAGAAATACCTTGAAGACTTGTAGACCAATCTAAACCTCGAACCGAAATACTATGAAACCTTACTTCCCAAAGTGTTTGATAAGCTTATGATGATCAAGCTTATGATTTCCCCACCCAAGTGTTTAACTCTCACACTCTCCTAGCAATCTTGCAGCCTCTAAACTTAGAGTAAAAGGTGAATAATGGCTGGGTACTAGGTCCTATTTATAGAGTTTTAGGAATGAAAGGATCTTAATTTTACTTGAATAAAAATAATAGCTTTTTAGGTGAAAATAATTTGAATTGTTGTTCAGCAGAGGCTGAAGACTCGTTCAAAAAGGTGCTGGACTTATCAAGAGGTTGAATGGCTGAATGGAAAAATAATTCAAAAACTTTCAAAATAAGCTGAGAGGGGCGATATATCGCCCCCTGTAGGTGATATATCGCCTGGGCCAGTATGCCCGAGGCAGTTGTGCATCATTTCGTGTTTTCTGTATCTACGTGCTGCGATATATCGCCCCCTATAGCTGCGATATATCAGCACACGCTGATTATTTAAACACGAAATTACACATTTTTAGCTAAGTTTGAATGGAGTAAACAGCCTTGACTAAGCCCTCTAACGTATTCAAAGCTGCTGACTGACCTTAGAGCATTCAAACTTTACCCTTATTAAATTTAATCCTCAAAATACTTAATCCTTAATCACCCATACATATCATGTGCTTAAATCCTATTAGTTCTTATCTAAACCTTATAATATAATAAATATTATCCTTAATATCAGTCATATTAATCAAACCTTAGGTTAAAATTAATATTCTTAAACTATAGGTTAAACTTAGAAAATCTACAAGTACTACTATGAGTGTCCAAATAAATCCCGGTCTGAACCAAAAATCCACAGTTACAAAGATAATGCTATAAATACTATAATACTACTATCTAACTAGCTAAGTAAAGTTCTTGGACTCTACACTCGCCTTAGCTCCTCATTCTCACGAGTCAGTTTCTCCAGCTAATCGGTCAGTGACTTGTTGGTTTGAATTTGTTTTTGATTCTCATCAGACAGCCCCTAAGAGACTCATCCCGCTCAGCCACGGTCTTCTCTGCCTGCTCCAACTTGGATTTGAGATCCTTCTCCGAAGAAGTTAAAGTCTCCACTCTAGCTTAAGCATCCACTAGTTGATCATTTAGGACCTCGATCAACTCCTTATAGTCTATTGCTCGGTGCTGAGCGTGACTGATGGTGATGAACGACTGCATGGAAAACAGGAGGTTATTACAAGTAAAAATATTAATAACAAACTGTCTTGTCATAGAATACTTACATTCATCAACTGAGCGAGCCCTCTTTGTAAGACGACTTCAACACTAAGCCGAGCTAAGGATTCAAAGCTTTGAATCATTGAAGCATCATGGAGAGTTTGGACAAACAATTCCTTCCCGATATTACCAGCAGTGCGAAGGGCCTCACTCAAGCCAGTCGGGCGAGTAGGGGTTAGGCTCGCAGAGGGAGGAAGTGAGGAAGGAGTCAGCTGCGGGATTGCAATTGACTCCTCAGGTTGTCTCCCTTGGCTGGGCGGAGTGGTCCTTGGGACTTTTCTTGAAGGGGTGGAGCCACTTTCTTCCCCAGATTTCCTCTTTGGGGCAAGAGAGGTGTTGAATTGCGTAAACATCTCTGAATCTTCAAAAGAGAAAGCACAAGGTTTGTTAGTAAAAAATAAAGCAATATGTGGATAAATACTTTACAATAACCAAACAGCTCTATAAATCTCATATAACCAAGTTATTTAAAATCAAACGTCTCACTATGACTACTAGACCTGAGTTTAGGATTTGGTCGAGGAAGTCATCTTCTTCGTCAGATGATGAGCTTAAGTCTCTCTCAAGCTGGATGGTCTTTCCCTTCCCAGGCTGTGTGGGAATAACAAGTCTGCGTTGGTCCTCTGGCTGGGGTTCCCTAATGATGAGGTCACCTGGTCTGCGAGAGTGGGGAGATGGTCCATGTAGAGTCCAAGAACTTTACTTAGCTAAGTTAGATAGTAGTATAATAGTAATAATAGTATTATCTTTATGACTGTGGATTTTTGGTTCAGACCGGGATTTATTTGGACACTCATAGTAACACTTGTAGATTTTCTAAGTTTAACCTATAGTTTAGGAATATTAATTTTAACCTAAGGTTTGATTAATATGACTGATATTGAGGGTAATATCTATTATATTATAAGGTTTAGATAAGATCCAATAAGATTATAGCACATGTCATGTGTATGTTTAATAATGATAAAGTATTTTGAGGAATAAATTTATTAAGGTTAAAATTTGAATATCCTAGGGTCAGTCAGCATCTTTGAAAACGTTAGAGGGCTTAGTCAAGGCTGTTTACTCAATTCAAATTAAGCTAAAAATGTGTAATTTCATGTTTAAATATTTAGCGTATGCCGATATATCGCAGCTATAGGGGGTGATATATCGCAGCACGAAAAAAAAAAAAACATCGCACGATTGCCTTGGGCATACTGGCCCAGGCGATATATCGCCTACAGGGTGCGATATATCGCCTCCTTCAGGGCATTTTGAAAGTTTTTGAAAATGTTCTGCATTCAAATCTTCAACTTCTTGATAAGTCCAGCATCTTTTTGAACGAGTCTTCAGCCTCTGCATAACGATAATTCAAATGTTTTTCACTTAAAAATCCATTATTTTTATTCAAGTTAAATGAAGATCTTTCATTCCTAAACTCTATAAATAGGACCTAGTACCCAGCCATTTATTCATCTATTAAGCTAAGTTCAGAGGCTGCAAGTTGCTAGGTTAGTGTGAGAGTGTAAACACTTGGGTTGGGAATTATAAGCTTGCTCACTATAAGCTTACCAAACACTTGGGAAGTAAGGTTACATTCACATTTCGGTTCAAGGTTTAGATTGGTCGTAGAAGTACTCAAGGTATCCCAAACTCTAGTCCATTTCTGAATTATTTTCTTTAAAGTTCTCATAGTCTTCTACTCAGTATTCTAACCTTATTCTTATTCTTGGTTAGGAAGTCTAAGTTCTTGAGCACAAGGTTTTTGGTAAGCATATTTTGATAGTATAGTTCCTTCATCACTTTCATCCCTTTTCTTCAATATACTCACCCTATTATTTATGGTTTTTAGGAGTGTTCCAAAGTCCCAAAATCTGTTCTCATATCCCGGTAAATTGGTAAGGAAAATAGGATAGGATTTATGTGTTATATGATTTTATATGTTATCTTATGAATTTGTGTTATGAAATATACTATGTTAAGTATGCTTGTAGACTTGGGCATATGACCCGTACAACTAACAAGCCCCAAATAGATTATGGGCATATGACTTGCTTAGCTAGCAAGCCCCACTAATCTAATGGGCATATGACTTGTTTAGTTTATGGGACCCCAAGTAATAATGGCCATTATAGTATGTATGTGACATAAGTGTTATGATATGTTTTATGTTACATTGTGAATTTTATGTATATGGTTATATGTTAGATTTTCCTTGCTGGGCATTAGGCTCACTCCTTTTTGTTTATATGTGCAGGAAAATAGCTTTAGTGGCGGGAAAGGTTCTTGGATGCTTGGGGAATGTGTATTGAGGCGGAATGGATTCAAAGAGCTGAGAGTTTCGATTCGAGGATGAAGTCTTTACTTATGGTTTTATGTGTATTTTTCCGCACTTATTTATGTAATCTCTTTTAAGTACAATTATGTTATGTTTTAATTTTAAAACAATGGGATCCCATATCCTACTTTAAATTTTATGTAAGTTTAACAATTTGTTTTTACAAGTTTTAATAAAGTTATGATCTTTTCACTTGTAAGTTCTATTAAGGATTAGGGTCTATGTGTAGTTTTCATTAATGGTCCAAAGTCTAGAGTAGTTGGGTCATTACAGTCCAGGAGAGAACTGATTGGTTACTACCTCAGTATCGGCGTTGGACTGGTCAGTTGCGTTCGCTTCCTCAGTAGTACTCTCTACCATGATGTTATGGTTACTTGGTAATAGTCCCATCATCTGAAGATTATCCACAGTAACCAACTCTTTCACATCCTTCTCCTCGGTGCACATATTAGCCAACTCCTCTGCTCGAGCACACATTTCTTTGGTAGGCAAGGGCTGGTGAAATGGACCCGAGTGTGTAAAAGCCAAGTTGTTGGCCTTGATGTTCGAAGTGAGAAAATACTCTGTATAGCATTTCCTAGGATTCAACTTGTGAGCAATACCATGGAGGTATTTAATCCCTTTATGCCTATGGAAGAGGTGGAAAAAACCTGTGTTCTTGTGGCTCGGGTTGGTTCTGAAGTCAAATAGGTAGTGTATTTCGTGAGGAGTGGGTGGATCCCAGCCTTGCAGGAAGTAAAGGACGTATAGAGCGGACAATGCCTGAATCCCATTAGGAGCGATCAGGAAGGGAGAGACGTTGAAATAGTCCGTTACTGACCGGAAGAAGGAATGTAGCGGGATGGTAGCTCCTGCGTATACATGGTGCCTAGACCAGACACAGTAAGGTCTGCCAGGCCTGTTAGCTCTCTGATGAGGGCGCAGACATATCACATTAACCCCTCTCAGGCCCAAGGGTTGGATGTGTTTGTCGAACATCCCGGGGTTAAGTTTCAAAGGCTTGGCGGTAAACCAAGAAGGTGTTTCTTCTCCTTCCTTTCTTCGTTTTTGGACAGCCAAACGCTGGATCTCGGTAGCAAATTTCTGAGTAATTTTTCTCCGAGGCTTATTTGGTTTTTGCGTCTGGCGGGGTGGTCTCGAAGAAGCCGCAGTTCGGACCTCACCGAGTTCCACCACTTTCCACACTGCTCTACGAGCGACCTAAGGGTCCTGGTCCTGAGGAAGTCTATTAGGTTTCCTTACCCTAATTTTTTACTGTTCAGCCTGTTGATGGAGGAACTGCTCTTCGTGATGGAAATATAAGGCTGATCGGGGGAGGATCTTTTTAAAACGGCGAAGGCGATCCTCAGGAGTGCGACTGCTAGGAGACTTTGACGAAGAGTCGCTGCTTTGAGGAGTATCGCTCGATTGCGGGATGGAAGTGTCAGAGTTTGTATGGTTGTCACCTCCCCTATAGTCGAAGTGATTCATCTACAAAAAATAAAAGTGGGGAGGTGAGTAACCATACAAATATAAATCAATCAGTTCAGCAGGAGAATGTTTATTTTTCTACTCAGAAAAAATTATCTAAGTAGTGAAAATATAGCATGCATGAGAAAAAAAGAATTTTTGTGCCTAAAAGTGCCTAAGGTCCCTAGAATAAGCATGAATGAAAAATCATGGTGATAGGCAAAAAAAATTTGGTGCCTAAAGCACGGTATTCGAGTGGATGCCTTAGGGTGGCCGAGCGGATCATGGGGCATGCCGAGCCTGTCCGAGCAGCACGCCTGGTGTCTGAGGGGTCTGTCGAGCCTATCCGAGTAGCACGCCTGATGTCCAAGGGGTCTGCCGAGCCTGTCCGAACAGCATGCCTGGTGTTTGAGGGGCGTGCCATGCCTGCCGAGGAGCTATGCGTGTGTGGCATCCGAGTGGAAGCATCTGTGTTCGATCGGACATCGCGCATATTTGGTGACCGAGCCTAAGACGCATCCGATCGGTGTAGGCTAAGCGTCCGAGCAGCCCTAGGCATATCCGCATATTAAAAAAAAAAAGAGCAATGGCCGATCGGCCATACCACAAGGATCAACCCTAAACCCATTTCGAAAAACAAAAAGCCCTAAATTTCATGAACACAAACACAATTCCTCATCCAAAATACACAACAACAAGATCAAAAGGGGTGATTTGAAAGGTTTCAAATGTTCTTGAAATCCTATATACCATCCATTACCCATACACCCATATTTATGATTTAGGTTGAATAATTCATTTTTCTTTAAATTTCTATTAAATTGAAGATAAAATTGAGTTACCCATAACCTAAACAACATCAAAACAGCCACAAAACACATTGCATTTCAAAGATTCATACATAAATCCAAGGGGAAAGTTTCCAAGGAGGGTTTCGGTCAACACCCATTTTTTCTTGAAATTTTGAAGAAAAAAAATAACATAAGTGAAGATGAAGGAGAAGGACTTACCCAATCTTGAGGAACCCTTGGATTTTCTTGAAGAAATGAGAGCTTTTCCTTGAAGATCCTTGAACTTTTCGGCCAAGAGGGAAGCTTATGGGGTTTCGGCCAAAGAGGAAAAAGAGAAGATGAGAGGAATTTATTTTTTGCTTTTTTGCTCTCTTGTGCTTATGGGAGTGTGGGCATGTATGGGTCTATTTAAAGAAAAAAAAAAGTGGAAATTGCCACTTATTTTTAGGCCCTTGGAATTCCTTGAGTATTTTTTCTCCCCAAGATTGTGAGCAGTTACTTCAAGTGATCGTGGTCTGCTATGGAGTCCTGGCCTGTTGCATGGGCAGGAAAATGAACAGTTGGGTTGTTTATCGTTCCGTCAGCATGGAGAGAAAAGTTTATTATGTGAGAACATCATATTATAAACTTGGGGGGCAAATGTTATCCCTAAATTTTGAAAATGATGACGTGGCAATAGAAGTGACAAATGGTGAGGAATGGTTGGGTAATCTGGCTTAGGAGTGGCCCGGTAGACCAGTGAAGATTTGTGACTGGCCAGTCAAGTGTCATGGCCAACCAGTCATGACCTTGGCCGACCAGTCACATGCTTGTCTGCCCAGGCATGGCTTTGGCCAACCAGCCATGGGCTTGTCTGCCCAGTTAATGTCCTTATTCGACCAGCTATGTGCATGACCGACCAGTCATGTCCCTGACCGACCAGTCATGCGTTTGTCTGCCCAGTTAGGTGCTTATCTGCCCAGTTAGGTGCTTGTCCGACCATTGAAGGTTTGGATGACCAGTGAGAAGTTTTGGTCCTTCAGTTCGCATCCTGAGTGTGATGTGAATCGACTAGACAGAACAGTGCAATGCAAAGGATCCCAGTAATGGCTTCAACAAGAATCGGTCATACTTGCGCGGGAATCTCTCAAATTATCCAATAAAAATAGTGTTCTGTTGTATTTTGAATATTATTATTAATTAAATATAGTGAGAATAACAAAATATCCCAATTTTGAGGGACATCATCTGTATGATCCTGAGCCTATAAATACAAGGCTCATGGCATCATAAAAAGGGCCGATTTCAATTTTCCAGAGAGAGAATAATTGTATCTTGAGAGAACTCTTGTATTCTTGTAATCTGCACTGAAGAAACTCAGTTGACTCAGGTTCATCTGATCTTGAGTGTAGATCTATAATCATAACTCTAAGTGGATTAGGCTATTACCAACACATTGGGGCTGAACCACTATAAAAATTGTCTGTGTCGTTTATTTCTCTTGAAGGTTTTTGTCGTTTTGCATCTACGCGTCGTTGGCCAAAAACACGGTCAACACACTGTGTGTCCTAAAATAAATTCTTTAAGGACTCACAATGAGTGTCCTAATAAGTCCAGGAACTTTTGTTAAAAAAATCAAACTTTTAGGACACGCATTAGTTTTTAGGGCTCGCACCGCGTGTCCTAAAAGAAATTCTTTAAGGACTCTCAATGAGTGTCCTAAAAAGTCCAGGAGTTGTTTTTAAGGCTTGCATCTAGGAGAATGCCCTAAAAAGCGTCATAAAAGCCTATTTTTGTAGTAGTGAAAACGGAAAAATCATATTACATTGTATATATATAAAACATAAGAAAATTCATGAATTTCTTGGAATATAACTCAATTTGGAGAGATCTATAGCAAATCCGAATCATTCATATTATTTCCGTTTTTTAGAAATATTATCTTTGGTACATGCACGAATTAATTGACTTCATCCAAAAACGACATTGACGTTGGGGTTGTTCATTTTGTCATTATATGTGTAACAACACCTTATTTTATTCTCTTATAAATTTATACTCAGTTGATAATTAATAGAAAAATACCATAACCATAAAAATGTTTAGTGGGGCCTTAACAAAACATACAATATGGGCTCATTTGTTTAAAATAAAAATAAATGTATTTTATGCAATTTAAAAATAAAAGTTTAAAGTCTCACGGTAAACATGATAGAAAACATAAATAGCTTCATGAAAAGTTATTGGTGTTAACTAGATCGTTTAAACGTTCATAGACACCCTGCAACATCCATGCTCAGATCTAGGAACGCCTCACATCACAGTGCGTGCCATACAGGACACTTAACGCCTACCTGAAAGGGAGAAAGTAATGGAGTGAGATAAAAACCTAGTAAGGAAGTACAAACAAGATACAACAATTCACATAAACACAATACAAGTCTATTTTCATTGTAGCATAAGCTCAAAACATATCATATCATCATCATAGCATAATCATACACTTTATCTTAATATTTCATCATAACAAATAACACAAACAAGTTCTATAAGGCAACTAGTAAAGCATAAACCAGTATTTTCTCCTCTGTGAGGTATTCAGGAGCTCTGGTCCTAAAATAACCTCCGCGCATCAGCCTTATGTAAGAAGCGCCCTAATCTATTACTTTATAAAAACGTCGCTCAACTCATATTTATTAGGAAAATGCCATTTTACAGAAAAGGTTCAATGAGGCCTTGATAAAACAGGCAATTTGGGCCCAATAGTTTGAAATAAAAAGGTTGCGTCTTTATGTAGTCTTTGAAAATAAATTAAAAATAATAAGTCACACTGATGTAATTAAAAACATAAACCATAACATAAGTTCTTAATTATTCTTGGCGCTCATCTTGATCGTTAATTGCTCATAGGACACCCCGCGTCATACATGCCTAGACATCGGAACTTCCCACATCATTGTGTGTGCCAAGGAGAAACCTTATTGCCTACCTGAAAAGGGGAAAGTAAGGGGGGGGGGGGGGGGGGGGGGTCAGATAAAAGCTCAGTAAGGAAGTACAAACAAATACAACAATATTCAATAAAACATAAGGAAAACTACATACATATCGTAAACTCATGGCAAGTCATATCGTAACCATATCATATTCATTCATATTCATATCAAATTCATACTCATACTCATAATCATAATCATAATCATACATCATGTGATCATGACACCCCTATTGTCCATGTCACATCATTAGGTAACCAGCAAAAGCATAAATTGGTAAGACCTCCTCTATGAGGTAAACAAGAACTCAGGTCCTTGAATAACCTTGGCTTGTCTGCCCTATGAGTTACGTCATATCCTTATTAACTCATTTGTTGTGTTGCGTTCAGCACGCTAACAAACTACTACTTTTCATACAACATACAAACAGACCTACAACAATTCATATCATAACATAGTAACTCGTACTTTTCATAACACTTTAGCTTACCATAGCTCATACTTTCCATAACACCATAACTCTTGCAATCATATTAGTTCATACTTTTCATAACATAATAGCTCTTACAACATATTACCTCATACTTTTCATAACATAATGCATAGAAATTCTAGCTAACTTCATTACCTCAAGTCCAAACAAGAATAAAGTATGGGGTACTTCACAACGAGCCTAGAATCATAATCAAACGTTCATCTTAAAATCATGTAAGATTATACATGCCCAACATACATACCCCACATGTGCATGGGTCATGCACACGTGGCACAAGTTGCACCACATATCTATTCATACAACTACATCACGTAAAATCATAAAAGAATCACGTCAATTCTACCAAGTTATTCTCAATGATTTCAAATCAGGAACCATGAATTTAATTTAATAACATATATTTGAGCGTAAAAGTAAACTTGCATGTAACATACATACGTGGGACGGTTCTTGAAACTAGCGTTGAATTGGAATTATTCGATCCTTCATTTTTTTTTTGTCAATTTCACAAAAATTCAGCAAGCATAAATAATTTTCCACTTTAATTATTAATACATTATTCATTTAAATCACACATTTGTCATTCATTAAATTTTATTACAAAAATTTAATTTACAAAAATAATTCCTTAACTTTAATTTGCATAAATAATAATCCCATATATTGTTTAATAACAATTAAAAGAATGTGACAAAATTTTGTAGTTACCTATAATTATTAAATGAATTCCTTGATCATCTTTAGAAAATAATTTTACTTAATTATTTTGTAAATAAATAAAAAAATTGCTTAAATATAAATGAGAAAAATACATATTTAAAGTGTAGAAAAATTACATTTATCATATATAAAATCTAAGACTTAAATTATTTGAGCATATAATTTATATCTTTTATTTAAAAGAAGTTTTCCTTCAAGAAACCAAAAATTTCAGCATGCATTTTATTACATAAATTTTTAAATAATCAAATTTGTAAGCATAAAAATTGTATAGTTTTCTTTCACAACTTTATAAAAAAAACTATATGCATTTGATTGAAGAAAATACATTATTAATGTGTGAAAAATAATCTTTAACTTCATTAGTTGTAAAATATAAGTTTGAGGCACAACTTGTGCACTTTAAGGTCATTGATTGATCATCACCATCAAATAAATAAATAAAAAACAGCAAGCATATGTTTATCTAAGTTTCACTTTTAATCATGTTAAAAACATCATCTAGCATGTTTCTACAATTCATGCATTCCAAGAAACAATTATAATCATGCATCAAGAATCTATACCATTTTATATACACAAAACTTAATTAACATTTTAAAGGACTTTATATCAATTTCAAATCTTCAAACCACCTAGCATATTTCTAAAATCACAAGTGACAACAAGATTAAAAAAAACATATTAAGGATAAACAAGGCTCTATGCCTAAACCATCATGCTCAACAACAACAAGGTCAAAATTATATTCCTAGCATGTGTCTATTATCAACTTTGCGTACTCATAAATAATTCCTTAGAATCAAAATACCCATGGCATTATAAACATAAGATCCCCACACAAACCTCATCAACCTCATACATCATACATACCCAAAATTTCCTCATGCTTGCCACACCCATACTCGCCCAAACACACACACACACACACGCCCAACCATTGAGCCACACACGCCTAGGCCTCTTACAAGAATACACATTTTCATAGAAAATCATTTATAGGAATCTACTCATCCATAACCCACATGCATATCTCTTTTCCTGTTTCTATGGATTACAAGATAGAATATAATTTACAAACATATACAAGAACATAAACCAATCAACCAATAAAACAATACACCAAGATTATATCCAAAGAGATTATAGCAACAACAAAAACAATAATTAGGATAAAGGTTCCATTACCTCCTTTGATAGAAATTAAAGAACTCAAAAATAACTATGTTCACCCTCTTTGATAAATCTAGGGTTTTGAAAATCACAACAAAGAAAGAAATAAAACAACAACAAAAACTTAGTAATCAAGAAGGTGAGGAGATGAATTAGAGAATCAATCACTAAGGAAAAACAAGAATACAAACTGTAAAAACCTTTATTGGCTAACTTTATTTTAGATAAAATATTTTAAGTAAATTGAAAAATCAGTAGCATATCCTTAATTAATTGTCACATGATTCAGCTGGTTTTAGTGTGAAATATCTTTTAGTGTGAATACATTTTTTACCATATTTATCACATTTAATATTTATTGGTAAAATAATATATTTAAATTATCTTGTGAGAATATTTTCAGGGATTATGTTCTTTCAGGAACATGAAGGTTTTCGAAAATGAACGTGGTCAAAAGAAATGACAAAGTTCGTTCTGCCAGATAAGTCTGATGTTGTTGCTGACTCAACACTTTCCTTTTCTGTCAACACAGAATTAGTCTGGCTGTCAGATTTTCTAAATCAAAGAAATTTGTAAATATTCTTGTATTGATTACAAGATCTCGAAGAGAGCTAGCCTTGGACGATTTCTACACCTATAAATACCCTGCCAAGGCCTTTGGAAATTTCAACTCTTCCATTTGGAAATTTGTAAACATTGTGTTATTTTGAAGAGTGTTTTCTTTGTAGAGATTAAGTTTGTTCACCCTAATCTTTGTGAGAGTGCGGAGTATACTTGTAGATATCTATCTAGTCCCTTGTAAACATGTAAAGACTATTGTGAACGTGTTCATAAGGATCTTCGAGAGAGGATTCAATCTAAGTCTCACTTCGGGAGGAAGTGAGCACTCGCTATTCTTTGAAGGGAGTTCAAGAGAATTAGCATTTCATCAAAATCAGATTTGTAGAGAAGGGTACAACAAGATTGTGACAATAACTTAAGAGAGAGTCTTACATTGTTTAAGTCAATACTTTTGTACACATTATTTCTTTACTAATTGGTTTATTCTCTGGGTGTGGCCCCATGGAAGTAGGTTATCTAAAAGGATTTCTGAACCACGTAAAAATTCTTGTGTGTTGAATTTTTACTTGTTTTCTATTTCTGTTTAAACAGTTGTATAAGTAGTGTTAACAAAACTGGAATCTGTCTAAACATCTTAATTAGTATTTCACATTTAATTAAGTTGTTTATTTTAAATCACTTGGTAACATTAAAATACGGAATTTCACAAACCTAGATTAGAACCACTCTTCCTTTCTTCTTCTTCTTACACGCACTCACTCTCTGTCTATTTCTCTCTCTTCTTACACACCCTCTTTCTCCCTCTAGATGCAGTTGGCAAACCCCTATTTTTGGAGCTTTCAAGCTTCAAATTTTCCTATATATTTGACCTAGAGGCTATCCACAATGCAATGGGAAAAAGGGTAAGTTCCTATTTTATTTCCCCTTGGTTTTTTCCTAGAAATCACATTAGAATTAAGTTGAGAAATCAAAGGGATAAGTCAAAAATCCAAAAATGGAAACTAGACCCCTCTCCTCTTCCCTCTTATCTGTCCCATATCTCTCTCCTCTCCCTCTCTCCTAGTCGGCCATGCATGGCCTTTCGCACCACCGTTTCCCAATTTAATTTTCAAATTTTACTTAATTCAAAATATATTCAAAGACAACCCACAATAATCATATCCCATAATTCACTTTCAATTATTTTATTCTCTTCAAATTCAAAACAAGAAAATATGACCAAGATCAAATAAGGAAAGGATCCTCTTTTCCTTGCTCTTCATCTCACACGCCACCTTCTCTCTCCATTCACACCATTTGTTTCCCATTTTTCCATTTTCTTAAATTAATTCAAAAAAGTATAAATAATAGGAAAATATACACTATGCATGGAAACTAATGCATGGTCACCATGCATACCATGCATAAGCACACACACAAGTGCTAGGGTGCATTTCTACTAACCACGTACCTTGGTGCACACAACCAAATCTCTAGAATTCACAAATTAAAACAATTAAAAATTTTAATTCACATAATTTCTATCAAACAATTCACATAATTTCTAACACTTAACATTTAATAATAAAATAAACCACAAATTAATTAAAAAAAATTGGTGCGCTACACCCTATGAGATACGTCATACCTTAGTAACTTATTTGTTGTGTCGCGTTCAACACGCTAACAACCTCTGCTTTTCATACAACATACAAGCACATATACAAACAACTCATCTCATAACATTACATCTCATACAGTTAACATAAACTCATAGAAATTATTGCTAACTTCCTTACCTCAAGTCCAAGAGTGCGGGTATGACAGTCAGAATCCCGTGATCCGTAAGGGGAAAGACCGGGAAAGTTGTGCAACCCACACCGCCTGGGGAAGGTCAAGTGTGATGATTCTAAGACTGTGTAGGTATGGGACTACACAGTTGAAGAGGGCTTAAATGAATTGATGGGTACTACCTATATCAACAAGATGCATCTTCTTTTCGGTGGCCCATCACTTAAGAACTCCAAAGTTAAGCGTGCTTGACCTCGGGTACTCTAGGGATGGGTGACCTCCTGGGAAGTTTTCCCAGAAAGTGTGCGAGTGAGGACAAAGCACGCTGGAAAGACTCGTGTTGGTTTGTAGGGCCAGTCGTCATTCCAGAAAGCAGCCATAGTGACGTGGGGCATCACAGCGGGTTACTTCACAACGAGCCTATAATCACAATCAAACATTTGTCTCAATATCAAGTAAGACCAAGCACACTAAACAAACATACCCAGTGTGCATGGGCCTTCCACACATGGCACAAGTTGCATCTCAATCATAATCACACAAAAAGCACACATAAAATCATAAAAAGAATAATCATAATTTTACTAGTGAAACCTCAATGAATGCCAAGCAACAATCATACATTTAATCAAGAGGCGTAGATTTAGACGTAAAACTCACCTTGCATACTTGAGAAGGTTCTTAAAACGCACTTAGAAATTGGTAGACTTTAGTCCTTTTATTTCTTATTAAACTCATAAGATTTAGCAAATAAACAAATTTTACCAACTTGATTTATACCGCGACACTACATTAAAATAATAAAATTTTACTAAAATTTTTATTACAAATAGTAATTTTATTTTAGTTGAAATTTTAACAAATATTAATTCCATTTATTATTTTAAATGAAAATAAAATATAATAATCGTTTTCCATTTTTATTTCTCACAAAATAATTAATTTAACATTAAACAATTAGGCACTCTGTAGCGTCCCAAATTTGCTAATAAGGCTTAGGACCTTAATTAGCGTGCCTGAAGGGCAATAATTGATTTAATTACGTTAATATATGAAATTGATGATTATGTGATTCGAAATTCCTGTTTAGGTGAATTAAATATGCATGTGGGTCCCATTTGGCTATTAGGGGCATTATATTACATTAATTTCAAGGCATGGGTTTTCAAAAACATATTTTTGCTATCTTTCTAATTAAAGGCAATATACCATAATATAAGACAAAATTCAGCAAGCTCAAATATACTCCATTTCGCAATTTAGCAAAATTCTCATTGTTTATCCAAAAAATAGTTGTTGATGACGTGGCAAGAATTTTTGACATGTGGCAGAGATGCTGCCGCCTATCGACCAGAGGTATTTTCATATGTGAAGTTCAAGTTTTATATACGACCAGCCTGGTCGTATACTCCGTTTATTTATGAATAAATCTGTACAGTTGTAATGATATCCGAGAATATCTCTTCATTATAAACTGAAGATCTGTTTATTAATGAAAGATATGACTAATTGATTCATGTAACCCTCCTTGAGCCTATAAATATACAAGAAATAGCTCTTTGATCTTTTTTTGAATTACATTACTATTATCCATCGTTTGTATTGTTTTCTCCTTCTAAGGTCTGTGAAACTCAGGAACCTTAGCTCTTTGATCACACCTTAGAAGCTCAATATTAATAATAATATCAAGTGGACGTAGGTCGTTACCAATCATTGGGGTCGAACCACTATAATTCTTTGTGTTCTTTATTTTCCATTAGATTGTTTTCTCAAGCTTTGTACCATTTTCCTGTCGCTTATCTGACTTCGTGTCGTTGACCAAAACGAGGGTCAACACTCATCACCCAAACATAAAAATAAACATAAAGGATCCCAACACTACTCATAACTCTAAAACTAAGCCTAGGCCGAATATACTACCAATAATAATACAAAAATTTACAACAAAATCATGTTTCCCTTAGACAATAAAATACCTCAATTTATCATGTTTATAAAATGAGCAAATAGACAACAAAATGGAAGAAAGACTTATGTCTATAGCAAGACTTGGTCGAACCAATAACATGTCCCTATCTCTTTATTATTTCCAAAATCCAAAATAAATCCTAGCATATTTCTATCACCAAGTTTGCACTCTTCTATAAATTAAACATTAAAATAAAAAACACCAATGGCAACCTAATAATATGATTCTATCACTTGACCTCTTTGTCGGTTGCAGCTAGAGCTACAAACTCGGACTCCATGGTTGAGTGACATATACATGTTTGTTTCTTAGATCCCCAAGAAATGACACCCCTACTAAGGGTGAACAGCCAACCAGTTGTGGAGAGATTATCTCCTACACTAGATATCCAACTCGCGTCGGAATATCCCTCATGTATCTTAGGAAACTTATAATATTGGAGGCATAACTCTTTGATCCTTTTAAGGTATCCAAATATTCTTTCCACGACCTTCCAATGTATGATACTTAGGTTGCTAGTAAACCTACTTAGTTTACTACCTGCAAATGCAATGTCCGCTCTAGTACAATGTGCGACATACATCAAACTACTAATTTCACTTGCATACTCTAGTTGAGCCACCACTCTCCCTTCATTCTTTTCAAGCTTCATTCTTTTCAAGCTTCAAACTTGAATCGAATGGTGTGTTTGCCTTTTTGATAATAAGATCACCGAACTTGTCAAGCATTTTCTCAACATAATGAGCTTGACCTAAGGTATATCCATTAACATTCTTTCTTACTTTGATACCAAGTATGGAATCAACCTCTACACGATCCTTCATCTTGAAGTTAAAAGATAGATACCTCTTCGTTTGTATTATTCATTTCATGTCATTATTTAATATCAACATATCATCAACATATAGACACACTAGGATGACATAGTCATCATAAGTCTTAGAGTATAAGTTGTTGGTTTTACGGTACTAAATCAGGTATGCAGCGGAAGCATTTAAGTTGATTATCATTGTACCGACCCCAAGGATATCCCATATGTGACATATATTAAAACAGAAAGCAATAATGGTAACAAAAAAAATACCTCTTGATGTCTATCAAGTGTCATTGCTTTCTTTTCATATTAAAAATGATCTTCCTATCCAAGCTGGTAGAAAATGATGATGATGATGAAAAAACTCACACCGCAGTCTTCCAAGTCTACCTCAACACTCAAGGATTAGTGTGGGCTAATAGGATTCACAAAATTATGTGTTCTTGTTTTTTGTCTCAATTCACGAGCAAGAACATTAATGGGGAGAGGAGAGAAAATGATTCGATTAACCTTTTTAGGTTTCATAAATGTATCGATATATAGATTTAGGATTATACCGGTATAATTAAATCAACCCTATAAATATTATTTAGGTTAAGATAATAATATTTAATAAATATATTTATTTATTTAAACATTAAATAATCATATTATAAATATTTAAATAAATATCTTTAACCGATTCTATTACAGATATTATTTCAAATTTAAATATTTAAATAATTAAATATCTAAGAATCTCTCAACCACTTGAGGCAATATCTTAACCGCTAGGAGAGAATCTCTCAACTACCTTTGAGAGAATATTTCAACCACATTAAAATATCTATAACTAACTTTCAAATTTAAATTTAAATAAATATTTAATTTTTGAATTAAAATAATAATCCAAAATTAAACCCAAAGGGCTCACCCACCACTGTTCTTACACATTGGTTGGCGCCAATGTTGTTGTCCAAACAACATAGGTGGCGCACCACCTTGTTCAGACAGACATAGGTGGCGCCAACATCTGTCTTGTCCAGACAATGGTGTTTTCCCAATTTATTTAATATTAATTATTTATTATAAAATAAATAATTACTATTTTGCCCTTGCAAAATGAATTACCCTTTCTCTTTTATTTTGTGACATCCATACCCTTGACGTGTATCATATAATTATATTTACTCAGTTTGTTAGCAGAAGTCTAATAGAAGAGCTCATATAAACCATAAATATAAGTGAAATCCAATGCAAAAAATGCGACCATAGCTATACACAATCGAGTTTTTTTTAATTTGAGATGGTGTCCTCAAATTGTGGAAATCCATTGCAAAAATTGTGACCATGGCTATACACAATCGAGTTTTTTGAATTTTAGATGGTGTCCTCAAATTGTGGAAATCCATTGCAAAAAATATGACCATGGCTATACACAATCGAGTTTTTTGAATTTGAGAGGGATAGATTGTAGAGGACCTTTGCTTGTGGAGTGATAGTCTAAGCAATTTATTTAGCTTTCCTTTAACTCCTTGAGGTGGGAACAAGTTAGGTCATAGCTTAGCTCAATAGTTGTTTACAATAGTACTAGTAGTTTTTGGCTTAATGATTATCCTTTGTAATGTTGCTAGCATTGTTTCTAGCTATATCCCTTGAATAACGCTTATATTTCTTTATTATTAATAATAATAATAATAATACAAAAAAAATTTTAAGTAAAACATCACCACCTTAGTAAAACTATCTTGTTTATTAAAATCTAAAACAGAAAAGTTTTTAGATTTAAAAAGAAAAAATATATTGTCAAACGAGCCACTTTCCTGGTAAAACTAATTGACATGTGTGTGTGTTTTGCTTTTCTCCTTTCAATCAATCACACTGAATTTCATCTTAATCCAATAGAAGAGCTCATATAAATTAAACCATAAATATAAGTATAAAATTAGAGAACACAATCATGTATAATAATCTTTTATTCCTCTACTAATTAATAGCTAGTACGTACGTAATAGTGACTAGCTCATAATCAAAACAATTAATAGCACTAAAATGAATGAAATTAACAATAGCAATGACAAACATGTTTACTATCCCTAATTTTACATTCGCCTCCTCTACAATTCGAAATACAGTATTCGTTGCAGAGTTGGTTATTTTTTTTTGGGTCTGGTCCATAACATATTTTAAGCTCTCTGTGCTGGCAACATACTGGAGTAGGAAGATTACTGTCAATTGTCACAGTACCATTCAGGTCCCTGCCTTCAGAGTCAAAAACTGCACACACACACACAATATATATATATATATCAAAGATTAAATATAATAAGAGTAATCGATGAAAATGACTTATTTTTTGGAGTTATTTTGTACTCTGAATTTTTTGCAGAATTTTTCGACCACTTTGTGTTGAATGTTGGAGGTCATTTTGCAAAAAAAAATATCAAAAGTAGGTCAAAGTACAAAATAACTTCAAAAAATAGGTTTTTTGCATAATATGAGTTATATTAATAAGTAAGCTTGAAAAGAGTACAAAAAATAATAATATAATTTAATCGATGAATAATAAACGAAACTAATTAACTAGCGTATAAATTTGAGCAAAAATAAAATAGAACTAACCGGTCGAAAAAATTAGACATGCAACGAAGAGTAGAGAAAAAGGCAGAGACTTGGCCATCTTAAGTTTTCTAATCACTACAAATATTGGAATTAGAATTGGAATTGGAAGAATATGTTAGAGTAGGAGTGTTTATATAGAGAGAGTGGAAGATGAGAATGATATATAGGGAAAGATCAAATTCGGAATTTCTCATTGCATTAAAATTAATCAGATTTTTTTTTTTTTTGAGTTTCTTCTATTGGCACCTACTTTTTTTTAAAATTTTCCCCCTTTATAATTAATTAATTCTTTACAAATATAACATTGTATACATTGACATAAATACCCTCATATAATTTTAAAACATAAACCCTATATTAGGTATTAAAAAAAATTAGGTTGTCCATTTAAGAATCCAAAATATAAACAATATAGCTAATGAAAGAAGAAAATATAGATGTAGGTGTGAATTATTGTGATTCTATTGATAATTTTAATACTTTATTATTATATTTGTATTTTATTGTATACATTATATTTATCAACTCTTCAAAAGATGAGATATTGTATCGGTAAAACTATTTTATTGGATGTGATTAAGTATTTTTATTTATTTTAGAAATCATTGAGTTAATTTTATAAGAATTGAATAATAATATAGAGGTGGTGGAAATGAATTTTTTTTCAATATATTATTTTAATGGATAATTTTGTATTAAAAATTTCAGAGGCATGTGAAAAGAAATTTTTTAAGGGTTTAATTAGAAAAAAAGTGAGGAGAAAAAAGAAAAAGTAAGTATATATATTTTTTTTAATCAAAGAATGGAAATATTCTGTCTAATTTTACATTTTAATGAAAGAATAATATCCATATCTGCTGTCTCGTTTAGGTTTCTAATTTATGCGTAATCAAGTGAATGCTACATTACTAATATAGAACTTTACAAATTAGTCTTCCAACTGTCATTATTTTATGAGGAATTAAAAAAAACTTATCTATAGGCCAATTTACAGTTGTGATGTTAATTGAGATCTAAAAAGTATTTTAAAACTTTAATTTGGTTCAAAGATATTATAGAATATACGGTAGTTTTACCTTTTACATGTTTTCCTTTAAAAGAAAACGAAAATTATATTACATTCTATTTATAATATAATATTACTGTGATGTTAATTGAGATATAAAAAGTATTTAAAAACTTTGGATTGGATCAAAGATTTTATAGAATATACAGTAGTTTTACCTTTCACATGATTTCCTTTCAAAGAAACACTACTGAGAGCCCTTTATTTGAGAGCCTTAAAAAGTTAGGTATTTTAGGGCTCGCAAAAAGAATGTTTTAGGACTCGCATTGCGAGTCATGAAAAGTTTTATTTTTAGTTTTTAAAAAAATAAATTGGTGGGTTTTGAAACCCAAAGCATGGTGGTGCTCGCCGGCCGAGACCCATGACGGAGCTCAGGCGACGGCGCCACCATTCAAAGGTGGTGGTTCGGAAAACAAACTACTGAGTTTTAAAGCCCAAGCCAAGGGAAATGTTGTGGTGGAAGTAGTTTAGTTTGAAATGGCTCAGAAAAGCTCGGATCTACGCTTGAAAGTTCGGAAATCACCATGGATTCTGACGAACATTGACTTCCAACTCCATTGACCATTGAGTCTGATTCTTTAGTGGGTTTTGAAGCCCATGAAGCAAGGAGTATGGTGGTGGTGGTGGTTCAGCTCGTGGTGACTCGAGGTGGCCAGAAAGTGCTCAAAAAGTTCGGGAGAAACCCAAAATCGCAGAATTTCGAGTGCCCCGTTGAGGGCCTTTATGTTGCACGTGAGATGCTGGTCTTCGGGGGTTGGGGGTTTTGGGGGATGGCACGTCGACTGGGCTGGCGCATGGCGGTGGTCGGCGACGGGAGGGCGGCCGTTCAGCCTTGGCAAAGACGACTCAGGGAAGGAAAGAGAGAGCGGGAACTTCGGGAGAGAGAGAGAGGGATCCGAGGAGAGAGAGAAAATGGGGCTGGGTGATTTTTTTTGTTTCTTTTTTTTTTAATTTAGTTATAAATAAAACTTGAATTTTTTTTTCTTTTCTGATTTAATATATAATAAAAATTTTGTTAAAAAAAATTATTCAAACTTTTAGGACACATATAAGTTTTTAGGACTCACACTACGTGTCCTAAAAGAAATTCTTTAAAGACTCACAATGAGTGTCCTAAAAAGTCCATGCACTTTTGTTAAAAAAAAAATCGAACTTTTAGGACACGCATAAGTTTTTAGGGCTCGTACTGCGTGTCCTAAAAGAAATTCTTTAAGGACTCTCAATGAGTGTCCTAAAAAGTCCAAGAATTATTTTTAGGGCTTGCATCTAAGTGAGTGCCCTAGAAACCTGTTTTTGTAGTAGTGAAAACGAAAATCATATTACATTCTATTTATATAAAACATAAGAAAATTCATGAATCTCTTGGAATATAACTCAATTTGGAGAGATCTATAGCAAATTGGAATCATTCATATTATCTCCCATATGCATATGTGTTTTTTAGAAATATTATCTTTGGTACATGTACGAATTAATTGACATCATCCAAAAACGACATTGACATTGGGTTGTTCATTTTGTCATCATATGTGTAACATCGCCTGATTTTATTCTCTTATAAATTTATACTCATAGATAATTAATAGAAAAATACCATAATCGTAAAAATGTTTAGTGGGGCCTTAACAAAACATGCAATATGGGCACATTTGTTTAAAATAAAAATAAAATGTATTTTATGCATTTTAAAAATAAAAGTTTAAAGTCTCACTGTAAACATGATAGAAAACATAAATAGCTTCATGAAATATTATTGGTGTTAACTAGATCGTTTAATCGTTCATAGATACCCCGCGACATCCATGCTCAGATCTTGGAACGCCTCACATTACAGTGTGTGCCATACAGGAAACTTAACACCTACCTAAAAGGAGGAAAGGAATGGAGTGAGCTAAAAATCCAGTAAGGAAGTACAAACAAGATACAACAATTCACATAAACACAATACAAGTCTATTTTCATTGTAACATAAGCTCACAACATATCATATCATCATCATAGCATAATCATACACTTTATCTGAATATTTCATCATAACAAATAAAACAAACAAGTTCTATGAGGCAACTAGTAAAGCATAAACCAGTATTTTCTCTTCTGTGAGGTATTCAGGAGCTCTGGTCCTAAAATAACCTTCGCGCATCCGCCCTATGTAAGAAACGCCCTAATCTATTACTTTATAAAAACATCGCTCAACTAAGTGAGTTTAAAATGTGCATTCAACTCGCTAATCGAGATTTTATATCAGAAAGTGAAGCTAAGCCATGAACAGAGTTATAAACTTTTAAAAATAATTCCATTTACTGAAAATCATAAAGTGTTCGACACTTGGGATCCCAAAATACTGTTTAAAAATATTTACAACATATAAGTACAACCAAGTCGGCTAAACGACAAAATCTAGGTTATTACAATCATCTCCCAAAATCCACTGGCTATGGCAGTCAGGCAGGCCAAACATGTACGCGCCGCTTCACGCTCTCCATACTCATGGTTGGTCGACTTTTCCCTTGCCCTTACCTGCACCACAGAGCACCCGTGAGCCGAAGCCCAGCAAGAAAACCCTCACAAGAAGGAAACATATGCATAACAAACACATAACATATTAACAGGCCATCAATAGACTAAACACATACGGCCAAGCCGTCCCAGGCACTTTACCAGGCCCTGGGTTTGTGGTTCACACCGTGAGGATATCCCAGGTTTCCTTTAGGGTCTCGCCCTGGCAACTCGCACTCCACGTTCTCAATGCTGCTCCCGGCCCCTTGCTGTACTCGACCTTGCACTCAACGTGCCCAACGCCGTTCCCGGCCCTATGCCGTTCCCGGCCCCTGCCAACCTCGGCCTGCGCCGTTCCAGGCTCTCACCGAACATTTACATAACCACATTCATAGCATAATAAACATATACTGAACACTAACAAATTCAACCAAAGAGCTACGCCCTGTAATTCAAACATATTGGGGCTCAGCCCTGCATACAAGCTCTATGGGTACAGTGGTTTTCTTACCTGTGTCCCGAGCTCTCCAAGCACCGATATCCCGAGCACAGTCCCCTAAGTTGAGCCTCGCCGAAACCCTAGTCACAACGCATTAACAATATTCATCCATCAAGTTCCAATCCATTAAATAACTTTGAGCCATAACTCTAATCTCCGGGACCTTGAATTCTATCAATTCGGGTGATAAAATCCATCCCGAGCCTTAACCTTTGAGTTCCCAAGCCTAAACTCACTTAAAAAAACAAACTGGCACTAAGAGTCGCGGCCCTAAAAGACCATGTCGCGGCTAGCCTTGAAACAGAGGCTAGCACCTCCTGAAACACGCACGGGCCGCGGCGCACTTGACCAAGCATCGCGGCGTGCCTTAAGCATCATGGCCTCCCAAGGCCGCACACGCACACGGACCGCGGCTCTCGCCTCCAAACCCAGAAATCTCCATCATTTCCTGGATTTTCTTCAAACCAACTCACTCAAAACCAAACTAGCAATTCCAGATAATCATCACAAAGGTTCTAGCCCAGTTTTATCATCAAAACCTATCAAAAACTTGCTCCAAAACTCAGCTAAACACCCTAGAACAGATCAAATCCTACTCACATGCATATTCTAAGAAAACAGTATAAATCAACCACAATTCTCAGAGTTAGAACTTACCCTTGCTGAGTTATGATTCAGAGTTGATCCCCTAAATTCCAACTTCAATTCCTCAAGCTCCAAGCCCTGGTTTTCTGGTTAGAGGCTCCCAAGCTCAGCTCAAATCCTTAATTCTTAACTGATTTCGTCTCCTAGCTTGTTCCCTTGTGTTGCCTTAGAGAATAAAGGTGAGAGAGAATAGAAGTTTTCTTAAGCTGAGAAGGAGAGGTGAATGTCGGTTTCTAAGTCTCCAAAAGCTTCCTAAACTTTGTTTTGTTTAACTTAAACTTTAAGGTTACCTCAAGGCTCGGGGTACCAAAACGTCCGCGAGGGCAAAATGGTAAATTTCTCCCAATATTCCTTCCTAGACATTCTAACCTCAAATATATCTCCAAATATTTATTTCCATAACCCGATAACCCCATAATACGTCTAATACCCAGAATACCCCGCGACTCGCCCTGAGTTGGATTCTCAACCCTGTTGTGACTTTCTGGCTAACTGCTCCCTGGAACTGTCTCGGATCGTGCTGCACAGATAAATAACACACACATATCATATTTATCACATTTATGCCCCTAATATCCAAACGGGGCCCACATGCATATTTAATTCAACTAAACATGCATCTCTATCACATATTAGCATATTAAATCATCTATTGCCCTCCAGGCATGCTAATCAATGCCCTAAGCCCTAATAGAAAATTTGGGTCATTACAACTATCCCCTCCTTACAGAAATTTCGTCCTCGAAATTACCTGAACAACTCGGGATACCGTTCCCTCATCTCTGACTCAAGTTCCCATGTCGCCTCCTCAACCTTGCTGTTCCTCCACATCACTTTCACCAAGGCGATGGTCTTGGTCCGCAAGACTTTATCTTTCCGATCAAGAACCTGAACCGGCTTCTCCTCATAGGACAAATCCTGATCAAGCTCTAGATTCTCATAACTTAGAACGTGCGTTGAATCTGACACATACTTCCGGAGCATGGACACATGGAAAACATCATGAACCCCTGATAAAGCTGGAGGCATCACTAGTCTGTAAGCTACCTCTCCAACCCGTTCCAGAACCTCGAAGGGGCCAACAAACCTAGGGCTCATCTTGCCCCGAACACCAAACCGTTTCACTCCCCTCAATGGTGAAACCCTAAGAAACACATGATCACCAACTTGAAATTCCACGCCCCTGCGTTTCAGGTCTAAATAACTCTTCTGACGACTCTGGGAGGCGAGCATTCGTGCTCTAATCTTCTCAATCGCCTCATTGGTCCTCTGAACCATCTCTAGACCCAAATATCTCCTCTCACCTGTCTCATCCCAATGAATAGGTGATATACACTTCCTTCCATAAAGCATTTCATACGTAGCCACTCCGATGGTCGCCTGATAACTGTTGTTGTACGAGAACTCGATCAGAGGGAGATACTTACTCCACGATCCCCCAAAATCTAGCACACAGGCTCGCAGCATATTCTCCAATATCTGAATCATCCTCTCAGACTGTCCATCTATCTGAGGATGATAAGCAGTACTAAACCGTAACTGCGTGCCCATAGCCTTCTGTAGACTCTCCCAAAACTTAGAAGTGAAGGTAGGGTCTTTGTCGGATACTATCGACCTCGGAGCCCCATGAAGTCGAACAATCTCCTTCACATATAACTCAGCATACTGCTCCACAGTATAAGTTGTCCTAACAGGCAAAAAGTGGGCGGACTTGGTATACCTATCCACAACCACCCACACCGAGTCATGCTGTCCCACGGTCCTCGGCGAACCAACCACAAAGTCCATGGTGATATATTCCCACTTCCATTCTGGGATCCCCAAAGGTTGCAGCAACCCTGCTGGCCTCTGATGCTCAGCCTTAACCTGCTGACAAGTTAAGCACTTGGCCACATAATCCACCACATCCCTCTTCATGCCCGACCACCAATATAAAGCTCTCAAATCTTGGCATCTTCGTTGTACCCAGATGCAAAGAATAGGGAGTGGTATGCGATTCATCTAAGATCTCCCACCGGATATCAGAATCCATCGGAATGCAGATCCGACCCTTATACTTCAGTAATCCCATCTCTGAAATAGAAAAGTCCTTAGTCACTCCGACCAAGACATTCTCTCTGTGACCTCTCAACTGAGAATCTTTCCCCTGCGCCTCCTTGATCCTCTCAAGAAGTGTAGAATGAAGGGTGATGTTGCCCAACTGACCAACCACCAATTCTATACCTGCTGTAATGACCCAAATTTGCTAATAAGGCTTAAGAGCCTTGATTAGTGTGCCGGGAGGGCATAAATGGGATTTGAGTGAAAAGTAATTATTTGAATGTGATATTATGTGATTAATAGTGCTTAAATGACATTATATGATAATTGGTGATGTTATGTGATAATATAAAATAGACGTGTTGTATATGTGAGAACCACATTATTATGTGGATAACTCTGCAGCTGGCGACTCGAGGCGATCCTAGGGCTAGATAGCGAGAAAAGTCACAACGGGGCATTATAATTGACTTTGGGCAAGTCAAGGAGTATTTTAGGTATCGGGTAGTGAATCGGACTATCGGGTGATGAAAATAAATAATTGGAGATATATATGAGGTTAGGATGTCTAGGCGGGATTATTGGGGGATTTTACTATTTTGCCCTCGGGGGTGTTTTCGGTACCCCGAGCTTTGGGATTAGTATAATAACCTAATGATAGACTTGGGAAGATTTTAGAAAACAGTAGACACAACATTGGACCGAATCTTTCTCAGCTCCTTCTCTCTCTCTTCTCTCTCTTAAGGAAGAATAACACTGAAATTTGAGGAGGAATTTTTGGAATCAAGCTGAATCTTTGTGGAATTAAAGGGCTGAATTAGAGGTTGAGCTCAAGAACTAATCAAGGACTGAATTAGAGCCAAGGTAAGCATTAATTTTTGTTTCTGAGGTTAGAAATTTAAGGAAAAATGGCTGAGTTTTAAATATCTGTGGTTTTGGTGTTTAAGGTGGAAATTGAGGATTGAAACTTTGAAGATAGGTCAGGGGACTCTTGGAGAAATGATTCTACTAAGGTTTAATTTAAAGTTTGATGGTTGAATTTGAGAGCTTTCATGGCTGGTTTTGAGTTCTGTGGGTTTGAAATTTCAGAAATTGGAATTGGGATTTTGGTGAGTCTTAGGTTGGATTTTTGGTTGGATTGTGTTGTTTAAGTCATTCTAATGTTGTTGTTATTAATTGGTTTTGAGTTGGGGGCTTTGGGATGGCTTAAGGTGAGGTTTAGAGATTGAAAATGGTGGTTTTTTCTGGGTTCGAAGGGTCGGGCCGCGGCATGGTTCTTGGTGAGCCGCGACCCTTCGAAGTTGTTGCATGCTGAGGAAGGAGGGCGGGCCGCGGCATGGCCCAAGCAATGCCGCGGCCCTTACCTGTTTTTGTGCCTTAGAAGGTTCTGTTTGGGGGCCATGCCGCGGCATGGGTGGCCTATGCCTGGGTGCTTAAGGGATTTTGGGATTTTGAGATTTTAAGCTTGGGAATTTAACCTAGGGTGCTCGGGATTGAATCTTTTACCATATTTGGTAAATTTCAATGTTCCGGGGACTAGAACTTGGCTTAGAAACTCATTTAAGATTGTTAATGGTATCCTTTATCATGGTTGTGACTAGGTGTTAAGCTAGGGCTCGAGGATCGGATCGCGCTCAAGGAATATCGCCCGTAGCTAATTCATCTGAAAGTTAAAGGTAGGAAAACTACACTCGGTTGAATATTTTAACGGGACTAAGGGCTACCTGATATATATGATTGAAAGAATGGTGTTATGCCATGTAAATTGTAAACCAACGGCCTAAGCATGCCACGGTTAACTTGTGCAATTGGCACGGCTCGGACACTGGTATCCGAGGACAGCTTATTATACACTGAGCTCGGTTTAAGCGGGCCGGAGATAGTGGGTTAAACAGAGGGTGCGACCTAAGGTGTCGACCCTAGTATTTGTGTTAATTGATTATTATACTTGGCTATGAATGTGAATAGTGAGACTGTTGAGTAATCTGAGTATAGATGAGGTTATTTGTACCTTGAAGTATGCTTATATGCTATGGACTGAATATCTGAACATGCTCACTGGAATGTCTGTTTGATAATATTGTTTATACTGTGTATGTTGTTTTCTTGCTGGGCCTTGGCTCACGGGTGCTACGTGGTGCAGGTAAAGGCAAGGGCAAGATCGATCAACCTTGATTGGAGAGCTCTGCAGGGTGAATGTACATATCAGGCCGCACAACCGCCACGGTTGAGGAGATTACAGGGACGAGAGGACCAGAGCCTTGTATTTTGCCTTAGTATGGTTGATGTTTACCCTTAACTGTTGAATTTTGTAAACCAACTTTTAAACACTGTTGAGTTTTGGGGATCCCTTCTGTAAACTATTTATAACTTATAAAATGCATCTTTTGAGGCCAAAATGTCTTTTAGCCCTAGAACTCTTTAGTTAATGACACGTTTTGATTAAACGACTTGATTAGCAAGTCTCACACCTTTATAAATACACAGTGTAGCGGTCCTGGCTATCCAGGGTGTTACACCTGCTCTAGTCATCTCCTCAGCTAGCTTATCAGATATCTGTCTCGAACTAAACAACTGTCCTGGGCCTTTCTGACTCAATGCATCAGCCACCACATTAGCCTTCCCAGGATGGTATAGGATATCACAATCGTAATCCTTAACCAACTCCAACCACCGCCTCTGGCGCATATTCAGATCCTTCTGAGTAAAGAAATACTTCAGGCTCTTATGGTCGGTGTATATCTCGCACTTCTCACCATAGAGATAATGTCTCCAAATCTTAAGTGCGAACACCACCGCTGCCAACTCCAAATCATGCGTGGAATATCTTTGCTCATACTCCTTTAGCTGTCTTGATGCACAGGCTATCACCTTACCAGCTTGCATCAGCACACACCCCAAACCCTATTTGGATACATCACAGTAAACCACAAACTTTTCATTATCTGTCGGCAAACTTAACACTGGCGCGATGATCAATCGCCGCTTCAACTCCTTGAAACTGTTCTCACATCTATCCATCCAGACATACCTTGTCTTCTTCTTTGTCAGTTCCGTCAAAGGCGTAGCTATTCTGGAGAACCCCTCAACAAACCGCCGATAATACCCCGCTAAACCCAAAAAGCTTCTCACTTCAGGAACATTGCTCAGTCTAGGCCAATCTCTGACCGCCTCAATCTTACTTGGGTCAACCAGAATCCCCTCCTTACTGACAATATGGCTCAGAAATGTAACTTGTGGTAACCAAACTCACACTTACTGAACTTGGCATATAACTTATGCTCCCTCAACCACTGTAGAACCAACCACAGATGTTGCTCGTGCTCTGTCTCTAACTGAGAATACACCAGGATGTCGTCGATGAACACAATCACAAACTTATCCAAATAATCCTTGAAAACCCTATTGATCGTGTCCATAAAAGTTGCTGGGGCATTGGTTAATCCAAAGGACATAACCAGGAATTCATAGTGTCCATACCTCGTATGGAAAGCGGTCTTTGGTATGTCCTCCTCCTTAATCCTCAACTGATGGTAACCCGATCGGAGGTCTGTGTCTACTCCCATCCTTTCTCAACTTTTGATGGAGAAACTCACTGGAGAAAACTTCCTTAATTGGAAGCAGAATATCAACATAGAGTTGATTGGTGACAACTCTAAATTTGTCATGATTGAGGAATCCCCATAACGAGCACCATGTCTGCACGTTAGTGATGGCACCGTTAATGCTTGGATAGCACCGTCTCTGCACGTTCGTGATGGCACCGTAAATTCTCGGATGGCACCGTGTCTGCACGTTCGTGCTCAACTCAACTATGGTCTGACGCAGCTCATGAACGAGCTTCAGATTATTGAACCTGTCATGGGTGGACCTAGTAAAGGAGGTGAAAATAAGACTACTGATGTTGCTGCACATCTAGCTAAGGCTGAAGCTAACCAAGCTTTGTCTTCGAAAGCTGGAAACAAGAGGAAATGTGGACAAATAAACAACCCCAAGCCTGCAAAGGCTGCAAAGACGAGTGCACAACCAAGTGCACAGACGCCTAAGGGAAAGAACAAGAAAAATAAGAAAGGTAAAGATAAGTGCTTTCACTGCAAAGAGAAGGGGCATTGGAAACGAGATTGCCCTAAGTTTCTAGCAGCGAAAAACAAAGGTAATGATTATAGTTCATTTATCTTGGAAACATGTGTTTTAGAGAATGATAAATCTGTTTGGATTAATGATTCTGGAACTACTAACCATGTTTGTAACTCTTTACAGCTTCTTGAATAGTAGGAGGAAGTGAACGAAGGCGGCTTAAAGCTTAGAGTTGGGAACGGAGCGTTCGTTAAGGTCCAAGCTAGAGGAATAGCTCGTCTGAAGTTCGGAAATAAATACTTAATTTTAAAAGTTGTATTTTTTATTCCGGATTTTAGTATAAATTTAATTTCAGTTTCCATGTTGCAATTAGAACGATTTGTTATGACTTTCACAAGTTTTAATATATCTATTTCTTTCAATGGATCACAATTGTGTATTGCATGTTTGGAAAACAGGCTTTATATTCTGCGACCTAACGAACCCCTCGCTCTTAACAATGATTTATTCAAAATAGCTAAACCTAGGACCAATAAACGTCAAAAGACCGATAACAAAAATATGACGTATTTATGGCACTTAAGACTAGGTCACATTGGCTATGATAGGATTCAAAGACTTACAAAGGACGGACCTTTGAGGGAACTCACCTTAGGTGAATTACCTGTCTGTGAATCTTGTCTAGAAGGCAAATTGACCAAGCGTCCATTTTCTGCAAAGGGTGATAGGGCCAAAGAACCACTTGGTCTTGTGCATTCAGATGTTTGTGGACCTTTGAATGTACAAGCCAGGGGTGGTTTTGAGTATTTTGTCACTTTCATTAACGATTACTCTAGATACTCATGTCTTTATCTAATGCATAGGAAATCAGAAACATTTTCAAAGTTTCAGGAATTCCTAGCAATGGCTCAGAACCAATTAGGTAAAACGTTAAAGATCTTGCGATCTAATAGGGGTGGAGAATATTTTGATATGCAGTTCCAAGATCATTTAACTGAACTTGGGATTTTATCACAATTTACTGCCCCAGGTACTCCGCAACAAAATGGTGTAGCGGAACGCCGAAACAGAACTTTATTGGAAATGGTTAGATGCATGCTTAGTTACTCAACTCTACCAACTTCGTTCTGGGGACATGCAATTGAAACCGCGAATGACATTCTCAATGTTGTGCCGTCAAAATCAATCCCCCCAAAAAAAAACCTTTAGAACGCTGGAATGGTCGTGAACCTAGTTTACACCATTATAGAATCTGGGGGTGTCCCGCTCACGTCCTAAGGAAAAAGTAGGGAAAGCTAGAACCGCAAACTTAAGTTTGTGTTGTGTAAAATCGATACGCAAGTGCACGTAATCGTAACAAGTAATAAAGAGTAAGTGAGATCGTTCCCACGAGGACTGTATATTAAGTACCAAAACTTAATTCCTATTTCTATTTGGCTAACGATAATTAAGTCACAAGAATTAACTAAAATTGTAAAACAAAAATATGAAATTAACTTCAAGAACTGAAAATAAACAACGTTAAGAAAATTCAATGGATTAAAAACTAGGGCAATCAATTTCATCAACCATCCTCTTTAATTCTCCTTAACACAAATCTTACTATTCAATTCCTCTCTTGTGATAGCAGGTCAACAATAATAACTTATATTCGTACTAGGATATATAAGTCTCAATCTTATGCAAATTTTCTACATCTCTGTGATAAATAAACATAAGATAGGCATTAAGATTAACAACCCTAAAACTACACAGATCACACAGGTACTCCCGTCCTAATATGAAATCTATGTTTATTCAATTACAGCATATTCAATTCTCACTTCTCAGATTCCGAATCAAAATCATATATTTCATGTTAATGGTGATCAATCATTCACAAGCATTAGGTTCGAATTGAATAAATCACAAGATAAAATTGAAATCATAAAACTTGCATTAATTTAAAATAAAGGTTTAGGAGAATCCATTAACACCCTAGAAAACTAGTTTAATTCATGATCAAATCCATAATAACCATAGAAGAAATAAAAAGCATCCAAAATATAGAAATTCAAAGTAGAAAAGAAGAAAACTGTGATGAATTCTTCAATTCCACTTGCAATCCTCCACAATGTGTCTTCAGCCGTCTCCTAGGTTAATCTCCTCTTAAAAATGTCATTAAGAAAGCTTTTATAATCCCTAATTAATTATGTGTGAAAGGACAAAATTGCCCTTGAAAAATTCCCTAACTTCGGCTTCCGTACGGACTGGCGCCGCAGCGCTGCTGAATAGAGCCGCGGCTCTAGTGCAATTTGCGATCCAAGATTCCTCTCTGACTCCTTGTAGCGCCGCAGCCCCAATTGATAGAGTCGCGGCTCAAATGACAACTTAATTTTTGCCCTCTCTGTAACTCTTAGGGCCGCGGCTCTACACCATAGAGCTGCGGCTCAAATTCCATTTTTTCACCAAATCTTCAATTTGACCCCGGTTTCACTAGCTTCCATTCCTTAGCCCGTTTAACACCGTTTCTTCAAGAATCAAGCGCTTTTCCTTCAATTTCAAACTATTTCCTTCATAACCACACTTAATCCTAAAAACACAATAAACACCAGCATAATATCGCACAAAACCAAATAAAAGATTCAAATTGCCTCTTAAAACACGCCATAAAAACATAGAAAAACTAGTCCTAATAGTTTGCATGTTTGTTGGCTATCCTAAAGGTACTCGGGGTGGAATGTTCTATAGTCATGCAGAAAAGAAAGTGTTTACTTCTACAAATGTTACTTTTCTGGAAAATCACTATGTCCAGAACTTTAAACCTCGTAGCAAAGTAGTTTTAGAGGAGATGGTTAAAGAATTGACTCTAACCAATGTTCCATCGTCATCAACGCGAGTTGATGATGAAATTCCCACTCTTCATGTACAACCGACGCAAGTCGATTTAAATGAAGAAAGTACCACTGTTCCTGAGCAAACAATCACGGAGCCTAGTCGTAGTGGGAGGGTTTCTAGAAACCCAGCTCGCTATGGTTTGGATGGTGAAACCAATATGGTTGTTGGTGACAGTAGTGATGATGATCCATTGTCTTTCAAACAGGCAATGGCTAGCCCTGAAAAGGAACTATGGCTCGAAGCCATGAAACAGGAAATGGAGTCCATGTACTCAAATTCCATCTGGGATCTTGTGGAAGCACCTAGTGACTTTAGGGTCATTGGGTGCAAGAGGATCTACAAGAAGAAATGAGGTTTTAATGGAAGTATCGAGACTTATAAAGCTCGATTAGTGGCAAAGGGTTATACCCAAAGAGAAGGCGTGGGCTATGAGGAAACTTTTAGTCCGGTAACCATGCTCAAATCCATTCGCATCCTCCTATCCATAGTAGCCGCTCTCGACTATGAGATCTGGCAAATGGACGTCAAGACAGCTTTTCTTAATGGAAAGCTTGACGAAGTCATTTATATGGATCAGCCAGAAGGATTTAAAGTATCTGGACAAGAAGGAAAAGTTTGCAAGTTGAATAGGTCCATCTATGGACTTAAGCAAGCTTCTCGTTCCTGGAATCTTAGGTTTGATGAAATAATCAAAACCTATGGCTTTGAATAAAATATTGATGAGCCCTGTGTTTACCAACTGAAGGCAAATCAAATAGTGGTATTCCTGGTTCTTTATGTAGATGATATCTTACTCATTGGAAACAATGTTAAGAAATTATCAGATGTGAAGAATCGGATGAGCACTCAATTCCAGATGAAGGATTTGGGTGAAGCAAGTTATGTTCTAGGTATCCAGATCATCAGGGATAGAAAGAACAAACTTTTAGCTCTATCTCAAGCAGCTTACATTGATAAAGTGCTTGAACGTTTCTCAATGACAAATTCCAAGAAAGGACGTCTACCGTCCCGCCATGGAATTTATCTTTCAAAGAAGCAGTCTCCCCGACTCCTGAAGAGGAAGATGCAATGAGAAAAGTTCCTTACGCATCTGCAGTTGGAAGTCTGATGTATGCCATGTTGTGTACTAGACCAGACATCTGCTATGCAGTGGGAGTAGTGAGCAGCTATCAGTCAAACCCAGGACCGGAACATTGGATAGCAGTTAAGCATATCCTGAAGTATTTGAGACGGACAAGGGATTATATGTTAGTCTACAAGGGTGGTGTTTTGAACCCTGTAGGTTACACCGATTCAGATTTTCAGACTGATGTCGATGACAGGAAGTCTACTTCTGGAATGGTGTTTACTCTTGGGGGTGGAGCTGTGATTTGGAGAAGCGTAAAGCAGTCTGCAATCTTAGATTCCACCATGGAGGCTGAGTACATAGCTGCGTCAGAAGCAGCTAAGGAAATATTCTGGCTAAAGAAGTTCTATTCAGATCTGGGTGTTATTCCAGAAATGGATAAACCACTTGTGTTGTTTTGTGACAATACATGAGCAATAGCCAACTCGAAAGAACCTCGAAGTCATAAGAGGAGTAAGCATATAGAAAGGAAGTATCACATTATTCGAGAATATGTGGCCAGGGGAGATGGGAAGGTTATGAAGATTGCAACTGAAGACAATCTTACAGATCCGTTTACAAAGACACTACCAGAAGCTACATTTGATAAGCATATCAAGGAGATGGGATTAGTAGAATTAAGGCATTAGTTTCAATTAGTGCAAGTGGGAGTTTGTTGGGGTTTTATGCCCTAATTAAAACCCAAATTCTTTGTAATCTCATTTTATTATCAATAAAAGAATAGAAATCATTTTTTGACTTGGTCAATCACTTTGCTCACATGTTTTATTTTCATGATTATTTGTTTAATATAAATTTCTATTAAATCTCGAGCATATAGTTAATCTTATTTATAGAAACGTGTAATGCCCCAAACTCCAGGGACCGTTACGGTGTGCCTTGTAAACAGTGCTAAACTCGCTAACCGAGTCATTTGACCAAAATCGTTAACAAAGTAAGATTAGCGGTTTAGGGATTAAAAACTTTGGTTAAGATGTAATATTTCACTAGAACGTTTAATATATACACTGGGATCCCGAAAATATAATTCCAGAGTCTATTATAGAAAATATTTACAACAGGCCGTTCTAAGCGACGAAACAGGGTTCAACCCTAGTTCCACTTTAAACCTCGGTCGTGGCGGACGAGCAGCTGCATATGTACACGTCATCACCTAAGCTCTCTAACTGAAGGATGGTCCAGCTTCCTCTTGCTTTTACCTGCACCACGTAGCACCCGTGAGCCAAAGCCCAGCAAGAAAACACAATAAAGCATGATATAATATCAACAACGATCATAATAACCCTTCAGGACTATCAGTCCAAGAAAATAGGTGACAATAGCCAAAAGTCACAATAATGAGCATCGCTCCCTCTAGCCATGTGACGATAGGGTCATCAGGGCTTAACCGATAAGTGATTCTTTCTTAAGTTTGATTAGGACAGGTGCAAGGTGATTAGTCACCAACATAACCTTCCTCACGACTCTAGATTCGAAACTATGGACAACGTCCCTTAGCCATGTAACAAACGGTCACCGGGGTCATATACCTTGGCTATAGTCATCTGGTCGTAGACCAGGCAAGCACTTATAAGTTCTTCGACTCTAGGGTCGGTCTAGCATTAATGCCATAGAGCCATTCAATGCGTGATTCTCGACTTTAGAGTCGGTCCCTGACTAGTCAGTGCCATACACAAGCAAGTCATGCCACCAATCGTATACCACATGTTCGATATCCATAAACAAGGTATTTAGCATGCTTACTAAACAGATACCAGTACAATTAGGACCATGCACGACCACAGAGGCTCAAGCTCTAAACAATATCATACTCAATATACAAAGCATGTCCTAGTCACATGTTTCTCATGCATCATATGCAATATATCCAGCAATCCAACATGCACCAATAACAGCCATGCATGTCATGTTTAATAGTCAACCAACATGCATCAAGAATAGCCATGCATGTCATACATAATGATCAACCGACATGCATCAATAATAACCATGCATGTCATACTCAGTAGTCAACCAACATGCATCGAAATAGCCATGCATGTCACATATACACAGGGTGCAGTTTTCTTACCTCAAAGTCGAGCTAGAACGATTAAAAGAACGACCCTTGAGAACAATCAACTTTTAGTCCTTTAGCGGTCACCTAGTCATAACCAAATAAAAGGTATCATCAATAAAAATGGTCAACATAAGTTTCCAAACCAATATCTAGCCTCCAGGACATCAATCCCCACTTAATCGGGTACTAGGATCAACCCCGAGGCCTTAAGCTAGCATCCCTAAGCCAAAAATCCATTTTTGGCCAAATCTGCCTTGATGGGCCGCGACTCACCATAGCCATGCTGCGGCTCATCCCCCTGACAGAGGCATAATTGCCTCAGAAACCACCGTAGGCCGCGGCACACAAAAGCCAGGCCGCGGCTCATTACCCTGACAGCCCAAAAACCAGCAACGCACCAGCAAACTCCCCTGCGTTTTTCCTCTCAAACCATCCCTTCAAATCAACTCAAAACCTCTTCCAAATACTCATTTAAACCTCCAAACATCACCCATAACTCCCCCTCATCAAAACCCAAGTTCCCAAACTCAAGAACTTCCATTAATTCACAACTAACACATCAAAATCCTCAACTAAAAACTTAATAGAAAAAAATAGGGTATACCATGAAACTCGTGACTGGAACTTACCTCAAACTTGATTTTGAATCCCCTTTCATGGCTAAACCAAGTTCCTAGGCTCCCACCTTTGATCTCCTAGCCTAACTCCTCAATTTGGCCTCTCAAAACTCAAAGGGAAGTGAAGGGTGGAACATGTACGGGAGAAGAAGAGGAGATGAAGATGAGACTCTGTTTTGGTTCTGTTTTCCACAGCCTTAAAGTCATATAAATCCAATCCAAATGACCTAAATACCCCTAGGTCACTTAAGGTTCCTAAAGCCACCCCAAGGGCAAAATTGTCCTTTCCAACCTATACCGTTAATTATAATTAACGCTCTCCAATTCCCGCTAATCTCAAAATTATCAAATACCAATAAATCATATCTCATTACCCTTTAATTTCCGGTAATGCTCTAATCATTAAATTCACCCCGAGACTCACCCCGAGCCCTGAACTTAAACCCGTTATGACTAGACCGAACACTTACATCTCATGATCGTCTCATGTCGATTAGCTCGAACCAATCCACCTTATAATGTGGCTATATTAATTAATCACAACCATGCACCCAAAATATACAATTACGCCCACAGTGGCCAAATTACCAAAATACCCTCACGATAATAAATTCTCCCATATGCATGCATCCACCATCATATAATAATATAATTCACGTAAACATGCATATAATCATTAAATACCATAATAAATCAATTATGGCCCTCCCGGCCTCCTAATCAAGGTCCTAAACCTCATTAGGAAATTTGGAGCATTACAACTATCCCCTCCTTACAGAAATTTCGTCCTCGAAATTTACTCAACAGCTCGGAACCAGAATTCCACTCACTTGACATAAATTCCCTTAAGTCATCCCTTGACTTCAGTATTTCTATAGCCTTACCTTAACCCAAGGTACGTTCTGCTCAATAGAATCTCATTACTTATATCACAATCTGAACTGGCTATTCCTTACCGAAATACTTAACCTGACCTTCAGATTCTCATAGTTCAATCTATAAATTTCTTCGGCCCATGCCCACTGCATGGAAGCACATAACTCACTGTGTACAACTGCCAGTGCCAAAAGTAAATCGATTCAGAGTCACCCTACTCAGACCCAACCAGGATCCAACTGCTAAAACAAACTAGGGCTTAACTTATCTTAATTCCTCACCCCTTTTTCCTATGGTGATACCTTAGAGAAGATACATTCTCCTACTTGGAATTCCATATCCCTACTTTTCAATTCAATAACTCTTTTCCATCTATTCTGAGAAATGAGCAACCAAAATTCTTTGAGCCTTTTAAGGTATCCAAATATTCTTTCCACGACCTTCCAATGTATGATACTTGTGTTGTTAGTAAACCTACTTAGTTTACTACCTGCAAATGCAATGTCCGCTCTAGTACAATGTGCAACATACATCAAACCACCAATTTCACTTGCATACTCTAGTTGAGCCACCGCTCTCCCTTCATTCTTTTCAAGCTTCAAACTTGAATCAAATGGTGTGTTTTCCTTTTTGATAATAAGATGACCAAACTTGTCAAACATTTTCTCAACATAATGAGCTTGACCTAAGGTATATCCATTAACATTCTTTCTTACTTTGATACTTAGTATGGTATCAACCTCTCCAAGATCCTTCATCTTGAAGTGAGAAGATAGACACATCTTCGTTTGTATTATTCATTTCATGCCATTACTTAATATCAACATATCATCAACATATAGACACACTAGGATGACATAGTCATCATAAGTCTTAGAGTATAAGTTGTTGGTTTTACGGTACTAAATCAGGTATGCAGCGGAAGCATTTAAGTTGATTATCATTGTACTGACCCCAAGGATATCCCATATGTGACATATATTAAAACAGAAAGCAATAATGGTAACAAAAAAACACCTCTTGATGTCTATCAAGTGTCATTGTTTTCTTTTCATATTAAAAATGATCTTCCTATCCAAGCTAGTAGAAAATGATGATGATGAAAAAACTCACACCGTAGTCTTCCAAGTCTACCTCATCACTCAAGGATTAGTGTGGGCTAATAGGATTCACAAAATTATTTGTTCTTGTTTTTTGTCTCAATTCATGAGCAAGAACATTAATGGGGAGATGAGAGAAAATGATTCGATTAACCTTTTTAGGTTTCCTAAATGTATCGATATATAGATTTAGGATTATACTGGTATAATTAAATCAACCCTATAATATATTATTTAGGCTAAGATAATAATATTTAATAAATATATTTATTTATTTAAACATTAAATAATCATATTATAAATATTTAAATAAATATCTTTAACCGATTCTGTTATAGATATTATTTCAAATTTAAATATTTAAATAATTAAATATATAATAACCGAATGAGAGAATCTCTTAACCACTTGAGGCAATATCTTAAACGCTAGGAGAGAATCTCTCAACTACCTTTGAGAGAATATCTCAACCACATTAAAATATTTATAACTAACTTTCAAATTTAAATTTAAATAAATATTTAATTTTTGAATTAAAATAATAATCCAAAATTAAACCAAGTGGGCTTCACCCTATGATGTAGGCACCCACCACTGTTCTTACACATTGGTTGGCGCCAATGTTGTTGTCCAAACAACATAGGTGGCGCACCACCTTGTTCAGACAGACATAGGTGGCGCCAACATCCATCTTGTCCAGACAATTGTGTTTTCCCAATTTATTTAATATTAATTATTTATTATAAAATAAATCATTACCATTTTCCCCTGCAAAATAAATTCTCCTTGCTCTTTTATTTTGTGACATCCATATCTTGACAGAGTGGTATAGAGGTGACTCAGGGACCATAGACTTATAACACTCCAATAAACCAGATTATTTATTGAACTCATCAATACAATAATATTATTTATTAATTCCATTATTAATTCAATATGCAATTACACTCTTAGTTATCATAGAATTATATTTGCTCATATAAATTAAACCATAAATATAAGTATAAAAATAGAGACACAATCATGTATAGTAATATTTTATTCCTCCACTAATTAATTGCTGGTACGTACGTAATAGTGACTAGCTCATAATCAAAACAATTAATAGCACTAAAATGAATGAAATTAACAGTAACAATGGCAAACATGTTTACTCTCCCTAATTTTACATTCGCCTCCTCTACAATTCGAAATACAGTATTCGTTGCAGAGTTGGTTATTTTTTTTTGGGTCTGGTCCATAACATATTTTAAGCTCTCTGTGCTGGCAACATACTGGACACTACAAGAAATTCGGCATTTACCTACTTATATTTATTGGTAGCTAAAGAATTCTTTTACCTACGATTATATTGTCGTAGCGACTATTGGTAGGGGATTCCTTAAGAAAATGTGCGGGGCTATAAAATTTATTATTACCTACCATTAGCATTGGTAGGTATTAGATTTACCTGCGATTATGTTTGGAGGGAAATTTTTTAATGATTCCCTCCAATTTTTACATAATTAAAAAAAAAGGTGATGTGGCTGCTGACATGTGATGAATATGGAGACATGTCAAGTGAGGAATACAAGTGGATGTATTACTACGTGACATGTGGCACTAATAATATATTTTAAAAAATCAATTACAAAATTATATAAATTAAAATTTAATTAATATTAATTTTAATTTAATATATCTTTTATGTAAACCTAAAATCTATCTAACCCTAACAAAAACTAGCCCTAAAATTTGTCTAACTCTCAATCTCTCATCTGTCGCCTCCTCACTCACAACCTCTTCCCCATTTTCGACTCCCTCTCACCAGATCTCTCCCATTTTCGGACTCCCTCTCAACAACTCTCTCCCATTTTCTGACCTCTCTCCGTGGTCGACTAACATTTTCAGACCTCTGTCCATGATCATTGACGCTTGCTTCAATCCCTGAGCCGCTGCCATTTTTCTTCGAATCTCTGAGCCGCCACCATCTTCCTTCAAACCCCTGAGCCGCCACCATCGTTGTTCACTTCTCTGAGCCACTGCCATTGGTGTTGAGTTATCTGAGCTGCCTCCATCGTTGTTGAGTTCTCTATGCCGCCACCATTGTTCGTCAGTTCTCTTTGGGTAATTTTTCATTTTCAAATTTGTGTAATTCCTTTGTGATTACTGTTGGTAATGTCTCTGATTTTTTGTTTATGGTTTGATTTTGGTCTCTTTAAAGGCTTTGATTATTTCGAATTGGGTGGATTGGCCTGGCTTTGAGATTTTTCTGGTGGCTTTGATATTTCGAATACTTTGGTTGGTGGTTGTAAGACTTTTGGAAGTTTGGTTTGGTGACTTTGAGTTTCAGACAGATTGGCTTGGTGGCTGTGAGGAATAAATTTATGATTTTTTTATTAAATCCCCACTAATCTAAAGGATTAATGGTGATCCATTGTTCTGAGGCCTTGTGATTGTTATATGCTATGTATATTTAGTATATGGTTTAGATTTATGCTTTGAGAAAATGTTGTTTTGATGATTATTGTGTTTCGGCTTTGAGTTGTTTCACTGTTATTGAGTTGTGATTTTGTTTAGAGTTTTTCAGTTATGTTTCATTGTTGTAATCTGGTTTATGTTTTACATTGTTATATTCTGGTTCATTTGTTTAATCGTCCTTAGGCTTTGAATTGTGATTTATTGTTTTGGGGTTTTGTTTATGCTCAAAGAATTTGTCATATATGATATTGTTTCCCTTATGCTTTCTTGTTTTTATGAGAAATTAGTTTTACATTACTTTGTGTATATAAATCTGGTTTATTGTTTGTGAATGCAATTTTGAATTTTAATGGGAAGCTTAGGAGATGTATCTTTGTCTATAGAGTAACTAGTATTTTAGGTACTTGTTATTTATTTTGCTTGTTTTTGCATTCTTATACAAAACAATTGGAAATTAAATTAGAAATCAATCTGCTTTGTTTACTATGTTCAAAATCTGTATCTGTCCAGTATTATATTCCAAGTTTCTTAAGCTATCTTTATGAATTTTTTAACTTTGGCATATGACTTTGGCTTTTGCAAGTTCACAATTTAAAGTTTATCACATTAGTTTGCAAGTTGAATACTTTGTTCTAGGTTCATGTTAATTTGTGTGTGTTTAGTTCTATTTTTTGTTTTATGCTGGTCTTTTTTCTTTTTTAACAAGTCCTTTTTTGTTTCTGGTGTCTTGTGTGTTGCCGTTTTCCAAGGAAATGAATTTCCTCTGTCTTGTTAAAGATTTTTCTTTTGCCTCTGTCCTACTTTAAATTATTTTTCTTTTGGCCTATGATGTTCAAAAAGAGTGCTTATTATGTTGGTGATTATGTGACTTCTTATGGTCATGTTTTTTTTATATATATGCTGGTATATCAAGTTACATAAATGTCCTTAATAAGTCATGTTCAAGAATAAGTATACTTATTTTATGTTGGTGATTATGGGACTTGTTGTGCTCATGTATTGGTTTTTAATATATGTTGTTATATCAAGTGTCATAAATACCCATAATAATAAGTCATATATTTTCTGAAATCCTTATGATGATTAAATTGGGGATATTTATTGTGTTGAAATTAATTATATAGTCCTTCCGCCAACTTGAACCCCACCTCTAGCAATCGTTAATGTCCACCTCTCAAAGACGTCATCGGCATTCACATGTCCAGTTAGAGAAAAGGAGGCTCTCGCACAATGATCCCAAAGTGAATAATAGAGAATATCAAGAAAAATTACATTATTGAGCTTGCAATGACTTGAAAAGATAATTATGTACACTCGTTGATATTTTTTTTTATGGAATGTTATTAGTTTAACACTAATCTTTGTTTAGCAATGAATATTTTATTCTGTTATTAATGTTTTATTTGAGAAACAATGTTACATATTTTTATTTATAATTTATATTAAATTAAATTTAAATATATCATTAAAATTGTCTACATAGAAATATTATATATACTCACAAATAAATAAGGGCAGGTAAACATGGTATACTAGAACATGCCACGTCGACCAATCATTTAGTGCCACGTAAGCAATAAAACGTGACATGTAACCCAATCACTCAATTCGAACTGGTCCAATAAATGGGTGCCACATGTTTCACTAAAAATTTGCCACAAGGCTTGCCACGTCAATTGGAACATTAGATGCCATGCCAAACAACTCCAAGTCAGTTATGTGGGGTCCACGTGAGTTTTACCTACCAATATGTCAATCGTAGGCAATGGTACCTTTTGTGACTAACTATTACCTACCAATAAAAAAATTGGTCAAAATATGTAGGTAAAGTGATTTACCTACCAATACGCTATCATTACCCACTATTAATATTGATAGGTAAATGTCGAATTTTTTGTAGTAAGATTAGTGAATTCGACTACAAAATCTGCTAATTCTTGTCCCTTTATTGTTGTTCGTGGTATGTAAGCAATTTCGAATTTTCCTAACTCCACAACCCATTTTAATAGTCGACCAGCAGCTTCTAGTTTTTGTAAGACTTGCCATAACGGTTGGTCGATGTAAACTATTATGAGGTGAGCTTGAAAATATGGTCGCAACTTTCGTGATGCCAATACCAAGCAATAAGCTCAATTCTCAATAGATGGATATCGTGATTCTTCTCCTACTAGCCTTTTACTTATATAATCGATTGCTTTTTGGATACTATTTTCTTTTCTGGTCAAAACAGCACTAGTAGCAAATTTTGCTATTGCTAGGTAGATGTACAAAGTGTTGGGGGAGAGTGAGATAACACCACCTCAAGAAATAGAATCTACACAAAATTTTGATTGACAGAGACTTAAAAAAGATTGAGAAAGAAAATGAAAACCCAAGTAGAATAATGGTGTTCTTCAACTTTGATGAAGCTTCAAAAGCCCTAGGCAAGACCACCACTTTTAGAAAATCCTTTGAGCAAACCAAACACAAACCAAGGCTTATACACGTTGCAAAACATTGTCCTAATTCTCTATTTCCCAGCTACCATTGATGCTTGAGGCCTTTTCTTAAGGAAATGAGGATTGAGATTGAACAATCCTTCAACTCTCAAAGTCAAGCACTTTCTTGGAGAGTTCTTGTAATGACCCACTAATCTAGACTATTTGGACCATTAACGAAACTATACATAAAACTTACATTTTTATGAAAATACCATAATTTTATTGAGTAACTTGTAAAATAAGAGTTACTTTACAAATAGAATACTAAGAAGGATATGGGATCCCATTGTCTTTAAAAACAAAACATGATTTAAAATAAAAGACATTACATAAATGGTGCGGAAAATACATGTAAAAAGACATAAAACAGAAACTACATCCTCGAATCGAATAACACTCGGCCCCTTGACTCCATTCACCATCGATACACATCCTCTAAGCGTCACGAATCTTTCCGCCTCTAAGTTTATTTTCCTGCACATAAAACAAAAAGGAATGAGCCTAATGCCCAGCAAGGAAAATCTAACACATAGTCATAAACATAACTTCATAAGAAACATAAAGACTTAACATAATACATATAACATACACTTATTATAATGGCCATTATTACTTGGGGTCCCATAGACTAAACAAGCATATGCCCATGGGATTAGTGGGGTCCTACTGGCTAAGTAGGTCATATACCCATAACCCATTTGGAGTCTTGTTAGTCATATGGGTCATATGCCCAAGCCTACAAACATACATGCATACATATCATAATACATTTAACAACATAAAACATAAGATAACATAAGCATATAACATATTGATTCTAGCCTATTTTCCTTACCAAAGATACCGGGATATGTGGACTGAGTTGGGACTTTTGGAACACTCCTAATAACCATAATGAACAAGAGTGAGTTGAAAGAAGAAAAGAGATGAAAAGGAAAATGGGAAGACTAAACCATTTGAGAATCATGCTTACCGAAACTTATGTGCTCAAGAACTTAGATTCCCTAACCAAAATGAAGATTAAGGTTAGAGATTGAGTAGAAGACTATGAGAAAGAAAATAACATAATACAGAAATGAACTAGAGTTTTGGTTACCTCAAAGACTTGAAAGACCAATCTACTCCTCAACCGAAATACTATAGAACCTCACTTCCCAAAGTGTTTCATAAGCTTATGATGTTTAAGCTTATGTTTTTCCCAAACCAGGTGTTTATACTCTCACACTCACTTAACACTAGCAGCTTCTGAACTTAGAGCAAAAGGTGAATACTGGCTGGGTACTAGGTCCTATTTATAGAGTTTGGGAATGAAAGTATCTTGATTTTACTTGAATAAAAATAATGGCTTTTTAGGTGAAAATCATTTGAAGAATCGTTCAGCAGAGGCTGAAGACTCGTTCAAAAGATGTTGGACTTTTGAAGAAGTTTGAATGGCTGAAACGAAAAGAATTCAAAAGAGTTTGAATTCATGCTGGAGGAGGCGATATATCGCCCCCTGTAGGCGATATATCGCCTACAGGGGGCGATATATCGCCTGGGCCAGTATGCCCGAGGCGACCGTGCATCGTCTCGTGTTTTCCGTATCTACGTGCTGCGATATATCGGCACACGCTGAATAATTAAACACGAAATTACACATTTTTAGCTAAGTTTGAATGGAGTAAACAGCCTTGACTAAGCCTTCAACGTATTCAAAGCTGCTGACTGACCCTATAACATTCAAACTTTACCCTTATTAAATTTAATCCTCAAAAATACTTAATCCTTAATCACCATTCATAACATGTGCTTAAAATCCTATTGGTTGATATCTAAACCTTATAGTACAATAAATATAATCCTTAATTATTAGTCATATAACCAAACCTTAGGTTATACTTAATATTCTTAAACTATACATTAAACTTAGAAAATCTATAAGTACTACTATGAGTGTCCAAATAATTCCCGGTCTGAACCAAAAATCCACAGTAACAAAGATAATACTATACATACTATAATACTACTAAACAATTAGCTAAGTAAAGTTCTTGGACTCTACAGTTCTTGGAGAAAACCAGAGATTCTTTGAGCTAAAGAGAGAGAGGGTAGAGAGAAATTGGAGAGAGTGATCAAGTCTTCCAAAACATTATTTTTTACCCTGATTAGAGTAGGCATCGTCACTATGTCTGACCAATAGGATTAGACTTGAAAAACACGTAATTATGAGAATTTACGATATTTCATGTAATACAGTAGGCGACGCGTCACCTGCATGCATGCGATGCGTCGCCTGTTAGGGTTTATTGAAACCCTAGGTTTCAGGTGATGTCTCGCCTCTTGGGTGGCAACATATCGCCACCCTCTATTACTTTGGACACTTCCAAAGGTCCCAAAAATGCTCTAAATGCCACCAAAATTTTTGGGAACCCTTAGATACTCTCATGTATCACTTTGGACTCAAATTTGCATTTTATAAGTGCCTACAATTGAAGCTCAAATTTCACATCTTCATTATGCGAATTATACTAATTGTTTATACCTTGATTGTATTTTAACACATATCATTTATATTTAACCAATCATAACACAAAGTCTCTCCTTTGACAGGTTAGGATAGAACATGTGGTTGAGCCATATGCTTCTTGATTGCTTGAAAGGCATGCTCGCACTCTTATGTCAATTTATACTACTTGTTTCCCCTGAGCAGATTAAAAAATGGGACACACTTGTCGATAGATTTTGAGATAAATCTGCTTAGGGCAAAAATTCTTTCTGTTAGACTTTGTACATCTTTAATCTTAGTGGGGAATTTCATGTCGATCAGCGCTTGAATCTTCTTTGGGTTAGCTTCTATTCCTCGTGAGTTCACTATGAACCCCAAAAGCTTCCCTCATCCGACTCCAAAAGAACACTTGAGAGGATTAAGCTTCATTTGGTATTTTTTTTTAAGATGTTGAAGCATTCCTGTAAGTCCTTGACATGCCCACCAGCCTTTTTTGACTTGACCAACATATCATCAACGTATACTTCCATGTTATTGCTGATCTAGTTTTTTAAACATGTGATTTAATAATCGTTGGTAAGTCGCACCAACTTTTTTCAAACCAAAAGGCATTACTTTGTAGCAGTATAGCACAATATCTGTTTGAAAGTTGGTATGTTCCTCGACAGATGGATGCTTACTTGTTTGATTGTACCCAGAGTATGCATCCATAAATGACAACATATCATGCCCTAATGTAGCATCGACCAGTTGGTCAATCCTTGGCAGTGGAAAATAATCCATCGGGCAAGCTTTATTGAGATCTGTAAAATCCACGCAAGTCCTCCATTTTCCATTTGGCTTTGGGACTAATACAAGATTGGAGACCCATGATGGATAAAATGACACCCTAATGAATCTATTTTTCTTAAGCTTCTCGACATCCTCTTTTAGCGCTTCAGACCTGTCTTTGTCGAGCAATCTTCTTTTTTGTTGGACTGGTGGGTGGTTCTTGTCGATGTTTAGGACATGGCTAATAACTGCTAGGTCTATTCCCACAATATCACTATGCGACCAAGAAAATACTTCTTGATTCTCTCTCTCTCTCTCTTAAAAATTCAACCATATCTTTTTTTTATCATTGTTTTTAAGTTTTTACCGACTTTCACAACTCTAGTCGATTGTTCCGCTTCTAATTGAATCTCCTCAAGATCCTACACAAGTCCAACTTCCTCCTCAAAACCTCCAAATCAAGGATCTATGTCTTTGTCTTCACTTTGGGCAACACCCTATTTGGTGACTTGCTCACCAGATTGGGTATACGGTTCGCTGACTCCTTGGAACGTTTTCTCTTATCTGTTAGTGTTGCTCGAGTCAATGAGTTCACTCCCATCTCTTTAATTCTTTGCCTTCGTAATGGAGGAGTTATAACATTCCCTTGTCTCCCTTTTATTTCTGAGCACATACCTAACTCATGCATCTATTGGGAATTTCATGGCTAGTTGCCACATAGATGTCACTTCTCGTAGCTCTACTAGGATGGATCTTCCGATCACAGCATTATATGCGGAAGGACAATCAACTACTATAGAAGTAGTGAGTAATGTCATGTTCGCAGGGGCGAGTCCTTCGCCAGAGAAACCATAGATGGTTTGGTTGCATGATTCCAAATATTTTACTAATAATTTCATTCTTTTCAATGATGGTTTGTAAAGTATATTTAATGAGCTTCATGTGTCCACCAACACCCTCTTCACCATCATGTTGGCGATTTGGACATCTATGACCAGGGGAACTGTATGGGGGAACTTGACATGCTACACCTCAAGCTCAGAGAAAGTTGTACAATCTTCCCCTATTTGAGCTTTTTTGGGAGTTTGCTCCTTAACGATTAACATTTAGATATCTTGCTCGTGACGTAAGGTCCTGACATACCTATCTCTTGCCTTACCATTGTCACCAGCTAAGTGTGGTCCACCGCAAAAGGTGAGCAGAGTGCCCACGACCGAGACTGGCTATAGAGGAGGCGAGCATTGGCGTACACATGCCTACTCATTGCCCCCGTTAGCTCCTTGTTGGGGATTATCCCCTACTCATATATATCTCCTCAGATGTCCTTGCCGTATTAGAAACTCAATCTCATCCTTCAACTGGTTGCATTCATTTGTATCATGGCCATAATGATTATGGAAGTGACAAAACTTTGTTGTATCTCCTTTTGAAATGTCCATCTTGATAGGAGATGGTTGCCTAAATGGTATGGTGGTGTGGTTAGCCTGGTATACTTATTCTCGGCTGTCGACCTAAGCCATGTAATTGGTGAACCTTGGTTCATATCTGTTCTGTTTAGGGCGTTTATTGTCGGACGTAGAAGATTTAGTGCTTGCACGTTTTTTGCTATTTATGTTGTTGTTCTTAACACCATTGTTGGACTTACTAGGGCCGTCAACAACTTTGGCCGACTCTTCTTTTTTGTGTTTGGGGCTTTTCCTTCATTGGCGATAGCCTCCTCCATCTTGATGTATTTATCAGCTCGGTCCAAAATCTCTTGGGTGTTCTTAACTCCATTTGTAACGACCCCAAATTTCCTAATAAGGTTTAGGACCTTGATTAGGAGGCCGGGAGGGCCATAATTGATTATCTGCGCTATTATATGATTATATGCATGTTTATGTGGATCATATTATTATATGATGATGAATGCATGCATATGGGTATATATTTTGCTATGGGGGCATTTTGATAATTTGGCCCATTGAGGGCGTAATTGTATAATCGTATATATATTGGTAGTTATTGTTGAGGCCACATTATAATGTGGATTTGTTTGAGCTTTTGGACATGAGACGATCTTTGAGTATTAGTTAGCGGTTTGGTCATAATGGGGTTAAGTTTGGGGCTCGAGGAGAGTCCCGGGGTAATTTGGTGATTAGAGCATTGCCGGGAGTTAAGGGGTAACGGGATATGAATTATTGGTATTTGAGAATATTGAGAATAACGGGAATTGGAGGGTGTTAATTATGATTAACGAGATAGGTGCAAAAGGATGATTTTGCCCTTGGTGGTTGTTAAGGACCTTAATTAAGCTTGAGGGCATTTAGGTCATTTTACCTTTAAGGATATATATTGATACTTAGGCTGGAAAATAGTAGAAGGATGTAGGAGAAAACAGAGCACCTCTTGCTTCATCAACCGACTGCCATTTTCTCCCTTTTCCTTCTTCAATTTTTGAAGCTTCTTTTGGGGAATTAAGCTGGGAATCAAGTGTTGAGGATCTAGGGTATTGTTCTGTCATTGAAGAGGAGTTCATACCGAGCTTGAGGTAAGATTCCAACCACTAGAACTCTGATTTCCTGCTCTGTTTTACTATTGAGTTTAGTTGAGATTTTGGGTTTGAAAGTAGAGAACCCAATGGGGTTTTTGGCAAAGGTTGGGTAGGTTATGATGCCTAGGACTAGTATATATTGTATTTGGGTTCTTTTGGAGGTTTAAAAGGTGTTTTGAAGTTTTTGAAACAGGTTGAAAATGGAGAATTCGAAGGAAGAAGAACCAGGGCCATGTCTGCCTGGTCCTAGCGCTATAGCGCCCAGAGGGTAGCCCTACAGCGCTAGCCTGGGCAAAATGTCCCTGGTTGTAGCGCTGGGGTGCTAGGGGAGTAGCGCTACCATATTTTCTCATATGCATATTTTGGGTGTTTTTAAGGGTTTTTGGCTTGGGGTTTCAATTCTTAAGGCTCGGGATCGAATCTACCCACCGTTTGGGTACTATTCGGGGTCCCGGAAGTCAGGTTTAGGTTAAGACTCATTTATTGGTATTTTCATTAATTGGATTCCATATATGGTTATGACTAGGTGACCGCTAAGGGATTAACAAATCGATCGCTCTCGAGGGTCATTCGTAAAGTGTTTCTCGCTCGAACAAGAGGTAAGAAAACTGCACCCGATTATGTGGTTAGGTTGGGACTAAGTGTTCCCTATATTTGTGTGCATTATTATGTGATTGTGAGGGGACTAAGAGCTCCCTATATTTTTATGATGTCATAGATGGTATTATGACATAAGATAAACGGCCTAAGGGTGTCGTAAATAATATTTGCGCACATGGTGCGGCTCGGACACTGGTAGCCGAGGATAGCTTATTAATCACTGGGCTCGGTTAAGCTAGCCGGAGTCAGTGGGAATTACACTGGGGGTGGCCTAAGTGAGCCGAAGACAGTGGGTTATACAGAGGGAGCGGCCTAAGGGTGCCAACCCTAAATATTGTGTAATGATTGAGATAAACTGTTAATTATGCATATGATTTGCAAACTAATAGATATGATATGTTGAATATCTGGATGAAAAATTGTTAGTTTGTCGACTGTTATCACTGAATAGGTAAATGTTAAGAATTTTTGAATTCTTGATTATGTGTTGTGGAATATCTGGCTATTGATATGGATCATGCTATGTTATTGTGTTTTCTTGCTGGGTCTCGGCTCACGGGTGCTACGTGGTGCAGGTAAAGGCAAGGGCATGCAGATTCAACCATGAGTTGGAGAGCTCTAGTGGCGAGGTGTACATTGTCAGCTGCTCGGCCACCACAGTCGAGGGATTGTACAAGGATGGAAACCTAAAATGCGTATTTTGCCATTAGAGTGGCCTGAGTTGTTTATAAGTTCTGGGATTTTGTAAATATATCATCCAAACCCTGTTTTGAGAGTCTATGTATTAAACTTTCATTTTTAACGAAAACAACTTATTTATGGCCAAAATCTTTTATTCCTAATCAGTTGATGACTTAGATTCACAGTTTGTTCAAATGACTCGATTAGCAAGTCTTGCACTATTTTAAACACACAGTGCAACGGTCTTGATTACCCAGGGCGTTACACCATTTTTCCGCAAACTACTCCATAATGGGGATTGGCGTTGTACCGCAGCTGTAATGGCCATCATCTTTCCTTCATCTCCCATCATTTTGGTGCGAGCAGTTGCTCTTATCAACCTCTGAATATACTCTTTGAGAGGTTTTCCTTCCTTTTTCCTTATATCTACTAGTTGATTTGCTTTGGTTGGATGTATGCGACTAACATAAAATTGTCCATAAAACTCATTGACGAACATTTCCCATGAAGTTATGCTGGTCGATGGAAATTTATAGTACCACTCCTGAGCAACATCAGACAGAGTGGCAGGGAAAATCTTGCACTAAGCATCCTCGAACACCTTATGAATATCCAGTTGTATCTCAACCTTGTTTACGTGAGAAACTTGGTCTTCTCTTCTAGTATAGTTGTGTAGCTCATGCATTTTAAATTTACTTGGGATTTCAGCCACAAAAAATCAATTAATGAAAGGAGTGTCCTTCTTCCGATCATAGTCTATGTGGGAAGTTTTATTGTCGACTAGTTGTTGAAGTGCCTGGTTCAAAGCATCTATTTGGGCCTGGACAACAACTGGTATTGCAGAGGCAAGAGTAGCGACAACAGGGATATGCTCACCATACTTTTCTCTTCGGTTGGTTAGCATATCCCTCAGATCTTCACTCCATTTTCTTTGTTATGATGCTCCCAGTTGATCAAAGACATAAGGCTGCCTTGGCTTCCTCCTGACAATTTGAGTTACTTGTTGATGATTCATTGGTGGAGGAGGTGGAAGGTCCTACTACTCGAACCTTTGCTCATCAGGTCGACCGGCGTTTCTTCTTGGAAATGTGTTGTATTTGGAATCCCCTTCATTGTAATCATGTCCATCTCTAAACAGAGACCCGTGAGTGCGCGACCTGTTGTACACACTATCTCCTTCTCTTCGTCCTAAACTGTACCGATAAATCGAAGGAGGCCTATGAGGTATGGGTTGGTACCTAGGTCCTGGGATATTATTTTGTTGTGGGGGATCTCTGACCACAAAACTGAAGTCTGGCTCCCTCCTATTCCTAAGGGAACATTCTTATGTCCTCTTTCAGGTAGGACATGATCATCAGTTACAAAACGTCTTGAGCTTTGCAGACGTTGTTCGTCCTTATTCTAACGAGGTGGCTATTCGCTGACTCGACCAGACCGAGGAGGTTGACGTCGCTCGTTATGTCTACCAGAATTCTAGGGCTGCTTTTCAGGTTGAGTAGCCTGGTGTTATTCTTGATTTTGAGGAGTTCATGATGGTTCAAGTTGAGGGTTCTGTACAGGTCGAACTCCTTATGCTAACTGTATAGCTAGCTCTAAGGCCACAGTTACATCCCTCTAATGCCGATCCATCTCAGCTTGACTATCATTGAGCTCTCGCCATTGTCTGTCAATTTCCATTTGTTGCACGAACATGGTCTCAGCAACATTCTCCTGGTTAGCCTTCAAAGTGGCTAACTCATCATGCAACGTTCCCATGGTTGGTCACAGGGTTTCAGCATCCAATTCCTAGCTTGCTTACTCTAGTTCCACTCGAGGCTCCTCTTCAGTAACTCCCGGCGGAGGGGGTGGGTTTTGAGCATTCTCAGACGTCTCACTGGCCTCCTGAACCTACATTTTCCTGTTAGATTTAGCCATTTTTTCCTTCTTGAGTTCGACTCTCAATGAAAGCACCAAAATGTTGACCAGAGATTTGGCCAACAACACTATGTCAAAATAAAAATATAAAATAAGAAATGAACTTAAGAATAACAAACAACACACATATTTTAGTGGTTCAACCTCACTGTTCGGTAATGATCTACGTCCACTTAGTACTCTTATTTATATAAATTCTAAAAACCTATGATCTGATGACTAGAGTCAACCAAGTTTCACAAGCTAAGAGAGCGGATACAAAAACGTGTATAATAGCACTAGATTCTCCTAATTCTCTTAAATTAAGGAATTATCGCCCCCCGCTTCAAGGAATTCTTGAGTCCTCTATTTATAGACTCAAGAGTGTGCATAGATGGGTCATGGGCCTTGTGTAACTTGTAAATATAAAATAATATGTAAATAATACAATCTAGATTTGAAATAACAAATATCTTACAAATATATGTATATTAAACAAACTTTGAGTTTTAATTTCATTTTATCAAGCAGCTCTGATCGCATGTCTTTTGTCAACTTCTTTTCCTGTTTCTCTGTATAAATTCTGAATTTACCTGATAGCATGTTTTCTTCTCCTATCTGGTCATGGATCGATCAGTCCTCTATAACTGTCTCGTCATGTGTCCTTGCTAAATTTTTGGGAAATAAGTTTTAAGTTAGAATGATATTTTTTATATTTTATGTATTTTTTTTTTAATTTCTATTTGTAGGCCATAGTTGAATTGATTAAAACACCTAATACTGTGTCGAAATCATTAAAATGGATATCACGAGGCCCTACGTTTAATGTGATTATATCATTCTTATTATATAAATGATACTCAATTTAACACAACGGAACGTGATAATAGTAGAAAGACACAAAATTATGGTGTTAGTATTGTCGTTGTTGACTGTGTTTTTAGCCAACGACGTGAGAACGTCAATAACGACAAGCCTTCAAGAGAATGTAAACGACACAGACAGTTTTATCAAGAAAAGTAAATAACACAAGAGATTTTATAGTGGTTCAGCCCCGATCAGTCGGTGATAGCCTAATCCAGTTAGAGATTTTATTATTTTATCACACCCAAGATCAGATGAACCAGTGTCAACTGAGTTTCTTCGGTGTAAATATTCAAGAATACAAAGAGGGTTCTCTCAAGAAAAAACACACTTTCTCTCTCTAGAACTCAAACCAATTCTCAAATTACCAAAACTCCTTTTTTGATCCCATTCACCCTCTATTTATAGGCTTGGGATCCTAAACTGATATCCCTCTAGAATCGGGATATTCTATTATTTATATTATATTTAAATTACACACAATATTTATAATACAACAGATTCCTCAATTTGAGTGAGGAATGAGAGATTCCCGCGGTGCCCAGACCAATTCTTGCTGAAGTTGTTTCTGGAAATTTGACGTAGTCCAACCTATTTTGTTGATGAATATCGTCTTCTGGTCGGACATATGCATGTTGGACACCTGCATACGGTCCATACTCCTCTAGGCTTTCCTTTGGATCAAGATTATGCATGCATAGATCTCCTCGGACCAAGGTCTGAGCCACCCTCCTTGGCTCTCCTCGGACTAAGGTCCGAGGCAATTACTTGGAGCCTCTCCTCGGACTAAGATCCGAGCCACATATTTTTGGCCCTCCTCGGACTAAGGTCTGAGGCATGCACTTGGCTTCTCCTCGGACTAGGTCCGAGCCAAGCACTATTTGGCCTCTCCTCGGACTAAGATCCGAGCCAAGCATCTAGGGGGCTCCTCGGACTAGGGTCCGAGCCAATCCCTTGGCACACATGCATGGCTCTCCTCGGACATGGTCCGAGCCAATCACCCAGGGCTCTCCTCGGACATGGTCCGAGCCAATCCCTTGGCACACATGCATGGCTTTCCTCGGACATGGTCCGAGCCAATCACCCAGGGCTCTCCTCGGACATGGTCCGAGCCAATCCCTTGGCACACATGCATGGATCTCCTTGGACATGGTCCGACCCAATCACCCAAGGCCCTCCTCGGACATGGTCCGAGCCAATCACCTAGGAGCTCCTCGGACTGAGGTCCGAGCCAAGCATTTAGGGGCTCCTCGAACAAGGGTTCGATCGGACCTGTTGTGGCCTCTCCTCGGGCCAAGGTCTAAGCCCATCTCTTAAGCTCCTTGGACTATGGTCCGAGCCAAGCACTTGGGCTCCTCGGACTAGGGTCCGAGCCAAGCACACCTTAGCCCAAGTATTCTCCTCGAGTGTATTTGGTTGACTATGACATCTCTCAAGCAGTCCAAACTCTTCATTGATGCACTGGGCTATTACTAAGCCAGATCACCCAACTAATCCATGCCACGTGTCAATTCTATTGCCACGTCACCATTTTCAAATTTTGGGATAACAGTCGCCAAAACTTTTCAAGTATCTAGTTCCAAAGATAAAAATCTCATAGAATATGATATGACATTCTACAGAGCTATCAAAGAAATTTGGGAATTAGATTATATAAATGTTCAAATTCCTCTTTTTGTATGTGATTGGGTGAAGAGTGATAACAGGGTTAAACAAGAGAAATTCATATTTACATTGGTTGACTTGAATCGAATAGGGCAAAAATATGACCGATTTATAATGGCGTCCCAATCCAAGCAAGTTTTCAATGTCATTGATCCTTTAGATACTCGCTGGTCGGTTGTGTTAACAAGCCAACCAAAAGATTATCACCTAAAAGAATCTCACAACGGTGATGTTTACTCAAACAAGAAACTTTTGTGCTTGACGCACCGCCTTCTGATGTCACCATTGAGGATGAAAACATTAGTTTATGCGAGGATGGTGAAGGTTTATGGTTTAAAAATTAAGTGTTACTTGACAAATTAAGTGGTTTTTACATGAAAACAATTTTAGAACAAGGTACTTTGCATTTTGTTAACCTTTGGTGGGAAACCATTGCAATACTTTGTGAGCTGGATTTTCTTTTTCTTCAATGTAGGTACACAAATATTGATCCCCCTTTATTTGATGATGATGTTGACCCATTTGGCGATGATAATGATGAGGTGGGTAAAATCCTACAAGAAGTTGAAATTATTAAGATATATGGGGGTAAAACAATTTGCGATGACGTCATAAAGGCTAGAAGTGAGGGTGAAAAATTAGTGGTTGACTATAATCGATTGGAGATATCAATTGGAAATGGGGCAACGAAGATGGCAAGTCGCATTGGAGTGTTGGCACGTTGCCACATTCCTTTGAATATCGATGACTGGAGGTTGGTCCCAAATGAAACTAAAGAGCTAATTTGGAAGGAAATTAATGTAAGCTTGTTATCAACATGAGAGACAACAAAGTTGCATTGGGATGCATTCGTAAGACTGATAGTACATATATCTATGGAAAAAAGATGCCTAAAGAAGTTGCTCATGTAGTCGTTGTGGTAGCCCACTAAGAGATGGCTAGGCTACCATTTCCTAATTTGAATCCAGGGATCACTTTGGTAGGTCAAGTAGTTCGAGTATCAGTAACTTATCATAAACATCTTATTATCAATGAAAATGAGTGGGGACAGGTAATGTCTATAAGTTATTATTGCCTAACTTATTTTATTTTAACTTTTCCTTGGGTCGTAAGCATAAGAGAAAGAGAGAATATATTGAGGCAATGATACCTTCCACTCAACATCATCAACCCCCAAAGCTTACACCTGTAGAGCCATTGACACAGGAGGTAGTGCCAATCTCTCATAATGATTCAACATCTATGTCAAGCACTTTGACCTCTTTATTTAAGTTTGTATCACCATGGGATAATGACCACCACAAGAAGATTAATAACCCACAATATGTATTTGGATACAACACGATTGCTATGCTTTTCAAGGATGATGTGACACAATTTTGCAACATGGATGAGATTGGACAAACTCCGATGATATTGTATTTGAGGTATACAATCATGCCTTTTATAATTATAAGTTTAAATTATATGCATGTTTTTTATAATTAAATATGATTAACTTCTAGGTTGTTGGATTATATACAACATAACAATGGGTTGGATCATTAGTACGCATTTCAACATCCAGGTGAAGTTAGTGTAGGTCATGAGAATAAGCGTGCTCAAGCACTTAAAGATAGATCCATTCAGATGGGCGAGAAGTATTTCCTTCTTTGTCCCTAAAATAGCAAGTAAGTTTATATTGAGTTTTGAAATGTTAAGTTCATATAGTCATCTAAGCTATTAATTGTTTTTAGTGATACGAGTAGTTTTTACTCAACACACTCACTTGGATCAACTATGTGTGGACGACGCATTGAACTTCTCAATGATCATCAAGACAAATATATTGTTACAAATATTTGTAAATATGTATATAATTAAATGCATTGTTGTTATTATTACATTGAGTATTAGTTTAAAAATTTTGTACTTGTATTTCTTTGTATTTTTCCTAAATTTTTTCATTAATTTTAATATATTAATGTTCACTACAAAAAAATCTTAGTTTTAGTCACAATAAATTTTGTGACTAAAAACAAAAAATTTATGACTAAAAAAAATCATTTTACTTATGCCATCATTAAAAAGTCCGTGGTTAAAAGTATTAGTCACAAAAATCACAATTTGTTGTCACTAAATGTATTTTTAGTCACAACAAACTTTATCACTAAAAATAATAGGTTGTGACTAAAACTACATTAGTGACAACTTGTATTAAGTATGACGTTTTAGTCACAAGTAATTTTTTATTGTTACTAAAAGTGACATTTAGTCACACAAAATATATGTTGTGACTAAAAAGTTGTCACTAAAAGTTACATTTTTTGTAGTGGTTGTACTTTCTTTGTAAGTTTGATTTTGCTATATTAAAAAAATAATTTTGATATTGAATTTTTTATTGTATACTATAAATTGATTATATATATATATATATATATATATTTTTAAATAATAAGAGAAAAAGATTTAAAACTATAATTGAGCATTTAACAACACTTGTACGAATTAATTAGAACATTTATAAATAGCAACACTCAAAATAAAATTATTACTTTATGTATTTGAAAAAGTGTTGCTATATCTCATTTAGAAGAATTTAAATACTATTTAAGACAACACTTTTACAAGTGTTGCCTTAGAATATTTCCTTTTGGCAACAGTATAGGAGGCAACACTTAGATATGTTTAAGTTAGAAAAAAACATTACTAAAAACATTTTATTTAGAAGTGAACATTGACAGTTTTTATCTGATGGCAAAGCTACTTCTATATCGATATTGACAAATACGATAGTTAAACTGTGTTCCTTGCTCAATAGTAACAATTGAAAATTGTAGCAAAACATCATTTTTGTAGAAGTGAATATAAAAATTCATAAAAAAAATTAATTAGCAGGGAACACAACTATTAGTTAATGAATACTGTGTGATGCCATAATAATCAGGTGAAAATGAAATTGTGAAATAATGTTGAATATTTATTATTTTTTGCATTTTAAGTATATTGTATCACCTCAAATCCTAGAGGCTAGAGCTAAACAAACGTACGTACACTTTGGTGAACAAAAATCTGCTGTCCCATTTTTTGTGTCCCATTCCTGTCCCAGCCAATTAAATAGTGACACGTCATTTACTTTGACACATCAACTAACAGAGATTTAATACTAAAAATATTCTTAAATTTTCTGTTAAAACCTAGCATTTATTATTTCATTTTTATTTATCTTTTTAATAAAATATAAATAAAGTCATAGCAACAGAAAATATCCTTTCATCTTCTTCTTCTTATTTTCATCATCCTATTTTGTTTTTTTATGAAATAACAAAACTGATCTTGGAATGAATATATTGTAGAGAAAAAATTTCATTATTTTTCTATTCGATACACCAACGAGAGTAAAAAAAATGCAATTTCCTATTCGATCATAATAAATCATACTCGGAAGAGAATACAAGCCCTTGAAAGCGACGTCGAAACGGGGATCATTGGAGAGGCCCTTCAACTCGCGAGACTCTTCAGAGAGGCGGTTGTGACCATTTCTGCCTAGTTCGGCGCGTACGGAGGTCAAAACAGGAATGCAACGTCGGCCTTTGGATAAATGCTAGGAGACCAGTGTAGCCAAGTGATTTAAAGACGAGAATCTACATGTTTCTCCGGCGAGTAAAGGAGACACGGCCGATACTGTTGTCGATGCCGCCGTGTTCGATTGAGATGGATATAGAGAAAGAAGATGTGCTAGCTACAGAGAGCAGTTGTATTTTTTATTTTTTTTAAATTATAATAATAATAAAGGACAGTAGTGGTACTGAAGAAAAATTAAAAAGGTTGTAAATTAATCCAACTTAAACGTCGTTCTTGTGTAGAAGTTAAATTTTAATCATAGGGTTAGCAATGTAAACTCTTTTCAGAAAGCATTCTCTACTTCATACAGTAAATTATCATTGTAATTTCTCTTTTCTCTACAATATATTCATTTCAAGATTAGTCTTTGTTATTTCATAAAAAAACAAAATAAGAAGATGAAAATTAGAAGAAGAAGAAGGAATATTTTCTGCTACAATATATTCATTGTAGACCAAATTTTATTTATTATTTATTAAAAAAATAAATAAAAATGAAATAATAAATGCTAGGTATTAACAGAAAATTTAAGAACGTTATTAGTCTTATATCTCATCTCTGTTAGTTTATGTATCAAATTAAATGATGTGTCACTATTTGACTGGGACAGGAATGGGAAACAAAAAATAGGACAGCAGATTTTTGTTCGACTTTGGTGGAAGAAGATAGAGCACACACAGAGACAGACAGACCACTTTGTCGCATTGTTTGAAAGTGACTATACGCTTCACTGTGTTAATAATATGCTTGGAACAAAATCAAAGTGATATTCTCATCAACATCAGAAATTTAAAACATAATAATTGCTCTAGACATGGTTGCTTAGACACTCCTCTCCTCTCTTCAAACAGAAACAGGATTGTTGTTTTTAAAACAATCATCTTTGGCCTAGCCATCATCAAACAGTACCGTTTACAAAGAAAGACAACACATAAATAAAACGACATTAGAGAAACACATTACTCATAAAACATCAAAGATAAAACGACATAGACAGTAGTAAAAGCTAGGTGAGGAAAACTAAACGTCAGCTGCATCACTATTTGCAACGTTGTAGCGGAGCACCACATAAACACAGGTTATGGAAATACGACGTGCCTTCGAATCTCTGCAACTTCCCACCCACCGGAATCTTCCCACACAACCTATTATAAGTCACATTCAAAAACTGCAAATCATTCAGTGCGGTAAGCCCGACAGGAAGACTGCCCGTTATCTTATTATGATTAACATCCAACCACGTTAAGCTCTTGGGAAAGTCAACCTTAGACATGTCAAACTCCAGCAAATTCCTCGACAGGTCTACATATTCGACCTTCTTGTCCGACCCGAACAGCGCTTTCGGGTCACCTTCAAGCTTGTTCCACGACAAGTCTATATTAGCGAAGTCCTTCTTTATTCCCAACGAAGCTGGTATTTTACCGGAGAGCTGGTTATGAGACAACACCAAATAAAACCTCGCTCCTTTAAACTCTCCGAACGAGTCTGGGATCGGTCCAGTTAGTTTGTTCCGGTCCAGCCGAAGGTAGTTAAGCTTTGGTAGCTTGGAGAGCGAAGCCGGGATCGGTCCAGCTAGTTTGTTGAAAGAGAGGTCGAGGGAAGTGAGGCTGGTGAGTTGGCTTAAGAAACCTGGAACCGAACCGGAGAGGCTGGTCCAATCGAGTCGGAGGCTCTTGAGGCGTTTGAGCTTAGCAATGGCCGGTGGGATGGGACCCGTGAGGTTAACTTGCTTGTGGAGGTCGAGGTTCTCCAGGTAAGGGAGGTCTCCGACTTGGGGTGGGATAGGTCCCGACAGAGAACCAGCAATGACTGATAAGGAGGTGATACGGTGCGTTTTGGAGTCACACTCGACGCAGTACCATTCACAGCAGTCGGTGTCTTCATGCCATGAGGTGAGGACATAGGGGTCATTGAAGGCTTTCTTGATTTGGAGAAGGACTCTTTTGTCATTTTGGTTGCATAGCTCTGAGAGTGCAGGGTGAAGAAGGAGAGTGGTGAAGAAGAGGAGAGAAAGGATAACGCTTGCCATTGGTTTTGCTTTGTGGGATTAGTATATGAATAATCACTCTTCGTTTTAAAGTGTTATATTGTCACATTTTTGGTAGGTAGGTGGATTTGTTTTTGGATGCATGATCCACGTGCTGAAATTTTGACCTTTTTACAGCTCAATTCTTACTGTATACAAATACTTTAACAGCTTTACATAATAATTGTTTCTTGGATAATTTACACGCAATTTTTCAATATAATAATAATCCTATAAAAAAAATAGATAAATAATAATAGCAAAATATAGATTTACAGCTAGCTAATTATAAGATTTTACTTCCGTCTCTATTATAAAAATATCTTAAACTGAAATCAGATTTTTGTTGGTTGTAAAACGTGAAAAATGTCATACATATTCGAGTTTGCGGCTATATATAACATTTATTGCAATTTTCGTAATTAAAAAGTACTTTTAATAATAGAGTCGAAGATAGAGGTTGATTTCATATAAGGTGGACTATTTTGGAGAATCACATGCATCTCCACCGCCACTACATAGACTTACACCAGAATTAGTTGTTAGGGTCCGTATTATAACGCATTCTATATTATTATATTAGAATATATTGTATAACATATTTTTATATAGTACTATAGGACGATTATGTCTTGTTTACTACAGGTGCAGGTCAACTAACACTCCTATTTAAAAATTATTGAAAAATTAAGGTTGTGTTGAGTAAAATTTTTGTTTTTAAAAACAAAAAATAATAAACGCGTTTGATAACTTTTATTTTTATTTCTTGTTTAACAATATAAAATGAGGTGCTCATTTAAAAAAGAGAAGAAAAAAAAAACTAAAAGTAAAAAATTGTTTAAAAAAATTTTGAAAGTGAAAATTTTTTATTTTCAAAATTTAATAAATATTGTTTAAAATTTTAAAAATAATAAATCAAAATAGAGTTACCAAAAACTATTTTATATTTAATTTTCAAAATTTTAATTAATTAAATAAAAAATTATTTTTTGAATTGTTACCGAACAATACCTAAATAATATTATTTATTGATAAAAGTCTTAATAAGTGGTACATTTGCAGATTATTATGACATACTTACATAGGCGGCTGATAACTCTACAAATTAGAGTTATTTTACCATATTTTATATGCTAATTGTTGCTTAGTTCTTGAGTTTTTAATTAACTTATTAAGTTTTTAAGTAATTTTAAATTTATTAGTCTTATTTTGATTTTATATAATTTTGTGTGTTTTTATAGTTATTTTGTTGTAAAATATTGTAGTTTAATTATTTAAAATTAGTATTGTTAGTTTGAATGCTAAAAATATGATTTTATTGAAATTAAATGTTATGTAAATTAAATTTTAATTAATGTTTTCATGGGAGTTATATGATATATTTTATTAATGAAAATATTTAATTTTAATTTAGTTTATAATTTATTGTGTAGGAAAATTATTGCCCTTGAAAAACAAGAAAATCAAAGGAAAGATGGTAATTTTGAAAGAAAGTAACAAGAAAAATGGTGTTTCTCCAAAAGCCCAACCACGTGAGGCCCACTCTAGGCCCAACCCGTGGCCCCCCCTCCAACACCCAGCCACCACATTGCTGCCATTTCCCTTATTGAGCCCAACAAAAATGCATTTTGTCCCTTTGTCCCCTATGACAAAAATGCCAACTTTTTACCCTTTTTTCTACACATTTTCACCACAACATCATCATTACACCCTATAATTTACCTCTACATACCATATTTATTTTATTTAATTAATCTAATCAATTTAATTAATTTAAATTGATTATTTTAATAAACTCACTTTGGCTATAAATATGGACTTTCAAGACCATTTTTGGGGTGCTTAATGTTTTTGGTTACCATCTTTTTCTCTCATTTTCTCTCTACCATTCTCTCTTCCATTTGAGTTTTTCAAGAGCATTTTGCAAGTATGTATGTCTTTTATTTTGTAATTTCTACTCTAGTTATGTGCTTCTAATCTTTTTCATAAGATTATTAAGATCATGATGAAGCAACTTGTAACTAAGTAATATTTATGTTGTATGTTGATTTCCCTTGTAATGCAACAAAGTCTATGGATTTTTCTTCTTCATATATTTCTTTCATCTTAAATATCTTGTATTTTAGATTGTTAGAACATATTTACACTTTGTACTTCATTAGTGCATAAACATAATATTCTTTGTGTAAGATGTGTCATTAAATTGTACATATCCATGCTTAGAACAAAAATATTATGTTTTGCCTTATAAATAATGTTCATTGATTTATTTGTTATTTCATTAGATTGATTTACACTAAATGTTTTGAAATTATAATTTTGAAAAGTGAAGAAAAATCCTATCTTTTTATAAGAAATTTGTGTTTAAAATTATAAATCTTTTTGAAAAAGGATAGTTTAAATTATTTTAACTATCACTAACACTTGGGAATCAATATACTAATAAATATTATTAAACTTACATTTTGTGGATTCTAGTATCTTAATAATCTTTTCTTTTAACACTTATTTTCAACTCATTATTGGTTTATTTTCATTATCTTAAATAGCTTTATTTTTCAATCTTTTATTTTATGTTCATAATATTAAAACTTATCAATCTTTGGAACTAGGTTAGAATTTATTACTTTTGATTTAAAATAGTTTCATTTTCGATTTTAGACAACTCCTTTGGGTTCGACATCATTGCTTACGATCACTATTCTATATGGACGATTCGTGCGCTTGCGATATATAAATTTTTAAACATACCCGTTTTGGGTCCATCAGCTGCGGGACCCACAACAAGCTAAAATATTGTGAAAAATATTGGTTGTAGTCGATTTTGTTAACTGGTTTCACACTAAATGTTTTATTAACATTTTTCGAAGGAGTAAACATGCCATTGTATGATTTAGTCAATATTTTTTAATAACTTTTTGGGTTAAATTTGTAATTTTCCTAATATGCATATGCATGCATAGTATTCCAATACATGCAACATTAATTATCAAAGCATAATAAATACGTCGAAACACGCGGAGATTTCTACTATTGTACACAATTTATAGCCTATGATCCACATTATTTTTAGCCTAATTGTTGTTACTATATTTTGGTTGATGGAAGTTTAAATAACTTATTGGGGTTGAAAGTAATAATTGAACATAACTTATTGGGGTTGAAAGTAATTATTGAACCTTTTTTGGTGATATGTTATTTGTTTATTGAAGTAGTTTATTCTACCAATTGTTTTTGAGAATTATATGCATCATCTTTAAATTAATATAGCATAATTTTTTTACAATAACAAAGTAGTAAATATATAAGGGAGTCTGATTAACATAAAACATGCCACCTGATCATAATAATTTAGATATAAATTAGTGCTTATAAGTCTATTGAGATCAAATTGGTACTTGTAGACTTAGGTCAATAGGGCACGCTAAATTCATGCGTAGCACCAAAACGGTCGATCGTTCGCTAATGTCACAATAACATCAGTATCATTTGATGAAATGTTTAGTGAGAATAGGAGTTCACCTTCAAATATGTCACATCTGGTTACTTGCTCATGTGACACTGTCCAGTTTTCGTTGTCATGTTGAGTGTAGGTCACATCCCACTACTATAAAAATAGGATTTCCCGACAGTTTTTAACTGTCGCTATTGAGCAACGACGATAGTCGACTAACTGTCGTATTTCCCTATGCCGGCATAGGGTAGCTACGCCAACAATTATTAGGTGTCGCCGTTGGTGGCAACGCCGAAAGTTATTAGGTGTCGTCGTTGCTGGCTACGCTGACAGTTATTAGGTGTCGTCGTTGCTGGCAACGCCGACAGTTATTAAGTGTCGTCATTGCTGGCAACACCGACAGTTAATAGGTGTCGCCATTGCTGGCAACGCCGACAGTTATTATGTGTCGTGATTGGCTGTCTATGGTGACAGTTTTTAACTGTCGCAAAGTTTCCACACCAGAGGACATTGCAAATATGTTGTCAATGTCCACTGGTTTCAAAATCAACGCAGCAATTGCAGTAAAAGAATGCACATCAAAAATTAAATTAAATTAAATTAACATTGGTAACATTAACTTTACATTTGATTTGTTCTAACACTTTCTAAATAAAAGAAATACATAGTTCCAAAAAAGTTTGTCATAAAATGAATATTTAGCACAGGACGCACCTCAAAAAGCTAAATTAACTACCTATAATTTGTTAGATTGATTCTGTATTTGATTAATTCTAATAATTTCTAATAAAAGAAAAACAAAGTTCAAAAAATGACTAAATCCCCTCACATAGGTACTAAGCATGCATGCCATCATTTAGCGAGTTGCGGTAGAATATATTTTGCCCACTCTTCTTGAACTTCATTAAGTTCAGCATCAGTATATGGTAAATCTGAATTGACCTGTAAATAATTTAAATTATAAGTTACATGTCAAATATATATGAAATTAAAATATAACTTTATTAAAGTTAAAAGGTAAACACATTTAATTATTACATTATTCGATAGATATGCTCTGGTTCTTTGTTGTGAAATGAGATCCCTAGCATACTTCATGCAATAGATACCGTACTCTGTGGTTTTTGGTTGTTGTCGGCACTGTTAACATAGACAAATGTAAAAGTATATTACATATACTTGTTAGTATACTTATAATTTAAATCTTATGTTTTATAAAGTTGAATGTTACTTACTTTTGGACTATCATAATTTAGACTTACAACTCTTTCTCCTTTTTTCCGTATCATATAGCGTGAAAGCACTATACATAATAAAAGTATTTTAATTAGCAAACAAGTACTATTAAAAAGATAATATACTTTAAGGAATGAAACTTATATAAACTTACAGCCTAACTATATTTTTAATCTCAATGCATAATTGAAGGTTAATGGGATCCAAGAACGCCACATAATGTGAGTGAGGTTGAAATAGCAATAACATCCAATGTTCACTAGAAAACAAACAATCAAATATTTAGAAAATGACTATATGAACTTAACATTTCAAAACTCAATATAAACATACTTGTTATTCTAGGGACAAATAAGGAACTGCTTCTCGCCCATTTGAATGAGTTGATCTTTAAGTGCTTGGGCACGCTTATTCTCATGACCTAAACTAACTTCACCTGGATGCGGAAACACGTACAAATGATCCAACCCATTGGTATGTAGTATATCATCCAACAACCTAGAAATTAATCATATTTAATTATAAAAGGCATGCATATAATTCAAACTTTAAATTATAAAAGACATGAATATATACCTCAAATACAATGTCATTGGAGTTTTTCCAATCTTTTCCATGTTGCAAAATTGCATCACATCATCCTTGAAAAGCGTAGCGATCGTGTTGTATCCAAAAACATGCGATGGGATATTAATCTTCTTGTGGTATTCATTATCCCATGGTGATACAAACTTCAATAAAGAGGTCAAATTGCTTGACATAGATGCCGAATCATTGTGAGAGATTGACACTACCTCCTGTGTCAATGGCTCTACACGCGGAAGCTTTGGGGGTTGTGGATGTTGAGTGGAAGGTATCATCGCCTCAATATATTATTGCTTTCTCTTATGCTTATGACCCAAGGAAAAGTTAAAATAAAATAAATTTCAAAATAAAATAAGTTAGGCGATAAAAACTTATAGACATTACCTGTCCCCGCTCACTTTCGTCGAAAATAAGATGTTTATGCCATGCTACAGGTACCCCAACTACTTGACCTACCAAAATGATCCTTCAAATTAGGAAATTGTAGCCTAGCCATCTCATCGTGGGCTACCTCAACGACTACACGAGCAACTTCTTTAGGCATATTTTTTCCATGGATATCTGTACTATCAGTCTTAAGGATGTATCCCGATGCTACTATGTTGTCTATCGTTTTGATAGCAAGCTTGCATTTAATATGCTGCGTTAGAAAGAAATAATTAATATAGTACAATAGTGAAATTATTAAGCATTAACATTGGCTAAGTTGATTATGGTAATAAGAATACCTCATGCATAATTGGTTCTGGTGGAGTAATCATTGGTTGAACATGTGGTGGTGGTGCTAGTATTGGTGGAACAAGCACTTGTTGAACATGTGGTGCTAGTGGTGGTGGTGGTGGTGGTGGTGGTGCTAGTACTGGTGGAACAACCTTTTGTTCAACATATGGTGCTAGTGGTGGTGATACATTAGAGGCTGCTCTTCCCACACAAGAACCAGATGCATGCGATGACTCATCGATATTGCTATGTGTCGATCTAAATTGCTCCATCAATTGATTTAACTTCTCCTCTGTTCGACGATTCCTCTCATCAGATTTTCGAAGTTGCTCTTCCAGCCTATTAATGCGGCTATCTTCTGAAGTAGTTACTTCGAGTTAACTTTTTCTCTTAGGCTATGGTGTCTTAAAAAATTGGGTAGGGGTGACACCATTAGGCATCCCCCTAACACGTCTAGAATGCTCAGGGGTGCCCAAAGCAAAAATTAGGACATCTTTGGATCCTTCCACCACTAAAGTTCCTTATGCTACCTTTTGTTTGTAGTCAACTGATTAGTGCTCAAAAATGCGAATTCATTAGTTTTAAAGTGTAAAATAAATTAAGTTTTAATTAATATTTTCATGAATTTATTATAATATTTGTTTTAATTGAAAATATTAATTTTTTCAGGAAATAATTTGCATTTGGACAATAATAAAAAGATAGAAGAAAGAAATAGTTAAAATTGACAAAAAGAGAAGAGAAAATGGTATTCTTGAGATTAAAGCCCAACTGAAGGAGAAGCCCAGGCCTAATTTCCTCCCCAGCCCACTGAAGTCGAGCCGAGTCGAGCCGCCTGACGCTGCCAACCTGCCAGCCAACCTCCTCACGCCACGCGTCCTTCTCTCCACCAGCCTTCCCTTCAGCAGCCTTCATTCCAACAGCAACGTGACCCTCCAACTGTCGCATCCTCTCCTCCAAAGCAATCTCCTAGCCCAACTGAAGCTTCCCCAATCCAGTGGCCCAAACGCAGCCCCCTTCATCACAACTAAAGCCCAAATGTGATCACCAGTCATGTTCCAGCAGCCCACGTAGCAAGCCTAAACCTAGCTTTCTCCTCTCCCAGCCAGTGCCTACGTGGCACCTCCTCATTGACTGGGAATGGGTCTAAACCCTCTTGTGTCACCAGCCACTTTCAACCCATGTTTTGTGGGTATTGGGCTTTGCAAAAATTGTTATTTTGAGCTTTAAAGCTCATGTCTTTATGGTATTTTAAAAAAGGGAAAATGACCATACACCAAAATAGCTAGGTTAATATTAATAATAAGATTTGATTTTTCAAAATCATATTTTATTATTAATATTTCAGATGTATTTTGTAAACCCAAATTTGTTGTTTAATTTCTTTTTAGTCATTTTCTCCCTCTATAAATAGGGACTCCTTCTTCACACTTAGTAGGTAATTTTTTAGAGTAATGAAACTACAACAAAATTTCTACTCACTTTCTTCTTAGAATTTTGTGAGAATCATGAGCATAATGGCCTAATCTTCCTAGGAAGGTTAGGGATGATTCCATATGCTAGTGATGTTATTTTGCTACTTTGATTTACTATGTTCTTAATGTAATATATTTGAGTTATTTATGTTCTTTCATCTCCATCTCTATTTTGTTATCTTTATTTACTTATGCTAATAGTATATAGGATTAGTCATGCACTTTCTATGTGCTTCTAATTAGTAAAAGTAATATTGATACATAATTTTATGTCTAATCTTCTATTGCATTATTGCCCTTGGGTATTTTGTCATTCTTAGATTTTTCATAAGATTAACATTGTGCTTTTAAAGTAAAGAACTTTATAACTCAAATGAACTTTTGTTAGAAAAGAATATGGACTTTAATGTTAGATTTTCCAAATAAATATTGGGATGTGAACTATTTACTTGTGTATTTTTATAAATCAAGTAACCAAGTAACTAAACAAGCATATGGGTGATTCTTGAAACCTTTCCTTTTCTCAAACTCTTGATTACATCTTACCTTTATTTCACTTATCTCATTTTATCACCTTATCAAAAAGACAATACCAAAATCTCAAACCTCTTTTCATTTACAATTTTATTTATTTCTTGTTACTGACTTTTTGTGTTGTTTTATACTAATCTTTTTATTTTAGGTTACCTCCTTGTGGATCGACTGCCCGATATTACTACAACTACCGCTTAGTGGTAGTCACATTTTGGGCATTAAACAAATTTTGGCGTCGTTGCCAGGGAGGTAGTTTTCAAAGGTTTAGTGAAGTTTTTACAAAAATATTAGTAACTTTATTTGTGTTTTTGTTGGAATAAATATTGTGTTAGTGTAGTTTTTAATTTTTTTTATTTATTTACTAATTGTGTTAGTAACTTTGCCTTAGTTTTCCTTAGAATTTAGGTTTCCAAAACAAAAAAAAAACATAAAATTGTATAAAATTGTTCATAAAATTTCAATCATAAAACGATTAGTATTGGGAACAATTGTGTAAAGTTTCAAATGGTAGAAACTAATATTGTTCTATCTAGAAAGATTGGTTGCTAAATAAGGTTTGTGATAGCGTTACCTTCCACACTTACATGGGAACCTCGGGGAGTTTTGTCTAGGCAAGTGTGGGTTTAAAGCGGTACCTTGGCAACCTTCCCAATCGGTATGGGAACATTTTGAGCATCTACCTTTGCACTATTACTTTGTTGAACTTATTACTATAAGAAAACCACGTTTGTTCTATCAAAATAATCAATTTCACTCTGCTTAAAGGTTGTTTGGTCGAAAAGGTTGACTTGTGATCCACCATACTTACTCAGTAACCTCGGGGAGTTCTAGTAAGGCATTGGAGATCACCCAAAAACCTCCAAATCCACCTGGGAACAAGTTTAACAAAAAAAAGAGTCAAAAAAAAAATAAAGACATAAAATTCTGATTTCCGAGAGTGGATGAATCATCACGAAACTTCCAGTGACACTTCTTCCAATTCATTCGCCACTCCTTCCGGAACTCCTTCCACCAATCCTGCTTCTCCACAAACTTTCGTTGATAATAATCCATTCGCAATGGCTCTCAATGATGACATCCAACCAAGAACTCTCAATGACTACCTCCATCCCACTCGCACTTCTATGCCTTCATGCATTATCTTCCCTCCTTATATGCCCGCATTAGATTTTAAACCTGGCATGATTCAACTCTTGCCCACGTTTTATGGAATGGAAAACGAAAGCCCATACGTGCATATCAAAGAATTCGAGGAGGTAGTAGCCACGTTTCATAACCGAGCCGAAAATGCCGACGCTGTGCGACTGAAGTTCTTCCCTTTCTCCTTGAAGAAGAAAGCCAAAAGTCGGTTGTACTCTTTGAGACCTAGGTCAATTGGAACATGGGAGGAGATGATCAAATCTTTCTTTCTGAAACACTTCCCCAGCCATAAGACCAACAGTCTAAAATGACAGATTTCCACATTCTCCCAAAAGGACAATGAAATGCTCTATCAAGTCTGGGAAAGATTCAAAGATCTATTAAATCAATGCTCACACCATGGCTATGAGAACTAGCGTTTGGTCAGTTTCTTCTATGAAGGCCTCACGAGTCATGAGCGCCAGTTTGTAGAAATTCTATGCAATGGTGAATTCCTCAAAAAAGAGCCAGACGATGCTCTTGAATATCTCGAAGAAACCGCGAAAAGTCTCACACCTGGACTAGTCCAGGTGCTACTGATAGCACAAACCGACACAAACCATCTGGGATTTATCAACTTCGAGAAGAGGATAGTGTTAAGGCCTAACTCAAAGCTTTGAAAAGGCAATTTGAGGTCTTAATGACGAAAAATGGCCAAAAATCGCACATGATCGCTCAAGCGGAATCGCAAGAACCTTACTTTGTTTGTGGAGGGACGGAGCATTTAGCTAAGGACTGCTTAGCTTTGAATGAATTAAGGGGGGTTTATGAGGAGCAATGCAATACCTTAGGGGCATATAACAATTCATTCTCCCATACGTACAACCCTGGTTGGAGAAACCACCAAAATTTAAGTTAGAGAGATTCCAACCAAGCTCAGTCGTCTGGAGGCCAATGGAGAAATGAGCAACAAGTTCAACCATCAAAGACGTATTCTGCACCTCAATACAATGCTCATCCACAATGAAGTTCTCTCGAGAATACTCTTCATGCATTCATCGAGGAACAATCCAAACTTAATCGCCAAATGATGGAAGAGATCAAGGAAATGAAATGTCAATTCTCAAAATTGACTGAATCCTTGGTCATTCCGGAAAAAGGCAAACTTCCTTCCCAACCGAAATTCAATGTGCAAGGCCAACACATGGCCCAATCTTCAAATTCTGATGATCAAAATGTTAAGGAAGTGAATGCCATCACGACGAGAAGCAGTAAAACTTTACAATACCGACCCATAAAATCCAACTTTCCCAGTATTCCAAAAGTTACTCCAGAAAATCCACCACTCAATGCCACTCCAAAGATACCATTTCCCCAGGCTTTGAAACCTATTGGGAAACTTCCTGATAACTGAGCTGAAATCCTTGAGAACTTGACGCTAGTATTATTTACCTGGTAGCAGATAGCAAATGGGTCAGTCCGACTCAAGTTATGCCCAAGAAATCTGGTGTCACCGTGATTAAAAAAAAAAAGGGTCCTTATCCCCACAAAAATGGTGACGGGGTGGCGCATGTGCATCGATTATAGAAAATTAAACGCCTCCTCCCGCAAAGATCATTTTCCACTCCCATTCATTGATCAAATCCTTGAACGTGTAGTTGGTCATCCATTCTATTGCTTTCTTGATGGCTATTCTGGCTATTATCAAATTGAGACTGCATTAGAGGATCAAGATAAGACCACTTTCACTTGTCCCTTTGGCACTTTTGCTTTCCGATGTATGTCATTTGGCTTGTGTAATGCACCAACTACTTTCCAAAGATGCATGATGAGCTTCTTTAGTGACATGATAAAAAAATCAATGGAAGTATTCATGGATGACCTAACCATTTTTGGAAACTCCTTTGAGACATGTCTTCTTCATCTTGAAACTATTTTAAAACGATGCATTGAGAAAGGACTTGTACTCAATTGGCAGAAATGCCACTTCATGATATCTTCTGGCATAGTCTTAGGCCACATTGTTTCTGAAAAAGGAATTGAGGTTGATCAATACAAAATCGACCTTATTTCCAACCTACCGACTCCTAAGACTGTCAAAGACATTAGGTCATTTCTTGGTCATGCTGGTTTCTATAGGAGGTTCATACAAAAAATTTCAATGATTGCCCGTCCGCTAAGCAACCTCCTAGCCAAAGATGCCAGTTTTGAATGGACACCTAAGTGTGAGGAATCATTCTGAATGCTTGTCAATTCACTTACTTCACTACAAGAAATTCGGCATTTACCTACCAATTTTTTACCTACATATATTTATTGGTAGCTAAATAATTCTTTTACCTACAATTATATTTTCGTAACGACTATTGGTAGGGGATTCCTTAAGAAAACGTGTGGGGCTATAAAATTTATTATTACCTACCATTAGTATTGGTAGGTATTAGACTTACCTACAATTATTTTTGGAGGGAAATGTTTTAACGATTCCCGCCTATTTTTCCCTCTCATTTTTACCTAATTAAAAAAAAGGTGATGTGGCTGCCAAAAAAAGGTGATGTGGCTGCTGACATGTGATGCATATGGTGACTTGTCACTTGATGAATACACGTGGGCGTATCACTACGTGACACGTGTCACTAATATATATATATATTTTTAAAAATAAATTATAAAATTATATAAATTAAAATTTAATTAATATTATTTTTAATTTAATATATTTTTATAAAAACCTAAAATCTATCTAACCCTAACATTTATCTAACTCTCACTCTCTCATTTGTCGCCTCCCTCTGTTCTATGCGTTATTCTCCATTTTCGACTCCCTCTCACCAGATCTCTCATCTGTTGCCTCCCTCACTCACGACCTCTTCTCCATTTTCATACTCCCTCTCAACATCTCTCTCCCATTTTCGGACCACTCTCTGAGGTCGACTGGCATTTTTGGACCTCTGTCCATGGTCATCGACGCTTGCTCTGATCCGCTGCCATTTTTCTTCGAATCTCCGAGCCGCCACACTCATCCTTCGAACCCTGAGCCGCCACCATCGTTGTTCATTTCTCTGAGCCACTGCCATTATTGTTGAGTTATCTGAGTTGCCTCCATCGTTGTTGAGTTCACTGAGCCGCCTCCATCTTTGTTGAGTTCTCTGAGCCGCCTCCATCTTTGTTGGTCACTTCTGTTTGGCTAGTTTTTTATTTTCAAATTTGTCTAATTCCTTTGAAATTACTGTTGGTAATGTCTCTGATTTTTTGTTTAAGGTTTGGTTTTGGTTCCTTTAGAGGCTTTGATTATTTCGAATTGGGTGGATTGGCCTGGCTTTGAGATTTTTCTGGTGGCTTTTACATTGGATTGGTGGCTGTAAAATTTTTGGAAGTTTGGTTGTTGGTGGCTTTGAGTTTCGAACAAATTGGCTTGGTGGCTTTGAGGTATAAATCCCCACTGATCTGAAAGATTAATGATGATTCATTTTTCTGAGGCTTTGTTATTTTTGTTGTGAGGCTTTGTTATTATATGAGGCTTTGTGAATGTTATGCTTTGAGAAAATTATGTTTTGATGATGTTGACCCTAATTTTGGGCAATTGACACGGAGTCAAAATACGCTTGACGTAGATGAATGCGTTGAAAAGAACGTAATGACGAAAAGAATAAGAACACGATATTTTATAGTGGTTCGGCCCCAGGATCTGGTAATAACCTACGTTCACTTAGATTGTTATTGATGTGAGACTCAAAGGAGTGATCAAAGAACTAGGGTTCAATGAGTTTCACTAACTTTTTCATAACAATACAATATGAGCGATATGATAACTCTAATCTTCAGCGATTTAGAAGTCAGAAAAAGAAAAAGGATCGGATCCCCTTCCCTGAGCCCTATTCTTCAATTTATAAGCTCAGGGAAGATTTACATTGATTTGTTACATATATTATTTCCTAAATAATTGGATACTCAGGAAATCAGGGGAGAGAATTTCGGATTCCATCATAACTGCCTAAGATTTCCTCCGCGTACTACATGCATACGACCAGACTGGTCGTACGAAGAGACCGATCGCATAATGTCGAATATCTTCCTGGTCGATAGTCGAGCACATGTTTTGCCAGATTTCAGCCACGTGCAATTAATCCCTGCCATGTCATTCACTTCTGATTTTTGGGATAACATTTGCCCCCCAAGTTTGTTTAGTGCGACCAGTAATAAAGAAACTTAAGGGAACAACCGTTCGTCTTCCCGCGTTTGTCAGAGTCCCCGTGCATTTTTGAAAACCGTGTCATAATTACATCTAATAAAGCCTTTTCGGTTTCCAAAAAGGAAATCTGATGGCTTGTCCACTTCCCCACGTTTCGAAAGTGGGAAGTGATGATTACCGACTTTAGGCTGTCCCTTCGATCTCTATAAGTAGGCCTTTCTTCTCTTTCAAGAAACTTTTACCCATCAACTTTGCTAAAATCTTCAAGAACTCGCGCCAGTGTTCAGAGCTTCGAAAACCAGTCCGATGTCGTGCTGCAGGGCTTCCGCCTCAGGTTTTCATTTTCTTCCGAATCTCCTCCTCCTCTCAGGTAAGGATTCCATCCTTTAAGCTATGTATTACGCCATGCATGCTATTTTTGTGCTCTGATATGTCTGCGTTCTTGAATAGGGTTTTTAGGGTTTTTGGCATAAACTACCTAATATTCTGTAGAAGTGCGTCTTTATACCTTGTATGGGTTAGATCAGTACTTTGATAGATAGAGTTTCTGATTTGGGACGTTAGGTTGTCGAAAGATTCAACCTTTAAGCTAGACGAAAAAACTGAAATTTTTTCCCGCCCTTTAGGAGTTGAAAAAAGTTATTTTCAGAAAACGTTCTTCTTTCCTTTTTTTTTTTTTGATTTACCCACGTTGAAGTTAGCGTAGGATTAGAATGCTGCTGGCTATTTAGGCATGAGCAACGTTATCCCAGCTTCCCCACACTACTTCGCGAATTGTGTCTTATCTCCTCCATTGTCTGTTTGCAGTTCATATGCAAGACCCTTGGGGGGGAGAAAGACCTATCGAAGACGAACTCTTAGCCCAACTGCTTGAAGGCGAAGAGAATCCATCCACGTTGATTCCAGAAAATTCCATTTTCATGTTCTAACCCAAATCCTCCACCAGCTCCTACCTAGAAAATGGCCAGAACAAAAACCAAGGCCCGAAAAAGACGCAACCCTTCTCCAAATCAGCCTCCTGCTGATGCCCCCTCGATCAGTGGTCGAGGAGAATTCCCTCCTGAGACCGAAGTTCAGGCACGTGCCCGTCCTCGTCATGCCAACCAGCCGGCTGTCGAGTGGCACGTGGTATCTCCGAGCACGGTGACCATTCGCACGGTCTCCAACTATTTAAATAAGTACAATCTGACGGGGATAACACCAGTCAGACCTTCCATCGACCAGCGAGCCAACCTGCCAGGGGGGGCTTATAGCGCCTGGTCGAGATATCACATTGAGGCGGGTGCCACCTTGCCTCTGCATTCATTTTTCCAAGGGGTGGTTAATTACTTCGGGGTGGCCCCTTTTCAAATTACCCCGAACGGATATAGGATGCTGACCGCGCTCTATATCCTGTACAAACTCAAGAAATGGCCAGCCCCCTCCCCTCATGAGGTCAATTATCTATTTGACCTCAAGTCCAACCCCAACCAAGACGGTACGGGGTTCTTCCATTTTTTCCATCAGGAGACCGGACGCACCTTCCTGTCCAAGACCACCCACATCTCCAATGTGGGGAAGTATCATCTGGAGTACTTTCTCACACCTGACATTGCTGCAGACAACCTGGCATTCACTCGAGGAGGTAAGGGGAATAACGAGCCTTAAACCAGTAGTTCTTGCCCTTTAAATCTTCCTTGTCATAATACTCTACTGTTCCACTGTACTCCAGGTCCATGGTTGCGCCCGACCCCCACTCCAGGAATGGAGTCGAGGGCAGCACTCTTAGGCATCATGTCTAATGCTGCTAAGAGTGTGAAAAACTTGATCACTGAGGCTAACCTTAGGTTGGTTGGCCTTAAGGGCTCCCCTCCTGCGACCAGCGAACCTGCGGCGGGTGGTGTTCATGCTGGCGTGGGACGTGAGAAGGGTCACGAGCAGCAACCTCAGTTACCTCCTCCTAGGAGGAGGCCAACTGGGGTTACAATCAGGGAACTTGCTGCTCCCCACCGAGCAGCAGAACCGTCAGTCCCCAAGGGCAAGGGGAAACAAAAGGCTGCTGAGCCTACCGAACAGTCTGACGACTCGTCGGATGTATACGGTACACCATTCTCGTTTTTAAATAACTTGCCAATTCCCATCCACACTCTCACACTTTATTTTGGAGCACTCACTAATGACTTCTCTCACACTCTTTACACACACTTATATAGTACTTACTTAGACTCACACTTTTTGAAATACTTTGTGTACTCACTTTTGGACACACACACTTTGCTACAACCTTGGACATACATTACATTTGTATTTATAGGCTACAAAGGAAACATCCACATCTTTCTAGAATTTTCTAACTTTATAATTTATTTAACTACTTTCTATATTTTCTAAATGTTTCTAGAACTCTCTATATATTGTCTAATTAGTTCTAAGTTTATTCAAGAACTTTCTAGAATGTTCTATGTTCTTCCTGGTATATTCTAGAACATTCTAGAATTCTAGAGCATTCTAAATACGGTAATGACTTTTAATACCATCTGGTATTGAATATGTCTTTCCCGCTCTTGCTGCAACCTTGTGGAGGTTAGCATGTTTCCAAAAACCAATAGGGATTTGGTGGACGTATACCCGTATGGGGGTTGTGAGAAACTCCACGTTAGAATAGCTCATATCAATAGGCCAAGGTTCGAGAGCTAAAAGAGCCCCACTCACGGACCACGGTCTCCGATCCAAAACCTTCTGAGCATCATTATGAATCCTAAACTTGAACATAAAGATTCCATTCTGCAGTTCATTCACTGTTCAACCCTCAAATGCCGATTTCCATTTTAAGAGAAGCCTTCAAAATGTTAAAAGAGATTCTTTTCTTTGAGAATAACTTTCCCAGTAATAGATTTCCATGCACCTAAGTATCGTCTGAGGGAACTAATTCCATCTCCATGTCTTCCATGGAAATCTGCAATGCTTCATCAAACTACTCCGACAATTCCAGAGCTTCAATGGATTGACTCCCCTTGAATCCACCACCATGAAAGCTCGAGACTTACTATGAGAACGAACCCCAGATTTCTACAGGATTAAGAAACAAAATAACCGCACAACTCAACATGTAGAGTTATGAAGACACCTACTAGATTAGTAGTTGGCCTGGGTTTCCCAGTAAGCTCATAGAGAGCACGCCCTTATTTAGAAAATTAATAAAACATATATAATATATTTAAATTAGGAGTGTTGCTATTTGGCACGTGTCCAACATCACATAAGGTGACACCTTATGGTTAGTTAGTGATTTCCCATAATATTTATTAAATTCAAATATGTGGAATTTGATATTAGATTGCAACAATAAAGGTACGCCACCTTTCTTTGTGGTGTTGGGCACTTGCCCTTACCAATTCTATTAAATTAGTATAAAATGAATGAAGGAATTTTAAGTATACTTTTTTATTTCATATAATAGTAAAAAAATATTAATTCAACTCTAATTTAATTTATTTTTTAATATGGCTAAATTATACTGAATTTTAAATAAATTTTAAAAAATATATATTACGAAAAAAGAGTCCTAATTATTCTTCTCTTATCTCGTACTTTTTCTTATAAAATTGAAATCTTGTTATTTTAACATATAATAGTAGTGTGATACTAATTAAATTTAATATATTTAGATCATTCTAATAACAAAGAAAAAAAATACTTAACACTAACTGAATTATAAATTTAAAAATTAACAAAATTAATAATGATAATGGAGGTTAAAAAAATGGGTTTATACTTTTTTGTACCCTGTGTTTTTTTCTATTATTTGTTTGGACCTTGTGTTTTGACAAATTACTTTTTGGACCCTATGTTTTGTAAAATAGTTAAAATAGAACCCTAAACCCAATTTTGGTCAATGTTTTCTCAACTAAAATCACAAATAATTTACCAAACTAACAATTCAGAATAAAAATAAAATTATTCTGCTTAAAAACTGTGTTGTTATATTTAATTTTTTTCTTCATCAAAATTGAGTTTAAGGTTCTATTTTAACCATTTTACAAAACATAGGGTTCAAAAAATAATTTATCAAAACATAGGGTCCAAACAAGTAATGGGGATAAATACAGGATCCAAAAAAGTATAAGCCCTTCAAAAATTGTGGAGTTATAATTACACTACAAAAAAAGTATAAGTACACCCACGTTTGAGTTCACCCCATTTTATTTTTTAAAATATTATTTTTAATAAAAATAAAAAGAAAACACCCCATCTCTCTCACCAACACTTCAGAATTGGGTCTTGTTTGAATGAAAAAAAAAAAACACACCCTCAGAGTCCCTTTCGGAAAAATAAAATAAAAAAACACCATACACATTCAAGGCATTAATACGCCTAATACATATATTTATATGAGAGTTGGAAAGAAAAATATCATCAATCAGTATATAAGTTTGCATGTATATCTATTTTAGAGTTTAGTATATAAAAATATGGGTTATTAGTTTTTTTTTACAAGTGTAGCATTCAAGTTCTTTTTATTTTTTCTAGTAAAATTCTCAAACGTTATATAATTATTGCACATTTTTCTCAAGTCGTTATCCATCGGTTAAAATGGGAACTAAAGATTAATGTTATGGACTATTGCCGCTAAAAAATAAAATATCAGGGACTTAAATGCTTCAATTTTGAAAGAACGGAGACTTTAGCTGCCAATTTCTATATAATTTTTTTTTTCAAGAAGATCAAATACTCTATAATTAACATATAACAAAATTATTTCTTATATTTTTTAAGGGGCTATTGACTACCCTAGACAAGTTGTGGTTCTACAAAATAATTTTTTTTTACAATATATTAGTTTTCTATTTTTTTCTTTACATTATTTAAATATTATATATTTAAACATTTTTATTAATTACAATAATAAATAATAAATTTGGAGAGAGAAAGAAAGAAAATTGAATAAATAATTTAAAAAAAAATATTTGAATGAGCTCTAATAATTCCTTATCTACATGTATAGATTTTTAGAGCTCCTTTAAACATTTCTTTAATTATTCAATTTTATTTCTTTCTCTTCAGATTTATTAGTTTTTATTTATTTATATTATTTTAAATAAAAATATATAAAGATATAATATATAAATTATGTAAAGAAAAAATAGAGAAACTGATATATTCAAACAAAAATTATTGTCTTAATTTTGTAATTAAAAAATTAATATGAGATTATACAGTTGTAGAACCACAACTTCTCTTTTTAAAAAATCTAAAAAATATTTTTTTATACATTAATTATAGAGTATTTGATCTTCATGAAAAAAAAAATGGAAATTGAAGCATTTAAGTTCCTGGTCTTTTATTTTTTAGTGGTCATAGTCCTTAACATTCATGTTTAGTCCCTATTTTAACGAAGAAATGACGGTTTGAGAAAAATGTGTAACAGTTATGTAACGTTTGAGACTTTTGTCAAAAAAAAAAAAGAAACTTAAATGTTACACTTGTTAAAAAACAAAGGCTTTAGCTGCTAATAACCTTAAAAAGAAATAAATAAAACTACATGACAATAACACAATTATTAAGATTTAATAAAATAATTAAATATATATTATATGGTAAACTTACTTTTGTATTGGATAATTATTCCATTGATGAATTCTCAATATTGTATTGTTCTATTGATGAAATTTATCTTTTTCTAGGGTTTAAAGTAGGGGTGAGCAACGGTCGGTTTGGGCAATTTTTTCACAACAAAAAATCCAGAATTCGATTTTCGGTCCGGATTGGTGCAACCCAAAAACCGACCGAACCAAACCAGTTTAAAAAAAAACCGACTGTTTTGGACTGCGGTTTGGTCGATTAAACCGACCAAACCGAATTGATTATTGTTTTTGTTTTTTGAAAGTTTTAGACATAACCGTATACTGAATAAAAAAATTTACACAATCGTATACTGAAGAAATTAGACATATATTACACTATACCAGAACAGGACTACATTCAAAATCTATATACCAATTCCATTCCATTTTGTTATACCCAGATTTCGAGCTATGTTAAATATGACCTCGAAAGTTGGATTCGCAGCAAATGAGCTCGTATAGTTGGAAGTATGTTCTAGGATTAAGTATCGAGCCTGCAAGACATAGACGACCTCGAGTATGGTGACCTCGGAGTGTTCATGATCTCGAAAGGTAGCTCCGGAGACGCATCCATCTTCAGGGATGACCTCGGATCAGGGGTCCCGAGCTCGACGCACATATGATCTCGCAAGCCATGTGACCTCGGGAGATGTCTCTAGTTCGGGAGCTGACGAGAAACCTGGGAAGCTAAGGCCTTGGAGATATATGATAACCACCTTGAATATCTATAAGTGTTGTAAATACGAGATGTAATCCTCATTTATTACTGTAAATCCCCTAGAATCGTGTGATATTATTTGGTCAGTTATACGTCCCCTGGTCTTCAGGGGACGTTTCCTTTTATATCTGATTATAGGCATTTAAAGCCATTAATTTTATTCACAAAAAGAGTAACTACCCAAAATATGTGGGATAGTACTCCGCGGCCTTCTCTATAAATAGAGAGGCCATGCACCATTGTAAATGACCGAAATTCTGAACCTTGAGAGAAAACTCTGAAGAATTCATGCTTGAGAATTTTCAGAGATAATCTTGAGTTTAATAACAGAGACTCGTGGACTAGGCAGATTTAAATGCTGAACCACGTAAAAACCGTGTGTTTGTGTTGTCATATTTAAATTGGCCATTATCAGTTATTGTTTACGTGCTCTTCTTTCACTGCTGACGAAAACGGCGTCAACAGTTTGGTGCTTTCATTGAGAGCCTTAAGCATTCATCCCTGAAGAAGTCATGGCCACTAACAATCAGAACACACCTGAGGAAAATTACCCAAGACGTCCTGGAAAACAACCAATGGAGAACCCGGATGTCGAAGAGAGAAGTGGGTCCTCTGATTCCCAGGGACCACCTCCTCCACCAAGAGATGAGGATATGTACTACAATCCTGAGCGGTACGTTCCTATTGTGGAACTTGAAAACCGACAACTGAAGCACCTGTTGGCAGAAACCAACAAACGAAATGAGGAGTTGACAAGGATGGTCGCGGAGGCGTAGGTGGCTCAGCCCCCGCCTCCGCGCGAAAACCAAGTTCGTCCTCCAAGGGACGTGCATGTTCCTCCCCGGAGACCCCGCGGGCGTCCACGAAAGGATGCTGCCACAAGGAGGCCGACTCAACCTCCGGCTCCAGCAGAGCCATCCGCTTCTCCTAGGCCCCAGAGGAATACTCGAGCTCGGGTCCCGCCTAACCCGCCTGTGGAAGTGCCTGCAGGAGCTGAGAATAACCGAACCCCTGCAGAGGCTCGGACTCAGGTACCTGGGAGCTCACCGAATGCGACTGACCCATCTCAGGCAAATTCTGGACCCTCTAGGCCGCGACAAGGGTGGCAGCCACCGTCGCCTATACGGTTCCCTCCGTCACCCATAAGATATCCTTCGCCCCCACACAGAAATGCTCAACCTGTTCGAGATCAGGATCAAGGGCGTGCGGGGGAAAGACAAGGAAACAGGGAGACTTTCTAGGAGCGGAGAGGCGCTCCATCTGAGAGGAGTCAGACGTCTCGGTCTCGCACTGCGGAGACGAGGCGATGTGGAAAGAATCCATCGCGGAATAACCGAGCAATGAGTTTCACCAGTGATGAGTCCGGAGAGACCAGGTCCGTCAGTAAACACGACCGAGGTCGTAAGAATACTGGAAGTCGGAAGAATCGTCCCGACCTGCGAAATCATCTGAATCAGAGTCGGGGGAATGGAGATCAAACAAATCCGGACCTGAGGGATCGCTTGAATAGGCGTAGAGATCCCTTGCGGAGACACGAGCCTGGAATCACGATCGATGACAATCAATTCAAGACAACACCTCCTACTGACCCAGTCCAAGAAAGAATCGATCTGTAACGACCCAAAATTACTAATAAGGCTTAAGGACCTTGATTAGTGTGCTGGGAGGGCATAATTGGAGGTTATGTGAATCAATAGTGTGAGAATGCATGTTTATGAGTATTGGGTGAGCATGCGGGCCCTGTTTGACTGGTAAGGGCTTGATCGTAATTTTGGCCCGTTAGGGCATAAACGTAATTGTGTGTGATAAATTGTTGGGACCACATTATTATGTGGATAGGTAGATATATATATGTATGTAAAATATGTGAGGACCACATTATTATGTGGATAAATATGCAGCTGGTGACTTGGGGCGATCCTAGGGAGCTAGACAGCAGGAAAGTCACAACGGGGCTTAATGCTTGACTTTGGGCAAGTCAGGGGTACTTTAAGTATCGTGTGGTGATTTGGATTATCAGGTGATGAAAATAAATATATGGAGATATATTTAAGGTTAGAATGTTTAGGCGGGAGTACTGGGGAATTTTACTATTTTGCCCTCGGGGACGTTTCCGGTACCCCAAGCTTTGGGATTAGTCTAACAACTTAAGGATATACTTGGAAAGACTTAGAAAATACTAGATAGAAATGTAAACCGACCTTTCAGTCTTCTCTCCCTTCTCTCTCTTTCCTCTCCCTCTTAAGGAAGAAAAAAACTCTGATTTTGTAAAAGGAAACCAACCAATTTCTGGGAATTGAAGGGGATAAGCCAGAGGATTAGCTCAGGAACTAATCAAGGACTGGATTAGAGCCAAGGTAAGCATTGATTTTTGCTCTGTGGTTGGGAACTTTAAGAAAAATGGTTGAGTGTTGAATATTTGTGGTTTTGGCATTTAGGGTGGAATTTGAGGCTGGAACTTTGAAGCTAGGTCAGGGAAACTTGAGGAGAGGTGGTACTGAAGCTAAGGTAAGTTTCAATTTAAAGTTTAATGGTCGAATTCTGGAAATTCCATGGCTGGTTTTGAGTTTGTGGGTTTGAAATTTCAGAAGTTGGAATTGGGATTTTGGTGAGGCTTAGGCTGGATTTTTGGTTGGGTTGTGTTGTCTAAATCATTCTAATGTTGTTATTATTAATTGGTTTTGAGTTGGGGGCTTTGGGATGGCTTAAGGTGAGGTTTAGAGATTGAAAATGGTGGTTTTTTCTGGGTTCGAAGGGTCGGGCCGCAGCCCTTCGAGGTTGTGACATGCTGAGGAAGGAGGGCGGTCCGCGACATGGTCCAAGCAATGCCGCGGCCCTTACCTGTTTTTGTGCCCATGGAGGGTTCTGTCAGGGACCATGCCGCGGCATGGATGGCCCATGCCGCGGCGCTTAAGGGATTTTGGGATTTTGAGAATTTAGGCATGGGAATTTAACCTAGGGTGCTCGGGGTTGAGTCTTTTACCATATTTGGTGAAGTTCAATGTTCCGAGGACTAGAACTTGGTTTAGAAGCTCATTTAAGATTGTTAATGGTATCCTTTATCTTGGTTGTGACTAGGTGGTAAGCTAGGGCTCGGGGATCGGATCGCGCTCAAGGAGCATCGCTTATAACTAGCTCGTTTGAAAGCCAAAGGTAAGAAAGCTGCACCTGAGTATGTGGTTAGGTTGGGACTAAGTGTTCCCTATGTTTGTATGCATTGTTATGTGAATGTGATTAACCATGTGGACACGATGGGACTAAGATCTCCCAACATTTGTATATCATGTCGTGAGATGGTGTTATTATACCATGGGACATGCGATTACCGGCCTAAGGGTGTCGGAATCAATATTTGCGCACTGGGGCGCGGCTCGGCCACTGGGAGCTGAGGCAGCTTATTTGTCACTGAGCTCGGTTAAGCTGGCTAGAGTCAGTGAGTATTACACTGGGGGCGGCCCTAATGAGCCGAAGACAGTGTGTTAAATAGAGGGTGCGACTAAGGGCGCCAACCCTGAATGTTATTTGATGGATATGATAACTTACTGATTATACATGTGAATATTGTGTTATGGATATAGTTGGTTGACTGTCTGGATGACAACTGTTATCACTATTTGGATAAATGTTATGAGATATTGAATTCCTGGTTGAGCTTTGTGAAATATTTGATAAGTGTTGCTGATCTTGCTATGTTATTATGCTTTCTTGCTGGGCCTTGGCTCACGGGTGCTACGTGGTGCAGGTAAAGGCAAGGGTAGGCTGAATCGACCATGAGTTGGAGAGCTCTGGGGGCGAGGTGTACATCGTCAGCTGCTCGGCCGCCACGGTCGAGAAATTGTACAGGAACGGAAACCTAAAATGTATATTTTGCCATTAGAGTGGCTTGAACTATTTGTAATTTCCAGAGTTTGTTGTAACTAAGACATCTAAACCCTATTTTGAATCTCCAAGTATTAAACCGTCATTTTTAATGAAAATAGCCTGTTTGTAACCAAAATCTTTTTATTCCTACTCTGATAATGGTATAGAGTCTACACTTTGTCTGAATGACTTGATTAGCAAGTCTTGCACTATTTTAAACACGCAGTGTAACGGTCTTGGTTATCCAGGGCGTTACACGATCAGCTCGAAAGAGCCTTTAGGTTTTTAAAGAATGAACGAGGAAATGGTCGATATGAGGAATCTGATGAGGAGCTCGAGCCGTTTGCTCCTCATATTTCCAACACTCAATTTCCTCAGGGGTTTCAGATTCCTCACGTCCCAACGTTTGAAGGAAAAACCGACCTGAGTAGTCACCTGAACACGTTCAATACTATCATGAGAGCCAGCAACGTGGGTTACGAGCTCAGGTGCATGTTGTTTCCAACATCATTGGCAGGACCTGCTAAAAGTTGGTTCAAAAAATATAAGAGACATTCAATAATCTCATGGGAGCAGTTGTCTAAAGACTTTAAGAAGTAGTTCAGAGCAATGATGGGGGTCAGGCCAGAGGCATCCACCTTAACTAACGTCCAACAACAACCGGGCGAAACACTAAAAAGTTACCTGACGAGATTTAATCTGGAAGTAGCCCGAGCTCGGGACGTGGATGACATTGGGCACCTAATGGCTATCCGAGCTAGTGTATTACCAGGAAGTGCCCTTTGGGACGACATGCTAGGGAAACTAGTAAGGTCAATAATCGAGTTTAACAGACGAGCGCAGAGGTTTGTCAATGTAGAGGAAGCGAGGTCGACGCTCAAAGTGACCTCCCAGTCCAAAACTACAACGATAAACATCAACTCTGCCTCAACCTCGGAAAACCCAGCAGCTCCAAAGCCTGCCACGGAGAACCCGTCCAAGAGGAAAAAGAACGAAGGAAGTTACCCCGAAGCTGAGGGAGGAAAGAAAAAGAAAGGGGAGAGGTATTTCTCCGTGTATAGAGTATACACCGAGCTCAATGAGTCTCGGGAGAGCATATACCTGGCTAATGAGAACCAGGTCCCCTTTAGGCGCCCAGATCCGATGAGAAATAAAAAATCCAAGAGGGACTCCAGTAAATATTGCCGGTTCCACAGAGACACCGGGCATACAACAGATGAATGTCGACAATTGAAGGACGAGATCGAAGGGTTGATCTCGAGAGGTTACTTCCGGCAATATGTCAAAAACCAGAGTACTGGTCAGACGGCCGCGAGCCAGAGAGTATCCGTGCCCCCAACGACGGAAAACAATAACTCCCGAGCTCGGGAAGAGGACAGGCCCGGCCGATTGATGGAGAAGATGTAATAACCATCTCGGGAGGGCCTCACCTCGCAGGAGGGGGCAGGAATGCCCAAAAAAGGTATGTTAACGAGTTTAAGACAGGGGACGGGTCTCCTTATGACCCCGAACCTAAGGCACCAAAAAGCCAGAGGATTGAAACACAACCGATAACCTTCACCGAGGAAGACGCCTCCCATGTCCAGTGCCCTCATCATGATCCGCTGGTCATTACTCTTCAACTAGCCAATAAAAGGGTCCACCGAGTTCTCATAGATAATGGGAGCTCAGTCAACATCCTTTATAAAGTTACCCTCGAGAAGATGGGTCTCTCCCTTCGCGACCTGAATGCATGTGCAACTACTTTGTACGGCTTTTCAGGAGAAGGAACTGCCTGTATGGGATCCATTGAGCTCCCCGTGACCTTGGGAGACTATCCAGTCTCGGTGACCAAGATAATGGAGTTCGTGGTAGTAGACTTACCATCCGCCTACAATGTGCTGCTCGGGAGACCCGCCCTGGTTGGGCTGGGGGCAGTTTCATCAGTAAGGCATCTAGCCCTTAAGTTCCCGACCCCTAGCAGAGTCGGGACATTAAAAGGAGACCAGTTGGCAGGGAGAGAATGCTATAGCATCTCCTTGAGGGGAAAGAAACAAGCGAACGCTCAAGCACTCGTTATCATACAAAACAAAGACGGAACAGTTTTAGAAATTGACGAGGAGATTGATCCGAGGATTGAGGAGAAAGCTGACCTCGAACCTTTAGAGGAGCTCGAAAAAATTCAGCTCGAAGAAACTGATACCTCGAAAAAAGTGAAGGTCGGAAAACACCTCCAAGATGAGGCAAAATAGCAATTAATTTTCTTTCTGAAGAAAAACCAGGATGTCTTCGCGTGGTCGCACTCAGACATGGTAGGGATAAGCCCGAATGTAGCAAGCCACGCTCTAAACATAGACAAAAGCTTTCCCCCAAAGCAACAAAAGCAAAGACAGCTGGACGAAAACAGAAAGAAAGCATTGAAGGAGGAGGTTGACATGTTAAAGGCAAACCATTTCATTAGGGACGCCTTTTACCCTGACTGGGTAGCCAATCCGGTTTTGGTCCCAAAGCCCAATGGGACGTGGCGAACCTGTATTGACTACTCAGATCTCAACAAAGCTTGCCCAAAAGACTGTTTTCCGTTACCAAGGATTGACCAGCTCGTGGATGCCACGGCGGGGCACGGCCTGATGTCGTTCATGGATGCCTATTCTGGATATAACCAGATTCCCATGCATGCCCCCGACCAAGAACATACGAGCTTCATCACGGATAAAGGGCTATATTGCTATAATGCATGCCATTCGGGCTCAAGAATGCTGGAGCCACATACCAGCGGCTCGTAAACATGATGTTTTCAGAACAAATAGGGAACAACATGGAGGTTTATGTTGATGACATGCTTGTAAAGTCTCGACTCAACAAGAACCATGTTGATGATCTCGAAGAGTGCTTCGGCGTGCTCAGGAAGTACAACATGAAACTAAATCCTCAGAAGTGCACTTTTGGGGTATCTTCAGGAAAATTTATGGGTTTCATTGTGAACTCTCGTGGAATCGAGGCTAACCCCGACAAGATCAAGGCCCTGATTGGCATGCCCTCACCTCGAAGGCACAAAGATGTCCAAAGTCTGACTGGTAGGATGGCAGCCCTAAGCAGATTCATCTCGAAATCTACGGATCGTGGTCTTCCATTTTTCAACTTACTGAGAGGAGGTAAGAAGTTTGAATGGACAGAAGAATGCGAGCTGGCCTTTCAGGAGCTCAAAAAGCACCTTGCGGAACCACCCATCTTGTCAAAACCTGAAACGGGGGAAATACTGTACCTGTACCTTTCGACTACCAAACACGCGATAAGTGCAGTGCTCGTCCGAGAAGAAAAGAGGGTGCAAAGACCCGTTTACTACATCAGTAAAAGATTACTGGGGGCAGAGTCAAGATATCCACTGATGGAGAAACTCGCGCTCAGCCTGATTCATTCATCCCGTAAGCTCCGCCCTACTTTCAAGCACATCCCATCCATGTGCTGACTGATCAACCACTTAGGCAAGTCCTATCTAAACCAGAAGCTTCAGGTCGACTTCTTAAATGGGCTGTTGAGCTCGGACAGTTCGAGATCACCTACCACCCAAGGACGACCATTAAGGCACAGGCATTGGCAGACTTTATAGTGGAATGTACGGGTATAGCCGACAACGAGGTAATAACCACGGCCCACGAGCTGTGGAAACTTTATGTCGACGGCTCGTCAAATGAAAATGGAGCAGGGGCAGGGGTCATTTTGGCTACCCCCGCAGGAAGCAGATTTCATTCTGCCCTAAGATTTGACTTTAAAGCATCGAATAATGAGGCCGAATACGAGGCTCTACTCGCGGGACTTCGTATAACTAAGGAGCTCAAAGCTAAAGCTATACATTGCTACAGTGACTCCCAGCTCGTGGTTAATCAAATCTTGGGTGAATATCAGGCTCACGGCATGAGAATGGCAGCTTATTTGGAGAAGGCAAAATCCGCGTTAGAGTGTTTCGAATTCTATACAATCGAACAGGTTCCCCGCGAGCAGAACTCGAATGCAGATGCCTTAGCTCGACTCGCCACGTCCACCGAAAATGAAGAGCTGAATGTTGTGCCCGTAGAACACCTATCAACACCTAGCATTAACGAGCCAGAAGAGGAAGATGTGTGTATGATCGAAATAGAGCTGACCTGGATGACCCCCATAGTTGATTATCTCGAAAACGGAGTTCTTCCAAAAGATCGGAACCAAGCTCGAAAGTTGATGTATCAACTTCCCCGTTACACAATTTTGGATGGAAGGCTATACCGAAGGGGATATTCCATGCCGTTACTCAGGTGCGTAACCCCTCCCGAAGCTAAGAAAATCATTGAAGAAATTCATGAAGGGTTCTGCGGAGATCACACCGGGGGGCATAGCCTATCCAAGAAGATAATATGCTAGGGATATTTCTGGCCAACCATTAAAACGGATTCTTTCGAGTATGTGAAGAAATGCGACAAATGCCAAAGATTCGCCACGATCCCTCGAGCCCCACCATCCGAGCTGACCATGTTGACATCCCCATGGCCTTTCGCGGTATGGGGCATCGACCTCATAGGCTCTCTCCCGACTGGCAAAGGCGGAGTGAAATATGCTGTAGTCGCAGTGGATTACTTCACAAAATGGACGGAGGCTGAACCGTTGGCAACCATAACCTCAAAGAAGATCCTTGATTTCGTAGTAAAGAGCATCGTGTGCCGATACGGAGTGCCGAGGAAGATCGTATCCGACAATGGAACCCAGTTCGATTGCGACTTGTTCACCAGCTTTTGTGCAAAGAACGGCATAATAAAGAGTTTTTCATCAGTGGCTCACCCTCAAGCGAATGGCCAGGTCGAAGCTGTGAACAAAACTCTCAAGAGTTCTCTAAAGAAAAAGTTGGAGGAAGCAAAGGGACGGTGGCCCAAAGAATTGCCCCAAGTCCTTTGGGGATACAGGACAACGGCTCGAACCTCGACAGGACATACCCCGTTCTCTCTAGCATACGGCTACGTGGCAATGTTGCCCATAGAAGTCGAAATCCCAACGATCCGAACTCAGATTTACGACCAAAGTTCAAATCATACTCAGCTCGAAGAAACCTTAGACCTGATTGAAGAAAAAAGAGAAGAGGCTCAGCTGAGAAATGCTGCCTACCAGCAACGAACTACCAGATATTTCAACAAAAGGGTTCGAGATCGAAAATTCGGAATGGGAGACCTGGTGTTGAGACGCGTATTCTTGGCAACTCGAGATCCAGCAGCTGGAGTGCTCGGGCCGAATTGGGAAGGACCATACCAGATAGAGTCGATCATCCGACCTGGTGTATACAAACTTGCGAGATTAGATGGGAGCATGGTACCGCGAGCATGGAATGGCGAACACCTCAGACCTTACTATCAGTAGTGTAGGAAAAGTGTTGCCTGTAACCATGAATTTCTATTTGTATTAGCTCGCCTGTTTGTGAATTTCATCAAATAAAAGATCCATTTCGTCCAAATATGTTATTTCTTTTTATTTTTGCAATCTCTCTTAATTTAATAACCTATGGTCACACTCATAGGATATTAAGGGGGCATCATTGGTACATATACCATCGGCTTAAAAAATAAAATAACATATACAAAAACATATAAAGTATTTGGACATAACCAAATACGCGAGCTTAGATAGTTCGGACATAACCGAATTATCAAAAACATATAAAGTATTTGGACATAACCAAATACGCGAGCTTAGATAGTTCGGACATAACCGAATTATAAAAAACATATAAAGTATTTGGATATAACCAAATACGCGAGCTTAGATAGTCCGGACATAACCGAATTATCAAAAACATATAAAGTATTTGGATATAACCAAATACGCGAGCGTAGATAGTTCGGACATAACCGAATTATCAAAAACCGAAAACGTTTGAAGTTAACTAGATGTGCATACTTAACAGGTTTGGAACAAACCAGCCAAAAAACTAATCGATGATAAGTAGGAACCTAAACCTACTTCGAGATAAGTAGAGATCGAGGCTGGAATATCTTAAAGAAAATAGTTTCGAACTCTTAACCTCGGAGCAAAAAACTGAGGATGAGGAAAAGTGGCTAAACAAAAAAGATATAACCAAATCATTCACATTACATACCATATAAGTACTTTCGGGTTCATGGTTAAAGTAATATCCGACCTTGAAAAATAACGAGGTCGGAAGCGGATAATTTGAACAAACTGTGCATGAATGCATTGAGCTTCAAACTTAAATCCACAATATGTTTGTATGAATAAATAAACATAAATGACTCATCCATAAAAAAATATGCAAAATATTTCGAGCCAAGAAATGTAAAGCATATATAAATAATATTTAAAGAAATTGTATCAGCCCCGTGGGCATAAATTAAAAATAAGTACAAAAATAAGGGGACGCAGCCCCAGTAGATGATTTCCCCGAAATCAGATCTAAGAAAGAGGAGTCTCCTTGGCCTTCTCAGCATCAGCAGCGCCGGATCCCTCAGGACGAATAGCATGGCTGTCCTCCTGAGCTCCCTCCGAAACGGCCTCCTGAGCAGCCTTTTCTTTCTCGAGCTAGGCAGCCTCCTCCTTCTCGAGCCGAGCATTCCACCTATCAAGAAGTGTCGCCTCGTGAGGACCCAAGAAACTGGTGTCCAGGTCTTCATTGTAGGCCCACATTCGATACATGGCCGAATCAACCGCTTGATCCTTCTTCTCTTTGTACTCAGCAAGGAGACGAGCTTTTTCATCCTCCATGATGTCAAAGGTGGAAGCCTTCTCCTCTTCAAGCTTCTTGTTGGCCTCCTGAAGCTAGGTGATCTCCTTCTTATGCTCCTCGAGCTCAGCCTTCAGCTTCCCAAGCTCGGTGGCCATGCCCTCACGCTCCTTGGCTCCTGCCTCAAGCTTCGCATTTGCTGCCTTCAGATCATAGCTCGCCTTGAGGTGGAGATTCTTCGCCTCTTGAGCATGAGATTTGCTCGAATGAATCTCATTGTTCAACTTATAATTGAGCTGGGCGGTAAAGGAAAGAGACTGAAAAAGAAAAAAGTCATCATTAACACCAAGTCTGTGTGATTATAACCAAGAAGGACTATAAAAGGATACTTACCGCGGCAGCGAGCTCGATACTCTTCTCATAGAGGACAGTGCAGTCTTGAGTATCGTTCAAACATTGCCATTGGGGAGCTTCGAGACTGCCAAAGCTCTGGCCGATCCGGGACATGACATCCGAGACCAGCGTAGATCCATGGGACCCAGCAGCATTGTCGACCACATAGGCATCCATGTGGGTGGAAACTGATAGCTTCTGAGCTCGAGAAGCAGAAGGCCTTCTAGAAGACGGACCTGAGGATGACTGGACCACCGCAGGAGGTTGGGACTCAACCATAGCGGAGGGACTGACCAGCGAGGTCGGCGCCACTGCAGAGGCAACGACCTGCGGGGATGGCGCCGTTGTGGAAGCACCGACCTGGGAAGTCGCCGCAGCGGTGGAGCTCGAAACCGGCGGAGCAGGAGGAGGGGTTTTCTTGGACCTCTTGGGGCCCTTGCCCGGCCGATCGGTCTTCAGCGACCCCGCTCTGGGACGCTTGCTCCTCTTGGCACCAGCACCATCGATGATGTTGTCGAGGTCGGAATCCATCTTGCATGCACAAGTCACAACACAGAGTGAGTTAATAAAAGAGAAGCATACAAGTTGTTGCAGTATCACAGACATATAAAGTGATGATAGAAGAAACCTAACTGGAACTCTCCCCTGAGCTCGAGCTTATGGACCATGAAATTCCCCCGTCTTCAGAGGAGGCGGGGGGAGTGCCTTCCCTATATGTGGGTGATAACCTCGAAAGGTCCCTATAGTCGTTGGTCCCGTACTGAACAGCTATCCCGTTCCACACTTCGTCCGTGGTATACTTGGTGTCGTATTTCCCGAGCCCACTATCAAACCTATGGACACAGTGATCTACCCAACTCCATATGTAGAAGTGGTATCTATCCTGTGGGCACGAGACTAACCTATTGGGCCTATGTTTTAGTAAGGTGGGGGACCACATTCTCGAGGTAGGAAGGACTTTACCTTCATCTGAATCTGAGCTCGAGGCTTCATCATAAGCCTCATTCCCCGACAGCGGACTCCTCAGGCGAACTAGAAGTGGCGGCCTCGTTTCTCTCCTCGGAGGAAGGGCGCCTGTGGGCAGAGGCACCTGCTCCAAGTGTTCATATTTTTTATTGGACCAGTCAAAGGTGGACTGGCCCTCCCCCAAAAGTCCGCACTTTCGGAGCCTATCCTCGTGTAGAAGGTATAAGAGAGACCTCTTGCCATGGGGGAGTTGGAGCAGAGTCTCTCTATGCTCCTTCATTGTCTCGTCAGGAGTGGGACGCTGAAAATTGGCTGAAAGACGAGACATATTTCTACTAAGTACTGATCTAAGAGCTAAAATCTCGAGCACAGAAATAAAGATAACAAGATTACTTACGAATCCGCCTGAACGAGTAGTGTCGAGACGGGGACAGACCGTCTGTCTAGAAGAAGGCCCTCTTGAAATCAGGCGGATGATTGGGAAGATCTTCAAAGACCTTCTTCTCCTTGGGATAGCTCGAGAGATAATAAAAGCCATCCCCTCCCCGAGCTCAGGAGGGGTTACTTTTCAGACAAAAGAGATACAAGATCTCTTGAGGCGAAGGTCCTTTCCACCCCATCTCGTGGTATAAGGACCTCAGGGCAGACAGCACCCTGTAAGAATTGGTGTTGAGTTGGAATGGAGCCAACCCAACGAAATCAGTGAAGTCTTTGAAAAAAGACTTCAAGGGCAACAGTGCTCCCGCCCTCATATGTTCCTGGCTCCAGGCCGCGTATTTCACATTGGCGTCGCGGACCCCAAGGGTGAAGCAGCTTCGTTCATGCTCGGCCGGAGCTCGACACTTCAAGGAGCCTGACAGGCTAAGGCCGTGGAAAGCCAGGATGTCAGTTATCTGACTAGTTGTGGTAACCGAGCTCCAATAGTGCTCGGCCTCAAACATTTCTCTCCTCGGCTGCGAGGAAGAAGGTTCCCCCATTAGTGAAAATTTGAGCTCTCCTGGATGGTATGCGACAATAACCTTTAATGCAGGATCGAGAGGAATCGGCCTAGGTCCTGAATTGGATTCCGGATAGAGGGCCTCCCGAAGAACTCTCCTCTTCCCCTCTATGACCTCGTCTATCTGGCGGCGGTAGTGAGCTCGAATGTCCTCTTGCTCGCGCGCAAGCTCGTATTCTCTTATCCGACGTTGATTCCGGGCGAACAGCGATTCTGGGCTTGGAGATTTTGGCTCGTAAGGGAATGCCAGCAACGACCACCACCGTCTTTCCAGATTCTGTGACATCTAACGAGAAAGAAAAAATGGTGAGGGCCATGCTTGCAAGAATTGCGAGCTCGAAGTTACGAGCTCGGGGTTAAGGAACAAAACAAGCTATGTATTAGGGCCCTTATTGAAGAGTCAGGACGTGCATTCCACGGGAAAGGAAGGAGAGTGGAAATTTTTTTGAAAATCCCGAAAATCAAGGGAAAAAAGAGTGGCGGTTAACCAGAAAAGGCAGTCTTGGGTTTCGTGCATTTATCAGAGACAAGGTTTTTTACCCAAAAACTTAGTGTACAAGAAACGTCGCCTAAAAAATTTTCAAAACCCAGAAAAGAGGAACCTCACTCAAACATGAAAACTGGGTATAAGCCAGTGATGTAAATCCAGTATGGAAGTCTAAAAAGCATAAGAGCCTATCGGATCAAAACCTCCTATCATATTATGCTAAGGGTGTAAACTAGCATAAACACATACACAGCAAGAGCAGTATGAACAAAAAATAACAAAATGGAAAACGAAAGATTGCACATTTACACAATAATGGAGTTTGTAGAGAGATCGTTGATTGAAGGAGAGGTTGCAAGTAAGAACCCACGGACTCGAACAAACCAGGGTTTCTTGTTTCTTTGGCCGAGAAAACATGCACGGGACAGAAACTGTATAGGAAGGTCTCTGGTTTTGATTTTCTTTCTTTTCTTGCTTCTGGTGAACAAAGATAAAAAGGAAGACGAAGAGTGGAGTCTCGTATACATAGATGAAAAAAGGGGGATTAATCTGGGGCGTTGAATGAAATCCATGCTAGATCTAACGGATGGTGATCAATGACAAGATGGCGCCGAAAAGGTGGCAGACGGATGATCGTGGGTATGTTTCCAAGGTACTCAAGTACCAAAAATGAGCAATACCCAGCTAACGCGTGTCCATTTTCAAAAGTGTATGACGGTACAGTTCTCAAAGAAAGTAGTTCAAAAGTTTCCTTCTCTTAGGATTCGAACAAATACTTTTGAGGGGGCAAGATGTTATACCCAGATTTCGAGCTATGTTAAATATGACCTCGAAAGTTGGATTCGCAGCAAATGAACTCGTATAGTTGGAAGTATGTTCTAGGATTAAGTATCGAGCCTGCAAGACATAGACGACCTCGAGTATGGTGACCTCGGAGTGTTCATGATCTCGAAAGGTAGCTCCGGAGACTCATCCATCTTCAGGGATGACCTCGGATCAGGGGTCCCGAGCTCGACGCACATATGATCTCGCAAGCCATGTGACCTCGGGAGATGTCTCTAGTTCGGGAGCTGACGAGAAACCTGGGAAGCTAAGGCCTTGGAGATATATGATAACCACATTGAATATCTATAAGTGTTGTAAATACGAGATGTAATCCTCATTTATTACTGTAAATCCCCTAGAATCGTGGGATATTATTTGGTCAGTTATACGTCCCCTGGTCTTCAGGGGACGTTTCCTTTTATATCTGGTTATAGGCATTTAAAGCCATTAATTTTATTCACAAAAAGAGTAACTACCCAAAATATGTGGGATAGTACTCCGCGACCTTCTCTATAAATAAAGAGGTCATGCACCATTGTAAAGGACCGAAATTCTGAACCTTGAGAGAAAACTCTGAAGAATTCATGCTTGAGAATTTTCAGAGATAATCTTGAGTTTAATAACAGAGACTCGTGGACTAGGCAGATTTAACTGCTGAACCACGTAAAAACCGTGTGTTTGTGTTGTCATATTTAAATTGGCCATTATCAGTTATTGTTTACGTGCTCTTCTTTCACTGCTGACGAAAAACGGCGTCAACACATTTTTATGCTTTTATTGTTTTATGTTTTAATAAAAAAAATTTGAATAAAATTCATTTTTGTTTTTTTTCTTCCTTGGGGGATTGTCTGCTCTATTGATTAAATCAAAATTAAATTAATACATACATACATATATATATATAATGTAAGAGTGTATTGACATGCATGAAAACTTTTATATGTATATGTATGAAGAGTTATTATATATGATTACACATACATATGCAGAGGGATCGTGCACTGCTGGAGAAAAAGAGTGGTACTTCTTCTGCAAAAGAGGGAGAAAATACAAGAACAGTATAAGACCAAATCGAGTGACAGGGTCTGGATTTTGGAAGGCCGCTGGGATTGACAAGCCAGTATATAATTCTAATGGACAAGCCAGTATATAATTCCAATATATATTCATAATGATATATATATCTCAATCTCTATTTTAACGAAGCTGCATACCTCGTCCGTGAGTGAAGCAGTCGCCGGAGTGGGAAGGCACTGTGTCCGTGAATCAGTCGCCGGAGTGGGCTGGGCTGGGCAGTGCTGCCGCTCGATGTCGGTCCGTTCCGTTCGTTTCGCTTGGGCAGAGGGATAAGTGAAACAGAGAGGAAGAGGAGGAGATGAGGAGATGATGAGAGAGACAGAGAGGAAGAGGTTGGCTGTTCCGTTCCGTTCGTTTGGGCAGTCGCCGGAGGGAGGAGACAGAGAGGAAGGATCGCCGCGACACCGTAGGGGCTGAGCTGAGTATATGCGATGATAGAGATAGAGAAACCGAGCCGAGAGAAGAGATGCCGTAGTAAAAAAAATATCAGATTTTATTTATTTTTAATTAATAATTATATAATATTATATTATTATATATAATAGTGCTTGGTCGGTTTCGGTTCCGTTCGGTCGGTCCAGACAATATTTCCAAACTGATCGAACAGTGGCGGTTTGCGCCGTTGGCGGTTTTTTCGGTGTTCGGTTTAATAGGTTTCGGTTTTTTCGGTGTTCAGATGGTCGGTTTATCCGATTTTTTCAATTTTTCGGATTTTATGCTCAGCCCTGGTTTAAAGTACTCAATTTTAACCAACGGTTGAATTTCACGAGTTGAGGATGTACTTATTAAAAATAAAATTTTATAAATAAAATTAATTTTAAAATTATATATTTTAGTTATTTTATACAAGGATAAAACTGTATTTAAACTTTTTTTTTTTAAATTTTGGAGTGTACTTATAAAAATTAGGGCGTCGATATAACTATTATAAAATATAGGGATATTATATTTGTACTCCAAAATTTAACTATCCCATTTTTATTAAAAAATAATACATAATGTATATTTTTTCAACTTATGTTCACATATTTTTTTCTTTTTCACACTCTAAAAAATACACATAAATAATATGTATTTTAAATATTTAAATGAAATAAAAATTAAAACACAAAAAATATAAAAACTTGTTAAAGTAGAGTTTTTTTCTAAAAAATTTATGAAACCAAGATAAAATAAAATTATTAAAATTAACAAAAAAAATGTAAAAAATAATATTGAAAACAAGTGTTAAATTTTTTTTTTTTTTTCAATTAATGGGTGCCTTTTAACTATATATATATTTTTTTATTGTAGTTTTAAAAAGAGAATTTACCAAAATTACAAATTTACGGGTAAAGGGAGTTTTTTTTTTTCTTTTATACGGTTTGAATTAATTTGTTTCAACTTTTACAGTGCACCCAGTCATATCATGGTATGCTCAAATGGAGTTCTCTCTCGGATCTTGCTTATGCCGACACCGCCAGCAAAATTCGAACAACTTTGGTCCCTCGAGAGTCAACCAGATTTAGATCAATTTGATTTCATTTTACCAAATTGCTGGTGAGAAAAACTAGGTTACCATTCTCCAAGAGATTGAGGGATGTCCCAATTTCGAGATTCGTACGATCGAACTAACGGAATCCTTGACCGCCAATCTTCCAGTCTCAGTGATTTCCAAGGTCGAAGTCGATATATTCTTAATGGGTCTGTCTCAGTTTGCAACCCAAATCAAATGTAGGTCGGCGATGAAATTAAACGATAACAAACAAATACCCAGATAGTGCCGACTCCCATCCGGAGTGAAAAACCCAAGCTGAAACGTATTGTTCTTGCTGAAGATTGTTGTATTTGCTTCCATTAAGACCTTGGTCGAGACCAGTTCCTCAATTTGCCTCGTCGTTTCAGATGGGACTCAACTCTGAACACGCTTCCGAGGCTCGGAAATCTCGGAAGACCCATCTAAGGAATAATAACTTGTTCTTCTGTGTCTCTGTAATTCTGAACTGTAATCACTTACCTAGACATGGGTTTCGTACGTTTCAAAATTTTGAGTACAAGAAAGATCAAGGAAAGAAGAAAAACAATGGTGGGTGGGAAGTGGGGCTTTGGCAACATTTTTCTTTCAAGTGTTTGGGTAGCTAGAAAATCACTTTCCCAGAAAATTAATTGATTCCATGAATATTTATCTAAGTGGTTCATTAATTGAGAAAGAGCAGAAGATATTCTATAGAGATATTCATGGGGGTCTGAGAAAGCTATCTTTTTGATGTCTTATTGCTGTTTTTGTGCTATTTGGACTTTAATTGTAGTTGTTTTCATGTTAGTTTTTTGTTGTTTAAGTTTATTTATAGTTGTTTTGTTGTTGTGATGTTGTCTATTTGTTCTTTAGTTATTTTAAGATATATTTTAATTTTTTTAAAAGTAGAGTTAATATTTTGTTGTTGTTTAAATACAAAACCTTAAAAATATAATTTCTGAAAACTCAAATTAGTATTTATTTTAAAAAAAATCAAGAACTCAAAAAAAAATATTTTTTTGAAAAAATCTCTTTTAAAAATTGTGATGTGAAACATACTGATATTCTAATAATTTTAATGTTAAATTTAGACTAACAATTAAATACATATATTTAATTAACATATTATCATAAGATATTTTTAATATCTAATTGCTAATGAGAATTTTTTAATGAATTCATTTAAAATTTTAATTAACCATTTGTGATCTATACTTTCATTTCAAATAGCATTTTAAATAACATTATGCACAAAAATATTGCATCGAATTTGCTACTTTTTAGCCAAATTTAGCATTATTTTTATCAATTATATAAAAATAGTCTAAAACACAAATATCCTGAAATTATTTAAAATAATATATAGCAGGCATCATAAGCTAGAAAACAATGCCCTGAAAATTTGTTGTGGGTTTTAGAATAAAACCACTCATAGTTTGTCTTCCGACCCTAACCCAAATCCAAAATCCATTGAAACAAAATATTTCAACTTCAAATAAATACAGCAGAATCATTCTTAATAATTATATGTTTTTGAAAGTTTTGTATGATCAAATTACATTTCTCAATCGTATTTTTACTTTTTCAATTAATGATCTACATTCTTTTTTCTTTTTTAACCTTGTAAAATGGTGTACACAATATCAAAGTACAAAATTACCTCCAAACCCCAAAAAATAAAAATAAAAATAAAAACAGCCTCTTAAACAAAATAATTACCTAAAACATATATTTACATTTCATGTACTCCTTAAATAACAATGTAAATGAAAAAAAAAAAAAAAAAACTAACTGTCTCGCACATTATTCTCTTTTCAGTTCAGAAGGAGGTAAAAAGCAATCCATGGACAATCCACAAATATTAAAGCCAATTTCTTCAATCTTCCATGTTTCCTCAATCCTTCTCTTGTGATTATGAGCTTCTCCGTACCTATAAAGCATGGCTGAGGTTTTACCACTATGCGCTATGTTAATGCCATCCTCGTATCTGTAGTCCTCTATGGACGATATCATTGTCGTTTCCCAAAATACACTGTCGTTTCCCTTAACGGGCTTCATTCGAACTAGTTTGGTGTCTTCAAACTGTATGAGGAGCCCAGTGCGTTGACTGAAGTATCCCCACATTGTATGGCGAGATATCTCAGTTTGGGCCGTGCTTTGGGCCCTGAGTATGTTTGGGGCCGTCTCGAGCCTCAGTACGAAACAATCATCGTTGTTAATGGTTTTCTCTCCCACACATACAGCATCAAGAAACAAGCTGGCTATGCACCTGGGGTCCAATCCCTAATGAGATATGATTTTGGAGTTAATTAAGGAAAAGAATGTTCGATCAATCTGTTTTTTTTTCCTACTCGGTCTTAATTAAGTACTTAAATGTGTGTGACCAAAACCAAAAACAAAAAACTTAGAATAGGGTGACTTTAAAATTATTAACTAGTATATTTATTATAGGACATGATATTGCTCACCTAATTCATGAAATACCTAACCAAGACAAAAACAATGTATGTAGTCAAGTCATCATGTTTTGTCAAAAATCATTAGGCTTATTCTCATTTCTCTCGTCATCATGTTGTTTATTCATAGAGCAACAAATTTGTTTTGATGGAAATTCATAGAGCAACAAATTGGCGATTAATCATCACAATCAGAAAAATATGGTAAACTAAACACACACACACACACACACATATATGTATATTATCATGTCACAAAAATAATTAACTCGCAATAACAAGTTTAGTATAGAATGATTAATTGGTAATAAGTGAATAATACATGGAAGAAGCGACGGAGTGGTCTAGGGGCACCTTTGTTAGCATGAGAAGGTTGAGAAGAAGACTGATTCCAAGCTCGCTTGCCATCACTGCCGGCACTGACTTTGAAGCCCGAAACGACGAATTCTAAGTACCACAAGTCAGGATTCTTTTGCCAAAGCACAAACCCACCCACCTCACCCTTCCCTTTCATCCCTACACTGTCATCACCCTCTTTCATTTCTGACCCCGTCATCTTCACCTGTCCCACTGCGTACATGCTCTTGATCGAGTTCAATGCCCCTACTCCCCCTGTTGCTGCCAAATATTGTTGCACGATATACTTTGCCCACGAAGCTTCCTGCATTAATTAATTATTTATTTGTTTATTATTTTGTTCAATATGTGATCTCAATCAATCATAAGAATTATGTGTCATGTATTTATACTTAGTCAACAATGGTAAATACATTGACATGTCAAGATACACATATATAAATATATATATGTTGACCCAAGATTTAGCCAACTGACACGGAGTCAAAATATGCTTGATGTGAATGAAAGTACAAGAAGAACGTAATGACAAAAGGGAATAAGACACAGTATTTTATAGTGGTTCGGCCCCAAGATTTGTTAATGACCTACGTCCACTTAGAATGATATTGATATAAAAACCAGAAGAGTGATCAAAGAACTTGGGTTCAATGAGTTTCACCACTTTCTGTTGAACAATACAATATTCCTAGGATAATTCTTATAACCTCTCACGATTCAAAGGCCAAAAGTCCTCTCCCTTGACTTATCTCTTGCTATTTATAGGCTGAAGGGGTATTACAAAAAATTGTTACACATATTCTTTCCTGAATAATCAGATACTCAGGAGATTGTGTGAGATAAATGCGGGATTCATAAAGATCTTCCCATTAATGTCGCCTTGTACACGGACCTATCGACCAGACTGGTCGCAGGTAAGGAAGGCTTGCACTGCTTCAAATGTGTCTTCTGGTCGATACTCAAACAGAAACGTTTCCAGGTGTCAGCCACGTATCCAGGAATCATACCACGTCACAAATGTTAATTTTATGGATAACAATATATATATACCAAAAGAATAATAATAATAATAATATCGAGGAATAAAGACATTAATTTATTGAGGCTTACAATGGAACCAGTTTTAACGGGACGAATTAGAGCGTCGCCGGATTGGAGCTGAAGAGGAATAAGAGGAGAGCCAACGAGTTTCGTTATTGGATCCAGAAGAGAGATGTGATATATTACAAGATGGAAGCTTATTAATATTCTCAATGGATTGTGCTTTCATCAAAGACCGTAGATTTTGCCACCTTAGAAGGGCGTTGCTACCCATGCTGGTGAACATTTCTTCTGGGATAGGAACCTCCAACACCGTATCCAGCCCATTTTCTTTGTCAAAATTCGGACAAACCTTCCTCATAGAAACCAATGAAGACCCTTTCTGTGTTTTTTTTTTTCCAAGTCCTTGGTATAGGTAAGGGTATAGATAATTTTGTGGCACGATTTTGACGGCATTCTTCTTTTTATAGATACTAACCTCTCTATATATATTTTAGGACCCCTAAAATACATCTTTTAATAATAATAATGTCTATGATCAATAATCAGTCACATTAATTGGATTAGTTGGAAAATATTAATAAATATTAAAAGTTAGAATAATATAAGATAAAAATAACCACAAATTAGAAAGAAAAAAAATAGTCAATTAGAAAGATAGTGTATGTCACGTCATCATCTTAAAACATAGCATTATCTTTATACATTAAGTTTAATACAAATTTTAATAATTTTAATTATTTTAAGCATATTGATAGTACACATTGAGAATTAATTATTAAAAGAATATATGTGCTACATTTAGAATTTGAACGTTTAATGCGCTGAATTTTGTACTTTACATGCAATAATATAATGAATTTAGTTAACTTTATTATAAAATGTTACTCAATTAGAGATGGTCAAGTATAATTGTTAATGGATTAATTAATTAATTAAACAAGCTAGTTATAGCCTATATATACCAGCCATATGGTGACTCATATGAAAGAAAACAACATATTGCTGTTTGGTAACCATTAAAAAAAATAATTTTTTATTTAATTAAATAAAAATTTGACAATTAAACATAAAATAGTATTTGGTAACTTTATTTTTATTTATTATTTTTTTTAAATTTTAAACAAAATTTATTAAATTTTGAAAATAGAAAACTTTAACTTTCAAATTTTTTTTAAATTGTTTTCAATTTTTAGTTTTTTTTTATTCTCTTCTTCAAATCACCACCTCATTTTATATTGCTAAGCAAAACATAAAAATAAAAGTTATCAAAAGCATTTATTATTTTTTATTTTTAAAAACAAAAAACAAAAGTAGTTATCAAACATGTTTTTATTTTTTTAAAATAAAAAACAAAAACAAAAATAATATTTCTATTTTTGTGTTTAAAAACTTCAAAAACAAAAATTTTACCAAACACAACCATAATAATCACTTTTAATAGGCCGGAAGACCTGAAAAATTATCAAGTCACATCCCAAAAAATACATCCACTAAGAACAAGTTATGATAAGTTCATGAGGTTGATAAATAAATAAATAAAGATAGCATCGTATGAGTAAAAAAGAATCCACTAATTTTATTTAACTAAAGAATCCAATCATTAAGATATCATTAACTTGTTCTGGACATATTATTATGCCATTGATATTAGGAATATTCACGATTACTGTGGTTTTTTTACATTTTATTTACAATTACACATATACCGTTTATATATATTATGATTATTTTGCCTTATTTTTCCACCATCTTTTTCGTTTTTCTAGGCATGGGCTAAAAAATGTGAGAAGCATAAATCTTCTCACTATTATTAGAAAAGATGACCGAAATAAAATATAAAAGATCATTTTAGTTTTTTTTATTATTTTCTATTACGGTTAATTTTTTATTATTAGAAAAGATGACCGAAATAAAATATAAAGATAATGCTATGTTTTAAGATGATGACGTGACATACACTATCTTTCTAATTGACTATTTTCTTTTTCTAATTTGTGGTTATTTTTATCTTATATTATTCTAACTTTTAATATTTATTAATAATTTATATATAATCAATAATTTTAATTATTTCTAATAATGAGCATTATCTTCCAACTGTATTCCGTTACATAATTTTATATTCTTATTAATTCTCAAATATTCCAATTTTCAATATTTATTAAAATTCTATATATAACTAGTAACATATATGATTACCCAATTTCACATCTCATTCATCATATAAAATTAGATATATAGGAGAGGTGTGGTCACTCCCCTCAATCAAGAAAATGACTCATTTTGTCCAATAAATTTTGACCTCTTTGGGGGATCTTGTTGAGTTGTGCGTAAGCATGTTCTCTTCTATTCTCTACTCAATATATAGCTTTATAATAGTCCTAATAATTAAAGCATTTTCATTATCAGAGACTTCACCCACCCACAACTTAAATAACCTCACAATTTATCTTTTCCAACTAATCCAATTAATGTGACTGATTATTGATCATAGACATTATTATTATTATTAAAAGATGTATTTTAGGGGTCCTAAAATATATATAGAGGTTAGTATCTATGTACGCCTGGTTTTCCCACGGGCTGATTAGAAAGCCGGGCTGCTGACTAATCGTAGTTATCTCATGAACTCCCCTGAAACCGGAGCTTCTGTCATTAGCTCGAGGAAGCCCAAAGGGCTCGCCTCCATTGTCCAAGACTGGAGCAGGCCCCCTAAAGGCTGAAGGTCGAGTCCAGCATGAAGCTCGCGGTACGAGCTGGACATGGAGCTATGACCCCTTGAGAAGTAAACACACGCAAGGTAAACGTGCATATATCAGGCATCACGTGCCTGATATCCCCCTGACTTCTCGGACACGCAGCAGGAACGTGCGTGTTCAGACACCCACGGTGGGATTGGGCCGTGCGGCCCATTACTTCCTTATCTATTGATTTGACCACACTTATGTGTCAGGTTTAGGAATTAATCATGAATGTCACAGAATTGATACGACAAGTAAGAAGGTCACGGGATGACCTCCCTACCAACTTCCAGATGCCTTCTCCTATAAATATGGAGACCCTGGGAGTTGATAGGGGTTGGAAAACTTATTTCCTGTAAGAAATACTTTGTAACCAAATACTCAGTATAGATCAATAATATTGACTAATGGAGTAGGAGGATTTTAACCTTCGAACTACTTAAAAACCGTGTCTTGAGTCACCCCTTTTCTCCTCTAAGATCATATATCTATTTCGGTTCACATTTAGCACTAATCCTTTCTCTCATTCTCTTAATTACCTGTTGGCGAAGAACCGCGTCCACAGTTTGGTGCTTTCATTGAGAGCAGTTTCGATTAGTGCTGCTGCAAACATCCAACTATGGTGACTACTCGGTCTAGGCATATGGTAACGAGAGAGAACAGCATGATGGGCAGGAGGCTCATCATACTACCATCCCTGATGAACAAGTTCCTGAAGTCCAGCAGCGGCCAGGAAAACAACCGGTGGGCCAAGATGATACTGGTAGTTCGGCGCCCCGACCGCCTAATTCGAACCCATGTTACTATACTGCGGTGGAGATGGAGAACGCTCAACTGAGGAGCCAGTTAGCAACGGCCAGCCGGCAAATCCAGGATATGCTGGCCCGGCTACCCCCTCTCACAACCGACGTTAACGTCGAAGAGAGGCAAGGCGAGGCTCCTAAGTCTCGCCGGGGTAACCGGTCCAGGCATAGCCGTTCGGATAGACTTCCAACAGCCAACTCCACCCCTTCATCACACCGTCAAGAGGCAAACTTCGAGGAAGTGCCTAGGACCGGACAACAACAATACAGCCGTTCGGTCAGGACGTCGACTCCTAGCTCCCAACCATCCTCGAGAGCGCCCAGGGGAGCTCGAGGAAATTCCCGAAGAAGATCCGGGGAAGGCTCGCGACATCAGCCCGTCCCCGACGACCGTCCTGCGCCTCGTCCAGATCGCCCAGCGCGGGACCAGCAGGTTGGCAGGGCCGAAAGGCCCCCACCAAACTTGATCCGTCCAGACGGAACTAGGATCGCCTCCCCAGTCAGGCATCCTCCATCTCCGATCAGATATCCGTCTCCTCCTCAGCCCGTCCGAGACATCCCAGCCTATGGAAGTAGGAGAAATCCGCCATCAGCTGAACCTTCCCGGCGTAGCAGGGCGCCAGGGGAAAACTCAGGTCGTCACCACCAAAGGCGGACTCCAAGCCTATCCAGCAGGAGCCACTGGACCGGCAGTCGCCGGAGTGAACTCTCTGGGGGAGACCTGCGTCAGCGGTTAAGTTCGGCACAAAGTCACCAGAGCACCCAGGGAGGTGACCTGCGAGATCGCCTCAACTCTCACAGAGAAGACCGAGCTGGAAGTGCTGGCCAGGCTCGTTTAGGGAGGGTCCTGTCCGAAATACGCAGCGGGGGGAATGTCCCAAATAACCTATCTCAAGATAGGAGGGGCAATAACCCACCAAATGTATATAATGGATCCGGAGCTGTTGAACAGCCCCAGAATAACCACGGACATCAGGACCAAACCCTCGATCGCCTGACCCAGATGGAGGAGCTGATGAGGAAACTTCTATCAGAAAAAGAAAAAGATGAATATGATTCAGGGGACGAGATGGAACTCTTCGCCCCCAACATAGCAGCGACGACATACCAGTCTGGTTTCCGTATGCCTCACCTGTCAAAGTTCAACGGGGACAGAGACCCCTCGGACCATTTAGGGATGTTCAACACCCTAATGATGGCCCATAACATTGGCCCGGAGCTGAGATGCTTGATCTTCCCCTCCACGCTGACTGGACCCGCCAGACAGTGGTTCAAGCAAAGTAAAAGACAGTCAATCAGCTTCTGGAAGGCATTCTCAGCTGACTTCAAAAGGGCATTCCGAGCCTCTCAGGCCGCCCGTGTTCAGGCCGACTCCCTGGCCAACGTGAGACAGCAGCCCGGTGAGACTCTGAAGGCCTACCTGAGCAGATTCGCAAACGTCGCTGCTCGAGCTAGAGACGCGGATGATAGCTCTAGGCTCATGGCCATGAGAACCGGAATCCTTGTCGGAGGAGACCTATGGAAGGATATACAGAGGAAGGGAGTCAGCTCGGTCAACGAATTCCTTAACAGGGCCCAAGAGTGGATAAACTTGGAAGAAGCAGAGGCCTCAGCTACAGGAACCAACCAGGTTCCCGATCAGCCTGCGGGAATAGGGGCTAAGGTTGTGGCGACGATCCCGAACGTCGCGCAGAGCAACCAGCCCGGTGGTGGCAAGAGAAAGGGCAATGGCAAAAACAGTCAGCACGGCCAAAAGAAGAATAAGTCCGTAGATAAATTTAAGCCCGTTTTCACGACATATACCGAGCTCACCCAGTCCAGAGAGAGTATCTTCTTGGCCAACTCTACTCGGGTCCCCTGGAAGAGGCCGGAGCCATTGAAGCACCACAAAGGAAAGAGAGACAATTCCAAGTTTTGTCGTTTTCATAACGATGTGGGCCACAATACCGACGATTGCAGGCACCTAAAGGATGAGATCAAGACTCTCATCCGAGCCGATCCCTTGGCTCAATACTCGCGGAACAGGGTCCCAGCGAGTCGACCTACTCCAGAGGTTCCAGCCAGTCAGCCCGGGTTCCGAGTAGATCAGGACGTCCCTCCTCCCGTGGTCGGAGGAGAGATATCCACCATATCGGGAGGTCCACACATGGCTGGCACAAGCAGAGGCGCCCAGAAGAGATACGTGAATGAACTAAAGGCTCATAACGGAGTGGAGTTCGTCTCGGAGCAGCGCCAGTCAAAGCAGCAGCGATTGGAAAGGCAACCAATCATTTTTACGGAGGAAGATGTAGGCCATGTCCAGTTCCCTCACAATGACCCCTTGGTTGTAGCAGTCCAACTCGCCAACTGGAGAGTGAGAAGGGTGCTGATAGACAACGGAAGTTCGGTGAACCTTCTATTCCGATCCACCTTAGAGAAGATGGGTCTGACTGTCGCCGATCTAAAGGCAACCTCCATGATGCTGTATGGTTTTTCAGGAGAAGGATCAGCAGCGATAGGGACGATCGAGCTGGTGATCACCCTAGGAGAAGAATCTCGAACAGTATCCAAACTACTCGAGTTCATGGTCATAGACTGCTCCGCTGCTTACAACGTCATTTTGGGCCGACCTACGCTCATAGCTTTCGAGGCCATCACTTCCATCTGACACCTCGCCATGAAGTTCCCCACCTCGACAGGAATCTGCACGATCCAAGGCGATCAGCTCGCTGCCAGGGAATGCTACAGCATTTCCATGAAGGGAAAATCTAAACTCGGGCAGCTGGCTATGGCCATTATGAGTGAAGAGGAATCCCAGGAACCCTTGGTGGCTCCTAAGATTGAAAAACCTCAAAACGCCAAAGGGGAAAATGTCGCCTTGAGTGAGGACATTGACCCCCGGGAAGGCGAAGACAGTTCCGAGCTCCAGCCTATTGAGGAGCTCGAGGAGGTGAACCTTGATCCACAAAACCCATCACGGATGGTCAAGCTCGGGAAAAATCTCTGTAGCAAGAGGAAGACGGAGCTGATTACGTTTCTGCGGGCTGACTTAGATGTATTTTCCTGGTCCCACGAGGACATGGTGGGAATTAGCCCAAGTGTCATCATGCACACGCTCCATCTGGATAAAAGTGTTCCTGCCAAGTCTCAGAAGCAAAGACGTTTAGGAACAACCCGAGCTGAAGCCCTAGAAGAAGAAGTGGCCCGACTCAAAAAATGTGGCTTTATCCGTGAAGCCAAGTTTCCAATTTGGGTCACCAACCCCGTTCTAGTTCCAAAGCCCAACGGGAAGTGGCGAACCTGCATTGACTTCTCCGATCTGAATAAAGCCTGCCCCAAGGATTGTTTTCCATTACCAAGGATCGATCAGCTGGTAGATACCACGGCGGGGCACGAGCTCATGTCCTTTATGGACGCATACTCGGGCTACAATCAGATCGCGATGAATCCGGCGGACCAAGAACACACCAGCTTCATGACCCCGACTAATGTCTATTGCTACAAGTTCATGCCCTTCGGTCTGAAGAACGCCGAAGCTACCTACCAAAGATTGGTAAACAGAATGTTCGCGGACCAGATCGGAAAAAACATGGAAGTGTACGTTGATGACATGCTAGTCAAGTCAAAGACTGCCGACAACCATGTTTTCGACCTGGAAGAATGTTTAAAAATATTACGAGAATACGGCATGAGGCTCAATCCCCAGAAATGCACTTTTGGAGTCGCGTCAGGAAAATTCCTGGGGTTCATAGTCAATACCCGAGAAATCGAGAAAAACCCCAACAAGATCAGGTCACTGCTCGAGCTTCCTTCGCCTAGGTCGTCATGGAAAGATGTCCAGGGCTTAACAGGAAGGGTTGTGGCGCTGAACCGGTTTATTTCCAAGTCAACCAATAAGTGTTTGCCCTTCTACAACCTGCTCCGAGGAAACAAGAAGTTTGAGTGGACAGTAGAGTGCGAAAGCGCATTCCTCGACTTGAAGGCGCATCTGGCTGAACCACCTGTGCTATCCAAGCCCAAGGCAGGCGAGCCTCTTTTTCTCTACCTAGCTGTCACTAAGGATGCAGCTAGCGCCGTACTGGTACGAGAAGAGGACCAAGCTCAGAAGCCAGTCTACTACATCAGCAAGAGACTTCTCGGGGCAGAATCACAATACCCACTGATGGAAAAATTGGCGTTCTGCCTGATCACGGCCTCGTGAAATCTCAGGCCGTACTTCCAATCCCACTCAGTACACGTCATGACCGATTAGCCTCTAAGGCAGGTTTTGCAAAAACCTGAAGCATCGGGACACTTGTTAAAATGGGCGGTTGAACTCAGCCAGTTCGAGATTTTCTACAATCCCCGAACTGCCATAAAAAGTCAGGCCCTCGCCGATTTCGTGGCAGAGTGCACGGGATTCCAGGAGAATCCCGCAGAGGGCTCATCTCAGCTCACCTCGCCCCAATCGTTGTGGAAAATCTTTGTAGACGGATCATCCAACGAGAACGGCTCCGGGGCCGGAATCATTCTGATATCCCCCGAGGGACATAGATTCCACTCGGCGCTGAGGTTCGGGTTCAAGGCCTCCAACAACGAGGCGGAATACGAAGCTTTGCTGGCCGGTCTAAGGATAGCCAGGGAATTAAAGACGAGCTCCGTCCAGTGCTTCAGTGACTCCCAGCTGGTGGTGAACTAGGTCCTGGGTGAGTATCAGGCACGGGGACCCAAGATGGCCGCCTAACTGGCAAAGGTAAAAGCTGAGCTGTCCGCATTTGAGCGAGGATCGATCGAACAGATACCTCGAGAGCAGAACACTAATGCAGATGCTCTTGCCAAGCTCGCCACTTCGGGAAAGACGGAAACCTTGGGATTGGTGCCGATAGAATTCTTGGAACAACCAAGTGTAGAAGGAGATCGGGCGGAGGTCGAAATGATTGACGCTGGGCCGACCTGGATGACCCCCATTCTTGAGTATCTCGTCGAGGGCACGCTGCCTGAAGGACGTAACGACACACGACGAATCTTGTATCAAGATCCGAGATATACGCTGGTCGATGGGGTGTTGTACCGACGTGGACATTCCCTACCTCTCCTCCGGTGCGTTCACCCGAATGAAGCAAAGGCCATCCTGCAGGAAGTTCACGAAGGATTCTGCGGAGACCACACTGGGGGGCAGAGCCTGGCCTTAAAAGTTCTCAGGCAAGGGTATTACTGGCTGACTCTGTCCAAAGACTCGATTTCATACGTGAAGAGGTGCGACAAGTGCCAGCGATTCGCTGCGGTTACCCGAGCTCCTCCAGTCGAGCTAAAAATGATCTCGGCCCCTTGTCCGTTTGCCGTTTGGGGAATAGACTTAGTAGGCGCCCTGCCCACTGGAAAGGGCGGGGTCCGTTACGCCGTGGTAGCCATCGACTACTTTACCAAGTGGGCTGAGGCAGAGCCGTTGGCAACGATAATGTCCAAAAAGGTGCTTGACTTCGTGGTTAAAAGCATCATCTGTCGCTTCGGCCTGCCCAAGAAGATCGTCTCCGATAACGGCACTCAGTTCGACAGCGACCTATTCACAGAGTTCTGTGAAAGACATGGGATTGTGAAAAGTTTCTCCTCAGTGGCCTATCCTCAGGCTAATGGCCAGGTCGAAGCTGTCAACAAGACTTTAAAGGCGAGCCTCAAGAAAAGATTAGATGAAGCGAAGGGGGTCTGGCCAGAACAGCTCCCCCAGGTCCTATGGGCATACCGGATCTCGCATCGGACTCCTACGGGTCATACTCCATTTTCTTTAACTTTTGGGAGTGAGGCAGTCCTCCCCGTGGAGATAAAGGTTCTTTCGCATAGAGTCCAATCTTACGACCAAGATCGAAACCACGAGCTCTTGTGGCATTCCCTCGATCTGATTGAGGAAAGGCGGGAGGATTCGCAACTTCAGCTCGCTCATTATCAGCAGAAAATCGCCCGCTACTTTAACACCAAGGTTAAAAAACGCACCTTTAGCGTAGGCGACTTGATCCTGAGAAGAGTTTTCCTCGCCGGAAAAGATCCCAAAGACGGAGTTTTGGGTCCGAACTGGGAAGGACCATACCAGGTCATCGAAGTCATCAAGGAGGGAACTTATAAGCTAGCTCGACTTGATGGAGGGGCGGTCCCGCGGACCTGGAATGCCATCCACTTGAAGAGATATTACCAATGATTTACTTGTAAGGCCTGGAAGGCCACTTCTTATGTATTAATGAAAATCAACTTTTTATGCATATTTGCAAGTGTAATGTAAAGTAACCACGAAAGACCTTTTCCCAGTTACTTGGGGGGCATATGGTACCTGAATATAACCATGTCTCCTTAACGACTTAGATGTTGATTCTTGTCGATTGTTGCTTCCTTTCCTAAAAAAAAAATAATTAACATTATCTTCTAAATATGGCCAACTGTATTCCGTTACATAATTCTATATTCTTATTAACTCTCAAATATTCCAATTTTCAATATTTATTAAAATTCTATATATAACTAGTAACATATATGATTACCCAATTTCACATCTCATTCATCATATAAAATTAGATATATAGGAGAGGTGTGGTCACTCCCCTCAATCAAGAAAATGACTCATTTTGTCCAATAAATTTTGACCTCTTTGGGGGATCTTGTTAAGTTGTGCGTAAGCATGTTCTCTTCTATTCTCTACTCAATATATAGCTTTATAATAGTCCTAATAATTAAAGCATTTTCATTATCAGAGACGTCACCCACCCACAACTTAAATAACCTCACAATTTATCTTTTCCAACTAATCCAATTAATGTGACTGATTATTGATCATAGACATTATTATTATTAAAAGATGTATTTTAGGGGTCCTAAAATATATATAGAGGTTAGTATCTATATAAAGAAGAATGCCGTCAAAATCGTGCCCACAAAATTATCTACACACAAGGAAAGCCTCTCTCTCTCTCTCTTTCTTTCTTTCTTTCTTTGTCTCTCAATTCTTCATCGACTCTCTTCTCTTCTTTTCTTTTTGGGCAAGAAATTTCCTTCAAGTTTTTTGAAAAACATGAAACAAAATACACACAACAAAAGTGAAATATAAAATGAAACATTAAAGTATGGATTGCGTCCCACAAAGCGCTTTAGTTTATAGTCTTTAGCTCGACTATAATTTATTTTTTTCTTTCAACCTACACCCAATCGGTGGTGTAAAATTTCATTAGTAGGGTGAGTTATGACTTTGATGCAAATGCCATATATAATAATTAATAACATCACACCTACAAGAAAATTATAAATATGCAATTTTGGTGGATTTTCAATAAAGTAAGAAAATTGCATATCTATATTAGACTCATTTTCAATTTGAGTAAATATACAAATTTGTTCATTTATAGGCTCTTGAGATATAATTATATCTTTTTCATTTTCCTCATGAGCCTCGAAAATTATTTCATCCAACTCTTTTGTTTCAGTTGGGGGTTGGATGCATATTACAAGTTCTTCAACAACTTCCTTCTCCTTTTCATTTTCAATTTGACTATTTGGATTATGAATGGGTTGGTTGGGATAAATTTGTTTTTCCGACTCTATAACAGTTGCAAGTTGTCCTACTATTGTCTCAATTTTTTAGATTGACTGAGATTGGACCAGTAAGATTTGGTAGGTTGATTGCATCATTGCATAAACTGTTGTAGGTATCCTCTAAAGATGGGCTCGTTTCTTGTTCAATGGGATATGATAGGTCAGATTGGGCATGACTTAGATTAGGCATGTTGAATTCATGCCCTTGATTCATTTGAGATTGGGTATGACTCCATGAAAATTTTGGATTATATGTGGGGTAAAATAGATATCAAAAGATTCATGCATCATATACATATCATTAGTTTCTCCATAATTTAAATTTGATTGCTCATAATAGTTGTACTCAGAATTCCAACTATAATTAAAATTATCCATATGGTAAAAACTAAATAACAAACTAATTTTTTTTTACAATTAAAAATAAACTAAAATTAAGAGAACAAAAAGAACAATTAAGGTAAAAAGAACAAGAAATTAAAATTAAGATAACAAAAACAATGTTAAGATATTAAACAAAATTTAGGAGGCACAAATGCCATCAACTAAAAATAAAAAGTTAGGAGGCACAAATGACATCGACTATCACAAAATAACAATAATAATAACACAAAAGCTAGGAGGCACAAGTGTCATCAACTATAAAAATAAAAATGATAGATAGGAGGCATAAGTGCCGTCAACTATAAAAATTAAAAAGATAGATAAGAGGCGCAAGTGCCGTCAACTAAAAAAAAAACAATAAATATAGAAATATAAGTATATTTTTTTATGGGTGGTAGAACCGTCCCAAATTTTCTTTTTATCTTTTTTTTTTAGATTTTATATAAATATATATTTTTTATACATAGTTTTTTTTTATTTCTTTTTTTTAAGTGCAAATATTAAAATAACTAGTAGAAGAATTCACTAAACTTGAGATAAATTTCGTTTATTTTTTCTTGCAACTCCCCGGCAACGGCGCCAAAAACTTGATGGACCCAAAATGGGTGTGTTTTAAAAATTTATACTCGCAAGCGCACGAATCGTATATGGAATATAGTGTTCGTGTAAGCACGAGATCGAACCCAAAGGAGTTCTCTAAAATAAAAAAAGAAAACTATTTTAAATCAAAAGTAATAAATTTTAACCTAGCTCCAAAGATTGATGAGTTTTAATGTTATGAACATAAAATAAAAGATAATAATAAAGAAATTAAAGACAATATATAAAAATAAATTAAAAATAGAAATCAAGATAGTAAAAGTAAAATAAAGATTATTAAGATAATAGAATCCACAAAATATAAGTTGAATAATATTTATAAGTACATTGATTCCCAAGTTTTAGTGATAGTTAAAATAAATCAAACTATCATTTTCTAAATAGATTTATAAGTTTAAGCACAAATTACTTCTAAAAAATATAAGATTTTTCTTCACTTTTCAAAATTATAATTTCAAAGTATTTAGTGTAAATCAATCTAATGAAATAACAAATAAATCAATGAACATTATTTATAAGGCAAAACATAATATATTTTTTTTAAACATGGATGTGTACAATTTAATGACACATCTTACATAAAGAATATAATGTTTTTGCACTAATGAAGAACAAAGTGTAAATATGTGCTAACAATCCAAAATACATGATATTTAAGATAAAAGAAGACATTTGAACAAGAAAAATCCATAAACTTTGTTGCACAAAATGGGAAATCAATATAATAAATAAATACTATCTAGTTACATATTGTTTCATCATCACCTTAATAATCTTCAAAAGATTAGAAACACATAACTAGAATAGCAAATACAAACTAAAAATTACAAACATAAATAGGAAAATTTGGAGGATAAACCCCCAAGTTTTTCCTCTGAAACTACATAAAAAATAACCAAAAAGAATAAGAAGATGAAGAGAATAGAGAGGTTTTGAAATGTGTAGAATTTGTGGAATGGTAACCTCCCCTAAAATGAACACCAAATTCCCTTATTTATAGCCAAAAAAATGGTATTAAAATAATCAATTTAAATTGATTAAATTAATTGAATTAATTATGATATGGCAAATATGGGTAAATTATAAGGTGTAATGATGATGTTTTGGAGTAAAATGTGTAAAAAAGTTTGGATAAAAAGTTTGTATTTTGGAAAAAAAGAGACAAGGGAACATTGATGTTGGGCTCAAGGGAAAAGGCAGCTGCATGGGGGCTGGGCAGGTGGAAGAGGCTGGGGGCGTGGGTGAATTTGGTTGGAAGATGCATGGGAAGGCTGGAGGCATGGAGAGAAGCTGGCAGGTGGCGTGCTTGGCGTGAGAGCTTAGGCCCGTGGCTGGGAGAGCTGGAGGTCCAAGTGGGTTGTTGTGAGCCACGGCTGGAGCTGCTGGAGGCTGAGCCATTGGGGACTTCTGCATTGGTGTTGGGCTTGTTGGTAGATGAGGCGTTGAAGGGCAGCTGGTAAGGGATTGGGGTGTTGGGCCTGGCTGAAGGCTGGCGGCTCAGATGGCTGGCTGCTGGTGGGTGGCAGGCGTGGGCCTGGGTGCTGGGCTTGGGCCCGAAGAAGGTGGGAAGGCTGAAGGCCTTTCATAAATGCCAAGCTTGTCATTTATTTTCCTTAAAAATGCCATTTTTCCTTTCTTTTTTTAGCTTTCTATCATTGACTTTCAAGCACAAAAATGTACCAAATTCCCTAACAAAATAAACATAAAATAAATCATAATAAAATATTTCCAACTATAAAATAAATCAAATTAATTCTTTGAAAATATTAATTTTAACTTAATTTATATTTAACATTTAATTTCAATAATACAACACCTTTTTACCTCAAATTAAACAACAATAATTCTAATAATTAACTACAACATTTTACAACAAAATAACTATGAAAACACACAAAAATATATAAAATCAAAATAAACCTAATAAATTCAAAATTACTTAAAATCTTAATAAATTAATTAAAAACTCAAGAATTAAGAAACAATTAGCACATAAAAAGTGGTCAAATAACTCTATTTTGTAGAGTTATCATAGGGTTATTACTGCTAGGCATGCTTATTATGATTTGGTAACATGTTATTAACTGCTTGTGAGCATATTTAAGTTTTCTTGTTGAGCCTCGACTCACAGGTGCTTTGTGGTGCAGGTTAAGGGAAAAAAAAAGATGGACCATCCTTGAGTTGGAGAGCTTAGGTGACGATGTATACATATGTGGCTGGTCGACCACCACGACCGAGGGTTTGAAGAGGAACTAGGGTCAAACCTTATTTTGCCGCTTAGGTCTGCAAGTTGTAAATCTTTTATTGTAATTAACATTTTAAATGTATTTTTGGATCCCATGTATACAGTAAACGTTTGTATCTTTGACCAAATTTTCAACCCTAAATCGTTAATCACGTTTAGCTACACGACTATGGCCATATGACTCATTTAACGAGATTAGCACTATTTAAAATACACAGTCTAACTGTCCCTAGGTAGTAGAGCGTTACAAAAAGGGTATTTTGGTGTAGTGCCGACACCTCCACGAGAAAGATTTCAGACTATCTTGCCATGGATTAAAGTTGTCCGGAAAATTAGTGTGTTAACCCGCCAGCTCCAACAAAAGAATTTTAAATGATTTTTATTTATTTATTGATAAAGACTTTTATTTATTTATTATAATATAAATAATTTTATTGAATTTAAATATTTTTTTAATAACAAAAACTAAACTAGTAAGAGTATATATAAAGCAAATGTATTTTTATTATTTAAGCATTTATAATTAAGGGTATTTTGGGCATTGTTGTCTGTGTTTTCACCACTGGACATGTGGCAATCATTAGATGAATAATTAAGCTCCTCGAGCGCTAATGATGTTTTGTAGAGCTCGCGTAGAGCTCCTCGGAGTGTAAAACTCCTTCGAGTACTATGATCTGGACAGACGTGGATATCTCCAAGTGAGACCATGCCCTAAGATTCGTCCTCGAGGTGCGGATATCTCTAAGTGTGGCCACGTCCCATGGTCTGACTCCAAGGCCACACCCCGAGGACCATTCAGGTGGCCCTCTCACTTTCTTCATTCACCAATCCTCAGGTATAAGATTTTGTCCTCAGGACCTGGAGTAATTGCCAGGTGTTAATCACTGCAGCTGTGACCCACCAGAAGATCGTCTGACAACTTTTGGTGAGCCTCGAGTAGTGGTGTTGAGTTCGTACACTCGATAATTGACATTTCCCACAACGCCGCCTGGCATAGGCAAATGTGCAGTCGTATTCTGACATTGTCAGATACCTGTTCCCCGTAAGGTTGGAGGGAAACTTTCTACAAATGGGCCCCGTGCAATCTGCCTAGGCCCATAGTTTTTATTAGTGCATCCCAATGTAATTAATTGACATTTACTCCCCAAATAATTGGGGAATGTTGTATTAATTGTCCATTAAGGACAATAATGACCCAAGCCCCTATAAATAAGGTGGGGATATCTCCTTGAAGAGGGTTAAGAATTTTAGCTAGTTAAGCATTGTAAACTCAGAGCAATATATACACTGCCTGAGACTCCATTAAAGCTTGCTAGCAAGCTTCAAACTCACTAATACCAAAGACTCGTTGACTATGGCTCGTTTATAGCTTGAACCGCGTAAAACATTTGTGTTATTTTCTGTCAAGTTCTTAGATTAGGTTGATAGCATAAAAAAAAAAACAATCAACAAACATTATGCAAAAATTATTGACCAAATTAGAGTATAAGGTATCTTCTTTTGACTAATTTTACAAATAGAGGGTACTCTATAAGTATTTATCATATTAGAAAGTACAAAAACTATATTTAAAAAAACATAGGTTACCAAATAATTATATTAACAATAATAAAAAATGTAAAAATAAAAATAAATTTTATTATTCAAATGTTGATTATATTTTAAGACAAAATTTAATTTAAATGTTGTTATATTTTGGGCAAATATAAAATATAATGATTCAAATGTTGTTATATACAACATATATAATTTTTTTAAATAACTTAATATGATTACTAGAAAACATATATAAAGAGTATCACAAAGGTAGATTAAATTCATTCATATATTCACAATGAATTAGTCCAAAATTAAATAAATAAACAAAATCAATATCAATACAACGTAGGTATTAAATTATTTATATATTTTTTTAATTTTATTTATTTTTAATTCCATTTATATTTTATTTCGTATTTCTTCTATATAAAAAGTGTGTAGATAACGAAAATTATTGGTTTTAACGGTTTTTTATTTTTTTATGTTAATTTTAACATAATATTTTTATATTTAACAAAATATTTTTATATTTAACGGTAGATTATAAACATAACTTAAACTTAAATAATTAAACAAATTAAAATATGATATTTTTGAGATATTTTACAATGATAATTATTTAAAAATAATAAAACGAATAACTTAAATAAAATTTAATTTAACTTAAACTTAATATTATATTAAACTTATAATATATTTTTTTTGTCACTGCTAAATTAAGAAACTAGAACCAATATAAACTTAAACAAAAATAAATTAATTAATTAATCAAAATAGAATATTTTAAAGATATTTTATGATAATTTAAATAATTAAATCATATTTATTTAAAAATAATAATTGCATACATATTATTTTTTTATCTTATAAATTTGTGTGATAATTTATTTTTTATCAAGTGATTGAAGCTCTTTTTCTTCATCAAATTCACCAAATGACATTGTGAGATACATTAGAAACTAAAAATAATTGATGTATATATACTACTGTCTACACTATGACTTTTTCTATTATTATTTTATTTCTATTATTAATTTCTTTTTAAATATTATTGAATTTTATACATATATCATGTAGTCATGTAAATATATATTTATATTAATGTTATGTGTAGATATCTGTAGAGATTATTAATATAAATATTTATGTATACTATAAATGTAATGCCCCGAATTTCCTAATAGGGTTTAGGACATTGATTAGGAGGCCGGGAGGGCCATAATTGATTTATCATGGTATTAAATGATCATATGCATGTTAATGTGAATTATATTATTATATGATGATAAATGCATACATATGGGTGTATTTATAATCATAGGGGAATTTTGGTAATTTGGCCTGTTGATGGCATATTTGTAAATTGGGTGCATATCATAACTCGTGAATGAGATTTTATTATTATGGAGTTATATTCGAGTTATTCGGCATGAGACGGTCATATTTAGTGGATTAGCGGTTTTGTCATAACGGGGTTAATTTTGGGGTAATAGAAATGTTTATTTGATGATAAATTGGGAATATTTGAGATCAGGGTGAAATTTCAGAGGTTTTGGCTATAATGTCCCCGGGGGTATTTTTGGGACCCCAAGCATTAGGTTTTATTTGAGGTTACTTAAGCTTGAAGTAGTTGTCAGATAGAACGTACGATTAGAAAACCGCTCGTTCTCTCTTTCGACAGTCCGTTTTACCGTTTGAGCATTTTTTAAGAAATCTTGAGTTCTAGGAGTTGGAATCAAGTGAGGATCGAGGCATAGAGAACCTAGGAAAGATTAGAAGCTTCTTAACTGAAGGATTTGACGGAAAACAACCCAATCGAAGGTAATCGAAGTTTAAGTTTTGAGTTTTTCCGAGTTTCTAAGCTTTGAATTGATTTTGTGAATCGTTGAGTTTTCGGTTCATTTGAACCTTGGGTTTTGAGGGTTTTGGAGTATTGGGAAGCTTGGGAACTTTGTTTTGATGATTGAGGAATGTTTAGGTATGATTTTGGAGGCTGTGGAATGTTAAAAATACGTTTGGGAGTGGCCCAGAGTTGAGGGCCGCGACCCTGTTCTTGGGGTGCTGCGGCCCTGCTTTGAAGAAGCAGGTGTAGGTGTTGTTCCTGCTGGGCGCTGCGGCCCTAGATGAGGGGCACCGCAGCCCTTGCTTCAGGGAACTCTGGGGGCCGCGGCCCAAGGTGCTAGGGCCGCAGCCCTTGCCCAGTTTTCACCCCGTTTGCTCGTTTTGACCCCAGGAACCTAGTTTTAGGCCTCGGGAGTGTCCCTACTACTTGGATTAGTTTGGATTGATCTCTCGGAGGCTAGATATTGGTTTGGAAACCTATGTTGATAATTATTAGTAATGATGTCCCGTGTTTGGTTATGATTAGGTGACCGCTAAAGGACTAAAGGTTGATCGTTCTCACGGGTTGTTCTTTTAATCTTTCTAGCTCGAATCTGAGGTAAGAAAGCTGCACCCTGTGTATATGTGACATGCATGGCTATTATCGGTGCATGTTGGATTGTTAAATATAATGCATATGATGCACGAGAAACATGTGATTAGGACATGCTTTGTATATTGGGCACGTTATTATTCAGAGCTTGAGCCTCTGTGTTTATGCATGATCCTAATTGTATTAGTACTTGTTAAGTAAGCATGCTGAGTACCTGGTATATGGATATTGGACATGTGATATGTGTTTGGTGGCATGACTTACTTGTGTATGGCACTGTCTTATTAGTCAGAATCGGCAACGGTGTTAGATCCATCTGTGAAGCTGTGATTTATTAGTCAAGTTCACAATGAGTTAAACATTGGTCGTGTTTTACTGACCTAAGAGTCAGAAATGGCATAGCGTCACGAACGCAAGACCAAATGAAGATTAGATCTAATCGATATCAGCGTTGAATGACTCATATGGGGTATTAACGCTGGACCGACCCTAAGGTCGATGAACTTATAAGCGCTTGGCTAGTCTAAGACTAGTTATTCAGAGCCAGGGCATACGGCCCCGGTGACTACTTGTCACATGGCTAGGGAACGTTGTTCCATAGTTATGACTCTAAAGTCATGAGGAAGGTTATGTTGGTGACTAATCACCATGCACCTATCCTGCTAAAGTCAGTGAGATGCTCAGTTATCTGTTAAGCCCTGGTGATCCTATTGGCACATGGCTAAAGGGTGTTGTCCCCATATTAGTGACTTTTGCGACTGTCACCTATTTGTTTGGACTGAAAGTCCTGGATGATTATTATGATCATTGGTTGATGTGTGTTGACGCCGTTTCTCGTCAAACAGTAAAAGAAGAGCACGTAAACAATGAATGACAATGGCTAAACGAAATAAAACAAATCAAACACGCGATTTTTACGTGGTTCAGCAGTTAAATCTGCCTAGTCCACGAGTCTCTGTTATTAATCTTAAGATTATCTCTGAAAATTCCTTAGCATGAATTCTCCAGAGTTTTCTCTCAAGGATCAGAATTTCGGTCCTCTACAATGGTGCATGGCTTCTCTATTTATAGAGAAGGATGCAGAATACTATCCCACATATTTTGGGTAGTTACTCTTTTGTGAATAAAATAAATGGCTTTAAATGCCTATAATCAGATATAAAAGGAAACGTCCCTGAAGACCAGGAAACGCATAACTGACCAAATAATATCCCACGATTCTTGGGGATTTACATTAATAAATGAGGATTACATCTCATATTTATAATACTTGTAGATATTCAATGTGATTATCGCGTATCTCTAAGGCTTTAGCATCCTAGGTCTCACGTCATTGTTCGAGCTAATGGCATCTCCCGAGATCACGTTCTCTTTCGAGATCATACATACATCTAGCTCGAGACCCCCGATCCGAAGTCGTCCCCGAAGATGAGTGTGTTCTCGGAGCCACCTTTCGAGATCATATATTCGAGGTCATATATCGTACTTTGCAGGCTCGATATACAATCATGGAGCATACTTCAATCCTTACGAGACCATTTGTTGCGAATCCAACTTTCGAGGTCATATTTACCATGGCTCGAAATCTGGGTATAACATCTTGCCCCCTCAAAAGTATTTGTTCGAATCCTAAGAGAAGGAAACTTTTGAACTACTTTCCTTGAGAACTGTACCGTCACACCTTTGAAAATGGACACGCGTCAGCTGAGTATTGCTCATTTTAGGTACTTGAGTACCTTGAAAACACGCCCACGATCGTCCGTCTGACAACTTTTCGGCGCCTTCTTGTCATTGATCCCCACCCGTTCGATCTAGTGAGGATTTCATTCGACGCTCCTGATTAATTCCTTTTCCCCACCTATATATACAAGGCCCCACTCTTCATCTTCTTCACTTTCATCCTCATTCGCCATAAGCAAGAAAAGAAGAAAAACAAGCCCAGAGACCCCTTTGCAAAGTTCCTGTTCCGTGCATGTTTTCTCCAATCGACGATCTCTCTGCAATCGTCATTACTGTGTAAGTATACCGTTTTTGTTTTTCATTTGAAATGTTCTTGCTGTGTGTGCTAGTTTAGGTTCTTAGCATGATACGATAGGAGGTTTTGAACCGATAGGTTTTTATGCTTTCTAGATTTTCACTCTGAATGTTCGTCTCTGGTTTATACCCAGTTTTGACGTTTGAATGTGGTTCCCATTTTCTGGGTTTTGAAATTCTTAGGCAGCGTTTCTTGTACATTAAGCTTTCAGATAAAAACATGGGCTTTGACAAATGCACGAAATCCAAAAACGATTTTCCTGGCTAACCGCCACTCTTCTTTCCCTTAAATTTCGGGATTTTCAAAAAATTATCCACACTCCTTTTCTTTTTCGTGGAATACACGCCCCTGACTCTTCAATAAGGGTCTTAGTATTTAGTCTCGTTCCTAAATCTCCGAGCTCATTCCATCGAGCTCGTGACTCTTGCATGCATGGCCCTCACCATTTTTTCTTTCTCGCTAGATGTCACAGAATCTGGAAAGACGGTGGGGGTCATTGCTGGCAGTCCCCTACGAGCCGAAATCTCCGAGCCCGGAATCGCTCTTCGCCCGGAACCAACGTCGGATAAGAGAATACGAGCTTGCACGCGAGCAAGAAGACATTCGAGCTCACTATCGCCGCCAGATAGACGAGGTCATTGAAAAGAAGAGAAGAGTTCTTCGGGAGGCCCTTTATCCGGAGCCCAATTCAGGACCTAGGCCCATTCCCCTCGACCCTGCGCTAAAGGTCATTGTTGCGTATCATCCAGGGGAACTCCAGTTTTCATTAATGGGGGAAACTTCATCCTCGCAGCCGAGGAAGGAGATGTTCGAGGCCGAGCTCTACTGGAGCACGGTTACCACAGCAGCCAAATATCTGAAATCCTGACCTTCCATGGCCTCCATTTGTCAGGCACCTTGAAGTGTCGGGCTCCGACTGGTCAAGAACGGAGCTGTTTCGCCCCTGGCGACCGCGATGCCACAGTAAAATATGCGGCGTGGAGCCAAGAACATATGAGGGCGGGAGCACTGCTGCCCTTGAAGTATTTTTTCAAAGACTTTACTGATTTCGTTGGGTTGGCACCGTTCCAACTCAACACTAATTCGTACAGGGTGCTGTCTGCCCTGAGGTCCTTGTACCACGAGCTGAGGTGGGAAGGACCTTCACCTCAAGAGATTTTATATATCTTTTTTTTGAAAAGTAACCCCTCCCGAGCTCGGGGAGGGGATGGTTTTTACTATCTCTCGAGCTATCCCAAAGAGACGAAGGTTTTTGAGGATCTCCCCAATCACTCGCCTGATTTCAAGAGGGCCTTCTTCTGGACAGACGGTCTGTCCCCGTCTCGACATTACTCGTTCAGGCGGATTCGTAAGTATTCTCGTTACTTTTATTCCTGAGCTCGAGACTTTAGCTCTTAAATCCATATTTAGATGAAATGTGTTTCGCTTTTCAGCTAATTTTAAGCGTCCCACCCCCAATGAAGCAATGGCGAGGCACAGAAAGGCCTTGCTCCAACTTCCTTATGGCAGGAGGTCTCTCTCGTATCTATTACACGAGGACAAGCTCCGAGCTTGCGGGTTGTTGGGAGAGGGCCAGTCAACCTCTGACTGGTCCAGCAAAAAATATGAACGCTGGGAGGAGGTGCCACTGCCTACAGGCGCCCTTCCTCCGAGGAAATAAAGGAGGCCATCACTCCCAGTCCGTCTAAGGAGTCCGCGGTCCGGGAATGAGGCCAATGACGAAGCCTCGAGCTCGGACTCAGATGAAGGTAAAGTCCTCCCTACCTCGAGGATGTGGTCCCCTACACTACTAGAACACAGGCCCAATAGGTTAGTCTCGTGCCCACAGGATAGATACCACTTCTACATATGGAGTTGGGTAGACGACTGTGTCCATAGGTTCGATAGTGGGCTCGGGAAATATGATACCATGTACACCACGGACGAGGTGTGGAATGGGATAGCTGTGCAGTACGGGACCGATGATTATAGGGACCTCTCGAGGTTATCCCCTACTTATAGGGAAGGCACTCCCCCCGCCTCCTCTGAAGACGGGGGAATTTCATGGTCCCCAAGCTCGAGCTCGGGGGAGAGTTCCAGTTAGGTTTCTTCTATCATCACTCTATATGTCTGATACCAAAATTACTTGATGTACATTTCTTTTACTGACTCACTGTGTTGTGACTTGTGCAGGCGAGATGGACTCCGACCTCGACGCCCTTATCGACAATGCAGGCGCCAAGAGGAGCAAACGCCCTAGAGTGGGGTCACTGAAGACCGGCCAGCCGGGCAAAGGCTCCAAGAGGTCCAAAAAGACACCTCCCCTTGCCCCGCCGGTTTCGAGCTCTATTGATGCGTCGAATATCCAGGCTAGCGCCTCCACGACAATGCCATCCTCGCAGGCCGTCGTCTCCGCAGTCGCACCGACCTCGCTGATTGGTGCCCCTGCCATTGAGTCCCAACCTCCTGTGGTGGGCGAAACGTCTTCAGCTCAGCTTTCTAGAAGGCCTTCTGCTTCTCGAGTTCAGAAGCTAACAATCTCCACCCATATGGACTCGTATGTGGTGGATAATGCTGCTGGACCTCACGGATCTACGCTGATCTCGGATGTTATGTCCCGGATCGGCCAGAGCTATGGTAGTTTCGAAGCTCCTCAGTGGCAGTGCCTAACTGGCACCCGAGACCGCACTGTCCTTTACAAGAAGAGTATCGAGCACACTGCCGCGGTAAGTATCCTTCTATATTCCTTTTGCTTACATTCATACTGACCTGAGGCTAATGGTGGCTTCTTCCTTTTTTCAGGCTCTTGCCTTCACTGCCCAGCTCAATTACGAGCTGAACAACGAGATCCATTCGAGCAGGACTCATGCTCAAGAGGCGAAGGACCTCCACCTTAGAGCGAACGACGATCTGAAGGCGGCGAATGCTAAGCTCGAGGCAATGGCTAAGGAGCGTGAAGACATGGCCAAGGAGCTCGGAAAGCTGAGAGCTGAACTCGAGGAGCAAAAGAAAGATAACACCCATCTTCGAGAGACCAATAAGAAGCTCGAAGAGGACAAGGCCGCCACCTTCGACATCATAGAGGATGCCAAAACTCACCTTCTTGCCGAGTACAAAGAAAAGAAGGAAAAGGCGGTCGACTCAGCCATGTACCGGATGTGGGCTTATAACGAAGAGCTGGACACCAGCTTTTTAGGTCCCCACGAGGCGCCGCTTCTTGAACGATGGAATGCCCGGCTCGAGAAGGAAGAGGCTGAACGGCTTGAGAAGGAGAAGGTTGAACAGCTCGAGAAGGAAAAGGCTGCTCCGGGCACTGCTTCGGAGGAAGCTCAGGAGGATAGTCATGCTATTCGTCCGAAGGGGTCCGGTGCCACTGATGCTGAGAAGGCCAAGGAGACTCCTTTTCCTTGAATCTGACCTCGGGGAGATCAGTTATCGGGGATGCGTCCCCTTATTTCTGTAACTATTTTAATATATGCCCACGGGGCTGATACAATTTCTTTTACCATTCTTTTATATGCTTTACATTTCTTGGCTCGAAATATTTTGCATATTTTTATATTGATGAACCGGTTATGTTTATTTATTCATACAAACATAGTTTGGATTTGGGCTCGAAATTCGATGCATTCATGCATAGTTTATTCGAATTATCCGCTTCCGACCTCGTTACTCATCAAGGTCGGATATTACTTTAACCATGAACTCAAAAGTACTTATATGGTATGTAATGTGAATGATCTGGTTATATCTTTTTTTGTTTAGTCACTTTTCCTCATCCTCAGTTTTTGTTCCGAGGTTAAGAGTTTGAAACTATTTTTCTCTTAGATATTCCAGCCTCGATCTTGACTTGTCCCGTGATAGGTTTAGGCTCCTACTTATCATCGATCAATTTTTTGGCTGGTTTGTTCCAGACCTGTTAAGTTTGCACATCTGGTTAACTCCAAACGTTTTAGGATTTTGGTAGTTCGGTTTTGTCCGAACTATCTAAGCTCGCGTATTTGGTTATATCCAAATACTTCATGTTTTTGATAACTCAGTTATCTAGGCTCGCGTACTTGGTTATCTCCAAATACTTTTATCTTTTTGATAAGTCGGTTATGTCCGGACTATCTAAGCTCGCGTACTTGGTTATCTCCAAATACTTCATATAAATATTTATTTTTTATTTTTTAATCTGACGGTATATATACCAATGATTCCCCCTTAATATCCTATGAGTGTGACCATAGGTTATTAAATTAAGAGAGATTGCAAAAATAAAAAGAAATTACATATGGAACAAAATAGACCTTTTATTTGATGAAATTCAAAAACAAACAAACAAACAAACAAACAAATTCATGGTTACAGGCAACACTTCCTACACTATTGATAGTAAGGTCTAAGGTGTTCGCCATTCCATGCTCGCGGTATCAGGCTCCCATCTAATCTCGTAAGTTTGTATACGCCAGGTCGGATGACTGACTCTATCTGGTATGGTCCTTCCCAGTTCGGCCCGAGGACTCCAGCTGCTGGATCTCGGGTGGCTAAGAATACGCGTCTCAAAATCAGGTCTCCCACTCCGAACTTTCGATCTCGAACCCTCTTATTGAAATATCTTGTGGTTCGATGCTGGTAAACAGCATTTCTCAGCTGAGCCTCTTCTCTTTTTTCTTCGATCAAGTCTAGGGTTTCTTCGAGCTGAGTATGATTTGAATCATGATCGTAAATTTGAGTTCGGATCGTCGGGATTTCGACCTCGATGGGCAACATTGCCTCGCAGCCGTACGCTAGAGAGAACGGGGTATGTCCTGTTGATGTCCGAGCTGTAGTCCTATATCCCCAAAGGACTTGAGGCAATTCTTCGGGCCATCGTCCCTTTGCCTCTTCCAACTTTTTCTTTAGAGAGCTCTTGAGAGTATTATTAACGGCTTCGACCTGACCATTCGCTTGAGGGTGAGCCACTGATGAAAAACTCTTTATTATGCCGTTCTTGTCGCAAAAATTGGTGAATAAGTCGCAATCGAACTGGGTTCCGTTATCGGATACAATCTTTCTCGGCACTCCGTATCGGCATACGATGTTCTTTACCACGAAATCAAGGATCTTTTTCGAAGTTATAGTTGCCAATGGTTCAGCCTTCGTCCATTTTGTGAAGTAATCAATGGCGACTACCGCATATTTCACTCCGCCTTTTCCAGTTGGGAGAGAGCCTATGAGGTCGATGCCCCATACTGCGAAAGGCCATGGGGATGTCAACATGGTCAGTTTGGATGGTGGAGCTCGGGGTATCGTGGCGAATCTCTGGCATTTGTCGCATTTCTTCACATACATAAAAAAATTTGTTCTAATGGTTGGCCAGAAATATCCTTGACGTATGATCTTCTTGGACAGGCTATGCCCCCCGGCGTGGTCTCCGCAGAACCCTTCATGAATTTCTTCAATGATCTTCTTTGCTTCGGGAGGGGTTACACACCTAAGCAGCGGCATGGAATATCCTCTTCTGTATAGCTTTCCGTCCAAAATGATGTAACGAGGAAGTTGATACATCAATTTTCGAGCCTGGTTCCAATCTTTTGGAAGAATTCCATTTTCGAGATAATCAACTATTGGACTCATCCAGGTCGGTTCTGTTTCAATCATACATACATCTTCCTCATCTGGCTCAGTAATGCTGGGTGCTGATAGGTGTTCTACGGGTACAACATTCAGTTCTTCATTTTCGGCGGAAGTGGCGAGTCGAGCTAAGGCATCTGCATTTGAGTTTTGTTCCCGGGGAACCTGTTCGATTGCGTAAAACTCGAAATACTCCAATGCGGATTTTGCCTTCTCCAGATAAGCTGCCATTCTTGTGCCACGAGCCTGGTACTCTCCCAAGATTTTATTAACCACGAGCTGGGAATCGCTGTAGCAATGTATAGCTTTGGCCTTGAGCTCTTTTGCTATTCGCAGTCCTGCGAGTAGAGCCTCGTACTCAGCTTCATTATTAGATGCTTTAAAGCCAAATCTTAAAGCAGAGTGAAATTTTCTCCCTGCAGGAGTGATCAGAATAACTCCTGCCCCCGCTCCATTTTCATTCGACGAGTCGTCGACGTAAAGTTTCCACAGCTCGTGGGTCGTGGTTCTTACCTCGTCGTCGGCTATACCAGTGCACTCCACTATGAAGTCTGCCAAGGCTTGTGCCTTAATGGTCGTTCTGGGATGGTAAGTGATCTCGAACTGTCCGAGTTCAACAGCCCATTTAAGGAGTCGACCTGACGCCTCTGGTTTAGATAGGACTTGCCTAAGTGGCTGATCTGTCAGTACATGGATGGGATGTGCCTGAAAGTAAGGGCGGAGCTTGCGAGATGAGTGGATTAAACTGAGGGCGAGTTTCTCCATCAATGGATATCTTGACTCTGCCCCCAGTAATCTCTTACTGATGTAATAGACGGGTTTCTGCACCCTCTCTTCCTCTCGAATGAGCACCGCGCTTATCGCGTGTTCGGTGGTTGAGAGGTATAGGTACAATACTTCTCCCGTTTCGGGTTTTGACAGGATGGGTGGTTCAGCGAGGTGTCTTTTGAGCTCCTGAAAGGCCAGCTCACACTCTTCTGTCCATTCAAATTTCTTACTTCCTTTTAATAAGTTGAAGAATGGAAGGCCACGATCCGTTGACTTCGAGATGAATCTGCCCAGGGTGGCCATCCTGCCAGTCAAGCTTTGGACATCTTTATGCTTCCGAGGTGAAGGCATATCAATCAGGGCCTTTATTTTGTCGGGATTAGCCTCGATTCCACGAAAGTTGATAATGAAACCCAGAAATTTTCCCGAAGATACCCCAAAAGTGCACTTATGAGGATTTAGCTTCATGTTGTATTTTCTGAGCACGCCAAAGCACTCTTCGAGGTCATCAACATGGTTCTTGTTAAGTTGAGACTTTACAAGCATGTCATCAACATAAACTTCCATGTTGTTCCCTATTTGTTCTGAAAACATCATGTTAACGAGCCGCTGATATGTAGCTCCAGCGTTCTTGAGCCCAAACGGCATAACATTATAACAATATAGCCCTTTATCTGTAATGAAGCTCGTATGTTCTTGGTCGGGGGCATGCATGGGAATCTGGTTGTATCCAGAATATGCATCCATGAATGACATCAAGCCATGCCCCGCCGTGGCATCCACTAGCTGATCAATTCTTGGCAGCGGAAAACAATCTTTTGGGCAAGCCTTGTTGAGATCCGAGTAGTCAATATAGGTTCTCCATGTCCCATTGGGCTTTGGGACCAACACTGGATTGGCTACCCAGTTAGGGTAAAAAGCATCCCTAATGAAATGGTTTACTTTTAATCTGTCAACCTCCTCCTTTAATGCTTTCTTTCTGTCCTCGTTCAGTTGCCTTCGCTTTTGTTGCTTCGGGGGAAAGCTTTTGTCTATGTTTAATGCGTGGCTCGCAACATTTGGGCTTATCCCTACCATGTCCGAGTGTGACCATGCGAAGACATCCTGGTTTTTCTTCAGAAAGCAAATTAATTGCTATTTTGCTTCATCTTGGAGGTGTTTTCCGACCTTCACCTTCTTCGAGGGATCAGCTTCGTCGAGCTGAACTTCTTCGAGCTCTTCCAATGGTTCGAGGTCAACTTTCTCCTCAATCCTTGGATCGATTTCCTCGTCAATTTCTAAAACCGTTCCATCTTTACTTTGTATGATGACGAGTGCCTGAGCGCTCGTTTGTTTCTTTCCCCTCAAAGAAATGCTATAGCACTCCCTTCCTGCCAATTGATCTCCTTTTAATGTCCCGACCCCGCTTGGGGTTGGGAACTTAAGGGCCAGGTGCCTCACAGATGACACTGCCCCCAGCCCGACCAGGGCGGGTCTCCCGAGCAGTACATTGTAGGCAGATGGTAAATCTACCACTACGAACTCCATTATCTTGGTCACCGAGACTGGAGAGTCTCCCAAGGTCACAGGGAGTTCAATGGATCCCATACAAGCAGTCCCTTCTCCTTAAAAGCCGTACAAAGTAGTTGCACATGCCTTCAGGTCGCGAAGGGAGAGTCCCATTTTCTCAAGGGTCGCCTTATAAAGAATGTTGACCGAGCTCCCATTATCTATGAGAACTCGGCGGACTCTTTTGTTGGCAAGCTGAAGAGTAATAACCAATGGATCATGATGAGGGAACTGAACATGAGATGCGTCCTCCTCAGTGAAGGTTATCGGTTGCGTTTCAACCCTTTGGCTTTTTGGTGCCCTAGGTTCGGGTTCATAAGGAGACCCGTCCCCCGTCTTCAACTCGTTAACATATCGCTTTTGAGCATTTCTGCCCCCTCCCGCGAAATGAGGCCCTCCCGAGATGGTTATTACGTCATCTCCATCTATCGGCGGGGGCCTGTCTTCTTCTCGAGATCGGGAGTTATTATTTTGTGCCGTCAAAGGCGCGGCTACTCTCTGACTCGTAGTAGTCTGTCCAATACTCTGGTTTTTGACGTACTGCCGGAAATAACCTCTCGAGATCAACCCTTCGATCTCGTCCTTTAGCTGTCGACATTCATCAGTGGTGTGCCTGGTGTCTCTATGGAACCGACAATACTTACTGGAATCCCTTTTGGACTTTTGATTTCTCATTGGGTCCGGACGCCTGAAGGGGACCTGGTTTTCATTAGCCAGGTATATGTTTTCCTGAGACTCATTGAGTTCGGTGTGTACTTTATATACGGAGAAATACCTTTCTCCTTTCTTTTTCTTTCCTCCTTCAGCCTCGGGGTTATTTCCCTCGCTCTTTTTCCTCTTGGAGGGATTCTCCGAGGTAGGCTGTGAAGCTGCTGGGTCAGCCGAGGTTGAGGTGGAGTTAACGTTTATCGTTGTAGTTTCGGTCTGCGAGGTCGCCTTCAGCGTTGACCTCGCCTCCTCTACATTGACAAATCTCTGCGCCCGTTTGTTAAATTCGGTTATTGACCTCACCGGTTTCCCTTGCATGTCATCCCAAAGGGCACTTCCGGGTAAAACACCAGCTCGGATAGCCATCAGGTGCCCACTGTCATCCACATCTCGAGCTCGGGCGACCTCTAGATTAAATCTTGTCATATAGCTTTTCAGTGTTTCGCCCGGCTGTTGTCGGACGTTAGTCAAAGTGGATGCCTCTGGTCTGACTCCCATCATAGCTCGAAATTGCTTCTTGAAGTCTCTAGACAACTGATCCCATGAAGTTATCGAGTGCCTCTTGTACTTTTCGAACCAACTCTTAGCAGGTCCGGCCAATGATGTTGGAAACAACATACACCTGAGCTCGTAACCCACGTTACTAGCTCTCATAATAGTGTTGAATGTACTCAGGTGACTGCATGGGTTGGTTTTTCCTTCAAACGCTGGGACGTTAGGAATCCGGAACCCTTGAGGAAATTGAGTGTTAGAAATATTTGGAGCAAACGGCTCGAGCTCCTCGTCAGAGTCCTCATATCGACCGTTCCCTCGTTCATTCTTTAAAATCCTAAAGGCTTTTTCGAGCTGATCGATCCTTTCTTGGACTGGGTCCTTAGGTGGTGTCTGGAATTGACAGTCATTGATCATGATTCCAGGCTCGCGTCTCCGTGAAGGATCTCTACGCCCATTCAGGTGATTCCTTAGGTCCGGATTTGTCTGATCTCCCTTCCCCCTGCTCTGATTCAGATGATTCCGCAGGTCAGGACGGATCTTGCGGCTTCCAGTATTTTTACGACCTCGGTCGCGTTTACTGACGGACCTAGTCTCTCCGGACTCGTCACTGGTGAAACTCATTGATCGGTTGTTTCGAGATGGGTTCTTCCCATGTCGCCTCGTCTCCGCAGTGCGAGACCGGGACGTCTGACTTCTCTCAGATTGTGCGCCTCTCCGCTCCTGGAAAGTCTCCATGTGTCCTTGTCTATCCCCCATACGTCCTTGATCCTGATCCCGAACAGGTTGAGCGTTTCTGCGGGGAGGTGAAGGATATCTTATGGGAGACGGAGGGAACCGTATAGGCGACGGTGGCTGCCGTCCCTACCTCGGCCTAGAGGGTCCAGAATTTGCCCGAGATGGGCCAGTCACGTTCGGCGCACTACCAGGAACCTGAGTCCGAGCCTCGGTAGGAGCTCGGTTATTCTCAGTTCCTACAGGCACTTCCACAGGTGGATTAGGCAGGACCCGAGCTCGGGTACTCCTCTGGGGCCTAGGAGGAGCAGATGGCTCTGCTGGTGCCGGAGGTTGAGTTGGCCTCCTTGTGGCAGCATCTTTTCGCGGACGTCCACGGGGCCTCCGGGGAGGAACATGCACGTCCCTTGGAGGAGGGACTTGGTTTTCGCGCGGAGGCGGGAGCTGAGCCACCTGCGCCTCTGCGACCATCCTAGTCAACTCCTCATTCCGTTTGTTGGCTTCTGCCAACAACTGTTTCAATTGTCGGTTTTCCAGTTCTACAATAGGAACGTAACGCTCAGGATTGTAGTGCATATCCTCATCCCTCGGTGGAGGCGGTGGTCCCCGGGAATCGGAGGACCCACTTCTCTCCTCAGCATCCGAGTTTTCCATTGGTTGTTTTCCAGGATGCCTTGGGTAGCTTTCATCAGGGGTGTTCTGATTGTTTGTAGCCATGAATCTCTCAGGGATGAATGCTTAAGGCTCTCAATGAAAGCACCAAACTGTTGGCGTCGTTTCTCGTCAAACAGTAAAAGAAGAGCACGTAAACAATGAATGACAATGGCTAAACGAAATAAAACAAATCAAACACGCGGTTTTTACGTGGTTCAGCAGTTAAATCTGCCTAGTCCACGAGTCTCTGTTATTAATCTTAAGATTATCTCTGAAAATTCCTTAGCATGAATTCTTCAGAGTTTTCTCTCTAGGATCAGAATTTCGGTCCTTTACAATGGTGCATGGCTTCTCTATTTATAGAGAAGGATGCAGAATACTATCCCACATATTTTGGGTAGTTACTCTTTTGTGAATAAAATAAATGGCTTTAAATGCCTATAATCAGATATAAAAGGAAACGTCCCTGAAGACCAGGAAACGCATAACTGACCAAATAATATCCCACGATTCTTGGGGATTTACATTAATAAATGAGGATTACATCTCATATTTATAATACTTGTAGATATTCAAGGTGATTATCGCGTATCTCTAAGGCTTTAGCATCCCAGGTCTCACGTCATTGTTCGAGCTAATGGCATCTCCCGAGATCACGTTCTCTTTCGAGATCATACATACATCTAGCTCGAGACCCCCGATCCGAAGTCGTCCCCGAAGATGAGTGTGTTCTCGGAGCCACCTTTCGAGATCATATATTCGAGGTCATATATCATACTTTGCAGGCTCGATATACAATCCTGGAGCATACTTCAATCCTTACGAGACCATTTGTTGCGAATCCAACTTTCGAGGTCATATTTACCATGGCTCGAAATCTGGGTATAACAATGTGTTATACTCAATGTTACAAAAACTCATTTGCCTGCTGGAATAGGGCTATATCTGCTAGGCGTGTGCCTTATGATTTGATGACATGTTATAACTATTCATGAGCATATTAAGTTTTCTTGTTGGGCTTCGGCTCACGGGTGCTATGTGGTGCAGGTAAAGGCAAAAGAAAGTTGGACCGTCCTTGAGTTGGAGAGCTTAGGTGATGAGGTGTACATATGCAGCTGCTCGTCCACCACGACCGAGGTTTGAAGGGGAACTAGGGTTAAACCCTGTTTTGCTGCATAGAACGACCTGTTGTAAATATTTTCTTGTAATAGACTCTGAAATTATATTTCTGAGATCCCAATATATATATTAAACATTCTAATGAAATGTTATATCTTATCCAAAAAAATTAATCCCTAAATCGCTAATCATACTTAGTTACACGATTTTGGCTAAATGACTCGATTAGCGAGTTTAGCACTGTTTACTAGGCACACCGTAACGGTCCCTGGAGCTAGGGCGTTACAATAAAACTATAATTCATTCTAATATATATATATATACTAGGTGCAAGTAACGTGCAATGTACGTTTTCTTAGTTTTATTATAATATTTTTTAAAAATAATACGATAATATTTTAGATCACAAACTACTTATTTAAGGTACAAAACATTCATAATATTATTCAAATCATATCTCAATGATTGGAGAATAAACTTTCTTTATATGATAAAAGATAAATATTATTATAATTTCTTATTTGTTACACAATCATATTATTTGTACACACACGACACTTATATATAATGTATTTATTATGTATTATATATTATTGTAATAATAATATTTTATAACATGTGAATTTATATTAATATAATTATTAAATATCTAGCTTTTTTATTAAATATTATTATAATAATAATATAAACGGGAGCGATTACAACGCATTCACTTTTTTTACAACACTAATGCATCATTTTTTATTTTCGGTACCTGGATAGATATAATCTGAATTTGTTTTATATGATGGTGTACATTATATCTATCTTGAACTTCCTACAAATTTTCAAGAAATTCTGAATAAATTATGGCACCGAAAACATGGTTTAAACTGTCTGTTGCATGCATGCTTGTGTTTTTTGTGTACGCGTGTAAAATTTGACAGTTTAACCATTGTTTTTGGCTTCGTAAACCAATTTGAATCTCTTGCAAATTTGCAGGATGTTATAAATAACTACAATGTATATTTTCATATAAAAAATTTGGGATTATATCTATCCAGGTGCAATATCGGTGTTGTCAAAAAGTTGACACGTTGTAATCGCTCCCATGTTTTATAATATTTGAATTTATATTAATATAATTACTAAATATTTATTGTAGCAACATTTTATAAAAATTAAGATTATATATATTATATGTTATTTATTATAATAATAATATTTTATAACATTTGAATTTATATGAATATAATTAATAAATATCTGTTGACGCCGTTTCTCGTCAAACAGTAAAAGAAAAGCACGTAAACAATGAATGACAATGGCTAAACGAAATAAAACAAATCAAACACGCGATTTTTACGTGGTTCAGCAGTTAAATCTGCCTAGTCCACGAGTATTTGTTATTAATCTTAAGATTATCTCTGAAAATTCCTTAGCGTGAATTCTCCAGAGTTTTCTCTCAAGGATCAGAATTTCGGTCCTCTACAATGGTGCATGGCTTCTCTATTTATAGAGAAGGATGCAGAATACTATCCCACATATTTTGGGTAGTTACTCTTTTGTGAATAAAATAAATGGCTTTAAATGCCTATAATCATATATAAAAGGAAACGTCCCTGAAGACTAGGAAACGCATAACTGACCAAATAATATCCCACGATTCTTGGGGATTTACATTAATAAATGAGGATTACATCTCATATTTATAACACTTGTAAATATTCAAGGTGATTATCGCGTATCTCTAAGGCTTTAGCATCTCAGGTCTCACGTCATTGTTCGAGCTAATGGCATCTCCCGAGATCACGTGTCTTTCGAGATCGTACGTACATCTAGCTCGAGACCCCCGATCCGAAGTTGTCCCCAAAGATGAGTGTGTTCTCGGAGCTACCTTTCGAGATCGAGATCGTTTCGAGCTCATATACTCGAGGTCATATATCGTACTTTGCAGGCTCGATATACAATCCTGGAGCATACTTCAATCCTTACGAGACCATTTGTTGCGAATCCAACTTTCGAGGTCATATTTACCATGGCTCGAAATCTGGGTGTAACAATATCTAGTCTAGTATTAAATATTATTATAATTATGATATTTTATAATTTTTGAATTTATAATTAATAAATATCTAATGATATTTTATAATATTTGAATTTATATTAATATAATTAATATATTTTATTTTTAATTAGTTTTAAAAGTATATTCCGTTAAATATTTCGAATATTCCGTTCAAGTTAAGAAAATAAACTATTAAAATCAAGAGTTTCAATTATCTATAATTTTTTTTATATAAAGATATAAATATATATATACTAGATACAAGCAACGTGCAATATGCATGTTTGCTTATTTTTATTTATAGAATTTATCAATTATTTTTATTAAATTTATATTAATGTCATATAAATTTTGAAATAAATATCCTATTTTAATTAAATATTTTATTTGTTTTTGTTTAAGTTTATGTTTGTTCTAGTTTTTGAATTTGGGAGTGACAACAAAAGATTATATATTATATGTTTAATGTAATATTAAATATTATACGTGGATTTTAAATTCAAGTTTCTAGTTTTTTTTAAAAATAATTTGTTGCTAATTCACAGTAGATTATATTATATGTTTAATATGATATTATTCTAGTAAGTGAGTTTAAGTTTAATTAAATTTTATTTAAGTTATAAAATGTATGATTTTATTATTTTTAAATAACTATCATTGTAAAATATCTCAAAAATATCATGTTGACGCCGTTTTTCGTCAACAGATAAAAGAAGAGCACAAAAACAATGAATGACAATGGCCAAACGAAACAAACAAATCAAACACACGGTTTTTTACGTGGTTCAGCAGTTAAATCTGCCTAGTCCACGAGTCTCTGTTATTAATCTTAAGATTATCTCTGAAAAATTCTTTAGCATGAATTCTCCAGAGTTTTCTCTCAAGGATCAGAATTTCCGTCCTTTACAATGGTGCATGGCCTCTCTATTTATAGAGAAGGCTGCAGAATACTATCCCACATATTTTGGGTAGTTACTCTTTTGTGAATAAAATAAATGGCTTTAAATGCCTATAATCATATATAAAAGGAAACATTCCTGAAGACCAGGAAACGCATAACTTACCAAATAATATCCCACGATTCTTGGGGATTTACATTAATAAATGAGGATTACATCTCATATTTATAACACTTGTAAATATTCAAGGTGATTATCGCGTATCTCTAAGGCTTTAGCATCTCAGGTCTCACGTCATTGTTCGAGCTAATGGCATCTCCCGAGATCACGTGTCTTTCGAGATCGTACGTACATCTAGCTCAAGACCCCCGATCCGAAGTCGTCCCCGAAGATGAGTGTGCTCTCGGAGCTACCTTTCGAGATCGAGATCGTTTCGAGCTCATATATTCGAGATCATATATCGTACTTTGCAGGCTCGATATACAATCCTGGAGCATACTTCAATCCTTACGAGACCATTTGTTGCGAATCCAACTTTCGAGGTCATATTTACTATGGCTCGAAATCTGGGTATAACATATCATATTTTAATTTGTTTAATTATTTATTATTTTAAAATAATTATTATTGTAAAATATCTCAAAAATATCATATTTTAATTTTTTAATTATTTATTTTATTTTATTTAATTATTTACAAACTACCATTAAATATAAAAATATTCCATTAAAGTTAACATTAAAAATAAATAAAAAACTGTTAAAATAAAAAATTTATGTTATCTACACACTTATTAATATTACTAGATACAAACAACGTACAATATGCATGTTTGCTTAGTTTTATTTATAGAATTTATTAATTATTTTTATTAAATTTATATTAATGTCATATAAATTTCAAATAAATATCATATTTTAATTAAATAATTTATTTATTTTTGTTTAAGTTTATGTCTCTTCTAGTTTTTGAATTTGGGAGTGACAACAAGAGATTATATATTATATATTTAATGTAATATTAAATATTATATGTGGATTTTAAATTTAAGTTTCTTGATAGTTTTTAAAAAAAAAAATAATTTATTGCTGATTCACAGTAGATTATATTATATGTTTAATATGATATTATTCTGATAAGTTAGTTTAAGTTTAAGTTTAATTAAATTTTATTTAAGTTATAAAACGTATGATTTTATTATTTTTAAATAATTATCATTGTAAAATATCTCAAAAATATCATATTTTAATTTGTTTAATTATTTATTATTTTAAAATAATTATCATTGTAAAAGATCTGAAAAATATTATATTTTAATTTGTTTAATTATTTATTATTTAAAAATAATTATCATTGTAAAAGATCTGAAAAATATTATATTTTAATTTGTTTAATTATTTATTATTTTTAAATAATTATCATTGTAAAAGATCTAAAAAATATCATATTTTAATTTTTTTTAATTATTTATTTTATTTTATTTAAGTTTAAGTGTTTACAAACTACCGTTAAATATAAGAATATTCCGTTAAATTTAACATTAAAAAAATAAAAAACTGTTAAAACCAAGAATTTCTGTTATTTATGCACGTTTTTTAATTTTATTTATAGAATTTATTAATTATTTTTATTAAATTTATATTAATGTCATATAAATTTCAAATAAATATTCTATTTTAATTAAATAATTTATTTATTTTTGTTTAAGTTTATGTTTTTTCTAGTTTTTGAATTTGGGAGTGATAACAAGAGATTATACATTATATGTTTAATGTAATATTAAATATTATACGCAGATTTTAAATTTAAGATTCTTGCTAGTTTTTTAAAAAAAAAGTAATTTGTTGCTAATTCACAATAAATTATATTATATGTTTAATATGATATTATTCTAATAAGTGAGTTTAAGTTTAAGTTTAAGTTTAATTAAATTTTATTTAAGTTATAAAATGTATGATTTTATTATTTTTAAATAATTATCATTATAAAATATCTCAAAAATATTATATTTTAATTTATTTGATTATTTATTATTTTATAATATGTATCATTGTAAAATATCTTAAAAATATCATATTTTAATTTTTTTAATTATTTATTATTTTTAAATAATTATCATTGTAAAATATCACATTTTAATTTTTTTAATTATTTATTTTATTTTATTTAAGTTTAAGTGTTTGCAAACTAACATTAAATATAAGCATATTTTATTAAATATAAGAATATTTTATTAAAGTTAATATTAAAATAAATAAAAAACGGTTAAAATCAAGAATTTCCTCCACACTTGTTATATTGAAGAGATATTAATTAAAAAAAAATATTCCTTTTTATTAAAATTATAAAGAATGTTTATAAATTTAAAGTTTAAAGTTATTCTTGTTTATGTACGCTCTTCATCTAACTGACAACGACACTTGCTCTCGAAATCTCTGGTTCCAATAGGTAAATTTCACACAAAACCTTCAGGCAATTTCATCGCTCTTACCAGCTTGATTTCAAATATTCAGTTTTATTGGGCTTTCCCTCTTTTTCTTTTTACATATATGTGCTTTAAACTTATTGTACTTGAATCTATGATATTATTGACCAAAACTAGAATCTACGATATTGTTTGCATTCATGATGAGATTTGCTACTATGTCGGATTGGAGCTTTTTTTTTAATGGGTTATGAATTTGATTGCTTGATTGATTATTTATTGGTACATAATGAACTGGGTATTGCTTTCTTGGTTTTCGATTATTAGATTTACGGAATTTTATATCAATGGCATCTAAATTTGTTGTTGAATCTGATTGCTAGTGTTTTGTATTCACACACGCATATATATTATAAATTTATGTGCTTTTCCTGTTTCGTGTTTGCGGATACTTGTACTTGACTACATGGTTTTGTCTCTTAACATGGTTTTGTTCTCAATTGATCATGAATGAAAGAAAAAGAAGATATTGCATTTTTCATTTGGAGTTGAAATTCTATACTTATTGCGTTACTAACAACATGTATTTGCCTCTTATTAACTCACTGGACTTGAACATATAAGCAATTGGTGCAGAAGAATAAATTTGGTAAAAAAAGAATTTGGGCATGTGAAGATGATAGCTGAATCTAACATCAGAAGTACCAAGTGTTATTATTGGTGTTTTATTTTGTGGGGAAGTGACAAATGCTTAAGATTGTGAGATGAAGATTTGTTGTTATTATATATTTTCCTAAGTTTGCTTGGCACATGATTGTAATTTTTTGTTTGTTTGTTAAATTTCAATGGGTGACTGTAAGATAAGCAAATATCTCTTTCTCCCATTCTCCCTTTCTTCCGTTACCACTCACTTCTTTCAAATCCCAAAACTGATAAAACAATCTTTCTCCCTTTTTAGGGTTTAGGGTTTTTGGCGGTTTCCTTTTTCTTTTCATTTTTCAAGTGAACCATTCTTGGTGGGGAAAGCGAAGAATATTGCTGTTTTTGGTCTCTTATATAATGCAATTCCTCCATAAGTAAATTAATCATGGTTGAGAGCTCGAAGAAGCAGACGAAGGGTTTGATCAGCGAAGAAGAGATTGCCACTCTCTTACATAGGTTTTTATTTGTAATTTCTAATTTTAAATTATAATTTTTTTTGTTAAGATTTAGGTTTTGATTGAGTTTTTGGTTTTTTCTTTTTAAATAAAAAATTGGCAGGTATTCGGCAACAACGGTGTTGACATTACTTCATGAAGTATCAAACTGTTCAGGTTTTAAGATTGATTGGAATGCGTTGGCGGAGAAGACATCGACTGGGATTTCTAATGCCAATGAGTATCAGATGCTGTGGCGCCATTTAGCTTATCGCCAATCTTTGCTTGAAACTTTTGAAGATGGAGCAGGAGCTCAACCTATGGTCAGTAATTACCCCATTCTTTTAAATGCTTTTGAATTCTGATTATTCTATTATCCGATATGAGTGCTGTGATTTAGATTATTGGAAACATTTACCATATTCGTACTGTTATGGAACAAGTGGTAGTAATTCTCTCTGCCTTAGTGAATCTCTCTCTAATGTTCCTCGACTTCAATAAAGTGGTAGGTTTTATTTATATATATATAAAAGATTTTAGATGAATTAAATGGGGTGTGTTTAGTTATGTTATTGAATAATAACTAATATCAATTGAATTCTCTAGTTTTTTGAAAATTGGGTGGCCTGCCTGGAGGGTATTTGTACATTCTGCTCATGTACTTAGTAGAATTTTGTACATTTTCTCTATAATCAGTGGTTTTAAATTTGGATTGCAGGATGATGATAGTGACTTGGAATATGAGTTGGAAGCTTTCCCTACTATTAGCGGTGAACCTCTAGCTGAGGCTGCAGCATGCGTGAAGGTATATCAATTAATTAGGTATCTTGTGTTACTTGAGTTGTTCATGGTTCACTGGAAGCTTGGAACTTCTTACGTGGATTGTTGACCGCATACTGTTGTGGTGGCATTGTGGAAAATCCTTACACGGATTATTTGCTAGTCAAATGTTGCTGCCAGTTTGTTGTTGGAACTTGGAATCCATTGAATCATTATTTTATGTATTCTTGCTATCTTTTATAAATTTTTTGCTTGCAGTAAACCCATTACTATCAAATCGTAAAGATTATAGGTTTAAGCTTGTTATGCCTTAAATATGCCTAGCATGCCTAACACATTCATGCACAAGAATAGGCCACAAGTAATTGGAATATGATGCTACGTTGGTACTTTCTAATTGTCTGAGTTATATTTTTAATTAGTTGGGGTAGTTATTTTGTCTAGTCCTAAGAGGAGAGAGACCTAGTATATATAATAGTTAATCTCTATGAGTTAGGCATGTGATTATTGTGTTTGGATTGGGGAAGAGGGCTTGAAATGTCTAGGTCAAGAATTGTAATTTTGATATAGAGAAAAATAATGGGGAAGGAGAACATGACTTCCTTCTTCACAATGGTGGACGGAAAGGGGGTTTGGCATGATGTGACTGTAGTGGGTTCGCTCAATTTGGCTGCAGCCATGGTGGCACGCCTCAAAAACACTTTTTTTAAACCATGCAAGAAATAGAGAGCATACTTACAATGGTTGGGAAAGCCAGAGATTAGAATTTGGGTAAGGACCACGACTTGGGCACTTGTGATTCAGTAAGGAAGAAGCATCGACAGCCATTGGCATTGGAGGGATCTATGGGTCTGTTGAGCTTCGACAATTACTACGTGTTTCGATTGTCCTACCTTGAGCTGGTTAGAGGTTATGAGTTGGATGGTCAAGGTTCTTGGTAAGGCATAATGTTAGGCCTCAAATATGCCTAACACATTCAGGCTAAAAGAATAGGCCACAAGTAATTAGAATCTGTTGCCGAGTTGTACTTTCCTAATTGGTTGAGTTGTATATTAATTAGTTGGGGCAGTTATTTTGTTTAGTCCTAGTCGGAGAGAGTCCTAGTATATATAGTAGTTAATCTCTTTGAGTTAGGCATTTGATTATTGTGTTGGGATTGTGGAAGAGGAATAACTCCTTGTGGAGATATCCAAGTGTCTTGGAACTTTGTAACTCTGTTTTTGATATCAATGAGAACCCTAATAGCAAAATTATTTCAAGGATTGATTATCCATATTTAGTGTGTATCAAAGCTTTTATTGGAAAATTTTAGAGTTGTTCTATACACTAGAGGTTTCTAAAGTGACCTGTTTTATTAAGAGATTGAAATATCATTCTGTAGTGTCATTTTTCATTGTTTTCCTGTTTCATTTTTTTTAATCCACATCCTTGTATTTTCTTTAAAATTAATACAAGGCAGGTTTTTCTTTTTTAAAAAAAATTAAAATGACATGCTTTGGTAAAATAAATTCCTGAAAGCTCATGCAACATGTGTCTGGAAAAAAGAAAACCTTTAGTTTTCTGGTTAATATGGAGTTATGACCTTAATTATAGACAAGCCACATACGCCAGTGCTTTCAATTGCTGTTGTCTGTCTTGTAAGCAGGGTTTACTGCTGACTTCACCCATTGAGATGGTTTTGATCCAAACTAGAATAGGAAAAACCTCTAGGCAGTAACTTTTTTGACACCAGAAATGTTTACAAAGTGTTTGAGCTATTTGGGAGGCCCAAAATCTCTCCACAGTATAGAACTTGTCTATACTTTTAAGAGTTTTGCTCTGAAAATCTTTTACAATATAATAATCTCTCTGCACACAGTCCTAGTATTCATAGTGTTCAGCTACTACGTACCCTTATCTAATTTCCAAGAAACCTCCTAAGATTAATGAAAGAAACTAAAATAAATGTACAGCTGGACTACTTAAGTGACTCCTCCTAGGGTAGGTAAAGCATATTTAACAGGTTTTCTTGGATGATTACAATATAGTAATTTGTAGTTTGTTGATAATGGTTAAACTGAGGACGGACATGTTTCAAACTTCCATCTAATTTGATTAACTTTTTTTTTTTTGAAAAATAGACAGAGGTCAAAGACTGACCTCAACTCAAAATAATAAAAACTCTCACTTGTGGCGGAGGAAAACCGTGGTTACAAAAAACAACAAAACAACCCCAAAAAAAAAACACAACTAACCCCACACCACTAAACTTAAATCCAGAAATTGGCCCAATCTCTAATAAGATCAGAAAAGAGAACCCCCTCAAAAAATTTGTTTCTATACACCCAAGTAGCCACCCAGAATTTAATCTTATCCCAAATAGTGTCTACAGAATTAGATATATCTTCAAATAGTCTATTATTTCTCTCTAGCCATAAGGCCCAAAATGTTGCCAACACGGTAGTTTGCCAAAGACGTGAAACTCGCTTGCCGCCCCCTAACTTAGAGAGAAACAAATGAGTACAGTTAGAGGGCATACACCAAAGAATACCAAACTCAACTAAGACTTTTCCCCACACTTCTCTTGAGAACTGACACTCCAAGAATAAATGGCTAATGGACTCCCCTGCCTGCTTACAACAAACGCACCAAGCAGGGGACAAACAGTGATAGGGTCTTCTTTTTTGCAGGTTGTCTTGAACATTAAGTTTATCATTGAAAACCAGCCAGCCAAACACTTTAACTCTTGAAGGAGAGACACTTTTCCACAACGACTTCCCCCACTCCCGAACTGAACCCAACTGATCATAGCTTAACCTCCAAAAGGCCGATTTGCAAGAGAAAACTTCATTTCCATCAGGTAACCAAGCCCTTCGATCTTCTAAAACTACCGGTAACGCCACCATTTCTAACAAAAGAAGTAACTGAGAGAGGCTGGTGACCTCCCTATCGAACAGGTTCCTTCTAAAACGCAAATCCCAAACCTGACTTTGGAGGCTCGAACCCCTACCTAAAACCACCATATCCCTAATCAAAACATTTCTGGCCAATGAAATCAAAAATAAATCTGGGAACTGATCCTTTAAGGGCACACCGTTAATCCAAATATCTTCCCAAAAGCGGATTCGATCCCCCTTCCCCACCCTGAAACTAACAAACTGAAGATATTCCTCATAAAGGGAGGAAATATCTTTCCACGGGCCCCGAACAGACAACCTCCTCCCTCTACCAGTGTCCCAAAAACCGCCATCCCCACCATACCTACTCAGCACCACTCTATGCCACAAGGTGTTCCTTTCCAACGGAAAGCGCCACAACCACTTCATAAGAAAAGCCTTATTCCTTGCAGCTAAATTTCCAATCCCAAGACCCCCGTGATCCCGAGATTTACAAACTTCTTTCCACGAGACCAGATGATCTGACTTTGATTGATCGGCCCCTTCCCAAAGAAAGTCCCGCATCAACTTTTCCAACACATCCACTACCCCTTTAGGGATACGAAATAACGACAAATAATACACCGGAATAGAAGAAAGAACCGATTGGATAAGTGTCAATCTGCCTCCCCTAGAAAGGAAGGCACACTTCCACCTATCCAACCTCTTAGCACAACTAGACACCACGGGCTCCCAAAAACCTTTATTGCGGGGAGAATCCCCCAAAGGAAGACCCAAATACTTCATAGGCCACTGACCCGCCTCACACCCAATCTCCCTAGCACGAAGCTTCACTATCTCCTCCTCCAAGTTAATCCCCAATAACTGGCACTTCTGCAAGTTAATAGAAAGGCCAGAAACTTCGCTAAAAACTTTCAGAATATCCAACAGGGCCGACAAGGAGTCATTATCGTCCACAAAAAAAATCGTGTCGTCTGCGAACTGAAGATGGCTGACTTCCACCAAATCTTTCCCTACTTTGAAACCTCGCAAGGCGCAGATGCTCTTGGCCTTATCTACCATCCTGCCCAAAACATCAGCTACCAAAGTAAACAAGAAAGGTGAGAGGGAGTCACCTTGCCGAAGACCTCTAGAACCCTTGAATTTCCCCCTCGGTCTCCCATTTAAAAACACGGAGAAAGAAGTAGTAGACAAACACCCCAGAATCCACTTTCTCCAAACTACACCAAAACCTTTCTTATCCAGAACGAATTCCAGGAAATCCCAGTCGACACAATCATAGGCCTTAGCAAAATCAATTTTGAAAACCCAACCCTTCTTGCCTTTACTTCGATACTCCTCCACTGCCTCATTAGCCACCAACACTGTATCCAAGATTTGCCTACCCTCTACAAAAGCACCTTGAGTCTCAGCTATTGTATCAGAGAGAACCCCTCTCAGGCGACCGGCTAGGACCTTAGAAATAATCTTGTAGAGGCTAGTGACCAAACTAATTGGTCTGAAGTCTCGAACACGACAACTATCCAGCTTTTTCGGAATTAGGCAAATGTAAGTTTCGTTGGTCCTCCGATGAATAACCCCATCCTTGAAGAAACCGTCGAACACTGCTTGGAGATCACTCTTAACCGTGTCCCAGTTATCCTGATAAAAAGCTAAAGAGAAACCATCGGGACCCGGAGCCTTAGACCCATCACAATCGAAAACTGAACGACGAATCTCCTCTTCCGAGAACGGTCTCTCAAGGAGAGAGGACAAAAAAGAGGGAATAGGCTCCCAAGAAATTCCTTCGACACCAATCCACCTCCTAGGGACCGAAGAATACAACGAGGAGTAAAAATCAACAATTGTCTTTTCTATATCAGCATCTTTGTCAAGGATAGTCCCATCTTCCTGCTCAATTCTAGAGATGAAATTTCTAGCTTTACGAGCGCTTAGGATACTATGAAAGAGCTTGGAATTTGAATCTCCTTGTTTGGCCCATTGACATTTCGACTTAAACCAAACTCCTCTCTCCTCTTCAAATACAACTTGGTTCCATTCTTCCTTAATCTTCCTTCGCTCCGAAAGAAGTTGATCATTCCACTGTCCACCTTCCTCCAACCTATCCAACTCGAACATCCTTCTTTCCAAAGAATGTTTAAGCAAACATCTAGAACTAAAAACCTCCTTACTCCACCCCTTAACTTTGTCTTTAACCAATGAAAGCTTTTCCATGAACCCATAACCCGGCCACCCCATCATCTTAGACGAATTCCACCACTTCTGACAAAACACCTTGAAATCCTTATGCTCTAGCCAGGAATTATCAAACCTGAAAGGGCTGGGACCCCAGGAAGGAGGGTTTGAATCCAACACGATAGGACAATGATCTGAGACAATGCGAACCAAAACTTCTTGACGAATGAAAGGATAAAACTCAGTCCACGAGGGCGAAAATAAAAATCTATCGAGCTTGCTGCAAATAGGCCTCTGTCTGAAGTTAGACCAAGTGTAACGGCCATTTTGGAGCTTAGGATCCACCAAGTTCATCTCTCCAATCAAAGCATCAAAATTCTTCATACTTCTAGTGATGGACATGCTATTCAGTTTTTCATCTACTCTCCTAACCACATTAAAATCTCCCCCTAAACACCAATGACTGCCACAAATGACCTGTAAACCAGCCAACTCATCCCAAAAACTCTCCCTTCTACCATAAATCACGGGCCCATAAACTCCGGTAAACCACCAAGGGTACTTACCCTCAGCTTCAATACGAATGGAAACGGTGAACTCCCCAACCAAAGAATCCGAAACAGAAACACTACGAGTATCCCAAACAATTAATGTCCCACCTGACCTACCCAAAGGCTCCTGATAAACCCAAGCTTTAAATCTGGACCTCCAAATACTCCCTATGAACCTCCTGTCTATTTTAACCCTTTTAACCTCTTGAAGCACAATAAGGTCAGGATTGACCTTGCAAATAGATTCTTTTATTGCCCTCCGCTTCTCTTTATTACCACTTCCCCTAACATTCCAAGATAAAATCTTCATGAGAACTTACGACCCCCAAACCTTCTCCTATTCTCATAGTTCACATTAAACTCTAGTTTCTTGAGTTCACGAGCACTCTTCTTAGGCAAAGATGAAGGGCTTCCTATCTCTTCCTCCCCAAGATAACTAGGCAGTAAAGATATTCCAAAAGACTCCATTACCGGAACAAGCCTTGAAAAATCTTGAGGGCTGTCCGCCTTTTCCACCGTACCTGCCTCTAAACCCACGCCCTCTTCCTCACAATCAGGAGCCCGAAAAAACTCAGAACTAATCCCTTCCTCTTCTTCGCACCACAACCTTCTAGCATGGACTACTATATCTTCCATATCCTCCTTGTCAACATCAGAATCCAAGTCTAAATCCTCCTCCTCTGAACTACACATATCCGAAGGACCATCTTCCACTGGAATAAAGAAACCATCCTCCGCCAACTCTTGTTCTGACCCCATCGTTGTCTCTAACTGTTCTTCTACAATAGAATTAATCACTGGGAAAGCACCTTTTGGCTTACGATGATACACTTTGAGGATTTTAGAAGAGAACTCAGAGCTAGAGTCTACCTTATCTGAAAGATGAATAGAAACAGCCCCTCTGCGCCGTGCCTTAACTGGCATCTTAGTCCAAAGAGTAACTATTCCCTTGCCAAAGGCCTTACATGGTTTGGGGCTTCTTAATTTTCGAATGGGCCTGTTCCTATTAGTCTTAAAATCCCTCCATAGCTGGCAGCCCACACCCAAGACATTTGGATTGAAGAGAGTCCTAACATTTGAAAAAATTATTTTAAAAGAGAAGGCCCTGTTTTCCAAAGACAAGGCCCAGCCCAAATGACCCACCGAAAATGCCATTTTAAATACTCTTTTTGTACACGTGGGAAGAGACAAAATGAAGCTTAGACACGTGCCCTCACCTTTATTTTCTGAGATGGATAGGTCTGAATAAAGTCTTTTGAAAATTGACTTTAAGGAAAAGCAAGAATTCAGCAAAACCCCCCCCCCCCCCTGTTTCTCGCGATCTGTCTCCTGGAAAACCGGATTCGGATTAAATGCCCCTATCGACTTGGAAACGCTCTTGCTGAACTCCGGCGCCCCCTCAACCTCTGCATCTCGGGACCCCGGCACCACCGCAACAGGTCCTCCCTCCTTCTGAATCTCTGTCGGCGCCGACTGAAAGTCTGAAACAGCCAACAGATCCTGGGTTGATTTTCTAACCCAAACTTTCCTCCTGGATCTTTGATTCTCCTTTGATTTTCCTTGATTTTCCTCAAACCGCACTCCTTTGTCGACACCCACACTGTTACCCCCCAAACTTCATACGGCAGGGACAACTTCCAGGTTGAACAACTTAAGAACTATGTTGCTTCCTTCGTACGGCAGGGAGATAGTACCCGGAATGAAGCCATTGGAATCTCCAAACAATCTCAGCCGTGCAAAAGAGATATCACTCATCTCTAAAGAGCCTTTGTCCACTGCCATTAAACCACCACAAAGAGTCCCAATCACCTTGAAAACGTGGATATTCCAGATATTGAGAGGGATGCCTTCAATCCCAATCCAATTTTGGAAACAGCTGACTTTCCTGTTTGCCACCTGATTTTTCCAATTCCATTGTTGAAAAAAAACTTGCATATCTGCAATAGTGATCTCCCTTCTACGTAACAGTTCCTGTTGTAACCCTTCATGAGGGCACCAAATAATCATTCTATCATCAGACACAAAAGTTGAATCCACCTTGACTCCTAAAACTTCCTGTAAACCGTCAAAAATTTTCTCCCACTGATGCTGGCTTTTGCTGCGAAACACCATTACTGGATGACCCTTCTTGCCCGAAAAGAAATGACTGACTCGATTTCTAGGCTTAACATCAATCTCCTGCTCTTCCTTCCTTGCTACCACGGAGGCCCACGACTTCTTAGATAGGCTCACTGTTTGATGAAGCTCCTTCTGAATGAATCCTGCTTGTCTCCCAACCGAACCCAGAAGACAATTGTTCAGTTCTCTCCAGCAAGAATCCCAACCTTCACCTGGGATAATGACGCATCTGACAGCACTATGAATAAAGGTTGAAACTTTGAGAAAAACTCCTCTGATATTTCTGAAACATTCAATTGTCACCCTCCGGATGTTGTCCCTGAAAACGCTTCTGAAATCTCTTCTAACAGCATCCTTCGAGTCCAATAACCGCCTTATCTCATCCACCAACCACCTAGCGCCTTCTAAGGACAGCCTAATCTCGAATCCAGATAACCTAGTTCTTTCACACAATCGGACTGCCTCACCGTCATTGGTCAAAGTGACCATGAATACCTTGTGCTCTGTTCTGAAACTCCAATAACGATTAGGTTTGTAACTGGAATTATCGAGACCGGAAACATTTTTACGTCCAATTCCAGTGGGGAAATGGATATTTTGCTTCACAAAACCAGTGGGGTTATGTGAAAAATTCGAACTTCCTCTCATAACTTCACAAAGCGAAACATAATCTCTTTTTCTTTTCAACTCCTACACAGCAAGAATTTCTGATTTTGCTACTCATGGCCTATTTTGATGTTACCCTTGTGCATTAGTATTATCTTTGAGCTAATGAACAACTCAGTCATGTGTGCTATTGGTGAGGAACTATGTGCAAGGCCTAATTTGATTAACTTATGATCATGGCTAGAAGCATTATCTCTAGTTGATGTAAAAATATCTCCACTCCTGTGTTAAAGTTTACAAATTTATTTTTTCTGTGGTATGTTGCTTGATCTGTATATTAAATTTTCAATGTTGCAAACTTGTATTTGTTTAAGTTAGCCCCCTTATCAATATAAATTGTTGTTTGTTCTAGGTGTTGATTGCATCTGTATCATCAAGTGACTCCATCCCTTGTGGCTCAACAGTTGAGGCACCTTTGACCATAAATATACCAAATGGTCAGTCTTCTAGAGCTTTAGAACAATCAAGTTGTTCCATGCAAGGGACAAATATTACAGTTCCAGTGTCAGTCCAGAAGCAACCTGTTCCTTCAGCAACAATTGCTGACCAAGATATGAATGGATTAGCTGGTGGCAACTTGCAGAGGAGGAAGAGAAAACCATGGTCCGAGGCTGAAGATTTGGAACTTATTGCTGCTGTGCAGAAATGTGGTGAAGGGAATTGGGCAAATATCTTAAGAGGAGACTTCAAGGGCGACCGAACCGCCTCACAGCTTTCTCAGGTCATTCTAGCTCTCTTGACTATTTTCACGTCCTCTAAAAGCTAAGGGGTTTAATGTGCCATTTGGGTGTGTCAGATTATTGAAAGTTGAGTTTAATTTGTATAGTGGTGTAACCTGATTGATATCTATACCCCCACCTCACCTCACCTCTAATGTTGAGCTCTAAAGATTGAATGAGTGAGTTAGAGAGTGAGAGGGTGGGAGTGTGGGCATGAGTGTGAGTGTAAGAGTAAAAGAAAGACATTGTCTATAATAATCCAATATGAGATATGAGTGAGTTTAACAGATCACGATATAGATACATAAGGTCATTATCTTTTCTTTAATAATCCAAAATGAGATACAGAGGGTTAGTTGCTTGGAAGGTATCTTTTTTTAAAAAGTATGAGGTTTCCAAATTTCATTTACATTTCTTGTTTTGGTCATTTCATTTGGTGTTTTCAAAAGTTAATTATAAAGAAATCACTAGCATTTTTTAAAGTTTTTGTGTGTTACGCCGTTACCTTGTTCTTCTTTTTACATTTGGTAGTACATTTTGGTGTATTAGGTTATTTCTATACACATAGTTTTAAGTTTTCTTAAATTTATGTTCTTCTATCTTTGGTGATCATGTCTATCACTAGCAATTGTTGATTTTATTTTTCAACAAGCCGGATATGAATGGGTCAAACATATGCATTGATAACTTTTTCTAGTGTGAAAATTATGTTTTCCCGGTTTCAAATCCCGGCAACGGAAGTTTACCTAGTATTGTGTCAATTATGTCCTGAATTAAAAAAAAACAAAATCTAGAATCTGTTTTCAACTTTTGGGATGAATCATCATTTTTTTTTGGGTTAGTGTATGGTTCATTTTTTATGTTTGGTAGGAGGGAGGGAAGATAGAAAGGATGGGGAATTTGAAGTAGGGAGAGGAGAGTAAATCCTGTCAATTGTCCGGTATGAAGTGTGGAGATATGGATGGAAGGATACTGAGTATTTATATAAAAAAAAATTCATATTTTTCTTTAATCATTGTAATTTGTGATGTTATAAGAGAAGGGTGAGGTCAAATCCTTCCATTAGTGTGAACGGATAGAAATTAGTGGGCCCAAGGAGTTTTAAACACTTCCACTATTTTTCTTTCTCTCAACAACCCTTGTCAAACAAGATGATTGTAACCTCTCCTGTCCCCCTACCTCCACCCCTTCCACCCCGCTTTTTTCTCCTGCCAAACATAAAGCAGTTGTCTTCTCTGCTTCCTATTATTTTGGTTCATCTTTGGCGGATGTTTATTTTCATGTATCTCGTTCTACTAACTGTTGACATATCTTGATATGTGCAGAGGTGGGCCATTATTAGAAAGAGACACGGGAACTTGAATCTGGGAGGCCAATCAAACGGGACCCAACTTTCTGAGGCACAGCTGGCAGCTCGTCATGCAGTATCCCTAGCCCTGAATATGCCAGTTAAAAGCCTAACAGGTATAGAACTAGCCCTGATGATTTCCTCTTAATATATTTAGCAGTGTAGTGGAAGTGCCTCATCTAGTTTGTTTTCTTCAAATATTGTTGTTATTTCGTTGTCCATTGTCCACTTTCCTCTAGTCACCACTATTACAAGATCTAAAAATTTTCTGGATGCATAACCTCTGTAGGGCTTTGAGTTGCTTTTACATGTGGCTGCTTGAAGATATCAGTCAATATTTTCTTTGCACCCTCTGATTTTGATATATATTTGTTGAAGCTGCTGTCTTATGAATTTGGAATTGATAAGCTGTGTTGTTATTCTCCATTGGAGAAATTACGGTTCGAATGTCTTTTGAATTTATTCGTGGAGATCGTGCTAATGAAATTATGAAATGATTTTGCAACATGGTTAAGTTTCCATACAGTTTGTTTTTAATAGTTCTTTGTGGAAAATTAATTTGGCTTTGTAAATTATGAACAGCTGGAGCTACGACTACTAATAACTCAGCTGTTAAAAATTCCATCAATAGCTCAGTCGGGACAAATGGAACTAAAAGTTCTCTTATTACCGGTGCTTCTGAAACTTTGACGGGTGTCTGCGGCTTTTTACAATCACAAAAGCAGGCTCAAGAAAACTTCACATCAAAACCATCTCCAGCGGGGTCACTGGGTCCCACAGCAAAACCTCGATTACCCCTTAAAAAGCCTGTACTGAAATCTTCTCCAAGTTCAGATGCAATGGTAAGAGCCACTGCTGTAGCTGCTGGGGCACGCATTGCTTCTCCATCAGATGCTGCTTCATTGCTCAAGGCTGCTCATGCAAAGAATGCTGTGCATATTATGCCCTCAGGCAGTGGTTCTATCAAGGCCACCAGTGGCATGTCCACCCTCTCTGATGCTCATCCTAATGTACACTATATCCGTACTGGCCTAGCATCTGCACCAATTTCCACATACTCTGCTGCTACACCTAGTGCTCCATCCATTGGTTCAGTTAAAGCCATTCCACCTGCAGTTCAACATACTCCAACTATTAATGCCCAATCAGATGTATCTTCTAAGCAGAAAAATGATGTGAGCTATACTCCTCCGGTCTGCGAAGTTCCCTCAAAACAAGCGGTTAAGACAGAAGAAATAGCAATGTCTGAGTTGGGGCCTGCCACGAAAGAGCAAATGCAAGGTGATCGAGCTTGTATCTCTTCGAATTCTCTGGGTGAAGCAGTCAAAGAAAATAAAGTGACATCACCAGATTCCAAGGTTGGGGTAAATGGTACATCTAGGAGTTTGGTTAGTCCAGTGAACGTGACATCATCTTTGAGTGATCAAGTTATCGCAGACATTCAACCGAAAAATAGGGAAAGTGAGAAGGATACTGAAATGATGAGTTCAGTAGCTGGAGCAGGTGAGAATGAAGATGGTGAGAATCAAAACATGGATAAGATGGAGGAAGATCCATCGGTAGCGAAGGCAAATGCGTGCAGTGAGAAATTGGAGATTGTATGCAAAGAAGCTGGCACCAAGAGTTGAAGGGGGAGTAAATTGCTCAAATTATTGATTCTTTTTAATTGAATATATTAGGAGTTGTATATTGTAGATAAGATGTTAAAGAATCTTTTGTGGGAGTTGAAGGATGGAAAGAAGTATTCGATTGTGTATATCTTATTGTTTGCCTTAAATTTTCCATTCATAAATTGGTGTTCATAATATTTAAAGCACACACACCAAACATGAAAATTCTAATAAAAGGAAAAATGGGAAGAGATAAAATTGTTCCATCATAAGATATGGCAATATTGTGTATTGTGAAATTGAAAATAGAGCAAGGTACTGAATGAATGTTATATGAACTGAAGAATAATCCCCCTATTAATCAAGGGAAAGAACACATGACCTTTCTGCATTAGAATCTACTACTAACAAAGAATAAATAGAAATAAAATGATAGAAGTGATTTAGATTGGAGGTGGTCTGGCTGTTGCTAGATCACTATATTGTTTTTGAAGTGCAGGACTCACACACGTGAAGATTGATGCCTTTTGCCTCTTCAACTTTACACCAAACAAGAAAGACCTCAAAGGAATCCTTGGCCTATTAGCTGGATGTTTAGTGGTGCTGCAGTGGTCATTCTCTGGAGTAGAAATCCCAAGCTCTTCATTGAGTTTCACCAGAGTCTTCTCCACTTTAACCTTTAACTCTGTCACACAATTAAGGCCCAAGTTCAGTTTGTCTGTAACCTTGTTGTTCTCTTGCTTCATATTGAGAACTTCTCCCTGAAGCTATGCAGCCTGGTTTCTGTTGAGCTTGGTCTTTTCAACTTCAGAACCAACACAGGAGACCCTCGATATCTCATCCTGGATGTTGCACAGGATGAAAACATGCCCTGCAATTCGTCACTCCATTATTTAGGGCTAAAAGTCTTGGATGATTATTATGATCATCATTTGATATTATATGTATTGAGTTTTTTTGCCGGGCTTTGGCTCATGGGTGCTATGTGGTGCAGGTAAAGGGAAAGAAAAACTCACCCAGCCTTGAGTGGAGAGCTTAGGTGGTAATGTGTACATATGCGACTGCTTGACTACCACGACCAATGATTTTCTCAGAAGGACTAGGGGCTAGCCCTATTTTTGCCGCTTAGGTCGGCGGGTTATAATTTTATACTACAATGACCGTTTTGGATTGTAAATGTTTTTTGGGGCCCATGAATAGTTTTATGTTTTAAATAAAATATATCATTTCATTTTGATTGGTTTTCCACCTTAACCTATTAATAATACCTAGAAGCACGTTTATAACCAAATAACTAGATTAACGAGTTAAGCACGGTTCAAAGTTCACAGTAACTGTCTTGGAGAAACCAGGGCATTACAAGAAGTGTATAGGGAAGACTAATAGTTAGCCAATAATAATATATTAAAAGAATTATAAATATTTTTTAAAATATTTAAACATATCTAAATAATTAAATACTTTTTAATATATATTATATGTAATTTGATTGGATCGAGTATTTAATTGGTTTTTAACGATCCAATCCAATTAAAAGCCAATCATTCAAATACAATCCAATACAATACAATTGGATTGAATTGGATTTGTTCGGTGTAATTGGATTGGTTTGGATGTTGCCCACCCCTAGTCCTCGTCCTTGGAGTCGAAGTTGTTGCCCTGCCTTTGGGCCATTTTGAGCATTATTTTCTTTAAACTCTCCAACTCTGCCCAAAGAGGATCATTGTTGGAACTTTGTGCTGGACATGGCTCACGATCAGGCATTGCTCCTTTTCTACGAGTGTTCAGGTTGTCTTGGAGGTCCAGTTGTGGGTATCTCTCGTGGAGGTCCACGGGCATGGTCATGTTCTTGCGAGCATTGATATTGTCTCGCAAGTCAGGATGCGCGTGCCCACGACAACCTTCCTCGGGGAATCCTACCTCTGTTTTCCCATCAGACTCAACATAGTCATTGTTCACTAAGATGCCGATATGACGTCCTTAGTCCATTGAGCTTCCCTCATGTTTGCTCCTAGCCCTGGGTCTCTCCGAGGCTACTGGGGCACAAAGGGCTCTCTCTCGTGGCCTCGTGTATTCTGATATGACGCGTCACGATGGAATGTCCTAGGCTTTGTGGAAAAAGCGGGCCTAAGGGTCTTCTTGGGCCCCGAGGACCACATTTGGATCACTTACTCTCCTGGGAGGAATGTCAAGAGGCTCGACGGGCTCTCTTTCACTTGTGGGGAGCCTTAACTCTTTCTTCCCTTCCGTGTACTCGATGGACAGGTGGCAAACTAGCTAGTTGTGTAGGTTGTGCAGGTGGTATTTCGGCCTGGGGTTCCACTTGTAGCCCCTGGGCTTCCAACGTGGCCCTCATGCCATTAACCACTTCTTGTAGGGCGACGATGTTATTTTTATAAGCCTCCATCTCTCTCTGTTGGGAGGCCACCTGATTCCTAAGAACCACCACTCTAGGTGGTTGTTCGGGTGGCTACCTTGCTCTTCTCCCACTACTGTTAAGAATGCCCACTGGAGGTCTTCGTTTGTAATCTCCACCGTCTTTGTCATATCCATCATTGTCTACCACCTCCAGAATGCCCACTGGAGGGTGGCTACCTTGCTCTCCTCCCACTACGATTAAGAGGTCTTCGTTTGTAACTGACCGATTTTGTGTGTTCGCCATTGTTGAACCATTGATAACGCTGGACTTTACGTGGTTCAAGTTATTAATTAACCTAGGCCACGAGTCCCTTGTATTGAAGATGAAGAACTTGCAAGCTCAAGTTCTCTTGGGTTTCAAGCAGCGTGTTCGCTCACTCTAAAAAGTGGGATCATTTTACAAGTAATTTCCTAGCCCTATTTAAAGGCAACTAGGAGGATTAAGCTCATTAATTAGAGTTGATTACAATAATTCCTCTCTTAATGAGGTTTGTTATTACATAAATACATGTATTTTACATTTACTAGGCCAGTGGGCCGCATTGTGTCTCGAATGAGCCCATTACAAGGATGATCAGCCCACTGCTTTATTGGAAAAGCGTCACTAACAGTGTCAGGGCAGTAGCTGCATGTTCCCCTATGTCAAGCGGCGTCGTAAGACAACCATTTTGCCGCTTGTACGGAATCGAAAACACGATCTCTGTGGCCACATGGGTGGTCCAGAGCGCCTTTCTAAGTGACACCTGGCCTTAATTCTCTTCATCTGGAGGAGGTTTCCTAACACTCGAACGAGTTGGTCTCGATCGGAGGGGCCTTCAAGATATTGCCCTTCGACTAGGTTCTCGGGAGATAATGTATCTAGCCAATATACATCCCCCATGATGAATGTAACTGCGAGACTTGGCTCGAGCTCTCGAGGAGCAGCACTTAATGTCATTATCCATGTCGTGTCGTAATTTTTGGCACGTGTCCTAATAATGAAAATATGAAAATACGAATAACAAGTAGCATCAATATTGATTTTGATCATGTTTTCTTGTGAAAATTACATGTTATATGAGATTTTTAATAGATTGTGCAAAAATATGGCTTTTTTTTTTTAAATTTCACTTTTATGGGTTTAGTTTCCCATATTTTTGTATAAAAGTTTGTTTATGCCATAGTTTTACTCTTAATCAAGTTTTATTAATTTGGAAGTGTATGTTTGTAATTTGATTATTTTTTTTAGCTTATTTAATTTTTTTATATGAATTTTATATAACTATTTTTATATTAAAATTTTTTATGGTTGTTTTTCAAATTTTTTGTTAATTTTTTTTTGTAATATGAATTGTGTTTATTTTTTTTATTTATTATAAACATTTATTTTCCATTTTTTTAGGTTGTACATTTTTTTTCAAAGCCTGGGTAAGCTAACTAGTTACTTATTTGATTTTTCAAAGTTATGTAAAAAAAAATTCTTACAGCTAGGTTAAATAACATTTATCCAGAGGGGTAACCAGTTACTTGTTTGATTTTTCACAGTTATGTAAAAAAATAGTCTTAAAAGTTAAATAACATGTATCATGAGGGGTAACCAGTTACCATAAAGAACCCAGAAATATACACACACATCAGAATATGAAGGTAATCAGTTACCTCCTGAAATATACATACAAAGAACGTGAAGGTAACCAGTTGCCACAGATCTGAAGATAGAAAAAAAAAAAAACAGATCTGACCACGAATCAACCTCCTCCCTTGCCTCCAACCACCACCAGAAACCCCCATCCCCGTCGTTTTGCGCAGCTCCGAGCACCACGTATCACACTCAGCCAGGCGCCACCCTTCTCCCTCGCCTCCAACCACCACCAGCACATCCCTCACCTCAGCCTATCCCCGTCGTTTTGGATTTAGGGGCTCACGAATGGAATCGCGTAGAGATGTGCCGATTGAGGCTATGTTCATCGATGGTGCAGCTGGGTGTTCTTGGCTGGGTTTCACGGAGGTGCACATCTAAGGTGAATCGCAGGTGGTGAGGGTGGGTGATCGGAGATGATGGTGGAGATGGTGAGGCAGGCGAGTGGAGGACAGGGAGGTGGCAGCTAGGGCAAAATGAAAGAGAAGAGGTGGCTTGGCTGAATGAGTTTTTGCTATGTTAATTACCATAGTACCCCTCTTTTTGGTGATGTTTTTTTGTTTAATTTTGATTTCTAATATGTGATTAGTTTTCCCATAAATTAAGTTTTTGTTAATTAAATTTTCCCATACAAATTAAGGAAAGTTTAATTTCTATATTTTTGCACATTGATGGCTAAAAAGTCATATTTTTTAAAAATTTCCTATTTTCTTTTTGTAAAGTTTAATATTTCCTTGTAAAGTTTTGGATAAATTATTTTATATTTTTTATTCAATTAAAATTTTAGATATTTTTCATACGTATTTTCTAATTTTATATTTTTTTTATTATTTTAAAATTAAATTGTAGATTATCTTTTAATGTGTTTAAAAGTGTAGACACAACAGCATTTAACTTTGCACAATATGAATGATTAAAGATATTTTTGTAAAAATATAATTAGATATTAATAATAATTTTTAGTACAACTCATAGATTTTTCTGTAAATACTCTAATAGAAAGTAATCATGTCGAATTATTTTAAGAGGAAATTATATTTTATATGAGATTTTTAATAGATTGTGCAAAAATATGGTTTTTTAAAAAAAAAAAAAAAAATTAATCTATGGCTTTTTTTTTTTAAGAATTTTCACTTTTATGAGTTTATTTTCCCATTTTTTTTTTATAAACGTTGGTTTATGTCATAGTTTTACCCTTAATCAAGTTTTATTAATTTGGAAATGTATGTTTGTAATTTGATTATTATTTTTTAGCTTATTTATTTTTTATATAACTAATTTTATATTAAAATTTTCTTTGGTTGTTTTGCATTTTTATTTTTTTGTAATATGAATTGTGTTTATTATTATTTTTTATTTACTGTAAAAAAAAATTTCCTATTTTTTTAGATTGTACGTTTCTTTTTTTAAATTCTGGGTAAGGTAACTAGTTACTTGATTGATCTTTGACAGTTATGTAAAAAAAAATTATTGAGCTAGGTTAAATAACATGTACCAGGAGGGGTAACCAATTACCCTGAGAAGAATAATCTTCTTCCATAAGAGGGGTAACCAGTTACCATAAGAGGGGTGATGGGTTACTCATGTTAAATATGAAAATAAACATCAAATTTGAGGGAAAAAAGGAAGAGCACTTCATTAAAAAAGGAAGAAGAAGAAGAAGTAACTATGATTTTAGTAACATAGGTAACCAGTTAATATAAAGAACCCAGAAATAAACACGCACATCAGAACATGAAGGTAATCAATTACTCCGAGAAATATACACACAAAGTATGGGAAGGTAACCAATTACCCTTGGAAATATACACATAAAGGTAATCAGTTACCCCCAGAAATATACACACAAAGAACCAATTACCACATACCTGAAGATAGAAAAAAAAATCAGATCCACCCCCTTTCTCTCTCTCCTATCTTCTTCTCTTCCCTCACCGAGAACCCTAGATTCTGCCTGTCTTTCCGCCGCCTGGGTTCGTGTCTAGGCTACCTCCCTGCATCACCTCCGACCACAAACCACCTTCCTCCCTCGCCTCCGACCACCGATAGAACCCCTTATCTGCTACATGCGAGCCCCGTCGTTTTTGGATTTGGGTGCGCATCGACACCACAGCTAGAGCTGGAGGTGATTCGTCGTGGAGATGGTGGTGTTGCGTCTGGGCCCGCGCTCAGATTGGGCTCTCGAAAGGAGCTGGGGTCTCGGATAGGTGGGGCTTAGGTGGAGCTGGGGTCTCGAACGGTTGGAGCTGGGTTGGGTGTATTGGGCTGGGTTTCACGGAGGTTCGCGCCTAAGGTTAATCGCAGGTGGTGAGGGTGGGTGGTCGGAGATGATGGTGGAGAAGGCGAGTGGAAGACAAGGGAGGTGGTGGCTAGGGCAAAAGGAAAGAGAAGAGAGATTGGAGAGAGAGAGAACCGTGCGACTGGGTTTGGAGAGATAAAGGGTTTGTGTGGCTGGGGTTTGAGAGAGAGAATAGTGGAATGCTAATTTACAATAGTACCCATATTTGGCTAATGCGCTTTGGTTTTAAATTCAGCTTCCATATTTTAGTTAGCTAGTAATTGTGTTTCACATACTTTAATAAATTTTCCCATACAAATTAAGAAAAGTATAATCTCATATTTTTGCACAATGGTGACATAAAATCCATATTTTCGAAAAAATTCTCTTATTTTAATGTAAAATACTAAAATAATTAAGTATTTCAACTCATAAGTAAATATCCTACTAAAAATTCAACATTTAACCTTTGCTGAACATTTACATTTAAACAAATTTCTCTTCGGGCCGGTTAGTTAGATTGATTTCGATCTTCTTCTCCCACAAATTTAACTAGTAAATTATAATTAATATAACTTAATCACAATTTTTTTTATATAAAATAGCATATATTGTGTATAAATATACTCGCTCAAAATAGATTACATTGTACCTTTAGATTTTCTTAATAGTGACATCAATTTCTTTCTTTAATCACAAATTTACAATCCATAGTTATCATACTCCACTACACAGTCCTAAGAATCAATCAATTTCATGTGTATCCAAATCCATCTACTTGTACATGACTTTGTTGATCTCAAAAAAATTATTCTATGGTCAACAGTGTGGGCTAGTTCTAATCAATAAAGATCACCATCTTATTACACTTACACCCTTATTTCTTTTTTCTTTGGGACCATATGAGCAGAGATGTCATAGTTCTACCTAAAGAGGGAGACAATAATAAAGAGAATACTACAAATTTTCTGACCTAATTATTTCCTACCAACTTGACAAGTTGATCAACTATATATTATTACACATGAATCAAGTCTCTGCGTACAAGGAATATAGATCTAAAGAAGAATAGTCCAATAGTAAACACCCATGCATATTGATTAGTAGGGTCTACCCTAATCGAGTGTGACCCAAGTTTTTCGATGGTATAATCACACAGCTAGCTACCCAAAATTATAAATGTATACCATATATATATATGTGGTGATATATATGGTATACTAATAAAGTGTGACATAATTGTCGTTTTTGAATTGGTTTTTGGTATATTAGATTTGGATCCACCTAAATAAAATAAAGTGCATCCTATTAATAAGAAACCACTTGAGAGGCTTCAATATAAGATGTGACATTAACTAATCCTCAAAACTAAGGTACTATATGCCAACTAATATTTGATGTAAGATTTGATTTATGTCCAAGCAAATCAGATTTGGTTTATGTCCATACATTATTTTTAAATTTTAAAAAAAATAAGTTGAAAAAATAATTAAGATGTAATAAATTTTATAATTTGAAATTTATTCATAGGATTGTATCATTTTAATTTTTTTTTCATGTTTCCTTATATACTGATTTTAACATCTCTAATAAAAGTACTCCCTTTAACTTTTTATTATAAATTATTCCAAATTACTTCTTTCATTTAAAAAAATTATTCCAAGTTTGAGTCTTGCCGAGCCTATTCTTGCAATATTCCCACAACTATTGTTGTCTCCCTCAGAACATTCTCAAGCCTATTATCAAACTCTTTTGTTGCGACCATGAAAAGGGTTTTTTTTATTTTATATTTATAGATTTTTAAATAACGTTTTTGAAAAAGCTGGATTAATAATTTATTTCTTTTAAATATGGAAATCTGAATAAAAAGTTACCAAATATGGAAATTACAAAGGATATATATATATATATCTATTGAATCTCCATAATGGGCAGCAAATATGAGCGTAAAAATCGCTCAAGTTATGATGAAAAAAAAAACCAACCAGCTACCAAAAATTTTCTACAAATTTGCTACCGATCAACCGTTTTCTACAATTCTCCTTCATTGCATTAAAGACGAAACCACCATTTTTTTCTTCAGATTACAAGTTTTTGCCGGAGACGAAACACCATTCTTCAAGATCACCATCTAACTTCATCTTTTTTTTTTATTGGGTAATTGGGAGAAAGGTAATTTCTCTTAAAAAAATTAATTACGAAATGAACCGAATTTCATGTTTTTTGCTGGTTGTTCTTAAATTCAAAACTATCGGCATTTCATGTTTTTTGCTGGTTGTTCTTATTTTTCTGCAAAAGTAACCTGACATTTGAATACCTATGTTTTTTTTTAGTTTGATTATGTAACCTGGTACATGGTAGAAATAATTTTATAGAGTTTGATGAATTTTTTTTGGTTTTGTGAATAGTTGCTTGAAACAGAAAAAAAAAGTAATCTGGTATTTGTATCCTTGCATTTTTCTTGAGTTGGATTGTGTAACCTAGTACATGGCAGAAATAATTTGATAGAGTTTGATGAATTTGCTTTGGTTTTGTGAATAGTTGCCTAAAACAGAAAAAAAAACCGGGTATTTGTATCCCTGCATTTTTCTTGAGTTGGGATTGTGTAACCAAGTACCTGGTTGAACTAATTTGATAATTTGCTTAGGTTTTGTGAATAGTTGCTTGAAACACAAAAAAAAAAGTAACCTGGTATTTGTATCTCAGCATTTTCCTTGAGTTGGATTGTGTAACATGGTACTTGGCAGAATTAATTTGATATAGTTTTATGAATTTCCTTTGGTTTCGTGAAGAGTTGCTTGAAACAGAAAAAAAAAGTAATCTGGTATTTGTATCCCTACATTTTTCTTGAGTTTGATTATGTAACTAGGTACTTGGATGAATTAATTTGATAATGTGCTTAGGTTTTGTGAATAGTTGCCTGAAACTAAAAAAAAAAAGTAACCTAGTATTTGTATCCCATCGTTTTTCTTGAGTTGGATTGTGTAACTTGGTACCTGGCAGAATTAATTTGATAGAGTTTGATGAATTTGCATTGGTTTTGTGAATAGTTGCTTGAAACAGAAAAAAAAAAAAAAGTAACCTGGTATTTATAACCCTGCGTTTTTCTTGAGTTGGATTGCGTAACCTGGTACCTAGTTGAATTAATTTGATAGGGTTTCATGAATTTGCTTAGGTTTTTTGAATAGTTGCCTGAAACAGAAAAAAAAAGTAACATGTTATTTGTATCACAACGTTTTTCTTGAGTTGGATTGTGTAACCTAGTACTTGGCAGAATTAATTTGATAGAGTTTGATGGATTTTCTTTGGTTTTGTGAATAGTTGCTTGAAATTTTGGACATCCATGTGCTACCTCCAAAAGCCAGAATTCCTCTCGGAAGGCTAAGAAAGAAAAAGATAAGATCACGTGGAGAGCCAAAAATGATTATGAAGTGCAGAAATTGTAATGCCCTGGTTACCCCAGAACCGTTACAGTGAACCAGAAATTTGACCCGCTACCCGAGTCCTTTGGTTAAAAACATGCTCTAAGTGTTATTAATAGGCTAAGGTGGAAAATTCAATAAAAAGGAAATGATATATTTTATTAAATACATAAAATTGTTCATGGGCCCACAAAATCTTTTACAAGTTATTTACAACCCAAAAAGGTCATTACTGTTTCAAAATTACAAACCCGCCGACCTAAGCGGCAAAAATAGGGTAAACCCCCTAGTTCCTCTGAGAACTCCTTGGCCGTGGTGGTCAAGCGGCCGCATATGTACACAACACCACCTAAGCTCTCCACTCAAGGCTGGGTGAGCTTTTCTTTCCCTTTACCTGCACCACATAGCACCCATGAGCTAAAGCCCAGCAAGAAAACACAGTATTGCATATAAACATTGTCAACTGATTATCATTATAATCACACAGAGCTTATAGCTCTTACACAGATGAGTGAATATCACTTGAGGTTCTAGAAAACCATACTGAGTGACTACAAGCAAGTCACTAACTTAACCAGAAGAGTGACTGCTGGGTAAGCCACTAGCCTTAAACAGATGAGAGACTGATGGGTAAGTCTCTAACTTAACAAATGAGTGACTGATGGGTAAGTCACACAAGCGCTTATAGTATCCATCGAACTTGAGGTTGCTCCGGCATTAATGCTCTTTGAGTCATTCAATGTAGATATCAATTAGATCTAATCTTTATTGGCTTGCGTTGAACACGCTAAGGTCGTTCCTGACTTATAAGTCAGCACTGTGTGACCAGTGCCCAGTACCACTGCCGAACTTGACTAATGAGTCACAGCTTCACAGTTGATACTAACACCTTTGCCAAATCTGACTAATTAGCCAGTACCACGCACAAGTGAGAAAGATTTGCTAAGCATTCGATAATCAATTCATGTCCACATTTACACAATCAACATGCCTCAAGATTAACCATGCATGTCACATATGGGGTGCAGTTTTCTTACCTCTGATTTGAGCTAGAATGAATAGAAGAACGACCCTTGAGAACGGTCTAGCTTTTAGTCCTTTAGCGGTCACCTAATCATAACCAAATACGGGACATTATCAATAAAAATGATCAACATAGGTTTCCAAACCAGTATCTAGCCTCTGGGACATCAATCCAAACTAATCCAAGTAGTAAGAACAATCCCGAGGCCTAAAACTATGTTCCCAGGGTCAAAACACACAAACGGGCTGATATCTGACCAAGGGCTGCGGCCCTAACACCTTGGGCCGCGGCCCCCAGTGTCACGAGCTGACATTTTGACAGCGGAAATGCCCGTGCGGCACCTTGACTCCTTTGAGCCAAGGTCAGCCTTCCAGCCATTCGAATAACAATGGGCACATTTTTCGCGCGACCGTGTGCCTCTGCACACTTCCGTCTCTTGAACAACTCTCGCTGAGTCATGCTCTCAAGCATCTATGAGTGCAGTCATGCATCAAGGCTATCTAGCCAAGACACTCACATTGCCCATAGATTCTCACTATGGCAAGGCAAATCCCAACACCGATGCTCACCCAGACATTCGCAAGTCAAGGTAGCATGTGTGGCCAAGAGCCAACACCAAGCTAACGTGCCAACACCTCTCATCATGCCCCATTCGATACTATCCGATTAGCTCACGTCACAGACCAAGGACTCCCATACGTCCATGGTCCAATCCTCAAGGCACCATACCATCATGCATGTTGGTAGGCCCTCGAGACTGGCTGCCAGACTAGTAGCATACACTGGACCTCTGTCCTACTCAAGCATAGTGCACCCTCCAATGCTTGCATGCTAACAAGTCCCACGAATGACTTCCTATGCCATCTCGTGTCGAGATTCGTGGCCATGGCGCACCACGACATCTCTCGAAGGTTTGGGCCACGTTCCATGCAAGCGGCATCCCGGCAAGCCAAGGGAACCGTACCCTCAAACCTCTGGCAGCACACTTCGACGCACTACCGGGGCGGTCTGGTAATGTCCATGAGTACTCCTACTCATGGAGACATATGAGTCCCCTCGTGGTCCTCATATGCCCGCCCTACTATTCCTCCCAACTAGTAGTAGCTCACTTGATGCACCTGCGCCAGGGGGTGGTGGAGAGCTGACACCAGGTGCTCCCCCTACAAAGAGCCTTCTGAGCTTTTAGCCTTCTACCAGGAACATATATGATTTTCGCTTGGGAGACATATTTGGCTTCCAGCTCGCCAATTCTCTGAATCTCCCAAATCCGATCATACCATTGCGTTCATTGACCCTTCAATATGGAACCTACCAAGTCCCGTCCATTTCCGGGAAATATTGAAGATATTTACGAAAATGCCACTGCCGTACAAACTAGGCATCAGCATGCTCACCAGCCTGCACCCTCGCGTGCGCATCTGACCGAGCGCCATCCTAGCTTGTAACATGCCATCAAGGACGACATGTTACACTCTCCCACACTTCAATTGTCGATGCCCTCATCGACAGACCGCTGGCCAATCTTCCTGCCTCGACTCCTAAGCTCACTCCATGCTTCTTCCGAATCTTGAGTCTGCACTAGTCCCTCTACCACTGTAGAACCACCAACTTGGTGATGATCTCCCACGTCCACCCTTGGACTCGATCACGGACCCCATGCCACCTTCTCTATTCAGAATGCTCCCATGAAGTAGTGCCGCTGCACTCGAATACTCCTTGCATACATGAACTCCTCCGAGCCCATCACGATGTCCCTCCAGTCAACCAAGTAGCCCTTGGAACACTGACCCCAAAGCCAACACATCTTTTGATTGTTGCTTTCCCGCCAATTTTCCAATGCCTACTCTTATTGACAAGGACGAAATTAAGGTGCACCCCTCAGGGTGAGGTTCGCAAACCAACCGTTCCCAACGGCACCTACGAAACATCCTTCCATTGAAGGCATGTCTCTCTCTAACGTGGCACTCATGCCAACTATAGCCTTATGCAGTATCTAGTACATCCTTGCACATAGATGTAAACCATGTCAAGATCCTACTTTTCATCAAAAACTACATCTTCCTTTGCTTCTTCTTCAACCTTGTAGGCTTCTCCTCATTAGTTTGGTAACCCTCGTATTGCTTCTTCATGGCATGCTTGTATAGGCAAACAACAAGGTCATCACGATAAAGTGCATGTATAGGAAATCTAAAATCCATATCCATAAATATTAGTAAGAAAAAGAAACTCATAGAAGTTAAATTTTTTTGCTAAATATGCAACAAAGGGTCATGCCTTTGAAGGAAAGCAAGGACCCTGGAGCTGCTATAAATAGGCAAGCCAATATAAGGCAATGCCCTTGAGTCTGCTTCAGTTATTTGTATTCTTTCTAGCTTTGTGTATTACTTTTGTTGTTATTAGCATATACATTATTGGCCATTTTGGAATATATAATCTTTGAAGGTTCTAAAGATTACATTTATGTTTCTAAATAAGGGGCCAATGCCATTGGCAACTCCATAACAGCTCTAATTTTCAAACCTTCTTCAATTTTCAAATTCTACATAATGACAACCTCAATTCCACTTTCTACGATTAATTTGTTCATAAATGGCAAAGGTTTTGAATATTATTAACCTCAAATATGACTTGGAATAAAATACATAACAAATTTTGCTATTATTTATTTTCTTTAGTCTTCACGTCAACAAAACACCAAGTAATCTAATTCAAATTTTAAGCATTAATTCAATTCATAGCCAAACAAGAATCCATCGTAAAAAATCAGTTCAGTAGTTGAAGGATTTTATTCAATTTATGTTCCACATTGTACACTTGCACTAATTATCATACTGAATGTAGAATCATATACATAAAATTCAAAAATATTTACACATTGCATTATCTATTAACTAGTGCCAAATATCAACTCTTCACTGGGGTAAAGTCAAAAAAATTAAACAATGGAGGTATACAATACCTGAAATCGGATAGAGCAATAAGAAAATAATGAGAAGCCGATGGAGAAGCCCATAAACTCATGGATTGTTTGCCGAAAATGGAGGTCCACACCCTTTTTTTCTACCTGAAATCGAACATAAATGAAAGCAAAAATATCAGATGCTAGACATGCAGATAAAAAGAAAATGAGGAAACCATTAATGGAGGTCCACAACACCTGAAATTCACAGCAACAACAACAAGACAGACAAACAAACTAGCAACGACAAGAAGAAGAGGAAGAAGCCAGTAATGGAGGTAGATTTTTCCCTAAAATCAGACAAAGCAAGAGGAGAAAGCTGATGGGGAAACCCAGGAATCAATGGAGAAACCCACTCCCTGATTTCAGACGAAGCGAATGGGAAGACAGAGAAAGAGAAACGTTAAGAAGAAAGAGAAAAAAATTGTTATTTTGTTTAAAAATTAATCAAATATAATTAAAAAAAAATGAAATGAAAAAATATCCCTCGAGCGATTCTCCACATATTCAGTATTAATTAAACAAAATTCATAATTGTAATAAAATCTCATTTTTCCAATACATATGAAAAGAAACCTACAATTTCCATGTTCTGTATAATTTCCACCCATGAAAAATCACTGCCTAACCCATAGGCATTGGATAAATTTACATCCAATTTGTTATGATTTTTGCTATGATGTTTGTTGCATTTCCCGTTCATTTGTTGCTTCTCCACTTCAAAAAAAAAAAAAAAAGCATTTTTTTGGAGGGACATTCTTTGATGCAAATCCATTAAGTTTTCCTTCATACTTCATGGAGGATTTAAAATCCCTAAACAACTTTAAGATTGAGTTCAGAATGATTACGACTTGCTTCTTATTGGAGTTTTTTTTCTTTTCTTTTCTTTTTGAGAGAGAGTTTATGATACATGGCTCGAGAGTCAGCTCATATTGAACCAAATGGTTTTTAGCCAATGGGTCATGTATCCAAAAAAAATAATTACACGTAACTTTTTGGACACATGTGTATTCATGTACTGCTCCTCATTTTTTCAAGATGTTTGATAAACATCTTGAAAAAAATGTGGAGAAGTACATGACTGCTTACTATCTCCAAGTGATCCACTAGGTTGTAATAGGGTAAGTTGGAAAGGACAATAAGTAATAAAATGTTAATTTTATATATATAAAAAAGTAATAGACATGCACCTAGTGGATGCCTTGGGGATAGCCAATGTATTCATGTACAACTCCTCATGTTTTCAAGACGTTTGAGAAACATCTTGAAAAAATGGAGAAAAGTACATGACTGCTTACTATCTCCAAGGGATCCACTAGATTGGTATAGGGTAGGTTGGGAAAGACCATAATTTGAATTAGTTAATTAATAAATATTTTAATGTAGAATGGCTGAACCAAGTAATGACACCGGTGGTGGCTCCAAGAGGGGCAGGGGAGCTTATTACGGTGCCAATATCGAGAAGGAGCTGGCCACCAAAAAAGTTAGCCATCTGAAAGTAGAGTTTGATGCACAAACTGGAAAAGCTATTTGTAGAGTCCCAGAATTTTACTTAGCTAGTTAGATAGTAGTAATAGTAGTAGTAGCAATATCTAGTATTTATTTGTAGTATGTTAGATTTCATGGATTTTGCTTCAAACCGGGACTTAGTTGGAAACTCCTAAAAATAATTATGGATTTTATAAGTTTAACCTATAGTTTAAGAATATTAATTATAACATAAATTTTGATTAATATTGTTGGTTATTAATATGATAATTATTATAACCTAAGGTTTAGATAGAGTTAATAAGAATATGACACTTGTCATGAGTATGGTTATTCCTAAGGTTTAGATTAATAAAATCATGACACTTGTCGTGTGCATGTTTATTTAAAAATTTAATTATAGTTTAAATAAAAGAAAGTTCAAGAAAGCTCTAGAATCTTCCAAGACCATTAGGAGCATGACATTTGTCACAATCTTGTTAATTTGTGGATTAAGTTGTTATTTAGATAATTAAATAGATTTTCCCGTAACTTTAGGATACTATAACTTCCGACCTATTTTTGACCCAGTTATGTTATGAATTTCGAAAAATAGTATTTCTAGAAAGTTGTAGATAATTGAATTATATTTCTAATGGTATAAATATGGTCTAAATAGGACTCCTACAGCTCTAGTTATATTGATTTTACTTCAGGTAAATTTAGAGTTACGAGATTTAGGGAGTTAGAAGTTAAGATTCTATTTGTTTTTATTATTTTTATTTATTTTTATTTTAAAAATCAAGCTTTGACTCCTTCAACCTCTCTCTGAACAATTTGACTAAGTCCTAAGCCTTTGACTGAAGAATATTCAATATTTTCAATTAAATTCATTATTTTTATTCAAAGCCAAAAATAAGATTTTTATTCCTAGAACTCTATAAATAGGACTTAGAACCCAACCCTTCTCCTCACTCTTCAGCTGTGATCATACTCCAAGGTGTTAGTGAGAACATAAGAGTGATACACTTGGGTGGGAAAGGAAAAAATGCTTTACCATTCTTCAGCTTTATCAAACAGTTGGGAAGTGAGGATTAGAGTATTTCGGTATTGGAGTTAGACCAATACATAAGGTAAACTAAGGTACCCTTATTCTTGAGTTCAATTCTGTTTGATTCCTTAGTTTTTTTTAGTTTTCATTCAGGTTCTAACTTTTCTTATTGTTTTGTGGTTAGGTTTTTAAGTTCTTTAAACTTAAGGTGTCTTTTCGGTAAGTTTCTCTTGGTGGTTTAGTTCTATTCCTTTCATCTCTTTCCTTTAGAAATACTCACTATCCGTATTGTTGGTTTAGGAGTGTTCCAAGTCTCGCATTTGTTCTCAATTATCCCGGTTTTGGTAAGGAAAATAGGCTAGATCTTGTATGTTTGAATGATATGTTATGCTTTTATGTTATGTTATGTTATGTTATGTATAATATGTTATGATAAGTTTATGTTTTAATATGTTGTGTTATGATTTACCCTACCTCAAATATTAGACAGGGGACATAGATGGGTTATCATACACTACATGTGATTTACCCTACCTCAAATATTAGACAGGGGACGTAGATAGTTTATCACATGTCATAATGGCCATTATTAGTATAGTCTTATAAGGAATATGTTATAATATGTTTATAGTATATGTTATAATATGTTTTTAGTATATGTTATGATATGTTTATAGCATATGTTATGATATGATTTTATGTGTATGTTTATGGTGTTAGTAGTTTTTCCTTGTTGGGCATTAGGCTCATTCCTTTATTTTTTTTTAGTGTGATGCAGGAAGTTAGATATGGAGGCGGAAGTATTCTTGGAAGCTTGGCATGTGTGTTGAGGATGAACGGAATGAGTGGACTGCGTTTCGATTGAGGATGACGTTATTTTAGTCTTTTAAAAAAATTATGTTCTGATGTAATTCCGCAACTAGTATTTAAAGTTTATGTTTTTTATGTTTTGTTAAACAATGTTTTTATATTTTAAACAATGGGTACCCATATCATGTTTTACATTCTCTTTTGTAATATTTGTTTTTTTGGAATTTTCATAAAGAGATTATTATTTTCAAAGTAGTAGCTATGTCTAGTAGTTTTAATGATCCAAGGTCTTAGAAATAGTTGGGTCATTACACTATTCAAACGTACGACAAGTGGTTCAACAATTTCATGGCTCGTTACATGTGTGACATCATACCCTCAACTACACTAGCTTGGGAACAAGTAACGCCAGTTGATATCCAAGTTATTCGGCATAGGTTATCTGTAAGCATTTTTTAAATCTTTAATAACTCACTATTAAGACTTTTTCTATCTTCATAATATTTTAACAAATTCCAAATTTAATTGTGATTTTAGGACAAATTCATTTATCCACAAGACAATCCAGTAATCAACGATGCCATGGTAAGACAAATGGAAAAGCATCTGACTGATTGGCGCCACACGATGAAGAAACACTGGGTAGAGGTTGGAGGAGAGGTAGACAACGAGAGAGCGAAGTCAAAACCTTTTGGGTCGATTACTTCTTCTGATTGGGAAATTCTATGCGATTTTTGGGCTTCTGATTCTTAGCATGTATGTCTTTGTTTTTACATTAATGTTTAATTATAAAATTACAATCTAGATTAATCATACTATTTTCTGTTTGAAGCGTATATCGAAGAGAAATAAAGAAGCTCGAGCAAAAATGACCATACCAGGAGGATACGGTTCCAAATCCATCATTGCCCATGTTTATGATCACGTAAATTATAATAACTTATATCTTTACATTTACGAAAATATTATAAAGGTAACAATGCTTAAATAATTTGTTTTTTTAGATGGACCCGTCTACTGGCCAACTTTCGAGCATGATCGACACATTTGAGCACCTCCACAAGAAGAAGGATAAGTGGATTAGCGATGAAGCGGCAACAAAATCTGTAAGTTGCCTAACCTTAACTAATTTATGATCATTTAACTTTAAAAAAGTTTAGTATATAATTAATAAATATTAATTATTAATTAGTTGGTGTCAATTAGTAATTATTAATTAATTTTTTAACAATTAAATCTTTATAATCTATGTGCCAATATTTTTATGATTAATGATTGTGGACTAAGATAAAAAAAATAATGTAACTAATGTTGTCCCTGTATCAGGGAGCTTGTGGGCTAAACTAGTTTGTTCATGAAAATCCATATCTAAATCACAAACATGCAAATATAGTTGATGTATATGTTTAGAGACGTAAATTCCCCATTAATGGAATTAACTGCTCTTACTGTATATGTCAACAATATCTTCATGATTGTGAATTAGATATGAATTTTCATGACCAAATTAACTTTAGCGCACTTACTCCCTGATACAGGAACAAAATTAATTACATTCTTTTTCAATCACTGGTCTGCAGTCATTAATGATAGGATGTTGGCAAATAGATAATAAAATTATATTTTATATGTAGTTATATTAAAAATTTATAAGTTAGGATTTCAAATAATGTTATATTGGAATTCGAGATACATGCTTTTTATTGTGCAGACTAAGATGACCGAGCGTCGAGCATCGCAGAGTACGGCCCCTGTATCATCTGTGCTTCTTATGTCGGCGATCATGTCAACAGTCAGTTCCCTCCTGATATGGATATTTTCACGGATGTCCTTGGGCCCCACTCGCGTTATAAGAAAGGGTTTGGGGGGTTGCCTAAGTTGAGGGAAATTGGCGCAAAGAGGGCAGCATCTTCTTCAACTTCTCAAATGTCCGAGCAATCGCCACCTAAAGTGGACACCATTTTGTAGCAAACTCAGAACATTATACTGAAAAATCAGAACCTAAAGAAGTATACGACTAAACTTGAGACTCGTCAACGACGTCAAGATGTACTGCTCAGTGCTTTCTTGAAGCAGGTTGGTGTATTGGCTCCTGGTTTTACTGTTGACTTACCAGAGCATGATCTGGACGAGGACGATGATGCTCACGGGGGCGGGGATGATGAGGAGGGCAGTACACATTTGTAGAACTTTTTTATTTATTTATTTAAAGTTTAATTGATTAGAGATTTAATTTACTAAACTACTTTTATATTTTTCATGTTTGGTGGAGACAATAAACATTAATAGTTATAATTTTTTTTATTTATTTATAAAAATTTTATTTTTATTTTATTTCTAATTAAATAATATTACTAAAAAAATTAAATAATTATTAATATATTAAAATCAAAATTTATTAAGTAATATTAATATATTGAAAATAAAATTAGTAATGTTATCAAAAAAATTTATTTAAAAAATACTTTTACCAACGCAAAATTACGTTGGTAAAAGTCTTAACCTTTACCGGTGCAAAAACGCGCCACTAAAAGCAATATCTTTTGTCGGCGCAATATTGCGCCACTAAAAGAAATATCTTTGCCGACGCAATTTTGTGCCGCTAAAAGTGTTTTCCACAATCCCGTGACAATTTTTCGTCACCAAAAGATACCATTGCCGGTGCAGTACATTTTGCGTCGACAAAAGTCCCATTATCGACGGATGTACGTCGTCACTTTTTGTCGACACAAAAATGCATCGGTAAAGACCAGATGGATTTTGCCAGCGCAAAACGTGACTTCACGTTTTTTGTAGTGACATAGACTAATGATCAAAAGTAACTTTAACATGGTCTCGTACTCGTGAAAAAATAAGAAAAATTACACAATACTTCATATATAAAATTTATTTAAAATATACGATACACTAAAATAATTACAAAAGTACTTATAATTTTGTTTCTTCTTCTTAATCTTGGATCATTGTTAAAGATAATAGTATTGTAAAAGATACAAGATGATTGATAGAATTGAAAAAAATAATACAAGATGATTGATTAAATAAAGTTCCAACTCCATTGCAAAAATACAAGTAAATAGAGAAAGATATAGATGACAAAAATAATAGAAACAAAAACTCTAACAAAAAAATCCAAATAAACTAGAAAATATAGACTAAAAAATGTAGATGGAAATACAACTCTATAGCAAAAAATACATCTAAATATATAAAGAAGAAGAAGAAAGATGAAACAAAAGTAATAGAAGAAATAAGATAATAAGAACAAGAACTAGGTAAAAAAGCTCTTCTCGTTCACACAACCAAAGTGAAGTGCATTAGGGATCACCAACTTGAACAATGTTTACAATATTTGTCCAAAAACTTATTTCCCCCTTTCTTAAGCACTAAGAGACCTCACAAATGGAAATAGCTCTCTGGAATAAACAATCCGATGGTGAATTTCTAGCCAAGTGCTCTAGTGGATAAAAATTGTGTGTTTTACAAATGAGCATTAGACTTCTATTTATAGAGTTTTGAGACACCCTTTGAATTTCAAATTCCACCAACCCCTTGCTTGTTACTAATGTTTAATTGGATGTTTATGGAATTAAAATGCAGATTTGAGAGTTACTTGGTATGTTAGAAACGTTCAAAACTGAAAAAAAAGAATTGGAATTTGGCTGTCAGCGAGCCTAGCCGCGGCTAGGAGTAACGGTGGTCGCGGCCGCTGTCCCCCAGGATGATAGTGGCCACGGCCAATGTGCTTTTCAACCTCCCAAATTCTCACAAATTTCCAAAACGTCTCAAACTCCTTTCCACTTGATTTTGTAACCTCCATACACATAATGAGAGTTAAAATTATATGTCCAATAGTCATATCACATTATGACTTTGTGAAATTCAAACTCAAATGCGTAACTCTCAATCTACACTTTATTGGGTAATATTTGGAAGTTACAATTTTATAACTTAATTGTAACTCCAAAATATGTTACACTTGGACACACACATGTGTCTAATTTTTGTAACTCTCAATACTATGTTACAATGTGTAACAAATCATATTTGTGTGATAAATCACATTTGTGTGACAAATAACATTTTGTCACATTATTTAATCTAACATTATATTATATAAAATAATATAACAGTGACCACCACCAAACCGCCACTATTTATCGATATCCCATCAACATGCGTTGCCCAAAAAGGAAAGTTGATCGATGAAACTAAAACCCTCAGCCCTCAAGTCTCGTCGCCCTACTCGTTGGTTGCAACCATGGTGTGGCCCTTCGAAGCTCACGACACTGCCACCTTCAACTTCTATTTTTGAACACCTCCAACATTGAAAAATGAGTTATTTGCATGGTTAAACTCAAATGATCAAGGAAAGCAAAGCCCAACCAATCAAATGCTTCCATTTATCGTCGTTACATGTCGCTAGATCTACACAAAAAATTAGGTTTGTTTGAAATCGGGGTATTTTTGGTAAGCATTAGTTAGAGAACAAGTGTTTTTGTAAACACTAGTTTTAGAAATGCTTAACTAAATTTACTAATTAGATATGTAAATGTTTGTTACAAAAATATATTTTTTTGGTTACAAAATTAGTTATGTTAATGTTAGTTACAAAAATGTATTTTTTTTAGTTACAAAATTAGTTTTGTAAATGTTAGTTACAAAAATGTATTTTTTTTGTACAAAATTAATTTTATAAATGTTCATTACTAAAATGTATATTTTTAGTTATGAAACTAGTTTTGTAAATGTTAGTTACAAAAATATCTCTAATTATTTGTATAAATGTTATTTATGAATAAATAAAAATCACTATAAAAAGAAATCTAAAAAATTAAATTGGTTTTCCTACCCCTTCACATTTTTTGTAAATAATGTCATTATTTTTGTAAAACAGCTTCACATTTTTTTAAATATTTTTATTTAAGTTGTGTATATCATTTTATATAAAAAAAAATCAAGTTACTTTTGTAAATATATATATATGCAACGTTTGAAATAAATATCTTATTTTAATTAAATAATTTATTTATTTTTGTTTAATTTTATGTCTGTTATAGTTTTTGAATTTGGGAATAATAACAAGAGATTATATATTATATATTTAATGTAATATTAAATATTATATGTGAATTTTAAATTAAGTTTCTTGCTAGTTTAAAAAAAATAATTTGTGTTAATTCACAATAGATTATATTATATGTTTAATATGATTTAATTCTAATAAGTGAGTTCAAATTTAATTAAATTTTATTTAAGTCTTAAACGTATGATTTTATTATGTTTAAATAATTATCATTGTAAAGTATCTCAAAAATATCATATTTTAATTTGATTAATTATTTATTATTTTAAAATAATTATCATTGTAAAATATCTTAAAAAAATTGTTGTACCCAGTTTTCGAGCCATGTTAAGTGTGACCTCGAAAGTTGGATTCAACAAACAATTGGACTCGTAAGGTTTAGAGTATGCTCCAGGACTAAATATCGAGCCTGCAAGACATAGACGACCTCGAATATGGTGACCTCGAAGTGTTCATGATCTCGAAAGGTAGCTCCGGAGACGCATCCATCCTCAGGGATGACCCCGGATCAGGGGTCCCGAGCTCGACACACAGACGATCTCGAAAGCCATGTGACCTCGGGAGATGTCTTTAGCTCGAAAGGTGACGAGAATCCTGGGAATATCTATAAGTGTTGTCCATACGAGATGTAATCCTCATTTATTACTGTAAATCCCCTAGAATCGTGGGATATTATTTGGTCAGTTATACGTCCCCTGGTCTTCAGGGGACGTTCCCTTTTATATCTGATTATAGGCATTTAAAGCCATTAATTTTATTTACACAAAAAGAGTAACTACCCAAAATGTGTGGGATAGTATTCTACGACCTTCTCTATAAATAGAGAAGGTCATGCACCATTGTGGGGGACCAAAAATTCTGAACCTTGAGAGAAAACTCTGAAGAATTCATGCTTAAGGATTTTCAGAGATAATCTTGAGTTTAATAACAGAGACTCGTAGACTAGGCAGATTTAACTGCTGAACCACGTAAAAATTGTGTGTTTGTATTGTGATATTTTAATTGGCCATTATCAGTTATTGTTTACGTGCTCTCCTTTCACTGTTGACGAAAAACGGCGTCAACAAATATCATATTTTAATTTGTTTAATTAATTATTATTTTTAAATAATTATCATTGTAAAATATCTCAAAAATATATTATTTTAATTATTTATTTTATTTTATTTAAGTTTAAGTATTTACAAACTACAGTTAAATATGAAAATATTCTATTAAATATAAAAATATTCCGTTAAAGTTAATATAAAAAAAAACATTAAAACCAAGAATTTTCGTTATCTACTCATTTATTATATAGAAGAGATATATATTGGACTGCATTTAATTCAAAAAAAAATACTCACTCACATGTATTTTGTAAAAAAAAAAATCTCATTTAATTTCTTCATATTTTATAATTTTTATTTATTTATTGTGATTAATTTTTTTTATTTATAGTATGAAGAAATTTTAATATATGAAATATGTGAAGAATGAGAACTAATTTGACAACAGAAATGAACTAATTTTAATATAGTTTTAAAGATGCATTTAGCTGGAGTTATTTAACTTGTCAAAAGATAGAGACCAAAATCCAACCAGTGTTTGGTACATCTTTTTAGCTCAGAATTGTGGGTTCCAATGGACCTACTTTTCTTTATTTTGGGTATTTTCAAACTCTTAAAATGCTTGAGTTTGACATTATTATAAAGCTAATCCACACAAACTCCAGGCCACTTAAACTAATATAACAAACACCCCATTACAAAGTAGAACACTCAATTCATAACTTTTTTATTAATAGTCATAACTGGAATTTAATTAATAATATAGATGAAACCAAAATAATATAAATTAAATTATTGTTATATTATTTTATTATGTGGTTTCCGATTAGTCCTGATGTATAGAGAAACTATGGCCTAATCTTATTGAATTCAATAATTATTGTGGATTGGTTTTCTAGCTAAAGAATAAGTTGGATACAGATGATTCAATGAATGATATAAATATCTATATATATATATATATTTAGGAGTAGGATAGTGATGTGTCTCCCATATAAAACCCTTTCATATGAAAAAACAAATCAGAAAAAGTTAACCAAAAAATTATCATTAGCATGCGCATTTAAAAAAAAAAAAAAGTCAATTTTATATAACTTTTTCTGATTAATATATGTTTGGTCTAACTAATAATTACATCGAACTTGTATAAATATATATATATATATATATATTACTTTTTTGTTTAAAAGATAGATGAGCATACAGTTTCAGTCAAAACATTTCTATATATTCTGATCAGTTTCAATAACATTCCAAACCACATATCGATAAAAAATAAATAAATAAAAACAAACAAACAAATATGTATAAGAGGATCAATACAATTTTTTTATAAGTTTTTTTTTATCCCTATAACGTTGATTGTTGCTATATTAAAGCTAATAAAACCTCTTTTTCTCTAGTCCAAATGCATTATTATTACAATTTACAACACGTATCTTTATAATAAGACTTTACTTATTAACTTTATAGTCATCTTACCATAAATATATGTATAATAATAATATTAATTTGATATAAAGACTTTACTTATTAACTTGTTAATCAAACCCTAACAGAACACGGCAACATTTTGAGCCATATATATAATATACCACATATATAAATATAAATATACGTACTATATATAATCCATGCATTGACAAATAAACTACATGAATTTTCAATGATTTTTTAAAGTTATTTTAAGGAAAGTTTGCTGTTATACTTGTATCTCCACTACAAAAAAAAGGTTCTATACCGAGAACACTATACCGACAACATGTCCTCGGTATAGACATTTCATATGCGCGGGACATTTTCGCGGTTTTGAATAGGTTTAGTTGCTATACCGAGAACCTATACCGAGAACATGTTCTCGGTAGAGGGTTTATAAATATACCCCACAGCCGCGAAGCCCCTTCTCCTTCCTCTCTGGTTTCTCTCGGTTTTCTCCGAGCCGTCCGCCTCCCTCCGCCATTTTCCTCCGTTTTCCTCCCAAAAAGCTCGGTTTTAAGCCTCAAAATTGCCAAGGGTGAAGGGATTTCTGTGTATTTGTTGAAGGTATGGTTTATTTATTCATTTTTTATATATATATATATATTTATGAAATTGTATAATGATATTTTGTAGTTTTTGTTTGAAGGTTGGGTATTCGGTTTTTGTTGGACTAAAGAGATTGCTAGCAAGATATTGAAGGCATTGGTAAGTTTTTTTTAATTTTTTTTAATTTTTTTAATTTTTTTTCAATTTTTGAATAATTTATGTTTTTTTATATAAATAATATAATATTAATTTTAATAAAAATCTGAAATTATTATATTAGATAGAATGCATTTATTTTTAGGTTTTCAAAATAAGTATTAGTAAAAATGATATTAGGAATTAGAAAATTGTTATATGAGTAATTAGTATTTTTTTTAAATAAATTCTATGTTGTTTTGGTGAATTTTATGTGTATTAAACATATTAGTAAATATATTAAATATTTGAGTGTTAATTTGAAAATTTTGGTGGTAATGTTAGTATGTTGTTGTTGTCAATTTTAATTTATTTTGGTTATGTTAGTAGTAAAAATTCAAATTTTATGAATATTGATGATTAATTTGTTGTTGTTAATTTTTAGTAGAATTTTAATATTTTGGTTAGAAAATTGAATAATTAATAAAATTTAGACTAATAATTATAAATTATATAGTCGTTTAAAATGTATTTGTAATGCTCTCTGCATGATCTGGGTCTGGATATTTTTTATGTCTTATTTGCAGGATTTTAAATTTTGGGATAGATGAAAATATAGTCGTTATGCTGCCGAATTTTTTATAGAATTGTAAAATTTAGAGATATTGTGAATATTAGTAGAAGTACTCAATAAAATTTCTAATTTAATAAATAGTGAATTGATAAGTAAAATAATATATTTTAAAATTAAGATTAAAAAAAATTAACATTAACATTATGCAACTAAATTTTAATAAAAATAAACATTAATTAAATAATTTAAGTAATAATTAAATTCTAAAGTAAATAAATAAATTTTAAACAAATCTTAGAAATTTTGTTTAAATTAATAAAACTATTCAATAAAGCATAAGTAAAATATGTAATTTAATAAATACTAAATTAATATGTAAAAAAATAATATTTGTTAGTTCTGATTAAATAAAATTAACAAATATATTATTAGAAAACCATTATTAAAATTAAAAAAATTAAATTTAATATTTGTTAGTTTTAATCATTATTAAAATTAAAATTAAAAAAATATGTTTTTAATAATATTTGTTAGTTGTTTTTAATTTTTCTGTATTTTTTTTAATTTTTTTTTCAATTTTTGAGTAATTTATGTTTTTTTTATATAAATAATATATTTTAAAATTAAGATTAAAAAAAATTAACATTAACATTATGCAACTAAATTTTAATAAAAATAAACATTAATTAAATAATTTAAGTAATAATTAAATCCTAAAGTAAATAAATAAATTTTAAACAAATCTTAGAAATTTTGTTTTAATTAATAAAACAATTCAATAAAGCATAAGTAAAATATGTAATTTAATAAATACTAAATTAATATGTAAAAAAATAATATTTGTTAGTTCTGATTAAATAAAATTAACAAATATATTATTAGAAAACCATTATTAAAATTTAAAAAATTAAATTTAATATTTGTTAGTTTTAATCATTATTAAAATTAAAATTAAAAAAATATGTTTTTAATAATATTTGTTAGTTGTTTTTAATTTTTCTGTATTTTTTTTAATTTTTTTTCAATTTTTGAGTAATTTATGTTTTTTTTATATAAATAATATATTTTAAAATTAAGATTAAAAAAAATTAACATTAACATTATGCAACTAAATTTTAATAAAAATAAACATTAATTAAATAATTTAAGTAATAATTAAATCCTAAAGTAAATAAATAAATTTTAAACAAATCTTAGAAATTTTGTTTTAATTAATAAAACAATTCAATAAAGCATAAGTAAAATATGTAATTTAATAAATACCAAATTAATATGTCAAATTTAAATAATTTTAATAATATTTACACTGAAATATATTATAGTTAGATATCATAAAACAACATAATTAACTTCAAAGAGCATAAGACATTAAAAAAAACATATTTAATTTTATTTGTTTTTTTCTTTGGTAATAAGAAATTATTACCAAAGATATAATAGTGTTATTATCACCTAGTGATAATATTATATTTTTTTAGTGTTCATCACAAGAAGCCTTAGACCCGTTTAGAGAGGGTGAGTCATTGAAGACTCTTACATTTGCCTCTCTCTGAATTAGGACACACACGTGGATTAATTTAACCGTCAGATATTCCAGCTGATTGTGAATGAGGTAATACTTTACACATTGATATACTCCTTAAAATTTAACAATTAATCCATATTAATTTTAAAATATTGAATTTGCATACAATAGCGCCTCCAAATAAACGTGGACGCCATAATGGTTTGAACACGCGGGAAAAGAGGGAACAGTTGGGGCGTCCTCTCCCTCTCGAGTGGGATGTGTGGGGGAGAACATATAAAGAGATCAGAGAGTACAACTCAAATTTCTCAAGAGAGCTCGGATTACTTGTTCGACAGTACACAGTCAATCCCAGCCCTACGCTATAAAAAGGTTAGTTAATTAATTATTTTTTAGTTTATTTTCTTATTTACGTTTAATTATTAATTTTATAAAAATATATGTACGTGACATCGCAATTTAGAGACTGGGCAACTTGAGTCCATCCCGGATAGCTGGATGGATACTCACCATAAATCAGGCACAGGGTGGGTGACAGAGACAGCCAAAAATACTTGGGTACGTTAAGTTTTTTTAAACATTTTTCAAATTTTTAATTGTTTCAAAATTTTAAGAAAATATCAATACTTTATAAATTATCAATACTTTATATGTTAAGAAAATATATACATACATATATATATATTAAGTAGAAGCAACATGCAATCCACGTTTGCTTAGTTTTAAAGTTATAAACATTATTTCTAATTTTAATGAAAAATGATTCACTGTTTGAATGAATTGTAAGTTCTATAGTATATATAAATATTTATATCAATAATCTCTACGTATATGACATTTAAGCACAATGTTGACATAGATATATATTTACATGACTACATGACATTCATTGTTTGAATGAATTGTAAGTTCTATAGTATATATAAATATTTATATCAATAATCTCTACGTATATGACATTTAAGCACAATGTTGACATAGATATATATTTACATGACTACATGACATATATATAAATTACAATAATAATTAAAAAGAAATTAATAATAGAAATAAAATAAGAATAAAAAAATCATAATGTAGACAGTAGTATACATGCATAAACTACTTTTAGTTTCTAATGTATCTCACAATTTCATTTGGTGAATTTGATCAAGAAAAATATATTCAATCACTTGATAAAAAAAACAAATTATCACATAATTTTATAAGATAAAAAAATGATACGTATATCTTTATTATTTTTAAATAAATATGATTTAATTATTTAAATGATCATAAAATATCTTTGAAATATTCTATTTTAATTAATTTATTTATTTATTTTTGTTAAAGTTTATGTTTGTTCTAGTTTTTTAATTTGGCAGTGACAACAAAAGATGATATATTATGTGTTTAATATAATATTAAGTTTAAGTTTAATGAAATTTTGTTTAAGTTATTAAATATATGGTTTTATGTTATACCCAGATTTCGAGACTTGAGGTTGTAACCTCGAAAGCTGGATCCGTCAGGGGTGAGTTCGCGATAGTCAAAATACATGCTCGTAATCTAGGGGTGAGCATCGGTCGGTTTGGGTGGTTTTTTCACAAAAAAAAATCCAAAATTCGGTTTTCGGTTCGGATTGGTGCAATCCAAAAACCGACCGAACCAAACCAGTTTTAAAAAAAACCGACCGTTTTGGACCGCGGTTTGGTCGGTTAAACCGACCAAACCGAATTGATTATTTATTTATTATTTTTTTTTTGAAAGTTTTAGTTAAAAAATTAAAAATTTTGGATTGTTAGAATCCATTTTTGTGTGTTTTTAAAACATAAATATATAGAACATAATTATATTTACAAGTGCCCTAAGTTTTTTTTTTTTATTAAAAATTTTAATAATTAATAATTATATAATATTATATTATTATTTTATTGTGTTCGGTCGGTTTCGGTTTTATTGGTCGGTTCACCCAAAATTTCCAAACCGACCGAACAGTGGCGGTTTGCACCGTCGGCGGTTTTTTCGGTTTTCGGTTTAAACGGTTTTGGTTTTTTCGGTGTTCGGTAGGTCGGTGTGCACGGTTTTTTCAGTTTTTCGGATTTTATGCTCAGCCCTATCGTAATCTAGACGTCGAATCTTCAAAACAGGTGGCAACTTCGAAGATGGGCAGCCTCGAAGTCCTTACAAGCTCGAAAGACAGAACATCGGAGTACATCCATTGTCGGGTGACCTCGGATCAAGTGGCCCGAGCTTGACATGAGTGTGAGCTCGGGGTAAGGCGGCCTCGGTGGTATTTACCCTTTCCGAGTTGATCTCGGGAAAATAAGGCCACTTATACTTCTCAGAGACTTAGACAGGCATGATACTAATCACTGGTCTCGAACGACTTAATAGGTCACTTGAAGAGACATAGTCCATGCATTCAAGAGATATTATTGTTGTAACTTCCCTACAATAAAGGGATATTTACTAGTCGGTTACACGCCCCCTGGTCTTCAGGGGACGTTTCCTTGTTTATAGGAGTTACAGGCTTTAAAGCCATTAAATTTATTAATATACAGAATAACTTCCCAAAACGTGTGGGAGAGTATTCAGAGATCTTCTCTATAAATAGAGGAGTCATGTATCTTTGTAGAGAAGGGAACTTTTGGGATTTTGAGAGAAACTCTGGAGAATTCATCCCTGAAGGATTTCTAGAAATTTCCTAAGTTCTAATAACAAAGACTCGTGGATTAGGCAGAGTTAACTGTTAAACCACGTAAAAAACTCTCCATGTTTTATTGTGTTATTTTGGCCATAATTATTTATTGTTTACGTGCTCTACATTTTAAGTTGACGAAAAGCAGCGTCAACATTTTATTATTTTTAAATAATTATTATTGTAAAGTATCTCAAAAATATCATATTTTAATTTGTTTAATTATTTATTTATTTAAGTTTAAATGATGTTTACAATCTACCGTTAAATATAATAATATTATGTTAAAGTTAGCGAAATAAAAAATAAAAAACTGTTAAAACCAAGAATTTTAATTATTTACACACTTTTTATATATAAGAGATATATATTTATATATTATAAATATAAGATTAATGGAAATTGTTGGTTTCTAACACTTTTTTTATTGTTTTCTAACACTATTAGTTTTAAAGTGATCTAATTAAGGTAAATAAATTAAAAGAAATAAAATAATAATAAAGTTATTTAAATAAATTAAAAATAAAAATAAAAAAGTAATAAATGAGTCATAATAATTTCTCAAAAATACATATTTTAAAATTTCATATTAACTTATTTAAATTACTCTAGATGTATCAATTATGTTTTCAAAACTATAACCGAAAAATATTTATTTGTTTAAATTTATTCTTTTCTTTCTTTTATTAATTATTTATTTTGTCATTTAATATTTTTTTTATCAAATCATATATGTAATAGTGACATAAGACATAAATATACGTATTTATTATTTTGTCATTTAGTTGTTTTGATGAGAAATTACTTATTTTAATTATTCTAGCCCTTAATTAAATAATATACATTAATATGTATCTTTTTGTTGGCTTTAAACTTTTTTAAATTATATAATTAAAATTTAATAAATAACCTTTTTAGATTCATAGTTTTAATTTAGAATATTTGAATATTTTATTATATTGAATATTGAATATTTTTTTTAACAAAATTAGGAAAAAAAATATTTAATTTTAAAAGTAGAATCAGCATATATAATATATAAATCAAAACATATAAAATACAAAAATTTAAATTATTATGAACACTAACTTTCAAACTAATAAACAATTTCAAATAATTTACTTTAAAATTGGAATGTATCATAATTTTATACATAAAAATTGTGTCTCTAACAGATTCTTAATTTAACGGTTCTTTTTTAATTATAAATAAAAAATATCATATTATTTAATTTTTAAAATTATAACCAATGTTTTAGCTTAATATTTTATAATATGTTTATATCATCTTTTTATAATGGGATAATTGCGGCATTAATGCCTATGTAGTTCAGTTTATTGCACTTAAATGCCTATGTAAAATTTTTGACGGCAATAATGCCTACCGTTACGATTTTAGAGCAGCCATTGGTCCCTGGGCCGTTAGGGGTATATTTGATACACGTGTCACGACCCGATTGGGTTAAATTATTAAAATCTAAAAACAAAAACAATTAATGGTTCAGGTTTCTAATTAAAAACAAAAAAAAAAACTAACCTTCATTAATTAATTTAACAAGAAAAACCGATTGTCTAAAACCAAGTTCTAAAACTAATCTAAAACAAAAAAAACTCAAAACTCCATACCCAGAAAAACGATGAAGATGAAGTTTCCCCCCGACCACACCCAGACGATCCACCCCCGACAGTGTAGCACGTGAACCCAGTAGAAGAAAACTTGTAATTCCTTCGAATTGGGGGTTAGGGCATCTTTTGCATCGGGTTAATGGAGAACGGAAAAAATTGCCATTGTCGACCACCAAGGCCAGTGGTAGAAAAAACGGCTTGGACAAACAAAAATCCTGGGCGAAGATTCAGAACATGCAACAAGTATCGGGTAAGATCTCCATTTGTTTTTGTAATCTGATTCATTGAATAAATGGTTATGGGTGTTCACTAGAAATTTTGTATGTTTTGGTCAACTCAGATTCATGGTGGGTGTAATTTCTTTGAATGGATAGACCCTCCAATGTGCCATCGAGCAAAGGTGGTCATCCCTGGACTACTAAGAAAAATTGGTGACCTTGAAACTGAAATCACATCCCTAAGTACGAAAACTGACATTGGAAGTCATCGGCAATGCAGTGGTTCTTCAAATGGATTTGAGACACAATCTCACAACCTTCAAAATGTTGGAAGAGAAAGCTGTGAAAGTTGTGCTGAAAGCAGGGGTAGAGTAAATGATGGAGGTCGAATGCAGTGTTACTACTTTTTGAATACTATGTATTTTGCTGTAATTCTATTGGTTGTGGTTATTTGGGCTACAAAATCAAAGTAGAAGTTGTTGGCATTGATTTGTAATGAATTTTGTTGTAAAATGAAACCCCAAATCAATGTAATCTATCTTGATTTTGAATTCAGTGTTCTAGTTTATGTATTTTGTGAAATAAATATGATCTGATCTGTACATGACCAATATCATGGAACAAAAATATAGGCCAAATGATCTGATCTGATCTGATCTGTAAATATGTATTACCATAAGAGATAGGTACAAAAATATAGGCCTACAAATCCAAATGTATCTGATCTGTACATGACCAATATCATGGCCAGCATGACCCTGTCATGACTCAGAAAACAGACACCAAAATACATGACTCTAAAATGGTCAACATAACAGACACCAAAATACAAGATTCAACCACTAGTTCAAAATAAAATCAAAAGATGAAACTCCTCCTTCCAGTCAGACAGTATCGGGTTGAGCATTGGTTGCACCACTAGTTCCTTCTTTAGCATGCTGTTTCAGTCTTCTTTCCTTCCTTAAAAGTGTGGATTCAGTTGGGTTCTGCAGTGGTGGACGACCTCGCTTTTTGACCACACGATTCTAAAATAGGTTGAACAAACAAATATTTAGCTCCAAATTCACAAAACAATGATAAAGCAACTAATCAATGGTAAAAATTATCTGGACTGAGAAGAAAGCATAAAGTTTATACCTCAACCACCACCTTAGCAGATTTGCATGTTTCTCTCCTATGGCCTGTTTTCAGACAATTGCTGCATGTTTTAACTTGTCCAGTTCTTCGAGCTTTCTTTAAAGCAGGTGGAGGTTCATCTGTCTCCCTTCTCTTAGCTTTCTTAGGTCTTCCAGACAGCTTCGTCTCAGGTGGTGGATCAATTGGGTTGAGTCCTGTCTGAGGCCACATATCTGGACTAGGCATAGGATGCACACTCTGTCCATATGCTTTTTGCAATGATTCTTTTTTATAGAATCCGTGGACATAATCAAAGACATTACCTCCCATGAACCAGATAGTAGCTAGTGCATGGCCACAAGGAAGCCCAGATAGTTGAAACCTCCTACATGTACAAGTTCTGAATTCCAAATCGACAACCAAGGCACTACCATTGCTGCATTGAACCTAAAACTGAAACTTGTCAGACCTAGTAACCAGGCAATGCTTTGCAACCTCTTTTTGCTTCTCAATTATCTTCAAAATTCTCTTCCCCACAGGTTGAGTCATCTTCTCCAACTCAGCTTTTTTGTTATAAAACCGAGACATCAACCAAAATCTAATTTTCTCTAGTAAAGTTATAATTGGCTTGTCGCGAGCATCAAGTATGGCTGCATTGAAACTCTCACACAAATTGTTCACCAAAATGTCACATTTTGGGTACTCTGAAATATGTGACTTAGTCCATTCTGTGGGGTTCTTCCCTGCCAGCCAATAGTAAGCACCATCCGAGACACTCTTGACTTCTTGCATTGCTCGAGCAAACTCAGCTTGTGTTGTAGTATTAGCTGCTGCCCACAAAAGTTGCTTAAGTAAAAGTCCAGGATATTCCTTTTTAAAGTTAGCATGAAGATGTCTAACACAAAACCTCACCTCACACCCACTGAAGATGGCTCCCACTGCATTTTCTAATCCTTTTTGACGATCACTCATCATTGTCACCTTGGTGGGACTCAAACTCCCAATATCAGCCTTCAATAGCTCCAAGAACCAAGTCCAAACCTCAGTGTTTTCCTTTTCAGCAACACAGTAGGCAATGGGAAACATGGAGTTATTACCGTCAATGCCTACTGCAGCCAATAAAATGCCCTTACAATATCCTTTTAAAAAGCAGCCATCAAGACCAATTAGAGGTCTACAACCTCCCAACCAGCCATCTCTACATGCCTTAAGACAAATATAAATACGCTGAAATTGCCTTCTCCCATTAACCAAATCAGTTTTCAACTTCACAGTAGATCCAGGATTGGTAGCCAACAACCTTTTACAGTAGTCATCAAGAATGGCGTATTGTTCCTTGACAGACCCATCCAACATCTTCCTTGCTTTTGTCTTGGCCCTGTAAAATGTCCAGCTAGACACACGTGAGTACTTGGTCTTTGTAGTTATCTCCCTAAATACATTGTATTCCATACTCGGATTTAGCCTAAATTGCTCCAAAAAGTGCTTTGCAAGCCAAGTTGAGGTCAGCTTTTTATTGTCCAAAACAATGCCACAACTATGCTTGTCAACAAGTGTTTTGACCCTCATTGTTTTGCCATCTATCTTGTTAACTATTGAAGCAAACAACATCCACTCACAGTTTGCACCCTTGCACTTAACTCTAACTCTATTTGAATCATTGGCAATAAATACATATTCTCGATCACCTTCAATAAAATACTCCCTTATTGCATTCCTTAAAATTGTAACAGTGGCAAATTCCATGCCAAGAACAAATTGGAAGTTTTGCATTTTGGTTTTCGGGTTGAATTCTTTGGAATTTTTACCAGCATCAAACTCATCATCTGACTTCAATTCGTGCAACTCCTCCTCAGAACATATACCATCTGAGTCTCCATCATCAAGATTTTGAGTACAAAAATCTGCAACTGATCGCCACCACTTCCTAGGGTCAGACTGTGTACCCATCTCTATCTCAGCTTCAACATCTTGCTCAAACTCTTCCTCCTCCAATATGAAATCTTCATCACTTTGCTTTGCTTTCCCTTTTCTGTCACGCTGAACTTTGTCTTGGCTCTTCTCCGCTGTATTTTCCCTCACATCAGCTTGCTTTCCTTTCCTATTTCTGTCACTTTGAACCGGGTCTTGGTTCTCCTCAACTGTATCCTCCCTCACATCACCAATATCATCCTCTGAATCTGAAAGCACAACCACCTCTGGTATTTGGTCTTCCATATCACTTTCATCATCCATGTAGTCAAACTCTTCTTCATATTCCTCTTTATCAGGTTCATCAAAGGCAGCATCATGAAATTCCTCAGAATATTGATCAGCATCAAACTCTTCTTGTTCCCCATCAATGGTTGCATCAACAGGGATACCAACAACATCTGTAGGGACATCACAATCATCTGGTAATTCCTCTATAATACATCTTTTCAGAGGAGGTAAAATGTTAGCAGGGACATGTTTAACAGCTTCTGAATCTTCCTTCCAATCTAAAGGTAGAACTGTTTCAGGAAAAACAAGAAATATGTCAATCTTTGTAGCCCGATTCCTCTCAATATCCTCTACAATTCTTAGGATCTCCTTATCCCCTACCACCATGTAGCCCATATTAAGCACCTTTCCTATTGGTTTGTACATAAAACCCACTGGCAGTTTATGTCCTAAGTCCAAGGCCATTCCATCCAATTCCATCCTAGTGAAGTAATCAGTATCCACCCAATCAACATAATCAACTTTACCTCCCTCATATCTTCTATTGCCGAATGGAGTAAACCTGCTTCCCCCATGGTGTATTGCAATAGTGAAGATGTTAGTATGACCACCTGTCAATAAAAATAAAAAATGCAATGTCAACACTTCACTCACACACAAACCGAAACACAGTATAGTTCACACACTTGAAGAGCAACATAGTGTACCACACGATTGAACCATGGACCACAACAACAAAGATTCCTTTCAATAAACAAAGTATATATTTCAATGGTCCCCACTCTATCAATTGTATGCACATGCTTCCCAACAACATTTTTACCCAAATTTAATAATACCACCTACCATAAATCAACAATATTCTCACCCCCAAAAAATTTTAAAATCGACACCCTTCCCCGCCCAAACTGCTCTATATAGAGCATCATTATCATTCTCCCCCAAAAATAACTGCATGAAGACTTTGAGAAATGAAACCCAATCAACAGAAAAGAACTCACCGTAGTCGGGTGGTTGTTCCCCCTGTTGTCGAATGGTCGGCATTGTATTGCAAGTGTCGTCGTCGTCTCCTCCGGTTCCGATTGTCGTCGTCTCTTCGATCGTGGGGGGAAAGATGATTTTTCTGGGTATGGAGTTTTGAGTTTTCTTTGTTTTAGATTTTGGGTCTCTGTTTTAGACAATCGGTTTTTCTTGTTAAATTAATTAATGAAGGTTAGTTTTTTTTTTGTTTTTAATTAGAAACCTGAACCACCTGAACCATTAATTATTTTTGTTTTTAAATTTTAATAATTTAACCCAATCGGGTCGTGACACGTGTATCAAATATACTCCTAACGGCCCAGGGACCAACGGCTGCTCTAAAATCGTAACGGTAGGCATTATTGCCGTCAAAAATTTTACATAGGCATTTAAGTGCAATAAACTGAACTACATAGGCATTAATGCCGCAATTATCCCTTTTATAATATATATGACTTTGTTTATTTTTTTAAAGTTTAAATAATAATTTAAAAATATAATAAAAATAAATGAATAAAACTAAACAAACGTATATTACACGTTATTATTGTAACTAGTAAATTATAATATTTGAGTTTATGCATGCATGTTCATCAACATTGTTTCCGTATTTGTATACAATTCTTGATTGAAACTATACTTTTGTGTATTAATTGTTAAAAAAATCTCTAGTCACCTTATTCATAAATAAAACCTCTGTTAAAAAGTAAAATTATTATTGTTGGTCAATCCAAAAATGGTTGTAAAATTCTATTTTGGCTAACATTTTTAATAAATATATTTATTATTTAATTGGTTTTTTCAAAATTATATATTGGATAAGTGGATTATGTCTCTTTTTGGTAAGAATAAATTATTCATAAAGTGTATTTTATATATAGTCAAATTTCTTTATTTATTTATGGCAACATTATATATAATAAGTATGAATTATAGAATTATTCTCTACATATTTTCCAAAATTTTATTTGGTTTAAAAAGAGGAAACTGAATGATGCTTTGTGCCCAGGGAAGAAAATTTTGAAATGAACCTGGTTGTGATTTAAGTCTAGATTCGTCCGTTTTCCTAATGCTACAAAATAATTCTGTCTCATCAGGAAAATCTTGCAATTAATGTAATTGAAAGCTATTTTTAGTAACTTTCTAATTGGGACCATAAATGAGATTGGCTAGCTTAATTAGGGTTTCCTAAACTCTATAAATACAGACCTAAGCAACAAACTAATCTTATCTCTTCACCACTTTAACGTTTTATATTTTAAAGAGTTCTTTTTTATGTAAAGAGTAATATTTGTTCAACTATCTCTTTGTTTGTTTGTTTTGCTTTGTGTTGTTTATTCTTAAACAGGTCATAAAGCTTGTGAACGTGACATGCAATCTTCGAGAGAAGATATCCATAAATCTCACTTCAAGAGGAAGCGAGCACTCATCAAGTTCAAAAGGAATTTCATGTTCTTGGTGTTTATCAAAATCAGATTATTAAAATGGAGTACTTCGAGGTTGCGATAAGGATTTAGAGGGAGTCTAAACTTGTATAAGTCAATTCCTTATTGTATTATTGAGACTTTACTAATTGATTTTATCTCTAGGCGTGGCCCCGGGGATTAGGTTTTCCGAACCACGTAAAAAACTTCCTGTATCAACAGGAATAATTGCATCAACTTAAAATGTAGAGCGAATAAACAACAGGAACTATGGCACAGATGAATAATATAGTGAAACAACAGGAATTTTACGTGGTTCAGCAGTTAACTCTGCCTAGTCCACGAGTCAATTTTATTTAGACTTGGGAGTTTTATGGTTGCTTCTCAGAGAATAATTGCTTAGAGATTATTTCCAGAAAATAGATTTCGATCCTTTACAAATGGTGCTTTCTTCTCTATTTATAGAGATCTCAGAATCCAATCCCACACATTTCGAGAAGTTATTCTGTAAATTAATAAATTTAATTACATTAAATTTTGTAACTCTTATATACAAGGAAACCCCCCTGAAGGTCAGGAAACGGATAACGGCATCCCTTTAATGTGGAAGAGTAAGTTACAACAATAAATATCTTTAATTGTGGGAGACACATTACTTCAGATAACTCATCAAGTCTTCGAGGTCAGCAACCAGCATTCTATCAACCAAGGTCTACAGGTAGGTTGCGAAGTGGCCTTCTTATTCCGAGAGTTACTCGGAGCAAACAAATGCCATCGAGGTTGTCACATTTCAAACTCGTATCCCTTTAAGCTCGGACCACCTACTTCGAAGGCACTCGACAACGGATGTATCCCGATGCTATGTTCTTTTGAGCTTAGAAAGAACTCCGAGGTTACATATCTTCGAGGTTGCCACCTTGCTTCGAGGGTTTGGCACCTGGACCACGAACATGCACTTTAGATATCACGAGCTCAAACCTGACGAATCCATCTTTCGAGGTCACAATCTCAGGTCTCGAAATCTGGGTGTAACATTTTTCCCCCTCAAAAGTATTAGTTCGAATCCCATGAGAAGGAAAATTTTGCACTACTTTCTTCGGGAACCGTTCCATCGCACGCTTGAGTCTGGCCATGCGTCAACCGGGGGTTGCTTACTCAAGGTACTTGAGTGCCTTGAAACTCTGCCCATGTCTATCCGCCTGCCCTCCTTTTGTGTACTATCATCCCACTTGTCCCTGGCCATCAGATTTGATACGGAATCTGGCCAATGGCCTAGATTAGTTCGATTTAACATCTCCATGGGCCTGTAAATAAGCTTCTGATCGTCTTCTTCATTTCTCTTTCACGTTCAAATTCTCAGAGAAAAAACCAGAAACTTTTGCTCAGTTCTTGCATGTTCTCCAAGCCGAGAAGACAAAGCAACACTGGAATTTTTGACTCAGTGAGATCGTACTTGCAACCGCTCGTTCAATCATCCATTTCTCTGCTTCCACCGATTTCATTGTGTAAGTTTTCGGTTTATGGTTTCTTTGCGTTATATATATACACATTTTTTTATGCGTGTTTATACTTCTGTCACACTGTAGGCATTAGGATTTACTCTCGTCCCATTTGTCCGTTCACTAGTTTAACGCACTAGGATTAGGGTGCTTCAACTGGTGGACATTAGGTCCAAAACCAGTTTCCGCGAAAAAGGGTCCAAAAATTGTTCCTTTTTTGGGTTTTCAAATTTTAGAAACCGTATCTTGCACACAAAGATATCGGGTACAAAATTAGGGTTTGCCTTTAAGGAGTGCACGATTCCCAAAAATATCACCTTTTTAATAACAGCCACCTTTCTTTCCTAATATTTCGAGATTTCCCATGACGAATCCACCTTCCTATCCTTCGATGGAACACACGCTCTGGGACTGGTCTCGTCCTTTGGATCGAGCTTGCCTTGTAGCCTCGATCATTCGAGCTTAGATACTATTTATCTCTGTACTTCTTGCTTGCTTGGCCCTCACCCTTATACTTTCTTGTTAGATGTTGCAGAATTCAGGAAAGTGATGGGGGTCAAAGCTCGCAATCCCCTATTCGCCAGCAACTCTGAGCCCGGAATCTCCTTTCACTCGGAATCAACGTTTAATTTGGGAGCACGAACTGAAGCGCGAGCAAGAGGACACTCAAGATCACTTCCGACGTCAGATAGATGAGGTCGAAGAAGGGAAAAGGAAAAGACTGAGGGTCGCCCTACATCCAGATCCAGACAGCGAGCCTAGACCGATTCCACTCGACCCTTCGCTTAAAGTGACGATTGATTTCAATCCAGGTGATCTTCAGTTTTCACTGATGGGGGAACCCTCTACCTCGCAGCTGAGGAGGGAATTTTTCGAGGCTGAGCATTATTAGAGCTTGGTTACGTCACTAGGCCAAATAACCGATATCCTAGCCTTTCATGGTATAGGACTATCAGGCTCGCAAAGGTGTCGAGCCCCAACCTCCCACGAGCGAAGCTGCTGCGCTCCAAGAGATAGAAATCCTAACAGCAAGCTGAGATACGCAGCTTGGAGCCAGGAGCACATGAAGGCAGGGACGGTTCTGCCCTTGAAGTCTTTTTTCAAGGACTTCACAGATTTTGTTAGGTTGGCCCTCTTTCAGCTCAACACCAACTCTTACAGGGTTCTGTCTGCCCTGAGGTCGCTGTACCACGAGCTAAAGTGGGAAGGACCATCACCAAAGGAGATTCTATATCTCTTTTGTTTTAAAAAGCAATCCCTCCCGAGCTAGGGGAGGGGACGACTTCTACTATCTTTCGAGCTACCCGAAGGAGAAGAAGATGTTTGAAGATCTTCCCAATCATCCTCCTGACTTCAAGAAGGCCTTCTTCTGGACAGATGGCCTAGCCCTGTTTCGATTCTATTCATTCAGACGGATTCGTAAGTATTTCAACCTCCTTCTTTTGTGCTCGAACTTTGCTATAGGCTCGTGCTTAGCTAAAATGTGCTTAACTTTCCAGCCAACTACCATCGCTTTACTCCCACTGATGAGATGAAGGAGCACAGAGAGACTCTACTCCAACTTCCTTACGGCAGGAGATCCCTTTCCTATCTCCTGCATGAAGATAAGCTCCAGGCTTGTGGGCTCTTAGGAGAGGATTAGTCTACATCGGACTAGTCCAATAAAAAATACGATTGGTGGGAGCTCGTGCCTCTGCCAACGGGCAACCTCCCCCCAAGGAAAGAGGCGAGGCCTCCGCCTTCAGCCCGTCAAAGGAGTCCACAATCGGGGAACGAGGCCAACGATGAGGCCTCAAGCTCGGGCTCGGATGAGCAAGGTACAGTCATCCTAAGCTCGAATATGTGGTCCCCCTCCCTACTAAACCATAAACCAGATAGGTTAGTATTGTGTGAGAATGATAAGAACCATTTTTATCTTTGGTCTTGGGTAGATGAACGGGTTCATTGGTTCGATAGCTGGCTCGGGAAGTATGACACCATGTATAGCCTAAACGAGGTATGGAATGGAATAGCCATCCAATATGGGACCAACGACTATAGGGACCTTTCGAGGTTGACGTCCACCTATAGGGAAGGTACTCCCCCCGCCTCTTCTGAAGATGGTGGAATTTCATGGTTGCCGAGCTCAAGCTCGGGGGAGAGTTCCAGTTAGGTTTCTCTCCACTTGTCTTTTTATTCCATGTATGTTTGCATTATGCTGAGTTACTTTATTTTTCGATAACTCATATTGTGGTGTAACTGTGCAGGCGAGATGGACTCCGATCTCGACAACATCCTTGAGAATGGCGGAGCCAAGAGGAGTAAGCGTCCCAGGGGGTTGCAAAAGATCGACCGGCCTGCCGAGGTCCTTAAGAGGACCGAGAAAACACCACCTCCATCAACTCTTGTTGTTCCGATCTCAACTCTAAGTCCATCTCCCTAGGTCGGGACTTCCTCGTCGACCCTACCCCCGGCTTCTTCTGCATCCCAAGTCAATCCCCCAGCTGGCATGCCTCCTAAGAAACCCTCGTCCTCGAACACACCACTGCTCTCGATCTCTACTCATGTTGACGAGTATGTGATCGACAATGCTGCTGGATCCCACTGGGCAACACTAGGCTCGGACATCCTGTCTCGGGTGGGCCAAAGCTTTGGGAGCTTTGACGCTCCTCACTGGCAGTTTCTGAACAATGCCAAAGACTGCAACACTCTTTACGAGAAGAGTGTTGAGCTCCACGCTGCGGTAATCTTTCTCCTCCCACCAGTTAGTTGCATTTACACTTAGTCCATATACTAATTTTGTGTTTTTTGTATGTCAGGCTCTTGCTGCCGATGCTCAGCTTAATTGTAAGCTGAAAAACTAAGTCCACTCGAGCATGACTCTTGCTCAGGAGGCGAAGGATCTTCAGCTCAAATTAAGTGATGAGCTCAAGGCAACAAAGGCACAGGTATAGGCAGGAGCTTAAGGTCAAGATATCCGAGCTTGAGAAGCAGAACGCCAGGCTCGCAGAGCTTGAGAAGGAGAATGCTCGGCTCGAGGGGGTCAATGCCAAGCTTGAAGAAGATAAGGCCGTCACTTTTGAGATCATTGAGAATGAGAAGGCTCGTCTTCTTGAAGAGATTAAGGAGAAAAAGGATCGAGCGATCGACCTGGCCATGTACAGAATCTGGGCCAACCATGTCGACCTCGATACCAGCTTCTTAGGCCATCTTAAAGCGAAGCTCGTAGCCAAATGGCAGGCTCGACTTAATGAGGAGGAGGCTGCTCGAGATGACGCGGAGGGAGCCGAGGAGGATGCAGATGCTGAGAAGGCCAAGGGGGGTGCTCCTTCTCTTTAGATTACATCTCAGGGCTGCGTCCCTTTATTTTTTGTAATTATTCTTTTAATTTATGCCAATTGGACTGATACAATTTTTCTTTCTTTTCGACTTCATTTTAATATATATGCTTTACATTTCTTGGGTTGAAATATTTTGCACATTTTATATTAAAGTGTCATATATGTTTGTTTAATCACACAAACATAGTTTGGATTTAAGCTCGAGGTCCAATGCATTCATGCACAGTTTGCTCGAATTATTTGCTTCCGATCTCGTTATTTGTCAAGGTCGGATATTACTTTTACCATGCACCCGAAAGTACTTGTATGGTGTGTAATGCAAATGGTTTAGTTATACCTTACTTTTTAGTTACTTTTTCTCGTCCTCAGTTAGCTCTCCGAGGTTATGAGGTTGAAACTATTGTTTTGTAAGATACTCCAGCCTCGATCTCGACTTATATGAAGTGAGTTATGCTCCAACTTACTGCCGATTAGTTTTAGCTAGTTTGTTCCAAACCTATTAAGGTCGTGTTAGGTTTGTAATCCATACACTTACATTTTATTCTAGTTTGCATATTTGGTTACATCCAAACATTTTTATCTTTTTGCTAGTTTGGTTATATCCAAACTTATCTTTATTTCGCGCACTTGGTTATTTCCAAATGCTTGTATGTTTTTTGACAGTTTGGTTATATCCAAACTTGTCTCATTTCGCGCAATTGGTTATATCCAAACACTTGTATGTTTTTTGACGGTTTGATTATATCCAAACTTGTCTCATTTCGCGCATTTGGTCATATCCAAACACTTGTATGTTTTTCGTATATGCTATTTTATTTTTTCAAGCTGATGGTATATGTACCACTGATGCCCCCTTAATATCCTATGAGTGTGACCATAGGTTATTAAATTAAGAGAGATTACAAAAAATACAGCATATTAAACGAAATCAAACTTTATTTGAAAAAATCCAAAAATAGAAAAACAGTACAGATAAACAAGCATGGTTACAGGCAACATCCTTCCTATACTATTGATAGTAAGGTCTTAGGTGTTCGCCATTCCATGCTCGCGGTACTATACTTCCATCCAATCTCGCCAACTTGTAAACACCGGGTCGGATGACTGACTCTATCTGGTAGGGTCCTTCCCAATTTGGCCCGAGCACGCCAGCTGCTGGATCCCGTGTTGCCAAAAATACACGCCTTAGCACCAAATCTCCCATGCCGAATTTTCGATCCCGAACTCTTTTGTTGAAGTACCGGGTAGCTCGCTATTGATATGCATCATTTTTTAATTGAGCTTCGTTCCTTCTTTCTTCGATCAGGTCAAGAGTTTCTTCGAGCTGAGAGTGGTTCGAGGCTTGATCATAAGCGAGGGCTCGAATTGTGGGAATTTCTACCTCGATTGGCAACATCGCCTCACAACCGTAGGTCAGAGAGAACGGGGTATGTCCTGTTGATGTACGGGCTGTGGTCCTATATCCCCATAGGACTTGGGGTAATTCTTCGGGCCATCTTCCTTTAGCTTCTTCCAACTTTTTCTTCAGCGAACTTTTTAGAGTCTTGTTTACAGCTTCGACCTGGCCATTCGCCTGGGGATGGGCCACTAACGAGAAGCTCTTTATTATTCCATTCTTTTCGCAAAAGTTGGTAAACAGATCGCTGTCGAACTGGGTTCCGTTATCGGACACAATCTTCCTCGGCATCCCATATCAACATATGATGTTTTTCACCACAAAGTCAAGGACTTTTTTGGAGGTTATCGTCGCCAAAGGTTCAGCTTCTGTCCACTTTGTGAAGTAATCTACGGCGACTACTGCGTATTTTACCCTGCCCTTGCCTGTTAGAAGGGAGCCTACAAGGTCAATGCCCCATACTGCAAATGGCCATGGGGAGGTCATCATAGTTAGTTCGGATGGTGGAGCTTGAGGGATTGTGGCAAATCGCTGGCACTTATCACACCTTTTTACGTAATCATACGAGTCTGATTTGATGGTAGGCCAGAAGTAACCTTGGCGTATGATTTTCTTGGACAAGCTATGCCCCCCAGTATGGTATCCACAGAACCCTTCATGAATTTCTTCTATGATTTTCTTAGCTTCGGGTGGAGTTACACACCGAAGTAATGACATGGAATATCCTCTTCTATACAGCCTTCCATCTATAATGGTATAACGAGGGATTTGATACATCAACTCTCGAGCCTTGGTCCGTTCTTTCGGAAGGATGCCGGTCTCGAGATATTCAACTATCGCAGTCATCCAGGTAGGCTCGGAGTTGATCATACACACATCCTCATGCTCTGGCTCGTTAATACTAGGTGCCGAGAGATGTTCAATTGGCACAACATTCAGTTCGTCATTCTCGGTAGAGGTAGCAAGCATGGCCAAGGCATCCGCATTCGAGTTCTGCTCTCGAGGGACCCGCTCTATCGCATAGAACTCGAAATGTTCCAATGCTGATTTTTCCTTTTCTAAGTACGCTACCATTCTCGTACCTTGAGCCTGGTACTCTCCCAAGATCTGGTTAACCACTAGCTGGGAGTCGCTGTAGCAATGTATTGCTTTAGCTTTGAGCTCTTTGGCTATACGGAGTCCCGCCAGTAAAACCTCGTACTCGGCCTCATTATTTGACGTGCTGAAGTCAAATCTCAAGGAAGAGTGAAATCTGCTTCCTGCAGGAGTGATCAAAATTACCCCTACCCCCGATCCATTTTCATTAGATGACCCATCGACGTAAAGTTTCCACAGCTCGTGGGCCGGGGTTGTAACTTCATCGTTGGTCATGCCAGTACACTCCACTATGAAGTCTGCCAAGGCTTGCCCCTTAATGGTCGTCCTTGGATTATAGGTGATCTCGAATTGCCTGAGTTCAACGGCCCATTTAAGAAGCCAACCTGAAGCTTCCGGCTTGGACAAGACTTGTCTCAGTGGTTGATCAGTTAGTACATGGATAGGGTGCGCTTGAAAATAGGGTCGAAGTTTTCAAGATGAGTGAATTAAGCTGAGAGCTAGCTTCTCCATCAAGGGATATCTTGATTCTACCCCCAGTAACCTTTTACTAACGTAATACACGGGCCTTTGCACCTTTTCTTCCTCTCGTACGTGTACTGCACTTATGGCATGCTCGGTCGTAGCAAGATATAAGTACAGAACTTCTCCCGTAATAGGTTTCGACAAGATAGGGGGTTCTGCGAGGTGTTTCTTGAGTTCCTGAAAAGCCAACTCGCATTCCTCTGTCCATTCAAATTTCTTGCCTCCCCTCAACTGGTTGAAAAATGGAAGACAACAGTCTGTTGATTTTGATATAAACCTACTTAGTGTCGCCATCCTGCCTGTAAAACTCTGGAGACCTTTGTGTTTTCGCGGTGAAGGCATATCGATCAGGGCCTGGATCTTATCCGAATTAGCCTCTATTCCTTGAGCATTAAAAAACCCATGAATTTTCCTGAAGATACTCTGAAAGAGCACTTCTGAGGGTTAAGTTTCATGTTATACTACCGGAGCACGGCAAAGCATTCTTCGAGGTCATCCACATGGTTATTGTTAAGTTTAGATTTGACTAACATATCGTCAACATAAACTTCCATGTTGTTCCCTATTTGCTCGGAGAACATCATGTTCATGAGTCGCTGGTAAGTGGCTCCAACATTTTTGAGCCCGAATGGCATGACATTATAACAATATAACCCTTTATTTGTTATGAAGCTCGTATGTTCCTGGTCAGGAGCATGCGTGGCAATCTGGTTGTATCCAGAATAGGCATCCATGAATGACATTAGTCCATGCCCTGTCGTGGCGTTGACGAGTTGGTCAATCCGTGGTAAAGGAAAGCAATCCTTAGGACAAGCCTTGTTGAGGTCCGAGTAGTCAATACAGATTCGCCACGTTCCATTAGGCTTCGGGACCAGTACCGGATTGGCTACCCAATCGGGGTAAAAAGCATCCCTAATGAATCGGTTTGCCTTTAACCGATGGACTTCCTCTTTTAGGGCCTTTTTCCTATCGTCGTCCAGTTGTCTTCGCTTTTGTTGCTTCGGCGGGAAGCTTTTATCGATATTTAGCGCATGGCTCACTATATTTGGACTTATTCCTACCATGTCCGAATGTGACCACACGAAGACATCCTGGTTTTTCTTCAAAAAGAAAATTAATTGCTATTTAGTTTCTTCATGGATGTTTTTCCCGACCTTTACCGTTTTCGGGGGGTCTGATTCTTCGAGCCTGATTTCTTTGAGCTCTTCTAATGGTTTGAGATCAGCTCTTTCTTCCACCCTTGGGTCGATTTCTTCATCTATCTCCAAGATCGTCCCATCTTTATTTTGAATAATGACGAGCGTTTGTGTGCTTACCTGTTTCTTTCCTCTCATGGAAATGCTATAGCATTCCCTCATGGCCAACTGGTCTCCCTTCAATGTCCTGATGCCACTAGAAGTTGGGAACTTAATGGCCAAATGCCTTACAGACGAGACTACCCCCAGCCCTACTAGGGCGGGTCTCCCGAGCAGCACGTTGTAGGCCGATGGCAGGTCCACTACTACAAACTCCATCATCTTGGTTGCTGAGACTGGATAGTCTCCCAAGGTTAAAGGGAGTTCAATGGACCCCATACAGGCAATCCCCTCTCCTGAAAAATCGTACAAGGTCATTGCACAAGCTTTTAGGTCTCGAAGCGCGAGTCCCATCTTTTCTAAGGTGGCCTTATAGAGAATGTTCACTGAGCTCCCATTGTCTATGAGAACACGGTGAACTCTCTTATTCGTGAGCTGGAGAGTGATGACCAATGGGTCATTGTGGGGAAACTGAACATGGGACGCATCGTCCTCGGTAAAGGTTATCGGCTGAGATTCAATCTTTTGGCACTTTGGAGCTCTAGGTTCGGGTTCATAGGGGGACCCGTCTCCAGTTTTTAGCTCGTTCACATATTGCTTTTGGGCATTCTTGCCCGTCCCTGCAAGATGAGGCTCGCTCGAGATGGTTATCACATCTTCTCCATCAATCGGAGGGGGCCTATCCTCCTCTCTAGCTCGGGAACTATTGTTTTGAGCAGGCTGTGGCGCAGCTGCCCTCTAGCTAGTAGAAGCTTGATTATTATTCTGGTTCCTAACATACTGTCTGAAGTATCCTCTCGAGATCAGTCCTTCGATCTCGTCCTTCAACTACCTGCATTCATCAGTAGTGTGCCCAGTATCCCTGTGAAATTGACAGTACTTGCTGGAGTCCCTCTTGGACTTCTGATTTCTCATGGGGTCTGAATGCCTGAAAGGCACCTGGTTCTCATTAGCCAGGTATATATTCTCCCGAGACTCGTTGAGCTCGGTGTACACTTTGTACACGGAGAAATACCTTTCCCCTTTCTTCTTATTTCCCCTTTCCGCCTCAGGGTTACTTCCTTCGTTCTTCTTCCTTTTGGAAGGGTTTTCTGCAGGAGGTTTTAAGGCTGACGGGTCTGCTGAGGTCAAGGCAGTTTACGTTTATCGTTGTAGTTACGGGATGAGAGGTCATATTCAGTGTTGACCTCGCCTCTTCTAAATTGACAAACCTCTGAGCTCGCCTATTAAACTCGGTTAAGGACCTCACAGGTTTTCTCTGCATATCATCCCAGAGGGGACTTCCCGGCATTACTCCAGCTTGGACGGCCATTAGATGACCGCTGTCGTCTACATCCCGGGCTCGGGCGACTTCCAGATTAAATCTTGTTAGGTAGCTCTTCAACGTTTCACCCGCCTGTTGCCGAACGTTGGTTAGGGTTGATGCTTCGGGTCTTACCCCGATCATGGCTCTAAACTGCTTCTTGAAATCTTTTGATAGCTGATCCCAAGAAGTGATTGAATGTCTCTTATATTTTTTGAACCAGTTTTTTGCTGGCCCTGTAAGCGATGCTGGAAATAACATGCATCTAAGCTCGTAACCTACATTACTTGCTCTCATTATGGTGTTAAATGTACTCAAATGACTGTACGGGTCGGATTTCCCTTCAAAAGGAGGGACATGAGGATTCTGAAACCCTTGAGGAAACGGAGTGTTGGAAATATGGGGAGCGAATGGTTCGAGCTCCTCATCCCAACTCTGACCTCGCTCATTCTGCAAAAGCCTAAATGCCTTTTCCAGCTGATCAATTCTTTCTTGAACCGGGTCCACAGGGGGTCTTGCCTGAAATTGGCTATCATTGATCACAATTCCAGGCTCGCGCCTCCGCAGGGGATCTTTGCGCCCATTTAGGCGATCTCTCAGGTCCGGGTTCGATGGATTACCATTACCCCGATTCTGATTCAGGTGCTCCCGCAGGTCGGAGCGGTTTCTATGGTTTCCAGTATTTCTTCGTCCTTGATCATACATGCTGACTGATCTGGCGTCTTCGGAGTCGTCACTGGCGAGGCTTGTCGCATGATTGTTCCGAGACGGATCTCTTTCATGCTGCCTTGTCTCTGCAGTGCGAGATCGAGACATTTGGCTTCTCGCAGGCTAGTCGCCTATCCGTTCTCTAGTAGCCTCTCTATTCCCCTGTTTTCGTCCTGCCCGCCTTGTCTCCTCACCCCGAGTTGGTTGTGAGTTCCTCCGAGGTGGTGAGGGGTATCTTATTGGTGACGATGACTGCCAACCTTTCGGGGCCTGGATGGCCCTGAGTTTGCCCATGCTATGTGATGCCCCACGTCACTATGGATGCTTTCTGGAATGACAACTGGCCCTACAAACCAACACAAGTCTTTTCAGCGTGCTTTGTCCTCGCTCACATGCTTCTTAGGAAAACTTCCCAGGAGGTCACCCATCCCTAGATTACCCCAAGTCAAGTACGCTTAACTTTGGAGTTCTCAAGTGATGGGCTACCGAAAAGAAGATGCATCTTGTTGATATAGGTAGTACCCATCAATCCATTTAAGCCTTCTTCAACTGTGTAGTCTCATACCTACACAGTCTTAGAATCATCACACTTGACCTTCCCCAGGCGGTGTGGGATTGAACAGCTTACCCGGTCTTTCCCCTTACGGATCACGGGATTCTGACTATCACATGCTGACTCGGTAACATTCTTCGTGTTACCATTAACATGAGTCCGAGCCTCTGCAGGGGCTCGGTTATTCCCAGTTTTCGCTGGTAACTCTGCAGTTGAGTTAACCAGAGCCCTAGCCCGAGTGTTTCTTTGGGGTCTCGAGGGTGTAGGTTGCTTTGTTGGTGGCGGAGGTTGCTCCGCTCCTCTTGTGGCAGCGTTTTTCCGAGGTCGCCCATGAGGCCTGCGAGGAGGAACATGAACATCTCGCGGAGGTGGATCTTGGTTCTCCTGCGGAGGTTGAGGCTGAGCCGCCTGTGCATCTACGGCCAGTCTAGCCAACTCTTCGTTCCGCTTCTTGGCTTCAGCCAGCTGTTTTCTTAGCTGTCGATTTTCAAGTTCCACAATGGGGACGTACCATTCAGGATTATAGTACATGTCCTCATCGTCCCTTGGAGCCGGAGGTGTTGGAGGTCCTCGAGAATCGGAAGATTCACTTCTCTCTTCAGGTTCAGGATTCGTCATCGGCTGTTTCCCAGGGCGTCGTGGATAATTCTCTTTAGGAATATTCTGATCATTCGCGGCCATAGCTAATCAGGGATTGTATTGCTTAAGGCTCTCAATGAAAGCACCAAACTGTTGACGCCATTTTTCGTCAACTTAAAATGTAGAGCGAATAAACAACAGGAACTATGGCACAGATGAATAATATAGTGAAACAACAGGAATTTTACGTGGTTCAGCAGTTAACTCTGCCTAGTCCACGAGTCAATTTTATTTAGACTTGGGAGTTTTCTGGTTGCTTCTCAGAGAATAATTGCTTAGAGATTATTTCCAGAAAATAGATTTCGATCCTTTACAAATGGTGTTTTCTTCTCTATTTATAGAGGAGATCTCAGAATTCAATCCCACACATTTCGAGAAGTTATTCTGTAAATTAATAAATTTAATTACATTAAATTTTGTAACTCCTATATACAAGGAAACCCCCTTGAAGGTCAGGAAACGGATAGCGGCATCCCTTTAATGTGGAGGAGTAAGTTACAACAATAAATATCTTTAATTGTGGGAGACACGTTACTTCAGATAACTCATCAAGTCTTCGAGGTCAACAATCAGCATTTTATCAACCAAGGTCTACAGGTAGGTTGCGAAGTGGCCTTCTTATTCCGAGACTTACTCGGAGCAAACAAATGCCATCGAGGCTGTCACATTTCGAACTCGTATCCCTTTAAGCTCAGACCGCCTACTTCAAAGGCACTCGACAACGGATATATCCCGATGCTATGTTCTTTCGAGCTTAGAAAGAACTCCGATGTTACATATCTTCAAGGTTGCCACCTTGCTTCGAGGGTTTGGCACTTGGACCACGAACATGCACTTTAGACATCACGAGCTCAAACCTGACGAATCCAGCTTTCGAGGTCACAATCTCAAGTCTCGAAATCTGGGTGTAACAGTGTTTATCAAAATCAGATTATTAAAATGGAGTACTTCGAGGTTGCGATAAGGATTTAGAGGGAGTCTAAACTTGTATAAGTCAATTCCTTATTGTATTATTGAGACTTTACTAATTGTTTTATCTCTAGGCGTGGCCTCATGAACTAGGTTTTCCGAACCACGTAAAAAACTTCTTGTATCACGTTATTTTTAATTTATTTATTTTTTGTTCGTATATTCTGATCAGCAATCTGTCTGATATATCAGAACATCTATCTGTTTACATAATTATTTAACTATTCCGCATTAATTATATTGTTTGTTAAATTCAGTTAGTAATCTTAAAACACATCATTTCAATAGTATATGTTTTTCTCCATTTTATATTTCTTTTATATTATATTGATAAATTTTTGTCCACGTGTGAAGAATGTATATTGATCTACATAATAAAAATAACAGTTTATGTCCTAACATATATTTAAGCTATATATCTAAGATGAGGAAAAAAAAAATCCTAGCTGGCTAAAAGGAAAGAGATATGATCTAAGTGAGCTCTTGAGAGGAATTAAAAAAATCTATTTTTTTTTTAATGAAAGGTGTACTTAATAATTAGTACAAAGCCACCAAATGATTATTATATATTGAGGAGAAGTGTTATTTTTCTTGTGTTGATGTGTACTTACTCGTTGAAACACACAAAGTTAGAAAATATTTCACATTATTAATTAAATATATTTCTTTTATAATAATTGAACATTTGAACATATTAATTAAAGTCGCATATAATTAATGAATTGTACGTAAACTATAGTGTATTATTATATAGACGATATTTTACGTACGTACCCTTTAGTCTTGTTCAAGAGACGAATGCAATATAGGGCAAGTGTTTTATTATACACGTCCACTCGACTTTTCGAAGTGTTAATTAATTTATTTTTAATTATTCAATAATTTACGTACTTTATATATGAACCATTCTTCTAGTTTGCTCCCACTCTTTCGCTCTCCTTAATTAAAAAAAAATTGAATTAATTCTCCATGCAAATTAACTTTTATTACTTTTTAATATAAACATCTCTATTATTGCCTACTATACTTAGCATTTGAGTTGCTTAATTTGTGATTCTAAGCAACACTTAGTTATAATTGTTACGTCTCATCACATAAATAAAAACATGATTACGTACTTATATTACTGATTAATACTAATTATTATTATTATTTTTAAAGAGTACAAATTATTTTTTTAATTGAAATTTTATGAATCTTAACATAAGTTCAAAAATTATTAATGACTTGAATAAGTATTCGGCCAAAAGTATACTTAGTCATTGGAGTTATTAGAGATTATATCCAAGATTGATACACGAAAAGGCTATATTTTAAAGGAGCGTGTTAGATCAAGTCCCACATAAAAAAATATATAAGAATATTCTATATAGAGAGAGGTGAATCACCACTTAATAACAATTTAAGTTGGATCTCTAATAATTAAAATTTTATTACATTTAAAATAATAATAAATTTAGTCCTAATTATTAAATTATCACTCAATCTCTATGTTATACTCCAAATTTCGAGATGAATATATTATCTTGAAATGTAGGCTCAGGAAATAATTGATTAAGTTCGATTGTAATTAATATAACTGATGTGTCACTCAACCATTCCGGCTCGAAATGGAGGGTCGCTTAAAAGGACCAGACCGTTGCAAGAGGGCCACCTCAGAAGGCTGGTAGTTGTTAGCTCGGGCAACATTTCAGGTGTCAGCTCGAAGATCGTGGTGGTAGGCTCGAAAGCATGTCTTTAAGATGCCAAGTGGTTATGTTTGAGTACTTAAAGCCTATTTTTAAGGAATCAGTTCACATATTAGCTTAGTCAATCTGATTCATTAGGGGTTCAAAATATTTCAAATTCATGTATGTATATTGCTATGTAACTTTCCCTAAAATCATGGGAAGAGAATTTGAACCCAGTCTATAAATACATGGGATTGTTCACTTCTTTTTCACGCACAAATTTTGAACCCAAACTCTGTGAAATTGCTTTTAAGCTTTAATGCATACAGATTAATAAAAGTGACTCGTGGACTATGTAGATTTAACTATTGAACCACGTAAAAATCCATATTGTTCTTTATTCTAAATTATTTATTCTGCTTAATTGCTCTTGTTTTTAGTTGGCGAAAAATGGCGTTAACAGTTTGGTGCTTTCATTGAGAGCATTAAGCGATTCATATAAACCTCACACACAAACTTTCGTCCATCATATAAATGGTTGCACCCACGTGAAATATCCCCAGATCTGGAAGTGGACGTCCACTACCCAGAATCTCATAAGAAAATACACCACAGACCGAGGAGCACCCTCGAAGGGCAGACAATTGGTCCATGAATGATGATCATACTCCAGATGAAGGGAGTGCATCCACAACACCACGTGATCCTGGCCAAAGTTCAAGACCACCTCGTCAGGATTATTATATTCCTGAGAGGTACATCCTAATAGTAGAGCTTGAGAATCAACGATGGCGAGAAAGGCTGGCTGAGGCCACTCTATTGAATGAAAAAATGGCAAAAAGGGTTGTTGAAGCCCAAGCGCCCCCCAGAAGGACCAGGGGGCAACCTCGAGGAAGTGTTGCTGCTCGAATAGCCAAGTAGAGGGCTCGACAGGCCCAGAAAGAATGAGGTGCAGCAAACCCTGGTGTTAGCCAACTGAGGGTTTCATCTCGAAATCCCCCACGAGTTAACACTAACCAAGTAAGGGAGGTCCCTACAAACACTGGGGATAATCGAGCTGCTCAACAGGCATCTCGGAGCAACAACCCAAAGCCTGCAAGGCCAGTCCAAAATAACGAGAGGCCTCCACCATTGCCAATCTGGCATCCTCTTTCGCCCATCAAGCACCCATCACCAGTTTGGGACATACCACAGCATGTCTTATGAGGACCTCGAGCTGGCGAAGGGGTACCTTAGAGGACAGCTCGAAGTGCAAGGAGCATCAGTGGAGATAGAAATCCAAGTTCTGGACATGAACAAAGGGATAATTGTGAGGTCCTCGTAGGATCAAACCAAGGGGCAAGGCAAGCGAGGCAACCCCAGTAGTTAGAAAGTCACATGTCTAGGTCCCAAGAAATAGGGATCAGAGTATACACGTCGACAATCCACCTCGAAACTATGCCCAACAACAGAGAATGTTTAGCTTTATTGAGGGAAGTTATCGCTCTAATAGCAAGGAAGTTAGTAGGTCGGTGAGTGTTTATAACACTGAGCCACGATATTATGAAAACTACCCGAATAATGGACCGAATCTCCGAGACTATTTAAATCAGAACCTGGGGCAATACAATCAGCCAAAGCCAGATTTGATACTGCAACAAGGAGTTGGAGTTCCTTTGAACAATAACCAGCTCCCCAAAGTACATGCACCACCTCCAATAGACTCGGTTCAAGAAAGACTTAATATGCTAGAAGAGCAGTTCAGGCTCCTTGGAGAAGGAAAAAAAAGAGAAGGCATATGACTCAGACAAGGATCTTAAACCCTTTGCTCCTCATATTTCGAGCACACCATTTCCAAATGGTTTTAAAATACCCCATGTGGCACCATATGATGGGAGTACCGACCTGGGTAGCCATCTGAGCACTTTTAACACGGTGATGAGGGTCAGTAATGTGGGTTTCGAGCTCAGGTGTATGATGTTCCCAACAACTCTTACAGGAGCAGCAAAGAGTTGGCTCAATAAATTCCCCAGGCCTTCCATCTCTTCATGGGAACAGTTTTCCAAGGACTTCAAAAAGCAGTTTCAAGTTGCAAGAAGTATTAAGCCCGAGGCTTCGTCTCTGGCCAATATCAAGCAAACGCCAGGGCAATCTCTCAAAAATTATATTGTTAAATTTATTATCGAGGTTTCCATAGCACAAGATGTTGACGACAGTAGTCACCTGATGGCCATTCGAGCTAAAATCCTGCCAGGAAGCGCCCTTTGGGACCACCTGCAGCAAAAACCAGTTCGGACCATAATGGACCTTACAGAGCGAGCCCAGAGATTCATTAATGTAAATGAGGTTAGGTCAATAGTGTAGTTGGCACCTCTAACCCCTGTAACTACAACAATGAGTATGAACCCAGTTGTGAGCTCGGCAACACCAACTGCATGCACCCTTATAATGATAACTCTTCTAAGAAGAAGAAGAATGAGAGGAATACTCCTGATGCGGAAGGGAGTAAGAAGAAGAAAGGAGACAAGTACATCTCCACATATAATTGTGTATACTGAGTTAAGAAGACTCGTGAAAATATTTACGTTGCGAATCAAAATTAGGTCACGTACTGGCAACCTAAACCTATGTGAAAACAAAGCGCTAGAAGAGATCAGAATAAGTATTGCATGATCCATAGGGACATTGGCTACATGACGGAGGAATGCAGACAACTCAAAGATGAGATCGAATGTAATGACCCAAAATTGCTAATAAGGCTTAAGGGCCTTGATTAGTGTGCCAGGAGGGCATAATTGGTATTTATGTGAATGAATGATTAAATCCATGATTATGTGGCATGCATGACTACATGAGTAAATGGATATGATTAGATGCATGTTTATGAGTATTAAATATGCATGTGGGCCCTGTTTTGTTTATAAGGGCATAATTGTAATTTTGGCCCGTTGAGGGCATAAATGTAATTATTTGGTATAAATTGTTGAGACCACATTATTATATGGATATATTTGCAGCATGTGACTCGAGACGATCCTAGTAAGCAGTTTAGCGAAATAGTCACGGTGGGGATTTATACCAGGCTCGGGGGAGCCTATGGGTATTTCTGGGAACTTGAGAAATATACTAGAGATTATTAAGCATTGGGGAAATAATTGGTGGTTAATTTGATCGCGGAAATTAAGTGGTAAATATTAGGGACACTCGAGGAATTAGTGGGAATTGGGAGCAAATGACCAAAATGTCCTTAGAGTGGTTAAAGACTTGGTTATATTTGGGAGGGCAAAAAGGTATTTTGGGTGTTTTAAAGGGGATAAGTTACTTTTAGCTCATTTAGACTCTGGTGGAATATTGTAGAAGGGTTAGAAAGTGAAGGAAAAGAAAAAGGAAAGAAATACAAAGTATGCAACTCACCATTACCCTCCCATATGATTTTTTTTTCCCCTCTCTTTCTCTCTTTCTGGTGGATTTTGGAGCTGTGAACTCAGGGAGGTCTAGGCTTGGTATTGGGACTTTGATCCTTGGAGTGTCTAAGGAGCTTATTTGGAGTTAGCTATCAACTAAGGTAAAGGTTAAAGGTTTTGTTTGAGTTTTCTGGGTTTGTTATGGTAAATCTCTGAGTTTGGATTTTTGGAAGGAATTTAAAGACTTGAGCTTGAGGATCTGAGGAAATAAAGTCTAGAAAGGGATTTAAAGCAACCTAAAGTTGAATTCCCTCAGCTAAGGTAACAATTCTTATTTTGAAGTTCTGTATTTTCGATTTTCAGATGGTGTTCTTGAGCTCTTGAGCTCAAATTTAGGTTATGTGTTTGATGATGCTTTTAGCTAGGTTTTTGATGTAGATGGGTTTATTTGGTTGAGTTATGGTGAGTTATAAGGTCAATTTTGGGTTTGGTTGAAGTTTGGAATGGGTTGGTGGAGCTTTGGCTCGGCAAAGTTCGAGGGAAAATCTAGAACTTTTGCATGTTCTGGTTGTAGCGCTACAGCGCTATGAGGGGTTTTCTGGGGTGATTTTTTCTCTGTCTATAGCATTGTAGCGCCCTCCTTATGGCGTTGTAGCGCTACCCTGCCTCCAGAAGTGGATTTTGGGCGTTTTTCTTGGGGTTTTGCTTAGGGGCTCAGGGGGACGATTCCACCACCCCGTTTGGTGGAATTGGGCTTCTCGAGAGCTTGGGATTGGCTCCAAAGTTGGAATATGAAATTGAATGATTAATGAGGATTCTATTTTACGGTTGTGACTAGGTGTTCGCCAGGGCTCGGACCGGATCGTGCTCGAGGGTCGTCTCATTTAGCCAAGGCACTCGGAATTAAAGGTAAGAAAACTGCACCCGGTTATGTGGTTATGTTGGGACTAAGAGTTCCCTATACTTGTAATTGATGTCATAAGATGGTTTTATGCCATGGGGACATGTGATAAATGGCCTAAGAGTGTCGGAATCAATATTTGTGCACAGGGTGTGGCTCGGCCACTGGTAGCTGAGGTTAATCAAATAATCATTGAACTTGGCCTAAGCAAGCTAGAGTCAGTGGGTTGAACACTGGGCTTGGCCTAAGTGAGCCAAAGACAGTGACTTAAACAGAGAGCGCGGCCTAAGGGCGCCGACCCTAGATATTGTGTGAAATGTTTATTGATGTTATTTTGATGATTGTGGCATGCTCATTGTCTGGATGGTTAATTATTGGTTTGTTGGCTGATATTACTGATTATGTAAACGATGCAGTCTATTGAGTATTTGATTAATGATTTGTGAGTTATTTGATTACTATTTTTTTATTATGTTATGCTTTATAGTTTTCTTGTTGGGCCTCGGCTCACAGGTGCTACGTGGTGCAGGTAAAGGCAAGGGTTTGGTGGTTCAACCATGAGTTGGAGAGCTCTGGGGACGAGGTGTACATTGTTAGCTGCTCGACCGCCACGGTCGAGGGTATTGTATAGGGACGAAAACCTAAAATGTATACTTTTCCATTAGAATGGTCGTGTTTATTTATAATTTTTGGAATTTTTGTAAATATGTCTTTTTAACCCTGTTTTTGGGATCCCATGTACTAAACAATTATTTTAATGAAAATTATCTGTTTATGACCAAAATCTTTTAAACTTAACCTGTTTATGACTATAGGCTCACATTTTCATTTGAAAGACTTGATTAGCAAGTCCTGCACTATTTTAAACACACAGTGTAACGGTCTTGGTTATCTAGGGTGTTACATCGAAAGTCTCATCTAGAGAGGTTACCTTTGGCAGTATATTTGGAATATGGGAAATAACCAAGGACAGGGCCCACAGAATCAAAGGGTGGCACCAGTTCAGCCTGTAGCACCACCTCAACTTGTAGCAACCCCAGCTCAGGAAGATAATCGGCCATCTCTAGAGGACCCCATATAGCCAGAACGAGCAGGAACGCCCAGAAGAGGTATGTGCAGGAGCTAAAAGCTGAGGATGGTTCTCCATACATTTCTTGCCTTCGCCGAGCAGACCACATAGGCGCTTATCCTAGTGAAGTAAATAATTCAACGAGCGTTTTCCATAAGGAAGCTTGGACATCTCAGCTCGCCTATCTACCATTGTTGTGGTAGGCTTGGGACGTTCAAAATTTGCTGCAATGGAATGAAAAAATGAATTCCAAAACTAAAGATTGAGAAAAGAAACTAAAGTCTAAAAACTATAAGGAGTACTTACGAATTCTCTGGAAGGAATAGAAAAAGAAGGTCAGTGGTACAAAAGAATTGTTTTTAAAATTCAAGGGGTGGTTAGGGATGCCCTCAAAGAGCTTCCTTTCCTTAGGATAGCTCAAAGATAGTAAAACCCATCTATGTCGTGCTTCCAAGCTGGGTCACTCTTCAAACAAAAGAGATATAAGATCTCGTAAGGCGACGACTCCTGCCAATTCATCTTGAAGTATAGCGACTTTAGTGCTGCCAAAACTCGGTACTAGTTGGTCTGGAGCTGAAATGGAGCAATACCGATCCAGCCTGTAAACTTCTTAAAATAATTCCTCAGGGGCAACAAGGCCCCAACCTTCATATGCTCACGACTCCAGGTCGCGATCTTGTATTTTCGGTCAAGCTTGTCCTTGCCTAGCACGTAAATGTTCCTCTCTTCATTATATGAAGTTCGGCACACGAGTTTTTTGGAGATTTGGAGGACATGGGAGGACATGATATCAAAAACCTGCCTCGTGGTTTTAACCCAGCTTTCGTAAAAGTCAGCCTCGAAGAATTCAAATTTGGTTGAGAGAAATGATACTTTGGCAGGGGGAGGCTCGAAGGAAGAATGTGAAGGTCTTCTCAAAGAGGTTTCCATTAGTTTGAAGAAAGGCTTATTGGGGCGAAAGGCTAAGGAAACTGACAAGGATCGATCTAAGGGTAAGGCTCGAGGAATAGGGTTAAGCTCGGGACAAACCACAAGCCAAAGTTTTTTTCCTTTTTCCCTCTTGGATCTCTGTGATCTAACATCGATAAAAGTCACTCAAGTCTTGACGCTCTCTACACTCTTCGTACTCTCAAATGAGTCTCTAGTTACGAGTGAATGAGGATTTTGCTCGAGAAGACGAAGCTTGATAAGAGATGGCGTGATTTGAGGACCCCCACCAATTCTTCTCGAAAGAGTACTGCGAAATCTAACAATAAAGAGAAAGATGAGGGCCCTTCACTTAAAAGATATAAATGAGAATAATTGGAACGTTCTATCTCAAAAATTCGAGACAGGATAGGCTCGAAATAACGAGGTGCACCTAACGATGGTAGGCGGTTAATTTTCTTTTTGGCTATCCCGATTTTCTAGAAAAAAAATGAGCTCAAAAGGGTGGTTTTATCAGTTTGCGTGAGAGAAAGAATATAGAAAGCCTAATTCTAATACCCTATTTCTTGGACTACACGAAACCTATAGCTTATAGCCGAATACAAAAAAAAAAACATTTTTATGGGAGATTTTTTTATATAAATCATATCAAAATGCATTTTTATAAACATTCTCAAGAACATATTAAGAACTGCTATATCAGGAAAAAACACGACAATGGCATATGGCAATTTTTTTTTTTACAAAAACAGAGATAAGGTTGTAAAAACTTACACGAAGGAAGTTGGTGATGAAATCGCAATGAAGTTTGCAGCAATTTATACAGCCAGATCCTTGGAAATTCTTCGTTAAAAATTGGATAATTTGATAGGAAAACGGACACTATTTCTTTCCTTTTTCAAAAAGAAAACATGCAAACTTTTGAAATGAAGAAGAAAGGTGGTGAAAGGGTTTATATAGAAAGGCAAAACCTTTAAAGAATTATTAGCCTTCAAATTATCTTTACCTTGGATCCAATGGATCAAATTAATCTCGAAAAATGGTGGTAATGGCAAGTGAAAGGACGTAGGCAGTAAGGACAATACTCGAGTACTGCGATTACCCATTCACAAGCCGACACATGTACACACTTGAGTGTGGTAGGTGGGCACGTTTCCGGAAAAGATAAGTTCAAAAGTTTCTCTCTGAGGGTTCAAGGAGACACTTTTTAGGGGGCAAAATGTTATACCCCAAATTTCGAGACGAATATATTATCTCGAAATGTAGGCTCGGGAAATAATTGATTGATTTCAATTGTATATATTAATATAACTGATGTAACTTCCTCCTAATCCAGGACCGTTACACTGTGTAATTAAAATAGTGCTTAACTCGCTCAAAAATTCATTTGGACTTAAAATGTGTAATGGAAACTAACACTAGGTTTAGGTACTAAAAATTTTGGTCAAAAGTCAACCATTCTATTAAAATAGGTTGAGTTCGTTTCATGGGATCCCAAATGAGTTTAAAAATGTTACAATCTCAAAAGGAATACAAAAGCCGTCCTAAGCGGCAAAATCAGAGTCCAACTAATACTCTCGATCGTGGCGGTCGAGCAGGCCACATATGTACACTCCTCCCCTGAAGCTTTCCAACTCATGGCTAGTCCAACTTTCCCTTGCCCTTACCGGCACCACGTAGCACCCATGAGCCAAGGCTCAACAAAAAAACATAAACATTCCCCCAAGCAGTTAATCAACAAATTATATAATCATAACTAACATGCCTAGCAGTAGTAATCATACTCATGCATACATTTAATCTATTTAAGCAGCCATGGGGCCACACAGGTGCCTATTGCACTATTTCTTTTAGAAACAGCTATAGAGTCGGCCAAGCGTGCACCACGGTCCATGTTCCAAGTGGCTATACAGTCGTGCAAGCGTATATCATGCTTCTATATTGGCCCTGCCACTACGACATGTGTTTCGTATGCTAATGTCATCCACGGCTTATAAGTCAAGCTTCAATGTTGGTCGTGCCAATTTCGACCTGCATTCTGCACGCTAATGCCATCCACGACTTATAAGTCGGACTTCTTATATTTGCCCTGGAATTTTGGCCTGCGTTATGCACGTTAAAGCCACCCTCGACTTATAAGCTGAGCTTTTTAACCCACATAAGCGACTATAGAGTCACACCGGGGGCCATTGCCTTATTCCCATCTAACCAACCTTAGAGCTAGCCCGGTGGATCTTACACTTTATTTTCCAAGCGGCCATAGGGTCGTTCAAGCGTATATCACGCTTCTGGGTTGTCTTAACCACATCGGTCAGTGTTCAGCACGCTATAACCGCCCTCGACTCATAAGTTGAACCTTTAAACCCTTGACTTATAAACTGAGCCTTGTAAACCCTCGACTTATAAGTCGAGCCTTTTAAACCCTCGACTTATAAGCCAAGAATTTTAACCAGATATACCCTCGACTAATAAGTCGAGCTCTTAATCAGATACAATATAAGTCCTCGACTTATAAGCTGAGGTTTTCAATCGAATATAACCAATAAACTCTCGACTTATAAGTCGATCCTTTCAATCAAATATGACAGATAACGACATCGGTCTGCGTTCAGCACGTTGTTGTTGCCCTCGACTTATAAGCTGAGTCATTTAATGAGATATATCAGATGGACAGTCATCATTTAACACAGGTATGCACAGTGTAATCAACATGTATAACAAAACATTATAAGCACGATTACAACCATGTTCGATAACTGAGGCTCAAGCCCTAACCACAGTCCAGGTGCAGTTTTCTTACCTCAGGTCTTGAGTGAATAGCGTGTGACGACTTCGAGTATAGTCCTTGCCTCCCGAGCCTAACAGTTTGCCTAGTCACAACCATAACAAGGAATAACTATCAAGAAATGAAATAATAAAGGCTTCTGGACCGAGTCCTAGCCTCTAGGAGTCTGAATTCTACAAACCCGGGTAGTAAAACCATTCCCGAGCCCTTAAGTTTGGGTTCTGAGCTCCCAAAACCTACTTTATAATTTTTTTTTCCTCAATTTGAGCCGCGGCGCCCTCACTAAAGGTCGCGACGCTTAACAAATCAGAGAGCCCGAGCCCTAAAATCACTGGACATGTGCCGTAGCGTACCCCGCCTAGCGCCAAGGCAGTTTGAGGCACCACCTTGCCCTTCTGAGTTCATGAGGGTCGCGACGCTCCAAGAACAGTGCCGCGACACGACCTACGAACATAGAAAACCAGTGATTTTAAGAATCGCGAACCTATCCAAAATCGCCCCAAAACACGTTTTAACAAGTTTCGACCATATTAATGGTCCCAGCAGTTCAGAAATACAAAAACCAACTTCCAAACTCAACCAAAACACCATTGAAAATAAAATTTCAAAAAGAAATTTAGAAACTCAAAACTCTAAAAACTCAATTTTACCTCTGTTAGGGATCGTTCCCGGTTGTTTTCTGAGCTTTAACAGCTTCCAAACTTGCCCCAAATCTCCTTAATTCCTTTAGCAAGTAAGCTTTCAAGCTTGGAATCAATTTTCTCTTCAGAACACCAAGAGAACTAAGAGAGTGAAAGAGAATGAGAGAGAGAGGGAGAGAGAGAGAGAGAGGGTTCTGAGTTTAGAAACTCCGCTAGGTTTTCTTAAGTCAAGGGTCCAAATGACCAAAACACCCCCAAGGAAAATCTTTCCTCTCAACGCCCCTCAAGGGCAAAATCCTCATTTACACTCCCGTCTCACATTATACTTATAACCCCAATTAATTCTGCCAAATCCAGAATATCCCTATTTTTCCCAAAATACGACTCATACTCTAATGAGTCTCGGTAACTCACCGAATTACTAAAATACCTCTTGGCTCACCCCGAGCAAGGTATAAATCCCTGTTGTGACTAAACCGCTATCTTACTTGAAAGGACCGACTCCTGCTGAATATCTCAAATATATCCACATAATAATGTGGTCTCGATCAAATAATATCATTTAATCATATATATACCCTCGTCAGGTCAAAATTTAATATGCCCCTTTAAATAAAAGTGGGTTTGTTTCGCACATTTAATGCACTTAAACATGCTTAATCAGTCATATAATGATATAAGTCATGCAACTCACATAATCACATAAATATTCAATTTGTTCACATAATATTCCAATAATGCTCTCCTATCAAGGCACTAAGCCTTATTAGAATTTTGGGATGTTACAACTAATGTGAAACTCAACCATTTTGGCTCGAAATGGAGGGTTTCTCGAAAGGACCAGAGCGTTGCAAGAGGGTCACCTCGAAAGGCTGATAGTTGTTAGCTCGAGCAACATTTCAAGTGTCAACTCAAAGATCGTGGAGGTAGGCTCGAAAGCGTGTCTTTAAGATGCCAAGTGGTTACGTTTGAGTATTTGAAGCCTATTTTTAAGGAATCGATTAAGATATTAGCTTAGTCAAACCGATTCATTAGGGGTTCAAAATATTTCAAATTCAAGTATGTATATTGTTATGTATCTTTCCCTAATATCATGGGAAGAGAATCTGAATCCAGTCTATAAATACATGTGATTGTTCACTTATATTTTTCACGCACAAATTTTGTACCCAAACTCTGTAAAATTGCTTTTAAGCGTTAAAGCAGACAAATTAATAAAAGTGATTCGTAGAATAAGTAGATTTGACTACTGATCCAAGTAAAATTCGATATTCTTCTTTATTCTAAATTATGTATTCTGCTTAATTGATATTGTTTTTAGTTGGCAAAAAACAGCGTAAACATTCTATATATGCTCTAATTAGTTACAATCTTCTATATACATATATTTAGTCATCAAATTAAATTTTTGTGGCACAATTTATAATCAATGATTATGTTGATATAATGATAAAAATATTTTTTTTAACTACAAATTATTTAATTTCAATAAAAATTACACAGTAGAAAAATATTTTTTAATGCCTATTACTTTATTAATAATTCAATATTTTGTTCATCAAAATCGAGTTTAAGGGTTTATTTGAATCATTTTACAAAACATATAGAATCCAAAAAGTATTTTATTAAAAACACAGTGTACAAATAAGTAATAAAACAAAACACAAAATCCAAAAGTATAAATACTTATTTAATTACCTTTTTTTTATTGGACCAAGATGAATATTTTACACACAAAATTGGTGTATACCAAGACCAAGTTACCAATACTTGCCCATTTCTTCATCCAATGCAAGCTTGGAGAAAACTTAGTAACATACCTTTATAAATTTCCAAGCTTTATCCATAAATAATATTGACTTGTAGACATAAGATTGGTTAATACCCAAACAAGGCTAAAACCTTAATTTCTTGTCATGTTGTATTATTCCTCATCTCTTTTTGCTGCTGAATAACTCAACATACAATTTTACTAATAAATAATGAAAATTTATACCCTTTCATGAGTGGTTTTATTTATTATTTTTTTTTAGGAAATGAGTAGTTGTTTTAAAAGTTTCTTCTAGTTATAGTTGGTCCTCCCAATTAATGTTGTCCATACTATAATATTATATATATTATATTAGTCACCAGTAATGATTTCAAAAATCATTGGGAAATAAGTCATATAGCTAGCGGCCTTTATCGACTAATAAATATATTGTTCATATTATTTATTTTTAAAAAATAAAAATATATTTGATAATTATTTTTATTTTTTGTTTGATAATATAAAATGTTGCGTTAATTTGAAGAAGGGAAGAAAAAAACAAAACGAAAAGTCAAAAAAGTGAAAAATAATTATATTTTTAAATTTTAATTAAAAAATTTTAAATAATAAATAAAAATAGAATTACCAAATATTATTTTATGTTTAATTGTCAAATTTTTAATTAATTAAATAAAAAAATTTATTTTTTTAAGTGTCACCAAACAATACATGTATAAATAAATATATTTAAATAATGGATATATTTATTTGGTTGTGAAAAATAAATAAAATAACAAAATTATCAGCAGCCCACACAAATAAGTTACATCAATAATAGAGAGAAGAATCCACAGACATAATTAATGCTATTTTGGTATATAAATGATAAGAAACAAAATATTGAAAGAGAAAAGAAACAACTTTGAATGAGTGTCCCAAGAGAGTTGAATATGCCAAGAATTTACAGATAAGGGCTTCACCTTCTTATGATTTATGAATTTCCTATCTATCTCCATCTATTCAAGTTATTTTCTTCATGCTTCCATGCCTATTGTCTAATCCACCTTACCATTATTATTATGAAAATAACACTCCACTAAGGTGTAATCAAACGTGATTTTAATACTTTTTCGGAGTTAGTGTTTTGTCCGTTATTTGTTTATGATGTATTTTGACAATTTACTTTTTGAACTCTTTGTTTTGTAAAATAATTCAAATAGACTTATAAATCCAATTTTAATAATTAAAAATTTGAATATAGCATTACATTTGATAATTTTTTTTGGAAGTGTTGTAGTTTTGTGTTGAATTATTAGTTTAGTGAATTATTTGTGATCAAAATCAAATTTGAAGGTCTATTTTAATCATTTTACAAAGTATAAATTCTAAAACATGATTTATCAAAACACAAACTATAAACAAATAACGATAAAAAAACATGTGGTCGAGAAAAAAAGAATAAAACATATTCAAATAATATCATTACAGTGAAAAGTTAACGTCATTTTTTCTTCTTTTTGTTTCTTTTTGTCATGTTGTTATTATTTAGGAATATATAAAATTATTATTCTTTTCCATGAGCCCTTTTTAGCTCATTGCTTCATCAATATAAATATGAAAATATTTACATATGCATGTACTCTATGATCCTAGCTTATCCATATATATAAAATAATTTTTTTTTTTTAAAAGTTGGTTTTAACATTTTTTTTGGATCCTAGTAAAATTATATTTAAGGACCCAGCCCCTAATTTTATAAATTTATCAAACAAATTTAGTTTTAATCTAAGTTTGGAGCTGACTTGCCTTACCCTAATATTGTCTCTGGAAATGGTTTTTTTTGGGCTATTTGGTTGAGTTAATTAAAAAGATTTTTTTTTTTTTTTTGTGATTGTATCACTATTTAAGATTGGAAAATAAGAGATTAAAAATATTCCATCTTAATTTAGTTTGATTTCAATCTTTTTTTTTACCGTAGATTAAATTAATTATCAATGAAATGTATTTGGAATTTAATTACTATTTAATAAATATTTTTATAAATGGCACCAAAACTATTATGTGATGTTGTTACTTTTGTAAATACTAGATGCAACGTGGGTTGTTTGTTTAGTTTTATTTATTTAATTTTTTAATTATACTTATTAAAATTATATCAATGTTATATAAATTTTAAATAAATAAATAATATTGTATGTAAAAGAATGAGATAAACATATTAAATGAAAAATTAAATAAAAATATTATTTGTGATTTTTTTTAATATATATAATATGATAACATTTTTAAACATAAATGATAATTTGTTAATAAAAAATAAAATTATATATTATATATTATTATTATAATATTTAAATTTATATTAATATAAGTATTAAATATTTAGTCTTATATTAAATATTATTATAATAATAATAATTTATAATATCTAAATTTATATTAATATAATTAGTAAAAAAATAAGATTATATATTATTATCAAAATATTATTTATAAGATTTAAATTTATATTAATATAATTATTAAATATCTAATTTTGTATTATATATTATTATAATAATAATATTTTATAACATTTGAATTTAAATTTATATTAATATAATTATTATATATAGCTATATTATTATAATAATAATATTTTATAATATTTGAATTTATATTAATATAATTAATAAATATCTATTTTAGTTAGTTTTAAAATAATATTTTATTAAATATTTAGAATATTTAATTAAAATTAAGAAAAATATCTGACTATGTTTTAAAAGTCGTATCCGCCAACTTGTGACTAGTTGCGTTTTTCTTAGTTGAATTTTCAATACTCTCACTTATATTGAAATTGTTGTTTCAAGTTTTCTATTAAGCAAGAATAAAGACTTTTTTGTTATTATTATCATCAATTGGCTTTAGTGATAGAATCTAGATATTCTTTTGCTATGTTTATAAGTCATGGTATATTATTATTATTATTAGTATTATTTTTCTCTCGTGGAAAGTTGTTTGGGCCACACTCTTGTATATTGAGAGATTATTATTATTATTATTAAGTAATGATATTCATTCAAAATATACATCTAAACATTATACAGAGTGATGCGATAATTTAGTCTAATTTATTACATTTATTAAAACTAAGACCTATTAATTTACAAACAGTATCACGTCATTTTGTGTAATGTATGTTTAGATGCATACTTTAAGTGCACATATCATTACTCATTATGATTATATCCGTAAGGAGTTTTAGGTCTTAGTTAGCAAGGCTATTGGAAGTCATTTTGGGTTTAAAAAAGTTCAAAGTTATTTTGAGTATTTAACATATTTACTTATATTTTGGCTTTTTACTTTTGAAAAGCTTATTAAGAAGAAGTTGGTCTGGCTGGCTGGACTTTTGCTTTAATTTTTAACTTATCAAAATGTAATTCCCCAAAAAGATAATGAGACTAACTTTTTCTAAAATTACTTTTTAGAACTAAAAGTCAAGACGCATTGAAAATTTAACTAATGTTAAAAGTACTTTTAGCACTTCAAAAGCCAAAAAGTTGCATGTATATATATATTTTTAAATAGCTTTTGAAAAGCTCAAAACTCAGTCAAAGCAAAAATTTGGTCAACCAAACCCTTACTATATGATTAATGTTATTTTATTCATATTAATATAACTATAACTATATGTGATCTTCAAAAATATAATTATAATTCAATAAACTATTAACTTTCTTTTCCATACGCATTAAATTTGTGAAGATTAATATTTCACAACATGCAATTACTTGTATCTAATTTGTGGAGATGCTGATTAGATTCAAATTAGACATAATCAATTAATTAATTAGAACAATATTCAACCCATATCCTCATCTTATATATATAATATTTCCCATCATAAGATTCCATCGTGTAGTGCCTTGTGATTTATTTTCTTTCCTTAAAATACATGTGATATAAATATTAAAAATATAATTAAACATCAATATTTATATATGAAGCTATATATACATAATTATATATATTATTCATCATTTGATGATCATAATAGGCATGTTTTTATTAATTACTAAAACACGCAAAATTTATATATAATAATGGATGGATTGATTATAGAGAATTGCTAAGAGTTATTATTGGTGCCTAACACCACAATAGGTGGCATACTATTATTGGTGCAATCTAATATAGATGACAAGAAGGTTTTTACGTGGTTCAGCAATTAACTATTCCTAGTCCACGAGTCTATATTATTAAGGTTTAAAAATTTCTGGAAATTCTTCAGAGATGAATTATCCAAAACTTATTCTCCAGCCTAAAAGAAATCGATCATTTACAAGTGGTCATTCCTCCTCTATTTATAGGGGAGGTTACAGAGTTTATTCCCACATATTTTGGGAAGATATTTTGTATATCAATTTAAATAATGATATTAAATACAATATCTCCTACATATATGGAAACGTCCCATAAGAATCGGGAACGGATAACAGACTAAATAATATCCCTTAAATGTTGGGATTATACAACAATAAATATGTTCATACATAATATGCATGCTTAAGTAGGGTCAGGCGGGCTATCCCAGTCCCAGACGACTCATCGAGTCTTCGAGATCAGCGATCGACCCTGTGGCTGTTGAGACTTATGGTATTGCTACGAGCTTGCCATCCTACTTCAAGACATGCTCGGGGTAGATTAACACTAGCGAAGCCATCATACTCGAGCCTGCACTTCCCAAGCTCGAATTGTTTAATCTAAAGGCAATCGATAAGGGATGTATCCTAATGTCATGTCATTTCTAACTCAGAAAGCATCCCGAGGTTACACATCTTCGAGGTCGTTATTTCACTTCGGAGATCTTACAGCTGGACCATACAATGTTTTCTTACATTTCGAGCTCACACTTGACGAGTCCAGCTTTCGAGGTCATAATCTCTGATCTCGAAATCTGGGTGTAACAATTATAGTAAAAAGTTAACGTCATCTTTTCTTTTTTCTTTTTTTCTTTTTGTCATGTTGTTATTATTAGGAATATATAAAATTATTATTCTTTTCCATGAACCCTTTTTAGCACAAGTGTATAGAGGGCGTTGCTTCATCAATGAATATGATAATATTGACATATGCATTTATATTTATATTGCATGGATAAAAAAAGAAAAAAAATATTAACTATTATAATGGACTCTATGATCCTAGCTTATCCATATATATATATATATATATAAACATATATATAAAATAATTTTTTTTTAAAAGTTGGTTTTAAATTTTTTATTTTTTTGGATCCTAGTAAAATTATATTTAAGGACCTAGCCCCTAATTTTATAAATTTATCAAACAAATTTAGTTTTAATCTAAGTTTGGGGCTGACTTGCCTTACCCTAATATTAAGTCTGGAAATGATTTTTTTGGGCTATTTGGTAGAGTTAATTAAAATTTTTTTTTTTTTTTCAGAATAGATTGTATCACTATTTAAGATTGCAAAATAAGAAATTAAAAATATTCCATTTTAATTTAGTTTGATTTAAATCTTTATTTTAATGTAGATTAAATTAATTATCAATGAAATGTATTTGGAATTTAATTATTTTTATAATTGGCACCAAAACTATTATGTGATGTTGTTACTTTTGTAAATCCTCGATACAAACCATGTTGTTTGTTTAATTTTATTTATATAATTTTTTGATTATATTTATATCAATATCATATAAATTTTAAATAAATAAATAATATTATATATAAAAGAAAGACATAAAAATATTAAATAAAAAATTAGACAAAAATATTGTTTGTGATTTTTTTTAAATATATATAATATGATAGCCTTTTTAAACATAAATGATAATTTTTTTTAATGAAAATTAAGATTATGTATTATATATTATTATTATAATTATATTTTATAATACTTAAATTTATTTTAATATAAGTATTAAATATCTAGTTTTGTATTAAATATTGTTATAATAATAATAATAATTTATAATATCTGAATTCAAGGAAAAAATTATGATTATATATTATTATCAAAATAATATTTATAAAATTTTAATTTATATTAATATAATTATTAAATATTTAATTTTGTATTATATATTATTATAATAATAATATTTTATAATATTTAAATTTATATTAGTATAATTAATAAAAATCTATTTTAGTTAGTTTTAAAATAATATTTTATTAAATATTTAGAATATTTCATTAAGGTTAACCAAACAAATCGTTAAAATTAAAAAAATAAATAAAATTTTATATAATATTGATATGACATAGCTTTTTTAATTCACTTCTTCTTAGATATGTGGGTTACCTTATTTTTTTGTTTTTAATATCTCACTATGTTTTAAAAGTCTTATCCGCCAACTTGTGACTAGTTATGTTTTTCTTATAGTTGAATTTTCAATACTCTCACTTATATTGAAATTGTTGTTTCAAGTTTTCAATTAAGCAAGAATAAAGACTTTTTTGTTATTATTATCATCAATTGGCTTTGGTGATAGAATCTAGATATATTTTTGCTATGTTTATAAGTCATGGTATATTATTATTAGTATTATTTTTCTCACTTGGAAAGTTGTTGGGGTCATACTCTTGTATATTCACTACTACAAAAATGGGATTTCCCGACAGTTTTTAACTGTCGTTATTGAACAACGACGATAGTCGACTAACTGTCATATTTGCCTATGCCAGTGTAGGAATAGCTACTCAATATTGAGATATTATTATTGAGTAATGAAATGCACCCAAAATATATATTTAAACATTACACTGAGTGACGTGACAGTTTAGCTTAGTTTATTAGATTTATCAAAACCGGGACCTATTGATTTAAAAAATAGTGTCACGTCACTTTGTGTAATGTATGTTTTAGTGCATACTTTGGGTGCACATATCATTACTCATTATGATTATATCCCTAAAGAGTTTTAGGTCTTGGTTAGCAAAGTTTTTGGAAGTCATTTTGGGTTTAAAAAAGTTCAAAGTTATTTTTGAGTATTTAGTCGATTTACTTATATTTTGGCTTTTTACTTTTGAAAAGCTTATTAAGAAGAAATCGGTTTGGTTGGCTGGACTTTTGCTTTAATTTTTAACTTATCAAAAAGTAATTCCCCGAAAAGATGATGGGACTAACTTTTTCTAAAATTACTTTTTAAAGCTAAAAGTCAAAACGCATTGAAAATTTAACTAGTGTTAAAAGTGCTTTTAGCACTTCAAAAGCCAAAAAATTGCATATTTTATTCTTTTTGAAGAATAGCTTTTGAAAAGTTCAAAACTTCCAAAATATGCATACAAATATTATATAGTTATTGTTTTTTAAAACAGTAAGTCTTAGTTAAGAAAAAAGTCTTGTCTTTTGACATGTTGTAAAAGTTGAATGTTCGTTTGGCTCGTTTGTTTCGATTCCTGTTAGTGTGATCAAAGGGTTTCATATGGCTTCTTCAAGCAATGTGGTGTAGGATTTGGAGGCAAGTTGGGGCGGTTTGCAGATAGCAGAAGAGGAGGAACAGGGGCTGTTCTTTGAGGAGACTCCAGATGTTGAGGACGAAGACGGTATTGATGCGAGATGGTGCTTAGTGGGGAAACTACTGGGGGATAGAGTGGCCGATTTCGATACACTCCGGAATGTTCTGGCTTCATTGTGGAGGCCTGTGAAAGGAATGTATGTGAAACAGTTAGAGACCAACAGATTCTTATTCCAATTTTTTCATGAAATTGATATTAACAGGGTAATGGAGGGGACTCCTTGGACCTTCAATTGGACCCCTGTTATTCTGGAAAGGCTTAAACTTGGAGAAAATCCTAGAGTGGTTCCATTAAACACAATGGAAATCTGGGTTCAAGTATATAATCTGAAGGTGGGTTTCATGTCTGATCGGGTTCTAAAGGCTTGTGGAGATTTTATTGGTATGTTCATCTTATCTTGTCCGAAAAATTATACTGGTATTTGGAGAGAGTTTCTGAGGGTTCGGGTCAGGATAAATATTGACCAACCACTGAAGAGAAGAATGAAGATACAGTACTCTAAGGGGGACTTTTTCTGGGCTGAGTTTAAATATGAGAGACTACCAACCTTCTGTTTCATTTGTGGTGTCCTGGGGCACTCTGAGAAGTTCTGTATCAAACTTTTTGCTGAAGAGCCAGAGAACATAGTCCGGCCATATGGCTTGTTCATGCGCGCTCCTGACCGACGACAAGGCAAGCAGATTGGGGCTCGGTGGCTTCGTGACAACATGGCTCGACCTCTCACCGGGAATCATGAGGGAAGCTCTCCGGCGGTGACCACTAATGCAGGCGGCGATAATGAACGTTTAATCAGGGATACCCAGATGCGAGAGGCGGGAATGAGGGGTTCTAATTATGGAAACGAAGGAGTAACTCCAGGAGGGATTCGCGGGGTGGATCGCGATTTGATTTACAGAGATAGAGGGGACGTTACTAGTAGGACTCGGGGGATTGGGAAAGATTTGGGAGGTAGAGTTGAAGGAGAAATAAATGGGGTAACTGTTGACCAGATCACAGATATTAATGAAGGAGGAATTGGCTGCCAAAATGAGGGTTTCATGTTTTTGGACCCTAAACGGCGTAGGGTGAATTTGGGCCTAGAACAGGGACTGTGTGTGGGCCAATCTGAAGCTATGGAGCTGAGCCGTGAGGAAGATGTTGGAGAACGGGTTCGGGCTGGGCTGGAAAATCGGGCTGAGCTCCAAACTCAAAATAAGGAGGCAGTTTTAGACCCAATTAGTGAGAATGGAGGTAAAAATTCAGAAGTTGGTATTTTTCAAAAAAACGTGGAGGAGGCGGGTTCCAGTGTTTGGGCCCGCCAAGAGTTATGAGTTTATTAAGTTGGAATTGCCGAGGGCTTGGGAACCCACGGGCTTTTCAATTCTTAAAGGAAATTATTTTCCAAAAGAGACCCAATGTAGTTTTTTTATGTGAAACTTTTACTAAGAAAGACAAGGTGGATGTCATTAAGTGGCAATTGGGCTTCGAAGGTAGTTTTGTGGTGGATGCTCATGGTCATAGTGGAGGGTTAGTAATGTTGTGGAGGAAAGAGGAAGAAGGCCGGTTGATGAGTTATAGTTTCAATCACATTGATATTGTGTTGAAATTGGAAAATCATCCTGAGTTTAGATTAACTGGTTTCTATGGGGAGCCCCAACGAAGCTTGCGCCATAACACTTGGAGGAGACTTAGACAATTAGCTGGTGCATCGGAGCTACCATGGTGTCTAATTGGAGATCTCAATAATGTGCTCTACCAATGGGAAAAGAGAGGGGGTCGTGCTTATCCCAGTGGTTTGATCAATGGATTTCAAGATACACTTGTTGACTGTGGATTGAGTGACATGGAGTTGATTGGTCACCCCTACACTTGGGAAAGAGGCAGAGGTACGCCGAATTGGATCGAGGTGAGACTTGACCGTGCTTTAATTTCTCAATCTTGGAGGACAATTTTCTCTGCCGCTAAATTGGTTAATCTGGAAATTTCGGCATCTGATCACTCTCCTCTGTGGTTGGACCTTGATTATCAAAAGCGGGCTCCTTTCGTTAAGAGGTTCAGATTTGAGAATGCTTGGGTTAGAGAACCCATGTGTCGTCAGATCATACAAGACAACTGGGTAGCTTACAGTACTGATACTCTCCAAAACAAAATAAGGTGTTGTAGTACTGCTCTAGCTGAATGGGGCAAGGATATCACAGGTAATTTTAAGGAGCGTATAAGTCAGTGTAACAGAGTATTGAGACAGCTGAAAGGGCGCAGGGATGATGAGTCTGTTTGTCGGTACCAGGAGATTCATAGTTGTCTATTTGAAGTACTCACACAGAAGGAGATATTCTGGCGTCAACGATCTAAGCAGTTATGGCTACAAGCAGGTGACCAAAATACTAAGTTCTTTCACGCGTGTGCAAGTACCAGAAAGCGAGCTAATCAACTCACTTCTCTCAAGAATGACCATGGTATGTGGGTAGACTGGGATAATGGTTTGGGCAATGTTATTGTTGATTATTTCAGGAATATCTTCTCAGCCTCAACTACTGATTGGGATCGGGTTACTGAGTGTGTCCCAGAGAGTATAACAGCAGAGATTAATTCGGAGCTGCTTGCCCCTGTGGAAGATGGAGAAGTTAAGGAAGCACTGTTTCAAATGCACCCAGATAAGTCACCTGGTCCAGATGGCTTTAATCATGGCTTCTATCAGAAATTTTGGGATATTGTGGGTCCTGATGTGGTTCGGCTGGTTCAACACTTTTTCATGTTCACTGAGTTCCCAGATCATCTCAACGATACTCATATTGTTCTTATTCCCAAGAAGTCTAAGCCTGAAACTATGGGTGATCTTAGGCCTATTGCTCTATGTAATGTGGTCTACAAAATTGTCTCGAAAGTTGTGGCCAATCGTTTGAAAAAGGTGCTCCATAATATAATATCTGAGACACAAAGTGCCTTTATTCCTGGTAGACTTATAACAGATAATATTATGGTCTCGTTCGAAGTTATGCACTATCTGAAGAGGAAAACAACAAGAAAGGAGGGTTTCATGGCTCTTAAACTTGATATGAGTAAGGCATATGACAGGATTGAATGGGGCTTTTTACATGCAATGCTAAAGAAGATGGGTTTTAGTGATCATTGGATAAGGATTGTGATGCGGTGTGTGAGCTCTGTCTCGTACAAGATCATTTCAGGGTGTCACGAGTTGGGGCCAATAATACCAAGCAGAGGATTAAGGCAAGGTGATCCCTTATCCCCTTATCTTTTCATTATTTGCGCAGAAGGATTCTCAGCTTTAATCTCAGATTATGAAAGAAGAGGGAAGTTACAGGCCTGTAAAGTGGCTAGGGGGGCCCCAAAGGTTTCTCACATGTTTTTTGCTGATGATAGTTATTTGTATTGTAAAGCGACGGAGAATTCAGCCAACAGTGTGATGGAGCTCCTGAACTACTTCCAATTGGCCTCAGGGCAACAAGTGAATTTAAGTAAATCCTCGGTCTTTTTCAGTACAAACACAAAGTTTGATGTTAGAGCCAATATTTTTTCTGTGCTGAAGGTGAATGAAGCAGGGGATTTATGCACTTATCTGGGGCTTCCTAATATTTTAGGCAGAAATAAGAACACTATTCTGGGATTTCTAAAGGAGAAGATGAGAAAAAGGATTCAAAGCTGGGAAGGGAGGTTTCTTTCTAGAGCAGGCAAGGAATTATTGCTGAAGACAGTGGCTCAATCACTACCGAGTTATGCTATGAATGTCTTTTTGTTACCTTTGGGTATGTGTAAAGAAATGGAGCAGATGATGAGTAAATATTGGTGGAAGTCATCTTCAAAAAACAATAAGGGTATACATTGGCAGAGTTGGGATAAGTTGTCAATTCATAAGTCAAAAGGAGGGATGGGGTTTCGAAATCTCCATGAGTTCAATCTGGCTTTGCTTTGTAAACAAGGTTGGCGGCTGTTGTGTCGTCCTAATACTTTGGTGGCCCAGGTTTTCTCAGCAAGATATTTTGGGGGAGGAAATTTCTTGTCAGCAGAGTTGGGAAGTAATCCTAGTTTTATTTGGCGCAATATATATGAGACCAAGGAGATCGTTTGTGCTGGGGCAAGGAGACGAGTTGGGACTGGGTCACAGATTAATATTGCACAAGACCCTTGGTTACCTTGTGAAGAGAACCCTAGAGTCAGTACTATCCATCCAGCTTTATCTGACCAGAATGTTGCTGCTCTGATGATCACTGGGAGAGTTGCTTGGGATGAAGACTTGGTGTGAGATATGTTTAACAACAGGGATGCTCAGCTCATATTAAGCATCCCCATAAGTTCAAGTCGTATTGAAGATGCGTGGTTTTTGGCATTTGAACCTTCAGGCCACTTTTCAGTGAAGAGCGCTTATCGTTACTTGCAACTGGATAAGGATGATGGGGCTCAGGGTGATAAAACAAGTTTTTGGAATAAACTTTGGAAGCTCCGTGTACCTCCAAAGGTTAAAGACTTGTTGTGGAGAGCGTCTTCTAGGTGTTTACCCACTAAAGCACAGCTGCGTCTAAAACATGTGGATATAGATGCCACTTGTCCCTTGTGTCAAGCTAGCAGGGAATCTATCAATCATTGCTTAGTGGAGTGTCCCATTGCTAGGGCTAGTTGGCATCGTACAGGTATTGGAGTTAACACCACTGTGGTAGGCACTTTTTCTGCTTGGTTGGAGGAGCTATTTCAGTCCTTTGAGGGGGAGCAGCGGAAACTTATAGCCATGACATGTTGGGCACTATGGAGGGTGAGAAATGATAGTGTGTGGAAGGGTAAAATTGCTAGAGTGGCAACCGTGTATAACTTGGCTCGAAGCACGCTGGATCAGTGGACCAAAGCTCAGAATAAATTTGAGATACCAACTGCTGCATTTTTTACTAATGAGGATGGGGCTGAGGAGTGGCGCAGGCCATCAGCAGGTGTAGTCAAAATCAATGTTGATGCCGCTCTCTTCCCTGAGTCATCAAAATACAGCTTCGTATGTGTTGCTCGTGATGAACAGGGCCATGCTTTGGAGGCTATTACATGTTGTAGGCAGGGGGTGGTGTCTCCTGCACTGGCAGAAGCTATGGGAATGAGGGAAGCTGGATTAAGAAGAAATCATGGAACCAGGTGATTATCGAGTCTGATTGTCTTACAGTTATTCAAGCTCTTCGTAGTTCACTCTCAATGGATTCTTATTTTGGGAGTTTAATCTCTGATTGTAAGAGTTTGTGGAATGATGTTAAGATGGTTAATATTTTATTTGTTAAGCGGTCTGCGAACAGAGTTGCTCATGCTTTTGCTAGAGCTTCCTGTCTTGTTGCTGATCGTATTATCAGGAGTGTTGATTTCTCTCTTGCTATTCTTGATGTAATCTTGAAGGATATTTGCTAATAAAACTACATCTTTATTTCAAAAAAAAAAAAAAAGCTCAAAACTTCAAAAATTTGGTCAACCAAACCCTTACTATATGATTAATGTTATTTTATTCATATTAATATAACTATAACTATATGTGATCTTCAAAAATATAATTATAATTCAATAAACTATTAACTTTCTTTTCCATACGCATTAAATTTGTGAAGATTAATATTTCACAACATGCAATTTCTTGTATCTAATTTGTGGATGCTGATTAGATTCAAATTAGACATAATCAATTAATTAATTAGAACAATATTCAACCCATATCCTCATCTTATATATAATATTTCCCATCATAAGATTACATCGTGTAGTGCCTTGTGATTTATTTTCTTTCCTTAAAATAAATGTGATATAAATATTAAAAATATAATTAAACATCAATATTTATATATGAAGCTATATATACATAATTATATATATTATTCATCATTTGATGATAATAATACGCATGTTGTTATTAATAATAATGGATGGAGTGATTATAGAGAATTGCTAAGAAGTATTATTGGTGTCCAACACCATAAGTAGGTGTCATACTATTATTTATGTAATCCAATATCGAGTCTCACTTATTTGAATTTAATAATTACTATAGAGTATCACTAACCAATCATGGAGTGTCACCTCATATGGTGTTGGACACTTTAAGGTGCTAAATAGTAACAATCTTGATTATATGTACTATTCTAATTTCTAATGTAATATCTAACTATCAATTGATTGCATTAAAATGTGAATAAATAAGTAATAGGAAATCACTCCTAAAAAAAAGTAATGGAAAATTACTATTTACAATCTTAGTGGGTGTGGGGAAAGCCAAATAGAAGAAATATATGGTCAACCACGCTAAGTAATGATATAATTAAATTAGGAAACCATATTATAGGGCAAGTTTTCTTTGGTTTATTAGTTAGTATATATGCGTTGAATAGCCATGATATTATTGCAATAATTATATTGTAATTCTTTTCTTTTTCCTAACTAAACCTAAAATCAATGATGAAGTTAGGAGGACTGTATGAGGGGCATGAATCTTTTTTTTTTAAATATGTTTTATACAATGTATTTTTTTCAAAAATAATAGTGTTATATATTTATATTAGTCCTCAAAAATTTTAAAAAGAAAATTACTCTTTTACGTATATTGTATGTACATTAGCATAATTTATACTAAAATTACAAAATTCGCCCCTCTTATAATATAAAATTAAAAAATCGCCCACTCTTATAATTTTTTTTTTAGATTTTCATAATTTCATATGGGTTTATACATTTTTAGACCATATGTTTTGACTCATTACCTGTTTGGACCCTGTATTTTAAAAAATTATTTTTTGAACCCTGTATTTTCTATAATAGTTCAAATAGACCTTTAAACTCAATTTTGATCAAAGTTTTTTTTAACTAAAATCACAAATAATTCATCAAACTAATAACTCAGAACAAAAATACAGTCATTCTGTCTAAGAATTGTGTTGTTATATTTAATTTTTTGTTCATCAAAATCAGGTTTAGGGACCTATTTGAATCATTTTACAAGACACAGGGTCTAAAAAATAATTTGTCAAAATACAAAGTCCAAACAGATAACGAGGCAAAATACATGATCTAAAAAAGTATAAACCTATTTCATATTGACTTTATATATTTTTAAAATTATATATAAGAAATATTTGAGACAAAAATTATTTTTTTTAAATTAATAAAAGTTTAGTATTATTGTCGTGAAAAAAAGAATTGGTAATTAAGTGTAACTATTAGCATATATTTGATATTATTGCCATCAAAATACTAAAATAAAATAAAAGGTAATACTTAATACAACTATCAACAAAAAATTAGTATTATTACCGCAAATATTCTTAAAATATATAAACATTTTTTTGTGGGGTAAAATATAAATATATTGTTTCTTAATTAATCATAAAATTTCAAAATATTGTCCGAAAAAACTCTCATAATAACCATTAATCAACCAAATTATTAGCTTGCACGATTAGTAAACATGTGTTAAAAATAAAATAAAATAAAATAATTACGATATTAGAGTTCAAATCAGAGTTGTATTAAACTAATAGTATCACATAACACACGTTTACAGGTGGAATCTTAATTGGATCCAATGGAAGACTATATCCATGATTTGCTCCAAATTAGTCACAATAATTAAATTATTAAGTTAAGACTAATTCACACATCATTATTTGTCATTATATATAATTAATATATATATATATCAATGTTTGGTTAAACATAATAATTTTTTTCTTTGCTTTGCCTAGCCATTCTGAAGTGACGTTTGGTTGGAGGGAATGAAAATAAAGAAATGAAAAAAAGAATATAAATGAAATGAAATAAAAATTAATGTGAATAAAAAAAATTAATAAAAGAATAATTTTATTTCAATATTGCATTGGAATAATATTTTTTCAAATGAAATAGACAGTCCACCAAAATAGTGGCAAAATTATTTTATTGAAATGACATTTCAATATACTTTAAAATACAACTAAACAAAAAAATAGAATAAAAATTAATTTTTTTCTATTTCATTACTTTCGACCAAACATAAATATGTTTTTTTTTTTTTTTTTTTTTGAGATGACCAAACATAAACATGTTAGTGATCACAAAATACTAATTAAGATCAGTTGTATTCTATGTTACAGCTATATTTTATTATATTTTGTTTGCCTTTAATCTTAGTGATAAAAAAAATTGTAAAAATAAAAAAATAATAATAGAACAAGAGTCTTCGTCTCAAATACGCAATGCCAAGATACAGATTATAATTTATTATGCAATAAATAAATACATCATTCTTAAAAAAAAATCATCATATTCTTTATAATATCTGTTTTGGGAATAAAATCAAATTAAAATAACTTATCAATAAAATATTATTTGTTATAGATTGGAGTTTTCTTAATGATTAATATGGTTTACTTCTGACTCTTCTGACTGTGAACTTAGGTGCACGTCAATTAATTTGAGTTGTAAACGTAACTTCCAACAACGTCCTATATATATTTACCTTTTTTTTTGGTAATATATATTTATATTATTATTTGTTGTAAAATTCAACAATAAATAACTTCTACATTAAGTGTGCTTCATTCTCTAATAAATATTTGAAAATTGGGGTGTTGATTGATCATTTTAGTCGGGATATAATATATTTTATTAATCTAATGTATAAGTTGGTTGCAAAAATTCAACCCTAACTTATCCAATTAAAAATTGGTCAGGTTAACCTGACTAAATCAATTTTAAATTTTTTTTAAATGCTCAAATAATTAGATTCAGTAAACTAAAAGTATAATATAAAATTTTCAAACTTAGACATATTATTCTAAATTGAAACTTTAAAACATTATTTTAAATTCGTTGTTAAAAATTTAAAAATAATATTTAATATTACATATAATATATGTAATAATATACATAATATATGCATGTATAAATGAAGAAAAAAAAGTCTTAATCGGTTTAGTCGGATTATACTGGGTGGGTTGGTATAATTCTCAAACCACTCAATATAATAGTAGGACAGTTTGAATTTTTGTCAGGTTATTTAGATTGTATTTTTTGTCAGTTTTTTCGGTTTAGTTTGGGCAGTTTATTTGGATTGGGCGATTTGCAAAAACTTTTGCACAACCCTATTAGAAAGAGAATGTAACTATTTGCAAAATTTTACACTCCTTAAAATAAAGTAACCATACATTAATATATCAAGTAACCATACATATTAATGCAAAAAAAAAAAAGCTATTTATATAATATGAGATATACTACAATAAAATCGATAATATTTGCATTATAACATAGAATAAATGTACATCAAAGTTAATTGTTGTAACGATCCAAATTTCCTAATGTGGCTTAATGCCTGGATTAGGGGGCTAGGAGGGTCATAATTTATTTAATATGCAATTATGTGATTATATGCATGATTATGTGAGTTATATTATTATATGATGATAATTGCATGCATGTGGGCCCACTTCTTATTAGAAGGGCATTTTCGTAATTTTGGCCATTGAGAGCATAATTGTGTATTTATGTGCATGTATGTGATATATGGGTGAGACCACATTATTATGTGGATATATTTGAGCTATTTGGCATGAGACGATCCTAGGATGCAAGTTAGCGGTTTTGTCATAACGAGGTCAATTATTGGGATATTGGATAATGAGAATGATTATTTGATGATATATTGGGAGTTAGTGAGATTATGAGGAAATTCTGTAAATTTTGACTATTTTACCCTTGGGGGCATTTTTGGGACCCCGAGCATTAGGATTTACTTGAGGTTACTTAAGCTTGAAGCAACCTGTCAGAAGGAAAATACGTTCAAACACTTTTTCCCTTTCTTCTGTTATCCCTTTTTACTGCTCGTCGCATTTTCGAAAGGAGCTTGAGTTTTAGGACTCGGATTCAAGCGAGGATCGAGTTATAGTAATTCTAGGGAAGATTAGAAGCTTTTTAACCGGAGGATTTAGCGAGAAACGACCCGATCAGAGGTAATCCAAGCAAGTTTTGAGTTTTTGAGTTTCTAAGTTTTGAATTAGATTTTATGTGTTGATGAGTTTTGAGTTGTTTTAGCCTCGGGTTTTGGTGGTTTTGGATCATTGGGATGTTTGAGAACTTTGATTTTGGGATTTGGGTATGTTTGGATAGGTTTTTGGAGGATTTTAAATGGGAGAAAAAGAAGTTTCAGCTGGGTTTGTGGTTGGGCCCCGACCCTGTTCTTGGGCGTCGTGGCCCAAGCTTGATGAAGGAGGAGGCTTACTGTCTGGACAGTTAAGGCGGCAGCGCTAGGCACAGGTAGAGATGCGTTCAGCCTCTATTTGGAGGCATGTCGCAGTGCAGGTCTAGTGTGGGGCCACGGTGCTTAAGGCATTTTTTGCCAGAATTGTGTTTTAATCATGGGAACTCAAACCTAAGGCCTTAGGATCATTCCTACTACTCGGTTTGGTAGGATTCGACGTCCCGGCTATGTCTTTGTAACGCCCTAATTACTCCAAGACCGTTACTGTGAGCTTTAAACCGTGCTTAACTCGCTAAACGAGTCATTTGGTTATAAATGTGCATCTAGGTGTCATCAATAGGCTAATGTGAAAAATCTTGATCAAAAGGAAACTATATATTTTATTTAAAACATAAAATTGTACATGGGCCCATAAAAGCGTTTACAAGTTATTTACAATCTAAAATAATCATTATATATGTTGACGCCGTTTTTCGTCAGCAGATAAAAGAAGAGAGCACGTAAACAATTAAAGACAATGGCTAAAACAAACAAACGAATCAGACACACGGTTTTTACGTGGTTCAGCAGTTAAATCTGCCTAGTCCACGAGTCTCTGTTATTAATCTCAAGATTATCTCTGAACAATTCTCTAACATGAATTTTCCAGAGTTTTCTCTCAAGGATCAGAATTTCGGTCCTTTACAATGGTGCATGACTTCTCTATTTATAGAGAATGATGCAGAATACTATCCCACATATTTTGGGTAGTTACTCTTTTATGAATAAAAATAAATGGCCTTAAATGCCAATAATCAGATATAAAAGGAAACGTTCCCCAAAGATCAGGAAACGCATAACTGACTAAATAATATCCCACGATTTTTGGGGATTTACATCAATAAATGAGGATCATATCCCATATCTACAACACTTGTAGATATTCAAGGTAATCATAGCGTATCTCCAAGGCTTCAGCATCTAAGGTTTCACGTCATTATGCGAGCCACTGACATTTCCCGAGCTGACATTTCTTTCGAGATGGCATATCGAGCTCGAGATCCCTGCTCCGAAGTTGTTCCTGAAGATGAGGGGCTCACAGAGCTATCCTTCGAGATCGAGATCATTTCGAGGTCACCATATTCGAGGTCTGTACCATACTTTGCAGGCTCCGATTTACAATCGTAGAGCATACCCTAACCCTCACGAGACCATTTAATGCGAACTCAGCTTTCGAGGTCATATTTGCTATGGCTCGAAATCTGGGTATAACATTTTGCCCCCTCAAAAGTATTTGTTCGAATCCTAAGAGAAGGAAACTTTTGAACTACTCTTTTCGGGAACCATACCGTCACACTCTTAAAAACGGACACGTGTCAGATGGGTATTGCTCACTTTAGGTACTTGAGTACCTTGGGAACATGCCCACGATCGTTCGTCTGACAGCTTTTCGGCGCCATCTTATCATCGATTCCCCTCCATTCGATCTGTTGAGGATTTTAATCAACGCTCCTGATTAATTCAGTTTTCCCACCTATTTATACAAGACTCCCTCTTCGTCTTCTTTACATTTGCTCATCACAGACCAGAAAAAAGAAAAACACTCCCTAAACCTCTTACCACAGTTTATGCTCATTGCATGTTTTCCAAGCCGAAGAAACAAAAGAATCCTGGTTTGTACGAGTCAGTGAGTTCTTTCCTGCAACCTCTTCTCCACTCGACGATTTCGCTGCACTCCCCATCACTGTGTAAGTACGCCATTTTTGTTGTTCCTTTTATACTGTGCTTGCTGTGTATGTTAGTTTACGTTCTTAGCATGATGCGATAGGAGGGTTTGAACCGATAGGTTTTTAGGTTTTCTGGATTTTCCCTCTGGAAGTTCGTCTCTGGTTTATATCCAGATTCGACGTTTGAATGTGGTTTCAACTTTCTGGGTTTTGAAAATTTTAGGCTATGTTTCTTGTACACCAAGTTTTCGGGTAAAAAACCCTTATTCTTGACAATTACACGAAACCCGAAAAAGCCCTTTCCTGGCTAACCGCCACCTTTCTTTCCCTTGAACTTCGGGATTTTCAAAAAATCATCCACGTCCTTTTTCTTCCCTGTGGAACACGCGCTCTGACCCTTTAGTGAGGGTCTAAATTCTTAGTTTCTTGTCCTTAAATCTCCGAGCTCATTCTGTCGAGCTCGTGATCCTTGCATGCATGGCCCTCACCATTTTTTCTTTCTCGTTAGATGTCACAGAATCCGGAAAGACGGTGGGGGTCACTACGAGCAATTCCTTACGAGCCCAAATCTTCGAGCCCGGAATCGATCTTTGCCCGGAACCAGCGTCGGATTAAAGAATACGAGATCGCACAGGAGCAAGAAGACATTCGAGCCCACTATCGTCGCCAGATAGACAAGGTCATCGAAAAGAAGAGAAGGGTTCTTCGAGAAGCCATCTATCCGGAGCCGAACCCCGGACCTAGGCCAGTTCCCCTCGACCCCGCGTTAAAAGTCACGGTAGCATACCACCCGGGGGAACTTCAGTTTTCCTTAATGGCGGAGCCTTCATCTTCGCAGCCTAGGAGGGAGATGTTTGAAGCCGAATTCTACCAGAGCTCGGTTACCACCTCCGACCAGATAACTGACATCCTGGCCATTCATGGCCTTAGCTCGTTGGACACACTGAAGTGTCGAGCTCCGACAAGGCATGAACGGATTTGCTTCGCTCCTGGGGGCCGCGATTCCAGTGTGAAATACGCGGCCTGGAGCCAGGAACACCTAAAGGCAGGAGCTTTGCTGCCCCTGAAGACCTTTTTCAGGGACTTTATCGATTTCGTTGGGTTGGCTCCATTCCAACTCAACACCAATTCATACAGGGTGCTGTCTGCCCTGAGGTCCTTGTTTCACGAGCAGGGGTGGACAGGACCTTCACCCCAAGAGATTTTATATCTCTTTTGCTTGAAGAGTAATCCCTTCCGAGCTCGGGGAGGAGATGGTTTCTACTATCTTTCGAGCTATCCCAAAGAGACAAAAATCTTTGAAGACCTTCCGAACCATCCCCCTGACTTCAAGAGGGCTTTTTTCTGGACAGACGGTCTGTTCCCGTCTCGACATCGTTCGTTTAGGCGAATTCGTAAGTATTCTCGTTACTTTCTATTTTTGAGCTCGAATCTTTAGCGCTTGAATCCATGTTTAGTTGAAGTGTATCTCGCCTTTCAGCTAACTTTCAGCGTCCCACCCCCGACAAGACAATGAAGGAGCACAGAGAGAGCCTGCTCCGACTCCCTTATGGCAGGAGGTCTCTCTCATTTCTGCTACATGAGGACAAGCTTCGAGCTTGTGGCTTGTTGGGACAGGGCCAGTCAACCTCTGACTGGTCCAGTAAAAAATACGAACGCTGGGAGGAAGTGCCTCTGCCCACAGGCATCCTTCCTCCGAGGAGGGAAAAGAAAGCATCTCTCCCAATTCGCTCGAGAAGTCCGCGGTCGGGAAATGAGGCCAATGACGAAGCCTCGAGCTCAGACTCCGATGGAGGTAAAACCCTTCCTACTTCGCGAATGTGGTCCCCCACTTTATTAAAACACAGGCCCAATAGACTAGTCTCGTGCCCACAGGATAGATACCACTTCTACATATGGAGTTGGGTAGATGACTGTGTCCATAGGTTTGATAGTGGGCTCGGGAAATACGACACTATGTATACCACGGACGAGATGTGGAATGGGATAGTTGTGCAGCATGGGACCAATGACTATAGGGACCTTTCGAGGTTATCACCAACTTATAGGGAAGGCCCTCCCCCCGCCTCTTCTGAAGACGGGGGAATTTCATGGTCCCCAAGCTCAAGCTCGGGGGAAAGTTCCAGTTAGGTTTTTTCTTTCACCACTCTATATATAGTGTTGAAGTAACTTGTATTTCTTTTACTGACTCTGTGATGACTTGTGCAGGCAATATGGACTCCGACCTCGACGCCCTCATCGACAATGCGGGTGCCAAGAGGAGCAAGCGCCCCAGGGCAAGGGGACTGACAACCAGTCAGCCTGGGAAAAGCTCCAAGAGATCTAGGAAAACGCCTCCTCCTCCCCCGCCGGCTTCGAGCTCTGCTGCTGCGTCGTCTGGCCAGACTAACGCCCCCACGACGATACCACCCTCGCAGGCCGTCGTCTCTGTGGTGGCGCCGGCCTCGCAGACTGGTATCGCTGCCGTGGTCGAATCCCAACCTCCTGTGGCGGGTCAAATGCCTTCTACCCAGCTCGTCAAAAGACCTTCTGCTTCCCGAGCTCAGAAGCTAACCATTTCCACCCATATGGATTCGTATGTGGTGGATAATGCTGCCGGTCCTCACGGATCTACGCTGATCTCGGATGTAATGTCCCAGATCGGCCAGAGCTACGGCAATTTTGAGGCTCCTCAGTGGCAGTGTCTAACTAGCACTCGGGACCGCACTGTCCTGTTCGAGAAGAGTATCGAGCACACTGCCGCGGTAAGGATCCTACATTCCCTTTGCTTACATTCGTACTGTCTCGAGGCTAATGATGGTTTCTTCCTTTTTTCAGGCTCTTGCTTTCACTGCCCAGCTTAATTACGAGCTGAACAACGAGGTCCATTCGAGCAGGACCCTCGCCCAAGAGGAGAGGGACCTCCACCTTAGAGCGAATGATGACCTGAAGGCGGCGAACATTAAGCTCGAGGCAGTGGTTAAGGAGCGTGAGGAAATGGCCAAGGAGCTCGGAAAGCTGAAAACTGAACTCGAGGAGCAAAAGAAAGATAACATCCAGCTTCGGGAGACCAATAAGAAGCTCGAGGAAGACAAGATCGCCACCTTCGACCTTATAGAGGATGTCAAAGCTCGCCTTACTGCCGAGTACAAAGAAAAGAAGGAAACGGCGGTCGACTCAGCCATGTACCGGATGTGGGCTTATAACGAAGAGCTGGACACCAGCTTTTTGGGTCCCCACGAGGCGCCGTTCCTTGAACGATGGAATGCTCGGCTCGAGAAGGAAGAGGCTGAACGGCTTGAGAAAGAGAAGGCTGAGCAGCTCGGGAAGGAAAAGGCTGCTCCGGGTACCGTTTCGGAGGAAGCTCAGGAGGATAGTCATGCTATTCGTCCTGAGGGGTCCGATGCCACTGATGCTGAGAAGGCCAAGGAGACTCCTCTTCATTGAATCTGACCTCGGGGAGATCAGTTATCGGGGCTGCGTCCCCTTATGTAATTATTGTAATTTATGCCCATGGGGCTGATACAATTTCTTTAACTAATTCTTTTACATGCTTTACATTTCTTGGCTCGAAATATTTTGCACATTTTTATAGTTGATGAACCGGTTATGTTTATTTATGCATACAAACATAGTTTGGATTTAGGCTCGAAATTCGATGCATTCATGCATAGTTTATTCGAATTATCCGTTTCCGACCTCGTTACTTATCAAGGTCGGATATTACTTTAACCATGAACTCGAAAGTACTTATATGGTATGTAATATGAATGATTTGGTTATCTTTTTAGTCACTTTTCCTCATCCTTAGTGTCTTAGCTCCGAGGTTATGAGTTCGAAACTATTTTTCTTTAAGATGTTCCAGCCTCGATCTCGACATATTTCGTGATGGGTTTAGGCTCCCATTTATCATTGATCGATAATTTGGCTGGTTTGTTCCAAACCTGTTATGCTTGCACATCTGGTTAACTCCAAACATTTTTGGTTTTTGGTAGTTCGGTAATGTCCGAACTATCTAAGCCCGTGTACTTGGTTATTTCCAAATACTTAATGTTTTTGATAACTCGGTTAAGTCTGAAATATCTAGGCTCGCTCGGTTAAGTCCGAACTATCTAAGCTCGCGTATTTGGTTATGTCCAAATACTTTTTTGTTTTTGATAACTCGGTTAAGTCCGAACTATCTAAACTCGCTCGGTTAAGTCCGAACTATCTAAGCTCGCGTATTTGGTTATAACTCGGTTAAGTCCGAACTATCTAAGCTCGCTCGGTTAAGTCCGAACTATCTAAGCTCGCGTATTTGGTTATATCCAAATACTTTTTTTTTTTTTTTTGGAGTTATGTATACCAATGATGCCCCCTTAATATCCTATGAGTGTGACCATAGGTTATTAAATTAAGAGAGATTGCAAAAATAAAAATAAATTACATGTGAAACAAAGTGGACCCTTTATTTGAAATTCAAAAACAAACTAAGTACAGAAAATCATGGTTACGGGCGACACTTCCTACACTATTGATAATATGGTCTAAGGTGTTCGCCATTCCATGCTCGTGGTATGAGGCTCCCATCTAATCTCGCAAGTTTGTATACGCCAGGGCGGATGACTGATTCTATCTGGTATGGTCCTTCCCAGTTTGGCCCGAGTACTCCTGCTGCTGGATCTCGGGTTGCTAAGAATACTCGTCTCAAAATCAGGTCTCCCACTCCGAATTTTCGGTCTCGAACCCTCTTATTGAAATATCTCGTGGTCCGTTGCTGGTAAGCAGCATTTCTCAGCTGAGCCTCCTCCCTTTTTTCTTCAATCAAGTCTAGGGTTTCTTCGAGCTGAGTATGATTGGAACTTTGGTCGTAAATCTGAGTTCGAATCGTTGGAATTTCGACCTCAATGGGCAACATTGCCTCGCAGCCGTATGCTAGAGAAAATGGGGTATGTCCAGTTGATGTCCGAGCTGTAGTTCTATATCCCCAAAGGACTTGGGGTAATTCCTCAGGCCATCGTCCCTTCGCTTCTTCCAACTTTTTCTTCAAGGAACTCTTGAGAGTTTTATTAACGGCTTCGACCTGACCGTTCGCCTGAGGGTGAGCCACTGACGAAAAGCTCTTGATTATACCGTTCTTGTTACAAAAGTTGGTAAATAAGTCGCAGTCAAACTGGGTTCCGTTGTCAGACACAATCTTTCTTGGCACTCCATATCGGCATACGATGTTCTTTACCACGAAATCTAGGATCTTCTTTGAAGTTATGGTCGCTAGTGGTTCAGCCTCTGTCCATTTTGTGAAGTAATCAACCGCGACCACAGCATACTTTACTCCTCCTTTGCCAGTTGGGAGTGAGCCTATGAGGTCGATGCCCCATACCGCAAAAGGCCATGGGGACGTCAACATGGTTAGTTCGGAAGGTGGAGCTCGGGGTATCGTGGCGAATCTCTAGCACTTGTCGCACTTTTTCACGAACTCGAAAGAATCCGTTCTAATGGTTGGCCAGAAATATCCTTGGCGTATAATCTTCTTGGATAGGCTGTGCCCCCCGGTATGATCTCCGCAGAACCCTTCATGAATTTCTTCAATAATCTTCTTTGCCTCGGGGGGAGTCACGCATCTGAGCAATGGCATGGAATACCCTCTTCTGTATAGTCTTCCATCCAGGATGGTGTAACGAGGAAGTTGATACATTAGTTTCCGAGCCTGACTTCGATCTTTTGGAAGAATTCCATTTTCGAGGTATTCAACGATCGGGCTCATCCAGGTCGGTTCTGTCTCGATCATGCACACATCTTCCTTGTCTGACTCAGTAATGCTGGGTGCTGACAAGTGTTCTACGGGTACAACATTCAGCTCCTCATTTTCAGTGGAAGTGGCGAGCCGAGCTAAGGCATCTGCATTTGAGTTTTGTTCTCGGGGAACCTGTTCGATCGCATAAAACTCGAAAAACTCCAATGCGGATTTTACCTTCTCCAGATAAGCTGCCATTTTTGTGCCTCGAGCCTGGTATTCTCCCAAGATTTGATTAACTACGAGCTGGGAGTCGTTGTAGCAATGTATAGCTTTGGCCTCGAGTTCCTTTGCTATTCGTAGTCCCGCCAGTAAAGCTTCATACTCAGCTTCATTATTAGATGCTTTAAAGCCGAACTTTAAAGCAGAGTGAAATCTGCTCCCTGTAGGAGTGATCAGAATAACTCCTGCCCCCGCTCCATTTTCATTTGACGATCCGTCGACGTAAAGTTTCCACAGCTCGTGGGCCGTGGTTGTTACCTCGTCGTCGGCTGTACCGGTGCACTCCACTATAAAATCTGCCAACGCTTGTGCCTTAATGGTTGTTCTCGGATGGTAGGTGATCTCGAATTGTCCGAGCTCAACAGCCCACTTAAGGAGTCGACCAGATGCCTCTGGTTTGGACAAGACTTGCCTTAGTGGTTGATCTGTCAGTACATGGATAGGATGTGCCTGAAAGTAAGGGCGGAGCTTTCGAGATGAGTGGATCAGACTGAGGGCGAGCTTCTCCATCAGTGGATACCTTGACTCTGCCCCCAGTAATCTTTTACTGATGTAGTAGGCGGGTTTCTGTATTCTCTCTTCCTCTCGGACGAGCACCGCGCTTATCGCGTGTTCGGTTGTTGAGAGGTATAAGAACAGTACTTCTCCCGTCTCAGGCTTCGATAGGATGGGCGGTTCGGCTAGGTGCTTTTTGAGCTCTTGAAAGGCTAGCTCGCACTCATCTGTCCATTCGAACTTTTTACTTCCTTTCAATAAGTTGAAGAATGGGAGACCGCGGTCCGTTGACTTCGAAATGAACCTGCCCAGAGCTGCCATCCTGCCAGTCAGGCTTTGAACATCTTTATGCTTCTGAGGCGAAGGCATATCGATGAGGGCCTTTATCTTGTCGGGATTAGCCTCGATTCCACGAGAATTGACAATGAAACCCAGAAATTTTCCTGAAGACACCCCAAAAGTGCACTTCTGAGGATTCAACTTCATGTTGTACTTTCTGAGCACGCCAAAGCACTCTTCGAGGTCATCAACATGGTTCTTGTTAAGTTGAGACTTTACAAGCATGTCGTCAACATAAACTTCCATGTTGTTCCCTATTTGCTCTGAGAACATCATGTTTACGAGCCGCTGGTACGTGGCTCCGGCATTCTTGAGTCCGAATGGCATGACATTGTAGCAGTAGAGCCCTTTATCTGTAATGAAGCTCGTATGCTCTTGGTCGGGGGCATGCATGGGAATCTGGTTATATCCAGAATAGGCATCCATGAACGACATCAGACCATGCCCCGCCGTGGCATCCACGAGCTGATCAATTCTCGGCAGGGGAAAACAGTCTTTCGGGCAGGCCTTGTTGAGGTCCGAGTAGTCAATGCACGTCCTCCATGTCCCATTGGGTTTCGGGACCAACACTGGATTGGCCACCCAATCAGGGTAAAAAGCGTCCCTTATAAAATTATTTGCTTTCAGCCTGTCCACCTCCTCCTTTAGTGCTTTCTTTCTGTCTTCATCCAGCTGCCTTCGCTTTTGCTACTTTGGGGGAAAGCTTTTGTCTATATTCAATGCGTGGCTCGCTACATTAGGGCTTATTCCCACCATGTCAGAGTGGGACCATGCGAAGACATCCTGGTTTTTCTTCAGAAAGCAAATTAATTGCTATTTTGATTCGTCTTGGAGGTGTTTCCCGACCTTCACCTTTTTTGAGGGATCAGATTCATCGAGCTGAACCTCTTCGAGCTCCTCCAAAGGTTGGAGGTCAACCTTCTCTTCAATCCTTGGATCGATCTCCTCATCAATTTCTAAAACTGTCCCATCTTTATTCTGTATGACAATGAGTGCTTGCGCGCTTGTTTGTTTCTTTCCCCTTAAGGAAATGCTGTAGCACTCCCTTCCTGCCAATTGATCTCCTTTCAATGTTCCGACCCCGCTTGGAGTTGGGAACTTAAGGGCTAGATGTCTTACAGATGAAACTGCCCCCAGCCCGACTAGGGCGGGTCTCCCGAGCAGTACATTGTAGGCAGATGGTAACTCTACCACCACGAACTCCATCATCTTGGTTACCGAGACTGGATAGTCTCCCAAGGTCACAGGGAGTTCAATGGACCCCATACAGGCGGTTCCTTCTCCAGAAGAGCCGTACAAAGTGGTTGCACAAGCCTTCAGGTCGCGAAGGGAGAGTCCCATTTTTTCTAGGGTTGCTTTATAAAGAATATTAACTGAGCTCCCATTGTCTATGAGAACTCGGCGCACTCTTTTGTTGGCAAGCTGTAGGGTGATGACGAGTGGATCATGATGAGGGAACTGGACGTGGGAGGCATCCTCCTCGGTGAAGGTTATAGGCTGAGTCTCAACCCTTTGGCTTTTTGGTGCCCTTGGTTCGGGTTCATGTGGAGACCCGTCCCCTGTCTTCAGCTCATTCACATATCGTTTTTGAGCATTTCTGCCCCCTCCTGCGAGATGAGGACCTCCCGAGATGGTTATTACGTCCTCTCCATCTATCGGCGGAGGCCTGTCCTCATCCCGAGATCGGGAGTTATTATTCTGTGCTGCCGGAAGCGCGGCTACTCTCTGGCTAGCAGTAGCCTGTCCAGTATTCTGGTTTTTGACGTACTGCCGGAAATAACCTCTCGAGATTAACCCTTCGATCTCGTCCTTCAGCTGTCGGCACTCATCAGTTGTGTGGCCGGTGTCCCTATGAAATCGACAGTATTTGCTGGAATCCCTCTTGGATTTTTGATTCCTCATAGGGTCCGGACGCCTGAAGGGGACCTGGTTTTCATTAGCCAGGTATATGTTTTCCCGAGACTCGTTGAGCTCGGTATGCACTTTATATACGGAGAAATACCTTTCTCCTTTTTTCTTCTTTCCTCCATCAGCCTCGGGATTATTTCCCTCGCTCTTTTTCCTCTTGGAAGGATTCTCCGAGGTAGGCTGTGTAACTACTGGGTCAACCGAGGTTGAGGCGGAGTTAATGTTTATCGTTGTAGTTTCGGTCTGCGAGGTCGCCTTGAGTGTTGACCTCGCTTCCTCTACATTGACAAATTTCTGCGCCCGTCTGTTAAACTCGGTTATCGACCTCACCGGTTTCCCTTGCATGTCATCCCAAAGGGCACTCCCGGGTAAAACACCAGCTCGGATGGCCATCAAGTGCCCGCTGTCATCCACGTCACGAGCTCGGGCGATCTCTAGATTAAATCTTGTCAGGGAGCTCTTCAATGTTTCGTCCGGTTGTTGTCGGACGTTAGTCAAAGTGGATGCTTCAGGCCTGACTCCCATCATAGCTCGGAACTGCTTCTTGAAGTCCCTAGACAATTGATCCCACGAAGTTATAGAATGTCTCTTGTACTTCTCGAACCAACTCTTGGCAGGTCCGGCCAATGATGTCGGAAACAACATACATCTGAGCTCGTAACCCACGTTACTAGCTCTCATGATAGTGTTGAATGTACTCAGGTGGCTGCATGGGTCGGTCTTTCCTTCAAACGCTGGGACGTGAGGAATCCGGAACCCTTGGGGGAACTGAGTGTTAGAAATATCGGGAGCAAATGGCTCGAGCTCCTCATCAGAGTCCTCATATCGACCGTTCCCTCGTTCATTCTTCAAAAGCCTAAAGGCTTTTTCGAGCTGATCGATCCTTTCTTGTACTGGGTCCTTAGGCGGTGTTTGGAATTGACAGTCGTTAATCGCGATCCCAGGCTCGCGTCTCCGTGAGGGATCTCTACGCCCGTTCAGATGATTCCTAAGATCCGGGTTTGTCTGATCTCCCTTTCCCCTGCTCTGATTCAGATGATTGCGCAGGTCGGGATGGCTCTTGTGATTTCCAGTATTTTTACGACCCCGGTCGTGTTTACTGACAGACCTAGTTTCTCCGGACTCATCACTAGTGAAACTCATCGATCGGTCATTTCGTGGTGGATCCTTTCTACGTCGCCTTGTCCCTGTAGTGCGAGATCGGGACGTCTGACTTCTCTCGGATGGCGCGCCTTTCCGCCCCTGGAACGTCTTCCTGTTTTCTTGTCTTTCCCCTGTACGCCCTTGATCCTGATCTCGATCAGGTTGAGCGTTCCTGCGGGGAGATGAAGGATATCTTATGGGAGACGGAGGAAACCGTATAGGTGACGGTGGTTGCCGTCCTTGCCTCGGCTTGGAGGGTCCAGAATTTGCCCGGGATGGGCCAGTTGCGTTTGGTGCACTACCAGGAACCTGAGTCCGAGCCTCGGCAAGAGCTCGGTTGTTCTCAGTTCCTGCAGGCACTTCCACAGGTGGATTAGGCGGGACCCGAGCTCGGGTATTCCTCTGAGGCCTAGAAGGAGCAGATGGCTCTGTTGGTGCTGGAGGTTGCGCTGGCCTCCTTGTGGTAGCATTTTTTCGTGGACGCCCACGGGGCCTCCGGGGAGGAACGTGCACGTCCCTTGGAGGAGGGACTTGGTCTTCGCACGGAAGCGGGGGCTGAGCCACCTGCGCTTCCGCGGCTATCCTAGTCAACTCCTCGTTACGTTTGTTGGCATCTGCCAGCAGTTGTTTCAGCTGCCGATTCTCCAATTCTACAATAGGGACATAACGCTCAGGGTTATAATACATGTCCTCATCCCTTGGTTGTGGAGGTGGTCCCCGGGAATCGGAGGACCCACTCCTTTCTTCAGCGTCCGGGTTCTCTATCGGTTGTTTTCCAGGACGCCTTGGGTAATTTTCTTCAGGAGTGTTCTGATTGTTTGTAGCCATGAATCTCTCTGGGATGGATGCTTGAGTTCGACTCTCAATGAAAGCACCAAACTGTTGACGCCATTTTTCGTCAGCAGATAAAAGAAGAGAGCACGTAAACAATTAAAGACAATGGCTAAAACAAACAAACGAATCAGACACACGGTTTTTACGTGGTTCAGCAGTTAAATCTGCCTAGTCCACGAGTCTCTGTTATTAATCTCAAGATTATCTCTGAACAATTCTCTAGCATGAATTTTCCAGAGTTTTCTCTCAAGGATCAGAATTTCGGTCATTTACAATGGTGCATGACTTCTCTATTTATAGAGAAGGATGCAGAATACTATCCCACATATTTTGGGTAGTTACTCTTTTATGAATAAAAATAAATGGCATTAAATGCCAATAATCAGATATAAAAGGAAACGTTCCCCAAAGATCAGGAAACGCATAACTGACTAAATAATATCCCACGATTTTTGGGGATTTACATCAATAAATGAGGATCATATCCCATATCTACAACACTTGTAGATATTCAAGGTAATCATAGCGTATCTCCAAGGCTTCAGCATCTAAGGTTTCACGTCATTGTGCGAGCCACTGACATTTCCCGAGCTGACATTTCTTTCGAGATGGCATATCGAGCTCGAGATCCCTGCTCCGAAGTTGTTCCTGAAGATGAGGGGCTCACAGAGCTATCCTTCGAGATCAAGATCATTTTGAGGTCACCATATTCGAGGTCTGTACCATACTTTGCAGGCTCCGATTTACAATCGTAGAGCATACCCTAACCCTCACGAGACCATTTAATGCGAACTCAGCTTTCGAGGTCATATTTGCTATGGCTCAAAATCTGGGTATAACAATATACACATCACCACCTAAGCTCTCCACTCAAGGATGTGTGAGCTTTTCTTTCTCTTTACCTACACCACATAGCACCCGTGAGCCATGACTCAGCAAGAAAATTCATTACTGCATGTATACAATATCAATTGATGATTATGATAATCTTGAAGTGAATATCACTTCAAGATTCTAATAACCATGCTGGAGCTTGCAGCCCAATCAGATAAGTGACTATTAAGTCATGTTGTAATGCCCCACGTCACTATGGCTGCTTTCTGGAATGACGACTGGCCCTACAAACCAACACAAGTCTTTCCAGCGTGTTTTGTCCTCACTCGCACGCTTTCTGGGAAAACTTCCCAGGAGCTCACCCATCTTGAGATTACTCTAGGTCAAGCACGCTTAACTTTGGAGTTCTCAAGTGATGGACTACCGAAAAGAAGATACATCTTGTTAGCATTATTTAATACACATCAATCCATTTAAGCCATATTCAACTGTGTAGTCCCATACCTACACATTCTTAGTCATCACACTTGACCTTCCCCTGGCGATGTGGGATTGCACAACTTTTTTTTTACCCGGTCTTTCCCCTCACGGATCACGGGATTCTAACTGTCACAATCACCCCCCCTTACGGGTTCGACATCCCGGTCGGCCACACTTTCGGCTGGGTCAAGGCTCTGGTACCATTTGTAACGCCCCACGTCACTATGGTTGCTTCTTGGAATGACGACTGACCCTACAAACCAACACGAGTCTTTCCAGTGTGCTTTCTCCTCACTCGCACGCTTCCTGGGAAAACTTCCCAGGAGGTCACCCATCTTGAGAGTACTTCAGGTCAAGCACGCTTAACTTTGGAGTTCTCAAGTGATGGACTACTGAAAAGAAGATGCATCTTGTTGATATAAGTAGTACCCATCAATCAATTTAAGCTAGCTTCAACTGTGTAGTCTCATACATACACAGTCTTAGAATCATCACACTTAACCTTCCCCAGGCGGGCTGGGATTGCATAGCTTTACCCGGTCTTTCCCCTTACGGATCATGGGATTCTGACTGTCACAATCAGACCCCTTACGGGCCTGACATCCCTGTCGGCCACATTTCCGGCTGGGTCAAGGCTCTGATACCATTTGTAACGCCCCACGTCACTATGGCTGCTTTCTGGAATGACGACTGACCCTACAAACCAACACGAGTCTTTCCAGCGTGCTTTGTCCTCACTCACACGCTTCCTGGGAAAACTTCCCAGGAGGTCACCCATCTTGAGATTACTCCAGGTCAAGCACGCTTAATTTTGGAGTTCTCAAGTGATGGGCTACCGAAAAGAAGATGCATATTGTTAGCATAGGTAGTACCCATCAATCCATTTAAGTCATCTTCAACTATGTAGTCCCATACCTACACAATCTAAGAATCATCACACTTGACCTTCCCCAGGCGATGTGGGATTACACATCTTTTTTTTTTACCTGGTCTTTCCCCTTATGGATCACAGGATAAAAAAAATTATATGTATGTCTTTATTATTTTAAAATAAACACGATTTAATTATGTAAATTATCATAAAATATCATATTTTAATTAATTTTTTTTTTTTTTAAAGTTTATGTTTGTTCTAGTTTTTTAATTTGGCAGTGACAATAAAAGATTATATATTATATTTTTAATATAATATTAAGTTTAAGTTAAATTAAATTTTATTTAAGTTAAAAAATGTATAGTTTTATTATTTTTAAATAATTATTATTGTAAAATATCTAAAAAACATAACATTTTAATTTGTTTAATTATTTATTTATTTAAATTTAAGTCATGTTTACAATCTACCATTAAATATAAGAATATTTTGTTAAATATAAGACTATTCCGTTAAAGATAATGAAAAAAAATAAAAATCATTAAAACAAAAAATTTCAATTATCTACACACTTTGTATATATATAGAAGAGATATATAATTTAAATTATATGTATAGGACAAAAGGCATCATATAATTGCATCGACCTTAATAATGTACTGTAAATGTGTAGATTTCATGCTATCAAAATAAATAAATTAAATTCCATTAGACACTCATAATTTAATTGGTGGCTATTTCTTTGTTATTTTTTTTATAAAAGAAGAATTGATAAAGATAAAGACTTGCACTAATTATTGGAACAGATCCTTCTATAGAAGCTCCACATGAAATTGTCTAGAGACTATGAACAAGGGGAAATTTATTTCCATTGGTCCAAGTTGGGACAGTAGTTATCGTAGTGCCAATAATATATGAATATTATTATAGAGATATTTATTTAATTTATAATATAAGGTCATTAATAGTATATTATATATGTATTTTGATCACTAGTGCTATGTTCCATACCACGTGTGATTGTGCTTTGCTCACTGATTATTATTATTATTATTATTATTATTATTATTATTATTATTATTCATTTATCATGATCATCTTTTAGGTTTGCATCACTACCATTCACTCTCTATGAAAAAGTTAAGCCAATACAATAGCTACATTTTTATTAAAGTTTTGGTATATTCAAGTAACTTAGTTTAACATGAAATGTCATATATGATTGTATATTAAGTGAAAACAAATTTTAATTAAAACAATACCAAGATATTGTTGCTTTGTTTTTTCTTTTACTCTATTGATTATACATGTTACCACGTACGTTATTCAAATTACCAATTATTAAAAATAGTATTTTAAATTGTTTAGAACAAGGTTAGCATTTAAACTACTTACTAAAATAAAAATAAAAAATTAGCAGCTAGATGAATTATTTAGATTGGATAGGATCATAGGAATGAAATGAGTGGATTTATCAAACAATTTAATTAGTGCGGAATAGTTATACAATTGTTTGATCAGACAGATATTTTGATGTATCAGGACAGATTGCTGATTAATAAAAAAAAATTAACAGAATTTGGACACGAGAACGAGAATTTGAACACTTTCTCATGTTTGGTACTAGGTTTGAGTTTTTCTAACCTGGGAATCTGTACTCTAGATGTTTTAACTTGTCCTGATTTTAGGTTCAAATGAAACTCATCTGACAAGTGGTTTTCAGATACCCAGGAATGTGAAACATTTCAAAATTATTATTATTATTTTAAAAAAAAAATCTTAAACCAATAATTTTTTAGTTAATGACTTATTTTATTTTTGAAGCTTATAATATAAAAACAAATATACATATATCAAACTTTAAAATGATAAATAATATTTGTTTATTTAAAGAAATTGATTTGTAAAGCCTTTATATCATTACTTTACTTTAAAATAACAAATGAAATGTTATTAAAAATAAAATAAGGATATTTTTGTAATTTTAAAAATTATACTTGATTCTAGTATTCAATATATGTGTTTTTTTAATTCTATTAAAAAATATTTCATGAGTAAAATTGTTTATAAATTATTTTGATGAAATATATTATTATATTAATTTTATGAAAATATAAAAACTTAACAGATTCCTATGCACAACCAAACACGGAAAGTGATATTCTCAGGAATCATAGATAAGATTACAGTGCACAACCAAACACAATGATGTAAGTTTCCAGACTATCAGATTACCCTCTTCAACTTTCCCTGTAATATAAAAATTGTGAACTCCTCATACCAAACGGCCCATAAGAGTAACGTGAGACAATAAGATTTTTATGTGGTTCGGAAAACTTAGTCTACGGGGTCACGCCCAAAGATAAAATATCAATTAGTAAAGTCTCAAGAATACAATAAGCAATTTACTTATACAAGTTTAGACTCCCTCAAAAACTTTGTCACAATCTTGAAGTACTCTACATTAATAATTTAATTTTGATAAATACCAAGAATACGAAATCCCTTCTGAACTTGATGAGTGCTCACTTCCTCCCGAAATGAGACTTATGGCAATCTTCACTCAAAAATTGTATGTCATGTTCATAAGCTTTATGACTTGTTTAAGAATAAAAAACACAAAGCAAAACAAATTAACAAAGAGATAGTTGAACAAAGACTACTCTTTACATATAAAAGAACTCTTCAAAATATAAAACGTTAGAGTGATGAAGAGAGATGAGAATAGATGTTGCTTAGGTCTGGTATTTATAGAGTTTAGAAAACCTTAAGTCAACCAATCTCGTTTATGACCTTAAACCAAATCAGGAAGTTTCTAAAAATAACTCTCAATTATCTTTACTGCAGATAATTCCAGACATAACAAAGAATATCATCCTGTAGCATCCGAAAAATAGACGAACGTGGACTTAAACTCAAACCAAGTTCATTACGAAATTAACTTACTTGGGCACAAAGAATATTTCAGTTTACTATTTTTAAATAAAATAAAATCAATAAATATATCCAGTGATTAATTCTATATTAGACATGCTTACTATAGACAAAGTTATCATAAGTAAATAAAGAAACTTGACTATATATAATTCATTTAATATAGAATTCATACTTATCCAAAAGTGACAAAATTCACTAATCACTCGAGATGAAATTTCGAAAATACCAATTAAATTGATAAAATATATTTGATAAAAAGACAACCAATTTAGAATTTTACAAAAAATAAACTTAGTAATATATTTCGTGTAGCATTGGATTGTACTAAGTTTTTACATAAATAATTTGGAATGAAGAAATATTTAAAAGTCAATTTTTTTTAATTGAATTTTAAAATGATTATAAAAAATATATATCTATGGTACCATTATATACACATAGATGATAGAGTAAGTTTGGTTACGAAAACAAAAAAATGGTAATAAAAATGGGAATGAAAGTAAATAAGATTTACTATAAGTTAAAAAATTGATAAAAAAAAATTAACTATTTTTATTAGAGTAACAATTGGAAGACTCTCAATTTATACACAAAAATATATTACATTTGTATTTAATCTCAACTATATAATTAAAGATGCTGTAATTTTCACTTAAAAATATTTATGATTAGAATCAAATACACATCATAATGTGTAATTGTTGTATATAATTTTTTTTTAAAATGTGCAGCATTACTCTTTCTATTATTATTCATTGATCAAATGGTGTTTCCGTCTAATTCTGTTAGGAATGGTCATTCTACTGAAATTGTGGAAAATCATTATATTATAGCAATATTTGGATATTATGATTTGTGACCAAACAAAAAAATAGAATGAAAATTGATTAATTTCTATTTCATTGCCCATAACTAAACATTCTCTTGCTAAATCTTAATTGTACTTGAAATAAATAAGTAGAAATTAAAAAAATGAATATCATTATTTTTATCATAATATATCTCTTCAATATAAAAAATGTGTATATTACAGAAATTATTGGTTTTAATAGAATATTACAAATATTTAACGGAATATAATTTTAAAGTTACTATAAATAGATATTTATTAATTATATTAATATAAATTCAAATATTATAAAATATCATTATTATAATAATATTTAATACACAACTAGATATTTAATAATTATATCAATATAAATTCAAATATTATAAAATATATAATATATTTATTAAGAAAACATATTTTTTTATCACTTAATGTAACTTAACTAAATATATATATATGGAAGACTTCTCAATGGTTACTACCTATAGATGGGTACTAACAATTATGATGATTTGACAACATAGTGACGTGGTATAACAAGTAAATTTTTTTTTTCTACATTAATTTCGAATTTAATTTTTTTTTTCCTATAATTAATGGTGTTTCGAACCAATGAGAAACAATAACTATATTTTGAAATTGACATGCATTTGAAAAATGAAAAGTTTACAATATTATATTTTCATAATAAATACACGTTTTTCATCAGGTAATCTTTCAATAACAACAAACATTATAAATACATTATATATATGTGGCATGTGTGTACAAATAGTATGAATATGTAACTACATGAGAAATTATAATAACATTTATCTTCTATAAAGAATAAACACGTTTATTCTCCAATTACAAATGTGCGATTTGAATAATATCATGAATAATTTATATATTAAATAGTGTAGCTTATGATCTAAAATGTTATCATAATTTATTTTATTAATAAAACCATAAATGATATTCAAGTTAAAATTTTCTTTTTATTATATTTATGTCATTCTTTTATATGTATATAATATTATTTGTTTATTAAAATTTATATAATAATTATAAAAACTTAATAAATATATTTAATAATCTTTTTAAATAAAACTAAACAAATGTGCTATGCACATAGTATTTTAAAAAATATATCTTATAAAACATTCTTCCCAAATATTATAAAACTTTGGCCACAAATTAAAAAATAAAAAATAGAGGGGAGAGTATTTGTAAGTAGTAAATTTCAATATCATACTTTATTGAGTTGGAATGATCTCATATTCAGTTGTGACGTAATGATTTCCAATCTTAATCTCATTCTCACGCATGATGTAAAAAATTAAATTAAAAAATAAATATTTGATGAGACTCCGTTTTGTTCAATGAATAAAGAATAAAGGTTATATATTTCATATTGGTAAGCACGCCATCCAAAGAGTATGCATGACAACATCCAAAACAATATCCTAAATTTTGGAGCAGAGAAATTTCAAATCTTAATTTGTTTAACATTGTATAAGGTGATACTTTATGATTATCTAGCGATACTTCATAATACTTATTAAATTTAAATAAATAAAATTCGATATTATAATTGTATATAAATTACTTATGGTGGTGTACACCAATAATACTAGTTAGCAATTTTCTAAATTTTCTAACACTCGGCATGAGTGTGGGACCCATCCACAAACCTACTCGAGTGCCACGTGTTATAGGGCACACCAGAAGTTATCTTGTACTCTCACTCACCTCATTTTAAAATTCAAACACGTGCCGAACAAAACGCGGGACCCACAACAACACAACCCTTTTGGGACCAACCGAGCAAATACCAAGCTAAGCTAGTGTCACAGCCGCCTCCGGTAACAGCAAACATTCCACTTTCCAATATAACGGTCTCACAACCCCCGGTAAAAATCATATCATACATAACGTGCCACGTGTCGATCTATTTTCACCCACGTAACCCTAGCACCCACATGTCGCGTCCACGGGCTATAGGCGGTCGACTAATCTCCTTTGTTGACCGTTTGACCGTCAATGTCCCACTTGTTGTGACCGGTAATAGCCAGTCGTCGATTGAGTTGAGGTTATCTTCTCCTCTGTATAAAAGCCAGCAGTATGGCTGAACTTCGACTTCATTCTTTGGTTATCTGAGCCTTGGTGAGAACTCTTCCGCTTTTGCCCTTGGTTGTTCTCCTTATTTACGTTTATACCATTTCCCGGTTATATGATAGCTGCCGACCACCGGGAAACTGAGAGCCACCGCTCTTCTCCTGCTCTCGGATTCCCTCGCTTCCGATTTTTCCGGTACCGTCGCTTGAGGTGATCGGTGAGCCAAATATCTATAAATTAGTAGGGATTTGAATTTTCCAAATATATATTTTTCGTATTGTATCCTGGTTGATTAAATGCCAAGCCCAAAGAGCAATCGGCGAGGGAACGAGGAGAAGAACCGGAGAGGAAGACTGACGGAGAAAGCGTCGTCGTTTCACGGAAAGAGCTTCGCTGAGGCGGCCTCTCAACTCCGGCGTCCGAAAACTCTACCGGACTTGCTTCCGAGTCGAAGTCTGCTCACAACGTCGCCGTCTTCATCTTCTGAGGGCAAAGGACGGCCGATTATGCTGACGAAGATTCTTCTGAACGTTACGATCCAAGGAAGCGTAGGAGCGGTGCAGGTGTTGATATCGCTGGAATCGACGGTTGGAGATCTGATTGCGGCGGCCCTGAGCCAGCACGCCAAGGAAGGTCGCCGTCCGAACTTGGTCGCCACCGATCCTTCGAGATTCAACCTTCATTACTCTCAGTTCAGCTTAGAATGTGAGTTTCCCATTCAAATTCAATCATAGCCGTTCGTTCAATCATGAATATACAAATTAAAGTTTCTCAGATAGAATATATATATACTGTTGGACACGTGTACGATTGAGATTGACTGTTTGTTGTGTATGGTGTAATAGGTTTGGATAGGAAGGAGCAGGTGAAGGAATTAGGATCACGAAACTTTTTCATGTGTCCAAGTAAAACGACAATGGTCGGTGCCGCAACGACGTCGTCTTCTTCGTCATCATCATCATCATGTGCCACGGAGGCTGACAAAGTATCAAAGAACGGCTTCAGTTGGCTCAAATTCATGGATTTCAAGCTTTAGTTCGTTTATCTTATATATTGACTTTTATTTGTTTAAAAAATAAATAAAATAAAAGTCAATAATTTTTAATTATTTGTAAAATGTATATATATTATATAGTTTGGAAAAAGCTTTAATTAGTTTTTTTTATTTTTTTTCTCTCGAAAACAAAAATTGTTGAGACCTCTTTCTTAGGAAAATAAAATAGGCTTGGAATTTTTTTTATTTTTAATTATATTTTATTAGATAAGTTTTTTTTAGTAAAATAATAGTTGAAATTGCAAAACATGTGGTGTGAATTGAGTTGAATTATTGGGGCTGTGGACCCTTATTATCAATTCATATACAGTTTGAAATTTGTCCACTTGTGTTATGATTGAATTTATTTGTAGTAAATTTAAGGAGAATAATTATACTAGGGAAGCTTCATATGTCAAAAATGACCATAATTATTGGGATGGAATAATGTTATATTTGAATTTATTACCTCTCTAATTGCTGCACTACATTATTATAATAAAATAATATTTGTCTTTTATTTTATGTTTTGTGCCATTATATTATTATTTTACCAACTTATCTGACCTTTGTTATGTGCCAATGTGTTTTTGATTGTGTCATATGTTAATTTTATTTTGGCTTTGTTTTATTTGAACAAAATATTTTAGTCCAACGTTTTATAAACAGTATATGCTATATATATACTAGATACAAAGAACCTCTAATGTAATGCACTTTTATTTATAGAATCTATCAATAATTTTAAGTAAATTTGTATAATAGTTATATAAATTTTAAATAAGGAAATAATATTATATATAAAAAAAATGACATAAATATATTAATAGAAAAATTAAACCAAAAACATTGTTTATGATTTTTTAAATATATATATATATAATATGATAACTTTTTTAACATAAATGATATTTTTTTAATAAAAATTAAGATTATGTATTATGTATTATTATTATTATTATTATAATAATATTTTATAATATTTAAATTTATATTAATATAAATATTAAATATCTAATTTTGTATTATATTTGAATTCATATTAATATAATTATTAAATAACTAGTTTTGTATTCATATTATTATAACAATGATATTTTTTAACTTTTGAATTTAAATTTATAATAATATAATTATTATAGTTGTAGTCTTATATTAAATATTATTATAATAATTATATTTTATAACATTTGAATTTATATTTATATTAATATAATTAATAAATATATATTTTTAATTAGTTTTAAGAGTATATTTCGTTAAATATTTATAATATTATATTAAAGTTAACAAAAATAAACAGTTAAAACAAAAAATTTATGTTATTTACACAATTTTCATATAGAAGAGATATATATTTTTTTTTAAAGTTTTTTAAGTATGTTTAACTTATCATTCTTATTTGTTTTTTTAAGTGATTTTAAGCTAATCTTTCTAAAACTCGTGTCTTTTTAGGAGGTCTATTTGGACTCAAGTTGTTCTGGTTGCTCCTTTGGGTTTGGGTATTTTTTTTTCAAACATTATTGTCTAAATTTTTTTAGATCAACACCATCTTATATCAATGACTTTGTTTTTTTAGTGACTCAGACTATCTTTAATGAATAGTGTATAATATGTGCTATATTTGACCAAAAATATGTATCAATCATATATTTAGCTTAATTTTTATATTTGTACACTAATGCATAAAGTACAAACTAGCTAAAAAAACTCAATATAGCTATTAATGTTTATTGAAAATATACAAAAACAATTAATTTTTTATTAAAAGATAAAATAAAAATTAATAATTTGTATTAATGAGTGGCAAAGAAGTAATTAAAACAAATGATATTTATTGTAGGCCAAATTTACTCCAAGCTATATTTTGTATCAAATTTAGTACAACTTTTAGCATATGTTAAATTTGACACATATTTTAGGCTACTACTAAAGTTCAATTTTATGAATATGGACTAAAAAATGGCTATGCACTACTTTATAGCACTATATTTTGACTTTATATGCATTTGACTAGCAATAAATTGTTAAATAGATACAATCCCTTCACTTTTCTATATCTTTTTTTCAATCTTATGGTGATTCACTCACTATTTAAAAAAAATCAATTAAATACTAATTACTGTTATTGCATTTAATTTATCAAAATATGTAGTTTTAAAATATATCAATTAAATACTACTGCATTGCTTATATTTTATCGAAATATCTAGCTTTACACGATAGTGATAACTATTTTTAGTTTGACTAACTGAAAAAGTGTAATACAATCAACTCACATTTTTCATCAAAATATAATAACACTAATAGTAATAAAAAAAAGGGAAATCTACAAAAATACACTAAAAGTTAAAAAAAATCTGAAAAATACGGTGCATTACAAAAATACGGAATTTTTGGATAAAAACACGGAATGGCAAAATTGTAAATACGGAGTGGCAAAATCATAAATAAAAGCTGTAAAATACAATTTTTTGTGAACAACATTTACAAACTAGTAAATATCTGTTACAAACTTGTAAATATCTGTTATGTGTTTGTAAATAATATTTACAAAATCCATTATAGAATTATAGATTTTTTTTTTGTTTTTTTAGATAAAACTTCCAAATAAATTTGTAACTAAATTTTTTATTTTTGTAACAATAGTTTATAAATCTAGTTTTACAATTAAGAAATATATTTTTGTAACTAATATTTACGAAAATATTTTATAGTTAAGAAATCATTTGAAAATGTCTTCTTCTTTACTATGAGAGAAATCAAAACCCAGATCACAATTATTCTTAATTACCCAAGTAATAAATCTAAAACAAAAACAATGGAATTATCCACTGAAATTAAGTTCATCACAATATATACATATATTATATATATATATATATATATATATTCAAAAACCAGTCAAGAAGATGAAAAAACCATTAACAACACTTTCTAACCGTATATACATATATTATATATATATATATGATGATGATACACTTTCTAACCAGTATATGTATATATCTAAAAACCAGTCAAGAGATTATTTTATATTACCGTATATTCAAAAACCAGTCAATATATACATATGTTGATGATGATGATCAATAGTTTTCATATTACCGTAAATGTGTAATTATTTTATATTACCGTATATTTAGAATTTTTTTCCTAAACACCGTACTTAATAAAAAGCACCCATCAATTTTGTAATGAAATTGATCAAAGGGCTAAAAAGAAAAGATTTTTTAATATAAATATACCTCAAACAATAAATAATTACAAGAATACCTTGCTTAAAAATTATTAAAGCCACTTTATAAATAATTAATTTTCTCCATATCGATTATTTTGAGAAAAAAACTTAAATTTTATATAATACAATTTTCTAATGACACATTCCATGGTTCTTAAAGGTGGACATTTGCTAATTTAGCGCACAAAAAAATGAGGAAAATTCGGATGTCAAGTTTTTCCATTATTTAAGAATTATTTATAACACTTAAATACTTAAGTAAAAAAAATTGTCGCGAAACTCCCCGCAACTAGTGTTATAGTACTTCTGCTAGTTCTGGTTTGTTAACTTTGTTCCATGGGGCACATGGCTGCATTACATAATAGAAAATTTGCAGCGAAATTATCTAAGTGAATTTTTGTAGCACTTAATTACCTATATTAAAATATTAATGATAATAATACCTAAAAAGTTGATTTTGGTGTAGCCATAGGTCTAAATAGAAACTTGTGTAAAAGCGACCTAATTGCATCTCATTGACCTAAATCAAATTTGATTTATTACATATTTTTAAAATCAATAAATCCAACTAAAAAAATTAATAATTATTAAAAAACCTAAAATTTAATTTATAATAAAAAATTAAAATTTTAATTAGAAAAACAAACTTAAATCAAATAAATCCAAAATCTTAGACATGTTCTTCATCTTCTTCCTTCCAAACTATATAATCTAAATGTATAAAGTACATTTATTAAAATGTATATCTACATAAGTAGTCTATATCATATGCATTCATAAGATGCTTAGTCTACCGTACAAGCAACCATTAATTAAAAATTTTATATTTTAATATATTGCTCACAATTTTATTTATTATCTATAATCTTAATCATCTCGTACTCATACAAGATCATTCTCATTAAGAAATATGAATTTTTTTATATTTATAATTATTATTCAATAATAATTCAAATGATCAATTATAAAGAAATTGGACTTTTATTTAATTCTAAATAAAATATATTATTACATATTTTTAGGGCACCAATCTATTGTCACTAATTTATTAATTAACAATTAATGACTAACTATATTACTTTTTTTTTCATTTTTTAAAATATAAAATGAAAAAATATTAACTTTTGTATATTGCCAATAAATATTAAATAAATTGTTGACTTTTTTAGTTAATTTGCATAGTATAATTGTAAATATTGAGCAAAATATAGTTTTAATTCATTTTTTGTGTCAAATTTGGCACAAAATGTATATCTTGCAGTAGAGATGGTCTAGCGATTGATTTTTTTTTTTTTTAAATTCCCAATAGGAGAAAGAAGAATTTACATTAAATATGGTTTTTTTTTCCTTTATTATTTTGATTTCTATGAGATTTTAGAATTATTAAGTTTTTAATCAAAATGTTCTCATTGTTAATGCCATATAAATGTAAATTTCTTTTTAGGCCATCTTTTTATATAAGACGAGTACCTATATATTTATTTTGTATTATTCTTACGTGAATTTAATATATTTATTTCTTATATTTCATAATTAATTGTTAAATGTTTTAATTACTTAAGTTTTTTATTTTATTCATTATTTCTTCCTCTTCTATTTTTATTTTGCTTTTATTTTATTTTATTTTTCTTTTCTTTCAACTATTGTTTTCCATGGGTGTTTTTATGTTTGGTTAGTTACAAATTAATCATGCTTTAAATTTTATATATTAATGTTTTATTTAAAGATACATTCATTTGGGCCAATATTATTGTATTTTTGTTATGGTCTGCTATTTAAAGATACATTCATTTGGTTACTTATTTTGTTAGGTTTTGCTGGTTTTTAATTTTACTAAGGTTCTTTGGATTTACTTAGTATCTGAATAATGACATGTTTCTACATTTTTCCTCATTGTTTAGTAACCAGATACTTTCATATTACCATAAATGTTAGTAATTAGTTACTATCACATGACTAATTTACTATATAGTTGCTGTGATGTTTTTGGGTTTTGTTGGTCTTTCTATTTTAGTAACTTGTTATTAATATTTTCAATTTATGAGTGGTTATAGATTACAAGTTGAGATGTGGTTACTAAATTAGTAACTGATTAATCTTATTGTTGAAAAATTAATAACCAATTATTGTTTTATTATTAATAATATTAGTTACTAGTTACCTTGTTATTGTTGAGAACATTAGCAAATGTATTTATTATGTTACTAGTTTATTTTGCGACAATATTTGTCTGAACTGTGGCACTGAAACCTAGAGATGAATTCATGTCCATGATGTTTCATTTAGCATACACTTAAGTGCTTGTACTTATTTTTTTATTGCAAAGTAGCAACCAGTGAATATTATGAAACAAATAAAATTAGTAATTGGTTGTTGTGTCATAATTTATAGATTTCACTGACAAAAAAATACATATTCAAAATTCAGCTTATATTATATTTTATCAAGAGAGTCAACTTATAAAAAATAAAATGAAATAAAAATAAAAAACCCACGAAGGGAAATTATCGTACGTGCCTGAGAGAAATCATAATAGTCGATCCATTAATCTTTTGGTTTCTGCTCATTCTATAAGAAAAATAAAACAGATGCACAAAATGAGAAAAAAAAACAAAATGAAAGCTTTTGTGTTTAGAAATACTTGGCAGAAAATATTAAAAATAATGACAGTCACATAAATAAATACTTTATGGTTGTGGCTGATGAGATCGTTTAAATTTGGCTTTAATGAATTAGTTGAGGTTGTGAACTTTTGAATTTAATTGTCATCGATGAGTTAGTTGAGTTGAAATTCGGAGGTTTGATGATATTAATGAACCATCAGTTAATATGTATACTTCTATCTCATATTAAATATACAAAATACAAAATTTTATATTACTGAAATGTTATATTAAAACTTTGCCGCTATTAATATATATATATATATATAAACAAGGTTGAAAATGAATTACTTCACAACAACGGCGTAACCAAATGGGGTTTTGTGGGGGCATGTGCCCCCACTTGTTTTTTTTTTTTAATTTTATATGATTTTGTAAATATATTTTCATATTTACTCTATAAATTTAAAATATTTTCATATTTACCCTTGTTATACCCAGATTTCATGCCATAGTAAATATGACCTCGAAATCTGAGTTCGCCACAAATGGTCTCGTGAGGATTAGAGTGATCTAGGATTGTAAGTCGAGCCTGCAAAGTATGATGTATGATCTCAAATGCGGTGATCTCGAAATGACCTCGATCTCGAAAGGTAGCTCCGGGAACACCTTCATCTTCAGGAACTTTGGAGCATGGTTCTTGAGCTCGATATCCCATCTCGAAAGAAACGTTAGCTCGGGAGATGTCAGTGGCTCGCACAATGACATGAGACCAGAAATGCTGGAGCCTTGAAGATACGCTATGACCACCTTGAATATCTACAAGTATTATAACTATGAGATGTAGCCCTCATTAATTGATGTAAATCCCCAAGAATTGTGGGATATTATTTAATACAGTTATACGCCCCCTGATCTTTGGGGGACGTTTCCTTTTATATCTGATTATTGGCATTTAAAGCCATTTATTTTTATTCACAAAAGAGTAACTACCCAAAATATGTGGGATAGTATTCTGCATCCTTCTCTATAAATAGAGAAGTCATGCACCATTGTAAAGGACCGAAATTCTGATCCTTGGGAGAAAACTCTGTAGAATTCATGCTAAAGAATTGTTCAGAGATAATCTTGAGGTTAATAACAGAGACTCGTGGACTAGGCAGATTTAACTGCTGAACCACGTAAAAAACCGTGTGTTTGATTCGTTTGTTTCTTTTGGCCATTGTCTTTAATTGTTTACGTGCTCTCTTCTTTTATCTGTTGACGAAAAACGGCGTCAACAACCCTCACTAAGGATTTTTTTTCATTTTCACCCCATTAAAATTACATTTTTTCGTTAATTTCTTTTTTTTTTAAAATTACTTTATATTTTGCCCCCTTTGAAAATGGAGGTTGGCTCCGCCACTGCTTCACAAAGCACATTTTGCACAAATTTTTCATTGAATATAATTACAAAATGTCCCCCATTATCAGAACGCAGGTTGTAAGAATCTCTAATTTTCAAAACATAACCATTTACTTCCTCAACCCATCTATATCCAATAACTATTGAATAATGTTGGTAATTTTTTACCCACAGCCGAGACATCGACTTCATAATTCCATTTCTACCGTTTATGTTTACAAGTCAACCACTACAATAACAAATGATGAAATGACGTTTTCGAATGAGATTAAATATCCAGCTGCGAGATTTATTAAACCTATATGGTGATCTCATCATATTTGAATGATTCAATAAAGGCGCACGAAATACTTCCTACAATAATAATAAATCAAAACACTTGTCATTTTTTATAGTAAAACACTTAAGTATTTTGAATATAAAATAAAAATAAAACTTACGTATTTTTTTTCTTCATGTTTTTGTGCTTCTACCATATCTTTACAACTAGAAAAACTAATGTATGGATAATCATCAAGAGTAGGAAGTCCAAATTCAGTAAAATACTCTCTTGTTTTCACTGCTTCGTTATAATCATCTTGTTCAAGCCTGCAATTACACCAATAATTAATAATTGTTTGTGGTGAATATTTCAAAGTTAGCCTATGGTGCCTGCTCTCGATCCTATAAAAAATGTATGCTAGGCCCGTTACAAAAACAACCCAACACGTTCCTTCTTCACTTCCTTGGTTCCAAATGTGACCAAGGTCAATCTGGCCCAACTGTTGGAAAAAGCTTATACAAGATCTTTATTTATTTTCATGTATATCTAATATTAAACAAATTAATACAAGATAGCCTAAAACATGTTTCTAAAATTGAATTCAAAGAAAAACAAATAATAGAATACTTACAGTATACGCAGCGGAATTAAAGAGTCCTTCCTTCAGTTTCTCTAACTCTTGTATCCTTTCTGTCACAGAGTATTATCAAGAAACTGAACCGATCTTCTATTTTCTTCACAATCTTCCAATGTATCCTTAAAACCACCTAGACTAGTGTGGGCAATTCTCAACACATGAAATAGATATAAAGAGAAGAAAAGAAAATAACAAAGAGGTTTAGAAAATGACTTGTGTTTAGAGAGAATCTAAAACTATCAGAAAATCTGACTTGTGACTTATCAAACTTCTTGTTTTGACTTATCTCTAAGCACTCATTTTGTAGACTCAATTAGGCCATTTAATTTAATTAAAAAATCAATAAAATAGTAGCCATTTTGAAGCCCTAGGTCGAAATGATCATGGGTTATAGGCCCGTGAAATTTCCCATTTGATTATAAGCCCATTGGACTTAAAATCAAGGCTTGTATTATTTTCTATTGATTTCATTAATTAAATAATTATTTAAATCTTTTATCAAATTAATTATTTATAATTTGAACCTTGATTTAAATTTATTTATTAATTTAGATACCAATTTATCTTAATTAATAAATCTGCCATAATTTCTCTTTTCTTCTCAAAATTACACAACTCTGTGAAACTATCCAAAATTGACCTGGTCAACTTTGATAATTCTAATTGATGATTAAATCAATTAATTGAGACTATCTAGATGATTTTATCCAAGGTACAATGGGGACCATAGGCCTATGAAATCAAGCTCAAATAAGTTATCATAAATCTAACAAATAAATTTACTAACTTATTAATTCCTCGTGACTCCACTATAGACTCAGAATTGCACTCTTGAATTCATAGAACGCTCTATAACAAATATAGATACGCTATTAATTATCCATTGTTACAACCATAATTGTCACTCAATCCTCTATAGACGGTCTACAATGAGATAGGACTAAAATACTGTTTTACCCCTCATTGTATTTTATCCTTAAAACACTTAGTTCCTTGTAAATGATATTTCAGTAAACTAATTTAATTACTGAAATGAGATCTCTATCATTTAACACCTTGAACCAAACTAAAAGGAAACCATCATTTCACTTCTTCATCAGAAGCTATAGATGTTCATATCTATGATTAACACTCCCAATCAATTATACTACCGAGTTCCCAAGATGTAAGTATGGGCTAGTCCGTAGGGTAAGCTGGTAACGAACAAGTCAAAGAACTCAAATAATACAATCAGTTAGAATACTAACCACTCAGAATTGAGATTGAATTGACCTATGGTCAACTATATGATATGACTAGAATAGATAATAACGGTATGTTTACTTATCTTATCAACTGTCAATATCGGTCCTGTCCGATGTAACAAATACATCCGATCTTATCTACTTTGCTAATGTTCTGGAAAGAACATAACACTGTAATGTGTAAGTAGATCATATCGTATATTGGCAAATCAGTGTAAATCCAGTGCACTGACTAATCTTAGGACTAACTTATTTTGAACATATAATCATATTTATATTCCACTGTGATTACGTCACTATAAATAAGATTAGCTATATGCTCGGGATTTAATAGAAGTTTATATTAAACAAATAATCATGAAAATAAAACATGTGAGCAAAGTGATTGACCAAGTCAAAAAAATGATTTCTATTCTTTTATTGATAATAAACTGAGATTACAAAGAATTTGGGTTTTAATTAGGGCATAAAACCCCAACACCAACAATAAAAAATAATAATTTCTTCACCGATTATAAATACTTCTTGATCTTTTTGGCTGTGAAACAAAAATGCAAAACTATAAAACATATGATAATTATACAAAGGAAAAAAAAATTGTTAAAAAAAAAATTAATAACCATGTTGATGAGCTCGGACAGAGAAAAGAATGGAGAAGAAAAACTAGTAAATTATACTTATAAAAAATAATGTTTTTTTTTGTGTGTGTAAGAAAACTAAGTCTTATGCAATCTATTTATATACGTGATGAAATACATACATCATTGAGATTCTTAGATCAACATAAACATCAAAAGGAAATATAAAAAATAAAATTAAATAAAAAACCCATGAAGGGAAATTATCGTACGTACCCGAGAGAAATCGTAATAGTCGACCCATTATTCTTTTGGCTATCTTTTGGCTTCTGCTCATCCTGTAAGAAAAATAAAACAGATGCACAAACTGAGAAAAAAAAAACAAAATAAAAGCTTTTGTGTTTAGAAATGTTTGGCAGAAATTATTAAGAAGAATGACAGTCACATAAATAAATACTTTATGGTTGTGGCTCGTGGGAACATTTGAATTTGGATTTAATGAATTAGTTGAAGTTGTGAACTTTTGAATTTAATTGTCATTAATGAGTTGAAATGGGGAGGTTTGATAACATTAATGAACCTTCACTCAACATGTATATTTATCTCTCATATTAAATATACAAAATGCAAAATTTATATTACAGAAAAGTTATATTAAAAGTTTATCGCTATTAATATATAAATATATATATAAACAAGGTCGAAAGTAAATTACTTCACAACATCGGCGGAGTCAAAGGGGGTTTTGTGGGGGCATGTGCCCCCACTCGTTTTTTAAAATTTTATATAATTTTTTAAATATATTTTCATATTTACTTCAAAATTTTAAAATATTTTCATATTTACCCTCAACAAGGGTGTTTTTTTCATTTTCACCCCCATTAAAATTACATTTTTTCATTAATTTCTTTTTGAAAAAAATTTACTTTATGTTTTGCCCCCTTTGAAAATAGAGGTTAGTTCCGCCACTGCTTCACGAAGCGCATTTTCCACAATTTTTTCTTTGAATATAACTTCAAAATGCCCCCCATTATCATAAAGCAGGTTGTAAAAATCTCTAATTTTCAAAACATAACAATTTACTTTCTCAGTCCATCTATATCCAATAACTATAGAATAATGTTGGTAATTTTTTACTCGCGGCCGAGGAAACACCTTCATAATTTCATTTCTACCGTTTACGTTTACAAGTCAAACACTGCAATAACAAATGATGAAAGGACGTTTTCGAACGAGATTAAATATCCAGCTGCAAAATTTATTGAAAATGGAGGCTGGCTTTGCCACTGCTTCAAAAAGCACATTTGCACAAAATTTTCATTGAATATAATTTCAAAATGCCCTTCATTATCAGAACGCAGGTTGTAAGAATCTCTAATTTTCAAAACATAACCATTTACTTCCTCAGCCCATCTATATCCAATAACTATTGAATAATGTTGGTAATTTTTTACCCGCGGCTGAGACATCGACTTCATAATTCCATTTCAACTATTTACGTCTACAAGTCAACCACTACAATAACAAATGAAGAAAGGACGTTTTCGAACGAGATTAAATATCCAGCTGCAAAATTTATTGAAAATTGAGACTGGCTTCGCCACTGCTTCACAAAGCGCATTTTGCACAAATTTTTCATTGAATATAATTTCAAAATGCCCCCCATTATCAGAACGCAGGTTGTAAGAATCTCTAATTTTCAAAACAAAACCATTCACTTCCTTAGCCCATCTATATCCAATAACTATTGAATAATGTTGGTAATTTTTTATCCACGGCCGAGGCATCAACTTCATAATTCCATTTCTACCGTTTACGTTTACAATTCAACCACTGCAATAACAAATGATGAAAGGACGTTTTCGAACGAGATTAAATATCCAGCTGCAAAATTTATTGAAAATGGAGGTTGGCTCCGTCACTGCTTCGCGAAGCGCATTTTGCACAAATTCTTCATTGAATATAATTTCAAAATGCCCCCCATTATCAGAACGCAGGTTATAAGAATCTCTAATTTTAAAAAAAATAACCATTTACTTCCTCAGCCCATCTATATCCAATAACTATTGATTAATGTTGGTAATTTTTTACCCGCAGCTGAGGCATCGACTTCATAATACCATTTCTACCGTTTACATTTACAAGTCAACCACTGCAATAACAAATGATGAAATGACGTTTTCGAACAAGATTAAATATCCAGCTACAAAATTTATTGAAAATGGAGGCTGGCTCCGCCACTGCTTCACAAAGCGCATTTTGCACATATTTGTCATGGAATATAATTTCAAAATGCCCCCCATTATCACAACGCAGGTTGTAAGAATCTCTAATTTTCAAAACATTACCATTTACTTCCTCAGCCCATCTATATCCAATAACTATTGAATAATGTTGGTAATTTTTTTCCCGCGGCTGAGGCATCGACTTTATGATTCCATTTCTACCGTTTACATTTACAAGTCAACCACTGCAATAACAAATGATGAAATGACGTTTTCGAACGAGATTAAATATCCAGCTGCGAAATTTATTAAACCTATTTAGTGATCTCATCATATTTGAATGATTCAATAAAGGCGCACGAAATACTTCCTACAATAAAAAATAAATCAAAACACTTGTCATTTTTTTATATAGTAAAACACGTAAGTGTTTTGAATATAAAATAAAAATAAAACTTATGTATTTTTCTTCATGTTTTTGTGCTTCCACTATATCTTTATAACTCGGAGAACTAATGTATGGATAATCATCAAGAGTATGAAGTCCAATTTCAGTTAAATACTCTCTTGTTTTCATTGCTTCATTATAATCATCTTGTTCAAGTCTGCAATTACACCAATAATTAATAATTGTTGGCGGTGAATATTTCAAAGTCGGCCCATGGTGCTTGTTATGGATCCTATAAAAAATGTATGCTAGGCTTGTTACAAAAACAACTCAACACGTTCCTTCTTCACATCCCTGGTTCCAAATGTGACCAAGGTCAATCTGGTCCAATAATCAAAAAAATAATTTCTTCAGCCATTATAAATACTTCTTGATCTTCTTGGCGTCGAAAGTGAATTACTTCACAACATCGGCGGAGCCAAAGGAGGTTTGGTGGGGGCATGTGCCCCCACAAGTTTTTTAAAGTTTTATATAAATTTTTAAATATATTTTCATATTTACTCTATAAATTTAAAATATTTTCATATTTACCCTCAATATGAGTATTTTTTTCATTTTCACCCAATTAAAATTACATTTTTACGTTAATTTATTTTTTAAAAAAAATTCCTTTATGTTTTGCCCACTTTGAAAATTGAGGTTGGCTCGGCCACTACTTCACGAAGCGCATTTTGCACAAACTTTTCAATGAATATAATTTCAAAATGCCCCCCATTATCAGAACGCAGGTTGTAAGAATCTCTAATTTTCAAAACATAACCATTTACTTCCTTAGCCCATCTATATCCAATAACTATTGAATAATGTTGGTAATTTTTTACCCACGGCCGAGGCATCAACTTCATAATTCCATTTCTACCGTTTACGTTTACAAGTTAACCACTGCAATAACAAATGATGAAAGGACGTTTTCGAACGAGATTAAATATCCAGCTGCAAAATTTATTGAAAATGGAGGTTTGCTCCGCCACTGCTTCACGAAGCGCATTTTGCACAAATTTTTCATTTAATATAATTTCAAAATACCCCCCATTATCAGAACGCAGGTTATAAGAATCTCTAATTTTAAAAAAATAACCATTTACTTCCTCAGCCCATCTATATCCAATAACTATTGAATAATGTTGGAAATTTTTTACCCGCAGCTGAGGCATCGACTTCATAATACCATTTCTACCGTTTACATTTACAAGTCAACCACTGCAATAACAAATGATGAAAGGACGTTTTCGAACAAGATTAAATATCCAACTTCAAAATTTATTTAAAATGGAGGCTGGCTCCGCCACTGCTTCACAAAGCGCATTTTGTACATATTTGTCATGGAATATAATTTCAAAATGCCCCCCATTATTAGAACGCAGGTTGTAAGAATCTCTAATTTTCAAAACATAACCATTTACTTCCTCAGCCCATCTATATCCAATAACTATTGAATAATGTTGGTTATTTTTTTCCCGCGGCTGAGGCATCGACTTCATGATTCCATTTCTACCGTTTACATTTACAAGTCAACCACTACAATAACAAATGATGAAATGACATTTTCGAACGATATTAAATATCTAGCTGCGAAATTTATTAAACCTATTTGGTGATCTCATCATATTTGAATGATTCAATAAAGGCGCACGAAATACTTCCTACAATAAAAAATAAATCAAAACACTTGTCATTTTTTTATATAGTAATACACTTAAGTGTTTTGAATATAAAATAAAAATAAAACTTATGTATTTTTCTTCATGTTTTTGTGCTTCCACTATATCTTTATAACTGGGAGAACTAATGTATCGATAATCATCAAGAGTAGGAAGTCCAATTTCAGTTAAATACTCTCTTGTTTTCATTGCTTCGTTATAATCATCTTGTTCAAGCCTGCAATTACACCAATAATTAATAATTGTTTGCGGTGAATATTTCAAAGTCGGCCCATGGTGCCTGTTATGGATCCTATAAAAAATGTATGCTAGGCTTGTTACATAAACAACTCAACACGTTCCTTCTTCACTTCCCTGGTTCCAAATGTGACCAAGGTCAATCTGGTCCAATAATCAAAAAAATAATTTCTTCACCCATTATAAATACTTCTTGATCTTCTTGGCGTCGAAAGTGAATTACTTCACAACATCGGCGGAGCCAAAGGAGGTTTGGTGGGGGCATGTGCCCCCACAAGTTTTTTAAAGTTTTATATAAATTTTTAAATATATTTTCATATTTACTCTATAAATTTAAAATATTTTCATATTTACCCTCAATATGAGTATTTTTTTCATTTTCACCCAATTAAAATTACATTTTTACGTTAATTTATTTTTTTAAAAAAATTCCTTTATGTTTTGCCCACTTTGAAAATTGAGGTTGGCTCGGCCACTACTTCACGAAGCGCATTTTGCACAAACTTTTCAATGAATATAATTTCAAAATGCCCCCCATTATCAGAACGCAGGTTGTAAGAATCTCTAATTTTCAAAACATAACCATTTACTTCCTTAGCCCATCTATATCCAATAACTATTGAATAATGTTGGTAATTTTTTATCCACGGCCGAGGCATAAACTTCATAATTCCATTTCTACCGTTTACGTTTACAAGTCAACCACTGCAATAACAAATGATGAAAGGACGTTTTCGAACGAGATTAAATATCCAGCTACAAAATTTATTAAAAATGGAGGTTGGCTCCGCCACTGCTTCGCGAAGCGCATTTTGCACAAATTCTTCATTGAATATAATTTCAAAATGCCCCCCATTACAGAACGCAAGTTATAAGAATCTCTAATTTTAAAAAAAATAACCATTTACTTCCTCAGCCCATCTATATCCTATAACTATTGAATAATGTTGGTAATTTTTTACCCGCAGCAGAGCATTGACTTCATAATACCATTTCTACCGTTTACATTTACAAGTCAACCACTGCAATAACAAATGATGAAAGGACGTTTCGAACAAGATTAAATATCCAGCTACAAAATTTATTGAAAATGGAGGCTGGCTCCGCCACTGCTTCACAAAGCGCATTTTGCACATATTTGACATGGAATATAATTTCCAAATGCCCCCCATTATCAGAACACAGGTTGTAAAAATCTCTAATTTTCAAAACATAACCATTTACTTCCTCAGCCCATCTATATCCAATAACTATTGAATAATGTTGATAATTTTTTTCCCGCGGCTGAGGCATCGACTTCATGATTCCATTTCTACCGTTTACATTTACAAGTCAACCACTGCAATAACAAATGACGAAATGACGTTTTCAAACGTGTATGGATAATCATCAAGAGTTGGAAGTCCAATTTCAGTTAAATACTCTCTTGTTTTCATTGATTCGTTGTAATCATCTTGTTCAAGCCTGCAATTACACCAATAATTAAAAAATGTTTGCGGTGAATATTTCAAAGTCGGCCCATGGTGCCTGTTATCAATCCTATAAAAAATGTATGCTTGGCTTGTTACAAAAAAACCCCAACACGTTCCTTCCTCACTTCCTTGGTTCCAAATGTGACCAAGGTTCATCTGGTCCAATAATCAAAAAAATAATTTCTTCACCCATTATAAATACTTCTTGATCTTCTTGGCGTCGAAAGTGAATTACTTCACAACATCGGCGGAGCCAAAAGGAGTTTGGTGGGGGCATGTGCCCCCACATGTTTTTTAAAATTTTATATAAGTTTTTAAATATATTTTCATATTTACCCTCAATATGGGTATTTTTTTTATCATTTTCACCCAATTAAAATTACATTTTTTCGTTAATTTTTTTTTTTTAAAATTACTTTATGTTTTGACCACTTTGAAAATTGAGGTTGGCTCCGCCACTACTTCACGAAGCGCATTTTGCACAAATTTTTCAACGAATATAATTTCAAAATGCCCCCCATTATCAGAACGCAGGTGGTAAGAATATTTAATTTTCAAAACATAACCATTTACTTCCTTGACCCATCTATATCCAATAACTATTGAATAATGTTGGTAATTTTTGATCCACGGCCGAGGCATCAACTTCATAATTCCATTTCTACCGTTTACGTTTACAAGTCAACCACTGCAATAACAAATGATGAAAGGACGTTTTCGAACGAGATTAAATATCGAGCTGCAAAATTTATTGAAAATGGAGGTTGGCTCTGCCACTGCTTCACGAAGCGCATTTTGTACAAATTCTTCATTGAATATAATTTCAAAATGCCCCCATTATCAGAACGCAGGTTATAAGAATCTCTAATTTTCAAAAAAATAACCATTTACTTCCTCAGCCCATCTATATCCAATAACTATTGAATAATGTTGGTAATTTTTTACCCGCAGCTGAGGAGTCGACTTCATAATACCATTTCTACCGTTTACATTTACAAGTCAACCACTGCAATAACAAATGATGAAAGGACGTTTTCGAACAAGATTAAATATCCAGCTACAAAATTTATTGAGAATGGAGGCTTTCTCCACCACTACTTCACAAAGTGCATTTTGCACATATTTGTCATGGAATATAATTTCAAAATGCCCCCCATTATCAGAACGCAGGTTGTAAGAATCTCTAATTTTCAAAACATAACCATTTACTTTCTCAGCCCGTCTATATCCAATAACTATTGAATAATGTTGGTAATTTTTTTCCCGCGGCTAAGGCATCGACTTCTTGATTCCATTTCTACCGTTTATATTTACAAGTCAACCACTGCAATAACAAATGATGAAAGGACGTTTTCGAACAAGATTAAATATCCAGTTGCGAAATTTATTAAACCTATTGGGTGATCTCATCATATTTGAATCATTCAATAAATGCGCACGAAATACTTCCTACAATAAAAAATAAATCAAAACACTTGTCATTTTTGTTTATAGTAAAACACTTAAGTATTTTGAATATAAAATAAAAATAAAACTTACGTATTTTTCTTCATGTTTTTGTGCTTCCACTATATCTTTATAACTGGGAAAGCTAATGTATGGATAATCATCAAGAGTAGGAAGTCCAATTTCAGTTAAATACTCTCTTGTTTTCATTGCTTCGTTATAATCATCTTGTTCAAGCCGGCAATTACACCAATAATTAATAATTGTTTGCGGTGAATATTTCAAAGTCGGCCCATGGTGCCTGTTATCGATCCTATAAAAAATGTATGCTAGGCTTGTTACAAAAACAACCCAACACGTTCCTTCTTCACTTCATTGGTTCCAAATGTGACCAAGGTCAATCTGGTTCAATAATCAAAAAAATAATTTCTTCACCCATTATAAATACTTCTTGATCTTCTTGGCGTTGAAAGTGAATTACTTCACAACATCGGCGGAGCCAAAGGGGGTTTGGTGGCGGCATGTGCCCCCACATGTTTTTTAAAATTTTATATAAATTTTTAAATATATTTTCATATTTACTCTATAAATTTAAAATATTTTCATATTTACCCTCAATGTGGGTATTTTTTTCATTTTCACCCAATTAAAATTACATTTTTTCGTTAATTTTTTTTTTTAAAATTACTTTATGTTTTGACCACTTTGAAAATTGAGGTTGGCTCCGCCACTACTTCACGAAGCGCATTTTGCACAAATTTTTCAACGAATATAATTTCAAAATGCCCCCCATTATCAGAACGCAGGTTGTAAGAATCTCTAATTTTCAAAACATAACCATTTACTTCCTTAGCCCATCTATATCCAATAACTATTGAATAATGTTGGTAATTTTTTACCCACGGCCGAGGCATCAACTTCATAATTCCATTTCTACCGTTTACGTTTACAAGTTAACCACTGCAATAACAAATGATGAAAGGACGTTTTCGAACGAGATTAAATATCGAGCTGCAAAATTTATTGAAAATGGAGGTTGGCTCTGCCACTACTTCACGAAGCGCATTTTGTACAAATTCTTCATTGAATATAATTTCAAAATGCCCCCATTATCAGAACGCAGGTTATAAGAATCTCTAATTTTCAAAAAAATAACCATTTACTTCCTCAGCCCATCTATATCCAATAACTATTGAATAATGTTGGTAATTTTTTACCCGCAACTGAGGAGTCGACTTCATAATACCATTTCTACCGTTTACATTTACAAGTCAACCACTGCAATAACAAATGATGAAAGGACGTTTTCGAACAAGATTAAATATCCAGCTACAAAATTTATTGAGAATGGAGGCTTTCTCCACCACTACTTCACAAAGTGCATTTTGCACATATTTGTCATGGAATATAATTTCAAAATGCCCCCCATTATCAGAACGCAGGTTGTAAGAATCTCTAATTTTCAAAACATAACCATTTACTTCCTCAGCCCGTCTATATCCAATAACTATTGAATAATGTTGGTAATTTTTTTCCCGCGGCTAAGGCATCGACTTCTTGATTCCATTTCTACCGTTTATATTTACAAGTTAACCACTGCAATAACAAATGATGAAAGGACGTTTTCGAACAAGATTAAATATCCAGTTGCGAAATTTATTAAACCTATTGGGTGATCTCATCATATTTGAATCATTCAATAAAGGCGCACGAAATACTTCCTACAATAAAAAATAAATCAAAACACTTGTCATTTTTGTTTATAGTAAAACACTTAAGTATTTTGAATATAAAATAAAAATAAAACTTACGTATTTTTCTTCATGTTTTTGTGCTACCACTATATCTTTATAACTGGGAAAGCTAATGTATGGATAATCATCAAGAGTAGGAAGTCCAATTTCAGTTAAATACTCTCTTGTTTTCATTGCTTCGTTATAATCATCTTGTTCATGCCTGCAATTACACCAATAATTAATAATTGTTTGCGATGAATATTTCAAAGTCGGCCCATGGTGCCTGTTATCGATCCTATAAAAAATGTATGCTAGGCTTGTTACAAAAACAACCCAACACGTTCCTTCTTCACTTCCTTGGTTCCAAATGTGACCAAGGTCAATCTGGTTCAATAATCAAAAAAATAATTTCTTCACCCATTATAAATACTTCTTGATCTTCTTGGCGTCGAAAGTGAATTACTTCACAACATCGGCGGAGCCAAAGGGGGTTTGGTGGGGGCATGTGCCCCCACATGATTTTTAAAATTTTATATAAATTTTTAAATATATTTTCATATTTACTCTATAAATTTAAAATATTTTCATATTTACCCTCAATGTGGGTATTTTTTTCATTTTCACCCAATTAAAATTACATTTTTTCGTTAATTTATTTTTTAAAAAAAATTCCTTTATGTTTTGCCCACTTTGAAAATTGAGGTTGGCTCCGCCACTACTTCACGAAGCGCATTTTGCACAAATTTTTCAATGAATATAATTTCAAAATGCCCGCCATTATCAGAACGCAGGTTGTAAGAATCTCTAATTTTCAAAACATAACTATTTACTTCCTTAGCTCATCTATATTCAATAACTATTGAATAATGTTGATAATTTTTTACCCACGACCGAGGCATCAACTTCATAATTCCATTTCTACCGTTTACGTTTACAAGTCAACCACTGCAATAACAAATGATGAAAGGACGTTTTCGAACAAGATTAAATATCCAGCTGCAAAATTTATTGAAAATGGAGGTTGGCTCCGCCACTTCTTCGCGAAGCGCATTTTGCACAAATTTTACATTGAATATAATTTCAAAATGCCCCCCATTATCAGAACGTAGGTTATAAGAATCTCTAATTTGCAAAAAATAACTATTTACTTCCTCAGCCCATCTATATCTAATAACTATTGAATAATGTTGGTAATTTTTTACCCGCAGCTGAGGCATCGACTTCATAATACCATTTCTACCGTTTACATTTACAAGTCCACCGCTGCAATAACAAATGATGAAAGGACGTTTTCGAACAAGATTAAATATCCAGCTACAAAATTTATTGAAAATGGAGGCTGGCTCCGCCACTGCTTCACAAAGCGCATTTTGCACATATTTGTCATGGAATATAATTTCAAAATGCCCCCCATTATCAGAACGCAGGTTGTAAGAATCTCTAATTTTCAAAACATTACCATTTACTTCCTCAGCCCATCTATATCCAATAACTATTGAATAATGTTGGTAATTTTTTTCCCGCGGCTGAGGCATCGACTTCATGATTCCATTTCTACCGTTTACATTTACAAGTCAACCACTGCAATAACAAATGATGAAATGACGTTTTCGAACGAGATTAAATATCCAGCTGCGAAATTTATTAAACATATTTGGTGATCTCCTCATAGTTGAATGATTCAATAAAGGCGCATGAAATACTTCCTACAATAAAAAATAAATCAAAACACTTGTCATTTTTTTTTATAGTAAAACACTTAAGTATTTTGAATATAAAATAAAAATAAAACTTACGTATTTTTCTTCATGTTTTTGTGCTTCCACCGTATCTTTATAACTGGGAAAACTAATGTATGGATAATCATTAAGAGTAGGAAGTCCAAATTCAATAAAATACTCTCTTGTTTTCATTGCTTCATTATAATCATCTTATTCAAGCCCGCAATTACACCAATAATTAATAATTGTTTGTGGTGAATATTTCAAAGTCGGCCCATGGTGCCTGTTATCGATCCTATAAAAAATGTATGCTAGACTTGTTACAAAAACAACCCAACACGTTCCTTCTTCACTTCCTTGGTTCCAAATGTGACTAAGGTCAATCTGGTTCAATAATCAAAAAAATAATTTCTTCACCCATTATAAATACTTCTTGATATTCTTGGCGTCAAAAGTGAATTACTTTACAACATCGGCGAAGCCAAAGGGGGTTTTGTGGGGGCATGTGCCCCCACTTGTTTTTTAAAATTTTATATAAATTTTTAAATATATTTTCATATTTACTCTATAAATTTAAAATATTTTCATATTTACTCTCAATATGGGTATTTTTTTTCATTTTCACCCAATTAAAATTACATTTTTTCGTTAATTTCTTTTTAGAAAAAAATTACTTTATGTTTTGCCCACTTTGAAAATTGAGGTTGGCTCCGCCACTACTTAACGAAACAACCCAACACGTTCCTTCTTCACTTCCTTGGTTCCAAATGTGACCAAAGTCAATTTGGTCCAACAATCAAAAAAAAAGAAATTTCACCAATTATAAATACTTCTTGATCTTCTTGGGTGTGAAACAAAAATGCAAAACTATAAAACATATGATAATTATACAAATGGAAAAAAATTTACTAAAATAAAAATTAATAACCACGTTGATGAGCTCGGACAGAGAAAAGAATGGAGAAGAAAAACTAGTAAATTATACTTATAAAAAACAATATATTTTTTTTGTGTGAGAAAACTAAGTCTTATGCAATCTATTTATATACGTGATGAAATACATACATCATTGAGATTCTTAGATCAACATAAACATTAAAAGGAAATATAAAAAATAAAATGAAATAAAAAACCCACGAAGGGAAATTATCGTACGTACCCGAGAGAAATCGTAATAGTCGATCCATTATTCTTTTGGCTTCTGCTCATCCTGTAAGAAAAATAAAACAGATGCACAAACTGAGAAAAAAAAAAACAAAATGAAAGCTTTTGTGTTTAGGAATGTTTGGCAGAAATTATTAAGAAGAATGACAGTCACATAAATAAATACTTTATGGTTGTGGCTCGTAGGAACATTTGAATTTGAATTTAATGAATTAGTTGAAGTTGTGAACTTTTGAATTTAATTGCCCTTAATGAGTTGAAATGGGGAAGTTTAATGACATTAATGAACCTTCAGTCAACATGTATACTTATCTCTCATATTAAATATACAAAATGCGAAATTTATATTACTGAAGAGTTATATTAAAAGTTTGTCCTTATTAATATATATATAAACATGCTCCCACTTGTTTTTTAAAATTTTATATAATTTTTTAATTTATTTTTATATTTATTGCCATAAATTTATATATTTTCATATTTACTCCATAAATTTAAAATATTTTCATATTTACCCTCACAGAAGGTATTTTTTTTCTTTTCATTTTCACCCCACTAAAATTACATTTTTTCACTAATATATTTTTGAAAAAATTTAATTTATGTTTTGCCCCCTTTGAAAGTGGAGGCTAACTCTGCCACTGATCGGATCCATGGTTGGAAATGTCACCGAAGTTGGAGAAGATGACAGTCATAAAGTTAATCACGATGTTCTGAACATAAAAATTGATTTCGTGAGTTTCCATGAATGAGGAAGATATGCATTTTGCCATTATTTTTTTCGGAATGGAATGTATCTTGTCAAAGAAGATGACCAACTTCAAGTTCAGTATTTTTTTAGATTTTGATTGTCATGTAAACTCATTTTATTCAAAATATGAATATGGAAACGTGGGATTTTAATTCATATAATATCTTTGAAATCTCATACAAATTTTCAATTCAATAACCAATCCAATATAAAAATTAATTATATCATATTCTTGTATATTTTGAGAGATTAACTAATTTGTCTATATTTATATATAAAGAGAAATTTACACTTCACACCACCTTTTACAATTTAATTATAAAAATATCGTACATAATTTCAAAATCACATATAAGCCTCAATAAAACGTACAGTCATGAAAAACCCTAAAAACACTAATAAACCTCAATAAAACGAACAAATATACCAGTAAAACGTAAAAAAAAAATATATATATATAAAATAGAAAGACAAAATCAAAGATGAATAAAAGAAAACTCATTGTTTAGAGGCGGTGGATCTTCTATTCGTAGCAGTGGCATGGAATTGTTGTCTTCTTCCTCTTCTCTCATTTTCTTTTCCAAACGCATCCACTCTATAATGTCGAGAAATGGGAAATAGATTATCTTCTTGGTTGGGTTTCTCTGTTTCCTCGAAAATGATGAATGGGTCTTTAAATAATTAGTTATATTTTTTCTTGAAGCTCAAAGGTCAAGTTTTTAATTTTTACGTTTTCCTTTTTTAATGTTAATTTAAATTGTTTTATAATTAAATTAACGTTTTAAATAACATTTGTATTGTTTTTATTATTTTAATCAGGCTTTTAAAATTAAAAATAGATAGATAATTTTTTATTTTAATTTTAAAATTAAAAAATTAAACTTTTTGCTTTCCACCTATCAGGTGTTGCCATGTGTGTCTTTATTCAAATTAAACTGAAAACTTAACGTGAGGGTCCACCGGAACAAGACAAAACACTACATAAGTACTTTTGTCGTCATAATTTTTACATGAGTACTTAACTACAAGAAATGGAACTACTTAAGTAGTTTAGCTGCAATTATCCCTAATTAGTTTGTCTCATTTACATATTTGATCCCGAAAAACAAATTTCTTCCAAATATGTCATTTCCTTTATTTTTCCCGGTTTCAACTCTTACCTTGAATAGTGTTGATAGAGCCACCTTAGGTACCTATGGACCTATAATTTCAAGCTTCAATAAATTTAGATCATTAATTAAAACTCTTTAATACAATAACCTTAATTTATTAATCTCAATATTATTCCACTAAAAATATGAGACTGCACTCTTGTAATTATATATATTTATATATTGAGTACTTTTAAATATAAAAGTGTCCATCGATTTAATCGTTACATACAATTCAATCATTTATTAATTGTTTATAACTATAGTAGAAATAAGATATTTTTTTACCTCTTTAATTATATATTTTTTCTTAAGTATCATTAACTTTACTAGTGAAGGTTAAGTCATAAACTATTTTACGAATTTGAGCTCAATAACCTTTCAATTCCAAAAGCTAACCCTTAAGAAAACCATTATACAATTCCTCTCATAAAGGTATAGATTCCATATCTGTATATTATGTCCCCAGCCATTTACATCAATGAGTTCCCGAAACAAAAGTTTTCAGCATGATCATTTTGACAAACCATAACGAGTGAATCAAATGACTCAAATGAAATAAACATGAGTTCATAATAACTTCAGGATTAAGATCAATTTGAACCAGTGTATGAAAAGAAAACAATCCCCACCAAACTTTGAGGGGAAACTGGATCCTATGGAGGTCGAGGATTGGCTCAAGTCAGTGGAGGATATTTCCTAACGTATGGAGTTGAATGACTGGGAGAGGATATCCTGTACATCCCTTTTATTGAAGAAGGATGCAAGAATCTAGTAGGACATCACCAGACAGACTTGGAACTTAGCCACTATGACTTGGAATGACTTCATGTTGGCCTTCAATAAGAAGTATTACAGTGCTCAGTCATGACCACTAGGGTCGATGAATTCATTACGCTAGTTCAGAGGAACCGTACTATCACAGAATACGCACAAAAATTTGACAGATTGGCTAGGTTTGCACCAAAGATAGTTCCGACGGAAGTCATGAGAATCTAGCGATTCATTAGGGGGCTGAAAACGATGACAACTAGAGACGTCAAGTTGACTAGTGTGGGGTAGACATCTATGCTGAAATCCTGGACAGAGCCTTAGGTGTCGAGTTCATGGAAGACAATATCTGGAAAGATGGGGTAGCTAGAAGATAAGCAAGGAAGAATCACTCGGGGCAGGGTGGTAACAGAGAAAATTCCATGAAGGACAAGGCAGTGGGCAAGACAAGAAGCCCAAACTAGCAGCCCAGAGCAATGGCAACGGTAACCAGTAGGACCACATAGTCGAGTTCCCATTTTGTTGAAAGTGTAACTGTAAGCACCCGGGTGAGTGTAGGGAAAACACTAGAAAATGTTTCTAGTGCGGTCAAGAGGGTCATATAAAAAGAGACTGTCCACAGATGAGAGTAGGGGCAGGACAAAGAGGTAATGACAATCTTGTACTAGCTCAAGTTTTCGCATTGACTCAAGGAGAAGCCGAGGCCAGCAACACAGTGGTGACAGGTCAGATCTCTATAGCCTATAAATTATGTAAAGTTCTTATTGATTCAGGAGCTACGCATTCTTTTATTTCTGTTGAAGTGATAGATTGCCTAGGAATACCCTATAGGGATTTTTGTGAGGGCTTTGCTACGATGTTACCCTTGGGTGATGTAATGGTGTTGACTAGATGGATACCAACAACCCCGATAGAGATTGAAGGGAGAGTATGTCCAAGAGATTTTATCGAGTTGGATATAACAGACTACGGGGTGATTCTTGGTATAGATTGGTTGGTTAAGTATGGAGCAACCATTGGTTGTCGCAAGAAGGCAATGAAGTTTAAGCCAAATGACGGAGAACATTTCACCTTTGTAGGCGGCGTAGCAGGACTTCGTACACCGATGATCTCGACCTTTAAAGCACACAACATGATTTGCAATGGATGTCAAGTGTATCTTGCAAATGTTGTGGATAAGACAAAAAAGACAGAACTAAGGCCTGAGGATGTTCACGTGGTGTGTGATTTTAGAAGGTGTTTCCAAAGGACTTACCCGACCTACCTCGAGACAGGGAAAATGAATTGGTGATTGAATTGATTCCATAGACTACACCCATATCAAAGGCACCCTGCAGAATGGCACCGACGGAGCTAAAAGAACTGAAACTACAACTACAGGAGTTGTTGGGCAAAGGTTTCATAAGACCAAGTTATTTGCCATGGGGCACTCTGACACTGTTTGTTACGAAGAAGGATGAGAGCATGAGAATGTGCATAGATTACTGGGAACTTAACAAGGTAACAATCAAGAACAAGTACCCGCTACCGCGAATCGATGATCTCTTCGACCAACTTCAGGGAGCGGTAGTATTTTCTAAAATTGACTTAAGGTCGCGGTACCATCAGTTGAAGGTGAGAGAAGAAGATATACCAAAGACTGCTTTTCGAACCCGGTTTAGGCATTACGTATTTCTAGTGATGTCTTTTGGACTCATAAATTCTCCAGCACCTATAATGGATTTTATGAACCGTCTTCAAGGACTTTATGGAAAAATTTGTGGTAGTGTTTATTGATGACATTTGAATCTACTCCAAATCTGAGGCAGAACATGAAGAGCACCTGAGATTGACACTAAGGAGGCTTAAAGAGCACCAATTGTATGCGAAGTTTAAGAAATGCAAATTTTGGTTAGAGAATGTGGGATTCTTGGGCCATATAGTGTCTAAGGAGGCAGTAGCAGTAGACCCAGCTAAGATCAAAGCTATTCGGGATCGACCTCAACCTAAGAATGCAGCAGAAGTTAGAAGTTTCTTAGGATTGATGGGGTATTACAGAATTTTTTTTGAAGGGTTTTCTAAGATTGTTGCACCCCTAACCGTTTTGACAAGAAAGAATCAGAAATACACTTGGACTGAAAAGTGTGTGGAGAGCTTTCAAACCATGAAGAATAAGCTTATATCAACTCCAGTGCTTGTGTTTGCTTAACCTAGTGTTGCAACATTATTGTAATGTCCCAAATTCCCTAATGTGGCTTAGTGCTTGGATTAGGGGGCCAGGAGGGTCATAATTGATTTAATATGCGATTATGTGATTATATGCATGATTATGTGAGTTATATTATTATATGATGATAATTGCATGCATGTGGGCCCACTTCTTATTAGAAGGGCATTTTCGTAATTTTGGCCATTAAGAGCATAATTGTATATTTATGTACATGTATGTGATATATGGGTGAGACCACATTAATATATGGATATGTTTGAGCTATTCGGCATGAGGCGATCCTAGGAAGCAAGTTAGCGGTTTGGTCATAACGGGGTTAATTACCGGGCTCGGGGTGAGCCTAGGGGTAAATTGATGCTTAGTACATTACCGGGAATGGGAGGGTAATGAGATATGATTTGTTAACTATTTTAGGATATTGGGAGTAATGGGAATTGGAGGACGTTAATTATGATTAATGAGATAGGTGGGAAATGACAATTATACCCTTAGGTGGCTTTGAGGATTAGAATGTCCCTAGGGGCATTTTGGTCATTTTGACCATTAGATATGCTTAAGTTTAGCAGGATGTAGAAGGACTAAGGCAAAATAGAGTTCTCTTCTCTCTTTCTCTCTCTCTCTTTCCATTGGATTTTTTAAGCAAACTAGAGGATTCAATTGGAGGATTTAAGGCTTGGAGTTTAGGGTTGTGTTACAAAAACTGATAGGGATTCAATTCATATTTGAGGTAAGGTTTTCAGCTGGAAATCTCTGGTTTTACTCTGTTTTTTAAGTGGTTTGTAAGCTTGATAGTTTGATTTTGGAGTTTTGTATTTGATGGTGTTTTAGGTGTTGAGAGGCTTAGGTTTTATAGCTAGATTGGTGATAATGTTGTATTAAGGTTTGGTTGTGACATTGGGGATTTATTTGATGAGCTTTGGCTGAGTTAGAATTGAAGAAATTGCAGGGGAGTTAGGTTCGCTGGGTCAAGTCGCAACCGAGTTCGTGCAAGTCGCGACTTGAATGAACCACAAAGCATCCCCTGGGCTCTGTCTGGCAGGCGCGCCGCGACCCTCAGGGGCAAGTCGCGGCCCGCCCCTGGCACCTAGACAGGAAGCTCTCTGTCTTGGGGGTGCGCCGTGGCCCTTGGAGGGTAGGTCGCGGCCCGCTTGTCCTCTTTGTGCCAGGTTGGATTTTTGTTTAGTTTTAGGCGCAGGTTTCTAATTTCAAGACTCAGGATCGAATCTAGTAACCGTTTTAGTAGGATTCGAGGTCCCGGGAGCTGAGTTTTAGTCCAGTAACCTTTTATTACTCATTTTATTGATGGGCTTTCATTTTTGGTTATGATTAGGTGACCGCTAAGGGACCTAAGGACAGGATCGTTCTCAAGGGTCGTTCTTTATTTATTTTACGCTCAAGTTTGAGGTAAGAAAACTACACCCAGTATGTGACATACATGATTATTGATGAGGCATGTTGAGTGCTCTATAAATGGACATTTGTTTCATTGTAAATTCCTGGCAGTGTTGCTTACTTGTGAATGGCACTGACTTATTAGTCAGAAATGACAATGGTGTTTAGTACTGGTCAGGAAGCTCTGACTTATCAGTCATGATCGACAATAGTACTGAGCACTGGTCGTATGGAATTGACTTATGAGTCAAGAATGACATTAGAGTTATGACCGCAGGTCGAAATGATTAGATCTAATCAACACAAGCATTAAATGCTTGACTGACCTATTGGTCGAAGAAAACTAAAGCGCTTGGCTAGTCTATGACTAGTTACTCAGAGCCAGAACCAAAAAGGTTCAAGCGACTTGATAGTCACATGGCTTAGGGCGCAGAACCCCAGAGAAACTCATTAGTCATCTATTCAGGGCGCAGGACCCCAGGATGCCTCATTAGTCATCTATTTAGGGCGCAGGACCCCAGAATGACTCATTAGTTATCTATCCAGGGTGCAGAACCCTAGGATTGACTTGCTAGTCATCATCTGATTAGGGCTGAAGCCCCAAAATGATTTCATGATCATTTATTTATATTGAATACATGCAGTAATAAGTTTTCTTGCTGAGCCTTGGATCACGGGTGTTATGTGGTGCAGGTAAAGGGAAAGAAAAGCTTACCCAGCCTTGAGTGGAGAGCTTAGGTGGTGACGTGTACATATGCAGCCGTTTGACCACCACAGCCAAGGTGTTTCTCAGGGGAACTAGGGTTTAACCCTATTTTTGCCGCTTAGGTCGGCGCATTGTAACTTTTGAACTGTAATGACCATTCTGGATTGTAAACAACTTTATAAACACTTTTATGGGATCCCATGTACAGTTTAATGTTTTAAATAAAATATATCCATTCCTTTTGATCGAGATTTTCACCCTGGCCCATTAATAACTCTTAGATACACGTTTATGGCCTAATGGCTCATTTAGCGAGTTAAGCACTATTTAAAGTACACAGTATGATGGTCTTGGCTAACCAGGGCGTTACAATTATAAAGGCAAACGTGCCTAAGATTTTGGACAATAAGGGTGCCAGGAAAAAACATGGACAAAAAGGGTGCCATGTAAGTGATCAAAAGGAAAGTCACATGTGATCATTGGACAATAGGGGAGCCATGATCTTATGTTGTATGCTTATGTTGTTGATCATTGGACAATAGGGGAGCCATGATCTTATGTTTATTGTTGAACAATAGGGGTGCCATGATCTTAAGTTGCATGTTTATGCTTATGTTGCAATTGATCTTATGTTTATGATTATGATCTTATAATGTACGATTATGCTTATGTCGTAAATAGTCTCATGTTTATTATTATGACTTATGTTGTTAATGATTGTTATAAGAAAAGTTTGTTAAGAATGTATGAGATAGGTCGCTTATGCTTGTATGTCGTGTTTGTACGTGACTGAACCTGATATGTGATATATGTGATTAGGGCTTGGCCTGGTTGTTAAACAGGGATATGAATAGGGTTGGGGCCCCTGAGAATGAGCATAATTATGATTATGCCTGTGATTTTTGATTAAGCATGCTTGAATGTCTAGATTATTTATTAAATGATATATGCTTGTTTGTATTATCTGAGTGAAAATCATTGACTCATAAGTCAAGGGCGGCAATAGTGTGCTGAACGCTGGTCGAAATGGTTAGGCCTAATCAGGAGTGCATCATACACTTGTTCGACCCAATGGTCGTGGAAAATTAAGCGTCAGGTACGTTGGGCCAGCTCTAAGACTGGTTATGCAGAGGATAGGACAATGGGCTCCGGGGTGACTTATTAGTCCCATATCCTAAGGCTGGGCCTCGATATGATTCATTAATCATGTATTTAGGGCAATTGGCCCAGTGTGACGATGTGATCACTTATTTTGTATAGAATGCATGGATGAGTAGGGTTATTACTGCTAGGCATGCTTATTATGATTCTATAATATATTATTAACTGCTTATGAGTATGTTTGAGTTTTCTTGCTGAGCCTTGGCTCACGGGTGCAATGTGGTGCAGGTAAGGGGAAAAGGAAGTTGGACCGTTCATGAGTTGAACAGCTTCGGTGACGATGTGTACATATGCGACTGCTCGACCGCCACAGCCAGGGTTTCTCAGAGGAACTAGGGTCAAACCCTATTTCGCCGCTTAGGTCGGCTGGTTGTATCTTTTCAATTGTAATTAACCTTTTTAAATGTTAGTTTGAGATCCCATGTATGGAAGTAAACGTTTTAGTGAAACGGTTATACCTTTTGACCAAAAAATTTAACCCTAAACCATTAATCACGTTTAGTTACACGATTAAGGCCAAATGACTCGTTTAGCGAGTCTAGCACTATTTAAAATACACAGTATAATGGTCTTGGCTATCCGGGGCGTTACAGATTCCATATAAATTTGTTTTACTGTGAACTATTTAAATTCGTTCCCTACAATCTTTATCCTCTCGTACCAATACAAGACTGTAGTCACAATAATGAATTTGGGAATTTTCTAATATTCATACAATATTATTCTAATAATAATAATAAACAATCAATATATGCAAGCATTCATTTTAATTATTTATTTTATAAAACATTGTTCAACACATATGCTTTAAAGGGCACAATTCCCAACAATATTATTGTAACGTCCCAAAAAAAATCTTAATAAGGCTTAGTGCATTGATTAGTGGGCCGGGAGGGCCTAATTAGATTTATTTGTTGTTTTATTGACAATTTATGTGATTATGTGAATTGCATGAGTTATATTATAATATGACTAATTATGCATGTTTAAGTATATTAAATATGCTTAAATGCTCATTTTTGTTAAAAAATTGGCATTTTTCGTAGTTTTAACCGGTTGAGGGTATAACTCTAATTATATATGTTATATGTTTAAGACCACATTATTATATGGATATATTTGAGATATTCGGCACGAGTCGGTCCTTTTGAACAAGTTAGCGGAAAAGTCACAATGGGGAGTAATACCCAGCTTAGGGTAAGCCCATGGGTATTTTGGTAATTTGGTGAATTGCCGTGGATTATTAGAATATGGGATATATTTGGTGGAAAATATTGGTATTTTGTGACTAATGGAATTAATTGGGATGTGTAAGTGAAATTTGAGGTTTAGTGGGATTTGGTGCCAATTGACTAAAATTCCCTTGGTGGGGGGCTAGTTTTGAGGATTGTTTAAGGTAGGGGGAATTCGGTCTTTTGCCTTTATGCAACTAAAACTCAGCTGTGTCTCAAGCCTTCCACACTATTCACATTCTCAATCTTTCTCTCTCTCTTTCCTTAAAGTTTTCAGTACTTTGGCCTTTGAAGAAAATTCTTGAATTCCAACTTAGAGGTGAATTGAATTGGGAGATTAAGGCTAGTGTTGAGGATTGGGAATTGTCAAGGGCTAGAAAATAAGCTGGGGATTCGAATTGTAAGAGGTAAATTAAATCTTGAACTTTTTAGTTTTCCTTTTTGGTGTTCTTGGGAATTGTTGGACTTTGAGTTTGGGTGTGTATTAGAGGCTTTTGGTTGTTAATTGTTGTGTATCTGGTTGTTGGTGTTCTCCTGGTGGTCGAAACTTTGTTGGGTAGTGGTTAAATTGGGTTTTAAGGTCGGTTTGCGATTTCTAAAATCGCAAGTTTATGGGTCTTCGCAGTAGCACCGCGACGCTTGGTAGGAGCGCCGCGACCCGTTTGAAGTTGGTTACCCTCTGACCACCTTGGCGCGACAGCCCTTAGTGGGCAGCGCCATGACGCAAAATGAGAAAAAAAATATGGGTTAGTTATCTGTCAAGTGGGGCGTCGCGACCCTTAGTGGTTGTCGCCATTGTGACGCCTTACTAATCCAGGACCGTTACACTGTGTGTGTTTAAATAGTGCTTAAATCGCTAAACGAGTCATTTGAACTTAAAATGTGTAATTAAAACTAACTCAAGGATCAGGTATTAAAATTTTTGGTCAAACAGTAATCATTTCATTAAAAAGGTTTAAGTTTGTACACGGGATCCCGAAAAGAGTTTATAAGTAGTTACAACCATAAACAAGATACAAAGTAGCCAACATAAGCAATGAAATGAATTATGGTCCTAGATCCACAAAAGAGGTCTCGGGTGTGGTGATCGAGCAGGCCGCATATGTACACATCGCCCCTGAAGCTCTCCAACTCATGGTAGGTCTAGCTTCTCCTTGCCTTTACATGCACCTGGTAGCACCCGTGAGCCAAATCTCAGCAAGAAAACACAGATAATAACATAAACAGATATTCAACAGATTTAAGATCATAACCAGATATACTAATTTCGAATTACAACTTAGGGATTCATTTTCTCAGCACTAAAAAAAATAGGTGGGCTTTAAAACAAAGGGCAGAACACTAAAAACTTACTCACAAATTAAAACTTAAAATTATTCTATTGATCTCCACATCTTCTTCACTCTTTTTTCTGCTATCTTCTCTCCACACTTTCTTTCTTTCTAGTTTGCTGGTGGGGTTCAACCATGGTGGGGCTCGACGAAGGAAGGCGAAAAAAGGGAAGGGGAATGACAAGTTAGCGACTGATGGGGAAAAGGGTGAGAATTAGTTAGAGGAGAGAGGTTTTCGTAAGGGGAGGTGTATGGTACTAATGTGTACTGAGAGTGATAGAATAAATAGGGAATTGTTATTTGATGGAGGTGTGAAAAAGAATGAGGTAGTGTGTACTTGTTGGAGAGAAATCAGGCTCTCGAAATCCTGATAGTTTTAATACAAACTTGAATTCCATTCTCTTGCAACTGTGTTTTCTTTCTGGTTTATGTAACTAAGCAGGAGAAATCGTAATAATTGACATCAGAGCCAGTACGGTTCAATATGGGATCAAAGAAGGACTCTCAGCTAGAGGCTTTGGAAGAGAAGTTCAAAGCTCTTCAGATAGAGCTACGACAGGAGGTGACAGAGGTCCGTTCGGACTTGCAGCAATTTCCAAAAGAGCTCGAGATGTTGAAATCGGACGTACATCGCATTTCATTGTTGGAGAAGAAGATTGATTTTGTGGTTGGGCATCTAGCTCAATTACTTCAGACAACTGGTCGACCTCCTCCGGATATCTCTGCCGCAAGCATCAATCGTCAACGTCGCGCAGTCGACGGTACTGAATCCTCAACGCATGTGACTGCTTCGCAGGACCAATCGATCCCACCACCACCGTCTCTGTCGGACCAGTTTGGAAGTGGGCAATCGTTTGGGCAAGATTACAAGACCCCGCACATGGATCTACCTCTGTTTTCGGGGGATAACCCAAACGGCTGGTTCTTCAGAGCTGAAAGGTACTTCCTCCTCAATAGATTATCCGAAGCTCATATGCTTGAAGCTGCATAATCAGCCTCGAAGGAGATGCTCTCACTTGGTTTCAATGGGAGCACCTAAGACGTCCAATTTTGTCTTGGGCAACTCTCAAGAATTTGATATTGATGCGGTTTAGGGCTGTGGCAGTAGGTTCGCTATCGGAGGAGCTCCTATCAGTGAAGCAGGAGGCGACGGTGAAGGAATACCGGGTCAAGTGGGAAAGGCTAGCCTCTCGGGTCTCAGGATTACCAGAGCATATCTTAGAGGGCACTTTCGTTAAGGGCCTCAAGGAAGAGATTAAAGGGGCCTTGCATCTTCTATAGCAGTGGGCCTGGCCCAGATCATGGAAATGGCCAACGAATTGAGGAGACTAACCATTTGGTTGCAGCAGGCCAACCCACCCGTTTTGTAGGCCTCAAGTCATCACTAAGTGATAACTCTGCAAAATAGAGTTATTTTACCACTTTTTATGTGCTAATTGTTGCTTAATTCTTGAGTTTTTAATTGATTTATTAAGTTTTTAAGTAATTTTGAATTTATTAGTCTTCTTTTAATTTTATATATTTTTGTGTGTTTTTATAGTTATTTTGTTGTAATATATTGTAGTTTAATTTGTGGTAAAAAAATGTTATATTATTGAGCTTAAGTGTTAAATATAAGTTAAGTTATAATTAATATTTTCAAAGAATTAAATTGATTTATTTTATAGTGGAAAATATTCTATTATGATTTATTTTATATTTATGTTGTAGGGATTTTGGTGTATTTTTGCTCTTAAAAAGCCAAGAAAAATGAATGAAAGAAAGGAGAAGAAAAATTGGCATTTATCAAAGGCCCAGTCCACTTGCCTCCTTAGGCCCACTTCAGCAGGCCCAAAGTCATTTGATGCTCCACCCAGCACATCACGCCTGGGCCTTTTTTTTGGTTAATCACCTCCAAGATACTCCAAACATCACAAGACCACCCATGCACACCTATCATCAATGCCAAGCATAAATGCCCAGCTCCTTCCCACGCCTGCTTCAATCAATGCCCTTTCTTCCTGAAATGCATCCAGCCAATTCAGTTAATTGATGCCATCCGTAGCTGCCACACGCCTGGGCCAGCCGCCCAAATGAACCAAAGCAACCTCCTTGAGCCCAAAAAATGCTTTTGTACCATTTGTCCCCTATGACAAAAATACCACTTTTTACCACATTTTCTACACATTTTACCCCAAAACATAATTATTACACCCTATAATTTACCCCTATTTGCCATATTATAATTAATTCAATTAATTTAATCAATTTAATTAATTTGAATTGATTATTTTAATCATCATTTTTGGCTATAAATGAGGGATTTGTGGTGTCCATTTGGGAGGAGGTTACCATACCAAAAACTCTACACATTTCAAAACATCTCTATTCTCTTCATCTTCTTCTTCTTTTTATTTTTTTCTATGTATTTTTAGAGGAAATTTTGGGGGTTTCTCCTCCAAATTTTCCTATTTATGTTTGTAATTTTTAGTGTGTATTTGTTATTCTAGTTATGTGTTTCTAATCTTTTTAAGATTATTAAGGTGATGATGAAACATTTTGTAACTAGATAGTATTTATTTTGTATGTTGATTTCCCATTTTGTGCAACAAAGTCTATGGAATTTTCTTCTTCAAATATCTTCTTTCATCTTAAATATCATGTATTTTGGATTGTTAGCACATATTTAAACTTTGTTCTTCATTAGTGCAAATACATAATATTCTTTGTGTAAGATGTGTCATTAAATTGTACACATCCATGCTTAGAACAAAAATATTATGTTTTGCCTTATAAATAATGTTAATTGATTTATTTGTTATTTCATTAGATTGATTTACACTAAATGCTTTGAAATTATAACTTTGAAAAGTGAAGAAAAATCTTATATTTTTGGAAGAAATTTGTACTTAAAATTATAAATCTATTTAGAAAATGATAGTTTGATTTATCTTAACTATCACTAAAACTTGGGAATCAATATACTTATAAATATTATTGAACTTATATTTTGTGGATTCTAATCCTTAATAATCTTATTTTACCATCTTCATTTCTATTATTAATTTTTATTTATATATATTGTCTTTTATTTATTTATATTTATTGTCTTTAATTTCTATACTATTGTCTTTTATTTTATTTTTATTGTTACAAATTTGCATCAATCTTTGGAGCTAGGTTAGAATTTATTAATTTTGATTTAAAATAGTTTCATTTTTCGATTTTAGACAACTCCTTTGGGTTCGATCTCGTGCTTACACGAAAACTATTCTATAAATACGATTCGTGCGCTTGCGAGTTATAAATATTTAAAACATACCCGTTTTGGGTCCATCACTAAGCCCTATTTTCCCACCCAAACCTCCATTCACAACATACTCAGCCAAGCCGACCACACCATCATCGTCTCCATAACCGATTGCAGCTTTCTCAGGATCGGCCATAGCCATCAATACTCCACCATTTAAACAGTTGACCGATGCTGAGTACCAAGATAAGAAAGCCCGAGGAGTGTGCTTCAAATGTGGTAAGAAATTTTTTAGAGGACATGAGTGTGAATAGAGAGCTCTACAGATCATGTTGATGATGGATGAGGATGAGTCGCAATCTCTCGTGGAATCTCTGCCACCAACACCAGATTCATCTTTTGAGAGCATAGCGGAGGAGACTTTGGCCACACTCTCACTTAACTCCTTGGTGGGCATTACTTCTGCTCAAACTATGAAGTTGGCAGGTCATATTGGACAGCAGCCCGTGATGGTCCTTTTCGATAGCGGTGCCACCCACAATTTTATTTCCACATCCATTGTATCGGGGACAAAGATACCCATTGCAGCTACTTCCTATTACGGTGTTTTTTTGGGTACAGAAGGCAAATTTAGGACAGAAGAAATCTGTAGTCAGGTAGAATTGGACCTAGGAGTGCTACAAATTGTCACCAATTTTTTACCATTGGACTTGGGTGGAGCAGATGTCATCTTGGGCATTAAATGGCTAGAGACTCTCGGCAATATGCAAGTTAACTGGAAGACATTGGTGATGAAATTCGAGATGGGTGGTACGTGGGTGACCTTACAAGGTGATCCCAGCCTATCTAAGTCCCAAATCTCTTTAAAGGCTCTCATTCATTCAGTGCAACATGAAGGTCAGGGGTTCTAGGTTCAGCTAGGAGCCTTATTAGTGGATGATGGTGTCGAGGAGCTTCCCCTAGCACCAACTATAGATTCGTTGTTACAACAGTTTGAGGAGGTATTTCATATGCCTCCAAGGATACCTCCTACACGAGCTAGAGAACACACTATTACTTTGCGTGATGGTGTTGGACCGATATCAGTGAGACCGTACCGGTATGCCCAGGTACAAAAGGATGAGATTGAACATTTAATGGCAGAGATGTTGTGTGCTAGTATAGTTCACTCCAGTACGAGACCTTTTTCGAGCTCGATGTTTCTAGTTAAGAAGAAATAAGGGAGTTGGCAGTTTTGTGTAGATTATAGAGCTCTGAATCATGAGACGATGGCTGATAAGTTCCCTATTTCAGTCATTGATGGGTTATTGGACGAGTTCCATGGAGTAAGGATTTTTTCCAAGTTGGACTTGAAGTCAGGATACCATCCGATCCGTATTGCAGTGGGAGATGTGGAAAAAACTGCTTTTCAGACACATGAAGGACATTACGAGTTCCTTGTCATGCCGTTTGGTCTCACTAATGCATCAGCCACTTTCCAAGCTCTAATGAATGAGGTATTCTGAGATTTCTTGTGCAAATTTGTATTAATGTTCTTTGATGATATCTTGGTGTACAGTTCATCTCCAGAAGCTCATGCTCACCACTTGGAGCTAGTTTTGGAAAGACTGAAGCAACACTAACTCTATGCCAACAAGAAGAAGTGTTTATCCAGCCAGTCTAAGGTGGAGTATTTGGGCCATGTCATCTCAGCAGTAGGAGTTGAGGTCGACCCTTCTAAACTATCAGCCATGGCAAATTGGCCAGTGCCGAAGACAATTAGATAGCTCAGGGGATTCCTTGGTCTTACAAGGTATTATATGAAGTTTGTTCGGGGCTATGGGAGCATAGCAAAACCCCTCACCGACCAACTGTTGGTTTTTATTGATCAAATTTGAGATTATACGCAGCGGAACAACAATCAAATTGTTAATTTAATCCCATAAGATTTCTAGATCCACTTCTTCACATGCATATATATATTGAATCTAAGACATGAATAGAAAAATTACGTCAGGTCCTTCCTTGCTGTTATCTTTTTGTATGGAAAAATCCTTGAGATCTCGCACCAAGATCTTCCAAAATGTTCTCAGCACACAAAGAACGAGTGTGGGCTCGCTATACAAATAATAGGAAAAATCTATTTATCAGATGTTCTCAACACATGAGATCTGATAAAACTCCTCCTCAAACCCCTGGCTTGAATTCCCTAGAGTTCCCACCAAATTCAGCTTAGACACCATAGTTCAATACCAAAACCAAAACTGAAGAAACTCAAAGTCTTACCTCAACTAAATGGCTTATTCTTGCTAAACCCTTGCCAAATCTTCAAGCCAGACCAAAAACTCTTGCCTCAAGCTTACTTTGGCTTCCCCTGGGTTTTTGCTCCAAAATACCTCAAGAACTGATGAAGAAAACCTAGACCGACCTTGACAAAATGGCCTGCTCTTCTTTCCCTTCCTTTCTTTCTTTCCTTTTCTTTCTTTCTTCAGACTTATACTTCATTCTACAAACTCCACTAAGCATAAAGCCTCAGTCATGCCTATCTTTAAATGCCAAATGACCACAATACCCTCCCCTTTATTTCTAAACCCTTTAATCCACTTAGAGGCATTTTGGTCATTTTATCCAATTCCCGCTAATTCCTCAAGTGTCTCTAATATTTTCCGCTTGCTTCCCGATACCTAATTAATTGCCAATTATATTCCTCAATATCAAGATAGACCCCGATATATTCTCTAAATTCCCATTTTTACCCCTAGGCTCGCCCCGAGTCGGGTATAAATTCCCGCCGTGACTTTTTCCCTAAACCGCTCACTAGGATCGTCTCGAACCACAGATCACAGATATATCCACATAATAATGTGGTCTCAACAATTATCACATATATATACAGTTATGCCCTCAACGGGCCAAAATTACGATTATGCCTTTCTAACCTAATCAGGGCCTACACGCATACTAATACACATAGTCATGCATCTCAAATATTCAAATAGCCATACAACATGCTTTTAAATCATTAAATCACATATATTCCAGTTATGCCCTCCCGGCACACTAATCAAGGCCCTTAAGCCTTATTAGTAAATTTGGGTCGTTACAATATAGTCTAGGAATGATCAATGGGCGTATGATTTTATTTGCAAAGCATTTTCGTTTAAGTTTTTCTTTTATTTCTAATGTTGCTCATTTTATTTTGTTAAAGACTATTATTTTATTTTTGTAAAGGCATGGGATCTCTTTGCTTATTATGATTTTCTTAAATAAATGAGCAATATTTATGTTTATGATCCAACGTTGTATTCTCAATAATTTTATGAGAAATTAGGGCATTACAAATATATTAAATATTCATCCATAGTGAAGTAGGTTATGGGATTGTTATTGTGTGCTGCATTGGTAACAGAAGATTGAGAACTTGTGTGTCTTAGTGAAGTAGGATCTGAGAAATTTGTGTGTTGTGATGAGAAAAGGAAGAAAACTTGTGTATTGTTTGAATTGATATTGGCAAATGGTTGGTTGCTAGTATAGGGAAAGTGTTATACGATTTTATGTAGACTTGTCTATGATTATCCTATAATTCTAAAATAGAAAAATATGGTTGAAGGTCTAGACATTTAGTATTGATTTGTTTAATGCATATGTTTCTCGACTTGCACAAGAACCTTATATATTTATATGTATATATATATTATTCTTGTAGTGAAAATGGCAGTTTGTTAGCATTGGACCATGGGTAGAAACTAGAACGTTCGTGGTGATATTGATGAGGATGAGTTTTTGGATGCTAAGATAATTATTAATAAGAATATATGTAAATGAAACTTGTTGTACTGACTTATAATTTCTTGTTGGTTGTATTTGTTGCTTGAGTAAGTTCTCTTAAAAGTTGTTATTGATTTTCATACAAAATAGATCTATAGGGATGATATTCTAAATCGATTAGCTGTGTTTCTCTCTTACTTCTGGTTATTTGTTCTTGCTAGTTATTGATTTCTTTTTTTGGTCTTATTCTTGTGTTACATTTCTTTCTTGGTTTCCACATTATGTGTTTGTCAGAATGCCTCAAAGAATTGTCTATGATTATCCTATAATTAAATTATGTTTATTTGATTTGTTTGAATATTGGTAAATTAAGTACTTTGATTTTTCTCTACAAGAGTGGAATGATTTTTTGTATAGATTTTGAACTCCTTTCCAATTGTATTGCAAGTAGCTCTAGTTGATTTGTTTTTCTTTTCGGGGACATGTTTAGTTTATCCTTGAAATTAATATGATTCTATTTCATGTACAAGCATGGCTATTTATTTTCCATAGTTTTAGTTTGGTTAGTAGGAAAGTTAAAAAAAAAATAGTTATGTTTATGTATGTAAATTTCTGCTTTTGTTACTTGTGGTTTTTCCCACCCTTGTATTTTTTCTAAATTAATACAAGGCAATTTTGTTTAAAAGTAAAATACAAATTCTTTACTTGATTTTATTTTATTTCTTACCATGATATTTATGGTTGTTTCATGTTTCAAATGTCTTTGATTACGATAAATTAAGTTTTCTTAGGCTCTCATAATATCCATATTCATGAAATCTATTTGTAAAACAAATAGTTAACTGATTCTTTCAATGAATATCTTTTGGACAATTATGGAGACTAATATGGCTTGTTTGAAATTACTAAGCTTGAACTTGATTGATTGATTTTTATTATTTTATTTAATCATAATACTTTATAATCTTCCTAACTTCTTATTATTAAATTTTCAGGTTCCTCTTGTGAGAATAAATTTTTAACCTCCACTGCACACCTCATAGAACCTCTAGAAAGTAAAAAATATGCAAAGGGAAGAAGAAGTTGCTTGAAGAATCTATCATCAAGTCAAGTTATGATATTATGGGTGTACGCCCTAATTTTCCAACGGGCTATTAGCGAGCTGAGATATGACCTAATTATATCAGCCACGTGGACCCCCCATGACCGGAGTTGCCATCATCAGGTCCTACCTCTTTAGCTCGAGGTATCCAAGGGTTCGCCAAGATTACTCAAGGGCCGGGTCAGGACTATGAATGTCGCAGATCGAGGAGGCATCTAGTTCGGGATACGAGCTGGATGTGGCGGCTATGACCTTTTATAAAGTCAACCACGCAAGGTAAATGTGCATATATCAGACATCACGTGTCTGATATATCCCTGACTTCTCGGACACGCAGCATGAACGTGCGTATTCAGGCACCCACGACTAGGTTGGGCCGTGCGGCCCATTATCCCCCTTACCTATTGATTAGACCACACTTCATGTGTCAGGTTTTAGGAATTAATCATGAATGTCATAGAAGTGACATGATAGGTAAGGAGGTCACGGGATGACCCCCCTTACCAACTCCCAGGTGCCCTCTCCTATAAATATGGAGACCCTGGGAGTTGCAAGGGGTTGGATTCTACTGTGTAAGGAAATACCTTGTAAAGAATACCAGAAATATAGCAATAATATTGGCTGGTGGAGTAGAAGGATTTTAACCTTTGAACCACCTAAAAACATAGTTGTGTCATCAGTCCCTTAAAAGATCATTTATCTATTTCGTTTCATTGTTAAGCACTAATCCATTCCTCTTATTTTCTTAATTACCTGTTGGCGAAGAACCGCGTCAACAATGGGGTTCTATCTTTAACTCAAGTTTAGTTTTGTATTATAAATGTGATAAGATTAATTATTCATATTTGTTCCAAAATTCGTTTTTTTAAGAATTGTAACTATCTCATTGAATGTATAAGTTTTATTATTTTAATCTATAAGGTTTTAGATTTGTATATAAACATAAATTAATTTTTTTAAATTAAAAATATAACTTTTAAGGGTACTCATTGCGCTCCCTAAAAACATTCTTTTAGGGCACGCGAAGAGAACCCTAAAAACTTTATTTAAAGGTTTTCAACGGGATCTTTAAGGGCGCGCAAAACATTCTTTTAGGGATAGCAATACGTGCCCTAAAAACATTCTTTTAGGGTTCGCAATACGTGCCCTAAAAACATTCTTTTAGGGCTCACAATACGCGCCCTAAAAAACCTTACTTTTTAAGGCTCTCAAATAAAGTACTCGTGGGGGGGTGCGCCCTAAAAAACCTTTTTTGTAGTAGTGTTTGGTCATCTATTAGAAATAATTTTACTTAATTATTTTGTAAATAAATTTTGCATAATTATTTGTGAGAAAATACACATCCAAAGAATTGAAAAATCACATTTTTCATGTATAAACTTTAAGACATAAATTATTAAAACATATATTTGATATCTTTTAATTAAAAGATATTTTCCATATAGTTAAGTAAAAATCAGCAAACATACTATCACATTAATTTTAAGGCATGAGTTTTCAAAATATATTTTTACTATCCTTTTAATTAAAATCAATTTACCATATTACTAAGCAAAATATACTATATTTCACAATTTAACAATATACTCATCACCCAAAAATTAAAAATTAAATCAATAAGTCAAACACTACTCATAACCCTAAAATCAAGGACTAGGTCAAAACCCTATACACATTTCCATTTTCATTTTTCACTTTAACCACCCAAAACATCATGATATAAAGAAATAACAACATTTCAATAAGAATCTTTTTAATAATTATAAATCAAGCCTTAACATTCTTCTTATAAAAAATAATAATGTTGATAGAGTATTAACCAAAGTAAAAACAATTCTCATATGCACAAATACAACACAATACACGGCAGCATGCATTATAAATTAGGGCTGGCAATTCGTGTAAACGTGTCAGATTCGTGTCGACACGATTATGACACGACACGACACAATTAAGGTAAACACGACAAGACTATTAAACGTGTCAAAAATACGAACACGAACATGACACGATTATTAAACGGGTCAACACGACACGACACGATAACACGATTAATCATAACTATATGAAAAAAATCATAAAACCTATGCAAATTATTCGTGTTATCGTGTCTGACACGATTATGACACGCCACGATTATTAAATGAGTCAACACGATTATGACACGACACGACTAAGGTAAACACGAACACGACACGATTAAATGTGTCAAAAACTCAAACACGAACACGACACGATTATTAAACGTGCGTGTTCGTGTTTACCTTAATCATGTCGTGTTGTGTCGTGTCATCGTGTCGTAACCCAAATTGCCACCCCTAATTATAGTAATACAACATAACCATACACTCAAATCCATAAGCATGCTTATCATACTCAAAAGAAATAACAACAAGAACCTAAAACATGTACTAGCCAAAACTTACACCATCTTCCAACCTTACTTTCATTTTCCAATTCAAACCCAACATGCATTTAATTCAAAAAAATATATTACCAACACATAATATCAACATAGCAACATAAATAATAAAACAAAAAAATTAAACTAATGCCTACACATATGTTGGCCGAAACCCACCCTCAAACAACCTACCAAAATCAACATATGTCCATATATCAACATCATGTCTTTACAACAAAACCCCAAAACATAAACAAAGAAAAAAATAATCATCAAAACAACAATAGGCTAGGGACTTCCATTACCCTCTTGGTAGAAATCAAAGTTACACAAGATAAGATCAATTCTTTGGCACCTCAAGACTTATATTCAATCAAAACTCAAAGAAAACAATCTATTTCTTAGAACTCAAAATGAAGAAAATAGATGAAAAGAAGAAAAACAACAAACTCTAAAACATGTTACCCTATGATTTCGAAATCCCCTCTTCTTCTTCTTTCTCTTCTTCCTTTCTCTCCCAGGGCTCGAACTCCCTTCCTTTCTCTCTTCTCTTTTATTTTTCTTTCCTTTCCTCTTCTTTTCTTGTTGTGATTTCAGTAGCCACACTAAGAGATGATGAGCAAAATGCTCTCTAGGGTCCTGAGGTTCTATATATAGTGTGTACTAGGTTTTCTAAAATAAATAAAAAATTAATTTCTTATTAATTTATTTAATTCCCAAAAAACTAATTAATTAAATAAATACATTTTTATCTATCCAAAAAGGTAGCTGCAATTGTCCACTCTCCCTTTCTCTCCTTGGCTTTCCACACTGATAAAGAAAGTGTAATTTTTCGTAGCTTTAAGGTCCTGCCACTTTGGGACACGATTTTACTCTTATTTGTTATGTTTTAGGAAAAACTATATTTCATAAAAGTTGTAGATATTTTAATTAGCTTTCTAACAACACCAAGTTTATCTAAATCAGACATCTACAACTCAAGTTATGACTATTTTACTAAGACTGAGTCTAGAGTTACGGAAACTCCACAAATGGCAACTCTCTTCCTTACTGACCACTTCTCTCTTAGTTTCCTTTTCACAATATGAACATAGACATTTCTAGAACCTTCTCCCTTAAATTATCAATTCTACTTACTCAACAATAAGCAAGGACAACTAATAAAATCACTCCCAAAATTTACTTACCAATATTTTATTTTCTCTAATTTCAAATCAAGAAAATCTGACAACAACTATAAAAGGAAAACTATCTATTTGCTCTTTCATTCCTTCCACATGCCTCCCTCTCTCTCTCTCTCTCTTCCTTCTTACTTGTTTCCTTTTCTTTCTATGTGAACACAAGCCTTCTAGAAATCCTCTTTAATTGATAATTTCTAAAAGGGAAATTTGAGTTTTATGCTTAATGGGGTGGTGTAATTAAAAAAAATACTAGGCATTTTTATCATTTCAAAATGATGCCAATTCTTTTTAGCATACCGAAAATACCCCTAACACAACTCTCTCTTCTCTTCCCTCTTATCGTTTCTTCCTCACTCTCTTTCACTCACCTCACCTCACACCGCCACTAAGAGCACCACGATAGAGATCTCTGCACTGCCAAAAGTCGAGCAACCCCTATGAAGGAAGCCATTTGTAGAGATCAAGACCAAAGTAAGGGTTGAGGAATCTTGGAGAAAAATCTTATGGGTAAGCAATTTTTTCTTAAATACTTGGATTAGTGATGTTTCCTTTAAACTTTTTGGGCATTTCGAATAGATTTGAGCAATATTTGCACATATTTTTGGTTTTTTGTTTGTTTTTTGTCGATCTGCGTTTTCTGGAATTTTTCTGGGTTTGAGTTGTGCTCGATGCAAGCTCGATGGCACATCATTTTTTACGGTTGCATGTTGTGCTCGATGGTTACTTGATATTTGCTGGATGGGTGCTCATGGTAATGTGCATCCTCACTATTTCATGCATGCTCGATGGATGCTCGATGCCTGATCGATGCAAGCTCGATGGCACATCATTTTTTACGGTTGAATGCTTGCTCAATGGTTACTCGATACCTGCTCGATGCAAGCTCGATGGTAATGTAGATTCTCACTATTTCATGCATGCTCGATGGAGGCTCGATGTCTGCTCGATGTAGATTCGATGGCCCATCATTTTTTACGGTTGCATGTTTGCTCGATGGTTACTTGATACTTGCTCGATGCAAGCTCGATGGTAATGTGCATTCTCACTATTTCATGCATGATCGATGGTTATTCGATGCTTACTCGATGGTCATGTGCATTCTCACGATTCATACTCGATGGCATCCTCGACGCATACTTGTTCATTTTTTTCTAGTTTTTCAGCTAATCGTATTTGTGTTGTTTTTAGTTCAGGTTCTACTGTTTACGTATTTGTTTCTTAGAATGGTGTTTGGGAAACATATGGTAGGAAATTGTATTTTAAGGATGCTGAAGGTGAAGTGATACCAGTAGAGAATGATGTCACTACTTGCAACTACTTGACATACTGCACGAGACATTTCAGGTGGATAGAGAGGTGTATGAATTGAAACTCGAGGTGCCATATGTATGCGGCGACCAACCATTTGCACCGGTTCAATTGAGGAATGATCGTCAAGTTCGTGTATTCTTGGAATAAGCTTGAAAGAACGGATAGTCTTATGTGTGACTCCAGTTAAGAAGAATGTCAAATCAGATCCTTCTTCTAGTGTGAACAAAAAAGACACGACCAGTGTCGATCCATCTCCTACAGGTAGCAGTTACAAGCATCTTAGTGAGGTCCGATGGCTACTATTCAACTTGATATACCACAAGGAGGTCCCACAGGTGTGCTTGAAGCATATGAGTACGATCCCTATGTGAATGATGATCCAGTTGGTAATTGCTTTGAAGATAATGATGATGGTTCTGAGGATGACTCGTATTATAGTGCAGATGTTTCAAATGAGGAGATAGACATTTCCCAAGCCCAACAAGTAGAAGAATAGTCAGGACTGCCTTTTGCACAGGCACACCTCCCAACTCAAGGATGTCGAATACCTGCCAGAAGCATTAATCAACCTGCTAGGACAAAAGATAACATTAGGTGGAGGGAGACAATTGTATCAAGAGAAGATCACACTAGATGGAGTGCCCCAATGTTTACAAAAGAAGATATTGAGGCATCTGCTAAAACCCATTCCACATCCTCTGGTGCACCAATGGGAGAAATATATGTTGGGAAGACTTTTGAGGATAAGATTGATTTAAAAACCAAAGCTGCTCTATTTGCAATGAAGAATAACTTTGAGTATATGGTGAAAAAGTCTGGTACTGAAGTGTGGTATATCACATGCAAAGATCCTGACTGTTGTTGGAGACTGAGAGGGAAAAAACTACCAATGTCCCCCATGTTTGAGATCACGGTATACAAGAGCATACACACATGCTCACTAGAAGTGCGACAAAAAGGTCATTGTCAAGCTGCACCGTGGGTCGTTAGACACCTTATAAAGAACAAATACGCAGTTGATGGAACCAGTTACATTGCAAACAACATAAATGAGGATATGAAGAAAAATTTCGGTATTGATATGAGTTATGAAAAGGCATGGAGATGTAGAGAGAAGGCACTTGCGTATGTTAGGGGGACATATGAAGATTTGTATTGCAAGTTGCCATCCTATTTGCACATGTTGCAACAAAAGAATCCAGGTACAATTACTGATTTTGTCACTGAAGATGGTCGTTTCCTATATTGCTTCTTTTCCCTTGGAGTTTGTAGGAGGGGATTCCGATTTTGTCGTCCTGTGATATGTGTGGATGGCACGTTCCTGAAGAACAAGTACGATGGCCATATGTTATGTGTCGTTGCTTTGGATGCGAATAGTCATTTATATCCAATTGTGTTCGGGTTAGTGGATAGTGAGAACCACAACTCGTGGAAATATTTCATGACGAAGTTGAAGGAAGCCATTGGGGACATTGATGACCTGCCTTTCGTGTCAGATAGGCACGCTAGCATTATTCATGCTCTAGAGGCTGTCTTTCCTGATGCCTACCACGGCGCATGCTACCATCACATCAGTATGAATGTGAAAGCTAAGTTCAAGATTGATCACTGTCACAATGAGATGTGGGCAGCAACCTATGCATGGAAGAAGACCGAATTTCTTAAGCATTTTGAAAATATTAAGCGAATGGATCCACCCATAGCTGCCTATTTGGAGGGAATTGGTTTCGATAAGTGGTCTCGTCCTTTCTTTCCTGGAAAATGATACAATATAATGACAAGCAACTACGCTGAAAGCTTCAACAACAAGACCAAGGATGCAAGAACCTTTCCAGTTACAATTTTTTTGGAATTCATTCGGTTCACACTACAGTCTTGGTTTTTCTAAACGACGTAGTGTGACAGAGAAGACTACCACCAAATTATCCACCCTGATGGAGGCAAATGTATTGAACAATGCTGACAAAGGAAGGTTCGTGAATGTCTATGCCCTTGGCCAATTCGAGTTTCATGTAACTGGTGCAGACAGTGATGTTGAGGTGAGTTTGATGATGAAATCATGCTCGTGTGGGGTATTCCAGCTCATATGCACACCTTGTCCCCATGCAGCTGCAGCAGCTATAGAGCGTGGGGTGAACCTTTACTCCTTGTGTTCACCATTTTACACCATTGAGTCATGGAGGAATTCGTACAAAGAAACCATTTACCCAACTGGGAACGAGGATGACTGGATACTTCCAGATGACATTAAGAATATGGTAGTTGGTGTACCCGTACAGAAACAACAAGTTGGTTGTCCAAAGAAGCCAAAGATGTGAAAATGCGTAAGTGCAGTAAATGTGGTGGTCATGGCCACAGCAAGTCCTCATGCAAAGCTCGGCTTTGAGTATAATTTTTGTTGTATTTTATTTAAACTTGATTGGTCAGGTTATTTTTTTTATTTTTTATTGTTGTTAATGAATTTTGTTCACTTGGATTTTTACTGCTAATTGTCGTTAATAATTTGCATGCTCGATACACAATTTTTTTAATAACTTAAATTTTAAGCAAAGAAATATAACAAGAAGAGAATGTTCAATGTCTAACATTCTGATACCATAAGTGTAACGCCCTGGATAGCCAAGACCGCTACACTGTGTGTTTATAAAGTGTCAGACTTGCTAATCAAGTCACTTAATTAAAATCGTGCTACTGGACTATAAAGGAGCTAGGGTTTAAAAATGTTTTGGTCTCAAAAGCCACTTTTACATTAAGAAACGTTATATGTTTACACGGGATCCCAAGAAATACAAGTTTAAAGATCGTTCACAAAAGTTATAAGATTCAGATACAATAACCAGCCATACTAAGGCAAAAAAAGTGGTTAGGTAATCCCTGTCCTGATCCACTTCTCGACCATGATGATCGAACGGTTGGCTATGTACATTCCACCTCGGAGCTCTCCATCTTAGGCTTGGTCCAGCTTGCCTTTGCCTTTACCTGCACCACGTAGCACCCGTGAGCCAAGGCCCAGCAAGAAAACACAACAACAGAGCATAAGCAATCAACAGACAAATCCATAACCCACATTGCGTCACAAGTTCTCAACCATGTAATCATTCAACATGACCAAGTATTCAACATACTAAGCATATCAATTCACACCACATATCACTACACAAATGATAACTAAGGCTAGCGCTCTCAGGCTACTCCCTCCGTTATCCCACTGACTCCGGCTTGATTAAGCCGAGCTCAGTGAATATTCTCGGCTACCAGTGGCCAAGTCGCGCCCTGTGCGCAAATACTATGTACGGCATTCTTAGGCAACTTTACATGCCCCATGGCATAATACCATCATTGACACGATACAATTCTTGGGAGCACTTATTCCCACCACAAACATATAATCGGGTGCAGTTTTCTTACCTTTCAATTTGCTAGCTTTGATCCCTCGACTCCGTGAGCACGATCCCCCTCGAGCCCTAGCGCTCACCTAATCACAATCATGGCCAAAGTCATTATCAATCCCCAAGTTCAAAACCTAGCCTCGGGGCCAATCCCGAGCCCCCGGGAAGTCCTAGTTCCACCAAACAAGGTGGTGGAATCAAACCCCAAACCCTAGGTCAAATCCTCAACCTTAGCTCAGTAACCTTGTGGCTTAATTGGACTAGCTCCCCTCTGAGTTTTACTCCAGAAATCCTCAAGAAATTGGTGAAGAAAGCTTGAACCGACTCAGAAAACTCCCTCTGTTTTCTCTCTTTCTTTTCCTTCCTTTTTTTCTTCTTTTTCAGACTTCTATAATATTCTACAAATCCCACTAACATAAAGCCTCAGTAATACCCATCTTTAAAAGCCAAATGACCTTAATGCCCTCCCTATTAATTCTAATCCTTTAATCCACTTAAGGGCATTTTAGTCATTTTACCCAATTCCCGCTATCTCCTCGAGTGTCTCTAATATTTCCCGCTTAATTCCCGATACCTAATTAACCACCAATAATATTCCTCAATGTCAAAATAGACTCCAGTATATTCGCTAAACTCCCATTTATACCCCTAAACTCACCCCAAGTCGGGTATAAATCCCCGCCATGACTTTTTCGCTACTTTGCTCACTAGGATCGTCTCGAGTCATAAATCACAGATATATCCACATAATAATGTGGTCTCGACGACTATCACATATATCAAAGCAGTTATGCCCATAATGGCCAAAATTACGATTATGCCCTTCAAACCTAATCAGGGCCTACATACATACTAATACACATAGTCATGCATCTCAAATACTCAAATAGTCATATAACATGCTTTAACTCATAATCATGCATCTTAATAATTAAAATCACACATAATTCCCATTATGCCCTTCAGGCACACTAATCAAGGCCCTTAAACCTTATTAGTGAATTTGGGTCGTTACAACTATCCCCTCCTAATGAGAATTTCGTCCTCGAAATTTACCTGAACAACTCGGGATACTGATCTCGCATCGCTGTCTCAAGCTCCCAGGTCGCCTCCTCGACCTTACTATTCCTCCACAGCACTTTAACCAGAGGAATCGTCTTATTCCGCAACACTTTATCTTTTCGGTCCAAAATCTGAACTGGTTGCTCCTCATAAGCCAAATCTGCTTGTAACTCCAAATCTTCATGCCTCAACACATGAGTCACATCTGAGACATACTTCCGAAGCATGGAGACATGGAACACATCATGAACTCCAGACAACGATGGCGGCAAAGCTAACATGTAAGCCACCTGACCAACCCTTTCCAGGATCTCGAATGGTCCAATGAATCTAGGGCTTAACTTACCCTTCTTTCCAAACCTCCTCACCCCTCGCAACGGTGAAACTCGAAGAAAGACGTGGTCCCCAACTTGGAACTCCACGTCCCTACGCTTAGGATCAGCGTAGCTTTTCAGTCTACTTTGGGATGCGAGCATCCTAGCCCGGATCTTCTCTATGGCCTCACTTGTCTTCTGAACCATATATGGCCCCAAATATCTTCTCTCACCCATCTCATCCCAATGAGTGGGCGATCTACACTTCCTCCCATATAACATCTCATAGGGAGCTATTCCAATCGTTGACTGATAGCTATTGTTATACGAGAGCCCAATCAACGGAAGGTACTTACTCCATGAACCCTCAAAATCAATCACACATGCTCTGAGCATATCCTCCAATACCTGGATCGTCCTCTCAGACTGTCCATCAGTCTGAGGATGGAAGGCTGTACTGAACTTCAACTGAGTCCCCAGAGCTTTCTGTAAACTACCCTAGAACTTGGAAGTGAAAATAAGATCCCGGTCTGACACGATAGACTTAGGAACCCCATGGAGACGTACGATCTCCCTCACATACAATTCAGCATACTGATCCACAGTATATGTCGACCTCACTGGAAGAAAATGGGCTGACTTGGTGTATTTATCCACTATCACCCACACCGAGTCATGAAGTCCTACTGTCCTGGGTAAACCTCCCACAAAATCCATGGTAATGTCCTCCCATTTCCATTCAGGAATACCCAAAGGCTGAAGCAACCCTGCTGGTCGTTGATGCTCAGCTTTCACCTGCTGACAGGTTAGGCATCTGGCAACGTACTCTACCACATCCTTCTTCATCCCGGGCCACCAATACAAAGTTCGCAGATCCTGATACATCTTCGTGGTACCCGGATGAAGTGAGTATGGCATCGTATGAGACTCATCCAATATCTCTCGTCTAATCCCCTCATCAGCTGGAACACAAATCCGTCCCTGATACCGAAGTAAACCAACCTCAGAAACTGAGTAGTCCTTAGCTACTCCCGCTAAGACATCCTCTCTAACCCTCTGTAACTGAGCGTCTGCCAACTGCCCTTCTCTAATTCGTTCTAGCAGGGTCGACTGCAGAGTAATATTAGTCAACCGGCCTACCACCAACTCTATCCCCGTTCTAACCATCTCATCAGCTAACTCCCTTGAGATCTGAACAGAACTATACAACTGACCTGGACCTCTGCGGCTCAATGCATCAGCCACCACATTGGCTTTCCCCAGATGATAGAGAATATCACAATCATAATCCTTTACCAATTCCAGCCAACGCCTATGTCTCATATTCAGGTCCTTCTATGTAAAGAAATATTTCAGGCTCTTATGGTCAGTGTACACCTCGCACTTCCCCCCATATAGATAATGCCGCCAAATCTTCAGTGCAAAAACCACTGCTGCCAGCTCCAAGTCATGAGTAGGATACCGCTGCTCATACTCCTTCAGCTGTCGTGATGCATAAGCTATAACCTTCTCATTCTACATCAACACATAGCATAAGCCCAACCTCGACGCATCACAGTATACAACAAACTTCCCTTCTCCCGAAGGAAGACTCAACACTGGCGCTGTAATAAGCCGTCGCTTCAACTCTTGGAAACTGTCCTCACACTTGTCTGATCAAATAAACTTCAAGTTCTTCCGTGTCAATTCTGTCATCGGCACTGCTATCTTCGAAAAGCCCTCCACAAACCGTCTGTAGTAACCTGCTAACCCCAGAAAACTCCGCACCTCCGAGGCGTTCCTTGGCCTCGGCCAATCCCTAACTGCCTCTATCTTAGATGGATCCACCTTAATCCCATCTGCACCCACGATATGTCCAAGGAATGTCACTTCAGGTAACCAGAACTAATACTTCTTAAACTTAGCATACAATTGATGTTCTCTCAACCTCTGAAGAACCTATCGAAGATGAAACTCGTGCTCTGCCTCTGAACTGGAATATACCAAGATGTCATCAATGAAGACAATAACGAACTGATCCAGAAAATCCTTGAACACCCTGTTCATTAGATCCATAAAGGCCGCTGGGGCATTGGTCAAACTGAAAGACATGACCAAGAACTCATAGTGTCCATACCGCGTTCGGAAGGCCGTCTTAGGTATGTCCTCATCCTTGATCCTCAGCTGGTGATAACCAGATCGAAGATCAATCTTTGAGAACACTGTCTTACCCTGCAGCTGATCGAATATGTCATCAATCCTCGGTAGGGGATACCTATTCTTAATGGTTAACTTGTTCAGTTTTCGATAGTTAATGCACATCCTCAAAGTCACGTCCTTCTTCATAACAAACAGAACTGGAGCACCCCATGGTGAGTAACTAGGTCTGATGAACCCCAAATCTAGAAGCTCCTGCAGCTGTATATTTAATTCTTTCAATTCCGTCGGTGCCATCCTATATGGTGCCCTCGACACTGGCTCTGTCCCTGGTGCCAACTCAATAACAAACTGAATCTCTCTACGCGGCGGTAACCCAGGCAAATCCTCAGGGATCACACCCAAGAACTCGTAAACCAATCTAGTGTCCTCTGGTCCTACTGGTGAAACTCTGGTGGTATCCACCACACTAGCCAAGAAGCCTATACAACCACCCTGTAACAGGTCTCTGGCTCTCAATGCGGATATCTTGGGTACGCGGGGTCCATGCACCGCTCCCACAAAAACAAAGGGATCCTCGCCCTCTGGCTCAAAAGTTACCATCTTCTTCCTACAGTCAATGGTAGCTCCGTATCTAACCAGCCAATCCATACCTAAAATCATATCAAAGTCCTCCATACTCAACTCAATCAAGTCTACTGATAACTCCCTACCATCAACTATCACTGGCAGTGCTCTAATCCATCTCCTAGATACTACCAGTTCTCCTGTAGGCAATATAGTCCCAAACCCTGAAGCACTATACTCACTAGGTCTACACAGTCTATCAATCACCTTATCAGATACAAATGAATGCGTAGCACCAGAATCAATCAACACAGTAAAAGGAATGCCAGCACTAGAAAGCTGACCTGTCACTATTGAGGGATTAGCCTCGGCCTCCGCCTGCGTCAGGGTGAACACTCGAGCTGGAGTCAAGCTGTCCACCTTTCCTGTCTCTCCCTTCTTCACTGTCGGGCAATCCTTCCTGAGGTGTCCCACCACCCTGCACACATAGCAGGCCTTAGCCCGACACTCGCCCGGATGGCGTCTCTTGCACCTTGTGCACTCTGGATAATTCCTCCATGAATCACTGCCTCCCTGACGGCCACCCTGAGTACCCCGACCTCTCCTATCAGAACCAGGAGCGGCCGGAGCATCAGGAGTCTTTCTTTTCAAATCACTGGGGCCTCCGCCCCTACCAGAACCAAAGTATGGAGGCACCGCCCTGCGGCCCTCCCTTCTCACAGCACTCTCCCTCCATATCTTATTCTCCGCTTCCTCAGTGGTAAGAGCTCTCTCCACAGCCTGGGCATAGGTAGTCCCTCCAGGAACTGTGGTAATTCTTACATCTCGGGCTATCATAGCATTCAGCCCTCTGATAAATCTGTCCTGCCTAGCTGCATCAGTAGGCACAAGATCTGGTGCAAACTTCGCAAGTCTGTCAAACTTCAAGGCGTATTCTGTAACTGTCATACTACCCTGAACCAGCCCCACGAACTCATTCACTTTCGCTGCCCTGATGGCAACATTATAATACTTCTAATTAAACAGGTCCTTAAACCCTTCCCAAGTCAATGTAGCAACTTCTCTAGTCTGTGATGCCACCTCCCACCAGATTCGGGCATCCTCCCTCAGCATATAAGTGGCACAGGCCACCCTATCATATCCTTCCACTCTCATAAAATCAAGAATGGTAGTGATCAAAGTCATCCACTGCTCAGCCTTCAGCGGATCTGGTCCTCCCTCAAAGATCGGGGGCTGTTGCTTTCTGAACCGCTCATACAACAGTTCCCACTTGTTCCCAACATCAACTGGTTGTACTACTGGTACCACTGCAGGTGGCACAACAGGGGCAACACTCCCAGATGGAGCCTGCTGCAAAATTCGAATCTGTTCATCTTGGCTCTGTAGCCGGGCCTGCATGTCAGCCATTAACTGCTGCCAGTTCTCAGGGACTGGCGGAGGGGTCGGGCCCTGGTCATCATCTCTAGCCCCAGACCTGCCGGCTAGCCGTGTGGATTTCCTTGAACGCATAACTATTCAAGTCAATCTGCAATCAACGACTCAGCAATTAGGCTATGATGACAGGGTAATAATCCTTTCATAATCCATCACTGGAACTCCAATCATTCACAAGCAATCAATTTATAACAATTCATCCAGATATCCATTCACATGCACAGCAGTGCTAATAAGCATGCCTCAATAACATCATGCAATAGTCAAGGGCCAGGCCCTCTCAGTATCTCATGCTCCCTATTCATCAAACAGATATCAACAATCATATCTCACTCAAATCATTTAGACACATAATACACAATTACCAAACCCTGAGTTGAGCTTGTCTCATGCGGCGAATGTACATATCCAGCCAATCTTCAGGACCCATAAACCTAGGACACTCTGATACCAAGTTGTAACGCCCTGGATAGCCAAGACCGCTACACTGTGTGTTTATAAAGTGCCAGACTTGCTAATCAAGTCACTTAATTAAAATCGTGCTACTGGACTATAAAGGAGCTAGGGTTTAAAATGTTTTGGTCTCAAAAGCCACTTTTACATTAAGAAACGTTATATGTTTACACGGGATCCCAAGAAATACAAGTTTAAAGATCGTTCACAAAAGTTATAAGATTCAGATACAATAACCAGCCATACTAAGGCAAAAAAAGCGGTTAGGTAATCCCTGTCCTGATCCATTTCTCGACCATGATGATCGAACGGTTGGCTATGTACATTCCACCTCGGAGCTCTCCATCTTAGGCTTGGTCCAGCTTGCCTTTGCCTTTACCTGCACCACGTAGCACCCGTGAGCCAAGGCCCAGCAAGAAAACACAACAACAGAGCATAAGCAATCAACAGACAAATCCATAACCCACATTGCGTCACAAGTTCTCAACCATGTAATCATTCAGCATGACCAAGTATTCAACATACTAAGCATATCAATTCACACCACATATCACTACACAAATGATAACTAGGGCTAGCGCTCTCAGGCTGCTCCCTCCGTTATCCCACTGACTCCGGCTTGATTAAGCCGAGCTCAGTGAATATTCTCGGCTACCAGTGGCCAAGTCGCACCCTGTGCGCAAATACTATGTACGGCATTCTTAGGCAACTTTACATGTCCCATGGCATAATACCATCATTGACACGATACAATTCTCGGGAGCACTTAGTCCCACCACAAACATATAATCGGGTGCAGTTTTCTTACCTTTCAATTTGCTAGCTTTGATCCCTCGACTCCGTGAGCACGATCCCCCTCGAGCCCTAGCGCTCACCTAATCACAATCATGGCCAAAGTCATTATCAATCCCCAAGTTCAAAACCTAGCCTCGGGGCCAATCCCGAGCCCCCGGGAAGTCCTAATTCCACCAAACAAGGTGGTGGAATCAAACCCCAAACCCTAGGTCAAATCCTCAACCTTAGCTCAGTAACCTTGTGGCTTAATTGGACTAGCTCCCCTCTGAGTTTTACTCCAGAAATCCTCAAGAAATTGGTGAAGAAAGCTTGAACCGACTCAGAAAACTCCCTCTGTTTTCTCTCGTTCTTTTCCTTCCTTTTTTTCTTCTTTTTCAGACTTCTATAATATTCTACAAATCCCACTAACATAAAGCCTCAGTAATACCCATCTTTAAAAGCCAAATGACCTTAATGCCCTCCCTATTAATTCTAATCCTTTAATCCACTTATGAATCATAAACATTCAGAGTCTAAGTAGAAATGGAGGCTTTAACTGCAAACCAATGCGCTTGAAGGTAGTTCTGGCACCAATATACAATGTCTACTCCCTTCCATGACGCCAGAAATTGATTGTCAATTCCCGTAATCATTGACATCACATCTGAATCCCACATAAACATTTTCTTATCCTCTTCGTTGGCATTCTGATATGCATCATAACGGGCCAGTACCACTTGTGAAAACATAATATTCATCACAACAGCATCTTGCCGATACGCCCCGGGATAGAACTGTCAACGCCTACGTAGCATATGCTTGGCCGCATCAATATGCTGCAAAAATAATAGGAAAGCAATTGTTAAACCATCTGCCTCTACCCATTGAACCAACAACAACCCTTATCGAACCCCATCAACCCCAATTTAAAGCTACTAGAACCAAACCATCTGCCTCTACCCATCGAATCCACATCGAACCCCTTCGAATCCAATTTAAAGCTACTAGAACCAAACCATCTGCCTCTACCCATCAAACCAACATCGAACCCCATCGAATCCAATTTAAAGCTACTAGAACCAAACCATCTGCCTCTACCCAGCGAACCAACATCAAACCCCATCGAACTCAATTTAAAGCTACTAGAACCAAACCATCTGCCTCTACCCCATCGAACCAACATTGAACCCCTATCAAACCCCATCGAACCCAATTTAAAGTTACTAAACCAAATCACCTGCCTCTACCCATTGAATCCACATCGAACCCCTATCGAACTCCATCAACCCCAATTTAAAGCTACTCGTTGATTAAGCGGTCACTAGTCAAGTGTTTCTTCAAATCAGTCTCAGATGGCCCGGCACTGAAGTTCAACCCCGTAACCAAAGCAAACTCGCCTCTACCAAATCTACAGGGTCTAGATCTCAAATGAAAATGCAACTCATCCTCTTTGTTGCACTGGATCTTGTGCAACATTAATTGATGTATGAGAGATGCAGAGAAGTCTAACTTCTCAGCCACGAAAAATTGTTTGAAAAGGGATTCCTTCACCCTTTCTATCAACCCGAGCTCCTCAAACTTGTCATTGATTGTTTTAAAGTAACCATTACCCCTATATGTGACTCGACCAGGAAAGTGATCTGTCAAGGGAAAAAGAAACTTTGACATCTGCAAAAAATAAAAATAAAAATAATATAGTTAAACAAAGTCGCGTGAAAAATCCATCAATAAACATACATGCAACCATCGAACCACTATCGAGTACCCAATGAACTGGACATTTCCATAAAAAAAACTACCCCATCGAACATCCCTCGAGCATGCATCAAATCACCATCGAACCCGCTCCTGGAACCCCTAAGACCCACCTTATCGAACAACCCTAGAGCATGCATCGAACCCAACATAAAACCCAATCCATCGAGCATCAATCGAACGCCCATAATGGGCCTACCCTATCGAACCCAATCGGGCATGCATCAAATGACCTCGAGCATGCATCGAACCACAATCGAGCATGAATCGAACCATAATCGAGCATGCATCAAATCACAAAAGCATAAACCTAAAACCCCAAATGACCTAACCTATCGAACCCAATCGAGCATGCATCGAGCGCCTTCTAACAACCATCGAGTATGCATCGAACCCCCTAAATGCCTACCCATCGATGCCCATCGAATCCCCCATCGATGCCCATCGAACCCCCCATCGAACCATCAAGCAACATCAAAAAAACCAAGCAAAAACTCACACTTGTCTTTCAACATACCCACTCCAAAATACTCAAACAAAACAGATCAATATGCTCACACTCGTAAAGTATACAACATTCACACAAAAAATTAAAAAAAAATCAAGGGAAATCGACCTTAACCTTTGTGATTTGATGCGAAGGAGAAGAAACGCGGAGACGGAGGAGAAAAGACGCAGAGGCGGGCAGAGGAGAAGAAAGCGGTCGACGAGGGCAGTCTCGGTGCTTCAGAGTCTCTGGGAAATCAACGAGGGTGGTCGAGATTAACCTTCGATTTTTATGGCATGAGGTTCGACGACGAAATGGACGGAGGCCAGACGGTGGTTCGACGGCGGCGAGACGGGCTTCTCCGATTGGGTTCGATGGTTCTCGATGGGTTTTGGGTGGGGGAGAGATGAATCGAGAGAGTGAGAGTGAGATAGTGGAGAGAGAGAGAGAGGAGAATCAAAAGTGGGGGAAAATTTTTTGTGACAAGGGCATTTGGGGTACTGCCAACAGTTTTGGCATTATTTTGTAATGATAAAAATGCCTAGCATTTTTTTGAATTACAACACCCCATTATGCATAAGAGTTCAAATTTCCCTTCTAAAATTAGGGAAATCATTCACATTCCCACAACTTGGTCTAGATTCATGTCACTATTTTGTATCCTCACCATGCATGTCATGCACTTGCATACACACAACCATGCATGTCTATCACTACTTACCATGTACTTACATCCACGCAATCAATGCTCATGCACAACCATTTTTTTTAATTAAGACAATTAAAAATCAATTTACACAATTAACACTTACATAAATAAATTAAAATAACTAATTACTTACACAAATAAAAAAAATTGGTACGCTACAAAAAACCTAAAAAACTACGATACTCTCCCAAATCCTTCATCTTCTCGAAACCTCTACTGTTCTCATGCATTCAGTACATCAAGAGAGTCTAAATGTTGTCATCTATTTCCTACGTCCTTATCTGTTGAGGATTGACTTGGAAAATCTTTATGTGAATCTCAAAGCTGACTCATTGGACTGATGCCCGATGTTGATTTACGAAAAGATAGCGAGGAATCATGATAGGCTACGAAATGTATGATTCTATGATTATGAATCTTGATTTAAAGTATGTGTATATATGTGATCTTGGATCTAGTATTGGTTAAAAAAATTATTGTCATCCTTCCCATGCACACTTTGATTTACACAATCAATACCAACAAAATATACATAGGATAGAAAAACGACACCCAATCAACCACACAAACCGAAACCTATATACTAAAATGAACAAAATTTTAAAAAAATGTTAAGAAATTATAAGAACACACCCAAAAATTCTTACATCCGAATCCTGCAATATAATTAAACAAACCACGTACCAAAAGCATTTACTACTTATAAAAAACTCATTAAATATTATTTTACTTGTGTATATATTTTTTTAATGTTCTTTTAGTTGACCATTTTTTTTTAAATATCTAAAATATTATTCATTTTTAATAAATTTTTAAATGTGAGCCTTTTCATAAAAAATAAATAAATGCAATAGATGTAGCTTCTTCTTCTTCTTTTCTTTTTTTTTTTTTAAAAAAAAGAAAGAAAGAAAGGAGCATTTTTTAATATACTAGGTGCAAGCAACGAGCAACATACGTCTACTTAGTTTTATTTAGAAAATTTATTAATTATTTTTATTATATTTTTATGATTGTTATGTAAATTTTAAATAAATAAACAATATTATATAATTAAAGAATGACATTAACATATTAAAAAAAACTAAACCAAAACAATGTCTATGATTTATAAAAAATATATATGATAACCTTTTAGATCACAACTTCTCTATTTAAAATACAAAACATTCATGATATTATTCAAAACACACCTCAATGATTGGAGAAATTTTTTTTTTATTCATGATGTAAATAAAATGTGTTATTCTAATTTCTTATGTAGCTATAAAGTCATATTATTTGTACACACACAAATCACAACACACATATATATATAATATTTTCAGTGTTTATTGTTATTTAATCTAAATCGGTTAGATTAAGTAATAAAAAAAGTAACATGTTTTCTTTTAAATATAAATAATAATATTTTTTAATAAAAATTAAGATTATGTATTATATATTATTATAATAATGATATGTAATAATATTTGAATTTATATTAATATAATTATTAAATATGAAGTCTTGCATTAAATATTATTATAATATTTAAATTTATAGTAATATAATTACTAAATATTTGTTCTACCAAAATTTTATAAAAATTAGAATTATGTATTATATTATTATTATTATTATAAGAATATCAATATTTTATATTATTTGAATTTATATGGATGTAAGTATTAAACCTCTAGTTTTCTATTATATATTATTATAATAATGATATTTTAGAACATTTGAATTTATATGAATATAATCATTAAACATCTAGTTTTGTATTATATATTATTATAGATATTTTATAAGATTTGAATTTATATTAATATAATTACTAAATATTTATTCTACAAATATTTTATAAAAATTAGAATTATGTATTATATTTTTATTATAATAATATTATTTATAATATTTGAATTTATATGAATATAATTATTAAACATTTAGTCTTGTATTATATATTATTATAATAATGATATTTTATAATATTTAAATTTATATTAATATAATTACTAAATATTTTATCATATTTTATAATTAGTTTTAAAAGTATGTCCCATTAAATATTTATAATATTCTGTTAAAGTTAACAAATAAAAAAAAGAGGAAATTACATTTTATATGAGATTTTTAATAGAATGTGCAAAAATATGGCTTTTTTTTCAAAAAAAGTTAATATATGACTTTTTTTTAAGAATTTTCACTTTTATAGGTTTATTTTCCCATATTTTTGTATAAAAGTTGGTTTATGCCATAGTTTTACTCTTAATCAAATTTGGAAGAGTGTGTTTGTAATTTGATTATTATTTTTTTAGGTTATTTGTTTTTTTAAATTGTTTTTATATTACTAATTTTATATTCAATTTTTCTTTGGTTGTTTTGCAATTTTTTTTTTTTTTTTTGTAATATGAATTGTTTTTAAAATTATTATTTATTTATTATAAACGTGTTTTTTTAAGATTGTACATTTTTTTTTCAAATCCTGGGTAGGGTAATCAGTTACTTGATTGATCTTAAAAAAAAATCTTAGAGCTAGGTTAAATAACATGCACCAGGAGGGGTAACCAATTATCCTGAGATGAGTAACTTTCTGCCATAAGAAAGGTAACCAGTTACCTAAGAGGGGTGACGAGTTACTTATATTAAATATGAAAAGAAACATCAAATTTGAAGGAAAAAATGGAAGAACACTTCATTAAAAAATGAAGAAGAAGTAACTATGATTTTAGTAACATAAGTAATTAGTTACCATAAAGAAACCATAAATATACACACACCAGAACGTGAAAGTAACTAGTTACCCTCAGAAATGTACACACAAAGAATGTGAAGGTAACCAGTTACCCATTCACGTTTTCATATTTTTATTAGTTTTCTTTTCAACTTTTGGTATTCCTATAAGTGTTACAGTAAAAAGAAAATGCTGAAAAAAATGATTTGAATTTTTTATACATATAGTGGAAAAAACTATAAAAAAAATTACAATAATAAAAGATAATAAATAAAAAAAATAGTAGAATAATTATGTAATGTTAAAATATATGTGTGAAAAAAATGAAAAAAAAAAAGAAATGGAATGAGAAAAGAATAAGTACAAAAATGAAAAAAAACAAAAGAAATGATGAATGAAAAAAAATAGATGAATAAATAAGAATGAAAAGACGAAGAAGAAAAGTAATGGAAAAATGAAAAGAAAAGAAAAATATGAATGAAAAAATTGGTAGCAGAAAATGAAAAAAAATGGAAGAAGAAAAAAAAGCTCATATGTGTGAAAAAAGAAAAAAAATGAAAGGAGAAAATAATAAATACAAAAATGAAGAAAAAATAAAATGAAAAAAAACTGAAAAAATAAAACAAAACAATACAAAGGAAAGAAAAAAATAGATAAATGAATAAAAATGAAAAAAATAATAAGAAGAATGAAAAAATGGAAAGAAAAAAAGATGAAGGAAAAAATTGGTAGAAAAAAAAAAGGAAAAAATAGAAGAAAAAACAAGTAAAGAAAAAAAATTAATAATAATAAAAAAATGATTGAAAAAAATAAAAAAAATTACCTTCAAAATAAAAAATAAAGATAACTATAATAAAAATAATGTGACATTTCCATATTTTAGTTAGCTACTAATTGTGTTTCCCATACTTTAATTTTTTCTTTAATAAATTTCTCATACAAATTAAGAAAAGTATAACTCCCATATTTTTGCACATTGATGATATAAAAGCCATATTTTTTAAAAATTCCCTAAAAAAAATTGTTAAAACAAAAAGTAAAAACAGTTAACTTTTTACATAGAAGAAATATTTATTTGTAAAATACGTTAATATCATTTATAATAATTTTTTTTATAAAAGAATTTGATTAAAATGATAGAAATGGTAAGTCAAATAAATTAATAAAAAATAATATTATATTCAAATCGTTGTACATTAAAATGTAAAAATGTTTATCAGTATATATAATGTAGTGTTAAATATAAATGTAAAGTATAGTGTAAATTTTCCTTTATTTTATAGAGAATTCCATTATTTTTTAAAATTGAAAAGAAATTGTATTTTTTTTAATGAAATTGGGAGAAGTTATAAAAGTGGTAATGCTTTTGTTTTTTTTTTTCTTCGAGAAATTATAGTAAATGACTCCAACAAATGGCATCAAGAACTAATGTCTTTATTTTAAAAATTATAGAGAAATACTAATTTATATTGTTGATCACCTAAATTGTCATTTTCTATCATTTATTTATTTAAGAGCATATTACTTTAATATCTCTTCTATATTATAAGTGTGTAGATAACGAAAATTCTTGGTTTTAACGGTTTTTTATTTTTTTAATGTTAACTTTAACAAAATATTTTTATATTTAACAGAATATTTTTATATTTAACGGTAGTTTGTAAATACTTAAACTTAAATAAAATAAAATAAAATAAATAATTACAAAAATTAAAATAAGATATTTTTGAGATATTTTTACAATGATAATTATTTAAAAATAATAAATAATTAAACAAATTAAAATATGATATTTTTTAGATATTTTACAATGATAATTATTTTAAAATAATAAAATCATAAGTTTTATTATTTAAATAAAATTTAATTAAACTTAAACTCACTTATTAGAATAATATCATGTTAAACATATAATATAATCTATTGTCATATAGCAACAAATTGTTTTTTTTTAAAACTAGCAAGAAACTTAAATTTAAAATCACGTATAATATTTAATATTATATTAAACATATAATATATAATCTCTTGTTGTCACTCTCAAATTAAAAAAACTATAACAAACATAAACTTAAACAAAAATAAATAAATTTTTTAATTAAAATATGATATTTATTTGAAATTTATATGACATTAATGTAAATTTAATAAAAATAATTAATAAATTCTATAAATAAAACTAACCAAACGTGCATATTGCACGTTGTTTGTACCTAGTAGTTATATATGTATATTAGTTTTTATTTTAAAGTTATATTGATTTTTTAAGTTTTTTATGAGTTGTTAGTATATTATTTCTAACTAGTATATATGTTTTTCTGGAGTATGATATATCATTATTTTTTTATGATATTTAATTTTTATGTTATTATATATAATGATAGTATATAATTTTGTATCATGATATATATATATTTTAATGGTAGTATATAATTTTGTTAGTATTTATATAATTTTTTTAGTTTTGTTGGTATATTATTTTTTAACTCAGTATATATATTTTGTAGCATGATATATAATTCAACAACCTATAAAAAATGAAAAAAAATCAAAATAACTTTAAAATAAAAACTAATTAAACAAAACTAATATACATATTCCGTAATATTAAAATATTTAAAACAAAATAGTAATTTGCTAAATGATATATCTCTTAGTATGTTATATTAAAAAGAGAAATTATAGTAAAATAAATGCATCAAGAAGCTAATGTCCTCGTTTTTAAAATTGTAGAGAAATAACCATTTTACACTGTTGATTACCTATAATGCCCTTTTTTTTTATAATTTATTTATTTATTTAAGACTGTATGATTTTAATATAGTGGTATATGTATATTAGTTTTGTTCAATTAGTTTTTATTTTAAAGTTATATTGATTTTTTAAGTTTTTTATAGGTTGTTGGTATATTATTTTCTAATTAGTGTATATGTTTTTTGTGGTATGGTATATAATTTTTTTTTTGTGATATTTAGTTTCTATTTTATTATACATAGTGGTAATATATAATTTTGTATCATGGTATATACATTTTAATGGTAGTATATAACTTTGTTAACATAATATATATATATTTTTTAGTAATAATTTTGTATGTTTTGATGATATATTATTTTTCAACTCAGTATATATACTTTGTAGCATGGTATATAATTAAACATCCCATCAAAAATGAAAAAAAAAATCAAAATAATTTTAAAATAAAAAATAATTAAATAAAATTAATATACATATATTATAATATTAAAATATTTATATGGTAATATGTAATATTAAAAAATAGTTAGAATATTTTACTTTAATAATAGTCATTTTAAGTTAAACCCTTTTTTTTTCTTCTTTTTCTAAAAAAAATTGATCTAAATGAAAAAAAAAGGCCTGTAAGCCCAAGCCCATAAAAAAATATTTTAAAAAATAATAAAAGAAAAAAGGAAAACCCTAGAAGTAGAGACTGGCGGCAACTTGTTTATAAAAAGCCCTTCAAAACCTTCGGTTTCTGCCTCTTACGACGCTCAATTTTTGTCTGCTTCTTCTCTCTCAAAACCCTCTCAAAACCCTAGCGCCTCCTTTCTCTATACCAGCGTCTTCAATGGAGTTCTGGGGTAACCCTCTTTCCCTTTCTCTTGCTGTTTTTCGACTATTATTCCTACGAGCTTTAGGGTTTAGGTGTTTTTGGTTTGCTAACCTTGTAGGGTTTTGTTGATTATTATTATTTTTATTTTAATTTTCTTCTATCATTTTTTTTCTGGGCTTATACATGTTTATTGGTGTTGGGATTAGTTCTCTGTGTTTCTTCTTTTCATCATAATCCAAAATATTTTGTTATTATTATTCTGTAAATATTCAGTTTTGTGGTATATTTTTTTTTGTGAAAAGTTTGGTTTGTTTCAGGTATAGGTTTTTTTTTATGATGATTTTTACTATTTTCTGTTGGCGGACTACATATGATAATGATCAGTATACTCTGTTCTCAGTGTTGAGTGAAGCTTTCTCTGGAAAGCCTTCTTTGATTATTATGATAGTTTTGTATTTTTTTTCTGTGGGAGTAGTGTTTCATTGTTATACAATGTTAGGTGTTCTTCTTTGAAGAATACTTTCAGGCTTTTGTTTAGTTTTCCATATTTGAATCTGTATATTTTGGTAAATTTTCATCTACTCTGTTTACAATATATGATATATTGTATGTAAACATATTTAACTCTGTTGTTGCATTCAGGTGTTGAAATCAAGGCCGGAGAGCCCCTTAAAATTGAACCTGATGATGACATGGTTATTCACCTTTCTCAGGTAACCATTTTATGTTTTGGTTCTTTTCTGTTGATAAATACCACTACCATTGCATAATGAGCTCTGATTTTACACTACTTAGTATTGTTTAAGTGCTAATATATATTTCTAATTTTAGGCGGTTTTGGGTGAGACCAAGAGCAAAGGAGGTGAAACTGTCTATCTTTATGTTAAAATTGCGGACCAGAAGTTTGTTTTGGCTAATCTTTCTTTGGACAAATTCCCACAAGTGACTTTCGATTTGGTTTTCGATCAAGAGGTTGAAGTGTCACACAACTGGAAGAACGGAAGTATTCACTTGTGTGGATACCAGGCCCCTACTGCATTATATCCTTTGCTTTGATAATCTATTCATGCTGCTAGAATGTTAATTTACAATGTTGTTGCAAATTTGAAAGCTTTGTTGAATTCGTTTTTATAACGTACATTGTTAGGCATTGCTTTAATATATATATATTTTTAATTCAACACCTGTTTTTCCTTAACTATTTTGTTGCTCGCACTGATGGAGATGATATGGGTGGTAAGTGTTTTAACATTTTCTGCTTCAATTCTTACTAGATGTTTTTTGAACTGTTTCTGACATAAAATTCTCATTTGCAGAACAATATTTAAGTGATTCATCCGATGAGGAAGCAGAAGTCCCTGTAACTGCTGTCGAAAATGGTTGGTTTCCCATTTTGTTGATTTAGGTGTTTGGTTGGCTTTGGTTTGTTGTACAAGAAGAATATTAGTTTCATTTATTGAACTGTTTTGATACTTATTTGCAGGCAAAGGTGCCGAAAAGGTGGCAGCCAAGCCCGTTGTTGGTAAAAGTAATGATGATGCCAAACCTGAAGCTTATGGAAAGGCCAAAGTTAAACTTGTGGAGCCAAGCAAAGATGATGAGGATGATGACAGTGATGATTCTGATGATGATGAATCTGATGAGATGGACTCAGAAGATGAATCTGATGAGGTATATTGTTTTAAATTTTATGTAGCTTTTGTTTATTAATGGTTTGGCTTGTAGTATAATCTTGATTAGCCTTGAAAGTAGACAAGGTTTCAATTTTCTCTGTTAATTGATGACAAAAAGTGTTATTTGTTACTAAAGTCATTTTAATGGCTTTTTATAATTGTTGTAGGACATGATTGAGGGAGATGACAGCTCCAGCGACGAGGAAGATGATGACGAGACCCCTAAGAAGGTAAATAAATTTTTAAATTCTGTTGATATAATTCTGTTTATTTAGTGTCTTTATTCTTATTGTGTTTGATTTCAATTTTGAAGCCGGAAGTGATCAAGAAAAGGCCTACCGAGTCTGCAACCAAGACTCCTGTGTCTTCTAAGAAAGCCAAAGTTGCTTCTCCCAAATCTGGTAATGCCTTGTATTCCTTGAATCTGAAGTTCATATTCTTCAAGAGTTTTGGTTAGCTAAATTTTATGAGTTGAACATCTTTAATAGTCTGGTATATATAATTGCATAATATATCATTGTTCCTAAAACTGTTCTCTGGCATATATTTGCTCAAAGTTTTTTGTTCACTTTATTACTTTTCTGTGCCTGTTTTTCTATTGTGCCTGGACAATGTTGATGTGTTGTTTAGTGATACATAGATATGCTCATGTAATGTAATGAACTTTTGGTTTCAGATAAGAAGGCTGCCCATGTTGGAACCCCACACCCATCAAAGAAGGCTGCTGCCAAGAGTCCCGCCACAACCGATAAATCAAAACAGACCCCGAAATCTGCCGGCCAAGTCTCTTGCAAAACTTGCTCCAAGTAAGATATGGGATTAAATCTTGAAATATTTTCTTTTTCATATGATTATGCAGTGGAATATCTAATTAGTGTCTGTCTTTATGTATCATCAGGACTTTTAATTCTGATAAAGCGCTCGAGTCTCACACGAAGGCGAAACATGTTTGAGTTCAGAATGGGATGAAAGTAGGGAGGATGCTTTTGGATTTTAATTTTTGATATGAATCTATAGAAAGTGATGTGTTAAGTTTTGGGATAGTATGAGAGAGGGATGGTTTTTGGTGGTGGCGTTGTTGGACAAGTATTATGAATCTATGTTAAAGTTTTTTAGGTCTTTTCCTCAATCGGCTATTATTATTATTATTAAGTATCATATTATCTTTGTTGTGCCTACTTGGTATTTATCTTTCTGTTTTGGGTTAAGCTTATTAGTGTACTTCTGCACTTGTATCTTGATTGGTGTTTACTTACTATATTATCCTAATTGCAATTTTTATTAATTTGATACTAAATTTATACTAATGGACATATCTGGTAAGACATACTTTTCACTTAAACTCTACCCCCTTGAGGCCTTGGGAAAGGTTTCTTATACTCCAATAACCTCCAGATTTTATTAGGAGAAACCAACCAAAATGGTTTTTTTATTCGATTCAATCAAAAAATGATAATTTTTTACAGTTTGAAATATTTAAAAATTTTAATAACACAAATTTAAACAATATGAGCATATTAAACTTTAAAATGGTAAAATTAACTTCCTGTAATTGCATGTCACAGGGTCAATTTACGCTATGATTTTTTTTTTTTTTTTTTTTCCTGTAATGGCCTAAGTTCCTCAACTTAGTAAATAAACATGTATGAATACAAGTAAAGGTACACCAAATTACGGGAGCTCTCTCCCAACTTTGTATATTACTCACAAAATACAAAAAACACACCAATGTCTCAGGCGTCTAGGCCATATAAATAATATGCCAATAGTGGCAATGGTTGACAACCCCAACCACCTAGGTGTTAGCTGGACCAACCAGCATGCAACACGTCCACCAGGCAAGCCACTTGCCCCTCAGATAGACACATGTCGCCCAGCCAAGCTCATGGGACATCTACTGTTGGATTCTCCTCCAAGGGTCACGATGTTCCACGTGGATCCCTCTCAGATCATCCCTAATAACCGTCATGTAACTGCTCAATCACACCTGTTTGTAGGGACACCTTCATCATTCAGCATGTGGACGCCCAGGAGCACGCCACCCGTCAGACGCGCGCGCACCAACCCTCTTGGTGCCATATGGCGCCAATAATCCAACACATGATTTCCCACGTTTTTAGAAGCTTAGCAACACCCAAATATAGCCTATACATCGTCCCTAGGCCATGGCCGAAGACCCTCCATGGGGCACCAAGGTCACCCCCTCTAAGGAGGATTTTGGAGATTTAGCCCTCTGGCAGGAACTTATATGATTTTTGCTTGGGAGACATATTTCAATTTTTGGAAACCTTCCCAAGCTCAAATCCTCAAACCCTTTTAACCTCACTTCCTAGACCCCTCTAGGATGTTTTCAACCAAACTCTGCCCAAGGAATAATTGTTTGGCTCGGTCGTGTCCGTTCGACCCAAGCCCCGCGCCCATGTGCGCGCGCGCACATCCCTATCTGCGCGCACCTATGAGCGCCTGGCCTGATGAGGGGGTATATTGTATTAGGAGAAACCAACCAAAATGGTTTTTTTATTCGATTCAATCAAAAAATGATATTTTTTTAGAGTTTGAAATATTTAAAAATTTTAATAACACAAATTTAAACAATATGAGCATATTAAACTTTAAAATGGTAAAATTAATTTATATATATTAAGAGTGTTGCTATATTGTAAATATTTATAAATAATTTAGTATTGAGTTATAGCGTTTTGAACTATTATTATTGCACCACAAAGGTCTTTAAAACTGCAACTGCACCATAGAGGGTTTAAAACTGCAAAGGGATTTTAAACACCCATTGTGAAATTATTCAAAATAAATCTAATATAAAATTTTGGAAAATATTTTCCCTTTTTTCTATTGTTTTCCATTACAAAATTTTTCAAATACTAAAATGTGAGATACAAGCATAGCCTAAAATAATTTTTCAAGTTCTTGCAGCTCTTGAGCTGGAGCTATGGCAAAAACAAGATCTAGAGTGCAGGGGAATCTGAATTCAAACAAGAAGAAGAAGAAGAAAGGACCTAATTCCATCTCAGATATCCAAAAGACGAAATCCATGGATGCGGTTTTGGGGGTGGACCCAATAGCGTTTTCAGATGTGGAGGAAGAACGCATTGATGACTCTGATCTGGTGAACCAGTCACCTGCATTGTGTGAATTGTTCCCTGAGCCTCTCTCACCCAGATCGTCTCTTCAATCGATTCAACAGCAGGAGCACATTCGGCAGGATTTTGCTCAATTCTTGGAGGCTACTAATCGATGCTCTGGCAATATTTCACAAGGTAAATCTTCTCATCCTCCTGTTTTACAGACTGGAACTGATGAGCGACGCATTGGAAATTCTAGCCTGAGTACTGGTTCGAAGACTAAGGTCAAGATCACTATGGATGATATAAAAGAAGAAGTTGATTCATGGAAATCGTCTATTGTCTGCTATGCTTTGGGGGCAAACCCACCACTATCAATTCTGGAAGGATTCACACGCAGGATGTGGAATGACAAGATTGACAAGGTAGGCATGCTGTCTTATGGTGTTTTCTTAATTCGGTTCATATCCATTGCAGATCGAGATGAGGTGCTTAAAGGTGGCTATGTCTTTTTTAACAAAAGGCCTGTAGTCATGAAGGCTTGAGACCCTGCAATTAATTTAAAAAAGGAGGATATCAGGCTAGTACCGATTTGGGTACATCTAGATGATTTGGACTTGAAATACTGGGGGGAGAAATCTTTGTTCAAGATCATTGGACAGGTTGGGACTCCTTTAATGGTGGATGAAGTGACTAAATTCAGGGATAAACTCAGTTTTCCTAGAATTTTAATTGAAGTTTTCATGAATCAAGAGTTTCCGGACATAATATACTTTGAAGATGAGAATGGATTTAACACCTCAGTTTCAGTCACATATGAATGGAAGCCAATTATGTGTAATCACTGTTCTGGTTTGGGCCACTCCACGGCTGAATGTAGGAAAAAAGAAGGAAGGAAACAAGAATGGGTAATAAAAAATAATGGAAAACAGAAGGCTGCTGCTGAATCTAGCAAAGCCAATAAGCTTGATGATGATGGTTTTCAACCAGATACTAAAGGATGGAAACCAAAAGATCCGGCTCCAGCAATGACTGTAATGGACAATCCTTTTCAGGCTTTAGCAGAATCTTTACCAGAATCACTAACCTCAGCTACTGGACAGGGAGATCAGCTTGAGGAAAGTAAAAAAAAGATTGCAGATAGGAACGACACAGGAGGAGGGGGAGGACCTCCTCTTTCATATGGATAAAATAATGAGTTGGAACGTCCGAGGGATCAACAGCCACCAAAAACAACATTCAGTCAAACAACTGATTGTTCATAAAAAAATAGGGCTTGTTGGTCTCCTCGAGACGAGAGTTAAAGCCCGGAACCTTGGGGCTTTATATGTTAGAATGTTCTCGGGATGGTGTTTCACATCTAATAGTGCATGGCATGATGGGGGTAGAATTATAGTAAGCTGGAACCCTCTTAGTTTTACGGTGACTATTTTGAGATGCTCAAGCCAATTCATTCATCTGTTTGTTGAACCAGTAGGTAAAGAGGGCGGTTTCTACGTTACTTTCATCTATGGTTTCAATGATGAGGATGGGAGGAGAGGACTTTGGAGAGATCTGCAGGAGCTCTCTAGATTGGATCCTTGGATTGTCCTGGGTGATTTCAATGATATTCTCAGTAAAGAAGAGAGAGTTGGTACAAGGGTAAGATTCAAGAATTTGGTGGATTTTTGTAACTGTGTTGAAGCTTGTCAATTAGAAGACGTTAAGTATAGTGGTAACTATTTTACTTGGAATAATAAGCAACAAGGAGAGGAGAGGATTTTTTCAAAGCTGGATCGAGTGTTAGCTAACCAGAAATGGTTGGATTCTTATTCTACTGCTGAAGTATTTTTTCCAAATGAAGGATTGTTTGATCATACGCCTGCAATTCTGACTGTGTATGAGGTAGTGTTGAGTGGGAAAAATCCTTTCAGATACTTTAGGATGTGGTCTTCTCATCCTAATAGTTCAGAAATGATTAGTAAGTCTTGGCAGCAGCAGGTGCATGGTACTAGCATGTATCAGCTAGTGACAAAACTAAAGAGACTCAAATTAATCTTCAAAGAAATTAATCAATTAGGGTTTTCTGATCTGCATTCTGCTGTGCTTAAAGCTAGAACACATCTGGATGCATGTCAAGATGCAGTCAGAGGGGATCCTATGAGTCAGGAAATGCAGCTCCATGAACAAGAAGCTCGAAAAGATTATGCTAAGATTCATAGTGCATATCAATCTTTTTTACAGCAAAAGGCTAAGTTGAGTTGGGTTAAAGATGGTGATGACAACACAGCATTTTTTCACAGAAGTATTCGGGACAGAAGGTCACAAAACATAGTGCTTACTATACTGAATGAAAGCGGAGTTCGGGTAGAAGAACCTCAACAGATTATTGAGGCTTTTTTGGAGTATTACAAGAAGCTACTGGGTAACACATTAGCAAACAGAAGGGCTGTTTTGACCTCAGTTATGCAAGATGGGCCTGTGGTTTCACAGTACCATGCTCACTTGTTGCAGGCTGATTACTCCATGGAAGAAATTAAGAAAGCAATGTTTGATATACCTAGACTCAAAGCTCCTGGTCCGGATGGATATGGCAGCTACTTTTTCCAAGATAATTGGAACCTTGTTGGAAATGATGTATATGAAGCTATTACTTCTTTTCTCCATACAGGGCAGCTTCTAAAAGAAATCAATTCCACTGTTTTGACACTTATTCCTAAAACTAAGTGCCCAAATTCAGTTAGTGATTACCGCCCCATTGCTTGTTGCAATGTCATCTATAAGGTTGCTACCAAATTAATTTGTTCAAGGCTTAAACTCATTATTCCTAGTTTGGTGGCACAGAACCAAGGGGGATTTGTGAAAGGAAGATTTATTGGGCATAACATCATGATATGTCAAGACCTCATTCGGCATTATGGGAGGAAATCTGCCAAGGCTAATTGTATGATCAAACTTGATCTACAAAAAGCTTATGAGACTATTGAGTGGGGCTTCATTGAAGAAATGCTCACTGCATTTAAGTTTCCAGAAAATTTTATAAAGTTGATCATGAAGTGTGTCCGAACTCCGAGATTTTCACTAATGCTAAATGGTTCCCTGCAAGGTTTCTTTGAGGCAAAGAGAGGACTGAGGCAAGGTGACCCAATGCCCCCCCTCCTCTTTGTTTTAGGAATGGAATACCTCTCCAGGATTACGCAAAAAGTGGGACAAAAACAGGGTTTTAAATTCCATGAACGGTGTGGCGAATTGAAGCTAAACCATCTTAGCTTTGCGAACGATGTACTACTATTCTGTCATGGAGACTTCAAGAGCATCTACTATATGTTGCAGGGCCTCAAATTGTTTTCCACTACTTCGGGGCTGATGCCTAACTGCTCAAAATCTGCATTTTATTGCAGTAATATGCAGGACAGTGAAGTTCAGAGAGTGTTAGATGCATCCGGTTTCAAGAAGAATGAGGTTCCTTTCAAGTACTTGGGTCCCCATTTGTGCTAAACGCATTTCAGTAGCGGAGTGCAATGTACTAGTGGAGAAAATGATAGCTCGAATCAAGACATGGAGTACAAGAAACTTATCTTTTGCAAGAAGAGTAGTACTAATTAACTCTGTACTGTTGTCCATTCGCTCATATTGGTGTCAAGTGCTGGTACTGCCCAAGAGAATTGTTAGAGAAATAGAATCAATATGCCGAGGCTTCTTATGGAATGGGCATCACTGTCTGAATGGAGCTGCTGCAGTTGCTTGGACAGTTTTGTGCCAATCTAAAATTTCTGGTGGACTTGGTTTTAAAAGTATCTCTGACTGGAATATTGCGGCTATGAGCAAGTATGTTTGGGCCATTGCTAATAAGGAGGATAACTTGTGGGTTAAATGGGTTCACCATGTGTATATAAAACAGGAAGATTGGTGGAATTACAAGGCTACGGTACAAGGGAGCTGGTATTGGAGGAAACTTGTGGCAATTAAGGACAAGATGAAGAGCTTAGTTGATATCTCTCTGTTTACCCTTGATAAGCACACGACTTCACAGGGGTATAGGCTGCTGTGTCCTATAACTGACAGAGTTTTTTGGAGCAAAGTGGTTTGGTGTAGACTTAAAATTCCTAAGCATAGCTTCATGATGTGGCTAGCTGTACTAAAAAGACTCAAGACCAGGGATAGATTACTCAGGTTTCAGGTCATAGATAATGCCGATTGTTTGCTCTGTAGTAGAAACATAGAATCAGTAGACCATTTGTTTTTTGAGTGTCCATACTCAACTGACTGCCTGGAGAAAATTAAGCAATGGCTAAACTGGAGTATGAGAACAACATCATTATCAAGAATAATTCGGTGGATAGGAAAGGCTAAGATTAGCAAGTTCAAGAAGAATTTGTTTTCGGCAGTCATTGCAGCTCTTGTATACCAGATTTGGCACAACAGAAATTGTAAATTGTGGCTGTCAACTTTGGAAAGTACTAATGCAGCTGTGCTCAAAACTAAGGATACAGTTAAATATAGAATCATGTGCATGTGGCCTAGGAATGTAACTAAAAGAGACAGATTGGTTTAATACTTTGTAAAGAAATTTACTGTATAGTTGATCAGATCCTCCTGTTTGGAGGTTGCTAATAGGTTGTAAAAGTTGTTTTGGAGTAATGATATACTTGCTGATTCATAAAAAAAAAAAAAAAAAAAATTCACCAATAAGTAGATGATTTTGGCTGGGAATTTGTTTATATATTCTTCCTTATTTATATTGTACTTGAATTTCCATTGCAGTCTCATTTTTTATTAGATTTGTGAATATAGGTCACTTTGTTGGACAAACCAGGTTATAGGTAGTCTTGTCTTGTTTGTTAGGAAAATGTTAAGGGGCACCACTGATGTCCAACACTACAAGGAGTTAACATATTACTATTGGTGCAATTCAATATCTGTTTGTTACTACACACATTTTGGTTGCTTAACAACCTGAATAAACCAGTAAAGTTGTACTATTTCCATGTTCCTTAAAAAAATCACCAACACATCTTTTGGATCCGTTCAGTAACCCATAAATAAACAGGTTTTTTATTTATTAATTAAAAATTTGGAAACAAACACTAAAAACATGTTCGGTAAGTCATTTTAATTTTTTCTTTTTTAAAATTTTAATTAAAATTTATGAAATTTTGAAAACAACATTTTTTTACTTTCAAAATTTAGTCCTTGCTATTGATACAACTTTAGGATTCAGTAAACTTGCTTTCTTCTCTTCCAAACAAGGTGAAAACGACCAACATTATGATGGACATTATATGAACATGGATGATTAAGTGTAATGCTTACTTGGGTCAACTCATCTCCAACAATAGCTCTAATTTAGAACAATTCTATTTTATTTTAGTGGATCTTTCACATTAAATTCCTATTTCATTTTAATCAACTATACCAAATTTTACACCAAAAATAATATTTTCCTTTTTTTCTTCCCTTTTAATCATCAATAATTTTTTTAATTAATATTATCTAAATATTAGCAGAGACCATTGTAATAAGTAATTTTATATCAATTAACAAAAGGTATTGAAGATTATAAATATGCATTTAATTAAATAAAATGTTACATTAGGAAGATTAACATTATATTAAACATAAAAAATTATAATTTTGCATTTAATTATCTAAATTGGTATTTTTTTTGAGAAGGTATTTTGTTTTTGCTATTAATCAATATCTTAAGATTATAAATTTTCTACAAATAAGTTTTAAAAGTAACCAAAATGTATATGAAATAATATGGTATGAAAATGAAGTTTTTTATGAAAAATTAACCAATCAATATCTTATTGGCATAGTAAGTAACTAAAGTGGTTACTTTTGAAATACAAAAAATTTGGGATTCTATAAGCTTTTCAATTTCAAGCATATTATTTTTAAAATCGAGTCTTTTTTGATGAAGTGACAAGGTATTTTTGCAAATAAAATTTGCTAAGATATTTATGTAATTATTTTGTATTTTATGTATCTATTTGAAAAATTCCCTAAAAATTATACTTATTTAGTGTTTAAACAAAACACCATATTTGCTTTTAATTCCAAAAATAAAAAAGCTAAAACTTACCTTCAATTTTTCAATTCAATCGAAAACTTGAGTTCATTTTTTTAAGCATAACCTAAATATCCTTGAATTTAAAATATTTAAAATCTATTTAATTTTTATGACTGTTATAAAGTAATTAATTTTGATTATATATACAAAATAAGATTATTAAGACAAAATATAACTTTTATTTAGTTTTATATTAATATATATAGATAATAAAAAATCTTAAAATTATAAATATTTGGTCTTTCAAAAAATTACCTTGACCGAATAAGAACTTAAAACACTATATTAAACAAATGAATATCAATTGTAATAAGGAATTTTTTTTAGAATCATACTACTAATTTAATCAAAATACATTAATATAATACACATAATTCTATTTATATTATTAGTGCAAAAACAAACTATTGATTAGCATTAATGATAATATAAAAACAAATTATTACCATATATAAAATATCATGTTAATAATATTATTTTAATCTACCAGTTGACAGATTAATAATAATAACAACATTATTTATATAAATAAAAGTCATTACTCAGAAAACATATCGTGGCTACTGAAAGACTATCATACGTGGAGACTAAATGTTATATTCTAGATATTTTATATACACAATAGAATCATAAAAACTAAAAATAAAAAAATCCTTAGTATATAATCAAAATACATTTGATAAAATCTAAACAGTATATAATTTCAGTAATGATAAATATAAACTATCATAAAACAAACCAACATGTTTATAAACAAATAAACATTTGAGTTTTTTTAAGAAATATATACACAACTCAAACTATTAGGAAATTTGTCTGGAAAATATAAGCCATATCGTTTAATTTAAGAATTAAAACATAATATATTATCACATTGGTAAAACAACCATTCAAAAATTGTGAAAAAAACACAAAGGAAAAAAAAATAAAGTAATGATTTTTGAAAATGAAGTGCGATTTTAAAAGGGAAATTTGACATTTTATGCTAAAATTAAACACACGGTGTTTAACTATACTACCTAATTATATATTTTTTAACTATTCTTTTAATTCTTTTTCATCCCAAAAATACCCTTATTCTAAACCCAAAAAAAGTCACCTTCATTTCTCTCTCTCTCTCTCTCTCTCTCTATCTCTCTCTCTCTCAGACCAAAAAAAACCACCACGGCTTGCAGTCAGCCGGACCTCCACCCACAACGACCTCAGCCGGACCTCCCACACACTCAGCCGACCTCCACATTCAATTTTCTCACCCAAAAGCAATGGGTAAGTGTTTTTTATGCAAAATATTGTTGGCTTTTGTTATATTTAGTGTAAGTTGTATGGATATGCACATTGTTGGTTGTATTTTGTCAATTTTGTGTTCTGAAATGAAAGTAGACTATGCTCCATTTTCTGCGTTTTTTTATGGGTTTTTCATTTTTTTGCGATTTTTGAACGATAAATTACGATTTTGTGAGATTTCTACCAAAATCAGAGGTTAGGGATGAAACTATGCGACATTTGAACGATGCCATTGCGATTTTGTGCAATGTTATATGTGTGGCAAAAACTAAGTATTTTTGGGCGATTTTAGGACAATTTGTGGGCGACTTTATCTGTGTGCGATACTTGTGCGATATCATTGCGAAGTACCCATTCCCTCTGTAGCTGATACGCCCTGAAAAATGGTCGGACAATGGGAGAACGAGCTCTGGAGCCATCTGCATTTTTAAAAATAAGAATTATTATTAATCACACAAATGTCGCAAAAGAACTCGCAAAACTACAATTATGAATCGCACAAACATCGCAATGAATCGCAGAAAAAATGTATAAGGTTTTTAAATTAAAATCGCAAAACCTATCCAATATAATCGCACAAACATCGCACAAACATCGCTAAAACTATGAGTACCTTGACTGTCGCTCAAATAGCTCAATATCGCAAAACAACACAAATGCCATAAACTATCATTATTTTCCCTAAATAATCGCACAATATCGCTCAAATGTCGTTCAAAAATTGCAAAGCAAACACAAACAACGCCAAGCAACCATACTTGTCATGATAAGTCGCACAAAATCGCACAACATCGCTTAATATCGCAAATTTATAAGAAACCAAAGAAAAAGCAATGTCCCGATACCCAGATTCTTCCCCAAACACAAAATAGTAGAAATCTAAACATTAATCACAGAATTCAGTTCTAAAACAACAAACTAACCTCAAATACACCAATTTGGTTCGAATTAAAAAGAGAAATTAAAAGAAAAATATAAAAAACAAACCTTGGTTCCCGTGGGTTCAAATGGCGGTGGCGGTGGTGATCGGAGACTGGTGCGGTTCTCGGAGGTCCAGCCTTTCGTTCCTTGGTCCGCGTGGGTCACTGGGTTCGTGTGGGTTCGTCGCTGGGTTCAGTGTGTTCGTGTGGGTTCGTGTGGGTCGCTGGGTTCGGTGTGGCGTTGCGGGGTGGCTGGGTTCAACCGAGCCGAACCCCCATCGAACCCAGTCACTGAGCCGAACCTAGCCACCCTGTCAAACCTAGCCACCCCGCAATGCTATAGCTCAATATTAATTTGTACAATTTAATATTGAGCTATAGCATTTCGAACTATTATTATTGCACTGCAATTGCACCATAAAGGGTTTAAAACCACATGTTGCATTTATGACGGTTTTTTAAACCCATTGTGAAATTATTCAAAATAATCTAATATAAAATTTTGGAAAATATTTTTCCCTTTTTTCCATTACAAAATTTTTCAATACTAAAATGTGAGATAGCCTAAAATAATTTTTTTCACCAAGAAGTATGGTTGATTATGGCTGGTATTTTTGGTTATATATCCTTAGAGCACTCCCATTGGCTGCTCTACTCTATTCTTTAAAATACCTCATCAAAACACACATTTTTCTATTTTACCTCTAAGTTTTACATTATACTATATATCAGCTTCTCTATATATTTCTTTATATCATTTAAATATTATATCTTTAAACATATTTTATTACTTAAAGTAAAATAAAATAATTGAAAAAGAAAAAGAAAATAATAAATATATACTAAATAGAGAGAGAAAATTATAAAAAAAATGTTAAAATATTATATAAAGGATATGTAAATGTTATGTAAATGTAGATATGAATTAATTAGAGTTTGTGCATAGCTATTATAAATATATGTATAAAGGAGCTGATGGAAGATGCTTTTATGAGTTTGAGCTAAATATTATAAAGAAAGTGTATTATAAAATATATCACAAAAACATATATTTTTATAATTTACCTCAAAACTTTTACATTATACCATACATCTCTTTCTTTACATTATTTATATATTATATTTAAAAAAAATATTTTATTCATTTTAAGAAATAAAATAATTAAACATAATAGTATCGCACTCATATATATACAAAAGTTTAAAAAAAATAATAAAATATTTATAGCTTGATGAATAAGATTTCACTATATATAAATAAATACTATTCATTTAGGTAAAAAAATATAACTTTACATCATCCAATAGAATGCTACTTAACTATTTTTTCTCTATATTATAAAAAATAACATAGTTTAGCTCATCCAATGTAAGTGCTCTTACTCATTTATATAGCACTTGAATTTCCATTGCAGTCTCATTTTTTATTAGATTGGTACTCTTATTAAATATATTATATAGTCTTGTCTTGTTGGTTACTACACACATTTTGGGTCAGTTTGGTAACCCATAAATAAGCAGTTTTCTTATTAATTAATTAAAAATTTAGATATAAACACTAAAAACATGTTCGGTAAGTCATTTTAACTTTTTATTTTTTAAAATTTTAATTAAAATTTATGAACATGGATGATTAAGTGCAATGCTTACTTGGGTCATCTCCAACAATAGCTCTAATTTAGAACAATTCTATTTTATTTTAGTGGATCTTTCACATCAAATCACTATTTCATTTTTAATCTACTATACCAAATTTTACACCAAAAATAATATTTCCCTTTTTTTCTTCCCTTTTAATCATCAATAGTTTTTTTAATTAATAAATATATATTAATGTTATCTAAATATTAGCAGAGACAATTGTAACAAGTAATTTTATATCAATGAACAAAAAATATAGAAGATTGTAAATATGCATTTAATTAACTAAAATGTTACATTAGGAAAGTTAACAATATATTAAATACAAAAAATTATAATTTTTGCATTTAATTATCTAATTTGGTATTTTTTTTTTGAGAAGGTATTTTGTTTTTGCTATTAATTGATATCTTAAGATTACAAATTTTCTACAAATAAGCTTTAGAGGTAAACAAAATGTATATAAAATAATTTGGTATAAAAATAAATTTTTTTATGAAAAAGTAACTAATCAATATCTTATCGATATAGTAAGGAACTAAAATATTACTTCTGAAATTCCCGAAATACAAAAATTTAGGATTCTATAAACTTTTCAATTTCAAGCATATTATTTTTTAAATCGAGTCTTTTTTTGATAAAGTGACAATGTATTTTTACAAATAAAATTTGCTAATGTATTTCTGTAATTATTTTGTATTTTATGTATATATTTGAAAAAATTCTTAAAAATTATACTAATTTAGTGTTTAAAGAAAACACCATATTTGCTTTTAATTCAAAAAATAAAAAGCAAAAACTTACCTTCAATTTTTCAATTCAATCGAAAATTTGAGTTCATTTTTTTTAGCGTAACCTAAATATCCTTGAATTTAATATATTTAAAATCTATTTAATTTTTTATGACTATTATTAAGTAATTAATTTTGATTATATATACAAAATAAGATTATTAAGACAAAATATAACTTTTATTTAGTTTTATATTAATATATATAAAAAATAAAAAATCTTAAAATTATAAATATTTGGTCTTTCAAATAATTACGTTGACCGAATAAGAAATTAAAATACTATATTAAACAAATAAATATCAATTGTAATAAGGAATTTTTTTTAGAATCATTACTAATTTAATCAAAATACAATAATATAATGCACATAATTCTATTTATATTATTAGTGCAAAACAAACTATTGATTAGCATTAATGATAATATAAAAACAAATTATTACCATATATAAAATATCATGTTAATAATATTATTTTAATCTACCAGTTGACAGATTAATAATAATAACAACATTATTTATATAAATAAAAGTCATTACTCAGAAAACAAATCGTGGCTACTGAAAGACTATCATACGTGGAGACTAAATGTTATATTCTAGATATTTTATAAACTCATTGGTTTATAAACACAATAGAATCATAAAAACTAAAAATAAAAAAATCCTATAGTATATAATCAAAATACATTTGATAAAATCTAAACAGTATATAATTTCAGTAATGTTAAATATAAACAATCATAAAACAAACCAACATGTTTATAAACAAATAAACATTTGAGTTTTTTTAAGAAATATATACACAACTCAAACTATTAGGAAATTTGTCTGTAAAATATAAGCCATATCGTTTAATTTAAGAATTAAAACATAATTGTTGACGAGTTTTTCGCCAACAGTGTATTACGAAATTAATTGGAATAAATTAGTGCTTAAGGATAAACCGAAATTAGGAAAATAACACTTAGGGATGTTGAAAATGAAATATCAAGAACACTCGTTTCTTTTTTTACGTGATTTGGAGGCTAAAATCCCCCTAGTCCACGAGTCGATATTATTACTATATATCTCTATATTTTTGCAGAGTATTGTCTTACAGAGAAAAAAGTCAAACCCTTCTCTATCTAAGGTCTTGGTATTTATAGAAGAATCATCCCAGGATAGGGGTCGAGGTCCTCACGTGAATACAAATCCTTCCTGTCATGTGTCTTACACAAATGATGAATATTATAATTTACACTTAAGGTATGGTCTAATCAGTAGGTAAAAATGATCATGGGTGGTCTGGCATAATTGGACATGTGATATCTGATCACGCACGTTTATATTACGTGTCCGAGAATTTAGGGATAAACGGACATGTGATGTCTGATCACGCACGTTTATATAAATATAACGTATTCAGGTTTATAAAGGTTCCTGGAAATAGCAAATCTGTAGCACGTTTATATATATATAACGTATTTAGGTTAAGGACGTTGTGCTTCATATGCGTCTCCAGCTCGTGTCTTAATGCTTCGTATTCCTCAGCTTGTGTTATTACTTGGGGAGTCGCATTGCCCTCGCAGAGGAAATATCAACGGGTGGATCCTTTAGTACTATTCTTAGCTTGCCAGCTGTACTCAAGCTGCCTGAAAGACCCGGGCTAAATACCAAGGCGTACAATAATATATTATCACATTGGTAAACCAACCATTCAAAAATTGTGAAAAAAAACACAAAGGAAAAAAAAACTAATGAGTTTTGAAAATGAAGTGCGATTTTAAAAACAAAATGTACGATAAAAAGAAACTCGAGACAATATTAAAAAATGAATTATTATCACTAAAACATATAAGAACTATACAAAATAAAATATTTGTTTTTTCTATATCAAATACCCAACATCCATATTCATGTAAAACAAATTACAAAATAAATTATTTAGTAAATCCATTCAACCAATCGTCATGTTAAAATCGAATGCCCCAATCCTCCAAAAATAAACATTATCGTGTATAACATCTTTAATTGCTAGTGAAGGTGTTATCTCGAAATACCTAAACCAAAAATAAAATAAACCTTATAATGTATATTTGCTAGCTTATCATCATATAAAATTACTATACATAAGTTGTTTTTTTTATCAAGTCACATGTAAATACAATGACATAATTAATTGAATTATTATAATTCAAGGAGCTGACATGCTGAAAATCCTATAACTATTATGATAAGTTTAAAACTAAACAAAAGTAATTTTTAAACCATTTAATCTATAAAATGTCTAATTTTATTTTTTAGTTTAACTAAACTTAATATAATAAAAATGAATATATTTACAAAGAGTTTAGGTTTAGTCAATCAAACCAAGAATCAAAATAATAAAACCGTACACAAAAAATATAAAAACAAATATAATAGGTAAATAATTGGGATGTGAGAAAAATGTGGATGTAGAGAAAAAATTTCCTTTTTAATTAATGAATAAAAGTAAAATCATATTTTGAATTTATAATTGATTATTTAATTAATATATTATATAAATGTAAATAGTTTCAAAAATCATAATAAAAAGATAAGTATACTTTATACAATAAAAAGAAAAAAAAATGCTATAATAGTAAAGTATTAATATTTTTTTAGTAGAAAATGTGATTTTCCCTTGTTGTAATGTAAACCAAATAAATTATTTGTTTTTTTTTTGCAACATCGGTGCATTCTTTTTTAATTTTTGGCATCTGGATAGATATAATCTCAATTTTTTTTATATGACGGTGTACATTGTAGTTATTTAGAATATCCTACAAATTTTCAATAAATTCTTAATAGTTTACGAAGCCGAAAACAGAGTTCAAACTGTCAAATTTTATACTCGCACACAAAAAAACGGACACGCGTGTAACATACAGTTTAAATCATTTATATGATGTTCTAGATAACTATAATATACACCTATCATATAAAAAAATTAGAATCATAATTATTCAGATGCCCAAATTGAAAAAAGATGCACTGATGTTGCTAAAAAACGAAATGCTAACCATCCAGGTGTCGAAATAGAAAAAAAATGCACCGGTGTTACTAAAAAAGAATGTGTCTTGATCGCTCTCTAAATATTTATTCTTTTTGCCACAATAATATTTTGAAAAGGTTACATTTTTCATTTTTGCCAAATATCTAGTGCCATCAATCAATCTTTTATCTAATTGAAATTCCTTATTTTTTTCACTTATAAACTTATTTTTTTTCAGCCATTTGAAGTGGACAATCAGTTAAAAAGAAAAAACTCCCCTCTAAATAGAAGAAGTATTATTCTACAGCTCTTTGATGATAAATTCTGAGTTGTGAAAATATTTCCCTATCCAATTATAAAAAGCTCTTATAGATCCAAAAACAACAATACATATAAAATAGCAAACAGAGTTAGTGGCCAGTGCTGGTAGAGACCTACAAATTTAGCTTAGCAGTAGTACATTGAGTCCAGAAACATCAAACACCTACTCCACTTATGATCTTAAACCTGCAATGTAACAAGTAATTAAAGCTAATGGTGTACAAGGAGAGCTCAGGCTGCTCGGTGACCGTCATCAACCATTGAAGGTGCCTTCCAGAACCAGATTTTTTCGATAACCTGCTCAACTGGGCATTCCACTTTCCTGACACGCTGCACCAACAACCTGTAAACAAATTCGACGGTAAGCTGCAATTGAAAACATGGCTTGACCTGAGAAGCAGGGATACCTGAACCTGCAAAACTTGTAAAAGAAAATGTAAGATCATGATTATTCTAAAACCTTAAAAAGGGAGGTAAACAAAAAGAGAGAACAATTTGAAGGAAAAATCTCACAACAACTAAACCCAAATATAGGATTCGATCTTTCACTAGCCTCGATGTGCGGTTATCAGAATCCCTACTGTAAACTATGCAGAAATGAATTGAACAAATATTTTAACTTTGTAGATATGAGAAAGCAAGTTAAAACAGAATTAGCTTATCAGTCAAAGGAAAAAAAAAACGTCCGAAATGGTGTTAAAGAATTTATGTAAGCAAATATTTTCATTTAGGATGAAAATTTCCAAGAAATGATCAATTTACAATTTATAGGAAATATGCAATTCAAATGTGCAGTCACAATAAAATCAATCACTTTGATGCGAGCCAAAAACTCAAGATATGAAAATAGAGAACTCCTAAAATGAGGGTTTTAGGAAAGTCCGCTTGTTTTAGACCCTAATGCAAATAAATTTTTACTGGTACAGGGCAAAAGAATGGCTGAACGAAGTAGGAAAATCAAGTTTATGCAAAACAGGGATGCAATCATGCAAGCACAAATGCCAAAAAAATTTTAAAAAACATTTCACATTCCACATTACAGTATTGTCAACCTGCACACCACCTGCACAGTGGAAAATGGGCAGTAAGCTATATTTATTAAGTTTAAGTCTTCAGGAAACAGAACTTTGTCCTAAGCAGGTAGAAGACAAGAACCATGTGAGGAACAGAAAATAAAGGAAACAAACCGTTAGAGCAGCTAGAAAAATCAGTATTCATATTCGTCCTTCTTAGGAGGCTGCTGCTGCTCGTCATAGTACTGCTCTCCATTTTGCAGATAGGTGTTGTCACGCTCTTTATCGTCATAGTTTCTTCCATCGGTACTAACATCATTGGTATTTTCTTTCTCTTCTCTTTCCCTGTTCCATTGTGCAATCTTTGCTCGTCTCTCCTCACTGCCTTCTCTAATTGGACTTCGGTTTCTTCTATGGCCAGGGCTTCTGCTTCCACTTCGCCCTCTTCTATGGCCAGGGCTTATACTTCTATGCCTCCTGCTACGACTTTCATGGTAGTTATCCCTATCATCGTGCCTTCTGCTGCTATGACCACGACTCCCATGAGAGCGCTCTTCATAGCTGCGGTGCCTGTAAGGGCTCCTGCTCCGGCTGCGGCTATGCCTTCGGTGAGATTTCCCAAATAACTCACGCCGCAACTCTCTGGATCAGAGGATCAAGCAAAGAATGAATATAATAATTTTGTATGCCCAATAAAATCTAGAACAAGAAGATAGAAGGGAATATTACCTACTAATCCTTTTCAAGTGCATAAAGTTGCAATATCCACCACGGTTGCATGTATTCTCCTCATATTGCCTGCACGTGGCTTCACGGAAGTCTGTCACCGGCGAGAAGTCCACAATAATGGGACGCCCTGTACATTGATCCCAAATCAGAAGGAGCTAATCTAATTCTACATGAGATTATAAAAAAGACAAGGTGGCTATAAAACCAGAAGAGAAAACTCAAACTTACCAGCATAAAATCTTCCACTGAGGTTCCTAAGTGCATTTGCAGCATGCTCTTCCTCTCTAAATTGAACATAAACATTACCAACCTGCCAAAACAAATACCAAACCGTGACTGTCAAAAACCATATCAGGAATAAAATGAAAAAAAAAATGCCTTTATAAATGTAGCATCAAACAAATTGCATACCATGTGGTCAGCTAGGTTGTCACAAATGTTTAGACTTTCAATTTCTCCATACTTGCTCAACTCCTGAAAAAGATCTTCATAGAACTCCTGAAACATCACACGCACATTTCAATTTATCAGAACAAGCAAACCAACAACTTTTAGCATAATAAAATATTTCTTAAGCGTTTTTTCCTTTTTTTCATTATCATACCCAAATGCTTAAACAATTCCATTGGAAGGATTTCTCTGTTGCGAGCAAACAAATCTTACTTTGTATGATATATAATTTACAACAAGGTTTACAAATTGGGTGGATACAAAAAAGATAATTCTAAAAATCTCCATTGTGGACAAGGGTACTCTATTCTAAATAACTACATTCTGACATTTCATCTTACAGAATTATAAAATTCATCATTTTGCTTATAAATCGAAATGGCTAACTATATTGTTTATGGTAAAAAAGAACAGTTACAAAGGAATTTTCAATTTCAAAACAAGGATAATTTTTTTTCCAATGTTTCAAACTGAATTTTCTTCATTCTGATCCACATTCAAGTAATAAAACTACCACGCAAATTACAAAAGAAAACAGAATAAAACACTAATGATCACTAAGAATACCATCCAAAAATTAGTTAACCTAACCCAGCAAACTTAAAACGCTAGTCATTCAGTTCCATACCTTTCTACCGTGTGCCAGGCATTATCAATACGTATCAAGTTATAATGAAACCCTAATTCAACAATACCCAATTCTCAATTACACTGAAACCCTAATTAAAGAACAACCCAATTCTCAAAAACAAGCAATCTCACCCTTTGCCAACCTTTGCCAATTAACATGATCAAGAATCAACCTAAACCGAAACCCTGCTCAAAAAACAGCAAAACACGACCACCCAAAACCCAGAAGGAAAAATGGTCAGCTACGTTCCCCATCAACAATTGAATCCACTACAACAAACCCAATCCTACGACCGAACAAAAATCGAGCCCCGATACATCAAAATCAACCAAAATTTGAAGACCCAAAAAGCAAAAACAAGAAAAGGGGGGGAAGTTAATTAACCTCGAAGTGCTTCTGCATCTCGCGGGGGTCGATGGGCTGGCCCTGGGCGTCGACACCGGGGGTAATCATATCGGGTCTTTGGTACATGTTGGAGAGCAAAAGGGTGGGGCTAATACTGGGCTTGGTGTGGAGCCTGGAGCACCTATCTCCATGGCGACAAGCCCCAATTTTGAAATAGAATGGGCAATTAACCCTGTCTTTCTCCGTCCCGAATATGGACGCCAAGTGCTCCGCCATTGCTGCTTCTTCTTCAGTTTTGTTGAGCTCCAAACTCTGACGAAGGGTAAAGGACCAAAATTGTGGAACACAGCTGCGCTTCTGATAGATCACATAAAATAATGATAATAACAATAATAGAAGACTTGGAAGAAGGTTCCAGAACGAGTAGCCAATCCCCAAAGAAGAAGATAGATGATGTCGAAAACGACATGTCGTATTGAGTAAAAGCGAGATTCTAGATTATTCTATTTAAAGTTTGTGTATAAGAATTAGTTTAAGCGACATGTAAACATGTAGCTGGTTTGCCCGAGAGGTTAAGGGGGTAGACTTAAGATCTACTGCACATAAGTGCGCGTGGGTTCGAACCCCACAGCCAGCAACTTCTCCTGTTTTTTGTTTTGGGTTTTTTTTTCCAATAAGAAGGCTAATTGCATAGTTTGTTTAGATTAAGATATTTGCGGCATAAATATAAATATTTTTTACCAATTTCTCCACCTTACAAATGAACTGTTCAACACTATTTATAAAGTGGTTTACTGAATATCTCATTTCTTTTTGTTTTTTTTCCAATAAGAAGGCAAAATGACATAGTTTGTTTAGATTAGGATATTTGCAGCATAAATACAAATGTTTTATACTTGTTACAATTAAATACTTAATTTTTTATTTTTAGAGTAAAAATACTCAATATTTAATATATGTTAATGATAAATACCTAATTTTTTTTTTTTGCAGCAAAAATACTTAAAGTTGCTAAAACATTACTTTTGTCAGTACCTCTTGTGTTGGAATTGTTAATCATAAAATACACAATTTTTGCATGGTTCAGCAGTTAAAATATGCCTAGCCCACGAGTCAGTGTTATTCACTTTATGGAATTCTCTTAAAGTTTTCAAGAAGCAATTTTACCGAGTCTTCCCAATACCAATTTCTCTTCCTTACAAATGAATTGCTCCACACTATTTATAAAGTTGTTTACTGAATATCTCCTCTCATATTTCGGGGAGTTATTATACAAATCAATTAAATAAATGTAATTAAATGCGCGTAGTTATTACGTACGCGTATAAATCTCATGATATTTGAGATTTAATAACAGATTACAACCAATCCCTTATATATAGGGATTTTATAACAATAAACATGTTCACACTTAGCTTGCGGCTTTGAACATTCGAATCATAGGCCTTCGAGACTGACCAACCATCATGAGTTCGCTACCTCGGTTCGCCTCGGATTTTAACAAGTAACATTGTTCAGATCATCCCTTTCGAGCTTACAATGCCCGAGCTCGAACTGTCCTTTTTTATGGCAGGAAATGAATCAGGAAATTTATACAAGTGCTGAACCATTGTCATTGTTGTAACTTCGAGCTTGACTTATAATCTCGGAACACCTTCGAGACCACGTAGTTTTCGAGCTCACCAATTTCGATGTTGTCGCACTTACTGCTCAGCGAGACTGTTCTTGATATTTTCATTAAAGCTGATTATGACGAACCTGCTTACTTCGAGCTTACACTTTACGAGCCTGACTTTCGAGATCAAAATTTATATTCTCGAAATTTATGTATAACATATATATATATATACTAGGTAGAAGCAACGTGCAATGCACGTTTGCTTAGTTTTAAAGTTGTAAACATTGTCTATAATTTTAATTAAAACTGGTTCACTGTTTTTAAAATATATATATTATATAATGAATTATAGTTCTATAGTATATATAAATATTTCTATCAATAATATATACGTTTATGACATATAAACACAACATTGACATAGATATATATTTACATGGCTACATGACATATACATATATAAATTACAATAATATTTTAAAAAAAATAGAAATAAAGTAAGAATAGAAAAAATCATAGTATAAACAGTAGTATACATGTATCAATTATTTTTAGTTTCTAATGTATCTTGCAATGTCTTTATGTGAATTTGATGAAAAAAAATAACTCAAATCACTTGATAAAAAAAATGATATATATTTTTTTATTATTTTTAAATAAATATAATTTAATTATTTAAATTATCATAAAATATCTTTAAAATATCATATTTTAATTAATTTTTTTTTAAACATGGATTGATTTCTAGAATTTTGTTCAGTAGTCGTTGTGTTTATTTTTATTTTATTTGGAAAAAGTAGTCATTGTGTTTGTAGTCATATTTTATTAAATTAGATATTATTTTGTTTCCAGAATTTGACCAATTTTATACATTTTGAGGTGACTATAAACTTTTGAGGGATCTATTTTTTTTTATCTACGTGGATGTCGATGAAGATGAATCTGAATTACAAATACAAATTATTGAAATTATTTAACTATAATCACACCTAAATGAAAGATACGAAACAAAATTATTTAAAATAAACCACAAGTGTAGCGAGCCGATTTTTTTTTATTAAAATTGTTTTGTTAATTGTTTATTTTTATGGAAGGGTGGATGTTATGAATATTTAAATGTTTGTTTTATTCATATATTTATTTAGTTGTTAAATTGAATTTGTGATAATAATTGTTTTTGTTTTTATTATTGTGTGCATGTGTGTGAATATGTGTGGTGTGCATGTTAGTGTGTGTAAGTGCATGACAAACCTATCACTTGAAAACTTCAAAGTTAAACGGGTTTGACCTGGAGTAGTCTCATGATGGGTGACTTCCCTAGAAGTTTTTCTAGGAAGTGTGCGAGCGAGGACAAAACATGCTGGAAAGACTCGTGTTGGTTTGTAGGGCCAGTCGTCATTCCAGGAAGCAACCATAGTGGCGTGGGACGTTACACTTTTAGTTACGCGTTATGGCCAAATGACTTGATTAACGAGTCTAGCACCATTTAAAGTACACAATGTAATGGTCTTGGCTATCCAGGGTGTTGCAGTATTTCATGCATGAGTTGTTCTTTTTATGATTTTATGAAAATAAGCTTAAGTAATATTCATGCCTGTTGAGGAAATCATAGACACTCAAGATTAGTTATGATTAGTTATGTTTGTTATTGTCTGTTATTACTGTTACACATTGTAATTACTGTTTTCCTTTCTATTTTGTATTCTTGCCTTCTGCATATAAAGGCCTACTCCTTGTATCTCATTACAATCTCTGAATACAATTCATAAGCTCACGTTGTTTCTCTCTTCCTCTCTTTCTTCTCTGTTTTTCATCTTTAATTCTTGTTCTTGAAGTTTTATCAACTTGGCATCAGAGCACAGTGATCATGGCGACCTCAAGTTCTTCGTCTAGTTCCAATGGTGTTCCGACTACAATGTTCCTCCCGCCATTACGATTGGATCGCAGCAACTATACGTATTGGCGTTCTCAAGTTCTTCCCTCTATCCGCGCCCATGACTTGGAAGACATTCTTCTCCGGCGTGTCACCCCACCTGATCCATACATACATGAGTCTCCTGGATCTTCAACAATGGTACGAAATCCTGCCTTTGTCCAGTGGCATCGTCTTGACCAATTTCTTCTGTCTTGGCTAATGTCTTCTTTGTCAGAGTCCATGATTGGACACGTAGTCAATTGTGATTCTTCTGCAGCTATTTGGGAAACTCTTGAACAATTGTTTACTACTCGCTCAAAAGCACGAATGCTTCATTTACTGAATCTCCTTCAGACAACAAAGAAGGGCTCTCTGTCGATTGATGAATACATGCTGCGGATGAAAGGATATGGTGATGGTCTTCGGGCAGCTGGCACTCCTATTACTGAAGAACAACTCATACTCTATGTTCTTGCAGGAGTTGGTAGTGAGTATGAATCTGTCGTTGTGAATTTGACATCAAGAGACCATCTTTCCCTCCAAGAAGTTCAGTATATGCTGCAAAACCATGAAATGCGATTGGAGTTCACAAGTTCCTCTGCTTCATTGGATCCTCATACCCTTCAAGCAAATTTTGCTCAAACCAAGAAACCAGGTTCTTCTGGTCAATCCAATAATAACAATAGAGCAAATTCATTTGTTCCATCTAATCGTGGCAGAGCTAGAGGGTTTTCATCTAATCGGGGTCGAGGTCAATATGGCAACTCTCGGGTGATATGTCAGTTATGTGGGAGACCAGGCCATATTGTTCAGAAGTGCTATAGAAGATTCGATGTTAGCTTCACTGGTTATTCTGATCCTATTAACCAGTCTACTGATTCTAATTCTCAGGCATTTCTTGCGACCACTTCTTCCACAGGTGATGAGTCTTGGTACCTGGACAGTGGTGCTTCAAATCATGTGACCCCTGATGCTTCGAATTTGATGCAAAGAACTCCATACCATGGTTCTGAGAAACTTGTTGTAGGTAATGGCTCTAAACTTTCTATTTCAAATATTGGATCTAGTTCTTTTACTGCTAGCAAAATTCTCCATCTTAAGAATATTTTGCATGCTCCATCTATATCCAAAAACCTTATCAGCATCTCAAAATTTACCAAGGATAATGATGTTAGTATTGAATTTACCTCTGATTTGTGTCTTGTTAAGGACAAGGACTCCAAGAAACCACTCCTTCAGGACATCCTTAAAGATGGTCTGTACTCACTTCCGCAATCATCCTCATTGAATATTCCAAGTCATCCTCCACAGTCAGCTGCTTATACTGCTTCTGTTTCTTCATCTTCTTTGAATAAAACTAGTTTGCCTAATAAATGTACTCGTGCTAATATTGTATCTCTCTGGCACAAGAGACTTGGTCACCCAAACAAAGTGGTTTTGAATAAAATTTTACAACATTTGCAAATTCCAAGTTCTAATTTTGATATGTGTCATTCTTGTCAGTATGGTAAACTTCACCAAATGCATTTCCCATCATCAAGTAACATGGCCACTTCTTCCTTTGAAATTGTCCACACTGACTTGTGGGGTCCCTCACCTAATCCATCACCTGAGGGATACAAATATTATATACATTTTCTTGATGAGCTTACGAGATACACATGGGTTTTTCCATTAAAATTAAAATCTGACACAACTGCCATTTTTACTCAATTCAACACTTATATTGAAAGGCAATTCAACACTAAAATAAAAACTGTTCAAGCTGATTGGGGAGGGGAATATAGACCTCTTAAACCTATTCTTGCCAACCTAGGAATCATATTTAGACATCCTTGTCCCCATACTCACCAACAACAGGGAATGGCTGAGAGAAAACATCGGCATCTCACTGAAATGGCCCTTACATTACTATCTCAGGCTCAATTGCCTTTCAAATTCTGGTGGGAAGCCATTATGTCTGCAACATATCTTATAAACAGATTGCCTATTCAGACCAGATCCTATAAGACACCCTTTGAATTTCTGTTTCATAAAATCCCTGATTATAGTCTCCTCAAAATTTTTGGTTGTGCTTGTTTTCCTTATCTCAGGCCTTATAACACTCAGAAATTCCAATTTAAAACTTCCATGTGTATATTTTTGGGATACAGCTCAGTCCATAAGGGCTATAGGTGTCTTCACTCCTCTGGCAGAATTTATATTGCTCGTACTGTTACTTTTGATGAGCATTGTTTCCCTTATCCACAACTCTTCCCCTCAATTCAAAAATCTTCAAATACAGCACCTGTTCCTCCTGCAATACAGATTCCAGTACTAGTTATTGCCTCTCCACCGATTTCACCACTTGTTTATCATCAACAACAAACTGCAACTCCATCTCATGTACCATCTCCATCATACTCATCTTTTCACTCATCTTCTCCTCAATCTCATCTTCCTATTATTTCACAACCAGAAATAAATCCTACTCAATCTCCAAACACTGCTACTCGACCTCTAAGCCCACCTAACAGATCCAATTCTCTACAGATTCCTTTACATATTCCATCTAATCCTTCCAACAATGTCTCAACATCATTAACTCAATCTGTTCATCCCATGCAAACTCGTTCTAAGAGTGGCATCATTAAACCAAAATTGCTAGTAGCTGAATTGACTAGTTCTGATAATATTTTTTCTGAGCCACTTACTTTACAACAAGCTTTGAAGTCTCACAGGTGGAGAAAGGCAATGGAGGATGAGTATAATGCATTATTGGCAAATAACACTTGGCAGCTTGTACCTTATCATCCTGATATGAATCTGGTTCAGAATAAGTGGGTATTCAAGACTAAGTTACATCCAGATGGTTCTCTTGATAGATTGAAGGCAAGGTTAGTTGCCAAAGGGTTCCAACAGCATGCAGGAATTGATTTTTATGATACTTTCAGCCCTGTGGTCAAGGCAACAACAATCAGAATTATCTTCACTCTTGCTATTTCCTTTGATTGGCCTATTGAGCATATTGATGTCAACAATGCTTTTTTGAATGGTACCCTTACTTAGACAGTTTATATGGAACAGCCAAAGGGCTTTGAAGATGCTTCTTTTCCTAATCATGTGTGCAAACTTAGGAAAGCTCTATATGGCTTGAAACAGGCGCCAAGAGCATGGTATGATGAGCTACGGTCTGTTCTTCTTTCTTGGGGCTTTCACAACTCCAAATCTGATAGATCCTTATTTTTCTCAGCTGCTAATTCTCAGCCTTTGTTAATTCTTGTGTATGTTGATGACATACTCATAACTGGTGCAAACTCATCCTCCATTATGTAGCTTATCTCATCTCTTCATAAGCGTTTTGCTCTTAAGCACCTAGGCCCTGTCACTTATTTTCTCGGCATTGAGATTATCAGACATAATTCTTCCTTATATGCCTGTCAACAAAAATATGCTCTGGACATTCTCAAACGTGCTAACATGGCTGATTGTAAACCATGTAATACACCAATATGTCCAGGCTATAAATTGGATACTAATGATAGTGACTCTTTCTCGGATCCCACTCTTTATAGAAGCATAGTTGGGGCACTTCAATACCTCACATTGACTCGGCTAGACCTTTGTTTTGCAGTCAACAAGCTTAGTCAATTCATGCAATCTCCTACAGTTGCTCATTGGTGTGTGTGTAAGAGGGTGCTTCGTTATATTCGTGGTACAACATCAAGAGGCTTAGTCTTTAATGCTGCCAAGTGGCTTCAATTGGAAGGTTTTTCTGATGCCGATTGGGCATGTGATGTTGTTGATAGAAAGTCTATCACTGGTTATTGTATTAAGCTTGGAGGTAATATGGTGGCATGGGCATCCAGGAAACAAAAAGCTGTATCTCGTTCAAGTACTGAGAGTGAGTACAGAGCTCTTTCGACTACAGCAACCGAGCTTGTATGGATTGCTTGCTTACTTCAAGAACTTGGATTCAACTTACCAGACTTGCCACGACTCTGGTGTGATAATCAAGGTGCCCAAATGTTAGCTTCCCATCCTGTTTTCCACTCTCGCAGCAAGCACATTGAGGTAGATGTTCATTATGTTCGTGATTTGGTCATGTCCAAGAAGCTTTCAGTCTCCTTCATTCCTTCTGAGGATCAACCAGCCGACTTACTTACCAAAGCATTAACCTTCCCAAAATTCAATTTCCTCTGTTCCAAGCTGCCCCTGGAATACTTCCCGCACAGCTTGAGGGGGCCTGTTGAGGAAATCATAGACACTCAAGATTAGTTATGATTAGTTATGTTTGTTATTGTCTGTTATTACTGTTACACATTGTAATTACTGTTTTCCTTTCTATTTTGTATTCTTGCCTTCTGTATATAAAGGCCTACTCCTTGTATCTCATTACAATCTCTGAATACAATTCATAAGCTCACGTTGTTTCTCTCTTCCTCTCTTTCTTCTCTGTTTTTCATCTTTAATTCTTGTTCTTGAAGTTTTATCAACTATGCCTATTGTTGGTTTCGGCCTATACGTACTTAATGGGTCTTGTGTTTTCTTGAGTTGATTACCACATGTTACTTATGATATGTATTTATAAAATCTTGACATGAAATAAAAGATAATATGTTGGAATTTCAATGGCTATTGTTGCTTATGTGTTTCGGCCTACGTGCATTAAAGCTAGGGTTTTGAAATTTTATGATTTTGGTGCATGAATTTCAATTCTTGAGGACTCTAAAGTTTTGGCAATAAGTTGATGTGTGTATTAGTATTGTTTCCATGATTTTATGTGTGACATGCATACATGATTTTGTGTATGAGTTACGATTGAATCTAGAAAAGTGGTGTAACTTGTTATGAGATAGATGCTACGTGTGCATGGTCCATGCACACGTGGAATGTGTTTTAACACATTTCTGTGTGTTTTACATGATATAAGACAAGTGTTTTGACTATTATTCTAGGCTCGTTGTGAAGGATTCCCGCTCTTGTTTTGTTTGGACTTGAGGTAAGGAATTTACTTCTATGTAATATTATTCTAAATGTTTGAAAGTAAAATATGTACCTTATGTGGTAAGTTAATACAAGTATTATGATTGATCTGTTGAATGAATGTATGAAAGAGAAACAACGTTGGTAGCGCTATGTACGCGACACAATAAATGTGTTACCAAGGTATGATATAACCCACAGGAAAGACGTATCATAGACCCCCAGTGGGGACAGGAGGATCAGTTTTCAGGGTTTACTGGTTCTTCACAAAATTGTATCTTATTTGCTTGTGTATTTATTTCCAAAATAAAGTATATAGAAATGGAATAAATGTGTGTTATATTTTTTATGCTAAATATATTATTTGTACTTCCTTCCTGTGCTTTTAGCTCGCCCCTTTACTTTTCCCTTTCAAGTAGGCGTTTGGTTACTTGTTTGACACACATGGTGGGCTGGGTGTTTCCATAGTCATAAGTATGTATTAGTGGAGAGCTGGTGGACGGGAACGATCATAACATCATAGAACAATTATCACTTTATTTTTATTTATTTTCAAACTTAGTGGGTTGTATTTTATTTTCTCTAAAACTGCATACAAACATATTTTTTTGTTTTAAACATTTAGGTCAATACTGCATTGTTTTAATAAGGTCCCACTGAACTTTTGGACTATTATTAACATTTTTTCAATATAAGTATCAAAAGTGGTATTTTCGTAAAGTTAGGTGTTCAACAAGGTAATAATATTGTTTAAAAGCTTATAAACCAATTAGTAAATAAAAACATCAAGGTTTCTAAAATATAAAAAAAAACCAACCAAAATCACACCTAAAGAGGCTTTTTAGCCAAATTGTTTAAAAATTATAATCACACTTGAAAGAAAAAGATAAGAAACATAACTATTTAATAAATTAACCACAAAGAAACAATATTTTTGAAAAACTTATAAACCATTTAGTAAATAAAAACATTAAGGTTTATAAATTATAAGAAAATCAATCAAAATACACCTAAATAAGCTCATAAATCAAATTGTTTAAAAACTATAATCACACCTAAATGAAAGATAAGAAACCAAAGTATATAAAAATAAACCACAAGGCAACAATCTTCTTTAAGAGCTTATAAACCTATTAGTAAATAAATCATTAAGGTTTCTAAATTACAATTACAAAAAAATCAACCAAAATCACATCTAAACAAGCTTATAAACCAAATTGTTTAAAAACTATAATCACACCTAAAAAAAAAAAGATAAGGAACAAAACTATCTAAAAAAAACCACAAAAAAAACAATATTGTTTAAAAGCTTATACACCAATTAGTAAATAAAAACATTAAGGTTTCTAAACAAAAAAGAAAATCAACCAAAGTCCCACCTAAACAAGATTATAAACTGAGTTGTATAAAAAACTATAATCACCTCTAATTGAAAGATAAGAAACAAAATTAGTTAAAAAAAACCACAAGGTAACAATATTGTTTAAAAGCTTATAAGTCAATTAGTAGATAAAAACATTAAGGTTTCTAAATTGTAATAAGGAATAATATTGTAATAACTTGGTATTTTTAATTTGTGTCAATAAAGTAAAAGAAGAGAAGAATCTTTTGTTTTCGTAGATTTGGATGACAAACAGTTTTGAAAAAAAAACATTTAGGAAATAATATAAATTAATATATAAAAGTGGAGATAAATCAAATATTAATTCATACTTACACGGAACTACATATTAAGTTCAAATTTTAAATTGGAAAAAATGGTATACACTGTAAAATATATTTTTCAATCATTATAAAAATGGTTATAAAATGATATGATTATTTTATAAAACCTGTTATATATGTTAATTACTTTATTGGAGTTATATGCATAAATGTTGTATTATTACGAATAAATTACATTTTATATGATAATTTTAATAGAGTGTGCAAAAATATGGTATTTTTTTTCAAAAAATATTAATCTATGATTTTTTTTAAGAACTTTTACTTTTATTGGTTTATTTTCTTATATTTTTGTATAAAATTTGGTTTATGTCATAATTTTACTCTTAATCAAGTTTTATTAATTTGAAATGGTATATTTGTAATTTGATTATTATTTTTTTTACCTTATTTGTTTTTTTATATTACTAATTTTATATTAAAGTTTTATTTGATTGTTTTGCAAATTTTTTCTCTTTTTTTGTAATATAAATTGTATTTAAAATTATTTTTTATTTATTATAAACGTTTTTTTCCTTTTTTTTAGGTCATACATTTATTTTTTCAAATCATGGGTAAGGTAACCAGTTACTACCAATTACTTTATTGATCTTTGACAGTTACGTAAAAAAAAATCATAAAGCTAGGTTAAATAACATGTATCAGGAGGGGTAACCAGTTATCTGCCCTAAGAAGGTAATCAGTTACCATAAGAGGAGTGACGGGTTACTCATATTAATTATGAAAAGAAATATCAAATTTGAAGGAAAAATGAGGAAGAACACTTCATTAAAAAAGGAAGAAGAAGTAACTATGATTTTAGTAACATAGGTAACTAGTTACCATAAAGAATCCAGAAATATACATACACATCAGAACGTGAAGGTAACAAGTTACCTCCAGAAATATACACACAAATAACGTGAAGGTAACCAGTTATCCCCAGAAATATACACACAAAGAGCGGGAAGGTAACCAGTTACCACAGATGTGAAGATAAAAAAAAAAAAAAAATCAGATCCACCCATTTTCTCTTCCCTCCCATCTTCTTCATATAATTTTTTTTTCTAGATTTGAATGTTCCCATCAGGATAATTGGTTACCCATTCACATTTTCATATTTTTATTAGTTTTCTTTCCAAATTTTGGTGTTCCTATAAGAGTTATAGCCAAAAAGAAAATTATGAAAAAATTGATTTGAATTTTTTTATATATAGTGGAAAAAAACTTTAAAAAAATTAAAATAATAAAAGATAATAAAAAAATAGTAAAATAATTATGTAATGTTAAAATATGTGCGAAAAAAAAGGAAATGAGAAAAGAATAAGTACAAAAAATAAAGAAAAAAGACGGAAAGAAAACTAAAAAAATATGGAAAAAATCAAAACAAACAAATGAAGAAGAAAAAAACAGATGATTGAATAAAAGTGAAAAGAAGAAGAAGAAAAATAATGGAAAATGGAAAGAAAAAAAATATGAATGAAAAAATTGGTAGAAAAAAAATGAAAAAAAGAAAAAAAAATGGAAGAAGAAAAGCTCATATGTGTGAAAAAAGAAAAAAAAATAGAAGGAGAAAATAAGAAATACAAAAATGAAAAAAATGGAAAAAAAAGTGGATAGAAAACTGAAAAATATGAAAAAAAAAATAATATAAATGAAAGTAAAAAAATAGATAAATGAATAAAAATGAAAAGAATAATGAAAAAATGGAAAGAACAAAAAGATGAAGGAAAAAATTGGTAGAAAAAAATAGAAAAATGGAAGAAAAAAAAAAGTAAGAAAAAAAAATAACTGAAAAAATAATTATAAAATAAAATAAAATTACTTTTATAATCAAATAAAAATAACTATAATAATAATGCGATATTTTTATATTTTAGTTAGCTACTTATTGTATTTCTCATATTTTAATTTTTTCTAAATGAAAGTAAAAAAATAGATAAATGAATAAAAATGAAAAGAATAATGAAAAAATGGAAAGAACAAAAAGATGAAGGAAAAAATTGGTAGAAAAAAATAGAAAAATGGAAGAAAAAAAAAAGTAAGAAAAAAAAATAACTGAAAAAATAATTATAAAATAAAATAAAATTACTTTTATAATCAAATAAAAATAACTATAATAATAATGCGATATTTTTATATTTTAGTTAGCTACTTATTGTATTTCTCATATTTTAATTTTTTCTTTAAAAAAATTTTCCATACAAATTAAGAAAAATATAATTATGATATTTTTGCACGTTCATATTATAAAAGTCACATTTTTTAAAAATTCCCATGTAAATCTCCCAATTTCTAATTAATTGGGCTTTTATCAGAAGGTCCAATTTTTTTAGCCCATTTTGTTGTAAGCCCGTCTCTTATCAACAAATCAGATTCAACCAAAGAGAAAACTCGACTAGAAATGTTTTGGGCTAAGCTTTGTGTACATTTTGATTGTAAAAATCTAATATCCTCTAATCTTTTTGTTGATTGGATGAATAACTTGTCTTTTTGCCCTTTTTTTTTTCTTCATTTTTGACCAATTAGTTGAGGTTTTCATAATGAGTGATTGACTTTTATCTAATAATTATATAAATATATATATAATTAGTTTATAATATTTAAATATTGCAATTGTCATTTGTAAGTTTTTTCCACAAATCAAAATGGAGAAGGGCACTTCTATAAATACAAATTTTAATTCAATTTATCTTATAACATATAACTATGGATATCTATATAATTATATCAGTCTCTACCAAAAATATCTATACAATGCGTTTAAACAAAAATATCCATATAAACTCAACCATTCAAATTGACATAATTAAAATTAACTAGAAATTAGTGGGTCAAACCTCAAACTACTTAATTAATAATGGGGAATTCACAAAAATAACTAAGATTAAAAAAAAACTAAAGATACAAAATTTGAAAAAAAATTACAAAAATACAGAGAGACATAATCGTAAATACGGAGAATTTTTTTTTTAAACAAAATTTACAAATTTGTAACAATACAATTTTTTTCTAACCAAATTTTACAAATTTGTAGCTAAAATTTACAAGTTTATAATCATATGTTACAATTTTGTAAACAACATTTGTAGACTAAATAAAAAGCTGTAACAAGTGATAACAAAACTATTATCCGTATTTTTGTAATTTTTGTAGAATTCCATATTTAATTTTTTTTTTTAAATTTTCATAGACTTGAAATTTATGATATAAAAACTATCATAAAAAATTAATTAAAAGGACACCAGTAAGAGTAAGAGTTTAGTTTTAATAAAAGCTACTAAACCTAATTAATTGCTCTTGCTTTGGTTATCACTATTTAATACCACAGAATGTCATGTCTCTCATTTGAGAGAAGTTTTTTCTACTCCATCTTCAATTTGTCATTAATTTTATGAGAAAATAAAGATATAATGTTGATGCAAAATTTAATGTGATAGTTATAACCTTGTTGACCTCAATATCTAATATTAATTGCAAGATGTGTCATTAAATCATTATTATAGAGAGATACACATTGATAAAAAATATATATTTTTTAAAAACACTTGTAAAACTAATGTGATCCCACCTTAAAAAATTATTATCAATTTAAAAATATGATATAAAACAAATAAATCATTGGGGTGATTAAATTAAAATTAAAGAGTCCAAATTGAAATTCCTCCCATATATATAAATATATATTTCAATCAATTTAGCAATTAAACCTTGTAACCAAATATCAACTTTGTCTTGTGGATCCCTTTTGTTATTAATTTTCAGCAATTAAGTACTATTATAAGGTGGTGTTTTGTCATCTATTTTAGAGGCTATCTATAATGATTGCCCATTTTTATTTTTTATTTTTTGTGAGTTTTTTCTTCCTAAAATAATAATAATAATAATTGGTAATGCACATGATAAAAAAAAGTGTTACTTTGTGGCTCACACTTCACATGACTCCACATGTGCTTTTGCTAGCATAAATGAGAATCCCCATATGCCCCCTTATTTATTATTATTATTTTTGACTAATTTGTTAAGTGGATATTATATATTAATTAATCTCTCTTTTTATCTCTATTTCTCACATTACACCCTATTTATTGGCATGTGAATTTCCATTTTTAGTTCCATAAGATTAATAAATCTCTCTATCTACATATGTATAATAATATTGTGCATGTTTTTAAGTAACATTAAATGAAAGACTAGCTAGAGTAAATCAAGGAGCAAAATATGGTAGATAATACATTATATATTGTTGGTCAAAAATTTCGGCTTCTTCTGAAATTTCTCTACACTATCACATCACTTGAGTTATTAAATTATAATTATAATTATATTTGGTAGATAATTAATTACATAAAATTTGTTGTTTAAAAATGAAAATTGAACATGAAAAAAAATAAGTAGTAGCAAGGCATGTGGCACCTTATTATTTCTAAACCCAACCATTCCTCCTTAGAGTACTCCCAATAAATGAGCTAAAATGTGTTATTCTTTATAATATAGGGAAAAAATAGTTAAGTAGTCTTCCAATGAATGATGTAAAATTATATTTTTTTACCTAAATAAATAGTATTTCTCTATATGTAGTAAAATATTATTTATCAAGCTATAAATATTTTATTATTTTTTTATAAACTTTTGTATATATATATATATATATGAGTGTGATACTATTATATTTAATTATTTTATTTCTTAAAATAAATAAAATATTTAAAAAATATATAATATATAAATGATGTGAATAAAAAATAGAGAAACAAATGTATGGTATAATGTAAAAAATTTCGGTAAATTATAAAAATGTATGTTTTGGTGATATATTTTATAATACACTTTCTCTATAATATTTAACTAAAACTCATAAAAACATCTTCCACTAGTTCCTTTATATATATATATATTTATAATAGCTATGCACAAACTCCAATTAATTCATATCTACATTTACATAACATTTACTTATTCTTTATATAATATTTTAATATTATTATTTTTCTTTATAAGCTTTCTCTCTCCATTTAGTATATATTTATTATTTCTTTTTTCTTTTTCAATTATTTTATTTTACTTTAAGTAATAAAATATGTTTAAATATATAATATTTAAATGATGTAGAGAAATATATAAAGAAGTTGATGTATGATATAATGTAAAACTTAGAGCTAAAATAGAAAAATGTGTGTTTTGAGGAGGTATTTTAAAAGATGGAGTAGATCACCAAAAAAGACTGCTCTAAGAATTATATTCTACACTTGTTTTTTTACTTGGTTTTATTTTCTCTAAATGAAACTATAGTACAAAATATGCACTGAAAACCTTTGCTTACTAAGACTGATATAATATGTTTGAGAACTAGAAGGAATAAATTGTTTTGTCTTGTCTTTTCTTTTATTTTATTTTTTTAAATACAAACACATGACACCAAGATTACTTGTTTGTTGTTGGTGTACACATAGACACCAACTCAAAGAAAGTAACTCCATTTTTAAAGAAATGGACCAAGATGCCTTCTAAAACAAGGGCACAAAATTTATGATGTGTCAATTTTGATTGGGAAAACTTGACTCATTCATAAAATTTTGGGTAAAGTGCAGCAAGACAAGACCATGAAAACAGACCCAAATACAGCAAACTACTGAGAAGACACCTCAACTAACATGTGCTTATGATAAATTTTGTGAAAAAAGAAAAACAAAAATATCAAAACAAAATAAAACAAGACAAAAACACCATGTGCATCAAAGATATCAATGTATTAGTAGTTTTCACCTTTTTTTTTTTTTTTCTGAACCAATGAGTTCGGCTGAAAGAGTTGAGGAGCTTAGTTTGGGATATATATGTTTTGTTATATTATTTACAATTTAGATTAAATAATTTCACATATTGGAACATAATATATATGAGTTATATTTTTTGGATAGTGTGAATATTTAAATATGTAACATATTTGGGGTTACAAAATCAGTTACAAATTTGTTACTCCAAATATTATCCAATAATGTGTAGATTAAGTTTGAATTTCATAAAGCCATAAGTGATATGGTTGTTGGAGATGTGATTTTAACTTTCATAATGTGTATGGAAGTTACAAAATCAAGTGAGAATGAGTTTAGAACATTTTGGAAAAGTTTGGAAAATTGGGTGGCTGAAATGCACTGTGGCCACGACCACTAATTGTCACAAGTTGCGGCCTGGGGGACAGAAGCCAACGGTCGCAGCCTGGAGTGCTAACAATATTTTTCCAACTTCAGTTTTATCCAATTTTGAACGTTTCCAATAATTAAGTAATTCTCAAATCTTTATTTTAATTCCATAAACATCCAATTAAACATTGGTAACAACCATGGGGTTGGTGGAATTTGAAATTCAAAAGGTGTCTCAAAACTCTATAAATATGAGCATAATACTCACTTACTAGACACACCAATTTCTATCCACTAGAATACTTGGCTAAATATTCACCTAGACGTTTGTTTATTCCTGAAAGCTATTTCCAATTGTGAGAGTGCTCTTAATGCTTAAGATAGGGGGAAAAAAACTTTTGGACAAAAGTTGTAAACCTTGTTCAAGTTGGTGATCCTCAATGCTCTTCATTTTAGCGATGTGAGTGATAGAATTATTTATATTCTTGTTCTTGTTTTTATCTTATTCTTTTACTTCTTTTGTTTTATCTTCTTATTTCTTCTTTTATAGTTAGTTGTATCTTTTTAATACAGAATTGTACTTCCATCTATATCTCTTTTTCTTCATCCTTTTAGTTTATTTGTATCATTTTGTTATAGAGTTGTATTTTTTATTACTCTTTTCATCTACGTCTGCCTATATTTACATGTATTTTTTACAATAAAATTATAATTTATTTAATTAATCACTTTATCTTTGTATTATTTTACTTAGAATTATAAGAGTCTTACTATTTTCTACTAAAGCAATATTTATTTATCTCGAACATGTTTTTGGATGGCAATTTACAAACCATTTTTTCCATCTTGATTTCTTTTTTTTTTTTTTTAATAATTGATAGAGAATTATGATTTATTAGAGAGTACCACATTGAAAAAAGTATAAGATTATGATTTATTATGTACAATTATAATATTGACTTAAGTAACATACGTTCTCAAAATACATCAATACTCTTTTATAATTTTATATATAAGACATATTAAATATTCTTTATGTGATAAAAATCACATTTACACACATGGCATGGCATGATGAGTCAACAGGTTATTCTAGATAATATATATATTTAATATTTTTACAACATAAGTTTAAATAAGTCTAAATTTGAATTTAAATAATTATTATAGTGAAACAAATGAGAAAATATTTATAATATCTCATCCCCAAATTACCAAGTTTGCCCCTATGTTTCACTGTATATAGAGATGAAGTTTATTTGTAAATGAGACTTGAAATTGAATTCTTATTTTGTAGAGAACAAACTCTCTCAATTTGTAATAATTTTTTTTTCTATAGTGAAAACAATGGATGCATACTCCAGATTATGACCGAACCACTATAAATTATTTGTGTTCCTTATTTATTTTTTCATAAATTTTATTTTGATCTTATTTTTTGGCACAAACTTCACCTTGAAGTTTGCGCACCTCTAATTGAAAATGTCACACGCCAACATCCTCTATGCTTCACATCATTGAAAGAAAAAGTCTTAAATTAGTTATTATTCTTAGAAATGTGATAAGTATCCAACTTGTCTATTTTTAATTCATTATTCTTCTATGATTATGCACTTAATTATTTATATGTTTAATTAGTTTATTTTATGTTTTTAGGATTTTCAAGACATTTGAGTGAAAAATAATAAATTTGGATGTTTTACACGCAATGGTTAAGTTCGACATTATAAGTCTGAAATTTCACACTTAATTTTGACAATGTTTCAATAATATTTTAGGAATTTTTCTAGAAATGCAAGTTTTAGATCTCTTTCTTAGCTTTTCATATCCTTTTAAATCATCCAATTTCGATTTTTATCGAGGAAGTTATGATTAAAATACCGTCAGTAGCTGCAGTTGAAGAAAATCTCGGTTGCTGAGGAAATTGAAGAGAAGAAGGTAGCGAATCTAGGCCGCGGCGGAGACATTCTAGGCCGTGGCCTAGACATTCCCAGGCCCTCAGGCCACGACAAAGAAAAGCCTAGGCTGCTGTAACGCCCCACGTCATTATGGTTGATTCTTGGACTGATGACTGGCCATGCAAACCAACACGAGTCTTTCCAACGTGCTTTGTCCTCACTCGCACGCTTCCTGGAAAAACTTCCCAATAGATCACTGTAACGACCCAAAATCACTAATAAGGCTTAAGGACCTTGATTAGCGTGCCAGGAGGGCAGGTTGGGATTTATGTGTGATTTTAATGAGTTAAATGCATGGTTATGATTTAAAGCATGTTATATGACTATTTGTTTATCTGAGATGCATGACTATGTATATTGGTATGCATGTAGGCACAGATCGTGTTAGAAGGGCATGAGTGTAATTTTGGCCATGTTGGGCATAACTGCATTGATATGTGATGATTGTTGAGACCACAGTGGTATGTGGGTGCATCAGTGATTTGTGACTCGAGACGATCCCAGTGAGCAGGCTAGCGGAAAGTCATGACGGGAATTTATACCCGGCTCGGGGCGAGCCTGGGGGTATGAACAGGAATTCAGAGAAAAGATTGAGATTTATTTTGATGATGGGGGATACTTATTTGGTGGTTTATCAAGTGTCGGAAGGTAGCGGGAAAATATAAGAGACACTTGAGGATTAGCGGGAATTGGGTAAAATGACTAAAATGACCCTATTTGGACAAAAGGATTTAGAATTAGTAGGAAGGGCATTTTGGTCATTTGGCTTTTAGAGATTGATTTATGAGGCTTTACACTTAGTGGGATTTATAGAGAGTGTTGGCTGTGGAGAGAGAGAGAGAAAAGAAAGATAAGGAAAGGAGGAAAAGAGGGAAAACATAGGGGTTTTCACAAGGGTCGGTTTGTGCATTTTTGCACCATTCCGCTCCATTTTTCTTGGAGCAAAGCTTAGTGGAGAGCAATGGTAGGCTGTGCATCAAGGATCTTGGGTTAGACTTGAAGATTTGGCAAGAACACATCAACTTTTGAGGTAAGTTTTAGAGATTTCAGTTTTAAGGGTTTTTGATGGTTTGAGCTGTGTTTTGAGCTGAGTTGATGGGAATTTTAGGGAAATTCTGGGAAAGCTTTGATGATGAACAAGCTAGGGAGGCCTAGGGTTGAATCAAGGTCGAAATTTGCATCAATGGTAAGAATTCTAAGCCTTTAACTTTGTTGTTGACTGAATTTCTGAGCTTAGGGTTGTTCATGGTAGATTTTGAGATTTGGGATAAATGTTCTTGGGATTTGAGGATTTGGGATGCTTGGGATGAATGGAGAGTGTTCATAAGCTTGATTTTGAGTTTGGTAAAGATTTGGGGAAGTTTGGTTTGAGATTGGTTGAAGGAAATCGCAGAAATGCGATTTTGGGTTTTCTGGGCTGCAACTAGCGCTAGTCAGTGGGCGCTGTAGCGCTAGCCCCTGTTCTGGGGGATGTGTTCTGCTTGTAGCGCTACAACGCCCTCTTTAGAGCGCTGTAGCGCTGCACTGTTCACAGAGGTGGATTTTTGGGTTTTTGATGAGGGATTTTGGCCTAGGGTTCGGGGCTCGATTCCGCCACTTTGTTTTGGGGATTTAGGACTTCCCGGGGGCTCGGGATTGGTCCCGAGGCTAGGTATTCGGACTTGGGGTTCGGTGTTGACTTTGACCTATGTTTGTGCCTAGGTGTGCGCTAAGGCTCGAGTGGGATCGTGCTCAAGGAGTCAGGTGTTCTAAGCTATTGATTGGAAAGGTAAGAAAACTATAACACCCGTAGGATAGGGCATGGGCCCATAGTGTGATTGCAGGGCACGGCCCTATATTGCATGTTACATGATGAGATGATTTCCGGGCATGGCCCTATATTGCATGACATGTTAGGATGCAGACTTAAATGAATTATTATTCGTTCGAATGTTGTTGTGTTATACTATATGTGTGAATATAATAAAATGAACGACAAGGGCCGAGAGCGGCGTAGGCCGGGTGCGGCAGCGGGGCCAGAAGTAACACTTAGCACATGGGATGCTATAGTCAGGGCAGGGCCCGGTGGATACATGTGTTATCCTTACGGTGTGAACCGATACCCCAGGCTTCGGTAAGGCTTCTGGGGCGGCATGGCCGTGTTTGCTTAGTCTAATGGTTGACTTGTTTATCTGTGGACTATCTGATATGATTAACTGTATGCTTGCATATGTTATGTTCTGCATGAGTTTTCTTGCTGGGCTTCGGCTCACGGGTGCTCTGTGTTGCAGGTAAGGGCAATGTCTGAGTCAACCAACCATGAGTACGGAGGGCGTGAAGCGACGCGTACATGTTTGGCCTGCCCGACTGCTTTGGTTGGGGGTTTATTCGAAAATGGCTGTAATAATCTATGATTTTTATAACTGATCAATTGTAAACTTATTCTGAGATGTAAATAGTTTTCAAACCTCATTTTGGGATCCCAAATGTTAAATACTAGAAGTTTTATTGAAACAACGCATTTTTCTAAGATTACAGCCTTAACTTTTAATTAGTCACACTTTTGTTTCAAAACCTCGGTTAGCGAGTTCACTGCACACTGTTTTGTCTTAAAACTCACTTAGTAACGGCTCTAAGGAAGTAGGGCGTTACAATCACCCATCACGAGACTACTCCAGGTCAAGAACGCTTAACTTTGGAGTTCTCAAGTGATGGGCTACCGAAAAAGAAGACGATGTGTAGTCTCATACGTACACAATCTTAGAATCATCACACTTGACCTTCCCCAAGCGGTGTGGGATTGCACAGCTTTTACCTGGTCTTTCCCCCTACGGATCACGGGATTCTGACTATCACAATCACCCCCCCCCCTTAGGGGTCTGACGTCCCCATCGGCCACACTTCCGGCTAGGCCAAGGCTTTGATACCATTTGTAACGCCCCATGTCACTATGGCTGCTTCCTGGACTTGACGACTGGCCCTGTTAACCAACACGAGTCTTTCCAGCGTGCTTTGTCCTCACTCGCATGCTTCTTGGGAAAAACTTCACAGGAGGTCATTGTAATGACCCAAATTTCCTAATAAGGCTTAGGGCCTTGATTAGGGGGCCAGGATGGCAAATTTTGGAATTATGTGATATTTATGTGTATCATTATGTGATTATGTGAGTTATATCATAATATGACTTGACATGCATGTTTAGGTGTATTAAATATGCATGTGAACCAATTTCTGATTAATTGGATGATTTTCATATTTTGTCCATTTCAGGTATATTTGGCATATATGTGGCATGTGTGCGATGCTTCATTATCATTTGGTTATGCTAGGGTTACTCAGCACAAGACGATCCTAGGAGGTAAGCTAGTGGGAAAGTCACCACGGGATTTATACTTGACTTAGAGTGAGTCAATGGGTATTTAGTACATTACCGGGTTATTGGGTAATGGGAATAAATATTTGATGATAAATTGGGAGTTAGTGAAATCAAGGAGATATTCTGGGAATTTTGACTATTTTACCCCCGGGGGCGTTTTTGGGTCCCCGAGCATTAGGATTTGCTTGAGGTTACTTAAGCTTGAAGTAACCTATTAGAATTATAAAAGAACGTTCTCTCTCCCTCAAAGTTCCATTTTTGACACCAATCGCATTTTTGAAGAAAACTTGAGTTTTAGGACTCGGATTCAAGCGAGGATAGAGGCATAGTGATTCTAGGGAAGATTAGAAGCTTATTAGCCGGAGGATTTGGCAAGGAACGACATAATCAGAGGTAATTTAAGCTTTGAATTATGAGTTTATTCGATGTTCTTGGTGTTTTTGAGTTTTACAAGCTCAAGACTTGGATTATGAGTTCCTATGGGGATTTTGAGTATTTGATGTTGTTATAATGTTGCTAAGCTATTGGGTGAATGTTTGGGGGATCAAAATGTTGATTTGAGGGGCTAGGGACCCATTGTGGTCGGATTTTGAGCTTTGAAGCTCGAAGAACACGAAGCTAGAACTTATAATTTCTGATTTGGGCGCTGTAGCGCTAGGGTGGTAGCGCTACAGCGCTAGATGCTCTATCTTGGGGGATTTTGATTCTGTTTGTAGCGCTCCAAAGGTAGCGCTGTAGTGCTACACAGTCTTCAGAATGAGGTTTATTGGTACTTTTTGGGGTTTTGACCCGAGGGCTCGAGGGATGATTCCACCACCTTGTTTGGTGGAATTGGAGGTCCTGAGAGTGCGGGATTGGTCCCAGGATTGAGTTTTTGGAACTTGAACTCATTGAAACATCATTTATGGTTGTGACTAGGTTATCGCTAGGGGATTGGAAACAAGATCGTGCTCGAGAGTTGTTCATTGGTAACCTGTGCTTGGATCAAAGGTAAGAAAACTACACCCAATATGTGATGCATAAGATACATGAGATTAGGGCATGACATGAATGTTGAATATGAGATTGATAGACCCTAAACGGGTATGTTTAAAAATTTATATATCGCAAGCGCACGAATCGTCCATATAGAATAGTGATCGTAAGCAAGGATGTCGAACCCAAAGGAGTTGTCTAAAATCGAAAATGAAACTATTTTAAATCAAAAGTAATAAATTCTAACCTAGTTCCAAAGATTGATAAGTTTTAATAGTATGAACATAAAATGAAATATTGAAAAATAAAGCTTTTTAAGATAATGAAAATAAACCAATAATGAGTTGAAAATAAGTATTAAAAGAAAAGATTATTAAGATACTAGAATCCACAAAATGTAAGTTTAATAATATTTATTAGTATATTGATTCCCAAGTTTTAGTGATAGTTAAAATAATTTAAACTATCATTTTCCAAAAATATTTATAATTTTAAGCACAATTTTCTTATAAAAAGATAGGATTTTTCTTCACTTTTCAAAATTATAATTTCAAAGCATTTAGTGTAAATCAATCTAATGAAATAACAAATAAATCAATGAACATTATTTATAAGGCAAAACATAATATTTTTGTTCTAAGCATGGATGTGTACAATTTAATGACACATCTTACACAAAGAATATTATGTTTATGCACTAATGAAGAACAAAGTGTAAAAATGTTCTAACAATCTAAAATACAAGATATTTAAGATGAAAGAAATATATGAAGAAGAAAAATCCATAGACTTTGTTGCATTACAAGGGAAATCAACATACAACATAAATATTACCTAGTTACAAGTTGCTTCATCATGATCTTAATAATCTTATGAAAAAGATTAGAAGCACATAACTAGAATAGAAATTACAAAATAAATGACATACATACTTGCAAAATGCTCTTGAAAAACCCAAATGGAAGAGAGAATGGTAGAGAGAAAATGAGAGAAAAAGATGGTAACCAAAAAATTAAGCACACCAAAAATGGTCTTGAAAGTCCATATTTATAGCCAAAGTGAGTTTATTAAAATAATCAATTTAAATTAATTAAATTGATTAGATTAATTAAATAAAATAAATATGGTATGTAGAGGTAAATTATAGGGTGTAATGATGATGTTGTGGTGAAAATGTGTAGGAAAAAGGGTAAAAAGTTGGCATTTTTGTCATAGGGGACAAAGGGACAAAATGCATTTTTGTTGGGCTCAATAAGGGAAATGGCAGCAATGTGGTGGTTGGGTGTTGGAGGGGGGGCCACGGGTTGGGCCTAGAGTGGGCCTCACGTGGTTGGGCTTTTGGAGAAACACCATTTTTCTTGTTACTTTCTTTCAAAATTACCATCTTTCCTTTGATTTTCTTGCTTTTCAAGGGCAATAATTTTCCTACACAATAAATTATAAACTAAATTAAAATTAAATATTTTCATTAATAAAATATATCATATAACTCCCATGAAAACATTAATTAAAATTTAATTTACATAACATTTAATTTCAATAAAATCATATTTTTAGCATTCAAACTAACAATACTAATTTTAAATAATTAAACTACAACATATTATAATAACATATCTATAAAAACATATAAAAATCTAGAAAACTACAATAAGACTAATAAATTAAAAATTACATAAAAACTTAATAAGTTAATTAAAAACTCATGAACTAAGCAACAATTAGCATGTAAAACATGGTAAAATAACTCTATTTTGTAGAGTTATCAGAGATTGAGTCCCTGCATTTGTGCATGATTATACTTATGCTTCTGATTATTGATTAAGCATGCTAAATGTCTTATATCTGGATATTTGACATATGATATATGTCTGTTTGCATTACCTCATTGAGGAAGCACTGACTTATTAGTCAGGGATCGACATTGGTGTCAGTATTGATTGTGAAGCTGTGACTTATCAGTCAAGAACAATAGTAGTACTGAGCACTGGTTGTATAGTATTGGCTTATGAGTCAAGAATGGTATTAGCGTGTTTAACGCAAGCCAAAAATATTAGATCTAATCGAAATATGCATTATCATCATAAGCATGAAATGCTTGGCCGAACTTAAGTTCGATGAAAACTAAAAGCGCTTATCTAGTTTAAAGGCTAGTTATTTAGAGCCAGGGCCAAAAGGCTAAGGTGACCTACACGTCACATGGCTAGGAGGGTATGGGACCTCAGAGATAGACTTATCAGTCATCCATACAGAGATAGACTTATCAGTCATCCACGTAGAGATAGACTTATTAGACATCTTTACAGAGAGACTTGTTAGTCATCTACCTTGGAGATAGACTTATCAGTCATCTAACGGAGACAAACTTATCAGTAATCTACATAATGATAGAGTTATTAGTCATCTATACACAGAGACTTATTAGTCATCTACCTCAGAGATAGACTTATCAGTCATCCACATAGAGATAGACTTATCAGTCATCCACACAGAGATAGACTTATCAGTCATCTATATAAGGATAGATTTATTAGTCATCTTTACAGAGAGACTTGTTAGTCATCTACCTTGGAGATAGACTTATCAGTCATCAAACAGAGATAGACTTATCATTAATTTACATAAGGATAGACTTATTAGTCATCTATACAGAGAGACTTATTAGTCATATACCTCAGAGATAGACTTATCAGTCATCTAATAGAGATAGACTTATCGGTCATCCATACAGAAATAGACTCATTAGTCATCTATACAAAGATAAACATATCAGTCATCTACATAAGGATAGACTTATTAGTCATCTATACAGAGTATGACTTATTAGTCGTCTATTCAGAGAAAGACTTATTAGTCGTCTATCTCAGAGAGACTTATTAGTCTTCTACCTCAGAGCGAGAGACTTATTAGTCATCTACTCAGAGCACGGGACTCCACCAACATTTATTTGTACCTGCTTGCATGTATGAGTAGGGTTATTACTGTTAGGCATGACTATTATGATTTAGTATCATGTTATTACTTTTTCATGAGCATATTGAGTTTTCTTGCTAAGCTTCGGCTCACGGGTGCTATGTGGTGCAGGTAAAGGCAAAAGAAAGCTGGACCATCCTTGAGTTGGAGAGCTTAGGTGACAATGTGTACATATGCAGCTGCTCGACCGCCACGGCCGAGGGTTTAAAGAGGAACTAGGGTTAAACCCTATTTTTGCCGCTTAGGTCGGTTGGTTGGTTGTAAATATTTTATAGTCATTAACTTTTAAAATATATTTTTGGGATCCCAATGTATACAGTAAACGTTTTAGTGAAACGTTGTATCTTAACCAAAAATTTTAACCCTAAACCGCTAATCATACTTAGTTACACGATTATGGCCAAATGACTCGATTAGCGAGTATATCACTATTTAAATGCACACCGTAACAGTCCCTGGGTAGTAGGGCATTACAGTCACCCATCATGAGACTACTCCAGGTCAAGCACGCTTAACTTTGGAGTTCTCAAGTGATGGGCTATCGAAAAAAAGATGCATCTTGTTGGCATAGGTAGTACCCATCAATCCATTTAAGCCTTCTTCAACTGTGTAGTCCCATGCCTACAAAATCTTAGAATCATCACACTTGACCTTCCCCAACCGATGTGGGATTGCACAACTTTTACTCGGTCTTTCCCCCTGCGGATCACGGGATTCTGACTGTCACAATCACCCACCCTTAGGGGTCCGACATCCCCGTCGGCCACACTTCCGCCTATGTTAAGGCTCTGATACCAATTTGTAATGCCCTGGTTACTCCAAGACCGTTACTGTGAACTTTGAACCATGCTTAACTCGCTAATCGAGTTCTTAGGTTATAAACAAGCATCTAGGTGTTAATAACAGGCTAAGGTGAAAAACCAATCAAAAGGGAAGGATATATTTCAATTAAAACATAAAAATGTTCATAGGCCCATAAAGCATTTACAAGTTATTTACAATCCAAAATGATCATTACAGTATAAAATTTACAACCTACCGACCTAAGCGGTAAAAATAGGGTTAACCCCCTAGTTCCTCCGAGAAACTCATTGGCCGTGGTGGTCAAGCGGCCGCATATGTACACTTCACCACCTAAGCTCTCCACTCAAGGCTGGGTGAGCTTTTCTTTCCCTTTACCTGCACCACATAACACCCATGAGCCAAAGACCGGCAAGAAAACTGATTACTGCATGTAAATAATATCAAATGATGATCATGATAACCATATAGAGCTTATAGCCCTTAATAGAAGAGTGAATATCACTTTGAGGTTTTGTTTAACCATAATGAGGCTTATAGCCCTAATCAAATGAGTGACTGATGAGTAAGTCACTAGCTTAAACAGATGAATGACTGATGAGTAAGTCACTACGGGCTCAGCACCCATAACCATGTGACGATGTAGGCACCTGGGCCTTTTGGCCCTGGCTCTAAGTAACTTACCATAGGATAGACAAGCGCTTTTAGTTTTCATCGAACTTGTGGTCAGTCCGACATTAATACTCATGTTGAGTCATTCAATGCAGATGTCAATTAGATCTAATCTTTGTTGGCCTGCGTTAAACACGCTAAGACAGTTCTTGACTTACTAGTCAATACCATGTGACCAGTGCTCAGTACTACTGTAACGACCTAAATTTGCTAATAAGGCTTGGAGCCTTGATTAGTGTGCCTGGAGGGCAACAATTGTTATATTGCATTAATTTATGTGAATTTAATGATTATGTGATTAGTATGCATGTTTAGGTGAAATAAATATGCATGTGAACCCCGTTTGTATGATAGGGGTAAATTGGTAATTTTAGCCCGTTGTGGGCATATATGTGATAATTGTATTATGTGATTTGTATCACGTGAGTGTGGTGTTATTATTGTGATGCACGTGCCGAGACGGTCCTAGAGAGCTAGTTAACTCAAAAGTCACAACGGGATTTTATACCCGGCTCGGGAGGAGCCTAGGGGTATTTTGGGGAATTTTGTGAGTTTAGTTGAGAACTAGTGGTTATAGTTATTGGTGATTGAGTAACCTGGGTAACCATTTGTAACTGCTGTGAGTAACAAGTTTTGATGGAAAAATGGTAGAATTGAAATAGAAGTGAATGGACTAGAGTGCCCTTGAAGGTTTAGTTAGGAAAGGATTATTAGGAGGGGTAATATGGTCATTTGGCAAGGGGTTTAGACAAATTTCAGCTAGGTTAAAGGGGTACACGGTTTAGGATTGGTCATATTATGGTTTTGTTAAAAATAGAGAGAAGAAAAGATAGAAGGAAAAGATAGGGCAAGAAGAAGAAGAAGAGGTGTAGAAGGAGCTGAAATTTTGAGACTTAGGAGAAGAAGCAAGGGAGCTTAGGGTTGGATTCTTCATTCAAGGTAAGGATTCTATGTAAATTTAAGGCTTGTTTCTGTTTTGATTTGAGAAATTTAAATGCATGAGTTAAGTTTTTAAGTTTTGGTTGAGTTTGTTGAAATTAGAAATCAAAGGGTGGATTTTGGGTGTGATTGCGTTTTGATCTTGATACTAGTGTTTATGGGTTGTTAGATCGTTCATTTGAGGCTTTGAATTGATCTTGGGGTTTAGGTAATTGTTTGGGATGATTTAGAGGTGTTTTGGTTCAGGAAATTGCAGAAGAAAAACCCAGAATTCTGGGTTCGCGTAGGGGCACCGCGGCCCTGTTCTTTGGTGCCGTGGCCAGGCTTGCATCAGGATCAGGAAAAGTTTCTGGGCGCCTAGGCCCTTGATGGGAGCGCCTAGGCCCTAGGCAAATTTTTGATAGTGTAATTTTGCATTTTTAGGGCTTTTGCCCTGGGGCTCGGGGGATGGTTCCAATACATTGTTTTAGGAAATTAGAGGTCCCGAGAGTACGGGATTGGTCCCGGGAAATGGTTTTGGTTTGGTTAGTATTAAAGGGTGTTTTATATGTGTTGTGACTAGGTTTTTGGAGAGGCTCGAGATAGAGGACCGTGCTCGTGACTTTGGTGCATTGTGAAGCTCAAGATACAGGTAAGAAAACTGTAGCACCCGTAGAACAGGGCATGGACCCACAGTGTTAATGCAGGGCACGACCCTAAATTATATTACATGTTAGGGTGTAGTCTTGATTGAATTGTTATATGTTTGAATGTTATTTGAATTATACTATATGTGATTATAGTACAAAGAACGGCAAAGGTGCCGAGAACGGCAAATGTGTCGAAAACGGCAAGGAGCCGAGAAAGGCGAAAGGCTGAGAACGGCAGCGGGGCCGGAATTAACACTTAGCACATGGAATTCTTATAGTTAGGGTGGGACCCCAAAGGATACATGGGGTATCCTTATGGTGAGGACCGGGATACCAGACCTGGGTAATGTTTCTGGAATGGCATGGCCGTGTTTGTTTAGTCTGATGGACTACTTGGCTATCTGTGGATTATCCGATAGGTTGATTATATAATATGCATATGATATGTGTTGTTTGAGTTTTCTTGCTGGGCTTCGGCTCACGGGTGCTCTGTGTTGCAGGTAAGGGCAAAGATAAAGTCAACCGGCCATGAGTACGGAGAGCATGAAGCGGCGCGTACATGTTTGGCCTGCCCGACTGCTTTGGTTGGGGGCATTTTAAGTAATGGCTGTTTTAACCTGTAATTTTGATAGTCAATCAACTGTAAACTTATTTTAAGTTGTAAATATTTTGCAAACCTTATTTTGGGATCCCAAATGGTAGATACTTGAAGTTTTCAATGAAGTAAAGCATTTTCAAAAGATTACAGCCTTAACTTTTGCTTAGTCACACTTTTGTTTTAAAAAACCTCGGTTAGCGAGTTAAGTGCACATAGTTTTTTTTTTTAAACTCACTTGGTAACGACTCTAAGGAAGTAGGGCGTTACAACTACTGCCGAATTTGACTAGTGAGTCACAACTTCACAATTAATACTGGCACCATTGCCAATTCTGACTAATTTGTCAGTACCATGCACAAGTGAGCAAGTGTTGCTAAGCATTTGATGTGCAATCAATGTCGACATATATATCACTCAACATGCCTCATGAATAACCATGCATGTCACATATAGGGTGCAGTTTTCTTACCTCTGGTTCGAGCGAGAATTTATAAAAGAATGACCCTTGTGAATGATCGACCTTTTGATTCCTTAGTGGAACCTAGTCATAACCAAATACAACTTCCATTAATGAAAATCAACAATAAAAGGGTCTTGACCTAAACCTCACTTCCGGGACCCCGAATTATACCAAAATGGTGAGTAGATTCGATCACGAGCCTTAGGAATTGAAACCCCGAGCCAAAAACCCTTAAAAATGCCCAAAAAAGGATTCTGGAATTGGAATTAGGTGACATATGATGTGAAGCTCTAGAATCAAGGACCCATATAGAGTATTATATACCTGGTGTACTACTAGAAGGCAAACCTATGTGTGAGGAGGCTGACATGGCGTGTGGCTGTGAGGTAATGAACTTCTAAAACTGCTCTGTGAGTGTAGCAATCGAGGTACTAGGAGTACTTCCAGAATCTTATGGTGGAACAATAGCTGCCATGTTCGAAGACATAGAGTGAAGAGGTCGATGAGGTTGGTTGCCAGATTTCCAGTGAGGAGACTGATTCGGTGATTGTGCCCTGTTCAACAGTTTGGGACATTGAGCCTTCCAATGTCCCTTTTGCTTGTAAAAATTGCATTTGTCGTAGCCAACCTTGGCTTGAGTCTTGTGTTGATTGTTGGAGACTGGCCGATGAGGAACTACAAAGACAGAGGGATTCGGAGAAGGAAGAATCCCCTTTTCCGCCCCCCTTTATCAACACGAGACTTCAAGCGAATCTCTTCTGCTAACAACTCATTAACCACCGAATCAACCAACAGAAGAGGATTGCGATGCAGGATTGTTCCATGAAGACCTTCAAACTCATCTCGAAGAGCCATCAAAAAATGAACCAGACGTTGTGCATCTCTCCGAGCAATGTAAGGGGCAAATGCCCGTAACTCCGCTGATTCAGTCAAAGCAAGCTGTGTTGGAAATACTAATTGCAGGATCTTTATTTATTTTCATGCAATTTACATATTATCAAACAAACATGCAAATTCCTAGAACATGCTCCTATGAAATTGATACAAATACATAGTAAAGTAAAAGCTTACATTACGCAGCGGAACTGGAACAACTCCATCCTTCAATCTCTCTAACCCTTGATTCATTTCTATAGCAGAGTATTATTAAGAGATTGAACAAGATCAGCAACACAGTCTTCCTCAACAAGCCTTTGATCAACCTAGAACTAGTGTGGGCTGGTTCTCAACACATGAGATAGAGATCTTGAAGAGAAGAAGAAGAGAGAGTGGCCAAGAAATGTTAGACTGTCTAGTTTTTCACTTACCAATCATCTGAAACTCACTTCCTTATGAAAACCCTAGATATCATATGTTGGAAAAAGCTTATACATGATCTTTATTTATTTTCATGTATATCTAATATTAAACAAATTAATACGAGATAGCCTAAAACATGTTTCTAAAATTGAATTCAAAGAGAAACAAATAATATAATACTTACAGTATACGCAGCGGAATTAAGAGTCCTTCCTTCAGTTTCTCTAACTCTTGTATCCTTTCTGTCGCAGAGTATTATCAAGAAACTTAACCGATCTTCTATTTTCTTCACGATCTTCCAATGTATTCTTAGAACCACCTAGACTAGTGTGGGCAATTCTCAACACATGAGATAGATATAGAAAGAAGAAGAGAAAATAACAAAGAGGTTTAGAAAAGGACTTGTGTTTAGAGAGAATCTAAAACTATCAGAAAATTTGACTTGTGACTTATCTGCCGTCTCTAAAATCTTCTCTCTAAGTACTCATTTTATAGACTCAATTAGGCCATTTAATTTAATTAAAAAATCAATAAAATAACAGCCATTTTGAAGCCCTATGTCGAAATTATCATGGGCTATAGGCCCGTGAAATTTCCAATTTGATTATATGCCCATTGGACTTAAAATCAAGGCCTGTATTATTTTCTATTGATTTAATTAATTAAATAATTATTTAAATCCTTTATCAAATTAATTATTTATAATTTGAACCTTGATTTAAATTTATTTATTAATTTAGATACCAATTTATCTTAATTAATAAATCTGCCATAATTTCTCTTTTCTTCTCAAAATTACACAACTTTGTGAAACTATCCAAAATTGACCTGGTCAACTTTGATAATTCTAATTGATAATTAAATTAATTAATTGAGACTATCTAGATGATTTTATCCAAGGTACAATGGGGACCATGGGCCTATGAAATCAAGCTCCAATAAGTTATCATAAATCTAACAAATAAATTTACTAACTTATTAATTCCTCGTGACTCCACTATAGACTTGGAATTGCACTCTTGAATTCATAGAACGCTCTATAACAAATATAGATACGCTATTACTTATCCATTGTTACAACCATAATCGTCACTCAATCCTCTATAGACGGTCTACAATGAGATAGGACTAAAATACTGTTTTACCCCTCATTGTATTTTATCCTTAAAACACTTAGTTCCTTGTAAATGATATTTCAGTAAACTAATTTAATTACTGAAATGAGATCTCTATCATTTAACACCTTGAACCAAACTAAAAGGAAACCATCGTTTCACTTCTTCATCAGAAGTTATAGATGTTCATATCTATGATTAACACTCCCACTCAATTATACTACCGAGTTCCCAAGATGTAAGTATGGGCTAGTCCGTAGGGTAAGCTGGTAACGAACAAGTCAAAGAACTCAAATAATACAATCAGTTAGAATACTAACCACTCAGAATTGAGATTGAATTGACCTATGGTCAACTATTTGATATGACTAGAATAGATAATAACAGTATGTTTACTTATCTTATCAACTGTCAATATCGGTCCTGTCCGATGTAACAAATACATCCGATCTTATCTACTTTGCTAATGTTCTGGAAAGAACATAACACTGTAATGTGTAAGTAGATCATATCGTAGATTGGCAAGTCAGCGTAAATCCGGTGCACTGACTAATCTTAGGACTAACTTATTTTTGAACATATAATCTGTTATCCAATAAATTAGCATTGGTGACGTGGCAAATAATCTCTTGACATGTGGCTGATACCTGGAAGCGCCTGCTAGAGTATCGACCAGGAGACACAGTAGAAGCAGGGTAAGCCTGTCTTACCCGCGACCAGTCTGGTCGGTAGTTCCGCGTACAAGGCAATATTTATGGGAAGATCTTTATGAATCCCGAATTTATCTCATACAATCTTCTGGATATCCGATTATTCAGGGAATAATATCTGTAACAATCTCTTGTGACCCTCCTTGAGCCTATAAATAAGAAGAGATAGCTCAAAGGAGGGGGACCTTTTTTTGAGCTTTCGAATCATAGGAAACGAGAGTAATTCTCCAAGTAAATCTGTATTGTTCTTTCTAGAATAGTGAAACTCATTGAACCCTGGTTCTTTGATCACCCTTCTGATTTTATATCAATATTATTCTAAGTGGACGTAGGTCATTACCAGATCCTAGGGCCGAACCACTATAAATTACTGTGTTTTCTTTACCTTTGTCATTGCGTTCTTCTCTATACATTCGTCCATATCAATCATGTTTTGACTCCGTATCAGTTGGCCAAATCTTGGGTCAACATTCTGGTGCTTTCATTGAGAGATTGATTTGTTGCTGTTAAGAAAACCTATGGCGAAAGCAGGAAGGAAAACCGGGCAGGCAACCGCCACTGCACCGTCGAATCCACCACCTCCTCCTCCCCCTGCAAGCATGGCGGAAGATGAGCCGCAACTAGATTTTGAAGAGGAGGAAATGGACGATGCGACCCTGAAGAGCACCCTGGGCGCGTTGCAGGAAGAATTGGCTAGTCTGAAGGCCAATCAAGAAACTGCCGCAGAAGTTATGGCGCGGCAACAGCAGGAGATTGATCGGCAGCGTGCGGAATTGAGCGAGAGATAGGCGGAGGTGGATCGCCGCCAGACCGAAGCCATGGCCGCCCTCGAAGCAGCCTTGCTGTTGGCTAGAAATCAGGCCGCACCTGCCTCGCAGCCCGACCAACCCGCGAATGGGCCACCCCAGAGGGGTCCCAATCCTAGCCCACCAATTCAGCCTTCAAGTCCTCAAAGGCCCGAGCAGCCTCAGACACCCCATGACGATGTCCTGTTGGACCCTGAGGCAAATCCACCACCCCAAGCTGCTCGGGGTAATCCCCCACTGCAAAGGCAGAATAGGGTCGAGAGTCAGCCTCATAGTCTTAGACGCCATGAGAATGATGGGCCAAACCAAGCAAACAGAGGTCAATACCCTCCTGGTAACAGGAGGGACTCGGAGCTAGGCTCTGTGGTCCGTGGACCCCCACGGCATGATAATGCACGGGGACACCGCGACTAGCGCAGGCCACCCTCTAACGCTCGGGGCGTTTCTGCCAGAGACGAGAATAGGAGGACCAGTCAGTCTCACCACAGCCAGTCAAGGTTCAGAGATGGCCACGGATACAATGAGGCCGACTCAGGCAAGGGAAATGCTGCTGGGAGGAATGGAGAAAGAGGCAAAGGTAGGAGCCAAGTACCTCAAGGTGACCAGCCAAATAGACAAGATGCTGGGGGGCAGCCCAGACAAAATAATGTCTTCAACCTGCTCGGAGGTAGCGAGCAGCGAAGAAGAGAAGAGGACCTGAGAGATGTACTCAACGATCGTCACGAGAGGCACGGCAAAAACCTCCCCCCAGCCACAGAGGCCACCGCAATTCCTGCCGCAGTGCAAGCCCAGATAGACGCACTCAATCAGGCTGTGCAGCAGCTGGTCGGAGGAAGAACTTCTTATATCGACCACGATAGGAGGAAATGTACTCCTTTCGTCCAGAGGATAGCTAACGCCAAAACTCCCAGCAAGTTCAAAATGCCTACGCTCCCGAACTTTGATGGATATGGGGACCCAGTCTCGCATGTAAATAAATTTGAAATTCAGATGGACATTCAGAAAGTGTCCGAAGACGCTCGGTGCAGGATCTTCCTTGCAACACTTTCTGAAGCAGCGCAGGAGTGGTTTTTTAAGTTCCCGCCTGCAAGCATAGTTTCTTGGGAAATGTTCGTAAGGGAGTTCTACGGGCAGTTCTATGCGGGTCGTGTGCACCCAACCGAAGCAAACCAACTGGTCGAGATTCGCCAGCAGGACGGAGAGTCAGTGAAAGATTACGCCCAGCGCTTTATGCGAGCGGCGGCTGGAGCAAAAATGGTAGGAGACGAATGCAAGATGATGGCCATTACCGCAGGGGTAAAGCGTTGCTCTCCCCTCTGGAAGAGTCTCCGAAAGGAAGGAGTTAAAACAACCCAGGAGTTCTTGGACCGAGCTGATCGTTACATCAAGCTCGAGGAAGCCATTGCTGATGATGGAAAACCCTCGAACAAGGGTAAGAAGGCCGCCGAGCCTGCCAAAGCCACCAATGGTTCCAAACCTAATGGCAACGACAAAGGCCACGAAAACGGCAACGGTAATTGCAAAAATGGTGGGAAACGGCCATATAACGAGCCTTCCACCTCCGACAACAAATGAGCCAAGGGTAATCGTTATGAACCTAGGTTCACTAACTACACTGCCCTCGTCGAGTCTCGGGGAGAGGTTTATCAGGCCACAAGCTCTAGTGTGCCTTACAAGAAACCGGGACCCATTCAAAAAGACATTTTGAAAAGAGACACCACCAAGTTCTGTCGTTACCATAACGACTACGGACATGACACTAACGAATGCAACCAGTTAAAAGACGAAATCGAGTTCCTCATTAGACAAGGACACTTGAGAAGGTACGTACGGGCCTCAGGAACTTCCCAACGAGAAGCTCCAGGTAGCAACGAGCAGGCATCTACACGCCAACGCTCGCCACCATTACAGCCTGCCCCCGTGGCCGGAACACTCTTAACCATCTGTGGAGGCCCGCACCTCGCGGGAAATAGCGGAAAGGCCAGAGAACGATATGCTCGGACTCTACGTCACGACCCGGACATCGAGATGATGACTGTGGAGGACCGTGCACCAAAAAAGGCTCGGTCAGAGGAGGGTGAGATAACCTTCTCTGATGGCGATGCCCAGCACGTTAGGTTCCCACATTCTGATCCGCTGGTCGTGGACATCCAGATGGCCAACATGATGGTAAAAAGGGTACTGGTCGATACAGGAAGTTCAGTGAACATCCTGTATAAATCAACACTGGAACGCATGAAGTTGCCCGTAAAAGACTTGGAGCCCTGCAATCAAACCATATACGGCTTCTCTGGAGAAGGACTCGCCCCAGCCGGAATGATCAAGCTTCCAATAACGACGGGTACAGCGCCCGCAACAAGGACATTACTCACCACTTTTATAGTGGTCGATTTCCCTTCGGCATACAACGCTGTTATTGGAAGGCCCATACTGGTTGATCTACGGGCCGTCATCTCTATGTGGCACTTAGCCATGAAATTCCCGACGGACGCGGGGGTAGGACGCGTCGTAGGGAACCAAAGGGAAGCTAGGGAGTGCTACAACGCCTCGATCACAAAGGCGAAGAGTGGGACATCGAGGAGCACTACCCCATATCGATTGCAGATGGCAATAGACACGCAAGCCCAATCCGGTGGAGAAGTCATCTGTAATGCCCCAAATTTCCTAATAAGGTTTAGGACCTTGATTAGGAGGCCGGGATGGCCATAATTGATCTATTATGCTATTTAATAATCATATGTATGTTCATGTGAATTATATTATTATATGATGATAGATGCATGCATATGAGAGTATTTATAATTATAAGGGCATCTTGGTAATTTGGCCTGTTGAGGGCATATTTGTAAATTGGGTGCATATTGTAATATGTGAATGAGATTTCATTATTATGGAGATATATTCGAGCTATGTGGCATGAGACGGTCATATATAATGAGTTAGCGGTTTTATCATAACGGGGTCAATTTTGGGGTAATAGAAATGTTTATTTGGTGATAGATTGGGAATATTTGAGATCAGGATGGAATTCTGGAAGTTTCGACTATAGTGTCCCCGGGGGTGTTTTCGGGACCCCGAGCACTAGGTTTTATTTAAGGTTACTTAAGCTTGAAGTAGCTTGACAGATAAGAACATACGTTAGAAACTTCTCGTTCTCTCTCAAAATAGTCCGTTTTACCGTTTGAGCTTTTTTGAAGAAATCTTGAGTTCTAGGAGTTGGAATCAAGCGAGGGTCGAGGCATAGCGATCCTAGGAAATATTAAAAGCTTCTTAACCGAAGGATTTGACAAGAAACAACCCAATCGAAGGTAATCTAAGTTTGAAGTTTTAAGTCTTTAAAGTTTTAAAGCTTAGAATTGGACTTTGTTAATTGTTGAGTTTTTGGTCGGTTTGAGCTTTGGGTTTTGAGGGTTTTGGAGTATTGGGAAGCTTGGGAACTTTGATTTGATGATTGGGGAATGTTTGGGTATGTTTTTGGAAGATTTGGAGTGCTTGAAACGCGTTTGGGAATGGCCCAGGGTTGGGGGCCGCGGCCCTGTTCTTGTGCGCCGCGGCCCTAGTTCGATGAAGCAGGTGTCAGGAATTTGTGCTTGCTGGGCGCCGCGGCCCTTTATGGAGGGCGCCGTGGCCCTTGCCTCAGAGAACCCTGGGGGCCGCAGCCCAAGGTGCTAGGGCCGCAGCCCTTGCCCTGTTTTCGCCCCGTTTGCTCGTTTTGACCCCGGGAACTTAGTTATGGGCCTCAGGAGTGTCCCTACTACTTGGATTAGTTTGGATTGATCTCTTGGGGGCTAGATATTGGTGTGGAACCTTTGATTATCATGTTATTAATGGTTTTCCATATATGGTTATGTAACGACCTAATTTCGCTAATAAGGCTTAAGGGCCTTGATTAGTGTGCCAGGAGGGCAGGTTGGGATTTATTTGTGATTTTATGAGTTAAATGCATGGTTATGATTTAAAGCATGTTATTTGGCTATTTGTTTAACTGAGATGCATGGCTATGTTTACTAGTATGCATGTAGGCCCGGATCGTGTTAGAAGGGCGTAATTGTAATTTTGGCCATGTTGGGCATAACTGTACTGATATGTGATAATTGTATTCTGTGAATTGTACCACGTGGGTGTGGTTGTATTATTGTGATGCACGTGCCGAGACGGTCCTAGAGAGCTAGTTAACTTAAGAGTCACAACGGGATTTCTATACCCGGCTCGGGAGGAGCCTAGGGGTATCTCGGGAATTTTATGGCTAAGTTGAGATTTAGCGGGTAATGGTTATTGGAGATTTAGTAACCTGGGTAACCATTAGTTACTGCTGTGGGTAACAAGTTTTAAGGTAAAAAGTGGTAGAAATGAAATAGAAATGAAAAGACTTAAGTGTCCTTTGAGGTTTAGCTAAGGAGGATTAGTAGGAAAGGGTAAAATGGTCATTTGGCAAGGGTTATAGGCAATTCTCAGCTGGGTTTTTAGTGGGTCACGGTTTGGGCATTTAGGATATATGTTGGCTTTGCTAAAATGAAGAGGAGGAGAGTTAGGGCAAGGAAGAGAAGAAGAAGAAGAGGAAAATGGGCTGAAGTGGGAACTTAGGAGATGAATCAAGGGAGCTTGGGGAAGGGATTCTCTACTTGAGGTAAGGAGTTTATTCACATTTAAGACTTGATTATGTTATGGGTTAAGAGATTTGAGCATGGTTTAAGTTTGAACTTTGAGTTTTTAATTTTCTGAAATTTAAATCAAGGATGTGGATTTTGGGGATTTGATTGTGTGTTTGATTGCTTTGATGATGTTTATGGGTTGTTAGATGGGTCATATGAAGTTTGGATTTGATTTTGGGGTTTGGGTATTGGTTTGGTATGAATTGGGAAGGTTTTAGCTCGGAGAAAACGCAGGAGAAAACCCAGAATTCTGGGTCTGCGAAGGCGTGCCGCGACACAGCTTTTTCGTGCCGCGGCGAGGAGCCCCTGTCTGATGGGTGCCGCGGCACAACTTTCTTGTGCCGCGGCACAAGGCCATTTTCAGGGCACCAAAAGTTGCATTTTTGAGCTTTTGCTCCGGGGGTTCGGGGGATGTTTCCGGTGAATTGTTTTAGGGATTTGGGAGTCCCGAGAGTGCGGGATTGGTCCCGGGAAGTGGTTTTGGGTTGATTAGCATTGAGGGATGTTTCTTGTGTGTTGTGACTAGGTTGTTGGTGAGGCTCGTGCTTGAGGACCGTGCTCGCGGCTTTAGTGCATCAGGAAGCTCGGAATACAGGTAAGAAAACTATAACACCCGTAGGATAGGGCGTGGGCCCGTAGTGTGATGGTCGGGCATGGCCCTTTATTGCATGTTGCATGATGAGATGATTGTAGGGCGTGGCCCCGGATTGTATTATGTGTAAATGTTTAACCTGAAATGAACCGTGATGTGTGTGAATGTTTATTTCGAATGTACTATATATGTGATTATGATGAAATGTACGGCGTAAGCCGGGGCGGCCGTGGGCCGAGTACGGCGTAAGCCGGGGCGGCCGTGGGCCGAGTACGGCGTAGGCCGGGGCGGCCGTGGGCCGAAAGTAACACCTAGCACATGGGATGCTATATTCAGGGTGGGACCCAAGGGATACATGAGTTATCCTTGCGGTGAGAACCGATACCCCAGGGCTTTGGTAAGGGTCTTGGGGCGGCATGGCCGTGTTTGCTTAGTCTAATGATTGACTTGTTTATTGTGGATTATCTGTTATGATAAACTGTATACATTGCATATGTTATGTTCTGCATGAGTTTTCTTGCTGGGCTTCGGCTCACGGGTGCTCTGTGTTGCAGGTAAGGGCAATGACTGAGTCAACCAACCATGAGTACGGAGAGCGTGAAGCGACGCGTACATGTTTGGCCTGCCCGACTGCTTTGGTTGGGGGTTTATTTGAAAATGGCTGTAATAATCTATGATTTTTATGATTTATCAACTGTGAACTCATTTTTTAGATGTAAATAGTTTTCAAACCTTATTTTGGGATCCCAATGTTTAATATTATGAGTTTTATTGAAACAACGCATTTTTCTAATATTACAGCCTTAACTTTTAATTAGTCACACTTTCGTTTCAAAACCTCGGTTAGCGGGATCTTTGCACACTGATTTGTCTTAAAACTCACTAAGTAACGGCTCTAAGGAAGTAGGGCGTTACAGGTTATGATTAGGTGACCGCTAAGGACTTAAAGGTTGATCGTTCTCAAGGATCGTTCTTATATTGGTACTAGCTCGAATCTGAGGTAAGAAAACTGCACCCTGTGTATATGAGACATGCATGGTTATCATTGATGCATGTCGGTTGATTATTATGTATGAGGCATGCATGGTTATTATTGATGCATGCCGGTTGGCTATTATGTATGAGACATGCATGGTTATTATTGATGCATGTCGGTTGATTGTTATGTATGACATGCGTGGTTATTATGATGCATGTTGGTTGATTAATGAGTATGACATGCATGGTTATTATTGAAGCATGTCGGTTGATTATTATGTATGACATGCATGGCTATTCATGACGCATGCTGGTTGATTATTAAACGTGATACGCATGGCTGTTATTGGTGCATGTTAGATTTCTGGATTTATTGCATGTGATGCGTGAGAAACATGTGATTGGGACATGCCTTATATATTGAGTATGATATCGTTCAGAGCTTGAGTCTCTGTGTTGATGCATGGCCCTAATGGTACTAATACCTGTTTAGTAAGCATGCTAAATACCTCGTTTATGGATATGGAATATGTGATATGTGATTGGTGGCATGTCTTACTGGTGAAAGACACTGACTAGTCAGGGACCGACTCTAAAGTCGAGAATCATGCATTGAATGGCTCTATGGCATTAATGCTAGACCGACCCTAAAGTCGAAGAACTTATAAGCGCTTGCCTAGTCTACGACCAGATGACTATAGCCAAGGTATATGACCCCGGTGACCGTTTGTCACATGGCTAAGGGACGTTGTCCATAGTTTCGACTCTAGAGTCGTGAGGAAGGTTATGTTGGTGACTAATCACCTTGCACCTGTCCTAATCAAACTTAAGAAAGAATCACTTATCGGTTAAGCCCTGGTGACCCTATCGTCACATGGCTAGAAGGAGCGATGCTCATTATTGTGACTTTTGGCTATTGTCACCTATTTTCCTGGACTGATAGTCCTGAATGGTTATTATGATCGTTGTTGATATTATATCATGTTTTATTGTGTTTTCTTGTTGGGCTTTGGCTCACGGGTGCTACGTGGTGCAGGTAAAGGCAAGAGGAAGCTGGACCATCCTTGAGTTGGAGAGCTTAGGTGATGACGTGTACATATGCAGCTGCTCGTCCGCCACGACCGAGGTTTAAAGTGGAACTAGGGTTGAACCCTGTTTTGCCGCTTAGAACGGCCTGTTGTAAATATTTTCTGTAATAAACTCTGAATTGTATTTTCGGGATCCCAATGTATATGTTAAACGTTCTAGTGAAACGTTATATCTTAACCAAAATGTTTAATCCCTAAACCGCTAATCATACTTAGATCACGATTTTGGCCAAATGACTCGATTAGCGAGTTTAGCACTATTTACAAGGCACACCGTAACAGTCCCAGGAGTTGGGGCGTTACATCATCAAATAGGGTGTTGCCCAAAGGGAGGATGGAGATTTGGATCCTCACTTTGGGGATTTTGAAGAAAATGTTGGACCCGTCGAGGACCTGGAGGAGGTCCAACTCGACAAAAAAGACCCGACCAGAGTCGTGAAGGTTGGGAAGAACTTAGAGCCTACTATAAAGCAAGCACTGGAGAACCAGGAGGTTTTCGCCTGGTCACACAAAGACATGGTTGGGATAGATCCTGCAGTAATCAGCCATGTCCTGAACATAGACAAAACCTTTCCACCCGTGCAACAAAAGAGAAGGCTGCTCGATAAAGATAGATCAAGAGCTCTGAAAGAAGCAGTCGAAAGACTTAAGGAGAATGGATTCATCAGGGTAGCGTTTTATCCCTCGTGGGTCTCGAATCCGGTACTGGTCCCCAAGCCTAACGGCAAGTGGCGTACCTGTGTGGATTTTACAGACCTCAATAAAGCCTGCCCAAAGGACTGCTTCCCGCTCCCAAGGATCGACCAGCTGGTCGATGCAACTGCAGGACATGAGATCCTCTCGTTCATGGATGCATATTCAGGCTACAACCAGATCAGCATGCATCCCCCTGACGAGGATCACACCAGCTTTCGGACCGATACGGGCTTATACTGTTACAAAGTGATGCCCTTCGGACTGAAAAACGCAGGTGCGACTTACCAACGGCTAGTCAACCACGTGTTTAAGGATCTGATCGGTGCAAACATGGAGGTATATGTGGATGACATGCTGGTAAAGTCTAAGAAGGCAGAAGGACATGTGAGGGATCTACAAGAATGCTTCAATGTGCTAAGCAAGTACCGGATGAAGTTGAATCCCCTCAAATGTTCCTTTGGAGTCGGATCAGGGAAGTTTTTAGGGTTTATAGTGAATTCAAGAGGAATCGAGGCCAACCCTGATAAGATAAAAGCCCTGATCGACATGAAGTCGCCGGAGAAAATCAAAGATGTACAAAGTTTGACCGGAAGGATCGCTGCCCTGAGTAGATTCATCTCCAAATCAACTGACAAATGTGTCCCTTTCTTCAATCTACTCAGAGGCAATAAGAAGTTTGAATGGACGGGAGACTGCGAGCAGGCATTCCAGACCTTAAAAGCTCATTTGGCGCAACCTCCCATCTTGTCAAAGCCAATCGAAGGAGAAACTTTGTTTATTTACCTGGCGATTACTGAAGTTGCTGCTAGTGCGGTACTAGTACGGGAAGAAGAAGGCATACAGAAAGCGGTCTACTATATCAGCAAACGGCTGATTGGTGCGGAATTAAGGTATCCTCCAATTGAAAGGTTAGCATATTGCTTAATTCTAGCCTCCAGGAAGTTGCGTCCTTACTTCCAAGCCCATCCTATTACAGTTTTAACCGACCAGCCCCTTCGGCAAGTCCTCCAAAAACCTGAGGCGGCTGGAAGATTGTTAAAATGGGCAGTCGAACTAGGGCAGTTCGATGTAACTTATTCACCCCGAGCAGCAATAAAGGGACAAGTCTTGGCCGATCTCGTCGCGGAGTTCACCGAACTCCCAGGCAGTGAGCAGTGCGAACAGCCTGAAGCGCCCATGCCCCAAGACAAAACTCCTTCGTGGAACTATTCACGGATGGTTCATCTAACGAATCCCACGCTGGAGCGGGAGTGATATTGATAACGCCGGAAGGGCATCGATTTCACTGCGCAATCAGGTTCGACTTCGTGGCATCAAACAATGAAGCAGAATACGAAGCACTCCTAGCTGGATTGAGAATGGCCAGAGACATGAGCATAAAGACGCTTGATATTTACAGTGACTCTCAGCTAGTCGTGAATCAAGTCCTGGGAGAATATCAAGCGTGAGGCTTAAAGATGATGGCCTACCTGAATAAAACAAAGGATTTGCTAGCCCAGTTTACAAAGTCCACCCTCCAGCAAATTTCGCGAGACCAGAATTCAAATGCAGACGCCTTGGCTAAACTCGCGAGCGCAAAGGATGCTAATACCTTGAACATAGTTCCAGTAGAAAGACTGAGTAAGCCAAGCATAGAAGCGGCCGAAGCCAATATGGAGATTCGTATAGAATATACGTGGATGGCGCCATACTTGGAGTATCTGACGAATGGAACACTGCCAACAGATAGAAACAAAGCCAGAACTCTGCAAAGGCAGGCCGCTAGGTACATACTGGTCGATGGCATTATGTACCGAAGAGGATAATCAATGCCACTGCTCAGGTGCATTACACCAGAAAAAGCTAAGGAGCTCATGAGGGAGGTGCATGAAGGCTTCTGCAGAGATCATGCTGGGGGGCAGAGTTTGGCAAAAAAGGTTCTAAGACAAGGTTACTTCTGCCCAACAATGAACGAGGATTCAATAGAGTATGTACGAAGATGCGACAAATGTCAAAGGTTCTCCAAGATCCCACGAGCAACTCCAAATGAACTAAAATAGATGCAGAGCCCATGGCCCTTCGCAATATGAGGGATAGATTTGATTGGATCCCTGCCAACAGGGAAAGGCGGAGTAAAGTACGTAGTTATGGCAGTTGATTACTTCACAAAATGGGCTGAAGCTGAACCACTCGCAACCATCACGACCAAAAAAGTTCTCGACTTCGTCATCAAGAACATTGTATGCCGGTATGGATTACCCAGGAAGATAGTTTCAGACAACGGGACCCAGTTTGACAGCGACTTATTCACCGATTTCTGCGAAAGGCATGGCGTTATTAAAAATTTTTCTTCAGTTGCACATCCCCAAGCGAATGGGCAAGTCGAAGCTGTGAACAAAACTCTTAAGGACACCCTGAAGAAAAGACTTGAAGAAGCCAAAGGAGCGTGGCCAGAGCAACTGCCTGAAGTCCTCTGGTCGTATAGAACATCTCACCGAATAGCAACAGGGCATACCCCATTTTCCCTAGCCTACGGATATGAGGCCATGTTACCTGTCGAGTTAGATCCCCCCTCACATTGGCGTTTGACTTACGACGAGGACGTGAACAGTCAGCTGATGATGGAGTCCCTAGACTCGATCGACGAGATACGAGAAAAATCTCAACTCCGAGTTGCTGCTTACCAGCAAAAAGTCGCCCGGTACTTTAACTCCAAAGTTAAAGAAAGAAAATTCAACATCGGAGATTTGGTGCTACGACGAGTTTTCTTAAATACCTGCGACCCCACTGCTGGAGTGCTCGGACCTAACTGGGAAGGACCTTACCAGATTGAAGAAGTCCTTCACCCAGGCACCTACAAACTTGCACGCTTAAATGGAGATCTCGTTCCGCGCTATTGGAATGGAGAACACCTGCGCAAGTATTATCAATGAACAACCCTTCTTAAAGGACTGGCTTGTTTAAATTTCTCTTCTTAATTTTTACAAGTTTTGCAAAGAGGGTTAGCCACGTTGTATGGCTAACTACTCGTATATGTAAGATTCTATTTTAGAATCACTCGTAAAGACATGTTTAGTCCATTTTTAATACAAGATTATAAGGAACTGTGCTCAGCCAGTCATTCTTGCCAACCTTTGTGAATTTATATTTACAAGTATTTGTTCATTACGTGTGTTGTTTTGCTGTATTACAAGTATCAGTTTACTACGAACAGGAATGTTCGAACAGGTTATGGTCAAGGCAAGTGACCAAGGACCTCACGCTCCTCGATCACTTGGGGGGCATATAAGGCACTTCGATAGCAAAGCATACTCTCAAGGTATGTAAACACATGAACAGAATAAGTGAAAGCATGCTACAGTACTTAGAGTATTTTTCAAAATTTATGTTTTGTTAAATCACGCCAAAGTACTATGCTAAGTCCGGTCATACAGACAAATGTTATAATAAATAATTATAGCACCAAGAGTTAAGCTTTTACACCGCAAGCATCGCAGCTTGGATGTAATTGTTCAAGAAAAAAAGATTCACTGCCCATGCAGCAAAATTTAAAAAGAAACTATTGTCTTTACATCACGACCCTTGGGTCGTATATCCAAAAAGAAGAAAAAAATAAATGAGAAGAATTCAAGAGGCATTCGGGGCCGGAGGGTCCTGGGCAGCATCCTGGTTAGTCGCGTCCTCGACAACTTCTTCTTCTACACCAGCGACGTTTGGAGTGGCAGGGGTTGCAGCTCTTGCCTCCTCTTCGGGCAGTTGGGCAGCACATCGAGCCAACTTCGCATTTCTGACTTCCTCTGAAAGGTAGCTAAAGTCAGCACCATGATTGTGTTTCCAGAAATTGTAGAAACATCGGAGTGTAGTCCTCTTATACTTTTCCAGATTCTTGGAGTTGTCAAGCTCCAACTGCTTCACCTTGCCCCCGAGAGTGCGAATGGCCTCGTCCTTGGTCTTGAGTACCTCCCCAAGATGCTTGATTTCACGGAGATGAGCTTTGTTGAAATCTCGGTACTCCTGTCTCAACTTGACCGCTGCTTCCTTCACAGCTTCAGCCTCTGACAGCTTAGTCATCGCCGCGTCCCTCTCTCGGACCACTGCCTCCAACTCCTTAGCATGCTTAGCCGAAAGCTCCTCGGCCGCCTTCACTTGATACCTCTCGATGGCTTTTGCCTCGACCTGCTCGATGTAAGCCTGGGCTCGGGTACAAGCAGTAATGGCAGAAAGTAAGGCTTGTGCACAAAGAAAAAGGAGTTAGAACTTATCACGAGGGATAAAAAAATAAAAACTCGAAGAATAAAGAAACACTTACGCTGGAGATTTCGTTCAAAGCCCTGTTCAGGATCTGGTCAACTGGCAGCTCTTCAGCCTGGACCATTGCGGCCCTAACACGCTCGCCTTTGCCGATACGATCGAGGCGGCCCCTGGCAGATCGAATGGCACGGCTCATAAATCTGGCCCCATGAGCCTCTTCGCGAGAAAGCTGCTCTTTGGCAAGTGAGGCTGGAGGGTTCGGCGAGGCGGGAGCGTTTTGCTGCACGGAAGGAGCTGGAGGAGGAGTAGGAGTTCACCCAGTTGGCGCAGGACTTTGCCCAGTAGGCGTTCCCTGAGGAGGATCTTCTGATCGACCCTTCTTGGCTGGAGGGCCTCGACTGGATTCACCAGTTCTCTTCTTGGGCTTCCGTTGGAGTTGAGGAACTTCCTCTTCCTCCTCGACCTGGTACATGTCAAAAATGTTGGGAGTTGACATATCTGCATGAAGATAAACATAGCAAGTTTATAAAAAGGAGGCAGGTGAAAGTAAGATAGACAATTGAAAGGAGGTAACAAAGTAAATACCCGAGCTACAACTACTGGTCGCTACACTATTGACTCTATTAGTCATATACTCATTATCTGGCATGAAGAAGTCTGACCCTAAGTTTGGAGCATATGTAAAGTTACCATCCCCGTCAAACAAGTGACAGGGAATCAACAAACCATTTAAAAGCAAAATAACTTTACTGTTATCATCGGAAGATTCTCCCAAGTCAACAATAGGCTCTTTGGCATTTTCTTTCCCCTTGCCTTAGGGAGCAGAAGGCCTTTCTGCGGAAGGGCTACCCGTGGGTTCCCTGATTGTAACTCTTGTTGGCCTCCTCCTAGGAGGAGGCACAGGAGGTTCCTGCTCGGGAACCCCCTCGGCAGTGGCTTCGTCCACCACGGACCCTCTATTTTCATGGCGAGGAGCCAGGAGGCCAGACGACCTCAAATTCTCTTCAAGTGTCAGGGTCTTGACACATTTTGCTGCATCAGACATCCTGGCCAGAGTGTTAGACCTCAACACCATGTCTGGTGTTGGGGTCGGACGTAACTAAGGGCCTGAAAAACAGATCAAGTTTGAAGAAAAATGAAAGGAAACACTCTATGTTAAAGTATCGACTAGACGAAGATAAGTTTATACCTCCTCTCGCGAAGGCCAAGTTATTGCTGGTTATGTACGGAGTAAAGAAGTACTCCTTGTTGTAGTGCCCCACGTTTGATATATGGGTAGTACCACTCAGGAACGTCCGGCCGGTCTCCTGGTGGCAGAAGTGGAAAAAGCCCGTCCCGTTGTGCTGTGGGTTGGACTTGAGGACAAAGAGATAGTTGACCTCGTGGGGTGAAGGTTCTGGCCATTTGTTAAGTTTGTACAGGACATAGAGTGCGGCCAACATCCTATATCCGTTTGGAGTTATTTGGAAGGGAGCGACGCCGAAATAATTGGCCACTCCCACAAAGAAGGGATGAAGAGGGAGATAAGCTCCCACTTCAATGTGATACCGGGACCAGGCGCTGTTCGCCCCTCCTAGACGGTTAACCCTCTGGTCCTCGGTGGGACGTATAATGGTTACCCCCGTAAGGGGGAATTTCCTGAAACAGTTAGCAACCATTCGAAGGGTCACTGAACTGGCTGGGGGAGTATACCACTCGACATCAGGCGGATTCCGATGACGAGGACGAGCCCTAGTTTGGATATTAGGGTCAGGAACAAGATTTTCTTGACCGCTGGTCGAGGGAGCCCTAGCCTGCGAGTCAGGCTGGGCAGGAGGAGTAGGGTTGCTTTCAGACTCGGGCCTTTTCTTGCCAGAGGACTTGGAGCGGGCCATTGGAAAGGAAGGATGGGATTTGGAAGAGGATCGCGAGAAAGGAATCTCGTGGACGCGTACAGTTGGTTGTTCTTCCCCCTCGAGCAGCTGGGCCAGAAGGTCGTCGTCGATGGGTCTTTCACCTCCCCACAAATCTGGCATTAAAGTCTGTAAACAGAAGAATGGGGAGGTGAGGAAATAGAACTCTAAAAAGCTTTTAGAATAACGCTGGTCGAGTATAAAAGTTAGGCTTTTACACAACATCATTCTATCAAAAAGCTAGTTTTTCTACACGAACAGTTTGAAAAGCGGATCAAAGGGTGAAAGTAAAAAGTTTTTCTGTGAAAGCTTTTTCAACTCCCCTTAGGGCGGGAAAAATTTATTTTTCAACTGGCTTAAAAATCGAAATGTTACTTCGGTTTTACGTCCTAAAAAGCATGATCCTGAATTTTTAAACTAAATCGTAACTCTACTGCGCCTACAAAACATTCTGTCTACAGGCATTTAAAACCAGAAACAGAAAGATTTAAACAGTATACCACCAGAAGCATGCATCACGAGAAATTAGAAGCATGGGGTTTCGAGAACTTACCAAGAAAAGTGATCGTGAAGGTGGAAGAAAGGTCTTCGGAGATTAAAGAGCCCACGGTCTGAGTCTTGGAAGTGCAGGAAAACGGTCTTCGGAAAAGCTTAAAGCTCTGGTTTTTAGGGTTTTCTGCAAAGATAATGGCGTGCGTAAAAAGAAAGAAGAGGCTTCGACGGTCTTATATAAGTATTCTCTGATATTAAAAAAGTATAATCATTAGTTTTCCTTTTTCTAAGTATGGGGAAACGGGATGGCCGTCGAAATCGTTTCTGGGGAACTGAAAGGACATGATTAGACAGAAGTGGGTTGCTTTTTTCAAGAACACATGAAGGGTTCTGACACGTCAGAAGGGGTTACCGAAGGGTCGTTCGTTCAAAGTTTATTTACTGTTCGTAGTAAATAAACTTTGGGGGGCAAATGTTATCCAATAAATTAGCATTAGTGACGTGACAAATAATCTCTTGACACGTGGCTGATACCTGGAAGCGCCTGCTAGAGTATCGACCAGGAGACACAGTAGAAGCAGGGTAAGCCTGTCTTACCCGCGACCAGTCTGGTCGGTAGTTCCGCGTACAAGGCAATATTTATGGGAAGATCTTTATGAATCCCGAATTTATCTCATACAATCTTCTGGATATCCGATTATTCAAGGAAGAATATCTGTAACAATCTCTTGTGACCCTCCTTGAGCCTATAAATAAGAAGAGATAGCTCAAAGGAGGGGGACCTTTTTTTGAGCATTCGAATCATAGGAAACGAGAGTAATTCTCCAAGTAAATCTGTATTGTTCTTTAGAGAAGAGTGAAACTCATTGAACCCTGGTTCTTTGATCACCCTTCTGATTTTATATCAATATTATTCTAAGTGGACGTAGGTCATTACCAGATCCTGGGGCCGAACCACTATAAATTACTGTGTTTTCTTTACCTTTGTCATTGCGTTCTTCTCTATACATTCGTCCATATCAATCACGTTTTGACTCCGTGTCAGTTGGCCAAATCTTGGGTCAACATAATCATATTTATATTCCACTGTGATTACGTCACTATAAATAAGATTAGCTATATGCTCGAGATTTAATAGAAGTTTATATTAAACAAATAATCATGAAAATAAAACATGTGAGCAAAGTGATTGACCAAGTCAAAAAATGATTTCTATTCTTTTATTGATTATAAAATGAGATTACAAAGAATTTGGGTTTTAATTAGGGCATAAAACCCCAACATCATATTCCTCATATAGGCAACATAATGGGATTTATTTAAATTTAAATTAATTAAAAATAATAAAAAAAAAATAAAAGCCTTGGGCTGCCATAAATGGACTTGGGCCCAATCTCTTTGTTTTGAATTTAAATCCCAACTAGGCCTAAATTCAAAACCTTTTATTTATTTGTTTTTTTAATTAATTAATTAAATCCTTATTCAAATCAACTAATTATAATTTGAAACTTGATTTAATATTATTTATTTATATTGATACCAATTTATCAATATTAATAAATTTACCCAAAGATTCTCTTGTATTCTCTAAATCTCATATCTCTGTAAATTTTCCAAAATTGACTTAGTCAACTTTAAAAATCCTAATTGATAATTAAATCAATTAATTGAGACATTCTAGATGATTTACTCAAAGGTGATGCGGGGACCATGGATCCATGAAATCAAGCTCCAATAAGTCACCGTGAATTTATTTACGAATAATTTCACTACCTTATTAATTCCCCGTGACTCCACTATAGACTCGGAATTAAACTCTTGAATTCATAGAACGTATTTTCAAAACCATAAATACGTTATCCATTGTTATAACCATTACAATCAGTCAATCCTCTATCGATGACTTACTAACGAGCTGGGTGCAAATTACCGTTTTACCCCTCATCAGTATTTTATCCTTAACTCCCACTAAGTTCCTTATAAATGATATTTCCGTGAATTTAATCACAGAAATGAGATCTCAATCATTTAACCTTTTGAACAAAGCAATTAAGGAAATCATCTTTTCACTTCTCATACAGAAGTTATAGATTTCGTATCTATGAATAATACTCCCACTCAATTACACTAATAAATCTCCAAGATGTAAGTATGGGCTAGACCGTAGGGTAAACTGGTAACGAACAAGTCAAAAGATTTAAATAATATAATTAGCAGAATATTATCACTCAGAATTAAGATCGACTTAATATATGGTCAACATTGTGACATTGATTAGATTTGATAACAACGATACTTATTTATCAATCAACAATCAATATCGGTCCTAGTCCGATGTAACTAAATACATCCGATCTTATCTACTTAGTCAATGCCTTGGACAAGACATCATACCCTGAATGTGTAAGTAGATCATATCGTAGATTGCCTAATCAGTGAAAATCCAATGCACTGATCTAATCTTAGGACTCGTTCTTTTGAACATATAATTACAACTATAATCCACTGTGACCTAGTCACTATAATTGTAACTATCCATATGTGATAAACGAGTTTTAGGCTCGTTTATGGTTCTAGTTTTTAGGTTATTTTTCTTTAGTTAGGATTGTTTTATTTCGGATTTATGCTCGTTTGTTCTTGTTTCAGGGTAATTGATGTTAAGTGTTGCAAATATTGAAAAGGAGCGAAAATGGAATGAAATCGAGACGGATTAGTGACTTTTGGGTGTTTCTGTAAGTAGCGCTACAGCGCTACCTTGGGAGCGCCGTAGCGCTAGGAAGAATTCTTGAAGAGCTTCAGCACTGACTTAAGCGCTTCAGCGCTACAACATCAGCGCTACAGCGCTGGGAAGCAGTTTTCAGGAAGATAGTTCCTGACTTTAGCGCTATAGCGCTACCAAAAGAGCGCTACAGCGCTGGTGCCTAGTTTTTTCCCTGTTTTGTTTCTGAGTTTAGCGCTACAGCGCTACGATGTTAGCGCTATAGCGCTGGGGTCGCGATTTCTAGCATAATTGGTTATTTTTGATGGGCAATTCAGTCTTTTCGAGGGGGAATTTTCAGTAGGGTTTTTTGGGAGTCATATAGGCGACTGAGAGAGGCTAATAGGAGACGACGACGGCTGGAGTAAGAACACCATATTGGAGGATTCGTCCCTGAGTTTTCATCATTTTTTTCTGTCAATTTTCATGTTTGTAATTAAACAGTTATTTTAGTGCTAGAATGAATATCATAGGCTAAATTTTCTTTTAGGGCTTTTATGTGAATCTTTTGGAAACCCTTGTTATGGTTTAATGCAAAGTTGATATTCTTCTTCATCTCTTTCAATTCCTTGCAGTCTATGTTAATTGTGCGATTATTGATTGATCACCTCTAATTGCTATTTTATGAATCAAATTAAAATCTGAAAAGTGAAATTTGATATGCTTTGATTGTTTGGATGCAAATTTAATTTAGAACGAAAGTATCTAGGTTATTTGCTTATTTTCTGAGTTGCGTGGCTAATGCCCTCTACATGATTCAACTTACCATAGAAATATAGGAAGTTGTCATTTAGATTGAATTTCATAAGTCTTGACCAGATTATGAATTGTTTTTGCAACTTATTTTTGAAGAGAGAGAAGGAGATATAGATGCTTGCATTAGGAAATAACAGGGTGGAAAAATAGAGGATCATAATTGTCCTAATTGTGTTTTCTTTGTTAATTTGTTTAATTTTCCACTGCGCTTTGTTAGTATTTTTCTTAGTTTAAAATCTCTGATAATTGCTTAATCAAATAGAATTAAGGGATTAATTGATTGGTAATTGATAGATCAGTCCTTGAGGACGATATTCGGTTTTTACCATTTTTATTACGAATTGCGACTGTGTGCACTTGCATAGCAAAAAAAATTATCGCAACAAGTTTTTGGCGCCGTTGCCGGGGACTGAAAATTATCAATATCAGTCTAATTAATTTTTATTCTAATTTGATTTTAGTTTCTCTCGTTTCTAATCTGTTTAGTTGCTTAATTTGTCTATCTCAGGTGAATTTTGGTATATGCGTGGCAGAAAAGGAAAAGCCACACTTGTTCCTCTGAATCCCGAGATCGAAAAGTCTTGCAATCAAATCAGAAAGAATAAGAGAGAGACCCAGAATTCTGTGAAGATGGCACAGAATGATGGGGATGGCAGGAATGGTCTAAATCCAGGAGTTGTCCAAGGGGTTCAGGCTCAGACCAACGCTGAGAGGAGTCTGAGAGATTATGTGCTACCCACTCTGACGGGAGTACAAAATAGTATATGCCCACCAACTGTAGAGGCCAACAACTTCGAAATAAAGCCTGCTATTTTACAAATGGTGCAGTTCTCTGTGCAATTCAATGGGTTGCCCTCTGAAGATCCTCACACCCATTTGTCCAACTTTCTGGAGTTGTGTGGAACCTTCAAATATAATGGGGTGAGTGATGACGCAATCAAGCTTAGGCTTTTCCCATTTTCTCTAAGGGACAGAGCTAAAAGTTGGCTGAATTCTCTGCAGCCAAACTCCATTGTCACTTGGCAAGATCTAGCTCAGAAGTTTTTGTCCAAATTCTTCCCTCCGTCCAAAGCTGCTAAATTAAGGGGAGACATAAATAACTTTTGCCAGAATGACGGAGAGTCATTATATGAGGCGTGGGAACGGTTTAAGGAACTCCTTAGAAGATGTCCTCATCATGGCATTGAACAGTGGATGCTAGTACAGAACTTCTACAATGGTTTATGTCCGACAACCAGAACCATTATAGATGCTGCAGCGGGTGGCACTTTTATGAGCAAGAGTGCAGCTGGTGCTTATGAGCTCCTGGAGGACATGGCTACAAACAACCATCAGTGGTCAGAGGAAAGATCATCAGGAGTTAGAAAGGTAGTTGGGGTGCATGAGCTAGATGCGATTACTGCTTTAACAGCGCAAGTAGCCTCTTTGACCAAGCAGTTGCAACAGAGTAGTATGTCTGCTAATGCGGTTCAGATGGCAGTGAGGTGTGAAATGTGTGGTGGTGCTCATTCTTTCGATCAGTGCCCTATCTGTAATAATAACACCCCAATGGATCACGCCCAAGTTCAAGCGGTGGGAAATTTTCAGAGGCCACTCAATAACCCATTCTCCAACAACTACAATCCAGGGTGGCGAAATCATCCAAATTTTTCGTGGAAGAATAATCAAGGCCAACAACCTCCGTTTCAGGGCCAGTTTCAGAATAACATGTCTCAGCCACCTATGAATCAAGCTTCGTCATCACTGCAGCCTAGGCCTCAACAACCAATGCCTCAACCTGAGAGACCTAATGAACTGCAAGCTGCCCTGTTGACTCTTACTAATACACAAACTCAATTCATGACTGAGACCAGATCCTCCATTCGAAACCTTGAGACACAGGTTGGGCAGTTGGCAAATATGCTCAATAACAGACCCCAGGGAAACTTGCCAAGTAATACTGAAGTCAACCCTAAGGAGCAAGTTCAAGCAATCACTTTGCGGAGTGGGAAGCAAACAGAGCAGCCTAGACCTCCACAGGCAGTGGTTCAGAAAAAAGAGATGGGTGCACAGTCTGATTCAGAAAGGGTTACTGAAGACCATCAGAAGTCAGAACAGAGTCCCCCAGTTGTCATTGAGCAGCCAGTTAGAGTTCCATACCCTCAGAGGCTTAGAAAGACTACCCTTGATAAACAGTTTTCTAAGTTTCTTGAGGTGTTTAAAAAGCTGCACATAAACATTCCTTTTGCGGAGGCCTTGGAGCAGATGCCCAGTTATGTTAAGTTTATGAAGGAGATTCTGTCAAAGAAAAGGAGAATGGAGGACTATGAGACTGTAGCACTCACTGAAGAGTGCAGCGCTATTTTACAAAGGAAGTTACCCCAAAAGCTGAGAGATCCGGGGAGTTTCACCATACCTTGCACCATTGGCAAGTTTGAATGTAAGCACGCCTTATGTGATCTGGGGGCAAGTATCAATTTGATGCCCTTATCTGTGTTTAAAAGACTTGGTTTGGGGGAGGCAAAACCAACAACTGTCACTTTACAGCTCGCAGACCGATCGTTAACACATCCACAAGGTATTATTGAGGATGTTCTTGTGAAAGTGGATAAGTTCATATTTCCCGCTGACTTTATTGTTCTGGACATGGAGGAGGACACAGATGTTCCTATTATTCTTGGTAGACCATTTTTAGCCACAGGCCAAGCTCTTATTGATGTTCAAAAAGGAGAGCTTAAGCTGAGAGTTCAAGGAGATGAGGTGGTCTTTAATGTCTTCAAGTCTATGAAGTATCCGGTGGCTAGTGACAGTTGCTTTAGTGTGGATATGATAGAAAAGGCAGTCTCCAAGAGAAGGATGAGCAGTGATGCCTTAGAGGCAGTATTATTGGGTGATGAGGGCGATGATGATGAGGACCCTGAGATCAGAGAATGTGTAAACTGGATCAACTCTTTCTTACCATATTGGAAAAAGTTCCAAGAATTAGCAGATGCGACTGATAAACCGCTAACCTCCATTCAGCAGCCACCACCGTTGGAATTAAAGGTCCTCCCAGATCACTTGCAATATGCTTATTTGGGAGAGAATGAAACTTTACCGGTCATTGTGTCAGCTGACCTGTCAAAGGTAGAATTGGAGAAACTGTTGAGGGTTCTAAGGGAGCATAAATTGGCCATTGGGTGGACGTTGGCAGATATTAGAGGAATAAGCCCAGCGACAGTGATGCATAAAATTTTATTGGAGGAGAATAGCAAGCCATCCATAGAGGCCCAGAGAAGACTCAATCCAGCCATGAAGGATGTAGTATTGGATCAGATTCTTAAATGGTTGGATGTTGGGGTGATCTACCCAATTTCTGATAGTGCATGGGTGAGCCCTGTGCAAGTGGTACCTAAGAAGGGTGGAATGACTGTGGTGAAAAATGAGAACAATGAACTCATTCCAACAAGGACTGTAACGGGGTGGCGGATTTGTATAGACTACCGCAAGCTCAATAAGGCAACAAGGAAGGATCATTTTCCTTTGCCTTTTCTTGATCAGATGCTTGATAGATTGGCAGGCCACAGCTACTACTGTTTCTTGGATGGGTATTCTGGGTATCATCAGATAGCTATTGCACCAGAGGATCAAGAGAAAACAACCTTCACATGTCCTTATGGCACATTTGCTTTCAGGAGAATGCCATTTGGACTATGCAATGCCCCTGCAACATTTCAACGGTGCATGATGGCCATATTTTCAGACATGGTAGACCGGTGTATTGAGATTTTCATGGATGACTTCTCTGTTTTTGGCTCATCATTCGACCTCTGTTTGGGTAATTTAAAGAACGTGTTGCGTCGTTGTGAGATGGCTAATCTGGTGTTGAATTGGGAGAAATGCCATTTTATGGTGAAAGAGGGGATTGTCCTTGGCCATAAAATTTCAAGTGAGGGAATTGAGGTAGATAGAGCGAAAATTTCTACCATTGAAAGGCTGCCTCCACCAGTTTCAGTCAAAGGAGTTAGAAGTTTTCTTGGTCACGCTGGGTTCTATCGAAGATTCATCAAAGATTTCTCAAAGGTGTCTAAGCCTCTCTCGAATCTGCTTATGAATGGAGTTGTCTTTGATTTTAATGACGAATGTTTGAGGGCGTTCAATTTCTTGAAAGAAAAGCTTATTTCTGCTCCAATTGTGATAGCTCCGAGATGGGAATTGCCTTTTGAGTTGATGTGTGATGCCAGTGATTACGCAGTGGGGGCAGTTCTGGGACAGCGGATTGACAAGGTATTCAGGTCTATTTACTATGCTAGTCGGACTCTAAATGATGCTCAGCTTAATTATGCCACCACAGAAAAAGAGTTGCTAGCTATTGTGTTTGCTTGCGATAAATTCAGACCATATCTGATTGGTAACAAGGTGATTGTCTACACTGATCACTCTGCCATTAAATACTTGATGTCAAAGAAAGATGCCAAGCCCCGCTTGATTAGATGGATTCTGTTGCTTCAAGAATTTGACATGGAGATTCGTGACAAGAAGGGCAGCGAGAATGTGGTAGCTGATCATCTCTCTAGACTTGAGGTGGAGGAGACTGAAAATAAGAAAGCAGTGCAAATCAATGATCATTTTCCTGATGAGCAGTTGTTTGGGGTAAGTGAGACTTTAGCTGTCCCTTGGTTTGCAGATATAGTGAACTTCTTAGTTGCCAAGATTGTGCCTTCTGAAATGTCAAGGCAGCAATTAAAGAAATTCTTTTCTGAGGTGAAACACTACTATTGGGAGGAACCTATTCTCTATAGGCACTGTGTTGATCAGATTATCAGAAGGTGCGTTCCTGAAGAAGAGATGCAATCCATTCTTAATCACTGTCATACTCAACAATGCGGAGGGCATTTTGGAGCATCAAGAACGGCGGCTAAGGTATTACAAAGCGGTTTCTATTGGCCTTCATTATTCAAGGATGCCAATGTGTTTGTCAAGGCTTGTGATAGATGTCAGAGAACGGGCAATATCTCGAGGAGAAACGAAATGCCTCTACAAGGGATTCTTGAGGTAGAACTGTTTGACGTATGGGGCATCGATTTCATGGGGCCTTTTCCACCATCTTACAACAATGAATACATTCTATTGGCAGTGGATTATGTATCTAAATGGGTGGAGGCTGCAGCAACTAGATCCAATGACGGAAAAACTGTCCTTAATTTTCTGCAGAAACATATTTTTACTAGATTTGGTACTCCCCGAGCTCTGATTAGTGATGAAGGGAAACACTTTGTGAATAAGCAACTGGATGCATTGTTGGCTCATTATGGAGTTTATCACCGAAAAGCTTTGCCTTACCATCCTCAATCAAATGGGCAAGCTGAAGTTTCAAATAGAGAAATCAAGAGCATCCTGGAGAAGACCGTTGACAGTTCGAGGAAGAATTGGTCGAAAAAGTTAGATGATGCGATTTGGGCATACAGAACTGCATTCAAAACACCGATAGGCATGTCTCCTTACAGGTTGGTGTTTGGTAAAGCGTGTCATCTACCGGTTGAATTGGAGCACAAGGCATTCTGGGCTATGAAAAAGTTGAATTTTGATTGGAATGCTGCTAGTGAACGAAGGCTGTTGCAACTGAATGAACTTGACGAGTTCAGAAATGAGGCTTATGAGAATGCCAAGATTTATAAAGAAAGAACAAAGGCTTGGCATGACAAGAACTTAATCAGAAGGGAGTTCCAACCAGGGCAGCAGGTACTTCTGTTCAATTCAAGACTTCGACTGTTTCCTAGCAAATTGAAGTCAAGATGGTCAGGGCCCTTCACTGTAGTTCAAGCTTTTCCATATGGCTCTGTAGAAGTTCGGGGCAATTCAGGTGCTTTATTTAAAGTCAATGGCCAGAGATTGAAACCTTACTTGGGTGGTACTTTCGATCAAGCAAAGTCTGTCCTTCTTCTGAAGCCTCTTTGAAGAGGGATCCAGCGTCCGGCTAAATGACGTTAAAGACAGCGCTTTGAGAAGGCAGTTCTCAATTGTGAATTTTATTTTATTTTATTTTATTTGGTTTTGAACAATGATGGGATTTTGTATTTAGTTTTTATTTTTATTTTTTATGTATTTCTGAACCGTGAAAATCGTGAAAAAAAAACAAAAAAAAAAGAAAAAAAAAAGAAAAAAAAGAAAAAAAAAAAAGGAAGTGGTGATTTCAGGAGCTATAGCGCTACAGCGCTGCACTTGCAGCGCTATAGCGCTCTTCTCAGAAAGGAACAGGAGATTCGAGGTTCAACAAGCGCTATAGCGTTGTTAAACCAGCGCTATAGCGCTGGTTCCAGAGGCCCACTCTCAAATCGCGTATGAGCGCTATAGCGCTACTCCTATAGCGCTATAGCGCTCGGCCCAGTGAACCACTTAATAATCAGAAAGGTGCGATTTTTTTTCCCTCATTTCTTCTTCTTTCTTTTTCTTCATCTTTATTTCTTTCTTCCTATCCTCTCCACCCCTCCATAGCCTTGCCATTACAGCCTTTTTCCCAGAAATTTCCCCACACACCTTTCATTTTTCCTTCATTCTTCTCTCTCTCTTTTTTTTTTTCGTTTTTGTACAATCATACTGTATTCCCATCATACCAACTTCTTACTATTTTTTTTTTCTTCTTCTTTCCCACAGATTATATGCTTATGATAACAAAAGGAAAGGAAAACAAAAATAAAGAAGTTAAGAAATTCAGGCTCAAAAAGTATGATCAAGAACAAAAAAACAAAGTTTAAGGTTCAAAAAGGGTGACTAAGGATAATAATCAAGGTCGGCTTGAAAGGCACAATCGATCCAATAAAATTGCCTAAATCACTTTTCTAAACACATGTCATCAAGGATTTCGCCTCAAAGGCCAAACAATGCAAGTTCTATCAAATTCAAATTGTCATACCACCAACCCTAGTCCAACATATATAATAAACTCCAAAATGTTGCATTTTCAAAACATATTAAAAATTTCCCAAAAATCTTTAAATTAAACGCTAAACCAATTGAACCAAGCACACAGTTGAATTCAATTTCCTTTTCATGAACAAAAACAAAGCAGCAACAGACATGAATGATGGTTTAACGATAACACTACAACTCAAAAACAAATAAAAACAGAAAAATAAAAACAGCATAAGCCCCCCCCCCCCCCAAACTAAAGATGCACATTGTCCCAAATGTGATAAAAAATAAAAACAGAGGAAGAGAACTTACCTGACCAGCCACATCAATATGGCGGTGGTGGTGGATGGAACGAAGGGCCTTCGAAAGGCTGAGATTGCGGAGGTTCAGGTGCAGGAAAACCAGCAAAAGACGGTGGTGGAGGCGGAGGGTAAAACGGAGAGTACGGTGGATAAGGTGGAGGTGGAGCAAAATACGTGCGATCTGAATCATCTAGCGACCAGCGGTTCACCAAATTGTTTAGTTGAGCCACATGACTCACTTCATAATCATAACGCTGGCCTAAATACTGATTCACCATATGCTGCTGCTGAACCACATATTGATTCTGTTGGATTAGATAATCCAACTTCTCATTAACTTGCTGCAAGCTTGAATTACTATCGCTACCCACTAAAGCTGGTTCATCGTCCTCCTCCACAGCGGCTTCCATACGGCGCTTTCCCTTTTTTCTTGCTTGTGGCACATATAAAGAAGGCTCGGGATAGTCATTCATCAGATTAATGGATAATGGTTGCTGCAGCGAATGATAGATATCAGTAACGAACTCTGGGACACCAGCCTTACAGCATAACATTGTGATGACTGATCCATGGGCCAAACCACCAGTAGTGTGCCCTTTTTCAATGAAATTGATGTTGGCCTTAATCCAAATACCCGGATTAACACTCATCCCCTGCATCAATGCGTACATTAATAAGGCTTGATCCTTAGTCATATCAGATACATGACTAACAGGCATGAATCGAGCACAAACAAGGAACGCCCAAAATCTCGCCTCCCTATTAAGCTGGCATGATGCTATACTTTTAGGGAGGCTGCCAGATAAATTCCAAGGGGCGCCTTCAAAACACAGTTTATCAGCCACGGCCGCAAAATCTATAGAACCGCCCAAGAATTGGGCATATTCCTCCTCCTCTTGTTTGATATGCGGGACCTTGAACACCCTATTAATCGCTTCAGCAGTGAAGGGCACACGTTTCCCTCGAACAAAGACTGTGTCATTGTGTTTATCTCGTAGGTTGGCATAAAACTCATACACCAACGACACATTAGCCTGAGCCAGCCTTGTTACAAAATCGCCCCATTTCCTATTCATGAGGTTCACCCGAACCCGTTCAAAGATCGGATGAGCAAACGGTTCAGACTGAAATTCTACTTCTCTCTCGGAGATCAAAGGTTTCCTGACAAATTTCTCATACCGCTCCTGAGCCTGGAAATTGATAAATCGAGTCTCATCATACTCATGCTCAGAACTTTCTTCCCTGGATTGAGACGCAGAAGCATGCCCCTTCCCCTTGTTTCTACCCGCTCTTTGCTTGGGTGCCATTATCTCTATGATCACCAAACCACAAGACAAAATTTTTACAGCACCTCCCCTCTTTATGGACCTTTTTCCTCTTTACAAACAGTAGCAATATTCAACCTTTCAAGCAAATCAACTAGAATCCCCTAACCCAAACCACAGAAAGGATTTACCCTCTTCAATCAAACAAGGCCAGCCAATCCCAAATATCACAGCAGCACAAATCGTAAGAGAGTAGGAAAGAAAAACACTTACCAAACCTTGGCAATAAATTCCCTTACACTTGAATGTGAATACCCCCTTCAGAATTTCCTCTTTTTGCAAGAATTTGGATCAATGAAATTCTAGGGTTTCAAAATAGATTTGGGGCAAAATTGAAAGAGATTGGAATGGAAGGGAAGAAAAAAAAAGAAAATAAGATGAAGAATGAAGGAAAAAAAAAAGTTTGGGGGATTTAGTTTGGGGGAGTGTGATTTGAAAAAAAAAAAAAAAAAGTGATAAGTCTAGAAAAAGAAAAGAAGAAAAATAATGAAAAGTGTTGTCATCTCTCTCTCTAATTGTATAAAAGGGCGATTTTTGGTGTGGTAAAAAAAAAAAAAAAAAAAAAATTGGTTGGTTTTAAGGTTTTATGCTTATGGTAACGACTGAGCTTAAATGACAATTTTATCTACCCCTGCCTAAGCCAAGCTATAACCTGTGAAAGTCCTCTTGATTTCAAAACACATGTTATTGACATTAGTGAAGAAGGTCAAGTGATGCAAAGCGTATTGAAAATTTGGTTTGTGGAATTGTCTGAAAGGAGTTGAGCATATATGATAGAGTCCAATTGTTGCAGTAATTTTCATGATATATTTGTGATTTCCCTAATTGAACTTTACAAATCGGACTTTAAGGCAATTGAGCTGAAATTCTGGTTATTTTTATTGCAATTGAGAGTTCATGAGTTTTGGCAAAGTAGTATAGATAGTAATGATGGTTTAATGTGTTCGTTTTGTGTTTGTTTCGTTTTGTTAGTTTAAGTTAGGATTTACTCGAGGGCGAGTAAAGATTTAGTTTGGGGGAGTTTGATAAACGAGTTTTAGGCTCGTTTATGGTTCTAGTTTTTAGGTTATTTTTCTTTAGTTAGGATTGTTTTATTTCGGATTTATGCTCGTTTGTTCTTGTTTCAGGGTAATTGATGTTAAGTGTTGCAAATATTGAAAAGGAGCGAAAATGGAATGAAATCGAGACGGATTAGTGACTTTTGGGTGTTTCTGTAAGTAGCGCTACAGCGCTACCTTGGGAGCGCCGTAGCGCTAGGAAGAATTCTTGAAGAGCTTCAGCACTGACTTAAGCGCTTCAGCGCTACAACATCAGCGCTACAGCGCTGGGAAGCAGTTTTCAGGAAGATAGTTCCTGACTTTAGCGCTATAGCGCTACCAAAAGAGCGCTACAGCGCTGGTGCCTAGTTTTTTCCCTGTTTTGTTTCTGAGTTTAGCGCTACAGCGCTACGATGTTAGCGCTATAGCGCTGGGGTCGCGATTTCTAGCATAATTGGTTATTTTTGATGGGCAATTCAGTCTTTTCGAGGGGGAATTTTCAGTAGGGTTTTTTGGGAGTCATATAGGCGACTGAGAGAGGCTAATAGGAGACGACGACGGCTGGAGTAAGAACACCATATTGGAGGATTCGTCCCTGAGTTTTCATCATTTTTTTCTGTCAATTTTCATGTTTGTAATTAAACAGTTATTTTAGTGCTAGAATGAATATCATAGGCTAAATTTTCTTTTAGGGCTTTTATGTGAATCTTTTGGAAACCCTTGTTATGGTTTAATGCAAAGTTGATATTCTTCTTCATCTCTTTCAATTCCTTGCAGTCTATGTTAATTGTGCGATTATTGATTGATCACCTCTAATTGCTATTTTATGAATCAAATTAAAATCTGAAAAGTGAAATTTGATATGCTTTGATTGTTTGGATGCAAATTTAATTTAGAACGAAAGTATCTAGGTTATTTGCTTATTTTCTGAGTTGCGTGGCTAATGCCCTCTACATGATTCAACTTACCATAGAAATATAGGAAGTTGTCATTTAGATTGAATTTCATAAGTCTTGACCAGATTATGAATTGTTTTTGCAACTTATTTTTGAAGAGAGAGAAGGAGATATAGATGCTTGCATTAGGAAATAACAGGGTGGAAAAATAGAGGATCATAATTGTCCTAATTGTGTTTTCTTTGTTAATTTGTTTAATTTTCCACTGCGCTTTGTTAGTATTTTTCTTAGTTTAAAATCTCTGATAATTGCTTAATCAAATAGAATTAAGGGATTAATTGATTGGTAATTGATAGATCAGTCCTTGAGGACGATATTCGGTTTTTACCATTTTTATTACGAATTGCGACTGTGTGCACTTGCATAGCAAAAAAAATTATCGCAACAATATGTTCGAGATTTTATAAATGTTTATATTATTTCAATAATCATGTAATAAAACAAGCAAGCAACACAGTTGTCAAACTAAATGATTTCTACTACTTTTATTGATAATATTAAATCGTGCTACATGTCCGACATGGTTTTATAAGGGCATAAAACCCAACAAGCTGATCCCACAGATTAGACATAGCAGAATAAAATTCCTGAACGTTCATGCTATTCTGTTGAAGGGCCCGAATGTCAATCTCCAACTGATACTGCTTTGCGAAATTAGACTGTGTATACAGCCTTTCCAAGTGCTCCCAAACTTCTTTCTCCGTCTCGTATTTCGCCAATTGGATACCGATTGATTGTTGAACAGAGTTGTTGATCCAAGTGATGATTTTCGAATTGTTGGCATCCCAAAGATCCAACTGTTCTGCAAAGCTCTCATCCTTATCGTCCTTCGGTTTCGTGGAAGTTCCAGAAACATAACCCCACATACGTTTCCCTTTCAGAAATTTTTTCATAACATAATGCCAATACGAATAATTCTGCCCATTCAATTGCACATTGATGGACTGAAGCGAATCATCTTTTGCGCCAGCCATGACGAACAATCGAAATCCAAATAGACAGAACAAAGTGTGAAATCCCCAAGATTGGTGCAAAAACCTCAAAATCAAAGCCAAAGACAGAGTCAAATTCCTAGCGCAACCAAATCGAGGGTACTCAAGAACCTATCTCTGATACCATGATAATTTTGCAAAATAGACAAAGAAGATTTGAGAGAGAATCAAAAATGAAGCTAGATTTTCATTATGTCAAAAGAGATAAAAATAAGAGTACAAGAGCAACAAAATATATAGTCAAAATAATGAGAGGCTAAAAGACTAAACTACCCTTACATAATAATAAAACTTATATTATTAACAATATATATATACACACACATTGGGTTCCATCATAAAATGATTTTCTTAGACTTTCTCTCTATTAAATTTGGAGAAAGATACTGCCCAACAGACATGAAAATCCAAGCTACATATATACATACAGCCTGAATTAAATTCTCCCATTTCAGCATCAAATTATTAATGTATATTTAATGTAGACATTGTGGGACCAAAAATTGTAATATCCCACTTCACTCATTTTTTCTCAATATATATAGTGAAAATTTATTCATTTCTTTCTTTCTGATTTAAAATTCTTATGATGGAAATGGAGAATTAGATGATCTCCTAAACTAATTGATATTTAAGAATCTTTATATAAACGAAATCGAATGATAGTTGACAAAGACACCTTATCAACTCTCCAAAACTACTATCTCATAATACAATAAAATTATATATACTTATATTTATATAATATTATTGTGACAAGAACAGTACATACATATATATATGCCAATTTATTAAAATATAGTATAATTTAAGGAAATCTCACACCAAACCATATAATACTAACAATAATTTTATAACTAATGTCATATGCCGACAGTTTCTTTCAAATTTTACTATATAGTTTTAGTTTAAAATATATATTATAATTTTATGCCGACACTTTAATTAATATTTTAATTTGAATAAAAATTGTGCACATATATATATATATATACAAATTAACCTCAAAAGGATTAATAAAATTTTTAATTTAAAATAATAATGGGACATTCATATATTATATAAATTAAAATTTCAAAAAAAACAACAAATAATGTTCAACTTCTGGTGAACATAAATCGGACTATATGCAGTTTTTTTCTTTTCTTTTATTACATGGACTTAATTATATAAATATTTATTTTTGTTTACATGTTTTTATACATCACATGCACTGAAATATATATCATACGTAACCTGGGGACCATTTTGTATTATTAGTAACTTCTTTTCTTATTTAATTTTGAAAAAGAGATATTTGTTTTTTTTAATTTATCTCTCGATCGAGACCACATTTATTCTTATGATCAGATGAACTTGGCCATGGCCTCTGAAAATTGCTTGAGCCAAAAAAAACACAAACACACATATATATATACATAATTATATATAAAATTAATATTGCATGAAATTAACCTTCTGTCACAGCCTGGTGCTTTGAAATAACATCCCTTGTTTTAGATTTTAATTTAGAAGTATATATATATATATTAAAAAAAAATTAATTTTAGTCACAATAAAATTTTTGATTATAAGTAAAAAATTTGTGGCTAAAGAAAAATAATCTTACCTAAGTCCTCACTAAAAGTCTTTGGCTAAAAGAATTAGTCACAAAAATCACAATTTGTTGTCACTAAATTAATTTTTAATCAGAACAAATTTTATTACTAAAAGTAATAAATTGTGACTGAAACTATATTAATAACAACTTATGATTAATTATGACTTTTTAGTCACATAATTTTTTGTGACTAAAAATGACATTTAGTCACATAAAATTTATATTGCGACTAAAATGTTGTCATTGAAAATACTTTTATTTATAGTTATATATATATTTATAGATGTAGTTGTATATAATATGGACTGGTATATACTGACATATATCATTAATAAATAGAATAGAATAGTAATCTAAATATTTTTTTCCTGGAGAATAGTAATTAATTAGAGACTGACAAAATAGTTGGCAAAATGGCACAAAAAATCCTTGGATATATATATATATATAGGCAGAACATGAACATGTAAATTGGTAATTTGTTAATAATTGGTTGAAGTTTGAACATGGCCAGCTGCTATAGATGAGTTTCTGATCACATTCATAATAATGGTTTGGAATATCTGTGTTCTGTGCCTTTGTGTTGATTCCAAATCACATTAAAATGTTTTATCATTGCCAATTAGGGTTTCCTTCCTTACTTAGTGTTAGTACCTTAGCAAATTAAATCACATGTTATTTTCTTCTATCCTTGATTAAAAAAAATGTTTTTTATTTGAAAATTTCAATCAATGTATACAGATCAATAGGAGTAATATATATATATATATATATATAGGTGTATACATATGGGTGATTATTTTACTAAGTTAGCTAGTTGGTCTAATATAGACTAAGCCATTTGATTTTATAAAATTTTATCAACTTATTAAATAGTAAAAGTTTATTACTATTATCTTTTATATACATATAATTAAGGTATTTTTAAAAAAAAAAGTTAAATATATATATATATAGAGGAGAATTCTCCTATAGGATCTCTACTTTAAGCCTTGCCGGTGGGGTTCTCAGTATTCTCGACCCGTAAACAGTTTTTGGTGCAATTTTTTTATGACCGTGTATATTGTAGTTATTTAGAGTATCCTGCAAATTTTCATAAAATTACGAATAGTTTACAGTACCGAAAACTAAGTTCAAACATGTTGTTGCACGCGTGTCTAATTTTTTATGCGCGTGGAAAGCAACATGTTTGAACCTAGTTTTCGGTACTATAAACTATTCAGAATTTTCTGAAAATTTGCAGGATGCTCTAAATAGCTACAATATACACGATCATAAAAAAAATCGCGCCGAAAACTGTTCATGGGTCAAGAAACACTGCAAGCCCCACCAATATAGCTTAAAGTAAAACACCTATAGAAGAATTGTCAGAAAATAGCTCCAATATTCATCTCACTCTTTTTTTTTAATGCCAATCAAACAAAACCCCTAATCTTATGCATGTGCCCACACACACATATTTATATATAATATAATTTTCTCAAGATATATTTATTATATGGTTGGATGAGTGAGAGAACGGAAGAGTTTACTAAGCAGGGATCAATTTTGTCAAACCAACATGCAATATATTTAAGAAAAAGAATAAGGAAAACATGGAAAAAAAAACTTATGAGACTTGTGATTGCCCATTGTTTCTGCATATAGATCTCTTTAATTATAATTTGTCAGGACAACTTGCTTTGGAAGATTCCATAATGTATAGCATATACTACTAGTATATATATATAAATATATATATGTTGATGGACAATCATCAATGTCTTTAGTGATTAAGAAAAAAATACACATAGATTTTGGAATTCCCAACACTCTTTAAAAGTTTTACTCCACTTGTCTTTGCCAACATTATAATTACAATGTAGGCTGCCTTAATTAGAGATTATATAACTCTTTTTTTCTCTCTCTCAAGTCTCACCTTGATTCAAGTAAAAAAAAAGTTTAATTAGTAAAGATAATGACACTTCTGTTGCAAGTAAGCCTACACTTTAAACTTTGGAAATAATAATAAACATTAATTGTTAACTTTCAAAGTGAGCAAAATGGTCAGAGCAAATAACATGTATGTATTTGCAACATGATCACAAGGCTTCAAATGATTGAGCTAAGGCTAATTAGGCATGAAAAGGTGAAATGAAAATGTTGGGCTTGCTAGGTTTGCCTTTGACATGTCTGACATAGTAATTTTTTATTAAAGAACTTGTCATGATAAAGTTTGGCTGTGGAATAATGATGATGAGTGTGATCCAATTTGGTTTAATTATACCATGTCAAAGTCAAACAATTAATTAAGACATTTTTTTCACCAAAAGAAATACTCACTATATTACTAATCATTGTCCTTAAATTAAGCTTAAGCTTCAATTCTCTTGTTTATTGGGATAAGGGTAATATTAGACAAGTGATTAGGGTGACAACCGCTTTTTTCTAAGTTCAAATTTGAAGTTATTTACTTATTGAAATATTAAGGGCTTCTTAGCAAAATGACTTATTTTTTTAAAGTTATTTTGCACTCTAGTATAGTTTTAATAATTCTTTGCAAAATGATCTCTCATAATTTAGACAGCTAGTCAAAAATTTAGACAAGTGGTTGAAAAATTTAAACAGCCGGTCAAAAAATTTAGACAACTGGTCGAACTTTAGACAAAGATCATTTTGCAAAAAATTATCAAAAGTAGACCAGAGTGCAAAACTACCTAAAAAAAAATGCTATTTTCACAAATTTCTCAAATATTAAAGTAATTTTATGTATATTTATATATATTTCACATTGAGTTCTTGATAAGGGATTAGATATTGTTTCTTGTGGATTTTTTCTTCCTTTCTTTCCTCAAAATTAAATGACATTGAGGACTAATTTGTTAAGAATGCTAGATTCAAGATTGGTTATGATAAAAGTTCAATTGTAGGGATTCCATTAATATTTCTTATGATTATATGAAGATTTTGTATTATGTTATTGTCTCTAACCATAGCTTTTAAATAATCTGTCTAATTGGTCCCCACATCTATATGGTATACAAAGAATTATGCAAAAAATCAAAGTCTCTCTGAACCTTCTCATGTATATATTCCATACATTTTTTTCAATACACTCTAATAATAAAAGGAAGCTTACAGAGATATCAAATGGTAATCAATTACAAATACACCCTTTTCAACTATGAGATTATTCCCAGCAATCTAAACTAAACCCACCCTTCCAAGAAAAAAGACTACAAATTCCAAAACCCCAAAATAGAAAAAGAAACAAAATTTGACAAAAAAATTACAAAGTAACAATGTTATCAAAAGTGAAAAAGAAAAACCAACATAACCTCCTTGCCTAAAGACTCTAAAACCTATGCTGTTTCTGCATCTTAACCAAGTGATGATCCATCCACACAATGTTGTTCAGCAAATTTTGCTGTATAGAAGTGATCAACATCAAGAGCAACACTTTTTTTTTCCCTTTTTGGGATGATTTTCCTCTTTTCAGCGCCACCGATCAACCGATAAAATGCTTAACTTAAATGAGCTCGACGAGAATCGAATAGTACAATTTGCAGGCAATGAAAATTGACCATGGAATCCTCACCTCCTCACTTATATTTTTGTTGCAGATGACAAGGATTTGGACCTTGGGTGACAAACAATTCTGTTTTTTTTTTTATCAAAGTATAAATATATATAATAATGATAATAATAAATAGAATAGGCCATCTAAGATCAGCTTGGTATGATGGTGCCAACATAGCCAAATCCACAGATGAAGAAGGTAATGGTTTGGAGGAACAGGTAAACAAAGTAGTTGTTCTTGCCATGAACAAAGTCATAGCATCCACACAAGAAGAGGAACACTCCAAAACAAAGCTCCAAGAGGTGTAATCTGTCAGTGTTTGAAACAAAAACAATTAATAAGAAATAATATTACAAAAAAAAACATTAATTAATTGAAGGTTTTCTAAATCTAGTCAAGTGTAGAAGATGGGGGAGCCTTTTTTTGACTCTTTCTCACAAAAAACCAATAATAAATAACTGTAAGATTCTTCTTTGGGATAAGAACAAACCAAGAAACTATAAACAATTCCCTTGCTTGTGGTGGGATTAGTTCATGTGATTAGTCTAGTAATACTCAATGAGCACATGTGCAAAGTCAGTGAGAAAGAAAAAAAAAATGAAAAGAAAGAATTTTTAGAAGGTTTAAAATACCTCTTTCCGAATTTGAACTGGGGTTTCTTGAAGAGTTTGAAGGGTGTTTTCTTGGCCACAGCAGCAGCAGCAGCATTGTTCTTAAGTACATCTCCCAATTTTTCAGTGACAACCCATTCGTTGACTCTACCGGCTTCCAGTAGACCGATCAAAGTCGCCTTTGTTCGGTGCATTGACATAACATTTTCGAAGAGGATCCAGTAAAACAAAAGGTGAATTGACCTGAGAAAGAAAGGTATTAGAGAGAAAAGATAACATTTTTCAGGTTATGTTATAAAAAACCAGACCAACCTTGGGGTTCCAACAGAGTTGAGAATGGTAATGACAGAAGGGATATAGACAGCTCCCCAGATTGGAACTTTGACTTCAGGAACCAAAATGGTCAATGGAAGTACAACACAGTAAAATGTGAAGGTCACCATGTGAGCAATGATCTTCCTCACAAAGAAGAAACTGTAAATGACATACACTTTCTTCCAGAATCTAACTTTCTGCAACACAAAAAAAAAGACAAAAATAAATAAGATTGAAAATGTTCACAATTTGTCACTACTAGGCAGTAGTACTAGCTAACCTTATTTCTGACAATCTCCATCACCATTTTCCTGAACAAATTTGCAGGGCCACATGACCACCTATGCTGCTGGAATCGAAATGCGTTGAAAGTACTAGGCAGTTCACTTTTCACCTACAGTTATAAAAAAAAATATGGTAAGAAAATGTTTTTTTGACTGTGCAAGCTATTACAGCAGAAAGAATGAAAAGTACCTGGAGATCACCAAGGTAGACAAATTTCCATCCCCTAAGACTAGCTCGAACGGCGAGATCCATGTCTTCGACAGTGGTTCGATCTTTCCAGCCCCCGGCCTCGTTGATAGCAGCAATTCTCCAAACACCAGCAGTTCCTGCAACAACAACATTGATCACATCACACTTTGATCAGTTGACCAGTTCATGAAAAAGTAAAGCTTTGACATGTTCCACCACAAGTGCCTAGAAATGAAACACAACTCCTTAATCGATTATAATGACATCAATTGACAATGAAGTTTTGATGAAGTTTCTTCACTTATTTAATGTGTTTATTAATTATGTTGATTTAGTCAATTTGGGCACTAAAGATTTGTGATTAAGTGATTTAATTTACCATTGAAGCCAAAGAAAGCATGTGTGGCTGAACCAACTTCTTGCTCGACTGTGAAATGGTAATCAAGTGACATCTCTTGCATCCTTGTCAACAGGCATTCATCAGAATTCACTGCAAAAAAATTAAATAAAAAAAATTAATTAATTAATTATTTATTAATATGATTGAACCTAGCTCACTTATTGAAATCTATAATAAATACCAAAATAAAAAATTAATTTGATAAAGTATGGGAAGAGGACCCCAGACCCATGACAGTACTGAAGGTTGATGAGCTGGCAGTTTCTGATTGGCTTATGTGATCAATAATACTAATAATACGTTAAAATTAGAAAACTACAACATGGAAAAAGCTCGATGCCCTTTATTTTGTCCTCACGTGACACAAATCAAAAAGCGCCACGTCATCGCCAGCACGAGACTCCAAGTGTCGGTAGCTGGGAGTGAGGGTCCACCGTAAAGCTTACTGTACAACCCCAACTGTTTACTTTTTTTAATGTGTTTCGAGTGCACGTGGATGGCGCAGCAGCAAGGAAAGGAAACCCGGCGGACATGAAATGACAGAATTACCCCTAATAAACTCGGATTCTTATTTTTCAGTGTAAAAATGAGTTTGACCGTTGAGACCGTACAACCCGGACTCGGTCACAAAGACAAAATGACAAAGCTACCCCCGGGATTCTTGCACAACACGTCACCATCACTTCACTCGCCACTCTCCCCCCCCACAAACGATTAAGGTTAGGACAGTTACGTCATTTCACATGTACACGTAATTAGATTATTATACCAAAGCATTAAAAATAGCTACGAGGACACTTGAGTCAAATGAGTTAATTAATATACCATAATTATTAATTAGCAAAAACATAAAAATAAAACGCACTACCCTACTAAATCACATTAATTATTTCAATTCGTAACTGATAATCAAAAACAAAAATTCATTTATTGAAAATTTTAATTATTTTTCAATGTGGGACCTAATATTTTGAGCAAAGAAGAGGAAGAGAAAGTGTGGTAAGCGCAGCCCAACCCGTGATTGATGGGCTTTTCTCTTTCGTGGGGCCCATTTTATTTTTCTTCATGCAAAAAAAATAATTAATAAAAAAATAATAATAATTGGAAAAAGAAAAAGAAAAACATAGATAAGCTCAGCTGATTTTTTTTTATTTATTATTATTTTTTTAAAGACCACCGACACTTTATAAAATATTTAAAGCAGTAAAAAACACAAGTTAGATTAAAAAAGAAAAAAGTAAATAAATTATTACCGAATCTCCATCGAGCTTGGACGAGAGCAATGTCGGGGTTTCTGGTCAAGTAGGGAATGGCACGGCGGAGATAGTCCGGTTCTGGCCGGAAATCGGCGTCGAAAATGGCTACGTACTCACAGTGTTTAACGTAGCTTCGTTTAAGACCTTCCTTTAGAGCACCGGCTTTATAACCACCTCTCGTCTCTCTGATTTGGTACCTAATGTTTATGCCTTTGCTAGCCCATCGTTGACACTCGGTCTCCACCATTTGCTGCACCAATTAATCGTTTTGGAAAATTAAATCAGTCGTTTTCTTGGAAAAGTTGTCGTTTTTTTTCCGGGGTGTGATGTCAAAAATGGCAAAAATCCCACTTGGTCGTGAAGACAGAGACTTGGTCGTTTCTTTTTATGATGACGGGTTCGGTAGAATGTGGTTAAAAGAGAGTAGATCAGAGAAACAACAATGAGTTTTCTGGGGTTGAGATTTGAAGTGTTGATTACACGTACCTTGATTACTGGGTCAGTTGAATCGTCGAGAACTTGGATCACGAGACGATCGGCCGGCCATGAAAGCCCACATGCAGCACCAATGGAGATCTTGTAAACCTGGCTCGAAAATGAACACAAAGGAGAATACTTTTAGGCTTATTGTGATGAGAAAGTGAGTGAAGATAATATGTGTGAACCAGATAAACCGAAGCTGACCTCTTTTTCATTGAACATGGGGATTTGGATTAAAACGACAGGAAAATTAGAGGACCCCAATTCGACGTCGTCTTGGATGGGCTCGTAGTTGTACCTCTTCTCTGGTTTGGGCCAGAAAAGCTTGACGAGAACGATGACGATTCCCATGTAAACTCTCTCCATGAAAAGCATCAACGACATGGCTAAGCAAATGTAGACTCCAACCCTCAGCAATGGGACTATCAATGGCGCTTTTATCAGCTCCCACATCAGTCCAATTTGGGATGCAATGTCATATCCAGGTCCTTGAAACGTTTCTGGGATCAGAATTTTCTGAGCAGTTTCTGCCATTTTTCTTCTTTCTCGGGAAAATACAAACGAACAGAGAGAGCAAAAGAGATTTCTTTTTCTTTCTCCTTGAATTGAATGCTGAAAGGGGTGTGATTCTTTTGATTGGGTAGGAACAAAAAAGAAAAAATCGAAACCAAAACAAATGTTTCAGATCCCTCTTTCTCTCTCTCTATCTCTCTGTTAAGAGACGGAAAGTACAGAAGAAAAAAAGAATGATTTTCTTTCTGTACTTTCCTTTCTCCCAAACACCCTTCTCCTTCTTCTTCTTCTTCCCTCTCTAGCTGTTCTGCCGACTAAGATTTCTGCTTCTAGCCAGAGAAACGAAGCAGAGGAAGAAGAGCATTGAGGCAGTGATTTTCGAAGTGAGAGGGAGAGAGAGTGAGAAACGGAGAAAGAGAGATAGAAAACTCTTGATAGAGAGAGAAACAAGGCTGTCTTTTTATAGTCAGTTTTGGGTCCTATTTTTCCAATTTGGTTTTTGTATTTATTGGGGTCACTTAATTATATTTATTATTTTTATATATTTAGATATAATTGCCAGACTTTTTTTTTTATATATATGGATTCTAATAGTAAACTGTCATTAATTTATTTTTTTCTGTAGAAAAAAAAATTAAAAAAATCTCAAGTATAAATCTGGCTTTGCTACAGATTTTCACTTTTGATTCTTGAACTCTTATAGGTGAAGAAGAATAATTTAAGAATATATTTCAATTAAAATAATAAATGAAAAGAAAAGAAAAGAAATTATGATATGGTCCATTGAGCTTTTTGTGTGAAAATAATATATAAATATTTAGAGGGCAAATGAGGCAAAATTGTTACAAGTATAGGGACCCATTTAGATTTATCAGATTAGAAAATAAAATATAATTATACAAGTGGTACCTATAACACTAGCTAGATAGTGTCTTAGTTTATTTAATTTTAAGTGTTGTCATAAATAAATAAATATATATATAAATACAATATTTTATGAATGATAATTACATAATAATGGATGGAATATTACAATTTTTTATTTGTTAATTTTATATATAGAAATTCTAGAATAATAACAATACTAATTTGAGTAAGAGTGTTATATTTTATTCTGATAGATTTTATTTTTTTATTCACAATATTGTCATTTAGATATATGTATAGTAATTAAGTACATTATTAATCATAATATATAAAATCATAATATATAAACTTTAGGAGTATTCTATGGTAGGGGCTTCAAAAAGAGCCCTATTGATGGGGTTCTTTTGTATTTTCGACTAGTGAATAATTTTTGACGAGATTTTTTTTTATAATCATATATATTATAGCTATTTAGAGCATTCTGTAAATTTTCAGAAAATTCTGAATAATTTATAGTGCTGAAAATTAGGTTGAAACATGTTATTTTTCACGCGCATAAAAAAATTAGTTACGTGTGCAACAATCTATTTTTAAATTAATTTTCAACACTGTAAGGTATTGTTTGGTAACACTTAAAAAACTAGTTTTTTTATTTAATTAATTAAAAATTTGACAATTAAACATAAAATGTGTTTGATAACTCTATTTTTATTTATTATTTTTTTAAATTTTAATTAAAATTTATTAAATTTTGAAAATAGAATGTTTTTACTTTCAATTTTTTTTGAAACCATTTTCGACTTTTTTTTATTCTTCTTTTCAAATCAACACATCATATTGTTAAACAAAAAATAAAAATAAAAATTATCAAACATGTTTATTATTTTTTTGTTTTTAGAAACAAAAAAAAAATAGTTACCAAACATATTTTTATTTTTTAAAAATAAAAAAACAAAAATAAAATAATATTTTCATTTTTGTCTTTAAAAAATTTAAAAACAAAAATTTTACCAAACACAACTTAAATTATTCCAAATTTCCTGAAAATTTACAAAATGCTCTAAATAACTACGATATACACGATCATTAAAAAAAATCACACCGAAAAATATTCACGGGTTAAAAACAAAAAATAGCCCTATTTTGAAGTCCTTACCATATAAATTTCCTGAACTTTAATTTCTTATTACATAACAAAGGCAATGCTGAATCACAACAGCTTTAGAAGTACTAGTAATGTTATTATTAGTTAAATGTGTACAACTTTTTTAATATTGTGAATAGTAATTACATTACCAATCATTATTTTAATTATGTATATATTTTTTGTATGGCTAATATATATATTTATTTACATGTAAATTCTAAAATTGTTCTATGGCAATCTTGAATGACAACAGTATTAGTGTTATTAGGACCAACCGACCATACTGAGTGTTTGTTATCTAACAGCTCTATTTTTTTTTTCTAGTTGTCATATATAATTATATTTCCCATCATATATATATATAAATATTTTATACACTTAATTTCTTACATGGCAGTTAATGTTGTTGTACAATAATATTTGGTTGTAAAAATTCAGAATTTATTAATTTTAAAGGGTTTTTTTATATACAAAAAGAGATAAATTGTTTGAGTTTTATTAAATTTAATATTTTTTCATCTTTTATTTACTAATAAAAAATTAAATTCCAATGAAATCTTGTTTTTTCTTTCACATTTATAATATTAATTTTGATTTGTTATATTTCAAACATAAATGAAATAAATGACATTCTTGTTCTAAATTTCTTATAATTTATATAAATCTCTTCTAGTTGAAAAATTATTTTAATTACAATATAGAGTTGTTATCAAAATGATTTTGAAATCATATAGAAATAATTGATGTTATTATAGTATATAAAAATATATATGGAAGACTTCTAAATTGTTACTACTCATAGATGAATATCAACAATTATGATGATGTGATAACATAGTGACTTGGTATAGCAAGTCACCAATATGTAATATTTTTTTTCTACATTAATTTCGAATTTAGTTTTTTTTTTTTGCTATAATTAATGTTGTTTCCAACCAATGAGAGACACTAACTATATTTAGAAATTGACATGCATTTGAAAAATAAAAAATTTACAATATTATATTTTCATAATAAATACACTTTTTTTCATCAGGTAATCCTTCTAAAAATTTGAAAAAATCAAAATTTATTTTTAGAAATATTAATTAACAACTATAAATATAGACCATTGATCTTAATCCAATGGTTAATATTAAAGTACTCATCCATAATATTTTCATAATAAATATTTTCATAATAAATATACTTTTTTTCATCAGGTAATCCTTCCAAAAATTTGAAAAAATCAAAATTTATTTTTAGAAATATTAATTAACAACTATAAATATAGACCATTGATCTTAATCCAATGGTTAATATTAAAATACTCATCCATAGGTAATAACCATTGCACCCAAATATATATATATATATATATATATCCATAATGTACTTAATTTCTTATACGACAATGCTTATAATGGCAACAATATTGGTGATGTTATGACCCTAATGGTGTTGAATATGTGGTTTCTTTGTATTGGCCCTTTCATCATATTTTTTAAAAATAAATATTTAGGAGAAGATAAATAGAAAACTACACAAAAAAATAAAAAATAAAAAATAAAAGTATTTGAATTAATTAGTTGGAGAATGCAATTTCCATATTTATGGGTCTTCCAAATATTTCAACTTCAACTTCTTTCTATTGGTCTCTTTTTGTCCAATTTTGATAAGAGTTTCTTCTATTGTTAAACTTAATTATATATTCAAATAATAATAAAATGTAAATGAAAATATATCTCATAGTGGGGAATTTTCTATTTTTGTATAAGTAGTGTTACAAATATATCTCATCACAAAAGTGTTTGTAAAAGTCTTAATAGTGTGTATATTATTATCACTCTTTATTTGAATTCAATTAAATTAGTGAAATTTTTTATGTACAAACTAGTGATACATATATAGCTAAAGAACAAAAAAAATTGATCTACTTTAGTCTTTATATTTTAATAGTAATTTGATGTTGATTGTTGAAAAACCGAAACCTTGTTTTTTTTCTTTTCTTTTTCCAATGCAATGTAGATGGATTAATTAGTTTAAATAAAATTAAAATTTGTGCTCTTGTAATTGCATAAAAAAAATTGACTAAACCACAACATAGTGTGAGAATTAAATTAGGGAATCCTTGTGCCATGTGGTATAGGTAATAGGAGACATGCAATCAATAAAAAAAAGAGTTTATATATTTTTGGACCCTGTATTTTTTTGATTATCTGTTTGGATTTTGTATTTTAAAAAAATTATTTTTGGACCCTATATTTTGTAAAATAGTTCAAATAGATCCATATACTTAATTTTGATAAAAAAAAATGAATATAACAATACCGTTTTTAAGCATAATGAATTTATTTTTGTTCTGAATTGATAGTTTTGTGAATTATTTATGATTTCAGTTGAGAAAATTTTGACTAAAATCGAGTTTAGGGTTCTATTTAAACAATTTTACAGAATACATGATCTAAAAAATAATTTATCAAAACACAGAATCCAAATATATAATAAGACAAAATACAGAATCTAAAAAAATATAAACCCTAAAAAAAAAATTTATGAGTAGAACTAGTTGAGTTGAGAGAGTAAATAATAAAGTTTATAATAAAGGGTCATTCTCATTAATTTGACATTCCATGTGGCCCAACTTTGTTTCACATTATATTTGCAGAAAGCATATGCTCAAGAATAACCAACAATCTCACTTTGTTATTTTTATTTATTTATTTTCATATTTTATTAGCTGGCTAGTGTGCTGGCTTTTCAATATCAGTACACAATCCATTAATAATCACAAACCAAAAAAAAAAAATATATATATTTTTATTATATATATATAAAAAAAAATATACTGAAAAAAAATGCTTGGAGGAGAACAAGTTTAATATCTGTCTTTTTTGTTTTTCTTTTATTAAAAAGTGCTTCAATATTTACATTTTTTTGTTATGATAAAATTTTGTTTTCATTTGTTATGTAATTCAGTTGAATTATAGTTATAATATTCACTATTTTTATATTTGGTATCTTTTAGTTCAGAAAACAAAAGGAGAGGAAAAAAATATGCAAAAGAATATTTTTTTTATTTAAATTTAATATTACAATTTGCAAAATATGCTATAGACTATTTTTATATTTGTAAAAAAATAAAATCTAACTATTCATAATTATTGCTGTGGATATTTACCATTTGTAGCTTTTCATTTTTTTTATTGCTGTATTCCTTGCTTTGTAACTGAAAATTTGTCTTCATATATTATTTTTTTTCCTTTTATTCCAATAATAAAATAAAAATTTAGAGATAGACACATGTAACAGGTAGTGTCATCAATGCAATATTTAGAGTGTTCAGTTATAATGTTTTTTTTTTTAAATAAAAAATTGGTATAGGAAGGAATGAATTAATTACACAATTAATAATAACAAAGTTTTAGGCATTAATTTGAGACATATATTAGCTTAATTTATTACTCTCTATAGCATACCATATAACAATAATATCAAATATTGTAATATTTATACAAGTTGGTCAATAATTAATAAATCTAAACCTGAGAGACACACATTAATATTGAAAAATAGTATGTTGAGATTTGTAATTAATTATTATTAGGTTATATATTTACTTGAGTAGCTCGACAGAAGACATAAATATTAATATCTAGTGCTCTATTAATTGAACCATATATCAACCTTTTTTTTATGAATGCCTCAAGAAAATATTGCTTTTATGTACGTTCAATAATATATATATAGGGTAATTCTTTAGTAGGACTCTCAAAAAGAGCCTTACCGTAGGGCTCTTTTGTGTTTCTCAACCTTTGAACAGTTTTTGGCGCGATTTTTTTTTATGACCATGTATATTGTAGTTATTTAGAGCATCCTGCAAATTTTCAGAAAATTCTGAATAATTTACAGTGCCGAAAACTAAGTTCAAACATGTTATTTTCCACGAGCATTAAAAAATTAGTCATGCGTGCAATAATTTGTTTTCGGCACTGTAAATTATTCGGAATTTTCTAAAAATTTGCAGGATGCTCTAAATAACTACAATATACATGGTCATAAAAAAAAATCGCGCTAAAAACTATTCAAAGGTTGAGAAACACAAAAGAGCCCTACGGTATGGCTCTTTTTGAAAGCCATACCGAAGAAACCCCCTATATATATATTGAGGATAATTCTTCTATAGCCCTATCGGTGGAGCTCTCAGTGTTCTTGACACGTGAACAATTTTCGACGAGATTTTTTTTATGACTATGTATATTGTAGCTATTTAGAGCATTCTGCAAATTTTTAGAAAATTCCGAATAGTTTACAATACCGAAAATTAAGTTCAAATATGTTGTTGCACGTGTGACTAATTTTTTTTTATGCACGTAGAAAGCAACATGTTTGAACCTAGTTTTTTGTATTGTATACTATTCAGAATTTTTCTAAAAATTTGCAGGATGCTCTAAATAACTACAATATACACGGTCATGAAAAAAAAATCATGCCGAAAACTATTCACCAGTTGAGGACACTGAAGAGCCCAATAGGTAGGGCTTAAAGTGAAGTCTCTCTATGAGAATATATATAGGGGAATTCTCCTATAGGGGTTTCACTTTAAGCCCTACTGGTGGGGCTCTCGGTGTTCTCGACACGTGAACAATTTTTTGCGCGATTTTTTTTATGACCATGTATATTGTAGCTATTTAGAGCATCTTGCAAATTTTCAGAAAATTTCAAATAGTTTACAATACCGAAAATTAAGTTCAAACATGTTGATGCACGTGTGACTAATTTTTTTTATGCGCATGGAAAACAACATGTTTGAACCTAGTTTTTGGTACTTCAGAATTTTCTAAAAATTTGCAGAATGTTCTAAACAACTACAATATACACAATCATAAAAAAAATCGTGTCAAAAACTGTTCACTGATCATGAACATTGAAAAATCTTATTAGTAGGACTTCTGTACAAAAATATATATATACATATTTGTGTGTGCTAACAGTGAATTATTGTCTACTGTGACATTAAATGGAGTTCACCAAAGTTCCAAAGATGCTCATTAATTTTTCTATTATTATTGCTTCCCTTCAATGACTTCTTTATTTTTAATAAATATATATATAACGGGAGCGATTACAATTTATCTTTTTTTTTGTAACATTGGTGTATTTTTTTTCTATTTCGGCACCTGAATAGTTATAATCCCAAATTTTTTTATATGATGGCATGCATTATAGCTATTTATAACATCCTACAAATTTTCAAGAAATTCCGAATAAATTATGGTACAGAAACAGAGTCTAAACTGTTGTTGCACGCGTGCCTGTTTTTTTGTGTACGCATGTAAAATTTGACAGTTTGAACTCTGTTTTCGGCTTCGTAAACTATTCAGAATTTCTTGAAAATTTGCAGGATATTCTAAATACCTACAATATATACCGTCATATAAAAAAAAAATTGGATTATATCTATCTAAGTGCCGAAAATAAAAAAAAATATACCGGTATTAAAAAAAAAGATACATTATAGTCCTTCCTTATGTATAAATTATGTAATAAATATCTAAAAAATATTTGCTAGGCAGACAAAAAAAGTTTAATGCATATTAACGGGAAGCCTTAAAAATTGACTATAAGCCTGGACCACATTTTTTAACGTTCTTTTAAGTTAGATATAACGTTAATTTCCTATTGAAAAAACGGAAAAAAGATATGACGTTAATTTTAATTTACATGGTTATTTTTCTAATGTGAAAGATTCTTTTTTTCATATCAAATATGTAAATATATTTAATTGTATGAGATAACTTTTAACTATTTATATTTTTCAAAAAGTGAATGAATAATTTAAAAAATAAAAAATAAACATGTTACGTTTTTTAGTTTGACTTTATCCTGTACTGTATAATAATAATAATAATAATAATAATAATAATAATTGGAGAATTTTTTTTTATAGAAGCTTCACTTTTCAAGTCTACCGGTAGGGTTCTTCACTGTTCTCGACTCTTTAATATTTTTTGGCACGAAATTTTTTTATGACCATGTATATTGTAGTTGTTTAGAGCATCCTGCAAATTTTCAGAAAATTCTGAATAGTTTACAGTACCGAAAACTAGATTCAAACATGTTATTTTCCACACGCATAAAAAAAATTAGTCACGCGTGCAACAACATGTTTGAACCTAATTTTCAATGCTGGAAACTATTTGGAATTTTCTGAAAATTTGTAGGATGCTCTAAACAGCTACAATATACATGATCATAAAAAAAAATCATGCTGAAAATTATTCACAGATTAAGAATACTGAAAGCCCCACCAATAAGACTTAAAGTCAAACCCATGTAAGAGAATTCCCCAATAATAATAATAATAATAATAATAATAATAATATAACAAAACATAAATACGATGTTAATTTTGGAGATGTAGGTAAGTAAAAACTGCAAGCTAAATTCGTCGTTGTCCCATGATAAATGTCACTGACAAAATCATTCTATTCATTGGAAGAAAATAAAAAAGTATGAGCCAATACAAAATGCTGACGTGACACACACACATATATATAGATTTGTATACTATGGTTTATTTTGTAATACAATACAAAAAATTTATTGGGCATTCTTGAAATGAAGTACCTAGTTTTCTTGTTTTGAATAGTGTTATATCCAAAGATACATCAATCTTATCATATGTGACAAATTGAGAAATAGTTTGAAAAATAATACAATTAGTAAAACAACGGCTAACCTTAAATACTAATAAATATAATTAAAATAACGGTAACGAGATATATTCTGCGAAATAAACTTATTATTAGTTGCAAGTACAAATTCAACTAGTTCATGAGCATATTTCAAAATTCTTATATAAAAAAGAATAACTTTTATTTTATTATAAAAAAAATTAATCTCAATTTAGGCCAATTATAAATAATAATAACTTCTAAAATGTAATTAGTTATACGTTTTTTTAATCTCGCATTAAGAAAATATATCTCTATATAATAATAATTATATATACAATCAAATTAATATATATTATGTCATTTATTTGTACACAGATAAAAAAATTAAAGATTTATTCTACATTTAAATTAGTTAAGTTAATTTTAAATATGTAATAGTTATTAGGGAGTTTTATTGTTATTGTTGTTAAAGTTGATATTTTTTAGTGTTTGAAATTTTTTTTGTACCAATACATCTATTTAGTTATAAACTCTCAATTATAATAAAATTAGTTTGGTCTCTAAATCTATTCTTATATAGATGTTTTACTGTACATGAAATAATATGTCATCAAGATGCACAACTAAAGCATAATTTTCAATACTTAAATTACCACCATCAAATTTGTACAATAAATAGTCCAAACAAAAGTGGACATGAAAGCATCTGAAAATAAATAGAAATTGTAATAAATAAATATTAATAAAATAAAATAAATTGATCACGAATTAAAAAATAAAAATTGAAATTCTATAAATTGAAATTACCGAGAAAAAAAAATTATTAATATAATAATAGTAAAATAAACATTAAAAAAAATTGAAGTTTGAGTTTGAGTACATGTAATCTAATTTGTTTGTTTGGTTATTGGTTAGTTTTATTAATTCAGCCATTACTTGCGCCCATAACGGCATTCCATTATGCATATTTTCAAAGTCAAAATAGTTTTTTTTCTTTTTCTTTTTTGAATGAAAAGTCAAAATAGTTATTATTTTTTTAAGAGTGTGACAAAAAAATATCTACATAAAATTGCGAATTTTGCTTGGAACTCTCCATTATTCTTCTTTTTATACTAGTCATGAGTTTTTTTTTTTAAATTTAGTTTTTATTTAAAATAGTTTGGCTTGTAATTTGGAGTGAAAGTGAAATTTTTGGATGTGTTTGCTAAAGGTTCGGTCGTAGTAGAGGTCCAAAGTGGGCAACTTTTTTTTCTATACTTTGCCAATACATCCATTTTAAAAAAAAATTAGAATTTATTTTGAGGTGTTTTTTATGATAATAATAATAATAAAAAAAGATGAAATCCATTCAGAAATTGTATTTAAAACATTTATGGTTGAAAAACAATATTAAATGGATATTTTATGATTATATATTTTTTTATTTGGATTTCATTAGGTATTATTCGGTTAAATTATTCTGGTTCGAGGTTGAAGATGATTAAAACAACGTTATTTTCACCATCAATCTAGATTAGTTGATGTTATTATACTTTTTTTAATTATGTTTTAAGTTGATGAAGTGCCAATTTTAGTTGAATAAGATTTTTTTTTTGGAAATATAACTTTTTTAGGACATTAACAAATGCACATAAACACATTTACTTTGTTCAACTAACATTAACTAAAAAAAAAGTAATAATATGTGCACTTAAAATATGCACATAAACATTATACATAGTGACGTGACAAACTAGCTTAATCAATCACATTTATTAAAATTGAGACCTACTGTTTTAAAAAATACTATCACATCACTTTGTGTAATATTTGTATACAAATTTTGAATGCACATATTATTATTAGAAAAAACCATGTAAATAATGAAAAAAAATCACAAAAAGCACATATATTTATGAGGAATAAAAAATCCTGAAAATATGAATAATTTCATTAAAAATATTTAATTTTTCTCTGACTAATATTGTTGCACCAACTTGAAAACTTATTAGGTTGTGGAAAAAATATTAAGTACAATTTGATGAAATTACACTAATAATATATATAAATAAATAAATAAGATTAGAACTTTTGCGTATTATTTAGTCCGGGAATGACGGGGCTGTATAAAAATGTTCAAGAAATTATGGGCATGTCTGCAAAAATTGAAGCAAACAAGGTACCGGGATGAAATTGGAAATAGTGAATAATATAGGGACTGGTTAAGAGATTAGATATTTTGGTCCCTTTTGGCACGTGACTGTCAATTAGTAATCGAGATCGGTCAAGACGTGTACAAAAGGATAAAAGAAGGGACATGTTTGGCAAATTACGAAAATAGCCTTTTTAAACCAATAATAGGTTGTATTTACCGTAAGTGCCTAGTGGTAATACATTTAAATATAAATATATAAAATAAATAAAAATAATAATTTCAGTAAACAATCATTTTCAAATATTGGTACTTTTCCCAACAAACAATGTCGGTGGTGGCTATTAAAAATAAAATCATGAAAGTAAACTTATTACCATTAAGATTAACTTTTTTAAAATTTGATAATAGAGAAGTCCTTCTACATTCTAGAGGAAAAATTTTCATTAAAATTAGGTACAAATTAATAGAATAGTCAATTATTATTATTATTATTTGGATTAGGAGGAATCATATACATACAATTAATGGGATTTTTTTTCTTGGAACACCAATTCATAGGAATTGAGTTATAATTATGTAGTAAAAAGAATAAAATAAACTTTATATTAATCCAAGAAATTAAATGGCTAAAACTTTGGGTGTGATCTAGAGCCTTGTGTCAATTCACACGCCACACCCTACATTAAAAAAAATTACAATAATAATTTAATAAATAAATAAAACCTACTCACTCACTTATATATTTTGTGTCGGTCATACAATTTTTTTTTTAATTATTCAAAACATATATTCAATGAAATCTACTATGTTTTAGTAGATTCAAAAACATATATTGCAAGTAAAATAGAATCCACTCGGACACTTGATAATAATGCCAAATCCATAATATATTCAATGAAATAAATAGAGTGCACTTTCGTTTTTTTCTTTTTAATAAAAGTTTTTTCTTTATTAACACTAGAGTGACAGCTCCTCCAATAGGATTTTATTTTTTTAATAATATATATATACATAATGTAATTAAGGTGAAATAAAAATAACAAGCAATCTAATTTTAATTTTAATGTTAAAAGTCTATAAATTCATGTATACTAACAATGTTATGTTTTTTTTTAGTATTGACAAATTTATGGGAGAATCTTCAATACATCATATGTTATGTACTATATTATAGTATAGTTGAGAGACATTTTTTTTACGTGAATAGTTATAATTTCAAACAAAAAAAATTATGACGGTATACATTATAACTGTTGACTGTCTTTTTCGCTATTAACTTTAAAATGAGAGACTAAAGAAATAAACAATACGACACAAGGATATTTACGTGGTTTATGTTATAAAAGAACCCTAGTCCATGAGTCTCTGGTATTAAGAGGATTGAGAGCTTGTTATGGCAAGTTCCAATAGTGTATTATCAAGCAACGTTTAGATTGCCCTGAGTACAATGTGTTTTTTCTCTAAAAAAACCGAACCCTTTACACTGAGACTCCCATGCCTATTTATAGAAGCTAGGGTCATTAATATTAATAATTCGTAATTAATATACATTCTTCCCATTATTGGGGGGATTAATACCAATTCAATGTATTGGGCTGCATTGAATAGAGACCATGACCCAAGCGAGATCTGCAGGGCCCATTGCAGAAAGGTGCCTACTTTATGGGGAACATGCCCTTGGCACTGTCAGGGCATGTTGTACGTATCTCCGTGTCAGACGGCATAGTGGGCATGTTTCCTGAACCTTTCATAAAGAGGTTCTCATTTGCTTCCAGCCACAGGCAGCTGCTCAACTGTTGGCACTGCTACAGGTGGTGTCTCAGGTAAAACGTTCCTTGCAGGAACTTGTTGTTGTCTCAGGAGGTGGGTTTCTTCTTCCTGCCTCAATACTCTGGCCTATAAGTCATTAAACAGCTGCTGCCAGTTATCAGGATCTGGCTGTGGAATCTGATTCTGATCATTCTCTTGACCCTGTCTGTTATTCTGGCATTGATCTTCCTGGCCAGCTGGTGAATCTGTCTATCTTGGAATCATTCTTATAACTTAAACCTTGTTGCAATAGTCAATGCGACCAATTAGGCAATGATAACTAAACCTCTTGCCGCCTCACGGTCCAAGATCAATAGATAATCACCCATATTCCACAATTATACAGATATACAAATAGATACATGATTACAGCATTTAACACGTATCAGTTAATAATCCACAATGAATAATATTAATAAGTATGTTCTAGCAATATCAGTACTAATAAGCATGTTCTTGCTTATGATGCAGTAGTCAAGACCCAGCCTTATTAATGTATTTCATGTAGACAGGTAAATCATTTATACTTTATTTAAGCAGTTAAACATATAACCACATAAATAGTTACCAAACCATGAGTCGAGCTTGTCTTCAGTGGTGAGTGTACATGCCCAGCTAGTCTACAGGAACCCTAAACCTTGGCACGCTCTGATATCAAGTTGTAACGCCCCGGTTACTCCAAGACCGTTACTATGAACTTTAAACCATGCTTAACTCGTTAAACGAGTCATTTGGTTATAACGTGCATCTAGGTGTCATTAATAGGCTAAGGTGAAAAATCTCGATAAAAAAGAAAGGATATATTTTGATCTAAAACGTAAAATTGTACATGGGCCCGTAAAAGCGTTTACAAGTTATTTACAATCCAAAATGGTCATTACAGTGTAAAAATTACAACCCGCCGACCTAAGCGGCAAAAATAGGGTTAACCCCTAGTCCCTCTGAGAAACACATTGGCCATGGTGGTCAAGCGACCGCATATGTACACATCGCCACCTAAGCTCTTCACTCAAGGCTGGGTGAGCTTTTCTTTTCCTTTACCCGCACCACATAGCACCCGTGAGCCAAGGTTCAGCAAGAAAACTCATTATTGCATGTATTCAGTATCAACAGATGATTATGATAATCATACTGGGCTTGTAGCCCTAGTCAGATAATATCAAGATTCTAATAATCATGTTGGGGTGTGTAGCCCTAATCAGATAAGTGACTGATGAGTAAGTCACGAACTTAAACCAGATAAGTGACTATGGAGTCACGCACTTGAATCAGATAAGTGACTATTGAGTGAGTCACGAACTTGAACCAGATAAGTGACTATGGAGTCACGAACTTGAATCAGATAAGTGACTAATGAGTGAGTCACGAACTTGGGCTCCGCACCCTTAGTCATGTGACGATGCAGTCACCTGGGCCTTTTGGCCCTAGCTCTAAGTAACTAGCCTTTAGACTAGATGAGCGCTTTTGTTTTCATCGAACGTAAGGTCAGTCAAGCATTTCATGCTTATGACGATAATGCTTATGTCGATTAGATCTAATCTTTTCAGCTTGCGTTAAACATGCTAATACCGTTCTTGACTCATAAGCCAATACCATACGACCAGTGCTCAGTACTACTGCCGAACTTGACTAATAAGTCACAGCTTCATAATCAATACTGACACCATTGCAAATTCTGACTAATAAGTCAGTACCATTCACAGATAAGCAAGACTGCTAAGCATTTAATATGCAATCAATGTCCACATATAGAGCACTCAACATACCTCATTAATAACCATGCATGTCACATACTGGATGCAGTTTTCTTACCTCTAGTTCGAGCGTGAAATAATAAAAGAACGACCCTTGAGAACGATCAATCCTTTGATTCCTTAGCAGTCACCTAGTCATAACAAAATATGGAATTCCATCAATAAAATAAATAATAAAAGGCTCTTGACCTAAACCTCGCTCCCGGGACCTCGAATAGTACTAAAACGGTTAGTAGATTCGATCCCGAGCCTTAGGAATTGAAACCCCGAGCCAAAAACCCTAAAAAGTGCCCAAAGGAGTACCCTGGAAAAATAGGGTAGCGCTACAACGCTGCCCCCCAGGTGCCATAGCGCTACAAGCAGGGCTGCTGTGCCCTAAAAAACACTGTAGCGCCCATCCTTGGTCGTTGTAGCGCCAGAACCAGGGTGTTTCAGCCCTGGTTTTTCCCCTTCGAGTTCTCCAATTTCCAAACTTCAAAAAATGATTCCAAACCTCAACCAAACTCACAAATGAACCCAAAAACCCATTCTACAAGTCCTAGGCATCAAAACCCAATCAAAATTTTCCAAAAACTCATTGAATTCTCAACTATCCAATCTAAAATCCAGTTGAAAATCAATAGAAAAACAGGGCAAAAACCAGAGTTTCTGTGACAGTTAGAATCCTGTGATCCATAAGGGGAAAGACCGGGTAAAGCTGTGCAATCCCACACCGCCTGGGGAAGGTCAAGTGTGATGATTCTAAGACTATGTAGGTATGAGACTACACAGTTGAAGATGGCTTAAATGGATTGATACCTATATCAACAAGATGCATCTTCTTTTCGGTAGCCCATCACTTGAGACTCCAAAGTTAAGCATGCTTGACTTGGAGTAATCTCAAGATGGGTGACCTCCTGGGAAGTTTTCCCAGGAAGCATGCGAGTGAGGACAAAGCATGCTGGAAAAACTCGTGTTGGTTTGTAGGGTCAGTCGTCATTCCAGGAAGCAACCGTAGTGATGTGGGGCATTACAGTATAGTGACGTGGGGCGTTACAGTTTCCATGGCTAAAATCTTACCTCAAGCTCAAGATTAAATCCTCTTCAATGGTAGAACACAATCCTAAACCCTCAAGGCTTGATTCCCCAGCTTGAATTCTCAATTGGAGCTTCAAAATTTCAAAGGAAAAAGAAGAATAAGATGATCGTGGGAGAGAAGAAGGAAGGCTCTGTTTTTTCTTTAGCTTATGTCCTTCTACAACTTTCTAGTTTTAAGTATAACCCATGGTCAAAAGACCAAAATGCCCCTAGGTCATATTTATTTCCTTAACATCCCCCAAGGGCAAAATCGTCATTTCCCGTCTATCTCGTTAATTATAATTAACGTCCTCCAATTCCCGTTATTCCCAATATTCTCAAATGCTAATAAATCATATCCCATTACCCTTTAATTCCTGGTAATGTACTAATCATCAAATTACCCCAAGACTTACCCCGAGCCCCGAAATTAACCCCGTTATGACCAAACCGCTAACTTGTATTCAAAGATCGTCTCATGCCGAATAGCTCGAAAAAATCCACATTATAATGTGGCCTCATCAATAATTCACCAACATGCATGAAAATATACAAATATGCCATCAACGAACCAAATTACCAAAATGCTCTTACAATGAAAAGTGGACCCACATGCATGCATTTATCATCATATAATAATATAATTCACATAATCATACATATAATCATTTAATGACATATTAAATCAATTATGGCCCTTATGGCCTTCTAATCCAACCATAAACCTCATTAGGGATTTTAGGGCATTACAACTATCCCCTCCTTACAGAAATTTCATCCTCGAAATTTACCTGAACAGCTCGGGATACTGATTCTGCATATCTAACTCCAGCTCCCAGGTCGCTTCCTCGACCTTGCTGTTCCTCCATAATACCTTAACCAAAGGTATCATTTTATTCCAAAGGACCTTGTCTTTTCTGTCTAGTATCTGGATTGGTTGTTCCTCATTGGAGAGTTTTGCCTCAAGCTCCAGATCTTCGTAACTCAAGACATGAGTCACATCAGATACATACCTCTGAAGAGCTGACATATGAAATACGTTATGCACGGCTGACAATGCCGGTGGTAAGGCTAACCTTTAGGCCACCTGACCAATCCTCTCTAGGATCTCAAATGGAATTACAAATCTAGGGCTCAGCTTGCCCTTCTTCCCAAATATTCTCACCTCTTTCCATGGCAAGACTCTAAGGAAAACATAGTCTCCCACCTCGCAGAGCTAGCCTCTCAGAGGAAGAGGCCAACACTGGTCCGACACCATCGGATACCCCATATCTTGCCATAGGATTCGAAGCAGAAAACATTCCGAGTAAGTTACCGCATCGGGGTGCCTTGGCTAAAATAGTCACCAATTATGGGGTAGATGACAGTGAAATACTAGTACGCCTGGCTTGGGAGGATGAGAGGGCACACGAAAGTATTCATGGGCTCGGGCTCTGGAGTGCTTCACATCTCCAAGCGGGTGCAGCCCTGTCACTACACCAATATTATGGCGAATTCCTTAAATTCGTCAGCATAGCCCCATTCCAACTGTCTTCGAATGACTATCAGATACTAGCGGGGGTCTACATTCTGTACAAAATCAAGAACTGACCCACTCTGTCCCCCGTTAAAATATTATATATCTACAGTTTTCGGCAATGCTCAAAGAATGGGGGAAAATGGGATATTATACCCTAATGAAGCACACAAGTCCGAAGAGAGGCAATAAAGCCTCGTGCAGCAACGAGAACCCTGCTCAGGCTTATAAAGACTAATTCTTTTGGGCAGGAAGTTTCCCAACGAGGTCCAATACCACTCTACTCCTGGACTTCACCACCGTGGGTAAGTATTACTATCACATAAGTTAGCATGATAGTATTTAGCTCGTGACTTATCTCTGTTCATGTCATCCTAATCAGGTTTGTATCGTCGTACCCCTTTTGTTGACTCCTTCGATGAAAGGCATCGGGCGATAAGCTCCCTCCGCGATGAGGAACTAGAACTCCCCCTCCTCGTTACCGATGCTCGTCTTCGACATTATGGGTTGCTACAGGAGGGGAAAAGCATAAATCTGGTAGTCCTGACCAAGTTTTGGGACTCGAAGAAATCTCAGATTGAGGAAAGTCTACATACGGAGTACATGGCGGCCAAGGCACAACATCAATACCAGCAACGTCTTTGTGAGGAACACGCGGAGAACATCCTTGCTATCAAGGCAGTTGCGGAGGCGAAAGAAGACGAAGAACTTAAGGCAGAGCTCGAAGCGGGGATTGAATCGTCTTCCATGCCTCAAGGTAAATCTCTGATCATTCTTCATTATGCTAGGTGTGTAGGGCAGGGAACTAGTCCCGACCATATATTATTTTCTCCTTCCCTTCTTGAATGTGGCCAAGTTTCGGAGCGTTGCTAGTCCGCGGAGGAGTACCAAGATTACCAGGATCTCATCGATGTGTTCCTCTGCAACCCGAGGAGGAAGAGGCACCCTCAAGGCTTCATGCCTCTTGATGAGTCAACGGCCATGCACGCCTCTTGGTTTTTTCAGTACGAAACCAACTTAACGCAGGAGATGGGTCATCTTGTACGCAAATTTGCTACTACCGTCCTCCATTTCGAGGAGCCTGATCGTGGTGGGGCTCCTGAGGAGTTTTATATTTCTATTCCACACGTGTTTTATTCTGTTGTGGTTTTCTTTTCTTTTATCGGTACTAACCAGAGTGTTTCCTTTGTGCAGACAGTATGGGACTTTCAGACTTGGTGCATTCAAAACGTCAAAGGGTGTCGGGGCCTTCTGAGATCGATGCCCTGACGGCTCCAACAGTGGTGCCCACACCCTCGTCGACTGCTCCAACACCCTCTGTCGTTGCTCCAACGACCCTTACCCCGAGCGCAACAGTTTCTGGTGAGGTCATTGACCTCAAGACCTATCCCCGAGATGAGGGATTCTCTGGGAAATGCAAAGAGAATCCTTCCGACCCCCCTAAGCCAAGGACCCCCGGTTGGTCATCTTCCTAGAGTATTACGAAGACAATGGCTCAGATCTGCACAGGGAGGTCACCGAGTACTACAACGCTCATATCGGTGAAGGCAGCAAGAATGGCTGACTACTGGCCGAATACTTGCTCGAGGACTGGCCGAAGGAACCCGTCATTCCTCCTCCTTGTGAAGAACTGGAACCTCTCCTTGCTTGGAGAATAGGAGAAATGGCCTTACCACTCGGCACAGAGCTTCTACAGGGAAGAGCAGAGTCCTTGAGCGAGATGTCTGGTAGTAGTTATGCCCGTTGCGGCGGTGACAATGAAGTGGTGTTGGCGGCAACCAGCCGCCATGCCTCCACGAGGGTAAGTCTTGATTTCTGTTCAAGTTCAATGAATATTTTCTATCTTTTTGGCTGACTTGTCATTCTGATTTTACAGGCTGCGGCCCTCAATCAACGACTCGGGGACCTAGTGCTGACGCGGTCTCTTGAGCTGAAGAAGACTCGAAAGGAGCTATCTCGTGTCCAGGTGGAGATTGCTCAACTCCAGGAGACTGCAGTCCCCCTGGAAGAACACTCGCGACTCCACAAAGAGGTGGAGGACACCAGGTCCCGTGTCTGAGAAGTGGAGGACCAATTGGTCATGGAGAGGTCGATGTAACGCCTTGGCTACCCCAGAACAGTTATGGTGAACGGTGGACCGGAAATTTGACTCACTACCTGAGTCCTTTGGTTAAAAACGTGCTCTAAGTGTAATTAACAGGTTAAGGTATAAAACCAATAAAAAGGAAATGGAGATTTTCATTACAAACTGTTTTGCAGAGCTAAACAAAACATTTACAAGTTGTTCTCAGTACAAAATGGTCACTACTGTTTTAAATTTACAATCCCGCCGACCTAAGCGGCAAAAATAGGGTAAACCTCCTAGTTCCTCTGAGAACGCCTTGGCCGTGGTGGTCAAGTGGCCGCATATGTACACATCACCACATCAGCTCTCCACTCAAGGCTAGGTGAGCTTTTCTTTTCCTTTACCTGCACCACATAGCACCCATGAGCCAAAGCCCAGCAAGAAAACATAACACTTTTCATAAACATTATCAAATGATTATCATTATAATTACACTGAGCATAAAGCTTTCAAACAAATGAGTGAACATCACATGATTCAAACGAGAGAGTGGCTGCTAGGAAAGCCACTAGCCTTCAAGCACTTATTTTAATCATCGACCCTCGGAGTCGGCCTAGCATTAATGCTCTTTGAGTCATTCAATGCTAATAGTCGATTAGATCTAATCTCTGTTGGCTTGCGTGATTCACGCTAAGGCCGTTCTGACTAATGAGTCAGCGATATGTGACCAGTGTCCAGTATAACTGCCGAACCTGACTAATAAGTCACAGCTTCACAGTTGATTCCAACACCTTTGCCAATTCTGACTGATGAGTCAATGCAACGTGACTAGTGCCCAGTACCACTGCCGAATCTGACTGATGAGTCACAACTTCACAGTTGATACTAGCACCTTCGCCAAACCTGACTAATAAGTCAGTACCATGCATGAGTGAGCAAAATATGCCAAGCATACTATATTCAGTCCAAGTCCATATTCTCACAATCAACATGCCTCATGAATATCCATGCATGTCACACTTGGGGTGCAGTTTTCTTACCTCCGGTTCGAGCTAGAATGAATACAAGAACAACCCTGAGAACGATCGACCTTTTGGTCCTTTAGCGGTTACCTGGCCATAACCAATTATGGAATTCCATCAATAAAATGAATATTAAAAGGTTCCCAAAGCAAAACCTAACCTCCGGGACATCAAACACTATTCAACCGGGTAGTAGGTTCAACCCCGAGGCCTTAGGCTTGAATCGCCATGCTAAAAACATTATTTTGGCCAAAAGTGCCTTAAGGGCCGCGGCCCTCCTTGGCCATGCCGCGGCCCGCCCCTCAAACAGAGGCGCCCAAACTCAGCATTCCTCAAGGGCCGCGACTAACCCTGGCCATGCCGCAGCACAAGCTCCAGTTCAGCCAAAACCCCTGTTTTTCTTCCCTTGCGTTTTCTCTTGAACCAACCCTTCAAACCCAATTAAAACACTAACCTAACACCCAATTAAACCTCTAAACATCACCCATAACTCTCCCTCATCATAACCCAAGTAAAACACCACAAAAACTCCCCTTGATTCCAACTTTCCACACCAAAATCTAGAGCTGAAAACTTAAAATGAAAACAGAGCATACATGAAAAATAGTGGCTAAAAGCTTACCTCAAGTTCAGGTTATGGTGCTCTTCCACAGTGGAACACTCTCCCAAAGTACCAAGGCCTAGCTCCCAAGCTCAAATCCTCAACAAGATCACAAAAATTCATAAGGAAGATGAAGGAAGGAGAAGGTACGGGAAGGAGAAGAAGAAAACTCTGTTTTTGGTTCTGTTTATTCTACAACCTCCAAACATCATATATATCCAAGCCAAAAGACTAAGATACCCCTAGGTCTTTTAAAGCTTCTAAAACCACTTCAAGGGTAATTTTGGCATTTTCCACCTACACCGTTAATGATAATTAACGCTTCCCAATTCCCGCTAATCTCAATATCCTCAAACACCAATATTTCACATCCCGTTACCCTTTAGTGCCCGGTAACACTCTAATCATTAAAACACCCCGAGACTCACCCCGAGCCCCGAGCTTAAGCCTATTATGACCAAACCGATAATTAACATTCCTTGATCGTCTCATGTCAAATGGCTCGAACAAACCCACATCATAATGTGGTCTCAAAATATATCACCAACATGCGTACAAATAATCAATTTAGCCTCAACGGGCCAAATTACCATCACACCCCTGGAATTAGAAATATGGACTCACATGCATGCATTTCACATCATATCATAATATGATCAACATATACATGCATTTTATCAATTAATAACATAATTAAGCAAGTATGGCCCTCCCGGCCTACTATTCACACCGTTAAACACAACGAAGAATTCGGGGCATTACAGTCGAAGTTGTCTGCCTTGGAGGAATCATCCTCCAAGTTACTAGAAGATGTCGCAGGCCGCACATTGACCATGGAGGAGGAACTGGCCCGAGTCCGCGAGGAGTTTCGATTGAGCCGGGTGGAGTTTGAAGCCTGCGTCAGTGAACTGGAAAAAGCCAAAGGGGAACTGGCCAAAGACCTTGACATGATGGCCGAGGACATGCTCTTCGTTACGTGGTAGACCAACAGAGACATGGATCTCTCCTTGACAGAGGATCCCAACATGAGGACTAAACTCGAGGCACACCTCGAGGTGGACACTGCCCGCGCGACTCAAGAGAAAGAGGCCTAGGCGACAAGTCATGTAATGCCCCAAAATCCCTAATGCGGTTTAATGGCTGGATTAGTAGGCCGGGAGGGCCATAATTATTTTATTATGTCATTAAATGATTATATGCAAGTTTATGTGAATTATATTATAATATGATGTTAAATGCATGCATGTGGGTCCACATTTGAATATAAGGGTATTTTGGTAGTTTGGTAGGGCATATTTGTGTATTTTGGTGCATGTTGTGATTTATGGATGAGATCCCATTATTATGGGGATATATTCGAGCTATTCGGCTTGAGACGGTCTTAGATTGCAAGTTAGTGGTTTTTTCATAACGGAGTCAATTATTGGGATATTGGATAATGAGAATGTGTTATTTGATGATATATTGGGAGTTATTGAGATCAGGAGGAAATTCTGGGAGTTTTGACTATTTTGTCCCCGGTGGTATTTTTGGGACCCCAAGCATTAGGTTTTATTGGAGGTTACTTAAGCATGAAGTAGTCTGTCAAAAAGAACCTTACGTTAAAAACACCTTTCTCTCTCTCCCGTTATCCTTTGTGGCAATTTCGAAGAAATCTTGAGTTATAGGAGTCAGAATCAAGCGAGAATCGAGGCATAGCGATTCTAGGAAAGATTAGAAGCTTCTTGACCGAAGGATTTAGTGAGAAACAACCCAATCAAAGGTAATACAAGCTTTAAGTTTTGAGTTTTAGAGTTTCTAAGCTATGAATTGGATTCTGTGTGTTGTTGAGTTTTTGATTCATTTGAGACTCGGGATTTGATGATTTTGGATCATTGGGATGTTTGAGAACTTTGATTTTTGGATTTGGAGATGTTTAGGTATGTTTTTGGAGGGATTTAAAAGTGAGAAATCGGAGTTATGGCAAGTTTCCCAGGTGGGGCCGCGACTCAAGCTCGAAGCTGAAGATGGTGGGTTTTGTGTGTGTTGGGGGCCGCGGCACTGGGTGAGGTGCACCGCGACACTTGCTCTTGGTTTGGCTGGGGGCCGCGGCTCAGGGTTTTGGGGCTGCGACTCATGAGGGTTTTTGAGGCCAAATGAGTGTTTTGATCATGGGAACTCAATCTTAGGCCTCGGGATCGTTACTACTACCCGGTTTAGTAGGATTCGATGTCCCGGAGGCTAGGTCTTGGTCCGGGAACCTTTGTTGTTCGTTTTATTGATGGAATCCCACATTTGGTTATGACTAGGTGACCGCTAAAGGACTAAAAGACAGATCGTTCTCAAGGGTCGTTCTTTTGTTAAGTCTCGCTCGAATCAGAGGTAAGAAAACTGCACCCCATATGTGACATGCATAGTTCTTCATGAGGCATGTTGAATGTTTAAATGTGGACATGGATTGAGTATTGAATGCTTAGCGGATCTTGCTCACTTGTGTATGGATCTGACTGAATAGTCAGAATTGGCAATGGTGTCAGTATCAACTATGAAGCTGTGACTCATTAGTCAAGTTCGGCAGTGGTACTGGGCACTGGTCACATGGCATTGACTCTTAAGTCAAGAACAACCTTAGCGTGTTTAACGCAAGCCAACAAAGATTAGACCTAATCGACATCTACATTGAATGACTCAAAAGAGCGTTAATGCTAGACTGACCACAGTGACTGCTTAGTCACATGGCTGTGGGTGCCGAGCCCCGCAGTGACTTACACATCAGTCACTCATCTGTTTAAGCTAGTGACTTATTTGTCAGTCACTCATTATGGTTTACCAGAACCTTAAGTGTTAATTCACTCATCTGATTAGAGCTACAAGCTCCTTCATGGTTAATGTAACCACAAGGTGATATTCACTCATCTGTTCAGAGCTATAAGCTCTGTGTGATTATAATGATAATCATTTGATAATATTTATATGCATTATTGTGTTTTCTTGCTGAGCTTTGGCTCATGGGTGCTATGTGGTGCAGGTAAAGGGAGAGAAAAGCTCACCTAGCCTTGAGTGGAGAGCTTAGGTGGTGATGTGTACATATGCGGCCGCTTGACCACCACGGCCAAGGAGTTCTCAGGGGAACTAGGGGGTTTACCCTATTTTTGCCGCTTAGATCGGCGGGTTGTAAATTTTACACAGTAGTGACCATTTTGTATCATAAACAACTTGTAAACATTTTTTTATGGGCCCATGAACAAATTTATGTTTTAAATAAAATATATCATTTCATTTTGATTGGTTTTCCACCGTAACCTGTTAATAACACCTAGAAGCACATTTTTAACCAAATAACTCAGTTAGCGAGTTAAATTCACGGTTCAACGTTCACCGTAACAGTCTTGGGGTATCCAACGTTCACCGCTTTAAATACTTGGTTCTATAAATTTGATGTAACACCACTGTCACGAGAACAAGAACTCAAGCCATTTAAAACACATGGTTCTATAAATTCACCGTAACACAACTGCCCTGAGAACAAGAACTCAAACCCTTTTAAACACTTGGTTCTATAAATTCATCGTAACATGATTGTCACGAGAACAAGAACTCAAACCACTTTAAACACATGGTTTTATAAATTCACAGTAACATGACTTTCATGAGAATAAGAACTCAAATCTTTTTAAAAGTGATTCCAATGTTTAGTGTCTCTTGTAGGCTCATAGTCATAGAAGTAACTTTAACGTGAAATTTACTATTGGTCCTAACTCGGCGTGAGGTGTCTCCGCAATCCAAAGATTCGAGCTTTTAGGGGGCCTCGCACATGAAAGCGCCTGCCCCCCGGGTACACACTACTCGAGAGGTTAGGCGGGGGTTTCAATACTGCTCTTCGAGTGCATATCTTGTCACTTCTAGATCGTTTCACACCTCCTCGGGCACGATGTCCTTGGGAGGTTATGTTAACGAGGTGCCCATGTCTATGTGGCTCGGGCGTCCGTTTGATTCAACATTTTCATTTACCGAGATACTGATACCTCATTCTCAGTTCTGCGGGGAATTCCCCGGGCGGATTCCTGGACCGTTATTCCTCTAGGGCTAGTGAGGTACCGGGGGGACACCAGCTCCAGGCCTTGTGCAGTTCGTATGAGTGCGTCGAGGTGGAACGCCCTGAGCTCCACGGGCGCTGGCAGCCTGGCGGTGTCCTCGACCCCCTGGGCCATTACCTTTGCCAGCCAGTTGGGGAATCTAATGACCCTTAGGATCTTGACGAGCCCTCTTCTGCTTTGGAGCAAGATTATCACCAACCTTTCCTTTACCATGATCCTGTGGTGGTATTAGGGTTCCAACTCTTGCTGTTTGCCCGGCGGGCACCTCAGCTGGCGGATCTCGTGCCTCTACAGTAGGGTGCTCGGGAGGCACTCCAACTGCATTAACATGTGGCACTCCAACGGGGTGCGAAAGTGGCACGCTAGTTGGGTGCCCAGCTGGTGCATTGCCATTGGGGTCCACTCGCAGCCTCTGGGCTGCAAGAGTGGCCTTCATGGCAAGCACCATCTCCTGTAGGGCGGCGATGTTACCCTCCTGCGCATGGATCTTTTACTGCTGGGTGGCCACTTGCTCATGGAGCACCACCACCTCCGGCGTCTCTTCCGCCTTCATGGGCTGAAGTTATTCTTCCTCATAATACCCATGTTCGATGCCGTCATCTTCGTCGTCGTACTCGGCATCTTCGTTGTAGTCCTTTACCATTTCAGGCTCATCCTGAGGCGGCTGTTGTAACGCCCAGGCTAGCCTAGACCATTACATTCTGTATTTTAAATAGTGCTTAACTCGCTAAACGAGTCATTAGGCCTTAAACGTGCATCTAAATGTGATTAATGGTCCAGGGTTAAAAATTTCGGTTAAAACGAATGGATGTTTCATTAAAACATTATACAGTACATGTGATCCTATAATAAACGTTTACAAAGTTATTTACAGTTGAAAAATGGTCATTACAACTCAAAAGTTACAACCCGCCGACCTAAGCGGCAAAAATAGGGTTAAACCCTAGTTCCTCTGAGAAACCTTGGCCGTGGTGGTCAAGCGGCCGCATATGTACACATCACCACCTAAGCTCTCCAACTCATGGCTGGTCCCCTCCTTACAGAAATTTCGTCCTCGAAATTATACCTAAACAACTCGGGATATTGATTCTGCATATCTGACCCAGCTCCCAGGTCCCTTCCTCGATCTTGTTGTTCCTCCATAATACCTTAACCAAAGGTATAGTTTTGTTCCTCAGGACCTTGTCCTTTCTGTTTAGTATCTGGACTGGCTGTTCATCATAGGAGAGATCTGCCTTAAGCTCCAAATCCTCATAACTCAATACACGAGTCACGTCTGACACATATTTTCGAAGAGCCAAAATATGAAATACATTGTGTATAGTCGATAATGTCAAAGGTAAGGCCAATCTATAGACCACCTGACCAATCCTCTTGAGGATCTCAAATAGTCCCACAAATCTAGGGCTCAGCTTTCCATTCTTCCCAAATCTCCTCACCCATTCCATGGTGAGACCCTAACGAAGACATAGTCTCCCACTTGGAACTCCACGTTCCTACGTTTGGGATCAGCATAACTTTTTTGTCTGCTTTGAGAAGTGAGCATCTAGCCTCATCGGTCCTCTGAACTGCCTCAGGACCCAAGTATCTCCTTTCTCCTATCTCATCCCAATGCATGGGAGATCTGCATTTCCTACCATACATCATCTCATTAGGAGCCACTCCAATGGTCGATTGATAGTTGTTATTGTAGGAAAACTCTATCAAGGGCAGATACTTACTCTAGGACCCATCAAAGTCCATCACACATGCTCACAGCATGTCCTCCAATATTTGAATCGTCTGCTCAGATTGTCCATCTGTTTGAGGGTGATAAGCAGTATTGAACTTCAACTATGTACCCATGACCCTCTGCAAACTTCCCCAAAACATGGAAGTAAATGTGGGATCCCGATCTGACATAATCGACCTCGGAGCCCCATGAAGGCGTACTATCTCTTTCACATAGAGATCTGCATAATGGTCAACTGTATACATTGTCCTCACTGGTAAGAAGTGAGCTGATTTGGTGTATCGATCCACAATAACCCGCACTGAATCATGTTGACCTACTATCCTGGGTAACCCCACCACGAAATCCATTGTGATGTCCTCACATTTCCACTATGGGATGTCCAGAGGCTGTAATAGCCCTGCTGGTCTCTGATGCTCAGCCTTGACCTATTGACATGTAAAGCACTTAGCCACATATTCTGTCACATCCCTCTTAATCCTAGGTCACCAATACAACGTTCTCACATCCTGATACATCTTCGTGATGCCTGGATGCAAAGAGTAAGGAGTAGTATGAGATTCATCCAGAATCTCCCGTTTGATGACATTATCCATCGAAACACAAATTTGACCTTTGTATCTCAACAAGCCTATATCTGACACTGTATAATCCCTAAACACTTCGACTACGACGTCCTCTCTGATCTTTGCCAGTTGTGGATCACCCAAATAACCTTCATTTATCCTTTCCAATAGCGTAGACTGTAGTGTGATATTGGCCAACTAGCCCACTAGCAACTCTATACCAGCTCTGGTCATATCCTCTGCCAACTCTCTGGATATCTGTCTCACACTGTATATCTGTCCCGGGCCCTTCCGGCTTAAGGCATCTGCCACCACGTTGACCTTCCCTGGGTGATACACGATTTCACAATCATAATCCTTCACCAACTCCAGCCAACGCCTCTGTCTCATGTTCAGATCTTTCTGTGTGAAAAATTATTCAAGCTCTTGTGGTCAGTGTATAACTCACACTTCTCCCCATAAAGTCAATGCCTCCATACCTTTAATGCAAAGACCATTGCGGCCAGATCTAGATCATGAGTGGGGTATCTCTGTTCATACTCTTTCAACTGGCGTGGTGCATAGGCAATCACCTTCCCCGACTGCATAAGAACACAACCCAAACCCTGATTTGAGGCATCACAGTATATCATGAACTTCTCCTGATCTGTTGGAAGACTCAGAACTGGAGCTGTGATCAATCGCTGCTTCAACTCCTGGAAGTTGTTCTCACACTTATCTGACCACGCAAACTTCTGACTCTTGCGTGTCAGTTCAGTCATTGAAGTACTAATCCGTGAGAACCCTTCCACAAAATGTCTGTAGTAACACACCAATCTAAGAAAGCTCTTGATCTCTGAGGCATTCCTTGGCCTTGGCCAATCTATGACCGTCTCAATGAGAAGGTCGGTGCCTTCGAGCCTGCAACTCAGGCTCGAGCGATGCGATTCATGCTCAGATGCTAGTAATAGATCTGTAAGTAGACTAGAGTGCTGATAGCAGATCTAGAACCATCCAATAATTCATACAAGTGTTTTGCTAGTATCTGTAGACACGAGCTTAACTATTTCGAGTCGAAATTTCGAGGTTATTTATTTTATTCTCGAAATTTGGGTGTAACATTGTAATGACCCAACTACTCTAGACTTTTGGACCATTAACGAAAACTAAACATACTAATCCTTAATAAAACTTACATTGTGAAAATACCATAACTTTATTAGGAAACTTGTAAAAATAAGAGTTACTTACATAAATTATCAAGTAGGATATGGGATCCCATTGTTTTAAAAACAAAACATAATTTAAAATAAAAAGGAGTTACATAGTAAGTGCGGAAAAATACATGTAAAACCATAAAAACAATACTACATCCTCGTAGATCAAACTCTCGACTCCTTGAATCCATTCATCACCGATACACATTCTCCCAAGCATCCACGAATCATTCCCGTCACTATAGCTATTTTCCTGCACATATAAACAAAAAGGAATGAGCCTAATGCCCAACAAGGAAAATCTACCACATAGTTCATATACATAAATTCCATAAGAAACATAAAAACATAACATAACATAACATAACACTTATATCATACACATACTATAATGGCCATTATTACTTGGGGTCCCATAGACTAAACAAGTCATATGCCCATTAGATTAGTGGGGTCCTACTAGCTAAGCAGGTCATATGCCCATAATCTATTTGGGGTCTTGTTAGTCATATGGGTCATATGCCCAAGCCTACATACATACATATCATAACACATTTCATAACATAAAAACATAAGATAACACATATAAAACATATAACATATGAATTCTATCCTATTTTCCTTACCAAAATACCGGGATAAGAGGACAGAGGTGGGACTTTGGAACACTCCTAAGAACAATTTGAAAAAGAGTGAGTATAGTGAAGAAGAGAAATGAAAGGAATGGAAGGACTAAACCATTGAGAAAATACTTACCAAAAACTTATGTGTGAGTTCTTAGATTTCCTAACCAAAATAAGAATAAGGTTAGAATAGGTAAAAGACTATGAGAACTTTTGAAGAAAAAGTACAGAAACGAACTAGAGTTTGGGTTACCTTGAAGACTTGTAAGATCAATTTAAACCTCGAACCGAAATACTATAAAACCTTGCTTCCCCAAGTGTTTGATAAGCTTATGATGATCAAGCTTATGATTCCCAACCTAAGTGTTTACACTCTTACACTCACCTAGCAACTGGCAGCCTCTGAACTTAGAGCAAAAGATGAATAATGGCAGGGTACTAGGTCTAATTTATAGAGTTTAGGAATGAAAGGATCTTAATTTAACTTGAATAAAAATAATGGCTTTTTAGGTGAAAATAATTTGAATAATCGTTCAGCAGAGGCTGAAGACTCGTTCAAAAAGGTGCTGGACTTATCAAAATGTTGAATGGTTGAATGGAAAATGAATTCAAAAGCATTCAAAATATGCTGAAGGAGGCGATATATCGCCCAATATATCGCCCCCTATAGCTGCGATATATCGGCATTCGCTGATTATTTAAACACGAAATTACACATTTTTAGCTTAATTCAAATTGAGTAAACATCCTTGACTAAGCCCTTAAACGTATTCAAAGCTGCTGACTGATCTTAGAGCATTCAAACTTTACCCTTATTAAATTAAATCCTCAAAATACTTAATCCTTAATCACCCATACATAACATGTGCTTAAAATCCTATTGGTTCTTATCTAAACCTTATAGTATAATGAAATATTATCCTCAATATCAGTCATATTAATCAAACCTTAGGTTAACATTAATATTCTTAAACTATAGGTTAAACTTAAAAAATCTACAAGTACTACTATAAGTGTCCAAATAATTCCCGGTCTGAACCAAAAATCCACGGTCATAAAGATAATACTATTAATACTATAATACTACTATCTAACTAGCTAAGTAAAGTTCTTGGACTCTACAAACATTTTCCCCCTCAAAAGTAGGGTTGGCAATTCGTGTAAACGTGTCAGATTCGTGTCGACACGATTATGACACGACATGATTAAGGTAAACACGAACACGACACGATTATTAAACGTGTCAAAAATACGAACACAAACATGATACGATTATTAAACGGGTCAACATGACACGAACACGATAACACGATTATGACATGATTAATCATAACTACATGAAAAAAATCATAAAACCTATACAAATTATTCGTGTTATCGTGTCTGACACGATTATGACACGACACGATTATTAAATGGGTCAACACAATTATGACACGAAACGATTATTAAACGTGTCAAAAACTCAAACACGAACAAGACACGATCATTAATCGTGTCGTGTTCGTGTTTACCTTAATCGTGTCGTGTCATCGTGTCGTGACCCAAATTGCCACCCCTACTCAAAAGTGTTGGTTCGAATCCTCTGAGAAGGAAACTTTTGAACTTCATCTTCGGAAAACGTGCCTTTCTACCACACTCAAGTGCGGACACGCGTCAGTAGGGGATTTCTCACCAAGAGTACTTGAGTACCCTTCTATCTACACACGTCCTTTCGTATTACCTTTTTGTTGCCAGTTTTTTTGGAAATAAACGTGGTCATTTGGATCACCTTTTAACTCAAATCAAGGGTTCAAAACCACCCAACCTTTAACATTCCTTTTGCCTATATATATATATATATACTCCCTTCTTCCCCATTCTTTTTTTACTTTGGCATTTTCACCTTCATAAAAAGAAAATACGAACCAGAAACAAACATGAACCAGGTTATTCTTTGCATGAAAAAAATTAAATTTTTAAAACCAAAGTCCTATAATTTCCTATTAATTCTAAAGTGTCACATTGAAACAAATTCAATTAATTTAGAATTAATTTTTTGCTAATCAATATTTCGGTTTAACTAATATAATGAACCTATACAATTAAGTCCAACTCAGGTAAATGAGCCTTAATAATTAGGCTGGGTCTAGTATGTCGTTCCCACTACAAAGACCCCCATAATTCCATACAAGGTCCAAAAGACAGAAATTTAAACATTCATTTTATTAATTGTTATTATTTGATTAGACTCACTATAGTCATGCAAAGAAAATGACCATTCACAAGTGGAACCACCCACAAATAGGCACAAATAAAACCTATCATTTTATGAATATTTTATTTGGCAAAAAATCCATATATCTAGCAAACATATGGGCCACAATATGCATCTAAGTCCAACTGTAAAAATACTACATATAGTGCAAACATACATGTTATAATTGGATGAGCCTAATCATGTTACTAAATGAGCAAGTCTATGAATTTATGCAAAAATACCACAATTTGTTTCATTTGCAAAAATATCACAATTAATTATCTAGAATTTATCAAAAAATTTGAATTAATTAATTTTTTACAAAAAAATAAGTCAATTTAAATGAAATTTATCAACAATTAGCAAAAGTTAATTTAAATTTTATTTATCAACAATCAACTTGGTTTAGGTTAATTTAAAAAATATTAATTTAATTTAAATATGATTTATCAACAATTAACCAAAGTTAATTTAAATCCCATCTATTAAAAAAATATAGGTTGAAAAAAATGATATTTTAAAAAAATTTAACCATTTAAATTTTAAAATCAATATCTTAATTGTTTTTCAAAAAATTTCTTATGTTATTACAACAATAAGCTAATATTTTAACCATTTAAAAAAATAAAATATTAATAGTTATAACAACCCTAAAATATCTTAAAACAGTTAAACAAATTCAAATATTCATGAAAATATCTAACTAACAATTGTCAATTTTCAAATAATTTAAATATTAAAAACTATAGAATAAACAAATATTTATATTTTCAAATAAAGATTTAATAAAAATAACAAGTATTTAAAAGAAAATATCTTAAATATCTGATATCTTAATTCTAATATTTGAATATATTAAAAGATTTAAAATTAAGTTGTTAGTCTATTTTTAAATTTGAATTTGAATTTGAATCTTGTTGACGTCGTTTTTCGTCAACTTAGAAATGAAGAGCACTAAACACAAAATCAGAAAAATAAATAAGAAGCACAAGATTTTTTACGTGGTTCAGCAGTTAAAATCTGACTAGTCCACGAGTCGATATTATTCAACTATGGAATTCTCTCAACGCTCTTAGAAAGCAATTCAGCAGAGTATTCCCAATACCAATTTCAGTGTCCCTACAAATGAATTTCTCAAATCTATTTATAGACTGGTATACAGAATATCTCCCCTCACATTTCAGGAAGTTATTATCCAAATTTCCAGTAAATACAATTAAATGCGTTTAACTATATAATATCCCCTGACATTCGGGATTTATTAACACATTACAACAAATCCCCTAGATATAGGGATTTTCAAACAGTAACCGTATTCACACTAGATTATCGACCTCTGTCATCCAAAAAATTAGTATTGATGACGTGGCAAGTGATCCCAGGACACGTGGCTGACACCTGGAAACGTTCTGCTAGAGTATCGACTAGAAGAAACATTAGAAGCAGTGCAGCCCAGTCTTACCTGCGACCAGTCTGATCGATAGTTTCGCATACAAAGCAACATTTATGGGAAGATCTTTGTGAATCCCGAATTTATCTCACACAATCTCCTGGATACCCGATTATTCAGGAGAGAATATATGTAACAATCTTTTGTAATCCCCCTTGAGCCTATAAATAGCAAAAGATAGCTCAAGGAAGGGACTTTTGGCTTTTGAATCATTAGAGACTATAGTAAATCTCCTAGCAATATTGTATTGTTCTTCAGAGGTAAGTGAAACTCATTGAACCCTTGTTCTTTGATCACTCCTTTGATTCTTAGATCAATATCAGTCTAAGTGGACGTAGGTCATTACCAGATCTTGGGGCCGAACCACTATAAAATACTGTGTCTTATTTATTTTTGTCATTACGTTTTTCTCTACGCATTCATTCATATCAAGCATATTCTGACTCCGTGTCAGTTGGCCAAATCTTGGGTCAACATTCTGGTGCTTTCATTGAGAGCTTGGTTTATCGTTGTTGAGAAAACTAATGGCGAAAGCTGGAAGGAAAACTGGACAGGCGGCCGCCGCTGCACCGTCGAACCCGCCTCCTCCTCCTCCTCCTGCAAACATGGCAGAGGATGAGCCACAACTGGACTTTGAGGAGGATGAAATGGATGATGCAACGTTGAAAAGTACCCTAGGCGCGTTGCAGGAAGAGCTGGCTAGTCTAAGAGCCAGTCAGAAGACTGCCGCTGAAGTTATGGCGCGGCAGCAGCAAGAGATTGAACGGCAGCGCGCGGAATTGAGCGAAAGGCAGGCGGAGGTGGACCGCCGCCAGAGCGAAGCCATGGAAGCCCTCGAGGCAGCCTTGCAACTGGCTAGAAATCAGGTTGCACCTACTTCGCAGCCTGACCAACCTGCTAATGGGCCACCTCAGAGGGGTCCCAATCCTAGCCCACCGATCCAGCCTTCAAGTCCGCAGAGGCCCGAGCAGCCTCAGATGCCTCGTGATGATGTCCCACTGGATCCTGAGGCGCAGCCACCATCCCAAGCTGCTCGGGGTAACCCCCCGCAACAGAGGCAGAATAGGGTCGAGCATCAACCTCGCAGTCCTAGACGCCGTAGGGATGATGGGCCAAACCCACCGAACAGAGGTCAACACCCTCCTGGTAACAAGAGGGACTCAGAGTTAGGCTCTACGGTCCGGGATCCCCCATGGCATGATAGTGCACGGGGACACCACGACCAGCGCAGGCCGCCCTCTAACGCTCGGGACGTTTCAGCCAGAGACGGGAATAAAGGGAACAGTCGATCCCACCATAGCCAGTCGAGGTTCAGAGATGGCCACGGATATAATGAGGCTAACTCAGGCAAGGGAAATTCCGGTGAGAGAGGCGAAGAAAGAGGTAAAGGCAGGAGCCAGGTACCTCGAGATGAACAACCCAACAGACGGGACGCTGGGGGGCAGTCCAGACAAAATAATGTCTTCAACCGGCTCGAGGGTAGCGAGCAGCGGAGAAGAGACGAGGACCTAAGAGATGTACTCAACGATCACCGTGAGCGGCATGGCGAGATCGTCCCCCCAGCGACAGAGGCCACAGCGATTCCTGCCGCTGTACAGGCCCAGATAGACGCCCTCAACCAGGCAGTGCAGCAGCTGGTCGGGGGAAGAACTTCTTACATCGACCACGATAGGAGGAAAGACACTCCTTTCGTACAAAGGATAGCTAATGCTGAAACTCCCAGCAAGTTCAAAATGCCTACACTCCCAAACTTTGACGGATATGGGGACCCAGTGTCCCATGTCAACAAGTTTGAAATTCATATGGACATTCAGAAAGTGTCCGAAGACGCTCGGTGCAGGATCTTCCCTGCAACACTTTCTGAAGCAGCGCAGGAATGGTTTTTTAAGTTCCCTCCTGCAAGTATAGTCTCCTGGGAAATGTTCATAAGGGAGTTCTACGGACAGTTCTACGCAGGTCGTGTGCATCCGACCGAGGCAAACCAGTTGGTTGAAATTCGCCAACAGGATGGGGAGTCAATGAAGGACTACATCCAACGTTTTATGCGAGCAGCAGCTGGAGCGAAAACGGTCGGGGACGAAGGAAAAATGATGGCCATAACTACAGGAGTTAAACGTCGTTCTCCCCTCTGGAAAAGTCTTCAAAAGGAAGCAGTGAGAACTACCCAAGAATTTTTGGACCGGGCTGATCGCTACATCAAGCTCGAAGAAGCCATTGCCGACGATGGAAAGCCCTCAGGCAAGGATAAGAAGGCTTCCGAACCCGCCAAAGCTACCAATGGGTCCAAACCTAATGGCAACGGCAAGGGCAACAGGAATGGTAACAGCAATGGCAAGAATGGTGGAAAACGGTCGTATAACGAGCCTTCCGCCTCCGACAACAAACGAGCCAAGGGTAATCGTTATGAACCTCGGTTCACTAACTACACTGCCCTCGTTGAGTCTCGGGGAGAGGTTTATCAGGCCACAAGTTCGACTGTGCCCTACAAAAAACCTGGCCCCATTCGAAAGGATATTTCGAAAAGAGACACCACCAAGTTCTGTCGTTACCATAACGACTACGGACATGACACCAATGAATGCAACCAGTTGAAAGACGAAATCGAGTTCCTTATTAGACAAGGACACTTGAGAAGATACGTACGGGCCTCGGGAAATTCCCAACAAGAAGCTCCGGGTGGCAACGAGCAGGCGTCCACACGCCAACGCTCGCCACCATTATAGCCTGCCCTTGTGGCTGGAACACTCTTAACCATCTGTGGAGGCCCGCACCTCGCGGGAAATAGAGGAAAGGCCAGAGAAAAATATGCTCAGACTCTGCACCACGACCAGGACATCGAGATGATGACTGTGGAGGACCGTGCACCAAAAAAGGCTCAGTCAGAAGAAGGAGAGATAACCTTCTCTGATGGCGACGCCCAGCATGTCAGGTTCCCACATTCTGATCCGCTGGTCGTGGACATCCAGATGGCAAACATGATGGTGAAGAGGGTACTGGTCGATACAGGAAGTTCAGTGAATATCCTATACAAATCAACTGTAACGACCCAAATTCGCTAATAAGGCTTAAGGGCCTTGATTAGCGTGCCGGGAGGGCATAACCGGGATTAGAATGAATGTTATTGATTTAAATGCATAAATGTATGATTAATAGTGTGTTTATGATAATTAGTGATATTATATGATGATGTGATATATATGTTTGAGATATATGCGAGAACCACATTATGATGTGGATAAGTCTGCAGCTGGCGACTCGAGGCGATCCTAGGGTTAGATAGCGGGAAAAGTCACAACGGGGTATTATAATTGACTTTGGGCAAGTCAGGGGTATTTCAGGTATCGGGTAGTGATTTAGACTATCGGGTGATGAAAATAAATAATTGGAGATATATTTGAGGTTAGGATGTCTAGGCAGGATTATTGGGGAATTTTACCGTTTTGGCCTCGGGGACGTTTCCGGCACCCCGAGCTTTGGGATAAGCCTAATAATCTAAGGGTATACTTGGAAGACTTAGGAAAATACTAGACAGAAAAGTGTAAACCGACCCTATCTCTATCTCTCTTTCTTCTCTCTCTTAGCAAAGGAAAACTACTGAAATTTGAGAAGAAATAGCTGGAATTGAGCTGTGTCTTTGGGAATTGAAGGGAATAATTAGGAGGATTAGCTCAGGAACTGATCAAGGTCTGAGCTAGTGCTAAGGTAAGTTTTGAATTTTCGTTTTTGGGGTTAGGAACTTAAAGAAATGGCTGAGTTTTAAATGGTTATGGTTTTGACATTCAAGGTGGAAATTGAGGCTTGGGACTTTGAAGACAGGTCAGGGGACTCTTGGAGAAACGGTTCTACAGCTGAGGTAAGGTTTAATTTAAAGTTTGATGGTTGAATTTGAGAGTTTTCATGGCTGGTTTTGATTTCTGTGGGTTTGAAATTTCAGAAATTAGAATTGGGATTTTAGTGAGTCTTAGGCTGGATTTCTGGTTGGATTACGTTGTTTTAATCATTCTAATGTTGTTATTATTAATTGGTTTTGAGTTAGGGGCTTTGGGGTGGCTTAAGGTGAGGTTTAGGGATTGAAAATGGTGGTTTTTTCTGGGTTCGAAGGGTCGAGCCGCGGCATGGTTCTTGGTGAGCCGCGGCCCTTCGAAGTTGTTGCATGCTGAAGAAGAAGGGCGGGCCGCGGCATGGCCCAAGCAATGCCGCGGCCCTTACCTGTTTTTGTGCTGTTGGAGGTTCTGTTTGGGGGCCATGCCACGGCATGGGTGGCCTATGCCGCGGCGCTTAAGGGATTTTGGGATTTTAAGAATTTAGGCTTGGAAATTTAACCTAGGGTGCTCGGGGTTGAGTCTTTTACTATATTTGGTGAAGTTCAATGTTCCGAGTACTAGAACTTGGCTTGGAAACTCATTTAAGGTTGTTAATGGTGTCTTTCCTCATGGTTGTGACTAGGTGTCTAGCTAAGATTCGAGGATCGGATCGCGCTCAAGGAGTGTCGCCCGTAGTTAATTCATCTGAAAGCTAAAGGTAAGAAAACTGCACCCGGTTGTATGTTTGTGATGGGACTAAGTGCTCCCGAGAATTGTATCGTGTCAATGATGGTATTACGCCATGGGACATGTAAAACCGGCCTAAGAGTGCCGTACGTGATATTAGCGCACAGGGCACAGATTGGCCACTGGTAGCCAAAGACAACGGGATAACAGAGGGGGCAGCCTGAGGGCGCCAGCCCTAGTTATCATTTGTAAACTGCAAATGACGTGAATTGATATGCTTATTATTTGAAATACCTGATTATACCGATTGATGACATGGTTGAGATTATGTAGTGCGATGTGAGATATTGACCTGTTGCTAATTGCTTATGCTTTGTTGTTATTGTGTTTTCTTGCTGGGCCTTGGCTCACGGGTGCTACGTGGTGCAGGTAAAGGCAAGGGCAAGCTGGACCAAGCCTGAGGTGGAGAGCTCCGAGGTGAAATGTACATAGCCAGCTGTTCGATCGCCATGGTCGAGGAGTGAGTCAGGACAGGGATTACCTAACTGCTCGTTTTGCCTTAGTATGGCTGGTTTATGTATTTGAACCTTGTAACTTTTGTAAATGGCCTTTAAACTAATATTTTTGGGATCCCGTGTTAGTGAACAATGTTTCTTAAGGAAAATGTAGCTTTTGAGACCAAAATATCTTAAACCCTAGTACCTTTACAGTTTCGTAGACACGCTTTCAACTAATATACTTAACTAGCAAGTCTGGCACTTTACAAACACACAGTGTAACGGTCTTGGCTATCCAGGGCGTTACATCAACACTGGAACGCATGAAATAGTCCGTTAAGGACTTGGAACCCTGCAATCAAACGATATACGACTTCTCTGGAGAAGGACTCGCCCCAGCCGGATTGATCAAACTCCCAGTAACGACGGGTACAGCGCCTGCAACAAGGACATTACTCGCCACTTTTGTAGTGGTCGATTGTCCTTCGGCGTACAACGCCGTTATTGGAAAGCCCATACTGGTTGATCTACGGGCCATCATCTCTATGTGGCACCTAGCCATGAAGTTCCCAACAGATGCGGGGGTAGGACACGTGTTGGGGAACCAAAGGGAAGCCAGGGAGTGCTACAACGCCTCAATCACAAAGGCGAAGAGTGGGACGCCGAAGAGCACTACCTCAGAGAGGTTGCAGATGGCAGTTGATACACAAGCCCAATCCGGTGATGAAGTCACCAAATAGGGTGGTGCCCAAGGTGAGGATGGAGATTTGGATCCTCGCTTTGGGGATTTTGAAGAAAACGTTGGACCTGTTGAGGACCTGGAGGAGGTCAAACTCGACGAGAAGGACCCAACCAAAGTCGTAAAGGTTGGGAGAAACTTAGAGCTTACCACGAAGAACGCACTGGTGGAATTTTTGCGAAAGAACCAGGAGGTTTTCGCCTGGTCCCATAAAGAGATGGCTGGGATAGATCCTGCAGTAATCAGCCATGTCCTGAATATAGACAAGACCTTTCCACCTGTGCAACAGAAAAGAAGGCTGCTCGATAAAGATAGATCAAGGGCCTTAAAAGAAGAAGTCGAAAGACTAAAGGAGAATGGGTTCATCAGAGTAGCATTTTATCCATCGTGGGTCTCCAATCCAGTGCTGGTTCCCAAGCCTAACGGCAAATGGCGAACCTGCGTGGATTTTACAGACCTCAATAAAGCCTGCCCAAAAGACTGCTTCCCACTCCCAAGGATCGACCAGCTGGTCGATGCAACTGTAGGACACGAGATCCTCTCGTTCATGGATGCATATTCAGGCTACAACCAGATTAGCATGCATCCCCCTGACGAGGATCACACCAGCTTTTGGACCGATACGGGCTTATATTGTTACAAAGTAATGCCCTTCGGACTGAAAAACGCAGGTGCGACTTACCAATGGCTAGTCAACCACATGTTCAAGGAGCAAATCGGTGTAAACATGGAGGTATATGTGGATGACATGCTGGTAAAGTCTAAGAAGGCAGAAGGGCATGTGAGGGATTTACAAAAGTGCTTTGATGTGTTAAACAAGTACCAGATGAAATTAAATCCCCTCAAGTGTTCCTTTGGAGTCGGATCAGGGAAGTTTTTGGGGTTTATCGTAAATTCAAGAGGAATCGAGGCCAACCCCGACAAGATAAAAGCCCTGATCGACATGAAGTCGCCAAAAAGGATCAAAGATGTACAAATTTTAACCGGGAGGATCGCGGCCCTAAGTAGATTCATTTCGAAATCAACAGACAAGTGTGTTCCTTTTTTCAATCTACTTAGAGGAAACAAGAAGTTTGAATGGACAGGAGACTGCGAGCAAGCATTCCAGGCCTTGAAGGATCATATGGCACAGCCTCCCATCTTATCAAAGCCGATCGAAGGAGAAACTTTGTTTATTTATCTGGCGATTACTGAAGTTGCTGCCAGCGCGGTGCTAGTGCGAGAGGAAGAAGGTGTAAAAAAAGCAGTCTACTATGTCAGCAAGAGACTGATCGGGGCAGAATTGAGATATCCACCAATCGAGAGGTTAGCATATTGCTTGATCCTTGCCTCTAGAAAGCTACGCCCCTACTTTCAAGCCCATCCTATTACAATTCTGACTGACCAACCCCTTCGGCAAGTCCTCCAAAAAACAGAAGCAGCTGGACGATTATTAAAGTGGGCAGTCGAACTAGGACAGTTCGATATAACTTATTCACCGCGAGCAGCAGTCAAGGGACAAGTCTTGGCCGACCTTATTGCAGAGTTTACCGAACTCCCAGACAGCGAGCAGTGCGAACAGCCTGAAGCGCCCGGACCTCAAGATAAAACTCCTTCGTGGAAGCTATTCACGGATGGCTCATCCAACGAATCCCACGCTAGAGCGGGAGTGATATTGATAACGCCTGAAGGGCATCGATTTCACTGCGCCATCAGGTTCAACTTTACTGCATCAAATAATGAAGCGGAATACAAAGCACTCCTCGCTGGATTGAGAATGGCAAAGGATATGAGCATAAAGACGCTTGATATCTATAGTGATTCATAGCTGGTGGTGAATCAGGTCCTGGGAGAATACCAAGCGCGAGGCTTAAAAATGGTGGCCTACTTAAATAAAACAAAAGACTTGTTAGCCCAGTTCACAAAGTACACCCTTCAGCAAATCCCGCGAGATCAGAATTCAAACGTAGATGCCTTAGCCAAACTCGCGAGCGCAAAGGATGCTGACACCTTGAACATCGTGCCAGTAGAAAGACTGAGTAAGCCGAGCATACAAGCCACGGAATCCAGTATGGAGATTCGGATGGAGGATACGTGGATGGCGCCTTTCTTGGAGTATCTGATGAATGGTACGCTGCCAACAGATAGGAACAAGGCTAGAACTCTACAAAGGCGAGCTGCTAGATACATACTGGTCGACGGTGTAATGTACCGAAGAGGATATTCAATGCCACTACTCAGGTGTGTTACACTAGAAAAAGCTAAGGAACTCATGAAAGAGGTGCATGAAGGCTTCTGCGGAGATCACGCTGGGGGGCAGAGTTTGGCAAAAAATATCCTAAGGCAGGGCTACGTCTGGCCAACGATGAACGAGGATTCCATGGAGTTTGTACGAAGGTGTGATAAGTGTCAAAGGTTCTCGAAGATTCCACGAGCGGCTCCAAACGAGTTGAAGCAGATGCAAAGTCTGTGGCCTTTTGCAGTATGGGGGATAGATTTGATTGGATCCCTGCCTACAGGGAAAGGTGGAGTAAAGTACGCAGTCGTAGCGGTCGATTACTTCACCAAATGGGCCGAAGCTGAACCACTCGCTACCATCACGACCAAGAAAGTCCTTGACTTCGTTATCAAGAACATCGTCTGTCGATATGGTCTGCCCAGAAAGATAGTTTCAGACAACGGGACCCAATTTGACAGCGATTTATTCACCGATTTCTGCGAAAGACATGGAGTCATTAAAAGCTTTTCTTCAGTTGCACACCCTCAGGAGAATGGGCAGGTCGAAGCCGTGAATAAAACTCTTCAGGACACCTTGAAGAAAATACTCGAAGAAGCTAAGGGAGTGTGGCCAGAGCAATTGCCTGGAATCTTCTGATTGTGTAGAACGTCTCACTGAACTGCGACAGGACATACCCCATTTTCCTTAGCCTATGGATATGAGGCAATGTTGCCTGTCGAGTTAGATGCCCCCTCACATCAACGTCTAACATACGACTAGGATCAGAACAACCAACTAATGATGGAATCCCTAGACTCGATTGATGAGATACGGGAGAAGGCCCAACTCCGAGTTGCTGCATACCAACAAAAATTCGCCCGGTACTTTAACTCCAAAGTTAAAGAAAGAAAATTCAACGTCGGAGATTTGGTGCTACGACGAGTTTTCTTAAATACCCGCGACCCTACTGCTGGAGTGCTCGGACCTAATTGGGAAGGATCTTACCAGATTGAAGAAGTTCTTCATCCAGGCATTTACAAACTTGCACGCTTAAACGGAGATCTCGTTCCACGTTATTGGAATGGAGAACACCTGCGCAAGTATTATCAGTGAACAGTCCTTTTTAAAGGGCTGGCTTGTAATGATTTTCTCTTTTTTACAAGTTTAGCAAAGAGGGTTAGCCACGATGTATGGCTAATCGCTCGTATATGTAAGATTCTATTTCAGAATCACTCGTAAAGACATTGAGTCCATTTTTAATATGAGATTATAAGGGACTGTGCGCAGCCAGTCATTCTTGCCAACCTTTGTGAATTTATATTTACAAGTATTTGTTCATTACGTGTGTTGTTTTGCTGTATTACAAGTATCATCTTTTCACACGAACAGAAATGTTCGAACAGGTCATGATCAAGGCAAGTGACCAAGGACCTAAAGCTCCTCGATCACTTGGGGGGCATATAAGACACATCGATAGCAAAGCATACCCGCAAGGTATGTAAACACATGAACAAAATGAGTGAAAGCATGCTAGAGTACTTAGAGTATTTTTCAAAATTTATATTTTGTTAAATCATGCCAAAGTACTATGCTAAGTTCGGTCATACGGACAAGTGTTATAATAAATGAAAATATTATAGCATCATGCAATCTTTTACACCGCAAGCATCACTGCTTGGATGTAATTGTTCAAGAAAAAGAAAAAAAAAGATTTACTGCCCGTGCAGCAAAGTTTAAAACAAAAATATTGTCTTTAATCACGACCCGTGGGTCGTGTAGCCAAAAGGAAAGAAAAAAAAATAAATGAAAAAGTTTAAGAGGCATTTGGGGCCGGAGGGTCCTGGGCAGCATTCTGGGTGACAACATCCTCAGCAACAACTTCTTCTTCAGCACCAGCCAGGCTTGGGGAAGCAGGGATCCTCGCTCTTGCCTCCTCTTCGGCCAGTTGGGCAGCACAACGCGCCAGCTCGGCATTCCTAACGTCTTCAGAAAGATAGTTGAAGTCGGCACCCTGATTGTGTTTCCAGAAGTTATAGAAACATCGGAGCGTCGTCCTCTTGTACCTCTCCAGATTTTTGGAGTTGTCAAGCTCCAGCTGCTTCACTTTGCCTTCAAGAGTGGCAATGGCCTCATCCTTGGACTTGTGCATCTCTTCCAACCTTTTGATTTCGCGAAGATGGGTCACGCTGGAATCTCGATACTGCTGCCTCGACTTTATTGCAGCTTCCTTTGAAGCTTCAACCTCTGACAGCTTAGTCACCGCAGCGTCCCTCTCTCGAGCCATTGCCTCTAACTCTTTGGCGTGCCTAGCCTCTGCAGCCGAAAGCTCCTCGGCTGCCTACACCTGATGCCTCTCAATGGCCTTTGCCTTAGCCTGCTCGATGGAAGCCTGGGCACGGGCACGAGCAGTAATAGCAGACAGCAAGGCCTGTAAATAAAATAAGAAGGAGTTAGAACCTGTCGTGAAGACTAAAAGACTAAGGCTTGAGAAACAAAGAAGTACTTACGCTGGAAATTTCATTCAGGGCCCTGTTCAGGATCAGGTCGACCGACATGTTTTCAGCCTCAACCATTGCATCCTTGACACAGTCGCTTTTACCGATGTGTTCAGGGAGATCCCTGGCTGATCGCAGAGTGCGGCTCAAGATTTTGGCCCCGAGAGCTTCTTCCCGAGTAATTTGCTCTCCGGTAGGCGCAGCCGGAGGTTTGGGTGTGGCAGAAGGAGTTTGTTTCTCCGTAGGATTCGGAGGATGGGCGGTAGTTTGCCCAGTAGGTGCGTCCCTTGGAGGATCTTCGGTTCGACTCTTTTTGGTGGGCCCCTGGCTGGTCTCGCCGGTGTGTCTCCTTGATGACTTTCGCCGGAGTTGGGGAACTTCCTCTTCCTCCTCGGCCTGGTACATGTCAAAGATGTTGGGAGTGGCCATGTCTGCATGCAAGAAAACACAGGAAAATGATAAGACAAGAGGCAAATGAAAATTTATTATACAACAGAAAAGAGGTAACAAAGTTAATACCCGAGCTACAACTATTGGTCGCTACACTATTGACTCTATTAGTCATATACTCATTATCTGGCATGAAGAAGGCTGGACCTAATTTTGGAGTATATGTAAAGTTGCCTTCCCCGCCGAACAAATGACAGGGAATTGACAAACCATTTAAAAGTAAAATAGTGTTACCGTTCTCATCAGAAGACTATCCCAAGTCCACAACTGGCTCTTTGGCCTTTTGTTTCCCCTTGCCTTGGGGAGCAGAAGGCCTTTCTGCGGAAGAGTTGCCCGTGGGCTCCCTAATAGTAACCCCCGTTGGCCTCCTCCTCCGAGGAGACACAGGAGGTTGCTGCTCGGGAACCCCCTCGGCAGTGGCTTCGTCCACCACAGACCCTCTAGTTTCATGGCGAGGAGCCAGGAGGCCAGACAGCCTCAAGTTTTCTTCAGTTACCAGGGTCTTGACGCTTTTTGCTGCGTCGGACATCCTGGCCAAAGTATTGGACCTCAACACCATGTCTGGTGTTGGGGCTGGACGTAACCATGGGCCTGAAAAACAGATTACAGTTTGAGAAAAATGAAAGGGAACACCTCGATGAAAAGTATCGACCAGTCGAAGACAAGCACTTACCTCCTCGAGTGAAGGCCAGGTTGTTGCTGGTTATATCTGGGGTAAGGAAATACTCCTTACTATACTGCCCCACATTCGAGATGTGCGTAGTGTCACTCAGGAATGTTCGGTTGGTCTCCTGGTGACAGAAATGGAAGAAACCCATTCTGTGCTGTTGCGGGTTGGATTTGAGGTCAAAAAGGTAGTTGATCTCATGAGGCGTAGGCTCTGGCCATTTCTTAAGTTTATACAGGATATAGAGTGCGGCCAGCATTCTATATCCGTTTGGAGTGATTTGGAAGGGGGCGACACCGAAATAATTGGCCACCCCCTCATAAAAGGGATGAAGAGGGAGATAAGCTCCCGCCTCAATGTGATACCAGGACCAAGCGCTGTTTGCACCTCCGGGGAGGTTAACCCTCTGGTCCGTAGCAGGACGTATAATGGAAACCCCTGTGAGAGGGAATTTCCTGAAGCAGTTGGCAACCATCCGCAGGGTCACTGAGCTAGCCGGGGAAATATACCACTCGACATCAGGCAGATTCTGATGGCGAGGGCGGGCCCTAGTTTGGATATTAGGGTCAGGAGCAAGATTTTCTCGACCACTGGTCGAGGGAGCCCTAGCCTGCGAGTCAGGCTGATCAGGAGAATTTGGGCTGTTTTCGGACTCAGGCCTTTTCTTGCCTAAAGATTTGGAGCGGGCCATTGGAGGAGAAGGGTGTGGTCTGGAAGAGGAACACGAGAAAGGGATCTCGTGGACACGGTCGGCCGGTTGTTCTTCTCCCTCGAGCAGCTGGGCGAGAAGGTCGTCGTCAAGTCGTCGTCAATGGGCCTCTCACCTCCCCACAAATCTGGCATTAATGTCTGCAAACAGAAGAATGGGGAGGTGAGGATAGAGAATTTTCAAAAGCTTTTTAGAATAACGCTGGTCGTGTATAAAAGTTAAGCTTTTATACAACAACATTCTAACAAGAGGCTAAAGTTTTCCATACGAACAGTTTGAAAGACGGATTAAAGGGTGAAAGCAAAAAGTTTTTCAAGAAAGCTTTTTCATCTCCCCTTAGGGCGGGAAAAACCTATTTTCCAACTAGCTTAAAGATCGAATTTTTTACTTCGATCTTACGTCCTAAACATATGATCCTGACTAATCAAACTAACTCGTAACTCTTTTTGCCTACAAAACATCCTATTCACAAGCATCTCAAACTAGAAACAGATAATCTCAAATGGTCTACATTTAGAAACATGCACCACAAAAATCTGAAGCATGGAATTCGAAAACTTACCAAGAGAATGATTGTGGAGGTGGAAAAAGGGCCTTCGGGAATCAAGAAACTCTCGGACGGGGTCTTGAAAATACAAAGGAAACGGTCTTCAGGAACGGTAAAAGCTCTGGTTTTTAGGTTTTCTTGTGAAGACGATGGTGTACGTAAAAAGAAAATAAAGACTTCGAAGGTCTTATATAAGTTTGTCTCTAGCATTAAAAAGTGTAATCATTAGTTTCCCTTTTTCAAAGTATGGGGAAGCGGGATGGATGTCGAAATCATTTCTGGGGAACCGAAAGGACGTGATTAGACAGAGGTAGGTTACTTTTTCCAAGAACACACGAAGGGTTCTGACACATCAGGCGGGGTTACCGAAGAGTCGTTCGTCCAAAAGTTTATTTTACTGCTCGTGATAAATAAACTTGGGGGGGCAAATGTCATCCAAAAAATTAGCATTGATGACGTGGCAAGTGATCCCAGGACACGTGGCTGACACCTGGAAACGTTCTGCTAGAGTATCAACCAGAAGACACATTAGAAGCAGTGCAGCCCAGTCTTACCTGCGACCAGTCTAGTTGATAGTTCCGCATACAAAGCAACATTTATGGGAAGATCTTTGTGAATCCCGAATTTATCTCACACAATCTCCTAGATACCCGATTATTCAGGAGAGAATATCTGTAACAATCTTTTGTAATCCCCCTTGAGCCTATAAATAGCAAAAGATAGCTCAAGGAAGGGACTTTTGGCTTTTGAATCATTAGGGACTATAGTAAATCTCCTAGCAATATTGTATTGTTCTTCAGAGGTAAGTGAAACTCATTGAACCCTTGTTCTTTGATCACTCCTTTGATTCTTAGATCAATATCAGTCTAAGTGGACGTAGGTCATTACCAGATCTTGGGGCCGAACCACTATAAAATACTGTGTCTTATTTATTTTTGTCATTACGTTTTTCTCTACGCATTCATTCATATCAAGCATATTCTGACTCCGTGTCAGTTGGCCAAATCGTGGGTCAACAACCTCGAACATACGACTTACATACCTTCGAGATCGACTAATCATCACGAGCTCGCTACCTCGGTTTGCCTCGGTCTTAAATAGTAACTTTATCGAGATCGTCCTCTTCGAGCTCACAATGCTTAAGCTCGAACCTTCTTGTCTGATGCCACCAGGAAATTTATATAAGTGTTGAGTCCTTGTCATTGTAACTTTCGAGATTGACTTGTAACCTCGAAACACCTTCGAGACTGCATAATTCCGAGCTCACCAATCCCGACGTTGTCGTTCTAATACTAAGCGAGACTGTCAAGCTCAATTCTCATTAATGTTGATTACATGGCGAATTTGCTTATTTCGAGCTTACACTTTACGAGCCTGACTTTTGAGATAAAAATTTTATTCTCGAAGTTTGGGTGTAACAAATCTTTGTAAAAAAAAAATTAAAATTTTTTCACATTTTTATTTTAAAAAATTATATTTTCGGGTACTGTTCACCATGGTGTGTGGTGTGCGCACGTGGATTGGCTGGATTGCAAGGGGATGCGCGCGCGGTGGCAGGTGCACGCGGGCGGGTGCGCGGTGTGCGCGCGCGCAGGGGCAGCCAGGTCAAAAAATTTCGGAAATTTTTTTTGTGCAATTTTTCAAACCAAAACTATTTTCTAATGAATTTTTAACATGTTTTACACAAAATAAAGCACATATAAAATTAATGGCATAGAAAACACAACAAAATAACCTAAAATTTCTAATAATCACATAGAATTCAATATGCTTCATATAATCATGAAATCCATCCAATTACTTAACACATCATCTAATTCAATTTTTAACATGTTCATGCATGAAAATAAAGATTACCAAAGGTTCTCAAGCTAGTTGTTAGGAAAACTTATACATGATCTTTATTTATTTTCATGTAGATCTAATATTAAACAAGTTAACATGAGACAACCTAGAACATATTTCTAAAATTGAATTCCAAGAGAAATAATGATAAGAATACTTATATATACGCAGCGAAATAATAAAGTCCTTTCTTCAGTTTCTCTATCCCATGTATCCTTTCTGTCGTAGAGTATTACCAAGAAACTGAATCGATCTTCAATTTTCTTCACAACCTTCCAAAGTATCCTTAGAATCACCTAGACTAGAGTGGGAAATTCTCAACACATGAGAAAGATACAGAGAGAATAAGAGAAAAGAACAATAAGACTTAGAAAAATACTTATGTTTAGAGAGAATTTAAAACCTATCAGAAACTTGTGTTTCAACTCTATCTTAGCATTCATTTTATAGACTCAATTATGATATTTATTTAATTAAAAAATCAATAAAATAATAGCCAATTAATAGCCCTAGGTCGAAATTATCATGGGCTTTAGGCCTGTGAAATTTCCCATTTAATTATAAGTTCGTTGGACTTAAAATCAAGGCCTGTATTATTTTCTATTGATTTAATTATTTAAATCCTTTATCAAATTAATTAATTATAATTTGAACCTTGATTTAAACTTAATTATTAATTTAGATACTGTTATCCCCATTTCCTGTCAGGGTTTTGGGCTGTCGCCCCGGCCCACGGTCAGGGGACCAACTCGGTATTTGGGCCTTGCCCGAGGACTCCGGACTGGGCCTGCATATATGGGTCCGGGACGTTCCTCCGGGTTCGTCTCCAGCTTGAACGGTCCCCCGGCAATGTCCGGAGTGCCCGGACTGTCGCAGCCTTCGCATCCCCGTCCCGGCCCTGGAATGGTCCGGGCTCGGAGTAAACGTAGCGGGCCAGGAGAAAACGAACCTGGACCGCTTCTTCCCCAGGCGTCCAGGGCACTGAAACCGCCTCATTTCGCGTGAGCCTTGTCCCCCCACTTTTCACCTGCAGAAAGGGTCATCTTGGGATTATCTGCTGGCGTGTTAGGACTGCGCAGCCAAGTACTCTGACCGGTCTTGTCTCCCAAATCGGCCTCGTGACTCGAAGTGGTCAGAGCCAAAGCGCCGTTTTGTCGGGGGAATGCTTGCGTCTCAGGGCAACTAATTGGGCCTGAGCTGGTTTGGATTTGGTGTGCTGTATATCTTTTTAGCTGGGGCCTCCACTAGGGAGGTCCCTTGTGCACAGTCATCGGATGGGTCCGGGTCGGATCCGACCCAAACCTGATGTCCCCCTCGTCCTATAAATACAAGTTGTAATACAACGTAGAGAGGGGAGAGAGAAGGCAGAACCCCTGTTCAAATATAGTTAGAAAACTCCATTGTAAAAGCTTATCCTAGCTCTAATACAGATTTATACATGGACTCGTGGACTAAGGCTAGTTAACGCCCCAACCACGTAAAACCCTTGCGTCGATCTTCCATTTTCATTATTATTATCAGTAAATACCCTTCGTTAAGATAGTTGCCGAAAATCTCGGTAAACAGTTTGGTGCTTTCATTGAGAGCTGAAGGAAAGCTAGCGCCGACGTCAGGCCTTTACTACGATGGTGAACACGCGTCACACCACCTTCGACCCTACCAACCCAGAACAGGGCAACGGAGACCCACTGCCTTCTCAGCACATCCCCCAAGACTTGCCTGAAGACGTGCCTCCTCAGACCTCCCACCAAGGCGAGTCGCAGGATTACGAAGGTGAGGCAGAGTACGAAGTAGAAAACGAAGAAGAGTACTACGAGGAGGAGAACGAGGGGGAGTATCACGATGAAGCCGCGGACCCCGGGGTCCCTCGCGACGATCAGCAAGACTCGGAGGTGACTAGGCTGAGGCAGCAGATCCTGGATCAGGAAGCCAGGATGGCTGAACAGGCGGAGGCGCACCGCCGGGTGCAGGAGTCTCTGCGAGCCCTGCAAGCACTGATGGCCGCGCAGGGCCCGGCAGCCAACCCCACAGCTGGCCCGCGGCCAGAAACGCAATAACCCGCTCCCCAAGCGCAAGCCGGGGGCCCCAGGGGTGCCAGCCCGATCCGTCCCCCAGAGCATCTCCCCGACACGGCTCCGAAAGTCCCGGACAAGGAGCGACGGACGACTCGGAAAAAGACTACCCCCGTCAGTAAAGCTGGGGCACGTTCGCGGCCGTTACCTAGGAAAGAGAAGGTGCGCCCTGTCCCAGGACGAGGCCACCCAATCGATCCGTAGGGAGTACGGCCGCGGGACGGTCAGCCCCGGCCCGCCCCAAGGGCGAACGGGGGGGAAAAGTCTTTGCACCCGAGTGCCTCGGTCAACAAGAACCATCGGGAACGATCCCGCCGCGAGGATCGTAACGCTCTCAGCTCCGGGGACGACACTTCCCGGGTAGATTTACGTGACGGACTGAATGCCCGGAAAGAGCGGGCCCGCAAGCAAAAAATCCTCCCCCGAAACGGTGACCTCAGGAACGACATAAACGACAGGCGGAACGAGAAAATCCCCCTGGGGGATAGCGCGGCCAGGCAGCTCATGGAGCAAATGGCAGCATTACAGAAGGTCACCGACCGCTTGGTCCGCAAGCAGGAAGGCGCGGACACTGACTCTGACGAAGAGGACAAAGAGCCGTGCGCGAGACATATCCTGGACGCCGTATTGCCCAAGGGGTTCAAGATGCCAGGCCTCGCCGCCTACACTGGAAGCACGGATCCTAGGGATCATCTGTCCCGGTACAACCGACTCATGACCGTGGCTCACGTCAGCGACGACGGCAAATGCCTCTGCTTTTCCATCACGTTGGGCGGTCCCGCCGAAGAGTGGTGGAAAAGGCTTAAACCGGGGTCCATCCAAACATGGTCCGGGCTACAGTCGGCTTTCCGAAAGCAGTTCGTGGCTGCCATGAGGATGGACATGCAGATCAGCGCCCTCGCCAATATTAAGCAACTGCCCGCGGAAACGTTGAGGGCCTACATCCAGCGCTTCACTGAGGAAGCCTCGAAGACGAAGGTTGATGACGGGCAGCGCCTGGTGGCACTACAGTCTGGAATCCGGGCCGGGTCCCTGCTCTGGGACGACATGCAGCGCAATAAAGCCGCCACCCTAGAAGAATTTATCAGGAGGGCCCAAGGATTCATCAACTGGGAGGAGGCTCAGATCCAGGCCTTTGGATGGCCCTCAGCTCCTCATCCAGTCCCTCAGACGATTCCAGGAGGTGCGGGACATTTCCCCGCGCAGTCCTACACAACGCCCCCCGGTTGTCGCGCCCGGCGTTAATTACACGCCTACGGTGTACGGTCCTGCCGCTTCCGGGTACTCCCCGGCTCAATCAACGCAATTCTCCGGGTATGGTATCGCGCCAGCAGGGCACAGTATGGCCCCCGTCGTGGCCCAGCAATCGCAGACCGGAGTCACCGAGGCAAGCGTGAATCGCTCCCGGAGTAAGCGGGCCGGCAAAGGCCAGAACCGGCCAGAGTTGGCCAAAAAGGGGAAAAGGGGCTATGAGCCCCAATATTCAGAATACACTAACTTGGTGGACACCCAGGAAAACATCTACCTGGCAACAGAAAGAGCGGTCCACTACCAGAAACCTAGCCCCATGTTTAGGGGGGGGAGGAACCCCAGAGACACCAGCAAACGGTGCGCCTATCACAAAGATGCGGGCCACACCACCGACGAGTGTCGGCAGCTCAAAGATGAAATTGAAAACCTCATCAAGCTGAGACACCTCCATCAGTGGGTAAGAATGCCCGTAGGCGTCCCGGGCAGTCTACGGCTCCGGCAACGACTCGTGCATACCCGCCTGAGGGAGGGTATGCGCCGGGGCCCCCGGCACAGGCCCCTCAGGGGGCCGTCGCCACGCAAGCCCCTGGTCCTGGAATGCCCTACCCTTCCGGGGCAGCGCCCCCTCGAGTGGACGGGCACGTGTCGACCATATCAGGCGGACCCCACCTAGGAGGACCTTCGAAGAATGATCAAAAGCGCTATCTGAGCGAGCTGGACCATGACCAAGAAGTTTGCGCCCTCGTCCAGGCCCCTGCTCAGCGCCCAAAACTGATGAACCTCCCCATCACGTTCACGGAAGATGACGCCCGCAACGTCCATTTCCCGCACCACGACCCACTGGTCATAGATGCTCAAATTGCCAACAAGATGGTGTCCCGAGTGTTGGTGGATGACGGAAGCTCCGTCAACTTATTGTTCAAACCCGCCTTTGCCGCCATTGGCCTTATGGAGGCTGATTTGGCGTCCTGCCCGACCCAAATCTATGGCTTCAATGGGGATGCGATCCTCCCCATGGGAAAGGTCCAGCTGCCCGTAACTCTGGGGGGCGATTAGCAGCACTCGTTCAAGTTCTGCACCTTTGTGGTGGTGGATTGCCCGACCGCTTACAAGGTCATCTTTGGCCGGCCCGCCCTGGTCGAGTTCGGGGCCATCACCTCCATCCGCCATCTATGTATGAAGTTCCCGTGCAGCAACAGGGGGATAAGAATGGTCCGCGGAGACCAAAAAAGCGCGCGGAAGTGTTACCATATCTCTGCTCGTCCCGTTTGTATGGTCCGGGATGATCCCGTCGGGCCGGAACTCCGCCCGGCCGAGCAAGCTGTCCAGGACGAGGACGATCTGGACCCAAGATTGGGAGATGAGCGCGCCCTTGAGCCAATGGACGAAGTAGAAGAGGTATGCATCAGCGACTCCGACCCCGCCAGGGTCATCCAAGTGGGAAAGAGCCTGCCGGGAGACATTCGGGCCGCCATTATCGCCCAAGTCAAGGAAAACCAGGATCTCCTGGCATGGTCACACTCCGATATGACCGGGATCGACCGCAATATCATATGTCACGCGTTAAGTATTGACCCAAACGCGACTCCGGTCCGCCAGAAAAGCAGATCTTTGGGGCCGGAAAGGGCCGAGGCCCTCAAACTGGAGGTAGAGAAGCTGTCTTCTATTAACTTCATCCGCGAAGCCGTATACCCCGTATGGCTGGCCAACCCGGTCTTCGTGCCGAAACCTAACGGAACCTGGAGGACCTGCATCGACTTCACGGACCTCAACAAAGCATGCCCGAAGGACTGTTTCCCACTCCCCCGGATAGACCAAATGGTGGATGCTACGTCCGGTTACGAGATCTTGAGTTTCATGGACGCCTACTCGGGCTACAACCAGATCTCCATGCACGTGGCAGATCAGGAGCACACCAGTTTCCAAACTGACAAGGGCATCTACTGCTATGTCGTCATGCCTTTCGGACTCAAGAATGCCGGAGCAACTTACCAGAGGCTCGTCAATCGAATGTTTAGGGCCCAGCTGGGGCGAAACATGGAAGTATATATCGACGACATGCTGGTCAAGTCCAAGACGTCGCGGGAACATTCGAACGATTTGGCAGAGGCTTTCGCGGTTATCCGAAAGTACGGGATGAAGCTAAACCCTAAGAAGTGCACCTTCGGCGTCGCATCCGGGAAGTTCCTGGGATTCATAGTGAGTTCCTGAGGAATCGAGGCCAACCCGGAGAAGATCAAGGCCCTGGTCAACATGGCCTCTCCCCGGAAGCACAAAGACGTTCAAAGCCTAACGGGGCGAGTGGCCGCCCTCAGCCGTTTTGTCTCCAAGGCCACGGATAAGTCCGTCCCTTTTTTCAACATCCTGCGGGGAAGCCAATGGTTCGAATGGTCACCCGAGTGCGAAGAAGCCTTCCAGAAACTGAAAGAGCACTTGGCCAAGGCCCCCATCCTGGCGAAGCCAGTCGAAGGAGAGCCTTTGTACTTATACCTGGCCGTGACCGAACACGCCATCAGCGCCGCGTTGGTGCGCGAAGAGGAAATAACCCAACTCCCGGTGTACTACGTGAGCAAACGGTTGCTAGACGCCGAGTCTAGGTACCCGCTGATCGAAAAGCTGACTTTCTGCCTGCTGACGGCATCCCGGAAGCTTCGACCTTACTTCCAGGCCCACGCAATAAGGGTCTTAACCAACCACCCCCTGCGGCAGGTGTTGGAAAAACCTGAGTCGTCGGGGAGACTCCTGAAATGGGCAATGGAGCTGAGCCAATTTGATATATCTTACGTACCTCGGGTGTCCATTAAGGGACAGGCCCTGGCCGATTTCATCGTCGAATGTTCCGGGATCACCCCAGAAGAGAGTGTCCCCGCGGCTTCCACTGCTCCCGTTTGGAAAATCTTCGTGGACGGAGCCTCGAACGAGAACGGGGCCGGCGCCGGGATCATCCTGGTGTCCCCGCAGGGGCATCAGCTACAAAACGCCCTCCATTTCCAGTTCAAAGCATCGAACAACGAGGCGGAGCATGAGGCTGTCATAGCCGGCCTGCGTCTGGCCCGAGAAGTAGGGGCAACAAACCTCGAAGTATACAGCGATTCTCAGCTGGTAGTCAGACAGATTTCGGGGGAATATCAGACCAAGGGAAAGCGAATGGCGGCTTACGTGACCCAAGCGAGGGAGATGCTCCAAACGTTCGCGGCGCATTCCATCCGCCAGATTCCCCGGGAGAAGAACGTGTTCGCGGACACATTAGCGAAACTGGCAACAGACGCAGAGGCCGAGTTGGCCGGGCTGGTCCCCGTCAACCATCTTCCCGTCCCAAGCGTTGGGGCTTCCCCCGTCCACGCCGTCTACCACTCCAATTCCTAGATTGGGCCGCTGCTCCGCTACCTGTCCAACGGGGAGGTTCCGAACGAGCGGGCTGCGGCCAGGAAGCTCCTGTACCAGGCCCCCCGATACGTCATGATGGACGGGAAACTCTATCGCCGGGGACTGTCTATGCCCTACCTCAGGTGCGTGTCTGGAACTGAGCTGGGCGCCATCATGCATGAGATCCACGAAGGCTTTTGCGGAGATCACATAGCCGGGCCCAGTTTGTCCAAGAAGATTCTGCGCCAAGGATACTTTTGGCCCACCATGAAAAGAGACTGCATAGACTACGTCCGCAAGTGCGAACAGTGCCAGAGGTATGCGAAGATCCCTCGGGCCCCCCCCACAGAGATAACTCTGATGAACAGCCCCTGGCCCTTTGCTGTATGGGGGATCGATCTTGTGGGATCCCTCCCGACCGGGAAAGGAGGGGTGAAGTATGCCATTGTGGCGGTAGACTATTTCACAAAATGGGTTGAGGCGGAGCCTATGAATGCGATCACGTCCAAGAAGGCCTTAGATTTCGTCGTTAACAACATAGTGTGTCGGTATGGCCTCCCCTACAAAATCGTATCCGACAACGGGAAGCAATTTGACAGCCTCCATTTCACGGATTTCTGCGAGAGGCACGGTATAGTGAAGAGTTTCTCTGCCGTGGCCAGGCCCCAAGCGAACGGACAGGCAGAAGCCGTGAACAAAATCCTAAAAGGAACACTGAAGAAAAAGCTTCAGGCCTGTAAGAGCAAGTGGCCCGAAGAGCTCCCCCGCGTGTTGTGGGCCTACCGGACAACCGAACGGACGTCGACCGGGCATACCCCATACTCAATGACGTACGGATGCGAAGCCGTCATCCCAATTGAAACGACCATCCCGTCCCATCGTCGCGACACATATGATCCCGCCCAGAACCACGCCTTACTCCAGGAATCTCTGGACCTCATCGAGGAGATCCGGGAAGAGTCGCAAGTACAGTTGAAGATGTACCAGGGCAAGATCGCTCGGCATTTCAACTCCAGAGTCAAGAGCCGTAAGTTTGAAACCGGCGATCTGGTCCTGCGGAGGGTCTTCCCTGCCACTCAGGATCCCGGAGTAGGGGTTCTGGGCCCGAATTGGGAAGGGCCGTATAAGATTCAGCAAGAAATCTGCCCCGGAACCTACCGCTTGAAGCGACTCGATGGCTCCGAGGTTCCGCGAGCCTGGAACGCGGAACACCTCCGTAAATACTACCAGTAGCCCAAGGGCTCGTCCCAGTTTAATGTTTACGCTGTAGCATGTATGCCTCAGGGCTAATTCCCTTTGTTGAACAATGAAAATGACGTGTGCAAAACGTCATAAAGGGCTATTATTTCCATGAAAATGTGTGCCTCAGGGCAAAATCTTTTTTGAATTCCTTTCTCAAGTGACCCCAGACCAATCTCCGCTCACTTGCGGGGGGTGTCATCCTAGGCGCAAAAATAACAAAGGGAACCGAGCCAAAGTCCGGTCCCACCCCGAACGAACGATGTCCGGGAGCAAAAACAAGAGGACCGAGCCAAAGGCCGGTCCCACCCCGGACGAACAACGTCCGGGGGTATGTATAAAAGAGGACCGAGCCAAAGGCCGGTCCCACCCCGGACGAACGACGTCCGGGGGTATGTATAAAAGAGGACCGAGGAAAAGGCCGGTCCCACCCCAGACGAACGACGTCCGGAGGTTTAAATAAGAGGACCGAGCCCGAGGCCGGTCCCACCCCGGACGAACGACGTCCGGGGGTATGTATAAAAGAGGACCGAGGAAAAGGCCGGTCCCACCCCGGACGAACGATGTCCGGGAGTAAAAATAAGAGGACCGAGCCAAAGGCCGGTCCCACCCCGAACGAACAACATCCGGGGGTATGTATAAAAGTGGACCGAGCCAAAGGCCGGTCCCACCCCGGACGAACGATGTCCGGGAGTAAAAATAAGAGGACCGAGCCAAAGGCCGGTCCCACCCCGGACGAACAACGTCCGGGGGTATGTAAAAAAGGGAACCGAGCCAAAGGCCGGTCCCACCCCGGACGAACGATGTCCGGGAGTAAAAATAAGAGGACCTAGCCAAAGGCCGGTCCCACCCCGGACGAACAACGTCCAGGGGTATGTATAAAAGTGGACCGAGCCAAAGGTCGGTCCCACCCCGGACGAACGATGTCCGGGAGTAAAAATAAGAGGACCGAGCCAAAGGCCGATCCCACCCCGGACGAACAACGTCCGGGGGTCTGTAAAAAAAAGAACCGAGCCAAAGGCTGGTCCCACCCCGGACGAACGACGTCCGGAGGTTTAAATAAGAGGTCCGAGCCCGAGGCCGGTCCCACCCCGGACGAACGACGTCCGGGGGGTATGTATAAAAGAGGACCGACCCAAAGGCCGGTCCCACCCCGGACGAACGATGTCCGGGAGTAAAAATAAGAGGGCCGGGCCAGAGGCCGATCCCACCCCGGACGAACGACGTCCGGGGGTATAAAATTAAAAGGACCAGACCAGGGCCTGTCCCGCCTCGGGCGAACAACGTCCAACCCGAACAAATTGGTCTTCGGAGTGCAAAAGCTTCCGATCGACCCTAGGCACTCCGGGGTAAACAAAGACCCAAGGGCCCCGAGCAGTGCCGAGGCTAGTCGTGGGGTCCAGTCCCGGCCGTTGGAACCAGGACAAAACCCCCTGCAATCAGTTAGTCGCGACAACAACTTCTTACTGAACGGTGAAAGGAAAAACCTCTTAAAAAACCAAAGGAAGAAGCAGTGTTTAAAATTTAATTACAAGCTAAACACATTAACAAAAGAACGAGGCCGAGACAAGGGCCTACAGCGCGTCCGCCCGGAGGTCCGCATCCTCCCTCTCCTTGGCCTCATACTCGGCACACTTCGAGTCAGGATCAGGGAAGACAAGGAGGTTCATGTTCTTGTCCTTGCACCAGGCCATATAAATGGCCTCGTCAAAGGTGACATCCACTAAGTTGTCGGCCTCCTCCTTCTCCTGACGGGTGGTTTCGTGTGCCGCCTTCTCCTGAAGAAGGGAGTCGCCCAGCTCAAGGACTCGGGCTTTCAGGATCCGGATCTCCTCCTTGTCCTGGACGGACTGTGCCGCCGCCGTCTCCAAGAGTGTCGCCCTTTCGTCAGCTATTTTTGTCGTCCGGGACAACTCCTCTTCCAACCTGGTCTTGACGCGGCTAATTTCCTCGCACTCTGCCTGCGCGCGGGCCAACTCTTCTTGGAGGTGGGCTGTCTCCTTGCTGAGATTTTCCTTGACGGCCTCCCTCTGGTTCACGGCCGCCTCTATTTCCAGCTTGGCCGTCTCCATCTTAAGGGCAAGCTCGGCCATCAAATCGGCACTCCTTTGAGATAGCAAGGCAACCTAGAGCATACGAAAGTCAGAAAAAGAAATCACCACCAACAAATGACTAAGGAACATGAGTTGAAAATTACCGCGGTAGCCTGGTGGCGGAGAGCCTGAGAGATGAACAGCCCGTCCGGATTGGCTATCGTGGCGTACCTCTTCAGCTGGAGGTTGGACATAGTGCTCCCGACCTGATCGAGCAGATCAGCAGCCATGGGGGCAATGTCCTGGCCCAGCTTGGGGCGAAAGCCCATCTCGGCAGCTAGCCGATCCACGATCGGCTGAGGAGCGCTGAACTCGGCGGGACGATCCGAAAACTCGACCTGACGACGGATCGTCATGGCCTTGTAAGCATCGTCTCTCCAGCATCGGCCGCTCTCCCAGGTCCGGTTGACCAGCCGGGACTGCTCGTCCCGCTGAGCGGACTCCCCCTCCTAGAGGAGGGTTGGGCGGAGGGGAAGAACAGGCGGAGCAGGGATCTCCTTCGCGGTTAGCCTACTCTCCCCATGTGATTCCTCGGCTGTCTCTGGCAGCGTCGTCCGAGGCCTCTTCCCGAGGTTGCCCTCCCGGGCATCATCTACCGGGCCTCTCATTCCTGAGCTCCGGCTTGCGGCCTCGCCCGCTTCCAAATCTATTACCGGGGGCTGGTCCGAGGGGCCGTTCGCGGCCGGCTCCACGGCCCGGAGAGGAACCACGGCCAATGTCTCGCCTGGGCCGGGCGCTGCCCCGGGTTTTTCGCCTGCGGGAAGGTACTCCGTACCGGCCACGACCTTTGGCCTTCTGGCCGCCTTCAAGGTCGACCTTTCCTCGATGAGCCTCCTCATCTCGCTGGCCGGGTCAGACATGTTGGAATCCTCTGCAAAAATACAAGAAAACGAAGTTAGTGTGATAAGCCAAGCGGGAAAGCACAACAGAAACAAGAAAGTATAGCCCGGGACAAACCCTCATCTAAGCCCCGGGCGAGACTCAATTCCCTTAAAGCAAATGAGCGTATCCGATCTCCTACGTCGTCCGGGGTTAGAAACCCCCCGTACTGGAGGAACCCGGATAGGAACATCAGGGTCTCTGATCATACAGGGATGGGAGATGAAGGCCTCATCCCCCCATCAGCCCCAACCGCGGGGCCCGGCGGCTCTCGCCTATCCTTAGCTAAGTCCCCGACTTGAGGAGCATAAGTTAAGACTAAAGGGGAGTTACCTCGTCCCGATACGCTAGCCCCGGGAGTCCCAACGTTTGGCAGGGCATCTTCGAACAGCTCCTCCAGCTCTTCCGAGGTGGCCTCTTCCACCAGAAGTTGATTCTTCTTACGCTGGGCTGCGGTGGCCCGCGCCGCTCTCACCACCTCAGCAATGTGGTCAAGGGATAGCCGCTCCCGGGCCTCGACGTTCTTCTCAAACGGGATGCCTCGGAGGCTAGGGACAACGATGGTCTGGGTGGCCGCGAGTAACCCTACTAGCCGGAGGTTTCTATCATTGACATAGCCCCCAACGTCCAGCTCCTCCGCCGTCAGCTTGGCGTAGAGCCTCCTCCTTTCCAGGAGGAAGTCGGTGAGGGGGGTTTGGGCGAAGGGACCTGCGACCCGGAAGATACGATGAGAGATGGAAAGCGAAAGATGAGTAAAATAGAGGGTCCGGGGGAATACTTACCCACTCGCTGGAAGTCTAGCAGCAGCGTGGGATTCTTGTCAATAAGGAACCCGGATGTCATAAACCAGTAATGCCTGACATCCGGGGGGTGCTTCCAGGTGCTGGTAGGAGCAGGACAGCCACTCCGCGGCTGCAGCCTGTAAAAGCCGTCCAGGCTCTTGTCTTTGACGCTGACCTGCGGCGCCAACTTGTAGAAGTACAAGACTTCCGCCGGGGTAGGCTCCGCGATCTCTCTAGCGACACAGAACACCTTCCACCCAGCAAGCAGGCGATATGCTTGTGGCAACAGTTGGAATGGTGCGATCCCCACATACGTCAGGAACCGCACGAAGTAGTCATGAAGCGGGAGCGTAGCTCCCGCACTGATGTGGCCGGCACTCCAGGCCCCGAATCCATCCACGGACGTATGCGCACGCTCCTCTAACCTGGCCATACGATTGTGGAATAGGCCCGGAGTCGATTCGATGCCCAGCCCCGTCTCCAGGAGCTGCATCATCCGGTAGTTCCGGAACAGGTTGGGCGTTACGTCCATCTCCCACTTGTTGCCCTTGGGCGTCTTGGAGCCGGGAATGACTACCGGGGCCCTATTAACCTCCTCTTCAGGGTGAAGTGTGACGCCCGTGGCCATGGTTGACGATCTGGGAACAAAGAAAGAAAGGCCAAGCAGTCAGTACCTAAACCCAAGAGAGTCGGTCGAGGTACAGGGAGTCTCCTAAGGACTGCTTGGAGTCCCGACGGATCAGGTCCGGGACTCCGAAAAGCCCCGGGACCCTGATCGGGAGGAAAGCCTACTAAGGTCCGTCCCTTGTCCAGGGAGCATCCGGAATGGTGCAACCCAAACCGGGCAGCCTTCCTAGCAGATTCTAAGGGACGGAGCCTAGGTACATGCATCTAGAAAGCCTAAATTCACAAAGTTGGCAATCGAATTAAAAGATACTTACTGTGTGGAGTCGACGGTTGAGGCTGGCGGTTGTCCGATCGTAAGGATGGCAGGACCTCGTTCTTGAAGTGGCACAGCTGGTGCAGCAGTTCGTCGGCGGGGCAAGTCCGAGAAGCGCCGTCAGGTTGCAGAACGAAGGTTGAGGCCCTGGGAAACAGGCGGTGGCGCAGGACTAGCAAACGGCGAAGTATTTCGTCGACGAGGTCGGACATGCAAAGCTCTAGCGAGCGTTCTGGTTTTTCTTTTTCTTAAGCTGGTTCGGAAGTGGAAAAGTGTCGAATGTTCGTAATCTGAGTCTTTATATCAGCCCCCAAATCCTGGCCCCCGATCCAACGGTCAGGTGCCTCTTCATCCAACGACCAAGGATCGCGCAGAAGACATTTATGAGCCCTATTTGGCCTGGATCCTCGGCACCTCCAATCCGACGGTCCAGGAGTGGCGGATGCCAAAGGACACCCCATCCTACGGTCCACCCCATTCCAAGGAAATTAATGATGACTCTCCCCGTGCGGATGAGACGCCTCGTGACGAGCGCTGACACCCTCACCTAGGCCTAGCGGACTTTGGGAGGCCTAGGCGACTCTTCGAGGCCCTTGCTGCAGTTACGTGGCGACACGTGTGTCACTATTCTTGAAGCAGCCCAAGGGTAAACGACCCCGGAGTACATCAAATGTTCCAGGCTGGGTAACCTGCCACAACCACGACCTTCCCGCCAAGCTTCCTGGCCTTGACAGAAATTGGGGAGGCAACTTGGCAAGAACCGCGAGGGTGGTGCAACCCTCCCCCTGGCTAGCCTGGGTGAAGGCTTGGGGGGTAAATGTTATCCCCATTTCCTGTCAGGGTTTTGGGCCGTCGCCCCGGCCCACGGTCAGGGGACCAACTCGGTATTTGGGCCTTGCCCGAGGACTCTGGACTGGGCCTGCATATATGGGTCCGGGACGTTCCTCCGGGTTCGTCTCCAGCTTGAACGGTCCCCCAGCAATGTCCGGAGTGCCCGGACTGTCGCAGCCTTCGCATCCCCGTCCCGGCCCTGGAATGGTCCGGGCTCGGAGTAAACGTAGCGGGCCAGGAGTAAACGAACCTGGACCGCTTCTTCCCCAGGCGTCCAGGGCATTGAAACCGCCTCATTTCGCGTGAGCCTTGTCCCCCCACTTTTCACCTGCAGAAAGGGTCATCTTGGGATTATCTGTTGGCGTGTTAGGACTGCGCAGCCAAGTACTCTGACCGGTCTTGTCTCCCAAATCGGCCTCGTGACTCGAAGTGGTCAGAGCCAAAGCGCCGTTTTGTCGGGGGAATGCTTGCGTCTCAGGGCAACTAATTGGGCCTGAGCTGGTTTGGATTTGGTGTGCTGTATATCTTTTTAGCTGGGGCCTCCACTAGGGAGGTCCCTTGTGCACAGTCCTCGGATGGGTTCGGGTCGGATCCGGCCCAAACCTGATGTCCCCCTCGTCCTATAAATACAAGTTGTAATACAACGTAGAGAGGGGAGAGAGAAGGCAGAACCCCTGTTCAAATATTGTTAGAAAACTCCATTGTAAAAGCTTATCCTAGCTCTAATACAGATTTATACATGGACTCGTGGACTAAGGCTAGTTAACGCCCCAACCACGTAAAACCCTTGCGTCGATCTTCCATTTTCATTATTATTATCAGTAAATACCCTTCGTTAAGATAGTTGCCGAAAATCTTGGTAAACAGATACCAATTTATATTAATTAATAAATCTGCCCTAATTTCTCTTTTCTTCTATAAATTACATAACTCTGTGAAACTATCCAAAATTGACCTGGTCAACTTTGATAATTCTAATTGATAATTAAATCAATTACTTCAGATTATCTAGATGATTTTATCCAAGGTACAGTGGGGACCATGGGCCTATGAAATCAAACTCCAATAAGTTATCATAAATCTAACAAATACAGTTACTAACTTATTAATTCCTCGTGACTCCACTAAAGACTCGAAATTGCACTCTTGAATTCATAAAACGCTCTATAAGAAATATAGATACGTTATTAATTATCCATTGTTACAGCCTTAATTTTCACTCAATCCTCTACAGACGGTCTACAATGAGATGGGACAAAAATACCGTTTTACCCCTCATTGTATTTTATCCTTAAAACATTTAGTTCCTTGTAAATGATATTTCAATAAACTAATATTAACTACTGAAATGAGATCTCTATCATTTAGCACCTTGAACCAAACTAAAAGGAAACCATCATTTCACTTCTTCATCAGAAGCTATAGATGTTCATATCTATGATTAACACTCCTACTCAATTATACTACCGAGTTCCCAAGATGTAATTATGGGCTAGTCCGTAGGATAAGCTAGTAACGAACAAGTCAAAGAACTCAAATGATACAATTAGTTAGAATACTAACCACTCAGAATTGAGATTGCATTGACCTATGGTCAACTATATGATATGACTAGAATAGATAATAACATTATGTTTACTTATCCTATCTACTGTCAATATCGGTTCTGTGATGTAAGAAATACATCCGATCTTATCTACTTTGCTAATGTTCTGGAAAGAACATAACACTGCGATGTGTAAGTAGATATATCGTAGATTGGCAAGTCAGTGTAAATCCTGTGCACAAACTAATCTTAGGACTAACTTATATTTGAACATATTATCATATTTATATTCCACTGTGATTACGTCACTATAAATACGATTAGCTATATGCTTGAGATTTAATAGGAGTTTATATTAAACAAATAATCATGAAAATAAAACATGTGAGCAAAGTGATTGACCAAGTAAAAAATGAGTTCTATTCTTTTATTGATAATAAATAAGATTACAAAGAAATTGGGTTTTAATTAGGGCATAAAACCCCAACACTTACTGCCCCTAAGGGATTATTTTCGGAGTTTCCTGGACTATGCTGGCATTGCCCCTTTCCAGCTCCAGACCAACTCGTACAGAGTCTTGGCCGCTCTGAGGTCGCTGTACCACGAAATGAAGTGGGACGGGCCTTCGGCACATGAGATCCTATATCTCTTCTGCCTCAAGAGTAATCCTTCTCGAGCTCATGGTGGAGATGGGTTTTACTACTTGTCAAGCTATCCGAAGGAGAAGCGCTTATTCGAAGACATTCCTAATCACCCTCGAAACTTCAAAACCATCTTCTTTTCGACGGAAGGGCTCGCTCCTTCTCAGTTCTACTCCTTCCAATGAATTCATAAGTGTCTCACCATGTTCATTTTTCATTATCTTTTTCTTTGATTTTCGAGCTCGAAATGCTCACTCAAATCTTGCATGCAGTCAACTACCATTGACCAGTACTGACCAAGGCTATGAAAGACCACAAGGAAGCAATTCTCAAGCTTCCTTATGGTCGACGGTCTCTTACTTACCTCCTCCACGAGGATAAGCTCTGAGCCTGCAGTCTCCTGGGTGAAGGCGAGTCCACCAATGACTCGAAAATCTACAAATTTGCGAGATGGGAAGACATCCCAATCCTAGGCGCCAAACCTCCCCCCAGGAGGACGCCCTCAAGCTCGCAACCCCAGGCCTCCATTTCCCGCCTACATGAGCATCCACGCTCGGGCACTTAAGCCCAAGACGAGGCTTCATCGAGCTTAACAGATGGAGGTAAAGTAGTGCAGGACCTATCCAAGTGGTCACCCACTCTTCTTAGGCAGGAACCTAATGTAGTGGTTCTTTTTAATGACCTTAGGAATAATTTAATGATCTGGTCGGGGGTAGACTTTAAAGTCCATAGGTTCGATAGTTGGTTAGGGAAATATCAGACTATGCATAGTATAAACGAAGTCTGGGATAGAGTAGCTGTCCAATATGGGACCAACGACTATATGGATTTAACGAGCATGTCCCCCACTTATAGAGAGGGAACCCTCTTAGAGTCATCAGAAGACAAGGGGAGTTCCTGGTCCCTGAGCTCAAGCTCGCCAGAATCTTCTAGTTAGGTTTCTTTCCACTTGGAAGTCTCATCACTCATGGTAACCTAATCAACTGCTGATGTTCTATCTTTCCTTTTTTCAGGTGATATGGATTCGAACTTGAACAACCTCCTCAATAAGCTCGTTGCCTTGAGAGCAAACAAATTCCACCGGGCATCTCAAAAGGGAGGCTGCCCCTCCAAACTCACCAAGAAATCCAAGCTGGTCCCTCCGGCATCGAGGCCATCCAACTCGGGCCAAGTAACCAAGCTCCCAGCACCCCAGGAAATCGCGAATCTACCTCCTAAAGTTCAACCGAAATGAGCCCAACCTCCCATCCGAGATCGATTTCTTTCGATCTCAATCTATGTGCCCGAATTTGTGGTTGACGGTGTTGTCGGTACCCCTGGGGTTAACCTTGGTTGTGATGCTGTAACTCGCGTGGGTCAAAGCTTTAGCAACCTCGGGCCTCCTCAGTGGGAATTTCTGACCTCCTGTCAGGATGCCAACACTTTTTTTGACAAGAGTGGAGACCTATTTTCTTTGGTTAGTTACTTTCTGACAAGCTCCCTGCTTCTGTGCCAACTTTGAATTTTTGTTTTTAACATCGGTTTTTCATTGCAGGCATTCTTATCCTTTGTTCAACATAAATTTATCATGAGCTGCGAGGTCACAACGAGTAAGGCGCATGCCCAAGAGGCCAGAGATGCACAACTTAGGGCCGAGGGAGACCTTAAAAATGCTCAGCTAGAGCTTGAAGCAAGAGATACGAAGATTAAGAGGATCCCAGAGCTGGACACCAAGCTAGAGGCGACCCGAAAAGAGGTGAGGCTAGGGACTTAGAGATCAAAAGAATTGAGGAGCTCAACGCCAAATTGGAAGAGGACAAGAATTTGACTTTCGAGTTCATCAAGAGCAAGAAAAGTTTTCTCCACGGAGGCAGGAAGCAGAACCTGCCTTCAGCAGATGGTGGCCCCAAGGTGACAGTGGGGGTGTCTGCCTCGAGACTATTGGAATAGCATGATGATGAGGGTTCTCAGTAACCTTATCCATCTTTGGAGGTGGTGGTGGATGCATAAGTGTTTTTGAAGAGACTCGACCTCACTTCGAGCCTCTTGCTTTTGGGGGCTTGGTGAGGAGGTTCTCGAGATCAGAGTCCATATCTCCTGCAAAATGGAGAAAAATGCAATAAGTATCTTTTATAAATACTTGCAATAAATTTTCTATAATATAAAGAGGGAAACCTAACTGGAAGACAAAGAATCTAATGAAAATTTATCCAAGGATATATCGATGACTTGTAAAGGTTCTTCAGTTATTCCTGATCCTTCACCTCAAAACGTGGGAGACAACTCAGAAATATCTCACCATTCATTCGAGCCATACTGAGTCCCTAGACCTTCCGTCATCTTATTTATACAATACATTGTTTGGAATTCAGATAAAAAACTATCGTCCATGTGAACAATAAAGTCTACCCCCGACCAAGTCATAAAGTTATTTTCGAAGTCCTTAAAAGAAACTAAAATGTTTGGCTCCCGTGTTAAGCGTGTGGGAGACCAACTTGATTGGTCGAGGATTACTTTACCTCCTTTGGTCGAGCTCAAGGATGTCTCATCTTGAACTTTGTTCCCCGAGCCAGATTGCTCAGCAGGAGTAGGAGATGGCAAGCGTTGAACTCGAACTCACTTTTCTTTTCTTTGGAGGAGGATTTGAGGGAGTGGGGATTGAGAATTCTTCCCATGTCACATATTTATGGATCTCGTCATCGTCAGTGGTCTCCCCTTCCCCGAGTAAACCACATAAGCGATGCTTGTTCTCATGCAGCATGTAATTCAATGATCGCTTGCCCTATGAGAGCTTAGACATTTCATCTCATCTGTTTACCATCTCCTTGGAAGGCTCGGGACTGTCAAACTTTGCTACAGAGAAATAGATCGATAAGTGTTTGAACTAGAGGATTAAAACTAGTCTTAGGATACTAAGACAAATACTTACAGATCCGATGGAAATAGTAGAACTTGGATGGTTGAAGACCATTGGTCCAATAATTATCTCTTGAAGTTGGGAGGGTGGTTAGGGATGTCTTCGAAGAACTTTCTTTCCCTTGGCCAACTCGGCAAGTAGTAAAACCCATCTCCACCTCGGGTGTGAGCTGGGTTGCTTTTGAGGCAAAAAAGATAAAGAATCTCATATGTCGAGGGGCCTTCCCACTTCATCTCGTGGTGCAACGACTTCAGTGTCGCTAAGACTCCATATGAGTTGGATTGTAGCTGGAATGGAGTGATACCGACCTAGTTGATAAACTTCTTAAAGTAGTCATTTAAGGGCAATAATGCTCCAGCCCTCATATGCTCACAACTCTAAGCCGCAAGCTTGTACACTCAATTAAGCCTATCCTCATTCGGGGCATAACTACTCCTATCTTCAGGTGTTGGAGCTCGGCACACTAGCTTGGCGGATAGTTTGAAGCCATGGGCAGACAGGATGTCTGAAACCTGTCTGATGGTTTTTATCAAGCTTTCATAAAAATATGCCTCGAAAAACTCGCAACTGGAAGAGGGGAGAGAAGATGCTTGGGGTGGGGCTGGGGTAGAAGAGAATTGAGGACGGCTTGAAGAGCTCTCCATGAGTTCGAAAGAAAGCTCGTTGGGGTGGAAGGCAATTGTAACCGTAAGGGTATAGTCTAAAGGAATGGGACGAATAAAGGAGTCAGTCTCGGGTAGAGGTGGGCATCCAATCCAATCCAACATTTTTGTACTAATTCAATCCAATTAAAGGTGGGATTTTGAAAATCATCATCCAATCCATTCCAATCCAATTAAGAATCAAAATCTAATCCAATCCAATCCAATTAGTAATTGGATTTGTTCGGTTTTTTAATTGGATTTTGAGTTGGAACCTGATTTTTTTTTCAAAACTGAGTTGGAACTTGATTTTTAATGTTGACTTAAAAATATACAAAAAAATTACTTAAAAACTAAACAACACCATTCATTAAGATTCAAACTACATAAAGTCATCAACCTTACAAGTTTAATCCAACTAAAAGCTTGAAGTAGTATTGAAAATGAGAGAGAATGAGGAGAATATATGTGTATTTTTAGTGTTTTCTCCTCTAATTAGGTGTGGAAGTGTACAGGGGAAGACTAATAGTTAGTCAATAATAATGCATTAAAAGAAATATAAATATTTTTAATATATTTAAAGAAACATAAATAATTAAATATTTTTTTAATATATATTATATGTAATTGGAATAGATCAGTTTTTAATTAGATTTTGACAGTGTCATCGGCCATTCAATCCAATCCAATTATTCAAATTTGATCCAATCCAATTGTAATTGGATATCCAATTTTTTGTAATTGGATTAGTTCGGATGTTGCCCACTTGTAGTCTCGGGATGGACGACCAGTCAGAGCCTTCTCCTTTGTCCCTCTTAGACCTCAACAATTTGACGTCGAAAATGAGCACTTATATCTTCACGCTTAGCTCGTTCTTCATGCTAGCAAATGAGTCTTTGATTCTGCAAAAACGGGGACTTAGCTCGGGGAGAGGGAGTTCGATAAGGAATGACATAATCGGTCCCCCACCAATTCTTCTCGGAAGATTGCATCATCTAACAATAAAAAAAAGGTGAGGGTCCATTACTTAAATTAAGAAGGGAAAAATAATTGGACAAATTTATGTCGAAAAATCGAGCCAAGATGGGTTTGAAATAATGAGATGATCATCTCGAATAATTTAGGTCATTATAGGCTCGAAGTATCGAGGTAGGCCCACTTGAAGTGGGTGGTTAATTTCCATTTTGGGCTATCCCGATTTTCTAAGAAAAATGGGCAGTTACCCAAAAAGGGGGTTATCATTGGTTCGTGAGAAAAGAAACCATACTTATAAAACCATATTCCTTGTACTGCACGAAACCTATAGCCTATGCCCTATCAACCCAAAATAAACCATTTTTATTTAAAATTCCTCATTTGAAACTGATCAAACCACCCTTTTCCTTCCAAAATATAAAGAACATCCCAAGAACAAATTTCAAAAAATAAAAGGTGCATGTATGTGCCATATATTTTTTTATCAAAATATAGAGAAAGATGGATAAACTTACATGAAAGTAGTCGAGGATATGATTGAAGCGTGGATTGGAAAATCTTGAACAAAGAAGACCTTGGAGATTTGTAAGATTGAGAAGGGTCTGGTTTTTTTCCTTTTAGAAAACATGCAAACGATTGAAGATGTAAATAGAAGAAAATAGAGAAGGAAAGTTAAAATAAGCAAAATGTGATAAGTGAAGAATGATTAGGACCATTAATATTCAAGTTTATTACTGATCCAACAGATCACGTTCAATCTCGAAAGTGACAGTAATTGAGCATATGAAAGGATATGGGCAGAGGCTATAGTACTTGACTACTATAGTTACCTATTCTCAAATTGATACGAGTACCCACTCGAGTGTGGTAGGTGGGAACGCTTTCTGAGTGAGAAATTCAAAAGTTTCTCTCTCAAAGTTCGAGCATAAACTTTTGAGAGGGCAAAATGTTACACCTCAAATTTCGAGATAGATTAAGTGATCTCGAAATATAGACTCGTAAGGATAATGTTTGAGGGGGCAAAATAACCGTTGAGTTGACTTTAATTAAAGTTTTTATTTTTTTATTTTTAAGTAATCATTTTCTTAATTTTTTTGTAACTTATTTACGTTCTAATTTAAAATATTTTGAAATTGCAAAAAATGCGATTTCTACTTTTTTTTTTTTTTTTAAATAAAAGTGCTAAAGAAATTATCACAAATATCGCTTCTTACTTATTTGATATTGACTTAACTTTTGTCCTGAAAAAAAATAGAAATTTAAATGCAATTTTTCTTATCAATATTGTTCGTTATAGCAAAATGTATAAAATGTCAACAACGATATTCGTTATATGTAGTAAGACTTAATTAACATGCAATTCATAATTTAGTAATATAAAAAATAAGAAATTTTTAATCATGTAATAATTAATGGTTGACGTCACTGTTTGGTAATACAATATTATTTAGTAATGTTCTTATACATAGTCGTTGGGAATGAATTGAAGGCTCAAATTCTTGCCAGTATTAAAATATATTGTTTTTTTAGTTCTTAGTTATTTGTGAAAATTTATATAATATATAAGAAGCGAGTACAGTGCATTCATTTTTTTTGACAATACTATAGTCAGTTTGTGTTTTCTACACCTCGATAATTTTTTTATAATTTTTTTATATGACAGTGTACATTGTAATCATTTAAGACACCCTGTAAATTTTCAAAAAATTCGGAATAATTTACAGTGCCTTCAAACAATTGACTTTTACATGGATATACAAAAAAATAAGTACGTGTGCAACAAACTATTTCAACACTGTTTTCGGTACTGTAATTTATTCAGAATTTCTTGAAAATTTATAAGATGTTTTAGATAATTACATTATACACCGTCATATAAAAAAATTTAAGATTATATTTATCCAAGTATTGAAAATAGAAAAATGATACACCAGTGTTATAAAAAAAATTGGATAAGTTGTAATCTCTCCCATAATATATATTTATATTTTCTAAACTTATATAGTTTATTGTTTAGTTGCGTGATAATGACCCACATGTATATTTATATATGCTTATATATATATATATATATATGATAATTCACACATTTCCAAGTAAAAGCCACTATTAATTAAGAAGTCATATTATATATGAATTTTCTTCATCAATTGTATGTTGAAGGAAGGTTTAGTGCTAAAATGGTCTCAAAATGTGAACCAATTTACTGATTAAGTTACTATTTTAGGCCTTAATTCAGGGGTTATGTCTGTCATTTTTGACAATGTCATTCCCCAACTATACACATTATTTGTTTATTTATTTTGTCATTAGAACTATTTATAATTAATAATATTATCAAGTATTTTTATTATTTCAAAGGGAGGTGCATATTAGCACTCTTATTACTTTAATTATAATTTAGTGACAAAAGTTACTTGTAGTACTCATATATAACTAAAATCATCAATATTTTGTAATAGGTTGTTAGTTAGTGATGTAATTTTAATTATAACTGTAGTATTTGTAATTAAAAATATATTTAGTCAATAAATATTGATAATTTGTTTTAGTTACAAATTATATTGTAACTAATAATTGTAACTAATTTGTAACGAGGGGCTACAACGCAAAAATAAATTATTGTGGCCCTCTTACATCAATATATTATTTCACTCTAAAGTTTTGTGACAAATCCCATGTTTCCAACATGGAAAATAATATAAAAAACAATAAAACAAACTCTTTTAATGAGATGTTTTAAATATTAAAATTGAAATATCTAGAAAAAAAAAGTGTTTATAAATTTTTGGACCCCGTGTTTTGTCTCATTATCTATTTAGACCCTGTATTTTAACAAATTATTTTTTGGACCCTATGTTTTGTAAAATAGTTAAAATAGAATCCTAAACTCAATTTTGATGAAGAAAAAATTGAATATAACAACACAATTTTTAAGCAGAATGATTTTATTTTTGTTCTAGATGGTTAGTTTGGTAAATTATTTGTGATTTTGGTTGAGAAAATATTGACCAAAATTAGATTTAGAGTTCTATTTTAACTATTTTACAAAACATAGTGTCCAAAAAATAATTTATCAAAACACAGGGTCCAAACAGGTAATAAGACAAAATACAAAATCTAAAAATGTATAAACTCAAAAAAAATGTTAAAATTGAAACTAATCATTAAGAATTAGGAATTTCAAATTATCAAAAATTCAATTCCCTTTCATAAAATTTCACTCTTAAACAATAAGCTAGTTATTATCAAATATTGTGTTATGTTATGATGATCATGTATTATCATATTTTCTTAACACATGAACTATGAAAGTAAAAATACTATTGTTTCATTTAATTTCAATGTTAAAAATAGAAAATGTGATCGACAAAATTGTTTTATTGTTTATTATTTTGGTTTAGATTTATGTGCATGTGTTTATTATGTAGACACTTGCTAAAATAATATATATAATTTGTTTTGCATTTTTATAATCCTAACAAGTTTTTCATGAAAACTTTGCATTTTTTTTTCTCCAAGAAAAGAGTGAGTAAAAGCAAGCCCCCAACATTTTTTAAAAATGTTTTTTTGCAAGTAGTCCATTATTAAATATATATTTTTAAAATACATGTACGTAAATATAAAACTGAATATATTCCATTAATTAATGTCATTAATTAATTATGTATTCACCTTGACAACAATTATATTGATACAAAGGTTTTTTTGCAAAGAAGTTTTTTTTTTTTAAAAGAAAAAATTAATAGTAACAACTAGATTTTTCTTCCTGGAAATTTAATTAAAAAGAGAGAAAAAAAACAATATCATAGTGAGATAGATGAGATCCTTACAGGTGGAGCATGTGACTCAGAAAAAAACAAAGAATAATTATGCATATATAAAGAAGGGTACTTTTCCAGCTCAAATTTTTCTTTATGCAAATGAATATTGTATTTATTTAAAGTTTTATGTAAATTTTTATGAAATTTTGAATAATTTATAATGTAGAAAATAAAATTTAAATAATTTGTTATACGTGTGATTGTTTTTTTTATAAGTGTGAAAAATAATTTATTTAAAACTTATTTTTGGTAATGTAAATTATTCAGAATTTTCTAAAATTTAAAAACATACTTTAAATAATTATAATATACACGATTATAAAAATAATTCGCCGGAAATACTTCTTAAACTAAAAATACCAAAAGAGTGCACCGAAAAATTCTCCAATAAAAGTATATATATATATATAGAGAGAAAAGTGTATATATGTGTATTATATATATATATATACGAGTGTGTGAGTTAGATAAGAATATTATGTTTATGTGTTTTACACATGTGTCGGTGTTTTTATTTAGTTGGTAAAATTAAGGAGAACTGCCCCCTTATCCTTTTAACTTCTGCGGCCCCTAATAAAAGTAAAAGTAAAAATAAATAAAAATAAAAACTTATATATATATTTATAAGGAGCGATTATAATTTATTTTTTATTTTTTACAATATCGGTGCATATTTTTTCTATTTCGGCACCTGAATAGTTATAATCCTAAATTTTTTTATATGATGGTGTACATCATAGCTATCTAGAACATCCTACAAATTTTCAAGAAATTCCGAATAAATTATGGTACCGAAATAGCGTATAAACTGTCTATTGCACGTGTGCCTGTTTTTTTGTGTACGCGTATAAAATTTGACAGTTTGAACTCTGTTTTCAGCTTTGTAAACTATTCATAATTTTTTGAAAATTTGGCAGGATATTCTAAATACTTACAATGTACACCGTCATATAAAAAAAATTGGGATTATATTTATCCAGGTGCCGAAAATAAAAAATGATGCACTGATGTTGTAAAAAAAGAAATACATTGTAGTCATTCCCTGTATATATTCTTTAAATGAATTTGAAGGCTCTTCAAAATCATCCAAAAGCATAAATATGAATATATATATATATATTATATAGAATAAAAAATGGCATATAAAATAGTATTTATGTGTCAAAAAGTTCGGACATGGTATAACCCACATGACATATTCTCACCTATAAAGCTTAATATAATTACATTTGAGTGTGGGCTGCTAAACCTAAACCTAAACCTACTCACACAAGTAATTAAATTATATATATTTAGGGAATTACTTTCTAGTAAAACTAAAAAGTGCTTATTACTTATTGTTTATTTACCTTTTAATCCATTTCTCTATTGATTAATCTTGTGATCTTCTCAACTTCATATATTAATGTCAACGTGTTCCTTAATCAAATGCTCACACCTAATTATTACCCTATATATTCATTTATCATACCATAATTTATTTTACTAAATAAAAGAAAAATAATATGTAAAATATAAATCGAGTTTCATTTGTCAAACTATACATATATTTTGGAAAAAAAAAATTATACATATATTTGTGATTGGTGAATGCTCTAACTTATATTTTTAAGGGTGTTTTGTTTCATTATCTGTTTGGATCCTGTATTTTGATAAATTATTTTTTGGATCCTATGTTTTGTAAAATAGTTCAAATAGAACACTAAATCCGATTTTGGTCAAAGTTTTCTCAATTGAAATCACAAATAATTAACCAATCTAACAATTCAGAACAAAAATAAAATCATTCTGCTTAAAAACTATGTTGTTATATTCAATTTTTTCTTCATCAAAATTGAATTTAAGGGTCTATTTGAATTATTTTACAAAATATAGGGTCCAAAAATAAAAATTTTAAAACACAAAATCTGAACAAGTAATTGAAAAAAACACAGGTCCAAAAAAATATAAATCATATTCTTAATTAACTATTGTATGCATATTCTAAAAACATTATAATAATTTATTATGTAATGTTTGAATAATAATATGTGACATTTTACTTTTCCATAGAATTAAACAAGTCAAGACTACACCTTCTCCCAACCTCTGAGGTATTTTATTTTTTATTTCATTTTTTATATTCTCACGAATATATTTTCCAATAAAGTATTATTAGTCTAAACCAACTTTAGAAAATTTATATAAAGCATGGAGGAATAAAGAGGAATAGTATAAAATATTATGAGAAATTAAGAGGTGTCAATTTAAAGTTTGTAACTTTGTACCAACACTTTATTTTTTGTTTTTTTGTTTTGGATTAAATGTAATGAAATGTGTAGTGATAAAGAAACACCAACACTTTATGTAATTGTCAAATATCTTAGAGTCATGAGTGAGTGTATTACGTATGAATATGGGTCTATATTTATATTATAGTGGGGACTACATTATAAATAATTTTTATTTATATATAAATAAATAATATTATATATAAAAAAATATCATAAATATATTAAATGAAAAATTAAACCTAAACATTGTTTATGATTTTTTCAATTTAAAAAATATATGATAAAGTTTTAGATCATAAACTACACTATTAGATATATAAAATATTTATGATATTATTCAAATTACACATTTATAATTGGAGAAGAATTTTATTTATTCTTGATAGAAATTTCTTATGTAATTACATAGTCATACTATTTGTACAGACACGAGACCCATATATAATTTATATTTTATAATGTTTGTTCTTATTTAATATGAATTTATATTTAGTTAAGTTATATTATCTAATAAAAAAATATATTTTCTTTATAAATATAAATAATAAATTTTTAATAAAAATTAAGATTATGTATTATATATTATTATAATAATAATATTTTATAATATTTAAATTTATATTAATATAATTATGAAATATTCAGTTTTGTATTAAATATTATTATAATAATTAAATTTTATAATATTTAAGTTTATATTAATAAATATATGTTTTTAATAACTTTTAAATGTATATTTCATTAAATATATGTAATATTTAGTTAATGTTAACAAAAATTACCGTTAAAATAAAAAATTTCCGTTATTTATACACTTTTTATACAAAAGAGATAAAAATTATTTCAAAAAAGATAAATTATTATTGATTATAGTTAAGTAAATATACCAAACAATAATCAATACATGCAATGAATATTTTATAACAAACAAAGATATATAATATTATTAAGAAAACTTAAATAATTAAGAGTTAATTAGACAATATCTGGTCTTGTCAAACTTATATACAGTATTTATATTTATTATTTTGAAGGACAACTATAATTAATATTTGTAACTAATAATCTTATCTCCTTTATGGGTTTAATTAAATAGATATTGTTTTTGGTCACATGAGAAATAACAAGATCAACAAATTGCAATTTATGAATTCTGATATCCTTACTGTGGAATGTAATTAATGAGTCAGTATATAAATATATATTTATATAATACAATAATATAATATCTATATAGAGGTAGATATATGTATTCAATTCACTCCCAGTATTAAAGCCCTAACTTGTTTAATTTTATATAAAATTAGTTGGAGCTTTTTTTTTCCTCTCCACTTGGAAATTAACTTACCAAGACCAACCACCAGAATAAAAAAATGTAATCTAAAAGAGAAAGATTATTGTCCAAATATCGACTGGCTCATCAAATATTGTTCAAGAATATACAAAAATAATAATAATAACAACAAAAAAAAGCACATGTTATGGATTCAAGAACCAACCTGAATAAAATATAATTACTAATTCTCTCTGAGTATATATATTAGTTGCCAGAAAAATATTTTTGTTAAATTAATCACTTTTTATACTAAAATCATAAAATTTTCACATTATTATTTTATTTTTCATCTCTTACTCATTGTACCAAGTATGTTACATCATGTGTTGTAAAAAAAATGTTACATCATGCAAATATAATATTTTGATTCTCAACTTTGAAATAATAAAAGCGTATTTATAATTTTTGACATCTGAACTATGACCTATACATTTTCGTACCTCTTGGTTTTTTTGAACCGTTAAAAATTCTCCTTGAATTCCGTCCAACTCCGTCCCATGTGGCTAACGGGATGCTGACGTAACTTTTTACTGGCTAAAGTATATTGGCCACGTCAGCACCACGTGTGTAATTCAAAATTAAAATTTATAATTTTTATTAGATAATAATTTATTAATTGAAATTTAAATATATTTCCAATCAAAAAAGGTTTAAATTATTATTTTTAATTAATTTATAATAAGAAAATAGATTTTTAAAATTTAAATTATTTTTAATTACACACGTGACGCTGACGTGGTTAATACAAATCAATGAGTAAAAAAGTCACGTCAGCATTCCATTAGCCACATGAGATAGAATTGAACGGAAGTCCCACTTTACAACACAGTGAATAGTTCATGAATAATTTTTAACAGCCTGAAAAAAATCAAGGGGTACGATAATGTATATGTCATAGTTCGGGGGCCAAAAATCCTAAATAGTCTAATAAAAAAGAACATAAATTTATAAAAAAAAGATATTATATTTAATTATTAAGATGTATATATATTGAGATGCATATATTATTTTATGCTTTTAACGAAATTATTGATTTAATACATTTGTTCAAGTTGAGATTAAAAGTTTTGTTGTCAAATCAAAATTATTGTTTTATACCACTTTAATTTATAAGAGATGAGTTGAACTAATCCATGAGGCCATCCCTAACCCTAGTCAAATTATTAGAGAAAATTTATAACAATACTTGCGCACCAAATTTTGTGCAATATCATACATAAATATTTATATATTTATAGAGTTTTAGTTTTTTGTCCTTTTTAATCCTATTTCACCTTCACATATTTTATATTTCATTTGTTATAATTTTGATTAGACAACAAAAACTTTTAATCTCAGCTCGAAACAATGTATTAAGTCAATAATTTCGTTAAAAGCATTAATCAATAAAATAATACTATTTTATAATTTCCTAAGGTCTAACAAAAATTTAAATTAATAATTAATCAAATACATCTCCATATATGTAATTCATAATGTGAAGAATTTATTTTGTTAATTATTTTTTATTATTGTTCTCTTGATAACTTATATTTTCTTAAGTTGGTATATTTTACAAAAAATATGCAACCATTTTTTTTTTCTGCATATATAAACTAAATTCATCATTGTTTTAATGTTTTTCATGTTGTAAATTTATCGTTTTAAATATTTGTTTTGATTTTTTTTTGGTCAGACATATATTTGTTTTGATTAAATGTTGGTGTTTTAATAAGTATATATACATAAATATATATATTTTAGATGCATGAATGATGACTTAATGTCAATTAATAAATATTTTACTATAACGTTGTTGACTAATTGAAATATATATTTATATTTATATATGTATCTTTCTTCCATAAAATCCGGTTTTAAGTTGCAATTAATAAACATTAATTGAATACGATAGTTTATAATGTAACAATAATAAACACATCTATTATTACTCTCATTTAATAATTTGAGAATATATATATATATATATTTATATAATAGTAATACATATATTGCTTAATAGAGTAACTAATTAATTAAGGTTCAATTTATATGTTAAAATATATGTTTTTGTATATTTATTCATTGTATGGCGTACGTTTGTTGATAACATTATCATTGGTCTTTTATTATATAAATATGTAACTTGCACACAATTATTGATTAATAGCTGGTTGAGATTAGAATATATATATATATATTTATGTATATCTTCAGTTTTATGTTTTAATTGCACTGATTATTACAACAATTGGAAGCAACCGAACAAATAAATAAAAACAAGTGTATTAATAAAACCAAAGCGATGTAATGTGTAATAAATATATTGTAATGTGTCATAAAAAAATAGCCCTAGAAACTGTTCACGGGTCAAGAATACTGAAGAGCCTCACCAATAAAGCTGAAAGTGAAGCCCATATATAAGAATTGTCCTAAATATATTTACTAAATTCAATATTTAAGTATGAAAGTTTATTTATATATATGGGTTTATTTTTGCATGCCTCAAAATAATTTTAAGACACCTCTTTCTTAAAATATATTTTCATCACATATTTATCCTTAAATAAAATTATTAAAATATTCTATTTATATTTTTTGATTCTATTATAAAATTTTAGCTTAATAAGTACATCTTAATTCTAATAATATTAAAAAAAATCTTTTAAAATGAGTATTTTGAATGTTTTAAAATGATTCATTATCACAACAACAAAATACTAAAATTTTCTTATTGTAAAAAAAATCATATAATTTAAACTTAAGTTTATTATATTTTTTAATTATTTTTTCATAAATTTTGTATTTTATTTAATTATTTACTTTATTAAGAAAATTCAAATATGTATTTAAAAAACTTTCATTCCCAATTTTTAATAGATGAATTACACAATTTTTTTTTTTTTTTGTCGAGAGTGCATAATTCATGACCTAGAATAAGAAATATATAGGGTGTAATTATAAATTAATACATTTTTTTTAAATTTATGTTAGTTGTGTGTGAATGGTTTAAGATGAATATATAAATTAATCTATAGAGTACAAATATAGCTCATATATGTATATATTTTCATTTCATTTTTGTTTTGTTTTACATTAACCAATCAAAGTAGTTATTTTAACTATATTAACTGATTAAAGTAGTTAGACATTTTTTTTAGTAAGCTATAAACTAACAAAAAGATCCCCTAAAAACATAGTAATCTATAAAGTGAGTTTCTATATAAAAATAAAATCACCGAGTACAAAATTTATTGATCAAGCAAAGCACAAAGAAAAGTTATTATTATTTATATATTATCATTACAAATCCTTGACTAACTAATAACCAACAAAATCATTGAACACTCTTATTAATATATATTTTTTTCTTCTTTATGATTTAGTATATTGAGAAATTAATTAAATTTTGAGGGTTGTGTACAAATAAATGAGATTATTCACAAAGTGATTTAATTTTTATTCTAAAAAGTACGTCCTAGCTAGGACTAACTTCACATTTCAAGGCTTCTTTGGTAGAATTATATATATATATATATATAATATATATATAAATATATATATATATATATATTTATATTAATATAGTTGAAAGCCCTTTATTCGTCTATGTAGTTTTTCGGTGCACCCCACAAAATAAGTATATTGGTGCAACCTTCTAGTTTTTAACTCAGAAAGTATTTTCAGTATAATTTTTTTTATGATCATGTATATTGTAGTTATTTATAGCATCCTGCAAATTTTCAAAAAATTCTGAATAATTTACAGTGTAGAAAACAAAGTTTAAATTACTTTGTTGCACGCATGAATGCTTTTTTATGTACATTAAATGTAACATGTTTGAAATTTATTTTCGGCACTGTAAATTATTCGAAATTTTCTAAAAATTTACAGGATGCTGTAAATAACCACAATGTACACTGTCATAAAACAAATTCACCAAAAATACTTCATGAGCCAAAAACACTAAAAAAGTGCATCAGTGTGCCCTTTTTGGGATTGCATCGGAGAATCCTCCTATTCTTTATTTCCCATTTTCTCAACTTTAATTTTGTGTTTCTTGTTGATGCTTTCTCTCTTTATCAAAAGTTATCGTGGCAAATTAGGTTTGTGATACCCATTTGTAGCCACTAATAAAGACAATCCAAAGTCCCACATAAATCTTTTCCAATTGAAAACCCTAATGTGATATTTTCCCATCCTTCAAATCCATTATTTTCTCTTAGATTGTCAATATCTCATGTGCTTTAGGTCTCTTTTTATTGACACATTTTCCATTCTTTTGATTTAATTTCGTCGTCTAGCTTGACCATTACATATTTATATCACCAACTAAATACACTTTATGATCACTATACATATATATTTTTTCATTTGTTTTCTACGTAATGTAAAGTAGATGCCACGACTACCCTATTTCATGCCTAAAATTAATCCAAAAAGAAAAAGTGGATTTTTCTCAATAGTACCAAAAATAGATATATATATATATATATATGTGTGTGTGTATAATTTGTGGCATAAATCATGCTAATAACTACTACTACTACTAATTAAATTGCCTTGAAGGAAGTTCACTTGTTCACGATGAATAGAGTACTTTTTCTTATAAAATTTCTTGAGCCAAGTAAGCATATTATTATTTCTCTTTTCTCTATGGTTGCCGACACTTGTCTTTTTTTTACTTTACAAGTCTCAATTTTTAGATATATATATATATATATATATATATATATTTGTCAACTTAAGCAAATCTTGACTCTTAAACGTATTTAAAGTGTTTTATTTATTTAAGAGAAAATATCATCATTTTTGCCCATGTTTTTTTTTAAACTGATTACGCAATTGGTCCATATATTTTGTTAAATGACAATTCAGACTCTGTGTTTTATAAAATAGTATCTTAAACCTGATTTTGGTCAAAATATTTTAAATTATAAGATCAATTATCAAGTCGTTAGTAATGCGACGGATTCAGAGAAATGGAGAAAGTGGTCGAGTAATTGAGAATGAAAGATTATATTTGAATTTTTTTTTACCAAAATTGAGTATAAGGTATTATTTTGACCCATTTTGTAAAATACATGATCTAAATTATCATTTAACAAAATATACGAGCCAATTACATATTTAGAAAAAATACTGGGACCAAACTAATATTTTCCTTTTATTTAAATGATTTTTAGCTTGATGATTGCTCCTGATTTATTATATATGATTTGGAAAATTTGTCCCTAAACTACAAAATATAATAATTAAGTTCATAATCTCATTAACACAGTACCAATTAAATCCACACAAAAATATCACTATATGGAATGAAAAAAAAAATGTAAAATATAAAATCCAATGTCCCAATAAAAAGCAAAATATATAATTTCTACTTATTAACCTAGCTAAGATCTTATTCTAAATCTTTCTTCTACTGAATCATTTTGTTCATGGTGTCACGGTTTATTTGCATATTACTACATTAGCAACACCACATTAGTATTTTTTTTTAGACTAATGATATGTGCATCCAAAATATGCACCCAAACATTACACACAATGACGTGTCATTGCTTTTTAAAATAGTGGGTCTCAATTTTAATAAATGTAATTGGCTATACTAAACTGCCACATTACTGTGTGTAATATTTGAATGTATATTTTAGGTGCACATATCATTACTCTTTTTGTTATGACGTAGAAGAAGTTAATTGTAACTGTTTAATTAACAAGACTAGAGACTTAGTTGTTAGATTTTGTTGTTAAGGGACTAATATACTAAATTACATATAGTTCAAGGACTGACAAGCTAAAAGCCCTTATGATAGTAACTACTTTTACTGCTTAGGACGAATTGATAGATATGAACTTTGCATATATGTTCAGAGTACCACAATTTGCTCAAAAGAGTCAGGCGCCGCCACTAAGAACAAAAGTCTGATATGGACAAGAGCAAAATAATAATTATTTTTACTAGCCAAAAAGAATAAATTAGCAGAGACACAAATAATGGAAAAAACAAATTTTAAAGACTTGCATGGTGAAAACAATTATGCAATTCAAAATGAAAAAAGTTTGCAGGCAACATCGAGAAGAATTGATTTGTCTAGATGGTTAAAATTAATTCATTTTATTTTTAATTTTGTAATTAAAATGTATTATAAACAATTTGTTGATGAGTTTATATATATTTAGATTCTGTGTTTTACATCATTACCTGTTTGGACTCTGTGTTTTGACAAATTATTTTTTGGATTCTATGTTTTGTATAATGGTTCAAATAGATCCCTAAATCTGATTTTGATGAACAAAAAATTGAGTACAACAACACAGTTCTTAAGCAGAATGATTGTATTTTTGTTCTGAGTAGTTAGTTTGATAAATTATTTGTGATTTTAGTTCAAAAAACTTTGATCAAAATTGAGTTTAGGAGTCTATTTGAACTATTTTAGAAAATACGGGGTCTAAAAAAGTATAAACCCTTTGTTGATATGATTAATTTTGTATTTCATTACATGAGTCATAATGAAATGTATATACTAACAGATCAATTAGCAAGAAGCTCCTTCATTCATTCACTCCTAATATATTATTAAGTAAGTTGAGTATTGGTCTCTCTCTCTTTATATTTATATATATGTGTGTTACATTTAGTGTATATGTTTAAAAATAGTATATATGAGTGTTTTGATGAAATTTTTCTGGAATGAAAGTGTGAGTAAACCTTACTCAAATCAATCGATAAATAAAAAGGTTACAACAGAGAAACAAATATCCAAAGGGAGCCTAGAAAAAGCTTAACCAAAATAAAAGCACATTCCTTTGAAAAAAAACAAGAGGAATTGCAGTAAAAGCCCTAGCAAGCCTCGGTAAAAAACCCTGATAGCAAAACCTGTAGGAAAAAACCAATAAGGAAAAAGAATGCTTGCCTCATAGAGGGCTAAGTATAGCTTGTGATCACAAAATAATATGCAAGAGAATTAAACACGATATAACCACATAAGCAATGGAAGAATAACACAACTTAATTAAGAAGAAGATCGAAATGACATTTGAAGAGAGAAACCCTAATTATATAAAATCATAAATTTGTGATTTTATGTAATAAATCAATAGAGATGACAAGAAGGCTTGACACAATTAGAATTATTGTCCAAACAACTCTATTTCTAGACTCCAATAAGAGATTGCTTGAAGCTACTACAATTGTGGAATGAGTTTGGGATATACAAGCCTTGGTCTTCAAACAAGTCAAGCTTTCTTGATGAACGTCTTGGAGAAACTAGTAATCTTTGCGAGTTAGAGAGAGAGAGAGAGAGAGTGGAGAGTGATCAGTTCACCAAAATCTCATTTGAACCCCTTAAATAGTGTAGGAACCGTCCTTAATGTTAACAAATCAGATTATAGCATTTAAAATTGAGTTTTGGAGCTAAAACATGTAATTGTATGGCTCCGTACAGACGACCCACGCAATGCGTCCTCTACATGCAGACGATGCAACACCATTGCCACTGACTTTTGACCCCTTACATCGACTCAAAACACTTTCAAATGCCTCCAATTTTTTTCGGTTACTCTTGTATAATCCAAAGAAACCCTTTGGACCCAAAGAGATCATTTTTAAATGCATACAACAAAAGTCAACAAAAGCCCTCTCTTTCGTAGTTGTGAGAGATCTCTGCATAAGCTTGTTCCGATTTCGATTGACGTTGATGAGAAGGGATTTCTACTTGGCTTGATGTCCTTTAACTACTCATCAAGGCTCATGTACCTAGCCTGTACATCATTCCATTCATATCGTTATGTTAATAGTAAGAGTATGCGTGCTTGCAAGGAAAGTAAGTGTGTAGCGCCCCATGTCACTATGGATGCTTCTTGGGACAACTTCCCAGGAGGTTACCCATCATGAGACTACTCCAGGTCAAGCACGCTTAACTTTGGAGTTCTCAAGTGATAGATTACCGAAAAGAAGATGCATCTTGTTGGCATAGGTAGTACCCATCAATCCATTTAAGCCATCTTCAACTGTGTACTCCTATACCTACACAGTCTTAGAATCATCACACTTGATCTTCCCCATGCGATGTGGGATTGCACAGTTTTTACCCGGTCTTTCCCCTTGCGGGTCATGGGATTTTGACTGTCACAAAGTAAGTTTCCAGGCTCTCATTCGTCCGACCCAACCACAGACTCTTTCTTCCCGACCTATTTGACTATTTGGCTGTAGTTATTTAGGTGGTATCTTGAAATTGAAGATGTATCATTCCTCCGGGAACACATGAAACAAATATATGAACTAGGTAAATAGAAATGGAAAAGAGATGTTTCCAATTCAACAAAATCATAAGTTTTTTCTACATCCATATGATCAACTAACACTTGACCACCACGTGCGCGCTGCTGCCGCCGACCGATCAGTGGCGGGTGTTGTGGTGTCACACTTTATTTTTTGGAAAATTATTTAATTAAATATAATTTTTATACCCGCCCTGGATCGGTCGGCGACAACGGCGCGCGCATGGTGGTAAAGTGTGTGAGTCCTCACCCAATTCGCACAAAACTGGGTACCCCTTGGGGCACACCCCAAAGACTAGCACTTGCATCTTATATACACTCTTGGAAGAGTGTTCCAAATCCATGTGGGACTTTTTCCCATATCACACAACAAAATTATTTTTTTTATTCCTTTTTGAACCTTGTATTTTTTTCGATTACCTGTTTGGACCCTGTATTTTAAAAAATTCATTTTTGGACTCTATATTTTGTAAAATAGTTCAAATAGACCCATAAACTCAATATTTATGAAGAAAAAATTGAATATAACAACACAGTTTTTAAGTAGAATGATTTTATTTTTGTTCTGAATTGTGAGTATGGTGAATTATTTGCGATTTCAGTTGAGAAAACTTTGAGTAAAGTTGGATTTAGAGTTCTATTTGAATCATTTTACAAAATACAGGGTCCACTAAGTAATTTGTCAAAACACAAGGTCCAAACAAGCAATGAAACAAAATACAATGTTAAAAAATGTATAAACTATTTTTTTTAATTCACTTATAATTTTTGCAAAAGTGAGGGCAAATACCAAGGCCTCCCTCATGCTTAGGCATGCAAGATTTATACCAAGACACAATCACCAAACTAGGCTTAGAAGTTTCACCCGTCCAAAAAAAGTTACACATGAACTAAAGGTAGAGAAAGAAGAGAGTCCATCGCTCTATTGCAATTATTCTACTTTTATTGATTTGAAGAATACACTATATTATACATAGAGAGACAATTAGAAGCCTCAACCTATACTCACTTTGAAGGTAATTTTTTTTTTTTTTTAAATTTCTTTTGGTGCTTTTTTATGAAGTCCTCTCTCATATTTTTTTCTTCTCATTTCAACTTTTTGTCCTTGTTTGCCTTATTGTATATATTTAGGGGGTGGTTAACCCTAGGATCATTAATATCATTATGTTGTGTTTTTGGTTTAGGAGGGAAGCCCTAGGAAGTTCAAGTGAGAAATGAGCCACAAAAATAACATTACGATGGGTAAGAACTAAGAAAGGTCTCAAGTGGTTGACCCTTGACGACAACCATTTTTCAGACATGATTAATTTGGAGTAATAAATACTTAAATTGTAACCCTAAACAATAGCTTATATATTAAGCTACAAGTTTAGTACTTTGCTGTAAAATAATTGTGTTAAGTTGTAATATCCATTTTACTTTGAGCCGTTGACTTGTTTAGTTTTAGATGGGCTGTCATTAAGTTTGAACTTCGAGAAAATAAAATAACCAACCATTGCATATGGATTAGTACTAGTAGCCTCAAATTCACTAATTACTATTCTCTCTCAGTTAAATTTCGTAAGAAGAGTTTACCTTATTTTCACAATGTCACTTGTTATTTTTATTTTTATTTAATTTGTTGGAAGGATAATTGTTTATTATGAAATGTGTTGGAGATCCGAGATTTAACACACCAAGAGTTGTTTGGGCCAAAATGAGTTTTTTTAGGACTGTTGGGGCTCTAAGCAAATTAGCCCAAATTTTGTTTTTTTTTTTCTTTTCTTGACAATTTTTTTTTTAAATAAAATAAAATTCGATAGATCTGATATAATGAATAATATTAGATATATCTACTACAAAAAAGTAAAATACTCAGTATATCATTGAAGCTAGTATGTATATACATACTCATATACTATTTAAATGCAAGTTAAAAAATATCCATATAATAAGGCTATTTACTCAAATATTATAATTAATTTCTACTCTAATGGATTTTAATAAAAAGAATATTATGAATTTAGGTAATAAAGATCACGGATATCTTGATTGATTATTGCAAAGTGTAGAAAATTTCTTATATTAGAAAGAAAAAAGTCATAAAAAGTCATTTTTGTGTTTAATTACTTAATTTTTTTGGATTAACTTCACAAATCTAATTTCATTTTCCTAAGTAATGAATCATAAAACTAGAATTTTAATTAAAGATTTGTACTACTTTTTAGAGAAATTAGTCATTTCACCCCTCTATTTTGTAAGTAGTATGTATTTACTCCTTCACTTTTAACTTTGTATTCAAATGCCCCCTAAGCGACAAAATTAGTCTTTTTTTACCATCTAACTACTTATCTTAATATGAATTTACTCCTAAACTTTTTGTCTATCATTAAATATCACATAAATTGGTAAAGTTGTTTCATTTTTATCCTTAAATTTGACTTTTCTTATCAATTTAATTTTTTTAGTCTTGATTTATTATATTCAAGTATTATTTAAATATTAAGATTTTTTTTATTTTTCTACCTCTAACAAACATACTATTAAAGAATATTTACTTATAATATCTATTTACTTATATAACAATACATGACTAAGTAAAATTGATTAAAAATACGAAACATATTAAACTACTTATAATTTTATCAACCATCATAAAAGTAAATAATTTACCTTAGAAAATCAAATTAATAAGTAACTAAATGAATAAAATTTTAAATTGCTTAATTTTTTTTATGCTTATTTTTATCAACTAATAATATATTTAGTTTGGAAAAAAATAAATATTTTAACAAACTTTCATTTAGTTTTATTATTAAAAACATAACACAAAACCATGACCAAACTATATAAATTTAGAAATTCTTTGAGTTTTTTCCAAATCAATATTTTCCCAATTTTTGTAACGTATAGCTAACAAATACATTAAAAATATTATTATAAATAATTTATCTTTATTCAAAATTTTCTAACCATTTAATTAACTATATAATCCAACAAAAAATTACATAAGCAATTCCTATAAATTATTGGTAAAAAATGATTAAATATTTTCTTGTCTTAATTTATATAACAGTTAAATAAAAATAAAATTAATTGTACGGTCCAATTTATAATAAAAACAAACTTTAAGGGTAAAATTGAAATAATTTTATCATGTATGTGATATTTAATGAACAAAAAATTTGGGGGTAAATTCATATTAAAAAAAGTAGTTAGGGGATAAAATAATATTAATTTTGTCATTTAGGAGTTATTTAAAGACATTGTCAAAAGTGAGGGGGCAAAATGACTAATTCTTCCACTTTTTATGTGGTTCGCCAATAAAACGGCGATGCAATTAACATAAATAATACTAATAATAGTGGCACAAATTAACCAAAAAAAAAATGATATAAATGACTGGGTACGTCTAGAGTGCACATATCTAGTTAATACAAATGAGGAATTCTCCGGTGCACCCCCAAAAATGAGTACACTGGTGCACCCCTAATGTTTTTTATTCGGGAAGTATTTTCGGCAAATTTCTTTTTTATGGCAGCGTACATTGTAACTATTTAGAGCATCCTATAAGTTTTAAAAAAATTTCGAATAATTTACAGTGCCAAAAACTATATTAAAAATAGATTGTTACACGCATAACTAATTTTTTTATACTCTAAATAACTACAATGTACACAATCATAAATATTTTTTTACCGAAAATGCTTATGGAGTGAAAACACACCAGACAGAGAGTGCACTAGTGTGCCTTTTTAGGGAGGGTGCACCAAATAATTTGCCAATACAAATTATACAAAACAGTTAAGCTGACTTATAGCTGTGTGAAAAGCCCGAACACAATCTTTTTAGGCTGAATCTGATACTCTCACGTGATTGTCTTTACTTGATCGATTAGTGATGAAGGTTAGATGAGAGCAGTAACATAAAGTTTTGCTTTACAGAAAAAGCACAGTACATTTTTAAACTATACAGATAGACCAGTTTGGTTGGGTGGAAGCAAATTAATCTTTCTTGTGTTTAGTGAGAAATTAAAATATTAGAATGATAATCTAATACAATAGTTTTTTCACTATTTTTTTTCAGTAATTTTTTCCACTATGATTGAGATGATATGTAGTCCCTGATAATATGTTTTACAATAATTGATGTAATTTTATGCTATTGAAAAAGATACTATTACGAATTACTGATTATATGCAATGGAATTAGTCCTTTATGATATTATTGTTATGGCATTTATAATTAGAAGGATGTAAGCAAAAAAACAAGTACCATAGTGGCATAGTGACTAGTAGGACAACATTTATGCTCTTTTCTTTCTTTCTAAAAAAAAAAAAAAAAAAAAAAAGAAAAAGAAAAAGAAAAAAGATGAAGAAGAAGCTAGGGCTAAATAATTGATATCATCCTACTTGCTGTTTGTAAATATATCTCTTATTTTACTATTAAATGCTTCATATTAAATAAATATTCTAATAATAATAATAATACAATAACTCACATGGAGGGCACATAGTAAAGTTGAGAGGAAAGCTTGAGTGTTCTAAAGTGCCTAAACTTAGTTCCTTTAGCAGCCTCTCTTCTCCTCCTTCCTTGAAATTTCTTTGTTAAAGCCAAAACTAGTAAGAAGCTCACCTGCATTTAATTTAGTTGCTATCACTAGAGAACCTTAACATGCAATAGAAAAGGTGACCATGTTTTTTTTTATTAAATCACAATAGAATTGAATTGAAGAATACCCAAAAATGGAGGGATTATTTCCATCAAAAGAGCTTATTATTTAGTCAATAATAATAACACCCAATAAAGCTTAATCATGGAGAAAGAACATCCAAACAAAAGAAACGAAAACTTGAGCCCAAAAAAGTTCCCCCAAACTATTGTTTCAAGCAAGGTAGAATAACACCCAAGCCAACATACAAAGATGACCACTGACACTTTCAATTGGTATGGTTTCCCTAAACAATACCACACAAGGTGATCTTAGTTAACTTTGTTATTTTTTTTCCTAGGTTTCTTCATTACAACTACTAAAGGTTTTTTTTCCAGCTGCCAATTCTTTGTGATCTAGATTATTCTTTTGTTTAAAACTAGCTACTGTAATATTTTTATAATGTTTATACTTTGCACTTTTCTATGTGTTTCTCAATGTCTAGCACAACCTAGATATATAGCCACAAACCTAGCTGAGTAAAAAGAAAAAACAAATATATGCTGAAGCTATCTTTAAAAGCAAGGAAAGCTGAAGCTGATATAAATCTGAGAGGAAAGCTTGAGTGTTCTAAAGTGCCTAGACTTAATCCCTTTATTCTCTCTTTAATTTTTTCACAGTAGGAAAAAAAGAACAGAAATTTGCAGAAGCTATATTTTAAAGCAAAGAAAGCAATTTTATTTTTCTTGCTTCTTGTATTACAAACTGCCTTTTCCTTTTAAAAAAGCCTTGGAACATTTAATTTTCTATAGAAATAAGTTACCATAAGAGGTCCAATTATAGCTGGCAATTCATTGCTGATCCTTGGGCTCATTTTTTCATCCAACTGATGTTAGAAAATGGTCCCTACATGTCGTTTCTTTTTTCTTAAAAAAAAAAGATAGAGAAAGAGATCCAGACTCTATTAAAAACACATTGTAATTTCATTAAGCTTTGTAGCACAAGTTTTCTCATAATCACACCAAAACTTGTACATTGATTCGAAGTATGGGGTTGAAATCAAGATAAGCATCATGTACATGGCAAAAAGCAACCACTCATTCTTTACTCAAGAAAGCTAAGATCTATATAAATAAAAACCTTTCTTCTAGGATATGAGACAGAATCACTCACGATCAATATACAAAAGTTTCTACTATAATCACATTAGAAAACTTAAACTAATCAGTAGACCCACTTATATAAATATATATATATAAATGTAAATATGCATACATGAAAAGCATCAAATAAAGTGTTTACCTATTCACATTGCTCAAATCACAAACAAAAGAGCTCTTCAATTTTCCCCTTCACGAAATTGAGAAAACAAGACCCACGACAACCTAACATAAAGACAATGCACACTCATAAATTTGTGGCCAGCAATAAAAATGGGGAGAGAAAGAGCGAGACTTACAACAGGTTCTTTCTTGGCAGTCGAGAAGGCTGGCGGCAGAGAGCCATTAAGGGTCAACAATTTGGCTATGGGTGAGAACTGAGATCATAAAGAACAACAAAAAATAAGTGAATCAATTAGAGCAAAGAGAAATAAGCTTGGGAATTGAATTAGAATTCCACCCAGCCTCAGAAGGAATGCATATTCCACTATTTAGGGTGAATATAGGCCTTCCTTTGGAATGCACTTGCTAAGTTGGTGTTCCCAACAAACAAACAAAAAATTAAGCAAAGCACATCCCTCCCTCTTTTGTTCTACATGTACCATGGAGCTAACTATTTATTTACAGTTTAAACGTACCAAAAATACTACAAATATGTAAGTATTTTCCTATCCAGGTGTGCAACAGGAAAATAAAATTGCAATAGGGACCAGATTTGCAAATGACACAACTCAAATGAAAGCTCCGAGTAGTAACATTGCTTTTATCACATTGCCCACATATGAAAACAACCACACTTACCAATTTATACTCCAGCAATGTCTTCAACAAGCTTCTATAAAGGTTTTGCACTCTGACTTCAATTGTCAAACTTAGGAGAATTTTCCATGAACACTTACCGTTACCCTGGGTTGATCAACATGGGCAGTAACATCCAATGTCTTCATTCCAGATAGAGAGCATGAATTCACATTTCTAGAACCAGAGTGGGGGCATGACACCCCATTTCTTTGGCTATTAATTCTGAGGTTGTTTTGGACAAAAACAAGATCTTCCAGTCTCTCTACCCCAAATCTATTGGCAGTCTCTCGATAAGGAAAGCCATTATCTTGACATATCTCTTGACACATTGTAACACTTGAAACCTGACTTAAAACTTTTGTTGCTAGAGTCTGCAAGTGGGGTGTTTCAAAACCAAAATTCTCCCACCATACAACTGGGTCCATTTTATCCCGACAATCCACAGCATCTTCATCTCTTAAAGAGCCCCCTAATCGCCAGTAAGAACTGAGTTGCTCTCTGAGAATTTGCCTGTTTGCACTATCACTCTCGTATCTTTCCACAGTAGCTTTCCAACCCCGCATAACAATTTTATCCTTAGCTTGACCTTTTCCAAAATATCTAGGATTCAATATGTACCCAGCTGCATGAAGTGGAGAAAACAATGCATCCCATCTATTCTCTAGAAGTTCTTCCAATTGATTTAACATGACACCACCAATTCCCTTACTCCTAACAGCTTCAAGAGCCTGAACCCGCCAATTACAAATATCACCCAAGACGAGTCTATCAATATCAAGTGTGCACAGTAATCTGATGAATGGTTCAAATAATTGCAACAACAAATGAGCACTACTCCAGAAATTATCCCCTAAAATTGCAGCTTCAATATTTACAATTTCCTCCGACGTATTTAGTTTCCACTGTTTCCACTCCTCACTGACGACTGCCTCTAGAAGTGGTTGCTTTAGCTCAAAAATCCTTTGGACAATACAAAAGAAAGGTGTAAACTTGAAAGCAAGCGGGTCAGGACACCCTTTTAGATTTTGAGGAAACATGGATGGAGAAAAGTGCTGATACGTAAGCATGCATTGCTCTATTTCTTTGGCACATAATACAACAGATTTTATCCAATCCAATTCGGCTATTTCTTCAAACAACATATGAATAGACTGAGATGTGCATGGAGACAAAAACACTTGAGGAAACTTTGTCAATATAAGAGAGCCAAATAACTGAGTAGAATTTTCTAGATGTGACATTATCTGAAGCACATTTGCAGCCCCAACTTCCATGATTACATCACCAAGAACACTCACAAAATGATTATCTTCCCCTGCCCCAATAGTGTCATCATCTATATCCACTGCTTTCATGAACACAAGTCCCCTTGGACAAGAGACAAATATATTAACATAAAAACAACCAAGCATACTTTCATAGCGACCAACACACAGAATGGTGCATCCAGTGTGAGGCCAAGACTCCCTAATTAGTGCTACATGTTTTTCAATTCTCCCCTTCTCTTTACTTAGAAAAGAATCAGATAACTCATCTATTGGCGGAGGTTCATAACCGGGGCCATTAGCTCCAATGGCTTGTGCCATTTCCCTAAAGTAAGGAGAATTAACAACATTGACATTTAAGCCAGTGGCATAAATAAATCTTGCCACTATGTCATCAACATCTTCCTTCCCAACACAGGTACTACTACTACTACTACTTGGTCGCCGAGATGTCTTAATGCGCTGCTTCCCAGCGGGCTTATCGCCCCCAGAAACTCTCTTCTTCTTACGAGCAATGCGCTCTTCCTCTAAAATTTGAAATGCCTCTCTTAAGGACCTATCTATTGCTGGACAACTTTTGACACCAACACCTGTAAATCCAAGCAAATGTGCTCTAACTCGTGAATAGGAACCATTGTATCGTAGATTACAGTGATTGCATTTCCACCTTTTAGTACCACTTCCCTTGTCAAACCCACCAAACACACTTACATGCTTCCATCCCCATTTCTCACATTCTGGTGGCATACTTCGAGTTTTCACACTGAATCACTATTAAAAAAACCCAAATTATTGAAGGAAAAAAAAATCAATCTTCTGCTCAGATATACCTGTACAGTTTGTATCAGTTGTTTTACAAAATGAATATGAATCAGAAGATATACATATATTTTCTAGTTTTGAGATTCAGTATCTTCCAATATATAAATATATATATTTATACATAGATTACTTATTCTGAATAGCAAAAAAAAAAAAAAAAATGGAAGCACCTTGGCGAGGGTGATCACGAAGAAGGTGTTTGGCGTGCCTAGGAGCTCCAAGCTTCATCATCCGCCATGCCTGCCAAGATGAACTCTAAGCACAAAATTGCAGAAAATCATGCGCGGAAGAAGTTGAGGCGCTTGAACATGACGAAGAAGAAGATGAAGAAGGGCTCATCATTCGAATCGGTTTTTTGGTTTTTTTTTTTAAAAAAAAAAATATAAAAAAAATATCCTTCAAACATACACAATCTTACCTCATGTTTACAAAAATACCACTAGTACAGATTTTTTTTGTAATAACTTGATAACTACCAATTTTGTTTTGCACTCAAATATTACGCACAGTGACGTGTTACTGTTTTTTTAAAACAGTGTGTCCTAGTTTTAATAAATGTGATTGGGTAGGCCAAACTGCCACATCATTGTGTGTAATATTTTGGTGTATATTTTGGGTGCACATATCATTACTCTAAATATATTTTGTTTAATATTATCCATTTTTATAAGAGTAATGATATGTGCACCCAAACATTACACACAGTGACGTGTCACTGCTCTTTAAAACAGTGGGTCCCAATTTTAATAAATGTAATTGGCTAGGCTTCACTGTGTGTAATGTTTGAGTATATATTTTGGGTGCACATATCATTACTCTTTTTATAATCACATTTCCTATAGTACCACTTGGAAAATACAGTTGACTTGTAAGTGTTTGAGAAAGGAAAAATGGTATAATTAGAAAAGTAACTGAAATACTGGGTATAAAAAGAGTTTTTTTTAAAATATGGCTACAAATAAGAGATGATCACTTTAAATGGGTACCCTGCGTAATTTTCACTTTTTAAAATTATTATAATTATAAAAATATATTTTTTGGGATAAGGGTTCAAATTTTAGTAGAAGATTTTTACTTAAAAAAGGAGAATTTTAAACACATGAAAAAAAAAATTATTACACAAATGTGAATTTGATTTTTATTATGGTGATAGGTTAAATGGAAAAAAGTTAAGACTTTTTTATCTTTTTCATATTTTAAAATATGTACCTAGTAACATATTACTATGATATAGTCACCAGTTCATAAGTTATAAGTACAAAGTAACCAATTATAATGTTCATAGGTAATCAGATACTATATTCATGTATAAATCAGTTACTAGATTTTAGGTAATCTATTCATTAGATTATAGGTAACTTTGATACTATATTTTTAGGTAATTAGTTGTCTCCTAATATATAGTAACTAAGTTTCTAGTATATAGCTATTATATTTTTTCAAAATCAGTTACTAAATTACTAGAAAATTATTTAATAATATAGTAAGTTTCACAAACTCAATTAATATACAATTTTCATTGTTTGGGAGATTCTCACATCACAATAGCGAGGCGGGGGCATTTTCCTTAGTCTTCTCAGTAGTGTCCTTGGCCTTCTCTGCAGTCTCCTTAGCTTTCTCAGCATCAGCAGTACTAACCTCACCAGGACGAATATCATAACTATCCTCCTGACCAGCTTCCTCCTCCTCAAGAGCTTGCCATTTGACCACGAGCTCATCCTCAAAAGAGCCCAAGAAGCTTGTATCGAGATCGGCATTGCTGGCCCAGATTCTGTACATGGCCAGGTCAACCGCCCGATCCTTCCTCTTCATGAACTCTTCGAGAAGACGAGTTTTCTCCTCCTCCATCACATCGAAGGTGGCCTTTTTCTCCTCCTCAAGCTTGGCATTGATCTTCTCAAGCTCCTCAACCCTAGAGGCCTTCTCTTTGAGTTTGAATTTCAGCTTCTCCTTCTCTATTAGATCGGCCTTCAACTTCTCGATCTCGGCTTCTAGCTTTGACCTTGTGGTGTTGAGCTTGTCAGAAAGCTTGAGTTGGATATTTTTCAACTCCTGAGCATAGGACATGCTCGCGTGAACCTCATTGTCCAGCTTGTAATTTAGCTGAGCAAACATGGTGAGAGCCTAACACAAACAATTCAAGTTAGAGTATGTTCCAAATAAAATCGCAGTAAATAGCGAGGAGAGAGAATTGCCGAAGAAAGAAGCTCGGTACCCTTGTCAAAAAAGAGCATTGGATTCCCTAGCATTGACGAGAAATTGCCACTGAGGAGCCCCAAGACTGCTGATACATTGGCCCACTCGAGACAGGACGTCCGAGCCAAGAGTGGCACCTTGAATCTCGGCTACGTTGTGAACAACATACTATTCAAGATGAGTAGAAATTGACAACAGATTCTCCTTCGAGGTCGCTGGTTTCTCTGGAGCTAACCCCAGCGTTGAGAGAATCGAGACAATAGAAGCATTGAGAGGATCCGCAGCAGGAATCTCGATCTGAGAAGTGGAGGGTGCTACTGAGCTCGAAACAATAGGAGCTGGAGGAACAATGGGAGCTAGGGGAGGAGTCTTTCCAGTCCTTTTAGGGACCTTGGTAGGCCAATCAGACTTTTGTGGGGCTCTTCGGCGCTTACTCTTCTTGGCCCCCTCGCCACTGGCGAGCATGCTCTCGAGGTCGGAATCCATGGAGCCTGCATTATGAATTCACATTAGAGATCGAGTCTAAAAATGTTAAAGTTAGCATTGAGTAGATAGTCAACAAGGGATTAAAGACAAGTAACAGAACACCTAATTGGAACTCTCCCCTGAGCTCGTGCTCGGTGACCAAGTAATCCCTCTATCTTCGGAGGAGGCTGGGGGAGTCCCTTCCCTATAAGTGAAAGTCAACCTCGAAAGGTCCCTATAGTCATTGGTCCCATACTGTACGGCTATTCCGTTCCAGACCTCATTCAGACTATACATGGTATCGTACTTCCCTAGCCAGCTATCAAATCTATGAACCCTCTCATCCACCCAAGACCATACATAAAAATGGTCTCTATCATCTTGGTATAAGATCAGGGTGCAGGTTTGTGTTTGAGAAGGGAAGGAGACCACAAAGCCGAGCTAAGAATGACCTTACCTCCGTCATTCGAGCTTGATGCTTCGTCGTTAGCATCGTTCCCTGAGCCGGGACTCCTTCGATGTCGGATAGGGGATCGAGCCTTTGAACTCCGCCTTGGGGGGAGACTGCCAGTAGGGAGAATGACAAACTCCCAGTTGTTGTATTTCTTGTAAGACCAATCGTCTGTTGATTGGCCCTCCTCCAAAAGAACACAGGCTCGAAGCCTATCTTCATGGAGAAGATAAGATATAGAGCGCTTGCTATAGGGAAGTTGGAGTAAAGCTTCCTTATGCTTCCTCATTTCGTCTGAGGGAGTAGGACGGTGGTAGTTGGCTGAAATAATGGGATACACCATAAGATATTTCGAGCTCAAACAAAAATCAAGCATAAAATAAAGAGACAGATCGTATACTTACGGATTCGCCTGAACGAATAATTCCTGGAAGGAGCCAACCCATCCGTCTAGAAGAAGGGCAACTTGAAGTTGGGAGGATGGTTGGGAAGATCCTCAAATATTTTCCTCTCCTTGGGACAACTCGAGAGATAATAGAAGCCATCCCTTCCCTGAGCTTGGGAGGGATTGCTTTTTAGGCAAAAGAGATATAAAATCTCCTTTGGCGAAGGGCCCTCCCACTTCAGCTCGTGGTAGAGCGACCTCAAGGCTGACAAAACCATGTATGAATTGATTTGGAGTTGGAAAGGCGCGAGGCCAACAAAATTCAGAAAATCCTTAAAATAGGATTTCAAAGGCAGTAATGCCCTAGCCTTCATGTGCTCGTGACTCCAGGCCGCGAGTTTCAACTTATTGTCGGGATTGCCATCTCCCGGAGCAAAACAACTATGTTCTTTGGGAGTCGGAGCTCGGCACCTTAACGAACCCGATAATCCTAACCTATGGAGAGCTAGGATGTAGGTGATCTGCATCAACGACGAGACCGAGCTCCAATAATGCTCAACCTCGAAAATCTTCCCTTGCGAGGTTGGAATGGCGGCAGGTTCTGAGGCAGATGGCTGGTGTGAATGTTCCCCCATCAGTGAAAAATTTAAGTCGCCTGGTTGGTAAGCTACCATTACTGTAAGTCTGGGGTCAAGGGGAATAGGTCTAAGCTCGGGGTTCAGATCTGGGTAAAGAGCCTCCCGGAGAACTTTCCTTTTCTTCTATATGACCTCGACAATTTGACGTCGGTAGTGGGCTCGAGTTTCCTCTTGTTCACATTTCAGCTTGTGCTTGCGAATCAGTTGCTGGTTTCGGGTAAATGGCGACTCTGGGCTCGGAGTTTTCCGCGAATATGGAATTGCGAGCAACGACCCCCACCGTTTTTCTAGATTCTGCGACATCTAGCAAGAAAGAAAAAATGGTGAGGGCCATGCACACAAGGAATTGAGAATAAAGATTCGGCTGGTTCAAGCTCGAATGCTTGAGATCACGGAACGAGCTCGATCAAAAGGATCTGATTAGCTTTGGAGCGTGTATTCTACGAAAAAGGGAGGAAGGTGGATTTAATTTTTGAAAATCCCGGATTTCCAGGGAAATGTTGGCGGTTACTCAAAAAGTGATATTTTTGGGAAATGCGCAATTTAAAAATCCTAATCCTATACCCCATTTCTTGGTCTACACGGAATACTATCTGAAACTAAGCGTAAAAAAGGAACCATTTTTACATCATCTATTCAAAATTTGGGTTTGGAACCTAGAATATCAAGAAAACACTTAAAGCTAAATTGGGTTAATTAAAGCATTCTGGTGCAACACCAATATAGGCACATAAGAAACAAGATGCATAGACATGCATGGAAAGACAAAATACATATACAAACAAATGAGGTCAAGAACAGATACTTACACATTGTAGACGGTGGATACAGAGAAACGGACGACTGAAGGAGAGGTTGCAAGTACAATCTCACGGTCTCGAACAAGTTGATGGATTTTTGTTTCTTTGGCTTAGAGAACATATAAGAATAAAGCAAGATTTTTTCTAGGTTTTCTATAGTTTTTCTCTTCTCTCTGAAAGTTTAAAACGCAAAAATGAGGAAGAAGAGGGCATAAACCTATTTATAGGCCACAAGAGAATGTCAAACGGCGAATCAATCTGGGCCGTTGGATGAGTTTGATATCTGATCGAACGAACGGGTACAGGCATGGCAATGGCGGCAAAAAGGGTGGCAGATGAATAGATGTGGGCATGGTATAAAAGCACTCAAGTACTCTAATTGAGCAACCCTTTGTTGGAGTTTTATGCCCTAATTAAAACCCAAATTCTTTGTAATCTCATTTTATTATCAATAAAAGAATAGAAATCATTTTTTGACTTGGTCAATCACTTTGCTTACATGTTTTATTTTCATGATTATTTGTTTAATATAAACTTCTATTAAATCCCGAGCATATATCTAATCTTATTTATAGTGACGTAATCACAGTGGAATATAAATATGATTATATGTTCAAAATAAGTTAGTCCTAAGATTAGTCAGTGCACCAGATTTACACTGACTTGCCAATCTACGATATGATCTACTTACACATTACAGTGTTATGTTCTTTCCAGAACATTAGCAAAGTAGATAAGATCGGATGTATATGTTACATCGGATAGGACCGATATTGACAGTTGATAAGATAAGTAAACATGTCGTTGTTATCTATTCTAGTCATATCATATAGTTGACCATAGGTCAATTCAATCTCAATTCTGAGTGGTTAGTATTCTAACTGATTGTATTATTTGAGTTCTTTGACTTGTTCGTTACCAGCTTACCCTACGGACTAGCCCATACTTACATCTTGGGAACTCGGTAGTATAATTGTAACGCCCTGGATAGTCAAGACCGTTACACTGTGTGTTTATAAAGTGCTAGACTTGCTGATCAAGTCATTTAAATAAAATCGTGTTATTGAAACTATAAAGGAACTAGGGTTAAAAGCGTTTTGGTCTCAAAAGCCACATTTTCATTAAAAAGCATCATCTGTTACATGGGATCCCAAAAATATTAAGTTCAAAGACCGTTTGCAAAAGACACAAGGTTTATGTACAACAACCGGCCATACTAAGGCAAAACAAGCAGTTAGGTGATCCCTGTCTTGGTCCACTCCTCGACCGTGGCAGTCGAACCGCTGGCTATGTACATTCCACCTCGGAGCTCTCCACCTCAGGCTTGGTCCAGCTTTCCCTTGCCTTTACCTGCACCACGTAGCACCCGTGAGCCAAGGCCCAGCAAGAAAACACAACAACAACAGAGCATACACAATTAGCAGACAAGTCAACATCTCACATTGCATCACATAAACTCAGCCATATCATCAATCAGTATAATCAAGTATTCCACATACTAGGCATATCAATTCATAACATATACATAACACAAATGATAACTAGGGCTAGCGCCCTCAGGCTGCTCCCTCCGTTATCCCATTGTCCTTGGCTACCAGTAGCCAATCTGCGCCCTGTGCGCTAAAATCATGTACGGCACTCTTAGACCGCTTTTACATGTCCCATGGCGTAATACCAACATTGACACGATACAACTCTCGGGAGCACTTAGTCCCATCGCAATCATACAACCGGGTGCAGTTTTCTTACCTTTCAATTCACTGGTTTCCGATGCCTCAAAGTCGCGAGCACGGTCCTCTACCCCGAGCCTCTCCAAAGACCTAGTCACAACACAAATGAAACATCCTTTGTCACTAACCAATCCAAAACTACTTCCCGGAACCAATCCCACACTCTCGGAATCCCCCAAATCCCTAAAACAATGCACCGAAGACATCCCCCGAACCCCCAGAACAAAGGCTCAAAATTGTAAAATCCCATGCTCTGAAATTGGCCTAGCGCCGCGGCGCTGCCCTATAGGGCCGCGGTGCCCAGCAAGTCAGAGTCGCGGCACCCAGCAAGTCAGAGAGCTTGCTCTGCCCAGAAACAGCCTCGCGCCGCGGCGCCTAAGAACAGGGCCGCGGCGCTCCTTCGCAAACCCAGATTTCTGGGTTTTCCCCTGCGTTTTTCCCGAACCCAAATCACTCCAAATCATTCCAAACTCATACCTAAGCTCCAAAACCAACTCAAAACCCCAAATAGACCATTCAACAACCTATAAACATTATAATCTAGCTCAATTACACAACCACTCACATAATTCATACTTAAATTTCAGATTCAAACCCTTGAACCAAAACTTGAGAAAAGTGCAAACTAGACCTTTAGATTCTTAAACCATAACAGTTACGAAAATTAAACATGATACACTCTTACCTTAGTCAAGAACCCAGCTTGAATTCTCCTCAACTCTAGCTTCAAATCACCCTCTCTTTTGATTATTCCAACTCTGAATTCATGCAAAACCAACCACTATCTTGTTTCAATTCATGCTTATTCTCTAAAAACTAGACTTGAAACTTAAACAAATCATAGACAAATCCTTACCTCTAAGTAATCTTGGCCTAGGCTTGATTTGATTACTTCAAACCCCTTGATTCTCCTTCCAAGACTCAAATTCAGCTTCCTTCTTCTTCTTTTCTTTTACTCTAGTTCTAGGTCTCCAAAATTCAGCATAAATCAATTTCCAAAGTGTTATAGGTGATTGCATTTTCCTTCAGCTGAAACTCATCTAAATCACTGCCAAAGGACCACCTTATCCCTCCACTAATACCCCTTCCTAACTAAACCTCAAGGGCACACTTGTCCTTTTACTTACATTACAATTCTACCACTTCTCTAACAAAACCTGTTACTCTCTATGGTTACTAACAGTTACACAAGTTACCAAATCACCAGTTACCATTATCTAGCTTTCTAGGACCGTCTCGGCACGTGCATCACATTGATATCACCACACCCACGTGGTACAAATCACATAACATAATTATCACATAACATAATACACATAGTCATATAACATGCTTTAAATCATAGTCATGCATCTTAATCATTAAAATCACACATAATTCCCATTATGCCCTCCAGGCACACTAATTAAGGCCCTTAAGCCTAATTAGTGAATTTGGGTCGTTACAATAATTGAGTGGGAGTGTTAATCATAGATATGAACATCTATAGCTTCTGATGAAGAAGTGAAACGATGGTTTCCTTTTAGTTTGGTTCAAGGTGATAAATGATAGAGATCTCATTTCAGTAATTAAATTAGTTTACTGAAATATCATTTACAAGGAACTAAGTGTTTTAAGGATAAAATACAACGAGGGGTAAAACGGTATTTTAGTCCTATCTCATTGTAGACCATCTATAGATGATTGAGTAACAATTATGGTTGTAACAATGGATAATTAATAGCGTATCTATATTTGTTATAGAACGTTCTATGAATTCAAGAGTGCAATTCCAAGTCTATAGTGGAGTCACGATGAATTAATAAGTTAGTAAATTTATTTGTTAGATTTATGATAACTTATTGGAGCTTGATTTCATAGGCCCATGGTCCCCATTGTACCTTGGATAAAATCATCTAGATAGTATAAATTAATTGATTTAATTATCAATTAGAATTATCAAAGTTGACCAGGTCAATTTTGGATAGTTTCACAGAGTTGTGTAATTTTGAGAAGAAAAGAGAATTCATGGCAGATTTATTAATTAAGATAAATTGGTATTGAAATTAATAAATAAATTTAAATCAAGGTTAAAATTATAAATAATTAATTTGATGAAGGATTTAAATAATTATTTAATTAATTAAATTAATAGAAAATAGTACAGGCCTTGGTTTTAAGTCCAACGGGCTTATAATCAAATGGGAAATTTCACGGGCCTATTGCCCATGATAATTTCGACCTAGGGCTTCAAAATGGCTATTATTTTATTGATTTTTAATTAAATTAAATGGCCTAATTGAGTCTATAAAAGGAGTGCTTATAGAGAAGTCAAAACAGAAGTTTGTAAGTCACAAGTCAGATTTTCTGATAATTTTAGATTATCTCTAAACACAAGTCATTTTCTAAGCCTCTTTGTTATTTTCTCTCTATATCTATCTCATGTGTTGAGAATTTCCTACACTAGTCTAGGTGGTTCTAAGGATACATTGGAAGATTGTGAAGAAAATAGAAGATCGGTTCAGTTTTTTGATAATACTCTGCGACAGAGAGGATACAAGAATTAGAGAAACTAAAGGAATGACTCTTAATTCCGCTGCGTATACTGTAAGTATTATATTATTTCTTTCTCTTTGAATTCAATTTTAGAAACATGTTTTATGCTATCTTGTATTAATTTGTTTAATATTAGATATACATGAAAATAAATAAAGACCCTGTATAAGTTTTTCCAACAACTGGCCTCAGAGCCTTTGGTAATCTTTATTTTCATGCATGAACATGTTTAAAATTGGATTATTTGATATGTTTGAATAATTTGATGGTTTTCATGTTTTTATGAAGCATATTGATTTTATGTGAATTTTAGCAATTTTTAGGTTATTTTGTTGTGTTTTCTATGCTAATAATTTTTATATATGCTTTATTTTGTGTAAAACATGTTAAAAATTAATTAGAAAATGATTTTGGTTGAAAAAATTGTACAAAATTTTTTTTCGAAATTTTTTGTTCTGGCTGCCATGCGTGCGCGCACACCATGCATGCGCATCCCTGGCCAATTCCTCCTGCGCACGCGTGCGCCCCAGCAGCCAGTGCAATCTGGTGAACAGTACCCGATACGGGTACTGTTCATCCATAATTATTATTATTATTATTATTTTTTTAAAAATATAAAAAAAATAAAATAAAATAAAATTGTGAAAATACATTATTTATTATCAAAACTAAAAATATCTTTTTTTTGTTTTATCATTTAAAATTGTTTCTTTTAAAAAAAAAAGATATTTTAGTTAGTTGAGATTTAAATAATTAGACTTTTTTTACAAAGATTCAAATTCAAATTTTAAAAATAGACTAACAACTTAATTTTAAATATTTTAATATATTAAAATATTAGAATTATGATATCAGGTATTTAAGATATTTTCATTTAAATTCTTGATAATTTTATTAAATCTTTATTTGAAAATATAAATATCTTTTTATTCTATAGTTTTTAATATTTAAATTATTTGAAATTTGAATATTGTTAGTTAGATATTTTTATGGATATTTGAATTTATTTAACTATTTGAGATATTTTAGGGTTGTTATAACTATTTTTATTTTATTATTTTTAAATGGTTAAAATATTAGATAATAGTTGTAACAACACAAGATATTTTGGAAAATAGTTAAGATATTGATTTTAAAATTTAAAATTGGTTAAATTTTGAAAAATATCATTTTTTTTTCTTCAGCCAATTAATAAAATATTTTTTTAATAAATGGGATTTAAATTAACTTTGGTTAATTGTTGATAAATCCTATTTAAATTAAATTAATATATTTTTTTCAAATTAACCTAAAACCAAGTTGATTGTTGATAAATGAAATTTAAATTAACTATTATTAATTGTTGATAAATTTCATTTAAATTGACTTATTTTTGTAAAAATTTAATTAATTTGAATTTTTTTTTGATAAATTCTAGATAATTAATTGTGGTATTTTTACAAATGAAATAAATTGTGGTATTTTTGCATAAATTCATAGAATTGCTCATATATTAACATGATTAGGCCCATCCAATTATAACATGTCTGTGTTGCACTATATGTGGTATTTTTGCAATTGGGCTTAGATGCATATAGTGGTCCATATGTTTGTTAGATATATGTTTTTTTGCCAAATAAAATATTCATAAAATGATATGTTTTATTTGGGTCCATTAGAAAATGTAAAGTTTAAATTCCTCTCTTGTAGGTGATTCTACTTGTGAAGGCCCATTTGCTTTGCATGACTATAGTGGGCCTAATCAATTAATAACAATTAATAAAACGAAGGTTTAAATTCCTGTCTTTTGGACCTTGTATGGAAGATAGGGGGCCTTTGTAGTGAGAACCACATACTGGACCTAGCCCTCCTCCATACAAGCCCAATTGTTAAGGCCCATTTACCTGAATTGGACTTAATTGTATAAGTTCATTATATTAGTTAAACCTAAATATTGATTAGCAACATATTAATTCTAAATTAATTGAATTTGTTTCAATGTGACACTTTAGAATTAATAAGAAATTATAGGACTTTGGTTTTAAAAATTTTAATTTGTTTAATTTTTTTTGGAAAACCATAGTCATTAATTTTCTAAAAATAAATAATAAAAATACTAATTTTAATTTTATAATGAGCTTATTTTAAGAATTTTATTCGATCTCCATCGTTGGTTTAACATAGTCAATAGCTTAATGGGGCCTCGAGGCGCTTTGATTCGTCCCCCTACGGAAGGTGTTCATTAGTCATTTTGACAAGGTTAGATTTCGAAAGATAGATAATTATAGGTCAAATTCTACTAGACTCACCCCTATGGTGACTACTAGGACTAAATCTATGATTATTGAAACCGTGGGTCTAGCTCATAAAATAAGAGATTTTGTTTTCTTATTTTGATCGAATAGTAGGTTGTTAATAATGGTGTCCATTATTAAATGAGTTTACAACTCTATTTAACTAGTGGTATTTTTGACTCACGCCAACCGGGACAAGGATATCATAGATTAGTTAAAAACCTAAAGAAATAGAGATATGATTGTTTTTGGTATTTTTTCTCATATCTTACATATTTTTGGTATATGTTGTGCTATTTCTTGAAATTTGTGTGAATAGAAGTTTTATTGAGCAAATGTGATTGATTTCTATTTTATTGGTACTTTGTAGTTTTGAGTTATGGCTGTGTCTACTCCTATCCTTTCTCAACTTTCGATGGAGAAACTCACTGGAGAAAACTTCCTTAAATGGAAGCAAAACATCAACATTGTGTTGATAGGTGACAACTCCAAGTTCGTCATGACTGAGGAATCCCCGGAAGTTCCAGCTGAAGGAGCTACCAAGTCTGTGAGGGACAAGTATGAGCGTTGGCAGGTGGCTAACAACAAGAGGCGGTACTACATGTTGACTAGTATGGTCGACACTCTCAAGACAAAGATGGAGAATGTCGAGACAGCCTACGAAATCATGGATCAGCTCCAAGACATGTTTGGTGCCAAGTCAGCGCAGACTCGTTTTGAGGCCACCAAGAAATATGCCAATGCTCGAATGGCACCTTCTCAACATGTTCGTGATCACCTGATCAAGATGACAAACTACTTTCAGGAAGCTGAACTGCACGGAGCCATAATAGATGAGGAAACTCAAGTTGGCTTAATCCTCAACAGTCTTTCTCCAGCTTTCCTTCCATTCACCACCAACTATGTGTTGAATAAACTCAACTATGGTCTGACGCAGCTCATGAATGAGCTTCAGACTTTTGAGTCTATTATGGGTGGACCTAGTAAGGGAGGAGAAAAGAAGACAACTACTACTACTGCTGCTGATCCAGCTAAGGCTGAAGCTAACCAAGCTTCATCTTCAAAAGCTGGAAACAAGAGGAAAGGTGGGCAAAACAATAACCCCAAGCCTGCAAAAGCTGCAAAGGCGAGTGCACAGACGCCTAAGGGGAAAAACAAGAAAAATAAGAAAGGTAAAGCTAAATGTTTTCACTGCAAAGAAAATGGGCATTGGAAACAAGATTGCCCCAAGTTTCTAGCAGATAAAAACAAAGGTAATGATTATAGTTCATTTATCTTAGAAACATGTGTTTTAGAGAATGATAACTCTGTTTGGATTATTGATTCTGGATCTACTAACCATGTTTGTAACTCTTTACAGCTTCTTGAATCGTGGGAGGAAGTGAACGAAGGCGGCTTAAAGCTTAGAGTTGGGAACGGAGCGTTCGTTGCTGTCCAAGCTAGAGGAAGAGCTCGTCTGAAGTTCGGAAATAAATTTTTAATTTTAAAAGATGTATTTTTTATTCCGGATTTTAGTAGAAATTTAATTTCAGTTTCCATGTTGCAATTAGAACGATTTGTTATGACTTTCACAAGTTTTAATATATCTATTTCTTTCAATGGATCACAATTGTGTATTGCATGTTTGGAAAACGGGCTTTATATTCTGCGACCTAACGAATCCCTCGCTCTTAATAATGATTTATTCAAAGTAGCTAAACCTAGGACCAATAAACGTCAAAAGACCGATAATAATAATATGACGTATTTATGGCACTTGAGACTAGGTCACATTGGCTATGATAGGATTCAAAGACTTACAAAGGAAGGACCTTTGAGGGAACTCACCTTAGGTGAATTACCTATCTGTGAATCTTGTCTAGAAGGCAAACTGACCAAGCGTCCATTCTCTGCAAAGGGCGATAGGGCCAAAGAACCACTTGGTCTTGTGCATTCAGATGTTTGTGGACCTTTGAATATACAAGCCAGGGGTGGTTTTGCGTATTTCGTCACTTTCATTGACGATTACTCTAGATACTCATGTCTTTACCTAATGCATAAGAAATTAGAAACATTTTCAAAGTTTCAGGAATTCCTAGCAATGGCTCAGAACCAATTAGGTAAAAGGTTAAAGATCTTGAGATCTGATAGGGGTGGAGAATATTTGGATATGCAGTTCCAAGATCATTTAACTGAACTTGGGATTTTATCACAATTTACTGCTCCAGGTACTCCGCAACAAAATGGTGTAGCGGAACGCCGAAACAGAACTTTATTGGAAATGGTTAGATGCATGCTTAGTTACTCAACTCTACCAACTTCATTCTGGGGACATGCAATTGAAACCGCAAATGGCATTCTCAATGTCGTGCCGTCAAAATCAATCCCCAAAACACCTTTAGAACGCTGGAATGGTCGTGAACCTAGTTTACGCCATTATAGAATCTGGGGGTGTCCCGCTCACGTCCTGAGGAAAAAGGAGGGGAAGCTAGAACCGCGAACTGAAGTTTGCATGTTTGTTGGCTATCCTAAAGGTACTCGGGGTGGACTTTATAGTCATTCAGAAAAGAAAGTGTTTACTTCTACAAATGCTACTTTTCTGGAAAATGACTATCTCCAGAACTTTAAACCTCGCAGCAAAGTAGTTTTAGAGGAGATGGTTAAAGAATTGACTCCAACCAATGTTCCATCGTCATCAATGCGTGTTGATGATGAAATTCGCACTCTTCATGTACAACCGACGCAAGTCGATTTAAATGAAGAAAGTACCACTGTTCCTGAGCAAACATTCACGGAGCCTCGTCGTAGTGGGAGGGTTTCTAGAAACCCAGTTCGCTATGGTTTGGATGGTGAAACCAATATGGTTATTGGTGACACTAGTGATGATGATCAATTGTCTTTCAAACAGGCAATGGCTAGCCCTGAAAAGGAACTATGACTCGAAGCCATGAAACAGGAAATGGAGTCTATGTACTCAAATTCCGTCTGGGATCTTGTGGAAGCACCTAGTGACTTTAGGGCCATTGGGTGCAAGTGGATCTACAAGAAGAAACGAGGTGTTGATGGAAATATCGAGACTTATAAAGCTCGATTAGTGGCAAAGGGTTATACCCAAAGAGAAGGCGTGGACTATGAGGAAACTTTTAGTCCGGTAGCCATGCTCAAATCCATTCGCATCCTCCTATCCATAGCAGCCGCTCTCGACTATGAGATTTGGCAAATGGACGTCAAGACAACTTTTCTTAATGGAAAGCTTGACGAGGTCATTTATATGGATCAGCCAGAAGGATTTAAAGTATCTTGACAAGAAGGAAAAGTTTGTAAGTTCAATAGGTCCATCTATGGACTTAAGCAAGCTTCTCGTTCCTGGAATCTTAGGTTTGATGAAATAATCAAAACCTATGGCTTTGAACAAAATATTGATGAGCCCTGTGTTTACCAACTGAAGGCAAATCAAATAGTGGTATTCCGGGTTCTTTATGTAGATGATATCTTACTCATTGGAAACAATGTTAAGAAATTATCAGATGTGAAGAATTGGCTGAGCACTCAATTCCAGATGAAGGATTTGGGTAAAGCAAGTTATGTTCTAGGTATCCAGATCATCAGGGATAGAAAGAACAAACTTTTAGCTCTATCTCAAGCAGCTTACATTGATAAAGTGCTTGAACGTTTCTCAATGACAAATTCCAAGAAAAGGCGTCTACCGTCCCGCCATGGAATTCATCTTTCAAAGAAGCAGTCTCCCCAGACTCTTGAAGAGGAAGATGCAATGAGAAAAGTTCCTTACGCATCTGCAGTTAGAAGTCTGATGTATGCCATGTTGTGTACTAGACCAGATATCTGCTATGCAGTGGGAGTATTGAGCAGGTATCAGTCAAACCTAGGACCGGAACATTGGATAGTAGTTAAGCATATCCTGAAGTATTTGAGACAGACTAAGGATTATATGTTAGCCTACAAGGGTAGTGTTCTGAACCCTGTAGGCTACACCAATTCAGATTTTTAGAATGATGTCGATGACAGAATGTCTACTTCTGGAATGGTGTTTACTCTTGGGGGTGGAGCTGTGATTTGGAGAAGCGTAAAGCAGTCTGCAATCTCAGATTCCACCATGGAGGTTGAGTACATAGCTGCGTTAGAAGTAGCTAAGGAAATAGTCTGGCTAAAGAAGTTCTATTCGGATCTTGGTGTTATTCCAGAAATGGATAAACCGCTTGTGTTGTTTTGTGAAAATACAGAAGCGATAGCCAACTCGAAAGAACCTCGAAGTCACAAGAGGAGTAAGCATATAGAAAGGAAGTATCACATTATTCGAGAATATGTGGCCAGGGGAGATGTGAAGGTTATGAAGATTGCAACTGAAGACAATCTTGCAGATCCGTTTACAAAGACACTACCAGAAGCTACATTTGATAAGCATATCAAGGAGATGGGATTAGTAGAATTAAGGCATTAGTTTCAATTAGTGCAAGTGGGAGTTTGTTGGGGTTTTATGCCCTAATTAAAACCCAAATTCTTTGTAATCTCATTTTATTATCAATAAAAGAATAGAAATCATTTTTTGACTTGGTCAATCACTTTGCTCACATGTTTTATTTTCATGATTATTTGTTTAATATAAACTTCTATTAAATCCCGAGTATATATCTAATCTTATTTATAGTGACGTAATCACAGTGGAATATAAATATGATTATATGTTCAAAATAAGTTAGTCCTAAGATTAGTCAGTGCACCAGATTTACACTGACTTGCCAATCTACGATATGATCTACTTACACATTACAGTGTTATGTTCTTTCCAGAACATTAGCAAAGTAGATAAGATCGGATGTATATGTTACATCGGACAGGACCGATATTGACAGTTGATAAGATAAGTAAACATGCCGTTATTATCTATTCTAGTCATATCATATAGTTGACCATAGGTCAATTCAATCTCAATTCTGAGTGGTTAGTATTCTAACTGATTGTATTATTTGAGTTCTTTGACTTGTTCGTTACCAGCTTACCCTACGGACTAGCCCATACTTACATCTTGGGAACTCGGTAGTATAATTGAGTGGGAGTGTTAATCATAGATATGAATATCTATAGCTTCTGATGAAGAAGTGAAACGATGATTTCCTTTTAGTTTGGTTCAAGATGATAAATGATAGAGATCTCATTTCAGTAATTAAATTAGTTTACTGAAATATCATTTAGAAGACACTAAGTGTTTTAAGGATAAAATACAATGAGGGGTAAAACGGTATTTTAGTCTTATCTCATTGTAGACCGTCTATAGAGGATTGAGTGACAATTATGGTTGTAACAATGGATAATTAATAGCGTATCTATATTTGTTATAGAGCGTTCTATGAATTCAAGAGTGCAATTCCAAGTCTATAGTGGAGTCACGAGGAATTAATAAGTTAGTAAATTTATTTGTTAGATTTATGATAACTTATTGGAGCTTGATTTCATAGGCCCATGGTCCCCATTGTACTTTGGATAAAATCATCTAGATAGTATCAATTAATTGATTTAATTATCAATTAGAATTATCAAAGTTGACCAGGTCAATTTTGGATAGTTTCACATAGTTGTGTAATTTTGAGAAGAAAAGAGAATTTATGGTAGATTTATTAATTAAGATAAATTGGTATTGAAATTAATAAATAAATTTAAATCAAGGTTCAAATTATAAATAATTAATTTGATAAAGGATTTAAATAATTATTTAATTAATTAAATCAATAAAAAATAGTACATGCCTTGATTTTAAGTCTAACGGGCTTATAATCAAATGGGAAATTTCACGGGCCTATTGCCCATGATAATTTCGACCTAGGGCTTCAAAATGGCTATTATTTTATTGATTTTTAATTAAATTAAATGACCTAATTGAGTCTATAAAAGGAATGCTTATAGAGAAGTCAAAACAGAAGTTTGTAAGTCACAAGTCAGATTTTCTGATAGTTTTAGATTCTCTCTAAACACAAGTCCTTTTCTAAGCCTCTTTGTTATTTTCTCTTCTTCTCTCTATATCTATCTCATGTGTTGAGAATTTCCTACACTAGTCTAGGTGGTTCTAAGGATACATTGGAAGATTGTGAAGAAAATAGAAGATCGGTTCAGTTTCTTGATAATATTCTGCGACAGAGAGGATACAAGAGTTAGAGAAACTGAAGGAAGGACTCTTAATTCCGCTGCGTATACTGTAAGTATTATATTATTTGTTTCTCTTTGAATTCAATTTTAGAAACATGTTTTAGGCTATCTTGTATTAATTTGTTTAATATTAGATATACATGAAAATAAATAAAGATCATGTATAAGTTTTTCCAACACCCTTGGCAGACGCGTGTCCATTCTTGAGTACCTCAGACGGTACAGTTTCCAAGGAGGGCAGTTCAAAAGTTTCCTTCTCATAGGATTCGAACTGATACTTTTGAGGGGGCAAAATGTTACACCTAGATTTCGAGAATGAGAAGTTATGACCCCGAAATCTAGGCTCGTTAGGTGTAAGCTCAAAATATACACGGTCGTCATATGATCATTCAGTCAGACCGCTTTGTTGTAAATAACGACCTCGAAAACCTCGAGGATGTGTAGCCTCGAATATTCTCTGAGCTTTCAATGGCATGGTACGACACTTGAATATATTTTTCACTGATTGCCTTCGAGCGAGGTGGTTCGAGCTCGGGAAGTACAAGCTCGAATGTGACAACATCATCTACATATACTTGTTCCGAGCATAAGCGAAGCTGGGCAGCGAGCTCATGAATGACTCATGGTCTCGGCAAACTCAATGCCAATTACTGATCTCGAAGATTTGATGAATCATTTGGGATTATCAGTTACGTCTGAACACGTTTATTGTTGTACAATCCCTATATTTAAGGGATATCATTTAATCTGCTATCTGTTCCCGATTATCATGGGACGTTTCTGTAACGCCCCAACTCCAGGGACCGTTACGGTGTGCCTTGTAAACAGTGCTAAACTCGCTAATCGAGTCATTTGGCCAAAATCGTGAACTAAGTATGATTAGCGATTTAGGGATTAAACATTTTGGATAAGTTGTAACGTTTCACTAGAACGTTTAATATATACACATTGGGATCCCGAAAATAAAGTTTCAGAGTTTATTACAGAAAATATATACAACAGGCCGTTCTAAGCGGAAAAACAGGGTTCAACCCTAGTTCCACTTTAAACCTCGGCCGTGGCGGACGAGCAGCTGCATATGTACACGTCATCACCTAAGCTCTCCAACTCAAGGATGGTCCAACTTCCTCTTGCCTTTACCTGCACCACGTAGCACCCGTGAGCCGAAGCCCAGCAAGAAAACGTAATATATCATGATATAACATCAACAATAACCATAGTAACCATTCAGGACTATCAGTCCAAGCAAATAGGTGACAATAGCCAAAAGTCACAATAATGAGCATCGCTCCTTCTAGCCATGTGGCGATAGGGTCACCAGGGCTTAACTTACAAGTGATCTTTTCATAAGTTTGATTAGGACAAGTGCATGGTGATTAGTCACCAACATAACCTTCCTCACGACTCTAGAGTCGAAACTATGGACAACGTCCCTTAGCCATGTGACAAACGGTCACCGGGGTCATATACCTTGGCTATAGTCATCTGGTCGTAGACCAGGCAAGCGCTTATAGTTCTCTTTGACCTTCCGGTCGGTCCAGCATTAATACCCCATATGAGTCATTCAATGCCGACCTTGATTGGATCCAATCTTTATTTGGCCCGGCGTTCACAACGCACTGCCACCTCTGACCCTTGAGTCGGTGAAACACGACTAGTGCCCAGCCCGTGGTGAACTTAACTAATAAGTCACAGCTTCACAGACGGATCTGACACCATTGTCGATTCTGACTAAATAGTCAGCGCCCTACACAGGTAAGCCATGCCACCAAACATATATCACATGTCTATTATCCATAAACAAGGTATTCATCATGCTTACTTAACAGGTATTAGTACAATTAGGACTATGCATAAACACAGAGGCTCAATCTTTGAACGATATCACACCCAGTATACAAAGCATGTCCTAATCACATGTTTCTCATGCATCATATGCAATATATCCAGCAATCCAACATGCACCAATAACAGCCATGCATGTCACATTTAACAGTCAATCAACATGCATCAAGAATAGCCATGCATGTCATACATAATAATCAACCAACATGCATCATAATAACCATGCATGTCATACATATTAATCAACCGGCATGCACCAATAATAACCATGCATGTCCCATATACACAGGGTGCTGTTTTCTTACCTCAAAGCCGAGCTAGAACGATTAAAAGAACGACCCTTGAGAACAATCAACTTTTAGTCCTTTGGCGGTCACCTAGTCATAACCAAATATAAGGTATCATTAATAAAAATGATAACTGAGGGTTCCCAAACCAAATCCCAGCCCCCGAGACCTCAAATACTACCCAACCGGGTACTAGGTCCAACCCCGAGGCCTATGGTTTGAATCCCTAAGCTAAAAACCACTTTTCAGCAAAATTGGCCTTAAGGGTCGCGGCCCCAAAAAGCTGTGCCGCGACACGCCCCCAAACAGAGAGGCCCCCATCTGCCAGACGCGCATGGGCCGCGGCACGCTAAAGCTGTGCCGCGGCACCCAGCCCAGACCAGGCAAAAACCAGCACGCGAACTCAGAATTTGCCCCTGCGTTTTCCCTTAGAACCAGCCCCTCAAATTAGCCCAAAACCCCTTCCAAACACTCATTCAAACCTCTAGACACCACCCATAACCTCCCCTCATCAAAACCCAATCTAACCACCCATCAAAACCCCTTTGAATCCAAACTTCCAACAAGAAATCAAAGCTGCAAAACCAAAGAAGAAAACAGAGTATCACCTGAGTTCAAAGGCTAAAACTCACCTCAAACACAGCTTTGAATCCCCTTTGATGATTGTTACAGGTTCCTTAGCTGCCACCTTTAATCCCCTAGCTCATCACCTCCATTTGAGCTCTCAAAATTCCAAGAAAGGTGAGGGAGAAAGCTTGTACGGGATGGAAGAGAGAAAGAGAGGATAGGCTCTGTTTTTTTTAAAAATATCAATCTACAGCCTACTAAACCTCATGTATATCCAAGCCAAATGACCTAAATGCCCCTAGGTCATTTAAAGGCTTCTAAGCACTCCCAAGGGTAAAATCGTCCTTTACAACCCATACCGTTAATCATAATTAACGCTCTCCAATTCCCGCTATTCTCAATATTCCCAAATACCAATAAATCATATCCCATTACCCCTTTAATTCCCGGTAATGCCCTAATCATTAAATCCACCCCGAGACTCACCCCGAGCCCCGAACTTAAACCCGTTATGACTAGACCGAACACTTACATCTCATGATCGTCTCATGTCGAAAAGCTCGAACCAATCCACCTTATAATGTGGCTATATTAGTCAATCACAATCATGCACCCAAAATATACAATTACGCCCACAGTGGCCGAATTACCAAATTACCCTCATAATTAACATATGAGCCCATATGCATGCATTCACCATCTTATAATAATATAATTCACGTAAACATGCATATAATCATTAAATATTGTAATAAATCAATTATGGCCCTCCCGGCCTCCTAATCAAGGTCCCAGACCTTATTAGGAAATTCGGGGCATTACAGTTTCCATGTATGTAGGATGTCAATTAAATCCTATCATTTAATGCATTATATTAATTGATTTACAGAATATCTTCCCGAAATATGTGAGAATGAATTCTGAAATATTCTCTATAAATAGAGAAGAAAGCACCATTTGTAGGGGATCAAATTCTGATTTATGGAAAAACCTCTGAGCAATTATTCTCGGAGAAATAACCAGAAAACTATCAAGTCTCAATAATATAGACTCGTGGACTAGGCAGATTTAACTGCTGAACCACGTAAAAAAAGCTTGTGTTGTTCATCTCTATTTATTATTTTATATATTTTCTTGTTTAAATTTGCTCTCCTTTTTGAGTTGACAAAAAATGGCGTCAACACGTTTTATAACTTAAATACAATTTAATTAAACTTAAACTTATTTATTAGAATAATATCATATTAAATATATAATATAATCTACTGTGAATTAGCAACAAATTGCTTTTAAAAAAAATCTAGTAAGAAACTTAAATTTAAAATCTACGTATAATATTTAATATTATATTAAACATATAATATATAATCTCTGGTTGTCACTCCCAAATTAAAAAAGTAGAATAAACATAAACTTAAACAAAAATAAATAAATTATTTAATTAAAATAGAATATTTATTTCAAAATTTATATGATATTGTAAATAAATTGTAAATAGACTAAAATAGTCCATTGTCAAAAAAAAAAATAAAATAAAGGAAAAATTAGCCAACAACAAAACAGTTATAATATGATTTTATGCCAACCACGTTATAATGGTATCATAATTAAGTTGATTATAATTAACACGATTATCATGCATATTATACATATTATATTATAATGATAATCGTGCATATTATTTTATTAATTAGTCGCCATACGACCAAACCACCAATAATTAATGGTCACAATTTAAATTTTTTATCATTGACAATACTTAATTCTAGTAACATTTGAATTACAAATTTCTTTTTCTATCGTTATACTTTATTATTCATTTTTTTTAATAATCATCAACAATATTAAAACTAAAATAATCATTAATTACCAATTTTTTAACAATATCCTTTGTCTGTTATTTAGAATTATATATGCGTACACACATGTCTACATTGAAAAAAATATATTTTCTTCACAAAATTTAAAAATTAATTTTGCTGTACACAAAAGTAAAAATAAATCTAAAATTTTATAGACAATATTAAATTAAAAAAAAATCAAGTACTGGCGTAGATGATCATAATAAAATATTATGTATTCGTTGCCTATAAATGAAAACGTAAATGCTTAAGCTCTTCATAACTAAACTAAAGCCTAATCATATATATATATATATATATATTAAGTTTGTTCAATTAATATCCATGGCTGGAACAGATCATGATGTGTCGATTATGAGTGTGAAAGTAGGGAGCGATGATTGGTCAGATACTACAGTTTCTTCTTCATTGGCATCCAAATATGAGATCAATGTGAAACCGAGCGATGAAGAAGTAGTGGACTCTAATGACTCTGAGTATTCAATCCCCACCATTGATATCTCCCTTCTCACCTCTGGCGACCTTCATCAACGCTCCAAAATCCTCCATGACCTCCGCAAGGCCTGTCAGGAATGGGGTTTCTTCCAGGTATACATAAACATAAACATGCATATGTTATATATATATATATATACATACATACATACATACAGACTTATTCATTACATTACATGCATATACATGGCAACTCTACTTTAAGTTTTATTGGTGGGACTTCTCGATCTTTAAACAGTTTTTGAGACGATTTTTTTTATGACTGTGTATATTGTAATTATTTAGAATATTGGCGCGATTTTTAGAAAATTCTGAATAGTTTACAGTACCGAAAACTAGGTTCGAACATATTGTTGCAAGCGTGACTAATTTCTTTTATGACCGTGAAAAATAATATATTTGAACCTAGTTTTCGGTACGGTAAATTATTCAGAATTTTCTAAAAATTTGCAGGATGTTCTAAACAACTACAATATACACGGTCATTAAAAAAAATTGCGAAGAGCCTCACCGAATTGTCCTATATATATATATGTATGTATACACAAATTAATGTGTTCTTATATTTCTGCACTGATGGATCAGTTGGCGAACCATGGTATTTCGGATAGTGTAATGAAGAAATTGATGGAAGCATGTGAGAGTTTTTTCAGTATGACAGAAGAGGAGAAGATCGAGTTCCAAGGCTCTACAGATGTGATGGAACCTATAAATTATGGGACCAATTTTGATTCCAATGCAATGGGCAGTAGTAAATACTTTATTTGGAGGGCTTTTATTAAGATGCTTGTTCATCCTCAATTTCATTCTCCCTACAAACCACATGGCTTTAGGTACTTATATATTATTACGATTTAACTAAAGTAATAATTTGTATGTAAAGGTTTTATATTATTTATTTAAAAGTTTTATATATGATAATTTCAGTGAGGCAGTAGAAGAGTATTGTGAAAGAACAAGAGAAATATCAACAGTGTTAATGAGAGCAATATCTGAGACATTAGGATTGGAACCTAATTGCTTAGAGAAGGCTACCAATTGGGATGAAGGGCTACATTTATTGGCTTCAAACTATTATCCACCTTGTCCAGACCCTGACCAAGCTCTTGGCCTCCTACCTCATACCGATTCAGGCCTTATAAACTTCATTTTCCAAAACGACGTCGGTGGCCTTCAAATCCTACACAAAGGAAAATATGTGCGTTGGAAAGCCATGCCTAACACCATTATTGTTGACCTTGGTGATCACATGCAGGTATATATGTATATGAATTCAGTTTCACCATTCATTATTTTTGTTATCATTGATGCGCTTATATAGCTATTCTTATTGAGTGTTGAAATTTAACACCATTCAAATAAGTGAGACCCGATATTGAATTATATTCAAAGCAAGATCAGTATGTGTTAGAAGGTGGAAAGTGGTGCATGGTAAGAAGCATGAGGTTCCATATAAAAAATAATTGGTGATAAGTGAAGTAACCCATGCTCTTATAAATAATATGATGATCTCACATACTTTCCATGTGAGATTCTATTCTCTAACATCTCCCTCAAGATGGTGGCTATTTTTGCTCACCAATCTTGGACGACTCGATTGCAAGTGACTCGTTGGCTCTTTTTGGCTCACTATCCCCGAATCACAAATGACTCTTTTGACTCTCTTTTTGGACCGGTTTTGGATTTGGACCGGATACATACTCGTTAGAGTTTTCTTTGACTCTTGAGTTGGCACCCTATGATTGGTTAGCGATGCCCTATAATACTTGTTAAATTCAAATAAGTGGGACCTGATATTGAATTGCACCAAGAGCAAGAGTCCTTGTGGTGTTGGAGCAATTCTCATTCTTATTACTTAGAAATAATAATGAGTTGTTAATTATAATATTTAAAAATTGAAAATAAATTTATACATAGTAAGTGATGATGCATTGTTTTATGTGTATGTGACAGATCCTTACCAATGACCTGTACAAGAGTGTGACACATAGAGCAGTGGTGAACAACAAAAACACAAGAATATCAATAGTGTCAGGACATGGACCAGCGGCGGACAACAAGGTTGCACCAATACCTGAGCTGTTAGAAGCTTTGGGCCAAGCCCCGGCTTATCCGTGGATTCCATACAAGGAATACTTGAAACTTCGACGAAGCCCCCAGTCAGTCCTCAAAGCCACGCTCGACATAATAAGACTCAAACAATAATCCCTAATAATCATAACAATTCACTACTTCCTTTTGCTTCGATCGTTCTATATATATTTATATCTTGTAATGAAAAATAATAATGCCATATCATCATGTACATGGTTGTGTGTGGACATGATGGGCTTGTGTAATCATCACCTAAGTGAGTGGTTTTTCTTTGGTTGGTTCATGTTGAATCAATTTATGATTGAAGTAGTAAATGAATATGGGAGGATTTCAAAAATAGTGTGGTGGTAATTTGGGTCACGATACGATGACACGACACGACACGTTTAATAATCGTGTTGTGTTTGTGTTTGAGTTTTTGACACGTTTAATAACCATGTCATGTTCGTGTTTACCTTAATCGTGTCGTGTCATAATCGTGTTGACCCGTTTAATAATCGTGTCGTGTCATAATCATGTCAGACACGATAACACGAATAATTTGCATATGTTTTATGATTTTTTTCATATAGTTATGTTTAATCGTGTCATAATCGTATTATTATATTCGTGTCATGTTGACCCGTTTAATAATCGTGTCGTGTTCGTATTCGTATTTTTGACACGTTTAATAATCGTGTCATGTTCGTGTTTACCTTAATCGTGTCGACACGAATTTGACACGTTTACACGAATTGCCAGCCCTAGTATCTCCAATAGAGTGCCAAAAATGTAATGTATTGTTATATTTAGCACATTTTAGCAAAATTATTACTCTAATAGTGTTCTAAAAGTAGTTGTGCCAAATTTGACACAAGATATAGCATGAGCCAAATTTGACACAACAATTAATATCACTTTTTTATTTACCATATTGTCACTAGTTTATTAATTAACAATTAACAATTAACAACTACTTTTTTTTTACAATATAAAATAAAAAATAGTTACTTTTTGTATATTATCAATAAATATTAAATGAATTGTTGACTTCTTTTTAGTTAATTTGCATCTTGTGCATTAGAGTACAATTGCAAATATTGAGCCAAATATCACATTGACTCATTTTTTATGTCAAAGTTGGCACCAAATTTGCATTTTGTATTGGAGATGGTCTAAGGTGTCCAACATCATACGAGGTGACATCTTATGATTGATCAGTAGCACCCCATAATACTTATTAAATTGAAATATGCGGGACTTGATATTGAATTGCACCAATAATGATATGCCAACTACTTGTGCTGTTGTGCACACCTTATCAATTCTCTTAAAAAAAAATTATCATCTAGAAATATTTTTGTATAATAAATGTTAGTCTCCCTTTCTCCTATCATTAATGTGGGTACACGTACTCACAACTATATATGGAACTAATTCTTTTTCTTCCTATATATAGTTGCTAATTCAATAAAGAACAACTAGTAATATATCGTATTCAAAGAAAATAAGTAGAAAACAAAAAAACAATAAAAGTTAAAATAGCAAAGTAAATAAAAGCATTGGATTGTGAATTGTTTCCTATTACTAATGGGAGATTTGATAAATTATACATTAAGTGGGGGCATAATTAAAATGTATCCCATCTAATGCAATTATACGTAAAATATGTCAATCTTCTATCCTAAGACAAAAATACCCCTCTGATTATTATACTGGTTGAAATCATTCCAAGGATTGAAGTGAACACAAGTATTCAACCTAATACCAATGACACTATCAATTTATTAATTTGAATCTTGGGGGAGAAAATCAATGGGTCAGTACATAAGGCCTTAGTGTTTTGATGTGTGATGTGTGTCGTTGCTTTACATTTATTATAATATTTTGAACAATTTTGTGCCTACATTTGTATGTTTTTCTTTGAAATTGAATTTTAATAGTGATTTTATGCGTTTTTATGCATATACATTTTTTTGATGCATCTCAATGATGCTGATCGATAGAATTCGAGGCCTATGTTTGTTCAAATGGTAGACAATAATTGATAGAGCTCGATATAGTTCGATGATTGTATGTGTTGTATTCATGTTTCTCAATTCTCCTCTTCTCTTTACTTAGAAAAGAATTAGATAATTCATCTATCGGCCAAGGTTCATAACTAGGGCCATTAACATTGACATTTAAGCAATTAGCCTAATTAAATCTTGCTACTATGTCATCAACATCTTCCTTCCCAAAACATGTACTTGATAACTCTTCAAAACACATTTGTTTTACCACATTTTATAATATATATATAATTTAGTTCTTGAGTTTTTAATTAATTTATTAATTTTTTTTTATGTAAATTTGAATTTATTAGCTTTATTATAATTTTATAGATTTGTGTGTTTTTATAATTATTCTTGATTAAATTTGTGTGTTCGAATTATTTAATTTTCTTTCTTTAATTTCTAAGAATTTTGTTGTAGTTTAACATTCTTGAAGAAAATAAAAGAGAAGAAATTAAAACTAAAAAGAAATTGTGAAGAAGTCGTATTTTGAAGAAAGAAAAGAAAAAGTTGCATTTTTAACACCCAAAAGGCTGTCAACTAGTACAGTGAGCTGCGTCACTACCTATGTGCCTCTCAGCCCAGCAAGCCCCCATAGCCTGGTCCATGTGCCATTTGATCTCCTCTCCACCTGCAGAGAACATAAAAAGAAAAAGCAATAAATAATTAGCTTATTTTTTTTTTCAGTAACAAATAAATAATTAGCAATCTATCCAAATAATTTTTTCCCTTTACTCTGATTGTTCAGGATAGGTACAATAATAAGTTTATAATAAATAATTATATTTATATTCTAATTTACTCCTATTATTCTATTTTGTTTCTAAGTTTGATTTTTGAAAGACTTACAATCTTTTATGTCCTTTTGGATAAATGATCAGCTTCAACAAATCTCTTCTATTTTTCTCACCAAATACTCCTTAGGAGATGCAATCGCTTTATGTGTCCTCCCTAAATATGCAAACAACTGACAACATAGAAACCTACCTGGAGCTGCCTATGTTAGGGGGAAGGAACAAGAAAGCTTTGTTCAGAACAATTAAAGAGAAAATATGGCTACAGTTACATTCATTACAAAACAAACTTTTCTCTCAAGCAGGAAAGGAAATCCTTTTAAAAGCAATAATTCAGGCTATGCCTACATATCTCATGTCATGCTTTGAAATTCCAGAAGGGTTATGTCAAGAGATTGAAGGGTTATTAGCATGATATTGGTGGGGGTCATTTCAATCAAAACACTACTACAAAAAAGGCTTTTTAATTTTTTTTAGTTATTTGAGAGCCTTAAAAACTGAGATTTTTTAGGACTCACGTTGCGAGTCCTAAAAGAATGTTTTTAGGGCTCGCATTGCGAGTCCTAAAAAGTCTTATTTTTAATTTTTTAAAAATTAATTGATAGCCAAAGCTCCCGCCGGAGCTCCGATATTAACGGTGGTGCCACCACCTCATAGTGGTTGTTTGGGAAAATGATCACTGGGCATCGAAGCCCAAGTCTCGGGGAGCGTCGTGATGGTGGTGGTTCTTCTTGGAAAGGCCTAGAATGACCAGATTTGAACTATGATTTTTCGGACCTCCATGGATTCCGACGAATGTCGACTTCCAATTCTGATGAACGTTAAGTTCAATCCTTTAGTGGGTTTTGATGCCCAAAGCACAAGGAATGCACTGGTGGTGTTCGTTTGGATCAGGGTGGCTCGAGGCGGTCGGAAAACACTCGGAAGAGTTTGGGAAAAATAGCACCACAGAGACTTCGAAGGACTCTAGGCGGAGGAGGGCGGCGCATGAGGGTCTGGGCTCGCGGGGGTCGAAGGTCACCGACCTTCTGTGTCCATTGCGCCGACGCGTGTCTATGGGGGACGGCGGCGGGGCAGCGATCGGGGCTTCGTACTGATGAAGGCGGGAGAGAGTTGTAGAGGGAAAGAGGCGGCTGATTTTTTTCTTCTTCCTTTGTGTGTGCTGATGAGAAATGATTCCCTAATATAGCCCAATTAAAAAATGATAGAAAATTTTGTTATTTTTTACTTAAAAGATTTTAGGACACAAATTAGTTTTTAGGCCTTGCATTGCGAGTCCTAAAAGAAATTTTTTAAGGACTCTCAACGCGAGTCCTAAAAAGTCCAGGAGATTGGAGGGAATTTGTGATTTTTTAAAATTCAAACTTTTAGGACACACACAAGTCTTTAAGACTCGCAATGAGTGTCCTAAAAATATATTTTAAGGACTCGCAATGAGTGTCCTAAAAAGTCCAGGAGATGTTTGTTAAAAAAAATCAAACTTTTAGGACACACATAGTTTTTAGGACTCGCAACGCGAGTCCTAAAAAGTCCAGGAGTTGTTTTTAGGACTCACATCTAGGTGAGTGCCCTAAAAAAGAACCTAAAATGGTGTTTTTGTAGTAGTGAAAAGGAAAATTCATTAGAGGGCCTGGCTAAAATTGTGTTTATTGAAATATAAGAGAGGCTTAGGATTCAGAAAGTTTGTCCAATATAATCAAGCTCTGTTAGCTAAACAAGCATGGTGTATACTAATGAACCCATCATCTCTTATTGCACAATTTTTGAAAGGCATATATTTTAAGAATACAAGCTTCATGGAATCTAGAGTTGGAAATTATCCATCTATGATTTGGCATAGTATTCTATGGGGAAGAGAATTACTTGTCAAAGGCTTACGAAGAAGAATAGGGGATGGAAAAAACACTAAGGCTTTTAACGATCACTGGATCCCAAGACCACCCTCTTTTCTACCAACTTCTAAAGGAATAATTGAGGATATGATGGTTTCCCAGCTCATGGAATCCCCAGAGAAATGGAATAAAGGTCTTATTCAATAATGTTTTAATACCCATGATTTACATATTATCTTATCCATCCTCATTACTCCATTTGAACATGCAGATTCGTGGCTATGACACTATACAAATCATGGACGCTATTCTGTTAAGAGTTGATACAACCTAGCTATGCAAAATGATAGGTCTTGTAACGCCCTATTTCCCTAGAGCCGTTACTAAGTGAGTTTAAAACATGCCATTAATTCGCTAATCGAGGTTTTAGGTTAAAAGTGTGACTAAACTGAGATAAAAACCCGTTATAAGTCATTAAATATAAAACATTTGGTTATTCATTAAAATCTTAGAAAATTTTACAGTTGGGATCCCAAAATTCTGTTTAGAAAATATATTACAGATCAAAATGTACACGTGGTCGACTTAGGCAACAAAACAACTATTATAGTACATTTCATTTTCCCAAAATAACGCTAGCTAAGACAGCCAGGTAGGCCGAACATGTACCCATCGCTCCACGCTCTCCGTACTCATGGTTGGTCGACCTAACCCTTGCCTTTACCTGCACCATAGAGCACCCGTGAGCCGAAGCCCAACAAGAAAACTCAACACAAAATAATTAACATATACATATCTATCAATAACATATATCAAAACAGCCAACAGGCTAAACACATAGCAGCCATGCTGTCCCAGGCGCTTTACTAGGCTCTGGGTTCGCGGTCTTCACTGAGAGGATGAATCCAACATCCTAGGAGGGTCTCGCCCTAACGGCTTGCACTCTGCGTGCCCAATGCCATTCCCGACCCTTTATTGTACTCGAATTTGCACTCTGCATGCTCAACGCCATTCCCGGCCCCTTGCCATACTCGGCCTTCGCCGTTCATTAAGAAATATGCACTACATAGAATAATATCAACAAATATTTAAACATATAATAAACATAAACAATAGGGCTGCACTCTGCAATTCAATCACATAGGGCCATGCCCTGCAATACAAACAATAGGCCCACGCCCTGCTCTAGGGGTACAACAGTTTTCTTACATGTGTCCCAAGCTTCCTGAGCACCGCAGTCCCGAGCATAGTCCTCTAACCTGAGCCTTATTGAAATCCTAGTTACAACATATTCATAATAGCCATCCATCAAGTTCCAATCCAACAAATAACTTCGGAATATAATTCTAGCCTCTGGGACCTTGGATTCTACCAAAGCGGGTGGTAAAATCATTTCCGAGCCTTAACATTTGGGTTCCTGAGCTAAAAACCTTCAAAAAACCAATATTTTGAATTTGAGTCATGATCCAGCCTCTTAAGGGCCGCGACGCACTCAAGTCAGAGGAAAAATGCCTCTCTATTGAGGGACACGGGCCGCGGCGCTCTAAACCTTGGGTTGCGGTGCGCTTGGGTAGACAGAGGCTTCCAGCCTCTTCGACACACACAGGCCGCGACGCCTGAAGAACAGGGCCGCGACTTGAGCCTCCAAACCCAGAAAATCACCATTTTTCCTGTGTTTTTCTCTAGCCTAAACCTTAATTTCATACTCCAAGCACCAATTTAACCCAGAATCAAGCCTAGACTTTCCTTCTACACAACCTAGACTCCATAACAAATCTCGGAAACAATTTATATACTCAACAACATCCAAAAATCATACTTAGAATCCATTTCCATGCAAACCTCTAATCCTAATAGAATTCAACATAAAGATCAAGTCCAAGAGCTTACCTCTGATTTGTACTCGACCCTGAGCTAACTTCAATTGTCTCAACCTTTAGTTTTCCTAAAGCTTCAGCTTCAAATCCACAAGGGAGAGAGAGAAAAAGAACCGATGGAGAGGGAGAGAGAGCAGAGAGAAACTATATGTTTTTGCTTCTTTTCCTTCTCCTTAGTTCCAGTGACTTCTCAAGAATATCCAGCCTGCTCTAAGCCATGTATATCCTTACCAAAAGACCAAATTGCCCCTTAAGTCAATCTAAGTTCTCAAGTGCCACTAAGGTCAATTTCATCATTTGTTATATCCCGTCAATCCTCGAGTGTTCCTATAAATCCCCGTATAATCCATACATGTCCAAATCATTGCTAAATTACTATCTGTTACTCAATAATTCCCAAACACATATAACATTCCCAAAATACCCTTAGGCTGCTCCCGAGCCGGGCATTTGACCTCGTTGTGACTTTCTAGTTAAATTGCTCCTTAGGACCATCTCGGATCGTGCATCGCAAATATATCACCACTCGCTCGTGGTATCAATCACAATATACACAAATATTGCATTTATGCCCTCAACGGGCTAAAATTACAAATATGCTCCTAATAGCCAAATGTGGCCCACATGCATATTTAATTCACGTAAACATGAATTTCTAATCACATAATCATCAAATTCATTTATTAACATAATTAAATAAATTATTGCCCTCCAGGCATACTAATAAAGGCCCTAAGCCTTATTAGCAAATTTGGGATGCTATAGGTTTCTTCCCTCCTCGTCCACTAAAGCTCTTTCGTTATGGTGGAAATCTTTTTGGGCAATTAAAATCCCAAGAAAAATATTACATTTCGGATGGAGAGGCTATCATGAGATTTTACCTACACTTAGTGGACTTTGTCGTCAAAATATATCTTCCCCATAACAAATGTCATTTATGTGGATACGGGGAAGACTCTAATGCACATGCATTTTTCCGGTGTCCTTTCTCACAATATATATGGAAGCTCTTGAACTACCCTTTCCTCTTAAATAGAAAAGAAGATATATCGTTCAAAGGTGCATTACTATATGCTTCTAAAATTTTAGAAAAAGATTCATTTGGAAATATGCTAATTGTTGCATGGATTGTTTGGTTGAAAAAAATAAGAAATTCATGATCAACAAGCAAGAACACCACAGCAAGTGCTGATTTGGCTATCCTCTTATTGTGACTCTATAAGAAATGCGCTAATTCAAAATGATCAAGTACCCACAAGAGGGATACCTTTAAATCAAAGGAGGGAAGAAATGGAAATACATGATCTTGCTCTTTTTGTGGATGCCGCTATTTCGACACCCACTAATATGGTTGGCTTTGGAATGGTTGTTTTATCGACATATAAGAATATTATAGCATCTGTAAATCCTATTATTGGCATTTTTATAGAAATATCTTTTTTCTTAAAAGATAAATTGGTTGATTTAATTGTTTCCTTTTATTATAATTTTCAGAAATATTTGTTTTCCTTTTATTATATTTTTCGGATTTGTTTGGAAATATTTGGTTTCCTTTATTCCAATTTTCGGAAACCCTCTTTCCTTTTGTGTGATTTTTGGTCAATAATATGCTTCCTTATTTAGCATATATTGTCTCATTTTGTTTATAAAGGAAACAAAGTTTATTGTAAATATTCGGTACTTACCCAAAGTTATTTTTGGATTATTTGTCGATATATTTTCATGCAGCTCAAGGATTGCAATCAGGAAACTGGTTCTTAATGTCATTAATTATTGTTTCCTTTTTGAGCTTGTTTTGATCTGACACAGGTCTGAGCTGTCCCCACCGATATCGCATCTGTCGGATCAGCATCTTCTAAATAAGGCAACTCTTCGACAATCAAGAATATCTTCTGTGATTCTTGCCTTTATTAGAAGAATTCTTTCTCTCCCTTTGTGAGCACGAAAAAGACTCTATAAATAGGGCTCTAAAGGCAGTGAGAAAAGTGAACTCTTTGGTGCATTATTTGTGAGCTTTATTGTAATATTTGTGAGAGTTTTTCTTTGTATTCAAGATCATAAGTATTCACGTGATCTTGTAGTAATATGTGTGTTTAGTTTTTAGTGGTGAGTTTATACCATGCTCATGAGTGAATACACATTGTAATTTGAACACAACATTAATAGTCTTCGAGAGAAGATTTTTACAAGCCTTGCGTCGGGAGGATGCAAGCACTTGCTGGCCATTGAAGGGAGTTCAAGTGGTTGAGCGTTTCATTCAAGATCAGATTAGTGAAGAGAAGTACAACAAGTTGCGGCAAATCTCAAGAGGGAGTCTTGTTTTGTTTAAGTCAATGTTTTTGTACTTGTGATTCTTTATTAATTGGTTTTATTCTCTGGGCGTGGCCCCAAGGAGTAGGTTGTCCAAAAGGGTTTCTGAACCTTGTAAAAATTCATTGTGTTCTTTATTGTTTTGCACTGTCTTTTTATTGTGTTCAGTTTCTGTCGTGACAAGTTTGGTTTCTGTCCCGACAGAACTGTAATCTGTGTAAACAGATAATTACCATTTCGCACTTTAATTAATTTACTTGGATTAATTAATTTGGTAATTACTAAAAATGGAATTTCAACATCCATTGCAAAACCGTTACAAGTTAGAAAACACCTAAGTACATAGCCAAAGGGCCACCCTTTAGGTCCCTTTGGTTAGAAACTTTCAAAATAAATAATTTCTTACATGAATGAACGATTGAAAATAATTTTATATATGGTGTTTTTATGATACAAGTCTCTTATCAGCATTTCAGAAAGAAGCGCTAACTCTATTAGTGGGACTAACATGGGTTTGAGGAATTGACCTACCTATTAAAGCTTTCTTCACTGACTCATTGTAGGGAAGAACCTCTGAGTGGCCAAAAATTTAGTAAGGGAATTAACAAACAATTTGATCAACAATTTCATGTTGTATATGTGACATATGCTCACATATACAACATGAAGATTGATTTGAATGTGCTTCTTTTAAGTGTGAAGATTGCTTATATCTGAAATTCTTTTTATAATGATTACCAAGTGATTAATTAAAACAACTTAATAGATTGTAGTGATGATTAAGTTGTTTTGATAGAATTAATCAGGATCTAATCTAACAACTGAGCAAGTTGCCTACACAAATTATTACAAAAAAAAAAAAAAACGTGAAAATTGTTGTAGTGTTATCTCATTTTTTCAAATGACAATTCAACAAAATTTTGGTTATTGTTGTAAGAAATTTAAAATTGGAAATTAAGTACAAAAAACGAAAAAAAGAATTAGGAATTTAAATATATAAAAAATCATATTCAATCTTAAGAAAAGAAATGTAGAACATCATTGTATCACAACCATTAAATTCCAAACAATATGTTCAATCTTAATTAATTAAAATTCATAAAATATTTTTAGCAACTTTTAAATTCATCACAACCGTAGATCAAATTTAATGAAAGGATTTAATGAAAAATATGTTAGATTAATATGAAACATATGTATATGAACAATCCTATACATGTAGGCAGAATTAATATATAGATTGAACATATACAAATAGATGATTGAATATTGTATACCTCAAACCATTGCAATTGATAATCTCGATTAAGCTTTTGATCTACAAAGGAAAATGAAAAGAATTAGAACGAGTACTCGGGCTTCCAAACTCTCACTAACTCTTTTTAGATGGAGTTACTGATAGTCAGAATGAGCAGCGAGTTTGGAGACCGGTACTCTATATTTATAGAGTGAGACCTACCATCAGAGTCTGCCACAGATTGAGATATTCTCTCAATCAGTTGGGATATGCAAAATCGAGTAACAAACAAAATTAGGTAGCAAATAATGTTGACCATTAATTAGAATATTTTGTCAATAAATAAATATTGACTTTGATATATTAAATCAATTATGTAACGTCCTGGATAACCAAGACCGTTACACTGTGTGTTTAAAATAGTGCAAGACTTGCTAATCAAGTCATTCAGACAAAGTGTAAACTCTATACCATTATCAAAGTAAAAATAAAAAGATTTTGGTCACAAACAGGCTATTTTCATTACAAATGACGGTTTAATACATGGAGACTCAAAACAGGGTTTAGATATCTTAGTTACAACAAATTCTAGAAGTTACAAATAGTTCAAGCCACTCTAATGGCAAAATATACATTGTAGGTTTCCGTTCCTGTATAATTTCTCGACCGTGGCGGCCGAGCAGCTGACGATGTACACCTCGCCCCCAGAGCTCTCTAACTCATGGTTGATTCAGCCTACCCTTGCCTTTACCTGCACCACGTAGCACCCGTGAGCCAAGGCCCAGCAAGAAAGCATAATAACATAGCAAGATCATCAACACTTATCGAATATTTCACAATGCTCAACTAAGAATTCAATATTTCATAACATTTATCCAATCAGTCATAACAGTTTGTCATCCAAACAATCAACCAACTATATTCATAACACAATATTCACATTCATAACCAATAGATTGTCATATCCATCAAATAGCATTCAGAGTTAGCGCCCTTAGTCGCACCCTCTATTTAACACACTGTCTTCGGCTCATTAGGGCCGCCCCCAGTGTAATACTCACTGACTCCGGCCAGCTTAACCGAGCTCAGTGATAAATAAGCTGCCTCAGCTACCAGTAGCCGAGCCGCGCCCCAGTGCGCAAATATTGATTCCGACACCCTTAGGCCGGTAATCGCATGTCCCATGGCATAATAACACCATCTCACGACATGATATACAAATGTAGGGAGCTCTTAGTCCCATTGTGTCCACATGGTTAATCACATTCACATAACAATGCATACAAACATAGGGAACACTTAGTCCCAACCTAACCACATACTCAGGTGCAGCTTTCTTACCTGTATCCCGAGCTTCCGATGCCCCAACGCCGCGAGCACGGTCCTCTATCCCGAGCCTCACCAAAGACCTAGTCACAACACAAACGAAACATCATTTATCACTAACCAATCCAAATCTACTTCCCGGAACCGATTCCACACTCTCTGAATGCCACAAGTCCCTAAAACAATGCACCAAAGACATCCCCCGAATCCCCGGAGCAAAGGCTCAAAATTGCAAAATATCACATTCTGAAAATGGCCTAGCGCCGCGACGCTGCCCTATAGGGCCGCGGCGCCCAGCAAGTCAGAGAGCACACGCACCGCCCAGAAACAGCCTTGCGCCGCGGCGCGCTAGAACAGCGCCGCGACGCTCCTTCGCGAGCCCAGAATTCTGGGTTTTTCCCCTGCGTTTTCCCGAACCCATAACACTCCAAATCACCCCAAACTTATACCTAAGCCTCAAAATCAATTCAGAACCCCAAATGAACCCCTTTTAACAACCTATAAACATCACAAACAACCCCAATCACAAAAACACACCCCAAAATCCTATCTTGAGTTTCAAATTCCTAAAACTTTAACCATGGCTTCCAAAACTACAAATCATGCTTCAAAAGTCTTAAGCCACACCAATTACGAAATTAAACATGCTAAAGATTCTTACCTCAATCAAACTCAGCTTGAACTCCTCCCAATTCCAGCTCCCAACCTCTTTGCTCTTGATTACCCTAATTGAATTTCAAAGTAAAACCAGCCATATTCCCTTTAAGTTTTCTCACTTAATCTCTGAAAATTCAGACTTAAATTCAACTTAAACAGAGCACAATTCTTACCTTTGAGAAATCCTAGCTTAAACCTGGTTTTGATTGCCTCAAACTCCCTTTGAGTCTCCTCCTAGGTCCCAAGTTCAGCCCCTTCTTCATTTCCCTTTTCTTTCTAGCCCTTTCTTTCAAATTCAGCATAAACCAAAATATAACAAAGTCTAATACGTATTCCCTTTTCCTACAGCTGAAGTAATCCTAATCCTTGCCTAATGACCATTTTACCCTTCCATCTAACTCCCATTCCAACTAAACCTCAAGGCCCTTCTTGTCATTCCTACTTCCTTACAATTCTACCACTTCTTTTAACCAATCTTGTTACTCTCTATGGTTACTAGCAGTTACACAAGTTACCAAATTACCAGTTACCATTATCTCACAAGAGCTAACTTACAAAATCCCAAAAATACCCCTAGACTCCTCCCGAGCCGGGTATAAAATCCCCGTTGTGACTTCTGAGTTATCTAGCTCTCTAGGACCGTCTCGGCATGTGCATCGCATTGATATCACCACACCCACGTGGTACAAATCACATCACATAATTATCACACTTATGCCCTCAACGGGCTAGAATTATCACATATCATAATACACATAGTCATGCATCTCAAATACTCAAATAGTCATATAACATGCTTAAAATCATAATCATGCGTCTTAATCATTAAATTCACGCATACTTCCCATTATGCCCTCCAGGCACGCTAATCAAGGCCCTTAAGCCTTATTAGCAAATTTGGGTCGTTACAAATTAGTTGTAACAAATTAATTTTATATAATATATAAATAAATATTCTAAAAAAATAGCAAGTTTGAGCTTTTCAAAATTTTCTTTTTTGAGCATGCCAATAACTTTTCTATCAAAACTCAAATTCATCCATCAAATCACGAGTTCGAAATGGCCTATTTTTTAAAGTCATTTTGTACTCTAGCCTAGTTTTAATAATTATTTGCAAAATGACCTCTCATAATTTAGACAGCTAATTGAAAATTTAGACAGGTGGTCGAAAAATTCAAATAGCCAGTTGAAAATTTTAAACAGCTAGTCGAAAAATTCAGACAACTGGTCAAATTTTAGACAGAGATCATTTTTAAAAAAATTATCAAAAGTAGGCCAGAGTACAAAATCACTTAAAAAAGAGAGGCTATTTTCATCAATTTCTATAAAAATAATTATACTTCTAATATCTAAGTTGCATTTTCACTTATTATACATGCTCCCAATGACTACAAAATGATAAAAGAAGGAGAAGTTGTAAAAGCTCATAAATTAGATCATATGAGTGCTCAAAAGATTGTTTTACCCCTTTTTTTCTTACATTTCTTATCAATATTATAAAAAGAGTATTTTGCATCACTAAAAGGGTCATTAGTCAAAAGCATATTTTTCTTACATTTCTTATCAATATTATGAAAAGCATATTTTTTCTCACTTGTTTATATGTACATTTGTGTATTTTTTTTTTATTTCTCATCACATTCTCTATTACTCTCTCTCTATATATGTATTTTTTTTTTATTTCTGTTTTGTTTTACTGATTTTTATTTTCAGTTATTTGGTGAAAATGGGTCCCTCTCTTAGCTATCTCTCTCGACCAGGTTTGTATATGTTTATAGGACAATTCTCATATAGGGGCTTCACTTTAAGCCCTACCGGTGGGTCTCTTCAGTATTCTCGATGCGATTTTTTTTATGATCGTGTATATTATAGTTGTTTAGAACATCCTCCAAATTTTCAGAAAATTCTTAATAGTTTATAGTACCTAAAACTATGTTAGAACATGTTGCTTTCCACGCGCATAACAAAAATTAGTCACGCGTGCAACAAAATGTTTGAACCTAGTTTTCAGTACTGTAAACTATTCAGAATTTTCTAAAAATTGCGCCGATGCACTAAATAGCTACAATATACACGATCATAAAAAAAAATCGCGCCAAAAATTATTTAAAAGTCGAGAACACTGAGAGCCCCACCAGTAAAGCTTACAGTGAAGCCCCTATATGAGAATTCCCAATGTTTATATATATATATATTTCAATTTTCTTTTGTACTGATTTTGTGCTCTATTTTTTTTCTGTGTTTATGAACTGATTTTTATGTACGTTTATATGTTTAACCTTATATGACATATTATTTGTGGTTTATGTTCATTTTTTGTGTGTGCTCTGTCGTAGGCATTAACTCATGAAGAGTATCGATATGATTTGTCCTTGTGGTCTGATTTTTATGTTACAATAGCTAATTTTTCTTTCTGTCCTAGTTTGTACATAATATGTTTGTTAAAATATTTTAAAGAGACTGATATAAATTTTTATTTATATTTTTGCTAGGAAAATGTAAGCTTAAATTAAATATGGCTGCCAAATGAAGAGGCAGTTCCTTGGTATAAAAACAGCCATTCCTTTATGATAAACAAATATGTTCAATGAGAGCTTAATTTCTCACATTTAGATGATTTTACCAGATCAATATATCATAATGTTAGATAAGCTTATACAAGATATTTATTTATTTTCATGTATATCTAATATTAAACAAATTAATACGAGATAGCCTAAAACATGTTTCTAAAATTGAATTCAAATAGAAACAAAGAATATAATTCTTACAGTATACGCAGCGGAATGAAACAATTCTTCCTTCAGTTTCTCTAAGTCTTGTATCCTCTTTGTCGCAGAGTATTATCAAGAAACTGAACCGAGGGGGCTTCCAGGCATCACCCCGGCTCGGACAACCATTAAATGGCGGCTGTCGTCTACGTCACGAGATCGGGCGACTTCCAAATTGAACCTTGTAAGGTAACTCTTCAACGTTTCATTCGGCTGTTGCCGGACATTGGTCAAGGCAGACGCCTTGGGCCTTATTCCGATCATGGCTCTGAATTGCTTCTTGAAATCTTTATATATTTGATCCCAAGAATCAATCGAGTGCCTTTTATATTTTATGAACCAGTTTTTTGCTGGTCCTGTGAGCGAAGCTGGAAACAACATGCATCCGAGCTCGTAGCCCACATTACTCGCTCTCATAATAGTATTAAACGTACTTAAGTGACTGTATGGATCATATTTCCCATCAAACAATGGGACATGAGGAATCCGAAACCCTTGAGGAAACAGAGTGCTAGAAATATGGGGGGAAAAGGGTTTGAGTTCCTCGTCAAACTCTTCGTCCCGATCCCGACCTCGTTCATTTTGTAAGAGCCTGCATATTTATTCTAGTTGATCAATCCTTTCTTGGACTGGATCCACGGGGGGTCTGACCTGAAATTGGTTATCATTGATCACAATTCCAGCTTCGCGCCTCCACATGGGATCCTTGCGTCCATTTAGGTGATCCCTCAGGTCTGGGTTCGAGGAGTTATTATTACCCCGATTATGGTTCAAGTGTTCCCGTAAGTCTAGGTGGTCCCTTCGATTCCCAGTATTGCTGCATCCCCGGTCATACATACTGACTGATCTGGTGTCTCCTGAGCCCTCGCTGGTAAGGCTCGCTGCGCGGTTGTTTCAAGATGGGTTCCTTTATGGTTGTCTCGTCTTAATTGTGTGAGACCGAGAATGGCTTCTCGTAGGCTGGGCGCCTCTACGTTCTCTAGCAGTCTCCCCATTCTCAGGTTTCCGCCCAGCTTGCCTTTCCCTATCACCCTGAGTCGGTTGCGTGTTTCTCCGAGGCGGTGAGAGATATCTTATCGGCGATGGTGGGTGCCTTATGGGTGATGGTGGCTACCATCCATTACGGGGCCTAGAAGATCCTGAGTTTGCCTGTGCCGGTTCAGGAACGTTCTGCGTGTTACCAGGATTTTGGGTTCGAGCCGCTGCGGGGGCTCGGTTATTCCCAATTTCGGCTGGTACCTCAACAGTTGATTTGACAGGAGCTCCAGCCTGGGTATTTCTCCGAGGCCTTAAGGGAGCAGGTTGTTCTGTCGGTGGCAGAGGTTGCTTCATCCTTAAATGTTAGGATTATACAACAATAAATATGTTCATACATAACGGGTTGTCCTAGATGACTCATCGAGTCTTCAAGATCAGCGATCGACCCTGTGGCTGTCGAGACTTATGGTATTGCTACTCGAGTACAAGCCTCGAGTTGCAAAAACTTGAGCGTCGTCCAATCCAATAAACTAGGGGCAGAGAACTTGACCTATGTCCTGAGGACCTCGCGCCCAAGTACTAGTAATCATTCCATTGTACGAAAAAAAGATAAAAGAAACACGCTACTTTTTCTCGCTAAAGCGTAAAGGGAAAATACCATTCCACGACCGTTGTTTGTTGTGAAGTCATTTGGCTCCAAAACATTTTACTTGACATTTGCATAAATATTTGAAATGAGCATGAAACATATGTTAGTTCTATGTAAGCATATCATATTGTAATAATATTTTCCACCTCACGCACTAAGTGATAAACGAAGTATGTATGTAGGCAAACAAACGAGTCTTCTTTTTCGTTCACAATTGCTTTCCCATGTAAACTGATATCGTTTTCGGCGTATGCGCAACATACCATTTATTCATTAATTTATTGAATATGTTTCCACAGCACACTTTTTTGACTTGCTTTCTATTAACGAATTTTTTTTTTCAACTTTCCATTTTCTACGAATTTATAACTAAGATATCCATGTGTTACAAAACAACACTTTTCATTAGCATTGTTTGGATGCACCAAGAAGCTAACAAGCCACGCACAGCAAGTCCTTAACACTATAGTCTCTACCTAGCTCTAAAACCTAGCTGATTAGGGTTCGAAACTCAGTCGCTAATATGTTATTTTGATGTTAAGAGTAAAAATAAATAAAAATATATAACACCATCTCAAATATATAAATGAAACTTCTAATTAATATTAATAGTGTTCTAATCATTTTCAGACGTAATTAGGATTTTATGTAGTTTCTTTTTTTTTTTTTTCAAATTAACGTAGTTATTATTTAGAAAAAAATGAGAAAATAATTACGTAAGCACCTAAGTTTCTGATGTAGGATAGTGGGTTCATGATAAGAAATAATGGTTGACTCATCTGGAAAAACAAATTAATATTAAAGTCAACAAAGTAGTAAATATAAATAATATATTAGTTCAACAACGTGTTTTAATTGGTTTCGGACAATATAAAAGCATACCAACCGCAAAATTGAAAACGGTGTCAATTCTTGGCCGTTTAGCACTAATTGATATCCGTTGCTGATGTATATAAAGTAAACCATTTACTCTTTCCCTTCATCACCAACAAGTACCAATTAATAAACTTATCTCTCCTTGATTTTATTCTAGTTTCAATATTTATTTAAAAGTCTTTTGGTTTTACTCAGAGAATGGCAAAGGGATTAATATTGGGAGTGATATTTGCTTCGATGTTGGCCGCATGCATGGCCAACAGGGATGGGAGGTTCGGTTTCAACTACACAGATTGGCTTCAAAAACATCGAAGCTGGTATGGCCAACACCACCCAAACAAAACCCAAGAGGTTTCCAACAAGATTATCGTAGGTGGCTCTCAACATTGGCGCTTCAACTTTAGCTACACCGATTGGGCTTTCAAGCATGGCCCATTCTATCTGAATGACGTCTTAGGTAAAACTATTATTAATATCTTCACATGCATTATATATAAATATATACTATTGTTATTTTCATTTAGTACCAAGAACATCATATAACATATCAATTCTATCAATAAAAGTAATAAACGAGATATATTTTGGTGTGCAAGCAGTTTTTAAATATGATCCACCAGTGGGCAAGGACTCACACCCACACAGCGTGTACCAGCTGCCGGACTTGAGGAGCTTCATCCAGTGTGATCTGAGTAAGGCAAAGAAGCTGGCAAACGCGACACAAGGCGCGGGTGAGGGATTTGAGGTGGTGTTGGACAAGTGGCAGCCCTACTACTTTGCCTGCGGCGAGAGCAATGGCTTCCACTGTGACATCGGACGCATGAAATTCTTCGTCATGCCAATGCTTCGTGCGTGGCCCTGGCGCCGTACTTAACTTGGTCTTCATGCATGGACGATCGATGGAGCTACTTTCCACAAAGAGCCAACCCAAGTTTTATCATTTTCACTTGATCGTAGAGAATTCATCGTTTAGAAGTTAATAATATATAATGTTCAATAAATTAATTATAAGTTTTTTTTTATCATATTTTAACTCTAGTTTTCTATGTTGAAGTTTATTACGTACAGCTCGTTTGCTCAATCTGTTTTCCACTTACTCTATGTCCACAATTTTCAACATTTATACACATTTTCTATATTACTTGGAATAAAAGTTCAAACAAATACTCCTTAATTACTCCAGTACTTGTCCAATTATAAGTAATAAAAGTTCTTAATAAGTTTGTCCCAACAATGACTTTTATATATACTAGATACAAATAACTTATATTTATTTATAGAATTATTAATTAATTTTATTAAATTTATTTTATTGTCATATTAATTTCAAATAAATAAAAAAAAATTATATATAAAAAAATGACATAAATATATTAAATGAAAAATTAAACCAAAACATTGTTAATGATAACCATTTTAAACAAAAATGATATTTTTTCAATAAAAATTTAGATTATGTATTATATATTATTATTATCATGATAATTTATACTATTTAAATTTATATTAATATAAATATTAAAGTTTTGTATTAAATATTATTTTATAATATTTCAATTTATATTAATATAATTAGTACAAAATTAGGATTATATATTATTATCATAATAATATTTTATAGCATTTAAATTTATATTAATATAATGACTAAATATCTAGTCTAGTATTATCTATTAATATAATAATGATATTTTATAACATTTGAATTTGAAATTAAATTTATATTGATATAATTAATAAATATCTATTTTTAATTAGTATTAGATGTACATTCTGTTAATTATTTAGAATATTCTATTAAAGTTAACAAAAAAACTGTTAAAACTAAGAATTTTCGTTATGTTCACACTTTTCTATATAGAAGAGATACTAGGTACAAACAACGTGCAATGCATGTTACATTTGCTTAGTTTTATCTAGAAAATTTACTAATTATTTTTATTAAGTATTTATGATTGTCATATAAATTTTAAATACATAAACAATATTTTATATAAAAGAATGACATTAGCATATTAAAAGAAAAATTAAACCAAAACATTATTTATGTTTTTTTAAAAATTAATATGATAACCTATTAGATGAAAAACTACCCTATTTAAGGTACACAACTTTTATAATATTATTCAAATCTCACCTCAATGAATGGAAAAGAAACTTGTTTATTATTGATAGAAGATAATTGTTTCTCTAATTTCTTATTTAGTTAGACAGTCATGCTATTTGTATGCATATGACACTTATATATAATGTATGTATTATATATATATATTATATATTATTGTAATAATAGTATTTTTATAACATGTGAATTTATATTAATATAATCATTAAATATCTAGTTTTATATTAAATATTATTATAATATAATATTTGAATTTATTTAATATAATTACTAAATATTTATTCTAGTGAATACACTAGGTGCGGTCTTGTCTGTTGACATGTTTTGCGAGTCTTTCTGTGTTTTCTTGGCATTGGGTTACTGTTTGATTCTTTGGTCGTACTGATTTCTTGGTCTGTGATCTATTGGGGGAAATTGCTATTGTGGGAGAGCATCGGAGTTATGGCGTCGTCTAGTACGAATATGGATGATTTGGAAGTTAGATGGGATGAGTTACAGATTGATGATGAGCATGAACGTGGATTGGCATTTGATGAAACAGTGGAAAATGAGGATGACTTTGACGCAAGGTGGTGCTTGGTCGGAAAGATACTTTATGAGCGGTCCACTGATTATGATTCATTTCGTAATGTCATGGCTTCTCTTTGGCGACCGGTGAAGGGTATGTTCGTTAAAGAACTCGAGAAGAACAAGTATTTGTTCCAGTTCTTCCATGAGTTGGACATCAAGCGCGTTTTGGAGGGGTCCCCGTGGACTTTTAATCGCACTCCCATTATACTAGAGCGGCTGAGTTTAGGAGAAAATCCCAGGTTGGTCACTCTGAATAAACTGGAGATATGGGTGCAAGTTTATGACCTTAAACCGGGATTCATGTCTGATCGGATCCTAAAAGCTTGTGGGGCGTATATGGGGCAATTTGTTGCATCATGTCCGAAGAACTACACTGGAATATGGAGGGAATACCTGAGGGTGAGAGTGAAGATTGATATAGAGCAGCCTCTCAAAAGGAGGATGAAGATATTCACTTCGAAGACTGATTTTTTCTGGGCTTCATTCAAATATGAACGTCTCCCAACTTTCTGTTTTGTTTGTGGCGTCCTAGGACATTCCGAGAGCTTTTGCCATAAGTTGTTCGATGAAGGAGATGAAAACATGCCTCGGCCTTATGGGATCTTCATGAGGGCTCCTGACCGCAGAGGACAACGGAATATTGGGGCAAGGTGGCTTCGGGATAATATGGCAAGGCCTCTTGAATCGGCTCCGGAGGTGAATCGCACGGGGGCTGAGAATCGATCAGGGCGAGGGGGTGCTGCCATGGTGCTGCGAAATGCTCGGAGTAATGGAGAGGATCGTGGCCTTGATGAAGGAGCAAATCATGGAATTATTGGGGGAGAGATCCGTGGCCTTGATAGAGGTGAAAATCGTGGGAATATTGGGGGAGAGATCCGTGGCCTTCATAGAGGAGAAAATCGTGGGGATAAGGTGGGAGAATATCATGTTGACTCTGGGAGAGAAGATCTGGTATTAATTCGGGGGCAAGATACTAGGGGCAGTCCGAATAATATGCTCCAATTATCAACCTTTAATGAGAATGAGGTGGCAGCTGCAAGAGTCAAAGGTGGAGTTAATGGGAAAGATTTTGAGTTGACTGAGGGTTACCATTTCATGGACCCTAAACGTAGAAGATATGAGGTGGTCATGGGCCATGTGGGCCAAAAAGACAAAATGGTGATGGGCCATGAGAAAGATCTATCTTGTAGCCAGATGGATCACGTGGTGTTGGGCCAAGGAAGTAGTTTGAACGTGGGTCATATTGATGCTATGAATGTGGATGTACTTCAAGGGGTCGGTGCAAGCATGGGCTCAGACCTAGTCAACTTGGTGGGTCGTCAGGATGATGAGGGTGATCTCGACCATGGTGCAGAGCGGTCTCCAAAAAATGATTCTGGGGCGGGTACCACGTGTTGGACACGCCAAGAGTTATGAGTCTACTTTGTTGGAATTGCCGTGGGCTTAGGAACCCACGGGTTGTTCAATTCCTAAAAGACATGGTGTGTCAAAAGCAACCCAAAGTTGTGTTTTTGTGTGAAACTTTGTGCAAGAAAGAAATAGTTGAATGGCTTAGAATTTCTCTGGGCTTTGAGGGGTGTTTTGCGGTAGATTGTTTGGGTCACAGTGGTGGTGTTGCGATGCTTTGGAAGTTTAAGGAGGAAGTAACTTTGATTAGTTATGGGAATAATCATGTGGATATGGAGGTAAGCTTGAGTGACCATCCAAAATTCCGTCTAACAGGCTTTTATGGAGAACCAAACCGCAATTTGAGAGAAGAAACTTGGAGCAAGATGCGACAACTTGCTAGGGTATCTTCGCTTCCGTGGTGTTTCATGGGAGATCTAAATAATGTGCTATCTAATAGAGATAAGAAGGGTGGTAGACCGTATCCGTCCTGGTTGATCAATGGGTTCCAGGAAGCAATATCAGACTGCAATTTGATTGATATGGAGTTGGTTGGTCATCAGTTCACTTGGGAGAGAGGTCGTGGGACGAACAACTGGGTTGAGGTTCGCTTAGACAGAGCTTTAGTTTCACATGGCTGGCTTTCCTTGTTTGCTACTGCAAATCTCCATAATCTTGGTCCTTCTGCATCAGATCATTCTCCATTATGGCTGAATTTGGACTTCAGGAAGAAGACAAAATATAGCTACCGCTTCAGATTTGAGAATGCTTGGGCTAGAGATCCTCTTTGCAGACAAATAGTGCATGACAGGTGGGGGGTGCCTTATTCAAGTACTCTCCTTTAGAAGATCAATTGTTGTAGTACTTCTTTGGCGGAATGGGGGCGAAATATTACTGGAAGATTTAAATCCCGCATAGCTCGGTGTAAAGCTATTCTCCAACAGACCCAAGGGAGACGTGATGTTTGTTCCGTTCAAAGGTATAAGGAGACTCAGGCTTTATTATTCGAAGTGCTTTCTCAACAGGAGATATTTTGGCGCCAAAAGTCAAAGTAACTGTGGCTCCAGGCTGGGGATCTCAACACAAAATACTTCCATGCATCGGCCAATAAAAGAAGAAGGAGGAATCAGATAATTGCTCTCAAGGATGAGTCGGGTATGGTACGAGATTGGGACAATGGCTTGGATTTGGTGATGCTAGACTACTTTAAGAAGCATTTTTCAGCCTCTCCTACAGACTGGAATCGTGTGATTGAGTGTATATCGGCCTCAATTCCTGAAGAGGTGAATATGGATCTCGTGGCTACAGTTGAATCAGAGGAGGTGAAACAGGCCCTGTTTCAGATGCACCCAGATAAATCGCCAGGTCCTGATGGCTTCTCTCCGGGATTCTACCAAAAGTTTTGGGACATTGTCGGGGAGGATATAATCCGCATGGTTCAAGAGTTTTTCACCTCAGGAGAGTTTCCTGCACACCTCTCAGAAACTAATATTGTGCTGATCCCTAAGAAGTCCGCCCCGGAATCCATGGGAGATCTTAGACCGATTGCACTATGTAATGTGGTGTACAAGGTGGTTTCAAAGGTGTTGGCGAATAGATTGAAGAGAGTGCTTAATACGGTCATTTCAGAAACTCAGAGTGCATTTGTTCCTGGGAGGTTGATCACTGATAATATTATGGTTTCCTTTGAAGTAATGCACTACTTAAAGAGGAAAGGATCGGGAAGAGACGGGTTTATGGCATTAAAATTAGATATGAGCAAAGCATATGATCGCATTGAATGGGGCTTTCTTGAAGCGGTAATGAAAAAGATGGGATTTGGGGACCATTGGGTATCGTTGATCATGAAATGTGTTAGCTCTGTTACTTATAAGATTGCTATTGAGGGGCAGGAGTTGGGGCCTATTGTTCCATCTAGAGGATTGAGACAAGGAGACCCTTTATCGCCTTATCTTTTTATTCTCTGTGCAGAGGGCTTTTCTGCGTTGATTTCTAGATTTGTGAATGAGGGAAGGCTCTCGGGGTGTAGAGTTGCAAGAGAGGCCCCTGTGGTTTCTCACATGCTTTTCGCAGATGACAGCTACTTGTTCTGTAGAGCAACATTGGAGGAGGCAGATCATGTTAGGGAGTTGCTTCAGTTTTACCAGTTGGCATCGGGACAACAAATCAATCTAGCGAAATCTTCTGTGTTTTTTGGCACGAATACCATAGTTGGATTGCGCCAAGATATATGCACTGCACTTAATATTCCTGAAGCAGGCCCGTCAAGTATGTATTTGGGACTTCCAAATACTCTTGGTAGAAATAAATCGGTGTTGTTGGGGTTTATTAAAGATAAAATGAGGAAGAGGATTGAGCAGTGGGAAGGGAGATTACTTTCTAAGGCAGGAAAGGAGGTTTTGATAAAAACTGTTGCTCAGACTTTGCCCTCTTATGCTATGAATGCATTTTTGCTTCCATTGGGCTTATGTAATGACTTGGAAAAACTCATGTGTCGGTATTGGTGGCATTCTTCCTCAAGTAATGGCAGAGGGATACACTGGAAGAAATGGGATAATTTAACGGTGCATAAAGTTAAGGGGGGCATGGGCTTTAGGGATCTTCATGATTTTAACAAAGCTCTTTTATGCAAGCAGGGCTAGAGGTTACTTAGCAACCCAAACTCCTTGGTTGGTCGTATTTTTAAAGCACGTTATTATCGTCATGGGTGTTTTTTAAGTGCAGAACATGGTTCTAATCCAAGCTATATATGGAGAAGTGTCTGGGAAATGAAGCCATTAGTCAAGAGTGGTGCTAGATGCAGAGTGGGCAACAGAGTGTCCATTTCTATTAGTTCGGACCCTTGGCTTCAGGACAAGGATAATCCCTGGATCACTACAGTTAATCCTGCGTTCATTGGGGCCAAAGTCTCCTCTCTGATGCATGCCGATAGCTCTGAATGGGATGTAGATGCGATCAAAGATCTATTCAATGATAGAGATTCCAGTTGCATCCTTAGTATACCTCTGTGCTCTAATAGACCCATTGATAATTGGTACTGGTCGTTGGAATCGTCTGGGATTTTTTCTGTAAAAAGTTGTTACAAATCTCTTCAGGTGCTCAAGAATGGTGAGGCTTCAGAAATGGAAAAATTGTTTTGGCAGGGCTTGTTGAAAGTGAGGGTTCCTCCTAAGGTAAAGGATCTTGTTTGGAGGGCTTCTTCAGGCTGTTTACCTACAAAAACCCAGCTCCACTTGAGACATGTGGATGTGGATATAATTAGCCCCTTATGCCAATCGGACAGGGAAACCGTTTCTCATTTTTTGGTTGCTTGTAGTCGGGTTTGGCCTTGCTGGGTAAGTTTGGGGCTTGGATTATTGGCTCCAGATTCTGAGACGTTTGGACACTGGTTAATGCAGAATTTAGTTCGCCTAGATCAAGAACAAAAAGCAAAAGTTTTTATGTTGCTTTGGGCTGTTTGGAGGAGGCAGAACGAGTGGGTATGGCAGAATAAAAGAGGTTCGTGTTATGGGGTTTTGCTCCTAGCCGATTCTACATTGAAAACATGGATCAAGGCACAAGATCGTGAAATTGCTCCCCTGCCCTATTTCTTATCGCCTGAAGATGGTCGAGAATTGTGGAGCAAACCACCTTTGGGATCCCTAAAAATCAATGTTGATGCAGCAAGTTTCATTGAGGCTTCTAAGCATAGTTTCGCTGGTATTGCTAGGGACCACAATGGTACCTTTGTAGAGGCTTTTTCTATGTGTTGAGCTGGAACCGTTTCTCCGGAGTTGGGTGAGGCGTTGGGGGTTCGCGAGGCTTTGAGTTGGATAAAGAGAAGGCGTTGGGTGGATGTTGTCATTGAAACCAACAACATTCTGGTAGTTCAAGCATTGCGGAGCAACATTTCCATGGACTCATATTTTGGATGTGTTATAGATGATTGTAAAGTCCTGTGGAAGGACCTAGATTCTGTTTCAATTGTTTTTGTAAAACGTTCTGCTAATGGGGCAGCCCATGCTTTGGCAAAGGCTTCTTCCTTTGTGGCTGAACGGGTATTGGTTAAGGAGAATATCTCCTCTAATGTGTTGGAAGTAATGTTACAAGATTGTTGCTAATAAAGTCCACACTTTTTAAAAAAAAAATATATTTATTCTAGTGTTGACGCCGTTTTTCGTCAACTTAAATCGTAGAGCAATTCAATAATGTAGACTATGGTGCAAACGAATAATAGGAAGAAACAAGAAAGTTTTTTACGTGGTTCAGCAGTTAAATCTGCATAATCCACGAGTCAATTACCTAGACTTCAAAGATGAATTACCCAGATTTTTCTCTCCAGATCTCAGATAATCGGTCCTTTACAAGTGGTCATTCCTCCTCTATTTATAGAGAGGTTACAAAATTCATTCCCACATATTTCGAAAGATATTCTATATATCAATTCAAATAATTACATTAAATGTTGTATCTTCTATATACAAGGAAACGTCACCTGAAGATCTGGGGACGGATAACAAACTAAATAATTTCCCTTAAATGTTGGGATTATACAACAATAAATATGTTCATACATAACGGGTTGTCCCAGATGGCTCATCGGGTCTTCGAGATCAGTGATCGACCCTATGGCTGTCGAGACTTATGATATTGCTACGAGCTTGCCACCTTTTGCCAAGACATGCTCGGAACAGATAAATATTGTCGAGGCTTATCACACTCGAGACTGTGTTTCCCAAGCTCGGGCTGCTCAATCTGATGGCACTCGATAACAGATTTATCCCAATGTCATGTCATTTCGAGCTCAGAAAGAATCCCAAGGTTACACATTTTCGAGATCATCATTTTACTTCGGAGATCTTACAACTGGACCATACAATGTATTTTATATATTTCAAGCTCACACTTGACGAGTCCAGTTTTCAAGGTCATAACTTTTGGTCTTGAAATCTGGGTGTAACATCTAGAATTATTTTATAAAAATTAGGATTATATATTATTTATAAGTATAATGATATTTTATAATACATTTAAATTTATATTAATATAATTATTAAATATCTCAATGATTGGAGAAGAAACTTGTTTATCCTTAATACAAGATAAATGTTATTCTAATTTCTTATTGTTGTCCGTATTTTCTCACAACCGACACGTGGCAGTCCCCAGTGGCTGGCTATGATGTATGCGGACATCCTTGAGTTATGTTACTTCCCAAGGCCTGTAGTCGGAGAAAAGGTCCTCCTAGGTTAGGATGTGTCCGAGGAGGACAGTAGGTGCCTTTGTGAGTTATTCGCCGATTTCGGTCTCGGAGATGGAGTTTCTCCAGCTCGGACAGTTAATGCAAGGAGTGTTTTTTCTCGATCCTCCCAGGCCCGAGGTTCTAGTTCTCTGACCTAGGAGGTGGAGCAATGTGTCAAGGGGTTCGGGTTCTCAGAATCAGAAGATTATCTAACAACCTTTCTGGGCGATCTGTCAACAATGTTGTCAATGTACTAATCGACAATTCGCATGCCCACTACGCCGCTTGACACGAAAATACGTACAGCATGCCATGATAGTCCCAGGGGCATGTTCCCTGTAAAGTGGTTACCTTTCTGTAGTGGGCCTCGCAAATCTCGCATGGGCCATAACCTCTATTCATTGCAGCCCAATGCATTGAAGTGTATTAATCCCCCAATTATGGGAAGAATGTGCATTAGTTGTTTATGATTAACATTAATGACCCCATCCACTATAAATAGGGCTGTGAATCTCATTGTAAAGGGTTCAGTTTTTTGTTGAGAGAGATACTTAAACTCATAGCAATATAAATGCTGCCTGAGAAGATACTGTAGAAGCTTACAACCACAAGCTTGGAATCTCCATAAAACAAAAGACTCGTTTACTAGGGTTCTTTTATACCTGAACCACGTAAAAATCTATGTTCATATTGTTATTTCTTTAACCTCTTTTATAAACGTTGATAGCGAAAAATAGGTCACACTATTTATACACATATATAGGACACTTATATGTAATGTATTTATTGTATATTATATATTATATATTATTGTAATAATAATATTTTATAACATGTCAGTTTATATTAATATAATTATTAAATATCTAGTTTTGTATTAAATATTATTATTATAATAATATTTTATAATATTTAAATTTATATTAATAATTTGCTAAATATTTATTCTAGTAAAATTTTATAAAAATTAGGATTCTATATTATATGTTATAGAGTAAATTGCTCCTAAAATACTTAATATTTTCAAAATGTTGCACTTTTATAACAACTTTTTGTGTGGAAAATATACGCAATGTCTACAAAATATTGTACTTTTATACCCAAACTTTTTTTGACAGTAATTATACCCAATGTTTTCAAAATGTTGCAATTTTATACTTATTTTTTATATTATCTTAAGAAATAATAGATAAGTAAAAGAAAAATATAGGTTTTAGATTTTAAATTATTTGTACCTTCTTATTATTTCTCAAAATAATATAATAAATTAATCAAAATAATTAAAAATTATATTTTTTGTTCACTTTTTTTAAAATACTTATATTTTAAATTTATGAAATAATACAAGTTTTCAATTATTTTTTTATTAATTTTAATAAAATATTTATTAATTTTTTATTTAAAATAGTTATTTTGAGAAAGAATAAGAAAGATAAAATAATTTAAAATTTAAAATAATTGACACCTATATGTTTCCTTCACTTTATTATTATTTCTCAAAATAATAAAAAAATAGGTATAAAAGTGTAACATTGTGCAAACAATGGGTATTTTAACCATAATTGAGTCTGTTATATATTATTATAATATATAATAAATATTTTATAACATTTGAGTTTATATTGATATAACTATTAAATATCTATTCTTGTATTACATATCATTAGAATAATGATATTTTATAACATTTGAATTTATAATAATATAATTAATAAAATCTAGTCCATTAATAAATATTATTATAATAATGATAATTTATAACATTTCAATTTTGTTGTCCTTGTTTTCACCAATAGACACGTGGCTGTCGTTAGAGTAATTAAGCTCTGCGGACCATAAGGAATCTATGGTGAGCTTGCCGTAGTTCCTCGTGGGGTAAGTCGTTTCCCATAACCGTGCATTGCCTCCGGAGAAGGTTGTCCTCAAGCAAGGTATATCCAGAGGACCACAGTTAAGATGCCCTCCTTCTCCATCCAATATATCCAGGTCTGCAAGAAGCGTTCTCCAGACCTAGAGCATAGTGTCATGTGTCAAGCACAATGACCTTGGACCACAGGCAGACATCTGACACATTACTGTTACCCAAGTTGTGGTGTTAAGTCCATACATGCGACAAACATCATGTCCCAATGTGTCACCTGCATTTACTTAATCAGATCCTTGCCCACGGGAATGGGAGGAGTAAAGTACGCTATTGTCGCAATCGATTCATTCAAAAAGTGGGCCGAGGCCGAACCTCTCGCTATGATTACCTCCAAGAAGGAGCTTGATTTTGTCATCAAAAACATCGTTTGCCGTTACGGGTTCCCAAGGAAGACAGTCTCTGAAAATGGCCTGTAGTTTGACAGTGAGTGTAAAGACTTGGAGTTAAAAAAAATATTAATTTAAATAATATTTTTGTAATGGGTGGGACCCAGTTTAAGTCAAAAGATTCAAATGACTCTTTCTTTTTTTCCTTTTTTCTTTCTCTTTCCCCGACTGCTCTCTCTCTCTCTCTCTCTTCCTTTTCTCTTTCTCTTCTCTTCTTTCTCTATTCTCTCCACAACAACACACCACCACCACCACCACCACAAAGATCCAACCATCGATGACCAACATTTTTGACATGCGGCGCCTCATTGGATTCTTCTTGCTCCGACAACTTCAACCACTAAGTAGCGCCGCCTAACTCGTCGTCAACTGTTCAGAATCATCAGTCAAAGTTTTGGTTCATTAACTTTGACTGTGTTTTCTGACCACCTCTCAACGAGTGGTTGGTACCTTTGGAACCAGCGTGGAGAGAGGAATAAAACCCACTAAGCCATTCTGGTCAACTAGCCGTTTTTCCTCGGTGAGATTTTGGGTATCTCCACCACTTTCCGGCGAGTCTGAGAACTTTTTGGACCGATGGTTGGCATGAACATGATCTACTCGCCGATGTGGTCATTTTGATATATGCCACACCTACCTTCGTTGAGGTTTCTGATACACCACTCACTGCCACCACCAACCACTACTATGCACCGCTTGGGTGAAGTTCCAGAGCTTGAAATTTTAAATATGGTCAAATTATATATCATTGGACACGATTTTGAATAGGGAATGCGAGATGATAATCCTTTGCTCATTTGATGCACGTAGGAAAAATGTGATACTAAAATTGAACTAAATCACTATAGGATCATCACTAAGCTTAGGAGCGTCGCTTTGGACTCGGATTGAAAATTCTAAGCAGGTGGGGACTCAACATGACTATTTGACTTATTTTACTCGTACTGAATTGCATTAAACATATTCTGATTTTGATATTTATAAAATTTTTGAAAAATTTAAAACTTAATCTGCATGTTTTCTGATTTGTGCTGAGGGCACTGTGTGCCAAATATATTTTTATTCACCTATTTATGCAGGTTCTGATTTTTGGTTTTATTCAAATGCAACCGTTATGTTGCCCAATTTTCTAAAATATAAAGGGAATTTGTTTCATCCTTTTCATGTTTACCTGCATTTGGGTATACTGATGAGAGCCATACTAATAATGAATTGTGCACGTTGTAGTTTCACGACCTAGTCTATGTGTCATCATAGGTAGATCAGGTGTCCACTCACCTGTAGGTGTAATGACCTAGCATCTAGATACAGGAAGTATTCTGAGCCTTCCCCTTGTGGTGGTTATCAGGTCCGGCTACCCAGTTTAGTATGTCGGTTTTTCTATGGTGGGTAACAGGAACTAGGGATCTAGTGGACGATGTGATGTGCACGTGTAGCTATGCTCTTATGATTATTTGTGGTTTCTCTCTATTTTGGTTTATACATGATGATGTATGTTTTGTTTTCAAAGGTAACCATGCAAGGGTTTTATTAAACTTTTGGATCCTATGTTCACTACACCAAATACCCATTTCCATAACACATGAATATAATACTAATAAAAAAGTGTTATGAATTATATGGGGCAAATTAATGAAAAAAGGGCGGTAATTTTTTTAGTATTTTATTATAATGCCCGCCACTTAGCATTTTTTATTTCAGACTATCTTCAACATTTCGAACACAAAGAACAGTGACCCATTTTCTTCTTCGGCTACGTACGGTCTTCGAACTCAATCCCTGCTTCGGTCTCCTCTATCCCTCAAATCTCCTCCATCCCTCAAATCTATGGCTTCTCGCATCCTTTGGTAGACTTTTTGTCACTTTCCTTATTTTACTTTCAGAAATCCCAAACGGAGAAACCCCCAAACCCAAACGCATAAACCCCCAAACCCACTCACATTTCTCCATCCCTCAGTTAGCACAACGTATATTCTCCCTCCCTCAACTCTTGATTTAAATTTTTTTTCTAAGTTTTTTTCAACTCTTCCGATTTCTCTGTTCTTGGGTTGATTTCCTGTTTTGTTTATGATTGGTAGCGTTCTTTAATGGGTGCAGAAGCAATTTTTGTATATGGATTTTGTCGATAAAGATAGTGAACTGAATCAGGTGATGCATGGAGTGACATTTTTTGGCTTTGTTATACCTAGATTTCGAGCTATGTTAAATGTAACCTCGAAAGTTGGATTCACAAACGAATGGACTCGTAAGGTTTAGAGTATGCTCCAGGACTAAATATCAAGCCTGCAAGACTGAGACGACCTCGAATATGGTGACCTCGAAGTATTCACGATCTCGGAAGGTAGCTCCGGAGACGCATCTATCCTCAGGGATGACCTCGGATCAGGGGTTCCAAGCTCGACGCACATACGATCTCGAAAGCCGTGTGACCTCGGGAGATGTCATTAGCTCGAAAGCTGACGAGAAACCTGGGAGGCTAAGGCCTTGGAGATATATGATAAAAACCGAGAATATCTATAAGTGTTGTCCATAAGAGACGTAATCTTCATTTATTACTGTAAATCCCCTAAAGTCGTGGGATATTATTTGGTTAGTTATATGTACCCTGGTCTTCAGGGGACGTTTCCTTTTATATCTGATTATAGGCATTTAAAGCCATTAATTTTATTTACACAAAAAGAGTAACTACCCAAAATATGTGGGATAGTATTCTGCAACCTTCTCTATAAATAGAGAGGTCATGCACCATTGTAAGGGACCGAAATTCTGAACCTGGAGAGAAAACTCTGAAGAATTCTTGCTAAAAGAATTTTCAGAGATAATCTTGAGTTTAATAACAAAGACTCGTGGACTAGGTAGATTTAACTGCTGAACCATGTAAAAATCGTGTTTTGTGTTGTTATTTTTTAATTGGTCATTACTTGTAATTGTTTTCGTGCTCTTCTTTCACTGTTGACGAAAAACAGCGTCAACAGTTTGGTGCTTTCATTGAGAGCCTTAAGCATTCATCCCTGAGAAAGTCATGGCCACAAACAATCAGAACACACCTGAGGAAAATTACCCAAGACGTCCTGGAAAACAACCACCTCCGCGCGAAAACCAAGTCCCTCCTCCAAGGGACGTGCATGTTCCTCCTCGGAGACCCCGTGGGCGTCCACGAAAAGATGCTGCCACAAGGAGGCCGACTCAACCTCCGGCACCAGCAGATCCATCCGCTCCACCTAGGCCCCAGAGGAGTACTCGGGCTCGGGCCGCGGCTAACCCGCCTGTGGAAGTGCCTGCGGGAGCTGAGAATAACCGAACCCCTGCAAAGGCTCGGACTCAGGTACCGGGGAGTGCACCAAATGCGACCGACCCATCTCGGGCAAATTCTGGACCCTCTAGGCCGCGACAAGGGTGGCAGCCACCGTCGCCTATATGGTTCCCTCCGTCACCCATAAGATATCCTTCGCCCCCCCGCAGGAACGCTCAACCCGTTCGAGATCAGAATGAAGGGCGTGCAGGGGAAAGACAAGGAAACAGGGAGACTTTCCAGGAGCGGAGAGGCGCCTCATCTGAGAAAAGTCAAACGTCTCGATCTCGCACGGCGGGCACGAGGCGACGTGGGAAGAATCCATCACGAAATAACAGAGCAATGAGTTTCACCAGTGATGAGTCCGGAGATACCAGGTCCGTCAGTAAACATGACCGAGGTCGTAATAATACTGGAAGCCACAAGAATCGTCTCGACCTGCGAAATCATCTGAACCAGAGTCGGGGTAATGGAGATCAAACAAATCCGGACCAGAGGGATCGCCTGAATAGGCGTAGAGATCCCTCGCGGAGACGCGAGCCTGGAATCGCGATCAATGACAATCAATTCCAGACAGTACCTCCTACTGACCCAGTCCAAGAAAGAATCGATCAGCTTGAAAAAGCCTTTAGGCTTTTGAAGAATGAATGAGGAAATGGTCGATATGAGGACTCTGACGAGGAGCTCGAGCCATTTGCTCCTCATATTTCCAGTACTCCATTTCCTCAAGGGTTCCGGATCCCTCACGTCCCAACGTTTGAAGGAAAGACCGACCCATGTAGTCATCTGAGCACGTTCAACACTATCATGAGAGCCAGTAACGTGGGTTACGAGCTCAGGTGTATGTTGTTCCCAACATCATTGGCAGGACCTGCTAAAAGTTGGTTCGAAAAATATAAGAGACACTCAATAACTTCTTGGGAACAGTTGTCTAAAGACTTTAAGAAGCAGTTCAGAGCAATGATGGGGGTCAGACCAGAGGCATCCACCTTAACTAACGTCCGACAACAGCCGGGAGAAACACTAAAAAGTTACCTAACGAGATTTAATCTGGAAGTCGCCCGAGCTCGGGACGTGGATGACAGTGGGCACCTGATGGCTATCCGAGCTGGTGTATTGCCGGGAAGTGCCCTTTGGGACGATATGCAAGGGAAACCGGTAAGGTCAATAACCGAGTTTAACAGACGAGCGTAGAGATTTGTCAATGTAGAGGAAGCGAGGTCGACGCTCAATGCGACTTCCCATCCCAAAACTACAACGATAAACATCAACTTTGCCTCAACCTCGGCGGACCCAGCAGCTCCAAAGCCTGCCACGGAGAACTCCTCCAAGAGGAAAAAGAACGAAGGTAGTAACCCCGAAGCCGAAGGAGGAAAGAAGAAGAAAAGGGAGAGGTATTTCTCCGTGTATAGAGTATACACCGAGCTCAATGAGTCTCGGGAGAACATATACCTGGCTAATGAAAACCAGGTCCCCTTTAGGTGCCCGGACCCGATGAGAAATCAAAAATCCAAGATGGATTCCAGTAAGTATTGCCGGTTCCACAGAGACACCGGGCATACAACCGATGAATGTCGACAATTGAAGGACGAGATCGAAGGGTTGATCTCGAGAGGTTACTTCCGACAGTATGTCAAAAACCAAAGTACGGGTTAGACGGCCGCGAGCCAGAGAGTAGCCGCGCCTCCGACGACGCAAAACAATAATTCCCGAGCTCAGGAAGAAGACAGGCCCCCGCCGATAGATGGAGAGGATGTAATAACCATCCCGGGAGGGCCTCATTTCGCAGGAGTGGGCAGGAACGCCCAAAAGAGATATGTTAATGAACTAAAGACTGGGGATGGATCTCCTTATGAACCCGAACCTAGGGCTCCCAAAAGTCAGAGGATTGAGACACAACCAATAACCTTCACCGAGGAAGACACCTCCGATGTCCAGTTCCCTCACCATGATCTGCTGGTCATTACTCTTCAGCTGGCCAACAAGAGGGTCCACCGAGTTCTCATAGATAATGGGAGCTCAGTCAACATATTTTACAAAGCAACCCTCGAGAAGATGGGACTCTCCCTTCGTGACCTGAAAGCGTGTGCAACTACGTTGTACGGTTTTTCAGGAGAAGGAACCGCCTGCATGGGATCCATCGAGCTCCCCGTGACCTTGGGAGATTATCCAGTCTCGGTAACCAAGATAATGGAGTTCGTGGTAGTAGACTTACCATCTGCCTACAATGTGCTGCTCGGGAGACCCGCCCTGGCCGGGCTGGGGGCAGTTTCATCAGTAAGGCATCTGGCCCTTAAGTTCCCAACCCCTAGCGGAGTCGGGACATTGAAAGGAGACCAGTTAGTAGGGAGGGAGTGCTACAGCATCTCCCTGAGAGGAAAGAAATAGACGAGCGCGTAAGCACTCGTCATCGTACAAAACAAAGACGGAACGATCTTAGAGGTTGACGAAGAGATTGATCCAAGGATTGAGGAGAAAGTTGACCTCGAACCTTTAGAGGAGCTCGAAGAAGTTCAGCTCGAGGAAGTTGATCCCTCGAAGAAGGTGAAGGTCGGAAAACACCTCCAAGATGAGGCAAAATAGCAATTAATTTGCTTTCTGAAGAAAAACCAGGATGTCTTCGCGTGGTCGCACTCAGACATGGTGGGGATAAGCCCAAATGTAGTAAGCCACGCACTGAACATAGAAAAAAGCTTCCCCCCGAAGCAGCAAAAGCGAAGACAGCTGGAGGAAGACAGAAAGAAAGCATTGAAGGAGGAGGTCGACAGGTTAAAGGCAAACAGATTCATTAGGGATGCCTTTTACCCTGACTGGGTAGCCAATCCGGTGTTGGTCCCAAAGCCCAATGGGACGTGGAGAACTTGTATTGACTATTCAGATCTCAACAAAGCTTGCCCAAAAGACTGTTTTCCGCTACCGAGGATTGACCAACTCGTGGATGCCACGGCGGGACACGGCCTGATGTCGTTCATGGATGCCTATTATGGATATAACCAGATTCCCATGCACGCCCCCGACCAAGAACATACGAGCTTTATAACGGATAAAGGGTTATACTGCTATAATGTCATGCCATTCGGGCTCAAGAATGCTGGAGCCACATACCAGCGGCTCGTAAACATGATGTTTTCAGAACAAATAGGGAACAACATGGAGGTTTATGTTGATGACATGCTTGTCAAGTTTCAACTTAACAAGAACCATGTTGATGACCTTGAAGAGTGCTTCGGCGTGCTCAGGAAGTATAACATGAAGCTAAATCCTCAGAAGTGCACTTTGGGGTATCTTCAGGAAAGTTTCTGGGCTTTATTGTGAACTCTCGTGGAATTGAGGCTAATCCCGACAAGAACATGGCCCTGATCGACATGCCTTCGCCTCGGAAGCACAAAGATGTCCAAAGGTTGACTGGCAGGATGGCAGCCCTAAGCAGATTCATCTCGAAATCTACGGATCGTGGCCTTCCATTTTTCAACTTATTGAGAGGAGGTAAGAAATTTGAATGGACGGAGGAATGCGAGCTGGCTTTTCAGGAGCTCAAAAAGCACCTTGCAGAACCACCCATCCTGTCGAAACCTAAAACGGGAGAAATACTGTACCTATACCTTTCAACCACCGAACACGCGATAAGCGCTGTGCTCATTCGAGAAGACGAGAAGGTGCAAAGACCCGTCTACTACATCAGTAAAAGATTACTGGGGGCAGAGTCAAGATACCCATTGATGGAGAAACTCGCACTCAGTTTAATTCATTCATCTCGTAAACTCCGCCCTTATTTTCAGGCGCATCCCATCCATGTACTGACTGATCAACCGCTTAGGCAAGTCCTGTCTAAACCAGAAGCTTCAGGTCGACTTCTTAAATGGGCTGTTGAGCTCGGACAGTTCGAGATCACCTACCACCCGAGAATGACCATTAAGGCACAGGCGTTGGCGGACTTCATAGTGGAATGTGCTGGTATAGCCGACGACGAGGTAATAACCACGACCCACGAGCTGTGGAAACTTTACGTCGATGGCTCATCAAATGAAAATGGAGCGGGGGCAGGGGTCATTCTGGTTACCCCCGCAGGGAGTAGATTCCATTCTGCCTTAAGATTTGGCTTTAAAGCATCGAATAATGAGGCCGAGTACGAGGCTCTACTCGCGGGACTTCGTATAGCAAAGGAGCTTAAAGCTAAAGCTATACATTGCTACAGTGACTCCCAGCTCGTGGTTAATCAAATCCTAGGAGAATACCAGGCCCGTGGCACAAGAATGGCAGCTTATCTGGAGAAGGCAAAATCCGCATTGGAGTATTTCGAGTTTTATGCAATCGAACAGGTTCCCCGAGAACAGAACTCAAATGCAGATGCCTTAGCTCGACTCGCCACATCCACCGAAAATGAAGAGCTGAATGTTGTACCCATAAAACACCTATCAGCACCGAGCATTAACGAGCCAGACGAGGAGGATGTGGGTATGATCGAAACAGAGCCGACCTGGATGACCCCGATAGTTGATTATCTCGAAAATGGAGTTCTTCCAAAAGATCGGAACCAGGCTCGAAAGTTGATGTATCAACTTCCCCGTTTCACCATTTTGGACGGAAAGCTATACAGAAGGGGATATTCCATGCCGTTACTTAGGTGCGTAACCCCTCCCGAAGCTAAAAAAATCATTGAAGAAATTCATGAAGGGTTCTGCGGAGATCACACCGGGGGGCATAGCCTGTCCAAGAAGATCATACGCCAAGGATACTGCTGGCCAACCATCAAAACAGGTTCTTTCGAATACGTGAAAAAGTGTGACAAATGCCAGAGATTCGCCACAATACCCCGAGCACCACCATCCGAACTGACCATGTTGACTTCCCCATGGCCTTTCGCGGTATGGGGCATCGACCTCATAGGCTCTCTCCCGACTGGTAAGGGCGGAGTAAAATATGCTGTGGTCGCCGTGGATTACTTCACAAAGTGGACGGAGGCTGAACCGTTGGCGACTATAACTTCAGAAAAGATCCTTGATTTCGTAGTAAAAAGCATCGTGTGCCGCTATGGGGTACCAAGGAAGATCGTATCCGACAATGGAACCCAGTTCGATTGCAACTTGTTCACCGACTTTTGTCAAAAGAACGACATAATAAAGAGTTTTTCGTCAGTGGCCCACCCTCAAGCGAATGGCCAGGTCGAGGCCGTAAACAAAACTCTCAAAAGTTCTCTGAAGCAAAGGTTGGAGGAAGCCAAGGGATGATGGCCTGAAGAATTGCCCCAAGTCCTTTGGGGATACAGGACCACAGCTAGAACCTCCACAGGGCATACCCCATTCTCTCTAGCATACGGCTGCGAGCCAATGTTGCCCATCGAGGTCGAAATTCCAACGATCCGAACTCAGATTTACGATCAAAGTTCAAACCACATTCAGCTTGAGGAAACCTTAGACTTGATTGAAGAAAAAAGAGAAGAGGCTCAGCTGAGAAACGCTGCTTACCAGCAACGAACTATCAGGTATTTTAACAAGAGGGTTCGAGATCGAAAGTTCAGAATGGGAGATCTGGTGTTGAGACGCGTATTCTTGGCAACGCGAGATCCAGCAGTTGGGGTGCTTGGACCGAATTGGGAAGGACCGTACCAGATAGACTCAATCATCCGTCCCGGTGTGTACAAACTTGCGAGATTGGACGGGAGCATGGTACCACGAGCATGGAATGACGAACACCTTAGACCTTACTATCAGTAGTATAGGAAAAGTGTTGCCTATAACCATGAGTGTCTATCTGTATTAGTTTGTTCGCTTTTCGAATTCCATCAAACAAAGATTTATTTCGATCAATATATTATCTCTTTTTATTTTTCATTTTTGCAATCTCCCTTAATTTAATAACCTATGGTCGTACTCATAGGATATTAAGGGGGCATCATTGGTATATATACCATCAGCTTAAAAAAAAATATATACATAAAGTATTTGGATATGACCAGATACGCGAGTTTAGATAGTGTAGAGTCCAAGAACTTTACTTAGCTAATTGTTTAGTAGTATTATAGTATGTTTAGTATTATCTTTGTAACTGTGGATTTTTGGTTCAGACCGGGAATTATTTGGACACTCATAGTAGTACTTGTAGATTTTCTAAGTTTAACCTATAGTTTAAGAATATTAATTTTAACCTAAGGTTTGATTAATATGACTGATATTGATGGTGATATTTATTATATTATAAGGTTTAGATAGATCCAACAAGATAGTAACACTTATCATATGTATGATTATTAAGAAATTATTATTTTAATGATAAAATAAGAGAATTATAAGACTTAGTCTTCACCAAAATCTGATGGGAGCATGACATTTATCACAATTTTATTTATTTGTGGATTAGGTTGATATTTAGATAATTAAATAGATTTTTCGTAACTTTAGGATGCTGTAACTTCCGACCTATTTTTGACCCAGTTATATTAGGAATTTCGAAAAATAGTATTTCTTAAAAGTTTTAGATAATTTAATGAGCTTTCTAACGGTATAAAGAGAGTCCAAATCGGAGTTCTAAAACTCTAGATATATTGATTTTACTGAAGAGGAGTTTAGAGTTACGAGATTTAGGGAGTTAGAAGTTAGGATTCTATTTGTTTTTTATTATTTTAAAAATCAAACTTTGAATCCTTAAATCTCTCTGAAAAATTTGAACAATTCCTAAGCCTTTAGCTGAAGGATATTCAAATATTTTCAATTAAATTTATTATTTTTATTCAAAGCCAAAAAGAAGATTTTTATTCCTAGAACTCTATAAATAGGACCTATCACCAAGCATTTTTCATTCATTCATCAAGCTAAGTTCAGAGGCTGCAAGTTGCTAGGTTATTGTGAGAGTGTAAACACTTGGGTTGGGGATTATAAGCTTGATCACTATAAGCTTAGCAAACACTTTGGGAAGTAAGGTTCTTTAGTATTTCGGTTGTGGTTAGATTGGTCTTGCAAGTCTTTGAGGTAAACCCGAAACTCTATTTCATTTGTTTCATGTTATTTTCTTTCTCAAAGCCTTCTACTCAGCCCCCTAACCTCATTCTTATTTTGGTTAGGGAATCCAAGTTCTTAAGCACATAAGTTGTGGTAAGCATATTTCTCAATGGTTTAGTCTTCCTATTCATTTTCATTTCTTCTTCTTCATAAGACTCACTCTTTCTCATATGGTTCTAGGAGTGTTCCAAAAGTCCCAACTCAGTCCATCATATCCCGGTAACTTTGGTAAGGAAAATAGGCTAGAATCTATATGTTTATATTTATGTTATCTTATGTGTTATGTTATGATATGTTATGAATATGTTATAAATGTGTTTGTTTGTAGGCTTGAGCTTATGCTTTATTTGACTAACAAGACCCCAAAAAGATTGTGGGCATATGCCTATTTAGCTGGTAGGACCCCACTAATCTCATGGGCATAAGCTTGTTTAGTCTATGGGACCCCAAGTAATAATGGCCATTATAATAAGTGTATTATGTGTTATGATATGTCTTTACATTATTATGAAATTGATGTGTATGACTATGTGTTAGATTTTTCCTTGCTGGGCATTAGGCTCATTCTTTTCTGTTTATGTGCAGGAAATAAGCTTTAGAGGCGGAAAGATTCGTGACGCTTAGAGGATGTGTATCGATGGTGAATGGAGTCAAGGGGCCGAACGTTATTCGATTCGAGGATGTAGTCTCATTTTAATTTTTATGGTTTTATATGTATTTTCTGCATTTTCTTATGTAATTCTTTTCATTTAAATCATGTTTTGTTTTAAAGACAATGGGATCCCAAAATCCTTCTTAGTATTCTATTTATTTGTAAGTAACTCTGATTTTACAAGTTACTCAATAAAATTATGGTATTTTCGTAAAAATGTAAGTTTTATGTATAGTTTCATTAATGGTCCAAATAGTCTAGAGTAGTGGGTCATTACAGATAGTTCAGATATAACCGAATTATCAAAAACATAAAGTATTTGGATATGACCAGATACGCGAGCTTAGATAGTTCGGACATAACCGAATTATCAAAAACATAAAGTATTTGGATATGACCAGATACGCGAGCTTAGATAGTTTGGACATAACCGAATTATCAAAAACATAAAGTATTTGGATATAACCAAATACGCGAGCTTAGATAGTTCGGACATAACCGAATTATCAAAAATAGGAAACATTTGGAGTTAACCAAATGTGCAAACTTAACAGGTTTGGAACAAACTAGCCAAAAAACTAATCGACGATAAGTAGGAACCTAAACCTACTTCGAGATGAATCGAGATCGAGGCTGGAATGTCTTAAAGAAAAATAGTTTCGAACTTTTAACCTTGGAGCAAAGACCGAGGATGAGGAAAAGTGACTAAGCAAAAAAGATATAACCAAATCATTCACATTACATACCATATAAGTACTTTCGGGTTCATGGTTAAAGTAATATCCGACTTTGAAAAATAACGAGGTCGGAAGCGGATAATTTGAACAAACTATGCATGAATGCATTGAGCTTCGAGCCTAAATCCACAATATGTTTGTATGAATAAATAAACATAAATGATTCATCCATATAAAGTGTGCAAAATATTTCGAGCCAAGAAATGTAAAGCATATATAAGTCAATATTTAAAGAAATTGTATCAGCCCCGTGGGCATAAATTAAAATAATCACAAAAATAAGGGGACGCAGCCCCAATAGATGGTTTCCCCGAGATCAGATTTAAGAAAGAGGAGTCTCCTTGGCCTTCTCAGCATCAGTAGCACCGGACTCCTCAGGACGAATAGCATGGCTATCCTCCTGAGCTCCCTCCGAAACGGCCTCCTGAGCAGCCTCTTCCTTCTCGAGCCGAGCATTCCACCTGTCAGGAAGTGTCTCCTCATGAGGACCTAAGAAGCTGGTATCCAGATCTTCATTGTTGGCCCACATTCGGTACATGGCCGAGTCAACCGCCTGATCCTTCTTCTCTTTGTACTTAGCAAGGAGACGAGCTTTTTCATCTTCCATGATGTCAAAGGTGGCGGCCTTCTCATCTTCAAGCTTCTTTTTGGCCTCCTGGAGCCGCGTGACTTCCTTCTTAAGACCTGCGAGCTCGACATTCTCCTTCTCAAGCTCCTCGAGCTTGGCTTTCAGCTTCCTGAGCTCGGAGGCCATGCCCTCACGTTCCTTAGCTCCTGCATCAAGCTTTGCAGTGGCTGCCTTCAATTCATCGCTTGCTTTGAGGTGGAGATCCTTCGCCTCCTGGGCATGAGACTTGCTCAAGTGGATCTCGTTGTTCAACTTATAGTTGAGCTGGGAAGTAAAGGCAAGAGACTGGCAAAAGAAGTCACAATCATTAGCCCCAAGTCAGTGTGATTATAACCAAGAAGAAGGATTGTAGAAGGACATTTACCGCGGCAGCGAGCTCGATACTCTTCTCATAGAGGACAGTGCAGTCTTGGGTATCGTTCAAGCATTGCCATTGGGGAGCTTCGAGACTGCCAAAGTTCTGGCCGATCCGGGACATAACATCCGAGACCAGCGTAGACCCATGGGACCCAGCGGCATTGTCGACTTGTAAGGAACGCCCTAGTCTAGTACTTACAAAACATTCGTACAACATAGCTTATAAAAGAATACCGTCCATTTCTAAAGTCTCAGGGGACTTATTTAAATTCATGCAAGTTGGCGCCATAAGTTTAAAATAAAACATAGGTTTTTATGCAAAGTTCAAGAAAACCAAATAATTTAAATAACAGAGTCCCACTGATAATTTTAGGAAAAAGTCTCTTAAAACAAAACATAATAAAATGGCGTTCTACGTTGATCGTTTTATCGTCCATAGGATTGCCCCACGCCATACACCCCATGATGAAGAACTCCCCACGTCACCACGCGTGCCATAGAGAAAACCTATTTGCTACCTGGAAGGAAAGTAAGGGGGTGAGCTAAAAGCCCAGTAAGGAAGTACAAGCAAGTAAGCAAGTAAGAAAAACAACAAACAACCAAACACTAACATTCATCTAAAACATCATGGTCTATCATAACATAATCGTAACATTTCATCTTATCATAACATAAATGTGACATATCAACATATCATAGCATAAATGTGACATATCAACATATCATAACATAAATGTGACATATCATCATATCATAACATAAGTATATCAGCATATCATAACATAAATGTGACATATCATCATATCATAACATAAACGTGACATATCAACATATCATAACATACATGTGACATATCATCATATCACAACATACAGCATACATGATGAGCATGGAACGCTAGTTGTCCATGTCACCCTATGAGGTAAACAGGAGATCACTGGTCCTTGAATAACCTCGGCGCGTCCGCCCTAGGAGTCACGTCTCAATGTCCTTAGTAACTCGGTCGATGTATCTGACATCGAAATCTGTTTGATGTATCTAACATCGTATTCTGTTTGATGTATCTAACATCCATTCACATTTCACATTCAATCATATCATCACATTAAGGCATTCATAATTGCATAACAGTTCATTCATAAAACAGCCTTACCATTCATAGCATAGAAACATAAAATCTATCTAACTTCCTTACCTCAGGTCCAAGCTAAGAATTTCACAATCTTTTCAACGAGCCTATATCATAATCAAAATAACGTTTCTTAGGTTCATAAAATTACTATTTTGCCCTTCCATACAACTCATGTGTGCATGGGCCATGCACTCATGATAACCGTTACACTAAAACATGCAATTATCGCCAAAAAGAATAATGCTCGTTCTACCCATTTTGCTAACATGATTGCTTTATAAAAATTACATATTTGAATAATAATCATGATTTTGGACGTAAAAGTTGATTTGCATGTAACATGCATACGTGGGAACGTTGCGTAATAAAGACGTTTTCAAAAACGATAACCCTACATTTCTTGCTTCTATTGTTTGAAAATCAATGGCCATATTACATGTTTTCTTTAAAATTTCTAAGTTGATTAAATTTCTCAGAACTTTATTTTATTTTAGCTCAAAATAAAATATGTGACATTTTCATTAAATAAATATTAATTTACCAAGAATTAACCAACAAGCTTGGGTTTAATTAAAATACCTATTTTAACATGTTTCTTTAGAAAAATATATTTTATTATTGTGTTACAAAAATGATGTGAAAAATATATTTTAAGTGTGGAAAAATTATATTTTGATTTAATTTATTTAAGACTTAGTTTTTAAGTGGTAAAAACCCATATGTGACAATTTAATAACAATTGTTAACTTTTTAAAACAAACTTTCAGCCACTATTTATTTTATTCAAAAATCATAAATAAATAGAGTCTAAATATTTTTCTCAATCAAAATAAAGAAAATCATTATTTATCAAAATATGCATTCATACCATTAAAATATCAATTTTCAATATTACCATAACTTAGGAAAAATAATTTATTCCAAAAATTAATCAAATCCATTTTTAGTGAAACTTTCTTCACATTTTATTACAAAATTCCAGCAACCATTTTTTATCATTAAAATCACCATATTCAATTTTATAAACTCATTTTTTCTCAAAATTCAATAAAAATTCTGTAGGAAATTAATTGAGTAAAATATCATAATATGAGACTTAAAATCCTCTTTTAATTTCATAAAAATTAACACATTCATCAAGAACATTATTTATGCATGCAACTCATATTTTTTATCAACTTTTACCCAATTATCTTGAAAAAAACAGCAAGCTTAATTCTTTGTAAAACTCAACTTTTGTCTCAAAAATTACATAAAATCATTCATGCCTATAATCTCATTATGCTCTTATAATATGCATGATTCCACTAACATAATCACATGAATCCTTTTAAAATCATTTGTTGCAATTCCATGAAAGCCAACAAAACCTTTTCAATAAAATAGCATATAGTAAATTTATACCATGTTCACATGTGCCTTATTTTAACCTAGCATATTTCTATCATTATTTTCATGCATCTCACAATTTAATCATTCAAAACAAAACATGCATCTAACAACATTTCATGATCAAAAATATCAAGATTACCACTTGTCCTCTTACCCATATATCAAAGGTCCTAAAACATGGATCAAATATTTTGGTAAATCACACAACAAATCAAGAACACCCTTGGGTGTACCTAGGCCGAAATCACCTTACATGTGCTCATAGATTATTACAATTTTTCATGCATAGCAAAATCAACATCACAACCCTTAAACACAAGTCATACTCTCACAAAATCCAAATCCTATACATCATTCCTACCCAAAAATCAACCATTAACACCATTAGCAAAACCTCAAATACAACCACCAAAAACAATATAAGGCTAAGGAAAAGACCATTACCTCTCTTGATTGTAGAATCAAGAACACAAAAGATCAATACCACAAACTCCACACCCTTGTTCAAGCCTAGGGTTTTATGGGAAAGCCACCATGAGGAGAAAGAAGAATCCAAACACACACAAAGCATAACACAAATCAATATCATATTATCAAATAAAGAGATTAAACAAAGAGAAAATAAGAAGACATACTCTAGGGGGTTCCTCTTCACTTTCTTCTTCCTTCTTCCTTTCTTTCTCTCTACACGCCTCTCTCTCTCTCTCTCTCTCTCTAGGTCACGGCAGCCACACACACACACAAGAGCAATGGCTCTTCTCTCCTTTCTTAGTCCCTTTATGACAAATCCTCTCATAAAGTCTCCCAAACAAATTAAGGTAAGTTTCCATTTCTCTTTTATTTTCCTTGATTTTTCTTTATTTCAAAAAGATACAAGGAATAAAACATGATCAAGCCTATCCCCAAATGATTATAGTCTTCAATTTTTTTTTGATCCTTTTTACCATTTTAAATGATATATTGCATTCCCACTAGGTCACACGCCCACTCCTCCTTTCCCTTTTCTTTTATTCTTTTTTTTTTTAATAAATAACTCCATTAAATCTAAAATAAGGAAACCTAAAATGTGTAGAAAAATCTACACATGTGCACCATGCTACCATGCACTAGCACACACTAAATTACTAGGGTGCATTACTATCTATCATGCACCTTAGTGCATTCCACCATAGCTCACATAAATACCTCATTTGTCACACTTAAATAAAATGTAACACTAATAGTAAGATAACATGTTACACATTTAATCACTTATTAAATTAATTAACCAAAACATTTCTAACAATTAAATAAAATAACAAACCATCAAATAAATCAAATAAACAATTAAATAAAATAACAACACTTAAATAAAACAATTCATCACACTTAACATTTAAATCAAATAAAGCACAAAATTTAAATAATCTAAAAAAAAATTTTTGGTGCACTACAACCACATATGCATCCATGTGGGTGGAAACTGATAGCTTCTGAGCTCGAGAAGCAGAAGGCTTTCTAGAAGGCGGACCAAAGGATGACTGAACCACCACAGGAGGTTGGGGTTCAACCATGGTGGAGGGACTGACCAGCGAAGTCGGCGCCACTGCAGAGGCGACGACCTGCGAGGACGGCGCCGCTGTGGAAGCGCCGGCCTGGGAAGTCGCCGCAGCGATGGAGCTTGAAACCGGCGAAGCAGGAGGAGGGGTTTTCTTGGACCTCTTGGGGCCCTTGCCCGGCCGGTCAATCTTCAGCGACCCCGCTCTGGGACGCTTGCTCCTCTTGGCGCCACCACTTTCGATGATGTTGTCAAGGTCGGAATCCATCTTGCCTGCACAAGTCACAACACAGTGTGAGTCAGTAAAAGAGAAAAGCATATAAATTGTTTCAGTATCACATAGACATATAAAGTGATGATAGAGGAAACCTAACTGGAACTCTCCCCCGAGCTAGAGCTTGGGGACCATGAAATTCCCCCGTCTTCAGAGGAGGCGGGGGGAGTGCCTTCCCTATATGTGGGTGATAACCTCGAAAGGTCCCTATAATCGTTGGTCCCGTACTGAATAGCTATCCCGTTCCACACCTCGTCTGTAGTATACATGGTGTCGTACTTTCCAAGCCCACTATCAAACCTATGGACACAGTCGTCTACCCAACTCCATATGTAGAAGTGGTATCTATCCTGTGGGCATGAGACTAACCTATTGGGTTTATGTTTTAGTAAGGTGGGGGACCACATTCTCGAGGTAGGAAGGGCTTTACCTTCATCCGAATCTGAGCTCGAGGCTTCGTCATTAGCCTCATTCCCCGACAGCGGACTCCTTATGCGAACTGGAAGTGGCGGCCTTGCTTCTCTCCTCGGAGGGAGGGCGCCTGTGGGCAAAGGCACCTGCTCCCAGTGTTCATACTTTTTATTGGACCAGTCAGAGGTGGACTAGCCCTCCCCCAAAAGTCCGCATTTTCGGAGCCTGTCCTCGTGTAAAAGGTATAAGAGAGACCTCCTGCCATGGGGGAGTTGGAGCAGGGTCTCTCTGTGCCCCTTCATTGTCTCGTCAGGGGTGGGACGCTGAAAATTGGCTGAAAGACAACATATTTCAACTAAGTACGGATCTAAGAGCTAAAGTCTCGAGCACAAAAACAAAAATAACGAGAATACTTACGAATCCGCCTGACCGAGTAGTGCCGAGACGGGGACAGACCGTCTGTCTAGAAGAAGGCCCTTTTGAAATCAGGCGGATGATTGGGAAGATCCTCAAAGACCTTCTTCTTTTTGGGATAGCTCGAAAGATAATAAAAGCCATCTCCTCCCCGAGCTCGGGAGGGGTTGCTTTTCAGACAAAAGAGATATAAAATCTCTTGAGGCGAAGGTCCCTCTCACGTCAGCTCGTGGTATAGCGACCTCAGGGCAGACAGCACCCTGTAAGAATTGGTGTTAAGTTGGAACGGAGCCAACCCAACGAAATCCGTGAAGTCCTTGAAAAAAGACTTCAAGGTAAATAGTGCTCCCACCCTCATATGTTCCTGGCTCCATGCCGCGTATTTCACCTTGGCGTCGCGGCCCCCAGGGGCGAAGCAGCTTCGTTCGTGGTCGGTCAGAGCCCGACACTTTAAAGAACCTGACAAGCTGAGGCCATGGAGGGCCAAGATGTCAGTTATCTGACTAGTCGAGGTAACCGAGCTCCAATAGTGCTCGGCCTCAAACATTTCTTTCCTCGGCTGTGAGGAAGAAGGTTCCCCCATTAGTGAAAATTGGAGCTCTCCTGGATGGTATGCGACAGTGACCTTTAGTGCAGGGTCAAGGGGAATCGGCCTAGGTCCTGAATTGGATTCCGGATAAAGGGCCTCCCGAAGAATTCTCCTCTTCCCCTCTATGACCTCGTCTATCTGGCGGCGGTAATGAGCTCGAATATCCTCCTGCTCGCGTGCAAGCTCGTACTCCCGAATCCGGCGTTGATTCCGAGCGAACAGGGATTCTGGGCTCGGGGTTTTTGGCTCGTAAGGGATTGCCAGCAACGACCCCCACCGTCTTTCCAGATTCTGTGACATCTAGCGAGAAAGAAAAAATGGTGAGGGCCATGCATGCAAGAATTACGAGTTCGAAAATACGAGCTCGGGGTTTAGGAACAAAACAAGCTATATATTAAGACCCTTATTAAAGAGTCAGGACGTGCGTTCCACGAGAAAGGAAGGAGAGTGGATAATTTTTTGAAAATCCCGAAAATCAAGGGAAAAAAGAGTGGCGGTTAACCAGAAAAGGCAGCCTTGGGTTTTGTGCATTAGCCAAAGCCAAAGTTTTTTACCCGAAATCTTGGTGTACAAGAAACGTCTCTTAAAATTTTAAAACCCAGGAAACAAGAATCTTGCTCAAACATCAAAACTAGGTATGAACCAGTGATGTAAATTCTGTGTTGGAAATCCAAAAAGCATAAGAGCCTATCAGATAGAAATCTCCTATCGTATTATGCTAAGAATGTAAACAAGTACATACAAAGACACAACAAGAACAGCATGAACAAAAACTGACAAAATGGAAAACAGAGATTGCATACTTACACAATAATGGCGATTGCAGAGAGATCGTTGAATGAAGGAGAGGTTGCAAATAAGAACTCACGGACTCGAACAAACTAGGGTTTCTTTGTTTCTTTGGCTGATAAAACATGCACGGGATATAAGCTTTATAGGAAGGTCTCTGGTTTCGTTTTCTTGCTTCTGGTGAACGAAAATAAAAAAGAAGATGATGAGTGGGGTCTCGTATGTATAGATGGAAAAGGGGGGATTAATCTTGGGCGTTGAATGACATCCTTGCTAGATCCAACGGATGGGGATCAATGACAAGATGGCGCTGAAAAGGTGGCAGACGGATAATCGTGGGCATGTTTCTAAGGTACTCAAGTACCAAAAATGAGCAATACCTAGCTAACATGTGTCCATTTTCAAAAGTGTATGACGGTACGGTTCTCGAATAAAGTAGTTCAAAAGTTTCCTTCTCTTAGGATTCGAACAAATACTTTTGAGGGGGCAAGATGTTATACCTAGATTTCGAGCTATGTTAAATGTAACCTCGAAAGTTGGATTCACAAACGAATGGACTCGTAAGGTTTAGAGTATGCTCCAAGACTAAATATCGAGCCTGCAAGACTGAGACGACCTCGAATATGGTGACCTTGAAGTATTCACGATCTCGGAAGGTAGCTTCGGAGACGCATCCATCCTCAGGGATGACCTCGGATCACGGGTTCCGAGCTCGACGCACATACGATCTCGAAAGCCGTGTGACCTCGGGAGATGTCATTAGCTCGAAAGTCGTGTGACCTTGAGTTATCTATGATGTTTTCTTGCTGGGCCTTGGCTCACGGGTGCTACGTGGTGCAGGTAAAGGAAAGGGCAAGTTAGATCAGCCCTGATTGGAGAGCTCGGCGAGCGGAATGTACATAGCCAGGTACTCGGCTGCCACGATTGAGGTCTAGGCAAGGACATGGAACCTAAAGACTGTCTGTTTTTCCTTAGTATGGCTAGTGAATACTCATGTACTTTTGGAAGTCTGTAAACTTATTTTAACTTTGTTTTGTATGGGATCCCTTGTTTACTACAGTTTAAATATATTAAATGAGTCTTTTGAGACCAAAACCTTTTTAACCATAGGTCTTACATGTTTAGTGACACGTTTTCAAATTAATGACTTGATTAGCGAGTCCTGCACCTTTATAAGTACACAGTGCAACGGTCTTGGCTATCCAGGGCATTACATCTCAGCTCGGGGCCGATGTTGTGGGCCATCATCAAGGTGTTGAACATACCCAGATGATCTGACGGATCTCCGTCTCCATTGAATTTGGACAAGTGCGGCATACGGAAACCGGGCGGATATGCCGTTGCTGCTATGCTGGGGGCGAAGAGCTCGAGTTCGTCCCCTGAATCATAGTCATCTTTTTCTTTTTCTGATAGGAGCTTCCTCATCAGCTCCTCCATCTGAGCCAGGCGCTCAAGGGTTTTGTCCTGATTTCCTTGGTTGTTCCGGGGCTGTTCGACAGCTCCAGACCCATTGTACGCGTTTAGCGGGTTATTTTCCCTCCTATCTTGAGATAGGTTATACGGGACATTCCCGCTGTCGCGTACCTCGGACAGGTCTTCCCTTGGGCGAGCACGGCTGCCGTTTCCCACCGGGTCTCTTCTTTGGGAGTTTAGACGATCTCGGAGGTCGTCCCTCGGGGCGTCTTGAGGACTCTGCGCCGAGCTCAAGCGTTGGCGCAGGTCTCTGCCAGAAAGGTCACTTTGATGGCTTCCGGTCCAATAGCTCCCATTTGAGAAGCTCGAAGCCCGCCTCTGGGGAGGAGGATTCAGGACTTCTCTGGGCGCCCTGCTGCGATGGGAAGGCCCTGCGGAAGGTGGATTTCTCCTACTGCTCCCATAAGCTGGAATATCTCAGACTGGCCGAGGAGGAGACAGATATCTTATCGGTGAAGGAGGATGCCTGACCGGGGATGCAATCCTGGTCCCGTTAGGGCGGGTTAGGTTAGGTAGGGGCCGCTCTGCTTTACCCTCCGCCGGGTCCTGTGCTCGGCGGTCTGAGCGAGGCGCCGGACGGTTGGCCGGGGCGGACTGTCGCTGTGAGTCCTCCCTGGATCTCCTTCGAGAATTCCCTCGAGCCCTCCTAGGCGCACTCGAGGGTGGAAGTGAGCTGGGAATTGAGGTCCGGACTGATCGGCTATACTGTTGCTCGGCCCGAGGTGGCTCCTCAAAAGTGGTCTCCTGGTGGTGCGATGTGGGAGTAGAGTTTGATGCCGGGGGTCTGACCGACCGGCTAGGCCTGGACCGATTACCCCGGCGGGACTTATGAGTCTCGCCTTGCCTCTTTCCGACGTTAGCGTCGGTTGTAAGAGGGGGTAGTCGGGCCAACACCTCTCGAATCTGCTGGTTAGCTGTCGTCAGCTGACTCATCAGTTGTGCATTCTCCATCTCCACTGCCGTGTAGAAATCTGGGTTCGGATTAGGTGGCCGGGGTGCCGAACTTCCAGTGTCATCTTGGCCTATTGGCTGCTTGCTCGGCCGCTGTTGAACCTCAGGGTTCTGATCATCGGAGATGGCGGCATGATGGGCCTCCTGCCCATCATGTTGGTCCACCTCGTTACCATGTCTTGAGCGAGTGACCACCATGGTTGGGTATTTGCGATAGCACCAATCTAACAAGCTCTCAATGAAAGCACCAAACTGTTGACGCGGTTCTTCGCCAACAGGTAATTAATAGAATAAGAGAATGGGATTAGTGCTAAGTAATGAACCATAACAGATGAATGATCTTGAAATGAAATGGTGATACGAATACTTTTTTAGGTGATTCAAAGGTTAAAATCCTTCTACTCCACCAGCCAATATTATTGCTAGTTTTCTGGTATTCTTTACAGGGTATTTCTTTACACAATAGAATCCAACCCTTTGCAACTCCCAGGGTCTCCATATTTATAGGAGAGGGCACCTGGGGGTTGGCAAGGGGGGCCATCCCGTGACCTTCTTACCCATCATGTCACTTCTGTGACATTCATGATTAATTCCTAAAACCTGACAATTGAAGTGTGGTCTAATCAATAGGTAAGGGGGATAATGGGCCGCACGGCCCAACCCAGTCGTGGGTGCCTGAACACGCACATTTAGGCTGCGTGTCCGAGAATTCAGGGATATATCATACACGTGATGTCTGATATATGCACGTTTATATTGCGTGGTTGACTTTATAAGGGGTCACAACTGCCAACTCAAGCTCGTACCTCGAACTGGAGGTCTTCTTAGCCCGCGGTGTCCATACTTCTGACCTGATCCCTTAGTAACCTTAGTAAGCCTTTGGTTACCTCGAGTTAAAGAGGTGGGAGCTGGTAACAGCAGCTCCGGGTACGTATCATCCACGTGGCTGATAAATAATTATGCCATACTTCAGCTCGCTAATAGCCCGTGGAGAATTAGGGCGTACAACATGGTATCGTACTTCCCTAGCCAGCTATCAAATCTATGAACCCTCTCATCCACCCAAGACCATACATAAAAATGGTCTCTATGATCTTGGCATAAAACCAGGGTGTCGGGTTTGTGTTTGAGAAGGGAAGGAGACCACAAAGCCGAGCTAATAATGACCTTACCTCCGTCATTCGAGCTTGATGCTTCGTCATTAGCATCGTTCCCCGAGCCGGGACTCCTTTGATGTTGGATAGGGGATCGAGCCTTCGAACTCCGCCTTGGGGGGAGACTGCCAGTAGGGAGAGGGACAAACTCCCAGTTGTTGTATTTCTTGTAAGACCAATCATCTGTTGATTGGCCCTCCTCCAAAAGAACACAGGCTCGAAGCCTATCTTCATGGAGAAGATAAGATATAGAGCACCTGCTATAGGGAAGTTGGAGTAAAGCTTCCTTATGCTCCCTCATTTCGTCCGAGGGAGTAGGACGGTGGTAGTTGGCTGAAAGAATGGGATACACCATAAGATATTTTGAGCTCAAATGAAAATCGAGCCTAAAATAAAGAGATGGATCGTATACTTACGGATTCGCCTGAACGAATAATGCCTGGAAGGAGCCAAACCATCCGTCCAGAATAAGGCCAACTTGAAGTTGGGAGGATGGTTGGGAAGATCCTCAAAGATTTTCCTCTCCTTGGGATAGCTCGAGATATAATAGAAGCCATCCCTTCCTCGAGCTCGGGAGAGATTGCTTTTTAGGCAAAAGAGATATAAAATCTCCTTTGGTGAAGGGCCCTCCAACTTCAGCTCGTGGTAGAGCGACCTCAGGGCTGACAAAACCCTATATGAATTGGTCTGGAGCTGGAAAGGCGTGAGGCCAACAAAATTCAGAAAATCCTTAAAATAGGATTTCAAAGGCAGTAATTCCCTAGCCTTCACGTGCTCGTGACTCCAGGCCATGAGTTTCAACTTATTGTCGGGATTGCCATCTCCTGGAGCAAAACAGCTACGTTCGTTGGGAGTCGGAGCTCGGCACCTTAACGAACCCGATAATCCTAACCCATGGTGAGCTAGGATGTAGGTGATCTGCATCAACGACGAGACCGAGCTCCAATAATGCTCAGCCTTGAAAATCTTCCTTCGCAAGGTTAGAATGGTAGCAGGCTGTGAGGTAGATGGCTGGTGTGAAGGTTCCCCCATCAGTGAAAACATTAAGTCGCCTGGTTGGTAAGCTACCGTTACTGTAAGTTTGGGGTCAAGGGGAATAGGTCTAAGCTCGGGGTTCAGATTTGGGTAAAGAGCCTCCCGGAGAACTTTCCTTTTCTTCTCTATGACTTCGACAATCTGACGTCGCTGGTGGGCTCGAGTTTCCTCTTGTTCACGTTTCAGCTCGTGCTCGCAAATCAGTTGCTGGTTCCAGGTAAATGGCAACTCTGGGCTTGGAGTTTTCTGCGAATATGGAATTGCGAGCAACAGCCCCCACCGTTTTTCTAGATTCTGCGACATCTAGCAAGAAAGAAAAAATGGTGAGGGCCATGCACACAAGGAATTGAGAATAAAGATTCGGTTGGTCCAAGCTCGAATGCTTGAGATCACGGAACGAGCTCGATCAAAATGATCTGATTAGCTTTGGAGCGTGTATTCTACGAAAAAGGGAGGAAGGTGGATTTAATTTTTGAAAATCCTAGATTTCCAGGGAAATGTTGGTGGTTACTCAAAAAGTGATATTTTTGGGAAATGCGCAATTTAAAAATCCTAATCCTATACCCCATTTCTTGGTCTACACGGAATACTATCCGAAACTAAGCGTAAAAAAGGAACCATTTTTACATCATCTATTCAAAATTTGGGTTTGGAACCTAGAATATCAAGAAAACACTTAAAGCTAAATTGGGTTAATTAAAGCATTCCGGTGCAACACCAATATAGGCACATAAGAAACAAGATGCATAGACATGCATGGAAAGACAAAATACATATACGAACAAATGAGGTCAAGAACAGATACTTACACACTGTAGACGGTGGATACAGAGAAACAGACGACTGAAGGAGAGGTTGCAAGTACAATCTCACGGTCTCGAACAAGCTAATGGATTTTTGTTTCTTTGGCTCAGAGGACATATAAGAATAAAGCAAGATTTTTTCTGGGTTTTCTATAGTTTTTCTCTTCTCTCTGAAAGTTTAAAACACAAAAATGAGGAAGAAGAGGGCACAAACCTATTTATAGGCCACAAGAGAATGTCAAACGGCGAATCAATCTGGGTCGTTGGATGAGTTTGATATCTGATCGGACGAACGGGTACAGGCGTGGCAATGGCGGAAAAAAGGGTGGCAGATGAATAGACGTGGTCATGGTACAGAAGCACTCAAGTAATCTAATTGAGCAACCCCTGGAAGACGCGTGTCCACTCTTGAGTACCTCAGACGATACAGTTTCCAAGGAGGGCAGTTCAAAAGTTTCCTTCTCATAGGATTCGAACTGATACTTTTGAGGGGGCAAAATATTACACCTAGATTTCGAGCATGAGAAGTTATGACCCCAAAATCTAGGCTCGTTAGGTGTAAGCTCAAAATATACACGATCGTCATATGATCCTTCAGTCAAACCGCTTTGTTGTAAATAACGACCTCGAAAACCTCGAGGATGTGTAGCCTCGAATATTCTCTGAGCTTGCAATAGCATGGTATGACACTTGAATATATTTTTCACTGATTTCCTTCGAGCGAGGTGGTTCAAGCGAGGGAAGTACAAGCTCAAATGTGACAACATCGTCTACATATACTTGTTCCGAGCATAAGCGAAGCTGGGCAGCGAGCTCATGAATGACTCATGGTCTCGGCAAACTCAATGCCAATTACTGATCTCGAAGATTTGATGAATCATCTGGGATTATCAGTTACGTCTGAACACGTTTATTGTTGTACAATCCCTACATTTAAGGGATATCATTTAATCTGCTATCCGTTCCCGATTATCATGGGACGTTTGTTAGGAAAATATTGTTTTGCCTCAATGGAAATGATTATAATATTACAACTCTATGCAATAATATTACAAGTAAATATAGATTGATTAAATAAGGTTACAACTCTATAACTGAAAATACAAATAAACTAAAGAAAGGAAGAAGATGATGATGAAGGAGAGAATAGTGAGAATACAACTCTAAGCAAAAGATTACAAGTAAAATAAAGTGTTTAGACCAAATGAAAAGATTACAACTCTTAAACAAAATATACAAGTAAATAGAACAAGAGAATAAGAAGAAAAGCAATAGAATAAAAAGAAGAACAGAAACACAATCAAACTCTCACTTACACAACCTAAGTGAAGAGGATTGGGGATCACCAACTTGAACAATGTTTAAAACCTTTGTCCAAAAGCTTATTTCCCCCTAACTCAAGCACTAAGGGATCTCTCTCAGATATTGGAAAAGCTTTATGGAATTATCAAGCCTCAAGGTGTTTCTAGCCAAGTGCTCTAGTGGATAGAAAAGTTGTGTCTTACAAGTGAGCTATAGGCTCCTATTTATAGAGTTTAGAGACACCCTTTGAATTTCAAATTCCACCAACCCCCATGGCTGTTACCAATGTTTAATTGGATTAATATGGAATTAAAAAAGAGATTTGGGAGTTATTTGGATTTTTTGAGCCGTTCAACAAATATTGAAAAAACTGAAAATTGGTTAGTTTTTTGGCCTGTGGCCGCAGCCAGAGACATTGGTGGCCGCGGCCACTGGTCTTTGTCCCACAGGCTGCGGCCACTGACCAATTTCAGCACAAAAAATTGTGCTGTTTTTCCAAACGGTTCCAAACTCTCCCAAATGATTTTGTAACTCCCAAAACACATTATTGGGGTTAAAATCATATCTCTAACAGCCATATCACATATGGCTTTATGAAATTCATCTCAATATTGTGTAACAACAATTTTACACAATAAAATGTAATATTTGGAAGTTACAAATTTGTAACACAAAATATGTTACATTATTTGGATATATCTCATATATCTAAATATTGTAACTCTCTATTATATGTTACAATATGTGACACACTTTGTGACATTTATTTAATCTAAAACATTATATTATAATATAATATAATTTTACATTATATTATAAAATAATATAACAACGTTTCCATGTATGTAGGATGTCAATTAAATCCTATCATTTAATGCATTATATTAATTGATTTATAGATTATCTTATCGAAATATATGGGAATGAATTCTGATATTTTCTCTATAAATAGAGAAGAAAGCACCATTTGTAGGGGATCGAATTCTGATTTATGGAAAAACCTCTGAGCAATTATTCTCGGAGAAATAATCAGAAAACTATCAAGTCTCAATAATATAGACTCGTAGACTAGGCAGATTTAATTGTTGAACCACGTAAAAAAGGCTTGTGTTGTTCATCTCTATTTATTATTTTCTATATTTTCTTGTTTAAATTTGCTCTCATTTTTGAGTTAACGAAAAACGGTGTCAACACATTTTATAACTTAAATAAAATTTAATTAAATTTAAACTCATTTATTAGAATAATATCATATTGAACATATAATATAATCTACTGTGAATTAGCAGCAAATTGCTTTTAAAAAAAAATTAGTAAGAAACTTAAATTTAAAATCTACGTATAATATTTAATATTATATTAAACATATAATATATAATCTTTGGTTGTCACTCTCAAATTAAAAAACTAGAATAAGCATAAACTTAAACAAAAATAAATAAATTATTTAATTAAAATAAAATATTTATTTCAAAATTTATATGACATTGTAAATAGACTAAAATAGTCCATTGTAAAAAAAAAAAAAAAAAAGGAAAAATTAGCCAACAACAAAACAGTTATAATATGATTTTATGCCAACCACGTTATAATGGTATCATAATGATTAAGTTGATTATAATTAACACGATTATCATGCATATTATACATATTATATTATAATGATAATTGTGCATATTATTTTATTAATTTGTCCCTATACGACCAAACAACCTATATTTAATGGTCACAATTTTTAAATTTTATCATTGACAATACTTAATTCTAGTAACATCTGAAAAAATTTATTTTCTATCATTATACTTTATTATTCATTTTTTTTAATAATCATCAACAATATTAAAACTAAAATCATTAATTTTTTTAATAATATCATATCATTTAAAATTACGCGTACACACATGTCTACATTGAAAAAATATATTTTTTTGACAAAATTTAAAAATTAATTTTGATGTACACAAAAGTAAAAATAAATCTAAAATTATATAGACAATATTAAATTAAAAAAAAATCAAGTACTGGCGTAGATGATCATAAATAAAATATTATGTATTCGTTGCCTATAAATGAAAACTTAAATGCTTAAGCTCTTCATAACTAAACTAAAGCTAATCATATATATATATATATATATATACATATATTAAGTTTGTTCAATATCCATGGCTGGAACAGATCATGATGTGTCGATTATGAGTGTGAAAGTAGTGAGCGATGATTGGTTAGATACTACAGTTTCTTCTTCATTGGCATCCAAATATGAGATCACTGTGAAACCGAGCGATGAAGAAGTAGTGGACTCTAATCACTCTGAGTATTCAATCCCCACCATTGATATCTCCCTTCTCACCTCTGGCGACCTTCATCAACGCTCCAAAATCCTCCATGACCTCCGCAAAGCATGTAAGGAATGGGGTTTCTTTCAGGTATACATAAACACACTCTTAATGGTTACTACTCATGAATAATTACTTTAATATTAACTATTAGATTAAAATCAGTAGTCTATATTTATAGTTGTTAATTAATATTTCTAAAAATAAATTTTGATTTTTTCAAATTTTTGGAAGAGTTACCAAATGAAAAACGTGTATTTATTATGAAAATATAATAGTGTAAACTTTCATTTTTTAAATGCATGTCAATTTCTAAATATAGCTAGTGCCTCTCATTAGTTGGAAATAACATTAATTATGAAAAAAAACAACTAAATTCAAAATTAATATAGAACAATACATGAGCTTCACTTTAAGCCTTACAGGTGGGGCTCTTCAGTATTCTCGATCCGTGAACAATTTTCGGCATGATTTTTATTATGACCGTGTATATTATAGTTGTTTAGAGCATCCTGCAGAAAATTTAGAATAGTTTACAGTACTGAAAACTAGGTTCAAACATGTTGCTTTTCACGCGCATACAAAAATTAGTCACACGTGCAACAACATGTTTGAACTTAGTTTTCAGTACTTGTAAACTATTCAGAATTTTTTGAAAATTTGCAAGATCCTCTCAATAGTTACAATATACACGGTCATAAAAAAAAATCGCACCGAAAATTATTCACGGGTCGAGAATACTGAGAGCCCCACTGATAGGGCTTAAAGTGAAGCCGCTATAGAAGAATTGTCCTATATAAATATAGAATTATTCAATACATTACATGCATATATATATATATATATATGTGTGTGTGTATATACACAAATTAATGTGTTCTTATATTTCTGCAATGATGGATCAGTTGGCGAACCATGGTATTTCGGATAGTGTAATGAAGAAATTGATGGAAGCATGTGAGAGTTTTTTCAGTATGACAGAAGAGGAGAAGATCGAGTTCCAAGGCTCTACAGATGTGATGGAACCTATAAATTATGGGACCAATTTTGATTGCAATGCAATGGGCAGTAGTAAATACTTTATTTGGAGGGCTTTTATAAAGATGCTTGTTCATCCTCAATTTCATTCTCCCTACAAACCACAAGGCTTTAGGTACGTACTTATATATTATTACGATTTAACTAAGGTAATAATTTGTATGTAAAAGTTTTATATATGATAATTTCAGTGAGGCAGTAGAAGAGTATTGTGAAAGAACAAGAGAAATATCAACAGTGTTAATGAGAGCAATATCTGAGACATTAGGATTGGAAGCTAATTGCTTAGAGAAGGCTACGAATTGGGATGAAGGACTACATTTATTGGCTTCGAACTATTATCCACCTTGTCCAGACCCTGACCAAGCTCTTGGCCTCCTACCTCATACCGATTCAGGCCTTATAAACTTCATTTTCCAAAACGACGTCGGTGGCCTTCAAATCCTACACAAAGGAAAATATGTGCGTTGGAAAGCCATGCCTAACACCATTATTGTTGACCTTGGTGATCACATGCAGGTATATAATATGTATATGAATTCAGTTTCACCATTCATTATTTTTGTTATTTTGTGTTTGCTTATATACACTATTACAAAAAAGGCAATTGTGTCGGTCAAACTTTGTTGATCAAGAATTAACATTTGTGTCAATTGCGTCATAACATACACTGACGGTGGCACTAATCGCAATTGCTATATATTGATTCTTATTGAGTGTTGATATTTGACACATTGTCCAACACCACATGAGGTAGCACCCTATATGATTGGTTAGCGATGCCTCAATCCAAATAAGTGGGACCCGATATTGAATTACACCAAGAGCAGTATGCCATCTCCTTGTGGTGTTGGGCATTAGTGGTGCCCTTAGCGATTCTCATTCTTATTGCTTAGAAATAATAATGAGTTGTTATAAAATTTAAAAATTGAAAATAAATTTATATATAGTAGGTGACGATGCATTATCATGTGTGTGTGACAGATCCTAAGCAATGACCTGTACAAGAGTGTGACACATAGAGCAGTGGTGAACAACAAAAACACAAGAATATCAATAGTGTCAGGACATGGACCAGCGGCGGACAACAAGGTTGCACCAATACCTGAGCTTTTAGAAGCTTTGGGCCAAGCCCCGGCTTATCCAGGGATTCCATACAAGGAATACTTGAAACTTCGACGAAGCCCCCAGTCAGTCCTCAAAGCCACGCTCGACATAATAAGACTCAAACAATAATCCCTAATAATCATAACAATTCACTACTTCCTTTTGCTTTGATCGTTCTATATATTTTTATCTTGTCATGAAAAATAATAATGCCATATCATCATGTACATGGTTGTGTGTGGACATGATGGACTTGTGTTTTTTTTTTGGTTGGTGCATGTTGAATCAATTTATGATTGAAGTAGTAAATGAATATGGGTGAATTTAAAAAATAGTGTTGCTATTTGTCACCTTAAGAGTATCTCCAATAGAGTGCCAAAAATGTAATGTATTGTTATATTTAGTACATTTTAGTAAAATTATCACTCTAATAGTGTTCTAAAAGTAGTTGTGCTAAATTTGACACAAGATATAACATGAGCCAAATTTAACACAACAATTAATATCACTTTTTTATTTACCATATTGTCACTATAGTTTATTAATTAACAATTAACAACTACTTATTTTACAATATAAAATAAAAAATAGTTATTTTTTGTATATTATCAATAAATATTAAATGAATTGTTGACTTCGTTTTAGTTAATTTGCATCTTCTCCTTTAGTTACTAATTCAATAAAGAACAACTAGTAATATATCGTATTGAAAGAAAATAAGTAGAAAACAAAAAACAATAAAAGTTAAAATAGCAAAGTAAATAAAAGTATTGGATTGTGAATTGTTTCCTATTACTAATGGGAGATTTGATAAATTATACATTAAGTGGGGGCATAATTAAAATGTATCCCATCTAATGCAATTATAGGTAAAGTATGTCAATCTTCTATCATAAGACAAAAATACCCCTCTCATTATTATACTGGTTGAAATCACTCCAAGGATTGAGGTGAACACAAGTATTCAACCTAATACCAATGACACTATCAATTTATTAATTTGAATCTTGGGGGAGAAAATCAATGGGTCAGGACATATGGCCTTAGTGTTTCGATGTGTGATGTGTGTCGTTGCTTTACATTTATTATAATATTTTGAACAATTTTGTGCCTACATTTGTATGTTTTTCTTTGAAATTGAATTTTCATAGTGATTTTATGTGTTTTTCTGCATATACATTTTTTGATGCATCTCAATGATGCTGATCGATAGAATTCGATGCCTATGTTTGCTCAAAAGGTAGAAGACAATAATTGATAGAGCTCGATATAGTTCGATGATTGTTTGTTATATTCATGTTTTTCAATTCTCCTCTTCTCTTTACTTAGAAAAGAATTAGATAATTCATCTATCGGTCGAGGTTCATAACTGGGGCCATTACCTCCAATGACTTGTGTCATTTCCCTAAAGTAAGGAGGATTAACAACATTGACATTTAAGCCATTAGTGTAATTAAATCTTGCTACAATGTCATCAACATCTTCCTTCCCAAACCATATACTTGATAAATCTTCAAAACACATTTGTTTTACCATATTTTATAAGCTATATATAATTTAGTTCTTGAGTTTTTAATTAATTTATTAATTTTTTTATGTTAATTTGAATTTATTAGCTTCATTATAATTTTATAGATTTGTGTGTTTTTATAATTATTCTTGATTAAATTTGTGTGTTCGAATTATTTAATTTTCTTTCTTTAATTTCTAAGAATTTTGTTGTAGTTTAACATTCTTGAAGAAAATAAAAGAGAAGAAATTAAAACTAAAAAGAAATTGTGAAGAAGTGGTATTTTGAAGAAAGAAAAGAAAAAGTTGCATTTTTAAGGCCCAAAAGGCTGTCAACTACTACAGTGAGCCGCATCACTACCCATGTGCCTCTCAGCCCAGCAAGCACCCATAGCCTGGCCCATGTGCCATTTGATCTCCTCTCCACCTGTAGAGAACACAAAAAGAAAAAGCAATAAATAATTAGCTTTTTTTTTTTTTTCAGTAACAAATAAATAATTAGCAATCTATCCAAAGAATTTTTTCCCTTTACTCTTGTTCAGGATAGGTACAATAATAAGTTTATAATAAATAGTTATATTTATATTCTAATTTACTCCTAATATTCTATTTTGTTTATAAGTTTGATTTTTGAAAGACTTACAATCTTTTATGTCCTTTCGGATAGATGATTAACTTCAACAAATCTCTTCTATTTTTCTCACCAAATACTCCTTAGGAGATGCAATCACTTTATGTGTCCTCCCTAAATATGCAAACAACTGACAATATAGAAACCTACCTGGAGATGCCTATGTTAGGGGGAAGGAACAAGAAAGGTTTGTTCAGAACAATTAAAGAGAAAATATGGCTATAGTTACATTCATTACAAAACGAACTTTTCTCTCAAGCAGGAAAGGAAATCCTTTTAAAAGTAATAATTCAGGCTATGCCTATATATCTCATGTCATTCTTTGAAATTCCAGAAGGTTTATGTCAAGAGATTGAAGGGTTATTAGCATGATATTGGTGGGGGTCAGTTCAATCAAAACACTACTACAAAAAAGGTTTTTAAATTTTTTTTTTAGGACTTGTGGGGCGCGAGTCTTTTATTTGAGAGCCTTAAAAACTGAGGTTTTTTAGGCCTCACGTTGCGAGGCCTAAAAGAATGTTTTTAGGGCTCGCATTGCGAGTGCTAAAAAGTCTTATTTTTAATTTTTAAAAAATTAATTGATAGCCAAAGCTCCCACCGGAGTTCCGACGTTAACGGCGGTGCCACCACCCCACGGTGGTGGTTTGGGAAAATGATCACTGGGCATCGAAGCCCAAGTCTCAGGGAGCGTCGTGGTGGTGGTGGTTCTTCTTGGAAAGGCCTAGAATGACCAGATTTGAACTATGATTTCTCAGACCTCCATGGATTCCGACGAATGTCGACTTCCAATTTCGATGAACGTTAAGTTCAATTCTTTAGTGGGTTTTGATGCCCAAAGCACAAGGAATGCATTGGTGGTGTTCGTTTGGATCGGGGTGGCTCGAGGCGGTCGGAAAACACTCGGAAGAGTTTGAGAAAAATAGCACCACCGAGACTTCGAATGACTCTAGGCGGGGAAGGGCGGCGCATGAGGGTCTGGGCTCGCGGGGGTCGAAGGTCACCGATCTTCTGTGTCCATTGCACCGACACGTGTCTATGGAGGACGACAACAGGGTAGCGATCGGGGCTTCGTACTGATGAAGGCGGGAGAGAGTTGTAGAGGGAAGGAGGCAGTTGATTTTTTTCTTCTTCCTTTGTGTGTGCTGATGAGAAATGATTCCCTAATATAGCCCAATTAAAAAATGATAGAAATTTTTGTTATTTTTTACTTAAAAGTTTTTAGGACACGCATTAGCTTTTAGGCCTTGCGTTGCGAGTCCTAAAAGAAATTTTTTAAGGACTCTCAACGCGAGTCCTAAAAAGTCCAGGAGATTGGAGGGAATTTGTGATTTTTTAAAATTCAAACTTTTAGGAAACACATAAGTTTTTAGGACCGCAATGAGTGTCTTAAAAAGTCCAGGAGATGTTTGTTAAAAAAAATCAAACTTTTAGGACACACATAGTTTTTAGGACTCGCTCCATGAGCCCTAAAAGAAATTCTTTAAGGACTCGCAACGCGAGTCCTAAAAAATCCAGGAGCTGTTTTTAGGACTCACATCTAGGTGAGTGCCGTAAAAAAGTGTCCTAAAAGGGTCTTTTTGTAGTAGTGAAAAGGAAAATTCATTGGAGGGCCTGACATAAAATGTGTTTACTGAAATATAAGGGAGGCTTAGGATTCATAAAGTTTGTCCAATATTGTAACGCCTTGGTTACCCCAAAACAGTTACGGTGAACGGTGAACCGGAAATTTGACTCATTGCCTGAGTCCTTTGGTTAAAAACGTGATCTAAGTGCAATTAACAGGTTAGGGTGAAAACCAATAAAAAGGAAAGGATATGTTTTATTGATACATAAAACCGTTCATGGGTCCACAAGAACATTTACAAGTTATTTACAACTCAAAAAGGTCATTACTGTTCCAAAAGTTCAAACCCCGCTGACCTAAGCGGCAAAAATAGGGTAAACCCCCTAGTTCCTCTGAGAACTCCTTGGCCGTGGTGGTTAAGCGGCCGCATATGTACACATCATCACCTAAGCTCTCCACTCAAGGCTGGGTGAGCTTTTCCTTTCCTTTACCTGCACCACATAGCACCCATGAGCCAAAGCCCAGCAAGAAAACACAGTACTATATGTAAACATCATCAAATGATTATCATTATAATCACACAGAGCTCATAGCTTTCAAACAGATGAGTGAATATCACTTGAGGTTCTGGTAAACCATACTGAGTGACTGACAAGCAGGTCACTGATTCAAATGGAAGAGTGGATGTTGGGTAAGCCACTAGCCTTCAACAAATGAGAGACTAATGGGTAAGTCTCTGCTTTAACAAGTGAGTGACTGATGGGTAAGCCACACAAGCGCTTATAATATTCATCGAACTTTAGGTCGGTCCGGCATTAATGCTCTTTGAGTCATTCAATGCAGAAAGTCAATTAGATCTAATCTTTATTGGCTTGCGTTGAACATGCTAAGGCCGTCCTGAATAATGAGTCAGCGCAATGTGACCAGTGCCCAGTACCACTGCCGAACCTGACTAATAAGTCACAGCTTCACAGTTGATACTAGCACCTTTGCCAAATCTGACTAATGAGTCAGTGCCATGCACAAGTGAGCAAGATTTGCTAAGTATTCCACAATCAATTCATGTCCACATTTATACAACCAACATGCCTCATGAATAACCATGCATGTCACATTTGGGGTGTAGTTTTCTTACCTCTGATTCGAGCTAGAATGAACAAAAGAACGACCCTTGAGAACGGTTTAGCTTTTAGTCCTTTAGCGGTTACCTAATCATAACACTGTACGCCCTGATTTTACCACAGGCTGATTAGCAGTCGAAGCTGCGACCTAATCATGATTATCCCAGGGACATCCCCAAGACCGGAGCTCCCGTCAAGAGGTCGTACCTCTTGAGCTCGGGATAACCCAAGGGTTTGCCAAGATTGCCTAGGATCTGCGTCCGGACTATGAAGGCCGAAGGTCGAGTTAAGTATCCAGCTCGTGGCACGATCTGGATATGGAGGCTGTGACCCTTTGTAAAGTCTGCACACGCAAGGTAAACGTGCATATATCAGACATCACGTGTCTGATATCCCCCTGACTTCTCGGACACGCAGCAGGAACGTGCGTGTTCAGACACCCACGACTGGGTTGGATCGTGCGGCCCATTATCTCCTTACCTATTGATTTGACCACACTTATGTGTCAGGTTTAGGAATTAATCATGAATGTCACAGAGTTGATACGATAGGTAAGAGGGTCACGGGATGACCTTCTTAGCAACTCCCAGGTGCCTTCTCCTATAAATATGGAGACCCTGGAGATAATAGGGGTTGGATGCTCAATTGTAAGAAATACTCTGTAATCAAAGGCCCAATATATATCAATAATACTGACTAGTGGAGTAGAAGGATTTTAACCTTTGAACCACTTAAAAACCGTGTCTTGAGTCACCTCTTTCACTCTCTAAGATCATATATCTGGTACGGTTCATTATTAGCACTAATCCCTTTCTCTTCTTCTTCTTCTAATTACCTGTTGGCGAAGAACCGCGTCAACAAACACATTATAGGATACCATCAATAACATGATAATCAAAGGTTCTCAAACCAATATCTAGCCTCCAAGAGATCAATCCAAACTAATCCAAGTAGTAGGGACACTCTCGAGGCCTAAAACTAGGTTCCCGGGGTCAAAACGAGCAAACGGGGCGAAAACTGGGCAAGGGCTGCGGCCCTAGCACCTTGGGCCACAGCCCCCAGAGTTCCCTAAGGCAAGGGCCGCGGCGCCCAGAAGGCACAAAAAGCCCCACCTGCTTCTTCAAAGCAGGGCCGCGACACCCCAAGAATAGGGTCGCGGCCCTCAACTCTGGGCCATTCCCAAACATGTTTTTAACACTCCAAAGCCTCCAAAATCATATCTAAACATTCTACAATCATCAAAACAAGATTCCCAAGCTTTCCAATGCATCAAAGCCCTCAAAACCCAAGGTTCAAACGAATCGAAAACTCAACAATTCACAATGTCCAATTCAAAGCTTAGAAACTCTAAAAACTCAAAACTTCCAGAATTTCACCTTGATCTCAAATATTCCCAATTTATCATCAAATAAACATTCCTATTATACCAAAATTGACCCCGTTATGAAAAAACCGCTAATCCACTAAAAATGACCGTCTCATGCCGAATAGCTCGAATATATCTCCATAATAATGGAATCTCATTCACAAACCACATCATGCACCCAAATACACAAATTTACCCTCAATGGGCCAAATGATCAGAACATCATAATATTTCAAATGTGGACCCACACGCATGCATATGACATCATATTATAATATAATTCATATAAACATGCATATATTCATTTAATGGCGTAATTAAACAATTACGGCCCTCTTGGTGAACTAAACCACCACTAAACCACATCGAAGAATTTAGGGCATTACAAATATAATCAAGCTCTGTTAGCTAAACAAGAATGGCGTATACTAATGAACCCATCATCTCTTATTGCACAATTTTGAAAGGCATATATTTTCAGAATACAAGCTTCATGGAATCTAAAGTTGGAAATTATCCATCTATGATTTGGCATAGTATTCTATGGGGAAGAGAATTACTTGTCAAAGGCTTACAAAGAAGAATAAGGGATGGAAAAAACACTAAGGCTTTTAACGATCATTGGATCCCAAGACCACCCTTTTTTCTACCAACTTCTATAGGAATAATTGAGGATATGATGGTTTCCCAGCTCATGGAGTCCTTAGAGAAATGGAATAAAGGTCTTATTCAATAATGTTTTAATACCCCGAATTTACAGATTATCTTATCCATCCTCATTACTCCATTTGAACATGCAGATTCGTGGCTATGACACTATACAAATCATGGACGCTATTATGTTAAGAGTTGATACAACCTAGCTATGCAAAATGATAGGTATTGTAACGCCCTATTTCCCTAGAGCCTTTACTAAGTGAGTTTAAAACATGCCATTAATTCGATAATCGAGGTTTTAGGTTAAAAGTGTGACTAAACTGAGATAAAAACCCGTTATAAGTCATTAAATATAAAACATTTAGTTATTCATTAAAATCTTAGAAAATATTACAGTAGGATCCCAAAATTCTGTTTAGAAAATATATTATAGATCAAAATGTACACGTGGTAGACTTAGGCGACAAAACAACTATTATAGTACATTTCATTTTCCCAAAATAACGCTAGCTAAGACAGCCAGGTAGGCTGAACATGTAGCCATCGCTCCACACTCTCCGTACTCATGGTTGGTCGACCTTTCCCTTGCCTTTACCTGCACCATAGAGCACCGGTGAGCCGAAGCCCAACAAGAAAACTCAACACAAAATAATTAACATATACATATCTATCAATAGCATATATCAAAACAACCAACAAGCTAAACACATAGCGGCCATGCCGTCCCAGGCGCTTTACCAGGCTTTGGGTTCGCGGTCTTCACTAAGAGGATGAATCCAGCATCCTAGGAGGGTCTTGCCCTAACGGCTTGCACTCTGCATGCCCAATGTCGTTCCTGGCCCTTTGCCGTACTCGGATTTGCACTCTGCATGGTCAACGCCATTCCCGGCCCCTTGCCGTACTCGGCCTTCGCCGTTCATTAACAAATATGCACTACATAACATAATATCAACAAATATTTAAACATATAATAAACATAAACAATAGGGCTATGCCCTGCAATTCAATCACATAGGGCCATGCCCTACAATACAAACAATAGGGCCACGCCCTGCTCTACGGGTACAACAATTTTCTTACATGTGTCCCAAGCTTCCTAAGCACCGCAATCCCGAGCATAATCCTCTAACCCGAGTGTACCACAGACTTCACAAAGGTTTTGAACTTGGATAGCTTGAGATGGGAGTGTATTCTTTTGTAATTGCTTCGTCAAATCTGCTACTTGAGCTGTAAGCATGGTTATAGCATCCAATTCCATCATTCCAGCCACCTTCTTTGGCTGTCCCCTTTCAGTTGGCCATTGATAATTATTCATCGCCATCTCCTCTAATAGCTCATATGCCTCATTAGCACTTTTACTCATAAAGGCACCTCCCGCTGCAGCATCTATAATTGTTCTTGTCGTCCCATTCAACCCATTATAAAAATTATGCACCAACATCCACTTTTCTATTCCATGGTGTGGACACTTCCTTAACAACTCCTTAAAGTGCTCCCAAGAATCATACAGTGACTCTCCATCCAACTGATAAAAATTATTAATCTCACCCCTTAACTTTGCAGCCTTTGCTGGAGGAAAGAACTTGGCAAGGAATTTCTGAGCTAACTCCTCCCATGTAGTGATCGAATTCGCTTGTAAGGATATCAGCCAACTTTTCGCCCTATCCCTCAGTGAAAATGGGAATAACCTCAGTCTTATAGCATCATCACTCACCCCATTCATCTTGAACGTTGCACATAACTCCAGAAAATTAGCTATGTGTAAATTAGGGTCCTCTGTCGGCATACCTCCAAAATGAACAGTTGTTTGAACCATCTGAAGGATGGTTGGCTTAATCTCAAAGTTGTTGGCAGCAATGGTTGGAGGTCTAATGCATCTCTTAATGTTCGTGCTCCTTGCTCCCTTGGAACCTCAGCAGCCCCTTGACCATTATTAGCACCATTTCCCAAATTGTCAGCCATGGTGAATTCCAATTTCCTTTTTATTTTCCGGTTCTGTCTGCACGTTCTTTCAATTTCCCGGTCTATTGGTATAATATGTTTTTGTCTATTGCTTCGCATATACCAACAAGTCCTGAAACACAAGAGAACCTTGATCCAAATAAATGTTAAAAAAAAATGAAAAAAAAACAAATCAAATTAGAACAAAAATTAACTTATTGATATTAATAAAAAAGTCCCTGGCAACAACGCTAAAAAGTAACACGCAAGTATACGCAGTCTAATCAAGTAATATATGATAAGTAAAGTGTCGATCCCACGAAGACTGCTATTAACTACCAATAATTAACCTCTAATTCTAATTGATTTAATTAATAATTTCAGATTTATAAATAAAATAAATATTACTAAAAATTAAGAAAACTATTAAGCACTTAAAGAAACGCAGAGATGAAATTTGATTTAATTCAATAGATGTAAAAGTTAGGGCTTTAGTTTCATCAACCATCCACTTATGATTTCTAACCAATTCTCAATATTTCTTAATTCTATTGTGGTAGAAGATTACAATTATATATTATAGTCTTGTTAGGATCTATAATTCTCTACAATATACTATTTCCTACATCTCTGTGGTAAATCAATATATTGCAGGCTTTAAACACATAATCCCTAAACTACACAATTTATAGAAGTACTTTCGTCTAATATAAAGTTGTGATTATTTACCTATAGCATAATTATCCTTCTCTTTTCAGAGTAGAGGTTAAAATCAGATAAACATGTAAATGATGATTAAACATTCACAAGCATTAAGCATAAGATAAATAATCCACAACAGAAGAAAGAAATTCAGGAAAATTTCATTAAGAAATCAAAAGTTTCAAGAAGAATCCACTAATACCCTAATAACAAGATTAGTTCACAGTAGACATAATGGAATCAATCAAACTAAATATAAACATAAACTCCAGAATAGAGAATACATAAGAAATTAAACTCTAGGTCTTCAATGTTCTCCTCTGTCTTTAATGACTTTTCTACACCTCTAATAATGAATAGAATACCCTAATTAACTCTTAAAATGTATTTAAAAAGAAGCCTAAAATATCTAACAATTCTGCCCCTTTTGCAGGCCACATACAGGCACACGCGCCGCGGCCCTAGGATTCAAGCACCGCGGCGCGCCTCTTTGTAATTGTGCAGCCTCCTCTCTGTTTTCAGCGAGCGCCGCGGTGCTTCCCATATGCGTTGCGACCCTTAAAAACTTCAGAAAATTAGCCTTCTCTGCTTTTTCCTTGCGCCGCAGCTCTTCATTCAAGCGCCGCGACCCCTCTAATTTTTCCAAAAACTTGTTTTCGAACTCCAAAATGAACAATTATCTCCGCAAATGAGTCTTCAACTTTCTTCTTGTCAACTTTTAGCATAAATTTCCCAATTTAAGCTGATTTTCCAGCCATTTCCCAAACTTCACGTTTTCTTCTCCTATTTCCTGCAAACATACCAAAACAAGCATAATACCGTATAACACTCCACCAAAATGACTCAAACTTACCCTAAACACATGTTAAAAACTATGCTAAAAATAGACTCATCAGTAGTCGTTGTGAAAAGGACAGAATTTTGTTGCATCTCTCTTGGAGATATCTTTTCTTATAGGTGCGGGTCGTTTGTAGGGCACGCTTGAGCTAGTCGCCTGGTAAACCTCGGCTCAGCTTTCAACAAGAGCAGTGTAGTTGGTGAATCTCGGTTCATACCGATTACCTTTGGGGCGCTTACTCTCGGAGGTCGAGGGTTCGTTGTTCGTCCACTTTCCAACATTCTTACCATTGCCATTCCCGTTGCCTTTGCCGTTGCCATTGGGCTTCGACCCGTTGGCGGCTTTGGCGGGTTCTTCCTTGGGCCCCTTGTCTTTTGCTGGCGATTTCCCTTCGTTGGCAATCGCGTCCTCGAGCTTGATGTACCGATCAGCTCGATCTAAGAACTCCTAGGTACTTTTAACCCCATGCTTTCTGAGGCTACTCTAGAGGGGTGAATGGCGTCTAACCCCAGCAGTTAGGGCCATCATCTTACCTTCATCGCCCACGGTCTTGGCTCTAGCTGCAACGCGCATGAAGCGTTGAACATATTCCTTCAAGGGCTCCCCCTATTTATGGCGTATCTCGACCAGTTGGTTCACCTCAGTGGGGTGCACATGACCCGCATAGAACTGTCCGTAAAACTCCTTCACGAACATCTCCCAGGATACTATACTCCATTGTTGGGAAGATCCTGCAGCGAGTGTCTTCAGAGACTTTCTGAATGTCCATTTGTATCTCAAACTTGTTGACATGAGATACCGGGTCTCCATACCCGTCGAAGTTTGGAAGTGTTGGAATTTTGAACTTACTGGGGGTTTCGGCCACAGTAATCCACTGTACGAAGGGGGTGCCTCTTCTCCGATCGTACTCAATATGGGACGTTCCCCCCCCCCCCCCCCCCCCGACCAGCTGCTGTACAGCCTGGTTCAGGGCATCGATTTGAGCCTGAACAACTTCTGAGATTGCTGGGGCCTCTGGTGCCGGGGGAATGTACTCATCGTGCCTTTCTCGGTGGTCGTTAAGTACATCCCTCAAATCATCCTCTCTTTACTGCTGCTCGCTGGCTCCGAGCCAACTAAAGACGTTATTCTGCCTGGGCTGCCCCCCGGCGTTATGACCTACAGGTCGGTCTTCTCTAGGTGGGGGGCTCCTGCCTCCACCTCTCTCTTCATTCCTCCGACCTGCATTTCCTCTGCCAGAGTCTGCTTCATTGTAGCCGTGGCCATCTCTGAATTACAGCTGGATATGGTGCGACCGACTATTCCCTCTATTGCCTCCTTGGGCTGGCAATTCACGAGCGTTAGGGGGAGGCCTGAGCTGGTCGGTGGGTCCCCGTGCATTGTTATGATGTGGGGGGCCCCCTGATCGCAGAGCCTGTCTCTGAGTTCCTCTTGTTGGCAGAATGACGCTGCCCCTTGCTCGGTGGATGCGGCTCTTGATCCCCTGGGCGTCTAGGACTGCGGGGCTGTTACCCGGCCCTATTCTGCCTCAGGCGCGGGGGATTGCCTCGACCAGCTTGAGATGGAGGCTTCTGCTCAGGATCCCTAGGTGAGACATCATCCTGAGGCATAGGTGGATGCTCCGGCCTCTGAGGGCTTATTGGCTGGAGCGGAGGACTAGGATTGGGACCCCTTTGAGGTGGCCCGTTTGGTGGCTGATCTGGCTGGGAGGCTGGCGCAGCCTGATTCCTAGCCAGCTGGATGGCTGCTTCAAGGGCGGCCATGGCATCCCTCTGCCGTCGATCCATCTCAGCCTGCCTCTCACTCAGCTCCTGACGCTGGCGTTCTATCTCCCTTTGCTGTGACGCCATTATCTCGGCAACATTCTCTTGATTGGCCCTCAGATTGGCCAACTCATCCTGCAGCACCCTCAGTGTTTCCTTCAGGGTCTCAGAATCTAACTCTTCCTCATCAAACTCCAAATGCAATTCGTCTTTAGCCACATTTGGGGGAGGAGGCTGGGAAGATGCAGCAGCGGCAGCCTGTCCGGTCTTCTTGGTAAGTTTTGCCATCTGATTTTTTTTTTACAAGCTCTCAATGAAAGCACCAGAATGTTGACCCTCGTTTTTTCCAATGACATGGAGTCAAATAAACGACAGGAAAATAATACGATACTTGAGAATACAATCTAATGGAGAGTAAAGAACACCAGGAATTATAGTGGTTCGGCCCCAGTCATTGGTAATGACCTACATCCACTTGATGCTATTATTAATGTTGAGCTTCAAAGGTGTGATCAAAGAACTAAGGTTCCTGAGTTTCACAGACCTTAGAAGGAGAAACAAAACAGATGATGGATAATAGCAATACAATTTGAAAAAAGACCAAAAGATCCAGAGATCCTCCCCCCCCCCCCCCCCCCCCCCCCTTTGAGCTATTTCTTGTATATTTATAGGCTCAATTAGGGTTACATGAGTCAATTAATCATATCTTTCCTTAATAAATATATATTCAGGTTATAATGCAGAGATATTCTCGGATATCATTACAACTATACAAATTTATACATAAATAAACGGAGTATACGACCAGGCTGGTCGTATATAAAACTTGAACTCCGCATATGGAAGTATCTCTGGTCGATAGGCGAGTTCTTGCCACGTCATCCACAACCGTTTTTTGGATAAACAATTGTAATGACCCAAATTTTCTAATAAGGTTTAGGACCTTGATTAGGAGACCGGAAGGGCCATAATTGATTTATTATATTATTAAATGATTATATGCATGTTTATGTGAATTATATTATTATATGATGATAAATGCATGCATATGGGTCCACATTTTGTTATAAGGGCATTTTGGTAATTTGGCCCGTTGAGGGCGTAATTGTGTATTTTCATGCATACGGGTGAGTTAAAAATAATACCACATTATATGTGGATTTGTTCGAGCCATTCGGCATGAGATGATCATGGAATGCACGTTTTCGGTTTGGTCATAACGGGGTTAGTTTCGAGGCTCGGGGTGAGTCTCGGGGTAATTTGGTGATTAGAACGTTGCCAGAAATTAAAGGGTAATGAGATATGAATTATTAGCATTTGCGAATATTGAGAATGACGAGAATTGGAGGGTATTAATTATAATTAACGAGATAGGCGGGAAATGACGGCTTTACCCTTGGAAGTCTTTAGAGGGATTTAATTGACCTAGGGGTATTATGGTCATTTGACCAAGGGATTATATCACACTAGAAGGTTGTGGAATTGTAAAAATAGAGCATCATCATCATCCTCATCTCTCTCTCCCGTACCTATACTTCTCTCCTTCTTACTTTCAATTTTTGAGAGCCAATTTGAAGAAACAAGTTAGGAAATCAAGGTTTGAGGCTTAGAACTTTGATTCTTCCATTGAAGAGGATCTAAATCCCACTTGAGGTAAGATTTTATCAATTCTGTTTTTCCTTATGGTTTTTCAGTTGAGGATTTTGAGGTGTTAAGTTGTGAGAATTAATGAAAGTTTTTGAGTAAGATTGATTGGGTTTTGATGAGGTTGTGATATGTATGAAGTTTAGGGGTTGAGTGGCATGTTTCGGTGATGTTTGGGGCTGGTTTGAAGGGTTGTTTTTTAAGAGAAGTCGCAAGGAAGGAAGCCAGAGAGATTATGGTCTGTGATTGGCGCAGCAGCGCTAGGTAGGGCAGAGAGCTGGGCCTCTCTGACTTGAAATAGCACCTCAGTGCCATTTAATAGGGCTGCAGCGCTGGTCCATTTTCCAGCAAGCCTATTTTAGGGCTCGGGATGACTTTTAAGGCTCGGGGATGGGTTCTTTTACCCCATTTGAGTAGATTGTGAGTCCCGAGAGTGTGGGATTGGTCTTGGGAGTGAGGTTTTAGATTATAAACCTTTTTATGATTTATTTTATTGATGGGATTCCAATTGGTTATGACTAGGTGACCTCTAAGGAACTAAAAAGTTGATCGTTCTCAAGGGTCGTTCTTTTACTAATTTTTGCTCTAACCAGAGGTAAGAAAACCGCACCCTGTGTATATGACATGCATGGTTATTCTTGATGCATGTTTGATGTTTAAATGTGATGCATGTGATGCATGAGAAACATGTGAATAGGGCATGCCATGAATATTGAATATGAGATTGTTCAGAGCTTGAGTCTCTGTGTTTATGCATGATCTTAATTATGCTAGAAATTGTTAAGTAAGCATGCTGAATGCCTTATATTCGGATATTTGACATATGATATATGTTTGGTAGCATTTCTTACTTGTGTATGGCACTGACTAGTTAGGGTCGGCACTGGTTGCGTATCACTGACCTAAGAGACAAAAACAGCATAAGTGTCATGAACGCAGGGCTGACAAAAGATTAGATCTAATCGATATCACCGTTTGTACGCCCTAATTATCCACGGGCTATTAGTGAGCTGAGAGATGGCATAATTATATCAGCCACGTGGATGTCACGTACCCGGAGCTGCTGTTACCAGGTCCTACCTCTTTAGCTCGAGGTAACCAAAGGCTTACTAAGATTACTAAGGGGTCGGGTCAGAAGTATGGACACCACAGGCCAAGAATACATCAATCTCAAGGTATGAGCTTGAGTTGGCACCTCTGACCTCTTATAAAGTTAACCACGCAATGTAAACGTGCATATATCAGACATCACGTGTCTGATATATCCCTGAATTCTCGGACACGCAGCATAAACGTGCGTGTTCAAGCACCCACGACTGGGTTAGGCCGTGCGGTCCATTATCCCCCTTACCTATTGATTAGACACACTTCATTTGTCAGGTTTTAGGAATTAATCATGAATGTCACAGAAGTGACATGATGGGTAAGAAGGTCACGGGATGACCCCCCTTGCCAACCCCCAGGTGCCCTCTCCCTATAAATATGGAGACCCTGGGAGTTGCAAAGGGTTGGATTCTATTGTGTAAAGAAATACCCCGTAAAGAATATCAGAGAGATAGCAATAATATTGGCTGGTGGACTAGAAGGATTTTAACCTTTGAACCACCTAAAAAAGTATTCGTGTCACCATTTTATTTTAAGATCATTCATCTATTACAGTTCATTACTTAGCACTAATCCCACTCTTTATTATGTTAATTATCTATTGGCGAAGAACCGTGTCAACACCCTTGAATGACTCTAAGAGCATTAATGCTGGACCAACCCAAAGGTCGATGAAAATTATAAGCGCTTGACTAGTCTAGGACTAGTTACTCAAAGCTAGGGCCAAAGGCCTAGGTGACTATTTGTCACATGGCTAGGGAGCGGAATCCCATGGTTGTGACTCTATAGTCATGCAGTAGGTTATCTTGGTGACTAGTTCATCAAACACGTACCTTGTTTAAGTTAGTGAAATGATCACTTATCTACAAAGCCCCGGTGACCCTATCGTCACATGGCTAATGGGAACGGAACCCACCTTAGTGACGGTTACAACTGTCACTCTTCTATTTGGGGCTAAAGCCCTGGATGATTATTATGATCATCAGTTGATGTTTTATATTCATCATTACGTGAACTTATTTGCCTGCTTGAATAGGGCTATAATTGCTAGGCATGCGCCTTATGATTTGATGACATGTTATTACTGTTCATTAGCATATTAATTTTTCTTGCTGGGCTTCGGCTCACAGGTGCTATGTGGTGCAATTAAAGGCAAAAGAAAGTTGGACCATCCTTGAGTTGGAGAGCTTAGGTGACGATGTGTATATATGCAGCTGCTCGACCGCCATGGTCGAGGTTTGAAAGAGGAACTAGGGTTAAACCCTGTTTTGCCGTTTAGATCGGCTGGTTGTAAATATTTTCTTGTAATAGACCTTTAAATTATATTTTTGGGATCTCAATGTATACATTAAACGTTCTAATGAAACGTTATATCTTAACCGAAATTTTAAATCCCTAAACTGCTAATCATACTTAGTTATACGATTTTGGCCAAATGACTCAGTTAGCGAGTTTAGCACTGTTTATAATGCGCACCGTAATGATTCCTGGAGTTTAGGGCATTACATATATATTTCATTTAAACACTCTTGCATGTAAGAGAATCTATTACTCTAAAAATTTAAATAAATAAGAATATATTGTACTCATTATTGTTATGTATTACTATTAGGTCATTGACACGGAATTGTTCAGGATACTAAGAGAAAAATGGGGAAAAGAGTATAGAACCTGTTGTAAACTTATTAGGTATAAAAAATGCCAATTTGAGGGAAGAGATGTTGAAAAATATCATTATTGTGAATTGTGCTGCAACTACTGATTTCTACGAGATAATCATTATTATTTATGTTGTGCCTAGCAACGTACCCAATAGTTAATGATATTAAGAATATATAAATAGGGGAATTCTCTTTTAGTGCATTTTGTAGATTACCCTATATTATAATATCCAAGCTTAGGGCCTTATATATATATATATATATATATATATATAGAAAGAACATATAATAAATAACTAATACAATGGTCTTTAAATCTTGAGTGATTCGCTGTTCCATATGATTGTTTATAATTTGGTTTAGCATTATTGATTAAACAACATTATTGGTGTTAAACGTGATCTTAGATGTATTGATCATATAATTCATATCTTAGCTTAATTATTTTTGCGATTATTAATTTGTATGTAGTAGGTAATGCATTATTGATATTTGGATGTAAATATATATATGTTGCTGTCTCTTAATTAATTAATAATTATGCAATTTTTTTTTTACATATATATATATATATATATATACCGGAAGAAATCACATATATACACATTTTCATTTGCAGTTTTCTTCGTCCCTTATCTATATAACTCAGGTTTAAAAAAGCTACCTGTGATATATATCTGTGAAATATAATACCATTATGGGTTCTCAAGGAATTAACAGCAGTGAGTTATCCCAAGGTCAAGCCCATTTGTACAAGCATATGCTATCCTACGCAACTTCCATGTCTCTAAAATGTGCAATTCAGCTAGGCATACCAGACATAATCCACAACAATGGCCAAGGCCAAGGCCAACCCATTACTCTCCCTGAGTTGGTCTCTGCCCTTCAACTTGCTCCAGCTCAAACTGGTTTCCTCTACCGTCTGATGCGCCTATTAGTACACTCTGACTTGTTCACAGCAAAGAAAGTTATTAGCCAAAATGAAGAAGAAGTAGATGCATATGGTCTCACACCTTCATCTAGATTACTTCTCACTAATAATGGTAATAAAGAGGTCCCAAGCTTGTGCCCCTATGTTCTTGCCGTGCTTGATCCTTCTACTGTAACTTCATTCCATTTCCTTGGAAGTTGGTTCCAGCAGAAAGATGCAACTCCAAGTCCAGCAATGCCATTTCAGTTAGCTCATGATGGCATGAGCTTTTATGATTATTGGGGAAACATTACTGAATACGGTGACCTTTTGAATGATGCAATGGCCAGTGATTCAGGAATGTTGAAGGCTGTTATCAAAGATTTCAAGCCTGTTTTTGAGGGACTAACTTCATTGGTCGATGTGGGCGGCAATACAGGAGCCGTCTGTAAGATTCTCATTGATGCATTTCCACACCTGAAATGCTCAGTGCTTGAACTATCACATGTGGTTGCTTAAACATGTCACATGTGCTTCAAGCACATGTCACCCTCAATAAACTTCAAGCACATGTGCTCAGTGGATATTGGCTAGCGGTGTGGGTGAGGTGGAGATTATTGTAGATGGTGGGGCTGAGGTTAGACGAGGAGGTGTGTGGATTGGAGGAGGAGGAACAAGGGAAACAGGCGGGGAGGTGTGTGGACTTGGAGTTGCATCTTTCTGCTGGAACCAACTTCCAAGGAAATGGAATGAAGTTACAGTAGAAGGATCAAGCACGGCAAGAACATAGGGGCACAAGCTTGGGACCTCTTTATCACCATTATTAGTGAGAAGTAATCTAGATGAAGGTGTGAGACCATATGCATCTACTTCTTCTTCATTTTGGCTGAAGTCAGAGTGTACTAATAGGCGCATCAGACGGTAGAGGAAACCAGTTTGAGCTGGAGCAAGTTGAAGGGCAGAGACCAACTCAGGGAGAGTAATGGGTTGGCCTTGGCCTTGGCCATTGTTGTGGATTATGTCTGGTTTGCCTAGCTGAATTGCACATTTTAGAGACATGGAAGTTGCGTAGGATAGCATATGCTTGTACAAATGGGCTTGACCTTTGGATAACTCACTGCTGTTAATTCCTTGAGAACCCATAATGGTATTATATTTCAAAGATATATATCACAGGTAGCTTTTTTAAACCCGAGTTATATAGATAAGGGACGAAGGAAACTTCAAATGGAAATGTTTATATATATATATATAGCTGTTATACATATGATTTCTTCCATATATATGTATATAAGCATAATTATTAATTGATTAAGGGACAGCAACATATATATTTATTTACATCCAAATATCAATAATGCATTACCTACTAAATACAAATAATCGTATAAATAATTAAGTTAATAATAATGTCTTTTTTTCAAGTCTTTCTTAGGGACCACATACATATGAATTTTAATAATCAATACATCTAAGATCACGTTTCATATCCACTCTATTGATAGTTTACCAAATCAAACGCTGACAGCAATAATGTTGTTGAGCCAGACCAATAACGTGGATCACTTAAGATTCCAAGACCATTATATTAGTTATTTATTATAGTTTTTTTTATAGATATATATATATATATATATATATAGACTAAAACGTGTATTGGGAGGGACAAGGATCCGTATTGGGAGGGATAAGGATCCTTTGTAATGAACTAAAATTATAGTTTTACCCTTCTCATTACCTCATGTTTCTTAACTACCATTAGTTCACTAGTAAATAATTAATATAAAATCAAATTATAAATTTGAGCTCAATAACTTTTCAGTTCTAGAATTAACCCCTAAGTGAATCAATATTCAATCCGTTAAGAAAGTATGAATTTCGTTATTGTAAATCATGTTCCAAGCCATTCATGATATTAAATCTCCAAAACAAAAGTCATTAGTCTCATTATACTAAGAGACCTTAACGAGTAAATCAAAATATCCGATAAGCAAAAATAGGAGTTCATGACTACTCAGGAATTAAACTCATCTACAAATGATCATCTATTATGATAAGAATTAAATCTTTAAGTCAAATGGTAAGTTTATAAAGATAGTTAATTCATATTGGTCATGTCATATATAATCTCTATTATACACATCACATTTACTAATATGTCTATCCATATCAGTGAAGTGAATCTAGATCACTTGCATATTGTACGCTTACTAAACTATACTAAAAAGGGCAATTGTGTCAGTCAAATGCGTCAGTCAATGCGTTGACTGACGCTGTTGACCAAGAATTAGCATTTGTGGCAGTTGGGCAATGCCACAAATGCGGGGACATTTGCGTCAGTACGTTGAACGGGATCGTTTGCGTCAGTGGCCCATTGACTGTAACGACCCATTAACTGAATTAAGGCTCATTTCGTCCCCGAGAGTAGCCATACCAAACCTAAGTTTTAGAAAGAAAAAAAAACGAAAGAAAGAAGAAAACCAGCGGCGCCCCTTTGCGTTTTCCCTCATTTTGGTAAGTTTTTATCTCTTTTTTTTTTCAATTTTAATGTAAAAATGATGATATATATATATGTTTATGAACCTTATACGTAGTTTTTTTTTTTATAGATTTTGAAATTTTGAAGATTATAATTTGAAAACCCATAAACTTTCTTAGTTTTTTGGGGTTTTCTACTTCAAGAACCCACATTGCTCAATTACCACATGTAAGTACAATTTTATTAATTTTTATGATTTAAAATTAATTTTGTGATATTTTTTTTTTTTATAAATTGACTATATTTCGGATTTTTTAATTTTTGGATATTTTTATATTAATGATTATGTAATTGTTTTAGGTTTAAACTTTGCATTTTTATATTTTATTTTTTTAGAATTTTTTTTAGTATAATTTCTTTATTTTTTGTTAACTTTTTCATTTTTAAATTTAATTTAATTTTGGATTTATTTATTAAAATGAGTATATATATATTAATGAATATAATTTGTATAAGTTATAATTTATTAATTATTTAGTTTGAATATTTTGAGTAAAATTTTGTTTATATTTTGTTAACTTTTTAAATTTTGGGTTTAATTGTTTAAATATGTATATATTGAATTGTTTGTTCTCTTTAAGTTATATTTTATTATTAATTTAGTTAGGATATTTATAGTGGGTTTTTCTTTATGTGATTTGTTAACCTTTTTTTTTAAAAATATTTTATTTCGGGTTTATTTAAATGAGTACATATAACAAATTATTTATTTTCTTCAAGCAATTTATTGTTTATTTATGTAACGACCCAAATTCGTTAATAAGGCTTAAGGGCCTTGATTAGTGTTCCTGGAGGGCATAATGAGAATTATGTGTGATTTAAATGAGTAAAATACATGATTATGTGAAAAGCATGTTTATATGGTTATTTGTATATTTATGATGCATGACTAGGTGTATTAGTATGCATGTAGGCCCTGATTAGAATATAAAGGGCATCTTCGTAATTTTGGCCCGTCAAGGGCATAAATGTTAATAACTGTGATAAATTGATAAGACCACATTATTATGTGGATATATTTATAACCGGTGAATCAAGACGATCATTCTGAGCGAGGTAGCGGAAAAGTCACGGTGGGGATTTATACCTGGCTTGGGGCGAGCCAGGGGGTATTTATGAGAATGTAGGTAATATATTGGCAATTATTTGGTATTGAGGAATAAAATTGGAGATTAGTTAGGTATCGGGAATTAAGCGGAAAATATTAGAGACATTCGAGGAATTAGCGGGAATTAGGGTGAAATGACCAAAACGCCCTAGATGCACTTAAAGGTTTAAAATTAAAAGGGAGGGCATTATGGTCAATTGGCTTGTGAGAGATAAGTATGTTGAGGCTTTATACTTAGTGGGAATTGTAGAAAAAGGTAGAAGGCTGAGGAAAGAAAGAAAAAGAACAGGAAGGAAAACAGAGCAGTTTTCTAAGGGTCGGTTGGTGATTCTCTCACCCTTTCTCTTCAATTTTGTTGGAGCAAAACTCAGAAGAGAGCTAGGTTAGGCTGAGCAACAAGAGTATTGAGCTAAACTTGAAAGGTTGGCAAGGGATTAGCAAGAACACATCAATATTTGAGGTAAGCCTTTAGAGTTTTCAGTTTCTGGTTTGGTTAGTTTAAACTATGGTGTCTAAGCTGAGTTGATGGGAACTTTAGGGGAATTCAAGCCAAGGAATTGGGGAAGAACAAGCTAAGGAGGTCAAGAAGTTAACTTGAAATCGAATTTCCATCAAAGGTATAAATCCAGAACTTTAAACTTTGAAGTTTTGACTGTGTTTTGCTGAATTCTGAAGTCCAGGAGTAACTATGGTGAATTTTGGGATTAGAGGTGCATGTGGTTAGATTTTATGTGGTTATGATGCTTGGGATGAGTTAGACATGTTAGTGAGCTTGATTTTGAGTTTGGTGAAGGTTTGGAGAAGTTTTGGTTAAATTTGGCTCGGGGAAATTGCAGGAAGGGAAAATGTGGTGTTGGCAGTCTGTGACTAGCGCTAGCCTTTGGGCGCTGTAGCGCTAGGCCAAGCTTGCTGAGGGCATTTTGGTTCCGTTTGTAGCGCTGTAGCGCCCTCCAATGAGCGCTGTAGCGCTACTCTGTCTTCAGAAAGGGATTTTAGGGTTATTTTCAAAGGTTTTTGACCAAGGGTTCGGGGTTCGATTCCACCACCCTGTTTGGTGGAATTAGGACTTCCCGAGGCCTCGGGATTGGTCTCGAGGCTAGGTTATGAACTTGAGGGTTGGTGATGACTTTGGCCTATGATTGTGATTAGGTTCGCGCTAGGACTCGGGAAGGATCGTGCTTGAGGATTTCATTGAACAAAGCTAGCAAATCCAAAGGTAAGAAAACGGCACCCGGTTATATGTTTGTGATGGGACTAAGAGCTCCCAATATTTGTATAATGTCAATGATGGTATTACGCCATGGGACATGTGATAGCAGCCTAAGGGTGCCGTATACAATAATTGCGCATAGGGCGCGGCTTGGCCACTGGTAGCCGAGGACAGCTTAATATTCACTGAGCTCGGTTTAAGCGGGTCGGAGTCAGTGGGATAACAGAGGGTGCGACCTGAGGGCGCTAACCCTAGTTATCATTTGTGTTATGGTGTATGATATGAGTTGATATGTTTGGTATGCTGAATACTTAATTATTCTGAATATTTAAATGGTTGAGAACATGTTTATGAGATGTTGGATTGCTTGTTGATTTCTTATGCTCTGTTGTTATGTTTTCTTGCTGGGCCTTGGCTCACGGGTGCTACGTGGTGCAGGTAAAGGCAAAGGAAGGTTAGACCAGTCCTACGATGGAGAGCTGCGGGGATGAATGTACATAGTCAGCTGTCCGGTCGCCTTGGTCGAGGAGTGGATCGGGACAGGGGTCGCTGAACTATCTATTTTGCCTTAGTATGGCTAATATTGTATTTAAATCGTGAATCTTTTGTAAATGAACTTAATCTGATTGTTTTTGGGATCCCATGTAAACAAAGAATATTTATTTGCGAATAGAATGTTGCTTTTAAGACCAAAATCTTTTAACCTTAGTTCCATTATAGTTTCAATAACACGTTTTCAACTTAATGACTTGATTAACAAGTCTAGCACTTTTATAAACACACACTGTAACGGTCTTGGCTATCCAGGGCGTTACAACTTGGTATCAGAGTGTCCTAGGTTTATGGGTTCCTGAAGACTGGCTGGACATGTACATTCGCCGCGAGAGACAAACTCGACTTAGGGTTTGGTAATTGTGTATACATGATTATGTGTTTAAATGATTTGAATGAGATATGACTGTTGATATATGTTTGATTAATAGGGAGCATGAGATACTAATAGGGCCTGGCCCTTGACTATTGCATGATTTTATTGAGGCGTGCTTATCAGCACTGCTATGCATGTGGATGAATATCTGGATAAATTGTTATAAATTGATTGCTTGTGAATGATTGGAGTTCCAGTGATGGATCATGAAAGGATTATTACCCTGTCATCATAGCCTGATTTCCGAGTTGTTGATTCCAGATTGACTTGGATAATTATGCGTCCAAGAAAATCCACGCGACTAGCCGACAGGTCTGGGGCTAGAGATGATGATCAGGGCCAGACCCCTCCACCAGTCCCTGAGAACTGGCAGCAACTGATGGCAGATATGCAAGCTCGGCTACAGAGCCAAGATGAACATATCCGAATTCTGCGGCAGCAGGCTCCATCTGGGAGTGTTGCCCCTATTGTGCCACCTACAGTGGTACCTGTTGTGCAGCCAGTTGAGGTTGGGAATAAGTGGGAACCGTTGTATGAGCGGTTTAGGAGGCAACAACCCCCAATCTTTGAGGGAGGACCTGATCCACTGAAGGCTGAACAATGGATGACCATGATTACTACCATTCTTGATTTCATGAGGGTAGAAGGACATGACAGAGTGGCCTGTGCCACTTATATGCTGAGGGAGGATGCCCGAATCTGGTGGGAGGTGGCATCACAGACCAGGGATGTTACTGCTTTGACTTGGGAATGATTTAAGGATCTATTCAGTCAGAAGTATTATAATTTTTCCATCAGGGCAGCGAAAGTAAATGAGTTCGTGGGGCTGGTTCAGGGCAGTATGACAATTACAGAATATGCCTTGAAGTTTGACAGACTTGTGAAGTTTGCACCAGATCTTGTGCCTACTGATGCAGCTAGGCAGGACAGATTTATCAGAGGGCTGAATGCTATGATAGCCCGAGATGTGAGAATTACCACAGTTCCTGGAGGGACAACTTATGCCCAGGCTGTGGAGAAGGCTCTTAACGCTGAGGAAGCGGAAAACAAGATTTGGAGAGAGACTGCAGTGAGGTGGGAGGGCCGCAGGGCGGTGCCTCCATATTCTGTTTCTGGTAGGGGCGGAGGCCCCAGTGATTTAAAGAGAAAGACCCCTGATGTTCTGACTGCTCCTGGTCCTGATAGGAGAGTTCGGGGTACTCAGGGTGGTCTTCAGGGAGGCGATGATTCATGGAGGACTTATCCTGAGTACACGAGGTGCAGGAGACGCCATCCGGGCGAGTGTCGGGCAAGGCCTGTTATGTGTGCGGGGTGGTGGGACACCTCAGGAAAGATTGCCCAACAGTGAAGAAGGGAGATGCAGGGAAGGTGGACAGCTTGACTCCAGCTCGAGTGTTCACCCTGACGCAGGCAGAGGCCGAGGCTAGTCCCTCGGTAGTGACAGGTCAGCTTTCTAGTGCTGGCACTCTTTTTACTGTATTGATTGACTTTGGTGCTACACACTCATTTGTTTCTAGTAAGGTGGTTGATAGACTGTGTAGACCTAGTGAGTATTGTGTTTCAGGGTTTGGGACTATTTTGCCTATGGGGGAATTGGTAGTATCTAAAAGGTGGATTAGAGCATTGCCAGTGATAGTTGATGGTAGGGAGTTGTCAGTAGATTTGATTGAGTTGAGTATGGAGGATTTCGATATGATTTTAGGTATGGATTGGTTGGTTAGATATGGAGCTACCATTGACTGCAGGAAGAAGATGGTAACTTTTGAGCCAGAGGGCGAGGATCCCTTTTGTTATCCCCAGAATTTGAAAATGATGACGTGGTAACAGAAATGACAAATGGCAAGGAATGGTTGGGTGACCTGGCTTAGGAGTAACCCGGTAGACCGATGAAGAATTTTGACTGGCCAGAGAAGTGTCATTGCCGACCAGGTATGACCTTGTCCGACCAGTCACATGTTTGTCTGCCCAGACATGACCTTGTCTACCTAGGCATTACCTTGTCTGACCAGGCATGACCTTGGCCGATTGGTCATGACCATGTCCGACCAGTCAAGTGCATGTCTGCCCAGCCAAGGGCTTATCTGCCCAATCAAGTGCATGTTTGCCCAGTCAAGTGCATGACTGCCCAGTCGAGTGCGTGTCTACCCAGTGAAGGTGTGGTCGACCAGCTTGAATGAGATATGGATCGACTAGATAGAGCAAAGCTGCGCAAGAGATCCCAGAAACAGCTTCAACAAGAATCGGTCTTAGCTTGCACGGGAATCTCTCATTTATCCCACGAATATAGTATACTGTTACATTTTGAATATTATTGTAATTTAAATAAAATGTGAATAATAAAATATCCTGATGATGGGGGATATCATATGTACGATCCTGAGCTTATAAATACAAGGCTTATGGCATCATAAATGGGACTTTTGGATTTTTGAAATTTTGATCCGAATTTTCTAGGGAGAGAGTACTTGTATTTGAGAGAATTCTTGTATTCTTGTAATCTGCACTAAAGAAACTCAGTTGACTCAGGTTCATCTGATCTTGAGTGCAGGTCTATAATCACAACTCTAAGTGGATTAGGCTATTACCATCACATTGGGACTGAACCACTATAAAAATCGTCTGTGTCGTTTATTTTCTCTTGAAGGTTTTATCTTTTTTGACGTCTACACGTTGTTGGCCAAAAATGCAGTCAACATTTTGGTGCTTTCATTGAGAGCCTGAAGAGAAAGACAGACGGTCCCTGAAGTATTATGGCGCCTAAGAACACCAATGCGGCCTCCAAGAAGACAGGCTCCTCTAAAGAGCCTGCCAGATCAGAAGGTCCTAGCCTTCAAGACCGTGAAAATGAGCCTAGAGTCGTGCTCGAGGACGTAACTCCAGAAGTTGAAGAGCTCCAGGAAGCCATGAGCGCCTTCTAGGAGGAGATGGCATAATTCAATGCCAGACAGGAGGCGTTCGCTGAAGAGATGGCTAGGCAGAAGGCGGCGTTTGAGCAGCAGAGACAGGAAATGGAGGCTAGGAGCGAGGAGATCAAGCGACAGCAGGAGGAGGACGATAGGCGACATCGCGAGGCTGCACTCGCTCTGGAGGAAGCTACACAACTGACTCGGGCTAATGCCCAAGCTGCAACAGGAGTGGCAGCCACCCCAGGAGTAAGCACCACAGAAGCTGGTCGTAAGAACACTAATAGACCCCATTCTCGAGGGCCAAACAGGAGTGGTAGTAACCCACCTGGTCGGGAGGAAGATGGGGTCCGGTCGGGCACTGCCTCAACTCAAAGGGGGAACTCCAGAACCCCCTCAAGAAGCCACCGATCAGAGACTTCTAGATCAGGAAGTCACAAATCAGGTAGCAAGAAAACTCCTCCTGAGCAGGAGCACAATAGAGCTCCTCGAGGTAAAGAAACTTCCCAATTCAAAGATGGGCATGGTCGTGATGAAGCTGATAGTCATCACACTGACCAGTCGAAGGAGAAGAATGATAACAACTATCGAGGGGGGAAAGATCGCCCAGCTCAGACAGGAAGGCCACCACTGCATCCCAACCAGCGCAGTGACAATGAGCATGTTCCGCACGGCAAGCCTTCCGAAAAGACTCGGAGTACGGTGTTTGATCGGTTAGGGAGACATACCTCCCAGAAGGATTTAAGAGATGACATCACTGATAAGAGAAGGACCGTCCCGGTCGAAGGGAGAGAATCAATCTGACCTACCAGTCAAGTAGAAATACTTGATGATGGTCTGCCTGATAGGAGCGCCTGACCAGGCGGTCCCAAGAATGAGTCCTAAACAGTGGCCCCAAGCATCCAAGCCTAAGTTGATGCTCTGACAGCAGCAATTCAGAGTCTGTCAAAACGACCATCTGCGATTGATCCAGTAGACCACAGGAGTGGCAGCCCTTTCTGTGCTCGAATTAGAGCAGCCCAACCACCAGTGAAATACAAAACAAAGTATGCTGGAGAGCTGGTAGGATGACAACTTCTCTGGTGGGGGGAGGCTCCTCTGGTAGGATGAGGGATCACTGGTCATCTCTAGCAGGTTGATTAACCCCTTCCTTAGCATCAACTGCTCCTTCCAGTCAGAATGATAGCGTAGGGGAAGCAGATGTAGTGCCGGCAGGATTAGCTGCTTCCTCAACAGCCCTGGCCTCACATTTAGCAAGCTCCTCTGCCTTAATCTCCTCGGTGAGAAAGTCGAGGTTGAGAGGTTTGTTTAGCTTCCACACCTGATAAAAATAGTTGAAGCAGATCTCCTCGTAGCGAGTCAGATCAGCTTCCTTCTCCTGCCTCAGCTCCTCATTCTCGCGAATCAGTTCCTCGTTCTCATGAGCCAACCCCTCATTCTCACAAGTCAGTTTGTCTAGCCAATCAGTCAGCGACTTGTTGGTTCGGGTTAGTTTGTCATTCCCATCAGCCAACCCCTTAAGAGACTCCTCTCGCTCAGCCACAGTCTTCTCTGACCGCTCCAACTTGGATTGAAGAGCGTCCACCTTAGCTTGGGCCTCCACTAGTTGGTCATTTAAGACCTTGATCAACTCCTTATAGTCTACTGCTCGGTGCTGAGCATGACTGATGGTCATGAGCGTCTGCATGAAAAATAAGAGGTTACTACAAAGTATGAACATAAGTAACAAACTGTCTTGTGGTAGAGTACTTACATTTTCCAACTGAGCAATCCCTCTCTGTAAGACGACTTCAATACTAAGTCGAGGGAAGGATTCAAAGCTTTGAATCGTTGAAGCGTCGTGAAGAGTCTGATCAACTGCTCCCCTCCCAATGGTACTAGCAGTGCGTAGTGCCTCGCTCGGGTCGGTTGGACGAGTGGGGGTTAGGCTCGCTGAAGGAGGAAGCGAGGAAGGGGTCAACTGCGGGATTGTAACTAACCCCTCGGGTTGTCTCCCTTGGCTGAGCAGTACTGTCCTCGGGACCTTGCTCGGGGGAGTGGAGCCACTTCTTTCTCCAGACTTCCTCTTCGGGGCAGGATGGGCGTTGTAATGCCTGAACATCTTTGGATCTGCAAAAGGGGAAACACGAGATTTGTTAAAAATAAATAAAGCAATATGTGGATAAGTATATTACTACTACAGTTCTATTAATCTCATATCACCAAGTTATCAAACATATTGCTATGACTACTAGACCTGAGTTGAGGATCTGATCGAGGAAGTCATCCTCGTCATCGGATGATGAGCTCAGGTCCCTCTTAGGATGGATGGCCTTTCCCTTCTTGGACTGGGCGGGAATAGCAGATCTGCGCTGATCCTCTGGTTGAGGCTCCCTAATGACGAGATCGCCTAGTCTACGGGAGTGAGGAGATGGTCCAGGAGAAAACTGGTCAGTCACCACCTCAGTGCCGGCGTTGGACTGATCAGTTGCGTTATTTTCCTCAGTGGTACTCTCCACGATGATGTTTTGGTTACATGGTAGCAGGCCCACCATTTGAAGGTTGTCCACAGTAACCAAAATTTTCATGTCCTTCTCCTCAATACACATGTTAGCCAGCTCCTTTGCTCGCTTGAACATCTCTTGAGTGGGCAAGGGTTGCTCGAATGGACCCGCGTGTGTAAAAGCCAAGTTGTTGGCTTTGATGTCTGAAGTGAGAAAATACTCTGTATAGTATTTCCCAGGGTTCGACTTGTGAGCAATGCCACAAAGGTATTTAACCCCCTTTTGCCTGTGAAAGAGGTGGAAAAAACCTGTGTTCTTATGGCTTAGGTTGGTCCTGAAGTCGAACAAGTAATGTATCTCGTGAGGAGTAGGCTCATCCCAGCCTTGCATGTAGTAGAGAATGTACAGCGCAGACAATGCCTGAATCCTGTTCGGAGCGATCTGGAAGGGAGAGACGTTGAAATAATCCGCTACTGACTGGAAGTAACGGTGTAGCGGGATGGTCCCTCCTGCGAATATATGATGCCTGGACCAGGCACAGTATGGTCTGCCAGGCCTATTAGCTCTCTGGTGAGGGCGCGGACATATCACATTCACCCCTCTCAAGCCCAAGGCTTGGATGTGTTTGTCAAACATCTCAGGGTTGATTTTTGTAGGCTTGGCGATAAACCAGGAAGGTATTTCTTCTCCTTCCTTGGTTTTTGGACGGCCAAGTGCTGAACCTCGTTAGCGAAATCCTAGGTGGTTTGTCTCCGAGTCTAGCTTGATTTTGGCATCTGGTGGGGTATTCTCGAAGAAGCTGCAGTGTGAACCTCACTGCGTTCCACCACTTTTTTCACTGCTCTGAGGGCAACTTGAGGATCCTGGTCCTGGGGGAGTTTATTGGACTTCTTCACCCTCATTGTCGACTGTTCAGCTTGATGAAGAAACTGCTCTTCGTGAAGAAAGTACAAAGATGAACGGGGAAGGATCTGCTTAAAGCAGCAGAGGCGATCCTCAGGAGTGCGACTGGTGGGAGACTTTGATGAGGAGTCGCTGCTTTGAGGGGTCTCGATCGATTGCGGGATGGATGTATCGGAATTCGTGTGGTTGTCACCTCCCCTATAGTCAAAGCGATTCATCTACAAAAAATAAAAAATGGGGAGGTGAGTAACCATACAGATAAAATTCAACAAGAGCAAAATTTATTTTTCTACTTAGAAATTTTTTATCTAAGTAGTGAAAATATAACATGTATGGAGACAAAATAAATTTTGTGCTCAAAGTGCCTAAAAAGTGCTTAAGGTCCCTAGGGTGAGCGTGAATTAAAAGTTTTGGACATAGAATTTTTTTGGTCCAAGTGGCATGCCAAGTGCCTAGGGCATGCCATGCTTGGTCCGAGGAGCCAAGAGATGTCAAGAGGTCGTGGTGTCCGAGCGGACACCTTGGTCCGAGCGGACACCTTGGTCCGAGCGGGTGCGTGTGTGCGTGCCTACGAACTTGGAGGAGCTGCGCGTGTAGAGCTGTCCGAGGAGTTGGGAGGTGCATCCGAGTGGATGCCTAGGTGTCCGAGGAGGATGGGCGAAGCATCCGACCGGATGCTGGGGTGTCCGAGTAGCTGTGCCAGTCCGAGGGGCCTAGTCCGAGCAGAGCTAGCATCCGATCGGATGCCCTTGGGACCAAGGGGCTATTGTATGGCCCGATCAGAGCATACTTTTTGTGAAGAAAAAAAACATGGCCACTTGGCCATACCCCATGTCCCATACCCAAACCTCACCATAAACCCTAAGCCGAAAACAAAGCCTAAAATCCCTAGCACAAACACATTTTTTCACCCAAAATACACAGCCATAAGATCAAAATGGGGAAATTGAATGGTTTTCAAATGTTCTTGAACCCATATATGCCATCAAAATCCAAAAACTCATATTCATGATTTAGGTTAAAATAACCTATTTTTCTTTAAATTCCTATGAAATTGAAGATAATATTGGGTTACCCATAATCTAAACAACATCAAAACAACCACCAAACACATTATATCTCTAAGATTCATAGACAAATTCAAGAAAAAATGCTCTATGGAGTTTCGGCCACCACTTGTATTTTTCATGGAAATTTTTGAAAAAAATAACACAAGTGAAGATGGAAGAGAAGACTTACCCAACTTTGAAGAGCCCTTGATTTGCTTGGAGAATGCTTGAAGAAATGGAGAGCTTCACTTTGAAGACCCTTGAAGTTTCGGCCAAGAGAAGGGGAAAATCAAGAAGTTTCGGCCAAAGGAGGAAGAAAAAGATGAGAGGGTTTTTGATATCTAACTTTCTTGTGTGTGTGGGAATGTGGAAGTGTAGGGACCTATTTAAAGGGAAAAAATGGGAATTACCACTTATTTTTGGACCCTTGGAATTCCTGGGATATTTTTTCTCCCCACGATTATGAGCAGTTAATTGCAGTGATCGTGGTCTGTGGAGTTGTGGTCTGTTGCATGGCGGGAAGGCGAACAGTTATTTTTTTCATATAGTGCTGTCAGCTGTGGAGAAAAAAGTTTATTATGTGAGACATCATATAATAAACTTGGACGGAAAATGTTATCCCCAAAATTTGTAAATGATGACGTAGCAATAGAAATGACAAATGGCAAGGAATGGTTGGGTGACCTGGCTAAAGAGTAACCCGGTAGACCGATGAAGAATTTTGACTGGCCAGAGAAGTGTCATTGCTGACCAGGTATGACCTTGTCCAACCAGTCACATGTTTGTCTGCCCAGGCATGACCTTGTCTGCCCAGGCATTACCTTGTCCGACCAGGCATGACCTTGGCCGATTGGTCATGACCATGTCCAACCAGTCAAGTGCATGTCTACCCAGTCAAGTGCATGTCTGCGCAGCCAAGGGCTTGTCTGCCCAGTCAAGTGCATGACTGCCCAGTCGAGTGTGTGTCTGCCCAATGAAGGTGTGGTCGACCAGCTTGAATGAGATATGGATCGACTATATAGAGCAAAGCTGCGCAAGAGATCCCAGAAATAGCTTCAACGAGAATCGGTCTTGGCTTGCGCGGGAATCTCTCATTTATCCCACGAATATAGTGTACTGTACATTTTGAATATTATTGTAATTTAAATAAAATGTGAATAATAAAATATCCCGATGATGGGGGATATCATATGTACGATCCTGAGCCTATAAATACAAGGCTTATGGCATCATAAAGGGGACTTTTGGATTTTTGAACTTTTGATCTGAATTTTCTAGAGAGAGAGTACTTGTATTTGAGAGAATTCTTGTATTCTTGTAATCTGCACTAAAGAAACTCAGTTGACTCAGGTTCATCTGATCTTGAGTGCAGGTCTATAATCACAACTCTAAGTGGATTAGGCTATTACCATCACATTGGGGCTGAACCACTATAAAAATCGTCTGTGTCGTTTATTTTCTCTTGAAGGTTTTATCGTTTTTGACGTCTACACGTCGTTGGCCAAAAACGCGGTCAACACCTTTGTTTTTGTGGGAGCGGTGCATGGACCCCGCATACCCAGGATATCGGCATTGAGAGCCAGAGACTTGTTACAGGGTGGATGTATAGGCTTTCTGGCTAGTGTGGTGGATACCACCAGAGTTTCACCAGTAGGGTCGACCAGATTGGTTTGCGAGTTCCTGGATGTGTTTCCTGAGGATTTTCCTGGGTTGCCGCTGCGTAGAGAGATTTAGTTTGTCATTGAGTTGGCGTCAGGGACAGAGCCAGTGTTGAGGGCACCATACAGGATGGCACCGGCAGAACTGAAAGAATTGAAGATACAGCTGCAAGAGCTTCTGGATTTGGGGTTTATCAGGCCTAGTTACTCGCCATGGGGTGCTCTAGTTCTGTTTGTGAAGAAGAAGGACGGGACCTTGAGAATGTGCATATACTACAAGGAATTGAACAAGTTGACTATTAAGAATAAGTATCCCCTACCAAGGATTGATGACTTGTTCGATCAGCTGCAGGGTAAGACAGTGTTCTCAACAATTGATCTTCGATCTGGTTATCACCAGCTGAGGATCAAGGATGAGGGCGTACCTAAGACGGCCTTCCGAACGCGGTATGGGCACTATGAGTTCTTGGTCATGTCATTTGTTTTGACCAACGCTCTAGCAGCCTTTATGGATTTAATGAATAGGGTGTTCAAGGACTTTTTGGATCAGTTTGTTATTGTCTTCATCGACGACATCTTGGTGTATTCCAGTTCAGAGACAGAGCACAAGCTTCATCTTCGATAGGTTCTTCAGAGGTTAAGGGAGCATCAGTTGCACGCCAAGTTTAAGAAATGTGAGTTTTGGTTACTAGAAGTGACATTCCTTGGACATATCGTGGGAGCAGATGGGATTAAGGTGGATCCATCTAAGGTGGAGGCAGTCAGGGGTTGTTCGAGGATAAGGAACGCCTCGGAGGTGCAGAGTTTTCTTGGTTTGGCGGGTTACTACAGACGATTTGTAGAAGGCTTCTCAAAGATAGCAGCACCGATGACAGAATTGACATAGAAGAATCTGAAGTTTATCTGGTCAGATAGGTGCAAAGACTGTTTTCAAGAACTGAAGCAACGACTTATTACAGCGCCAGTGTTGGGTCTTCCTTCGGGGGAAGGGAAGTTTGTTGTTTACTGCGATGCATCGAGATTGGGTCTAGGCTGTGTTGATGGAAAATGAGAAAGTTATAGCATATGCATCACGGCAGCTGAAGGAGTATGAATAGCGGTATCCTACCCATGATTTGGAGTTAGCAGCAGTGGTATTTGCGCTGAATATCTGGCGGCATTACCTGTATGGGGAGAGGTGCGAGGTATACACTGATCATAAGAGTCTGAAGTATTTCTTTACATAGAAGGACCTGAACATGAGGTAGAGGCGTTGGCTTGAGTTGGTAAAGGACTATGATTGTGACATTCTTTACCATCCGGGAAAAGCCAATGTGGCGGCAGATGCATTGAGCCGAAGAGGCCCAGGTCAGTTGTACAGTTCCACCCGGATCTCAAGGGACTTAGCTGATGAGATGGTCAGAGTGGGGATAGAGTTGGTGGTAGGCCCGTTGGCCAATATTACTCTACATTCGACCCTGCTAGAGTGGATCAGAGAAGGACAGTTAGCAGATGCTCAGTTACAGAGGATTAGGGAGGATGTCTTAGCGGGGGTAGCTAAGGGCTATTCTGTTTCTGAGGTTGGGTTACTTCGGTATCAGGGACGGATATGTGTTCCAGCTGATGAGGGGATCAGACGAGAGATACTAGATGAGTCTCATACGACGCCGTACTCGCTTCATCCGAGTACCATGAAGATGTACCAAGATTTACGGACGTTATATTGGTGGCCCGGGATGAAGAAGGATGTGGTGGAGTACGTTGCCAGATGCTTAACCTGTCAACAGGTGAAAGCTGAGTATCAGCGACCAGCAGGGTTGCTTCAGCCTTTGGGTATTCCTGAGTGGAAATGGGAAGACATTACTATGGATTTTGTGGGAGGTTTACCCAGGACAGTGGGGCTTCATGACTCGGTGTGGGTGATAGTAGACAGGTACACCAAGTCAGCCCATTTTCTTCCAGTGAGATCGACATATACTGTGGATCAGTATGCTGAGTTGTATGTGAGGGAGATCGTACGTCTCCATGGGGTTCCTAAGTCTATGGTGTCAGACCGGGATCCTATCTTCACTTCCAAAATTTGGGGTGGTCTGCAGAAGGCTTTGGGGACTCAGTTGAAGTTTAGTACAACCTTTCATCCTCAGACTGACGGACAGTCTGAGAGGACGATTCAGGTATTGGAAGATATGCTCAGAGCGTGTGTGATTGACTTTGAGGGTTCATGGAGTAAGTATCTTCTGTTGATTGAATTTTCATATAACAATAGTTATCAGTCAACGATTGGAGTGGCTCCCTATGAGAAGTTGTTTTGGAGGAAGTGTAGATCACCCATTCATTGGGACGAGATGGGTGAGAGGAGATATTTGGGACCAGACATGGTTCAGAGGACAAGTGAAGCTATAGAAAAGATTCGAGCTAGGATGCTTGCTTCTCAGAGCAAATAGAAAAGCTATGCTGATCCTAAGCGTAGGGACGTGGAGTTCCAAGTTGGGGACCACGTATTTCTTCGAGTTTCACCATTGCGAGGGGTGAGGAGGTTTGGAAAGAAGGGCAAGCTAAGCCCTAGATTCATTGGACCATTTAAGATCCTGGAAAGGATTGGTCAGGTGGCTTACAGATTAGCCCTGCCACCATCATTGTCAGGAGTCCATGACGTATTCCATGTTTCTATGCTCCGGAAGTACGTCTTGGATGTAACTCATGTATTAAGGTATGAAGATTTGGAGTTACAGACAGATTTGGCTTATGAAGAGCAACCGATTTAGATCTTGGATCGAAAAGATAAAGTATTACAGAATAAGATGATTCCTCTGGTCAAGGTGTTGTGGAGGAATAGCAAGGTCGAGGAGGCAACCTGGGAGCTTAAGACAGCAATGCGGGATCAATATCCCGAGTTATTCAGGTAAATTTTGAGGACAAAATTCTCATTAGGAGGGGATAGTTGTAACAACCCAAATTCGCTAATAAGGCTTAAGGGCCTTGATTAGTGTGCCTGGAGGGCATAATGGGAATTATGTGTGATTTAAATGAGTAAAATGCATGATTATGTGAAAAGCATGTTTATATGGTTATTTGTATATTTATGATGCATGACTAGGTGTATTAGTATGCATGTAGGCTCTGATTAGGATAGAAAGGGCATTTTCGTAATTTTGGCCCGTTGAGAGCATAAATGTTAATAACTGTGATAAATTGATAAGACCACATTATTATGTGGATATTGTTATCCCCATTTCCTCTCAGGGTTTTGGGCCCTCGCCCCGGCCCACGGTCAGAGGGACCGGTTCGGTATTTGGGCCCAATCCGCGGACTACGGACTGGGCCTGTGTAGAAGGGTCCGGGAGGTACCTCCGGGTTCATGATTCGGCTCGAACGGTCCCGGCACTGTCCGGAGTGCCCCGGACCATCGCGGCCATCGCGTCCCGCTCCCGGGCCCAGAATGGTCCGGGCCCGAAGTAAACGCAGCGGGCCCAAGGTAAACGAACCTGGACCGCTTCATCCCCAGGCTATGGGCCAGGCGTCCAGGACACTGAAGCCGCCTCATTTCGCGTGGGTCTTGTCCCCCCACTTTTCACCTGCAGAAAGGGTCTCCTTGGGATTGTCTGCTGGCGTGTCAGGAATGCGCAGCCAAGTACTCTGACCGGTCTTGTCCCCTGAATCTGCCTCGTGATTCGAAGTGGTCAGAGCCAAAGTGCCGTTTTGTCGGGAGAATGCTTGCATCTCAGGGTAACAAATTGGGCCTGAGCTGGTTTGGGTTTGATGTACTATATATCTTTTTAGCTCGGGCCTCTACTAGGAAGGCCCCCTGTACACATATTCCAAATGGGTCCGGGTCAGGCCCGGCCCAAACCTGTTGTCCCCCTCATTCTATAAATATAAGTTGTAATGCAACGTAGAAAGGGGAGAGAAGGTAGAAACTCTGCTCAAATACAGTTAAACAACTCCATTGTAAAAGCTTATTCTAGCTCTAATACAGACTTATATACAGACTCGTGGACTAAGGCTAGTTAACGCCCCAACCACGTAAAAATCTTGTGTCGATCCTCTATTCTCTTTATTATAATCAGTAAATATCCTTCTTTAAGATAGTTGCCGAAAATCTCGGTTAACAGTTTGGTGCTTTCATTGAGAGCTGAAGGAAGCTAGCGCCAACGTCAGGCCTTTACTACGATGGTGAACACTCCTAACACCACCTTCGACCCTGCCAACCCGGAGCAGGGCAACGAAGACCCACTGCCTTCTCAGCGCATCCCTCAGAACCTGCCTGAAGACGTGCCTCCTCAAACATCTCACCAAGACGAGTCGCAAGACTACGAGGGTGAGACGGAGTACGAAGTAGGAAACGAAGAAGAGTACTATGAGGAGGAGAACGAGGGGGAGTATCATGAGGAAGCCGCGGATCCCGAGGTCCCTCGCGACGATCAGCAAGACCCGGAGGTGACTAGACTGATGCAGCAGATCCAGGATCAGGAAGCCAGGATGGCTGAGCAGGCGAAGGCACACCGCCGGGTGCAAGAGTCTCTCCATGCCCTGCAAGCGCTGATGGCCGCGCAGGGCCCGGCGGCCAACCCCGCAGTTGGACCGTACCCAGAAATGCAACATCCCGCTCCCCGAGCGCAAACCGAGGGCCCCAGGGGGGCCAGCCCGATCCGTTTCCCAGAGCCTCCCCTCGACACGGCTCCGAAAGTCCCAGACAAGGAGCGACGGACGACTCGGAAAAAGACTACCCCCTTCAGTAAAGCCGGGGCACGTTCACGATCGTTACCTAGGAAAGAGAAGGTGTGCCCCGTCCCAGGACGAGGCTACCCAATCGATCCGCAGGGGGTACGGCCGCAGGACGGTCAGCCCCGGCCCGCCCCAAGGGCGAACGGGAGGGAAAAGTCTTTGCACCCGAGTGCCTCGGTCAACAAGAACCATCGGGAATGACCCCGCCGCGAGGATCGTGACGCTCTCAGCTCCGGGGACGACACTTCCCGGGTAGATTTACGTGACGGACTGAATGACCGGAAAGAGCGGGCCCGCAAGCAAAAAATCCTTCCTCGAAACGGCGACCTCAGGAACGACATAAACGACAGGCGGAACGAGAGAATCCCCCTGGAGGACAGCGCGGCCAGGCAGCTCATGGAGCAAATGGCAGCATTAAAAAAGGTCACCGACCGCTTGGTCCGCAAGCAAGAGGGCGCAGACACTGACTCTGATGAAGAGGACAAGGAGCCGTGCGCGAGACATATCTTAGATGCCGTGTTGCCCAAGGGGTTCAAGATGCCAAATCTCACCGCCTACACTGGAAGCACGGACCCTAGGGATCATCTGTCCCGGTACAACCGACTCATGACCGTGGCTCACGTCAGCGACAGCGGCAAATGCCTCTGCTTCTCCATCACGTTGGGCGGTCCCGCCGAAGAGTGGTGGAAAAGGCTTAAACCGGGGTCCATCCAAACATGGTCCGGGCTACAGTCGGCTTTTCGGAAGCAATTCGTGGCCGCCATGAGGATGGACATGCAAATCAGTGCCCTCGCCAATATTAAGCAAATGCCCGCAGAAACATTGAGGGCCTACATCCAGCGCTTCACTGAAGAAGCCTCCAAGACAAAGGTCGACGACGGACAGCGCCTGGTGGCACTACAGTCTGGAATCCGGGCCGGGTCCCCGCTCTGGGACGACATGCAGCGCAGTAAAGCCGCCACCCTAGAAGAATTTATTAGGAGGGCCCAAGGATTCATCAACTGGGAGGAGGCCCAGATCCAGGCCTTCGGGTGGCCCTCGGCCCCTCACCCAGTCGCTCAGACAATTTCGGGAGGTGCGGGACATTTCCCCGCGCAGTCCTACGCATCGCCCCCCATCGTCCTGGGGGGGGGGGGGGGTAGTCGCGCCCGGCATTAGTTACACGCCTACGGTGTACGGTCCTGCCGTTTCGGGGTACGCCCCGGCCCAGACAACGCCCTTCTCCGGGTATGGTGTCGCGCCAGCGGGGCACAGCATGGCCCCCGTCGTGGCCCAGCAATCGCAGACCGGGGTAACCGAGGCAAGCGTGAATCCCTCCCGGAGTAAGCGGGCCGGCAAAGGCCAGAACCGGCCAGAATCGGCCAAAAAAGGGAAGAGGGGCTATGAGCCCCAATACTCGGAATACACTAACTTGGTGGGATACCCGGGAAAACATCTACCTGGCTACGGAAAGAGCGGTCCATTACCGGAAACCTAGCCCCATGTTTAGGGGGGGGAGGAACCCCAGAGACACCAGCAAACGGTGCGCCTATCACAAAGATGTGGGCCACACCACCGACGAGTGTCGGCAGCTCAAAGATGAAATTGAATACCTCATCAAGCTGGGACACCTCCATCAGTGGGTAAGGATGCCCATAGGCGTCCCGGGCAAGACAGCAAATCCCGCGCAGTCCGCGGCGCCGGCAACGACCCGTGCATACTCGCCCCAGGGAGGGTACGCGCAAGGGCTCCCGGCACAGACCCCTCAGGGGGCTGTCGCCACGCAGGCCCCCGGTCCTGGGATGCCCTATCCTTCCGGGGCAGCGCCCCCTCGAGTGGACGGGCACGTGTCGACCATTTCAGGCGGACCCCACCTAGGAGGCCCTTCGAAGAATGATCAAAAGCGCTATCTGAGCAAGCTGGACCATGAACAAGAAGTCTGCGCCCTCGTCCAGGCCCCTGCTCAACGCCCCAAACTGATGAACCTCCTCATCACGTTCACGGAAGACGACGCCCGTAACGTCCATTTCCCGCACCGTGACCCACTGGTCATAGATGCTCAAATTGCCAACAAGATGGTGTCCCGAGTGTTGGTGGATGACGGAAGCTCCGTCAACTTGTTGTTCAAATCCTCCTTTGCCGCCATTGGCCTGACGGAGGCTGATCTGGCGTCGTGCCCGACCCAAATCTACGGCTTCAACGGAGACGCACTCCTCCCCATGGGAAAGGTCCAGCTGCCTGTTACTCTGGGAGATGCGTTGCAGCAATCGTTCAAGTTCTGCACCTTTGTGGTGGTGGATTGCCCAACCGCTTACAACGCCATCTTTGGCCGACCCGCCCTGGTCGAGTTCGGGGCCATCACCTCCATCCGCCATCTATGCATGAAGTTCCCGTGCAGCAGCGGAGGGATTGGGACGGTTCGCGGAGACCAGAAAAGCGCGCGGAAGTGTTACCATATCTCTGCCCGTCCTGTTTGTATGGTCCGGGATGAGCCCGTCGGGCCGGCACTCCGCCCACCCGAGCAAGCTATCCAGGACGAAGACGATCTGGACCCACGGTTGGGAGAGGAACGCACTCTTGAGCCAATGGACGAAATAGAAGAGGTATGCATCAGCGAGTCCGACCCTGCCAGGGTCATCCAAGTGGGAAAAAGCCTGCCGGAAGACATTCGGGCCGCCATTATCGCCCAAGTCAAGAAAAACCAGGATCTTCTGGCATGGTCCCACTCCGATATGACCGGGATCGACCGTAACATCATATGCCACGCGTTGAGTATTGACCCAAACGCGACCCCGGTCCGCCAGAAGCGCAGACCTTTGGGGACGGAGAGGGCCGAGGCCCTCAAGATGGAGGTAGAGAAGCTGTCTTCCATTAACTTCATCCGCGAAGCCGTGTACCCCGTATGGCTGGCCAACCCGGTCTTAGTACCGAAGCCTAACGGGACGTGGAGGACCTGCATCGACTTCACGGACCTCAACAAAGCATGTCCGAAGGACTGTTTCCCACTCCCCCGAATCGACCAAATGGTGGATGCTACGTCCGGTTACGAGATCTTGAGTTTCATGGACGCCTACTCAGGCTACAACCAGATCTCCATGCACGTGGCAGATCAGGAGCACACCAGTTTCCAAACTGACAAGGGCATCTACTGCTATGTCGTCATGCCTTTCGGACTCAAGAATGCCGGAGCAACCTACCAGAGGCTCGTCAATCGAATGTTTAGGGCCCAGCTGGGTCGAAACATGGAGGTATACATTGACGATATGCTGGTCAAATCCAAGACGTCGCGGGAACATTCGAACGATTTGGCGGAGGCCTTCGCGGTTATCCGGAAGTACGGGATGAAGCTGAACCCTAAGAAGTGCACCTTCGGCGTCGCATCCGGGAAGTTCCTGGGCTTTATCGTGAGTTTCCGAGGAATTGAAGCCAACCCCGAGAAGATCAAGGCCCTGAAGAACATGGCCTCTCCCCGGAAGCACAAGGACGTTCAAAGCCTGACGGGGCGAGTGGCCGCCCTAAGCCGTTTTGTCTCCAAGGCCACGGACAAGTGCGTCCCTTTTTTCAACGTCCTCCGGGGAAGCCAGCGGTTCGAATGGTCACCCGAGTGCGAAGAAGCCTTCCAGAAGCTGAAAGAGCACTTGGCCAAGGCCCCCATCCTGGCGAAGCCAGTCGAAGGAGAACTTTTGTACTTATACCTGGCCGTAACCGAACACGCCATCAGCGCCGCGTTGGTACGCGAAGAGGAGAGGACTCAACTCCCGGTGTACTACGTGAGCAAGCGATTACTAGACGCCGAATCTAGATACCCACTAATCGAGAAGCTGACTTTCTGTCTGCTGACGGCATCCCGGAAGCTTCGGCCTTATTTCCAGGCCCACACGATAAAGGTCTTAACCAACCACCCCCTGCGGCAGGTGTTGCAGAAACCTGAGGCGTCGGGGAGACTCCTGAAATGGGCCATGGAGCTGAGCCAATTTGATATATCTTACGTGCCCCGGGTGGCCATTAAGGGATAGGCCCAGGCCGACTTCATCGTCGAATGTTCCGGGGTCACCCCAGAAGAGAGTGCCCCTGCGGCCTGCATTTCTCCCGTTTGGAAAGTCTTCGTGGACGGAGCATCGAACGAGAACGGGGCCGGCGCCGGGATCATCCTGGTATCCCCGCAGAGGCATCAGCTACAAAACGCTCTCCATTTCCAGTTCAAAGCGTCGAACAACGAGGCGGAGCATGAGGCCGTCATAGCCGGTTTGCGTCTGGCCTGAGAAGTAGGGGCGGCGAACCTCGAAATATACAGCGATTCTCAGCTGGTAGTCAGACAGATTTCGGGGGAGTATCAGACCAAGGGAGAGCGAATGGCGGCGTACGTAACCCAAGTGAGGGAGATGCTCCAAGCGTTCGCAGCGCATTCCATCCGCCAGATACCCCGGGAGAAGAACGTCTTTGCGGACACATTAGCGAAGTTAGCAACCGACGCAGAGGCCGAGTTGGCCGGGCTGGTCCCCGTCAACCATCTCCCCGTCCCAAGCATAGGGACTCCGACCGTCCATGCCGTCGATCACTCCAATTCATGGATGGGGCCGCTGATCCGCTACCTGTCCACCGGGGAGGTTCCGAACGAGCGAGCCACGGCCAGGAAGCTTTTGTACCAGGCCCACCGATACGTCATGATGGACGGGAAACTTTATCGCCGGGGACTGTCCATGCCTTACCTCAGGTGCGTGTCCGGGACTGAGCTGGGCGCCATCATGCATGAGGTCCACGGAGGCTTTTGCGGAGACCACACTGCCGGACCCAGTTTGTACAAGAAGATTCTGCGCCAAGGATACTTCTGGCCCACCATGAAAAGGGACTGCATAGACTACGTCCGCAGGTGCGAACAATGCCAGAGGTACGCGAAGATCCCTCGGGCCCCTCCAACAGAGATAACCTTGATGAACAGTCCCTGGCCCTTTGCAGTGTGGGGGATCGATCTTGTGGGATCCCTCCCAACCGGGAGAGGAGGGGTGAAGTATGCCATTGTGGCGGTAGACTATTTCACGAAATGGGTTGAGGCGGAGCCTATGAACACGATCACGTCCAAGAAGGCCTTAGATTTCGTCGTTAACAACATAGTGTGTCGGTATGGCCTCCCCTACAAAATCGTGTCTGACAACGGGAAACAATTTGACAGCCATCACTTCACGGATTTCTGCGAGAGGCACGGCATAGTGAAGAGTTTCTCCGCCGTGGCCAGGCCCCAGGCGAACGGACAGGTCGAAGCCGTGAACAAAATCCTAAAAGGGACACTGAAGAAAAAGCTTCAGGCCTGTAAGAGCAAGTGGCCCGAAGAGCTCCCCCGCGTGTTGTGGGCCTATCGGACAACCGAACGGACATCAACCGGGCACACCCCATACTCAATGACGTACGGATGTGAAGCCGTCATCCCAATCGAAACGACCATCCCGTCCCATCGTCGCGACACGTATGATCCCACCCAGAACCATGCCTTACTCCAAGAATCTCTGGACCTTATCGAGGAAATCCGGGAAGAGTCGCAAGTGCAGTTAAAGATGTACCAGGGCAAGATCGCTCGGCACTTCAACTCCAGAGTCAAGAGCCGTAAGTTCGAAACCGGCGATCTGGTCCTGCGGAGGGTCTTCCCGGCCACTCAGGATCCGGGGGTAGGGGTTCTGGGCCCCAATTGGGAAGGGCCGTATGAGATCCAGCAAGAGATCTGCCCCGGGACGTACCGCTTGAAGCAGCTCGATGGTTCCGAGGTTCCGCGAGCCTGGAACGCAGAACACCTCCGTAAATACTACCAGTAGCCTAAGGGCTCGTCCGAGTTTAATGTTTACGCTATAACATGTACGCCTCAGGGCTAATTCCCTTTTGTAGAACAATGAAAATGACGTGTGCAAAACGTCCTAAAGGGCTATTATTTCCATGAAAATGTGTGCCTCAGGGCTATTATCTCAAGTGACCATAGACCAGTCTCTGCTCACTTGCGGGGGGTGTCATCCCAAGCGTAAAAATAAAGCGAACCGAGCCCAAGGCCGTTCCCAGCCCAAACGAACGATGTCCGGGGGTATAAATAAAGGGAACCGAGCCCAAGGCCGGTCCCACCCCGGACGAACGATGTCCGGGAGTATAAAAATAAGAGGACCGAGCCCAAGGCCGGTCCCACCCCGGACGAACGACGTCCGGGGGTATAAATAAAGGGAACCGAGCCCAAGGTCGGTCCCACCCCGGACGAACGATGTCCAGGGGTATAAATAAAGGGAACCGAGCCCAAGGCCGGTCCCACCCCGGACGAACGATGTCCGGGGGTATAAATAAAGGGAACCGAGCCCAAGGCCGGTCCCACCCCGGACGAACGATGTCCGGGAGTATAAAAATAAGAGGACCGAGCCCAAGGCCGGTCCCACCCCGGACGAACGACGTCCGGGGGTATAAATAAAGGGAACCGAGCCCAAGACCGGTCCCACCCCGGACGAACGATGTCCGGGAGTATAAAAATAAGAGGACCGAGCCCAAGGCCGGTCCCACCCCAGACGAACGACGTCCGGGGGTATAAATAAAGGGAACCGAGCCCAAGGTCGGTCCCACCCCGGACGAACGATGTCCGGGGGTATAAATAAAGGGAACTGAGCCCAAGGCCAGTCCCACCCCGGACGAACGATGTCCGGGAGTATAAAAATAAGAGGACCGAGCCCAAGGCCGGTCCCACCCCGGACGAACGACGTCCGGGGGTATAAATAAAGGGAACCGAGCCCAAGGCCGGTCCCACCCCGGATGAACGATGTCCGAGAGTATAAAAATAAGAGGACCGAGCCCAAGGCCGGTCCCACCCCAGACGAACGACGTCCGGGGGTATAAATAAAGGGAACTGAGCCCAAGGCCGGTCCCACCCCAGACGAACGATGTCCGGGAGTATAAAAATAAGAGGACCGAGCCCAAGGCCGGTCCCACCCCAGACGAACGACGTCCGGGGGTATAAATAAAGGGAACCGAGCCCAAGGTCGGTCCCACCCCGGACGAACGATGTCCGGGGGTATAAATAAAGGGAACTGAGCCCAAGGCCAGTCCCACCCCGGACGAACGATGTCCGGGAGTATAAAAATAAGAGGACCGAGCCCAAGGCCGGTCCCACCCCAGACGAACGACGTCCGGGGGTATAAATAAAGGGAACCGAGCCCAAGACCGGTCCCACCCCGGACGAACGATGTCCGGGAGTATAAAAATAAGAGGACCGAGCCCAAGGCCGGTCCCACCCCAGACGAACGACGTCCGGGGGTATAAATAAAGGGAACCGAGCCCAAGGTCGGTCCCACCCCGGACGAACGATGTCCGGGGGTATAAATAAAGGGAACTGAGCCCAAGGCCAGTCCCACCCCGGACGAACGATGTCCGGGAGTATAAAAATAAGAGGACCGAGCCCAAGGCCGGTCCCACCCCGGACGAACGACGTCCGGGGGTATAAATAAAGGGAACCGAGCCCAAGGCCGGTCCCACCCCAGACGAACGATGTCCGGGAGTATAAAAATAAGAGGACCGAGCCCAAGGCCGGTCCCACCCCGGACGAACGACGTCCGGGGGTATAAATAAAGGGAACCGAGCCCAAGGCCGGTCCCACCCCGGACGAACGATGTCCGGGAGTATAAAAATAAGAGGACCGAGCCCAAGGCCGGTCCCACCCCGGACGAACGACGTCCGGGGGTATAAATAAAGGGAACCGAGCCCAAGGCCGGTCCCACCCTGGACGAACGATGTCCGGGGGTATAAAAATAAGAGGACCGAGCCCAAGGCCGGTCCCACCCCGGACGAACGACGTCCGGGGGTATAAATAAAGGGGACCGAGCCCAAGGCCGGTCCCACCCCGGACGAACGACGTCCAGGGGTATAAATAAAGGAACCGAGCCCAAGGCCGGTCCCACCCCGGACGAACGACGTCTGGGGGTATAAATAAAGGGAACCGAGCCCAAGGCCGGTCCCACCCCGGACGAACGATGTCCGGGAGTATAAAAGTAAAGGGAACCGAGCCCAAGGTCGGTCCCACCCCGGACGAGCGATGTCCGGGAATATAAAAATGAAAGGGAACCGAGCCCAAGGCCGGTCCCACCCGGACGAGCACCGTCCGAGGGTATAAAGTCCGTCCGACCCGGACGTGTTGATCCTCGGAGCACAGAAGCACCAGGTCAACCCCGGAACAAACCCAGGACCTAAAATTCCAGGCAAAGCACACTCCGGGTTAAACAAAGCCCCAAGGACCCCGAACAGAGCAAAGACTAGTCGTTGGGTTCAGTCCCGGCCGTTGGAACCGGGACAAAACCCCCTACAATCGGTTAGTTGCGACATCAACTTCTTACTGAATGGTGAAAGGAGAAATCTTTTAAAAACCAAAGGAAGAAGCAGTGTTTGAAATTAAATTACAAGCTAAACTAATTAACAAAAAAAAACGAGGCCGAGTCAAGGGCCTACAGCGCGTCCGCCCGGAGGACCGCATCCTCCCTCTCCTTGGCCTCGTACTCGGCACGCTTCGAGTCGGGATCGGGGAAGATAAGGAGGTTCATGTTCTTGTCCTTGCACCAGGCCATATAAATGGCCTCGTTAAAGGTGACATCCACTAAGTTGTCGGCCTCCTCCTTCTCCCGACGGGTGGTGTCGTGTGCCGCCTTCTCCTGAAGAAGGGAGTCACCCAGCTCAAGAACACGGGCTTTCAGGACCCGGATCTCCTCCTTGTCCTGGACGGACTGTGCCGCAGCCGTCTCCAAGAGAGTCGCCCTTTCGTCAGCAACCTTCGTCGTCCGAGACAACTCCTCTTCCGCCCCGGTCTTGGCACGGCTAATTTCCTCGCGCTCCGCCTTCGCGCGGGCCAGCTCTTCTTGGAGGTGGGTCGTTTCCTTGCTGAGATTTTCCTTGGCGATCTCCCTCTGGTTCTTGGCCGCCTCTAATTCCAGCCTGGCCGTCTCCATCTTGAGGGCAAGCTCGGCCATCAAATCGGCACTCCTTTGAGATAACAAGGCAACCTGGAACAAACGAAAGTTAGAAAAAAGAGTCACCACCAGCGAATGACTGAAGGACATGAGTTGAAAATTACCACGGTAGCCTGATGGCGGAGAGCCTGAGAAATGAACAGCCCGTCCGGATTGGCTATCGTGGCGTACCTCTTCAGCTGGAGGTTAGACATAGTGCTCCCGACCTGATCGAGCAGATCAGCGGCCATGGGGGCAATGTCCTGGCCCAGCTTGGGGCGGAAGCCCACCTCAGCAGCTAGCCGATCTACGATCGGCTGAGGAGCGCTGAACTCAGCGGGACGATCTGAAAACTCGACCTGGCGACGGATCATCAGGGCCTTGTAAGCGTCGTCTCTCCAGCATCGGCCGCTCTCCCAGGTCCGGTTGACCAACCGGGACTGCTCGTCCCGCAGGGCGGACTCCCCCTCCTCGAGAAGGGTTGGGCGGAGGGGAAGGACAGGCGGAGCAGGGATCTCCTTCGCGGTTAGCCTGCTCTCCCCGTGTGACTCCTCGGCTGTCTCTGACAACGTCGTCCGAGGCCTCTTCCCGAGTTTGCCCTCCCGGGCATCATCTCCGGGGCCTCTCTTCCCAGAGCTCCGGCTTATGGCTTCGCCCGCTTCCAAATCGATTACCGGGGGCTGGTCCGGGAGACCGTCTGCGGCCGGCTCTGTGGCCCGGAATGGTACAACGGCCAGTGCCTCGCCTGGGCCGGGCGTTGTCCCGGGTTTTTCACTGGTTGGGGGGAGCTCCGCACCGGCCACGACATTTGACCTCCTGGCCGCCTTCAAGGCTGATCTTTCCTTGATAAGCCTCCTCATCTCGCTGGCCGGGTCAGACATGTTGGAATCCTCTGCAAAAATACAGAAAAACAAAGTTAGTATGATAAGCCGAACGGGAAAGCACAACAGTAAGAAGAAAGTATAAGCCCGGGACAAACCCTCGTCTAGGCCCCGGGCGAGACTCAATTCCCTTAAAGCAAATGAGTGTATCCGGTCTCCTACGTCGTCCGGGATTAGAAACCCCCCGTACTGGAGGAACCCGGACAGGAACATTAGGGTTTCTGATCCTACAGGGATGGGAGACGAGGGCCTCATCTCCCCATCAGCCCCAAACGCGGGGCCCGGCGGCTCTAGCCTATCCCTAGATAAATCCCCAACTTGAGGGGCATAAATTAAGACTAAAGGGGAGTTACCTCGCCCCGATACGCTAGCCCCGGGAGTCCCAACGTTTGGTAGGGCATCTTCGAAAAGCTCCTCCAGCTCTTCCGAGGTTGCCTCTTCCACCGGGGGCTGATTCTTCTTACGCTGGGCTGCGGTGGCCCGCACCGCTCTCACCACCCCGGCGATGTGGTCAAGGGATAGCTGCTCCCGGACCTCGACGTTCTTCTCAAACGGGATGCCCCGGAAGCTAGGGACTACAATGGTCTGGGTGGCCGCGAGTAACCCTACTAGCCGGAGGTTTTTGTCGTTGACATAGCCCCCTACGTCCAGCTCCTCCGCGGTCAGCTTGGTGTAGAACCTCCTCCTTTCCAGGAGAAAGGCGGTGAGGGGGGTTTGGATGAAGGGACCTGCGACCCGGAAGATACGATGAGAGATGGAAAACGAAAGGGGAGTGAAATAGAGGGTTCGGGGAAGTACTTACCCACTCGCTGGAAGTCTAGCAGCAGCGTGGGATTCTCGTCAATAAGGAACTCGGATGTCATAAACCAGTAATGCCTAACATCCGGGGGGTGCTTCCAGGTACTGGTAGGAGCCGGATAGCCACTCCGCGGCTGCAGCCTGTAAAAGCCGTCCTGGCTCTTGTCTTTGGCGTTGACCTGCGGCACCAGCTTGTAGAAGTACAGGACTTCCGCCGGGGTAGGATCCGCGATCTCTTTCGCGACACAGAACACCTTCCACCCAGCAAGCAGACGGTATGCTTGTGGCAGCAGTTGGAATGGTGCGATCCCCACATACGTCAGGAACCGCACGAAGTAGTCATGAAGCGGAAGCGTAGCTCCCGCGCTGATGTGGCCGGCACTCCAGGCCCCGAATCCATCCATGGACGTATGCGCCCGCTCCTCTAACCTGGCCATACGATTGTGAAATAGGCCCGGAGTCGATTCGATGCCCAGCCTCGTCTCCAGGAGCTGCATCATCCGGTAGTTCCGGAACAGGTTGGGCGTTACGTCCATCTCCCACCTGTTGCCTTTGGGCGTCTTGGAGCCGGGAGTGACTACAGGGGCCCTATTAACCTCCTCTTCGGAGTGAAGTGTGACGCCCGTGGCCATGAGTGACGATCTGGGAACAAAGAAAGAAAGGCCAAGCAGTCAGTACCTGAACCCAATAGAGTCGGTCGAGGTACAGGGAGTCTCCTAAGGACTGCTCGGAGTCCCGACGGATCAGGCCCGGGACCCCGAAAAGCCCCGGGACCCTGATCGGGAGGAAAGGCTACTACGGTCCATCCCTTATCCAGGGATCATCCGAAACGGTGCCGCCCAAACTGGGCAGCCTTCCTAGCAAATTCTAAAGCACGAAGCCTAGGTGCATGCGTCTAGAGAGCCTAGGTTCACAAAATTGACAACAGAATCAGAAAATACTTACTGTGGTTGTCCGATCGTAAGGACGGCAGAACCTCGTTCTTGAAGTGGCACAGTCGGTGCAGCAGTTCGTCGGCGGGGCAAGTCCGAGAAGCGCCGTCAGGTTGCAGAACGAAAGTTGAGGCCCTGGGAAACAGGCAGTGGCGCAGAACTAGTAAACGGTGAAGTATTTCGTCGGCGAGGTTGGACATGCAAAGCTCTGCGAGCGTTCTGGTTTTTCTTTCTCTTAAGTTGGGTCGGAAATGGAAAAATGCCGAATGCCTGTAGTCTGAGTCTTTATATCAGCCCTCAAATGCTGGCCCTCGATCCAACGGTCAGATGCCTCTTCATCCGACGGCCGAGGATCGCGCAGAGGACATTTATGAGCTCTTTTGTGGTCTGGATCCTCAGCACCTCCAATCCGACGGTCCAGGAGTGGCGGATTTCAAAGGACGCCCCATCCTACGGTCCGCCCCTTTCCAAGGAAATCAATGATGACTCTCCCCGTGCGGATGAGACGCCTCGTGACGTGCGCTGACACCCTAGCCCAGGCCTAGCAGACTTTAAGAGGCCTAGGTGACTCTTCGAGGCCCTCGCAATAATCACATGGCGACACGTGTCGCTATTCTTGAAGCAGGCCAAGGGTAAACGTCCCCGGGGTACATCAAATGGTCCGGGCTGGGTAACATGGGCCAGCCACTGCCTTCCCGCGAGCCTCCTGGCCCTGGCAGAAATCGTGGAGGCAACTTGGCAAGAACCGCGAGGGTGGTGCAATCCTCCACCCGGATAACCGGAATGAAGGCTTGGGGGGTAAATGTTATCCCCATTTCCTCTCAGGGTTTTGGGCTCTCGCCCCGGCCCACGGTCAGAGGGACCGGTTCGGTATTTGGGCCCAATCCGCGGACTACAGACTGGGCCTGTGTAGAAGGGTCCGGGAGGTACCTCCGGGTTCATGATTCGGCTCGAACGGTCCCGGCACTGTCCGGAGTGCCCCGGACCATCGCGGCCATCGCGTCCCGCTCCCGGGCCCAGAATGGTCCAGGCCCGAAGTAAACGCAGTGGGCCCAAGGTAAACGAACCTGGACCGCTTCATCCCTAGGCTATGGGCCAGGCGTCCAGGACACTGAAGCCGCCTCATTTCGCGTGGGTCTTGTCCCCCCACTTTTCACCTGCAGAAAGGGTCTCCTTGGGATTTTCTGCTGGCGTGTCAGGACTGCGCAGCCAAGTACTCTGACCGGTCTTGTCCCCTGAATCTGCCTCGTGATTCGAAGTGGTCAGAGCCAAAGTGCCGTTTTGTCGGGAGAATGCTTGCATCTCAGGGTAACTAATTGGGCCTGAGCTGGTTTGGGTTTGATGTACTATATATCTTTTTAGCTCGGGCCTCTACTAGGAAGGCCCCCTGTACACATATTCCAAATGGGCCCGGGTCAGGCCCGGCCCAAACCTGATGTCCCCCTCATTCTATAAATATAAGTTGTAATGCAACGTAGAAAGGGGAGAGAAGGTAGAAACTCTGCTCAAATACAGTTAAACAACTCCATTGTAAAAGCTTATTCTAGCTCTAATACAGACTTATATACAGACTCGTGGACTAAGGCTAGTTAACGCCCCAACCACGTAAAAATCTTGTGTCGATCCTCTATTCTCTTTATTATAATCAGTAAATATCCTTCTTTAAGATAGTTGCCGAAAATCTCGGTTAACAGATATATTTATAACCGGTGATTCAAGACGATCATTGTGAGTGAGTTAGCAGAAAAGTCACAGTAGGGATTTATACCCGGCTCGGGGCGAGCCAGGGGGTATTTCTGAGAATGTAGGTAATATATTGGCAATTATTTGGTATTGACGAATATAATTGGAGATTAGTTAGGTATCAGGAATTAAGCGGAAAATATTAGAGACATTCGAGGAATTAGTGGGAATTGGGGTGAAATGACCAAAACGCCCTAGATGCACTTAAAGGTTTAAAATTAAAAGGGAGGGCATTATGGTCAATTGGCTTGTGAGAGATAAGTATGTTGAGGCTTTATACTTAGTGGGAATTGTAGAAAAAGGTAGAAGGCTGAGGAAAAAAAGAAAAAGAAAAGGAAGGAAAACAGAGCAGTTTTCTTAGGGTCGGTTGGTGATTCTCTCACCCTTTCTCTTCAATTTTCTTGGAGCAAAACTCAGAAGGGAGCTAGGTTAGGCTGAGCAACAAGAGTATTGAGCTAAACTTGAAAGGTTGGCAAGGGATTAGCAAGAACACATCAATACTTGAGGTAAGCCTTTAGAGTTTTCAGTTTCTGGTTTGGTTAGCTTAAACTATGGTGTCTAAGCTGAGTTGATGGGAACTTTAGGGGAATTCAAGCCAAGGAATTGGGGAAGAACAAGCTAAGGAGGTCAAGAAGTTAACTTGAAATCGAATTTCCATCAAAGGTATAAATCCTGAACTTTAAACTTTGAAGTTTTGACTGTGTTTTGCTGAATTTTGAAGTCCAGGAGTAACTATGGTGAATTTTGGGATTGGAGGTGTATGTGGTTATGATGCTTGGGATGAGTTAGACATGTTAGTGAGATTGATTTTGAGTTTGGTGAAGTTTTGGTTAAATTTGACTCGGGGAAATTGCAGGAAGGGAAAATGTGGTGTTGGCAGTCTGTGACTAGTGCTACAACGCTAGCCTTTGGGCGCTGTAGCGCTAGGCCAAGCTTGCTGAGGGCATTTTGGTTTTGTTTGTAGCGCTGTAGCGCCCTCCAATGAGCGCTGTAGCGCTACCCTGTCTTCAGAAAGGGATTTTAGGGTTATTTTCAAAGGTTTTTGACCAAGGGTTCGGGGTTCGATTCCACCACCCTGTTTGGTGGAATTAGGACTTCCCGAGGGCTCGGGATTGGTCTCGAGGCTAGGTTATGGACTCGAGGGTTGGTGATGACTTTGGCCTATGATTGTGATTAGGTTCGCGCTAGGACTCGGGAAGGATCGTGCTTGAGGATTTCATTGAACAAAGCTAGCAAATCCAAAGGTAAGAAAATGGCACCCGGTTATATGTTTGTGATGGGACTAAGAGCTCCCAATATTTGTATAATGTCAATGATGGTATTACGCCATGGGACATGTGATAGCAGCCTAAGGGTGCCGTATACAATAATTGCGCATAGGGCGCGGCTTGGCCACTGGTAGCCGAGGACAGCTTAATATACACTGAGCTCGGTTTAAGCGGGCCGGAGTCAGTGGGATAACGGAGGGTGTGGCCTGAGGGCGCTAACCCTTGTTATCATTTGTGTTATGGTGTATGATATGAGTTGATATGTTTGGTAAGCTGAATACTTGGTTATTCTGAATATTTAAATGGTTGAGAACATGTTTATGAGATGTTGGATTGCCTGTTGATTGCTTATGCTCTGTTGTTATGTTTTCTTGCTGGGCCTTGGCTCACGGGTGTTACGTGGTGCAGGTAAAGGCAAAGGAAGGTTAGACCAGTCCTGAGATGGAGAGCTGCGGGGCTGAATGTACATAGTCAGTTGTTCGGTCGCCTTGGCCGAGGAGTGGATCGGGACAGGGGTCGCTGAACTATCTATTTTTCCTTAGTATGGCTAATATTGTATTTAAACCGTGAATCTTTTGTAAATGAACTTAATCTGATTGTTTTTGGGATCCCGTGTAAACAAAGAATATTTATTTGCGAAAAGAATGTTGCTTTTAAGACCAAAATCTTTTAACCTTAGTTCCATTATAGTTTCAGTAACACGTTTTCAACTTAATGACTTGATTAGCAAGTCTAGCACTTTTATAAACACACAGTGTAACAGTCTTGGCTATCCAATGCTTTACAATTTTGTTACAATATAGTTTTAATATATTTTTCTTTATATTTTGTCAACTTTTTTATTATTTTTTTGTTTATTGTTATATTTGAGTAGGTATTTTGTTGACAACTTTGCTGGTGAGATCAATGTTATTTGGAGGATTTTATATTAGAGGTAATATTTTAAATCTTAATTATAACTAAGATATTGAATTTAGTGGAATATATGAATTATAAAATAGTTGAGATAGGTTATGGGAGTGTGTGTTGCGGTGATATAAGGCTGTAATTATGCATGTTTGATTGATTAATTGGTTTGTTGTGTTTATGTGATGAATATAGGTTTATTTAAATTTTGGGAAATATGATAGAAATAGGATAAATGCTGCCCAGTTTTGTTTTAAGATTTAACAATATGAGAATTATGCATGTTTGGTTGATTTGTTGAATATTTTTGTGTATATCATGTGTTGTATACATGCACATTTTAAATTTGGGAAATGTAATAGAAATAGGGGAAATGCTGCCCGATTTTTTTTTTTGACATATTGTTTCTTTTATTTACTTGTCAATTAGGTAATCCACGAACCTAATTTTTAATGTTTGTTGCTTTGCTTGTTTGTTTTCTTTTTTAATTTTGTGTGTGAAGTTTGACAATGGATATTGTTGCGGATTTTATAGCTACGCAAATATACGTAATCGCAATTTGTAATAAATCTCGATAAGAATGAGTATCATCCCACAAAGACTGATTTATCAATTACCAAATAATTAATTTATAGTTTCTATTTGGCTAACGAAAATAGGATTTGTGAAATTTGAAAACAAGAAAACAGAAATAAATGAAAATTGCAGAAATCAAATAATAACAAGAACACAAAAATTAAATTCACTATGAAATAATTAGGAATCATAATCTTCTCTACTATCCACTCTATTATTCTTTAATACAATTACTAATGAAACTCTTCTCACTGAAATGATAGGCATGCAAAAGTGTTTACTATTTGAGTTAAGAAATAGAAAACTTGACCTAGTGTGAATTCCCTATATTTCTATGGTCAATTCAAACAATAGGAAGCAATGAATACATCCCTAAATCACATAAACCAGATTGATACTCTCGTTCTAAATTGAAATCTATGTCTATTCAATTTTAGTATATTCAAATCTCACTTTTCATATTTTGATTCAAATTCATAAACCGTATGTAAAAGGTGCGCACTCAATCACATACACAATAAACACAAACTGAATAGATTTCAGATGAAGAAGTAATTGATAAATGCATTAAATCATAATAGAGTTTCAAGAGATTCAATTAGAAAAGATAAACAGAAATTTAGTTCATAAACATGACTAAATCAAACATAAACATAAAATTTAACATAGTCTAAATCAAAAGATAAAGAAAAAGAACTCTAGGTTTTTGTTTCTTCTCTAGCCTCCTGGTTGCTTAATCTAATCTCATTCCTCCTTCTAAAAACATCATTAAGGAAGCTTTTATAATCCCTAATTAATTTTTTCAAGAAAAGACAAGATTGCCCCTAAAAATTCCCTTAAATTATACTTCCTTACGGATTTTAGCGCTGGGGCGCCACGAGATAGCGTTGAGGCGCTATAAATAAATCATAAACCATGCTTATGGAAAGCTGATAGCGTTGGGGCGATGAAATGTAGTGCCTAGGCGCTACAACTTGCATTAATTTATGCTCTCTGTTACTCGACAGCGCTGGGGCACTGTTTGTAGAGAATAGAATGGAAACTCGTTTCGAACAGCCTACGGCATCATCTCATAGTATTTTGATCATATCTCATTCGATATAACTCTGAATTAAATTATTCAAAAAGCTATGGAAATATAAGAGAAATATCTACAACTTATATTTCTAGAAGTGTTTCCAGAAATTGAAGAAATCTTGGTCAAAATGCGGCTTAAAGTCTCAAACTTGCGTTATAGAGCATAAACGACGTGTGTTGAGCATGTTCAATGTAGTATTTTCCACACATAATGTCTTGAAACTCTACAATCAACATGAAATCTATATTATTCATCATATTTAACATGTTTATTCTCATTTCACTCCATATTATGTACTTGACCATTAAAACCTGAGACAAGAAGAAAACAAGCATAAATTTGCACTAAACAATCCTAAATAACTAAAAGCATAACATAAAACAATCTTTAAAACAAACCAAAAATGAACCTAACAAATTCCCCCAAACTTAACCTTTACTCACACTCGAGTAAAGACTCACACTAAACTCACAAAACTAGAAAACTCAAAACCATAGACGACACAAACTTATGAATCAATTCAACAACATTGAATTAGCCTCAATTTCAGAAAATCTCACACAAAAGTCTGAAATCTCGATTTGTAGAAACAATCCAGAATTTCAGTTAAACTACACCGACAACCTGATTCTATCCAGAAATGCATATTCAAGCATAACCACAAAAATTACTCAACAATTGAATCTAAGTATGCATGCCAAAAACTCACCATCAACCCATCAAACCATTGATCCATATGTATGCATTGTTCACCACTCTCCACTAATGTAGACAAAATATGCTCAAGAATCACTAGGACTTTAGGCTCATAACAATAGGCTTAAGCAATGGGTAGATATATGTCATTTAGGCTCTAAATTACCATAAGCATATGAACTTACAAACCAACAATTCACCCAAAGAAAACCACATATGAACCCAAGTAAAGGTTGAGAAACACTTATTTCACTTGATCATTTTTTTTTTATTCAAACTCAACTCCCCTAAACTTGTTTTTGTGAAAGCATAACAAGAGTGTAGCTTGGATTTTCAAAATTCTTTTATTTTGTTTTTGTTTTGTATTTTTTTTCAATTCTCAACCATTTTACTCTTAATTACAATACACCAAATTACAAAACTAATCACATCCCATTACAATTCATTCCCAAATATTTGTCCATATGCTCATAGTAATTTGGTAAAGGAATGAAAACTAACAAAATATCTATTTGGCTCACAATTGGTGTCAAGCAATAAAGAGGATAATTTTAGGCTCAACAAGGGTAACAATGGAAAATTACTTTTGGGTTGGCTTAAAAGGCTCAAACGTTCCAAGAAATTGCCTAAATCACTTTCCTAAGCATATTTCATCTAGGATTTTATCTCAAATGATAAACAAGCAAGTTCTAGATTCATTCATTCATCAAACCACAAGCCAATTTTTTAATAATGCATACATTCAAATTCAAATTGCAAAGAATTTTTCAATCATGGCTAAACATTCAATTTTTTTTTATGGATTGAAAAAAAACTACCAATGCAGTCTAACCAATTACACAGATTCAATTAATAAAATTTTTTGAAAATTTGCACGACATTTTCTTCCATATCATAGGCTAGCATTGACAACTTGATTCACACTCAAAATAAAAACTAAAAAGAACATAAAAATAAAAACAAATATAAACCTAACAAAACTTAAACAATAACAAACTTAAACAAACTAAGATATCTACAATGAGCAAAGCAATAAAAATCAAATCCCTTAAACCTAGCACCCCCAAACTTACTCTTAACATTGTCCCCAATGTATAAATAAAAGAAAAGGAAAAGAAAAATCCTATGTAATCCAATGCGTTGCTCCATTGTAGTGACATTCATTGCTATCATCCTTAGGTTGCAAATATAAAATTATTCGTCGACGCATCAATACGTGGTTGACGCCCATAATAAGCGTCATATAAGACAACTTGAAGGTTTTCATTGTGAATGCCCTCAAGCTTGGTTAGATTTGGAATTGATGAGCTCCAATGTTCAACTTGACTTTCTTTGGAAATATAAGCATGATGGATGCAAATGAATGATTCTAATGGAGGTGGAGATGGTGGTGGCCTATAAGGATCGTCATATGTGTACTCTTCCACTACCATTAGCTCACTGTATTGATGATCAAGTACTTCTTGAATGGAGTGTGATGGTGGATTTAGCCTTTCTTCACTACTTTGCTCAAACTATTTATCCACATCTTGGGTAGAGATAGCATTCGACATTACTATTTTATCTCCCTTTTCTTCATTACTTTGGATTGAAGAGGGCTCCATTTGATGTTCAAATTCTTCCATTTGTAGCTCCATATCCTCACCATTCCCCATATTTACCTCCTCACTTTGTTCTTTCCCCCTTGAATTTTCCAAATTCCTCAATGATGAATCTTGGCTTTGAATTAAGACTTCATTTTTATCCATATACTCCATCATCAATACCTCCAATGAACATGATTAAGCCACTTGGTGAGGTTTCTCTTCTATAATTACTTCTTGAGAATTATCCAAATTTTCCTCATTTGGTCCTTGAGTGCAAGTGTTAAAAGTTGGCTCCATATTGTTATAACTGCTCTCCCATCCTTTGTTGGTCAGTGAACAATTCAAATACCACCATTCATTGTATTCTGCCATCTCTTCCAGCATCCAATAGGCTTCACCCACAGATAATTGGTAGAAATTGGTGGCACCATCTCCTCTTTCTACCCATTCTCTTGCTTCGACATTCAACCCATTGAGGAAGGCCTCTAATTGACACTCTTTGGACAAACCATGGTATGGGAACCTCATTAGCAAAACTTTGTATTCCCACCATGTAACGGCCCAACTATTCTAGACTTTGGACCATTAAAATCTACTATACTTAACCATAAGAAAACGTACATATGAAAACATCATAACTTTATTAGATAAAGAAAAAGGTTTGATGAATAAGACTAGCATATACCAACAGTTTGTGTGGAGCAGAATGAGTGTTCCCAAGCATCGGTTTATCACTTGGCAAGCTGTCAATTCTAAGCTGTTAACAAGGATCCATTTACATCGAGTGTTTCTGCTTCTTGATTCTACTCTCTGTTCGGTCTGTGATCAAGGTGAGGAGAGCCATAGTCATTTGTTTTTTGACTGTTGTTTCTCCCAGCAGGTTGTCCATCAGATTCAACATTGGTTAGGCTGTAAATGGCCTCTAATCTTCTCGGACTGGTACAGGTGGATTGAAGACATGAGGAAGGGGGTTCGTGCCTCTATAGTGGCGTTTGTGTTCTCAGCTACTGTCTATTATCTTTGGCATAATAGAAACACTTGTTTTGTCCATAATTACTCTCTTAGTGTTAATGCTGTAGTTGATTTGATTAAAAAATTTATCAAGTGTAGGCTTAGCTATTTTTCTCTTCAGAAGCTGAAAGGCTTTGAGCAATTTTATTTGAGGAAAATGGGGCTCATGTCATGAAGCTGAGTTTTTTTGTCCTTTTGGATTTGTGAGATTGTATTGCTTTGTGATCAATAAAATATTTCTTTCTTGATCAAAAAAAAAAGAAAGAAAGAAAGAAAAAGGTTTGAATACATAAAAATGCGTTTAGGATATGGGATCCCATTGTTTTAAAAATAAAAACATAACATGATCTAAATATATCAGTTACAAAACTAAGTGCGGAAAAAATACATAGAAAATATGATTCAAAGACTTAAAGACTTCATCCTCTAATCGAACGCTCAGTCCATCGATTCCATCCAGCCTCAATACACAACCCCCAAGCTGCCAAGAACCTTTCCGCCACCATAGCTATTTTCCTGCACATATAAACATAAAGGAATGAGCCTAATGCCCAGCAAGGAAAATCTAACAACATAAATCATATTCATAAAATTCATAGCATATGCTAAAAACATGTCATAACATATACCATAAGCGTATCATAAACATATGTCATATATACTAAAATGGCCATTATACTACTTGGGGCTTGTTAACTAATCAAGTCATATGCCCATTATATTTTTGGGGCTTGCTAGCTAAGCAAGTCATATGCCCATAAATTTATTGGGGCTTGTTAGCTATACAAGTCACATGCCCAAGTCTACCAACATACATACATACTATAACATTTCATAACACATAAATCATAAGATAACATATAACATATAACATATAAAATCCTATCCTATTTTCCTTACCAATATACCGGGATATGAGAACAGAATCGAGACTTTGGAACACTCCTAAAAACCATCATAGAAAGGAGAGTATACTAAAGAAAAGATATGAAATGAACGAACTATACCATCGAAAAGATACTTACCAAGAATCTTACGTTCAAGATCTTAGATTCCTAACCAAGAATAAAGAATAGAGTTAGGATTTTGAGTATAAAACTATAAGAATAACACAGAAAGGAACTAGAAGAAGGAATACCTCGAATGCTTCTATAACCGAACTACACCTCGAATCGAAATATACTATGAACCTTACTTCCTGAGTGTTTATTAAGCTTATAAGGATAAAGCTTATAACCCCAACCCAAGTGTTTATCACTCTAAAATAACCTAGCAGCTTGCAGACTATGAACTTAGCTTGATGAATGAATAAATGGCTGGGTACTAGGTCCTATTTATAGAGTTCAAGAATGAAAATATCTTCATTTAACTTGAATAAAATAATGGCTTTTTAATTGAAAAAAATTTGAATAATCGTTCACCAGAGGCTGAAGACTCAGTCAGAAAGATGCCGGACTTATCAAGAGGTTAAAGAATAAATTAAGCTCAATTTCAAAAGCATTCAAAAATCATGCACATGAGCCGATATATCGCCTGGGCTAATATGCCTAAGGGTCATTGAGGTGACCGTGCGAAGTTACGTATTTTTCGTATCCTTGTATGGCGATATATCGCCCCCTAGTGCTGCGATATATCGGCATATGCTGAAATATTATACACATAATTATACATTTTCAGCCTAATTTGAATTGAGTAAACAACCTTGACTAAGTCCTCTAACGATTTCAAAGCTGCTGGCAAACCCTAGGATATTCAAATATTACTCTTATTAAATTTATTCCTCAAAATACTTAATTATTCATTAAACATACACATGACAAGTGTCATTTCCTTATTGGGTTTATCTAAACCATATATTATAATAAATATCACCTTCATAATCAATCATTTTAATTAAACCTTAGGTTATAATTAATATTCTTAAACTATATGTTAAACTTATAAAATCTACAAGTGTTACTACGAGTGTCCAACTAAATCCCGGTCTGAACCAAAATCCACAGTCATAAAAATACTACAACTATTACTATTGCTACTACTATCTAACTAGCTAAGTAATGTCCTTGGACTATACACACCATGCCTTGTATAAAGGCTCCAACTTGTGTTGAAAAAAATTCATGAAGACTTGCATATGAGACATCTCAAGTTCCTCGCAAGACAAACAACAAACATAGGAAAAAAAACATAAAAGGAAAAAGGAAAAAATGAAAATAAAATATAAAAACCAAATTAGAATCAATAATCAATTATATTTGATTTGATTAAAAGTCCCCGGCAACGGCGCCAAAAACTTGTTGCGGATTTTATAGCTACACAAGTATACGTAATCGCAGTTTGTAATAAATCTCGATAAGAACGAGTATCGTCCCATGAAGACTGATTTATCAATTACCAAATAATTAATTTCTAGTTTCTATTTGGCTAACGAAAACAGGATTTGTGAAATTTGAAAACAAGAAAACATAAATAAATGAAAATTGCAGAAATTAAATAATAACAAGAACACAAGGATTAAATTCACTATGAATCAATTAGGAATCATAATCTTCTTTACTATCCACTCTATTATTCTTTAATGCAATTACTAATGAAACTCTTCTCACTGAAATGATAGGCATGCAAAAGTGTTTACTATTTGAGTTAAGAAATAGAAAACTCGACCTAGTGTGAATTCCCTATAATTCTATGGTCAATTCAAACAATAGGAAGCAATGAATACATCCCTAAATCACATAAACCAGATTGATACTCTCGTTCTAAATTGAAATCTATGTCTATTCAATTTTAGCATATTCAAATCTCACTTTTCATATTTTGATTCAAATTCATAAACCGTATGTAAAAGGTGCGCAATCAATCACATACACAATAAACACAAACTAAATAGATTTCAGATGAAGAAGAAATTGATAAATGAATTAAATCATAATAGAGTTTCAAGAGATTCAATTAGAAAAGCTAAACAGAAATTTAGTTCATAAACATGACTAAATCAAACATAAACATAGAATTTAACATAGTATAAATCAAAAGATAAAGAAAAAGGACTCTAGGTTTTTATTTCTTCTCTAGCCTCCTTGTTGCTTAATTTGATCTCATTCCTCCTTCTAAAAACGTCATTAAGGAAGCTTTTATAATCCCTAATTAATTTTTGCATGGAGAGACAAAATTTCCCCTAAAAATTCCCTTAAATTATACTTCCATACGGATTCTAGTGCTGGGGCGCCACGAGATAACGCTGAGGCGCTATAAATAAATCACAAAATATGCTTCTAGAAAGCTAATAGCGTTGGGGCGCTTAAATTTAGCGCCTAGGCGCTACAAACTGCATTAATTTATGCTCTCTGTTACTCGACAGTGCTGGGGCGCTATATATTACCTCTGGGGTGTTGTTTGTACAGAATAGAACGGAAACTCGTTTCGAACAGCCTACAACGTCATCTCATCGTATTTTGATCATAAATCCTTCTATATAACCTCGAATTAAATGATTCAAAAAGCTATGGAAAGCTACGAGAAATATCTACAACTTCTATTTCTAGAAGTGTTTCCAGAAATTGAAGAAAGCATTGTCAAAATGTGGCTTAAAGTCTCAGACTTGCGTTATAGAGCATAAATGGCGTGTGTTGAGCGTGTTCAATGTAGTATTTTCCACACATAATATCTTGAAACTCCACAATCAACACGAAATCCATCTTATTCATCATATTTAACATGTTTATTCTCATTTCACTTCATATTATGTACTTGACCATTAAAACCTGAAACAAGAAGAAAACAAGCATAAATTTGCACTAAACAATCCTAAATTACTAAAAACATAACATAAAACAATCTCTAAAACAAATCTAAAATGAACCTAACAGATAGAGATTGGATGTCAGCGGATAGGTTATCTGTGAAATATAGGAATGAAGTTGAGTTTTTCTTGCAATTTTGTGCAAGAAATACTCAATCTCCTAATAATATTCTTTGTCCTTGTGTTAAGTGTGGTAACGTTGTCATGATGCCAATTTTTAAAATAAAAGATCACTTATTTAGGAATGGAATAGACAAAAGTTATAATGTATGGTGTTTGCACGAAGAAAGAATGAAAGTCACTTATGAGGGACCATCTAAGAATAATAAGTATTTTGTAACGCCCTAATTTCTCATAGATTACCGAGAACACATCGTTGGGTTGTAATTGTAAATATTGCTCTTTTATTGAATAAAAAATTGAAAATAAATACATGGATCCATGGTTTTTTAAAAATAAAATAATTTTCATTAACATAAAAACATGAGCAACATTTAAATAAAAATAAAAAAACATTTTAATAAAAATAGGCTCGCTTGATCTTCCTCGACTATATGGTTCCCAACGAATACATCACGAAGCTCTTAGGTCCCACTCGCCACCGACCTTTTTATCCTTAATTTCCTGAAATAACAACATCATAAAGAGTGAGCTTCTAAGCCCAAATAGGAAAATACAAACAAGAGTTAGTCATATAATCAAACATAACATAAATTCACAAAAGTCATACCAACACAAACCTCTAGATCATATCATAACTTAAATCATAATTCTAAATCATAATCTATAAATCATAAATCATGATTCATACTCTAAGTCATAAATCATAGGTCATAGATCATATATCATAGGTCGTAAATCATAACTATAGGTCATGTATCATAATCATAACTATAATAATAAGTCAAATATAATAAAAAGATAAGTGTTTATACAGGGGTGCCAATTAAGCCCCGGGCAAAAGTCTGTCATACACCAGACATAGGTCTGTCATAAAGTTTTTGCAACTGAGCCTACCAGACATAGTCCATCATACATCATTGGACACCTTAGGTCTAGACACACTTACCCCTTTATTGTACTTGAAATGTTAGATCATACAAACATAAACCATATCATAACTAGATCCTAATACTAAACTACCTAATTTTCTTTACCAAAAACCGGAATATTGGAGACAAGAGCAGGATTGGAACTCCGAGAAGAACCTTAAATTAAGAACTTAAACACCTTAGATGAACTAGAACCGTTCTACACCTCGATATCGAAATCACACTATATCTCACTACCCAAGTGTTTATAAAGCTTAAGATGATAAAAATTTTATCCCAAAACCCTAGTGTTTCTCTCAAGAATAATCTAAGCAGATTGGAGGCTCTGAGCTGTGCTTGAAGAATGAAGAAAATGGCTGAGCACTAGGTCGTATTTATAGAGTTTGAGGAGTGAAACTATCCTATTAAAAAAATACTTAAATCCTTAAATAAACATGATTATGACAAGTGTCATGCTCTTAATGGTTCTGGAAGGTTCTAGAGTTTCTAGATCTTTCTTTTATTTAAAAATACTTAATTTCATTCTAGCTATAATCCAAATTTAAATTTAAATAAAATAGAATCCTAACTTCTATAGAAAATATCTCTAAATTATCTTATTAATATTTTTATTAAATAATTGAGGAATAATCTAACATAAAAAAAATATCTCAACCTCTAACTTCCTAAATCTCGTAACTCTAAACTCACCTGTAGTAAAATCAACATAATTGGAGCTGTAAGATTCCAATTTAGACCATATTTATACCGTTAGAAAGATAATTCAATTATCTACAACTTTCTAGAAATACTATTTTTCGAAATTCATGATATAACTAGGTTAAAAATAAGTCAGAAGTTACAGTACCCTAAAGTTACGAAAAAAATCTATTTAATTATCTAAATAACAACCTAATCCACAAATATCTTGACTAACCATAAAATAAGAAACTCTAATTCCCTAGGCTAATTTCGAATTTTCTAAACCCAAAATCTTATTGGGCTTTATGTAGGCTCGATCCATAACACTTTTTAATAATATCATAATTAATTTATTCTTATGCAATCACCCCATTTTCCACAACAAGACTACTAATATCATAAACCTATACTATACTATAATAATCATAACTACTAAAAAAATTAAACATTATTCTATCACCACAACTCAAGCTAAATCTATTCTATAAAAGTAAGACAACCTACAGTCACAAAATAAAGAGGTCTAAGAGAAAGGTAACCTCGGATACTACATATTTTGATGTGGATTATGAAGTTGATGACTGGGTAAATATTAATATTTTGTGCAGGGCATTGGATCAATACGATACCCACCGAAGACAAAAAGAGTCAATCAATCTAAAAGTTTGTGTTCCTAAGGTAAGTAAATTATATTACTTATCGTATTAAAGTTTTTGACATGTTTTTATTATAATAACTTGCTAAATATAATACTTAGGATAACTATGTTGTAATAGTGTCGAAACCAAACTGGGCCAATCGAGTGTGGCTTTTACATTATGAAGTTTGCTAGAGAGTTGATTTCACAGCCTAGACCAAAGACCTGCTTGAAAATGAGGTATTGTTTTGCCTTTTAATTTTAATTTAAACTATCATTCATAATTTTATTTGGATGATTTCTAACTTATTATTTTAAATATTTTCTAATTTGTTTACGAATATGACACCATATATGGCTCACGAAATCAACGAGATACGAGATGAGTGGACTAAATCAATTATGGCGTATCTCAGTTAGCAAATGAGCAAATTGGTGAGGAAATTTTAGTTTAAGTAGGTTTAATACTTATAAACTTAGAACACAAGAAAACCTATATACATAGATTAACTTTGAAATATGAATTACTTTTGTAGATTTGATCATAAATGTTAAGTTTAGATAAATGTTTAAAAAATTTACACTGTTGTTTTTCTGTTAATACTGTTGTTTTTCTGTTTCTGCTGGTATTTTTTTTTTTATCAAAATAGGCCAGAGAAATTGTCATAAACATTTGCAATTTCCCTGGTTAATACTTTATGTGATAGTTCCCAACTGACTCAAAAAATACTCTTTCTAACATTTGTGGCAGTGCCCCACTAATAACTTTACAAAATAAAGTTATTTTACCATTATTTATAAACTAATTAGTGTTGAGTTCTTAAGTTTTTGATTAATTTATTAAATTTTTATGTAATTTTGAATTTATTAGTCTTATCATGATTTTATATATATTTGTGTGTTTTTATAGTTATTTTATTGTAGTTTAATTATTTGAAATATTATTGTTAAGTTATAAGTAAAAAAAATGCATTTTTATTGATCTTAAATGTGAAATTAAATTAAGTTTTAATTAGTATTTTCAAAGAATTAATATGATTTATTTCATAATTAAAAATATTTAATTATGATTTAATTTATATTTATTTTGTAGAGAATTTGTTGCATTTTTTTCTCTTGAAAAGCAAGAAAATGAAGAAAGAAGTGACATTTTCAAGGAAAAGAAAGAAAAAATGGCAAATGTGAAAACAAATGCTTCATACCAGCCCAAGCTACAGTACCACGGGTACTATTCCCGCTACAGTAACAGGCCTAGAAGCCACCAGCCACTTGTTTTTGGCTCTCTTGAGCTCGACAAATGTTTTATTGTCCCCTTATGTCCAAACATACCACTTTTTTACCCAATTTTTCTACACATTTTACTACAAAATTCATCATTACACCCTAAAATTTACCCCTACATGCCATATTATTATTCATTTAAAATTTCATTTAATCAATTTAATTAATTTAAATTGATTATTTCAAGCACTTTTTTGGCTATAAATAAGAGATTTGAAGACCATTTTTTGAGGAGAAGGTTACACTACACAATTTCAACACTTTCAAGACCACTCTACTCTCTTCATCTTTTTTTTTTTTGGGTCATTTTTCTATGTGTTTTAGAGGAAAAATTTGGGAGTTCCTCCTCCAAATTTGGGAGTTCCTCCTCCAAATTTTTCTATTTATGTTTGTAATTTTTCGGTTTGTAATTTCTATTCTAGTTATGTGCTTCTAATCTTTTTCGTAAGCTTATTAAGATCATGTTGAAGCAACTTATAACTAGATATTATTTATGTTGTATGTTGATTTCCCTTGTAATGCAACAAAGTTTTATGGATTTTTTCTTCTTCATATATGTCTTTCATCTTTAATATCTTATATTTTGGATTGTTAGATAATATTTCACTTTGTTCTTCATTTTGAAAAACATAATATTCTTTGTGTAAGATGTGCCATTAAATTGTACACATTCAATGCTTAGAACAAAAATATTATGTTTTGCCTTATAAATAATGTTATTTGATTTTTTGTTGTTTCATTAGGTTGATTCACATTAAATTCTTTGAAATTATACATCTTTTGAAAACTGAAGAAAAATCCTATCTTTTTAGAAATAATTTGTACTTAAAATTATAAATTTATTTAGAAAATGATAGTTTGACTTATTTTAACTATCATTAAAACTTGGGAATCAATATACTAATAAGTATTATTAAACTTACATTTTGTGGATTCTAGTATCTTAACAATCTTTCTTTTACAACTTATTTTTAAATCATAATTGGTTTATTTTTATTCTCTTAAATAACTTTATTTTAAATCTTTTATTTTATTTTCATGACATTAAATCTCATCAATCTTTGGAGCTAGGTTAGAATTTATTAATTTTGGTTTAAAATGGTTAGAATTTATTAATTTTGGTTTAAAATAGTTTTTTTTATTTTTTTTAATTTAGACAACTCCTTTGGGTTCGACATCCTTGCTTACACGATCACTATTCTATATGAACGATTCGTGCGCTTGCGATATAAATATTTAAAACATACCCATTTCGGGTCCATCACCCACTGACGCAAATGTAAGATTTGTGACAGTGTCCCATTGACGCAAATGCCTGGCTTTTGCATCAGTGAGGCACTGCCAAAAATGTTAATTTGTGACAGTGCTCCACTGATGCAAACGCAAGCCAGATTTGCATCATGGGATTTTGCATCACATATAAAACTGACGCAAATGACCTTTTTGTTGTAGTGCTAGTAACCATTCATTAAAGATTCCTTATTTTAATATGTTATTGACTATTTTATTCCTTATATGTATTATCTTTATTTTCTTGTACTAATACAAGATCATATTCTCATAAATGAATATTGAATTTTCTTGATATTATTATATAATTTATTCAAACAATAATGATAACATTCAAATATAATAAAATTGTACTTTTATGTAATTCAATAAAAATGTCTTTACATGCTTTTAGGGCATAAATCATAACATAATCATTAAATTAATGAATAAGATTATTAGATTAAAGAGTTTAATTAATAATTTGGTTTATTGGAGCTTCGTATTATAGGTTCATGGTCTCCAGGTCACCTCTGTACTACTCTGTGAAGGGTAAGGATGTCATAAAGAGGATTTTATAGAGAGAATGACTAAATTGCAAATGTATTAATTTTTCAGAGCAAGGAAATAATTATGTGATTATTATGGACAATTGATTAATTATTTAACTATATAGTCTTTTTTTTGAAAAACTTTATGTTAAAATAAATATTAATCATATTTGGATTAATATTTGGAAGAGTTTAATTATTATCTTATTATAAGATATATTTATAATAAGATATTTATTAATTTAAATATGATATCTTTAAGATAAAGTTAATTTCTAATTAACTAGTATTTATTTTAGGATAAATATATTATCTTACATATTAATTAAACAAACAAATGAGAAAATCAATGATATCCACACATATGGCTCACGCCACTCACTGTGTTGCACATGGAATGGCGCCACTTTAGGGGTTATCCTATCCTTGGAATTTGAATTACAAATTAATTTATTTTTTAATTATATTTAAGTATTCCTTTTGAATATGATTTAAATTAAATAATTAAAATAGGTTATAATTGATCAATTTAATTTAAATAAAATAAAAATTAATCAAATTAGTTAGTTATCGTATATAAACCTGAAAATAAGTGATACTTTTCATAAGTTTAATTAAGCAGTTGCTATCAGACTCTCTCTAAGAAAAGAAATGATAGAATTTCCAAAACCTGAAATTCAAGAAATTTCTATAGCCTCTATCTTCTCAATCCTCTCTAGTTCTCATGTGTTGAGTACATCTAGAGAGTTTAAATCAACATTTGAATCCTACATGCCCACACACGTCCTTGTGTGTTAGAGGATTGACTTGGAAGGCTAAGGTGTGAGCTTTCCCAAGGATAAGAAGATTGTTGATTTTTACGAAAAGATACATGGACACTTGATAGGCTACAAGAGGTAATCTCTAATTTATATATGTGTTATTTAATAAATCTATATATGTATGATCCTGGCTGGTATTAATAATTTTTTGAAAATCTCATTCCTACACTATTTCGTTGTGTATTTATATATTTTATTATTTAATACCAACAATTGGTACTAGAGTAGTTTACATATATAGATTAAATGTTGTGTGGGTTTCTTACATTTTTTATATGTTGATATGCATATTGAATGGATGAATATGTTTTTTGAATGTATAGTTGAATATGGATCGTTATTTATATGGTGCTATTGGGTTATGAATTTGAATTTTTCTTAGATCTTATGTAAGTCATAAAGGGCATAGGATTTTGTATATTTATTTTTTAAATTTGAAATTAAAAATTCAGCAAACAAGTGAGGAGAAAATACAAAGGGACCCGAGCCACCATCCACAAGCCAACGACCCGAGAGTCAGCTTGTGCGGCTTTGCGTTAGGCACTACTGCACCCATGCGCAAGGCGCCATTGCACCTATCCCTGGCTGCGCGCACCCCTGCGCTAGGTTCTACCAACGCGCACCTTGTGCTTGTCCAAGCCTCTCGGCCACGCCTGGCCTGCCCAGCGCCTGCCACCTGAGCCCTTAGGGGCTTACCTAACTATCGGCTCTAGTCCTTAGGGCACAATTCTTGGTGCCCAATCAAGATCCTATTTTTGTGGTTAAATATTTTTTATTTAATTAATTTTAAATTATTTGAATTTAAAATGATAATTATCTTTGTTACACCCAGATTTTGAACATGAGAAGTTATGATCCCGAAATCTAGGGTCGTTAGGTGTAAGCTCGAAATAGACGCAGTCGTCGTGCGTTAAACCATTTATGTAAACAACGACCTCGAAGGTGCAAAGGGGTATGTAGCCTCGAAAATGCTCCGAGCTCGCAGACAACATGGTGTGACACTTGTATATATCCCTGAACCATCTCTTGCCTTCCAGACTGATTCGAGCTCGGAATGTGTGAGTTCAATTATGGTAACATCGTCAATGTCTATTTTTTCCGAGCATAGGCAAAGTTAGGCGACGAGCTCGTGGACGACTGATAGTCTCGGCGAGTTCATGATTGACTGATTAGTCTCGGAGATTTGATGAATCTCAAATCTGAGTTAATCAGTTATATGTGAACATATTTATTGTTGTACAATCCCAATGTTCAAGGGATATCATTTAATCTATTATCCGATCCCACATTTTATGGGACGTTTCCTTGTATGTAGGAAATAATGCATTAAATAGCATTATATTATTTGGTTCCCAGAATATCTTCTCGAAATATGTGGGAATGAATTATGCAAGAGAAGGAAGCTCCATTTGTAGAGGATCGATTCTCTGATTTCCGGAGAGAAAACTCTGGGCAACTATTCTCAGAAAAATTTCTAGAAAACTCACAAGTTCTAATAACATAAACTCGTGGAATATGCAAATTTAACTGCTGAACCATGTAAAAATCTATTGTGTTCATCTTCTTTCATTTCCTTTAATATTCTTCTTGTTTAATTGCTCTCCTTTTCAAGTTGACGAAAAATGGCATCAACAATCTTATTTTATTTTTATTAGAAAAATACAATATCTTTTAGTTTGTTATGATCTTATCTTAAGTTTAAATAATTATTTGAATTTGATTCTTTTAATTATTTAAATTCAACTAAATTAAAAAGATGACAAAAATGGTTATATAATTAAAAATGAGTTTTAATTAAAAAAATTTAATTATAAAATTAGTTTCTATTTAATTACACTGGCCTAATAAATTCCTAAAGATTATAAAGATGGGTCAGTATGATGAGAGAAACAGTCTTGGAGTCTTGCAAACAACTGAAGGTAATTTTATATTTTTATTTCTATTAAATAAATGTTAATTAATTTTTGATTGATAACATAATCATGCATTAGTCATTTGCAAGTCATTCATGAAACCCCACACAATTTTGATTAATCATGCATATTTTAGAAACTTGACTATCTAGGATTGTCCAATGTGTTGTATGAATTGTTTTGGAGAAATCAATTGCATGTAAACGACTAAGTCTTAAATTAGTTAAAACTTGGTAAATCACACCATAATAAAGGAAATAATTTTTATAGTCCTTTAAGATAACCAACTTTATTTAAAAAGTGTTTTAGTAAAGCACTACAAGAAAAAGACTCTACAACAACGACATCTGTTGCGACGACTCCAAAGTCGTCGCTATATGTAAGTAAAATCAACGATTTTTTTTTTCTTAATTTATTAAAAAATAAGCTACAGTGACGACAAGTTGTCGCTGTAGAGTCGTCAATAACACACGACCAGGCCCTGCAAATTCCTGATACCCTACAGCGACGACGAGTTGGGAACTGACTCTACGGCGACGACTGTCGTCGCTGTAGGATGCTCAGGGAACTCAACCGCCCAGAGTTGGTTACATATTTTCACCCCTATAGCGATGACCTGTCATCGCTGTAGAGTCATCGTGGAAATCTGTTATTCTAGAGCAACGAGATGTCGTCGCAGTAGAATAGGGAGGGAACTTAACCGCCAATGGTCGATTACCTCGTGGATATAGAGTCCAATTTAATCCATTGGTCAGTTATTTTGTACTCTACAGCAACGACATGTCGTCGCTATAAAACCCAAAATAAAATTTGGGAACGTGAACCGCCAAAAAATTTAAGTCAATTTTCACTACCTACAGGGACGGCATATCGTCGCTGTAGAGTGAAAAATAGCGCACGGGAGTATTCATGTACTATTCACTATCCTACAGCGACGACATGTCGCTATAGGGTCTCACCGTTTGAGTGAAACAATGAGTTTAATGACACTATAGGATCATGACATAGATCCCCCAACCCGAGCCTTCTTCTTCATTTTCTACAAACACTCTGGAAAAACCAGAGCTTCTCCTCCACCTCAAACCGTTGCACGTCGCCGTAGGACGCCTCCCCAACCCATTTTTTTGCCATTTTTTCGTGAGGTTCATGAATCTATACCATACTCTTTCTATTGTGCCCTTAAAATTGTAGTTTTTTTTTTTTTTTTTTTTTTTCAGATTCCATTGGAGCCCGAGCCCGAGCTCTTGCCTTTTGATAACTCCCCAACCCAAGCCCTTAGGTATTGTTTTAAAATTTTGTGTTGTGTTTTTTTTTTTGTGATTGATTAATGTATTGATAAAATATTAATTTATGTTTTCAAATTGTGTAATTAGTTATTCTAGATAGTGTTAATTTATTTTTTCATTTCAGATTTATATGTTTGTTAATTTGATTATAATTGTGTAATTAGGTATTATAGATAATATTGAATATGTTAATATGTAATGTAATTAAATGTTAATATGTTAGTTGTGTAATTTTTTATTTTAGATATATAGTGTTGAATATGTAATTTTAATTTAATTGAATGTTATGTTAGATATTAGTTGAATATGTTTATTTATATAAATGTGAATGTGAATTGTATTTTAAAATTGTATGGTAGGTTATATTAATATAATTAGATGTTTATAATTATTTAATGTATGTTCTGGGACTGATTTTGTAGTTTTTAAGCAGATTTTAAATTTTGGGATATGTTAGATTATAGTTGTTATGCTGGAGAAATTTTAGTAGATTTAGAAATATTAACCATTACAAAATAATTTTAAAGTTAGTGTGATTAAATTTTTTAATTAATTTTAAAGCAACTAATAAAAATTTATAAAAAAAAATCATAAATTGGAAATTAAAAAAATAATTTTACAATTATAAAACTTTATTGTTATTTAAAAAAAAATAAAAAGTGAAAAATAAAATAATAATTTGATAATTATCAAAGAAATTAATAACAATCATTAATAAATTTATAATTAAATATTTGTATATATAATTAACTTTTATAATACATTCATAAAATTTAATAATATATATTCATAAAATTATAAAGTGGAAATTAAAATAATAATTTTACAATTATAAAACTCTATTGTTATTTTAAAAAATTAAAAAGTAGAAATTGATAATAATCATTAATAGCAAGTTTATAAATTTATAATTAAATATTTGTATATTTAATTAATTTTATTATAAATTATTAAATTTTGTAATATATATTATAAAATTTAATAATTTATTCATAAGATTCAATAAGATTTCACAATTTACTTGAAAAAATTAGTGCTTTGGTGATAAAAAATTTATTAGCAAATAAATTTAGTTTTTTTATGATTATCACATTGTGATAATTTGTTTTCCACTTGAATCAATTATGACGATTGACAAGAGTTTGATAACTAATAGACGATGTAACTCTGATGAATTTTGAAATGGTCTTCAAGCATTTATACAAATGGGCAAGAATCTTGTGAATGTTTCGTGAGAAGTCAGATGCCCATGCGTTCAGTGTGTCATTATGCTGAATCAGAAACTAGATGTGGTGGAGGCTCACATACACATATATGGGTTTCTGCAGTGATACGTGAAGTGGACCTTCCACGGTGAAGTTGATATGCCTCCAGTAGTGGACAATGGGGCTCCAGTGACTGATGAGATGATTGACATCATCAATGATGTTATTGGTGAACAAGACACTAACGAAGAAGGCGTAAATGAAGAAATTTCATATGGTGGTGACAATAGTGCGAAGAATCAATTTGATGACGTGTTTCAAGAGGTCGAAGTTGAGTTATACCCTGGTTGTACATGGTTGTCTTCCTTGAACTTCTTGGCGAAGATGATGCATAGGAAGGTTTTGAATAAATGGACAAATAGTTTCTTTGATGAACTTTTGAAGTTTATGAAATTTGCATTCCCGGAGGAGAATAAGACTCCGGCTTCATTCTATGAGTCTAAGAAAAAAATGAGGAAGTTAGGGCTAGGTTATCAATCAACTCATGCTTGCAAGTATGACTGTTATTTGTTCTGGAAGGAGAATTCCCAAAAACAGAGTTGTCCTGTATGTGGAGAGATCTGATGGGTTGACAAAGATAAAAGGAGAAAAAAGTCGCCCACAAAGTGTTGCGGTACTTCCCTTTGACTCCTAGGCTGAAGCGTCTTTCTGGTTCAAGGCATACAACAAATGATATGACCTGACATAGTACGGGACGGTCGAAAGAAGATGGTGTGATGCGCTATCCTGTTGATGGGGGTGCTTGGAAACAATTTGATTCCATATATCCTGATTTTTCCAAAGAACCCAGAAACGTTCGATTGGGTTTGGCTGCTGATGGTTTTAATCCATTTGGCAACACGAGTCTATCTTACAGCATGTGCCCGGTAATATTCTGCACGTACAATATACCTCCTTGGTTGTGCATGAAAGAGTCATCATTCATGCTGGTCATATTGATTCCCAGTCCGAAATCACCTGGGAAGGACATGGATGTCTTTTTGAGGCCCGTGGTAGATGAATTGAAGGAGTTGTAGGACGAAGGAGTTCAAACCAGAGACGCTGCAACGAACGTTGTATTCAGAATGTGTCCATCACTATTATGGACTATCAATGATTTTCCAGCCCGTAGTAATTTGTCTGGTTAGAGTGGCCAAGGATATATGCCATGTCCATCCTACAACAAAGACACTCATTCATGTCGGGTAATTGGGAATAAGGCTTATGTTGGTCATAGAAGATTCTTATCTTTTACGCATAAGTGGAGGAAGAGTCACTTGTTTGATGGAAATTATGAAAAATGACGTCCTCAAAGAAAATTCAGTAGTCAAGACATACTTGAACAATTAGTGCATGTTCCAGATCGTTTGGCGGGTAAACATGTCAGTTTCGGGGGTGTGAAAAGAAAGTGAGATCCAAAAGAGCTTAATTGAAGTAAAAATAGTATTTTCTTTGAACTTGATTACTGGTCCGAACTTGAACTCAAGCACAATTTAGATGTGATGCATGTAAAGAAAAATGTTTGCGACCGTTTACTCGGTACTTTTCTTATGAATGAGAAATCTAAAGACACCACCAACACATGAGTAGACTTGAAGAATTGGGGTATCCGAGAAGAGCTGCACCTCAAGGAAGATGGTACGAAGTTGATCAAACCACATCCTATGTACTCTTTCACAACGGATGATATACGGTTTTTTTGTCAGTTCGTAAAAGGAGTTAGACTTCCTGATGGCTTCGGTTCAAATTTCTCTAAGAAAGTTATTGACAATGATGGCAACATTGTTGGGTTGAAATCTCATGATTGTCACATTCTTATGCAACGTCTGTTGCCGGTAGGAGTTCGATGCTACTTGGATAAGTCTATTTCGAAGGCAATCATTGAGCTTTGCAATTTCTTTAAGCAAATTTGTGCTCGTACATTGGTTGTTAAGCACATCGAGAATGCAGAAGATCAAGTGATACAAATTTTGTGCAATTTGGATTTATTTTTCCTCCAATCTTTTTTGACATAATAATTCATTTAATTCTCCATTTACCACAAGAAGCTATCCTCGGAGGACCAGTTTACATGAGGTAGATGTATCCATTTGAGCGATATATGAAGAAGTTGAAAAATTATGTCAGGAATTAGGTGCACCTTGAATGTTCTATAGCGAAGGGTTATGTTGCTGATGAAGCTTTGACTTTTTGTTCGCCATATCTTCAGGGCGTACAGACTAAATTTAATCGTCCGGAAAGAAATGCAGATATTGTAATTTCTAAAAGACAGTTGTCAGTTTCTTAATCACAATATCGTCCAAGTAGCAAAAATAAAATCATATCCCTTGACTATCCTCATCGGAAAGAAGCGGAGTGGTTTGTACTCAACAATTGCCCTAAAATCCAACCATATATGGAGTAAGTAGCTCAACACATATACAAATTCATTAAATATAATTCATGGCAAAATGTTATCTTACCATAATTGTGCTATACAATGAATGCCTTCGAGAAAATTCAAACATAAATCTTCAAAAAGATTTCCCTATCTGGTTTAAATTGAAGGTAAATTATCGAAACTGTAGAATTCTTACAAAATTCGTATCGATTAATACTCATCTCATTGTGTTTTCTTTTTTTGTGTCATACTCTATAGATGGGTCGTTTGCGGCAAGTACAGTCAACTGAATGTACTAGCGAATTATTTGATTTAGCAAACGAGTCCAATCAGAATGCATACTCCTACACAGCTTGCATTGTTAACAGTGTGTTTTTGGTTCATAGTCGTGATGAAAAACGTACCACTCAAAATAGTGGAGTTTCGATGCCAGGAACCGATGGTTTCACTTTCTATGGCCAACTTGAGGAGATTGTGGAGTTATGCTATTCCCATGGTTACTTGGTAGTATTGTTTCGATGTAAATGGTTCAACACTGATGCAAGCAAGGGTCGAAATGTGACTGAGAATAACATAACTAGTATCATTATTAATTCTGAATGGTACAAGAACGATCAGTTTATTCTCACCACTCAAGCAAAACAAGTTTTCTACTTGGAAGATCCTTCAAGAAACAAAAGTTGGAAGGTAGTAGAAGAAGTCGATCATCGAAAGATCTGGGATCATCCAAGTATCGATGATGATAACGAGGTTAATGTCATGCATGATAGCACTTCATCAAATTTTGTACTCACTGTGGAATTAGGAGAGTTGGAGATTATGCATTTGGATTAACCTGGTCACACCAGCATAATTGGGGAAACGTCTCGATCTGTTCCAGATGTGGATGATGATTTCATCAATGACAATAATGATAACGAAAATAGTGAAGATGATTTAGAAAGTACATATGATGATGTAGGAATCGACATTGATGAGGAATAATATTTTATTATGCATATTCATATTTGTATGTTTAATGTATATGTTTTAGTTTAAAGACTTTTCAATCAATATATGACTTTTCTCAACAATGTTTGTTTTTCAATAGTTTCAACTGCATTATCGAAATTATTTAAGTTATGTAATTAACCTCCAACTACAACTGAATTTAAGCTAATAATAATTTAAACTGCAAAGATATGTCTGCTACTGTTGCTCGTTTTCATGGCAGTGATGGAGTGGATCCTCCTCCTCCAGATCCCACGCGAATTCCTACTTCCTGTGAGATAGGTAATATACTATAATTAGTCTATATTTTATCAATAAATGACACATTATTATTATTTTATTCAATTTAGTTGTATTGTTTAATTAACATATGCAGCGGCTGCCACAAAAAGAAGAGGTCAGTCTTGATCCAAAAATTTGCAGCAACTCGTCAACGACAATAAAGGTCTGTTGGCTCTACAATTTGATCTGAAGGAGGTAACCTACAAGGCAGTTGGTGATTTTGGGACGTTGTTCACGAGACTTATTGGCAACCTTATGGGTCACCATGTCCCGTTTTAATGGAAGGATTTCAAACCTTAAGGCTCGGGATTGAATCTACTCCCAGTTTGGTAGAATTCGAGGTCTCGGAAGCTAGGACTTGGTCTGGAAACATTTATTGACTCATTATTGATGGAATTTCATATTTGGTTATGATTAGGTTACCGCTAAGGGCTCATGGTGAGGACCGTGCTCAAGGGTCATTCTTAATTTATTTTACGCTCAAGCCTGAGGTAAGAAAACTGCACCCATTATGGGACATACATGATTATTGATGAAGCATGTTGAATGTTCTATATAGGATATCTGTTGTATTATGAATGCTTGGTTGCATTATTTACTTGGGAAATGCAATGACTTATCAGTCAAGGACGACAATAGCGCTGAGCGCTGGTCGTAAAGCACTGACTTATATGTCAAGAACGGCAATAGTGCTGAGCGCTGGTCGTAAAGCATCGACTTATGAATCAAGAGTGGCAATAGTGTGTTGGGCGCTGGTCGATATAATTAGATCTAATCAACAGAGCATTACACACTCGTCTGGCCCCATTGTCGTAGAAAACTAAAGCGCTTGACTAGTTCTATGGCTAGATACTCAGAGCTACGGCGAAAGGCCCAGGGTGACTTTATGGTTAGGGAAAAGGACCCCATGATGGCTCCATGGTCATCTATTCAGGGCAAAGGACCCCAGGTTGACTCCATGTTCTTCTGATTAGGGCTACGGGCCCTAAAATGATTCCATAATCATTTATTGGTACTTGTATGCATGTAGTAATACGTTTTCTTGCTGAGCCTTGGCTCATGGGTGCTATGTGGTGCAGGTAAAGGAAAAGAAAAGCTTACCTAGCCATGAATGGAGAGCTTAGGTGGAGACGTGTACATATGCGGCCGCTTGACCACCATGGCCAAGGTTTCTCACAGGAACTAGGGTTAAACCCTACTTTTGCCGCTTAGGTCGACGAATTATAACTTTTGAATTGTAATAAACATTTTGAACACTGTAAACAACTTTTTAAACATTATTAGGGGATCTCATGTACAGTTTAACGATTTTACTAAAATATTCATTCCTTTTGACAGAGATTTTAACCCTGTCTGTTACAATTAATTCTTTATGTATATATTAATTAAAGGGTGTATTATATGTAGACCTAGCTATAGTATCCTAGGGAATCTACGTCACATGATATTTTTATGCACTAAACATGTATAATAAGTTTCCACTTAAATAATAATAATTTGATGAACTGTGTAGCGAATACATATTAATATAAAATTTTGTTGGGTCTTCTTGCCTCTTTCTTTTGTTTGGTCTTTCCCTTTTTCTCTCTCTATTTTTTTTCTTTCCAATATCAGTTGGTTTTTACTGACTGTAGTTCTCTATTCAAATGAATCAGTCAAATGTGGAACTAATATTATTATTTCATACTTTTGACAAGTAAAGGAAGAAATTTCGTTAAACTGATTGTAATAATTGTGCTATATCTTTTTTTTTTTTTTTTGGCAATAATTATGCTATATCTTTACTAAAGTGTATGTGTAGTTTTTCTCACAAGGTCATAAATATATTTTTTAATTAAAGATTTTATAGCAAATAAAATTTAAAGTAAATAAATCCTCACAAAAAAAAAATGAAAAAATTAAAGAAAATGTAAGCTAAACCAAAGAAAAAATTATTTGGATATATATGTAATATTGTTTGGACAATTTCTTTAATAAAAGATAAAGTAAGAAAGAACTTTGCTAAATGCATATCACAAAAGATTTTTTTTCACAGTCCAACTGTTTTGTTATCACTGAATTTTAAAACCTTTTCAAAAATAAAAACAACTTATTATTAAAAGGACTTGAACCTTTTACGAAACTCCAATCAATGAAGCCAACTGAGCTTCGCTAAACAATTCAATAGAGACACTTAGAATTTTTCAATATAGAAGAACAAAATTAACACATTTGATACATGGAATATTTGGTCATGCAAGCAATAAAAGAAATAAAAATAAAAGGATGGCTGGTTTATGGGTTTTTCATAATTTAAAAGAGGAAATTACATTTTTTATGGGTTTTTTTTTAACAAATTTACAGAAAAAAATGGTTTTTTTAAAATTCAATTTTATAGATTTAGTTTCCCATATATTTTTTTTTATAAATATTAGTTTATGTCATAGTTTTACTCTTAATTAAGTTTATTCAAACTATAAGATTATTTTAGTCATTTAAGTATTTTTCATTTGATTATTTTTATATTAGTTTTATTATACAATATTGACTTAGTATTTTAAAAATAGAACTTAATCTATTTTATTATTTTTATATTGTTTAATGTTTATTTTTCATAATTTAATGTTGCAATTTAAAATTACAAATACATTTTAACTAAACTATTTTTAGATATTTTCTCTTTAACTTCTCTTCTCCTTGACATCTTATTTCTCCTCCTTTTTCGTCAAACTTTTTTGGGAGAAAACTTCTTATTAAGTCGCATCTCCTTCAACTCAAAATATTTTATTATTTATTATTGTACTTTTTTTTTTTACTATACATAAAAAAAAAATCAAATCAATTTTTTGTTCTAACTTATTTTTTTAAAGATTATGACTATTTTTTTCTTTGTTTGTGTTAAGTAACTAATAACAATCATGTTTTCTTATATGATTTTTTTTTCAAATTTGGATGTTCTCATCAGTGTAACCAGATACTCATTCACGATTTCATATTGTTATTTTTTTCAAATTTGAATGTTTATATCAGGGTAACTAGTTACCCATTCATGTTTTTTATATATATTTTTTTTCTTTTCAAATTTGGACATTCCTATCAGGGTTACTGGTTACCCATTAAATTTTCAAATCTATTTTTTTTTCTTCCAAATTTGGATGTTCCCACTAGGGTAATTGGTTACCCATTCTCATTTTCATCAAAAAAAATTCTCTTCAGATTTGAATGTTCCCATAAGAGTAACTGGTTACTCATTCGCATTTTCATATGTATTTTTTTTCTTTTCGAATTTGGATGTTCCTATCAGGGTTACTAGTTACTCATTCAAGTTTTCATATATATATATATATATATAAACATATATATATATATATATTCTTTTCATGTTCCCACTAGGATAACTAGTTACCCATTAACATTTTCATATAACTTTTTTTCTAGATTTGAATGTTCCCATCAAGATAATTGGTTACTCACTCACATTTCAATATTTTTATTGCGTTTCTTTCCGAATTTGGATGTTCCTATAAGGGTTACAATAAAAAAATGCTGAAAGAATTGATTTAATTTTTTTAACATAAAGTGGAAAAAACTATAATAAAAACAATTACAATAATAAAAGATAATAAATAATAAAATTTTAAAATAATATGTAATGTTAAATATATGTGTGAAAAAAAAAGGGAAGGAGAAAACAATAAGTACAAAAACCAAAAAAAATGGAAGGAAAAAAATGAAGAAAAAGAAGGAAAAAACAAAAGAAAGAAAAGTAAAAAAAAATGAAAAGAAAACAAAATAAATGATGAAGGAAAAGAAAAGAAAAAAAAAACAGATGAATCAATAAAAATGTAAAGAAGAAGAAGAAAATAATGGAAAAAAGGAAAGAAAAAAAAAGATGAAGGAAAAAATTGGTAGAAAAAAATGAAAAAAAAAAGCTCATGTGTGAAAAAGAAAAAAAATGGAAGGAGAAAATAATAAATACAAAAATAAAGAAAAAATAGAAGGAAAAAATAAAAAATAAATAAAAAAAAGAAAGAAAACTGAAAAAATATGAACAAAAAAACACAAATGAAAGAAAAAAAAATTGATAAATGAAAAAAATTGAAAAGAAGAAGAAGAAAAAAAATAATGGAAAATGGAAAGAAATAAAAAAGATGAAGGAAAAAATTGGTAGAGAAAAATGAAAGAATGAAAAATAAGTAAGGAAAAATAGAAAGAAAAAAACTGAAAAATCATAAAAAAAATAAAAGAAAAAATAAATAAAATTACCTTTCAAATCAAATAAAACATAATTATAATAAAAAATATGGCATAATTATATATTTTTTCAAAATTATGGGAAATAAAATTCTATAAATATGAACTTCCAAATAAAAAAAACCATAAAAAAATAATAAATGTCCATATTTTTGTAAAACAATCTTAAGAAATCCATAAATATGAAAAAAATCTCATCTTAAAATTTTATGAGCAAGAGGACTTGCGAAGGCCTGACTCACCTTAGCCCAAAATCAGCCTGAGTATAATTAGAAATTTATAAAATGTTAGACAAATTTATTTCATATATAAATTTTAGTACGTAATAATATAATACGTGTTGGGAAAAAAGAGACAAACTTCCCAATCGGAAAAGAAACAACAAAGAAGCAAAACAAAATTAACCGGTTTGGTAATATCATCAAACCCGCAAAGAGAGATTTATTTCACTTCAAACTTCAAAATTACACACTCAAACTCTCTCAATCTCTCTACCAAAAACCTAATCCACCATTTGTTTTTCACTCTTCAAACTCACTCTAAGACTCTTTACACTTCAAACTCACTCTCACTTCTCTTCCAAAAAAAAACCCCACTCCAATTCATACACAAACAAATATATTTATAGAGTTACAAAACTTGGGCGCCAAGACAATCTAAAACTTGGCCAATAAGACAACTTGACCAACAAGACTCTCTTTTTACACAAATTATTATTTATCCAAATTAAAAATACTATAAATAAAAACCATAATTAATTTGAGTAAATACTCAACAATCTCTACCTTGACTCAAATACTATTAACTGACAAGTCAAACCATTAATAAGAGTAAACATGCATTGAGTTCAAACACTCACTGAACATCACTTGAGTTCTTGTCTTCCATTCTTCAATGACTCACTTCTCTTATGAGTGTTGATGTCCTCTTCCTTCAAACAACTTTTGACAACAGTTGGAGTCTTCACCACCTTGCATTCTTTCACTCTTACAACACTAGATGGTGACATTTTATGACTTGGCTCTTCCATCACAGCTCCACCTAAAATAGTCTTCCCAACTAGTTTATACAAATTTTGCTTCTTTTCAACCTCATGACTACCAAATCACATTTCTTAATAGTCATTACACCATCTTTTATATAATAGTCACAACCTAGAGTGTCCAAGGCTTCTAGAGAGATTAAGCTCATCCTTAACATAGGAACATATGTCTTACATCAGTCAATGTTCTCACAACACCATCAAACATCTTCACCTTAACAGTTCCCATTCCAACAACTTTAGAGCTAGAATATTATCCATCAAAACAATACAACCATCATATGCCCTTATAAGTATCAAAACACTCCTTATATGAACACATGTGGAACGAACAACCAGAATCTTAAATCCACGAGTCAAAAAAAATTTCATCAATCATATGACAGAAAGAACGTCACCATCACTTTCAAAACCTGCGCCAACAACATTAGTGGAATCTAAAGTCTCTTTGCATTCTTGATTTTTCATTGCCTCAAGATGCTTGGTCAATTACTCATAATTCCGCCTCACATGTCCCCCTTTTCGTGACAATAATAACGTCCCACTTCTCTCCAAGAACGTTATTGGCTGCGATTATCTATTATGTCATTATACCTTCCTCTTGAATGACTCCTACCACGATTTAATTCTTACCTTGTCACAAGAGCTTGATCACTATGAGACAAACTACTTGGTTGCTTAATACTCTCTGTCTCCAAAAGAGCAGTTGACACCTCATCTACAGTTAAAGTATTCTTTCCAACCAAAAGTGTAGTCACGAACGTCTCATATAATTTTGATAGAGAGGCCAACAAAATAATAGTTTTATCTTCTACATCAATTTTAACATCTATACTTAACAATTGATTTATGCACTTTAATATCGTATATCAAACATTAAATATAGCATATTCAATTTTTTTTAAACCTAATTAATTAAATCTAGATTAAAATACTAATTAAATCTAATAACATATAATACATTAAGCAACATTAATAATATTATTTTTAAACATGATATCATTTTTCAAACTACTAAAAGATAACATACCAATAATCTGATTTATTTATTTATTCCAAAAACTAAAACTAAAAAGAAAATCTTATAATAAACTATATATTTAACAAAATTTTCTACTAAATTAATTTTTATAACCTAATTATATTTTAAATAATAATTTATTGTTTTAATAAATTTAATCACAATTATTTATTAATGAATAATATTAATCACACATTTTTTTAAATATAAATTGATTATACATTATTGCGGGTAAATATGTGTAATATTTGTATGTGTTTAACCTTACTCTAATTCTTCCAAGAAGAGATCTGGTTTGGAACAATTTGGATTTTGGAACAATTTGGATTTTCTGCTGTGAGTCACTCGAATTCTTATATTTTTCATTCTTTCATGAATAGAAATATCTCTGCTTCGTCTTTCTTCCAAGAAGAGATCCCAACCCATTGATATTAGTCAAGTATGAGCTTTAACTCATTACTTCACTATGATCTGAAAGGACTAGCAAAGATATTAGCCAAGCGAGATAGATCATTAGGGATAAAAAAAACCTTGCCTTACTTCTTCCTTTATACCTTTTTTGACCGTATTTTTTTTTTCAATTACTTGTTCGGACTCTGTGTTTAGATAAATGATTTTTTGGACTCTGTGTTTTGTAAAATGGTTCAAATAGAACCCTAAAATCAATTTTTGTCAAAGTTTTTTGAGCTAAAATTACAAATAATTTATCAAACTAACAATTTAAAACAAAAACAAAATCATTTTGCCTAACAACTGTGTTGTTATATTCAATTTTATCTTTATTTAAAATTGAGTTTAGGGGTCTATATTTGAACTATTTTACAAAATACAGGTCCAAAATAAAATTTATAAAAATACAGAATCTAAATAAATAATGGGACAAAACACAAGAAACAAAAATGTATAAACTATTTTAATAATTTTTATATATAATCATTCTCCAATCTTTTAAATTGGTTGGTCCAGCTTCTTGTCTCTTTCATTTGTTTCGTCTAATTAATTTCCTTTGTTTTCTGTAATTATTATTATTATTTTCCACCTTCTTTCCAATTCAGTTGGTTTTTATTGACCGTAGTTCTTTATATATTCAAATGATCAATTAGTCAAATTCGGACACTTGTTTTATTGTTTTTATACTTTTAACGAGTCAAGGTGAAAAGTAATTAAATTGATTTGTAATGGACTAAAGTAATCAGCCCTCAAAGAATTGTCAAACAAAAAAAACTACATGATTGGTTGTTCATCCAATCCAATCTCTACTAATTTGCTCATATCCAATCCAATTTATACTAAGTACAGATTTCATATTTTGGATCCAATCCAATCCGAACAATCCCTCGTATCCAATCCGCATAGGTACGGAGTGGATCGTCATTGGTACAATTATTTTCTTAATATTAAATATTATTTAATTTTTTCACTTAAATAATTATTTTTTTCTAGTAACCCATCCAAATCAATAAATTACCTAAATAATGAAATGAAACATTATTTTAAATTTAAGCCTCTAGCAACAAAATAAGCAAAATTCAAGTCAAATGTTATGATCCATTCAACAATTGCTTAAGTCTAAAAAAAATCAGCAAGCAACTGACTCTTCAACACCTGTAAGAATATTTAAGCAAGTTCCAAAGCCTCCAGAGAGAGAACAAATAAAAACAACAAACAAGAAGCTCCAACAACACCAAACAGAAAGATCTGCAACACAAAAAACCAGACAAATACAAAGCAGTAAAAAAACGAAAGAAATACAAAAAACGATCTCAGAAATAGTGAACAAACTAACCCACCACCTGTCTCCCCCAACGAACCCACGCCGATATATTTAGAGAATGATTACGGTGTGTTGATAAAAGTTAGTTTTGGAATGTGAATAATACTTATAAATTCCAATTTGTTATTATTATAGTATATATTGTAGTCATTTAAAACATCAAAGTTTCAAGAAATTTTGAATAATTTACGGTGCAAAAAATAAGATTTAAATAGTTTGTTACACGTTTGTACTCAAAAACAGGCACGCATAGAAAGTTCGATTGTTTGAATATTATTTTCGGCACCGAAAATTATTCAGAATTTATTGAAAATTTGTGAGATGTTCTAAATGATCACAATATATATACTTTGATAGTAAAAAATTAAAATTTATAATTATCTACGTACCGAAACTAATTTTCATCAATATCTGTGTTAACACTGTCAACGCCGTAATTTTTCCCTATATATTTGACAAAATTGAGAAATTATTACGTAAAAAATTAAAATTGGCGGGCGAAAAATCTTTTTACCGGGGTGGAAAAATTAAAATATTGTATAAATTAAATAGGAAAAGTATATGTATTATTAAAAAAATGTATAATAATTGAATATTCTAAATGTTTTTCTTAAACAAAATATAGACAGCGTACGTAAAGATTAACTAATAAAAAACTCACCAAAGCGGCATAAAAGTATAAATTTCTACAAAATAATATAAAATATAAAATTTACATTAAAAGAAAAGTCAGGGGGGCATATATCTATAAATGAAGATCACCTGAACCTGAATGCTTAGCCACTTCATAATAAGTAAACTAATAATAATAATAATATTCTGTGCTTTAATTTCTCTTAGTAAAGCTCTGTCTATATCTAATAAATATGGCTACAAGTGGAGTAGTGAGTGTTAATTGGTCAAATAATAATAATAATAGCAGAGTTGTGAAATCGAAATATGAGTTTGCGGTGAAGCCGAGTGATGAAGAAGTAGTAGTGGACTCTGATGACTCTGAGTATTCAATCCCCACCATTGATATCTCCCTTCTCACCTCTCCTGACCATCATCAACGCTCCAAAATCCTCCATCACCTCCACAAGGCATGTCAGGAATGGGGTTTCTTCCAGGTAAATATATATATATATATTTACACACGTACACATGCATGCTAATTCATATAAACTTATTTATACATGGATGCAATAATCTGTTTTGAATTTATAATTATAAAAAAAATATCACCGAAAATTATTTACGGGTCGGAAAAATTGTTTATGGGGCCATTAGTAGAATCTCCATGTATATATACACACTCATATATATATATATGATGTTGTTTCTATTATGATGATGATATGATGATGATTCAGTTGATCAATCATGGAATTTCGGAGACTGTAATGAAGCAAATGATGGAAGCATGTGAGGGTTTTTTCAACATGAGCGAAGAGGAGAAGAAAGAGTTCCAAGGGTCTAGAGATGTGTTGGACCCTATCAATTGGGGCACCAATTTCAATTGCAATACAGTTGGCAAGAAATTCCTTATTTGGAGGGAATTTTTGAAGCTCTATGTTCATCCTCAATTCAACTCCCCCTACAAACCACTTGGTTTCAGGTACTACTATTAATTAATTAATGTTGATTTCATTATATCATTATTATTTAATTTAATTTAATTAATAGTCACTTATTTATTATTAATTAATTTCAGTGAGGCGGCAGAAGAATATTGTAAAAGAACAAGAGAAATATGTAGAGTGTTAATGAGAGCAATGTCTGAGGCATTAGGGTTGGAACCAAATTGCTTAGAGAAGGCAACGAATTGGGATGAAGGATGTGATGTGTTGGCTTCAAACTATTATCCAACTTGTCCAAACCCTGACCAGGTTATTGGACTCCCACCTCACACTGATCCAGGCCTTATGAATCTTCTTGTCCAAAACGACGTCGGAGGACTTCAGATCCTTCACAAATCAGGAAAATGGGTTCAATGGAAAGCCATGCCTAACACCATTATTGTTGACCTTGGTGATCAAATGCAGGTACGTATATTCATTTGTTTTATACACATATATATTTGTATGTTAAGGTTGATGACTTATTATTACGTGACTCTATACAGATCCTTACCAATGACCTGTACAAGAGCGTGACACACAGAGCAGTGGTGAACAACAAAAGCACAAGAATATCAATAGTGTCAGGACATGGACCAGCGGTGAACGCCAAGGTTGTACCAATACCTGAGCTTTTAGAAGCATTGGGCCAAGCCCCGGCTTATCCAGGGATTCCATACAATGAATACTTGCAACTTCAACGAACCTCCCACACTTTCCTCAAATCTACTCTCGACATAATAAGATTGGAATCATAATCATAATTCAATCCACTTCGTCGATGATCACTACTTCCACGTGTATTTATATATACGTGTATTTTTATGCTTTTCTTGTTGTGAAAAATAATCATGAATGCATGGTAATATATATATATATATATATATACGTACACATGCATGCTAATCAATATAAACTTATTTAGTGCATGTTTTCTTCGAGCTATTATATATTTATATATATATATGGAAATGATTTTAAAAAGAGTCTTATCGGTTGGATTTTTGTGTATTCTCTAATCGTGAATAGTTTTTGACGCAATTTTTTTTTTGACCGTATATGGTCATAAAAAAAATATCGCCGAAAACTGTTCACGGGTCGAGAATATACGAATCCTACCGGTGGGGTTCTTTTTGAAGCCCTATAGTAGAATCTCCTCATATATACACACACTCACATATATATATATACACAACAAGAAAAAATGGCTTTTACTTCGGTTTTTAAGCTGGATTTACTTCGATTTTCGCTAAAATTCGCAACCGCAGTAGTCCGGAGCGAAGTAAAAAGTAGTTAAAAACCGAAGTGAAAAATAAACTTTCTACTTCGGTTATTATGTAAAAAGCCAAGTAGAAAGTGGGGATTCTACTTCAGTTTGTACATAATATCCGAAGTAGAAAGTGGGGTACGCTTCCTTGGTGGGCACTTTCTATTTCGGTTATTATGTAAAAACCGAAGTAGAATCCACACTTTATACTTCGGTTTTTACATAATAACCGAAGTAGAAAGCTCCCCCTTTTTTTAATAATTATTTCTAATTATTTTTAAATGTCCCAATTCTATTTATATATATATATTGCCCTATTTTTTTTTAAATAGTCTAATTATATGAATTTATAGTTATATATATTTTTACAATTGGAAGTGGTTTATTTTCATTTAATTTATAACAGAAATAAAAATCACAAAATTTATACACTTAGAATTAAAATTCTTATAAAATAAAATATTTATACATTCACATAATTGTTAAGTAGAATAACCTAATCATTCATATATACATTCACATAATTGTAATTAAGTAAAATAACCTAAACATTTATATATACATTCACATAAAACTAAAAGTATGTATAAACAAAATAACATTACTAATAAATTTAAGTCATCAACCGGCTTAACTATTCTTGTTGGATTTGCAAGATGTCCTCCCAACCCTTGGCGACAATTTGGCTACTAGTAACTTTGTCATTTAGTTCATTTTACAAAACAAACCAATGATAGATTAAATTAGTAACTTGTAACAACACTTAAAAAAAAAATTCCTACTTTGCTTTAAAACACTTATACTCTTTCTTCAATTTTTTTGTCCAAATTATCTTCGACAAGAGTCTTCTTCGTTTCTCGCGCTCTAATCCAAATTTCATATCCCTCTACATCTTCCACTCCTAGTTATTTTTTCTAGGATATCCAACATAATTGAAGTTTAATTATTAAATTTTCCTAAGTCTAACAAAATTTCGGCAGCATAACAACGGCATTTTAACATCTCCAAAAATTTAAAAACTTGTAAATAACACACAAAATATCTCGACATAGTATGTGAATTGAAAAAGGAAAATAATTAATAAAATCTATAAAAAAAAATTGGCAGAGTTTCCTTTGTTTTTGTAGCATATCTCAATTTTATAATTATATGTAAATTAAACACAAACAAACACAAAATCAACCACATAATTCCATCCTTATATCACCGCCAACAAAAAATTTCCCAGAACCTACTTCACTAAAGTAAAACATGCATGATTTAACTCTAATTTTATAAATAAGTATTGCAATAGTAATAAATAAAATTTAAAGAATACTCACCTCCAATATTACTCTTGAAGTCACCCAAAATCAATACCAAATTGGCAACTAAATCAACAACCCTACTAAAAAACTTAAACAAAAACAAATAAAAATCAATTACATAATTAATTAAACTAGTTACATAATCATCAAACAACATATCAAGCTAGCTAGTTATAGAAAATAAAAAACAAATGTCACTAATAATCCAAACATTTCAAGTTCTAACATTGGCAACAATATTACCTATTGAAGCTATGTTTAGAAATTTAAATAGCAAGTCACAGCAATTTTTAAATTTTACTAATATATATACAATTAATAACATTATATAAAATAACATGTTATCCAAAAAGCAGGCATGGGTGATGTGGCAGATGTTTTCAACACGTGGCTGACACCTGGCAGAAGTTCTGTTCGACCATCGACCAGTGAGATTCCCCTGATGCAACAGTTGAATGTTATATACGACCAGCCTGGTCGTATACTCCGTATATTTGGAGAAGATCTTATGCAATTATGATCATATCCGAGATTATCTCCCATGATTTCCTGAATATCCGATTAATTATGAAAGAATATTTGTAACAAATTTATGTAATCTTCCTTGATCCTATAAATAAAGAGAAATAGCTCAAGGAAAGGACTTTTGGCTGATTTGAGTTCATACTTTACAAGAGAATTAGAGCTATTATCTTACGATTGTATTATTCATCTCTCTAAGATCTGTGAAACTCGGAGAACCCAAGTTCTTTGATCACTCCTTTGAGATTCAGTATCAGTAATAGCTTAAGTGGACGTAGGTGATTACCAATTCTTGGGGCCGAACCACTATAATATCTTTGTGTCATTTACTGCTTTTCCATTAGATATGCTTCAGTACTTTCTGTCACATCAAATATTCGACTCCGTGTCAGTTGGCCAAAACGAGGGTCAACATTCTGGTGCTTTCATTGAGAGATTGAGACGAGACTGTTGAAGCATGGCAAAAACAACAAAGAAGACTGGGCAGGCGGCTGGCGCTGTACCATCTCAACCTCCTCCTCCGAACATGGCTGAGAATGAGCCACACTTGGAATTTGATGAGGAGGAACTAGACTCTGAGAAATACCCTGGGGGTATTGCAAGATAAATTGGCCAACCTGAGGGCCAGTCAAGAAAGTGCTGCGGAGATTATGGTGTGACAGCAGCAAGAGATAGAGCGTCAGCGCCAAGAGCTCAGTGAAAGATAGGCGGAGATGGACCGTCGTCAGAGGGAGGCCATGGAAGCCCTCGAAGCAGCCCTACAATTGGCTAGGAATCAGGTTGCACATTCCTCACAGCCTGATCAACCCTCTAATGGGCCACCCCAAAGGGGTCCCAATCCTAGCCCTCCAATCCAGCCAACGAGCCCTCAAAGGCCCGAGTAGCCATCAATGCCTCAGGATGATGTCCCACCGAGGGATCCTGAGATGCAGCCTCCATCCCAGGCTGGTCGAGGCAATCCCCCGCAGCTAAGGCAGAATAGAGCCGGGCAGCAGCCCCATAGTCCTAGACGCCATGGGGGTGAAGAGCCAAACCCACCGAGCAAGGGACAATGTCCTTCTGGCAACAGAAGGAACTCAGAGATAAGCTCTGCGGTCAGGGGCCCCCCACGGCATGATAATGCAAGGGGACCTACCGACCAACGCAGGCCACCCCCTAACGCTCGGGAAGTTCCAGCCCGAGGAAGCAATTGAGGGAGCAGTCGGTCCCACCATAGCCAATCGAGGTTCAGAGATGGCCATGGCTACAACGAGGCTGACTCAGGCAGAGGGAATGCTGGTCGAAGAAATAAAGAGAGAGGTGGAGGCAGAAGCCCACCACCTAGAGAAGACCAGCAAGCGAGACGTAATGCTGGGGGGAAACCCAGACAGAACAACACTTTAACTGGCTCAGAGCAAGCGAGCAATGGCGAGGAGACGAAGACTTAAGGGATGTACTCAACGATCGCCGAGAACGGCACGGCGAGTACATTCCCCCGACAGCAGAGGCCCCGACGATTCCTGAAGCCGTGCAAGCCCAGATAGATGCCCTGAACCAAGCAGTGCAACAGCTGGTTGGGGGAAGAACGTCTCACATCGAGTACGACAGGAGAAGAGGCACTCCTTTCGTTCAGAGGATAGCTGTGGCAGAGACTCCCAATAAGTTTAAGATGCCCACACTTCTGAAATTTGATGAGTATGGTGATCCGGTATCTAATGTTAACAAGTTTGAGATACAGATGGACATTCAGAAGGTGTCTGAAGACACTCGGTGCAGGATCTTCCCTGCAACACTTTCTGATGCTGCACTGGAGTGGTTCTTTAAGTTCCCTCCTGCAAGTATTGTATATTGGGAGATGTTCGCAAAAGAATTTACGGGCAATTCTATGCGGTTCGTGTGCACCCAACTGAGGCAAACCAACTGGTCGAGATACGCCAGAAGGAGGGGAGCCTTTGAAGGAGTATGTTCAGCGCTTCATGCGTGCCGCAGCAGGAGCCAAGACTGTGGGCGATGGAGGCAAAATGATGGCCTTAACTGCAGGAGTTAGGCGCCATACACCCCTCTGGAACAGCCTCAGGAAGCATGGGGTTAAAACTACCCAAGAGATTTTAGATCGAGCTGATCGATACATCAAGCTTGAGGACGTGATTTCCAACGAAGGCAAGTCGCCAACAAAGAACAAGGGGCCTAAATAAGATCCCGCCAAAGCCGCCAATGGGACAAAACCCAACGGCAAGGGCAACGGGAACGGCAATGGCAAGAATGGGGGAAAGAGGCCCCATAATGAACCTTCTACCTCCGAGAACAAGCACGCTAAGGGCAACCATTATGAACCAAGGTTCACTAACTATACTGCCCTCGTCGAGTCTCGAGCAGAGGTGTATCGGGCAACGAGTTCCAGTGTGCCTTATAAAAGACCCGCTCCCATTCGAAAAGAAATGTCAAAAAGAGATACAACCAAGTTCTGTCATTTTCACAATGACCACGGACACGATACGAACGAGTGCAACCAGCTGAAAGATGAAATTGAGTTCCTTATTAGACAAGGACACTTGAGGAGATATGTACGGACCTCGGGGACTTCCCAACGAGAGGCTTTAGGTGGCAACGAGCAGGCGCCTGCACACCAACGCTCGCCACCTCTGCAGCCTGATCCCGTAGCTGGCACTTTACTCACCATCTGCGACGGCCCACACTTTGTGGGAAACAGCGGAAAGGCAAGGGAATGATATGCTCGGACCCTACGCCATGACCAGGACATCGAGATGATGACTGTGGAGGACCGGGCATCAAAGAAAGCTCGATCAGAGGTTGGTGAAATAACCTTCTCTGATAGCGACGCCCAGCATGTCCGGTTCCCGCATTCCGATCCGCTGGTCGTGGATGTTCAAATCGCCAACATGATGGTAAAGAGAGTGCTGGTCGATACAGGAAGTTCAGTTAACATCCTGTATAGATCTTTGCTGGAACGCATGAAGTTGCCCGTCAAGGACTTGGAGCCTTGCAACCAAACAATTTATGGTTTCTCTGGTGAGGGACTCGCACCAACAGGGTCAATCAGGCTTCCGGTGACAGCAGGTACAGCACCCGCTACCAGGACATTACTCACTACTTTCATAGTAGTCGATTTTCCTTCGGCTTACATTGCTGTAATCGGAAGACCCATACTGGTGGACCTTCGGGCCGTCACCTCAATATGGCACCTGGCCATGAAATTCCCAACAGACGCAGGGGTAGGACGCGTGTTGGGAAATTAGAGGGAAGCAAGGGAGTGCTATAATGCCTAAATTACTAAGGCCAAGAAGGGAATGTCGAGGAGCGCTCCCCCAGAAAGGTTGCAAATGGCCATTGATACACAAGCCCAATCAGGTGATGAAGTCACCAAATAGGGTGTTGCCCAAAGGAGGATAGAGACTTAGATCCTCGCTTTGGGGATTTTGAAGAAGATGTAGGACCTGTCGAGGACCTTGAGGAGGTCCAACTTGACGAAGAGTTTTCGACCAAAGTTGTAAAGGTCGGCAAAAATCTGGAAGCAACAACAAAGCGCGCACTGGTGGAATTTTTAAAGAAGAACCAGGAAGTTTTTGCCTGGTCCCATAAAGACATGGCTGGGATAGATCCTGCAGTCATCAGCCATGTCCTAAACGTCGAAAAAAGCTTTCCACCCGTGCAACAGAAAAGAAGGCTTCTCGATAAAGATAGATCAAAAGCCTTAAAAGAAGAAGTTGAAAAACTAAAGGAGAATGGGTTCATCAGAGTGGTGTTTTATCCATCGTGGGTCTCTAATCTAGTACTGGTTCCCAAGCCTAACGGCAAATGACGAACCTGTGTGAATTTCACAGACCTTAATAAAAGCCTGCCCAAAGGATTGCTTCCCACTCCCAAGGATTGACTAGCTGGTCGATGCAACTGCAGGACATGAGATCCTCTCTTTCATGGATGCATACTCAGGATACAATCAGATCAATATGCATCCCCCTGACGAGGATCACACTAGCTTTCAGACCGATACAGGGTTACACTGTTATAAAGTAATGCACTTCGGACTGAAAAACGCTGGTGCGACTTACCAGCGACTAGTTAACCACATGTTCAAGGAATTAATCGGTGTAAACATGGAGGTATACGTGGATGACATGTTGGTAAAGTGAAAAAAGGCAGAAGGACATGTGAAGGATTTACAAGAGTGTTTCAATGTTTTGAATAAGTATCAAATGAAGCTAAATCCTCTCAAGTGTTCCTTCGGAGTAGGATCAGGGAAATTTTTGGGGTTCATTGTCAATTCGAGGGGAATCGAAGCCAATCCTGAAAAGATCAAAGCCCTGATCGATATGAAATTGCCGGTGAAAATCAAAGATGTGCAAAGTTTAATTGGGAGGATTGCTGCACTCAGTAGATTTATTTCAAAATCAACGGATAAATGCGTCCCTTTCATCAATCTACTTAGGGGCAACAAGAAGTTTGAATGGACTGGAGACTGCGAACAGGCTTTCCAAGCCTTAAAAGCCCACATGGCACAGCCTCCTGTCTTATCAAAGCCCATAGATGGAGAAACTCTGTTCATTTACCTGGCGATCACCGAATATGCTGCTAGTGCGGTGCTAGTAAGAGAAGAAGAAGGCGTACAAAAGGCAGTGTTTATTTAAGCAAGAGGTTAATCGGGGCCGAATTGAGATATCCTCCCATCGAGAGATTAGCCTATTGCTTAATTTTGGCCTCAAGGAAGTTACGTCCTTACTTCCAAGCCCATCCTATCACAGTCCTAACTGATCAGCCCCTCCGGCAAGTTCTACAAAAGCCAGAGGCTGCTGGTCGTTTGTTGAAATGGGTAGTCGAACTCGGGCAGTTCGATATAACATACTCACCGCGAGCAGCAATAAAAGGACAAGTCTTGGTTGATTTCATTGCTGAATTTACTGAAATCCCAGACAGCGAACAGGGTGAGAAGCCTAGTGCGCCTGAGCCTCAAGTTGAAGCTCCTTCATGGAAGCTATTCACGGATGGATCATCCAACGAGTCTCACGCAGGAGCAGGATTGATATTGATAACGCCAGAGGGGCATCGATTTCAATGCGCGATTATGTTTGATTTTTCTGCTTCAAATAACGAAGCCGAGTATGAAGCCTTACTCACTCGGTTAAGGTTGGACAAAGACATGAACATAAAAGTGCTGGATGTATACAACGATTCACAGCTGGTAGTGAATCAAGTCCTAGGGGAGTATCAAGCACGAGTTCTGAAAATGGTGGCCTATCTGAATAAAACCAAAGATCTGTTGGCACAATTTGAGAAATACACCCTCCAGCAAATACCTCAAGATCAGAATTCAAACGCAGATGCCTTAGCCAAACTCGCGAGTGCGAAGGATGCATACACTTTAAATATAGTGCCAATTGAGCAGCTACGTGAGCCAAGCATACGAGCATATGAAACCAATATGGAGGTCCGGATAGAAGATACATGGATGGCACCATACTGGGAGTATCTCACAAGTGGTGTACTACCGGCAGATAGAAACAAAGCCAGGACTCTTCAGAGACAGGCTGCTAGGTACATACTGGTCGATGGTGTTCTATACCAAAGAGGATACTCCATGCCACTGCTCAAGTGTGCTACGCCAGAAAAGGCTAAAGAATGGATGAAGGAGGTACACGAAGGCTTTTGTGGAGATCACGCTGGGGGCAGAGCTTATCAAAGAAGATTCTAAGGCAGGGTTATTTCTGGCCGACCATGAACGAAGACTCGATGGAGTTTGTGCGAAAGTTTGATAAGTGTTAGAGGTTTTCAAAGATCCCACGTGCAGCTCCAATTGAGTTAAAGCAGATGCAAAGTTCGTGGCCTTTCGCAGTGTGGGGTCACTACAACAAAATAGATGTTTTATGACTTTAATTGGGAGACATTGGAAGTCTACAATGTCTCCCACTTAGTGAGACGTTGTTGCTAGGGTCATTGTAGGTATATATCCCACGTCTCCCGTTGGGAGACGTGCCTCACTTCCCACGTCTCCCAATGGGAGAGGTGGAAAGTCAAACGTTGACTTTCCACCTCTCCCATTGGGAGACGTGGGAAGTCACTCACCTCTCCCAATGGGAGACGTGGGAAGTCCCTAGGAGACATCCCACGTCTCCCATTGGGAGAGGTGAGTGACTTCCCACGTCTCCCAATGGGAGAGGTGGAAAGTCAACGTTTGACTTTCCACCTCTCCCATTGGGAGACGTGGGAAGTCTCCCACCTCTCCCATTGGGAGACATTGAAAGTCTCCCACCTCTCCTAATGGGAGACATTGAAAGTCTCCCACATTTAAAAAAAATAAATTAAATAAATTTATAATTAATATTATTAATTTAAATTGAATAATTAATATTAATTAATTTAATATTATTAAATTAATTTAATAATTAATTAAATTTAAATAATATTAATTTAAATTTAAATTATTTTAATCTAAATTTAAATTAATTTAATAATCAATTAAATTGGAAGAAAAAAATATATTTGTTAGATATATACAAGAAATACAATATTTGTTAGAAATATTCAAAATGAACAAATATTGCATTGTGTATGAAGAAAGAGTTAAAAAATTAAAAAAAAAAACCTATCAACGAGGTCGGTAACTTTGGATTATCGGCAACATATATGTCGCCCATTCTTGTCGCAACTCATCAATTTGTGCCTCTGTATATGATGTGCTTGTTAGCTGCAAGAAATATAAAGTAAAATATATTAATTAATTATTTGATTACATTTATAGTTTCAAAAATAATTTGTAAATTTTAATTAATAATACCGTTCTCAAGTAATGCCCAGGACTCGCATGCTCAATCAAATCCTTCAACATCCTCATTAAGTAGTATCCACATGCCACATTGTCCGGTTGGTGTGGACACTAATTATTTAAAAATATGAGTAATTTATTATTAAATTGAAACTTTTTAAAAAATGCATACATATTATTCTACTTAATTATTATAAATGTTCAAAAATTTCTGCTAAAGTTACTTACCTGAGGTTGCTTAATGCGTAGAGTATCAGGGATCTCGACATCAGGAAGATTCATAGAGAAAAAAAGATTGAAAGCGCTCACGATCACTGATACAATCTCCTCACGGTTATTTAGCTCTGAATTCACCGGATCACAACAATAAACATGATATGCATATGGTGCCAAAATAAGCAACATCCAATGTTCACTGTATAAGAAAAACAAAAAAATTATAGCTCAAATGTTAAACAAAGAAATTATTGATATGGGTCGGAAAAATGACAAGTTTTTAAACTTACCCATGGTTCCAAGGGACAAGCATAACTTGTTCTTTTGATTTTACGTCATTGCAACGTCTGAACAGATTCTGAACACGATCGTCGAATGAACTCCCTTGAGTGGCGACGATATTAGGATTGACAAATAAAAACTTATTTTGGCGACCTTGTTGTACCACATATCTGTAAATGAACCTAATACAAAAATATGAAAAATTGTTATATGAATGAATAAATCAAATTAGAAAATTAAATGAACAAACTTATTTGTCAGATATATACCTCATGTAGCTGACGAGTACTGCTTGTCCAATCTTCTCCTTTCGAGCAAACTGAAGTATGTCATCCTTAAATATATAACAGTGAGACATATCCTGATCAAAAACTTCAGACTCTATGCCTAGATTGACACACTCGCCATCATCCCAATGAGATACGATATTCTGTAATCGTTCCAATGGAGTTTGGGCCAATTGTGTTGGAGGAGTTTGTTGTCGTCTTCTTTCTCGAGGTTGTTGTGTTGATGGAGCTCTTGGTCGTTGTGATCTGGTCCTACTTGTAGAGGGAGTCTGTATACAATTATATCAACAATTAAAAAAATTACAAACAAATATAGAATTGTAAAGATAATTATGTAAAAACATGGCATCACCTCATGAGTTACATCTTCAGATATAATGACAAAATCCTTAGGCCACGCTATTGGCGTCCCAATGGCCTGAGCAACTATGTACATGTCCAAATCAGGATATGCAAAAGGGAGAGGACAGGTTGGCTTAAGAACACTCGTAATCATAACTTGGAAGTTGTTGCCTGCCTCTCTTTCAATGAGTGTACCTGATGCAACAATGTTTGAAACCGAACCAATTGCTAATTGGCATGCTCGGCCCTGCATAAGAAACATATTATATACAAATAATCATGTTGAAGCAGTAAAGAAATTTATTTGGTTTCAGAATATTCAAGAAAGTTTAATTACCTCTTGCAAAAGCGGTTGTAGTGCAACAATGTGGTGTTCTGCTTGAGGCACTACTGGGTCCGGAGTATAGTAGGACGCCTGCGCTGGTGGCACTGGTGGGTCGGGCACATAGTATGATGATGGCGCTGGTGGGACTCCAACGTTAGATCCTGACCCGCTCTGTTGGGCCAATAATTTTCTCAAGAGCTCATCTTGTTGTTGAAGGCGCTCTTCTAGGCGTTGTGCTTGTTGACGATGCTCTTCTTCTTGTTTTCGAAATCTTTCTTCAAATTCCTTTCTAATGTCGTCATTCGAAGAAGAGGCTTTTGATTTATTTTTCGTTGAGGTAGGTGTTGGAGTATTCCAATATACTGAGCGGGACACACCGTGTCCTCCAGCCCTAACACGTCCTCGAGGCTCAGGAGTGCCCAACGCCCTCGTCAGCACATCATCAGGGCCATCAGGTGCCCATTTACCCTCAGCTTGGAGTTGCCGGTAATGATCCTGTGAAACAATATTCACATAAAGTTATATATATAAGCTAATAATTTGACATATCAACATTATTAAATATGAGCACTTACAATATTTTTTTGAATCTCAGAGGCCTCTCCAATTAGCTCTCCTTTTGCATTCCGACGACCCATGCTCCATAAATCTGCCCTATCAAGTTCAGTCAGACTTTTCCCACTTTGTTCCATTAACATCTCTTCAATACGCACATAGCCTCCTCTAGAGAGGTTGTGATTGTATTTATTCAGTGCTCGATAATTTTGCATCTCCTCTCTCTTTCTTTGCCACTCGGGAGTTAATCTTGAGTTCACAAACGCTAACCATTCATCCGGAGTTATGACATTCTCAAATCCAAATGGCAAAGCTGGCGGGAACTCATTTGGGTATTTTTTCAAAGCGTCGTAAACGTGTACCCTAGTAAGATTAGTCTTCCAATTTCGGAAGTACTTTCCCGCATCCTTCAACATCTGTTGCTTTTGTTTGGGGTCCAAATCATAAGTTTTCTGCAAGTTTGAAAGTAATAAGAAGCATATTATCAAAATAATATATATTTTAAAAACATTAAATGAAATATAATTAATAAAAATATACCTTCATTGTGTCCCATATTTTATTTTTATCCACCACACTAACATCTTTCCAACTGTTAATGTTGATGGACACAGTTGCTCGAACAACTGATCCAAGCTGTGATGAAACATTACTTCTAGATCCACCCACTAGTTGACCATACTCATTGTATTCAACAGGAGTAAGATGTCCTTCACTCCTTTTTTTGGTGTTTCTAGACATCCATGTACGTCCTCTCACAGATTTATTTTCTTGCTCCACTGACTGAGAATTAGGGCGTTGCTCTCCCTCATCAGAACTACCACCAAAAGGATCAGCCTCCATCTGTGAAACATAAATATCATTATCATAACAATTTTGGACACTCATAATCAAAAGATGAAACACATTGTGATAACAACTAAGAATTTCACATATCATAAACATATGAAACCTATTAAATGGTACCTCAAGACCCATTATCATCAACCCACAATCCTTCACCATTTTCACGGAAACAAATACAATCATCATCAACTTCGTCATTATCTTCTATTGCGGTGAATGTGACAAGTTCTTCTCCGAGAGGTATATCATGTAAATCACCATCTTTAATGTTCCATTCTCTTGTTTGCGTTGGAAGAACAATTGACCATTGGTTGTCTGAAGGATCATTCACATAAAATACTTGTTTCGCTTGTGAAGCTAATATAAATCGATCAGATTTGTGCCCAATTCGATTTAGATTAACTAATGTGAAACCAAAATCTTCATATATTATGCCGCTGTCACTTTTCACCCAATCACAAAAGAAAACAGGTACTCGAGTTGTGATATAATCTAACTCCCAAATTTCATTAACTACTCCATAAAAAGTCATATCACATTCAACTGGATTTTTATCTTTTGCACTAGAGACTTGCACAGTTTTAGCAACAAGGCTAACACCACTGTTTTGTGTGTTTCTGTTGTTATCGCGCTCCCTAGTGTTAAATATAGTACCATTAATCATGTATGATGGAAACTTGATGACATTAACTGAAGGTCCTCGAGAAATCCACTTAACAATGTCTGAAACCTTATTTGACGTGTTTTGTAATTCTGACACAACCTATCAAATCAACATACCAAAAACAACAAAAAATGTCACCTTGTAATTAAGTACTAATTAATGACAACTTTCAATAATCAACACAATTTACCTTTTGTTCTATCCAACTACTAAAAGTTCGATAATGTTCGTCTTGTAACCATTTTGAGTTCCTTGACTTGGATGGAAATTTGGTCTTTATCCAATTAAAATGTTCCCTTCAATTATAAATATGTTGTTAAACAATTGAATATACGAAATTACACAACTTAAACTTAATGTATTATATGAGTATAACTCACTCGATATAAGGTTGAATTTCACTTATATTCTGCAACACAAGACGATGCGCTTCATCTAGAAGATCTCGACTTACTGTGCATACAACGCTACCACGACGACTCTGAATCTCAACATTTTCAACATCATTTAACCCAATTTTCTGTACACCAGTCATGTATTCAGAACAAAATTCAACTGCCTCTTCTGCAATATAACATTCGACGATACATCCTTCCGGCCGACTTCTATTCCTAACATACCCCTTAAGAATCTTCATATATCGCTCAAATGGATACATCCATCTTAAATAAACTGGGCCACAATATCTTAGTTCTCTAACCAAGTGAACTGTCAAATGGATCATTATATCAAAAAATGCCGGCGGGAAATATTTCTCCAACTCACACAATACCTCAACAATTTCATCTCTTAACTTAGGTAACTTTAGCGGATCAATCACCTTACAACACAGTGACTTGAAAAACAAGCATAACCTTGTGATTACATCTCGAACTCTCCTAGGCAACACAGATCGAATGGCCACTGGTAGCAAATGTTGCATTAGAATATGACAATCGTGAGATTTCATGCCAGTCAGAATACAACTTTTCATGTCTACCAATGACCTTATATTTGAGGAATATCCGTCTGGAACTTTTATATTAAACAAACATCTGCAAATTTCCATTCTTTCCTCTTTAGTAAGAGTGTAAGCTGCAGGAGGTAAATATGTTCGTCTCTTATCTGGTTTTGGAGTCAATTCATCCCTTATACCCATTGCAACCAAGTCTTGTCTAGCCTTAATTCCATCCTTAGTTTTCCCAGGAATATTCAACAAAGTGCCAATCAAACTATCACATACATTTTTCTCTATGTGCATAACATCTAAATTATGACGTATAAGTAAGAAAGGCCAATATTCAAGTTCAAAGAAAACAGATTTCTTTTTATAACACCCTTTTGGCTCTTCCACAACCTTGGCCTTGCGACTACGTTTCATCTTTGTAGGTGTACGAACTTTGGGCTTCCCTAACTTGAACACAATTTTAGACATCTTCTCAAGTACTTGGATCCCATTCAATGGCTCAGGAGCCTCTTCAAACTCTTGTTTACCATTGAATGCCTTCTTCCAAGTCCGAAGTTTATGCGTATTAGGCAAGAACTTCCTATGTCCCATATAACATATTTTCCGAGAGTGTTTCAAGTATTCAGAACATGTTTTTTCTTGACAAACGGGGCAAGCTTTATATCCTTTCACACTAAACCCAGATAAATTTCCATAAGCAGGAAAGTCATTAATTGTCCACAATAAGACCGCTCTAAGATTAAATTCTTCCTGCCTATATGCATCATAAACCTTAACCCCTTCATCCCACAAAGTTTTCAAGTCATCTATAAGAGGAGCTAGATAGACGTCAATATCATTACCAGGTTGTTTAGGTCCTGATATCAACAAGGTCAAAATTGTAAACTTTCTCTTCATACACAACCATGGGGGTAGATTGTAAATAACAAGCATAACAGGCCAACAACTATACTTACTGCTAAGGGATGCGTGTGGATTAAACCCATCAGTCGAAAGACCTAGACGGATATTACGAGATTCATTTCCAAAAGAAGGCCACTTCAAATCAACTCTCTTCCAAGCAAGGGTGTCAGCTGGATGTCTTAATTTACCATCCTTTATTCTTTCATTAGCATGCCACGACAAACTTTTAGCATGTTCGGCATTTCTAAACAATCGGATGAAACGAGGAATTGGCGGAAGGTACCACAAAACTTTGGCAGGTACTCCTTCCTTGACATCGTCACCATTTCTTTTCATTTTCCATCGTGACTCACCACAAGTAGGACACGATTTTGCGTCTGCAAAACTATTTCGATACAATATGCAATCATTAGGACATGCATGAATTTTTTCGTACTGCATGCCTAATGAGCATAATGTCTTCTTTGCCTCATAAAATGAAATTGGAATTTCATTAACTTCAGGCAATAACTCCTTCAAGAAACCAAATAACTCAGTAATGCTTTTATCACTCCAGCCATGTTTAGCTTTTAGATTGTACAACCTAAGCAGCGCAGATAATTTTGTAAATCTTGTACAACCAGGGTAAATTGGTTTCTCAGCATCATTAAGGAGTGTCTCAAACTTATTTGGGTCTACTCCTGATCCATAATGTGCGTCGTCAATCATTTCATCTAATGGATCCCAGTTCTCCTCCAATATATTCCTCCTCACTCCTTTTGGTCTACTTGGCAGAGTTGGAGCAATCGGAGCTATCTCCCCATGGTAATACCAAATTGTGTAACTCTTGTCGATCCCATTGAAATATAAGTGTTCTTTAATCTTTTTAAGATCCATCTTTTTAACATTTCCACACTTAAGACATGGACAATAAGTAAAATTTGGGTCTTTCACATTTTCTGAACAAAACCTTAAGAACAAATCGACCCCGTTCCTAAATTCCGCAGATAACCTATTCGCTGACATCCATTGTTTATCCATATATTCTCCTATGTCTATGGAAAAGAAAAGAAACAACACTAAATAAGCACGTGATAAAGTTGTATGTCTATATAAAACTAATTTTTTATTATCCTAGATAAAATCGAGCAGCATTTCCCCTATAATAGTGACCTAACCATCTGCATGTGAATATCAAAACAAACAATTCAAACAACATACAATAAGTTTCTTCCTTATAGAATGTCTATATAAAACTAATTGTTTATTATCCTAGATAAAATCGGGCAGCATTTCCCCTATAATAGTGACCTAACCATCTGCATGTGAATAGCAAAACAAACAATTCAAACAACACACAATAAGTTTATTCCTTATAGCTCCGCAGCACACAGTAAAATTTATCAGAACCTACTTCACTAATACACACAAGTTCTCAACCTTCCGTTATCACCGCAGCACACAATTTTAATCTCAGAACCTACTTCACTATGGATGAATATTTAAGATATTCAAACTCCTCTAACATTTGTTTAATAATATTAAAAGTAGAAGTAAGAGAATATATATGTACCTCTTGCAATCTTTAATCCAAAAGCTAGCAAAGTTACTTCACTTAGTAATCAAATTCGCTATTAAATCCACAAACCAATAAAATTAAATTAATAAATAATAAATAAAACATCACTAAATATCTAGCAATATATAACGTATTATTGTAATTTTAGAAACTTAATTACCTCAAATGTGTGATTGATATTGGAATTTTGATGCAAAATACTCTCTAAAATCTCACCACAAAAATCATAACCTATGAAATTAAATTAATTAATATGTTAAACATTACTAAACAAATATCACTAAATATCTAATAATAGTAAATGATATTGGTAAACAAATAAAAAAAATCTCAATGTGCCGCTAATTATAACCTCAACAAAAAATCAATATAAAATTTCATAACCTAAAAACTTAATAATAAACAAAAACATAAAAATTTTAATATATTTCTATTTTATAAATTATTTAAAAAATTTATTTTAACATAACTATATATATAACAAAATAGTTACAATTTAAAAAAAAATTCAAATATACAAAAATATATCTAAATTTCGAAATAAAAATTGATAAAAATTTAAAAAAATCATGAACATATATACTCTAATGAAATATATACAATGTGATAGGTTAAATTAAAAAAAAAAACTATAAAATCATAAATCCCTAAAAACTTCCATTGAAAAACCACAAAAACATACAATGTATATAAAAAAATGCATAAAAATGTAAAACTAACACAAAATCATGTATATTACTCATCCTAATGCAAAACCTATGATTTATTTGCAAAATAATTAACTAAAAATCAAGAAAATAAAAAAAAACTTACCTTAAAACCCTAAAAACGCAGCCCCAAATCGCCCAATTCTTCTCTGGTTTGTGCTCTCGGGTTCGTGTGAGGAAGAAGAAGGCTGATTTGGTAGTGGTATATAAGAGGAGACATCCAACGTCTCCCACTGGGAGACGTGGGACACGTGGCACGTCTCCCAGTGGGAGACGTGCCACGTGTCCCACGTCTCCCAGTGGGAGACGTTGGATGTACCCATAAATCACTACCAGCCTATTTCCAACGTCTTCCACTATTTTTAATGTCTTCCAATTGTAACCATTAATATGCACTTTCAATGTCTTACACCATTAGCCATTTAAAATCCCTTCTAATTTTTAATGTCTTACACCAATGGTGTAAGACATTGTAGGGAGTCATTGAAAGTAGAATTTGTTGTAGTGGGTATAGACTTAATCGGGTCCTTGCCAACAGGAAAAGGTGGAGTAAAATATGCAGTTGTGGCGGTCAACTACTTCACCAAATGGGCAGAAGCTAAGCCACTCGCTACCATAACGACAAAGAAAGTGCTTGACTTTGTCATCAAGAACATTGTTTGTCGATATGGATTGCCCCAGAAGATTGTCTCAGACAACAACACCGAGTTTGACAGCGACCTATTCACAGACTTCTGCGAGAAGCATGGAATCGTCAAGAGCTTTTCTTCAGTTGCACATCCACAAGCAAATGGGCAAGTCGAAGCGGTAAATAAGACCTTGAAGGATACCCTAAAGAAAAGGCTCGAAGAAGCTAAAGGAGCATGTCCAGAACAGCTACCTGAAGAGCTTTGGTCGTTTAGAACTTCTCATCGAACAGCAACAGGTCATACGCCATTTTCCTTAGCATACGGGTATGAAGCTATGTTGCCAGTCGAGTTAGATCCGCCCTCACATCGAAGAATCACATACGACCAAGTCCAAAATAGCCAACTGTTAATGGAATCTCGAGACTTGATTGAGGAGAGACGAGAGAAAGCCCAACTCCGAGTAGCTGCGTACCAGCAAAAAGTCGCCCGGTATTTTAACTCTAAAGTAAAAGAAAGAAAGTTCAACGTCGGAGACTTAGTACTTCGAAGAGTTTTCTTAAATACCCGCGACCCGGCTGCGGGAGTACTCGGACCAAACTGGGAAGGACCTTACCAGATTGAAGAAGTCCTTCATCCAGGCACATACAAACTTGCACGCTTAAATGGAGATCTCGTTCCGCGCTATTGGAATGGAGAACACCTGTGCAAGTATTATCAGTAAACAGTCCTTTTTAAAGAACTGGCTTGTATTAATTTTTACTTTTTACAAGTTTTGAAAAAGGGTTAGTCATGTTATATGACTGATCACTTATAAGTGTAAGATCTTTTAAAGATCACTCGTAAAGACATGTTTAGTCCATTTTAATACGAGAATTATATGGGACTGTGCGCAGCCAGTCATTCTTGCCAAACTTTGTAATTTTTTACAAGTATTTGTTCATTACATGTGTTGTTTTGCTGTATTATAAGTTTTGCATTCTATACCGAGCAGTAATGTTCGTACAGGTCGTGGTTAAGGCAAGTGACCGAGGACCTAAAGCTCCTCAGTCACTTGGGGGGCATATAAGGTACATCGATAGCAAAGCATACCAAGAGGTATGTAAACACATGAACAAAATAAGTGAAAGCATGCTACGGTAGTTAGAGTATTTTTCAAAATTTATATTTTGTTAAATCAAGCCAAAGTACTATGCTAAGTTCGGTCATGCGAACAAATGTTATAATAAAGCAGAAATATTATAATATCAAAGGGAATTCTTTTACACCGCAAGCAGTACTGCTTGGATGTAACTGTTTAAAAGTAAAAGTAAAATGAGCTGCCCATGCAGCAAAACCAAAGAAAAATCAGTCTTTACATCATGACTCGTAGGTCGTATGGTTAAAAAAGATAAAATAAATTATGGAGCTTGAGGAGGCGGAAGATCTTGAGGAGGGTCCTGGTTGACGGCTTCATTTTCAACACCCTCCAATCCGGCGGCCAGCGGAATGTCTGGAGAGGCAGGAATCCTGGCCCTTTCTTCAGCAGCCAACCGAGCAGTACAGCGAGCCAGCTCAACCTTCCTGGCATCCTCTGGAAGGTAGTTGAAATTGCACTTTGATTGTGTTTCCAAAAATCATAGAAACATCGAAGTGTTGCATTCTTGTACCTTTCCAGATCTTTGACATTTGTAAGCTTGAGCTGCTCCACTTGGCTCTGGAGGGCAGCAATGGTCGTGTGCTTTGCAAGAGTCTCCCCTTGAAGTCTTTTGACTTCACGCCAGTGGGTTCGGCCAACATCCAGATACTCATCTCTCTTTTTTCTGGTATCTTCCAGAGAGGCTTGCATTTCTGCCAGCTCCGCGACCAGGGAATCCTTCTGTTGGGTCACCACCTTCAGCTCCCCCGCATGTCTAGCCTCCGCGGCTTGAAGCTCCTCAGTCAGCTTCGCTTGGACATGCTCGATGCTTGCACTCGCGCGGGCACGAGCAGCAGTCATGGTCAGCATGGCCTGCAATATTAAGAATAAGAGTTAAGCCAACATCAGAAAAGGAAAGGTCAAGACCATGATCAAAAAGAGGAAAAAGAATGCTTACACTGGCCACTTCATTAAGGGCCCTGTTGAGGATCTGGTCGAACCCCATGGTTTCAGCTTCAACCGTGGTCTCTCTACAGCGGTCATGCTTAAGGATATGGGCGAGGCGATCCTTAGCTGACCGTAGGGTGCGACTCGATAGTTTGGCCCCAGGGAGTTCGACTTGCTGGGCCTGTTCGGTAGAAGCCGAAGGTGATGGATTTGTGGCAGCAGAAGGAGGAGGGGCTTCCTTCTCAGCAGGAGCAGAAGGTTGGGCAGATGGTTGGCCGGAGGGCCCATCCTTTGAAGGATCGGCTGCTCGGTTCTTCTTGGCCGGAGGTACCTGGCTAGACTCGCCGTCATGTTTCTTGGTCTATTTTCTCTTTCGAACAAGGGAACCTCTTCTTCCTGGGTGTTGTACAAATCGAAAACATTTCCGGAGGCCATATCTGCAAAAGAAACAAATATGCAAACTGTAAGCCAAAAATAGATGACAAGTTATGGCACATCTGAAAAGAGATAAAGAAAATTACAAAGTCCAATACCCGAGCTATTACTACTTGTCGCTACACTATTGACTCTACTAGTCATACACTCACTCTCTGGCATGAAGAAGTCTGGCCCTAGATTTGGAGTATATGTAAAATTGTCGTCCCCGTCAAATAAATGATAGGGAATTGGCAAGTTATCTAAGAGTGAAATAACAATATCGTTTTCGTCTGAAGACTCATCTAAGTCTACGACAATCTCAACTACTTTTTTGTTTTCCCTTCCCTTGAGGGGCAGAAGACCTTTCTGCTGGGGGAGTGTCAGTGGGTTCCCTGATTGTAACCCCCATTGGTCTCCGTCAAGGAGGAGACGCTGGTGGTTACTGCTCGGGATTTCCCTCGGTAGTGGCACTTACCGCCTCGGGTTCCCTCATTTCCTGGTGAGGGACTAGGAGGCCAGACAGCCTCAAATTAGCCTCGGTGACCAGAGACTTGACGTTCTTCTCAACATCTGTCATTATGGCCAGCATGGCGTACCTCGACACCATGTCTGGTGTCGGGTCTGGTCGTAACCATGGGCCTGAAAAGCACAAAATATTTCAGAAAAATACAAAGAAATTTGCTGAGTAAAAACAGTGACCAGTGGAAAAAGGTATTTACCTCCTCGAGCAAAGGCCAGATGATTCGCAACCATGTCAGGCGTAAGGAAGTACTCCTGATTGTATTTTCCCACGTTGGAGATGTGGGTGGTTTCACTCAGGAAGGTTTGGGTAGACTCCTGGTGGAAAAATGAAAAACCCCGTACCAGACTGTTGGGGGTTGGATTTACGGTCAAAGAGATAGTTGACCTCATGAGGGGTAAGCTCTGGCCAATTTTTGAGTTTATAAAGGATAAAGAGTGCAGCAAGCATCCTATATCCATTAGGTGTAATTTGAAAAGGGGCGACACAAAAGTAGTTCGCCACCCCCTGAAAGAATGGATGAAGAGGAAGGGTAGCCCCCGCCTCTATATGAAACCTCGACCAGGCGCTGTAAACGCCTCCAGGAAAATTAGCCCTCTGATCTGCAGTAGGGATCTTGAGAGTCACCCCAGTGAGGGGATACTTCTTGAGGTAGTTAGCAAGCATCCTGGGGGTCACTTGGCTAAGTGGAGAAAGATACCACTCGACATTAGGAAGAATTGAATGTCGAGGGCGAGTGTCTGGAACAATGTTTTCTTGACCACTGGTCGAGGGAACCCCAGCCTGCAAATCAGGCTGGGCTGGATGGTTGGAAGTATTTTTAGGCTTTTTCTTTTGGGTAGTGGATTTGGCACGACCCATTCTGGCTGAAGAAGGTTGAGGTCTGGAAGGAGAGAGTCTGGAGAAAGGAATCTCTTGAATGCGCTGGGCAGGCTGTTCTTCACCTTCAAGCAGTTGCGCAAGAAGATCGTCTTCGATGGGCCTCTCACCTCCCCACAAATCTGGCATTAAAATCTGCGGACAGAAAAATGGGGAGGTGAGGATGGAAAATCTAGAAAGTTGGTTAGAATAACGCTGGTCGAGTATAAAAGTCAAACTTTCATACAACAGCATTCTAACAAAAAACTAATTTTCTCATGCGAACAGTTTGAAAAACAGATCAGAAAGTGAAAGTAAAAAGTTTTTTCTGAAAAAGCTTTTTCAACTTCATTAAGGGCGGGAAAAAATCAGTTTTTCAACTAGCATAAAAATTGAATTTTTACTTCGATTTTACGTCCTAAAATTATGATCTCGACTATCAAACTGATTCATAACTCCTAAACGGCAAAGATACACTGTCCTATCTAGCATCACTCGATAAACCCCCCATTTTCATGCATCTCAATCCAAGAACACAGACAATATCATAACCTAGAAGCTAACTTACATCAGCATGCACAGCAAAAATAAGGAGTAGAAAAGTTCTAAAACTTACCGAAGCGAAGATTATGAAACCTTGAAGAAATTTCGAGCGTAGGCGAACGAATGGCTGGTTCTTGAAACGTCGAAAGATGATCTTCAGGGAAAGTAAGAGTTCTGACTTAGGGTTTCTTGATGGAGAAATAGCTTGCATAAAAAGAAAAAGGAAGCTCTGGGGAGGCTATATATTTCGTCTGTGGCATGGAAAAAGAGGTAATCATAAGTTCCTCTTTTCAAAGCATGGGGAAGAGTGATAGCTGTCAATGGATTGCTTGGGAACCAAAAAGGCATGATTAGATAGGGGTAAGTCACTTTTTCCGAGAAGGCACGAACTACTCTGACAGATTTGGTGGGGTAATCGAAGAGTCATTTTCCTTAAAGTTCATTTATTGCTGGTCGTAATAAATAAACTTGGGGGGCAAATGTTATCCAAAAAGCAGGCATGGGTGACGTGGCAGACATTTTCAACATGTGGCTGACACCTGGCAGAAGTTCTGTTCGACCATCGACCAGTGAGATTCCCCTGATGCAACAGTTGAATGTTATATACGACCAGCCTGGTCGTATACTCTGTATATTTGGAGAAGATCTTATGCAATTATGATCATATCCGAGATTATCTCCCATGATTTCCTGAATATCTGATTAATTAGGAAAGAATATCTGTAACAAATTTATGTAATCTTCCTTGAGCCTATAAATAAAGAGAAATAGCTCAAGGAAATGACTTTTGGCTGATTTGAGTTCATACTTTACAAGAGAATTAGAGTTATTATCTTACGATTGGATTATTCATCTCTCTAAGATCTATGAAACTCGGAGAACCCAAGTTCTTTGATCACTCCTTTGAGATTCAATATCAGTAATAGCTTAAGTGGACGTAGGTGATTACCAATTCTTGGGGCTGAACTACTATAATATCTTTGTGTCATTTACTGTTTTTCCATTAGATCTGCTTCAGTACTTTCTGTCACATCAAATATTCGACTCCGTGTCAGTTGACCAAAACGAGGGTCAACATAACAAAAAAAATAAAAAAAAATATAACAAAAATAGACTAAAAAATAAGTATTAAATTTGAAATAATATAAAAAAAATTAACACAAAGAAAGTTTTAAGGTAACAATCCTTCTTTGATGCTCAAAATAACATCTAAATCAATATTAGCAACTCTAAAACTTATATATAATAAACACGTCATATCTATAAGAAAAAAAAACTGAAAATAATATAGAAAATAAAAAAAATCATACAAACAAAGATTTAGTGATTCATACCTTTTTTGAAGCTCAAGAACACATTTTAATGTAAGAAAATCAGTCAAAGTCCAATAACAATACCTATTTTCGAACCCTAAAAATACCCACACCCAAAGTCTTTATTTTCTCCCTCAAAAATACAAATGGAACTAATATTTCTGTTTTTAAGTAAGAAAAATGGTTTCAAATGGTAAAAAAATAAAATAAAAAATGGCATATTTAGTGAAACCCTCGTGGGAGTACGACAACAATGGAGGTTTTCTGGGTTTGGCGTTTAGGATTTTTGCTTCAGAGAGACGAATGAGGCGAGAGCTATATATTAAGGGTATTAAAACTCTTTTACTTCGGTTCCTATATAAAAACCGAAGTAGAAAGTACCATTTCTACTTCGGTTTTTATAGAAGTAGAAAGTACCATTTTTACTTCGGTTTTTATATAAGAACCAAAGTAGAAAGTACCCTTTCTACTTCGGTTTTTATATAAGAACCGAAGTAAAAGCCTTCAGGGCAACGTTTGGTTTGCTCCACTTTTCACTTCGGTTTTTACCAAACATGGCCCTTGCTCATTTTCTATTTTAACTTTGTTTTTTTAAGAAACTGAAGTAATAGCCTATTTTTATGTTCTACCATTCCCAAAAGCGAAGTAAAAACCCATTGAAAGGCTTTTACTTCAGTTTTTTTTTATATTCTATGTATAAAAAACGAAGTAAAAGCCTATATTTCTAGAAGTGATATTATATAAATATGATGTTGTTTCTATTACAATGATGATGGTTCAGTTGATCAATCATGGTATTTCAGAGACTATAATGAAGAAAATGATGGAAGCGTGTGAGGCTTTTTTCAACATGAGCGAAGAGGAGAAGAAAGAGTTCCAAGGGTCTAGAGATGTGTTGGACCCTATCAATTGGGGAACCAATTTTAATTGCAATACAGTTGGCAAGAAATTCCTTATTTGGAGGCAATTTTTGAAGCTCTATGTTCATCCTCAATTAAATTCCCCCTACAAACCACTTGGTTTCAGGTACTACTACTACTATTATTAGTGTTGATTTCATTATATCATTATCATTTAATATAATTTAATTAATAGTCACTTATTTATTTTTAATTAATTTCTGTGAGGCGGCAGAAGAATATTGTAAAAGAACAAGAGAAATATGTGGAGTGTTAATGAGAGCAATGTCCGAGACATTAGGGTTGGAACCAAATTGCTTAGAGAAGGAAAAAAATTGGGATGAAGGATGTGATGTGTTGGCTTCAAACTATTATCCAACTTGTCCAGACCCTGACCAGGTTATTGGAGTCCCACCTCACACTGATCCAGGCCTTATGAATCTTCTTGTCCAAAACGACGTCGGAGGACTTCAAAATCCTTCACAAATCAGGAAAATGGGTTCAATGGAAAGCCATGCCTAACACCATTATTGTTGACCTTGGTGATCAAATGCAGGTATATATATATGTACCTAGATAGCTAGGCGCCCCCCTATTAAATTTTATACATGTATGTTAACGTTGATGATTTATTTTTATGTGACTATATACAGATCCTTACCAATGACTTGTACAAGAGTGTGAAACATAGAGCAGTGGTGAACAAAAAAAGCACAATATCAATAGTGTCTGGACATGGACCAGAAGTGAACGCCAAGGTTGTACCAATACCATAGCTTTTAGAAGCATTGGGCCAAACCCCGGCTTATCCAGGGATTCCATACAATGAATACTTGCAAGTTCAACGAACCTCCCACTCTTTCCTCAAATCCACTCTCGACATAATAAGATTGGAATCATAATCATAATCATAATTCAACCCACTTCATCGATGATCACTACTTCCACCTTTATTAGCTTGGTTCTATATTTATATATACATGTATTTTTATGCTTTTCTTGTTATGAAAAATAATCATGAATGCATGGTTGTCTGTTTGAAATATATAGTAATTTATTTGATGTAATAAGAGTGGACATGATTCATGACCAAGCTAGAGTGAGTTGTATTATGTAATATATATATATATAAGTCTTTTGTGTGTTATAATAATGGAAAATTTGCAGCTAAAATGTTAAGATATCTGTTAGTTTAGTTAGCTATTGTTTCAATTGGTTGTTTTGTTTTGTAAACTCTCTCATTTTTAGCTTTTCTGTTTTGGTTGTTTCTTATTATGTAAGGTTACCTCTCTATATAAGTAAAGGATTTCTCTGTTCAGCTAATTCATTCGATCGAGCTTTAAAAGTAACAAAACTTTACTTTTTCTTGCATTTTGTAGTTACCAACTCTTAAGTCTTAATTTTTGTGGTGTCACTACAAGAAAAAAAGGTTTTTACTTCAGTTTTTAAACTTGATTTACTTCAGTTTTCGCTAAAATTCGCAACCGCAGTAGTTCGAAGCGAAGTAAAAAGTAGTTAAAAACCGAAGTAGAATCCCCACTTTCTACTTCAGTTTTTACATATAACCGAAGTAGAAAGTGGGGCACGCATCCATCCTGGGCACTTTCTACTTCAGTTTTTAGGTAAAAACGTAAAAGGTGCACTTTCCACTTCGGTTTTTACCTAAAAACCGAAGTAGAAAGTGCCCAGGATAGATGCGTGCCCCACTTTCTACTTCGGTTATTATATAAAACCGAAGTAGAAAGTGGGGTATCTACTTCAGTTTTTAACTACTTTTTACTTCGCTCCGAACTCCAAGGTACGATTGCATCTCGCTATATGTTTTCCCTATAGGTTGACCTTTATCATTAAACTTAATATTTCTCTTTATTCCCTTATCTTTTTTATTATTGATATTGTGCTTCTTTGTTAGGCCTCGCCTATTTGGTGTGTTCTCTCCTTTAGAATTTGTCATCTGCACATAAACAAGAATTAACGTTACAATTATAACATAAACAAATACATATTTAACATAAAAATGAATACATTACTCACTGGACACATTTTATTTTCCTTTTTCTTTTCTTGGTTGATTCAAAATCTACCCATATTCCGTCTCTAATATCATTTCTAATGTATTCCCCATCATCATCATCTTCATTGAAATCATGGATTTGCTCAACTTGCTCATGTATTGGTTGTCCAACAATAAAATTATCATGAAACAATTCATCATTTTCTTCGTCATTTTCATCTTCTATAAACTGCCTTTCCGGGGTTCATAAAACAACTGACCATTTATCATCAACAGGATCAGTTATGTAAAACACTTGTTTTGCTTGGGTAGCCATGATGAAAGGATCATTCTTGTGACCTTTCTTACTTAAATTAACCAAAGTGAATCCAAGTTCATCAATTCTAACCCCAACATTGTTGTCCACCCAAGAACACTTGAGAAGGGGAATTTGAAATAAGGAATAATCAAGCTCCCATATTTCTTCAACAACTCCATAATATGTCATAGTACCAGCTACTGGATTATTGTCTTTTGCACTAGCGAAAATGCATTGCTTCTGCAACAATACTTACTCCACTATTTTGAACCATTCGAGCATCATCTCTTGACTTTGTGTGAAATCTTTTTCCTCCAACAATGTAAGCATGGTGCTTTATTACATAAACACTTGCTCCAAATGATATGCGTTTTAACTCTGTCGACACTCCATGGTTTTCTTCTCCCAACCTTGCTAGAAGAGTATTTTTCAACCATCGACTAAATGTTTTATGATGCTCATCTATAATCCATTTCTGTTTTTTTTAACCTTGTTTGGAATCATTGATTGTAATAACTCCATGTGCTCACTGCAAATACAAAGTACAACATTAAAATTTCAATATACATAAAAATGAGCATAATGTTTATTAAATTTATAACTTACTTTATATATGGTTGAACCTCAGGATTGTTTTCCAACACAACTAAATGAGCTTGATCTAATTCTTCACGAGATATGGTCACTAGTGTTCCTTTCCCTCGTAATCCTCTATCAACTCCATCCGAGTTATTCCATGGTTTGCTAATTCCGATTGTGTCGATTCCAACCATGTACTCTGAACAAAATTCCACAGCTTCTTCTGCTAAATAACACTCAACCATACAAGCTTCAGGGCGATGGTGATTACGTACATATCCTTTCAACACGTTCATATTCCTTTCAAATGGATACATCCATCTCACCCAAACTGACCCACACAACTTCGCTTCTCTTACTAAATGGACCATCAAATGTATCATGATGTCAAAAAAAGATGGTGGAAAATATTTTTCAAGCTTGCATAAAGTTTCAACTATTTCATCATGCAATGCATTCAACTTCTTCATTTCTAATTCTTTTTCGCATAGTTGATTAAAAAATATGCACACACTTGTCACACCATCTCGAACTCTTTTTGGTAAAACTGACTGAATGGCAATTAGAAGTAATTGTTGCATTAATATATGACAATCATGTGATTTCATTCCAACTAACTTCAAATCTTGCATAGACACCAAGTTTCGAACATTCGATGAATAACCATCAGGCACTTTCATCTCTGCCAATGATTGACATACGGCTTGTTTCTCTTCTTTAGACAATGTAAACAAGCAGGGGGCAAATATGTGCGTTTACCTTTTTCTTCAGGTGCCAAGTGGTGTCTTATACCCATCTCAACAAGATCTAAACGACTAGACAAACCATCTTTGGTTTTACCTGGGATATCAAGTAATGTACTGATTATACTTTCACATACATTTTTTTCTATGTGCATGACATCCAAGCAATGTCTAATGAGTAAATCTTTCCAGTAAGGAAGTTGAAAGAAAATTGATTTTCTTTGAAAACATCCATTGACTTTTTTGTTTTTATTCTTCTTCCCATACCTAAAGTCAACGTTTTCTACTTAAGAATTTGCTCACCTGACAATGGCAAAGGTGCAAGGTCTCGTTCCACAGTACCATCAAATGCTTTTTCTTTATTTCTGTCAGGATGACTTAAATGCAAATATCATCCATGACCCATATAACACATTTTGAGTCCATTTGACAAGCGACGGGCCCTTGTGTTGGTGCAAAAAATTGGACAAGCTTGGTAACCTTTTGTGCTTAAACCTGATAGGTTACCATATGCTGGAAAATCATTAACAGTCCATAACAACACCGCTTTCAAATTAAAAACTTCTTTTTTAAAACCATCATATGTCTCAACACCATTTTCATACAACTCTTTCAAATCATCAATTAGTGGTGCCAAATAAACATCGATATCATGTCCTGGTTGTTTTGGGCCTGAAATCATTAATAAAAGCATCATAAACTTCCTTTTCATGACCAACCAAGGAGGAAGAACATAACCAGGAAGACAGACCATGAACTATGCCTAATACTAAGAGATCTATGCAGGTTTACTCCATCAGCAGCTAAACCGAGACGAAGATGTCTTGGTTCATTTTTGAATTATGGATTGATATAATCTACCTTCTTCCAGTCCTGTGAATCTGCAGGATGCCGGAGTTTACCATCTTTCACTTGTCCAGTCTCGTGCCATATTAAGTTCTTAGGGTGTTCTGCACTTCAATATAATCGCTTTAGCCGCGAAATCAAAGGTAAGTACCATAGCACTTTCTGAGGAATAAGTTTCCTAATCTCCTTACTTTTGTTAGGTTTGTACCGTGATAAACCACATTCTGGGAAAGTGTCCATGTCTGCATACTCCTTACGATATAAAATACAATCATTCAGACATGCATGAATCTTCTCATACTTCAACCCTATCAATCTTAATGTTTTCTTTACTTCATATGTAGACTCCGGAAAACAATTTTCTAGCGGCAAAATCTCCTTGGAAGCAGCTAAAAATTGACTAATACACTTATCACTAACTCCATTTTCTGCTTTTATGTTATAAAATTTAACCATTGTTGGCAATCTTAGTTTATTGCAACCACTGAACAATTGTCTATCTGCATCTCTAACCATACTATCAATTTTTTCTGGATTATGAAAAAACTCTTCTTGTGCTTCTTCAAGCAATTCTATAGGATGATCATCAAAATCATTACTCTCAAAATCATCTACACCTCGCCTACCTAATGGATATGGGTCATCATTTAATAATTCTCCATGCCAATACCATTTACTATAACTTATATCAAATCCCCGACAAATTACATGATCCTTTATCATGGTAATATTCCCCTTTACTCCATTACCACAATCGATACAAGGACAACAAATTTTGTGTGGATCACTACAATTCTTTAGGCAAAACTCTAAAAATTTGTTGAATCCATCTTGAAATTGTGATGTTTCTCTCCTCTCAAGCATCCATGATTTATCCATACTAATAACAATATTAAATTCTTAATAAGTTAGAAAAAAACTTATATTAGGTTCTAGTCTTATAAAATTTTTAAAAAATTCGACAGAGTTTCCTCTGTTTCTATAGCATACCGTAATTTCATAATTACCTATAAAACCAATACAAACAAACACAATAATCAAGCATAGATGAATCAATCATTATTAGGTTCTAGTCTTATAAAATTTTTAAAAAATTCGGCAGAGTATCCTCTGTTTCTATAGCATACCGTAATTTCATAATTACCTATAAAATCAATACAAACAAACACAATAATCAAGCATAGATGAATCCATCATTATTAGGTTCTAGTCTTATAAAATTTTTAAAAAATTCGACAGACTATCCTCTGTTTCTATAGCATACCGCAATTTCAAAATTTCCTATAAAAACAACACAAACAAACACAATAATCAAGCATAAATGAATCCATCCTTATATCACCACAGCCCGCAAATTTCCCAGAGCCTACTTCACTAATTTTCAAACACTACTTTCACTAAATCCAATATGCATGATTTAATTAGCCTTATATTTATACATAAATCTTGTAGTAATATAAATAAAAATAAAAAATAACTAACCTTCAATATCACTCTTCAATTCACCCGAAACGCACAACAAAGTTCACCACTCAATCAACGAGCCTACTAAAACATTACTTACATAATTAGTAAACTACATAATTAATTATCAAACCAATAAATAAAAAAAATCAAACTAGTTAAAGAAACTAATGAACAACACTTTCATCAGCTTCAAGCTATTTATTTTTTTTCAAATATTTAAAAAGCAAATTTATCTATTGTCACAATTTCTAAAATTCACTAATATACATATATATTTATATTTATCATAAACCAAAATTTTATCACATTATTTAACCTAAAAAAATAAACAAATAATTAGAAAAGTTAACAAAATATTAATAATTTTAATTATAAAATTCGGAACAATAAAAAAATAAAAAAAACATAGAAAATAAAAAATTATAGTCAAAACCATATTTTAGTAATCCATACCTGTTTTGAAGCTCAAAAACACCTTGCAATGACAAAACTCCGGTCAAAATCCGGCAAGAAACACCAAGAAACCATGAGAGAAAATACCCACGACCAAATATATTTTTTTTCTCTAAAAAACAAAAATAAAATAAAATTTGGGGCTATATTTCGATTTATAATGAAGAAAAGTAGCAAGAAATAAAGAAAAAGAAAAAAAAAAGTTTGGAGAATGAAAATGGGTGTTGGTTCACGGTTGTTAATGGAGGTTTTGGGGTATTTTTGTATAGAGGAGAGAGAGGGATATGACCGTTCGGGGTGGGGAAGAGGGTTATATAACCCTTTTACTTCGGTTTTTAGGTAAAAACCGAAGTAGAAAATGCACTTTCTACTTCAGTTTTTCGGGGTAGAGACAATAAAGATGTGAAAAAATAGTCAAGCCAAACGCGACCCTTGTGCACCTTTTACTTTGGTTTTTACCTAAAAATCGAACTAAAAGGTGCACAAGAGGGTCGCCTTTGGCTTGGCTATTTTTCACATCTTTATTATCTCTAAACATAATTCACGGGCATGTGCAACCAAACATGGCCCTCTTCACTTTGAATTTTTAACTTCGTTTTTTTAAAAAAGCGAAGTAGTATATAATTTTTTTCAAAGCGCCAATTTCAAAAGCGAAGTTGAAGAGTTTGAAAAGGTTTTTACTTCAGTTTTTTTGTATGCTCAGTATAAAAACCGAAGAAAAAACCTATATTTCTAGTAGTGTGTAAATGTACTTAAATTCGTGTGTTTATTTGTGATTAAATACCAAGATTTTTTTGCGGTGAAAGTACAAAAACGTTAAAACAATTAAAAAAAATACTATGGCAATTTTAAAATTAATTCAATCAAAGCTGAGATTTAATTATATAAGAACAACTAGTAATATTATTCTATATAGTGTCAATAATTAAAGTAAAACAGTGTTGGCGAGTACTAATAGCATCCATTCAATATATTTATGAGAAAATAGAGACTTTAATAATTTTTTATGAAATTTGAATTGCTAAGACAAAAGTACTACTTTTAGCTCATCATTATTTTGTATGAAGGAAATTTATTCATTTGAAATCTGTGTTTTTGCAAAATATCATTTTGGTATCTTTGTTTTTTTTTTTTCAATAATACTCATTTAGTATTACGTAGTTTGAAATCATACAATTTTGGACCTAGACTCAGATTTGATAAATAATTTTTTATCGATATAACTAAATTTTCATCAGTTATATGGAATTAAATAATTAAATTTAAATTTGGAACACATATAATTTAGAGTAGTTTGACTAAATTGACAAAATTTCATCAATTACATTTGAGTTTAGGGTACCAAATATATACGATTTCAAAATATATGGTACAAAATGGGCAGTATTGTAAATACATGACACCAAAATGATACTATACAAAAACAGAGGGTACCAAATGGTTACTTACCCTTTTATGAAAGCAGACATTATTATTATTTAATAAATTAAGATTATTTAATTAAAGTGTTTAATTAATAATCTCAAATTTATTGGAGCCTGGAATTGTAGGTCTATAGGACCCCACATCGGCTCTATCAACACTATTCAAGGCAAGAGTTGATATAAAAGGAAAAATAGTTGAAAGACATATTTAAGAAGAAATTTGTTCTTCGAGTCAAATATGCAATTATATGATAATAGTGATTAATTAATTAATTACAAATAAGTTGTAATTAACAAAATTAATTAATATTTAATTATTATGTAATTTTTTGAAATTATATTAAATAATTAAATTAATTATCGAAATTATATTAAATAATTAATTAATTAATTATAATTTTCAAAATTATAATAAATTAAATATTTATTTTCGAAATTATTGGTTTTATTTAATTGGTAGAATTAACTAAATATATTTGTTTGAGTGGGAGATAATAATCTGATAAGTTCAAATTGGATTTGAATTTAAAAGATTGATATTTATTCAAATAATTAATAATATTTGATAATTAGTTAAAAAATATTTAATTTAAATATGAATTTAAATTTGAATTAACTATGAGGTTGTTAGATTTTTTTCCGACAAAGTAGTTTGAATAAATAATTAAATAAAAATAGAAAAATTAAATGTCCCTAAAATATAGGGTGGTGCACAACCACACACAGTCCATGGTGTGTACTGCATAATTTTCAGATTTTTTAATTTTATTTATTTATTTAATTAATTAATTAATGAATAATTCAAAAATTAGTTTTTAGATATTTTCATTAATGAGATAATTAATTAATTAAAAGATAAATTGTAAATTGGTTACAAATTTATTTTTTAAATTTGAATATTTTCTTTATAAGTAAGACTTATCAGAAAATAAAAGAGACTCAAGATACTCAATTATTCACTCTGTGAAAATAGAACCATACTTCTCTATCTCTCCATGGAAAAGATACAGAACAAATTTCATGTCTTTTTCTCTTGATCTCATGTGTTGAGTACATCAAGTAGAATAAAAAATTAACTATCCTTTATCCTCTAAGTGCGAACACACTTCTTGAGGTGTAGAGAACGTTGTCGAAGATCTTGGTGAGAGTACCTGGGAGCAGCTTAGATAGGAAGTTCGTTCAGATTATGAAAAAGATAGCAATGACACTTGATAGGCATCAAGATGTATGTTTTCTATTTTCTTGCATATGATTAATGTATGTATATTAATGGATCCATATATTTAAAGGTAGTTTAAATATGTTACAAAAAAAATTTGTTGTACACTAGGCCAACCCACCACCATTCTGCTGCATATTAGGAAACTCGTTCCTAACATATGTTTGTTCAAAAGTAGAAGACAATAATTGATAGAGCTCGATATAGTTCGAAGATTGTATGTGTTGTATTCATAATTATTATTGTGCATCCAATGTGATGTTAGGACTCCTTAATTAGTGCTACATGTTTTTCAATTCTCATCTTCTCTTTACTTAGAAAAGAATTAGATAATTCATCTATCGGCCGAGGTTCATAACTGGGGCCATTACTTTCAATGGCTTGTGCCATTTCCCTAAAGTAAGGAGAATTAACAACATTGAAATTTAAGCCATTAGCGTAATTAAATCTTGCTACTATGTCATCAACATCTTCCTTCCTAGCACATGCACTTGATAACTCTTCAAAACGCAGTTTTTTTACCACATTTTATAAGCTATATATAGTTTAGCTCTTGAGTTTTTAATTAGGGAAATTTTAAAAAATATGGCTGTTATGCTATCATTGTGCAAAAATATGGGAATTATACTTTTCTTAATTTGTATGAGAAAATTTATTTAAGAAAAAATTAAAGTATGAGAAACACAATTAGTAGCTAACTAAAATATGGAAGCTAAATTTAAAACCAAAGCACATCAGCCAAATAGGAGTACTATTGTAAATTAGCATTCCACTCTTCTCTCTCTCAAACCCCAGCCACACAAAACCTTTCTCTCTCCAAACCCAGCCGCACGGTTCTCTTTCTCCCATCTTTCTTCTCTTTCATTTTTCCTTAGCCGCCACCTCCCTTGTCCTCCACTCGTCTGCCTCACCATCTCCACCATCATCTACGGCCACCCACCCTCCCCACTTGTGATTCACCTTAGGCGTGCACCTCCATGAAACCCATCCCAGAACACCCAGTCGCACCATCGACGAACCCAACTCCAATCCGCGCATCTCTGTGCGATTCCATTCGCGAGCCCCCAAATCCAAAACGATCAAGCTAGGTTGAGGCAAGGGATGTGCTAGTGGTGGTCGGAGGCGAGGGAGAAGGGTGGTGCCTGGGCTGAGTGCGTTCCGTTGTGCTCGGAGTTGTGCAAAATGATGGGGATGGCTGAGGTTGTGACGGTGTTCTGCACGCAGGGGATGGGGGGTTCTGGTGGTGGACGGAGGCAAGGGAGGAGGGTGGTACGTGGTCAGATCTTTTTTTCTATCTTCAGGTCTGTGGTACTAGTTACCTTCACGTTCCTTGTATGTATATTTCTTGAGGTAAATGGTTACCTTCACGTTCTAATGTGCGTATATTTTTGGGTTCTTTATGGTCACTGATTACCTATGTTACTAAAATCAAACTTACTTATTCTTCCTTTTTCTAATGAAGTGTTCTTCCTCTTTTTCCTTCAAATTTTATGTTTCTTTTCATTTCAAATATGAGTGACCCGTCACCCATCTTAGGTAACTGGTTACCCCTCTTATGGCAGAAGGTTACTCCTCTTAGGGTAACTAATTACCCCTCCTGATACATGTTATTTAATCTAGCTCTAGGACTTATGGTTACCCCTCCAGATACATGTTATTTAACCTAGCTCTAAGATTTTTTTTTTTTTACAAAACTCTGAAAAATCAATCAAGTAACTGGTTACCTACCCAGACTTTAAAAAAACGTGTAACCTAAAAAAAATGAAAAAAATATTTATAATAAATAAAAAATAATAATAAACACAATTCATATTACAAAAAAATACAAAATTTGCAAAACAACCAAAGAAAAATTTAATATAAAAATAGTTATATAAAATTAATATAAAAAAATCAAATAAGCTAATAAAATAATCAAATTACAAGCATACCCTTCCAAATTAATAAAGCTTGATTAATAGTTAAACTATGGCATAAACAAACTTTTATACAAAAATATGGAGAACTAAACCCATAAAAGTGAAAAATCTTAAAAAAAAAAAGCCATAGATTAACTTTTCTTGAAAAAATGCCATATTTTTGCAAACTCTATTAAAAATCCCATGTAAAATTTAATTTCCTCTTTTAATTAATTTATTAGGGTTTATGTAAATTTGAATTTAACAGCTATTTATAGATTTGTGTGTTTTTAGAATTATTTTTGTTTAAATTTGTGTGTTTGAATTATTTAATTTCTAAGAGTCTTGTTGGAGTTTGGCATATTCTTGAAGAAAAGAAAAGAGAATAAGTTAAAACTAAAAAGAAATTGTGAAGAAGTGGTATTTTGAAGAAACAAAAGAAAAAGTTGCATTTTTAAAGCCAAAAAGGATGTCAAAGACCGGTTCTATAGTGATCCGTGTAGCAATAGTGCCCACATGCACCACCCATTTCAGTGTGCCTCTCAGCCCAACAAGCCCCCATAGCCTGGCCCATGTGCCATTTGATCACCTCTCCACCTGCAGATAACACAAAAAGAAAAGACAATATATAATTAGCTTTTTTTCTTTCTTTTTTTCAGTAACAAATAAATAATTAGCTTTGTTCATCACAATTCCACCAAATTTATACACCATATCTGTAGCACCATTTTTTTATTTAATTTGTGTGCTTTATTTAATTATTAATTGTTAAGTGTTAGGAAATTATTTTTAATTGTATGAATTGGTTGATAGAAATTATGTGAATTAAAATTTGTTAATTGTTTTAATTTGTGACTTCTTGATATTTGGTTGTGTGCATCAAGTTGTATGATAGTAGAAATGCATCCTAGCGCTCATGTGTGTGCATGTGCATGGTATGCATGGTGAGCATGCATTGGTTTCCATGCATAGTGTATTTTTATATTAATTAATTAATTTTCTATTAATTAATTATTTTTTAAAGCTAGTGTTTATTAGAGAATTGGGAAATAAATAGGAAAAGGAGAGAGATGGTGTAGGAATGTGGGAAAGGAAGAGAAATGGGAATGAGTGGTTACCTTATTTAGCTGGGTTGACAATCAATCCTTGATTAATTAGATTTGAAAGAAAAAATCAAGGGAGGTAGAATATGGGAAAGTTCTATTTTCCTACCTACACTTAGGGTTCAACTATTAGGCTTATAAAAAGAAAAATGTAGGGTTTGAGGAGCTCCTAGTGGATGTCGTGCATTGAGAGAGAAAAAGGGGAGGAGAGCACATGAAGAGAGAGAGAGAGAGAGAGAGAGAGAGAGAGAGAGAGAGAGAGAGAGAGAGAGAGCTCGTGGAGAGGAGAATGAAGGAGAAGAAGGGAAAAGAAGGTGACTTCGAATTTCCTAAGGTATGAGTTAAGGTTTATGCTTTCATTTTTCATCTTCTTCTCGGTTCTAAGTTTAGTGAAATTCATGGTGATACTAGGTTTGAATTTCACAAGAGCATAGTAGAGGTATTGGCCTAGGGTTTTGGCCTACAAGGGTAAGATTGTTCTTTTAGTCTCTTATGTTGATTGATATGAGAATTTGGTTTCGGTTGGTCTAATGGTTTTTGGTGATTATGATAAGGTATTGGAGGTTAGCAATCAAAAGAGGAGGACTTAGATTTCGACATTGAGTGTACTCATGGTGAGGAAGGACCTTGTATTGGTGTTATTTTGATCTTGGGGTTTCACCTATGTAAAGTGTTGTATTAGACTTGTTAGGGTTCTTTTATGTGAGGAGTGGTTTATTGTTTTGTGTTTTCTCTAAGCCTATATAATGCATGTGAGGTTTGTTTTTATTTTAATTGATTTTCTATCAACTTGTTCATGTTATTGGAAGTAGGAACATACTAGGGTTCATGTGGGTTGTTGGAGTTTTTTATTTGAATATTTTTTAGAATTTTGATATTATTTTATGATTAAGGGTTAATATTTAAATTATTATTGCTCCAAAAAATCTTAAAGTTTTAATAATGGAAGAATGCAAATTGGATATTAGAAACATGCTATGTAATTTTAGACATAGGCATTCTTTTTAAAGTGGATGGTGTTGTCCCTAGTTGATATTTTTGAAACCATTGATTTTGAATAAGTTTATTGGTATTATTTTCATGACTTGTGTCATTAAGGTTTCGGCCTTGTGAGTGTGATTTAAGATGATTTAATTGTTTGTTGCATGCTAGTTGTGACATCCCAAAATTCCTAATAAGGCTTAGTGCATTGATTAGGGGTCTGGGAGGGCAATATTGGAATATTATGTGAATTAATTGGATATTTATGTGATTGTGTGATTTTCATGGGTTATATTATTATATAGCTGATTATGCATGTTTAAGTGTATTAAATGTGTGAAACATGCCCGCTTTTATTAAAAGGGGCATATTTGTAAATTTGACCCGTTGAGGGTCTAATTGTAATTATATGATATTATGTGATTGAGACCACATTATTATGTGGATATATTTGAACTATTCGGTAGGATTCGGTCTTTTCGAGCAAGATAGCAGTTTAGTCACAACAAAGAATTTATACCCGGCTCAGGGTGAACCAAGGGGTATTTTGGTAATTCGGTGGGTTACTGGGACTCACCAAAGTATGAGTCATATTTTGGGAGAATTAATGATATTCCAAGCATAGTGGAATTAACTGGAAATTTAAGTGTAGTAGAGACGGGAGTGCAAAATAATGGTTTTTCCCTTAGTGGGCCTTGAGAGAGAGAGATTTGGCCTTAGGGGCATTTTGGTCTTTTCGACCCTTAGTCTAGTATGTAGCTGAGGTTATTACCTCAGGAAGTAGGGGGAGAACAGAGGAAAACACAAAAACAGAGTCTCTCCTTTTCTCTTTCACGTTTACACACACACACTCTCTCTCTCTCTCGCTCTAAGTTTGGAAGGGAATTTGATCTTAAAGGTTGGAAGCAAGCTAACTAGGGATTTGAAGTGGCTCTAAGTAGGATTGGGAGGCTTGCGAGCTTGGCAATCATCAAGGAAAAACGCTCTTAGTGGAGGTAATTCTGTTCAACGAGTTTTGGTTTGGTTTTGTTTTAGAGTTTTGAAGTTTATTGAATTTTGGATGTTCTCTTGAGTTTTAAAGTTTGCTTATTGTGTTTTTGAGCTGCTGGGACCATTATTATGGTCGAAACAGGTGAAAACTATGTTTTGGGATGGTTTTTGGAGGAATGGTGACTCTAAAAATCGTTGGTTTTCTTAGTTCACCATGTCGCTTCACCCACTACACCGCTTTGGCCCAGACGTGTTAAGAAATTTATTTTGTTTTTTATAGTTATGAGTTTGTAATCCACTTAAGATTATTAAGATGGATGGTTAATCAATATATAATTAATTAAATAGTGTTTGTCGTATGTTGATCTCCAAAAAATAGCAATAAAGTCTATGATTTTGTCTTCTTTAAATATATTTTTCATCTGTAATATCAAGTATTTTAGATTGTTAGAACATATTTTACTTGGTTCTTCGAGCTAAAATATAAAATTCTTTGAGTAAGTGTGGTTTATTAATTTGTTCACATCCAACTAATAATTTTTCAATAACTAGAAAAATAAATATTTTTAGCTTATTTATCTTTTAAGCTTTTAATTTATTTACATAAAACAAAAAATATCAATATTTGGAACTAGGTATGAATTTAATTAATCTTGATTAAAATATTTTTTTCTTGATTTTGATGCAACTTTATTCTTTGGGTTCAACCTTGAGCGTAAATATCAATACACAAATAAAAGATTTGTGTGCTTGTAAATTGACAAATTTAAAACGTACTCACTTTTGAATCCAACAATACTACTAATACTACAAAGTAAATGGTCTCTAAATAAATCCATGTAAATAGGCCCTAACTCGTGAATAGTAACCATTGTATTGTAGATTGCAGTTCCATTTTTAGTACCACTTCTCTTGTCAAACTTACCAAACACACTGTTTACCCAAAAAAGAGTTACCTGATAATGTGGCAAAATTAACATGCTCGTGGGATACACATGACCATTTAAGTGAGTATGATCTGTTCGACCATCGACTAGAAGAGAATTCACTCAGCAGACAACATATTTCAAAAGCGACCAGTCTGGTCGCATCATTTTAGATATTTTTTACAGATATGTAATTTCGCATTTATGTAATAATTGTGGTTTCTATTATTATTTAGATACACTTGTATTAAATGTAATTAAGGCCCATCGACCCATGAAGATCTCCTTGAGCCTATAAATAAGACTCAAAAGGCTCAAGATAGGACTTTTTTCCTTTTGGAATTTGGAGAGAAAATATAGTGTTTTTATCTGCCAAATTTGTATTCATCTCCAAGATTATGAAACTCGTGAGGCCTAGTTCATTGATCACAGTTTTTGGGATTCTACATTAATAAGAACACTAAGTGGATGTAGGTTATTACCATTACTTGGGGCCGAACAACTCTAAAAATTTGTGTCGTTTATCTTCTTGTCTTGAATTCATCTTGTTTTTATCGTTTTACTTGACTCTGTGTTGTTGACAAAATCAAGGATCAACATTTTGGTGCTTTCATTGAGAGTTGAACTCAAGACCTCCAAGAAGATCAAATGGTGAAAATAACTAGGAAGATTGGGCAAACCTCTAGTACTACGCCAACCCAACCTCCTCCACAAAATGTGGCTGAGGATGAACCACAAGTGGAATTGGAAGAGGAGGAGATGGATTTTGAAACTTTGAGGACGATTATGATTGTGTTGCAAGAAGAATTAGCCAATCTGAGGGCTAATCAAGAAGATGTGGCCGAAACAATGGCGCTGCAGCAGAGGGAGATTGATTGGCAACACCAAGAACTGAATGAGCGGCAGGTCGACATGGATCGCCGGCAGAGGGATGCCACTATCGCTCTGGAGGCAGCCATTCAGTTGGCATTGGGACCGCCTGCACCTGCCTCCCAACCGGATCGGCCACCTAGTACGCAACCACAACAAGATCTACATTCAGATCATCCCTAACATTACCACACTCCGCCTCAACCATAAAACCCTCAGAGGCCAGAGCAACCACCTGCTGCTCAACAGGATAGGTCGTTCCAGGATCCTGAGCAGCAACCACCCTCTCGCGCTGGTCGAGATAATCCTCAGCAGCGAAGGCAGAATAGTGCAGGGCAGCTTCGTCGAACCCCTAGACGCCAGACTGCTGAGGAGCCAAACCCACCGAGCAGAAGACAACGTCCTTCTACAAGAAAAAGATAGTTTGAATTAGGCTTTCCAGTCCGTGGTCCTCCTCGAGATAATAATACCGGAGGATATACCAACCAACGCAGGCATCCACCTGTCAGTCGAGACATGCCATCAAGGGGAGGGGGAAATAGTGCGAACAGCAAGTCGCACCGTAGTCGGTCAAACTTTAGGGATGGTTGTGACTATAATGAGGTGGATTCGGGCAGAGGAAATGCTGGTCGGCGACAAGAAGAGAGGGGTGGAGAACAGAACCCTCCGCCAAGAGAGAACCGACCGATGAGTCAAAATGTTGGGGGCAGCTTAGACAGCCCAACGTCTTTGATCGACTGGGCGCAAGCGAGAAAAGGTGTAGGGAGGAAGATTTGAGAGATGTTCTCAATGACAGAAGAGAAAGACACGATGAGTATGCACCTCTAGCACCAGTCGCTCCAATAGTGTCAGATGTTGTACAAGCCCAACTCGACGCCTTAAATCAGGTTGTCCAACAACTAGTGGGGAACCAGACATTCCATATTGAATTTGACTGGAGAAAAGGTACTGCGTTTGTGTAGAGAATTGCGATGGCCGAGACTCCAAGAAAATTTAAGATGCCAGTCTTGCCCAACTTCACTGGATTAGAAGATCTTGTATCTCACATGAACAAATTCGAGATACAAATGGACATCCAAAAGGTGTCAGACGACGCCCGGTGCAGAATCTTTCAAGCCACCTTGTCCGAGACTGCTCAGGAGTGGTTTTTCAAATTCCCTCCGGATAGCATAGGGTCTTGGGAAATGTTCATGAAGGAGTTTTACGGAAATTTTTATGCTGGTCGAGTACATCAAACCGAGGCCAATCAGCTGGTTGAAATACGTCAGAAGGAGGGAGAAACCTTGAAAGGGTATGTTCAACGATTCATGCGAGTCACTATCGGGGCTAAGACAGTTGGCAATGAAGGAAAGATGATGGCTCTTACTGCTGGAGTATGATGCCATTCATCCCTTTGGAACAGTTTGCGGAAGAATAGGGTCAAGAGCACCCAAGAATTTCTGGACCGAGCAGATAGGTACATCAAGCTCGAGGATGCCATTGCCAACGAAGGGAAGTCATCCACAGACGACCAGGGTCCAAAAGAAGATCCCACCAAAGCCGCCAATGGGTCTGGGAAACCCAATGGCAACGACAAAAATAATGTGAAAAATGAAGGAAAAAGGGTGAACCACGAACCATCAACGTCTGAGAACAAGTGCCCTAAAAGTAAGAGATATGAACCGAGGTTCACTAATTACACGGCCCTAGTCGATAGCAGAGCAGAAGTGTACCAGGCCACTAACACCACTGTTCCGTGGTAGAGTCCAAGAACTTTACTTAGCTAGTTAGATAGTAGTAGTAATAGTAATAGCTAGTAGTAGTTGTAGAATGTTTATTACTGTGGATTTTGGTTCAAGCCGGGACTTAGTTGGACACTCGTAGTAACACTTGTAGATTTTATAAGTTTAACCTATAGTTTAAGAATATTAATTATAACCTAAGGTTTGATTAATATGACTGATTATGGAGATGATAATTATTATACTATAAGATTTAGATAGACCCAATAAGATATTAACACTTGTCATGTGTGTGGTTAATAATAAATTAAGAATTTTGAGGAATAAGTTTATTAAGAGTAATATTTGAACATCCTAGGGTCTGCTAGCAGCTTTGAAATCATGAAAGGACTTAGTCAAGGCTGTTTACTCAATTCAAATTAGGCTGAAAAAGTGTAATTACGTGTATAATATTTCAGCGTATGCCGATATATCGCAACTCTAGGGGGCGATATATCGCCATACGGGGATACGACTGTCAGGCGATATATTACCTAGCATGGGCGATATACGACTGTCACCTCGAAAAGCCTCGGAAGCATCAGTAGAGGCGAAATATCACCTAGCATGGGCGATATATCGGCCGTGGTACATGGTTTTCAAACGATTTTGAAACCGAGCTCATTTTAATCCTTAACCTCTTGATAAGTCCAGAATCTTTCTGACTGAGTCTTCAGCCTCTGCTGAACGATTATTCAAATGTTTTTCAATTAAGAAGCCATTATTTTATTCAAGCTAAATAAAGATATTTTCATTCTTGAACTCTATAAATAGGACCTAGTACCCAGCCATTTCTTCATTCATAAAGCTGAGTTCAGAGCCTACAAGCTGCTATGAATACTTTAGAGTGTTAAACACTTAGGTTGGGGTTATAAGCTTGATCATTATAAGCTTATCAAACACTTGGCCAGTAAGGATAATAGTGTATTTCGGTTTTGAGGTATAGTTCGGTCATAATACATTAAAGGTATTCCTATGCTTAAGTTCCTTCCTGTATTGTTTCATTAGTTTTTATAGTTTATCTCTACTCAAATCCTAACTGAGTACTCTTTATTTTTGGTTAGGAATCTATGTTCTTTGAACTTGAGATTCTTGTTGGTAAGTATCTTTCTCAAATTGTTTAGTTCATTCTCTTCTTCTTCTTCTTTTAGAAATACTCACCTTCTCATTATCGTATTTAGGAGTGTTCCAAAATCTCGACTTTGTTCTCATCATCCCGGTATATTGGTAAGGAAAATAGGATAGTTTTATATGCTTATATGTTATGTTGATATGTTATGATAAGTTATGCAATAATATGTTATGTTTTCTTATGTTTCATGGTTATGATTTACCCTACCTCAAATATTAGAAAGGGGATGTAGATGGGTTATCATAAACCTACCATGTGATCTAACCTACCTCAGATATTAGAAAGGGGACGTAGATGGTTTATCACATGTTTTAATGGCCATTAATAGAATAGTCTTATATGATGTACGTCTTTATAGATATATGTTTATAGTTTATAGTTTATGTGTATGATTATGTTTCATGCTTGTAGTAGATTTTCCTTGCTGGGCATTAGGCTCGTTCCTTTATGTTTTATATGTGCAGGCAAATAGCTTTGGTGGCGGGAAGGTTCTTGGCAGCTTGGGAATGTGTATTGAGGGAGAATGACATCGGTGGACTGCGTGAACGATTCGAGGATGAAGTTGCTTTTTAGTCTTTTAATTATGATTTCTATGTATTTCCGCATCTAATTTTGTAACCCATTTATTTAAGTTATGTTATGTTTTTTATTTTCAAAACAATGGGATCCCATATCCTACTTTGAATTTTATGTAGTTTAACTTTTGTTTTACAAGTTTTAATGAAGTAATGTTTATTTCATATGTACGTTTTCTTAAAGATTAGTGTCTATGTATTGTAGTAATTAATGGTCCAAATTCTAGAGTAGTTGGGTCGTTACATCCCTTTAGGCGACCAGCCCCAATTAGGAAAGATATCTCCAAGATAGATACTGCTAAGTTTTGTCGTTTTCATAACGACTATGGTCATGACACCAACGAGTGAATGTTAGGAAAATATGTATTTTGCCTCAATGGAAATAATAATAAATTACAACTCTATGCAATATATTACAAATAAATAATGATTGATTAAAAAGAGTTACAACTCTATAACTGAAAATTACAAATAAACAAAGAAAATGAAGAAGATGATGATGAAGAAGAGAATAGTAAAATACAACTCTAAGCAAAATGTTACAAATAAAGTAAAGTGTTTGAAACAAAAGAAAAGAAAAGATTACAACTCTTGAACAAGAAATACAAGTAAATAGAGAAGAACGATATAAAGATGAAAAGCAATAGAATGAAAGAAAGGAACAAGAAACAAAAGATAAACAACTCTCACTCTCACACTACCAAAGTGAAGAGTGTTGGGGATCACCAACTTGAACAAGGTTTGAAGCCTTTGTCCAAAAGCTTATTTCCCCCTAGCTCAAGCACTAAGGGATCTCTCACAGATATTGGAAATGCTTTATGGAATAATCAAGCCTCTAGGTGTTTCTAGCCAAGTGCTCTAATGGATAGAAATGTTGTGTCTTACAAGTGAGATATAGGCTCCTATTTATAGAGTTTAGAGACACCCTTTGAATTTCAAATTCCACCAACCCCCATGGCTGTTACCAATGTTTAATTGGATTAATATGGAATTAAGAATGAGATTTGGGAGTTATTTGGGTTTTTTGAGCCGTTCAACGAAGATTGAAAAAACTGAAAAAATGGTCAGTTTTTAGCCTGTGGCTGCGACCACTAGCCTCAGTCCCACAGGCCGCGGCCACCAACCATTTTCAGCACTAAAAAATGTGATGTTTTTCCAAACGGTTCCAAACCCTCCCAAATGATTTTGTAACTCCTAAAACACATTATTGGGGTTAAAATTGTATCTCTAACAACCATATCACATATGGCTTTATGAAATTCATCTCAATATTGTGTAACAACAAATTTACACAATAAAGGGTAATATTTGGAAGTTACAAATTTGTAACACCAAATATGTTACATTATTTGGATATATCTTATATATCTAAATATTGTAACTCTCTATTATATGTTACAATATGTGACACTCTTTGTCACATTTATTTAATCTAAAATATTATATTATAATATAATATAAAATTACATTATATTATAAAATAATATAACATTCCCCCACTAGATTAAATAGTTATCTATTGTAACACTTATTTAATCAATCATTATATTTTAAAATATAACATATCCCCCGCTTGATTAAATAAGAACTCTCTCTTATAGGAGTCATTGTATTAGTGCATAAAGCAAAGTGTTTTTCAACTTGAACTTTACTATAGTGTAATAATCACAAAATTTGTCAAAAATTTGGTTGCACTAGGCATTGAACAATCTTTTCATGATAACAAATCGATGATAACACACACCTTTGTGATGTTCACTTGAGACCTCTATGTCTCGCTTTGCACCATTAATGGCCATGTGCACTTTCCATTCATGGACGTTCTTGAGAATACTCCCAATTCTCATGAGAGGCGGCACCACCCCTAGGTCCATATAGGTAGAATTCTTACAGCATTTTGTTACCAAAAATACTTGTCTTTACAAGACTGAATTCTATTAAAAAAACCTTTCAGTTTTAACCCTCCACTTGGTAACACACAAGTACTCAATATCTCAGATGGGACTTGTTTTGAGTACAACTAATATTAACTTGATTGACTTGTTATTACCTATTGAACCTAACACTAGTTGAATAACTAGTGTTAAGATAGGTTACCATCAATCGTGAATCTCTTTAGGGAGTTTAAGTCCCATCCCTCGAGATGATGCGGCCACTAAATCCCTCATTAGTGGCTTAGTGAAAGGATCCGCCAGATTTTCACTTGTTCTCACATAGGATATTGAGATGACTCCTCTTTGAATCAATTCTCTTACATATCCATGTCTTAGACTAATGTGTCTAGACTTTCCATTATACACTCCGCTGTATGCTCTAGCCAATGTTGCTTGGCTATCACAATGTATCGATATAGTAGATACATTCTCTTTGATTAGGGGAATCTCTATCAACAGATCCCTTAACCATTCGGCCTCTTTGCCGGTAGCAGCTAGAGCTATGAACTCTGCTTCCATAGTGGAATGAGATATACAGGTTTGTTTCTTGGAACCCCAAGAAATTGCACCTCCACCAAGTCTAAATACCCTACCAGTTGAGGACAAGTTGTCCCCAAGATTGGATATCCAACTTGCAACTGTATATCCTTCTAATATCGAAGGAAATTTGGAGTAGTGAAGGCTTAGTCCTTTGGTTTTCTTGAGATAACCTAGGGCTCTTCCAATTGCCTTCCAGTGATCCACACTTGGATTACTTTTAAACCTACTAAGTTTACTTACCGCAAATGCTATATCAGGTCTAGTACACTGGGCAGCGTACATTAGACTCCTTATAGCACTAGCATACTCCAATTGAGCCACCGCTCTTCCTTCATTCTTCTCAAGTTTTACACTATGATCGAATGGAGTATTGGCATCTTTAACCTTGAGATGGTTAAATTTGTTCAATACTTTCTCAACATAGTGGGCTTGCCCTAACGCAAAACCCCCACTATGTTTCTTTACTTTGATACCATGTATGGTGTCAACTTCCCCAAGATCTTTCATCTTGAAGGTTGATGATAGAAACCTCTTCGTTTCTTCTATCCCTTTCATGCTATTACTTAGAATAAGCATGTCATCCATATATAAGCAAACAATGATCACATATCCCTTACAAGTTTTGGAATACAAACACTTGTCTCCATTGTTATGTCTAAAACCATTAGACATGATGGCTTGATCAAATTTCTCACGCCATTTCTTAGGAGCTTGTTTCTATCAATATAAGGATTTTACAAGTCTACAAACTTTATGTTCATATTTTGGTAGGACAAACCCTTCGGGTTGTTCCATATAGACCTCCTCATTGAGGTCACCATTAAGGAATGCCGTTTTGACATCCATTTGATGAACATACAAGTTGTGTATAGAAGCTAAAGCGAACAAAATTCCTATAGAAGTTGTTCTTGCAATAGGCGCATAGGTATCGAAATAATCGATACCCTCTTTTTTGCTAAACCCTTTAGCTACTAATCTAGCTTTAAAGGTTTGAATAGTGCCGTCAGTGTGGTATTTTCTCCTAAATACCCACTTACACCCAATTGGCTTAGACCCCGGTGGGAGGTCTACCAATTCCCAAGTGTTGTTGGAAAGAATGGAATCCATCTCATCATTGATGGCTTCTTTCCAAAATGCACTATCTCTCGATTGCATAGCTTCTTTATAAGTCTTAGGATCATGTAGAATGAAATTCGTTGAGAATCTATCTCATCCACTACTAGACTTTTATGATTTTTAAGCCTTCGACTTCTTCTAGGTTCAAAGGGTTGCTTTACATCATTTTGAGAATTCTCCTCTTGAGAATCAACTTTGGATGTAGAAGCTTGAGAATTGTTCTCATATAACAAATTCTCCTTTAGAGATGTTGAGGTTTGAGAATTGTTGTCACATAACATATTCTCAAAAAATTCCACTTCTCTAGATTCAATCACAATATTAGATGCTAAGTCTAATAGCCTATAAGCTTTAGTATTGTTGGCATAACCAACAAAAGCACACTTTATGGCTCTTGAACCTAACTTTGTTCTATTAGGTTCGTTTTTCTTGCATCATGCAAGACACCCCCACACTTTGAAGTATCCTATGTTGGGTTTTCTTCCTTTCCATAACTCATATGGAGATATCTCATTTTTCTTCATCGGTATTCGATTAAGAATGTGACAAGCGGTTAAAAGCGCTTCACCCCATAAGTTGAAGTTCAACTTAGAAAACACCAACATAAAATTTATCATTTCTAGATAAGTCCTATTTTTCCTTTCAGCAACACTATTGTGTTGTGGTGTATAAGGTGCAATGCACTCATGAATTATACCATTTTCTTCACAAAATGTATTGAATTCATTAGAGAAGTACTCTCCTCCTCTATCACTTCTTAGCACCTTAATCTTTTTATTTAGTTGATTTTCAACTTCTAATTTATACAATTTAAAAGCATCTGCTTTAAAAGAAACACAAAGTTATATCTACTAAAATCATATATAAAAGTAAGAAAATACCTTTGACCACCTCTAGTTAAAACACCATTTAATTCACAAAGATCACTATGGATTAAATCTAGTAAATTAGATGATCTTTCTACACTAGGAAATGGTTTCTTAATCATTTTCGCCTTAACACATGTTTCACATTTACCATAGTTTTTAATATTGCATGCAATCATACCACATTTTAATACTCTTTTCATGGTTGAAAAACCTATATGCGATAGTCTAGGATGCCACAAAAATAAAGAATCATACTCAACAATATAGGCGAAATTAACATTTTTATTGATAACATTGAAAGTTACATTATTGGTGCACAATTTAACCATTCCCTCACAAGAGTACCCTTTTCCCAAGAATACATTTGATTTGGTAAGTATAAGTTTACCGGACTCAAAAACAGCTTTAATGTCGAGATTGCCGAGCAAATCCCCACTTACCAAGTTTCTACTGATTTCGGGAACATAAAGTACATTCACTAATGTAACTTTCTTGCCGGAGGTGAAGTAGACTTCAATAGTACCTTTGCCAAGTACCTTGGATTTGCCCTCATTGCCCATTTTTATCTCATGGTTTCCCTTTGACTCTTCAAAGGTCTTGAACAATGATTTGTCATAGGTGACATGGACGGTGGCACATGTATCATACCACCACCCTTTCACCTTAGCATAGTGTTATCCCCATTTCCTGCCTTGGGCCCGAGATGGTGGACCAGGCCCATACTCTAGGAAATTGGATTTGAGCCCCATCTAGGCCCACTTAGCAGGGGAATGACCGGGAACGACGGCCCAAGTGTTGTCCAAACCCGGAAAGTGTCCAGGATGGATGATCCAGGATGATAGTCTGGGAGACGTATGGCCAGTTGGGTTTACGGCCGAGGTGTACGCAAAATGGTACTGGAGCCTGGTAAACAGTCTGGGCCTGTAGTAAATGAAGAGGGACAATGGTAAATGAACTCGGGTCAAGTCCTCCCGATTGGCAAGAAAAGGCATCCGTGAGCCTGAAGCCGCCCCACGACGCGTGGGGGTTGTCCCCACTTTTCACCTGCAGAAAAGGCCACCTCAGGATTGCACGCCGCTGTTTCAGACCTGTGCTGCCAGTGCACTGACTGGCTTTGTCCCCTGAATCTGCCTCGTAACTCGAAGTGCCCAGACCAAAAGAACCATTTTGTCGGGCGAAATATAGTTCTTGGGCCGCCCCATTGGGCCTTAATAATTCTTGGAATTGTGTATTTTTATCCTTTGTATAGGGCTTCCGCCAGAGAAGCCAAGAGTATCCATATCTTTGATGGGCCCGAGTCATGCCCAGCCCAAACCCAGTGTTCCTATGAGCCTATAAATACAGGCGATAGAGCACTGAAGAGGGGACTCTCCCTTCAACATATATACAGTTACTCTGCAAAAACATAGAGAAAAAACACCATTGTAAAAGACTTTCCAAGCTCTAATACAACTGCCTCGTGGACTAAGGCTCATTAACGCCCCAACCATGTAAAAACCCTGTTTTTATCTTCCATATTCCATATCATTAATCTTCGTTAATATTCGTTAATATAGTTGCCGAAAATCTCGGTTAACATTTTGGTGCTTTCATTGAGAGCTGAAGAAAGCTAGCGCTAACGTCAAACCTATACTACAATGGTGAATACAAGACACACCACTTTCAACCCTGCTAACCCAGAGCAGGGCAACGGAGAGTCGTTGCCTTCCCAACCTCTTCCTCCGAATCCGCCTGAGAATGCTCCTCCTCAAACATCTCACCTTGACGAGTCACAAGACTATGAGGGTGGGACAGAGTACGAAGAGGAGAACGAGGAGGAATATTATGAAGAGGAGGAGAATGAGGGAGAATACCACGACAAAGCTGCGGATCCTGAGATCCCAGGAGGAAATCCCAACCCGCAGGACCTAGAGGTAACTAGGCTCAGGCAGCAAGTCCTGGACCAGGAGACCAGGATTGCTGAGCAGGCAGAAGCGCATCGGCGGATGTAGGAATCCCTCCAGGCCCTGCATGCGTTCATAGCCGCGCAGGGTCTGGCGACCAGTCTCCCAGCTGGCCCTCTTCCGGGAGCGCAATAGCTCGCTCTGCAAGCCAGAGCCAGAGTCCCCGAAGACTTGAGGTCGGCCCCTCCCCCTGAACAAGTTCCTGAGCCAGCTCCAGGAAACCCGGACAGGGAGGAAAAGAAGACCGGTGGAAAGACCCGAGAGAAAAACACCCCCGTCACGAAAGCCGGAACACGTTCCCAGCCGCTCCCTAGGAGAGAGAAGGTGCGTCCCGTCCCAGGACGGGGCCACCCGACCGATCCGCAAGGGACGCGATCGCGGGATACACGACCCCGGCACGCCCCAGGGTGAGATGGACGGGAAAGGTCTTTGCATCTAAGCACCTCAGTAGAAAAAAACCGTCGAGAACGCCCACGCAGCGAGGAGTGTCATGCCCTTAGTTCGGGGGACGACACGTCTCGAGTAGACCTACGCGACGGGCTGAACGCTCGGAAAGAGCGGCCCCGTAAGGAAAAGATCCTCCCCCGAGGTGGCGATCTCAGGAACAACATCAACGACAGGAGGAACGAAAGACTCCCCCTAGAGGATGGCACGACCAGGCAGCTCGTGGAGCAGCTGGCCGCTTTGGAAAAGGTCACGGACCGTTTGGTCCGCAAGCAGGAAGGAGCGGATACCGACTCTGATGAAGAGGACAAAGAACCATGCGCGAGGCACATCCTGGATGTTGTACTCCCTAAGGGGTTCAAAATGCCAAGCCTCACCGCCTATACCGGAAACACCGACCTCATGGATCATCTGTCCCGGTACAACCGGCTTATGACCGTGGCCCACGTCAGTGATGACGGCAAGTGCCTCTGTTTCTCGATCACTCTAGGTGGTCCTGCCGAGGAGTGGGGGAAAAGACTTAAGCCAGGATCCATCCAATCCTGGTCAGGACTGCAGTCAGCGTTTTCAAGTAGTTCGTGGATGCCATGAAGATGGACATGCAAATCAGCGCCCTCGCAAATATCAAACAGCTCCCCGCGGAGACACTGAGGGCCTACATCCAACGCTTCACTGAAGAAGTCTCCAAGACAAAGGTGGATGACGGACAAAGCCTGGTAGCATTGCAGTCCGGAATCCGGGCTGGGTCACCTCTCTCGGATGACATGCAGCGCAGCAAGGCGGCCACCCTGGAAGAATTCATAAGAAGAGCCCAAGGATTTATCAATTGGGAAGAGGCTCAAATCCAGGCTTTCGGATGGCCTCCGACACCATAGCCCAGGGCCCAAGCGTTCCCGGGGTACCGGGTGCAGTTCCCGGCGCAATCCTACATCACGCCCCCGATCGCACCGGGATCGGCCGTCACGCCTAGAGTCACCTACACCCCTATGGTGTACGGTCCTGCCTCTTCATGGTATGCCCCGGTCCAGTCCGCCCACTTTTCCGAATATGGGGCCGCGCTGGCGGGTTACAGCGTTGCCCCCGTCGGGGCCCAGCAGTAGCAGGCGGGAGTGACAGAGGCAAGCGTAAACCCCTCCCGGGGGAAGCGATCTAGTAAAGGCCAAAATCGGCCTGAGCCGGCCAAGAAAGGAAAAAGGGGCTACGAGCCCCAATATTCAGAATACACCAGTCTAGTGGACACCAGGGAGAACATCTTCATGGCCACAGAGAGGGCGGTTCACTACCGGAAGCCTAGCCCCATGTTCAAGGGGGGAAGAAATCTGAGGGATACCAACAAAAGGTGCACCTACCATAAGGATGTGGGCCATACTACCGAAGAATTCCAGAAGCTCAAGGCGAGATCGAGAATCTCATCAAGCTGGGGCATCTCCACCAATGGGTCAGGATGCCCGTGGGAGTCTCGGGCTTGTCGGCAGGTCCCGGGCAGCCCGCGGTCCAGGGGGCGCCCAGGGCATATCCGCCTCCGGGAGGATATGCGCAGGGTCCAATGGGGAAAACCCCTCAGGGGGCCCCCGTCGCGCAAACTCCCAGCCCTGGAATGCCTTATCCATCTGGGACAGCACTCGCTCAAGTGGACGGACATGTGGCCACCATCTCGGGCGGACCTCACCTGGGAGGACCGTCCAGGAACGACCAAAAGCGCTACCTAAGCGAAATGGACCACGACCAGGAGATGTGCGCCCTAGTCCAGGCCCCAGCTCAGCGCCCGAAGTTGATGAACCTCCCTATTACCTTCATAGAGGATGACACCCGCAACGTCCATTTTCCGCACCATGACCCGCTGGTCATAGATGCGCAGATCGCCAACAAGTTGGTGTCCCGCGTGCTGGTAGATGACGGGAGCTCCGTCAACATCCTATTCAAGCCCGCCTTCACTGCGATTGGCCTGACTGAAACGGATCTGGCATCGTGCCCAGCCCAGATCTACGTGGGGAAGATCCAGTTGCCCGTGACATTGGGGAGTGAGTTGCAGCACTCGTTCAAGTTCTGCACCTTCGTAGTGGTGGACTGTCCCACTGCCTACAATGTCATTTTTGGTCGGCCTGCATTAGTTGAGTTCGGAGCTATCACCTCCATCTGTCATCTGTGCATGAAGTTCCCTTGCGACAGCGGAGGGGTAGGGACGGTCCGAGGGGATCAGAAAAGCTCCCGGAAGTGCTATCACGTGTCCACCCGAACAATATACATGGTCCGGGATGAGCCATTGGGGGACATCGTCGACCCGGTTCCTCCCCCACTTGTTGAGAGAATGATCCGGGAAGAAGATGATCTAGACCCAAGGATAGGGGACGACCGCATCCTGGAGCCCATGGACGAGATTTAGGAGGTGTGCATTAGCGACACCGATCCGGCCAGGACCATCCAGGTCGGGAAAAATCTGCCGGCAGAGGTCCGGGCCGCCATAATCGCCCAAGTTAAGGACAACCAGGATATTCTGGCCTGGTCTCACTCAGATATGATGGGGATCGACCGCAACATCATCTGCCACGCATTGAGCATAGACCCGAACGCAACCCCGGCCCGCCAAAAGCGAAGGCCCTTGGGGACAGACAGGGCTGAGGCCCTTAAGCTGGAAGTAGAGAAGTTGTCTTCAATCAACTTCATACGCAAGGCTGTATACCCCGTGTGGCTGGCCAACCCCGTCCTGGTGCCGAAACCGAACGGAACATGGAGAACGTGCATTGATTTCAAGGATCTCAACAAAGCTTGTCCGAAGGATTGTTTCCTGCTACCCAGGATCGACCCAATGGTGGATGCGACGTCCGGGTACGAGATCTTAAGCTTCATGGACACTTACTCCGGCTACAATCAGATCTCTATGCATGTGGCAGATCAGGAGCACACTAGTTTCCAAACCGACAATGGAATATACTGCTACATCGTCATGCCCTTCGGACTAAAAAATGCTGGGGCAACCTATCAAAGGCTTATCAATCGAATGTTCTGTTATATTATTTCATATAATATAATATTAGATTAAATAATGTGACAAAATGTGATTTGTCACACAAATGTGATTTGTCACACCTTGTAACATATTATTGAGAGTCACAAAATTGGACACATGTGTGTGCCCAAATGTGACATATTTTAGAGTTACAAGATCAGTTACAAATTTGTAACTCCCAAATATTACCCAATAATGTGTATATTATATGTTACACATTTGAGATTGGATTTCACAAAGTCATGATGATATATCACTGTTGGAGACATGTTTTTAACTCCCAATAGGTGTTTGGAGGTTACAAAATCATGTGGGAAAGGATTTGGGACGTTTTGGAACGTTTTGGAAAAATGACTTTTTTGTGCTGAAAATGGCCTGTGGCCGCGGCCACTGACTTTTCGCGGCCGCGGCCGGGGGGACAGAAGCTAGTGGCCGCGGCCACTGAAAAGTCGTGGCCGCGGCCAGTGAGGCTGACAGCCTATGTGAATTTTCAGTTTTTTCCAAATTGAACGGTTCTAACATCCCAAATAACTCCCAAATCTCCATTTTAATTCCATAAACATCCAATTAAACATTGGTAACAGCCATGGGGGTTGGTGGAATTTGAAATTCAAAGGGGTATCTCAAACTCTATAAATAGGAGCCTAATGCTCACTTGTATGACCACCATTTTTCATCCACAAAGCACTTGGCTGAAAAATACACCAAAAGGCTTGATAATTCCAGAGAGCTATTTCCTTGAGAGATCCCTTAGTGCTTAGAGAATAGGGGGAAATAAGCTTTTGGACAAAGGTCTTGAACCTTGTTCAAGTTTGTGATCCCCACTGCTCTACACTTTGGTTGAGTGTGAGAGTTTGTTTGTGTTTTCATTCTTTTGTTCTTCTTATTTACTTGTATTATTATAGTATTGAGTTTGTAATCTTCTTCTTCTACATCTTTCTATTTACTTGTATTTTGAGCAATTGAGTTGTAATATTTATTTAATCAATTATCTTATCAATTGTATTTTTGCATAGAGTTGTATTTGGTTTTTCCATAATTCCATTGAGCAATAATATATATTCTCAAACAATCAAAAGCTTATCTTCTCTTTATTTCAATGGAAGGGGAGACCATCAAGATCATGAACCAAGACCTAGTGAGGTTGGATAGGTTTGATGGATTCAATTTCACTAGGTGGCAAGACAAGGTGAAATTCCTTTTGACAACACTCAAGATAGCCTACATCCTTGAGTCATCCTTGGCTCCTCTAGCCAAGCCATCCGACAAAGACACTCCCGAGGAGGTGGAGAAAATAAGGAAGAGAGAAGAGGACAACCTTATTTGTAGGGGTCATATCCTTAATGCCCTATCCGATAGGCTATATGATCTCTATACCTCTGTCTGGCAGTGACCGAGCACGCGAACAGCACCGCATTGGTACGGGAGGAGGAAAGGACCTAGCTCCCGGTGTACTACGTGAGTAAGCGATTGTTGGACGCTGAATCTCGGTATCCACTAATCGAAAAGCTGACCTTTTGCCTGCTGATGGCATCCTGGAAGCTCCGACCTTACTTCCAGGCCCACGCCATAAAAGTCCTGACCAACCACCCCCTGCAGCAAGTGTTACAGAAGCCCGAGTCATCGGGAAGACTCCTAAAGTGGGCCATGGAACTAAGTCAGTTCGATATAGCCTACATCCCTAGAGTAACCATCAAGGGGCAAGCCGTGGCCGACTTCATAGTTGAGTGTTCCGGGGTATCCCAGGAAGATTATCCCGAGGCCCCCGCGGTGCCCGTATGGAAGGTCTTCGTGGACGGGGCCTCGAATGAGAACGGGGCCGGGGCCAGGATCATCCTGGTATCACCACAAGGACACCAGTTACAAAATTCCCTGTGTTTCCAGTTCAAGGCATCGAACAACGAAGCTGAGCATGAAATTGTGTTAGCCGAGCTGCGTTTGGCCCGAGAAGTAGGGGCCGTGAACCTGGAAATCTACAACGATTCCCAGTTGGTCGTCAGGCAAATCTCGGGGGAATATCAAACTAAAGGACAGAGAATGGCGGCTTATGTGACCCAGACGAGAGAGATGTTGCAGGCGTTCAAAAAGCACTCTATCTGCCAGATCCCCAGAGAGAAAATGTCTTCGCAGACACACTAGCAAAGCTGGCCACCGACGCCGAAGCAGAACTAGCCGGGCTAGTCCCCATCAACCATCTCCCCGTCCCAAGCATCAGAGCCCCCGCGGTCCACACTGTCGACAACTCCACGTCTTGAATGGGACCACTTATCCGCTATCTGATAGCCAGGGAGGTGCCAGCAGACAGGGTCACGGCCAGGAAGCTTCAGTACCAGATCCACCGATATGTCATGATGGATGGAAAACTCTATCGCCGGGGTTTGTCCATGCCTTACCTCAGGTGTGTGTCCGAGACAGAACTAAGCGCCATCATGCATGATGTGCACGAAGGCTTTTTCGGAGATCATATAGCCGGGCACAGTCTATCCAAAAGGATTCTGCGCCAAGGATACTTCTGGCCGACCATGAAGAAAGATTGTATCGATTACGTCCGCAAGTGTGAATAGTGCCAAAGATACTCAAAGGTCCCACGGGCCCCGCCGACGGAGATAACCTTGATGACTAGCCCCTGGCCTTTTGCGGTGTGGGGGATCGATCTGGTAGGGTCGCTCCCGACCGGGAAAGGAGGAGTGAAGTACGCCATCGTGGCCGTGGACTACTATACCAAGTGGGTTGAGGCAGAGCCCATGAACACGATCACTTCAAAGAAGGCCTTGGATTTCATCATCAATAACATAGTGTGTCGGTACGGCCTCCCCTATAAAATTGTGTCCGATAACGGGAAGCAGTTCGACAGCATCCACTTCATAGATATTTGTGACAGGCATGGCATCGTCAAAAGCTTCTCCACGGTCGCCAGGCCCCAAGCAAATGGACAAGCGGAAGCCGTCAACAAAATCTTGAAAGGGACGCTAAAGAAAAAGCTCCAGGCCTGCAAGAGCAAATGGCCTGAAGAGCTGCCCCGCGTGTTGTGGGCTTACCGGAATACGGGGAGGACTTCCACCGGGCACATTCCTTACTCCATGGTCTATGGGTGTGAAGCCGTCATCCCCATCGAAACGACCATCCCGTCTCACCGAAGAGACACATATGACCCCGCCCAGAACCACGCCTTACTCCAGGAATCACTAGATCTCATCGAGGAGATCCGGGAGGAGTCGCACGTGCAGCTGAAGATGTACCAAGGCAAGATCGCACGACATTTAAACTCGAAAGTAAAAAGCCGAAGGTTCGGAATCGGCGACTTAGTCCTGCGAAGAGTCTTCCTTGCTACTCAAGATCCGGGAGTGGGGTTATGGGCTCGAATGGGGAAGGGTCGTACGAGATCCAACATGAAGTGTGCCCCGGGACATACCGCTTAAAGCGGCTCGATGGCTCGGAAGTCCCGAGGGCCTAGAACGCGGAACATCTCCGTAAATACTATTAGTAGTCAGGAGAGCGTGCTCCAGTCTTGTATTTTCGTTGTAAATAATGTATGCCTCAGGGCGACCCCCCTTGAATAATAAAAATGGTGTGTGCAAAATGCCATAAAGATACGTTATTAAACAATGAAAATCTTACTCAAGTGACCCCAGACCAGTCTCCGCTCACTTGTGGGGGGTATCCCGGGTATGAGCAGATACCTGGCGGGGCGCTAGCTCAGGCTAGTCACGACCCGGGCCAATGATGTCCGGGGGATACAAATCCTGTGGGACCAAGCCTAAGGCTGGTCCCACCCCGGACAAGTGATGTCCGGGGGCATAAATTAAAAAGGGCCAAGCCTAAGGCTGGTCCCACCCAGGACGAACGATGTCCAGGGGTATAAATTAAAAAGGGCCAAGCCTAAGGCTGGTCCCACCCCGGACGAATGATGTCCGGGGGTATAAATTAAAAAGGGCCAAGCCTAAGGCTGGTCCCACCCCGGACGAACGATGTCCGGGGGTATAAATTAAAAAAGGGCCAAGCCTAAGGCTGGTCCCACCCTGGACGAACGATGTCCGAGGGTATAAATTAAAAAGGGCCAAGCCTAAGGCTGGTCCCACCCCGGACGAACGATGTCCGGGGGTATAAATTAAAAAGGACCAAGCCTAAGGCTGGTCCCACCCCGGACGAGCGAGGTCCGGGGGCATAAATTAAAAAGGACCAAGCCTAAGGCTGGTCCCACCCCGGACGAACGATGCCCAGGGGTATAAATTAAAGCGGACCAAGCCCAAGGCTGGTCCCACCCCGGACGAACGATGCCCGGGGGTATAAATTAAAGCGGACCAAGCCCAAGGCTGGTCCCACCCCGGACGAACGATGCCCGGGGTATAAATTAAAGCGGACCAAGCCCAAGGCCGGTCCCACCCCGGACGAACGATGCCCAGGGGTATAAATTAAAGCGGACCAAGCCCAAGGCTGGTCCCACCCCGGATGAATGATGCCCGGGGGTATAAATTAAAGCAGACCAGACCCAAGGCTGGTCCTACCCCGGACGAACGATGTCCGGTGGTATAAATTAAAAGAGGACCAAGCCTAAGGCTGGTCTCACCCTCGACGAACGATGCTCTGGGGTATAAATTAAAGCGGACCAAGCCCAAGGCTGGTCCCACCCCAGACGAACGATGTCCGGGGGTATAAATTAAAAGAGGACCAAGCCTAAGGCTGATCCCACCCCGGACGAACGATGTCCGGGAGAGAAGAGCATCCGGTATGCCCCAGGGCAAAACCGTGGCCCGCGTCTGGTAGAGTGAGGGAACTAGGTTTCACAATAGACTATTTGATCCTCATTGGCCCAGGCCATCAGGTTTTCGAAGTTAAGTCAGTGGGTCTAGTCCTGGCCGTTGGAACCGGGACCAAACCCTCAGAATCAGTCAGGCACGGTAAAAAAAGGAAATTTCTATTTAAGGAATAACAAAAATAAGATAATTCGGAAAAAGCAATAAAAATTGTCTTGGACGCGTACACGTCTGAAAAGTTACAAAATTATAAAAAGAAAAAAGAAAAAAAGAGGCAAGGCGAAGATCCGGGCCTAGGCTTCATTCTCCAGAAGCTTCGCGTCTTCCTTCTCCTTGGCCTCGAATTCAGCCCTCTTCGATTCCGGTCAAGAAAGATCAGGAGGTTCATGCTCTTGTTCTTACACCAAGCCATGTAGATGGCCTCCTCGAAAGTGACTTGTAGCAAGTCGTCCGCCTGCTCCTTTCCGCGGCGGGCCTCCTCGTGCGCTGTCATCTCCTCGCGAAGAGAGCTGTCAAGTTCGCGGACCCGAATCTCCAAGTTCTGGATCTTCTCCCCGTCCCGGACAGACTGAGCCTCAGCCGCCTCCAGAAGGGCTGCCCTCTCGTTGGCCTCGGTTTATTTCTGAGACAAGGCCTCTTCAAGCCCGGCCTTAACTCGGTCGAACTCTACGCGATCCGGGTTTGCCTAAGCAACCGCTTTGCTCAAAGTCTCCCGAGCCTAGGCCGCCTCCCTGGCCAGGGCCTCCTTGGTGGCCTCGCTTTGGTTCACGGACGCCTCCAACTCCAGCTGGAGCGTCTCCATCTTCATGGCCGCCTCGGCCACCAAGTCGGCACCGATGGGACAGTAGAGCATCCTAGAACAAAGCAAAGTTAAGAGGAATCCTTATAGACAAATAAAAAGAAGGGAGAAAAAGACAGTATACTTACTGCGGTGGCCTGATGGCGGAGAGCCTGGGAGATGAATAGCATGTAGGGATTGGCGATGGTGGCGTACCGCTTGAGCTGGAGGTTAGACATGGTGTTCCTCACCTGGTCCAGCAGGTCCGCTGCGAATGGGGCAGTGTCCTGCCCCAGCTTTGGACGAAAGCCCACCTCAGCAGCTGACCGATCCACGATCGGCTGGGGGATGCTAAATGCCGCCGGACGCTCAGCGAACTCAACCTGACGACGAATTGTCAGGGCCATTTACGTCTCGTCTCTCCAGTCCAAACCACTATCCCAGGTCCAGGAAATTAACCGGGACTGCTCGTCCCACACAATGGCTTCCCCCTCCTCAGGTAATGTCGGGTGTACGGGGAGGGCCGGTAAGGCGGGAACCTCCTTCGCGGCAAGGCGACTTTCCCCTTGCGACTCACCGGCCAGGCCAGCTCTCCTCGACCGGGGCCTCTTCTTCCCAGCATCAGCCTCCGCAGCAACCTGATCTAGGGCCCTCTTCCCAGAACTTCGGCTTACCGCAGGTTTCGGCTCGAGATTGATGACCGAAGTTTGGGCTAGGCCAGGGACGGCAACTGGGTCCACGGCCGCAACAGGGTCTGCGACTAGCTCACCCTCACCGGGTCGAGTTTCCGCCCCGGGCGTCTCCTTGTTGAGGGATGAGTCCGGACCCAGCGCCTCTGGAGTCTTCTTGGCAGCCTTCTTGGCCGCGACCTTGGCCGCCCTCGTAGCCTGGGCCTTGAGGAGTTGCCTCATTTCGTCCACGGGGGTAGACATGTCAGAGTCTCCTGCAACAAACACAAATAAAAATGAGTTAGCACAGTTAAGCAGGAAAATCGAAATGAAAATTAAGAGTGACCCAGGACGAACCCTCATCTAAGCCCCGGTCATGGCTCAACTCATCTAACGCGAAAGAATAGACTCGATCCCCCATGTCATCCGAGTTCAAGAAATTCCCATACTGAAGGAACTCGTACAAGAACATGACGACTTCCGAGCCCACGGGGACGGGAGATGAAGGTCTCATCTCCCCATCAGCCCTGAGCGCGGGGCCTCAAAGCGCTAGCCTATCCCTAGCTAAGTCCCCAACTTGGGGATCTTAAGTTAAGAGCAAAGGTGAGTTACCTCGCCCTGATACGCTAGCCCCGGGGGTCCTCGTGTTCGGTAGGTTATCCTCGAAGAGCTCTTCCAGATCCTCCATAGCGGCCGCCTCCGTCTGGGCCAGGTCCCTTTTCCGCTTGGCCGCGTCGGCTCACGCAGCTTTCTCCACCTCCGCAATATGATCTAGGGCTAGCTGCTCCCTGATTGCGACAATCTTCTCGCACTGGATTCCTCGAAGGTTCAGGATGACAATAGTTTGGTGGGCCGCGAGCATCCCGACCAGTCGGAGGTTGTCCGTATTGACGTAGCCCCCTATGTCCAGATCTTCCGTGCTCAGCCCGGAGTAAAACCTCCTCCGTTCCAGGATAAACTGGGTGAGGGGAGTTTGAGCGAAAGGTCCTGCCACCCGAAGTAACACGATGAGAAAAAGAAAAGAGGAAAAGAGAAACTGGCCAGCTAAGGGTCGGGGAAACACTTACCCACTCGCTGGAAGTCCGGGAGCAGCGTGGGGTTCTTCTCCACGAGAAACCCGGACGTCATGATCCAGTAATGACGAACGTCCGGGGGATGCTTCCAGGAGTTTGTGGGACGAGGTAACTGTTTCGTGGCTTGAGCCTATAGAAGCCGTCCAGGGTCTTGTCCTTAGCATTGACCTACGGTTCCATCTTGTAGAAATACAAGATCTCTGCAGGGGTCGGCTCCGCGAACTCCTTCGCCGCGCAGAAGACTCGCCATCCCGCAAGCATCCGGTAGGCTTGGGATAGAAGCTAGAAGGGTGCAATTCCCACGTAGGATAGGAACCACACGAAGTAGCCGTGAAGCAGGAGTGTGGCTCCCGCATTGATATGGCCAGCACTCCAGGCCCCGAACCCTTCTACGGACGTGTGCGCCCGCTCCTCTATCCTGGTCAGGCGGTTGTGGAAGAGTCCGGCAGTGGACTCTATGCCCAGACACTTCTCCAGGATGTACATCATCTGGTAGTTCCGAAGTAGATTTTGCACCGTGTCCATCTCCCTTCTGTTGCCTTTGGGGGTCCGGGACCCGGAGAGGACGACAAGGGCCCCGTTGACTTCCTCCTCTGAATGAAGGGTGACGCCCATTGCCATGATTGATGATCTGGGAAAAAAGAAAAGAAACCAAGCAGTCAGTACCTAAACCCAAGAAAGTTGGTTAAGGTACGGGGGCCTCCTACGGATTGCTTGGAGTCCCCTACGGATCAGGCCCGGGTTCATCAGAGAACCACGAGACCCAGATTGGGAACGAGGAATGGTCTAATAACTAGGCTCCGTCTGCCTAGGAAGCATCCTGACTCGAAGTAACCTGGACCAAGCGACCATCCTAATGCTACTCCTAAGCATGGGCAAGTTCGAGCAACCTAAAGCTTATGAACAAAAAGACAGCCTATGTTCGTATATTTTCCAAGAAGGACAAGAAGACTTACTGTGAGTATTTGGCCGTGAAAGATGGTGGTTGTCCGACGGTAAGGAAGATAGATACTCGTTCTTAAAATGGTGAAGGCGGTTCAGCAACTCATCAATAGGGCGGGTCCAGGACGTACGCTCAGACAGGGATACAGATACTTGGACTGCTGGAAACAAGCGACGGCGCAGGGTGAGCAGGCGGTGAAAGATGTCGTCGGCTATATCGGACATAAACATCTCCTCAATTCTTGAAATGGCCAGAGAATGTAAAAGTTTCAAATGAATGTCCGAGGAGTATTTATAAACACCCAAATTCTGGCCTCTGATCCAGCAGATAGAAATTTCCCCATCGAACGGTCCAAAATCGTGCAGGGGCATTTATGAGCACTCTTAAGTTGGATCCTCGCCATTTCAGATCTAACGGCCCAGGAGAGGCGAATGTCAAAGGTCGCCCCATCCTACGGTCCACCTCAGCACAGAAGCATTAATGAAGAACCCCCGTTCGGATGGGACACTTCGGAATCCGTGCTGATGCACTAGCCTAGGCCTAGTGACCCTTGAGGTGGTTAGGTGACCTATCGAGGTCAAGTGCCATCTTTACAGCAGTCGCTTGGTGACACGTGTATCCCTCGCCACGAAGCAGGACTTAGGTAAACAGACATGGACATTGGTAAATGGTCCAGGTCCTGCGTGCGGCCAGCATCGTTGCCCTTTGCCACGGACCTACGATTCCAAAGCAGAAACTGGGAAGGCAACCGTGGAGTATCTGGGAGCAGGGCAAGCCTCCACCTCGCAAACCCAGGCGAAGGCTTGGGGGGTAAGTGTTATCCCCATTTCCTGCCTTGGGCCCGAGATGGTGGACCAGGCCCATACTCTCGACAATTGGATTTGAGGCCAATCCAGGCCCACTTAGCAGGGGAATGACGGGGAACGACGATCCTAGTGTTGTCCAAACCCGAATAGTATCCAAGATGGATTATCCAGGACGATAGTCCGGGAGACATATGGCCAGTTGGGTTTATGGCCGAGGTGTACGCAAAACGGTCCCGGAGCCTGGTAAACAGTCTGCGCCTGTAGTAAACGAAGAGGGACAAAGGTAAACGAACCCGGGTCAAGTCCTCCCGATTGGCAAGAAAAGGCATCCGTGACCCTGAAGTCGCCCCACAACGCGTGGGGGTTGTCCCCACTTTTCACCTGCGGAAAAGGCCACCTCGGGATTGCACGCCGCGGTTTTAGACCTGCGCTGCCAGTGCACTGACTGGCTTTGTCCCCTAAATCTTCCTCGTAACTCGGAGTGCCCAGACCAAAAGCACCTTTTTTTCGGGCGAAATATAGTTCTTGGGCCGCCCCATTGGGCCTTAATAATTCTTGGACTTGTGTATTTTTATCCTTTTAATTGGGCTTCCGCCAGAGAAGACAAGAGTATCCATATCTTTGATGGGCCTGGGTCATGCCCGGCCCAGACCCAGTGTTTCTATGAGCCTATAAATACAGGCGATAGAGCACTGAAGAGGGGACTCTCCCTTCAACATATATACAGTTACTCTGCAAAAACATAGAGAAAAAACGCCATTGTAAAAGACTTTCCAAGCTCTAATACAACTACCTCGTGGACTAAGGCTCATTAACGCCCCAACCACGTAAAATCTCTGTTTTTATCTTCCATATTCCATATCATTAATCTTCATTAATATTCGTTAATATAGTTGTCGAAAATCTCGGTTAACACATAGTGACCCTTTTTCCCACACACAAAGCAAGGACCTTTCTCGCCCTTAAATTTTTTTGGGTTGGTTTTTGGACCCAATGGTTTCTCGTTACCCTTTTTCCCTTTGTTTTTGGGATGTTTTTGTTGTGACACCGCATTTTCTTTGGAAGTCTCTCCATTAGACCCCTCCACAAGTTTATCTCTACATATCGATTCCTCTTCGATTTGAATATGCTTTTGGATTTCCTCCAAAGAATAATCCTCATTTTTATGAAGGATTCTTTTCCTATAGCTCTTCCATGTTGGTGGTAATTTAGCCACTATAGCACCAGCTTGAAAGGCCTCGGGAAGCTCAATCTTTAAAAGTTTAAGTTTGTTAACAATTATTTGCAATTCATGAATTTGAGGAAGAATAGGTTTATCACCAAAAAATTTGAAATCGAAGTATTGAGATATCCAAAACTTTTTGGTACCTTCCTCTTCCGCCTTGAACTTTTTCTCAAGTGCATCCCATATCTCCTTGGCTGATTTGGTTTCGGTGTAGAGGTCATAGAGCCTATCGGATAGGGCGTTGAGGATATGACCCCTACAAAGGAGATTGTCCTCCTCCCTCTTCCTTCTTTTCTCCACCTCCTCGGGAGTGTCCTTGTCGGATGGTGTTGGGAAAGGTTCTAGAGTGGATTCTAGGATGTAAGCAATTTTGAGAGTGGTCGAAATGAATCTCACCTTGTCTTGCCACCTAGTGAAATTGGACCCATCAAACCTATCCAACAAAGGGGTAAGCTTTTGAATGTTAGGAAAATATGTATTTTGCCTCAATGGAAATAATAATAAATTACAACTCTATGCAATATATTACAAATAAATAATGATTGATTAAAAAGAGTTACAACTCTATAACTGAAACAAATAAACAAAGAAAATGAAGAAGATGATAAAGAAGAAGAGAATAGTAAAATACAACTCTAAGCAAAAGGTTACAAATAAAGTAAAGTGTTTGAAACAAAAGAAAAGAAAAGATTACAACTCTTGAACAATAAATACAAGTAAATAGAGAAGAACGATATAAAGATGAAAAGAAATAGAATGAAAGAAAGGAACAAGAAACAAAAGATAAACAACTCTCACTCACACTACCAAAGTGAAGAATGTTGGGGATCACCAACTTGAACAAGGTTTGAAACCTTTGTCCAAAAGCTTATTTCCCCCTAACTCAAGCACTAAGGGATCTCTCACAGATATTGGAAATGCTTTATGGAATAATCAAGCCTCTAGGTGTTTCTAGCCAAGTGCTCTAATAGATAGAAATGTTGTGTCTTACAAGTGAGCTATAGGCTCCTATTTATAGAGTTTAGAGACACCCTTTGAATTTAAAATTCCACCAACCTCCATGGCTGTTACCAATGTTTAATTGGATTAATATGGAATTAAGAATGAGATTTGGGAGTTATTTGGGTTTTTTGAGCCGTTCAACAAAGATTGAAAAAATTGAAAAAATGGTCAGTTTTTAGCCTGTGGACGCAGCCAGAGACATTAGTGGCCGCGGCCACTAGCCTCTGTCCCATAGGCCGTGACCACCAACATTCAGTGGCCGCAGCCACCTACCATTTTCAGCACTAAAAAATGTACTGTTTTTCCAAACGGTTCCAAACCCTCCCAAATGATTTTGTAACTCCCAAAACACATTATTGGGGTTAAAATCATATCTCTTACAGCCATATCATATATGTTTTTATATAATTCATCTCAATATTGTGTAACAACAAATTTACACAGTAAAGTGTAATATTTGGAAGTTACAAATTTGTAACACCAAATATGTTACATTATTTGGATATATCTCATATATCTAAATATCGTAACTCTCTATTATATGTTACAATATGTGACACTCTTTGTCACATTTATTTAATCTAAAACATTATATTATAATATAATATAATATTACATTATATTATAATATAATATAATATTACATTATATTATAAAATAATATAACAATGAAACCATATTAAAGATGAGATTGAGTTCCTTATCAGACAAGGACACCTGAGGAGATATATACGAGTCACTGGAGGTTCTCAGCGTGAGGCTCAAGGAGGAAACAAGCAGGCGCTTGTATGCCAACGCTTGCCCCCTTTACAGCCAGATCCAATTGCTGGTACATTGCTGACCATCTGCGGTGGCCCACAGCTGGCGAGTGATAGTGGGAAGGTGAGGGAAAGGTACGCCTGAACCTTAGGTCACAACTAAAACATTGAAATGTTGAACGTAGAGGAGCAAACTCCCAAAAAAGCTCGAACAGAGGAAGAACCGATAACTTTCTCTGAGCTTGACGCTCAACATGTTCGATTTCCCCATTCGGATCCTTTGGTTGTGGATGTACAGATCGCTAATATGATGTTCAAGCGAGTATTGGTGGATACAGGAAGCTCAGTCAACATTCTGTACAAATCTTCACTGGAGAGGATGAAATTATCAGTGCAAGATTTGGAACCATGCAACCAAACCATTTATGGTTTTTCCGGTGAAGGGCTCGCACCAACTGGGTGGATCAGACTTCCAGTCACAACAAGAGTGGCACCTGCAAACAGGACATTACTCGCTACTTTCATAGTAGTTGATTGTCCTTCTGCGTATAATGCTGTGATTGGAAGGTCTATTCTGGTCGACCTGCGAGCCGTGACCTCGGTCTGGCACTTGGCCATGAAGTTTCCAGCCGACGTAGGAGTGGGATGCATGTTGGGAAACCAGCGTGAAGTGCGGAAATATTATAATTCCTCGATTACTAAGGAAAAAAGAGGCGGATCGGGGGAAAAAGTCGAAAAAAGGTTGTTGTTGGAAAATGAAGTACAAGCCCAATCAGGTGGACAAGTCACCAAATAGGGTGTTGCCCAAAGTGAGGATAGAGAATTAGATCCTCACTTTGGGGATTTTGAAGAAAATGTGGGACCCATGGAGGACCTCAAGGAGGTCCAACTAGAAAAGGTAGATTTGACCAGGGTTGTGAAAGTCGGTAAAAAATTAGAGACAACGACTAAGAAAAACTGGTGGAATTTTTGAAGGAGAACTAGGAGGTGTTTTCCTGGTCGCATAAAGATGTGGTTGAGATTGATCCAACAATTATCAGTCATGTCTTAAATATAGACAAAAAAATTCCACCAGTGCAGCAAAACAGGAGGCTGCTCGACAAAGACAGATTGAAGGCGTTAAAAGATGAGGTCGAGAAGCTGAAGGAGAGCGGATTCATCAGGGTAGCATTTTATCCATCTTGGATCTCTAATACTGTACTGGTGCCCAAGCCAAATGGCAAGTGGAGGACGTGCATGGATTTCACAGACCTTAATAAAGCCTGCCCGAAGGATTGTTTCCCATTCCCAAGGATCGACCAGCTGGTCGATGCTACATCAGGGAATGAGATTTTATCATTCATGGACGCAGACTCTGGGTACAATCAAATCGGTATGCATCCACCTGATGAGGATCACACTAGCTTTCGAATGAATACAAGGATCTACTGTTATAAAGTAATGCCATTCGGTTTGAAAAATGCTGGTGCGACTTACCAGCGACTGGTCAACCATATGTTCAAAGAGCTGATCGACGTTAACATGGAAGTATATATTGATGACATGCTGGTTAAGTCGAAGAAGGCTGAAGAGCACATCAAGAACCCGCGAGAATGCTTCAACATCTTGAACAAATATTAGATGAAGCTAAATCCCCTCGAGTGTTCTTTTGGTGTTGGATCAGGAAATTTTATGGGATTCATAGTAAACTCGCGAGGTAACGAAGCTAATCCCAAAAAGATCAAGGCCCTGATTGAGATGCAGTCGCCTGCCAAGATTAAAGATGTTCAAAGCCTAACAGGGAGGATTGCCACTTTGAGTAGATTCATTTCTAAGACAATGAACAAGTGCATTCCATTTTTTAATTTACTCAGGGGCAAAAAGAAGTTTGAGTGGACAGAAGAGAGCGAGCAGGCTTTTTAGGATCTAAAGTCCCATATATGTCGCAACCGCGAATCTTGTCCAAGCCGGTCGAAAAAGAAACTTTGTTCATTTAATTGGCAGTCACATAGTATGCTGCTAGTGTTGTTTTGATCAGAGAGGAGGATCATGTACAAAAAGCAGTGTATTATATAAGCAAGAGGTTAGTGGGAGCAGAATTGCAATATCTACCCATTGAAAAGTTAGCCTATTGCTTGATTCTAGCCTCCTGAAACCTGCGACCATACTTTCAAGCTCACCCCATCGTGGTACTCACCGACTAGCCATTACGATAAGTCTTGTAGAAACCAGAAGCCGATGGACAATTATTAAAATGGGCAGTCGAACTTGGGCAATTCGATATTTCTTATTCTCCACGAGCAGCTGTGTAAGGATAGGCTCTAGCAAACTTTATCGCAGAATTCACTGGGATCCCAATTAGCAAGCAGATGGAGGATACTTGACTGTAAATTCACACTCCTTCCTGGAAGCAGTACGTAGACGGCTCTTCCAACGAGGGTAATGGTGGAGCAAGACTGATCTTGATTATCCCAGAAGGACATCGGTTCCATTGTGCAATCAGAGTTGACTTTACATTGTCCAATAACGAAGCCGAATACGAAGCTCTGCTCGTAGGATTAAGATTAGCCAAGGACATGGATATAAAATTACTTGAGATTTATAGTGACTCCCGACTAGTGGTTAATCAAATTATAAGAGAATATCAAGCTTGGGGTCTCAAGATGGTTGCTTATTTGAACAAAGCAAAGGACTTATTGGCACAGTTCAAAAAACATACTCTCCAGCAAGTACCTCGCGATCAGAACTCAAATGATGATGCCTTGGCCAAGTTGGCAAGTGCGAAGGATGCTGACACCTTGAACATAGTACCAGTTGAGCATTTGTCAGCACCAAGCATTCGAGCAGAGGAGTTTTCACTGGTGATCTAAGTGACAGACACATGGATGACGCCCTTCATTAAATGCCTTGAGCAAGGAGTGCTACCAGCGTAAAGAAACAAAGCAAGGACTCTCCAGAGGCAGCCTTCTCGATTCGTTCTGGTCGATGGAATTTTATATAGAAGAGGGTACTCAATGCCGCTGTTAAGGTGAGTTTCTAAGGAAAAGGCCAAGGAATTGATGAAAGAAGTCCATGAAGGTTTTTGTGGAGATCACGCTGGGGGGCAAAGTTTGTCAAAAAAGATCCTAAGGCAAGGGTATTTCTAGCCTACCATGAATGAGGATTCTATGGATTTTGTTCAAAAATGTGACAAGTATAAAAGATTCTCCAAGGTACCTCGAGCAGCCCCAAATGAGCTTAAATAGATGCAAAGCCAATGGCCATTCGCAGTGTGGGGGATTGATTTGATCGGGTCTTTACCAACAGGAAAATGGAATGTCAGGTATGTAGTAGTTGTTGTTGATTACTTTACGAAATGGGCCGAGGTTGAGCCACTTGTGACAATAACGACTAAGTAGGTATTAGACTTTGTGGTCAAGAACATCGTATGTCGATATGGGTTTCCAAGGAAAATAGTCTCTTATAATGGAACACAATTAGACAGTGATATTTTCAGTGATTTTTGCGAAAGGCACGAGATTATCAAGAGTTTTTCATCGGTAGCTCATCTGCAAGCAAACGGACAGGTTGAAGCTGTCAACAAGACCCTGAAGGACTCCCTGAAGAAAAGGCTTGAAGAAGCAAAGGGGGCATGGCCAGAACAACTACCCAAAGTCCTTTGGTCGTATAGAACATCCCATCGAACAACAATGGGCCATACTCCATTTTCTTTGGCCTATGGGTATGAGGCCATGTTGCCTGTTGAGCTAGACCCACCATCACATAGAAGGTTGGCATACGATCAGAGTACTAACGATCAGTTATTGATGGAGTCTTTGGACTTGGTCGATGAAAGGCGCGAGCAAGCTCAACTTTGAGTGGCAGCTTATCAGCAAAATGTGGCTCGATATTTTAACTCTAAAGTACGAGAAAGAAAGTTTAACGTGGGAGATTTAGTACTTAGAAGATTTTTTCTCAACACTCGCGATCAAGCTGCCGAAGTGCTTGGACCTAACTGGGAGGGTCCGTATCAGATTGAAGAAGTCCTTCAACCAGGCACATATAAACTTGCTCGCTTGAATGGAGATCTCATTCCTCACTGTTGGAATGGAGAACACCTGTGCAAGTATTATCAATAAACAATTCTTTTTAAAGAAATGACTTGTATTAATTTCACTTTTTACAAGTTTAAGAATAAGGGTTGGTCAATTTTATGACTGGTCGCTTACAAGTGTAAGATCAATTTTTGATCACTCGTACAAGTTTACCATTTTGTCCACTTATTACGAGAAATAAAAGGAACTGTGCGCAGCCAGTTATTCTTGCCAATAATTGTATTTATTACAAGTATATTCTCATTGCGTGTGTTGTTTTGCTATATTATCGTTTTAATTACTAGTGCGCGGACAGTAAAGTTCGAACAGGTCTTGGTCATGGCAAGTGACCGAGGACCTTGAGCTCCTCAATCACTTGGGGAGCACATAAGGTACTAAGCAAAGAAAGCATATCAACAAGCATATGTAAACACACGAGCAAAATAAGGGAAAGCATACTACGTCCCTTAGAGTATTTTTCAAAATTTTTGGATTTTGTAAGATGAAAAGAAAGTGTTATGCTAAGTTCGGTCATACGAGCAGATGCCATAATAAATAGTGAATATTATAATATCAAAATGAAATGTTTTACACCGTGAGCAGTTCCTGCTCGGATGTAATTAGTAATTCAAAGGAAGCTGCCTTACGCAGCAAAAAATTGTCTTGACATTACGAACCGTAGTTCGTATGTCCCAGTTACAAAACAAATAATAGAAAATTAATAATAAATAATAAAAGGATAAATCATTGAGCAGCAGGAGCAGCAGGAGGATCTGGCTGGGATTGTTGGTCGACTGTGGTCCTCGCTTCCTCTTCAACGCCCTCGATGTTTGTTTCTAAGAAGATTTCAGGGGATTCCCGGGCCCTCTCCCCTTCTAGGCGAGCAGCGCATCTTGTCAGTTCAAGTTGCCTCGCATGCTCAGGAAGATAGTAAAAGTTCGCCTCCAAATTATTCTTCTAGAAGAGGTAGAAGTAGTTGAAAGTTGCCCCTTCTCTAGGTTTCGAGCATTCGTTTCCTCGAGTTGCTTTGCTCGCCCCTCTAGCTCAGTGACTTCCTGCCGACTAGCCACCAGCTCATTCTGAAGTTTGGTCGCTTCTTTGAAGTTAATCTCCGAAGCTTCCTTGAACTGGTTTTTGCTAGTAGTAACCTTGACCACCGCTTCTTGGCTTTTTCTCAGCTCTTCACTCAGACAAGCGACCTTCCCCTCGCATGCTTTGGCCTTCTCTTCAGATGCTTTGGCCCTCTCCTCACATGCTTTGATGTAATGACCCACTAATCTAGACTATTTGGACCATTAACGAAACTATACATAAATCTTACATTTTTACGAAAATACCATAATTTATTGAGTAACTTGCAAAATAAGAGTTATTTACAAATAAACAGAATGCTAAGAAGGATTTGGGATCCCATTGTCTTTAAAAACAAAACATGATTTAAATGAAAAGAATTACATAAGAAAATGCGGAAAATACATATAAAACCATAAAAATTAAAAGGAGACTACATCCTCGAATCGAATAACGCTCGGCCCCTTGACTCCATTCATCATCGATACACATCCTCCAAGCGTCACGAATCTTTCCACCTCTAAAGCTTATTTTCCTGCACATAAAACAGAAAGGAATGAGCCTAATGCCCAGTAAGGAAAATCTAACACAAAGTCATATACATAATTTCATAAGAAAACATAAAGACTTAACATAACACATATAACATACACTTATTATAATGGCCATTATTACTTGGGGTCCCATAGACTAAACAAGCATATGCCCATGGGATTAGTGGGGTCCTACTAGCTAAGTAGGTCATATGCCCATAACCCATTTGGGGTCTTGTTAGTCATATGGGTCATATGCCCAAGCCTACAAACATACACATATACATATCATAACACTTTTAATAACATAAAACATATAGATAACATAAGCACATAACATATTGATTCTAGCCTATTTTCCTTACCAAAGTTACCGGGATTATGGACTGAGTTGGGACTTTTGGAACACTCCTAAAACCATAAGAAAGAGTGAGTCTAAGAAAGGAGATGAAATGAAAGAGATGGAAAGACTAAACCATAAAAAAAACATACTTACCGACTTATATGCTTAAGAGCTTGGATTCCCTAACCAAAATAAGAATAAGGTTAGGGGACTGAGTAGAAGGTTTTGAGAAAGGAAATAACATAAAATACAGAAAGGAACTAGAGTTTTGGGTTTACCTCAAAGATTGCAAGATCAATCTAACCTCCACCGAAATACTATAGAACTCACTTCCCAAAGTGTTTGATAAGCTTATGATGTTTAAGCTTATAGTTTTTCCCCAAACCAAGTGTTTACACTCTCACACTCACTTAACACTAGCAGCTTCTGAACTTAGAGCAAATGGTGAATAATGGCTGGGTACTAGGTCCTATTTATAGAGTTTGGGAATGAAAATATCTTGATTTTACTTGAATAAAAATAATGGCTTTTTATGTGAAAATCATTTGAATAATCGTTCAGCAGAGGCTGAAGACTCGTTCAAAAGATGCTGGACTGTTGAAGGAGTTTGAATGGCTGAAAGGAAAAGAATTCAAAAGTATTTGAAAACATGCTGGTGGAGGCGATATATCGCCCCCTATAGGCGATATATCGCCTGGACCTTTGTTCCCGAGGCGACCGTGCATCGATTCGTGTTTTCCGTATCTACGTGCTGCGATATATCGCCCCCTATAGCTGCGATATATCGGCATACGCTGAATATTTAAACACGAATTTACACATTTTTAGCTAAGTTTGAATGGAGTAAACAGCCTTGACTAAGCCCTCAACGTACTCAAAGCTGCTGACTGACCCTATAACATTCAAACTTTACCCTTATTTAATTTAATCCTCAAGAATACTTAATCCTTAATTACCATTCAAAACATGTGCTTAAAATCCTATTGGTTGATGTCTAAACCTTATAATATAATAATATAATCCTTAATATCAGTCACATTAATCAAACCTTAGGTTATACTTAATATTCTTAAACTATAGGTTAAACTTAGAAAATCTATAAGTACTACCATGAGTGTCCAAATAACTCCCGGTCTGAACCAAAAATCCAAAGTAACAAGGATAACACTAAATATACTATAATACTACTAACAATTAGCTAAGTAAAGTTCTTGGACTCTACAATTCTCCCCTACTAAAAAGAATTTCGTCCTCGAAATTTACTTACCAAATAACTCCGGATACCGGCTCTGCATGTCCTCTTCCAACTCCCACGTTGCCTCGCGTTCAGAACTATTGCTCCATAGGACTTTAACTATAGGAAAGCTCTTGGACCGTAACTGCTTCATCCCTCTATCTAGGATGCTAACCGGTCGTTCCTCGTAACTTAAGTCTTTCTGGAGCGCTATGGTATCGTACTTGAGGACGTGAGATGGGTCTGATACATACTTGCGTAACATCGAGATGTGGAAGACGTTGTGACTATCGGCTAGTGCTGGCGGTAGGGCTAGTCTATACGCAACTGGTCCCACTTTGTCCAATATCTCAAAAGGACCTATGAATCGGGGACTGAGCTTGCCTTTCTTCCCGAACCGCTTGACACCCTTCATAGGAGATATCTTCAGGAAGACTTGATCTCCAACTTAGAACTCCACATCGCATCGCTTGGTATCCGCATAGCTTTTCTGTCGGCTTTGAGCAGCAAGCATACGCTGTCTAATAAGCGTTACTGCTTCTTGTGCTTGTCTAACAGCTTCGGGCCCTAGAAGCTGCCTTTCTCCTACCTCGTCCCAGTGCAACGGTGATCGGCACCTTCTTCCATATAGCAACTCATAAGGTGCCATCTCGATCGTCGACTGGTAGCTGTTGTTGTACGAGAACTCGATCAGCGGTAAGTACTTGTTCCACGATCCTCCGAAATCAAGTACACAAGCGCGAAGCATATCCTCTAAAATCTGAATCGTACGCTCGGACTGCCCATCTGTCTGAGGATGGAAATCTGTACTAAGACTTAACTTAGTACCCATGGCTTGCTGTAAGCTTCTCCAAAATCTTGACGTAAACACCGATCCTCTATCTGACACTATCGTCTTGGGGATTCCATGCAATCGTACAATCTCTTGGATGTAGATGTCTGCATATTGGTCTGCCGTATAAGAAGTCTTAACAGGCAGAAAATGAGCCGACTTGGTTAGTCTATCTATGACTATCCAAGCAGAATCATGCTGCTTATTTGTCTTTGGCAGACCCGTCACGAAGTCCATGGCTATATCGTCCCACTTCCACTCCGGTATGCTAAGCGGTTGCAATAATCCTGCAGGCCGCTGATGCTCCGCCTTCACTTGCTGGCATACCAGACACTTAGATACATACTCCGCTATGTCCTTCTTCATCCCTGGCCACCAATAGACTGCCTTGATGTCATGAGTCATCTTGGTAGACCCTGGATGAACCGAGTATGGGGTGCTGTGCGCTTCTTCTAGGATCGTCTTCTTAATACTTTGATCGTCTGGCACGCATACCCGATCCTTATATCTCAATAAACCTTGACTGGATATTGAGAAATCTGTAGTCTTGCCTTCTCTGACTGCATCCATGTGCGTTGCTAGCGAATCATCATGTCTCTGACCATTCCGTATGTCTTCTAGCAGATTCGATTGGATAGACAAGTTAGCCAGCTTGCCTACAACCACTTCTATTCCGGCACTGATAAGCTCCTGCTGTAGCGGCTTTTCTATTCCGGATAAGGCTGCTAAGTTCCCATAACTTTTTCGGCTAAGTGCATCGGCAACTACGTTTCCCTTCCCCGGGTGATATAGGATTTCGCAGTCGTAATCCTTTACTAATTCCAACCACCGGCGCTGCCTCATGTTAAGCTCCTTCTGAGTAAAGAAGTATTTTAAACTTTTGTGGTCCGTATAAATCTCGCACCGTTCTCCGTAAAGATAATGGCGCCAGATTTTTAACGCAAAGACCACCGCTGCCAACTCCATATCGTGAGTTGGATAGCGTTGTTCATACTCCTTTAACTGACGTGAGGCGTAAGCTATCACCTTGTCATTTTGCATCAGTACGCATCCCAATCCTAATTTTGATGCATCACAGTAGACAACGAACTTGTCGTTGGGTGTTGGGACACTAAGTACTGGTGTTGAGCAAAGCTTATCCTTAAGCAACTGGAAGCTTTCCTCACACTTATCATTCCAGTTAAACTTTTGTTGCTTCCGGGTCAGGTTGGTGAGTAGAGTGGCTATCTTAGAAAAGCCCTCTACAAACTTTCTATAGTAACCTGCTAGCCCTAAGAAGCTTCTTACTTCCGACGCGTTCCTTGGTCTAGGCCAATCCTTCACGGCCTCTACCTTCGATGGATCTACTGCAACTCCGTCTTTCGATATGATGTGCCCGAGGAACGCCACTTGTGAGAGCCAAAACTCGCATTTCTTGAACTTCGCGTAGAGTTGGTGCTCCTTCAATCGCGTCAAAATCATCCTCAAGTGTTCTTCGTGCTCCACTTCATCCTTGGAGTAAATTAAAATGTCGTCGATGAACACAACGACGAATTTATCCAAGTAGTCTTTGAAGACCCTATTCATTAAGTCCATAAACGCGGCTGGCGCGTTAGTAAGACCAAAAGACATAACCAAGAACTCGTAATGTCCATAACGAGTCCTAAAGGCTGTCTTAGGGATATCTTCTCCCTTTACCTTGAGCTGATGATACCCGGACCGTAAATCGATCTTAGAAAATACAGTTGCGCCTCGGAGTTGATCAAACAAATCATCAATCCGAGGTAGCGGGTATTTGTTCTTAATTGTTACTTTATTCAGCTCTCGGTAGTCTATGCACATGCGCATACTTCCGTCCTTCTTCTTCACGAATAGTACCGGAGCTCCCCATGGTGAATGGCTTGGCCTAATGAAACCCAAGTCTAGGAGTTCTTGTAGCTGTGTCTTTAACTCCTTGAGTTCCGTAGGTGCCATCCGGTATGGTGCCTTAGAGATAGGCTCGGTGCCCGGTACTAATTCTATCGTGAAGGCTATTTCTCTAGTTGGCGGCAATCCCGGCAAGTCATCGGGAAATACTTCTGGAAATTCTTGTATGACTCGAACATCTCCAACTTTGAGTGATGTCTCCTTCTCCACATTTGTGATGTTGGCTAAGAATGCTTGGCATCCTTTCTCCATCATTCTCTGAGCTTTGAGAGATGACACTAACGGTGTGCGTAGTCCTGAAGCTTGTCCCATGAAGCACAGTTTCTGGCCGTCAGGAGTATCGAATGTCACCTTCTTGCGTCTGCAGTCGATCGTTGCGCCATGCCGTGCTAGCCAATCCATGCCTAGTATGATGTCGAAGTCTTTGATCACCAGCTCTATCAGGTCTCCTTCTAGTTCCTTGTCCTCAATCTTGATTGGTACGCCTCGTACAATTCGTGATGATAGAACTACTTTGCCCGAAGGCAACTCGGTTGCAAACCTAGTTCTAAATCTTTCACTAGGTTTATCTAGTTTATCTATCATTCCTAACGAAATATACGAATGGGTGGCTCCCGAATCAAATAATACATGACATAATTTATTGAGGATGGAAACCTGACCTGTGACCACCTTGTTGCTAGCATCCGCCTCTCCTTGGGTTAAAGCAAAAACCCGAGCAGGAATCATCTTTTCGTCCATCTTTCCTTCCGGCTTTTGCTGAGGACAGTCTCTTTTACGATGCCCTTCTTGACCATAGTTGAAACACTCCTTGGTGTTGGCACGGCATTCTCCGGGGTGCTTCTTCTGACATTTGGCACATGGAGGATATTCCACGTAGCCCGACCTATTTCCCCCATTATTTGGTCGTGCCCTTTTATTGTTGTCGGCTTGCTTGTTGTCAGGATGCCTTCTCTTCTGTCCGTTACCGTTGTTGTTGAACTGACTGTTGCTGGACTGATTGTTGTTCCGACTGGCCTGAGGTTGGCTCTGCTGTCTAGGTTCCGGCTTGCTGGCTTCTTCTTTGCTCACGTTGGCTTGCAACCTTTCTACTTCAATTGTCGTCTCAAGAACGTCGGCATATGAAGTGTTTCCCGGGTTTGCTAGCTTCACCCCCATCTCAATCTTTGGTCGGAGTCCTCTCACGAATTTGTTCACCCTCAGATAATCGGTCGGAACTAACTCTGCCGCGAACTTGGCTAAGCGATCAAACTGACGAGCATATTCCGCCACTGTTAAATTCCCGTGCTTCAGATTGGTGAACTCCTCAACTCTCGTAGCAAGTACCGCTGAATTGTAGTACTTCTTGTGGAAGAGCTCCACAAATCGGGTCCACGTCATGGTGGTAGCATCATGGGATTGTTGGACCAAGTCCCACCATATCCTGGCATCTTTCTTGAGCAAAGATGAGACGCAGGATATGCGGTCTGCATTACTGAGGTTCATGTGGGCTAGGATCGGCTCCACATTCCTTAGCCATTCTTCTGCTTCAAAGGGGTCCGTAGTCCCTTCGAAGTTCGGAGCGTGCTGCTTGTGGAACCTCTCGTACACTGGCTCCATATGCTGTACAGGATATGGAGCGTAGTTCGTCATAGGCCATCCCCCATACGGACCAACTTGTTGGGGTGCTGGGGCCATTGGCTGCGGCTGCGGCTGTGGCGGAGGCTGAGGCTGAGATTGAGCCTGCTGAAGTTGTTGCTGCAGAAGTTCCTCGACTTGTTGTCGCAGTCTGGCAATCTCTGCAGTGTTGTCATCTGGCTGTGCCGGCGCGTTGCGGCGAGCAGTAGCACGCACTCCCCTTCGGCGAACGGTAGGGACCGCATTGGTCGCGGGAACATCGTTGGAAGCGTTCCCGTTGGTGCGAGCAGATCTTCGGAGAGACATCGTAGCAGAGTTCTAACAGTTAAAAGAAACATGTTAGAACTTTTTCCTAATAGGCTCTAAGGCAAAAACTTATTCTAAAACAAACATATCTCGGACCTATTTATTATGACTTCTTATGAAAGATTATATAGGTCTTTATTATTATTATTAGAGTGAGTTTCTAAACTTAGAAAAACAAGTCATCTTTATTTTCTAAGTGTGTTTCTAATAATCCTATATGACTTAATTCTCAGGCTCGAAACTTATCTTTGTTCCAAAGTTAACCATATTGAGGGAGGGCTGGGATCAGTAAAATCGTTCCCACTACTAAGGCCCCCTAACTCTCAATAAGGAAACCAGGTTCATTGATTTGTATCCACCCTCACCGAACTTAGTCATTATTCATTTTATTTAGTATTCATTATGATTGTAAAAAAAAAAAAAAAAATCAAACTCACACATGATATTCAAATAGCATGTTTTATTCATTTGGAAAAACAATTTCACTTATTACAATCAAAATAAAACAAACTTTTTAAAAAAAAACTTCTAATCTAAAAATCGGGATCTTCTACATCCGATCCGTCATCTAGCATATCATCATCTATTTGTTCATAATCATCATTGTCATGAGCATCAAAACGTCCTACAGGAAGGTTGGTGAGAATCCTATTCTTTTGCTCATTTGTGAACTGAAACTCAAATTTCGCGGTAAACCTAACTAAGAGGAAATAGTATCTCATGGCTAAAGGAAATTCATCATCCTCACACATTTCTTCCCATATTTCTTCTAAGGCTGCTATTACAGAATGAAAATCCTAAACCAACCTAATTACTAATACATATTGTTCCGTTGATCTTAACATTATTTGTTTAGCCTCTTGAAGGCCACCTATTGCTTGGTGAAACAAAAGCAACCTTCGAGTAATCCTTTCTAGGGCTCCTACGGTGTTTCTTGGCTCCCTTATTCTTTTTAAGGCCTTAATGGCTCGGATATCTTGGTAGGTTAAGGCTCCGTTCATTCTTAACTGAAACACAAACACTAAAGTTGTTAGCTATACACATAGACAAAGTAACTTGTAACTTGTAACTTAAACACTTACTTGGCGGTCCGATTCGGAGCTTTGAGCATGTGTATCGAGGAGAACTTCATGCGAAGGAACCGTTGTCTCTGATACCAACTATAATGACCCACTAATCTAGACTATTTGGACCATTAACGAAACTATACATAAATCTTACATTTTTACGAAAATACCATAATTTATTGAGTAACTTGCAAAATAAGAGTTATTTACAAATAAACAGAATGCTAAGAAGGATTTGGGATCCCATTGTCTTTAAAAACAAAACATGATTTAAATGAAAAGAATTACATAAGAAAATGCGGAAAATACATATAAAACCATAAAAATTAAAAGGAGACTACATCCTCGAATCGAATAACGCTCGGCCCCTTGACTCCATTCATCATCGATACACATCCTCCAAGCGTCACGAATCTTTCCACCTCTAAAGCTTATTTTCCTGCACATAAAACAGAAAGGAATGAGCCTAATGCCCAGTAAGGAAAATCTAACACAAAGTCATATACATAATTTCATAAGAAAACATAAAGACTTAACATAACACATATAACATACACTTATTATAATGGCCATTATTACTTGGGGTCCCATAGACTAAACAAGCATATGCCCATGGGATTAGTGGGGTCCTACTAGCTAAGTAGGTCATATGCCCATAACCCATTTGGGGTCTTGTTAGTCATATGGGTCATATGCCCAAGCCTACAAACATACACATATACATATCATAACACTTTTAATAACATAAAACATATAGATAACATAAGCACATAACATATTGATTCTAGCCTATTTTCCTTACCAAAGTTACCGGGATTATGGACTGAGTTGGGACTTTTGGAACACTCCTAAAACCATAAGAAAGAGTGAGTCTAAGAAAGGAGATGAAATGAAAGAGATGGAAAGACTAAACCATAAAAAAAACATACTTACCGACTTATATGCTTAAGAGCTTGGATTCCCTAACCAAAATAAGAATAAGGTTAGGGGACTGAGTAGAAGGTTTTGAGAAAGGAAATAACATAAAATACAGAAAGGAACTAGAGTTTTGGGTTTACCTCAAAGATTGCAAGATCAATCTAACCTCCACCGAAATACTATAGAACTCACTTCCCAAAGTGTTTGATAAGCTTATGATGTTTAAGCTTATAGTTTTTCCCCAAACCAAGTGTTTACACTCTCACACTCACTTAACACTAGCAGCTTCTGAACTTAGAGCAAATGGTGAATAATGGCTGGGTACTAGGTCCTATTTATAGAGTTTGGGAATGAAAATATCTTGATTTTACTTGAATAAAAATAATGGCTTTTTATGTGAAAATCATTTGAATAATCGTTCAGCAGAGGCTGAAGACTCGTTCAAAAGATGCTGGACTGTTGAAGGAGTTTGAATGGCTGAAAGGAAAAGAATTCAAAAGTATTTGAAAACATGCTGGTGGAGGCGATATATCGCCCCCTATAGGCGATATATCGCCTGGACCTTTGTTCCCGAGGCGACCGTGCATCGATTCGTGTTTTCCGTATCTACGTGCTGCGATATATCGCCCCCTATAGCTGCGATATATCGGCATACGCTGAATATTTAAACACGAATTTACACATTTTTAGCTAAGTTTGAATGGAGTAAACAGCCTTGACTAAGCCCTCAACGTACTCAAAGCTGCTGACTGACCCTATAACATTCAAACTTTACCCTTATTTAATTTAATCCTCAAGAATACTTAATCCTTAATTACCATTCAAAACATGTGCTTAAAATCCTATTGGTTGATGTCTAAACCTTATAATATAATAATATATTCCTTAATATCAGTCACATTAATCAAACCTTAGGTTATACTTAATATTCTTAAACTATAGGTTAAACTTAGAAAATCTATAAGTACTACCATGAGTGTCCAAATAACTCCCGGTCTGAACCAAAAATCCAAAGTAACAAGGATAACACTAAATATACTATAATACTACTAACAATTAGCTAAGTAAAGTTCTTGGACTCTACATTTGATCTCCTCAGCATGCTTAGTATCAATATCCTTAGAACGACGCCAACCAGTACTCAAGGTCAGAACACCCTGCGATCTGAGAGAAAGTAGTGGTGTTAGGATATGTGAAAGAGCGAGCTAGACAGCTAAAACACAAAAAAGGTTGTAACTTACATTGAGTATTTCGTTCAGCGCGCGGATGAGACTCTAGTTGGTCTTCATAGTGGGGATGTTGCTGAAAGCTTCCTGTCTATGATGGTGTCTTGACAGTTTCTTTAGCTTGTCGTTAGCCGAGCTGTAGGCGGCGTTCAAGATAACCTCGCCCTGAGTTTATCCTGACTGCTCATGAGGAGTTATGTCACGGGGAGCTGGAGGAGTTGGGTTGAGGGGAGTTGGAGGAGGGGTCGTTTCCTTGGAGGGTGGTGGTGCTGGAGGATCCTCTATTCGAACCCTTTTCTTGGAGGGGTCGCTACTGCTCTCCCCAGGGTGTCATCTGCTTCCTCTCTTCTTGCTCGCAGGAGCTTCGGCATCGATGTTGGTGTAGATGTCGAAGGCTTCTTTGAAAGGCATGACTACAAAATAGAAACAAACAATTAGACAAGGAAGTTAAAGAAGCAATAAAATAATAGATAGGGAGATTCTAAGTAGTATACCCGAGCAATTACTACTGGTCGCTATATTATCTATGGAACTACAGCTACACTCACTCTTTGCCTCAAAGAAGTCCGAATTAAAATTTCTGGTTGTTAAATTAAAATTGCCATCCCTATTGAATAGATGATAAGGGATGGGCAAGCTATCTAAAAGCGAGAGATCTATATCGTTCTCGTCAGAGAATTCGAATATAGCGCCGGTGTATTCTGGCAATTTTTGTTTCCCCCTTCCATGTGCGGCAGGGGCTGCAGCGACTTGAGTATTGCTAGATGGATCTCGAATGGTCACTCTTGTTGGTCACTGCCTTTGAGATTGTAACACATCTTGCTGCTGCTCGAGGATTTCTGGTCTTGTACCCTCTCCAGTGGCACTCCCTGCAGTGGACTCCCTCACTTCTTGGTGAGGTGCCACAAGGCCTACCAGCCTAAGGTTGCTTTCAGTTATATTGCGTTGTTTTGGTGTTGAGACAGTGTTGCCAAAACTGAAATATGGGACAACACTATCAAAACGTTAGACAAATGATCAAACAACTCAACATAAATCCTAAAACAAGACTTAAGCAACAAACCAAAACATAGAAGGAATCATCAACATGATATCAACACGAAAACAATAGGAAAACTGAAAAATAACAAAATAAATTAAATCAAATGCAACAACAATAACAAAAATAAATCAAAAGATGAAAGCATAAAAAACAACTTCTAAACAATTAAAGATCAACATAACCATTAAAGATCTAGAGAAAAACTCATTGAGTCATAAAACCTAGATCAACATATGTAACACCAGAACAACATCAATCCAACAACATAAAAGAAAATAAGAAATCACACAGCAATCATACGTAAACAACACAACAACAATCCAACAACGGATTAGAAAATAAGAAATTAGTTTTGCTCGCATTAGTTCCTGTGCTTCCTTGAAGCATATTCGTGTTTATGATTTCTTTTTGGAATCAACTAGTTTTCCATAAGAGATGATATATACATGGGCATTTATGAACTTTTGGAGGTTCAATAAAATAGAGAAAGAGATAAAAATGTGAACTTTTGGCATTTTCAATGCAAGAATGACAAAAAAGATCCACTTCCGACTTTTTCTAATAAGTATTATAGAAAATATATATAAAAAAATCATTCCACCGACACTTTTTTTTTTCTTTTAATGAAAAGAAACTTAAATAAATTAAAAAACAATAAAAGAAGATAATGATCAAAATATGGAGTACAACCAATAAAGCAACACAAGTTTCTAGGAAACAACAAAAAAAGTAATAGTCTAAAGTGTGATCATGTATCAGAAAAAGAATGAATAGAGAGAAGAGTGTAGAAGAAAAGTGGAAAGAGTGGGAAGAGTGTTACATTGAAATTTAAAATATTAAAGAAATACAAATAATCATTACAAAGTACACGGATTAGACAAAGTAGTATAATTATAATATATAAACTTAATGTACTGTATAAACAAAAAAAATGAACAGTAAAAACTACCGTGTGGCATTAAATATGTTAAAATTGTGTCATTTTTGACACTTTATGTAAAATTCTCTATTATTAATTATAATAATATTTAAATCTGAACTTATTCTTCCAAAAAATTCTCTTGTTATAAAACAAAAATTCGATGGCATCATAGCAGGTTTATTTTATTAATTTACATTGGAATTCTTAATAAAATAAAAAACCCAAATAATCCAATCATATTTATTTGTATAGAGTTACATATAGTTTTACATATTAATAATCAGTTTACACAGTATGGGAAGATTTCTGATCATGTTATATATTTCCTTTCTAGATCTACTTTCTATGTGGATTAGAAGATACTAAGATTCATCATGTGTTTAATCTCAAAATTATATATAATACTGAGTAGAATGATTCATATTATTATAAATAGATCTATTATATACCCTGTTTTCAAGAACAAGAGAATTTTTTTGGAAGAATAGCATTGGTCATAGATCTATTATGACCAATGCTATTAGAAAATAAAAATAAAAAAATTCAAAATATTTAGGGGATTTTAATATAATTTTATTTTTTAAATTTTGGTCCTTTTTTCTATATAAAAGCTCCCCTTGGTCCCATGTAAAACTGTCTTCTGAGTGTGAGCATAATTTGAACACAACACAAACATACGACAAAAGATAATATGGAACAATTTAAGACAACAGAACAAAGGTTTTACTTCAAACTTACTAGATGATCAAGGTTATTACTGTAAAATCCTTTATTGGCATTTTTGATAATAATGACAAAATTAATTAAAAGGGTATTTTCGAAATTAGTAGTTTCCTCTTTTGTAATATTTTGTGGTGAATTTCGAAAATGGGTAGTTTCTTGTTTTGTTGAAATATGTCTTTCTATATTCAGATTTTTATTTATGTGTTAATAAAATAAATATATATATTTTCCTATAAAAGAATATCTTTTTCTTGAAATTGGAAATTATTAGTATTTATTTTTATTTATCTGATTTGGTTGCCCAGAAATCGTGTACAGCTTGTAATCATAAAGAATATATTGTTTCCTTATTTATTTAAGGAAACTGGGTTGAAAAACTGTCCAGGTTCAATGAATCTGTTTGAACGGATTGCCAGTCTGTTTGAACATATTCTGACTTTCCTGTTTTGGAAGATTTTCCATTTATTGGCTGTTTGATTTCTGATTTGTTTTCCACGACCTAAAGGGATTCTAAAATGTATATAATCATCCTTAGGTCATTGGTTTTTGATTATCTCTCTTGGTGTATTATTTTCCAAATATCTTTCAAGTTTTAGAGAGACTTTTTATTATTATGTGAAGAACTTGAGTCCAGTAAGTTCTTAGTGGTTTATTACAGTGTACTTCTGTATTGTTTTTCTTTGTGTTAATTGTGCAGGTTGAACACACTTGGACATTGGTCATCAAGCTTCGGGAGAAGTCTTGTTCGTGAGTCACTTTTCGGGAGGAAAAGTGCAAGTGTTATGATTTGAAGGGAGTTCAAGATCTTAGCAATTGAGAAATTTGATTAGGAGTTTAGATTACAACAGTTGCGACTAATTCAAGAGGGAGTCTTTATTTGTATAGGTCAATTTGGTTTTGTAATCATTTAGATATTCTTCTAATAAATTTCATTCTCTGGGCGTGGCCTCGTGGACTAGTAGCAATCTGCAAAGATTGCTGATACCACATAAAAATTCGTGTGTTTTTTACTTTATGTTCGTTTTTATCTTCTGGTCACAAACTGTTTGAACATATCTGGTTTCTGTTCAAACAGTCTAAACATTTCTGTAACAGTTCAACAATTAATCATTTAATTTAAATAATTAAGTTGGTAATCATAAAAAACGGAATTTCAATTACAAAGTCACGATTCACAAAGAGAAAAAACACTCTCAAACTCACAAGAAAGCATTAATCTTAACACTCACTATAGAGAAGAAAAGAGACTACATAAGTTATAATAATCGCATAATGAATGGGCCCTTACCTGAAAACTGAAATTGTTTTCTTCTGTAAAATAACACATCATTATCAAACTCAGCATCTAAATGATTTGAGTCATCAATTAAATCATCAAGATTTAACATGTGAACTCCACACTTTTTCACTCTATACTTGCCAACGTTAACTAGTGCTTCCCAATCATGTTGGTCAAGGTGAAAATCAAATGACACTATCTGTAATGCATTTGCATTAAGATGCTCATCGTACTCCTCAAGAATACACCCCATAAACATGTGATCTGAATTGAGAATTCCAATCTCAACAAATGCGTACTTGTTTTCTGGTGTGTGGATACTCCAACTACGCTTGTTGCTTTCACCATTATTGGTTTTGTAATTGTACTCGCATCGAAAATTCAAACGGTTAATATTATCAAAACAGTAGTGATCAAATTCGATGAGAACACAAAAGACATAACCCAAAAAGTTGGAATTATAAGACTGTGGACAAAGATTGACATCAACTGAAGATCCTTCAGACACATTATCAAAAAAATCCGCAAATTCATTTCCTGGGCAACATAAATACATTCTCGGAAAAATATTTCTCTGCAACACAATTTAGAGAAATTATTATAATTATTTCATTTGTAAAAACACAAGTTAATTAATTTTAATTATTATTACCAAAGAAAGAAAAACACTAACATACCTTTAGTTGTTGACCAAAATAAGTTGCCTGACGGAAGAGATATTTCCAGAAGTCAGTCACTACTTTGTTGTATTTTTCAATATTCCATCTTGAGCAACCACAAAAATAGTATGGTTGTTTGTCACTATATGAGACCAAGCATCGACATGAATCGACCATGAAATTAGGTACGACGAAAGTGTCGGCAGTGTCACAACGTTGTAACAAATATAAAACCATATTAGAAAGTCGTTTGATGCTCACTAGTCCTTCATCAATCATTGATCCACATGGTTCAGACTCCATCAATGGTAATGAAGATAAACCAAGATTCCAGTCAGGGATTTTGAATATGTTTTTATAGCTAAGATCCACTTCAATCTTAAATTGGAAATCAGCCGTCACAGCAGGCAAACTTTGAAGTTTTGAACATTCAGAAAGGCACAGCAATTGAAGATGGCTCATATTGTATATGTTGTTTGGAATAAACTCTAGATTATTACATCTCCTTAAACTCAGCCGTTCAAGCCCATTAAGATTTTCAATTGACGAGGGTAACTTTATAATTCCTGTTTGATCTAGATGAAGGTTTCTCAAACTTTTCATTGGCTCTGAGATTTCAGGGAAACTTTTCAATTCTGAGCAATCAGATAGGTTTAGCCTCACAAGAGATGTCAGCTTACAGATACTCGTTGGTAGGGTTTCAAGCTCCGTGCAATTCATTAGACATAGATCCTCAAGACTAGAGAGATTTTCTAAGGAAGACGAAGGCACTTCTTTTATCTTAGTTCCCCTCAAGTCTAATAATCTAATTTTCTTTGGAAGCCGCTCAGGAAACCTATCAAAAGATAAACAACCATCTAAATATAGATGATTTAGAGACTCCAACTGTCCAATTCCACTCGGAAGATTCTTGAGGCATTTACAATTGCTAAGATCCAAAATAGAAAGATGAACAAGAGACCAAATTGAAGAGTGCAGCTCTTCTATGGAAGTGGAAGATAAACAAATGTATTTAATGTTCCCAGACATCTCTGAGAGAACTTTAAGAGTAGAGCAGCCACCGAGATTAAGGAAGTAGTTTATGTGTTCATAAGATTCCAACCACGATGGTTTATGATCAGTCTCCTCAGGTCCCCAATAATTGATATTAATGTAATTTGTTTCTGTTACTATATTTTCTTTTGTAAAACACTTGTGAGCAAGAATTTGTTGAAATTTGAGTGAAGGAGCTTCTTCCAAACTCTCACAGCCTTTAAGAAATAGACTCTTCAAATTAGCTTGAGATAAATCTGGCATATGAATCAAATTCTTTGAAAAACTGAGATCGACAACTTTTAAGCTCTCAAGACACTGTAACAAAAGGAAATAGTGGCAAAAATAAATAAATAAATATATTCCTAGCTCACGTACTTATATAAAGTAAAATTATATATTAAAAGATAAATATACGTACCTTGAATTCGTTTGGAAGTTGCTCCAACTTGCTAAAGGGCATGTTGAGTTCCACAAGATGTTGTGGCACAAAATTTGATGGTAAAGACTTGAATGGGTAGTAAGGACAATTGAGATATCTAAGAGAATCAGGAAGTGTATCAAGATCATGAGGAAGTTGAAATTTGCACTTCTCCATTTGTATACAATCTTCAAATAATATTTGAAGTAGTCTTAGATTGTACATTTCTCTAAAGACTGTAGGCTTCAATTTGAAATGACTCCCTTTATTGATCCCACAGAAGTTTAGGAATATTCCTTCAACTTTTTCGCTACCCTGAAAATTATTACAACAAACAACACTAAGCATATACTTTCTATCATTATTTTCACATTATAGTTTGTTTTATTTTCCACTAGTATATATATATATATATATGGGTGCACTCTTAATGGTTACTACCCATGGATAGTTACTTTAATATTAACCATTGGATTAAGATCAATTGTCCATATTTATAGTTGTTAATTAATATTTCTAAAAATAAATTTTGATTTTTCAAATTTTTGGAATGTTTACCTGATGAAAAAAATGTATTTATTATGAAAATATAATATTGTAAACTTTTCATTTTTCAAATACATGTCAATTTTTAAATATAGCTAGTGTCTCTCATTGGTTGGACACAACATTAATTATGACAAAAGAAAAATAACTAAATTCGAAATTAATGTAGAAAAAAAATATTTACCTATTGGTGACTTGCTATACCAAGTCACTATGTTATCAAATCATCATAATTGTTAGTACCCATCTATAGGTAGTAACCATTGAGAAGTCTTCCATATATATATATACAAGTTAATCAGGACATACTTACTGTGTTGTTTTTTAAGACATGACAAATGTCTTCAGTAATCCATAGTCTGCTACGCATTCCAGGCTCTTTGATGCATTCTTGACGAACAATTTCCCGGCCCATTTCTTGTATCAAATCATGCATCCATAGTGTGGTCTTATTCTCATAATCTATCTCAAATATCTCAAATATCAAACATCTATCAATGAGAACTCTAATCACATCTGCAAACGTACAATCATCACCCAATATTCCTCCCACAAAATCCTTATCCTTGCCTTTGAAAAAGCATGCGATATCTAGAAATACACCCCTTTCTTTATCGTCTAGCCCATCATAACTTATCCTCAATATATTTTGAATCTTTCGGTTGGGAAACACTTTCAACTTGTTTATTGCACTATTCCACTCTTCTTCACTTTTCGAATACAAATGAGAACCTAAAACTTTAAGAGCCAATGGCATTCCTGCGGCATAATTCACTACTTTTAGCGACAACTCCATAAAACTAGTTGGTGGAAAATCACTTTTGAATCCATTCAAACTAAAGAGTTGAAGAGCCTCATCATCCCCTAGTTGATTTGCCATGTAGATTTGATCAACCCCAATATTCTTGAGTATTTGTTGATCTCTAGTAGTTATAATTACTCTACTTCCATGACATAACCAATCACGATCTCCTAATAATAATTGCTCAAATTGATCTACATCATCCAAATCATCAAGAACAATTAGTACTTTTTTACGACAAAGTCTATCCTTCACAAACATGTTGATCATGACTATATCTTGATTTTTTTCCTTCAATAACTCAGAATAAAGTTGTTTCTTTAAACCGAGCCCATTATGTTTTTCCCATTCTTCCCTAACATTTTCAAGAAAGCAGTAACCATCGAACCGATTGTAAATTTGAGTAAATAAGGCTCGCGCTAGAGTTGTCTTACCCATGCCGCCCATGCCGCAAATGCCCAAAATTGGAACACACAATAACAATGATTCAAGATGTTCAATGCGTCTGCTCATTCCAACAAGGCCATTATTCAAATAGTCACTACTTGATGACAAAGAATTCAGTTTGTTCAAGATGTCTTCGACAATTTTCTCAATTAAGTCGGACTCACACCTAGAACAAAACCAAATAATAAAAGTTTGTATCAGATGGAATGGAATTAATCAATGAGCTCTAAATGTATCTTTATCTTGCACTTGCATGTTTATATAACATTATCAAAGATTTAAATATAATAAACTTTCATTGTGTTACATAAAAACAAATGGAGAGAATATTATCAAGGATCTTTTATATAAACTTCATTAAATTCTCTATTTTATAAACAAAAGCAGGGGAGTTTCTTCAACATTTAGATCTTTATTGACAAGAATCTCCATCTAAAATTCAACTGGTGATTAGTGGAGTTACACATATTTTTATTAATAGTTCAATATTCTTACACTTATTCCATTTTGGAGATCATAATCTAATATCTATAATAAGTTAAATAAATAAAGTAATAAAAAAATGGTACCTGGTTATGGGTGCATTACAGCCAGAAAGATTAGCAGCAGATGTTAAAGCAGTCCTCCATTGACTCAATCTATCAGATTCAGTTCCAAAGCGTTCCTCAAGTGCACCAAATGCAACTCCAAAATTCCCTGATTGTTTTCTGATATCACATGGACTCACATGATAAAATATTGGCACAACAATCTGCCTATATCTTTCTTTACACCTCAGAATATGAACCAATTCATCCAAACACCACCTCGAAGATGCATAATTTTCCGAGAAAACTATGACAGAAAGCTTTGAGTCTTCAATTGCTTTCAAAAGAGCTGAAGAAATCTCATCACCACTCTCAAGCCTCTCATCCATGTAAACTTGTAAATTTTTAAGCAGCAATGCTTTGTGAAGATGGCTAGTGAAATTGTTACGGGTGTCCTCACCTCTAAAGCTTATGAAAACGTCGTACTTGTTATTCTTTGGTGCCATATTGATGCAAATCTTAAGAAAAACTCACTATAGAAAATTGAGCAAAACTATAATATTGGAAAAACTAAAGTTGCAAGGATATATATGGACTACGTAGCTCATGAAAAAGATTCAATCTTGGTAATTCTTGTAAGAATTTCTGGGAAATATATTTGTATGCGATGATGTTAATAAAGATAAAGAAGAAGAAGAAGAAGACAGCTTTAATAAAGATAAAGATAAAGAAGAAGACCCCAAAGAGACTGACCACCACTGTTGCACTTTCATTAATAAAGTTCAATTAAAGCATAAATGACTAGACTAGGCCAGGATATAGGGAAGCTTCCTCATCAACTTTACAATGGACCAAATATATTTGTTTATTTATTTAACTTATAATCGACATATTTCCAAAACCAAATATATTGTCATCAACATATAGAGATGATAGGTCTGTGTTATAATTATGCATACTCCTTTAATTAAAAAAAATAACAATGGAAAATTTTAAAAACAAAATCATGTCTACTTCTTTCCTGCTATGTATCAACAAAAATTATAGAGTTTGATGGAAGTTTTCCACGCTAACGAAGATTAGAACCAGTCGTCAATAATTATTAAAAGACTGATATAATTTTAGTAGTGAGTCTAGTGTTGTCTTACTTTTTTTTCCCTCTTTATGAGAATCCTATGACCTTTATTATTATTTTTTAAAATTAAAGTTATCTTATCTTCTTTTTCTACATCTTCATCATCATCTAATATGACAAAAAAATTTCCTAAAGTTCTGATTACCAAGATTAAACTAATTTCAGGGCCTTCTTATGTGGTACGTAGTCTATATTTTAAATTAGTATATCATTATTCATTGACATTTTTTGTTGAAAGAATCTAATGGCTTTTGTACTTTGGCGCACAAAAAAGAGGTCTCTAGCTGAGCAAATTATGAAACCGAAATGACATTTTTGAATTTTTGCCTTGCTTTAAAGATTTTGAATTTTTTATTGGAAAATTATAGACAACATATATAGGGAGATTAATTCTCATGGGGATGGAGAGTTGAACATACTTGGCATTGTGAAAAACGAGAGAAGGAAAGTGTAATAAGTAATGTTGCTTTTACCAAAGATGACAATGGGAAATTAATTGTTTTATTTTATAGGTTTAATTAAAGTTGGGTTGTTTTTTATAAAACGAAATGATGATTTATTTCAATTTGAATTCACACTTTTAAAACATACTATAGTTTTATTTAGGACAAAATACCACTCAGGCCCCCAACTTTTATTGAGAGTTATTATTTGCCTCATAATATGATATGGCTAAGAAACCAAATTTTCCTTATTCTTTTTTTCAAAAGAAAAACAAAGTTTTCACACTATAATTATTTTAATAATTGGAAAATAATTATAAATGTTATAAAATATTATATATATGAATGTCCATAATAATGAAGAATCACTAGGTTACAGAAATAGAATATCAACATTAATTATTGATTGTATTTAAAGTAGTTACCCGATTTTCTTAAGGCTTATTTATATGTATAAATAGGGGTCATTTCCCCATTGAAATAATACACACAAGAGTTTAACTCTATCTTCTCATCTATCTCTATTACTTTGTCTATTTCTTTATACTTTATATTTCAGTATTCTTAATAGTTTTATAACACGTTATCAACACGATTATCTAACTACCATTGTTTGTAGGGTTCAAAATATTATCACGGGTCTCTAGCCATAATCATTCCTTGAATCTGAACTTGATGATTCATTCTTCAGCCGCCATCATATGTTGATATCAAAAATCATCATCAAAACTCTAGTCAACTTCATTGAGGAAAAATTATTTTGTTGTGAAGGTATGCTTATATCATTATCATATTGCATATTTTGATAAGACTTGTATATATATATATGAGATGCTATTTCACCATTGTGATTGTATGAGATGGTGTAATAACTTATTATCATAAATATGGTTATATTTATATGTGCTTATATTATCTCACATCTTTGATATCGATTTTACTATAGTATTTTTTTTAATTATGTTTCCATTAGAGATTGTAAACTCCCATGGCATATTGAGAAGAAAAAATTATTTATTATAGATCCTTAATAAGATCTTGCATATATCCTAAAGCTTATGCCAATTGAAAAGTGATATTCATCATTATAATTGATTGAGATATATTAAAGAAATACATATTTGTATACATATATATATATATATATTCATGTATTCTATGAAAAAGAAATATAATCACAAAATATATGTGAACATTCTCTGAAATGACGGTTTCATCTTTATCAAGAATACAACTAAAGAACATTTAAAATATTTTATGATTGATGTAATTGGAAACTAATTTTTGAAGTTCAAAAAGTATTTTTATAAAATTGCATCAAAACATCAAGTTATGCAATAATGAGAATATAATTTAAAGAAAATGCATATTGATTTAGTGAAAATACCTTTTGTTGACGCCGTTTTTCGTTAACTTAAGAAAGAAGAGAAATTAATCAATAATATACCAAAGGTTGTGAATAAAGAGAATGAAGAAAAGATCTTTTTACATGGTTCAGCAGTTAAAATCTGCCTATTCCGAGTCTACGTTATTAGTTCCTTGGAGTTTTCTAGAAATTTTTCAGAGAATAGTTGCCCAGAGTCTTCTCTCCAAGTCTTAATATTTCTGTCCTTTACAAATGAAATTTACTTCTATATTTATAGATAAAGTTTCAGAATTCATTCCCACATATTTCGGGAAGATATTCAGTGAATCAAATAATATAATGCCAATTAATGCATTATTTGCTACGTGCATGATAATATCCCATAAAACGTGGGATTTAATAACAATATCATATTAGATCCCTTAAACATTGGGAAGTTATAACAATAAATACATTCACACACAACTGACATATCCGGATGCTAGATCCATGTGTCTTTGAGAGCATTTACATATTACGAGCTCGTCACATTGGTTCGCTTATGCTCCCAACAAGTTACCGTTGACGAAGCCCTTATGTTCGAGCTTACCTTCTCGAGCTCGAACCATTTTTTTTTAGGGCAAGAGATGCATAAAAAAAAGTATACAAGTGCTGAACCCTTGCTATCGTGAGTTGCGAGTCCAACTTATAAGCTTGGAGCACTTTCAAGGTTACATACTCCTCGAGTTCGCGAGGTCGTCCTTCACAGCGAAACCATCTCTAAATAGTGGATCAAATGATTGGCCGAGTTAATTTCAAGCTTACACCTAACGAGCCTGGATTTCGAGATCATGATTCCCATGTTCGAAATCTGGGTGTCACACCTTTGATTATTTAATTGAATATATATATGTGAATTGTATAATGAAGAAGTTAACATGTATTTCAATTTCATTGTACATTTAAAATATTTAAACATCATTCCCTGAAGATAATGATAGAAAATGAAAATTTATTTTAAAGAGTATCGATATTCCATATTAGTTATATTATCATATATGTAATTTTTCTTGCCAGAAGCAAGTAATGTCTTTTTAATATTATTCTCTGAAGTGAATGACACTTAAATAATTATTGGTGAAAAGAAAAATATATAGTCTCTACTTTTGTCAATTATTATTTTTACTGTTGACCCTCGATTTGGTCAATGACACAGAGTCAAATAAACGATAAAAAACAAAAGGAAAACAAGAAGAGAATCAAATGGAAAGCGAATGACGCAAATAATTTATAGGGTTCAGCCCCAACTAGATGGTAATGACCTACGTCCACTTACTGTTCTTATTGATATTGAATCCCAAAAATGTGATCAATGAACTAGGGTTCACGAGTTTCACAAGCCTTGGGAGGATTACAATTTCGATGGACAATCACACTATGCTCTTCTCTCTTAATACAAAGATCAAAAGTTCAAAAGTCCCCCCCCCCCCCCCCCCCTTGAGCTCTTTCCATCTTGTTTATAGGCTCAAGGGGGGTTACATGGGTCGATGGGCCTTAATGACAATCAAGATTAGTGTATCAAGGTAATAAAAGGAAATATAATAAATATACTCATTACAAGGTTGTGTATCCCAAAGGAAGTAAATGAAAGTGTTGACCCTCATTGTGGTCAACGACACGGAGTCAAGTAAACGACAGGAAAATAGTACGATGCTTGAACAAACAATCTAATGGAAAGTTAAGAACACAAAGAATTATAATGGTTCGACCCCAGTGATTGGTAATGACCTACGTTCACTTGATACTATTATAAATATTGAGCTTCAATTATGTGATCAAAGAACTAGGGTTTTTGAGTTTCACGGACCTTAGAAGGAGAAAACAATACAAACGATGGATAATAGTAATGCAATTCGGAAAAAGATCCAAAGATACCCCCTTTAGCTGTTTCTTGTATATTTATAGGCTCAAGGAGGGTTACATGAGTCAAGTAATCATATCTTTCCTTAATAAACAGATCTTCAGGTTATAATGAAGAGATATTCTCGGATATCATTACAACTGTACAGATTTATTTATAAATAAACGGAGTATACGACCAGGCTGGTCGTATATAAAACTTGAACTTCGCATATAGAAATATCTCTGGTCGATAGGCGAGCAGCATCTCTGCCACGTGTTGAAAATTCTTGCCACGTCATCAACGACTATTTTTTGGATAAACATTTGCCCCCCAAGTTTATTTATTGCGACCAGCAATAAGTAAACTTAGGAAATTAACCTTTCGTATGCCCCACGAAATCTGTCAGAGTCCCTTGTGAGTTCTCGAAAACTATGATCTAATCACGTCCAATCACTCCTTTTTGGTTTCCAAATAAGTCCTCTGACGGCTATTACACTCCCCCATGTCTTGAAAAAGGTAACTCGTGATTACCCCTTTTCAACATATCTCAGCCATTATAAATAATCCCCAAATTTACTTTTTAACTTTTTACTTGCCAAGAACCTTCAAGAACTCCATCTCAGAGCTCAAAAATTTCGAAGATCTTCCGTCGCTGTTCTAAGGATCCTCCATTTGCACATCCAAAGTCGCTTCATTTCAGAACCTTCAACCTTCATCTAGGTAAATTTCTTCAACTTTTGAGCCCCTTGACATGCCATGCATACTGTTATACGACTGTTTTGAGTTCTGAAATTTTTTGTGTTCTTGGGTAGTGTTGACGCCGTTTTTCGTCAACAGTGAAAGAAGAGCACGTAAACAATAACAAATAATGGCCGATTAAAGTATGACAATACAAAACACGATTTTTACGTGGTTCCGCAGTTAAATCTGCCTAGTCCACGAGTCTTTGTTATTAAACTCAAGATTATCTCTGAAAATTCTTTAGCATGAATTCTTCAGAGTTTTCTCTCAAGACTCAGAATTTCGGTCCTTTACAATGGTGCATGACCTCTCTATTTATAGAGAAGGATGCAGAATACTATCCCACATATTTTGGGTAGTTACTCTTTTTGTGTAAATAAATTAAATGGCTTTAAATGCCTGTAATCCGATATAAAAGGAAACGTCCCCTGATGACCAGGGGGCGTATAACTAATCAAATAATATCCCACGATTTTATGGGATTTACAATAATAAATGCAGAACACGTCCCTTATAGACAACACTTGTAGATATTCAAGGTCATTATCATATATCTCCAAGCCCTTACTCTACCAGGTTTCTCATCAGCTTTCGAGCTAATGGCATCTCCCGAGGTCACATGGCTTTCGAGATCGTACGTGTGTCAGGCTCGGGACCCTTGATCCGAGGTCTTTTTTGAGGATAGATGCGTCTCGGAGCTACCCTTCGAGATCGTGAATATTTCGAGGCCACCACATTCGAGGTCGTCTCAGTCTTGTAGGCTCGATATTTAGTCCTGGAGAATACTTCAAACTTTACGAGTCCATTCGTTGCGAATCCAGCTTTCGAGGTTGCATTTAACATGGCTCGAAATCTGGGTATAACATCTTGCCCCCTCAAAAGTATTTGTTCGAATCCTAGGAGAAGGAAACTTTTGAACTACTTTCTTCGGGAACCGTACCGTCATACACTTGAAAATAGACACGCGTCAGTTGGGTATTGCTCATTTTTGGTACTTGAGTACCTTAGAAACATGCCCACGATCATTCGTCTGCCATCTTTTCGGCCACATCATGTCATTGACCCCTGACCGTCGGATTTCATGAAGATCCTGGCCAACGGCCCAGATTAATCCTCTTTATCACCTTTCTCCCTTTATATGTTCAAGGTCTTCTTCTTCCTCTTATTTTACACGCATCAGAAACAAAGCAAAGGAAAGGACGAAACTAGAGGCCATCCCAGAGAACCTCTTTCTCGCGCATGTTCTCTCAGCCGAAAAAACAAAGAACCTCCGGTTTGTTCAAGTCCGTGAGCTCATATTTGCAGCCTCTCCTTCAGTCAACGATATCTCTGCAATCGCCATTATTGTGTAAGTGTGCAATTTTTATTTTCCCTTATGCCAGTTTTTGTCCATAGTGTTCTTGTTATTTCTGGGAATGCGCCGATATATTTCCTTAGTATTATATGCTAGGAAATTTTTGATCAATAGGCTTCTACATTTACGTTCCCATACTAGGTGTTGAATCTCTGGTTTCAAATCCAATTTTTGTGTAGAACAAACCCAAACATGGTTTCTTCATTTTTGGATTTTCAAAATTTAAAAGATGTATCTTGCACACCAAGATATTTGGGTACAAAATCTTGGTTTTTAAAGAATGCACGATACCCCATGTTACCTTTCCTGAATAACCGCCACCTTTTTTCCCTGATACTTCGGGATTTCAAAAAGTTATGTCCACTCTCCTCCTTTTTCCCGTAGAATACACGTTCTGACTTTTTTATAGGGTTTTAGCATCGAGCTCGTTTTGTTCCTAAACTCCGAGCTTGCTATATCGAGCTCGTAATTCTTGCATGCATGGCCTTCACCATTTTTTCTTTCTCGCTAGATGTCACAGAATCTGGAAAAATGGTGGGGGTCGTTGCTGGCAATCCCTTACTCGCCAAAAACCCTGAGCCCGGAGTCGCTGTTCGCTCGGAATCAACGCCGAATTCGGGAGTACGAGCTTGCGCGCGAGCAGGAGGATATCCGAGCTCATTATCGCCGTCAACTAGACGAGGTTATAGAGAAGAAGAGGAGAACTCTTCGGGAGGCCCTTTATCCAGAGTCTGACTCAGGGCCTAGGCCGATTCCCCTCGACTCCGCATTAAAGGTCAATGTCGCATATAGTCCAGGAGAACTTCAATTTCACTAATGGGGGAGCCTTCGTCCTCGCAGCCGAGGAAAGAAATGTTCGAGGCCGAGCAATATTGGAGCTCGGTTACCTCGACTAGTCAGAAAACTGACATCTTGGCCCTCCATGGCCTCAGCTTGTCAGGTTCTTTGAAGTGTCGAGCTTCGGCCGCCCACGAACGAAGCTATTTCGCCCCCGGGGACCGTGACGCCAAGCTGGAATACGCGGCATGGAGCCAGGAACACATGAGGGCGAGGGCACTGTTGCCTTTGAAGTCTTTTTTCAAGGACTTCACGGATTTTGTTGGGTTGGCTCCGTTCCAACTCAACACCAATTCTTACAGGGTGCTGTCTGCCCTGAGGTCACTTTACCACGAGCTGGAGTGGGAAGGGCCTTCGCCTCAGGAGATTTTATATCTCTTTTGTCTGAAAAGCAACCCCTCCCGAGCTCGGGGAGGAGATGGCTTTTACTATCTTTCGAGCTATCCCAAAGAGAAGAAGGTCTTTGAAGATCTCCCCAATCATCCACCTGATTTCAAAAAAGCTTTCTTCTGGACAGACGGTCTATCCCCGTCTCGACACTACTCGTTCAGGCGGATTCGTAAGTATTCCAGTTTTCGTTATCTCTGTGCTCAGGATTTTAGCTGTTAGATCCGTACTTAGTTGAAATGTGTCTTGCTTTTCAGCCAATTTTCAGCATCCCTCTCCTGATGAGGCAATGAAGGACATAAGGAGACCCTGCTCCAACTCCCTCATGGTAGGAGGTCTCTCCTGTACCTTTTACATGAGGATAAGCTCCGAAGATGCGAACTTTTGGGGAAGGGCCAATCCACCTCTGACTGGTCCAATAAAAAGTATGAACACTGGGAGCAAGTGCCTTTGCCCACAAGCGTCCTCCCTCCGAGGAGAGAGGTGAGGCCCCCACTTCCAGTTCGCATAAGGAGTCCGCCGTCGGGGAATGAGGCTAATGATGAAGCCTCGAGCTCAGATTCGGATGAAGGTAAAGCCCTCCTTACCTCGAGAATGTGGTCCCCCACCTTACTAAAGCATAGACCCAATAGGTTAGTCTCATGCCCATATGATGGATACCACTTCTACATATGGAGTTGGGTAGACGACTGTGTTCATAGGTTTGATAGTGGGCTCGGGAAGTATGACACCATGTATACTTCGGACGAGGTGTGGAACGGGATAGCTGTCCAATACGGGACCAACGATTATAGGGACCTTTCGAGGTTGTCACCCACCTATAGGGAAGGTACTCCCCCTGCTTCTTCTGAAGATGGGGGAATTTCATGGTCCCCGAGCTCTAGTTCGGGGAAGAGTTCCAGTTACGTCTTTTCTTTACTTGGTTTTTTTTTTTTATTTTCCAAGCTTATTATCATTATGTCTAACTCCGATTGGAACTGTGTAGGTGCCATGGACTCCGACCTTGACAATATCATCGAGAGCGGTGGTGCCAAAAGGACCAAGCGTCCTAGGGCACCATCGCGAAAGGTGGGCCGGTCCACCAAAGTTCCCAAAAGGACCGAGAAGACACCTCCTCCCCTAGCTCCTCTTGTTACCGGCTCCATAACGGCGCCGTCTTCGCAGGTCGGTGCCGCAACTGTGACATTGACTTCGGAGGTCGATGCCTCTAACACGGCCAAGCCCCAACTTCCTACAGTGGTTCGATCGACACTTGGTCCACCTTCTAGAAAGTCTTCTGCTTCTCGAGCTCAGAAGCTGACAGTTTCTACCCACATGGATGCATATGTGGTTGACAATGCCGCTGGGTCCCATGGGTCTACGCTGGTCTCGGATGTTATGTCCCGAATCGGCCAGAGCTTTGGCATTCTCGAAGCTCCCCAATGGCAATGCTTGAACGACCCCCAAGACTGCACTGTCCTTTATGAGAAGAGTATCGAACTCGCTGCCGCGGTAAGTGTCCTTCTACAGTCCTACTTCTTGGTTATAATCACACTGTCCTGGAGCTAATGATGATTTCTTCCTTTGTCAGTCTCTTGCCTTTACTGCCCAGCTCAACTATAAGTTGAACAACGAGATCCACTCGAGCAAGTCTCATGCTCAGGAGGCGAAGGATCTCCACCTCAAAGCAAGCGATGATCTGAAAGCAGCCAATGCAAAGCTTGATGCATGAGCTAAGGAGCTTGAGGGCATGGCCTCCGAGCTCAGGAAGCTAAAGGCTAAGCTCGAAGAGATTGAGAAGGAGAATGCCGAGCTCGCGAATCTTAAGAAGGAGATCACTCTGCTCCAGGAGACCAACAAGAATCTCGAAGATAAAAAGGCCGCCACCTTTGACATTATGGAGGATGAAAAAGCTCGTCTCCTTGCTGAGTACAAAGAGAAGAAGGACCAGGCGGTTGACTCGGCCATGTACCGAATGTGGGCCAACAACGAAGACCTGGATACCAGCTTCTTAGGTCCTCACGAGGCGACACTTCTTGACAGGTGGAATGCTCGGCTTGAGAAGGAAGAGGCTGCTTGGGAGGCCGCTTCGGAGGGTGCCCAGAAGGATAGTCATGCTATTCGTCCTGAGGAGTCCGGTGCTGCTGATACTGAGAAGGCCAAGGAGACTCCTCCTTCTTAAATCTGATTTCGGGGAAATCATTTATTGGGGCTGCGTCCCCTTATCTTTGTAATTATTTTAATTTATGCCCACGGGGCTGATACAATTTCTTTTATGCTTTACATTTCTCAGCTCGAAATATTTTGCACATTTTATATTGATAAATCATTTACGTTTATTTATTCATACAAACATAGTGTGGATTTAGGCTCGAAACTCGATGCATTCATGCATAGTTTGTTCAAATTATCCGCTTCCGACCTCGTTATTCATCAAAGACGGATATTACTTTAACCATGAACCCGAAAGTACTTATATGGTATGTAATGTGAATGGTTTGGTTATATCTTTTTTGCTTAGTTACTTTTCCTCGTCCTCGGTTTTTACTCCAAGGTTAAGAGTTCGAAACTATTTTTCTTTAAGATATTCCAGCCTCGATCTCGACTTATCCTGAAGTAGGTTTAGGTTCCTACTTATCGTCAATTAGTTTTTTGGCTAGTTTGTTCCAAACCTGTTAAGTTTGTACATCTGGTTAACTCCAAACGTTTTCTGTTTTTGATAATTCGGTTATGTCCGAACTATCTAAGCTCGTGTATCTGGTTATATCCAAATACTTTATGTTTTTTATAATTCAGTTATGTCCGAACTATCTAAGCTCGTGTATCTGGTTATATCCAAATACTTTTATGTATTTGATAATTCGGTTATGTCCGAACTATCTAAGCTCGCGTATCTGGTTATATCCAAATACTTTATGTTTTTGATAATTCGGTTATGTCCGAACTATCTAAGCTCGCGTATCTGGTTATATCCAAATACTTTTATGTATTTTTTTTTATTTTTTAAGCTGATGGTATATATACCAACGATGTCCCCTTAATATCCTATGAGTGTGACCATAGGTTATTAAATTAAGAGAGATTGCAAAAATAAAAAGAGATAATATATTGAACGAAATAGATCTTTATTTGATGGAATTCAAAAGCAAACAAACTAATACAGATAGAAAATTATGGTTATAGGCAACACTTTTCCTACACTACTGATAGTAAGGTCTAAGGTGTTCGCCATTCCATGCTCGCGGTACCAGGCTCTCGTCCAATCTCGCAAGTTTGTACACACCGGGACGGATGATTGACTCTATCTGGTATGGTCCTTCCCAATTCGGCCCGAGCACTCATGCTACTAGATCTCGTGTTGCCAAGAATACGCGTCTCAACACTAGATCTCCCATTCTGAACTTTCGATCTCGAACCCTCTTGTTGAAATACCTGGTAGTTCGTTGCTGGTAAGCAGCGTTTCTCAGCTGAGCCTCTTCTCTCTTTTCTTCAATCAAGTCTAAGGTTTCCTCGAGCTGAGTGCGGTTTGAACTTTGATCGTAAATCTGAGTTCAGATCATTGGGATTTTGACCTCGATGTGCAACATTGCCTCGCAGCCGTATGCTAGAGAGAACGGGGTATGTCCTGTTGATGTTCGAGCTGTGGTCCTATATCCCCAAAGGACTCGGGGCAATTCTTCGGGCCACCGTCCCTTCGCTTCTTCCAACTTTTTCTTTAGAGAACTTTTGAGAGTTCTGTTTACAGCCTCGACCTGGCCATTCGCTTGAGGATGGGCTACTGATGAAAAACTCTTTATTATGCCGTTCTTTTCACAGAAGTTGGTGAACAAGTCGCAATCGAACTGGGTTCCATTGTCGGATACGATCTTCCTTCGTACCCCATATCGGCACACGATGCTTTTTACCACGAAATCAAGGATCTTTTTTGAAGTTATAGTCACCAATGGTTTAGCCTCCGTCCATTTTGTGAAGTAATCCACGACGACCACAACATATTTTACTCCGACTTTGCCAGTCGGGAGAGAGCCTATGAGGTCGATCCCCCATACCGCGAAAGGCCATGGTGAAGTCAACATGGTCAGCTCGGATGGTGGAGCTCGGGGTATCGTGGCGAATCTCTGGCATTTGTCACATTTCTTCACGTACTCGAAAGAAGCCATTTTGATGGTTGGCCAGAAATATCCTTGGCGTATGATCTTCTTGGATAGGCTATGCCCCCCGGTGTGATCTCCGCAAAATCCTTCATGAATTTCTTCGATGATCTTCTTAGCTTCGGGAGGGGTTACGCACCTAAGTAACGGCATGGAATATCCCCTTCTGTATAGCTTCCCGTCCAAAATGGTGTAACAGGGAAGTTGATACATCAACTTTCGAGCTTGGTTCCGATCTTTTGGAAGGACTCCGTTCTCGAGATATTCAACTATTGGGGTCATCCAGGTAGGCTCTTTGTCGATCATACATACATCTTCCTCTTCTGGCTCGTTAATGCTAGGTGCTGATAGGTGTTCTATGGGTACAACATTCAACTCTTCATTTTCGGTGGATGTGGCGAGTCGAGCTAAGGCATCTGCATTTGAGTTCCGTTCTCGGGGAACCTGTTCGATTACGTAAAACTCGAAACACTCCAATGCGGATTTTGCCTTCTCCAGATAAGCTGCCATTCTTGTACCACGAGCCTGGTATTCTCCTAGGATTTGATTAACCATGAGTTGGGAGTCACTGTAGCAATGTATAGCTCTATCTTTGAGCTCCTTTGCTATACGAAGTCCCGCGAGTAAAGCCTCGTATTCGGCCTCATTATTCGACGCTTTAAAGCCAAATCTTAAGGCATAATGAAATCTGCTCCCTACGAGGGTAACCAAAATGACCTCTGCCCCCGCTCCATTTTCATTTGATGAGCCGTCGACGTAAAGTTTCCACAGCTCGTGGGCCGTGGTTATTACCTCGTCGTCAGCTATTCCAGTACATTCCACTATAAAGTCCGCCAATGCCTGTGCCTTAATGGTCGTTCTTGGGTGGTAGGTGATCTCGAACTGTCCGAGCTCAATAGCCCATTTAAGAAGTCGACCTGAAGCTTCTGGTTTAGACAAGACTGGCCTAAGTGGTTGATCATTCAGCACATGGATGGGATGCGCCTGAAAGTAGGGGCGGAGTTTACGAGATGAATGAATTAAACTGAGCGCGAGTTTCTCCATCAATGGGTATCTTGACTCTACCCCCAGTAATCTTTTACTGATGTAGTAAACGGGTCTTTGCACCTTCTCTTCTTCTCGAACGAGCACTGTGCTTATCGCGTGTTCGGTGGTTGAAAGGTATAGGTACAATATTTCTCCCGTTTCAGGTTTTGACAGGATGGATGGTTCTGCAAGGTGCTTTTTGAGCTCCTGAAAGGCCAGCTCGCATTCCTCTGTCCATTGAAATTTCTTACCTCCTCTTAATAAGTTGAAAAATGGAAGACCACAATCCGTAGATTTCGAGATGAATCTGCTTAGGGCTGCCATCCTGCTAGTTAAACTTTGGACATCTTTGTGCCTCCAAGGTGAGGGCATGTCAATCAGGGCCTTGATCTTGTCGGGGTTAGCCTCGATTCCATGAGAGTTTACAATAAAGCCCATAAATTTTCCTGAAGACACCCCAAAAGTGCACTTCTGAGGATTTAGCTTCATGTTATACTTTCTGAGCACGCCGAAGCACTCTTCGAGGTCATCAACATGGTTCTTGTTGAGTTGAGACTTGACAAGCATGTCATCAACATAAACCTCCATGTTGTTCCCTATTTGTTTTGAAAACATCATGTTCACGAGCCGCTGGTATGTGGCCCCAGCATTTTTGAGCCCGAATGGCATGACATTATAGCAGTATAGCCCTTTATCCGTGATGAAGCTCGTATGTTCTTGGTCAGGGGCATGCCTAATGAATCGGTTTGCCTTTAACCTGTCAACCTCCTCCTTTAGTGCTTTCTTTCTGTCTTCGTCCAGCTGTCTTCGCTTTTGTTGCTTCGAGGGGAAGCTTTTGTCTATGTTCAGTGCGTGGCTTGCTATATTCGGGCTTATCCCCACCATGTCTGAGTGTGACCACGCAAAGACATCCTGGTTTTTCTTCAAAAAGCAAATTAATTGCTATTTTGTCTCATCTTGAAGGTGTTTTCTGACCTTCACCTTCTTCGAGGGATCAGCTTCCTCGAGCTGAATTTCTTCGAGCTCCTCTAAAGGTTCGAGGTCAACTTTCTCCTCAATTCTTGGATCAATCTCTTCGTCAATCTCTAAGACCGTTCCGTCTTTGTTTTGTACGATGACAAGTGTTTGTGCGCGCGCTCGTCTGTTTCTTTCCTCTCAAGGAGATGTTGTAGCATTCCCTCCCTGCTAATTGGTCTCCTTTCAATGTCCCGACTTTGCTAGGGGTTGGGAACTTAAGGGCCAGATGCCTTACTGATGAAACTGCCCCCAGCCCGACCAGGGCGGGTCTCCCGGGCAGCACATTGTAGGTTGATGGTAAGTCTACTACCACGAACTCCATCATCTTGGTTGTCGAGACTGGGTAGTCTCCCAAGGTCACGGGGAGCTCGATGGATCCCATGCAGGTGGTTCCTTCTCCTGAAAATCCATACAAGGTAGTTGCACACGCTTTCATGTCGCGAAGGGAGAGTCCCATCTTCTCGAGGGTTGCTTTGTAAAGAATGTTGACTGAGCTCCCATTATCTATGAGAACTCGGTGGACCCTTTTGTTGGCCAGCTGAAGAGTAATGACCAGCGGATCATGGGGAGGAAACTGGACATGGGACGCGTCTTCCTCAGTAAAGGTTATTGGTTGTGTCTCAATCCTCTGGCTTTTTGGGGCCCTAGGTTCGAGTTCATAAGGAGACCCGTCCCCGGTCTTCAGTTCGTTAACATATCTCTTTTGGGCATTCCTGCCCACTCCTGCGAGATGAGGCCCTCCCGAGATGGTTATTACATCCTCTCCATCTATCAGCGGGGGCTTGTCTTCTTCCCGAGCTCGGGAACTATTGTTTAGTGTCGTCGGAGGCGCGGCTACTCTCTGGCCCGTGGCCGCTTGACTAGTACTCTGGTTTTGGACATATTGCCGGAAGTAACCTCTCGAGATCAATCCTTCGATCTCGTCCTTCAGTTGTTGACATTCATCGGTTGTATGCCCGGTGTCTTTGTGAAATCGGCAATACTTACTGGAGTCCCTCTTGGATTTTGATTTCTCATCGGGTCCGGATGCCTAAAGGGGACCTGGTTTTCATTAGCCAGGTATATGTTCTCCCGAGACTTGTTGAGCTCGGTGTATACTCTATACACGGAGAAATATCTCTCCCCTTTCTTTTTCTTTCCTTCCTCGGCTTCGGGGTTACTTCCTTCGTTCTTTTTCCTCTTGGAGGGGTTCTCCGTGACAGGTTTTGGAGCTGCTGGGTCCGCCGAGGTTGAGGCAGAGTTGACGTTTATCGTTGTAGTTTCGGGATGGGAAGTCGCATTGAGCGTTGACCTCGCTTCCTCTACATTGACAAACCTCTGCGCTCGTCTGTTAAACTCGGTTATGGACCTTACTGGTTTCCTTTGCATGTCGTCCCAAAGGGCACTTCCCAGAATTACGCCGGCTCGGACAGCCATTAGGTGCCCACTGTCATCCACGTCCCGAGCTCGGGCGACTTCCAAATTAAACCTTGTTAAGTAACTTTTTAGTGTTTCACCCGGCTGTTGTCGGACGTTAGTCAAAGTGGATGCCTCTGGTGTGATCCCCATCATTGCTCTGAACTGCATCTTAAAGTCTTTAGACAATTGCTCCCAAGAAGTTATCGAGTGTCTCTTGTATTTTTCGAACCAACTTTTGGCAGCACCTGTTAATGATGCTGGAAACAACATGCACCTGAGCTCGTAACCCACGTTACTGGCTCTCATGATGGTGTTGAATGTGCTCAGGTGACTGCACGGGTCGGTCTTTCCTTCAAACTTTGGGACGTAGGGGATCCGAAACCCTTGAGGAAATGGAGTATTGGAAATATGAGGAGCAAACGGTTCGAGCTCCTCGTCAGAATCTTCATATCGATCATTCCTTTGCTCGTTTTTCAAAAGCTTAAAAGCCTTTTCAAGCTGGTCAATTATTTCTTGGACTGGGTCCGTAAGAGGCACTGTCTGGAATCGGCTGTCATCGATCACAATCCCAGGCTCACGTCACCGCAAGGGATCTCTACGCCTATTCAAGCGATTCCTCAAGTCCGGATTTGTTTGGTCACCATTAGCCCGACTCTGATTCAGGTGATCTCGCAGGTCAGGATGATTTTTGCGGCTTCCAGTATTCTTACGACCTCGTTCATGCTTACTGACCGACCTGGTATCTCCGGAATCATCACTGGTAAAACTCGTTGCTTGGTTATTTCGTGATGGATTCTTCCCACGTTGCCTCGTCTCCGCCGTGCGAGACCGAGACGTTTGACTTTTCTCAGATGGGGCGCCTCTCCACTCCTGGGAAGCCTCCCCATTTCCTTGTCTTCCCCCCGTACGCCCTTCGCCCTGATCTCGAACAGGTTGAGCGTTCCTGCGGGGGGGCGAAGGATATCTTATGGGTGATGGAGGGAACCGTATAGGCGACGGTGGCTGCCACCCATGTCGCGGCCTAGAGGGTCCAGAATTTACCCGAGAAGGGTCGGTCGCATTTGGTGCGCTCCCAGGTATTTGAGTCCGAGCCTCTGCAGGGGTTCGTTTATTCTCAGTTCCTGCAGGCACTTCCACAGGCGAGTTAGCTGGGGCCCGAGCCCGAGTATTCCTCTGGGGCCTAGGTGGAGCGGATGGCTCTGCTGGTGCCGGAGGTTGAGTTGGCCTCCTTCTGGCAGCGTCTTTTCGTGGACGCCCACGGGGTCTACGGGGAGGAACATGCACGTCCCTCGGAGGAGGGACTTGGTTTTCGCGTGGAGGCGGGGGCTGAACCACCTGCGCCTCTGCGGCTATCCTTGTCAACTCCTCATTTCGTTTGTTGGCCTCTGCCAACAGCTGCTTCAATTTTCGGTTCTCAAGTTCCACAATAGGAACATATCGCTCAGGGTTGTAATACATATCCTCATCTCTTGGTGGAGGAGGTGGTCCCCGGGAATCAGAAGACCCACTTCTCTCTTCAACATCCGGGTTCTCCATTGGCTGTTTTCCAGGACGTCTTGGGTAATTTTCTTCAGGTGTGTTCTGATTGTTAGTGGCCATGACTTTTTCAGGGATGAATGCTTAAGGCTCTCAATGAAAGCACCAAACTGTTGACGCCGTTTTTCGTCAACAGTGAAAGAAGAGCACCTAAACAATAACAAATAATGGTCGATTAAAGTATGACAATACAAAACACAATTTTTACGTGGTTCCGCAGTTAAATCTGCCTAGTCCACGAGTCTTTGTTATTAAACTCAAGATTATCTCTGAATATTCTTTAGCATGAATTCTTCAGAGTTTTCTCTCAAGACTCAGAATTTCGGTCCTTTACAATGGTGCATGACCTCTCTATTTATAGAGAAGGATGCAGAATACTATCCCACATATTTTGGGTAGTTACTCTTTTTGTGTAAATAAATTAAATGGCTTTAAATGCCTGTAATCCGATATAAAAGGAAACGTCCCCTAATGACCAGGGGGCGTATAACTAATCAAATAATATCCCACGATTTTATGGGATTTACAATAATAAATGCAGAACACGTCCCTTATAGACAACACTTGTAGATATTCAAGGTCAAAATCATATATCTCCAAGCCCTTACTCTACCAGGTTTCTCATCAGCTTTCGAGCTAATGACATCTCCCGAGGTCACATGGCTTTCGAGATCGTACGTGTGTCAGGCTCGGGACCCTTAATCCGAGGTCTTTCCTGAGGATAGATGCGTCTCAGAGCTACCCTTCGAGATCATGAATATTTCGAGGCCACCACATTCGAGGTCGTCTCATTCTTGTAGGCTCGATATTTAGTCCTGGAGCATACTTCAAACTTTACGAATCCATTCGTTGCGAATCCAGCTTTCGAGGTTGCATTTAACATGGCTTGAAATCTGGGTATAACAGGTAGAAATGCATGAGGATTGTGTGAATACTGATTGATGCTTGATAGGGTAGTGTAGTTTTTCTCTATAGGAGTTAGGAGCCGGTTTGATAGTCAAGATCATAAGTTTGGGGTGTAAAATCGAAGTAAAAATTCTATTTTTAGGCTAGCTGAAAAACTGGTTTTTTCCCGCCCCTTCGAAGTTGAAAAAGTTTTTTCCCAAAAACTTTTTATTTCTACTTTTTGATCTGTTTTTCAAACTGCTCGCATAGAACTTAGTGTTTCCGTTAGAATGATGTTGGTCGTAGACGCGAGCAACATTATTCCAACTTTTAACATAAGCTCTCAGGTTGTGCGTCTTATCTCCTCCTTTCTCTGTTCGCAGTTTACATGCAAGATCTTTGGGGAGGAGAAAGACCTATAGACAATGACCTATTGGCTCAACTACTCGAGGACGAAGAGCAACCATCGTTACTGATTCCTGAAATCCCATTTTCTCGTGTCACTCTAAACACTTCACCCGTCCTGGCTCAAAATATGACTCATGCTAAAACCAAAGCTCAGAAGAAAAAAAACCACACTCCTTCACACCAGCCTGCTCCTCGGGCAAAAACTCCCTCGAACAGTGGCCGAGCTGAAAATGCTCTTGATCCCAACATCCAAAGACACGCTCGACCCCGACATGCCATTCAATCAGATGTTGAGTGGCATTTAGTTCCTGAGAGCAGAATGACGATCAGGATGATCACCAATTACATCAAGAAGTACGATCTCACCGGGGTGACCTTAGTCTGACCTAACTAAGACTAAAGGGCGAACCTGCCTAGAGGCGCCTTCAGCGCCTGGTCGAGGTTTCTGTTGAAAATATGCCCTGAAAGCATATGTAGTGGACATTGTTTTTATGAAATAAATAAATGAATTGAATTTGTTATGCATATATTTTACGGACTATATTATTCTATGATAATATTAAGTAAATATCAGGAAAATTCCTTAGTTCATATATGTGATCTCAAACACGTATTGGTACGGGAGGATTGTGTTTGAGATAAATGAACTTGAATAGTTCGTAGTAAAATAAAGTTATGGAATCTTTAGATTAATTACTGCAAGTACGGTCCACTAGTATTATGAATGCATGTGATCTAGATCCGGATCACTAGTGTGGTAGGACACTTTAGTGGAGGTGCTTTATATATTAGAGAATATATAGAACTGGACCAGATATGTTTATTAATACTTAGTTAAATACCGTTTCGAAGTATTAATTAAATATATCAACTGATGATCATATACAAATAGATCATAATCCTGAAGTTACTATGAACTCCTGTTTATGCTATATGAGTTCTTTGATTCACTTGTTAGGGTCTGTCAGAATGATCAGGCTAGAAACTTTTGTTTTGGAAACTCATTAATGTATATGGCTGGGGACATAGTATACAGATATGGAATCTATGCCTTCTCGCAAGAGATTGAATGATGGTTCTCTTAAGGGTTGACTTTTGGGACTGAAAAGTTATTGAGCTCAAATTCATAATTTAGTTATGAATTAACCTTCACTAGTAGAGTCAATGGTAATTAAGGAAACAAGAGATAATTAAAAGGGTAAAACGGTAATTTTATTCCCGATTAATTATGAACCATTATTAGAGGGCCAAGTTGTATGAAATGATTATATCAATGGACGTTTTATGATTATAAAGTACTCAGTAAATGAAATGTTTATAATTACAAGAGTGCAGTCTCATATTTATAGTGGAATAATCATGAGATTAATAAATTAAGATTATTTAATTAAAGAGTTTAATTAATAATCTCAAATTTATTGGAGCTTGGAATTATAGGTCCATAGGTCCCCATAGCGACTATAATATCAACACTGTTCAAGGTAAGAGTTGATATGAAGGGAAAATAGTTTAAAGACATATTTAAGAAGAAATTTGTTGTTCAGGCCAAATATGCAATTATATGATAATAGTGATTAATTCATTAATTACAAATTAGTTGTAGTTAAAAAAATTAATTAATATTTAATTATTGTATAATTTTCAAAATTATATTAAATAATTAAATTAATTTTGAAATTTAATTAAGTAATTAATTAATTATAATTTTCGAAATTATAATAAATTAAATATTTATTTTCGGAATTTTTTTATTTAATTAATTGGTAGAATTAATTAAATATCTTTATTTGAGTGGGAGAAAATAATCTGATAAATTCAAATTGGATTTGAATTTAAAAGATTAATATTTATTCAAATAATTAATTATATTTGATAATTAATTAAAAAGATAATTAATTTGAATTCAAATTTGAATTAGTTATCAGGTTGTTAGATCTTATCTGACAAAGTAGTTTGAATAAATAATTAAATAAAAATTGAAAAACCAACATCCCTAAAATTAGGGAAGCTACACGTGCACACACAGCGTGTAGGGCAATTTCAGGGATGGGATTTTTATTTTTATTTATTTAATAATTAATTAATGGATAATTCAAAAATTGGTTTTTGGATTTTTTCATTAATAGAATAATTAATTAATTAAAAAGTAAAATTGTAAAATGGTTACAAATTTATTTTTTAAATTTGAATATTTTCTTTTAAGTATGACTAATCAAAAAAAATATTCAGAGATGTAGGTGTGTGAGACAACTCTGAACATTCGATCTGTGAAAAATAAAACGATACTTTTCTCTCCCTGAAAATAAAGAACCAATTCTCAGGCCTATTCTCTTTGTCTCATGAGTTGAGTACATCAAGTAGAATCACAAATAAACTATCCTTCATTCTCTAAGTGCCCACACATTTCTTGAGGTGTAGAGAACGCTTTGGAAGATCTTGGTGTGAGTACGTGGGAGCGGCTTGGATAGGAAGATCGTTCTAAATACGAAAAGATAGCAAGGACACTTGATAGGCTTCAAGAGGTATGATTTCTATTATTATCTTGCTTATGATTAATGTATGTATATTAATAGATCCACATATTTAAAGGTAGTTTAAATATGTTACAAAATTTTTGTTGTACACTGGGCCAACCACACCACCATTCCCCTGAGTATTAGGAAACTCGTTCCTAATAGTTTCACATCGAGGCAGGGGCTACCTTGCCTCTTCACTCATTTTTCCAAGGGGTAGCCAACTATTTCGGAGTTGCCCCTTTTCAAATAACCCCAAACGGATATAGGACGCTCACTGCGCTCTATATCCTGTATAGCCACAAGAAATGGCTCGTGCCAACTCCTCATGAGGTCAACTGCTTGTTCGACCTCAAGTCTAACCCCAACCAAGAGGGCACAGGGTTTTTTCACTTCTATCATCAGGAAACCGGGCGCACCTTCCGGACTGACACCACCCATATATCAAATGTGGAGAGGTACTACCAGGAGTACTTCCTCACAACTGACATGATCGCGGACAACTTCGCCTTTGCTCAAGGAGGTAAAACCTTTGTATCATTGGCTATTACTTCTTCACTTAGTGTTCTCCTCCACATTTTCTTAAACTATTAATGTCTTCTAGGCCCATGGCTACGACCAGACCTAACTCCAGACATGAAGTTGAGATCAACGCTCCTAGCCAGCATGACTGACGTAGAAAAGAGCGTCAAGCATCTGGTTACAGAGGCTAACCTTAGGTTGGTTGGCCTCTTGGCCCCTCATCAGGGCACGAGGGAGCCAACAGTAGGGAGTGCCATTGCCAAGGAGGAACCCGAGCAGCAACCTCCAGCGTCACCTCCACGAAGGAGACCGACTGGGGTCACGATCAGGGAACCTGTTGGCACTCCTCCAGCAGAGAGGCCCTCAGCCCCCTTGGGGAAAGGAAAAAAGAAGGCCACCGAGCTTATCGAACACTCGAACGAGTCCTCGGAAGATAATGGTATAGTTATTTCGCTTTTAGAATAACTTGCCAATTCCCTGTCACCTATTTTACGGGGACGACAATTTTAAATATGCTCCAAATTTAGGTCCATACTTCTTCATGTCAAATAGTGAGTATAAGACTAGCAGAGTCTATAGTATAGCGACCAGTAATAATAGCTCGGGTATTTGACTTTGCAATCTTCCTTTACTTCTTCTTCTGATGTAATATACTTGGTCATTCATGCTATCTCACTGTTCAACATTTATAGCAATCCCAAGACTCCCGCGGCTCCCCCGAGCAAGAATAAGGGAAGCAAGAGGCACCCTAGGGAAAGCAGCAAAGCGCCCCAGGCTAAGAAGCCTCTCAATGTAGGCCCTCTGAAGGATAGGCCCTCCGCCACCACAACTCCATCCTCTCCTCGCGAGCAACAGATTCCTCCTGCTCCAGGCAGATCGACTCCACCTCCCACAGCCGCGACCGACCAAATTCAGCAGGCCGATCCTGCTTCAACTAGGGGCGACATAACTGGTCCCGCCTTTAAATTGGTCAAGGAGAGGGTCGCTAAGATTGTGAAGCACGACCGCTGCCGAGAGGCAATGGCTGCGACAGAGGCGATGGATGTTGACCTGATCCTGAACCTTGCCCTGAACGAGTTCACCAGTGTAATTCATCTTTTTCTGCGGAAACATGTCTTCTTTATTTTATAGTTAGACTAACTTTTACTCCGACTGTAGGCCATGCTGACCCTCACTGTCGGTCGTATCCGCTCGGATGCTGTCACCGAGCAGGCCAGAACTTTGGAGCAACGACACGAGGATGAACTTAAAGCTGCCAAGGCAAAATATGCTAAACAGCTGGCAGTGGTGCTTGAGGAAAAGGCAAAACTGGCTGAGGAGTTGGAGGAGAAGCAGAGGTCTCTGGACAAAGCTCGTGAGCAGAGGGACCAATTTGAGGAGTCTAACCGCTTTAATTTCCGCGCGGCCCAACAGCCCGAGAAGGACTTGGAAGCGAGTAATCAGGAGAACAAAGCCTTGGGGGGCCAGATTGAGGAGTTGGAGAAAGCCAACGCCAGCAACTTCGAAAGGTACAAGAGTGCCACCCTTCGATGCTTCTATGATTTCTGGAAGCATAACTAGGGTTCCAACTTCGACTACCTTCCCGAGAATGCGAGAGACACCGAGCTTGCTCACTACACTGCTCCATTGGCGGAGGAAGAAAGGTCAAGGGTTCCTGCCTCCCCCGAAATCTCGCTAGCAATTGGGATAGACGAGGCAGACAACGAGGCTGCAAGCGTTGTCGATCAAAACCCTCCCCAAGATCCTCCGGCTCCTCAAGATCCTTGAGCATCTTAGTCTTTTCTGCTTATATTTCATCTTTTTAACTACACGACCTACTGGTCGTGATGTAAAGACAATATATTTGTTGTTGCTGCATGGGCAGCTTTTACTTGTATTTGAACAATTACATCCGAGTAGCTACTGCTCGCGGTGTAAAAGGATACGTTTTGACATTATAATATATTTGCATATTATTATAACATCTGTTCGCATGACCAAACTTAGCATAGCACTTTGGTTTGATTTAACGAAATAACAAAATTTTGAAAAATACTCTAAGTGCCCTAGCGTGCTTTCACTTATTTTGCTCATGTGTTTACATACCTTTTAACGATATGCTTTGCTTACTTGTACCTTATATGCCCCCCAAGTGATCGAGGAGCTTTAGGTCCTTGGTCACTTTCCTTGACCAGAACCTGCTCGAACATTACTGCTCGTAGCAATATGATTAGAATTATAATACAGTAAAACAACACACGTAATGAGCAAATACTTGTAATAAATACAATAGTTGGCAAGAAATGACTGGCTGAGCACAGTCCCTTTTATTCTTGTAATAAATGGACTAAACATGTATGTACGAGTGATCAATAAGATCTTACACTTTTTTGAAACTTGTAAAAAGTAAAATTAATACAAGCCAATTATTTAAGAAGAATTATTTATTGGTAGTACTTGCGCAGGTGTTCTCCATTCCAATAGCGAGGAACGAGATTTCCGTTTAAGCGTGCAAGTTTATAAGTGCCTGGGTGAAGGACCTCATCAATATGGTATGACCCTTCCCAATTAGGCCCAAGTACTCCCGCAGCTTGGTCGCGGGTGTTTAGAAAAACTCTTCGGAGTATGAGGTTGACGATTCTCTGGTAAGTCGCACCAGCGCTTTTCAAACCGAAGGGCATCACCTTGTAACAGTAGAGCTCTATATCAGTTCGAAAGCCAGTGTGATCCTCATCAGGGGGATGCATAATGATTTGATTATACCAGGAGTATGCATCCATGAATGAGAGGATCTCATGCCCTGCAGTGGCATCGACCAGCTGGTCGATCCTCGGAAGTGGGAAACAGTCTCTGGGGCAGGCTTTATTTAGGTCTGCAAAATCCACGCACGTACGCCACTTGCCATTCGGCTTGGGCACTAGTACGAGATTAGAGACCCACGATGGATAAAACGCTACCCTGATGAACCCATTCTGCTTCAGCTTCTCGACTTCCTCCTTCAAGGCCTTTGATCTATCTTTGTCGAGCAGCCTTCTTTTTTGTTGCACTGGTGGAAAGCTTTTGTCGATGTTCAGGACATGGCTGATGACTGTAGGATCTATCCCGACCATGTCTTTGTGCGACCAGGCAAAGACGTCATGGTTCCTTCTTAAGAACTCCACCAGTGCTTGTTGTTTGGGTTTCATGCCCTAATTAAAACCCAAATTCTTAGTAATCTCATTTTATTATCAATAAAAGAATAGAAATCATTTTTTGACTTGGTCAATCACTTTGCTCACATGTTTTATTTTCATGATTATTTGTTTAATATAAACTTCTATTAAATCCCGAGCATATAGCTAATATTATTTACAGTGACGTAATCACAGTGGAATATAAATATGATCATATGTTCAAAATAAGTTAGTCCTAAGATTAGTCAGTGCACAGAATTTACACTGACTTGCCAATCTACGACATGATCTACTTACACATTACAGTGATATGTTCTTTCCAGAACAATAGCAAAGTAGATAAGATTGGATGTATTTGTTACATCGGACTGGGCCGATATTGACAGTTGATAAGATAAGTAAACATACCGTTATTATCTATTCTAGTCATATCATATAGTTGACCATAGGTCAATTCAATCTCAATTCTGAGTTGTTAGTATTCTAACTGATTGTATTATTTGAGTTCTTTGACTTGTTCGTTACCAGCTTACCCTACGGACAAGCCCATACTTACATCTTGGGAAATCGGAAGTATAAGGGAAATTTGATTTTTAATGCAATAAGTCACACTCCGTTTGAAAAATACCTTATCCCTATAAGCCTCTCGTTTTGGTCCTACTAATGCCATTACTACCCAAAATACCCCTGGCATAATTTTCCCTCTCTTTTTCTCATAGTCTTCACTCTCTATCTCTTATTTCCCTCTCTATCTCTCAAACTCTCGTACACACAAAAAAATCCAGCCACCATTAATTTGCATTTCGGATCTAGGGGCAAGTTGTGAGTCCTTTCAAGTCAAGAAACTTCATTTTGGATTTCGGATCTAGGGGAAAAATCGTATGGGTAAGTATATATTTGTTATATGTAGTGAGGAAACTTGTCTGGTTACATTACTTGTCTTATTTCGAACAGATCTGTGTATGCCTTCATGTTTTATTGCAATTTTTCACGGAATGAATTTTGGATACTTCATGCGTTTTTTTCTGGATTTTTTTCCTGCCTCGATGAGTTTCGATGAAACTCGATAGGTCTCGATGTGTTGCATGCATGCTGGCTCGATGGTCCTCGATGGACCTCGATGTGCCTCGATAGTGTTAGGATGTTAGTACCTCGATGGTACTCGATAAAACTTGATACATGTAGTATAAGAGTTTAATTGGAATTAATAACTCGATGGTTCTTGATTGTACTCGATAAAACTCAATACGTGTAGTATAAGAGTTTAATTGGAATTAATAACTCGATGGTACTCGATAAAACTCAATAGGTGTATAAGAGTTTAATTGGATTTAATAACTCGATTGTACTCGATAAAACTCGATAAGTGTATAAGAGTTTAATTGGATTGTTTGCCTCGATTGTACTCGATAGGTGTATAAGAGTTTAATTGGATTGCTTGCCTCGATAGTCCTCGACTGTACTCGATATGTGTGACCTCGATAGGACTCGACATATATCGATAGAAATCGATATTTTCTGTTTTATGTTGTAGTTTAACTTTTTGACCTTTTTTTTTGTTTTTTTTTTTTGCAGATTCGACTGTTTCCGTATTTTTTGCATTCAATGGGGTTTGGGAACTCGAAAATAGGGATTGGATTTTCAAAGATGCTGAAAATCAAGTTCTGCCCGTGGAGAAGGGTGTGACATATGAGCAACTGCTTGACATTCTGTACGATGAGCTTGAAGTGGATAAATGTGTGCATGACTTGAAAATTGAGGTCCCGTACACATGCCTATCACAATCCGTCAAACCTACCATTATAAAAAATGATAGGCATGTGCGTGCATTCATTGGGTTAGCATCGAAATCTATAGAGAAGGTCATTCCTCTATGTGTCACATTGATTAAGAAGGGAGGTGTAAGAAATGCATCGGCTTCTGCCAGCGTTAATAAAGAAGTTCGATTTGAAGAGAACATTTCTCCTCCATGTCATGGTTTCAAAGGAACTCAAGGTGATGTTGGAACATGTGTTCCCGAGACAAATCCAGATGTCATAGTCCATGATGATATCCCGGTTAGAGAATCTTTGTATATGCATGACACGGCGGAGTACGATCCCTATGGCTACGAACCTTATGTCAACGACGATCTTGTTGCTGATGCAACAAATCTTGGTGGGCCAGATGTTAGGGCAGATTTTCCAACACAGAGTTCAGATGTTATGGTAGATGAGGAGCGCAGAATAGAAGACCGGCAAACACCTGGGACCAGCAGTAGTCGTCCAGGTCCAAGTAGAACCGATGATAGTTTTAGATGGATTTCTCAGTTGGACTTAGGTGAAGATCGTAGAACATGGAGTGCTCCCATGTTCACCAAAGAGGATATAGAGGCCTCACATCAACATCATTCCTCAACCAGCAAAGCTTCAGGAGAATTGCACCTTGGGAAGTTCTTTCAGAACAAGCTTGAATTGAAAACCAAAGCATCCATATTTGCGATGAAGAATAGTTTTGAGTTTATGGTGAAGAAATCTAGGACTGATGTGTGGTACATTACCTGCAAGGATCCTGATTGTGGTTGGAGAATGAGGGGTAAGAAAAAAATGCGATCTGAAATGTTCGAGATTACTGTATACAACGAAGTACACACTTGCTCACAAGAAATTCGAGATAAGGACCACCGTCAAGCATCACCATGGGTTGTTGGGCACCTAATCAAGAGGAAATTTGCTACCGATGGTACTCGGTACATGGCAAACAACATAAGGGAGGACATGAAGCACCATTTGGGGTTGAAATGAGCTATGAGAAGGCGTGGAGATGCAGAGAAAAGGCTCTTATGTATGTCAGAGGGACACCTGAGGAATCATACTCCAAGTTACTTGGATACCTGTGTCAGTTGGAGCATAAGAACCCAGGTACAATTACTGATTTTGTAGCAGAAGATGGTCGTTTCTTGTATTGCTTCTTTTCCCTCGATGTTTCTAGGTGTGGTTTCCAGTACTGTCATCCTGTAATTTGTGTGGATGGCACATTCTTGAAGAATAAGTATGGTGGCCACATGCTCTGTGCTGTTGCGTTGGATGCAAACAACCAGTTGTTTCCAATTGCGTTTACATTGGTGGACAATGAGAACCATAACTCTTGGACTTATTTCATGAGAAAATTGAAGGAAGCCATAGGGGACGTTGAGAACCATGCTTTTGTATCGGACAAGCATAAAAGCCTTAATCATGCTTTGGAGCTTGTGTTCCCAGATGCGTATCACGGTGCATGTTACCATCATATCTGTATGAATGTTGTGGCAAAATTCAAAACTGACCACGTGCAAGACATCATGGGGTGTGCAGCGTACGCATTTCGAAGAACAGAATTTCACAAGTTCTTTGACAAGATTAAGGTAATTGATCTGCCCATTGCTCAATATCTAGAGGGAATTGGCTTTGAAAGGTGGAGTAGTGCTTATTTTCCTGGTAACCGATACAATATCATGATGAGTAACTACACAGAAAGCTTTAACAATAAGACCAAGGAGGCAAGGAGCTTTCCAGTCGCCACATTTCTTGAATTCATAAGATTCACTCTTCAGTCTTGGTTTGCAGATAGACGTAAAAGAGCTGCAAAAGCAACAATAGTGTTATCACCTGAGATGGAAAAGGATTTGAAGCAAATAGGTGATAAAGCAATCTTTTTAGATGTCCAAGTCCTTGGTCATCACGAATTTCTTGTGGTCGATGGTAATGGTGATGGTGAGGTGAACTTGGCCACAAAATCATGCTCTTGTGGCATGTTCCAAACCATTGGGATACCCTGTGTACATGCTTTTGCTGTAGCCAGAAAAAGAAGCATAAACATTTACTCATTGTGATCCCCTTACTATAGAATCGAGGCATTGAAGGACACTTATAAAGATACTATTTACCCAGTTGGGAACGAGGATGAATGGGTAATCCCTGATCACATCAGAGATACGGTTGTCGGCGTCCCCGCTGAGAAAACCCCTGTAGGAAGGCCCAGGAAACAGAAAGTGGGTAGGCGAAAGACAAATCGCTATGCTTCACATGGGAAAAGATTATCAAGCCACGTAAGTGTAGCAGATGTGGTGGTAGTGGGCACAATAGGAAGTCATGTAAGGCTAGGATTTAAAATATTGTGTTATGTAATTATTTAATTGATTTTGCTGCATTTATCATATGGAATACTTCGCCTAATACTTTGTGTGTTTGGATGTCGAGGCAGACACATTATGTGAATTTAATATTTTTTTATTTAATAACTTTTTCAAAAAATATTGTTTGGAAAAAAATAATATACAAAACTAACTATATAGTATACTATACAAGATGTGTAATACAAAAATGTAAAGAGCATCACGGGGCCAAATTCTGATAGAACAGGTCCACACACCACTTGGTCCTGAAATGCTGGATGTTCTCATCGATAACAGTATCGAGTGGTAGCCTGGCAACCAGATGCTCGATATGTTTGATGGCAAACATACCACAATCCCCACTGCATATAATCGATTTTGTGTCAATAAAAGATAAAAATAACTTTAATTTTCAAATTTCAAAATCCACTAATTAAATAGGGGAATACCTTGTCTTAGTTTGAGGACACTCCTTTGGAGGAATATGACAATATGAGAAAGGCTTTGCATTCTGCTCAGGATATACCTGGAGGTCCTCGTGGTCGTCAAACATGCCAGAACACCATAACAACGAAGGCAACAATAAGCACCAAGGCTTAATCGCTTCCTCCATCAGAGCGGGGCTGAGCACGCTATGGTTGGAATCATAAACGTTGATGCACCACGTTGGAATGGAGACTTCAATGGCGATCAAATGTGCGGCTTTCTCGACGTGCAAGGAAAAATATACTTCACTCACATTTTGCCATGATACAAGGAATTGATTATCATCGCCCTTCAACATTCTCAGCTTATCGTCGTCCCATGTATACTTAGTAATGGTCTCTCTGAAATGATTCCAACGACCTAGGCACACCTGGGGGAAGGTGGTGTTCATGATCGCAGCATCCTGCTGAAATGCAGCATGGTAAAAGTGGCATCGGCAGCGTAACACGTGCAAAGCGGCATCAATATGCTAAAAAAACATAAAAATTCGTTAATACCATCAATATATTTTAAGATTGAATTGAAAACATGAATGTAATTTACATACGGAATCCCAAAGCCAAGTCTGGATTGTGTGCAACTGTAAGAACCATGCCACACCGTGCGTCCCAGTATACACGTTGTGGTCTCTCTTATTGTCGATCTTCCCGATGATCCACCTATGGAAGCTCTTCTCCTGCTGTGGATCACACTTCCTCAGTGGTTCATCAACTAGCCCCTGTTTATCTAGTCTAACCTTCTTTGTTGGGTCGGTGAAGTCATCAAAACGCTTGGGCCTGTGTTTCTTCCTGACAACTTCAAGGCCAGCTGCCTCCTCGGGCTGCAGTACTCGTACACTAGGACTGCCAGCATCACTGGGAGCTACAGATGTCTGGGCTTGTGGGGTGGAGGGTTGATCACCATGCTCGTAGTCTGCAGGCAAGATATCAGACTCTGTAACTGATTTTACGTCAGTGGATCGACCTGAGACCAGTGAAAACACCTGCGCCAACTGAGCCATGATCGTGGTCTGATTCTGTAGTAAGGTTGCCTGGCCCTCCTCAACCCTCTTGAGCCTCTGCAGAAGTTGCTCATAATCAGGCTGGGCAACCTGACTAGATGAAGCTGCACAGGCCTGTGAAGTGCCCTCATCAACCCTTGGGACATCCTCATAAAAAATGGAGGCTTCCTTTGCAACTTCTGCTAGTTTCTCTGCCTCCTTCTCAGGTACCACTACTTCATCCACTGCAGTCCCAGCCTCCAACTCAGGGAATAACCTGGAATCAACTTTTGGGAGGCTATTGTAGTAGACTACCTCACCGGGACGTGGCTTCAGCATGGAAATGTAATGACCCAACTACTCTAGACTTTTGGACCACTAACGAAAACTATACATACTAATCCTTAATAAAACTTACAAGTGAACATACCATAACTTTATTAAGAAATTTGTAAAAATAAGAGTTAAACTTACATAAAATTTAGGTTAGGATATGGGATCACATTGTATTAAAAACAAAACATAACATAATTTAAAATAAAAAGGGATTACATAATAAGTGCGGAAAAATACATATAAAACCATAAAGAAACAAAAAACTACATCCTCGAATCATAACGCTCGGCTTTTGAATCCATTCCGCCTCAATACACATTCTCCAAGCTTCCAAGAACCTTTCCCGCCACTAAGACTATTTTCCTGCACATATAAACAAAAAGGAATGAGCCTAATGCCCAGCAAGGAAAATCTATCACATAGTTCATATACATAAATTTCATAAGAAACATAAAACATAACATAACACTTATATCGTACACATACTTTAATGGCCATTATTACTTGGGTTCCCATAGACTAAACAAGTCATATGTCCATTAGATTAGTGGGGTCCTACTAGCTAAGCAGGTCATATGCCCATAATCCATTTGGGGCTTGTTAGTCATATGGGTCATATGCCCAAGCCTACAAACATACATAACATAACATAACATATTTCATAACATAAAAACATAAGATAACATATAAAAAGCATATAACATATAAATTCTATCCTATTTTCCTTACCAAAATTACCGGGATAAGAGGACAGAGTTGGGACTTTGGAACACTCCTAAGAACCATTTGAAAAAGAGTGAGTATAGTGAAGAAGAGAAATGAAAGGAATGGAAGGACTAAACCATTGAGAAAATACTTACCAAAAACTTATGTGCAAGTTCTTAGATTTCCTAACCAAAATAAAGATTAAGGTTAGAAGGCTGAGTAGAAGACTATGAGAACTTAAAATAAAATAATACCAATGAACTAAGGTGTGGAAATACCTTGAAGACTTGTAAGACCAATCTAAACCTCGAACCGAAATACTATAAAACCTTACTTCCCCAAGTGTTTGATAAGCTTATGATGATCAAGCTTATGATTCCCAACCCAAGTGTTTACACTCTCACACTCACCTAGCAACTTGCAGCCTCTGAACTTAGAGCAAACGATGAATAATGGCTGGGTACTAGGTCCTATTTATAGAGTTTAGGAATGAAAGGATCTTAATTTAACTTAAATAAAAATAATGGCTTTTTAAGTGAAAATAATTTGAATTATCGTTCAGCAGAGGCTGAAGACTCGTTCAAAAAGATGCTGGACTTATCAAGAGGTTGAAGGTTTGAATGGGAAACGATTTTGAAAACATTCAAAATATGCTGAAGGAGGCGATATATCGCCCCCTATAGGCGATATATCGCCTGGACCATTATGCCCGAGGCAAACGTGCATCGTTTCGTGTTTTTCGTATCCTCGTACTGCGATATATCGCTCCCTATAGCTGCGATATATCGGCATACGCTGATTATTTAAACACGAAATTACACATTTTTAGCTTAATTTGAATTGAGTAAACAGCCTTGACTAAGCCCTTAAACATTTTCAAGGCTGCTGACTGACCTTAGAGCATTCAAACTTTACCCTTATTAAATTTAATCCTCAAAATACTTAATCCTTAATCACCCATACATAACATGTGCTTAAAATCCTATTGGTTCTTATTTAAACCTTATAGTATAATAAATATTATCCTCAATATCAGTCATATTAATCAAACCTTAGGTTAAAATTAATATTCTTAAACTATAGGTTAAACTTAGAAAATCTACAAGTACTACTATGAGTGTCCAATTAAATCCCGGTCTGAACCAAAAATCCACAGTCATAAAGATAATACTATAATTACTATAATACTACTATCTAACTAGCTAAGTAAAGTTCTTGGACTCTACAATTCTCCCCTACTAAAAAGAATTTCGTCCTCGAAATTTACTTACCAAATAATTCCGGATACCGGCCTTGCATGTCCTCCTCCAACTCCCACGTTGCCTCTCGTTCAGAACTATTACTCCATAGGACTTTGACTATAGGAAATCTCTTGTACCGTAACTGCTTCATCCCCCTATCTAGGATGCTAACCGGTCGTTCCTCGTAACTTAAGTCTTTCTGGAGTGCTAATGTATCGTACTTGAGGACGTGAGATGGGTCTGACACATATTTGCGTAACATCGAGATGTGGAACACGTTGTGACTATCGGCTAGTGCTGGCGGTAGGGCTAGTCTATACGCAACTGGTCCCACTTTGTCCAATATCTCAAAAGGACCTATGAATCGGGGACTAAGCTTGCCTATAAGTGACACGGCCCCTACCCCTATAGGCACTACCCCTATCTCCAAGTAGGCACTACCCCTATAAGTGACACAGCCAGGAAAGTGTTTCTCCAACGGCACAATAAGTTCAGGCATCTGGAAAAAAAACAAAAAAAATGTTAAAAATGTTAAGAATATAAAACAATCTGGTAAGGCAGTTACTATCGAGTTCTATCGAGTCTTATCGATGCCTATCGAGGTGGGTTCCAAAATCACAAAGAATAATATAATCGGGTTACTATCGAGTCTTATCGAGGCCTATCGAGGTAAGGCAAAAAAACCAAAGTCTAGTCATATCGAGTCCTATTGAGGCCTATCGATTCCTATCGAGGTGGGTCCTAAAAATCCCAAAGTCGTGTATCATTGAGTCTTATCGAGTTATGTTCTAAAATTCACAAAGCCTTGTATCATCGAGTCCTATCGATTCCTATCGAGGTAGGTTCTAAAAATTCCGAAAGCCATGTATCATCGAGTCCTATCGAGTCTTATCGATGTAGGTTCTAAAAATTCCCAAAGCCTTGTATCATCGAGTCCTATCGAGGCCTATCGAGCACAGTCTAATCCATTCCTCATCCTATACTATCGAGTCCTATCGATTCCTATCGAGTTTCATGAAAATATCGAAAAAAACCCAGATTTCTTCATTGCCAGCCTCGATCTATCCTATGAACAAAACTCAACAAAAAAACCCAGGCACATACACATATTGCAGATTAAAAACGAAATCCCTCACCTTCGCTTTCTTTGAGGTTGTTTCCTAAAAATTTGGTTGCCTTGCTCGACGTTTTCTCCTTCCCCTTCTCCGATCGTCAAGTCCGACCTTTGGGAGCCCTTGTTCGTGTTCGTGGAAGACAATGAGGGTTGGGTTCTACGGATTCAATCGAGGCCTATCGATTTCAAAGTTTGCTTGGTTTGGGTATTTTGGGAGAGAATACGGAGAGTTTGAGAAAATTATGCCAGGGGTATATTGGGTAGTAACGGCATTAGTAGGACCAAAACGAGAGACTTATAGGGATAGGGTATTTTTCAAACGGAGTGTCACTTATTGCATTAAAAATCAAATTTCCCAAGTATAAATGAGTGGGAGTGTTAATCATAGATATGAACATCTATAGCTTCTGATGAAGAAGTGAAACGATGGTTTCCTTTTAGTTTGGTTCAAGGTGTTAAATGATAGAGATTTCATTTCAGTAATTAAATTAGTTTACTGAAATATCATTTACAAGGAACTAAGTGTTTTAAGGATAAAATACAATGAGGGGTAAAACGGTATTTTAGTCCTATCTCATTGTAGACCGTCTATAGAGGATTGAGTGACAATTATGGTTGTAATAATGGATAATTAATAGCGTATCTATATTTTTTATAGAGTGTTCTATGAATTCAAGAGTGCAATTCCGAGTCTATAGTGGAGTCACGAGGAATTAATAAGTTAGTAAATTTATTTGTTAGATTTATGATAACTTATTGGAGCTTGATTTCATAGGCCCATGGTCCCCATTTTACCTTGGATAAAATCATCTAGATAGTCTCAATTAATTGATTTAATCATCAATTAGAATTATCAAAGTTGACCAGGTCAATTTTGGATAGTTTCACAGAATTGTGTAATTTTGAGAAGAAAAGAGAAATTATAGCAGATTTATTAATTAAGATAAATTGTTATCTAAATTAATAAATAAGTTTAAATCAAGGTTCAAATTATAAATAATTAATTTGATAAATGATTTAAATAATTATTTAATTAATTAAATCAATAGAAAATAATACATGCCTTGATTTAAGTCCAATGGGCTTATAATCAAATGGAAAATTTCACAGGCCTATAGCCCATGATAATTTCGACCTAGGACTTCAAAATGGATATTATTTTATTGATTTTTTAATTAAATTAAATGTCCTAATTGAGTCTATAAAAGGAGTGCTTAGAGAGAAGTCAAAACATAAGTCATAAGTCAGATTTTATGATAGTTTTAGATTCTCTCTAAACACAAGTCCTTTTCTAAGCCTCTTTGCTATTTTCTATTCTTCTCTCTATATCTATCTCATGTGTTGAGAATTTCCCACACTAGTCTAGGTGGTTCTAAGGATACATTGGAAGATTGTGAAGAAAATAGAAGATCGGTTCAGTTTCTTGATAATACTCTGCGACAGAAATGATACGAGAGTTAGAGAAACTGAAGGAAGGACTCTTTAATTCCGCTGCGTATACTGTAAGTATTCTATTCTTTGTTTCTCTTTGAATTCAATTTTAGAAACATGTTTTAGGCTATCTCGTATTAATTTGTTTAATATTAGATATACATGAAAATAAATAAAGATCCTGTATAAGCTAATCCAACACTTGTTTCGTTGTTGTCTCTAAGTTTTTATCGACTTTCACAACTCTGGTCGGATTTTCCTCATCGAGTTGGACCTCTTCAAGGTCCTCGATGGGTCCCACTTCTTCTTCAAAATCCCCAAAGTGAGGATCTAAATCCCTATCCTCACTTTGGGCAACGCCCTATTTGGTGATATTATCACCCGAGTGGGCTTCAACATCAGTTGCCATTTGCAACTCCTTCCCGATGGCATCTCTCGATACACCCTTCTTTTCCTTGGTGAGTAAGGCATTGTAGCACTCCCTCGCTTCCCTCTGGTTTCCCAAAACGCATCCTACCCCCGCGTCCGTTGGGAATTTCATAGCGAGGTGCCATATAGAAGTGACGGCTCGCAGGTTGACCAGAATTGGTCTCCCTATCACAGTGTTGTACGCTGAAAGACAATCAACAACTATAAAGTAGTGAGTAATGTCCTGTTAGCAGGTGCAGTGCCTGCTGTGACTGGGAGTCTAATCGACCCTACTGGGGCGAGCCCTTCTTCGGAGAAACCATAAATGGTTTGGTTGCATGGCTCCAGGTCTTTCACAGACAACTTCATCCTTTCCAGCGAGGTCTTATATAGGATGTTGACCGAACTTCCTGTATCGACCAACACCCTTTTCACCATCATGTTCGCGATTTGTACGTCCGCGACCAGCAGATCGGAGTGTGGGAATCGCATGTCCTGGGCGTCATCGTCAAAGATGGTGATCAGTTCCTCCTCTGTTCGAGCCTTTTTTGGTGCTCGATCCTCGACACTCATAATCTCGATGTCCTGGTCGTGGCGCAGGGTTCGAGCATATCGTTCCCTCGCTTTCCCACTATCTCCTACAAGATGTGGGCCTCCGCAGATGGTGAGTAGGGTACCTGCCACGGGAGCTGGCTGTAAAGGTGGCGAGCATTGGCGTGCAGACGCCGACTCGTTGCCACATTGAGCCTCTCGCTGAGAACCTCCTACGGCTCGCACATAACTTCTTAAATGTCCCTGTCTAATCAGGAACTCAATTTCGTCCTTCAGCTGGTTACACTCATTAGGGTCGTGCCCGTAGTCATTATGAAAACAACAGAACTTTGTTGATCTCTCTTAGAGATATCTTTTCTTATAGGTGAGGGTCGTTTGTAGGGCACGCTCAAGCTGGTCAACTGGTAGATCTCAGCTCGGCTTTCAACAAGGGCAGTGTAATTGGTGAATCTCAAATCATATCGATTACCTTTGGGGCGCTTACTCTCAGAGGCCGAGGGTTCGGTGTTCGCCCGCTTTCCACCATTCATACCATTACCATTGCCATTCCCGTTTCCTTTGCCGTTGCCATTGGGCTTCGACCTGTTTGCGGCTTTGGCGGGTTCTTCCTTAGGCCCCTTGTCTTTTGCTGGCGATTTCCCTTCATTGGCAATCACGTCCTCGAGCTTGATGTACCGATCAGCTCGATCTAAAAACTCCTGGGTACTTTTAACCCCATGTTTTATGAGACTACTCCAGAGGGGAGAATGGCGCCTAACCCTAGCAGTTAGGGCCATCATCTTGCCTTCATCACCCATAGTCTTGGCTCTAGTTGTAGCTCGCATGAAGCGTTAAACGTATTCCTTCAGGGGCTCTCCCTCTTTCTAGCGTATCTCGACCAATTGGTTCGCCTCAGTGGGGTGCACACGACCCGCATAGAACTGTCTGTAAAACTCCTTCACGAACATCTCCCAAGATACTATACTTGCAGGAGGGAACTTAAAGAACCACTCCTGGGCGGCATTAGAAAGTGTTACTGGGAAGATCCTGCAGTGAGCATCTTCAGAGACTTTCTGAATGTCCATTTGTATCTCAAACTTGTTGACATGAGATACTGGGTCTCCATACCCGTCGAAATTTGGCAGAGTTGGCATCTTAAACTTACTGGGGGATTCTGCCACAGCAATCCTTTGCACGAAAGGGGTGCCTCTCCTCCGATCGTACTCAATGTGTGATGTTCGCCCCCCGACCAGCTGCTACACAGCCTGGTTCAAGGCATCGATTTGAGCCTGAACAACTTCTGGGATTGTTGGGGCCTCTGGTGCTGGGGGAATGTACTCATCGTGCCTTTCTCGGCGGTCATTGAGTACATCCCTCAAATCATCGTCTCTTCGCCGCTGCTCGCTGGCCCCGAGCTGACTAAAGACGTTATTTTTCCTGGGTTGCCCCCCAGCGTTATGACTTGCTGGTCGGTCTTCTCTAGGTGGGGGCTCCTACCTCCACCTCTCTCTTCGTTCCTCCGACCAGCATTTCCTCTGCCTGAGTCGGCTTCATTGTAGCCGTGGCCATCTCTGAACCGTGGCTGGCTATGGTGCGACCTACTATTCCCTCTGTTGCCTCCTTGGGCTGGCATTTCCCGAGCGTTAGGGGGATGCTTGCACTAGTCGGTGGGTCCCCGTGCATTGTCATGCCGTGGGGGGCCCCTGACCGCAGAGCCTGTCTCTGAGTTCCTCCTATTGGCAAAAGGACGCTACCCCTTGCTCGGTGGATGCGACTCTTCACCCCCTGGGCGTCTAGGGCTGCGGGGCTGTTGTCCGACCCTATTCTGCCTTGGGCGTGGGAGATTGACTCAACCAGCCTGAGATGGAGGTTGCGTCTCGGGATGCCTAGGTGGGACATCATCCTGAGACATAGGTGGCTGCTCCGGCCTCTGAGGGCTTATTTTTTGGAGAGGGGGACTAGGATTGGGACCCCTTTGAGGTGGCCCGCTTGGAGGTTGATCTGGCTGGGAGGCTGGCGCAGCCTGATTCCTAGCCAGCTGGATGGCTGCTTCAAGGGTTGCCATGACATCCCTTTGTCGACGGTCCATCTCCGTCTGCCGCTCGCTCAACTCCCAACGCTGGCGCTCTATCTCCCTTTGCTGCGACGCCATTATCTTGGCAACATTCTCTTGATTGGCCCTCAGATTGGCCAATTCATCTTGCAACACCCGCAGTGTTGTCTTTAGCATCTCATAATCCAACTCCTCCTCATCAAACTCCAAATGAGGTTCGTCTTCAGCCACATTTAGGGGAGGAGGCTAGCATGGTGCAGGGACACCCTATCCAGTCTTCTTGGTAGTTTTCGCCATTAGATTCTTTGTCAAACTCTCAATGAAAGCACCAGAATGTTGACCCTCGTTGTGGTCAACGACAAAAATTCAAGTAAACGACAGGAAAATAGTATAATGCTTGAAGAAACAATCTAATGGAAAGTAAAGAACACAAAGAATTATAGTGGTTCAACCACAGTGATTGGTAATGACCTACGTCCACTTGATACTATTATTAATATTGAGCTTCAAATGTGTGATCAAAGAACTAGGGTTCCTGAGTTTCGCGGACCTTAGAAGGAGAAAACAATACAAACGATGGATAATAGTAATGCAATTCAGAAAAAGATCCAAAGATCCCCCCCCTTTAGCTGTTTCTTGTATATTTATAGGCTCAAGGAGGGTTACATGAGTCAAGTAATCATATCTTTCCTTAATAAACGTATCTTCAGGTTATAATGAAGAGATATTCTCAGATATCATTACAACTGTACAGATTTATTCATAAATAAACGGAGTATACGACCAGGCTGGTCGTATATAAAATTTAAACTTCGCATATAGAAATATCTCTGGTCGATAGGTGAGCAGCATCTCTGCCACGTGTCGGCCACGTGTCGAAAATTCTTGCCACATCATCAACAACTATTTTTTGGATAAGCAGAAAGTATGCGACCAGATTGGTCGCACCTAATTGCAAGATTAAACGAATCAATAATTGTCTGGTCGATAGTCGAACAGTACTCATTCATTTATCATTGCCACGTCCATGCCACGTGTAGGTCAATCCTGCCACGTCACCATGAGCCGTTTTTGGGTAAACATTTACACATTCCCTAAAGTGAATGTCTAAATTATTAGTATTATAGTAAACTTTGTCATTGATCAAAATGTAATTTATAATTACATTCCTCAAAGTGTTATAAAGTCACAAAGATTATTTGAAAATGTTCTTGATGAAAGCTTAACACAATATATTGCTAGCTAAAATTAAACATATTTTATGTATAAGTTGTACAATTTCTGTATAATTGTGAATGTGGCAAAAAATGACTTATAATATGTACCGGATGCACATTTAATTATATAATATATCAAGTCATAAGAATAAGAAATGATTTATTTCATTAATAAATTTGACCACTTGGAAAGAAATGAGAAAGAAAAATAAGTGATATATTCATATTATAATTATATCGATTTGGCTACAACAAACATGATTGTTATCATTTGTATTAACTTGAATGAATAATAAGTTTATATTTGAAAAATAATTGTGCTTTTAAGAAAGCACACCATTGGATTGATAAAATTGTTAAATATAATGTTGTTGAACATAATATAATACAAAAATCAAATGGAGAAATCTGATTCTTGAATAATCAATGCTATTATATATTTTGAAGGATATAAAAATTATTTCATTCTCTAGTATATAAACAAAAATGAAACTTTTATAACAGTTATGTATATGTTGAAAATTTTAGTGAAATACAAAGTATAGTAAACCTGGAGTTCATTAATTGAATGATCAATCATATGCAATGAAATGTATAATTTTTTCTAAATTTAGATGAAGAACCAGAAGATTATTTTTAGTAGTAATAGATTAAATAAGAGCGTGACACTTGTCACAAGCGTGTTTATTAAGGAATTAAGTATTTTTTATGAATAATTTAATTAAAAGAAAGATCTAGAACCTTCCATTATCTGTTAGGATCACGTTTACTCAGTCAAAGTAGTTTTAAACAAAATTCAATTATCTTGAAATGTGCAAAAACGTGTTTGAAATATCAGCGTATGCCGATATCTCACAGCTATAAAGGCTGATATATCACCTATAATTGATACGGAAAACATGTTGACTTCGCACGAACGAAACCACGGACCCTCGAAATCATGGTAGGGGCGATATATCGCCTACAATAATTTCCTATTACTATTTTTGTAGTAGTGTCAATATATAATTTCATATTACAATAATTTTTTCTTATAGTAGATCCAAAACTGATTGTTATATACAATTCTACCGAATTGATTATTGGTTATGCATATTAAAAAGCAATATAATTTATAAAAAATTTCCATTTAAAATTATATCACTAAATAAATTCAATTAAAAAAATCCAAAATTAAAGAATCACTTTCTAAATTAATAATGAAATTTTTTAGGCATATACACATACTTTATTGAATAATATTCAATAACAATTAGTTAATATTAATTAAGATAAAGTATAGATGACTTAGTTAATATACATTAATCATTTACCTCGTCATGTTAACTAAAGTTCAAAACAAATAATAATAAAAAAACAAAATTATACTGATTATTTTGTAATGACATAAACATTAAAATTTAGTATTATTAATTCTTTTTGTATATATTAATTAAAGGGTGTATTATATGTCGACCTAGCTATATAGTAACCTAGGGAATCTAGGTCACATGATATTTTATGCACTAACTAAACATGTATAAGTTTCCACGTACGGAATAATAATTTGATCAACTCTGTAGCGAATACATATTAGGGTTTATACATTTTTAGATCATGTGTTTTGCTTTATTATTTGTTTGGATTCTGTTTTTTGATAAATTATTTTTTAGACTTTGTATTTTCTAAAATAGACTCCTAAACCCAATTTTGATCAAAGATTTTTTTTAACTAAAATCACAAATAATTCATCAAACTAACAACTCAGAACATAAATACAGTTATTCTGCCTAAGAACTGTGTTGTTATATTCAATTTTTTGTTAATCAAAATTAGGTTTAGATGCCTATTTGAACAATTTTACAAAACACAGGGTCCAAAAAATAATTTGTCAAAACATATGGTCAAAACAGGTAATGAGGCAAAACACAATGTCTAAAAATATATAAACCCGACCTATTAATATAAAATTTTGTTTGGTCTTTCCCTTTTTCTCTTTATTTTTTTTCTTGTCAATATCAGTTGGTTTTTATTGACTGCAGTTCTCTATTCAAATGAATCAGTCAAATGTGGAACTAATATTATTATTTCATACTTTTGACAAGTAAAGGAAGAAATCTCGTTAAACTGATTGTAAGCAATAATTATGCTATATCTTGACTAAAGTGTATTGCTTAATTAAAAAATTTATAGCAAATAAATCCTCAAACAAAAAAACCAAAAAAAAAAAAAAACAAACAAAAGAAAAAGAAAAAGAAAATATAGAAGAACAAAATTAACATATTTGATTACATGAAATATTTGGGCATGCAAGCAGTAAAAGAAATAAAAATAAAAGGAAGGCTGGTTTATGGGTTTTTTCATAATTTAAAAGAGTAAATTAAATTTTTTATGGGTTTTTTTTAACAAGTTTACAAAAATATGGTTTTTCTTTTCAAAATAACTTATTTTATGATTTTTTTTAATTCAATATTATGAAGTTAGTTTCTCATATTTCTTTGTATAAAAATTAGTTCATGCCATAATTTTACTCTTAATTAAATTTATTTAAACTATGAGATTATTTTAGTCATTTAAGTGTTTTTCATTTGATTATTTTTATATTATAGTTTTATTATACAATATAGACTTAGTATTTTAAAAATAAAACTTAATCTATTTTATTGTTTTTATATTATTTAATGTTTATTTTTCATAATTTAATGTTACAATTTAAATTACAAATACATTTTAACTTTTCTGTTTTTAGTTTTTATCTCTTCAACTTTTTTTCTCGTTGACGTCTTATTTCTTCTTCTTTTTTGGGAGAAAACTTCTTATTAAGTCGACACCCCTTCAACTCAAAATATTTTATTATTTATTTAATTTTTTATTATTGTACTTATTTTATTTTACTATACATAAAAAGAAAATCAAATCAATTTTTTTGTTCTAACTTTTTTTTTTTACATTTTTTTAAGATCATAACTATTTTTTTCTATGTTTGGGTTAAGTAACTAATAACAATCACGTTTTCATATATGATTTTTTTTTTCAAAATTTCGATGTTCCCATTAGGGTAACCATGTACCCATTCACGTGTCCATATTTTTTCTTCTTCAAATTTGAATGTTTACATCAGGGTAACTAGTTACTCATTCATGTTTTTTATATCTATTTTTTTCTTTCCAAATTTGGATATTCCTATCAGGGTTATTGGTTACTCATTCAAGTTTTCATATCTAATTTTTTTTCTTCCAAATTTGGATGTTCCCACTAGGGTAATTGGTTACCCAATCGCATTTTCATCAGATTTTTTTTTTCTTCAGATTTGAATGTTCCCATAAGGGTAACTGGTTACCCTTTCACGTTTTCATATGTATTTTTTTTCTTTCTAAATTTGGATGTTCCTATTAGGGTTACTCGTTACTCATTCAAGTTTTCATATATATATATATATATATATTCTTTTCCAAATTTGGATGTTCCCACCAGGATAACTAGTTACCCATTCACATTTTCATATAACTTTTTTTCTAGATTTGAATGTTCCCATCAAGGTAATTGGTTACTCATTCACGTTTCCATATTTTTATTGTTGTTCTTTCTGAATTTGGATGCTCTTATAAGGGTTATAGTAAACAAAATGCTGAAAAAAAATTGATTTGATTTTTTTTAACATATAGTGGAAAAAAACTATAATAAAAATAATTACAATAATAAAAGATAATAAATAATAAAATTGTAAAATAATATGTGTTTACCCTAAAAAGATTCACCTGATGATGTGGCAAAATTTGTATGCACGTGGGATGCGCGTGGCTATTTAAGTGGGTACGTTCTGGTAGACCATCGACCAGAATAGAATTCACTCGGCAGAAGACATATTTTATGGGCGACCAGGCTGGTCGTAGTATATCAGATACTTTCTATAGATGTGTAAACTCGCATTTATGTGATAATTGTAATTTCCATTATTATTTGAGATACGCTTGTATTAAATGTAATCAAGGCCCACCGGCCCATAAAGAGATCCTTGAGCCTATAAATAAGACTCAAAGGGTTCATGAGAATGGGATTTTTTTTTTTGGGATCCTTAGAGGGAGAATTATTGTTTTTACGCAATACCTTGTCTCTTTTGTTAAACTTGTGAAACTCAGCAAACCCTAGTTGACTGATCATAAGTTTTCATACATTAATAAGAATACTAAGTGGACGTAGGTCATTGCCAACACCTGGGGCCGAACCACTATAAATCTTTGTGTCATTTATCTTTTTGTCTTCAATTCATCTCATTTCTATCATTTTACTTGACTCCATGTCGTTGACCAAATCTAGGGTCAACATTTTGGTGCTTTCATTGAGAACTTGAACTCATGACCTCCAGGAAGAAAGATGGTGAAAACAACTAGGAAAACTGGGCAAACCTCTGGGAATGCACCAACCCAACCTCCTCCACAAAATGTGGTCGAGGATGAGCCACAAGAGGAATTGGAAGAGGAGGAGATGGATGTTGAAACTTTGAGAACGACTCTGATTGTGCTGCAAGAAGAATTAGTCAATTTTAGGGCTAATCAAGAGAATGTGACTGAAACAATGGTGTTGCAGCAGAGAGAGATTGATAGGCAGCGCCAAGAGCTGAATGAGCGGCAGGCCAACATGGACCGTCGGTAGAGGGATGCCACTGCCGCCCTGGAGGCAGCCATTCAGTTGGCCTGAGGACAGCCTGCACCTGCCTCCCAACCGGATCAACCACCTAGTACTCACCCATAACAAAATCCATAATCAGATCATCCCCAACATCACCAAAATTCGCCACAGCCGGGAAACCCTCAGAGGCTGGAGCAACCCCCTGTTGCTCAACAGGAGAGGTCGTTCCAGGATCTTGAGCAACATCCACCCTCTCATGCTGGTTAAGATAACCCCCAGCAGCATAGGCAGAATAGGGGCTGGCAGTGTCCTAGAAGCCCTATATGCCAGACAGCTGAGGAATAAAACCCTCCGAGTAGAGAACAGCGTCCTTCTGCGAGTAGAAGACAGGTGGAATCAGGTTCTGCGGTCAGGGGTCCCCCACGATATAATAATGCCCGGGGACCTACTGACCAATGCAGGCCTCCACCTACCTATCGAGACATTCCAACAGGGAGAGAGGGTAGTGCGAACAGCAGGTCGCACTGTCATCGGTCACAATTTAGAGATGGCCATGATTATAATGAGGCAGATTCTGGCAAGAGGAATACTGGTTGGCGACAAGAAGAGAGGGGTGAAGAGAAAAACCCTCTACCAAGGGAGAACCAACCGATAAGCCAAAATGCTGGTGGGCAAACTAAACTGCCCAACTTCTTTGATTGACTGGGTGTGAGCGAGCAGAGGCGTAGGGAGGAAAATTTGAGGGACATCCTCAATGATAGAAGGGAAAGACACAACGAGTATTTCCCCCAGCGCCGGTCGCTCCCACAGTACCAGATGTTGTACAGGCCTAACTCAATGCTTTGAATCAGGTCGTCCAGCAACTAGTTGGGAACCGAACTTCCCATATAGAGTTTGATCAGAGGAAGGGCACTCCATTTGTGAAAAGAATCGCGATGGAAGAGACTCCAAGCAAATTTAAAATTCTAGTCTTGCCCAAATTCACTGGATTAGAAGATCCTGTATCTCACGTTAACAAATTCGAGATACAAATGAACATCCAGAAGGTGTCAGACGATGCTCAGTGCAGAATTTTTCCGGCAACCTTATCTGAAACTGCTCAGGAGAGGTTTTTCAAATTCCCTCTGGCTAGTATATTTTCTTGGGAAATGTTCGTAAAGGATTTTTATGGACAGTTCTATGATCATCGAGTACATCCGACTGAGGCCAATCAGCTGGTTGAGATATGCCAAAAGGAAGGAGAAACCATGAAGGGGTATGTTCAACGATTCATGTGAGAAGCTACGAGGGCCAAGACGGTTGGAGATGAAGGGAAGATGATTGCCCTTACTGTTGGGGTATGATGCCACTCATCTCTTTGGAACAGTTTGCAGAAGAATGAAGTCAAGAGTACTCAGGAATTTCTAGATCGAGCAGACAGGTACATCAAGCTCGAGGAGGCCATTGCCAATGAAGGCAAGTCTCCTACAGACGACCAGGGCCCAAAAGAATCTCCCGCCAAAGCTGCCAATGAGTCTAGAAAGAACAATGGCAACGACAAAAATAATGGGAAGAACAGAGGGAAAAGGGCGAACCACGAGCCGACAACATCCGATAACAAGCGCCCGAAACAAAATAGACACGAGCCGAGGTTCACCAATTATACGGCCCTAGTCGATAGCCGAGTAGAAGTGTACTAGACCACTCACACAACTGTTCCCTTCAGGCGACCTGCCCCAATCAGGAAAGATATCTCTAAAAGAGATACTACTAAGTTTTGTGGTTTTCATAACGACTATGGCCATGACACCAACGAGTGTAACCAGCTTAAGGATGAGGTTGAGTTACTTATTAGACAAGGACACCTAAGGAGGTATGTGTGAGCAGTTGGAGGTTCTCAGCGAGAGGCTCAAGGTGGCAATGGGCAGGCACCTGTACACCAACGCTCGCCTCCTTTACAGCCAGCTCCAGTTGTTGGTACATTGTTGACCATCTGCGGAGGACCACACACAGCAGGTGATAGTGGGAAGGTGAGGGAAAGATATGCCTGAACCTTGCGTCACGATCAGGACATTGAAATGATGAACGTAGAGGAGCAAACTCCCAAAAAAGCTTGAACAGAGGAAGAATCAATAACTTTCTCTGAGCTTGACGCTCAGCATGTTCGATTTACCCATTCAGATCCTTTGGTCGTGGACGTCCAAATTGCCAATATGATGGTTAAAAGGGTGTTGGTAGATACAGGAAGCTCAGTCAACATTCTGTATAAATCTTCACTAGAAAGGATGAAATTGTCAGTGCAAGATTTGGAACCATGCAACCAAACCATTTATGGTTTTTTCGGCGAAGGGCCGCCCTAACTGGGTCGATCAGGCTTCCAGTAATAGCAGGAGTTGCACTTACGAATAGGATATTACTCACTACTTTCATAGTATTTGATTGTCCTTCTGCATATAATTTTGTGATTGGAAGGCCTGTTCTAGTCGACCTGCAAGCCATGACCTCAGTCTGGCACATGGCCATGAAGTTTCCAACCGACGCATGGGTGGGATGCATGTTGGGAAACCAGTGAAAAGTGCGAGAATGTTATAATTCCTTGATCACCAAGGCAAAAAGAGGCGGATCAGGGGAAAAAGACAGGAAAAGGTTGTTGTTGGCAAATGAAGTACAAGCCCAAATCAGGTGAACAGGTCACCAAATAGGGTGTTGCCCAAAGTGAGGATAGAGACTTAGATCCTCGCTTTGGGGATTTTGAAGAAAATGTTGGACCCATGGAGGACCTCGAGGAGGTCCAATTAAAAGAAGCAGATCTGACCAAGGTTGTGAAAGTCGGTAAAAACTTAGAGACAACAACAAAAAACAAACTGGTGAAATTTTTGAAGGAGAAGCATGAGGTATTTGCCTGGTCGCATAAAGATATGGTTAGGATAGAGCCAGTGGTGATCAGCCATGTCCTAAATATAGACAAAAACTTTCCACCAGTACAACAAAAAAGAAGGCTCATTGACAAAGACAGATCAAAGGCCCTAAAAGAGGAAGTCGAGAAGCTGAAGGAAAATGGATTCATCAGGGTAGCATTTTATCCATCTTGGGTCTCTAATCTCGTACTAGTTCCCAAGCCGAATGGCAAGTGGACGACCTGCGTGGATTTTACAGACCTTAATAAAGCCTGCCCGAAGGATCGTTTCCCACTTCCAAGGATTAACCAGCTGGCTGATGCTACATCAAGGCATGAGATTTTATCATTCATGGGGATCGCACTAGCTTTGGAAAGGATATAGGGCTGTACTGCTACAAAGTAATGCCCTTTGGTTTGAAAAACAATGGTGCGACTTACCAGCGACTGATCAACCATATGTTCAAAGAACTGATCCGCGTTAGTATGGAAGTATATGTCGATGACATGCTGGTTAAGTCAAAGAAAGCTGAAGAACACATCGAGGACCTTCACAAATGCTTCAATATCTTGAACAAATATCAGATGAAGCTAAGCCCCCTCAAGTGTTCTTTTGGTGTTAGATCAGGGAAATTTTTGGGATTCATAGTAAACTCACGAGGAATCGAGGCTAATCCTGAAAATATTCAGGCCTTGATCGAGATGTAGTCTCCTGCCAAGATTAAAGTTGTTCAAAGCCTAACTGGGAGGATCGCCACCCTGAGTAAATTTATATCCAAGTCAACGGACAAGTGTGTCCCATTTTTCAATCTACTCAGGGGCAATAAGAAGTTTCAATGGATGGAAGAGTGCGAACAGGCTTTTCAGGCGCTAAAGTCCCACATGTCGCAACCGCCAATCTTGTCCAAGCCAGTCAAAAAGGAAACTCTGTTAATCTATTTGGCAGTCATAGAATATGTTGCTAGTGCTGTTTTAATCAAAGCAGACAACGTTCAAAAAGCAGTATATTATGTGAGCAAGAGGTTAGTGGGAGTAGAGTTGCGGTATCCACCTATTGAAATGTTAGCCTATTGCTTGATTTTGGCCTCAAGAAAGTTGTGACCTTACTTTCAAGCTCAATGCATCATGGTGCTCACCGACCAGCCATTACGGCAAGTCTTGCAGAAACCTAAAGCCGATGGTCGGTTATTAAAATGGGTAGTCGAACTATGGCAGTTCGATGTTTCTTATTCCCCACAGGTAGCTGTGAAAGGACAGACTCTAGCAGACTTTGTCACAAAATTCACCAGGATCTCAACCAGCGAACCGATGGAAGAAACTGAAAGTCAAAATCAAACTCCTTCCTGGAAATTGTTCATACATGGCTCTTCCAACGAGCACAACGCATGAGCAGGTGTGCTTCTAATTATACCCGAAGGACATCAGTTCCATTGTGCAATCAGATTCGACTTTACAACATCCAATAATGAAGCCGAATACGAAGCTCTAATTGCAGGATTAAGACTAGCCAAAGACATGGATATAAAGTCACTAGAAATTTATAGCGATCCCTAGCTAGTGGTTAACCAGATTAAGGGAGAGTATCAGGCTAGGGGTCTCAAGATGGTGGCTTATTTGAACAAAGAAAAAGACTTATTGGCGCAGTTTGATATTTATACTCTCCAACAAGTAACTCGCGATCAAAATTCAAATGCTAATGCCTTGGCCAAGTTAGCAAGCGCGAAAGATGCTGACACCTTAAATATAGTGCCAGTTGAACATTTGTTGGCACCCAGCATTTAAGCGGAAGAGTCTTCACTGGGGATTCAAGCAACAGGCACGTGGATGACGCCCATCATTGAATACCTCGAGCAGGGATTACTGCTAGTGGAAAGAAACACAGTAAGGACTCTCTAGAGATAATCGGCTCGATTTATCCTGGTTGACAGAATTTTATATAGAAGAGGGTACTCAATGCCTTTGTTGGTATGTGTTTCTAAGGAGAAGGCTAAGGAACTAATGCAAGAGGTCCAGGAAGCTTTCTGTGGAGATCACACTGGGGGCATAGTTTGTCGAAAAAGATCTTAAGGCAAGGGTATTTTTGGCCTAACATGAATAAGGACTCTATGGATTTTGTTCGGAAATGTGACAAGTGTCAAAGATTCTCCAAGATACCGTGAGCAGCCCTTAATGAGCTCAAAAAGATGCAAAGCCCGTAGCCATTCGCAGTATGGGGGATTGATTTGATCGGGTCTTTACCCACAGGAAAAGGGAATGTCAAATATGACGTAGTTGTTGTTGACTACTTCATAAAGTGGGTCGAAGCTGAGCCACTGGCAACAATAACGACCAAGAAAGTTTTGGATTTTGTTGTCAAAAACACCGTGTGTCGATATGGGTTACCAAGGAAAATTATCTCGGATAATGACACACAATTTGACAGTGATCTTTTCACTGATTTCTGTGAGAGCCACAGGATTATAAAAAGTTTTTCATCGGTTGTTCATCCACAAGCAAATGGACAAGTTGAGGCTGTCAATAAGACTCTGAATGACACCCTGAAGAAAGGCTCAAAGAAGCAAAAAAGGCATGGCCAGAACAATTACCAGAAGTCCTTTTGTCGTATAGAACATCCCATTGAATAGCAGCAAGCCATACTCCGTTTTCATTAGCCTATGGGTATGAGGTCATGTTGCCTATTGAGCTCAACCCACCATCATATAGAAGGTTGTGTTAGGAAATAGCTTATATAGGATCTTTATTTATTTTCATGTATATCTAATATTAAGAAAACTAATACGAGATAGCCTAAAACATGTTTCTAAAATTGAATTCAAAGAGAAACAAATAATAGAATACTTACAGTATATGCATCGGAATTAAACAGTCCTTCCTTCAGTTTCTCTAACTCTTGTATCCTCTTTGTCGCAGAGTACTATCAAGAAATTGAACCGATCTTCTATTTTCTTCACAATCTTCCAATGTATCCTTAGAACCACCTAGACTAGTGTGGGAAATTCTCAACACATGAGATAGATATAGAGAGAAGAAGAGAAAATAACAAAGAGGCTTAGAAAAGGACTTGTGTTTAGAGAGAATCTAAAACTATCAGAAAACCAGTGATTAAACTTATCTGTCGTCTCAGAAATCTTAACTGATGACTTCTCTCTAAGCACTCTATTTTATAGACTCAATTAGACCATTTAATTTAATTAAAAAATCAATAAAATAATAGTCATTTTAAAGCCCTAGGTCGAAATTATCATGGGGTTTAGCCCCGTGAAATTTCCCATTTGATTATAAGCCGATTGGACTTAAAATCAAGGCATGTATTATTTTTTATTGATTTAATTAATTAAATAATTATTTAAATCCTTTATCAAATTAATTATTTATAATTTGAACCTTGATTTAAACTTATTTATTAATTTAGATACCAATTTATCTTAATTAATAAATCTGCCATAATTTCTCTTTTCTTCTCAAAATTACACAACTCTGTGAAACTATCCAAAATTGACCTGGTCAACTTTGATAATTCTAATTGATGATTAAATCAATTAATTGATACTATCTAGATGATTTTATCCAAGGTACAATGGGGACCATGGGCCTATGAAATCAAGCTCCAATAAGTTATCATAAATCTAACAAATAAATTTACTAACTTATTAATTCCTCGTGACTCCACTATAGACTCGAAATTGCACTCTTGAATTCATAAAACGCTCTATAACAAATATAGATACGCTATTAATTATCCATTGTTATAACCATAATTGTCACTCAATCCTCTATAGACGGTCTACAATGAGATAGGACTAAAGTATCGTTTTACCCCTCATTGTATTTTATCCTTAAAACACTTAGTTCCTTGTAAATGATATTTCAGTAAACTAATTTAATTACTGAAATGAGATCTCTATCATTTAACACATTGAACCAAACTAAAAGGAAACCATTGTTTCACTTCTTCATCAGAACCTATAGATGTTCATATCTATGATTAACACTCCCACTCAATTATACTACCGAGTTCCCAAGATGTAAGTATGGGCTAGTCCGTAGGGTAAGCTGGTAACGAACAAGTCAAAGAACTCAAATAATACAATCAGTTAGAATACTAAACACTCAGAATTGAGATTGAATTGACCTATTGCCAACTATATGATATGACTAGAATAGATAATAACGGTATGTTTACTTATCTTATCAACTATCATTATTGGTCCTGTCTGATGTAACAAATACATTTGATCTTATCTACTTTGCTAATGTTCTAGAAAGAACATAACACTGTAATGTGTAAGTGGATCATATCGTAGATTGGCAAGTCAGTGTAAATCCTGTGCACTGACTAATCTTAGGACTAACTTATTCTGAACATGTAATCATATTTATATTCCACTGTGATTACGTCACTGTAAATAAGATTAGCTATATTCTTAGGATTTAATAGAAGTTTATATTAAACAAATAATCATGAAAATAAAACATGTGAGCAAAGTCATTAACCAAGTCAAAAAAATGATTTCTATTCTTTTATTGATAATAGAATAAGATTACAAAGAATTTGGTTTTTAATTAGGGCATAAAACCCCAACAGGCTGACATACGATCAAAGTGCTAATGACCAATTATTAATGGAGTCCTTGGACTTGGTCGATGAAAGGTGCGAACAAGCTCAGCTTCGAGTAGCAGCTTACCAGCACATATTTTAACTCTAAAGTACGTGAAATAAAGTTTAATGTGGGAGATTTGGTACTTAGAAGAGTTTTTCTCAACACTCGCGATCAGGCTGCCGGAGTGCTCGAACCAAACTGGAAGGGTCCGTATCAGATTGAAGAAATTCTTCAACTAGGCACATATAAACTTGTTCGCTTAAATAGAGATCTCATTCCTCGCTATTGGAATGGAGAACACATGCGCAAGTATTATCAATAAATAGTTCTCTTTAAAAGAACGGGCTTATGTTAATTTCACTTTTTACAAGTTTGTGAACAAGGGCTAGTCAATAATATGACTAGTCGCTTACAAGTGTAAGATCAATTTTTGATCACTTGTACATAAACGATTTTGTCCATTTATTATGAGAAATAAAAGGAATTGTGCACAACCAGTTATTCTTGCCAAATTATTGTATTTATTACAAGTATTTGCTCATTATGTGTGTTGTTTTACTATATTACCATTTTTTATTATGAGTACACGAGCAGTAATGTTCGAACAGGACTTGGTCATGGCAAGTGACCGAGAACCCTAAGCTCCTCAATCACTTGGGGGGGCATATGAGATACTAAGCAAGCAAAGTGTATCAACATGTATATGTAAACACACGAGCAAAGTAAGGGAAAGCATACTACAGTACTTAGAGTATTTTTTTTAAAAAATAGTTTAAAGTTTTGAAAAATCAAAATAAAGTGCTATGGTACGTTTGGTCATACGAAAAAATGTTATAATAATGCCAAATATTATAATATCAAAATGAAATGTTTTACACTGCGAGTAGTTACTGCTCGGATGTAAATTAATAAATTAAAAGGATAGCTTCCTTGAGCAGCAAAATTGTCTTAACACTGCGAACCATAGTTCGCATGTTCCAGTTATAAATATATATATATATACATATAAAAAGGAGTAATCAAATCATTGAGTAGTAGGAGGATCTGGCTGGGATTGCTGGTTGACAGTGGTCTCGCATCCTCTTCAACAGCTTCGGTTCTAGTCGCCAAGGAGATTTCAGGGGACTCCTGAGCTTTCTGGTCCTCTGCCAGACAAGCAGCACACTTTGCCAATTCAACCTGCTTTACCTGCTCGGGAAGATAGTCGAAGTTCGCCTCTGGATTATTTTTCCAAAACAAGTAGAAGCAGTTGAGAGTCGCTCCTTTGAACTTCTCCAAATTGCGAGAGTTTGTTTCCTCGAGTAGTTTAGCTCACTCCTCCCGCTCGGCGGTTTCCTTCTGGCTGATCACCAGGTCATCTTGAAGTTTGGTGGCTTCTTTGAAGTTAATCTCTGAAGCTTCCTTAAACTTTTCCTTGACATCAGTAATTTTGGCCACCGACTCCTGGCACTTCCTTAACTCCTTGCTCAGGCTGGCAATTCTGGCCTCAGATGCCTTAGTCTCCTTGGCATGTCTGGCTTTGGCTGCCTTAATCTCCTTAGCATATCTGGCCTCGGCCGCCTTGATCTCCTCGAAAAATCTGCCCTCGGTCTCCTCGGCTCGGTTTCAGCTGTGGCCTATGGTCGGGATACCCTGTGAACAGAAATAGAAAAGTAAACCAATAAGGGGAATTTAAAGAAAGTGTTGTTCGACTAAAGAAAAAAGAGAAAATACACTTACACTGAGGACTTCAAACAGCCCGCGACTGATAACCTGGCTGTTTTGTAGTGGAGGGAGATGCGAAAAAGCTTCCTGGCTATGGTAGTGCTTTGATAGCCTTTGCAGCTTCTCATGAATAGCGTTGTAAGCGCTACTCAGCAGGTCGTTGGCTGAGGGTCTCCTCGCCTGCTTAGGTGGAAGGCTATTGTGAGGAGGAGGAGGGGGAGGAGGAGGAGGTGTCATGATCTTGGAAGGAGTGGGCGTTGGAGGGTCTTCTATTTGAGGGTCCTCTGTTCGAGATTTTTTCATAGAGGGATCACTGCTACTCTCCCCAGGGTGCCTCTTGCTCGTCTTTTTGCTTGCAAGAGCGTCGGCGTTTGTGTATATGTCAACAGATTTCTCAGAAGGCATGACTGCAAGACAAAAACAAATGATCAGACAATATAATTTAAAAGAGCAAGGGAATAATGAAAAAGTAAATTCTAAGTAATATACCCTAGCTATTATTACTTGTAGATACATTATTTATAGAACTATTGCTACACTCACTCTGTGCCTCGAAGAAGTTTGAATTACAATTACTGGTCGTAAATTTAAAGTTGTTATCCTTATTAAATAAATGACAGGGGATGGGCAAGCTATCTAAGAGTGAGAAGTCAATACCATTCTTGTCAGAGAACTCGAGTACAGGGCCGGTGTACTCTAAAAGTTTTTGCTTGCTCCTCCCATGTTGGGTTGGGGCAGTAGCAACTCGAGGGTTGCTAGATGGTTCCTGGATGGTCACTCTCGTCGCCCGTCACCTTGGTGGTTGTGACACATCTTGCTGTTGCTCGGGGATTTCCTCTCCAGTGGCACTCCCCACGGTGGACTCCCTCACTTCTTGGTGAGGTGCCAAAAGGTCGACCAGCCTTAGATTGCTCTCGATGACCAGCTCCTTGATGCTCTTTTCAATATTCATCATGCTGGCCAGAGATGAGGTCCTCGTCACCATATCTGGAGTGGAGTTTGGTCGGTACCATGGACCTAGACACAACATCAAGGTTCTAAGGACGGTGAAGGAAAAAACGGACATAAAATGAAACCTCCAGAGATTGAGAATTTTACCTCATTTGGTGAAGGCCAGGTTGTCAGCGACCAGGTCCGTCGTAAGGAAGTACTCCTAGAAGTACTTTCCTACGTTGGATTTGTAGGTGACGTCACTCAGGAATATGCGAGTAGATTCCTGGTGACAGAAATGGAAAAACTCTGTGTTGTTCTAGTTAGGGTTGGAGTTGAGATCGAACAAATAATTGATCTCGTGCGATGTAGGCACATGCCATTTTTTATGGTTGTAAAGGATATAGAGTGTTGATAGTACTCTATATCCATTGGGTGTAATTTGGAAGGGGCAACCTCGAAGTAATTGGTCACCCGTTGAAAAATTCATGCAAGGTCAAGATTGCCCTTGCCTCAATGTGGAACCTCAACCAGGCGTTGAAGGTGCCTCCAGGCACATTTTTTCGTTGCTCGGAGGTAGGTTTGATTAAGGTAACCCCAGGAAGACCGTACTTCTTGAGGTACCTTGTCACTGTCCTAGCCGATATAGCATTAGCAGGAGTGACACACCAATCAAAATCTGGTTGAAGGCCGTCGCGAGGCCGGGCTTTGAGTTTAATTTCTAGTGGTGCAATATTTATAGATTGAGGATCATTTGAAGGACCCTCAGTATCGGTTGCTGGTTGGTTAGAAGGAGAATGGGTGGTTTTCTTTTTCTTGCGAGCTACCTGTTTAACACGACCCATGTGTGGCCGACAGTCTGGAGAGCTGGTCGTGGGGTTTTGGTGCGAAAATGAAGGCTTAGGGAAAGGAAATGATGGTTGCTCTTGATACTTGAACAGTAACGCGAGGAGATCGTCATCTATTGGCCTCTCACCTCCCCAAGGATCGGGCATGAATATCTAAGAAGAGAAAATGGGAAATGAGAATCTACAACCAATATATAGCAGAAGAGGAAGTGTAAGGATAACGTTGCTTGTGTATAAAAGCTAAACTTTTATATGACCAACAGCATCCTAACATACACACTAAAAACATGCGAACAGTTTGGAAAAACGGATCAAAAAGTGGAAGTGAAAAGTTTTTTCAAGAAAACTTCCTGACTCTGAAAAGGCAGGAAAAACCCAGTTTTTCAAAAAACAGTAAAATCGAATTTTCACTTTGATTTCAGTCCCTAAAATAGTATTCATGTTTCCCACATTAATTTATAAGCCTCGCTTAATGTATTTTACTACCTAAAGTTCCTATTCTATCATGTTTCAGCATATGAACCCGATCACCCAAAAAAATTTCTCAAGAACATTAAGAACCCAAACCAAAAAACATACAAAATTTATTATAGATTATATAACAGAGAAGACGAGTTCAAAAACTTACTTGGATTGCAGTTTTTAGAGAAATCACAAAGATGTTGCTCGGAGCTGATCGAAAACATCTCAGATTGCCGAAGCTTTCTGGTTTTTCTTGGGACGTTCTTCTGAGTTCTTGAGGAGAGAGAAGGAAATGGTAAAAAGTGAAAAGTGGGAAATGTGATATATTTATACTGATCATGGTGCAGTTAAAGAGGTAATGATGGGGGTAAGTTTCGATGCATGGGAAATCGTATTAGCCGCCGAAATATTTTTGGGAAACTATAACAGTCATGATTGCTTACTTTTTCGAAAAGGTGCTGACAGATGTGACAAGTCAGACGAATAACTGGTCAAGTAAGTTTATTAAATGCTTGTCACAATAAAATAAACTTGGGGCAAATGTTTACCCTAAAAAGATTCACTTGATGACATGGCAAAATTAGTATACACATGGGATGCGCGTGGCTATTTAAGTGGGTACGTTCTTGTCGATCATTAACCATAATAGAATTCACTCGGCAGAAGGCATATTTTATGGGCGACCAGGTTGGTCGCAGTATATCAGATACTTTCTATAGATATGTAATCTCGCATTTATGTAATAATTGTAATTTCCATTATTATTTGAGATACGCTTGTATTAAATGTAATCAAGGCCCATTGGCCCATAAGGAGATCCTTGAGCCTATAAATAAGACTCAAAGGGTTCATGAGAAGAGGATTTTTTTTTTGGGATCTTCAGAGGGAGAATTATTGTTTTTACACAATACCTTATATCTTTTGTTAAACTTGTGAGACTCAGCAAACCCTAGTTGACTGATCATAAGTTTTCATATATTAATAAGAACACTAAGTGGATGTAGGTCATTACCCACACCTGGGGCCAAACCACTATAAATCTTTGCGTCATTTATCTTTTTGTCTTGAATTAATCTCATTTTTATCGTTTTACTTGACTTAGTGTCGTTGACCAAATCCCACGGTCAACAATGTGTAATTATAAAATATATGTGTGAAAAAAAGAAAAAAAAAAGGAAAAAGGAAGGAAGAAACAATAAGTAGAAAAAACAAAAAAAAATGGAAGGAAAAAATGAAGAAAAAAGAGGGGAAAAAAACCAAAAAAGAAAGAAAGAAAGTAAAAGAACTTGAAAAAAAAAACAAAATAAATGATGATGGAAAAAAAACAGATGAATGAATAAAAATGAAAAGAAGAAGAAGAAAAATAATGGAAAAATGGAAAGAAAAAAAATGAAGGAAAAAATTGGTAGAAAAAAAATGAAAAAAAAATAGAAGAAGAAAAAAAAGCTCATATGTTTGAAAAAAAAATGGAAGGAGAAAATAACAAATACAAAAATAAAGAAAAAATAGAGGGAAAAAATAAAAAAAGGAAAAAAATAGAAGGAAAAATGAAAAAAAAAATATGAACAAAAAAAACAAAATAACACAAATGAAAGAAAAAAAATAGAGAAATGAATAAAAATGAAAAAAGAAAAATGATGGAAAATGGAAAGAATGAAAAAAGATGAAGGAAAAAATGGGTAGAAAAAAAAATGGAAGAAAAAATAAGGAAAAAAAGAAAGAAAAAAATAGAAAAAAAATAAAAAAATGAAAGAAAAATTAAATAAAATTACTTTTATAATAAAAGAAAACATAACTATGATAAAAAAAAAATGTGACATAATTATATATTTTTCAAATTTATGGGAAGTAAAATCTCATAAATATGAACTTCCAAATAAAAAAACCATAAAAAATAGAAAAATAAAATGTCAATATTTTTGTAAAACAACCTTAAGAAACTCACAAATATGAAGAAAAAAAATATCATCTTAAAATTTTATGAGCAAGAGGACATGTGTAGGCCTGACTCACCTTAGCCCAAAATCAACCCGAGTATAATTAGAAATTTATAAAATGTTAGACAAATTTATTCTATATATAAATTTTAGTACGTAATAATATAATACTTGTTGGGAAAAAATAGACAAACTTCCCAAGCGGAGCACAAACAATAAAGAAGCAAAGAAATTTACTCAGTTTGATAATATCATCAAACCCACAAAGAGAGTTCTATTTCACTTCAAACTTCAATATTACACACTCGAACTCTCTCAATCTCTCTCCCAAAAACCTAATACACCATTTGTTTTTTACTCTTCAAACTCACTCTCAGACTCTCTACACTTCAAACTCACTTTCACTTCTCCCCCACTCACATTCATACACAAACAATATATTTATAAAGTTACAAAACTTGCGCGCCAAGACACTTTAAAACTTGGCCAATAAGACAACTTGACCAACAAGACACTCCTTATTTTACACAAATTATTCATTACCCAAAATTAAAAATACTGTAAATAAAAACCATAATTAATTTGAGTCAATACTCAACAATCTCTACCTTGGCTCAAATACTCTAAACTGACAACTCAAACCATCAATAAGAGTAAACATGCATTGAGTTCAAACTCTCACTAAACATCACTTGAGCACTTTTCTTCACATTCTTCAATGACTCACTTCTCTAATGAGTGTTGATGTCCTCTTTCTTCAAACAACCTTTGACAGAAGTTGGAGTCTTCACCACCTGGCATTATTTCACTCTTACAACACTAGATGGTGACATTTTATGACTTGGCTCCACTATCACAGCTCCACCTAAAATAGTCTTCCCAAATAGTTTATACAAATCCCGCTTCTTTTCAACCTTCATGACTACCAAATCACATTTCTTAATAGTCATTACACCATCTTTTATAGAATAGTCACAACCTAGAATGTCCAAGGCTTCTAGAGAGATTAAGCTCCTCCTTAACATAGGAACATGTCTTACATCAGTCAATGTTCTCACAACACCATCAAACACCTTCACCTTAACAGTTCCCATTCCAACAACTTTAGAGCTAGAATATTATCATCAAAACATTACAACCATCATATGCCCTTATAAGTATATCAAAACACTCCTTATATGAACACATGTGGAATGAACAAATAGAATCTTAAATCCAAAAGTCTGAAAATTTTCATCAGTCATATGACAGAAAGAATGTCACTATCACTTTCAAAACTTGCGCCCACAACATTAGTGGAATCTAAAGTCTCTTTGCATTCTTGATTTCTCATTGCCTCAAGATGCTTGGTCAATTACTCCAAATTTCGCCTCACATGTTATAATGGCCTAACTACTCTAGACTTTTGGACCATTAACGAAAACTATACATAAACACTAATCCTTAATAAAACTTTACAAGTGAAAAGACCATAACTTTATTAAGAAACTTGTAAAAATAAAAGTTAAACTTACATAAAATATCAAGTAGGATATGGGATCCCATTGTTTTAAAATCAAAACAAGACATAATGATAATTGAAAAAGAGATTACATAATAAAATGCGGAAAGATACATATAAAAACCATAAGAAAACAAAAAACTACATCCTCGAAACCGAAACTCTCGACTCCTTGAATCCATTCTGCCTCAATACACATTTCCCAAGCTTCCAAGAATCTTTCCCGCCGCTAAGACTATTTTCCTGCACATATAAACAAAAAGGAGTGAGCCTAATGCCCAGCAAGGAAAATCTAACACATAGTCCATATACATAAATTTCATAAAAACATAAAAACATAACATAACACTTATATCACACACATACTGTAATGGCCATTATTACTTGGGGTCCCATAAACTAAACAAGTCATATGCCCATTAGATTAGTGGGGTCTTGCTAGCTAAGCAAGTCATATGCCCATAATCTATTTGGGGCTTGTTAGTCATATAGGTCATATGCCCAAGCCTACAAACATACATAACATAACATATTTCATAACATAAAAATCATAAGATAACATATAAAAACATATAACATATAAATTCTATCCTATTTTCCTTACCAAGATTACCGGGATATGAGGACAGAGTTGGGACTTTGGAACACTCCTAAAAACCATTTGTAACAGAGTGAGTACTTTGAAGAAAAGAAATGAAAGGAATGGGAGGACTATATCATTGAGAATATACTTACCAAAAACTTATGCTCAAGAACTTAGATTTCCTAACCAAAATAAAGAATAAGTTTAGAAGGCTGAGTAGAAGACTATGAAAACTTAAATAAAATAATACCAATGAACTAGAGTGTGGAAATACCTTGAAGACTTGTAAGACCAATCTAAACCTTGAACCGAAATGCTATAAAATCTTACTTCTCAAGTGTTTGATAAGCTTATGATGACCAAGCTTATGATTCCCAACCCAAGTGTTTACACTCTCACACTCACCTAGCAACTTGCAGCCTCTGAACTTTGAGTAATAGATGAATAAATGGTTGGGTACTAGGTCCTATTTATAGAGTTTAGGAATGAAAAGATCTCATTTAACTTGAATAAAAATAATGGCTTTTTAAGTGAAAATAATTTGAATTATCATTCAGCAGAGGCTGAAGACTCGTTCAGAAAGGTGCTGGACTTATCAAGAGGTTGCAGGTTTGAATGGAAAACGATTTCAATAACTTTCAAATTATGCTGAGAGGGGCGATATATCGCCCCCTGTAGGCGATATATCGCCTGGGCCAGTATGCCCGAGGAAATCGTGCATTGTTTCGTGTTTTTCGTATCTTCATGCTGCGATATATCGGCATACGCTGAATATTTAAACAAGAAATTACACATTTTTAGCTTAATTTAAATTGAGTAAACAGCCTTGACTAAGCCCTTTAACGTTTTCAAAGCTGCTGACTGACCTTAGAGTATTCAAATTTTAACCTTAATAAATTTAATCCTCAAAATACTTAATCATTAATAAATCCATTCATAACATGTGCTATAATCCTATTGGTTCTTATTTAAACCTTATAGTATACCAAATATTATCCTCAATATCAGTCATATTAATCAAACCTTAGGTTAAAATTAATATTCTTAAACTACAGGTTAAACTTAGAAAATCTACAAGTACTACTATGAGTGTCCAAATAAATCCCGGTCTGAACCAAAAATCCACAGTCATAAAGATAATACTATTATTACTATTATACTACTATCTAACTTAGCTAAGTAAAGTTCTTGGACTCTACACATGTCCCCCTTTTCGTGACAATAATAACGTTCAACTTCTCTCTAAGAACGTGATTGGCTACGATTATCTATTATGTCATTATACCTTCCTCTTGAATGACTCCTACCACGATTTAATTCTCACTGTTGGGCCCAAAATATTCGCCCCAAAGGGTTTTTCCATTTTAAGTAAGTTGAAGAGGAGCGTTTTGGCCCCTGCAGACACTCCAGAGTCAGAAGTCGTGGGTTAGAGGCGGTCTACGCTTCTGCCCTCTGCATACTGAATAGATCCGAAAGCATTTTGGAGGGAAATTCAGTTATTCCTCCAACCAATCAGGGAGCAAACTTAACCAACTAACCACATAATATTTTTATTCTATAAATATCGAGTTCTCATTCAGTGAGCAGTGAAAAATCTGACTTAAGCATCGGAATGTCTTTCTTGCAGGTACTCCCCGATGGTTCGACGATCAGCAGAGTCATTTTCATTGACGGAGAAGGACCGGAGAGCCAGAATTTGTTAGCAAGTACCTCCAAATTTAGAAAGACAAAGTTGTTGCATCAACAAATTGGTGCCGTCTGTGGGAAATATTCTCTCTCTCTAACAAGATCGTTAAGTCAAGAAACTTCCCAAACAATCAAGATTCACTCGAACACGAAAGCCATGCCGCCCAAGAAAAACGAAGCACCAAGTACAATTGCCCAGACCACCCCTACAACGGATGTTGGTGATCAAATCGATAGGATGTGTCGACTGCTTAAAGCCAGACAACAAAGATCTGACGAAGCCATTAAGACACTTACCAAAGCTTAGGCCAGGCTAGAAGCTGAGATCGTTGAATTGCGAAGAACAAACAAAGCCACAAGTAGGGCCCAAGATAAAGAAAGTCTCAGCCTTGATGGGACAAAAACTCAGGTCATCCAGATCGACTCCCATGAATGGAATGCTCACCACATCAGGGAAGGGTCCCAGGGTCCTGTTCCATCATCTCCAGGTCATCACCACCAAAGGGCTGCTGAGCAGCGGACAGACCGGTGCGAAACACATATGCGAACTGATGCAAAGCCCGCAAAAACAGCCCAACTAGCCGCTGAGAAAGGGCCCCAACAGACCCAGGCACGGGCCTCGCAAGACGCACCAACCGAAGAACGTGCCCCCTCTGTCAGGTTCTTGGAAAGCTGGAACAAAGAGATGCTGCGAGAGGTGATGCAAAAGTTCTCAGACGGGAGATCTGCCTACATTTCTGATTACATAGATTTGGTTTCAAGGACTGCCGAGAAATCACCTTTCGCGGAGTGGATACAAAATGAGCCCAAGCCATGGGACTTCGTGATTCCCCCCCTGTCCGCATTCAACGGAAAAGGAGACCCGCTCAATCACCTATTCAAATTTCAGAAAAAGATGGCCTTGGAAGTCAACAATGAAGCCATACAATGCAAAGTCTTCTCCACAACCTTTTCCAGACCAACCTTGCTATGGTTCAGACAACTAAAACCTGGCTCTATTAGCAGCTCGGTGATCTTCGCAGAGCCTTTCTCCAGCAGTATAATGCTAACCGCGAAGCACCAAGAACGATGGCAGATCTTTACCGAATTGAGCAAGGTGAAAATGAACACCCGAAGTCATACCTGCAACATTTCATTGACCTCGTACATCAAATCTATGACGTAGAGCCAGCAACCGTAGCTAACCTCTTTGTCAAAAGTCTGCAAGTGGGGTCCCTCTTGCACAAGAACCTCACTATGACACCACCGTATGACATGGCTGAAATCTAGACCCGTGCCAAGGGCGTCTTTAGGGTCCTGAAATTTTGAGAGCGTGCGCAAAAGAAGTCTGCCCTTATTTCAACGCCACTAGCAAATAACCCTCCCCCTCCATCTACAAGGGACGACAAAAGAAAAAGGCGGGAGTCAGACCACATGAAAGGGGGAAAGAAGCCAAGAGCAAGTCAAGATCCACCGCGATACACCTCTTTCGCCCTCAGGAGGTCATCTATGAAGAAAATAAAGACAGATCCATCTGGCGGGAACCATACAAAGTCACCACTCCCCCAGAAAGAAGAGACAAAAACAAGTTCTGCATCTTCCACAAGGACCATGGCCACACAATCTCAGAATGCCACAACCTCCACAATTAGATCCAGGCCTTTATGAGAAACGAGCGATTGACCCAGTGCATAAAGGATCGAACAGGCCCGGCGTCCCACGACCCAACACCGCTTTTGCCCCGACACCACCTACGGAAATGCCCTCCCCAAATGTGGCTTCCACGAGCTTGCAAGAGCCTCTCAAACCAATCCCCATGATACACGGGCTCAGAGAGCTGACCACAGAACAAGAAAAAACAACCAAAAACCATAAAAGAGTGGAGGAAAGGGTAAAGCGGTACAGATCGTTAGGCCACGCCTTCAATTTTGTCACCTCAGAAAACAGATGCTATTCAGCCTCTGCAATAACCTTCACAAAAGAAGATCTATGGGCAGTACACCTACCCCATGACGACCCTTTGGTCATCTCGTTGCAGGTCGACCATTACCAATTGGGGAGAGTTTTAATCGATGGGGGTAGCAGCGTTGATGTCCTCTTCTGGGACAGGGGATGGGTCTCAAAGAAAGTCAGATCAGACCCTCTATTGTACCAATCTTGGGATTCAATAGCCAAAGGGTATACCCAAAAGGCGTTATCAGGTTAAATGTAGTCGCTGCAAAATGCACTTTGCCAGTAGATTTCCTCATAGTGGACTCTGTCAAAAGCTACAATGCCATCATGGGGAGGAACTGGATCCATAGGATGCAAGGAGTGGTCTCCACTTTGCATCAATGTAGAGTCCAAGAACTTTACTTAGCTAGTTAGATAGTAGTATTATAGTATTTATAGTATTATCTTTGTAACTGTGGATTTTTGGTTCAGACCGGGAATTATTTGGACACTCATAGTAGTACTTATAGATTTTCTAAGTTTAACCTATAGTTTAAGAATATTAATGTTAACCTAAGGTTTGATTATATGACTGATATTAAGGATAATATTTATTATACTATAAGGTTTAGATAAGGACCAATAGGATTTTAAGCACATGTTATGTATGGATGATTAAGGATTAAGTATTTTGAGGATTAAATTTAATAAGGGTAAAAGTTTGAATGCTATAAGGTCAGTCAGCAGCTTTGAATACGTTGAGGGCTTAGTCAAGGCTGTTTACTCCATTCAAACTTAGCTAAAAATGTGTAATTTCGTGTTTAATTAATCAGCGTGTGTCGATATATCGCAGCACGTAGATACGGAAAACACGAGACGATGCACGACAGCCTCGGGCATACTGGCCCAGGCGATATATCGCCTACAGGGGGCGATATATCGCCTCCTTCAGTATATTTCAAAAGTTTTTGAATTCTTTTTCCTTTCAGCCATTCAACTTCTTGATAAGTTCAGCACCTTTTTGAAGGAGTCTTCAGCCTCTGCTGAACGATTATTCAAATTATTTTCACCTAAAAAGCTATTATTTTTATTCAAGTAAAATTTAGATCCTTTCATTCCTAAACTCTATAAATAGGACCTAGTACTCAGCCATTATTCATCTTTTGCTCTAAGTTCAGAGGCTGCAAGTGCTAAGTGAGTGTGAGAGTGTAAACACCTGGGTTGGGGAATCATAAGCTTAAACATCATAAGCTTATCAAACACTTTGGGAAGTAAGGTTTTATAATATTTTGGTTTGAGGTGTAGATTGGTCTTACAAGTCTTCAAGGTAACCCAAAACTCTAGTTCATTAGTTTTATGTTATTTTCTTTCTCATAGTCTTCTACTCAGTCTTCTAACCTCGCTCTTATTTTGGTTAGGAAATCTAAGAACTTGCTCATAAGTTCTTGGTAAGTATGTTTCTCAAAGGTTTAGTCATTCCATTCCTTCCATTCTTTTCATTACTTTTTCTTCAATCTACTCACCCTGTTATATATGGTTATAGGAGTGTTCCAAAAGTCCCAACGCTGTCCTCTTATCCCGGTAACTTTGGTAAGGAAAATAGGATAGAAATGCATATGTTATATGTTCTATATGTTATCTTATGTTTCTTATGTTATGATAAGTGTTATGATATATATGTTTGTAGGCTTGGGCATATGACCCATATGACTAACAAGACCCCAAATAGATTATGGGCATATGACCTACTTAGCTAGTAGGACCCCACTAATCTCATGGGCATATGACTTGTTTAGTCTATGGGACCCCAAGTAATAATGGCCATTATAGTATGTGTATGTAATAAGTATTATGTTATGTCTTTATGTTTATTATGAAATATATGTACATGATGTATGTGTTAGATTTTCCTTGCTGGGCATTAGGCTCATTCCTTTTTGTTTTATGTGCAGGAAAATAGCTTTAGTGGCGGTAAGGTTCGTGGATGCTTGGGATTGTGTATCGGTGGTGAATGGATTCAAGGAGTCGAGAGTTCGATTTTCGAGGATGTAGTCTTATTTTTTTTTTATGATCTTTACATGTATTTTGCGCACTTCTTATGTAATTCCTTTCATTTTAAATCATGTTTTGTTTTTAAAGACAATGGGATCCCATATCCTACTTATTTTATGAGAGTAACTTTTATTTCTACAAGTTTCTAATAAATTTATGGTATTTTCGCAAATGTAAGTTTTATTAAGGATTTGTATGTATAGTTTCGTTAATGGTCCAAAAGTCTAGAGTAGTGGGTCATTACAATCAAGTTATGCGATGTCAATCACCTGATGGGTGCTACACAATCGACATAAAGGGTGCCAAAAGCAGGCAAAGAGATGCTACCTGACCCTGAAGGAGATAAATGAAATTGGCAACTCCTCCCCTGGCAACAACCCCACCAAATAGCAATCAAAGGATAGTTTACCAGCATATCTCAGAGGCTTAGTTGCAGACGAAGATCACGGTAAACCCCAAACTACTCTCGACGATCTAGAAGAAATCTGCATAGATGATGATGATTCATCCAAAACATTGCTGGTAAGTGTCCCGCTGCCCGAGATAGAAAAGTAGACCCTAATCCAATTCTTGAAAACTAGAGTTTGGACTTTAGCCTGGTCCCCGCATGAAATACCGGGAATAGATCCTTCTGTCATGAGTCAGAGCCTCAACATATCAAACAACTTCCCACCCGTCAAGCAGAGGCAGAGAAGGTTCGCTCACGAAGTCAACCAGGCCATACAAGAAAAGGTACAATGGTTGTTAAGCATAGGAGAAATTGAAGAATGCCTATATCCCAGTTGGCTAGCCAACCCTGTAGTGGTCCCGAAGAAAAACAGAAAAAAAACGAGTGGGCATAGACTACACCAACTTGAAAAAAGCGTGTCCTAAAGATAGCTACCCTCTTCCAAAGATTGATCAAATGATAGATGCCACAGTGGGATACGAAAGAATGAGATTCCTTGATGCCTACTCAGGGTACAATCAGATCCCAATGAGAGCAGAAGATCGAATCCACACTACTTTCACAACAGAATGCGACCTATATTGTTACAAAGTCGTTGCTTGGTGATGCACAAGCTTTTTTCCTCATTGCTTGGTAGGAACATGGAAGTATATATTGACGACATGGTGATCAAATCTCGACAGGGTATCATGCATGTGGAAGATCTAACCGAATGCTTCAACATACTCGACGCCTATCAAATGAAGTTGAACCCAACCAAATGTGTTTTTGGGGTATCCTCCGGCCAGTTCATAGGGTATGTGGTCAGCCAGAGGGGCATCGAGGCCAATCCGACCCAAATTGCCTCACTGTTAGAAATCAAGGAGCCTAGAACCATCCGGGATAAAAACTCTGACAGGCAAAGCGTAGCCCTGAGCAGATTTATATCATGCATGTCCGATCATTGCCAGCCTTTCTTCCAATGCATCAAGAAGTCCACCAACACCACTTGGGGGGCAGAACAAAATAAAGCCTTCGAGGAATTAAAAGCGTATCTGAGGACTCCCCCCATATTAAGCTCTCCCATCCCCAACGAAGATCTCTTCTTATACCTGTCTGTTTCCTACTTTGTCGTGAGTTCTGTACTCTTTTGAGAAGACGAAGGCTAGTAGAAGCCAGTGTTCTACTGCAGTAAGATGCTACTAGATGCTGAAACACGCTATAGCATGATGGAAAAATTGGTCCTCGCGTTAATTATAGCAATGAAGAAGCTTCAAAAGTATTTTTAAGGCCATACCATTATTGTATACACAGACTATCCATTAAAGCAGATCTTGAACAAGCCCGACCTCTTTGGCAGAATGTCCAAATGGGCAATTGACCTCGGGGCAAATGATATACGGTTATCACCACGAAAAGCAAAGAAAGGCCAAGTACTAGCTGATTTTCTGGTCGAGATACAATCCTTCACACCCGAGACCACACCAGAACTACTGAATTTCGAAGAAGAATGGATGTGAACAATGCACACAGATGGAGCCTCCAATTCACAAGGAGCTGGGATCGACATCGTATTGGAGGCACCCTCTAGATTACAAGTTGAGGAAGCCCTACGGTTGGAGCAACACACCACAAATAATGAATCCGAATACGAAGCCATGATCTACGGTCTAGATTTGGCACGAAGCATGGGAATCAGACGAATGAGAGCCGGAAATTTTGACACCAAGGCACCCCATCTGACCAACCTATTGGAAAAAGTATCTGCATTAAAGTCACAATTCCAGCAATTTAACCTGGTACAAATACCAAGGGAACTAAATCAAAGGGTCCATGCCCTCGCAAAGCAAGCCTCTGTGGGAGAATGTTCATGACACTCAACAATTTCCACAAGTCGTACACAAGAAGCTATAAGAAAAAACTTCCATCTCGTCAGAACCAAAATGTTGGATGGACCCCATTATCCGTTACCTGACCAAGTCTGAACTACCAGCCAATGCAAAAGACGCACGCTATTGCGCCTTAAAGCTCAATGTTACTCCATTATCCATGGAACGTTGCATCGCAGATCCTTTAACGACCCCTATCTTCGGTGCTTATGTCCCTCAGAAGCTCAAACATTATTAGAGGAGATCCACGAAGGAGCATGAGGGAACCACACCGGGGGACGGAGCTTGGCACACAAAGCGCTCATAGCAGAATATTATTGGCCATATATGATGACAGAAGCACGCGACTATGCGAAAAAATGTGACAGATGCCAGCGATTTGCACCTACCATCCATCAACTCACTCAAGTCCTACATTCCATTATCGCCCCTTGGCCCTTTGCAAAGTGGGGGATGGGCGTACTTGGAGAACTGCCCAGAGCCGCTGGAGGAAAATGGTACGCCTTGTTATCCACTGATTACTTCACTAAATGGGTCGTAGCAGAGGTCTACATCACAGTCAGCAAAACAGACACCGTGAGCTTTATATGGAAATACATCATCTATCAATTTAAGATCCCATGAGAAATAGTCATGGATAATGGAACCCCGTTCCAAAAAGCCAAAGTACAAGAACTGTGCGACACCTACAAAATAAAGTTAAGTTTTGCTTCTGTGACTTATCCCCAAGGCAACGGCCAAGCAGAGGCTTCTAACAAAGTCACTTTTGCCAACATTAATAAAAACTTGGAAGTTAAAAAAGGTGCATGGGTAGACGAGTTACCAAAGGTCCTATGGGCATACAGAACGACAAAAAGAACCTCTACCGGCGAGTCTCCCTACGCCATGGTGTATGGAACAAAAGTGATTATCCTTACAGAGGTGGGCATGCCGACACTTCAGATAGAAATCACTTCTGATTTAACTGCGAACAACATACAGCTATTACACAACCTCAACCTCTTGGATGAGTTACGCACGATATCACAAATAAGACACGGGAAATATGAAAAGGCAGCAGAACATTATTACAATAAGAGGGTCCATTCATGTACATTTAAGAAAGGAGGTTAGGTTCTGCGTAAAGTCATTGGCAATCCTAAGAAACTGGAGCCGAACTGGGACGGACCCTTCGATGTAACAGAAGCACTAGGATGAGGGTCTTATGCTCTCAAAAATATACATAGTGGCAAAAATGTACCGCGTACTTGGAATTCAATGTCCTTGAAACAATATTATTGTTAATAGTTGTGTGTACTCTAAAAATTCAAAAGTAATAAAAAACTTTCCTTGCTTACATTACTCTAAGATATTTTACATAGTCAACTTTTGCTGACACAATTCTGCATGAGGAATCTTTCCTGACGTACCACAAATAGAACATGCATGTGAAAATCATCACTTTATTTGCTCTGCGCTAAGAGCTACTATTACATGCATATTTTAATATACCCTTACCTACCCATATGAGACACAACATTATTCATGTGAACTAAGCTCCACCTACCACCTCCCTTATAAATATAGCCTTGAAAGGGTCACTTCAAATACACAAAATACACACAGAGGCATGGTGCCTCTGCCTCTGCCATTCCACTCGCTCTCTTACAAACAAAAACTTATGGTTTCACCTAGCAAACCTTTCCACTATAAATCTCTCTACTCATGCCATTCGCACAATATGTCCACCATCAAGGCACACACTACCCAGCTAAACGCATTCTAATCTAACCTGACTAAACTAGCAAGGAGCTAAGGCCAGCCATTTCACAGTCTAATCTGGCCTGACTACGCGAGTTTGGCTGACCGGCCTGGGTAATTTTCACCGTCTACCCTGTCCTCTTACTTTTTTGTGGCCACAGAGGAGCCCCGTTGAGTCCAACAACTAAAGGAACCCCGCCATGCAGTCTAATATGCCCTAACTACTATAGTAGAACCATCAGGCACCTCACTTCGATTCTGCCTCAGTTACGAAGTAACTGGTTTGCCAATACAAGGCTAGGAGGAACTTTTCCAGCACTAACACCCATATCTTACACATCGGTTGCCTCTGTTGGGTTTGCTAGCCTATCACAGAAAAAGGGACCAAATAAACCACGGTATGGGTGCACTGGAAAAATGTCTAATCCCAAGATCTGCCACTCTCAGCTCTGCCTCGGCGCCTAGCCCCGCATGCTGTGTTCTGTGCCCGAGCTTAGCTACGTCGCCCCCTCTCGCAAATGCTAAAGCATCTACCTTGCTCTTTCATGCACTCAAGGGGACGACTTAGTTTTAATGAGAGATCAACACACTCGACTCCCTCCAAATATATAAGGGCAACGCACTCGACTCTCTCAGTGATTGCACGAATAATGAACATAAATCTTGTAATTCAACAACTTATCCAAAGATCAACTTTATCTATAAAATGTGTTCTGTTAAATATCACTTTACAGTTATTTTCATCACTCTCCAATATTTTTTTTTGAGATACAAATAGAGATTACTTATTACACACATCGCCTATGAACATCTAATCCCATTCAATACGACGCATATCTCTGCCATCACACTCTCTAGCTTCGGATGACCTAACTCATATCGCTCACACGCTATGTAATACGGGATTCCACTTCTCACTAATTCATTCAACGCCCATGTTGAGTACAACCACTGCGGCTTATCAAAGATTTGCCTCAGAAATGGCACATTTACCCAGTCACGATGTTCACCTGCAATGGAAATGTCATCAGAACCATCCAATCACCTTAAATTTATGTCGTGTAACTAACTCAACACTTAACTGGGCATTTTCTCTCACCATCATTACAGGTTCTTACTATATCTCATGCATAGAGGCCTAAAGGGTCTATGAAGCCTCTTGGCAACATACGTCAACTAAACCTCATCAGCTGTAATATTTTTGTAATGACCCACTACTCTAGACTCTTGGACCATTACGAAACTATACATACAAATTCTTACTAAAACTTACATTTGCGAAAATACCATAATTTTATTAGAAAACTTATAGAAATAAGAGTTACTTACATAAATACCAAAAAGGATATGGGATCCCATTGTTTGAAAAACAAAACATAACATGACTTATAAATTAAAGGGATTACATAGTAAGTGCGGAAAATACATATAAAGACCATAAACAAATGACTACATCCTTGAAATCGAACTCTCGACTCCTTGACTCCATTCATCATCGATACACAATCTCCAAGCATCCACGAATCTTATCGCCTCTAAAGCTATTTTCCTGCACATAAAACAGAAATGAATGAGCCTAATGCCCAGCAAGGAAAATCTAACACATAGTCATAAACATAAATTTCATAAGAAATGTAAAGACATAACATAACACTTACTACATACACATACTATAATGGCCATTATTACTTGGGGTCCCATAGACTAAACAAGTCATATGCCCATGAGATTAGTGGGGTCCTACTAGCTAAGTAGGTCATATGCCCATAATCTATTTGGGGTCTTGCTAGTCATATGGGTCATATGCCCAAGCCTACAAACATACACATTTCATAACATGTTTTATAACATATTTCATAGCATAGAACATAAGATAACATAAGCATATAACATATAGATTCTATCTTATTTTCCTTACCAAAGTTACCGGGATATGTGGACAGTGTTGGGACTTTGGAACACTCCTAATAATCATTATGAAAAAGAGTGAGTCTAATGAAGAAAAAGAGATGAAAAGGAATGGGAATACTAAACCATTGAAAAACATACTTACCAAAACTTATGTGCTCAAGAACTTAGATTTCCTAACCAAAATAAAGATTAAGGTTAGAGGCTGAGTAGAAGATTATGAGAACTTAAAAGAACAAATACAGAATTGAACTAGAGTTTTGGGTTACCTTGAAGACTTGTAAGACCAATCTACACCTCAAACCGAAATACTGTAAAACCTTACTTCCCAAAGTGTTTGATAAGCTTATGATGTTCAAGCTTATGATTCCGAAACCCAGGTGTTTATACTCTCACACTCACTTAGCACTAGCAGCCTCTGAACTTAGAGCAAAAGATGAATAATGGCTGGGTACTAGGTCCTATTTATATAGTTTAGGAATGAAAGGATCTTGATTTTACTTGAATAAAAATAATAGCTTTTTAAGTGAAAATAATTTGAATAATCGTTCAGCAGAGGCTGAAGACTCGTTCAAAAAGATGCTGGACTTATCAAGAGGTTGAATGGCTGAATGGAAAATGAATTCAAAACATTTCAAAATACACTGAAGGAGGCGATATATCGCCCCCTATAGGCGATATATCGCCTGGGCCAGTATGCCCGAGGCAGTCGTGCATCGTCTCGTGTTTTCCGTATCTACGTGCTGCGATATATCGCCCCCTATAGCTGCGATATATCGGCACACGTTGATTAATTAAACACGAAATTACACATTTTTAGCTAAGTTTGAATGGAGTAAACAACCTTAACTAAGCCCTCAACGTATTCAAAGCTGCTGACTGACCCTATAGCATTCAAACTTTACTCCTTATTAAATTTAATCCTCAAAATATTTAATCCTTAATCACCCATTCATAACATGTGCTTAAAATCCTATTGGTCCTTATCTAAACCTTATAGTATAATAAATATTATCCTTAATATCAGTCACATAATCAAACCTTAGGTTAACATTAATATTCTTAAACTATAGGTTAAACTTAGAAAATCTATAAGTACTACTATGAGTGTCCAAATAATTCCCGGTCTGAACCAAAAATCCACAGTTACAAAGATAATACTATACATACTATAATACTACTAAATAATTAGCTAAGTAAAGTTCTTGGACTCTAAAATTCTCCCCTACTAAAAAGAATTTCGTCCTCGAAATTTACGTACCAAATAATTCTGGATACCGACCTTGCATGTCCTCCTCCAACTCCCACGTTGCCTATCGTTCAGAACTATTACTCCATAGGACTTTGACTATAGGAAAGCTCTTGGACCATAACTGCTTCATCCCTCTATCTAGGATGCTAACCGGTCGTTCCTCATAACTTAAGTCTTTCTGGAGTGCTATCGTATCGTACTTGAGGACGTGAGATGGGTCTGACACATATTTGCGTAGTATCGAAATGTGGAAGACGTTGTGACTATCGGCTAGTGTTGGTGGTAGGGCTAGTCTATATGCAACTGGTCCCACTTTTTCCAATATCTCAAAAGGACCTATGAATCGGGGACTAAGCTTGCCTTTCTTCCCGAACCGCTTGACACCTTTCAGAGGAGATATCTTAAGGAAGACTTGATCTCCAACATGGAACTCCACATCGCGTCGCTTGGTATCCGCATAGCTTTTCTGATGACTTTGAGCAGCAAGCATACGCTGTCTATTAAGCGTTGCTGCTTTTTGAGCTTGTCTAACAGCTTCGGGCCCTAGAAGCTGCCTTTCTCCTACCTCGTCCCAGTGCAACGGTGATCGGCACCTTCTTCCATATAGCAACTCATAAGGTGCCATCCCGATTGTTGACTGGTAGCTGTTGTTGTACGAGAACTCGATCATTGGTAAGTACTTGTTCCACGATCCTCCGAAATCAAGTATACACGCGCGTAGCATATCTTCTAAGATCTGAATCGTACGCTCGGACTGCCCATCTGTTTGAGGATGGAAAGCTGTACTAAGACTTAACTTAGTACCCATGGCTTGCTGTAAGCTTCTCCAAAATCTTGATGTAAACACCGATCCTCTATCTGACACTATCGTCTTGGGGATTCCATGCAATCGTACAATCTCTTGGATGTAGATGTCTGCATATTGGTCTGCCGTGTATGAAGTCTTAATAGGCAGGAAATGAGCCGACTTGGTTAGTCTATCTATTACTATCCAAGCGGAATCATGCTGCTTATTCGTCTTTGGCAGACCCGTCACGAAATCCATGGCTATATCATCCCACTTCCATTCTGGCACGTTAAGTGGTTGTAATAAGCCTGTAGGGCGCTGATGCTCCGCTTTCACTTGCTGGCATACCAGACACTTAGATACATACTCCGCTATGTCTTTCTTCATCCCTGGCCACCAATAGATTTCCTTGATGTCATGAGTCATCTTGGTAGACCCTGGATGAACTGAGTACGGGGTACTGTGCGCTTCTTCTAAAATTGTCTTCTTAATACTTTGATCATTTGGCACACATACCTGATCCTTATATCTCAATAAGCCTTGGCTAGATATTGAGAAATCGGTATTCTTGCCTTCTCTGACTGCTTCCATATGTGCTGCTAGCGATTCATCATGTCTCTGACCAATCCGTATGTCCCCTAGCAGATTCGATTGGATAGACAAGTTAGCCAGCTTGCCTACAACCACTTCTATTCCGGCACTGATAAGCTCCTGCTGTAGCGGCTTTTCCATTCTGGATAAGGCTGCTAAATTCCCATAGCTTTTCCTACTAAGTGCATCGGCAACTACGTTCGCCTTCCCCGGGTGGTATAGGATTTCGTAATCGTAATCCTTTACTAACTCCAACCACCGGCGCTGCCTCATGTTAAGCTCCTTTTGAGTAAAGAAGTACTTTAAACTCTTGTGGTCCGTATAAATCTCGCACCGTTCTCCGTAAAGATAATGGCGCCAGATTTTTAACGCAAAGACCACTGCTGCCAACTCCATATCGTGAGTTGGATAGCGTTGTTCATACTCCTTTAACTGACGTGAGGCGTAGGCTATCACCTTGTCATTTTTCATCAGCACGCATCCTAATCCTAGCTTTGATGCATCGCAGTAGACAACGAACTTATCATTGGGTGTCGGTACACTGAGTACTGGTATTGAGCAAAGCTTATCCTTAAGCAACTGGAAGCTTTCCTCACACTTATCATTCCAGTTAAACTTTTGTTGCTTCCGGGTCAGGTTGGTAAGCGGAGTGGCTATCTTAGAAAAGCCCTCTACAAACTTCCTATAATAACCTGCTAGCCCTAAGAAGCTTCTTACTTCTTATGTGTTCTTTGGTCTAGGTCAATCGTTCACGGCCTCTACCTTTGATGAATCTACTGAAACTCCATCTTTCGATATAATGTGCCCGAGGAACGCCACTTGCGAAAGCCAAAACTCGCATTTCTTGAACTTTGCGTAGAGTTGATGCTCCTTCAATCGCGTCAAAATCATTCTCAAATGTTCCTCGTGCTCTACTTCATCCTTGGAGTATACTAAGATATCGTCGATGAATACAACGACGAATTTATCTAAGTAATCCTTGAAGACCCTATTCATTAAGTCCATAAACGCGGCTGGTGTGTTAGTAAGACCAAAAGACATAACTAAGAACTCGTAATGTCCATAATGAGTCCTAAAGGCTGTCTTAGGAATATCTTCTCCCTTTACCTTGAGCTGATGATACCCGGACCGTAAATCGATCATAGAAAATACAGTCGCGCCTCGGAGTTGATCAAACAAATCATCAATCCGAGGTAGCGGGTATTTGTTCTTAATTGTTACTTTATTCAGCTCACGATAATCTATGCACATCCGCATACTTCCATCCTTCTTCTTCACGAATAGTACCGGAGCTCCCCATGGTGAATGGCTTGGCCTAATAAAACCCAAGTCTAGGAGTTCTTGTAGCTGCATCTTAAACTCCTTGAGTTCTGTAGGTGCCATCTGGTATGGTGCCTTAGAGATAGGCTCGGTGCCCGGTACTAATTCTATCATGAAGTCTATTTCTCGAGTTGGCGGCAATCCTGGCAAGTCATCGGGAAATACCTCTGGAAATTCTTGTATAACTCGGACATCTCTAACCTTAAGCGGCGTCTCCCTTTCCACGTTCGTGATGCTGGCTAAGAATGCTTGGCATCCTTTCTCCATCATTCTCTGAGCTTTGAGAGATGACACTAACGGGGTGCGCAATCCTGAAGCTTGTCCCATGAAGCATCGTCTCTGGCCGTCAGGAGTCTCGAACATTACCTTCTTGCGTTTCTAGTCGATCGTTGCGCCATGCCATGCTAGCCAATCCATGCCTAGTATTACGTCGAATTCCTTGATCACTAGCTCTATCAGGTCTCCTTCTAGTTCTATGTCCTCAATCTTGATCGGTATGCCTCGTACTATTCGTGATGATAGAACTACTTTGCCCGAAGGCAACTCGGTTACAAACCTAGTTCTAAATCTTTCACTAGGTTTGTCTAGTTTTTCTATCATTCCTAACGAGATATACGAGTGAGTGGCTCCCGAATCAAATAATACATGACATAAGTTATTGAGGATAGAAACCTAACCTGTGACCACCTTGTTGCTAGCATCAGCCTCTCCTTGGGTTAAAGTAAAAACCCTAGCAGGAACCATCTTTTCGTCATTCTTCCCTTTTGGCTTTTGCTGAGGACAGTCTCTTTTATGATGCCCTTCTTGACCACAGTTGAAACACTCCTTGGTGTTGGCGCGGCATTCTCCAGGATGCTTCTTCTGACACTTAGAACATGGCGGGTATTCCACGTAGCCCGGCCTATTTCCCCCATTATTAGTTTGTGCCCTATTATTGCCGTCAGATTGCTTGTTGTCAGGATGCCGTCTTTTCTGGCCGTTACCGTTGTTGCTGGACTGATTGCTGCCATTATGGTTGTTGTTGTTCCGACTGGCCTGAGGTTGGCTCTGCTGTCTAGGTTCCGGCTTGCTGGCTTCTTCTTTGCTTACATTGGCCTACAACCTTTCTACTTCGATTGCCGTCTCAAGAACGTCGGCATATGTAGTGTTTCCCGGGTTTGCTAGCTTAACCCCCATCTCGATCTTCGGGCGAAGTCCTCTAACAAACTTGCTCAACCTTAGATAATCAGTTGGAACCATCTCAGAGGCGAACTTGGCTAAACGGTCAAACTGACGAGCATACTCTGCCACCGATAAAGTACCCTGCTTCAAGTTGGCGAACTCCTCAACTCTCGTAGCGAGTACAGCCGAGTTGTAGTACTTCTTGTGGAAGAGCTCCACAAATCGGGTCCATGTCATGGTGGCAGCATCATGGGATTGCTGGACCAAGTCCCGTCATATCCTGGCATCCTTCTTGAGCAAAGACGAGACGCAGGATATGCGATCCGCATTACTGAGATTCATGTGCGTCAGTATCGGCTCCACATTCCTTAGCCATTCTTCTGCTTCAAAGGGGTCCGTAGTCCCTTCGAAGTTTGGAGCATGCTGCTTGCGGAACCTTTCATACACTGGCTCCAGGTGCTGTACTGGATACGGCGCGTAATTCGTCATTGGCCATCCCCCATATGGACCAACTTGTTGGGGTGCTGGGGCCATTTGCTGTGGCTACGGCTGTGGCTGTGGTGGAGGCTGAGGCTGAGATTGAGCTTGTTGGCGTTGTTGCTGCAGAAGTTCCTCGACTTGCTGTCGCAGTCTAGCAATCTCTGCAGTGTTGTCAGCTGGCGGTGCCAGCGCGTTGCGGCGAGCAGTAGCACGCACTCCCCTTCGGCGAACTGGAGGGACTTCATTGGTCGCTGGAACATCGTTGGAGGCGTTTCTGTTGGTGCGTGCAGATCTTCGGAGCGACATCGTAGCAGAGTTCTAACAGTTGAAAGAAACATGTTAGAACTTTACCTAATAGGCTCTAAGGCAAAAACTTATTCTAAAACAAACATATCTCGGACCTATTATTATGACTTCTTATGAAAAATTATATAGGTCTTTATTTATTATTTAGAGTGAGTTTCTATACTTAGTAAAACAAGTCATCTTTATTTTTAAGTGTGTTTCTATCATCCTATATGACTTAATCCTCAGGCTCGAAACTTATCTTTGTTCCAAAGTTAACCATATTGAGGGAGGGCTGGGATCAGTAAAATCGTTCCCACTACTATGGCCCCCTAACTCTCAATAAGGAAACTTGGTTCATTGATTTGTATCCACCCTCACCGAACTTAGTCATTATTCATTTTATTTATTACTTATTATGATTGCGGAAAAAAAATCAAACTCATACATGAAAATAAAATAGCATGTTATTCATTTGGAAAAAGATTTTCACTTATTTACAATCATAAAATAAAAAGTAAAACAAACAATAAAAACTACTAATCTAAAAATCGGGATCTTCTACATCTGATTCGTCATCTAGCATATCATCATTTATCTCCTCATAATCATCATTGTCATGAGCATCAAAATGTCCTCTAGGAAGGTTGGTGAGAATCCTATGTTTTTGCTCATTTGTAAACTGAAACTCAAATTTTGCAGTGAACCTAACTAAGAGGAAATAATATCTCATTGCTAATGGTAGTTCATCCTCATCATTCATGTTTTCCCATATTTCTTCTAAGGCTGCTATTACAGGATGAAAATCTTTAAATAGCCTAATTATTAGTACATATTGTTCTGTTGATCTTAACATTATTTGCTTAGCCTCTTGAAGGCCACCTATCTCTTGGTGGAACAAGAGCAATCTTCGAGTGATCCTTTCTAGTGCTCCTACGGTATTTCTTGGCTCCCTTATTCTTTTTAAGGCCTTAACGGCTCGGATATCTTGGTAGGTTAAAGCTCCGTTCATACTTAACTGAAAACATAAACACTAAAGTTGTTAGCTATACACATAAGCAACATAACTAGTAACTTACATACTTACTTGGCAGTCAGATTCAGAGCTTTGAGCGTGTGTATCGAGGAGAACTTCATGCGAAGGAACCGTTTTCTCTGATACCAACTGTAATGACCCACTACTCTAGACTCTTGGACCATTATGAAACTATACATACAAATTCTTACTATAACTTACATTTGCGAAAATACCATAATTTTATTAGAAAACTTATAGAAATAAGAGTTACTTACATAAATACCAAAAAGGATATGGGATCCCATTGTTTGAAAAACAAAACATAACATGACCTATAAAATAAAGGGATTACATAGTAAGTGCGGAAAATACATATAAAGACCATAAACAAATGACTACATCCTCGAAATCAAACTCTCGACTCCTTGACTCCATTCATCATCGATACACAATCTCCAAGCATCCACGAATCTTACCGCCTCTAAAGCTATTTTCCTGCACATAAAACAGAAAGGAATGAGCCTAATGCCCAGTAAGGAAAATCTAACACATAGTCATAAACATAAATTTCATAAGAAATGTAAAGACATAACATAACACTTATTACATACACATACTATAATGGCCATTATTACTTGGGGTCCCATAGACTAAACAAGTCATATGCCCATGAGATTAGTGGGGTCCTACTAGCTAAGTAGGTCATATGCCCATAATCTATTTGGGGTCTTGCTAGTCATATGGGTCATATGCCCAAGCCTACAAACATACACATTTCATAACATGTTTTATAACATATTTCATAGCATAGAACATAAGATAACATAAGCATATAACATATAGATTCTATCCTATTTTCCTTACCAAAGTTACCGGGATATGTGGACAGTGTTAGGACTTTGGAACACTCCTAATAATCATTATGAAAAAGAGTGAGTCTAATGAAGAAAAAGAGATGAAAAGGAATGGGAATACTAAACCATTGAAAAACATACTTACCAAAACTTATGTGCTCAAGAACTTAGATTTCCTAACCAAAATAAAGATTAAGGTTAGAGGCTGAGTAGAAGATTATGAGAACTTAAAAGAACAAATACAGAATTGAACTAGATTTTTGGGTTACCTTGAAGACTTGTAAGACCAATCTACACCTCAAACCGAAATACTCTAAAACCTTACTTCCCAAAGTGTTTGATAAGCTTATGATGTTCAAGCTTATGATTCTGAAACCCAGGTGTTTATACTCTCACACTCACTTAACACTTGCAGCCTCTGAACTTAGAGCAAAAGATGAATAATGGCTGGGTACTAGGTCCTATTTATAGAGTTTAGGAATGAAAGGATCTTGATTTTACTTGAATAAAAATAATAGCTTTTTAAGTGAAAATAATTTGAATAATCGTTCAGCAGAGGCTGAAGACTCGTTCAAAAAGATGCTGGACTTATCAAGAGGTTGAATGGCTGAATGGAAAATGAATTCAAAACATTTCAAAATACACTGAAGGAGGTGATATATCGCCCCCTGTAGGCGATATATCGCCTGGGCCAGTATGCCTGAGGCAGTCGTGCATCGTCTCTTGTTTTCCGTATCTACGTGCTGTGATATATCGCCCCCTGTAGGCGATATATCGCCTGGGCCAGTATTCCCGAGGCAGTCGTGCATCGTCTCGTGTTTTCCGTATCTACGTGCTGTTATATATCGCCCCCTATAGCTGTGATATATCGGCACACGCTGATTAATTAAACACGAAATTACACATTTTTAGCTAAGTTTGAATGGAGTAAACAGCCTTGACTAAGCCCTCAACGTATTGAAAGCTGCTGACTGACCCTATAGCATTCAAACTTTACTCCTTATTAAATTTAATCCTCAAAATACTTAATCCTTAATCACCCATTCATAACATGTGCTTAAAATCCTATTGGTCCTTATCTAAACCTTATAGTATAATAAATATTATTCTTAATATCAGTCACATAATCAAACCTTAGGTTAACATTAATATTCTTAAACTATAGGTTAAACTTAGAAAATCTATAAGTACTACTATGAGTGTCCAAATAATTCCCGGTCTGAACCAAAAATCCACAGTTACAAAGATAATACTATACATACTATAATACTACTAAATAATTAGCTAAGTAAAGTTCTTGGACTCTACAATTTTAATTATCATAATATCAAGAAAACACATTTACCAACGAGCACACACAGAACATGGACGAAATTTTATACATTATATTAGAATTTTGCACATCATTACATCTACAATTGTCCAAACAATCACAAGCAAAGAAGAGTAGACACATATGTACAAGTATAGCAAAACTACGTTGATCGTTCTATGACACCTCTTTCACCAGTACTCCTTTCTTCTGTCGCTGACCTAGGCTCCACCACCCTCTGTCCAGAAGCCTCTGCCACAGCAACAGTTCTTGCAACAGAAGACACCTACCCTGCAATATCATCGTCTTCGGCAGGCTCCCCACTTGCAGTATAAATTATGCCTAAGGCATCACCCCTCTACCTCAATTTTTCCAGATGTTGCGCGGGATAGTTGATCTGCAGATCTCCGAGTTCACTGAGATACTGATTGACGTCATATTCTCCAACCTTCACATCAATACTTTTACAATACATCTCCAGCTTAATCCATTTCTCCTCTAGGGTTTGCTTCTTATTACACAGCGCAAGATCTAGATACTTTGCAATATCCACTTTGGCAATCCTCCCGAACTTGAGTTCAGTAATCTCGCGATCCCTGGTGCGCTGCCTCGTGGCCTCCACTGCTGCCTCTTCTGCCTTCTACAATACAAACCAATCGACTACTCAACACATGAAACACAAAACTCAACCATAATATCATCATACCAATTTATACAACACATACCTCGGTCATTTCTTTCAACTATCCCTTGATTCTGACTAAGGCCTCCTCTTTCTCTTTCAACTTATTGTTTAACTGGAGCTCTACCTCCAGCTTCTGCTTGCGTGCGCTTTGCAACGTTCATCTCCAACCTCCCCACTTTCTACTGTAATTCCTTATTCTCCTTCTCCAATATCTCCTTATCTGTTGGTAAGGATACTACATCTTCCTGCAAATCACTAATTATGTTATCTAGGTTCTCCATCAGTGCTTCATGCTGTGCATAGAATTGGCTTTTTTCCATCCACTTGTTAGTCATCACCACTAGGTCTGCCTTCAGCTTGTCACGTTCCATCTCTAGTCCGATAAACCCTACTAACTTGGCCTTCGTGGCCACCACTTTCTTTTTCACCTTTGCTAGCTCCACTTCTAACATTTTTATAGCCTCTACAAGCACATCACGGTTAGCTTCGCCCATTCTTCTCTCCGCTCGCTCCTCCTCCAACATGGCCACCTGTTCAGCCATTTTAGAATTGTTCTGAACAGCCGCTGCATATTACCTTCTAGCAACAGATGTGCATACATAGCTCTACAAAAAATTAACTATACCTATTAAACATCAAACGCGACAGGCACTACATGATATTAACTCTAACACATACAGGGTATTCGTATACATATTATATCAATCAAAACTCAGCATCCATATGTGGTCAGATACTTGTTGAAGCAAATTGTTATATTATTTTATAATATAATGTAATATTATATTATATTATAATATAATGTTTTAGATTAAATAAATGTGACAAAGTGTGTCACATATTGTAACATATTTGGTGTTACAAATTTGTAACTTCCAAATATTACCCTTTATTGTGTAAAATTGTTGTTACACAATATTGAGATGAATTTCATAAAGCCATATGTGATATGGCTATTAGAGATATAATTTAAACCCCAATAATGTGTTTTGGGAGTTACAAAATCATTTGGGAGGGTTTGCAACCTTTTGGAAAAACATCACATTTTTAAGTGCTGAAATTGGTCGGTGGCCGCGGCCATTGAATGTTGGTGGCCACGGCCTGTGGGACAGAGACCAGTGGCCGTGGCCACTAATGTCTCTAGCCGTGGCCACAGGCCAAAAATTGACCAATTTTCAGTTTTTTCAATCTTTGTTGAATGACTCAAAAAACCCAAATAACTCCCAAATCTCTTTTTTAATTCCATATTAATCCAATTAAACATTGGTAACATTCATGGGGGTTGGTGGAATTTGAAATTCAAAGGGTGTCTCTAAACTCTATAAATAGGAGCCTATAGCTCACTTGTAAGACACAATATTTCTATCCATTAGAGCACTTGACTAGAAACACCTTGAGGCTTGATAATTCCATAAAGCTTTTCCAATATCTGAGAGAGATCCCTTAGTGCTTGAGTTAGGGGGAAATAAGCTTTTGGACAAAGGTTTCAAACCTTGTTCAAGTTGGTGATCCCCAACACTCTTCACTTTGGTAGTGTGAGTGAGAATTGCTTCTATTTAGTTTGTTTGTTCTTTCTTTCTATTCTATTTCTCTTCATCTTCATATTCTTCTCTTTTGTTTATTTGTATTTCTTGTTTTGAGTTGTAATCTTCTTTTCTTTATTTCAAACATTTTACTTTACTTGTAACATTTTGCTTTGAGTTGTATTTTCACCATTCTATTCTTCTTCTCTTCTTCTTGTTCTTTAGTTTATTTGTATTTTCAGTTATAGAGTTGTAATCTTATTCAATCAATCATTATTTATTTGTAATATATTGCATAGAGTTGTAATATTATTATCAATTTCCATTGAGGCAAAACAATTTTTCCTAACACAAATCACCCTGACCGCTTAGTGACCCAATCGCTTCAGCATGAAGGTGTGGCCTACTGATGCGCAACATCTCCTCCATCACCTCCATTGACGCAGAAGGCACATACTCTAGAAAACCCTCTGCTTTATCAATTGTTTCTCTCCCTGCTGACGCAGCAACAGAAGCCACAGGGGCAACCGGTTCCCCGCCTCTTACTAGTGATGACACCACAAGGCTATCAGATCTCAGAGCAGTCAATCCCATCTCAGGAAGTTGTGGCATGGAGGGACGAACAAACAACCCTTCACCAACATCCTCACCTAGGTCACTCGGCAAAAACACTGGCGTCTGCACCCCAGAAGATGTCAGTTGCTCTAGAAAGGTGTTGGGTGACTCAAAATTACTTTTCCCCTCCAGGAATACAATGATGGCCTCCCCCAAGGGTGTCCCAGTCACTGTAGACGATGCAATGCGAGCATCGACACCCAATTTCTGACCGCCTAAGGCCTTGGTAGCTTCTGATTTCTGACAAATAGGAGTAATTTTTTAAGTGATGGCTTGGCCCACGTCAACGGGTCGAGAAGGACTGCCTGTGGTCCCTGAATCACCCCCGAAAGCATCTTCTAAAAAACAATTCTTACAGGAGGCAGAAATGGGGCGCTTCCCCTCTAATCCATGCCTATGGCCGACGTCAGAACCTCGAGTCAAGGCATAGACAGAAGACACCGCCTCTGCCAATCTTGTACCAGCAAGTCATCATGCATCCGAGTAGTAGCTGTCTCTTCTGACAGCTTGACTATTGTAGAAGACAGAGCCACAAGAGGTACGACGCTTTTTGGCCCTCTCCTAGAGAGGACCCTGGTGCAAAAGAGAAAGAGTACGGCAGAGGTAAAGGATCAGCTGGGGCAGGCTCCAGAGGCATCTTGGGTAAAGTCAGAGCTTGCCCAAGTGGTAATTTCCCAGGCGTAAGCTTGGGGATTGTCAAAGAAGATCCTCCGGTGGCAGAAGCAGACCTTCTTGAAATGTGAAGCTTGGACGAAATACATTTCCCATTGTCCGAATCTTCATTAGAAGATTCTTCTTGAGACTTCCTCTTTCCCAAGGCATCCTTTGGTAGAGGTGTAGAGTCCAAGAACTTTACTTAGCTAAGTTAGATAGTAGTATAATAGTAATAATAGTATTATCTTTATAACTGTGGATTTTTGGTTCAGACCGGGATTTATTTGGACACTCATAGTAGTACTTATAGATTTTCTAAGTTTAACCTATAGTGTAGGAATATTAATTTTAAACTAAGGTTTGAATAATATGACTGATATTGAGGATAATATTTATTATACTATAAGGTTTAGATAAGAACCAATAGGATAATAGCACATGTTATGTATGGGTTTATTACTGATTAAGTATTTTGAGGATTAAATTTATTAAGGTTAAAATTTGAATACTCTAAGGTCAGTCAGCAGCTTTGAAAACGTTAGAGGGCTTAGTCAAGGCTGTTTACTCAATTTAATTAAATAATCAGCGTATGCCGATATATCGCAGCTATAGGGGGCGATATATGGCAGCACGAAGATACGAAAAACACGAAACGTTGCACGATTGCCTCGGGCATACTGGCCCAGGCGATATATCGCCCCTCTCAGCACATTTTGAAAGTTTTCAAAATCATTTCCCATTCAAACCTTCAACCTCTTGATAAGTCCAGCACCTTTCTGAATGAGTCTTCAGCCTCTGCTGAACGATAATTCAAATTATTTTCACTTAAAAAGCCATTATTTTTATTCAAGTTAAATGAGATCTTTTCATTCCTAAACTCTATAAATAGGACCTAGTACCCAGCCATTTATTCATCTATTACTCTAAGTTCAGAGGCTGCAAGTTGCTAGGTGAGTGTGAGAGTGTAAACACTTGGGTTGGGAATTATAAGCTTGATCACTATAAGCTTATCAAACACTTGGGAAGTAAGGTTCTATACACATTTCGGTGTAAGGTTTAGATTATTCATATAAGTCTTCAAGGTATTTCCAAACTCTAGTCCATTTCTGTATTATGTTCTTTAAAATATTCTCATAGTCTTCTACTCATTCTAACCTTATTCCTATTCTTGGTTAGGAAATCTAGGTTCTTGAGCACAAGGTTTTTGGTAAGTATATTTTGATATCATAGTCCCTTTTTCACTTTCATCCCTTTTCTTCAATATACTCACCACATTATAAATGGTTTTTAGGAGTGTTCCAAAGTCCCAACTCTGTCCTCATATCCCGGTATTTTGGTAAGGAAAATAGGATAAAATTTATATGTTACATGTTTTTATATGTTATCTTATGATTTTTATGTTATGAAATATGTTATGTTAAGTATGTTTGTAGGCTTAGGCATATGGCCTATATGACTAACAAGCCCCAAATAGATTATGGGCATATGACTTGCTTAGCTAGCAAGACCCCACTAATCTAATGGGCATATGACTTGTTTAGTCTATGGGACCCCAAGTAATAATGGCCATTATAGTATGTATGTGATATAAGTGTTATGTTATGTTTTTATGTTTTTTTTATGAAATTTATGTATATGGACTATGTGTTAGATTTTCCTTGCTGGGCATTAGGCTCACTCATTTTTGTTTATATGTGCAGGAAAATAGTCTTAGTGGCGGGAAAGGTTCTTGGTAGCTTGGAGAATGTGTATTGAGGCGGAATGGATTCAAGAGCCGAGAGTTTCGATTCGAGGATGTAGTTTGTTTCTTATGGTATTTACATGTATTTTTTCCGCATTTTATTATGTAAATCTCTTTTTAATTATGTCATGTTTTGATTTTAAAACAATGGGATCCCATATCCTACTTGACATTTTATGTAAGTTTAACTTTTATTTTTACAAGTTTCTTAATAAAGTTATGGTCTTTTCACTTGTAAAGTTTTATTAAGGATTAGTGTTTATGTATAGTTTTCGTTAATGGTCCAAAAGTCTAGAGTAGTTGGGTCATTACAAGAGGCACCTGTTGGAGAGATTGGACTTGCAGAGCAGCAGAAGGCGTGGAAGACCGCCCGTGTATGCGAGAAAACCTTCGAGCCAAAGAAGATTTGTCAGGGACGATTCTGCAACGGGGGGTGGGTTAGAGTCGTCTCTCTTCTTGCTCTCAGGGACCCCTTGGTGCTTGGCACATGCTGCGAAGGTCTCAGAGCACACCCTTTCATACTCAGTCTTTGATAATGATAGAGTCGAACCTTTTTAAGAACATTCCTAATTGCTTCGCACACGTAGCAGTGACCTTGGCAAGGGACATGTCACTCTTCAGTGTTCTGACTCGCATAGCCCTGAGATCAATTCGATCCAAAAAGTAGAGCTGAGTCATAATCTGCATGCAGTAAGCATTCATTACCCCTCTGATGCTAATGGCATTTTCTTTGGACTCGTGGAGGAGCCTTTTCTTTGTCAGCAGGCTTTGTCTCTCAGGGCTCATGCTGACCTGAGGCAATGAGAAATCTGGAACATAAAATAAAATTGTAACACAGAGGACCAAATCAGTAAACAATCCTTTAAACGCAACATATCTACACAAAAAGGGAGAAAGAAAAAAGTAAAGACGAAGCTCACCTCTTATGAAAATCCTGGCTAGAAGAAAGATTTCTTAAGGCAAAAATTTGGGGTACCACGCACCTTCGACCGCAAAGAAATGCTTGTCCCAATTCCTGTGGGAGCTGTCGAAATCGATGAAAATTGTTCAGTCTTTTTTGGGAGAGAGGAAGAAGGTCTTCCAGGGCTTGCCTTCTATTGCTTTATTCGTCGATTTGGTACAACATGCGTAGATATCATCCGATTGGATGTCAAAGTTTCTGAGAGCTCCAATCATTTGAGCCCCAACTATGGATTGAATGGCGTTTTGGAGAAACTGAGAAATGTGAGCCCCATAATTTGAAATTATCTAGACCAGCAAAGCAGGAAGAGGAAACCTGGAGCCATTCAATGTGCCTCAGGCTCATGACGATCTCACTGGGTTTGACCACATCTTTAAACCGCCATTCTCTTAGCTCAGAATCCGTGAGCATTCGGACTGTATCATTGTCTGGGACATCGAACGATTTGCGTATACGGTCGAGTGCAGCTTTGTACCCCTCGCGGTCCACTGGTTTGGGAGATGAACGAGAAGACATGGTTAGGAAGATTGGGAGAATGATTGCCTATGGGAGTGAAGGGGAAAATGATCTTAGGATTTTTTTTATTTTTTCCTGTGTTCCTCTCTGAAAAAGTCGAAGTAAGAAGATTTGAAAATGAAGTAATTTGAATTGGAACAACAAAGTGGGAGAGGAAATACCATAATCGAGTGCAATACTCAGTAATTGTGTTCACATTTAATTTAGAATGACATTTGTCAGGGAACAATGTGATAATACGTTTGCAGCACACCTCGATTGACGGGAAGTGACGTCGTTGGGCGAAAATTTTGGAGATGAAGAGTCGGCCCAAGGATCGAATGGTTTGGTGTGCATACCACATTCGAAACTCGGGTCGGGGGGCATCTATTGGGCCCAAAATATTTGGCCCAAATGGCTTTTCCATTTTAAGTAAGTTGAAGCGGAACATTTTGGCCCCTGCAGAAGCTCTAGGGTCAGAAGTCGTGGGTCAGAGGCGGTCTACGCCTCTGTCCTCTGCATACTTAATAGATTCGAAAGCATTTTGGAGGGAAATTCAGTTATTCCTCCAACCAATCAGGGAGCAAACCTAACCAACTAACCACCTAATATTTTTATTCTATAAATATCGAGTTCTCATTCAGATGAGGGATGAAAAATCTGACTTAAGCATCGGAGTTTCTTTCTTGCAGATTCTCCCCGATGATTCGACGATCAGCAGAGTCATCTTCATTAATGCAGAAGGACCGGAGAGCCAGAATTTGTTGGCAAGTACCTCCAGATTTAGAAAGACAAAGTTGTTGCATGAACACTCACCTTGTCACAAGAGCTTGATCACTATGAGACAAACTACTTGGTTGCTTAATACCCTGTGTCTCCAAAAGAGCAGTTGACACCTCATCTACAGTTAAGGTGTTCTTTCCAACTAAAAGTGTAGTCACCAACGTCTCATATGATTTTGGTAGAGAGGCCAACAAAATAATAGTTTTATCTTCTTCGTCAATTTTAACATCTATACTTAACAATTGATTTATGCACTTAAATATCGTATATCAAACATTAAATATAGATATTAAATTTTTTAAAACCTAATTAATTAAATCTAGATTAAAATACTAATTAAATCTAATAACATATAATACATTAAGCAACATTAATAATATTATTTTTAAACATGATATCATTTTTCAAACTACTAAAAGATAACAGACCAATAATCTGATTTATTTATTTATTCCAAAAACTAAAACTAAAAAGAAAATCTAATAATAAACTATATATTTAATAAAATTTTCTACTAAATTAATTTTTATAACCTAATTAGATTTTAAATAATAATTTATTTTTTTAATAAATTTAATCACAATGATTTATTAATGAATAATATTAATCACACATTTTTTAAATAGAAATTAATTATACATTATTGTAGATAAATATGTGAAATATTTGTATGTGTTTAGCCTTACTCTAATTCTTCCAAGAAGAGATCTGGTTTGAAACAATTTGGATTTTCCCCTATGACTCACTTGAATTTTTATATTTTTCATTCTTTCATGAATAGAAAGATCTCCGCTTCGTTTTTCTTCCAAGAAGAGATCCCAACCCATTGATATTGGCCAAGCATGAGCTTTAACTCATTCTTTCACTATGATATGAAAGGACTAGCAAAGATATTAGCCAAGCGAGATAGATCATTACGATAAAAAAACCTTGCCTTACTTCTTCCTTTATACCTTTTTAGACCATATTTTTTTTCAATTACCAGTTCGGATCATGTGTTTAGACAAATGATTTTTTGAACCTTGTGTTTTGTAAAATGGTTCAAATAGAACCTAAACTCGATTTTGGTCGAAGTTTTCTGAGCTAAAATTATAAATAATTCACCAAACTAACAATTTAAAATAAAAATAAAATTATTTTGCCTAACAACTGTGTTGTTATATTCAATTTAGTTTTCATTTAAAATTGAGTTTAGGGGACTATATTTGAACTATTTTACAAAACACAGAATCCAAAATAAAATTTGTCAAAATATAAGATCTAAACAAATAATGAGATAAAACACAAACCATTTTAATAATTTATATATATAGTCATTCTCCTATCGGTTGCCCCAGCTTCTTGTCTCTTTCATGTGTTTCGTCTAATTAATTTCCTTTGTTCTCTGTATATATTATTATTATTATTATTATTATTATTATTATTATTATTCATCTTCTTTCCAATTCAGTTGGTTTTTATTGACCATAGTTCTTTATACATTCAAATGATCAATTAGTCAAATTCGGACACTAGTTTTATTGTTTTATACTTTCAACAAGTCAAGGTGAAAAGTGATTAAATTAATTTGTAATGGACTAAAGAAATCAGCCCTCAAAGAATTGTCTAATAAAATAAAATACTACATGATTTTATTTATCATAGTTACTAAGACTGTTCATCCAATCTAATCAACACTAATTTGCTCATATCCAATACAATTTACACTAAATGCAGATTTCATATTTTGGATCAAATCCAATATGCACAACCCCTCATATCCAATCCGCATAAGTACGAAATGGATCAGTTATTTAGTACAGTTATTTTCTTAATACTAAATTATTTAATTATTTTCACTTAAATATTTATTTTTTCTAGTAACCCATCCAAATTAATAAATTACCTAAATAATGAAATGAAAGCTCTGCACAGTCATCACCATCCATCTCCATCTACATTCACAAAGTTTGTGTTAAAAAAATTGGTAGACATCATAATAAATACTTTTAATATTTTTTAGTGCCATAAATGCTACAAGAAAATAAAAAAGGTTCTTAATTACAACAAAGTCAAGTAATGAATAATATATAATTATTATTAATAACAAATTGGCATATGAAAAGCCTAAAGAGCAAGCTCCAAAGTCTCCAATAACACAAAACAACAAGCTCAAGCAACTCCTAAACAACAAATAGAAAAATAATAATTAGTCAAAATGATACTAACAATAACCAACTTAATCAAATATATATATATACATTAATTGTATATTGCCCGTTGCCCAAATAAAACCATATAAAATAATCAAATGTAAAAAACCAGACAAATACAAAGCAGTAAAAAAAAAACCAAAGAAATACAAAAAAACCATCTCAGAAATAGTGACCAAACTAACCCACCACAGTCTCTCCCCAACGAACACACGCCAATATATTTGTCAATATATATAGAACGATTATGGTGTATTGATAAAAGTTGGCTTCGGGATGTGAATAGTATTTATAAATTCTAATTTGTAATTATGACAGTGTAAATTATAATCATTTAGAATAATTTATATTGCCGAAAATAAGGTTCAAACAAGTTGTTGCATGCATGTACTAAAAAATAAGCACGCATGGAAAATTTGACAATTTAAACATTGTTTTCAGTACAAAAAATTATTCAGAATTTTTTAAAAATTTATGGATGTTCTAAATGACTACAATATACACTTTAATAATAAAAAATTAAAATTTATAATTATCCACATGCGAAACCAACTTTTATCAACATCGGTGTTGACAAAACACAGTCAACAACATAGTCATATTTCCCTGCATATTTGACAAAATTGAGAAAAAAAATTTGGTGCATAAAATGTAAAAATAAAATTGGCGGAGTAAGAAATCTTTTTACCCGGGTGGAAAAATTAAAATATTGTATAAATTAACTAGACAAAGTATATGTAAAGGTAAAAAAAATGTATAATAATTGAATAATCTAAATGTTTTTCGTAGAAAAAATATAGACAGCGTACATAAAAATCAACCAATAATAAAAAACTCACCAAAGCAGCATAAAAGTATAAATTTCTACAAAATAATATAAAATATAAAATTTACATTAAAAGAAAAGTCAGGGGCATATATCTATAAATGAAGATCACATGAATGCTTAGCCACTTCATAATAATATTCTGTGCTTTAATTTCTCTTAGCAGAGCTCTGTCTATATCTATATTTAATAAATATGGCTACAAGTGGAGTAGTGAGTGTTGATTGGTCAAATAATAATAATAATAGCAGAGTTGTGAAATCCAAATATGAGTTTGCTGTGAAACCGAGTGATGAAGAAGTAGTAGTGGACTGTGATGACTCTGAGTATTCAATCCCCACCATTGATATCTCCCTTCTCACCTCTCCTGACCTTCATCAACGCTCCAAAATCCTCCATGACCTCCACAAGGCATGTCATTACATACATACGTACGTACTTCTGTATTTTCCGTACGTAATAGTTTTCGATGGGATTGTTTTATATAATCGTATATTTTCTAATTATTTAGAATATTAGTAAATTTTTATAAAATTCCGAATAATTTTCAATGACAAAAATTAAATTCAAACATGTTTTTGTCCATGTGGACAAAAATAATTAGTTACGCTGAAAACTATTTACGAAATAGAAATACACAATTTCCACCAGTGAGACTTTTTTTGAAGCTAGTATAGTAGAATCAACCCATATATATACACTCACATATATATATATGTATGTATGATGTTGTTTCTATTATGATGATGATGATTCAGCTGATCAATCATGGTATTTCGGAGACTGTAATGAAGAAAATGATGGAAGCGTGTGAGGGTTTTTTCAACATGAGCGAAGAGGAGAAGAAAGAGTTCCAAGGGTCTAGAGACGTGTTGGACCCTATCAATTGGGGAACCAATTTCAATTGCAATACAGTTGGCAAGAAATTCCTTATTTGGAGGCAATTTTTGAAGCTCTATGTTCATCCTCAATTCAACTCCCCCTACAAACCACTTGCCACTTGGTTTCAGGTACTACTATTAATTAATTAATTAATTAATGTTGATATCATTATATCATTATTATTTAATTTAATTTAATTAATTAATTTCAGTGAGGCCGCAGAAGAATATTGTAAAAAAACAAGAGAAATATGTGGAGTGTTAATGAGAGCAATGTCTGAGACATTAGGGTTGGAACCAAATTGCTTAGAGAAGGCAACGAATTGGGATGAAGGATTTGATTTGTTGGCTTCAAACTATTATCCAACTTGTCCAGACCCTGACCAGGTTATTGGACTCCCACCTCACACTGACTCAGGCCTCATGAATCTTCTGGTCCAAAACGACGTCGGAGGACTTCAGATCCTTCACAAATCAGGAAAATGGGTTCAATGGAATGCCATGCCTAACACCATTATTGTTGACCTTGGTGATCAAATGCAGGTACGTATATATATTCATTTTTTTTTTATACATATACATATATAACGTTGATGATTTATTATTATGTGACTCTATACAGATCCTTACCAATGACCTGTACAAGAGTGTGACACATAGAGCAGTGGTGAACAACAAAAGCACAAGAATATCAATAGTGTCAGGACATGGACCAGCGGTGAACGCCAAGGTTGTACCAATACCAGAGCTTTTAGAAGCATTGGGCCAAGCCCCGGCTTATCCAGGGATTCCATACAATGAATACTTGGAACTTCAACGAACCTCCCACTCTTTCCTCAAATCCACTCTCGACATAATAAGATTGGAATCATAATCACAATCATAATTCAACCCACTTCATCGATGATCACTACTTCCATCGTTATTACCTTAATTGGTTCAATATATACATATATTTTTATGCTTTTCTTGTTGTGAAAAATAATCATGAATGCATGGTTGTCTGTTTGAAATATATAGTAATTTATTTGATGTAATAAGAATGGACATGATTCATGACCAAGCTAGAGTGAGTTGTATTATGTAATATTATAAGTCTTTTGTGTGTTATAATAATGGAAAATTTGCCGCTAAAATGTTAAGACATCTGTTAGTTTAGTTAGCTATTGTTTCTGTTTTGTAAACTCTTTCATTTTTAGCTTTTCCGTTTTGGTTGTTTCTTATTATGTAAGGTTACCTCTATACAAGTAAAGGGTTTCTCTAATCACCTAATTCATTCGATTGAGCTTTAAAAGTAACAAAACTTTACTTTTTCTTGTATTATGTAGTTACCAACTTTTTGTGGTGTTAAATGTACTTAAAACGTGTGTTTAATTGTGATTAAATACTAAGAAAATTTTGCGGTGAAAATACAAAAATGTTAAAATAATTAAAAATTTTTTTTTTTTTTTTTTGCCATTTTTTAATACTACGGCAATTTTAAAATATAAAAAATCATTAAAGAAAATATATGTTATTTGATTTTAAAATTAAAACAAAGTTTGCCACAAATAATTATTAAAATTAAGTTTTTTCCCTTTTCACTTGTTCCCTTTTCTTCTTACATATTAAACGTGCCACTCAAATTCATTTATTTTCATGTCGTGTAATCATTTCGTGACCCAAATTATCACTCCTATAATACATAATAAATGTTAATCTAGCTTGCTATAAGAACATGTGGGTACTCACAACTAACTATATACATAACTTTTTTTTCAATGGTTATTAATTCAATCAAAGCTGAGATTTAATTATATAAGAACAACTAGTAATATTATCCTATTTAGAGTCAATAATTAAAGTAAAAAATTGTTGGCGAGTACTAATAGCATCCACTCAATATCTTTATGAGCAAATAGAGACATTAATAATTTTTTATGAAATTTGAATTGCTAAGACAAAAGTAGTACCTTTAGCTCATTATTATTGTCACGACCCGAGCCCTAGGCCGTGACAGATTTGTAATATCCATAACTTGGGTGGCCAAAGGTCAAACTTTGACCCTCGTTGGAAAATAGTCTTTATAAATGATCATTTAATTTATATTAAATCTTACTATAATTATAAGTTAAAATAATGAAATAACTCCTATAATTATATATAAAAATATTAGTAATAAAAGTATGATCATTTATCATTATACATAAAACAATAATATTCCCACAGTTATGTAATTACCAAATAGTTAACTTTAATAAGTCATAAACACCCAAAATAATACTTAGCATCCACCATTCCTCATCCCTAACTATTTCATAGCTTATTCAGATTTATCGATCATTAGATTCGAAGTCAAATACATACAATGTTCAAAAGATAAGACAATGACACGAAATAGAAATAGGCTAAACACATTGGCTCCATCGATAATTCATCTTTTCCACGTTCGCGTCACTAGGCTCCTGGAATGGGAGAGATAGGGGTGAGCTTATAAAGCCCAGTAGGAAAACAACTAATAACATATGACCTAAAGTTTAATACAACCCCTGCATGGTTAGCTTTGAAAATAAAACATACATCATCATGTATAAACCAAAATAGAGAAACCATAAATAATCATAAGAGCATAGCTACAAGCGCACATCATACAGTCCACTAGATCCCTAGTTCCCGTTACCACTATAGAAAATTCAACATCCTAAACCGGGTAGCCAGACCTGATAACCACCACAAGGAGGAGGCTCAGAACATTTCCTGTATACAGATGCTAGGTCTTTACACCTACAGGTGAGTGGAAACCTGATCTACCTATGATGACACAGAGACTAGGTCGTGAAACAACAACGTGCACCAATCATGATCACTATGGCTCTCATCGGTATAACCAAATGCAGGTAAACATGAAAAGAAAGAAACATATTCCCTTTATATTTTAAAAAATTGGGCAGCATAACAGCTGCATTTGAATAAAACCCAAAAATCATAATCTGCATAAATAAGTGAACAAAAATATATTTGGCATCCAGTGCCCTCAGAACAGATAAGAAAACATGCAGATTAAGTTTTCAATTTTTTTCAAACATTTTATAAATATCAAAATTGGAATATGTTTAATGCAATTCAATACGAGTAAAATAAATCCAATGGTCAAGTTGAGTCCCTACCTCTTTAGAATTTAATCCGAGCCCAAAGCGACGCTCCTAAGCTTAACGATGATCTTAGAGTGATTTAGTTCGATTTTTATATCACGTTTTTCCTACGTGCACCAAATGAGCAAACGATTATCATTATAGCATTCCTTATTCAAAATCGTGTCCAAAGACATAATATGACCATATTTAAAATTTCAAGTTCCAAAACCTCACCCAAGCGGTGCACTATAGCAGTTGGTGGCGGTATCAGAAACGTCGATGAATATATGCATGGCATATATCAAAACGATCCTCTCGATGAGTACATCACGAAAGTACAGCTCCTTCGCCCAAATGACCTCCGGTGTCGCCGGAAAATGCTTCTAAAGGGGCGGAGACACCCAAAATCTCGTTGGAGAAAAACGGCGAGTTGACTGGAATGGTTTAGTGGGTTTTGTTCCTCTCTTCACGCTGGTTCCAAAGGTACCAACCACTTGCTGAGTGGTGGTCGGAGTTGGCCAGAAAACACAGTCAAAGTTGACAGACCAAAACTTTGACTGACTATTTCGAACAACTTACGGCGAGTTGGGCGGTGCCGCTTGGTGGTTGAGGTCGCCGGAGCAAGGCGAATCCAATGAGCCGCCGCATACCAAAAATGGTGGTTGCTGGAGGTTGGGTCTTAGTGGTGGTGGTGTGTTGCTGTGGAGAGAAGAGAGAAAGAAGAGAAGAGAAGAGAAAGAGAAGAGACAGAGGGCAGTCGAAAGAGAAAGAAAAGAAAGAAAAGGAAAAGAAAAAAAGGAAGAGTCCATTGACTCTTTTCACTTAAGTGGATCCCACCATTAATATATATACATATATTTTTTTTTCCTCAGTCTTTACAATTATTTTGTATGAAGGGAATTTATTTATTTGGTAATATGTGTTTTGTAATTTCGGTATCATCTTTTTTCAATAATACTTATTTGGTATTTTATATTTTAAAATCATACAAATTTGGTATTGTAGACTTTGATTTGATAAATAAATTTTATTAGTATAACTAAATTTCCATTAATTATATGTAATTAAATAATTAAATTTAAATTTGGAACTCATATAATTGAGAGTAGTTTGATTAAATTAGAAAAATTTCATCAATTAAATTTAAATTTAGGGAATCAATTCTGTACGATTTCAAAATACATAATACAAAAATGATAATATATAAAAACATATGGCACCAAATGGTCACCTAACAATTTATAAAAGTAGACATTATTATTATTTCTTTAAAAAAAAGTCTACGTCACCAAATGCACCATATAGCTCTATATCTTGTTTTATATGATATTATTCTTTTCTTTCTGTATGCAGTATTTTCCATCATTAATTTGTTCCATTAAACTATACAATAAAAATGCATTACCCTAAAAGTAATACAGCAAACATTTTATAACATTTTAAAAAACCGCTAAGTCAATCTTCATATACATATATAAAATAGGAAAAATTACATCACACAACCAAAATAATAAATTATTTACAAAAATATTAGTCCAATTTTATTTACACATGTACTTATACTTTAATCTACATATATTTTTTTTAAAAATAGATAAATTTTCATTTCTGTGTTATCTGAGCCACTTTTATCATTTTTTTTAGTGATTCTCTTTCTTTTTCTTTTTCTTAATTTCAAAAATCTTTTCTGATAGCATTGTTAATTGGTTGGGCTCAAAAATAGTACCATCGTGATCTACTTTTTAAGATGATTATTTTGAAATGTAAGATTCATATATATATATATATTAAAAATACTCAGAATCAAAAGCTACCTTCTATTCTATTTTATAGTTTGTTAACAAAAACTTAACTAAACTTTAGCTTAAATAAAATTTAATAAACTAAAAAATTATTTTGCAACTCTAGGTTCATAGCAAACTTGATTGCTTTTATTTCCCCTGCAATGGGTTAGTCGACTTCTATGTAGAACAATAAAATATTTTGTTATTTTATATTTAAAAATTGTTGACGTCGTTTTTCGTCAACTTAAATAAGAGAGCAATTAAACAAGACAATATTGGAGGAAATAAGCAAAGATGAACACAAGAGGTTTTTTACGTGGTTCAGTAGTTAAATCTGACTAGTCCACGAGTCTATGTTATTAGAACTTGGGAGTTTTCTGGAAACTTTTCAGAGAATAGTTGCCCAGAGTTTTCTCTCCAGAAATCAGATATTGGTCCTTATGAATGGAGCTTTCTCCTCTATTTATAGAGAAGGTTTGCAGAATTCATTCCCACATATCTCGAGAAGATATTATGTGAACCAATTAATATAATGATATTTAATGCATTATTTTCTATATACATGGAAACGTCCCACAATTTGTGGGATCGGATAATAGATTAAATAATATCCCTTAAACATCGGGATTGTACAACAGTAAATATGTTCACATATTGATCAACTCAGATATGAGATTCATCAAATATTCGAGACCAGCAGTTGATCATGAACTCGCCGAAACTATCAGTCGACCACGAGCTCGTCGCCTAACTTTACCTACTCTCGGAACAAGTAAACAATGACGATGTTGCCACATTCGAACTCACACATTCCGAGCTCGAACCAGCCTGGAATGCAAGAGATGGTTCAGGGGTATATACAAGTGTCACACCATGCCATTTACGAGCTCAGAGCATTTTCGGGGCTACATTTCCCTTGAGCCTTCGAGGTCGCTGTTTACAAAAACAGTTTAACTCACGGCGACCGCGTCTATTTCGAGCTTACACCAAACGAGCCTAGATTTCAAGATCACAATCTCATGCTCGAAATCTGGGTGTAACATTTGGCTCCCTCAAAAGTATCAATTCGAATCCTATGAGAAGGAAACTTTTGAACTGCCCTCCTTGGAAACTGTACTATTAATTGTACTCGAGTATGGACACGCGTCGGCTAGGGACTAACTAATCAGGGTACTCAAGTGCCTTTTCACCTTTCCCACGTCTACTCGTTGGCCGCCACTACTCCATTTGTACCTAATCGTTGGATCAGATACGAAATCTGGTTAACGGCTTGGATTAATGCGGCCTTTGACGTTCCCTGGGGCCTATAAATACCTCCCCATCGTCTTCCTCATTTTATTTTCCCACTTTGAGTTTTTAGAGAAAAAAGAAGAAAAAACTAGAACTGAAGTTAGCTCTATTCTTGCATGTTTTCCAAATCGAAGAAACAAAAATCTCTTAATGTTTACGACTCTGTGAAGGCTTTCCTGCAACCACTTCTTCGATCGTCAATTTCTCTGTATCCACCAGCTACATTGTGTACGTTATAGATCCTTATTTTTTTTTTCTTTTTACATGTTTCTCTTGTACATGTTTCTTTTTGTAAAAATGGCCTTCCTGGTTTCTACCAGATTTAGAATCAAGGTTTGAATTGAAAATTTTATGGTAGAAATGTGTAAAAATGGAGCTTTTCTAGTAATGGGGGGTTCGTGTAGCTTAAGAAATAGGGTTTTGGAATTAGGGTTTTCAAACTGCACTTTTCCCAAAAATATCATCTTTTTGAGTAACCGCCAACCTTTTTTTTTCCCTAAAAATTCAGGATTCTCGAAAATAAATCCACCTTCCTCCCTTCATGTCGAATAAACACTCGGGTTTGACTCTTTCAATAACTTAGGTTTCTTCCGAACCTGATCTCGTTCTTTTGATCAAGCTTATTCCAAGGTCTCGAGCACTCGAGCTCAAACCATCTCAATTTTTATCCTTAATTTCTTGTGTACCTGGCCCTCCCCCTTTTATTTTCTTGCTAGATGTCGCAGAATTTGGAAAAACGATGAGGGTCATTACTCGCGATTCCTTATTCACCGATAACTTCGAGCCCAGAGTCGCCCTTTACTCGAAATTAATGACTGATTCATGAGCACGAATTGAGGTGCGAGCGAGCTCACTTTCGACGCCAAATCTATAACGCCCTGGTTACCCCAGAACAGTTACGGTGAACCGGAAATTTGACCCGCTACCCGAGTCTTTTGGTTAAAAAGTGTTCTAAGTGTTATTAACAGGCTAAAGTGGAAAATCAATAAAAAGGAAATGATATATTTTATTAAATACATAAAACTGTTCATGGGCCTATAAAAACATTTACAAGTTATTTACAACTCAAAATGGTCATTACTATTTCAAAATTTCAAACCTGCCGTCCTAAGTGGGAAAAATAGGGTAAACCCCCTAGTTCCTCTGAGAACTCCTTGGCCGTGGTGATCAAGCGGCCGCATATGTACACATCACCACCTAAGCTCTCCACTCAAGGTTGGGTGAGCTTTTCTTTTCCTTTACGTGCACCACATAGCACCCATGAGCCAAGGCCCAGCAAGAAAACACAATAAAGCATGACATAATATCAACAATGATCATAATAATCATTCAGGACTATCAATCCAAACAAATAGGTGACAGTCGCAAAAGTCACTAAGTTGGGTACAACTCCATTTGGCCTTGTGACGTTAGGGTCACCGGGGCTTAACAGATAAGTGAACCTTCCACTAGCTTAAACAGGATAGGTGCATGGTGACTGGTCACCAACATAACCTTCCTCATGACCATAAAGTCATAACCCTGGAACATCGTTCCCTAGCCATGTGATAGATAGTCACCTGGGCCTTAGGCCCTGGCTCTAGTAACTAGTCTTAGACTAGCCAAGCGCTTATAAGTTCATCGACCTTAGGGTCGGTCCAGCGTTAATGCCTTAGAGCCATTCAATGCTGATATCGATTAGATCTAATCTTCATTCGGCCCTGCGTTCAGGACGCTTATGCCGTTTCTGACTCTTAGGTCAGTGTCCCTGACTAGTCAGTACCATATACAAGTAAACAATATTCGCTAGCATTTAATATGCAATCAATATCCACATTTATCAACCAACATGCCTCAACAACAATCATGCATGTCATATACACGGGGTGCATTTTTCTTACCCCGGGTTCAAGCGAGAAATAATATAAGAACGACCCTTGAGAACGATCATTCTTTAGACTCCTTAGCGGTTACCTAATCATAACCAATTAGAAACCATCAATTAAGTAACTCAATGAATGGTTCACAATCTAAAACACACTCCCGGGACCGATCCCTCACTCTCGGGACTCTCATTCTACTCAAAAGGGGTAAAGGAACCTACCCCCGAGCCTTAAAAAGCATCCCGACCCCTAAAAACAACATTCCGTGAAACTGACCTAGCGCCTAGGCGCTGCCAACCAGCGTTGGGGCACTGCCCTGGAAATAGAGAGGGCCATTCTCTGCCCTGCATAGTGCTGGGGCGCTAGGACTGGCGCTGGGGCGCCAGCTTCAGACCAGCAACTCCTCTGGTTTTCCCTCCTTGAGATTCCCCTTGAAACCAACCTTCCAAACCAATCCCAAACCTTACCAAAACATCAAATTCAACCCCTAAACCTCATATATATCACCCCCTCACCAAAACCCAATCAATCATACACAAAAAGTCCCATTGATTCCAACTATCCACACCAAAATCTATAGGCTGAAAACTAAAAGAAAAACAGAGTAATACTTGGAATTCATGGACAATTTCTTACCTCCAGCTGGTTTTGAATCCTCCTTGGTAGATGAACTAAGTCTATAACCTCCAAGCTTTGATTTCCTAGCTTGATTCTTCAATTTGGGACCAAAAACTTCAAAGGAAGATAGAGGAAAGGTGATGTACGGGAAGAAGAAGCCTTGCTCTGTTTTTGTTCTATACGTTTCTACAGCCAACTTAAACCATATATATCCTAAACCAAATGACCCTAATGCCCCTAGGTCATTTAAAGCTTCTAAAGTCTCCCCGAGGGTAAAATCATCATTTTTCACCTATTTCGTTAATCATAATTAACGATTTCCAATTCCCGCTATTCTCGATATTCTCAAATACCAATAATTCATATCCCATTACCCTTTTATTCCCAGCAATGCTCTAATCATTAAGACATCCTGAGACTCACCCCGAGCCTTGAACTTAATTCCGTTATGACTAAACCGCCACTTAATATTCAAAGATCGTCTCATGCTGAATAGCTCGAACAAATCCACATTATAATGTGGCCTCAATAATATATCACCGACATGCATACAAATATACAATTACGCCCTCAACGGGCCAAATAACCAAAATACTCGTGTCATGAAATGTGGACCCACATGCATGCATTTAGCGTCATATTATAATATAATTCACATAAACATGCATATTATAATTTAATGGCATAATTAAACAGTTATGGCCCTCCCGACCTACTAATGCAGCCATTAAACCGCATTAGGGTTTTCGGGGCATTACAACTATCCCCTCCTTACAGAAATTTCGTCCTCGAAATTTACCTGAACATCTTGGGATACTAACTCTGCATATCTGACTCCAGCTCCCAGGTCGCTTCCTCGACCTTGCTGTTCCTCCACAATACCTTAACCAAAAGTATTGTCTTATTCCTAAAGACCTTATCCTTTCTATCAAGTATCTGAACTGGCTGCTCCTCAAAGGAGAGATCTGGTTCAAGCTCCAGATCTTCATAACTCAAAATATGATTCACATCAGATACATACCTCCAAAGAGCTGAAACATGGAATACATTATGCAAAGCCAATCTGTAAGCCGACAATGCCGGAGGCAAAGCCAATCTATAAGCCACTTGACCAACCCTCTCTAGAATCTCAAATGGACCTACAAATCTAGGACTCAGCTTGCCCTTCTTCCCAAACCTTCTCACCCCTTTCTATGGCGAGACTCTAAGGAAGACATAGTCTCCCACTTGGAACTCCACATTCCTGCGCTTGGGATCTGCATAGCTCTTCTTCCTACTCTGAGAAGCAAGCATCCGAGCTCTAATCCTATCAATGGCCTCACTGGTCCTCTGAACGGCCTCAGGACCCAAGTATCTCCTTTCACCTGTCTCATCCCAATGAATGGGAGATCTGCACTTCCTACCATACAACATCTCATAAGGTGCAACTCCAATGATAGACTGATAACTGTTGTTGTAGGAGAATTCTATCAAAGGTAGATACTTACTCCAAGATCCACCAAAGTCCAGTACACATGCTCTCAGCATGTCTTCTAATATCTGGATCGTCCTCTCAGATTGCCAATCTGTCTGAGGATGATAAGCAGTACTGAACTTCAACGGTGTCCCCATGGCCTTCTGCAAACTTCCCCAGAACATGGAAGTAAAAGTAGGGTCCCGATCTGACACGATCGACCTCGGTGCTCCATGGAGGCGCACGATCTCTCTCACATAGAGATCTGCATACTGATCAACTATGTAAGTAGTCCTCACTGGAAGAAAGTGAGCTGACTTGGTGTAGCGATCCACTATCACCCAAATAGAATCATGCTGACCAATAGTCCTGGGTAAGCCCACCACGAAATCCATCGTGATGTCTTCCCACTTCCACTCTGGGATATCCAGAGGCTGTAATAACCCTGCCGGCCTCTGATGCTCAGCCTTGACCTATTAACATGTCAAGCACTTAGCCACATACTCTACTACATCTCTCTTCATCTCCGGCCACCAATACAACGATTTCACATCCTGATACATCTTCGTGGTGCCTGGATGCAAAGAGTAAGGTGTGGTATGAGATTCATCCAGAATCTCTCGCCTCAATGCAGTGTCTAACGGAACACATATCTGCCTTTTGTATCTCAACAAGCCTATCTTAGACACTGTATAATCTCTGGATGCTCCAGCCAGAACATCCTCCCTGATCTTGATCAGCTGTGGATCACTCAACTGACCCTCCTTGATCCTTTCCAACAGTGTAGACTATAGCAAAATATTAGCCAACTGGCCCACCAGAAACTCTATACCAGCTCTGGTCATATCATCTGCGAGCTCCTTGGCTATCAGCCTCATACCATAAATCTGACCCGGACCCTTCCAGCTTAAAGCATCAGCTACCACGTTGGCTTTTCCTGGATGATACAGAATCTCACAATCATAATCTTTTACTAACTCCAGCCAACGTCTTTGTCTCATATTCAAGTATTTCTGAGTGAAGAAGTACTTTAGGCTCTTGTGGTCTGTATAGATCTCACACTTCTCTCCATAAAGATAATGCCTCCATATCTTTAAAGAAAAAACCACAGCCGCCAACTCTAGATCATGGGTGGGATATCTCTTTTCATACTCCTTCAACTGACGAGAAGCATAAGCAATTACCTTCTCTAATTGCATCAGAACACAGCCCAAACCCTGATGAGAAGCATCGCAATAAATCACAAACTTCTCCTGATCTATCGGGAGACTCAGAATCGGAGCTGTAATCAATCTCTGGTTCAGTTCCTGGAAGCTATTCTCACATTTATCTGACCACACAAATTTCTGACTCTTGCGTGTCAGTTCAGTCAATGTAGTAGCTGTCTTTGAGAACCCCTCCACGAAACGTCTATAATAGCCTGCCAATCCAATGAAACTTCTAACCTCAGAAGCATTCTTTGGCCTTGGCCAATCTCTGACTGCTTCGATCTTCGTTGGATCTACTTTAATCCCCTACTTACTGACAATATTCCCAAGAAAGGATACCTGAGACAACCAGAACTCACATTTCTTGAATTTTGCAAACAATATGTGTTCCCTCAGTCTTTGTAGAACCAACCACATATGTTGCTCATGCTCTGACTCAGACTGAGAATATACCAGAATATCATCGATGAAGACGATCACAAACTGGTCCAGATAATCTTTGAACACTCTGTTCATTAGATCCATAAAAGCAGGCGGGGCATTAGTCAATCCAAAAGACATAACTAAGAACTCATAATGCCCATACCTGGTACGAAAAGCAGTCTTTGGTATATCTCCTTCTTTGACCCTCAACTGATGATAACCAAAACAAAGGTCAATCTTTGAGAATACCTTCTTACCTTGCAACTGATCAAACAGATCATCTATCCTTGGCAAAGGATACTTATTATTAATTGTCAGCTTATTCAGTTCTCTGTAATCAATACACATTCTCAGAGAACCATCCTTCTTCTTCACAAACAGAATTGGCGCACCCCAAGGTGAGAAACTAGGTCTGATAAAACCCAAATCTAACAGATCTTGAAACTGTACTTTTAATTCTTTCAACTCAGCTAGGGCCATTTTGTAAGGTGTTTTAGACACTGGCTCCGTCCCTGGTGCCAGTTCTATAACGAACTCTATTTCTTTGTTTGGTGGCAACCCTGGCAAATCTTCTGGAAACACATCCAGGAACTCACAAACAAGTCTAGTCTCACTGGCATGACTTGAGTGGTATCAACCACATTGGCTAAGAACCCAATGCAACCTCCTTGCAATGAATCCCTAGCCCTCAATACAGAAATCATAGGTATACGAGGTCCATGCACAACACCAACAAACACAAAATGATCCTCACCTTCAGGTTCAAAGGTGACCATCTTCCTTCTACAATCAATGGTTGCCCCATACTTTGCCAACCAATCCATACCCAATATCATATCGAAGTCAGTCATAACCAACTCTATCAAGTCCACTGACAACTCTCTGCCCTCCGCTGTCACTGGCAAGGATCTGACCCATCTCCTGGATACCACTAACTCTCCAGTGGGTAACAGAGTACCAAACCCCACAACATAAAAATCACAGAGTCTACACAGTCTATCAATAATACTACTAGCAACAAAAGAATGTGTAGCACCAAAATCAATCAATACATTATAAGGGGTTCCAGCACGAAGAAGCTGACCTGTAACAACTGAGGGAGAAGCCTCAGCTTTTGCTTGTGTCAATGCGAACACTCGAGCTGGGGCTGAGCTGTCCGCTTTTCTGGGTTCCTCCTTTCTTGACTTAGGGAAATCCTTTTTAAGATGACCCACTGCTCCACATGAGAAGCAGGCCCTTGCCCTACACTCTCCCAAATGATGCCTCTTGCATCTAGGGCATTTAGGATAAGACTTCCAGGCTTCACCACCACCTGGACGACCCATAGAAATAACACGGGGCCGCCTATCAGGACCTGGAATTGGGAAAGTGTCAGGAACCTTCCTCTTCTGCTCACTGAGGCTGACACCCCTACGAGAACCCATAAATGGGGGAACTGTCCTCCTGAAATCCTCTCTGGCTACACTGTCACGCCAGATCCTGTTCTCTACACTCTCAGTTGTGAGTGCCTTCTCAACCACCTATGCATAGGTAGTAACCCCAGCCACAGTTGTGATACGTACGTCACGGGCTAATCTAGGCTGTAGCCCCTAAAGAAATATCTCTCTTCTGGTCCAATCAGTGGGCACCAGCTCCATGGTAAATTTCGCCAAACGATCAAATTTTAAGGCGTACTCAGTGACTGACAAATTTCCCTAGAGTAGCCTAATAAACTCCTTAGCTTTAGCTACCTTGATGGCATCATTATAATACTTCTCATTAAATAGAGTTTGAAACTCTTCCCAACTCAGGGCATTAACATTCTTGGTCTGGGTAATAACCTCCCACCAGATTCGAGCATCCTCCCGAAACATATAAGTGGAACAGGCCACCCTCTCGTTACCAGTTACCCTCATGAAATCAAGGATAGTGGTAATCATACTCATCCATTGCTCTGCCTTAGCAGGATCCGCACTGCCCTAAAAAACTGGAGGTTGTTGCTTCCTGAACCTTTCATAAAGAGGTTCCCATTTATTTCCAACCTCAGGCAGTTGTTCTGCCGCTAGCACCGACACAGGAGGTGCCTCTGATACACTGGCGACTGCAGCACTTGATGTTGTTTCAAGAGACGAAGCTCTTCTCCCTGTCTCAACACTGTTGCCTGCAAATCACTGATTATTTGCTGCCAGTTTACAGGAGCTGGCTGTGGAATCTGTGACTAGTCATTTTCCTAACGCTGGCTATTATTATTCTAGCCTTGATCACTTTGGCCAGCTGAAGTACGTGTCTGCCCTGGATTCATTCTTATCTGTTATACCTTGCGGAAATAATGATCAATACGGCCAGTCAGGTAGTAATAACTAAACCTCTTGCCGCCTTACAGTCCAAGAAAAAGCAGACAATTATCATATTCCACAGTCATACAATATACAGGCAGATACATGTTTATAGCATTTAGCACTTAGCATGTATCGCATATTAGTTCACAAACAACAATACTAATAACTATGTTCCAGCAATCTCAGTACTAATTAGCACACATTTGTTGAGGATAAAATATTTCAGGGCACATGTTTAACATGACGTCTCATGCATACAGGTAAAGCATATATACTATATTAAAGCAGTTATACATATAACTACATAAATAGTTACCAAACCATGAGTCGAGCTTGACTTCAGTGATGTGTGTACATGCCCAGCCAGTCTGCACGAACCCTAACCTTGGCATGCTTTGATACCAAGTTGTAACGCCCTGGTTACCCCAGAACAGTTACGGTGATCGGTAAACCAGAAATTTGACCCGCTACCCGAGTCCTTTGGTTAAAAACGTTTTCTAAGTGTTATTAACAGGCTAAGGTGGAAAATCAATAAAAAGGAAATGATATATTTTATTAAATACATAAAACTGTTCATGGGTCCATAAAAACATTTACAAGTTATTTACAACTCAAAATGGTCATTACTATTTCAAAATTTCAAACCCGTCGTCCTAAGCGACAAAAATAGGGTAAACCCCTTAATTCCTCTGAGAACTCCTTGGCCGTGGTGGTCAAGCGGCCGCATATGTACACATCACCACCTAAGCTCTCCACTCAAGGTTGGGTAAACTTTTCTTTCCCTTTACTTGCACCACATAGCACCCATGACTCAAGGCCCAGCAAGAAAACACAATAAAGCGTGACATAATATCAACAATGATCATAATAATCATTTAGGACTATCAGTCCAAAAAAATAGGTGACAGTCGCAAAAGTCACTAAGTTGGGTACAACTCCCTTCGGCCTTGTGACGTTAGGGTCACTGGGGCTTAACAGATAAGTGAACCTTCCACTAGCTTAAACAGGATAGGTGCACGGTGACTGGTCACCAACATAACCTTCCTCATGACCATAGAGTCATAACCCTGGAACATCGTTCCATAGCCATGTGACAGATAGTCACCTGGGCCTTAGGCTCTGGCTCTAGTAACTAGTCTTAGGCTAGCCAAGCGCTTATAAGTTCATCAACCTTAGGGTCAGTCCAGCGTTAATGCCTTAGAGCCATTCAATGCTGATATCGATTAGATCTAATCTTCATTCGGCCCTGCGTTCAAGACGCTTATGCCGTTTCTGACTCTTAGGCCAGTGTCCCTGACTAGTCAGTACCATATACAAGTAAACAATATTCGCTAGCATTTAATATGCAATCAATGTCCACATTTATCAACCAACATGCCTCAACAAAAATCATGCATGTCATATACACGGGGTGCAGTTTTCTTACCCCAGGTTCGAGCGAGAAATAATATAAGAACGACCCTTGAGAACGATCAACCTTTAGACTCCTTAGTGGTTACCTAATCATAACCAATTAGAAACCATCAATAAAGTAAATCAATGAATGGTTCACAATCTAAACCACACTCCCGGGACCGATCCCTCACTCTCGAGACTCTCAATCTACTCAAAAGAGGTAAAGGAACCAACCCCCGAGCCTTAAAAACTATCCTGAGCCCTAAAAACAACATTCCTTGAAACTGACCTAGCGCCTAGGCGCTGCCAACCAGTGCTGGGGCACTGCCCTAGAAACAGAGAGGGCCATTCTCTGCCCTACATAGCGCTGGGGCGCTAGGACTGGCACTGGGGCGCTAGGACTGGCGCTGGGGCGCCAGCTTCAGACCAGCAACTCCTCTTGTTTTCCCTCCTTGCGATTCCCCTTAAAACCAACCTTCCAAACCAATCCCAAACCTTTCTAAAACATCCAATTCAACCCCTAAACCTCATCTATATCACCCCCTCACCAAAACCCAATCAATCATACACAAAAACTCCCATTGATTCCAACTATCCACACCAAAATCTATAGGCTGAAAACTAAAAGAAAAACAGAGTAATACTAGGAATTCATGGACAATTTCTTACCTCCAGCTGGATTTGAATCATCCTTGGTAGATGAACTAAGTCTATATAACCTCCAAGCTTTGATTTCCTAGCTTGATTCTTCAATTTGGGACCAAAATCTTCAAAGGAAGATAGAGGAAAGGTGATGTACGGGAAGAAGAAGCCTTGCTCTGTTTTTGTTCTATACGTTTCTACAGCCAACTTAAACCATATATATCCTAAACCAAATGACCCTAATGCCCCTAGGTCATTTAAAGCTTCTAAAGTCTCCCCGAGGGTAAAATCGTCATCTTTCACCTATTTCGTTAATCATAATTAACACTCTCCAATTCCCGCTATTCTCGATATTCTCAAATACCAATAATTCATATCCCATTACCCTTTTATTTCCAGCAACGCTCTAATCATTAAGACATCCTAAGACTCACCCCGAGCCTCGAACTTAATTCCGTTATGACTAAACCGCCACTTAATATTCAAAGATCGTCTCATGCCGAATTGCTCGAACAAATCCACATTATAATGTGGCCTCAACAATATATCATCGACATGCATACAAATATACAATTACGCCCTAAACAGACCAAATTACAAAAATACCCCTATCATGAAATGTGGACTCACATGCATGCATTTAGCGTCATATTATAATATAATTCACATAAACATGCATATTATCATTTAATGGTATAATTAGACAGTTATGGCCCTCCCGGCCTACTAATGCAGCCATTAAACCGCATTAGGGTTTTCGGGGCATTACAAAATCGATGAGGACGAAGAGAGAAAGTGGAAAAAACTTTGGGTCGTGATCTATCCAGACCCAGACCCTGAGCCCAGACCAATTCTTCTTGACCCTACGCTTAAAGTAACGGTTGCCTTCAAACTGGGTGATCTTAAATTCTCGCTGATGAAGGAATCAAAAAATCGTCCATCAACCTCGCAGCCGACTGCCATTCCCACCTTGAGGAGAGAATTTTTTGAGGTCGGGCACTATTGGTGCTTGGTTTCTTCATTGGGGCTAATAACCAACATCCTAGCTCGCCATGGCCTAGGATTTTCAAGCTCGCTAAGATGTCAAGCTCCCACTTCCAACGAGCGAAGTTGCTTTGCTCCGTGCGATGGCTGCCCTGACAATAAATTGAAGCTCGCAGCCTGGAGTCGTGAGCATATGAAGGCAGGGGCTCTATTGCCCTTGAAGTCTTTTTTTAAGGACATTTTGGATTTTGTTGGGCTCCTGCCCTTCCAACTCCAGACCAACTCATACAGGGTCTTGTCAGCCCTGAGGTCATTAAACCACAAGCTTAAGTGGGAAGGACCTTCGCCAAGAGAGATTATGTATCTCTTTTGTTTGAAAAGCAACCCCTCCCGAGCTCGGGGAGGAGATGGCTTCTACTACCTTTTGAGCTATCCCAGGGAGAAGAGGATCTTTCAGCCAATGATGAGGCCTCAAGCTCGAGTGACAGAGGTAAGTTCATTCTCAGCTCGGCCTTGTCGTCTCTTTCCCTCCTTAAGCATAAACCCGACACCTTGATCTTATGCCCGGATGATAGGGACGATTTTTGTGTATGGTCTTGGGTAGACGATAGGGTCCATAGTTTTGATAGCTGGCTAGGGAAATACGATACAATGTATAGGCTGAACGAGGTTTGGGATGGAATAGCCATCCAATACGAGACAAATGACTATAGGGACCTTTCGAGGTTGACTTCCACGTATAAGGAATGGACTCCCCCAGTCTCGTCTGAAGATGGGGGATTACTTGGTCGCTGAGCATGAGCTCGGGGGAGAGTTCCAATTAGGTTCCCTGTCACTTGTCTTCAAATCCTTTAACTGTCTGCTCTATACTAATTTTATCATTTTTAAGCTCATTTTCTAATGTGATATGATCATACAGGCACTATGGACTCCGACCTCGAGACTATGCTCGCCAGTGGTGAGGGGGGCAAGGATAGCAAGTGCCCGAGGGCCTCACAGAAAATTGGGTGACCTGCTAAAATCCCTCAAAGAACCGAGAAAACTCCTCCTCCCCCAACTCCTATTGTTACAAGCCCAACCACAAACCCCACTCCCCAGGTCGAAATTCCTATGAGAGATGCTCCTCCACCTCCTGCCATCCAGATCCTTCCAACCCTTGGCCCAGCTCCGAAGAAACCAGCGATGACTAAGGGTCATCTATTGTCGATTTCTACTCATGTTGATGAGTATGTCATCGACAATGCTGTCGTGACTCACGGAGCCACTCTTGGCTCGGACGTCCTGTCTCGGGTAGGCCAAAGCATCAGTAATCTCGAGGCTCCTCAATGGCAGTTCTTGGTCAATGCTCGGGACTCTAATGTCCTTTATGACAAGAGTACCGAACTCATATCCTCAGTAATTACTCTTACCTCGCTATTTATTGTGATTTTATTTGGAGCATGCTCTAACTTGATTTGTTTGTGTGTTGGGATCTTACTGCAATTGCTCAGCTGAATTATAAGCTGAACAATGAGGTTCACGCGAGCATGTCCTATGCTCAGGAGTCGAAGGAACTCCAGATCAACCTCACCGACGAGTTTAAGGCCGCAGGGTCAAAGCTGGAGGCTGAGATCGAGAAGGTGAAGGCCGAGCTCAAAGAGAAGAGCTCCAGGGTTGAGGAGCTTGGGAAGCTAAATGCCAAGCTCGAGGAGGAGAAAAAGGCCACCTTCGAGGTAATAGAGGATGAAAAGGCTCGTCTTCTCGAAGAGTTCAAGCAGAGGAAGGATCGGGCGGTTGACTTGGCATGTACAGGATTTGGGCCAGCAACGCCGATCTCGACATGAGCTTCTTAGGCTCTTTTGAGGAAGACCTTGTGGCCAAATGGCAAGCTCGGCTAGATGCGGAGGAAACTGCTCGGGAGGATTCTGAGAAGTCCAAGGAGGATGCTGAGAAGACTAAGGAGGGTGCTTCTGCCACCTAAATCTCGATCCTAGGTTGCGTCCCTCTGAATCTTTTGTAATAGTTTATAGCTTTTGTTTTTCATGCCCTTGGGGAAAAAACAATTTATAGCTTGTAAATGAGCTTTTGATATTTTTAATACCATGCTCGTAAAAGAGCTTTTTGATATTTTTAACACCATGTTTGTCTTCACTTTAATATTTTTGATTTACATCTCTCTGATCAAAATTTTTTAAGAAATTTTTTATATTAAGAGTCTACTTTTATGCTTGTTTATCCATACAAACACATGTTGGATTTAGGCTCGAGTTTCCATGCAATCTCGCATAGTTTGCTCGTTATATCTGTATCTAATCTCATTATTTGACAAGGTCGGAACTTAGTTTTACCATGCACTCGAAAGTACTTATATGGCATGTAAGATAAGTAATTTAGTTGTATTATGCTTTTATAGCTTCTTTTCCTTGTCCTCGGGTAGCTCCCCAAAGTTGTGAGGTTGAAGCTTTTGTCGCAAAATACTCTAGCCTCGGTATCGACTTAGCTCGCAGTAGGTTAATTTTTTTCTACTTGTGTTGATCTATTTTAGTTGGTTTGTTCCAAACCTATTTAGGCCGTGTTTGGTTCGTAATCCATACACTTATATGTTTTCGATCTAGTTATATCTAGATCGTACTGGCTCACGTATCTAGTCATATCCAGACACTTTATTTTTAGTAATTTGGTTATGTCCAAATTATCTTAGCTCGTGCATTTGGTTACGTCAAAATACTTTAAACATTTTTAATAATTTGCTTATGTCCAAATTATCTTAGCTCGCACATTTGGTTACGTCCAACACTTTGTTTCAGGTTAACGGTCCAGACATTTGTTTGTTTTTCTGTATGCTATTTTTGAGTTATTTATTTTTTCAAACTTATGGTATATATACCATTGATGCCCCCTTAATATCCTGTGAGTGTGACCATAGGTTATTAAATTAAGAGAGTGTGCAAAAAATACAACATATTGAAACAATTTATCAACAAAAACTTTGTAAAGATTAACAGGCATGGTTACAGGGGACATCATTCCTACACTATTGATATTAGGCTCGAAGATGTTTGCCATTCCATGCTCGTGGTACTAACTCTCCTTTTAATCTTGCTAATTTGTAGACCCCAGGTCGAATGATTGACTAGATCTGGTAAGGTCCTTCCCAATTAGGTCCAAGTACGCCAGCACTTGGGTCTCTTGTAGCTAGAAACATGCGCCTTAACACCAGGTCTCCCAATCCGAACTTTCTTTCCCGAACACTTTTATTGAAATATCTGGTAGCCCGCTATTGATATGCTACATTTTTCAGTTGAGCTTCATCCCGTATTTCTTCAATCAGGTCCAGACTTACTTCGAGCTGGGAATGGTTCAAGGCTTGATCATAAGCATGGCTACGAATAGTGGGTACTTCGACCTCGATTGGTAACATGGCCACGCATCCATATGCTAGAGAAAAAGGGGTATGCCCTGTTGAAGTGCGAGCCATAGTTCGATATGCCCACAAAACTTAGGGTAACTCCTCAGGCCATTTTCCCTTAGCTTCTTCCAATTTCTTTTTCAAAAAACTCTTAAGAGTCTTATTCACAGCTTCGACTTGGCCATTTGCTTGGGGATGGGCAACAGAGGAGAAGTTCTTCATTATACCGTTTTTCTCACAAAAATTGGTGAACAATTCACTGTCGAATTGAGTACCATTATCTGATACTATTTTTCTTGGCATTCCATATCGGCAGATGATGTTTTTTACCACAAAGTGTAAGACTTTCTTCGAGGTAATCGTTGCTAGAGGTTTGGCCTCGGTCCACTTTATAAAATAATTGACCTCGACCACTGCATACTTAACTCCTCCTTTGCCAGTTGGCAACGAGCCTATGAGATCAATTCCCCACACCGCAAATAGCCATGGGGAGGACATTAGAGTTAGCTCAAATGGTGGAGCTTGCGGGATTGTAGCGAACTGCTGACATTTATCGCATTTATTGACATAGTCAAATGTGTCTGCTTTGATAGTGGGCCAGAAGTATCCTTGTCTTATAATTTTCTTAGATAGGCTATGCCCCCCAGTGTGGTCCCCACAGAATCCTTCATGAATTTCTTCTAGGATTTTCTTGGCCTCTGGTGGAGTCACACATCGGAGTAATGGCATAGAGTATCCTCTCCGGTATAACCTTCCTTCCACAATAGTGTATCTGGGAATCTGATACATCAACTTCCAATCCTTGTTCCTGTTATCCAAAGAACAGGCGTGGATGATGTGGCAGACATTTTTAACACGTGGCTGACACCTGGCAGAGGTTCTGTTCGACCATCGACCAGGGAGATACCCATGGCGTAACATTTGGACTTTATATACGGCCAGCTTGGTCATATACTCCATATATTTTGAAAAGATCTTGTGCAATTATGATCATATCCAAGATTATCTCCCATGATTCCTGAGTATCCGATTAATTAGGAAAGAATATCTGTAATAAATTTATGTAATCTTCCTTGGGCCTATAAATATAGAGAAATAGCTCAAGGAAGAGGACCCTTCTTTCTTTTTGGCTAATTTGAGTTTATGCTCTACAAGAGAATTAGAGCTATTACTTTCTGATTGTATTATTCATCCCTCTAAGGCTAGTGAAACTCGAAGAACCCTAGTTCTTTGATCACTCCTTTGAGATTCAATATCAATAATAGCTTAATTGGACGTAGGTCATTACAAATTCTTGGGGTCGAACCACTATAATTTCTTTGTGTCGTTTACTGTTCTTTCCATTGGATCTGTTTCAATACCTCCTGTCACGTCAAGCATTTGACTCCGTGTCAGTTGACCAAAATGAGGGTCAACATTCTGGTGCTTTCATTGAGAGCTTGAGACGAGATTGTTGAAGCACTAATGGCAAAGACAACCAGGAAGACTGGACAGGCTGTTGACGTTGCACCATCTCAACCTCCTCCTCCGAACATGGCTGAGAATGAGCCACACTTGGAGTTTGATGAGGAGGAACTGGACTCCAAAATGCTGAGAAGTACTCTGGGAGTATTGCAAGATGAATTGGTCAATTTGAGGGCTAGTCAAGAAAGTGTCGCAGAGACCATGGTGCGGCAGCAACAAGAAATAGAGCATCAGCGCAAGGAGCTGAGTGAAAGAAAAGTGGAGATGGATCATCATCAGAGGGAGGCCATGGCAGCCCTCGAAGCCGCCCTCCAACTGTCTAGGAGTCAGGCTGCAACTACCTCGCAACCTGACCAACCCCCGAATGGACCACCTCAAAGAGGTCCCAATCCTAGCCCTCTGCTCCAGCCAACGAGCCCTCAAAGGCCAGAGTAGCCAGCAATGCCTCAGAATGATGTCCCACCTAGGGACTCTAAGACGCAACCTCCATCCCAGGCTAGTCGAGGCAATCCCCCACTTCCAAGGCTAAATAGGGCAGGGCAGCAGCCGCACCCACCGAGTAGGGGAAACGTCCTTTTAGCAACAGAAGGAACTCAGAAACAGGCTCTGCTATCAGGGGGCCCCCACGGCATGATAATGCATGGGGACCTACCGACCAGCGCAGACCTCCCCCTAACGCTCGGGAATGTTCCAGCCCAGGGAGGCAACCGAGGAGACAACCGGTCCCACCATAGCCAATCAAGGTTCAGAGATGGCCATGGCTACAATGAGGCCGACTCAAGCAGAGGGAATGCTGGTCGGAGGAACAAGGAGAGAGGTGCAAGTAGAAGCCCACTCCTTAGAGAAGACCAACAAGCAAGACGTAATGGTGGGGGGCAGCCCAGACAAAACAATGTCTTTAGCCGGCTTAGTGCCAGCGAGCAACGGAAAGTGCAATAACTTTCTCTGATAGCGACACCCAGCATGTCCAGTTCCCACATTCCGATCCACTGGTCGTGGATGTTCAGATTGCCAACATGATGGTGAAAAGAATGCTAGTCAATACAGGAAGTTCAGTTCACATTCTGTATAAATCTTCGCTGGAACGAATGAAGTTGTCCGTCAAGGACTTGGAGCCCTGCAACCAAACAATTTATGGTTTCTCTGGGGAAGGACTCACTCCAACAGGGTCAATCAGGCTTCTAGTAATAGCAGGTACTGCACCTGCTACCAGGACATTACTCACTACTTTCATAGTAGTTGATTGTCCTTCGGCCTACAATGATGTAATTGGAAGGCCCATACTAGTTGACCTTCGGGCTATCACCTCTATATGGCACTTGACCATGAAATTCCCAACAGACGCAGAGGTAGGACGCATATTGGGAAACTAGAGGGAAGCAAGGGAGTGCTACAATGCCTCAGTCACAAAGGCCAAGAAGGGTATGTCGAGGAGTGCTCCCCAAGAAAGGTTGCAGATGGTTGTTGATGTACAAGCCCAATCAGGTGATGAAGTCACCAAATAGGGTGTTGCCCAAAGTGAGGATAGAGACTTAGATCCTTGCTTTGGGGATTTTGAAGAAGATGTAGGATGTGTCGAGGACCTCGAGGAGGTCCAACTCGATGCAGAGTTTCCGACCAAAGTTGTAAAGGTCCGCAAAAATTTAGAAGCAACAACAAAATACGCACTGGTGGAATTTTTAAGGAAAAGCAAGGAAGTTTTTGCCTGGTCGCATAAATACATGGTTGGGATAGACCCTACAGTCATCAGCCATGTCCTGAATATCGATAAAAGCTTTCCACCGGTGCAACAGAAAAGAAGGCTGCTCGATAAAGACAGATCAAAAGCCTTAAAATAAGAAGTTGAAAAACTAAAGGAGAATGGGTTCATCAGGGTGGAGTTTTATCCATCGTGGGTCTCTAATCCAGTACTGGTTCCCAATCTGAATGGAAAATGGCGAACCTGTGTGGATTTCACAGACCTTAATAAAGCATGCCCTAAAGATTGCTTCCCACTCCCAAGAATCGACCAGCTGGTCGATGCAACTACAGGACATGAGATCCTCTCTTTCATGGATGCATACTCAGGATACAATCAAATTAGTATGCATCCCCCTGACGAGGATCACACTAGCTTTCGAATCGATACAGGGCTATACTATTACAAAGTAATGCCCTTCGGATTGAAAAACGCTGGTGCGACTTACCAGCGACTAGTTAACCACATGTTTAAGGAGTTAATCGGGGTAAACATGGAGGTGTATGTTGATGACATGCTGGTAAAGTCAAAGAAGGCAGAAAGACATGTGAAGGATTTGCAAGAGTGTTTCAATGTTTTGAATAAATATCAAATGAAACTAAATCCTCTCAAGTGTTCCTTTGGGGTAGGATCAGGGAAGTTCTTGGTGTTCATCATTAATTCGAGAGGAATTGAGGCTAATCCCAAAAAAATCAAGGCCCTGATCGATATGAAATCGCCAGTAAAGATCAAAGATGTGCAAAGTTTATCTAGAAGAATTGTCGTACTCAGTAGATTTATTTCAAAGTCAACAGATAAGTGCGTCCTTTTCTTTAATCTACTTAGGGGAAACAAGAAGTTCGAGTGGACTGAAGACTATTAATAGGCTTTCCAAGCCTTAAAAGGCCACATGGCGCAACCTCCCGTCTTATCAAAACCTGTAGATGGGGAAAGTTTGTTCATATACCTGGCAATCACCGAATATGCTGCCAGTGCGGTGTTAGTAAGGGAAGAAGAAAGCATACAAAAGGCGGTGTATTATGTGAGCAAGAGGCTAATTAAGGCCAAATTGAGATATCCTCCCATTGAAATATTAGCCTATTGCCTAATTTTGGCCTCGTGAAAGTTACGTCCTTACTTCCAAGCCCATCCAATCACAGTCTTGACAGACCAACCCCTTCAGCAAGTTTTGCAAAAGTCGGAGGCTGCTGTTCATTTGTTGAAATGGGCAGTTGAACTCGGGCAGTTCGATATAGCATACTCACCGCGAGCAGCAATAAAAGGACAGGTCTTGGCTGATTTCATTGCTGAATTTGCTGAACTTCCAGACAGCGAACAGGATGAAAAACCTAGTACGCCTAAGCCTTAAGATGAAGCTCATTCGTGGAAGTTATTCACGGATGGATCATCCAATGAATCTCACGCAGGAGCAGGAGTGATATTGATAATGTCGGAAGGGCATTGGTTTCACTGCACAATTAGGTTCAATTTCACCGCTTCGAACAATGAATCTGAGTATGAAGCCCTACTCGCTGGGTTAAGGTTAGCCAAAGACATGAGCGTAAAAGTGCTGGATATTTATAGTGATTCACAGCTGGTAGTGAATTAGGTCTTAGGGGAATATCAAGCACGAGGCCTCAAAATGGTGGTCTATCTGAACAAAACAAAAGAGTTGTTGGTGCAATTTGAAAAATATACCCTCCAGCAAATACCCCAAGATCAGAATTCAAACGTAGATGCCTTAGCCAAGCTTGCTAGTGCAAAAGATGCTGACACTTTGAATAAAGTGCCAGTCGAGCGGCTACACACGCCAAGCGTATGAGCAAACGAGACCAATATGGAGATTCGGTTAGTAGATACATGGATGGCACCATACCTGGAGTATCTCACGAGTGGTACACTACCTGCAGATAGAAACAAAGCTAGGACCCTTCAGAGACGGGCTGCTAGGTATATACTGGTCAAAGGTATTCTATACCGAAGGGGATACTCAATGCCACTACTCAGGTGTGTCATGCCAGAAACGGCTAAAGAGCTGATGAAGGAGGTACATGAAGGCTTTTGTGGAGACCACGCTGGGGGGCAGATCTTATCAAAAAAGATTCTAAGGCAAGGTTATTTCTGGCCAACAATGAACGAAGACTCGATGGAGTTTGTGCGAAAATGTGATAAGTGTCAGAGATTTTCCAAGATCTCATGGGCACCTCCTAATGAGTTAAAGCAAATGCAGAGCCCATGGCCTTTCGCAGTCTGGGGTATCGATTTAATCGGGTCCTTACAAATAGGAAAAGGTGGGGTGAAATATGCAGTGGTAGCAGTCGACTACTTCACCAAATGGGCCGAAGCTGAACCACTCGCAACCATAACGACAAATAAAGTACTTGATTTTTTCATCAAGAAAATTGTTTGTCGATATGGATTGCCAAGAAAAATTGTCTCAGACAATGGCACCCAGTTTGATAGTGACCTATTCACAAACTTCTGCGAAAGGCATGGCATCATTAAGAGCTTTTCTTCAATTGTTCATCCGCAAGAAAATGGGCAAGTCGAAGTAGTAAATAAGACATTGAAGGATACTTTGAAGAAAAGGCTCGAAGAAGCTAAAGGAGCATGGCCAGAACAGCTGCCTGAAGTACTCTGGTCGTATAGAACTTCTCACCGAATAGCAATAGGTCATACCCCATTTTCCTTAGCATACGGATATGAAGCTATGTTGCCTGTCGAGTTAGATCCGTCCTCGCATCGAAGAATTACATACGACCAAGGCCAAAATAGCCAACTATTGATGGAGTCCCTAGACCTGATCGAGGAGAAACGAGAAAAGGCCCAACTCCGAGTAGCTGCGTACCAGCAAAAAGTCACTCGATATTTTAACTCTAGAGTAAAAGAAAGAAAGTTCAACGTTGGAGACTTAGTACTTCGACGAGTTTTCTTAAACACTCGCGACCTAGCTGCTGGAGTACTCGGACCAAGCTGGGAAGGACCTTACCAGATTGAAGAAGTCCTTCATCCAGGCACCTATAAACTTGCACCCTTAAATGGAAATCCCGTTCTACGTTATTGGAATGGAGAACATCTGCGCAAGTACTATCAATAAATAGTCCTTCTTAAAGGACTGGCTTGTATTAATTTTTACTTCTTACAAGTTCTGAAAAAGGGTCAGCCATGTTATATGGCTAATCGCTTATAAGTGTAAGATCTTTCAAAGATCACTCGTAAAGACATGTTTAGTCCATTTAAATATGAGAATTATAAGGGACTGTGCGTAGCCAGTCATTCTTGCCAAACTTTGTAATTTTTTACAAGTATTTGTTCATTACGTGTGTTGTTTTGCTGTATTACCAGTTCTACATTTTATACCGAGCAGTAATGTTCGTATAGGTTTTGGTCAAGGCAAGTGACCAAGGACCTAAAGCTCCTCAGTCACTTGGGGGGCATATAAGGTACATCGATAGCAAAGCATACCAAGGGGTATGTAAACACATGAACAAAATAAGTGAAAGCATACTACGATACTTAGAGTATTTTTCAAAATTTATATTTTGAAAAATCAAGCCAAAGTACTATGCTAGGTTCATTCATGCGAACAAGATATTATAATAAAGCAAAAATATTATGATATCCAAGGAATTCTTTTACACCGCAAGCAATACTGCTCGGATGTAACTATTCAAATAAAACTAAGATTGCTGCCCTTGCAGTAATAAAAGATAAATTGTCTTTACAACACGACCTGTGGGTCGTGTAGTTGAGATAAAAGAAAAAAAAAAGGAATTAAGGAGTTGGAGGGTCTTGAGGAGCACCTTGGTTGATGGTTGGGCCAGCTTCAGCCTCTGCACCATCTATCCCCGCTGCCAGGGAGATCTCTGGGGAAGCAGGCACTTCAGCCTTCCCTTCTTCTTCCAGGTAAATGGCACACTGCGCCATTAAAGTCATCCTCAAGCGTTTGGATAGATAGGTGACAGTAGCCTCCCGGTTGTGCTTCCAGAACTCGTAGAAGCAAAGGTGAGTGGCTTACTTGTACCTCTCCAAGTTCTTGGCACCAGCCTTCTTAAGCTACTGCACTCGTTTGCCGAGTTCCTCCGCCTCCTGCTTGCTAGCGCTCAGATCAAGCTCGAGCTGTACAGCTTGTTGATAGTTAAGCTTGGCGCTTTCTCTGAACTTTTCCCTGGATTCATTGGATTTCTTCAGGGCGTCCTTGGTTTCCAGCAGCTCCTTGGTCAGAGTAGCCTTGTCCTCGAGCAGCTCATCACTCTGCTTGGACAGCACCGTCTTCTCACCGAGAAGATCACCATTATGTTTAGCAAGCTCGTTGTTTAAATCTTTGAATGCTTGCTTAGCTTCGGCGAGCCTAGTATCGAAGTTCCTACCCCAAGACACCAACGCCCCAGCACGGCGCCAGCCAGCAGTTATGGTCAGCAGTCCCTGAAATCAGATAGAAAAAGATAAAGTAAAGGCAAGGAATCAAAAATAAATTTTACATCAGCAGGAGTTGACTTACGCTAAATATCTCGTTCAGCCCTCTATTGAGAACTTGATCAGCCTCCATAGAGGCAGTTTCAGTGATAGCTGCCTGGCTGCGTTTGTGCTTGGAGAGCTTGTAGATCCTTTACCTGAAAGAACTGACCACGAGGCTGGGCAGGGAGCCTTCGGGCTGAGTGTGCAATGTGTAGTTGCTATGAGCCTTAGGAGAAGGCTGCTGGTCGGCGAGAGTTGAGGCCGGCTGCTCGGGGGGTGTTGGAGGTGGTGAGTTCTCCTTCGAATGGGCGGTGGCTGGAGGATCATCAGTTCGGGCCTTCTTCGAGGCAGTCTTACTGCTCTCCCCTTGAGCCCATTTGCTGTCCTTCTTATGGCCAGAAGAGGCGGCAGCAGGCTAGTAATGCTCGAAGACATCCTCAGAGTCCATATCTGCATAAAAGGAAACAACACGGGCATTGAGACAGGATGGTCACACAGGGCTAAAAAATGAAAGTGAAAAGATTACAAGTAAAGTACCCGCGCTACAACTATTGGTCGCTACATTATTTACTGAACTACCTACTGCCTGGAAGAAATCTGAATTTAAGGTGGGAGCATTCTTAAAGTTGCCATCCCTGTCGAATAGATGACAGGGAATTGGAAAATGGTTTAAAAGTGAAATTACTATACCGTTATCATCCGACGAGTCGTCAAATAGTTCGGTAGGCTTGGTGGCCTTTTGCTTTCCTTTTCCCTTGGGAGCCAAGGGCCTTTCCACTCGATGAGTGTCGGTTGGTTCCCTGATCGTAACCCTAGTTGGTCTCCTTCGTGGAGGAGACGCTTGGGGTTGCTACTTGGGTTCCGCTTCGGCGCGAGCATTCCCCGCCGAAGGCCCACTCGTAGCTGATTGAGGGTCCCAGAGACCAGCCAGCCTAAGGTTAGCCTCTGTAACTAAATTTTTGACACTCTTCTCAACATCTAGCATGCTGGCTAAGAGTGCCGCCCTTGACTCCATTCCTAGAGTTGGGTTCGGTTGCAGCCATGGGCCTGAAACACATTGAAATTTCAAGACATTGTGGTGGAAAAACACTAAGTGAAGAAGCCAGCGATGTGAAAGTTTTACCTCCTCCTGTGAAAGCCAAGTTGTCTGTGACCAGGTCAGGCGTAAGGAAGTACTCCTGGTAGTACCTCCCCACGTTGGAGATATGGGTGGTGTCAGTCAGGAAATTACGCCCGGTTTCCTGATGACAAAGATGGAAGAACCCCGTGCCTTCTTGGTTGGGGTTAGACTTGAGGTCGAACAGGTAGTTGACCTCGTGTGGCAACGACGCAAGCCATTTTTTCTGGCTATACAGGATATAGAGTGTAGCCAACATTCTATATCCGTTTGGGGTAATTTGGAAGGGGGCAACTCTGAAGTAGTTGGCTACCCCTTGAGAGAATGCATGAAGAGGCAAAGTGGCTCATGCCTCAACATGAAACCACGACCAGGTGCTGTAAGCACCTCCAGGCAGGTTGGCCCTTTGGTCGGGGTCAAGTTTGACTAGGATCACCCCTGTCAGATTATATTTTTTCAAGTAGTTGGTGATCATTCTGACCATCACCCTACTTGCGGAGACAACATGTCACTCAACGTCCGGCTGAATAGCCTGTCGAGGGCGAGCATCACCTTGAACGTTTGGGTCAGGAATATTTTCGTCTCAACCACTGGTCGAGGGAGCATCAACAGTAGGCTGATGAGAAGTGGTAGAATTTTTTCTTTTCTTGGCTTTGGTTTTTGTGCGAGCCATATTTTGGGACGGACTGAGGAGGTGTTTAGGTTAATTCAAAAGAAAGGAATATCTGGTATCAAGGTAGAAGGATGTTCTTCGTCTTAAAGCAGCTGAGCTAGGAGGTCGTCGTCAATGGGTCTTTCTCCTCCCCACAGGTCTTGCATATGAACAACACAGACAAAGGAGGAGATAAGACGCATAGCCTAGGAACTTATGTGGAAAGTTGGAATAACGTTGCTCGCTTCTATCGACCAGCATCATTCTAACTGAACACTAAGTTTTATGCCTAACAGTTTGAAAAACAGATCAAAAAGGAAAGTAAAAAGTTTTTTGAAAAGAAGCTTTCAACTCCTAAAGGGCAGGAAAAACCCAGTTTTTCAACTAGCCTAAAAATCAAATTTTTACGTCGATTTTACGCCCTAAACCTATGATCCTGACTTCCGAACTGATTCCTAACTTATGAAGAGCAAAAATACACTACCCTATCAAGCATCAATGGTTTATACAAAATCCTCACAAATTTCTACTCAAGAACACAAAAAATTTCAGAGCACAGTAGTAGTATGCATGGCATCTCGAAGAGTTTAAAAGACAAAGAAATTACCTGGATGAAGGTTGGAGATTCAGAAAAATGGAAGCTTTGAGCTTGAAAGATCCTTGGCAGGGCGTCTGAAAATTTCGAAGTTCTGGGCTCTGGAGTATGGCTCTTGAAAGTTCTTGGCAGAAAATGGTGAATAAAAGGTTAAAAGGTGAATGAGAGGGTTACTTATAGAAGCTGAGGTGTGACAAAAAGTAGTAATCATGAATTCCCTTTTTCGAAGAATGGGGGAGTGTAACAGCCGTCAGAGTGGTTTCTTGAAAACTGAAAAGGCTTGATTAGACATGATTAGGTCACGATTTTCGAAAACGGACGAGGGCTCTGACAGATTTCGTGGGGCACATGAAAGGTTTTTTTCCTAAGTTTACTTATTGCTGGTCGCAATAAATGAACTTGGGGGGGCAAATGTTATCCAAAGAGCAGGCGTGGATGACGTGGCAGACATTTTTAACACGTGGCTGACACCTGGTAGAGGTTCTATTCGACCATCGACCAGGGAGATTCCCATGGCGTAACATTTGGACTTTATATACGACTAGCTTGGTCGTATACTCCGTATATTTTGAAAGGATCTTGTGCAATTATGATCATATCCGAGATTATCTCCCATGATTCCTGAGTATCCAATTAATTAGGAAAGAATATCTATAACAAATTTATGTAATCTTCCTTGAGCCCATAAATAAAGAGAAATAGCTCAAGAAAGAGGACCCTTCTTCTTTTTTTTTTTTTGGCTAATTTGAGTTTATGCTCTACAAGAGAATTAGAGCTATTACTTTCTGGTTGTATTATTCATCCCTCTAAGGCTAGTGAAACTCAAAGAACCCTAGTTCTTTGATCACTCCTTTGAGATTCAATATCAATAATAACTTAAGTGGACGTAGGTCATTACCAATTCTTGGGGCCGAACCACTATAACATCTTTGTGTCATTTACTGTTCTTTACATTGGATATGTTTCAATACCACCTGTCACATCAAGCATTTGACTCCGTGTCAGTTGACCATTATGAGGGTCAACAGTTCTGTTCTGCTAGGAGAATGTCAGTTTTAAGGTAATCAACTATTGGGGTCATCCAGGTTGGTTCGGAGTTAATCATGTAGACATCTTCCTGTTCAAGCTCGCTAATACTGGGTATTGACAGGTGTTCAATTGGCACAACATTCAGCGCATCGACCTCGTTGGATGTGGCGAGTTGAGCCAGAACGTCGGCATTTGAGTTCTTTTCTCGGGTAACCTGCTCTATCGCATAAAACTCGAAATGTTCGAGTGTTGCTTTCGCTTTTTCTAAATATGTGACCATCTTTGTTCCGCGAGCCTGGTATTCTCCTAAGATTTGGTTGACCACCAACTGCGAGTCACTATAGCAATGTATCGCTTTAGCCTTGAGTTCCTTGGCTATTCGAAGTCCTGCCAATAGAGCTTCATATTCAGCCTCGTTGTTAGATGCTTCGAAGCCAAACCTTAAGGCGGAGTGAAATCAACTTCCAGTTGGAGTGATCAATATGATTCCCGCCCCTGATCCATTTTCATTAGAAGATCCATCGACATAAAGTTTCCACAGCTCGCCGGCTGGGGTTATAACTTCGTCGTCAGATACTCCCGTACATTCCACAATGAAGTATGCCAGGGCCTGCCCTTTTATGGTCGTTCTGGGATGATAAGTGATCTCGAATTGTACGAGCTCAACAACCCATTTTAATAATTGTCTCGAGGCTTCTGGCTTTGACAAGACTTTCCGTAGTGGTTGGTCAGTTAGCACATGGATGGGGTGTGCTTGGAAGTAAGGTCGGAGCATTCAAGATGAGTGGATTAGACTTAAAGCAAACTTCTCCATTAACGGGTATCTCGATTCTGCCTTGAGTAACCTTTTGCTGACATAGTATACTGGTTTTTGTACCTTCTGATCTTCTCGGAGGAGCACGGCGTTGATGGCGTGATCGGTTGTAGCGAGATATAGGTACAAGATTTCTCCTGTGATATGTTTCGACAAGATGGGAGGTTTTGCGAGGTGTTTCTTAAGCTCCTAAAATGGTCATCCACATGGTTATTGTTATGTTTATATTTGACCAACATATCATCAACATACACTTCCATGTTGTTGCCTATTGTAGAGTCCAAGAACTTTACTTAGCTAGTTAGATAGTAGTATTATAGTAATAGTAGTATTATCTTTATAACTGTGGATTTTTGGTTCAGACCGGGATTTATTTGGACACTCATAGTAGTACTTGTAGATTTTCTATGTTTAACCTATAGTTTAAGAATATTAATTTTAACCTAAGGTTTGATTAATATGACTGATATTGAGGATAATATTTATTATACTATAAGGTTTAGATAAGAACCAATAGGATATTAAGCACATGTTATGTATGGGTGATTAAGGATTAAGTATTTAGAGGATTAAATTTAATAAGGGTAAAATTTGAATGCTCTAAGGTCAGTCAGCAGCTTTGAATACGTTTGAGGGCTTAGTCAAGGCTGTTTACTCAATTTGAATTAAGCTAAAAATGTGTAATTTAGTGTTTAAATAATCAGCGTATGCCGATATATCGCAGCTATAGGGGGCGATATATCGCAGCACGTAGATACGGAAAACACGAAATGATGCACGTTTTCCTCGGGCATAATGGTCCAGGCGATATATCGCCTATAGGGGGCGATATATCGCCTCCTTCAACATATTTTGAATGTTTTTTAAATCATTTTCCATTCAACCCTTCAACCTATTGATAAGTCCAGCATCTTTTTGAACAAGTCTTCAGCCTCTGTTGAACGACAATTCAAATTATTTTCACTTAAAAAGCCATTATTTTTATTCAAGTTAAATTAAGATCCTTTCATTCCTAAACTCTATAAATAGGACCTAGTACCCAGCCATTATTCATCTTTTGCTCTAAGTTCAGAGGCTGCAAGTTGCTAGGTGAGTGTGAGAGTGTAAACACTTGGGTTGGGAATCATAAGCTTGATCATCATAAGCTTATCAAACACTTGGGGAAGTAAGGTTTTATAGTATTTCGGTTCAAGGTTTAAATTGGTCTTATAAGTCTTCAAGGTAACCCAAACTCTAGCTCGTTTCTGTACTTTTTCTTTAAAAGTTCTCATAGTCTTCTACTCAGCCTTCTAACCTTAATCTTTATTTTCGTTAGGAAATCTAAGAACTTGCACATAAGTTTTTGGTAAGTATTTTCTCAATGGTTTAGTCCTTCCATTCCTTTCATTTCTCTTCTTCACTATACTCACTCTTTTTCAAATGGTTCTTAGGAGTGTTCCAAAGTCCCAACTCTGTCCTCTTATCCCGGTAATTTTGGTAAGGAAAATAGGATAGAATTCATATGTTATATGTTATATGTTTTATATGTTCTCTTATGTTTTTTTTTTATGTTATGCAATATGTTATGATATGTATGTATGTAGGCTTGGGCATATGACCCATATGACTAACAAGCCCCAAATAGATTATGGGCATATGACCTGCTTAGCTAGTAGGACCCCACTAATCTAATGGGCATATGACTTGTTTAGTCTATGGGACCCCAAGTAATAATGGCCATTATAGTATGTGTATGATATAAGTGTTATGTTATGTTTTTATGTTTCTTATGAAATTTATGTATATGAACTATGTGTTAGATTTTCCTTGCTGGGCATTAGGCTCATTCCTTTTTGTTTATATGTGCAGGAAAATAGGTCTTAGTGGCGGGAAAGGTTCTTGGAAGCTTGGAGAATGTGTATTGAGGTCGAATGGATTCAAGAGCCGAGCGTTACGATTCGAGGATGTAGTCTTGTTTTTATGGTTTTACATGTATTTTTCGCACTTGTTATGTAATCCCTTTTCATTTCAATTAAGATATGCTTTCATTTTAAAACAATGGGATCCCATATCCTAACCTAAATTTTATGGAAGTTTAACTCTTATTTTTACAAGTTTCTTAATAAAGTTATGGTCTTTTCACTTGTAAAGTTTTATTAAGGATTAGTGTTTATGTATAGTTTTCATTAATGGTCCAAAAGTCTAGAGTAGTTGGGTCATTACACCTATCTGCTTGAAGAACATCCAGCTTACAAGCCTTTGGTACGTGGCTCCAGCATTTTTAAGCCCAAAAGGCATGACATTGTAACTGTACAACCCTTTATCTGTCACAAAACTCGTATACTCTTGGCCCGAGGCATGCATGACAATCTGGTTATATCCAGAATATGCATCCATGAATGACATAAGTCAGTGCCCAGCTGTGGCATCTACGAGCTGATTGAATTGAGGTAGGGGAAAGCAATCCTTAGGGCATGCCTTGTTGAGATCAGAATAGTCGATGCAAGTCCGCCATGTTCTGTTACGTTTCAGAACCAAGACCGGGTTTGCGACCCAATTACGGTAGAAGGCGTCTCGTATATATCGGTTCGCCTTAATCTGTCGACTTCTTCCTTCAAGGCTTTCTTCCTATCATCGTCCAGGAGTCTTTGTTTTTGTTGCTTCGGGGGGAAGCTTTTGTCAATGTTAAGTTCATGGCTTATCACATTCGGACTTATCCCTACCATGTCTGAATGCGACCATGCGAAAAAATCCTGGTTCTTCTTTAAGAAGCCAATTAATTGCTATTTTTTTTTCTCCTGAAAGGTTTTTCCCCACCTTCACAGTTTTTGGGGGATCAGCTTCTTCGAGCTCCTCTAGAGGCTTAAGATCGGCCATTTCTTCTATTCTTAGATCGATCTCTTCGTCCATTTTGAAGACTGTCCCATCCTTATTCTGCATTACAACAAGTGTTTGTGCACTTGTCTACTTCTTCCCTCTAACGGAAATGATGTAGCATTCCCTTCCTGCGAGTTGGTCCCCTTTCAGAGTCCCGATGCCACTAGAATTCGGGAACTTGATGGCCAGATGCCTAATAGACGAAATTTCCCCCAGCCCTACTAGGGCGGGTCTCCCGAGCAGTACCTTATAGGATGATGGGAGATCTACCACTACGAACTCCATCATCTTGGTTACCGAGACTGGGTAGTCTCCTAAGGTTACAGGGAGTTCGATAGATCCCATGAAGGCAATCCATTCTCCTGAAAAGCCGTACAATGTAGTTGCACAGGCCTTTAGGTCGCGAAGCGCGAGTCCCATCTTTTCTAAAGTGGCTTTGTAAAGAATATTTATCGAGTTCCCGTTATCAATCAGGACTCGGTGCACCCTCTTGTTCGCGAGTTGAAGGGTGATGACCAGCGGGTCATTATGAGGGAATTGTACATGGGACGCGTCATCTTCGGTAAAAGTTATGGGTTGAGATTCAACCTTTTGTTGTTTTGTAACTCTGGGTTCGGGTTCGTAGGGAGACCCATCACCAGTTTTCAGCTCATTCATGTATCTTTTCTCGGCATTCCTGCCCGATCCTGCAATATGGGGTCCCCCTGAGATGGTTATGACATCTTCTCCATCAATCGGAAGGGGTCGTTCATCTTCTCGTGCTCGAGAGTTGCTGTTCTGGGCAAGTGGTGCAGCTGCTACCCTCTGGCTGGTGGAGGCCTGATTGGGGTTCTAATTTCTTACGTACTGCTTGAAATATCCTCTCAAGATCAAGCCTTTGATCTCATCTTTTAATTTCCTGCATTCATCGGTTGTATGCCTGATATCTCTGTGGAATCTGCAGTACTTATTGGAGTCTTTTTTCACCTTTTTGTTTCTCATGGGGTCAAGTCGTCTGAAAGGGACCTGGTTTTCATTAGCCAGGTTGATATTCTCTCGAGACTCATTGAGCTCGGTATGCACCTTGTATACGGAGAAGTATCTTTCCCCCATCAGCCTCGTGATTATTCCCTTCATTTTTCTTTCTCTTAGAAAGGTTGTCCCCTGGGGGTTTTGATGTCGCAAGATCCGCCGAGGTCGAGGCAGAGTTTTTGTTTGTTGTTGTAGTTATGGGCTGAGAGGTCATATTCAATGCTGACCTCGCCTTTTCTACATTAACAAACCTCTAAGCTCGTCGATTGAACTCGGTTAAGGACCTTACAGGCCTCCTTTGCATATCTTCCCAGAGAGGACTTCCAGGCATTACTCCAGCTCTGACAGCCATTAAATGGCCACTATCATCGACGTCATGAGCTCGAGTGATTTCCAATTTAAACCTTGTGAGATAACTTGTAATGCCCCAAATTTCCTAATAAGGGTTAAGACCTTGATTAGGAGGCCGGGAGGGCCATAATTGATTTATTGTGTTATTAAATGATAATATGCATGTTTAGGTGTATTAAATATGCATGTGAACTCATTTCTAAGTAATTGGGTGATTTTCATATTTTTGTCATTTCGGGCATATTTGGCATATATGTGATATGTGTATGGTGCTATATTATTATTTGGTTATGCCAGGGTTACTCAGCACAAGACGATCCTAGGAGGTAAGCTAGTGGGAAAGTTACAACGGGATTTATGCTTGACTTGGAGTAAGGGGTATTTAGAGCATTACTGGGTTATTGGGTAATGGGAATGAATATTTGGTGATAAATTGGGAATTAGTAAGATCAGGGGGGGTTTCTGGAGGTTTTGACTATTTTGTCCCCGGGAGTGTTTTCGGAACCCCGAGTTTGCGTCAATGCCCCACTGGCACAAACGCCCATTACCGTCAGTGGGCCACTGACGCAATTGGGCCACCTTTTCAATAAACTCTCATTGTCCCAGCCGAGACCCCATTTCACTCAAAAACTTTCAGACCCGATTCCTTCACAAACTAGCGGCGCCCCAACGAACTTTTACTTATTTAGGTACGTTTTTATCCTTTTTTTTTCAATTTTAATGTCAAAATAATTATTTATATATGTTTATGAAACTTATATATAGTTTTTTTTTTTTTGTATAGATTTTGTTTTTTTTTAAGATTATAGTTTGAAAACCCATAATCTTTATTGGTTTTTGGAGTTTTCTACTTCAAGAATCCACATTGCTCAATTACCACAAGTAAGTGTAATTTTATTAATTTTTATGATTTAAATTTAATTTTTCAAATTTTTTATTTTATAAATTGACTATATTTTGATTTTTAATTTTTAGATAGTTTTATATTAATAATTATGAAATTGTTTTAGGTTTAAACTTTGCATTTTAATATTTTATTTTTTTAGAATTTTTTTATTATAATTTTTTTATTTTTTATTAACTTTTTTAAAAAATTTAATTTAATTTCGAATTTACTTATGTAGATGAGTATATATATATTAATGTATATATTTTGTATAAGTTTCTTTTTATTAATTGTTTAGTTTGATTATTATTATTAGTAAATTTTTGTTTATATTTTGTTAACTTTTTAAATTTTGGGTTTAATTGGTTAAATAGGTATATATTAAAATTGTTTATTTTTTTAACTTATATTTTATTATTGATTTAGTTAGGATATTTATAGTTGATTTTTATTTATGTGATTTGTTAACTTTTTTTTAAAAAAAATATTTCGGGTTTAAGTAAATAAATGAGTACATATAACAAATTATTTGTTTTCTTTAAGCACTTTATTGTTTATTTAGTTACAATAGAGCTTTAATATATTTTTCTTTATATTTTGTTAACTTTTTTATAATTTTTTTGTTTATTGTTATATTTGAGTAGGTATTTTGTTGACAACTTTGTTGGTGAGATCAAGCTTTGGAGGATTTTATATTAGAGGTAATATTTTAAACCTTTATGTATAATTAATATATTGAACTTAATAGCATGTACGGATTATAAAATAGTGGAGATATGATCTGGGACTGTGCATTGCGGTGATATAAGGCTGTAATTATGCATGTTTGATTGATTACTTGATTTGTTGTATTTATGTGATGAATATAAGTTTATTTAAATTTTGGGAAATATGATAGAAATAGGGGAAATGCTGCCCAATTTTTTGGAAGATTTAGTAATTTGAGAATTATGCATGTTTGATTGATTGATTGGTTTGTTGTATTTATGTGATGAATATATGTTTATTTAAATTTTGGGAAATATGATAAAAATATGGGAAATACTGTCCAATTTTGTTTAAGATTTAGTAATTTGGGAATTATGCATGTTTGATTGATTAATTGGTTTGTTGTGTTTATGTGATGAATATATATTTATTTAAATTTTGGGAAATATGATAGAAATAGGGAAAATGCTGACCAATTTTTTTGAGGATTTAGTAATTTGAGAATTATGCATGTTTGATTGATTAGTTGGATATTTTTGTGTATACCATGTGAGTATAAATGCACATTTTAAATTTGGGAAATGTGTTAGAAATAGGGGAAATGCTGCCCAATTTTTTTTGGACATATTGTTTCATTTATTTACTTGTCAATTAAGTAGTCCACGAACTTAATTGTTAATGTTTGTTGCTTTGTTTGTTTGTTTGTTGTTTTTTTTTTTTTTTTGTGAAGTTTGACAATGGATAGAGATTGGATGTCAGCAGATAGGCTATCCATGAAATATAGGAATGAAGTTGAGTTTTTCTTGGAATTTTGTGCAAGAAATACTCAATCTCCTAATAGTATTCCTTGTCCATGTGTTAAGTGTGGTAACGTTGTGAGGATGCCAATTTTTAAAATAAAATACCACTTATTTAGGAATGGAATAGACAAAAGTTATAAGGTATGGTTTTTGCACAATGAAAGAATGAAAGTCACTGATGAGGGACCATCTAAGAATAATAAGTATTTTGATATTGATTACGAAGTTGATGATATTGCAGAGATGATTGATGATGCACAATATGAATCACATGTGGATTCAATTAAATTTCAGTCAATCTTAGAAGATGCTGAGAAACCTATTTTCCCTAATTGTACAAGGTTCACTAAATTATCACCACTGCTTAGGTTGTCTAACTTAAAAGCCAAACATGGGTGGAGTGATAAGGGAATGACATAGTTGTTAACATTTTTAGGAGAATTATTATCCGAAGGTAATGAAATGTCGTCTTCATTTTATGAAGCGAAGAAGACATTGCGTTCGTTAGGCATACAATATAAAAAAATACATGCTTATCCTAACGATTGCATCTTATATTGAAAGAGATTTGTTGATGCAATTGCATGTTCGACATGTGGCGAGTTTAGATGGCAAAAGAAAAAAAATTCAGATGTTACACAAGTTTTTTTATTGTAGCTTTCATTGGATGTTAGTATTAATTCAACCACACAGTCATTCGGTAGCTTTTTTGGATCCTGTAAACTCACATTTCCATCCGGAAATCAATGAGATAATTATCATGTAAGTTTTTCTTTTTACTTAATTAATTTATGATTTTATTTCAAACTCATATATGGGTAAATATTAATATTGTGTTCAGGGCGTTGGATCAATATGATACACACCGAAGACTAAAAGAGTCAACCAATCTAAAAGTTTGTGTTCCTAAGGTAAGTAAATTATATTACTTATCGTCTTCAACTTTTTGACATATTTCTATTATAATAACTTACTAAATATAATACTTAACTTTGGATAATTATGTTGTAATAGTGTCGAAACCAGACTGGGCCAACCGAGTGTGGCTTTTACATTATGAAATATGCTAGAGACTTGATTTCATAGCCTAGACCGAAGGCCTACTTGAAAAATGAGGTATTGTTTTACTTTTTGTTATCCAAAAAGTAGGCGTGGATGACATGGCAGACATTTTTAACACGTGGCTGACATCTGGCAGAGGTTTTGTTCGACCATCAACCAGTGCGATGCCCCTGGCGTAACATTTGGGTTTTACATACGACCAGCTTGGTCGTATACTCCATGTATTTCGAGATGATCTTGTGCAATTGTAATCATATCCGAGATTATCTCCCATGATCCGATTATTTAGGAAAGAATATCTGTAATCATGTAATCCTCCTTGAGCCTATAAATATAGAGAAATAGCTCAAGGAAGGGACTTTGGGGGGCTGATTTGTGTTTTTGCTTTACAAGAGGATCTTTCAAGTGTATCGTTCATCCCTCTAAGGCTTGTGAAACTCGGAGAACCCTAGTTATTTGATCACTCCTTTGAGAATTAATATCAATAATAGCTTAAGTGAACGTAGGTCATTACCATTTCGTGGGGCCGAACCACTATAATTTGCTGTGTCGGTTACTGTTCTTTCCATTAGATCTATTTCATCACTTCCCATCAAATCAAGCATTTGACTCCGTGTCAGTTGACCAAAACGAGGGTCAACATTCTGGTGCTTTCATTGAGAGTTGAACTCAAGATTTTTGAAACACAAATGGCAAAGACAACTAGGAAGACTGGACAGGCTGCTGACGCTGCACCATCTCAACCTCCTCCTCCGAACATGGCTGAGAATGAGCCACACTTGGAGTTTGATGAGGAGGAGCTGGACTTCAAAAAGCTGAGAAATACTCTAGGAGTATTACAAGATGAATTGGCCAATTTGAGGGCCAGTCAAGAAAGTGCCGCTGAGACCATGGCGCGGTAGTAGCAAGAAATAGAGCGTCAGCGCCAAGAGCTGAGTGAAAGACAGGCAGAGATGGACCATCGTCAGAGGGAGGCCATGGAAGCCTTCGAAGCTACCCTCCAATTGGCTAGGAGTCAGGCTGCACCTACCTCGTAGCCTGACCAACCCCCGAGGGGGCCACCTCAAAGAGGTCCCAATCCTAGCCCTCCAATCCAGCCAACGAGCCCTCAAAGGCCGGAGTACCCACCAATGCCTCAGGATGATATCCCACCTAGGGACCCTGAGATTCAGCCTCCATCCCAGGCTGGTCGAGGCGATCCCCCACTGCCAAGGCAGAATAGGGCTGGGCAGCAGCCCCACAGCCCTAGACGCCAGGGGGGTGAAGAGCCGCACCCACCGAGCAGGGGACATCGTCCTTCTAGCAACATAAGGGTCTCAGAGACAGGCTCTACGGTCAGGGGCCCCCCACGGCATGATAATGCATGGGGACCTACCGACCAGTGCAGGCCACCCCCTAACGCTCGGGAAGTTCCAGCCCGAGGAGGCAACCGAGGAGACAGTTGGTCTCACCATAGCCAATCGAGGTTCAGAGATGGCCATGGCTACAATGAGGCTGACTCAGGCAGAGGGAATGCCGGTCAGAGGAATGAGGAGAGAGGTGGAGGCAAAAGCCCACCACCTAGAGAAGACCAACAAGCAAGACGTAATTCTAGGGGGCAGCCCAGGCAAAACAATGTCTTTAGCCGGCTCGGAGCCAGCGAGCAACGGCTTAGAGATGACGACTTAAGGGATGTAATCAACGACCGCAGAGAACGTCACGACGAGTGCATTCCCCCGGCGCTTGAGGCCCCGGCAATTCCTGAAGCCGTTCAGGCCCAGATTGATGCCCTAAACCAGGCAGTGCAACAACTGGTCGGGGGAAGAATGTCGCACATAGAGTACGACAGGAGAAGGGGCACTCCTTTCGTTCAGAGGATTGCTCTGGCATAGACTCCCAGTAGGTTTAAAATGCCCACTCTGCCAAACTTTGATGGGTATGGTGACCCGGTATCTCATGTCAACAAATTTGAGATACAAATGGACATTCAGAAGGTGTCTGAAGACGCTCGGTGCAGGATCTTTCTTGCAACACTTTCTGATGCTGCACAGGAGTGGTTCTTTAAGTTCCCTCCTGCAAGTATTGTATCTTGGGAGATGTTCGTAAAGGAATTTTACGGACAATTCTATGCGGATCGCGTGCACCCAATTGAGGCAAACCAACTGGTCGAGATACGCCAGAAAGAGGGGGAGCCTTTAAAGGAGCATGTTAATCGCTTCATGCGTGCCACAACAGGAGCCAAGACTGTGGGTGATGAAGGCAAAATGATGGCCCTAACTGCAGGAGTTAGGCGCCATACGCCTTTATGGAATAGCCTCAGGAAGCATGGGGTTAAAACTACCCAAGAATTTTTGGATCGAGCTGATCATTACATCAAGCTCAAAGATGCGATTACCAGCGAGGGAAAGTCCCCCAATAAAGACAAAGGGACTGAAAAACCCGCCAAGGCTGCCGATGGGTCAAAACCCAACGGCAACGGCAAGGGCAACGGGAACGAAAATGGCAAGAATGGGGGAAAGAGGCCCCATAACGAACCCTCTACCTCCGAGAGTAAGCGCGCTAAGGGAAATCGTTATGAACCAAGGTTCACCAACTACACTGCCCTCGTCGAGTCTCGAGCAGAGGTGTATCATGCCACCAGTTCTAGTGTGCCTTACAAAAGACTCGCTGCCATTCGAAAGGATATCTCTAAAAGGGATACCACCAAGTTCTGTCGTTTTCACAACGACTATGGACACGATACGAATGAGTGTAACCAGTTGAAGGATGAAATCGAGTTCCTTATTAGACATGGACACTTGAGAAGATACGTGCGGGCCGCGGGGGCTTCCCAATGAGAGGCTCCAGGTGGCAACGAGCAGGCGCTTGCATGCCAACGCTCACCACCTTTACAGCCTGACCCCGTGGTCGGCACTTTACTCACCATCTGCGAAGGCCCGCACCTTGCGGGAAACACTGGAAAGGCAAGGGAACAATATGCTCGGACCCTACGCCACGACCAGGACATTAAGATGATGACTGTGGAGGATCGATCATCAAAGAAGGCTCGGACAGAGGAAGGTGCAATAACCTTCTCTGATTACGACGCCCAGCATGTCCGGTTCCCACATTCTGATCCGCTGGTCGCGGATGTTCAAATTGCCAACATGATGGTGAAGAGAGTGCTGGTCGATACAGGAAGTTCATTTAACATCCTGTATAAATCTTTGCTGGAATGAATGAAGTTGTGTGTCAAGGACTTAGAGCCCTGCAACCAAACAATTTATGGTTTCTCTGGTGAGGGACTCGCTCCAACAAGGTCAATCAGGCTTCCAGTAACAGCAGGTACATCACCTTCTACCAGGACATTACTCACTACTTTCATAGTAGTCGATTGTCCTTCGGCCTAAAATGTTGTAATTGGAAGGCCCATACTGGTTGACATTCGGGCCGTCACCTCTATATGGCACTTGGCCATGAAATTCCCAAAAGACGCAGGGGTAGGACGCGTATTAGGAAACTAGAGGGAAGCCAGGGAGTGCTACAATGCCTCAATCACCAAGGCCAAGAAAGGTCTGTTGAGGAGCACTCCCCCAGAAAAAGTTGTAGATGACCATTGATGTACAAGCCCAATCAGGTGATGAAGTCACCAAATAAGGTGTTGCCCAAAGTGAGGATAGAGACTTAGTGTAACAACCCAAATTCACTAATAAGGCTTAAGGGCCTTGATTAGTGTGCCTGGAGGGCGTAATGGAGATTATGTGTGATTTTAATGATTTAGATGCATGGTTATGATTTAAAGCATGTTATATGACTATGTGTATTATGTTACGTGATAATTGTGCTATGTGATTTGTACCGCGTGGGTGTGGTGGTATCAATGTGATGCACGTGCCGAGACGGTCCTAGAAAGCTAGATAATGGTAACTGGTGATTTGGTAACTTGTGTAACTGTTGGTAACCATAGAGAGCAACAGGTTTTGCTGGAAAGTGGTAGAATTGTAAGGTTAGAAAAAGGACAAGTGTGCCCTTGAGGTTTAGTTAGAGAGGGATATTTATGGAGGGATAAAGAGGTCTTTTGGCAGTGGTTTAGTTAAGTTTCAGCTGAAGGAAAATGCAATCACGTATAAACACTTTGGAAATGGATTTATGCTGAATTTTGGGAGACCTAGAGGTAGAGTAAGAGAAAAGGAGAAGAAGGAAGCTGAATTTGGCTCTTGGAAGGAGAATCAAGGGGGTTGAGGTTATCAAATCAAGCCTAGGCCAAGGTTATTCAGAGGTAAGGATTAGCACTTTGTTTTGTTAAATTTAAGGTTGGATTTTCAGAGATTGAATATGAGAACTCAAGGATAGTTATGGTTGTTTGTGGAAATTCAGCTTGTGGGGTTATAAAGCTTGACTTAGAGCTGGAAGCAAGGAAGCTAGAGGTTGGACCCTTTATTCAAGGTAAGTTTTCTGTGTAATTGTAGGGCTTGTTTCTGTTATGGATTAGGGAATTTGAAGTTTAGTTTGGGTTTAGGTTTAAGTTTTAACTTTCTGGTTTGAGTTACTAAGGCATGGAACTCAAGAGTGAATTTTGGGAATGATTGTGTAATCAAGCTAGGGTATAATGTTTCTAGGTTGTAGTGAGGTCTATTCGGGGTTTTGAGTTGGTTTTGAGGCTAAGGTATAAGTTTGGGGTGGTTTGGAGTGATTTGAGTTCGGGAAAAACGTAGGGAAAACCCAGATTTTCTGGGCTCGCGAAGGAGCGCCGCGACGCTGTTCTAGCGTGCCGCGGCGCGAGGCTGTTTCTGGGTAGAGTAAGTGTAATATCCAACATTTTCATAATACATTTATTTATTATAAATCAAAGTTTTAATACATAAAATGTACAACTTTACAAATTTAAGAAATAGTAATGGAAAAATAGTGTTTAAAATATGATTTTATGTTTTTAATGAGATTAAAGAAAGAGAAACTTGAGTAGTCAAGTATTGGACCCAAATGTCATATAATTTTAATTGAGGATTTTTATAAAAATTAAGAAAGTTTGGCTAAAGGGCTTATTTGAAAAGAATTTTAGTATTTTGGGTCCAAGTGTAATTTTTAAAAATAAATAAATAAAATAAAATAAAATAAAAGGCTTCAGCCTTTCATTTTACCCGAGCCCCTCTCTCTCTCTCCTCAGAAACTCTCTCTCTCTCTCTCTCTCTCTCTCTCTCTCTCTCTGCGTGTTACTGTTGCCGACGACGCAGGAGTACTTTCCGGCCACCATTTTTAGCCACGCGCCAGACCGTTGGATTCAGAGGCCTCCGAACTATCGACCTACGCGGGAATCTAGAGCTCACTCGCCGATTAAACGCCTCAACCACTCGATTTAAGTTCGGCCACCCCGCGACTTCAAAGTTGCGATTCGGCCACCTCGGGCATCCATTTGCCGATCCGTCACCACCATCGTGCTCCTCGTGTTGTGGGCTTCAAAACCCAATAACTTGTTCCTACATCTACCATAGTTGGGTGGTGGGCCCACCACGAGCCACCGCGATCCACCGTAGACCGACGGTCGAAACTTAGTGTTCGAGGTTCCGAAGTACGTTTTGAGTCTCAGAAAATCATCGTTTGACTTATTGTGGAACCCGATCATTTTGGTATAATTTCTTTAACCTATATATTGTGATTTAATTGTGATTGATTAGAGTAATTGTTATTATGTGTATTTATGGTATATAATTATATATTATTGATATATGGAATATTTTCTGTAATTTACTGGCTGTCTGGGATTATATATATTTTTTATACAGGTTTTGATTTTGGAATTTGTCCACTTTATAGCCGTTGTGCTGTCTAATTTTCTAGAAAATATTAGATATTAAATCAAGTATAAAAATACATATTTAATTGATTTTATATTAATATGGAAATTATTATGATTAAGTAATTTTAATTATTATTGTTATTATTTTGTTAAGTAAATCAAGAATACAGATTCATATATATATATATATGAAAAGTATGATTTATAGTAAACCTATTAGCTAACCATTATTATTGTATATTAATATTTGAATATTAAAATAATATCAAATATTAGTTTCCTACAGTTATTGATATTTGTAAGACCAGTGAAGTTTGGAGAAAGTATATTTATTATATCACTGGAATTGATATTATGACTAATTAATAATAATATAAATATTTATATTTATATTATTATCAATATATTGATTATTACAACTTTATGTTACAAATATGATTTCTTTTATAAAATGACTATTTGAATATATACATCCATATACGTATTGCTATTGAAGTATTTTGTTATTAATATCGAAATAAGTTTAATTATAGACGATAATTATTATTGTTGTTAGGATTATAATTATTATTATCATTTATATAGTTTCTGGTATGATTAATATACACTATCAATAGTGTATATTTACGGATTAGATAGAATTTAATAAATTATGTGCCTTGAATAGGATTTGTATGGATTTGATTGATTGACTCTTGGTGAGCCGTTTTAAAATAAGCTAAGGACCTAAGGTAAGTAAATCTCACCTTTTGTGCTTAAGTGTAAGATGCATGACTACATTGATTGTGTACATCTGATGAGTTAAGTATGGTATGATGATGATGCATATGATAAGTATGTGAAGAATGGTTATATGAACACCATAAGGGTGTTGTGTGATATGTAATTGATGAATTCTGTGATATGTGAAAGATGTCTTACTTGGTTAAGAATGATATGAATTATGTGCAAGTATGTGTTCTTATGTTGATGGATATGTGGATTACTCTATGTTCATGATTTGTTATATGTTATGATATATGAAGCGTTTAAGTTTTTAGGCTGGAAACCTTAGACCTGAGCCATAGCTCTACGTTAAGGTATAACAACGCCACCAACCCAAAGCTTCATGTATTATGACTAAAGATGTTTTGAGTTATATGAGATGTGATACAATGCCTTGATTGAATACCATCAACATCAGTCATGAACACGAACATTGGCATTTCAGCATCAGCATGTATGCATGGCATGTATAGTTATGTGATATATTATTATGTGATATAAGACCATGCATATGAATATGAGAAAAGTTATGAAATGTCTTGAAAAGTCTTATGTAAAGTTAAACATTTTAATGACACAAGGCTTAAGCAAAGTGATAATAAGATGTTTAAAAAAGGTGCCACTGTTTTGATGAAGCAATCAAGTAAGTTCAGTAAAGAAGACGGAAGTCTATAAGACTTATAGTGGCTGCCCACTAGTGTGGGCTAGGTCAGAATTGACCATTCAGATATGTTTGCCATGTTTCCGTCTTTCTCCTCCATATGTGCAATAAGTATGGCAGCTATGGCAACGATGAAATGAGTGTTATGATAAGCCTAGCTGAGATGATGGCTAGCCGGAGGAGAACCCATGGGATTCTATATGATATGTGTAACAAGCCCTGCAGGCATTGGCTGAATTAAACAGTGTGCACAAGTGATATTGGGCCCATAAAAATGTGAAACTAAAAGAAAGAGCATAAAAGTAAAGTTTGAAAGTGCATGAGCAATAAATGAAATGCATAAGTATATAAGTCAGCATATTAGTATATGTGCACTACAAACTCACGACATTCATGTGCATGTGTATGCATGAGATTTGCTTACTGAGCGTTAGCTCATTATGTTATTTTCCAACATTTTTCCAGGTGTGGCTTTAGCTGTTGAGCAACTTGTGGAGCACGGACTCAGTAGCAATGCAATAATGGTTTAGAGTTTTCATATGGCTGCCTTAAATTTAAAGTATTCATACGTGTAATAATTTCTTCTAATAAGTTTATATAAAAGTTTAAATTTTTCTGTATTTCTTCGTATCATTTTATTTAATTCTTTTGGTCAAGTGCCTTACATACTCGTAAACCCTAGAATTACGAGTATGTGGCAGACGTACCCTACCTTAGGGACATTACAGTAAGTTCTCTAACTTGCTGGGCGCTGCGACCCTATAGGGCAGCGCCGCGGCGCTAGGCCAATTTCAGGATGTTAGAATTTGCAATTTTGAGCCTTTGCTCCGGATGTTCGGGGGATGTCTTCGGTGCATTGTTTTAGGGATTTGGGGGTACCGAGAGTGTGGGATTGGTTCCGGGGAGGTAGCATTGGATTGATTAGTGACGAAGGATGTTTCATTTGTGTTGTGATTAGGACTTTGGAGAGGCTCGGGGTAAAGGACCGTGCTCGCGGCTTCTTGGCATCGGAAACCAGTGAATTGAAAGGTAAGAAAACTGCACCCGGATAAATGTTGGTGATGGGAATAAGTGCTCCCAAGAATTGTGTCGTGTCAATGTTGGTATCACGCCAAGGGACATGTAAAAGTGGCCTAAGAGTGCCGTACTTGATATTAGCGCACAGGGCGCGAACTGGCCATTGGTAGCCAAGAATAACAGGATAACGGAGGGAGCAGCCTGAGAGCGCTAGCCCTGGTTATCGTTTGTGAATTGTGAATGTTATGAACTGAAATGACTAGTATGTGGAATACTTGTCTATACTGACTGATGATGTATTTGAGTTTATGTGGTGCATTGTGAGATATTGACTTGTCTGCTAATTGTTCATGCTCTGTTGTTGTTGTGTTTTCTTGCTGGGCCTTGGCTCACGGGTGCTACGTGGTGCAGCTAAAGGCAAGGGCAAGCTGGACCAAGCCTGAGGTGGAGAGCTCCGAGGTGGAATGTACATAGCCGGCGGTTCGACCGCCACGGTCGAGGAGTGGACCAGGACAGGGATCACCTTACTGCTAGTTTTGCCTTAGCATGGCCGGTTGTTGTACATAAACCCTAAGACTTTTGTAAACAGTCTTTGAACTTAATATTTTTGGGATCCCATGTAACAGATAATACTTTTGAATGGAAATGTGGCTTTTGAGACCAAAACGCTTTTAACCCTATGTAATGCCCCGAATTCTCCGATGAGTTTAACGGCATGAATAGTAGGCCGGGAGGGCCATACTCGCTTAATTATGTTATTAATTGATTAAATGCATGTATATGTTGATTATATTATGATATGATGTGAAATGCATGCATATGAGTCCATATTTACAATTACAGGGGTATGATGATAATTTGGCCCGTTGAGGGTAATTTGTGTGTTTGGGTGCATGATATGATTTGTGAATGAGATTCCATTATTATGGAGATATATTCGAGCTATTTGTCATGAGACGGTTATTTTTAGTGGATTAGCGGTTTTACCATAATGGGGTCAATTTTGGGGTAATAGAAATGTTCATTTGATGATAAATTGGGAATATTTGAGATCAGGGTGAAATTTTGGAGGTTTTGACTATAATGTCCCCGGGGGTGTTTTCGGGACCCCGAGCATTAGGTTTTATTTGAGGTTACTTAAGGTTGAAGTAGCTTATCAGATAGAACATACGATAAGAAAACCTTCCGTTCTTCCTTTTCAAAGTTCGTTTTACTGTTTAAGCCTTTTTGACGAAATCTTGAGTTCTAGGAGTCAGAATCGAGTGAGGATCGAGGCATAGCGATCCTAGGGAAGATTAGAAGCTTCTTAACCGAAGGATTCGACGAAAAATAACCCAATTGAAGGTAATCGAAGTTTAAGTTTTGAGTTTTTCCGAGTTTCTAAGCTTTGAATTGATTTTGTGAATTGTTGAGTTTTCGGTTCGTTCGAGCCTTGGGTTTTGAGGGTTTTGATGCATGGGGAAGCTTGGGAACTTTGCTTTGATGATTGGGAAATGTTTAGGGATGATTTTGGAGGCTTTGGAGTGTTAGAAATGCGGTTGGGAATGGCCCAGGGTGGAGCGTCGCGGCCCTGTTCTTGAGGCGCCACAACCCTTCTTTGAAGAAGCAGGTGGGGAGCTTGTGCTCGCTGGGCGCCGCGGCCCTAGCCTCTGGGAACCCTGGGGGCCGCGGCCCAAGGTGCTAGGGCCGCAGCCCTTGCCCTGTTTTCGCCCTGTTTGCTCGTTTTGACCCCGGAAACCTAGTTTTAGGCCTCGGGAGTGTCCTTGCTACTTGGATTAGTTTGGATTGATCTCTTGGAGGTTAGATAATGGTTTGAGACCCTTGATTATCTTGATTATTAATGGTATCCCAAATGTGTTGTGATTAGGTAACCGCTAAAGGACTAAAAGCTAAACCGTTCTCAAAGGTTGTTCTTTTGCTCATTCTAGCTCGAATCAAAGGTAAGAAAACTGCACCCCAAGTGTGACATGCATGGATATTTGTGAGGCATGTTGGTTGTGTAATATGGACATGGATTGAACATGGAATGCTTAGCATATGTTGTTCACTTGAGCATAGCACTGACTAATTAGTCAGGTTTGGCAAAGGTGCTAGTATCAGCTGTGAAGCTGTGACTGATTAGTCAGGTTCGGCAGTGGTACTGGGCACTGGTCACGTTGCACTGACTTGTCAGTCAGAATTGGCAAAGGTGTTAGTGTCAGCTGTGAAGCTGTGACTTATTAGTCAAGTTCGACGGTGATACTGGACACTGGTCACTTAGCGCTGACTTATTAGTCAAGGATGGACTTGGCGTGGTTCACGCAAGCCAACAAAGATTAGATCTAATCGACCATTAGCATTGAATGGCTCAAAGAGCATTAATGCCTGACCGACCCTGAGGGTCGATGAACAAACAGAGCTTGGAGGCTAGTGGCTTACCTAGCAGCCACTCTCCCGCTAGAAAAGAGAGCTTGGAGGCTAGTGGCTTACTTAACAGCCACTCTCCCGCTAAAATCATGTGTTATTCATTTGTTTGAAAGCTTTATGCTCAGTGTGATTATAATGATAATCATTTGATAATGTTTATGAAAAGTATTGTGTTTTCTTGCTGGGCTTTGGCTCATGGGTGCTGTGTGGTGCAGGTAAAGCGAAAGAAAAGCTCACCTAGCCTTGAGTGGAGAGCTGATGTGGTGTTGTGTACATATGCGGCCGCTTGACCACCACGGCCAAGGCGTTCTCAGAGGAACTAGGGGGTTTACCCTATTTTTGCCGCTTAGGTCGGCGGGATTGTAAATTTCAGACACTAGTGACCATTTTGTACTGAGAACCACTTGTAAATGTTTTGTTTAGCTCTGCAGAGCAGTTTGTAATAAAATCTCCAATTCCTTTTTATTGGTTTTGTACCTTAACTTGTTAATCACACTTAGAGCACGTTTTTGACCAAAGGACTCAGGCAATGAGTCAAATTTCCGGTCCACCGTTCACCGTAACTGTTCTGGGGTAGCCAGGGCGTTACACCCTAGTTCCTTAATAGTTTCAATAACACGATTTTATTTAAATGACTTGATTAGCAAGTCTGGCACTTTATAAACACACAGTGTAACGGTCTTGGCTATCCAGGGCGTTACACTTAGATCCTCGCTCTGGGGATTTTGAAGAAGATGTAGGACTTGTCGAGGACCTTGAGGAGGTCCAACTTGACAAAGAGTTTTCGACCAAAGTTGTAAAGGTCGGCAAAAATTTAGAAGCAACAACCAAACACGCACTGGTGGAGTTTTTGAGGAAGAACTAGGAGTTTTTTTGCCTGGTCACATAAAGACATGGCAGGGATAGACCCTGCAGTAATCAGCCATGTCCTAAACGTCGACAAAAGCTTTCCACCCGTGCAACAGAAAAGAAGGATGCTTGATAAAGACAGATCAAAAGCCTTAAAAGAAGAAGTTGAAAAACTAAAGGAGAATGGGTTCATCAGGGTGGCATTTTATCCACCGTGGGTCTCTAATCTAGTGCTAGTTCCCAAGCCGAATGGCAAATGGCGAACCTGTGTGGATTTTACAAACCTTAATAAAGCTTACCCTAAATATTGCTTCTTACTCCCAAGGATTGACCAGCTGGTCGATGCAACTGCAGGCCATGAGATCCTCTCTTTCATGGATGGATACTCAGGATACAATCAAAATAGTATGCACCCCCCTGACGAGGATCACACTAGCTTTCGGACCGATACAGGGCTATCTTGTTACAAAGTAATGCCCTTCGGATTGAGAAGCGCTGGTGCGACTTACCAGTGACTAGTTAACCACATGTTTAAGGAGTTGATCGGAGTAAACATGGAGGTATACGTTGATGACATGCTGGTAAAGTCAAAGAAGGAGGAAGGACATGTGAAGGATTTACAAGAGTGTTTCAATGTTTTGAATAAATATCAAATGAAGCTAAATCCTCTCAAGTGTTCCTTTGGAGTAGGGTCAGGGAAGTTCTTGGGGTTCATTGTCAATTTGAGGGGAATCGAAGCTAATCCCGAAAAGATCAAGGCCCTGATCGATATGAAATCGCCAGTAAAGATCAAAGATGTGCAAAGTTTGACTGGAAGAATCGCCGCGCTAAGTAGATTTATTTCAAAATCGACGGATAAATGCATCCCTTTCTTTAATCTACTCAGGGGCAACAAGAGTTTCGAGTGGACTGAAGACTGCGAACAGGCTTTTCAAGCCTTAAAAGCCCACATGGCGCAACCTCCCATCTTATCAAAGCCTATAGATAGGGAAACTTTGTTCATTTACCTGGCGATCATTGAGTATGCTGCTAGTGCGGCGCTGGTAAGAGAAGAAGAAGTCGTACAAAAGGCGGTGTATTATGTGAGCAAGAGGTTAATCAAGGCCAAATTGAGATATCCTCCCATTGAAAAATTATCCTATTGCCTAATTTTGGCCTCACGGAAGTTACGTCCTTATTTCCAAGCCCATCCAATCACAGTCTTGACTGAACAGCCCCTTCGGCAAGTTTTGCAAATACCAGAGGCTGCTGGTCGTTTGTTGAAATGGGCAGTCGAATTCGGGCAGTTCGATATAACATATTCACCGCGAGCAGCAATAAAAGGACAAGTCTTGGCAGATTTCATTGCTGAATTTACTGAACTCCCAGACAGTGAACAAGGTGAAAAGCCTAGTGCGCCTGAGCCTCAAGTTGAAGCTCCTTCATGGTAGCTATTCACGGATGGATAATCCAACAAATCTCGCACAGGAGTAGGAGTGATATTGATAACGCCGGAAGGGCATCAATTTCACTGCGCAATTAGGTTCGATTTCACCGCTTCGAATAATGAAGCTGAGTATGAAGCCTGTAAGGACCAATATTTTGTGTATGAAAAATTAGGTCCAATCGCATCTGGAATGGACTTTTGTTATGTCTGGAGTTTATTCATTTTTAGTTAGAGTCCACGTCAGCATGTGTGTAAAGCAAGGCTGTTAGTGAGTTACAGATGTTAGTTGGTTCGGGATTATACCTAATTGCAGCCAAGGATATATATTGGGTTGGTTAATTAGTTATAACCAACTCACTTTGTTCGAAAGATTCGATTGGGTGTTTTTGCTCTGTTTTCTTTTTTTTTTCTTCCATTGATTTTTGCAGGTGTTGGCAAGAAACGCCATTGAAGATGGTTGAAGGTTTCTGTGCAAGCTGTGGAATCAAGCCGTGATTGCTGAAGGAGTTCAGCTGGGTCTTGATGCTATAGATCTGAAGGTTTTCGTGTTTGAGATATTGTTGAAGGGAGTTCAACACTGAAGCAAGGGGATCTTGCATTTATAACCAAGGGATTTGGTTGTTTAGGGTAAAAAGCTTCACTGTATTTTGAGATAGTTTGTACAGTTTTTACATATTGATTCTTGAACTGGCTTATGTAAAATTACTTCTGAATATAGTGAGAGTTATTACCCTGGTTCAGGGAACCCAAGCACTAGTCGGCTGGAATGAGTTTTCAGTGCAGACGAAGCTTGTAATTTTGTGTCAACTCTTATGATTGTGTTGTTAATGTTCATGTATGTTTCAAGATACAACCTAGATGAATATTGTAAAACTGGAAAGATAGGCTAAAACTTAGGTTTTTCAAAGTCGTACTCGCTGGGTTAAGGTTAGCCAAAGACATAGGTATAAAAGTGATGGATATCTACAGTGATTCACAGCTGGTAGTGAATCAGGTCTTAGGGGAGTATCAGGCACAAGGCCTAAAAATGGTGGCCTATCTGAACAAAACAAAAGATCTATTGGCGCCATTTGAAAAATATACCCTCCAGCAAATACCCCGAGATCAGAATTCAAACGCAGATGCCTTAGCCAAGCTCATGAGTGCAAAAGATGCTGACACTTTGAATATAGTGCCAGTCGAGCGGCTACACACGCCAAGCATACGAGTAGACGAGACCAATATGGAGATTCGGTTAGAAAATACATGGATGGCACAGTACCTGGATTATCTCACAAGCTGTACACTACCTACAGATAGAAACAAAGCTAGCACCCTTCAGAGACGGGCTGCTCGGTATATACTGGTCGATGGTATTCTATACCGAAGGGGATACTCAATGCCACTGCTCAGGTGTGTTACACCAGAAAAGGCTAAAGAACTGATAAAGGAGGTACATGAAGGCTTCTGTTGGGACCACGCTGGGGGGGCAGAGCTTATCAAAGAAGATTCTAAGGCAAGGTTATTTTTGGCCAACAATGAACGAAGACTCAATGGAGTTTGTACGAATTTGTGATAAGTGTCAGAGGTTTTCCAAGATCCCACGGGCAGCTCCTAATGAGTTAAAGCTGATGAAAATTCCATGGCCCTTCGCAGTATGGGGTATAGATTTAATCGAGTCCTTGCCAACAGGAAAAGGTGGGGTGAAATACGCAGTTGTGGCGGTCGATTACTACACCAAATGGGCCGAGGCTGAACCACTCGCAACCATAATGACAAAGAAAGTACTCAATTTTGTCATCAAGAACATTGTTTGTCGATATGGATTGCCAAGAAAGATTGTCTCGGACAATGGCACCCAGTTTGATAGTGACATGTTCACAGACTTCTGCGAAAGGCATGGCATCATCAAGAGCTTTTCTTCAATTGCTCATCCGCAAGCAAATGGACAAGTAGACGCAGTAAATAAGAAACTAAAGGATACCCTGAAGAAAATGCTCAAATAAGCTAAAAGAGCATGGCCAGAACAGCTTCCTGAAGTACTCTGGTCGTATAGAACTTCTCACCGAACAGGAACAGGTCATACCCCATTTTCCTTAGCCTACGGGTATGAAGCTATGCTTCCAGTCAAGTTAGATCCGCTCTCACATCGAAGAATCACATACGACCAAGACCAAAATAGCCAACTGTTGATGGAGTCCCTAGACCTAATCGAGGAGAAACGGGAGAAAGCCCAACTCCGAGTCGCTATGTACCAGCAAAAAGTCGCTCGATATTTTAACTCCAAAGTAAAAGAGAGAGAGTTCAGTGTCGGAGACTTAGTACTTCGAAGAATTTTCTTGAACACCTGCGACCCAGCTGCTGGAGTACTCGGACGAAACTGGGAAGGACCCTAGCAGATTGAAGAAGTCCTTCATCCAGGCACATATAAACTTGCACGCTTAAATGGAGATCTCGTTCCGCGTTATTGGAATGGAGAACACTTGCGCAAGTATTATCAGTAAACAGTCCTTCTTAAAGGACTGGCTTGTATTAATTTTTACTTTTTAAAAGTTTTGAAAAAGGGTTAGTCATGTTATATGGCTAATCGCTTATAAGTGTAAGATCTTTCGAAGATCACTCGTAAAGACATGATTAGTCCATTTAAATACGACAATTATAAGGGACTATGCGCAGCCAGTCGTTCTTGCCAAACTTTGTAATTTTTTACAAGTACTTGTTCATTACGTGTGTTGTTTTGTTGTATTATAAGTTTTGCATTTTATACCGAGTAGTAATGTTCATACAGGTTGTGGTCAAGGCAAGTGACCAAGGACGTAAAGCTCCTCAATCACTTGGGGGGCATATAAGGCACATAGAAAGCAAAGCATACCAAGAGGTATGTAATCACTTGAACAAAATAAGTGAAAGCATGCTACGGTACTTAGAGTATTTTTCAAAATTTATAATTTTCTAAATCAAGCCAAAGTACTATGCTAGGTTCGATCATGCAAACAAATATTATAATAAAACAGAAATATTATAATCTCAAAAGAATCCTTTTACACCGCGAGCAGTATTGCTCGGATGTATATGTTAAATTAAAACGTAAAGCTGCCCATGCAACAATAAAAAAGTAAACAGTGTCTTAACATCATGACCTGTGGGTCATGCAAGGAAAAGAAAAGAAAATAACATAAAAACAGGCTAAGAAGCAGCAGAAGGATCTTGGGGAGCATTTTGGTCAATTGCGTCTTCTGTAGCTTCCCCTCCATCCATCCCCGCGGCCAGCAAAATCTTTGGGGAGGCAAGAACTCTGGCCCTTTCTTCAGCAGCCAGCCGAGCAGCACAACGAGCCAACTCAACTGTCTTGGCATCCTCTGGAAGGTAGCCGAAGTTGGCACTTTGATTGTGTTTCTAGAAGTCGTAGAAACACCGAAGTGTCGCGTTCTTGTACCTCTCCAGGTCATTGGAATTTGTGAGCCTGAGTTGCTCCACTTGGCTCTTGAGGACGGCGATGCTCGTGTCCTTCGCGAGATTTTCCTCCTGGAACCTCTTGACTTCACGCCAGTGAGTTCGGCTTACCTCTTGGTATTCATCTCTTTGTTTTCTGACATTTTCCAGAGAGGCCTGTTTCTCCACCAGGTCCGCAGCCAAAGAATCCTTCTGCTAGGTCACCACCTCCAACTCCCCCGCGTGCCTTGCCTCCGCGGCTTGAAGCTCCTCCATTAGCTTCGACTCCCTAGCATGGGATTGCTCGACACTTGCACCCGTGCGGGCACGAGCAGCCATCATGGTCAGCATTGCCTGCAATCAAAGAACAATAGTTAGACTTACTTCAAAAGAAAAAATCAGGACCATGAGAACAAGAGAGAAGGAAAATTACTTACACTAGCCACTTCATTGAGGGCTCTATTGAGGATCTGGTCGACCTCCATTTTTTTTGCTTCAACCATGGCCTCCTTGCAACGGTCATGCTTGAGGATATGGGTGAGGCGATCCTTGGCTGACCTTAGAGCGCGGCCCGATAGTCGCGGCTCGATAGTTTGGCCCCTGGGGGAACCCCCTCAACTTGTTGGGTCTGTTCGGTAGGGGCCGAAGGTGAAGGAGTCTTTGCAGCAGGAGCAGGAGGAGGCGGATTCTTCTTCTTAACAGGAGCAGGAGGCTGGGCAGATGTGTGGCCAGAGGCCCCATCCTTTGAAGGATTGGTGGCTCGGTTCTTCTTGGCTAAAGGCACATGACTGGACTCACCGTCATGTTTCTTGGCCGATTTCCTCTTTCGGACCAAGGGAACCTCTTCCTCCTCCTGAGTGCTGTATAGATCGAAAACATTTGCAGAAGCCATTTCTGCAAAGGAGGTAAAATGTGCAGACAGTAAGCCAAAAATAGATGACAAGTTATGTTGCATCGAAAAAGAAATAAAGAAAATTACAGAGTTAAATACCCGAGCTATTACTACTGGTCGCTATACTATTGACTCTACTAGTCATACACTCACTCTCTGGCATGAAGAAGTCTGACCCTAGGTTTGGAGCATATGTAAAATTGTCGTACCCGTCGAATAAATGACAGGGAATTGGCAAGTTATCTAAGAGTGAAATAACAATACCGTTTTCGTCAAAGGACTCGTCTAAGTCTATGACAGGCTCGGCTGCCTTTTGTTTTCCCTTTCATTGAGGGGCAGAAGACCTTTCTGCTGGGGGAGTGCCAGCGGGTTCCCTGATTGTAACCCCAGTCGGTCTCCATCGAGGAGGAGACACTGTCGGTTGCTGCTCGGGATTTTCCTCGGCAGCGGCACTTCCTGCCACAGGTTCCCTCACATCCTAGTGAGGGACCAGGAGGCCAGCTAGCCTCAAGTTGGCCTCGGTGACCAGGGACTTGACGCTCTTCTCAACGTCCGTCATGCTGGCCAACATGGCAGACCTCAACACCATGTCTGGTGTTGGGTCTGGTCGCAACCATGGGCCTGAAAAACACAAGATATTTCAGAAAAATGCAAGGGAATTTGCTAAGTAAAAGCAACGACCAGTGGAAAAAGACATTTACCTCCTCGAGTGAAGGCCAAGTTATTTGCGACCATGTTAGGCATGAGGAAATACTTCTGACTGTATTTCCCCACGTTGGAAATGTAGGTGGTGTCACTCAGGAAGGTTCGGGTGGTCTCCTGGTGACAAAAATGAAAGAACCCCGTACCAGATTGTTGGGGGTTGGACTTAAGGTCAAAAAGGTAATTGACCTTGTGGGGGGGTAGGCTCTGGGCATTTTTTATGGTTTTAAAGGATATAGAGTGCAGCAAGAATTCTATATCCGTTGGGTGTAATTTGGAAAAGGGAGACACCAAAGTAGTTTGCCACCCCCTGGAAGAATGGATGGAGAGGAAGGGTAGCCCCAGCCTCTATGTGATACCTCGACCAAGTGCTCTAAGCGCCTCCAGGAAAATTTTCCCTTTGATCCGCAGTAGGGATTTTAAGAGTTACCCCAGTAAGGCCATACTTTTTAAAATAGTTGGCTAGCATCCTGAAGGTTACTTGGCTAAGTGGGGAAAGATACCACTCGACATCGGGAAGAATTGAATGCCGAGGGCGAGCCCTAACTTGGATGTGAGGGTCTTGAACAATATTTTCTTGACTACTGGTCGAAGGAACCCCAGCCTGCAAGTCAGGCTGGGCTGGAGGATTTGAGGGATTTTCAGGTTTTTTCTTCTTTTGGGCAGTGGACTTGACACGACCCATTCTGATTGGAGTTGGTCGAGGTCTGGAAGGAGAAATTCTAGAAAAAGGAATCTCGTGGACGCAGTAAGCTGGCTATTCTTCGCCCTCGAGCAGCTGCGCAAGAAGATCGTCGTCGATCGGCCTCTCACCTCCCCACAAATCTGGCATTAAAATCTGCGGACAGAAAAATGGCGAGGCGAAGATGAAGAGCCTAAAAAGTTGGTTAGAAGAACGCTGTCCGTGTATAAAAGTCTAACTTTTATACAGCAGCATTCTAACAAAAAACTAAAATTTTCAAACAAACAGTTTGAAAAAACAGATCAAAAAGTGAAAGCAGAAAGTTTTTTCTGAAAAAGCTTTTTCAACTTCAGTAAGGGCGGGAAAAACCCAGTTTTTCAACTAGTATAAAAATCGAATTTTTACTTCGATTTTATGTCCTAAATTTATGATCTCGACTATCAAACTGATTCATAACTCCTAAATGGAAAATATAAGCCACCATATCTAGCATCACTCGACAAACACCCCATTTTCATTCATCTCTACCCAAGAACACAGTGTAATATCAGAGCATAAAAAACTAGCTTAAATCGGCATGTACAGCAAAGTTAAGGATGCAAAAGTTCTGAAGCTTACCTAGACAAATATTGTGGAGTTCTGAAGAGATTCCGAATGTAGGTGTGCGAGCAGCCGATTCCTGGAACTACGAAGGGTGATCTTCAAAGAGGTTCTGAGTTTTGACTTGGGGGTTCTTGGAAGAGTTCTTGATAGAAAATTAGTTTGTAAAAAGGGAAAAGGAAGTTCTGGAAGTTATATATATCGCTTGAGATATGGAAAAAGAGATAATCATAAGTTTCTTTTTTTCAAGGCGTGGGGAAGAGTGATAGCCATCATAGGATTGCTTGGGAACCGAAAAGGCATGATTAGACGTGAGTAGGTCACTTTTTCCAAGGAGGCACGAACTACTCTGATAGATTTGGTGGGGTAATCGAAGGGTCGTTTTGCTAAAAAGTTTATTTATTGCTGGTCGTAATAAATAAACTTGGGGGGCAAATGTTATCCAAAAAGTAGGCGTGGATGACGTAGCGAACATTTTTAACACGTGGCTGACACCTGGCAGAGGTTCTATTCGACCATCGACCAGTGCGATGCCCCTGGCATAACATTTGGGTTTTACATACGACCAGCTTGGTCGTATACTCCATGTATTTCGAGATGATCTTGTGCAATTGTAATCATATCCGAGATTATCTCCCATGATCCAATTATTTAGGAAAGAATATCTGTAACTAATTCATGTAATCCTCCTTGAGCCTATAAATATAGAGAAATAGCTCAAGGAAGGGACTTTGGGGGCTAATTTGTGTTTTTGCTTTACAAGAGGATTATAGCTATTATCTTTCGAGTGTATCGTTCATCCCTCTAAGGCTTGTGAAACTCGGAGAACCCTAGTTCTTTAATCACTCCTTTGAGAATTAATATCAATAATAGCTTAAGTGGACGTAGGTCATTACCACTTCGTGGGGCCGAACCACTATATTTGTTGTGTCGGTTACTGTTCTTTCCATTAGATCTATTTCAACACTTCCCATCACATCAAGCATTTGACTCCGTGTCAGTTGACCAAAAAGAGGGCCAACACTTTTTAATTTTCATTTAAACTATCGTTCATGATTTTATTTGAATGATTTCTAACTTATTATTTTAAATATTTTCTAATTAGTTTACGAATACGAGTCTATATTCGGCTGACGAAATCAACGAGATACGAGATGAGTGGACCGAATCAATTATGGCGTATCTCAATTAGCAAATGAGAAAGTGAGTGAGGAAATTTTAGTTTAAGTAGGTTTAACACTTAGAAATTTAGAACACAAGAGTACATATATTAACTTTGATATTTGAATTATTTTTATAGTTTTGATCACAAATGTTAACTCTAGATAAATATTTATAAAAACTTATACTGTTGTTTTTCTGTTCATACTGCTGCTTTTCTGTTTTTGCTGTTGTTTTTTTGTTTCTGCTGTTGATTTTTTTTTTTATCAAAATAGGCCAGGGAAATTGGCATAAACATTTACAATTTTCCTGGTTAATACTTTATGTGACAGTGCCCAACTGACGCAAAAAATACTCGTTTTTAACATTTGTGGCAGTGCCCCACTGACGCAAATGACATTCTGGTTTGCGTCATGGGCAATTGCGTCACATATTAAACTGACGTAAAAACTCAACTGTGGTAGTGCTAAATTGACGCAAATGACATTTTTTGTTGTAGTGCTTTTACTTCTCCCATGACCACATATTCTCGAATTATGTGGTACTTCCTTTCTATATGCTTACTCCTCTTGTGACTTCGGGGTTCTTTCGAGTTGGCTATCACTCCTATGTTGTCACAAAATAACACAAGCAGTTTATCCATTTTTGAAATTACACCAAGATCTGAATAGAACTTCTTTAGCCAGACTATTTCTTTAGCTGCTTCAGACGCAACTTTGTACTTAGCCTCCCTGGTGGAACTTGAGATCGCAGACTGATTTACGCTTCTCCATATCACAGCTCCACCCCCAAGAGTAAACATCATTCTAGAAGTAGACTTCCTGTCATCAACAACAATCTGAAAATTTGAATCGGTGTAGCCTACAAGGTTCAAAACACCACATTTATAGACTAACATATATTCCCTAGTCTGCCTTAAATACTTCAGGATATGCTTAACTGCTATCCAATGTTTCGGTCCTAGGTTTGACTGATATTTTCTCACTACTTCCACTGCGTAGCAAATATCTTGTCACACAACATAGCATACATCAGACTTCCAACTGCAGATGCGTAAGTAATTTTTTTCATTGCATCTTCCTCTTCAGGAGTCTGGGGAGACTTCTTCTTTGAAAGAAAAATCCAAACGACCCTTCCTCATAACTTTCAAGTTTGATTAACAGAAAAATGTTGTTCAAGTTTCACAAATGCATCTGCATAACTTTCTTTCTGTTTGCCACGTTAGCTGGATCAACATTATAAGCAAGTAGATTGGTAAATCAATATCGATACTCCGTGGCTTCAGAGAGAGATATTTGTTTGTTTATTTTTCCTGAGTTTATTATACATTATGTATATAATGAATATTTTATATTATGTAAATATCTTAAATTTTACTATTCACTACTTAGAAAGGGACTAAAAATGCCATTAAGAAGTCACCGTAGACGGTGTGTAACGACCCATACTTCAGGTACGTATAAGAGGGAGCATTATATTCTATAGTGTAATATATTGTATCTTATTGTATTATTATAACATATAATGATATTTAAAGAAAAAAAACAACTTTAATAATCAAAGTAATATGAACCCATTATAGACTAGACCCACCACTACCATTATACTTACGTTTTATTGTTAATCATGATATTTAAAAAAAAAAATTATAATTAGATTCGTAGAAAAAGAAAAAGATGAAAATAAAGACGTAAATATTCAAGTTTTATTTAATAAAAAGTCAATATATCTTATTATATAATTAATACAGTATATTTTTTTTTGAGGTATATTTTCTAGTGTTAGTATAGTATGAATCTAGGATATTATTTTAGTATATATTATTATGATTAGTACCCTAATAAAAAGAGCCCCAAGAAAAATAAATTATAATCATACATTAAACTAAGCATTTCATAATCCAATACATTTATATCTCATACGTTATTTTATGCAATTTTAATATTTATATGGTGATATTAATTATATTCCATTTATATGTTTTCATTCTTAATTTTATTTTTTCAAGTTTACCGTATTGTATGTGTAGGGCCTCAAGTATGGCCAGCCCTAAATGATATTGGGCCCTAGGAAAAAATAAGTATTAGGGGTCCTTTTGAATGAATTTTCTAAAAATTATAGGTGCTTTTCAAAAGAATTTTTTTAAAAGTGGCCCTTGGAATAAGGGGCCCTAGGTATGGGCCTTGCTCGCTTTAGCACAGAGTCAGCCCTGGTCTCAAGTAAACAACCTTATTTTTTTTTCAGTGTAGTCTACTCGGTTAGGAGGAAGTAAAATAGATGACATATATATAATTGATATATATATATATTTATTTATCCTAGATAGAAACTACCTCCAATGTGTTTTGTCTTCTTATGGACATTATAATATATAATTAATTAAATAATGATTTGAGTGTTGTAAACAATATAAGAAAAGTATTATTAAATAGGAATAATTCGCTTAAATACTTTCTGACACTTCTTAATACGCTTTCGAGCTGATCTTAGTACTATTCAAGATGGTATATGTCATTTAGATCTCCAAGCTGAAATAATGAATTAATACTTTGCCATTCTAGTAATATTATTAACGGATTTTTTTTCTAAAATAACCAAAAAGTAATAAAAAATATCATTTTTGCTGTAGCACGAAATATTTTACATTTGTACAAAACAAAACTTCAAAATTACAGAAATACTACTTGCTCTCTCTCTCTTGCAGGCGGCAACCTGTCCTCTCTTAGGCGACACGCACGGTGATTTCTGCCTGAAACAACATCCAAACTTGACCTCAAACAACAACAAAACCACAGACCAGTCCTCTCTCAGGTGATCCATGATGATTTCGATTTCAAACAACAACCAAACTCGACCTGAAACAACAACAAAACTACAGAGCATTTCGATCTGAAACAATACCCCAACTACAAACGATCTAGATCTGAAAAGCAGCACCACAACGACAACATATCTCGATCTGAAAACAAAACCAAAACTACAACCCGATCTCGATCTAAGAAAGCAGCAACGTCAAAACACCATAGTTGCCGGCGATCTGGACCTGACAGCAACAACAACAAAATCTAAAACATTGTTGCTTTTGGGTTGTTGGCATTTTGTGTTGACATTATTGCCAATGATCCTAGCACACAACTTGTACAGAAAAGTAGACAATGCAAGATCAACACAAAATGAACATCAAGTCAACAACGGTCTCTAATTTTGATGGTGTTGTTCCTGTGAAAATTTGAAGAAGAATAAGAAGAAAAAAGAATGAAAGAAGGAGATGGAGAGAGAGTTATTAGACACGAGAAAGAAAAAGGGGAGTAATAACTTCTGAGCATCATAAAAGAAAAGAGAAATAATAATAAAGTAAAAAAGGACCTCATAAGTCAAAGACTCATAAATGCTTCACAACTTTTTATGCAACTTTTGTTTTTATTGCATTAAAAAGAATATAAATAACACTTTATACCCACTCCACTCCACTCCACTCCACTCCACTCCACTCCGCTCATCTCTCTCTCTCCTTTAAAAGTTCTATATTGTTAATTCTAGGTTAAAAGTTTGGAAAAATAACCTTTTTAATTCTGAATCAGTTTATGGTGTGTTGCTTTTCTGTTGATGATAGTTTTTTTTTTTTTTTTTTTTATATCTTTAACAATATATATTGCATTGTTTTGGTGTTGAGACAGTGTTGTCGAAACTGAATCAAACAACTCAACATAAATCCTAAAACAAGACTTAAGCAACAAACCAAAAACATAGAAGGAATCATCAACATGAGATCAACACGAAAACAATAGGAAAACTGAAAAATAACAAAATAAATCAAATCAAATGCAACAACAATAACAAAAATAAATCAAAAGACGAAAGCATAAAAAAACAACTTATAAACAATTAAAGATCAGCATAACCATTAGAGATCTAGAGAAAAACTCATTGAGTCATAAAACCTAGATCAACATAAGTAACACCAGAACAACATCAGTCCAACAACATAAAAGAAAATAAGAAATCACAAAACAATCATACATAAACAATCCAACAACAGATCAGAAAATAAGAAATTAGTTTTGCTCGCATTAGCTCCTATGCTTCCTTGAAGCATATTCATGTTTATGATTTCTTTTTGGAATCAACTAGTTTTCCATGAGAAATGATATATACATGTGCATTTATGAACTTTTGGAAGTTCAATAAAATAGAGAAAGAGATAAAAATGTGAACTTTTGGCATTTTCAATGAAAGAATGACAAAAAAGATCCACTTCCGACTTTTTTTAATAAGTATTATAGAAAATATATATAAAAAATAAATAAAAAAATCATTCCACCGACACTTTTTTTTTTCTTTAAATGAAAAGAAAGCTAAGCAAATTAAAAAACAATAAAAGAAGATAATGATCAAAATATAGAGTACAACTAACAAAGCAACACAAGTTTTTAGGAAAAAAAAATTAAGAGTCTAAAGTGTGATCGTGTATTAGAAAAAGAATGAATAGAGAGAAGAGTGTAGAAGAAAAGTGGATAGAGTGGGAAGAGTGCTACGTTGAAATTTAAAATATTAAAGAAATGCAAATAATCATGGAAAGAGTGGGAAAAGCGTTACGTTGAAATTTAAAATTTTAAAGAAATACAAATAATCATTACAAAGTACACGGATTAGACAAAATAGTATAATTGTAATATATAAACTTAATGTACCGTATAAAAAAAAATGAACACTAAAAATGTAAAAACTACCATGTGGCATTACATATGTTAAAATTGTGTCATTTTTGACATTTTATGTAAAATTCTCTATTATTAATTATAATAATATTTAAATCTGAACTTAATCTTCCAAAAAAATTCTCTTGTTCATGAGATTTATAATAATATGAATCATTCTTCTCAGTATTATATACAATTTTGAGATTAAACACATGATCAATCTTAGCATCTTCTAATCCACATAGAAAGTAGATCTAGAAAGGAAATATATAACATGATCATAAATCTTCCCATACTGTGTAAACTGATTATTAATATGTAAAACTACATGTAATTCTATACAAATAAATATGATTGGATTATATGGGTTTTTTATTTTATTAAGAATTCCAATGTAAATTAATAAAATAAACCTGCTATGCCATCGAATTTTTGTTTTATATTTGCATCAATTAACTAACTTATTAATTCAACACTTTGAGAGTCAATCTCATTAGAATATGAATTTATATTATTACTTACGAAACAACACTTATTATTAAGAAAATAGAGAAAGTTGTTATTAACAACATCATTAACCGCCCAACTATAAAATTAATGCTGAAATGGCACATTAACTATCCTCAATGATGACCAATGCTATTAGAAAATAATAAAAAAAAATCAAAATATTTAGTGGATTTTAATATAATTTTATTTTTTAAATTTTGGTCCTTTTTTCTATATAAAAGCTCCCCTTGGTCCCATGTAAAACTGTCTTCTGAGTGTGAGCATAATTTGAACACAACACAAACATACGACAAAAGATAATATGGAACAATATAAGACAACAGAACAAAGGTTTTACTTCAAACTTACTAGATGATCAAGGTTATTACAAAGTCACGGTTCACAAAGAGAAAAAACACTCTCAAACTCACAAGAAAGCATTAATCTTAACACTCACTATAGAGAAGAAAAGAAACTACATAAGTTATAATAATCGCATAATGAATGGGCCCTTACCTGAAAACTGAAATTGTTTTCTTCTGTAAAATAACACATCATTATCAAACTCAGCATCTAAATGATTTGAGTCATCAATTAAATCATCAAGATTTAACATGTGAACTCCACACTTTTTCACTCTATACTTGCCAACGTTAACTAGTGCTTCCCAATCATGTTGGACAAGGTGAAAATCAAATGACACTATCTGTAATGCATTTGCATTAAGATGCTCATCGTACTCCTCAAGAATGCACCCCATAAACATGTGATCTGAATTGAGAATTCCAATCTCAACAAATGCGTACTTGTTTTCTGGTATATGGATACTCCAACTACGCTTGTTGCTTTCACCATTATTGGTTTTGTAATTGTACTCGCATCGAAAATTCAAACGGTTAATATTATCAAAACAGTAGTGATCAAATTCGATGAGAACACAAAAGACATAACCCAAAAAGTTGGAATTGTAAGACTGTGGACAAAGATTGACATCAACTGAAGATCCTTTAGACACATTATCAAAAAAATCCGCAAATTCATTTCCTGGACAACATAAATTCATTCTGGGAAAAATATTTTTCTGCAACACAATTTAGAGAAATTATTATAATTATTTCATTTGTAAAAAACACAGGTTAATTAATTTTAATTATTACCAAAGAAAGAAAAACACTAACATACCTTTGGTTGTAGACCAAAATAAGTTGCCTGACGGAAGAGGTATTTCCAGAAGTCAGTCACTATTTTGTTGTATTTTTCAATATTCAATCTTGAGCAACCACAAAAATAGTATGGTTGTTTGTCACTATATGAGACCAAGCATCGACATGAATCGACCATGAAATCAGGTACGACGAAAGTATCGGCAGTGTCACAACGTTGTAACAAATATAAAACCATATTAGAAAGTCGTTTGATGCTCACTAGTCCTTCATCAATCATTGATCCACATGGTTCAGACTCCATCAATGGTAATGAAGATAAACCAAGATTCCAGTCAGGGATTTTGAATATGTTTTTATAGCTAAGATCCACTTCAATCTTAAATTGGAAATCAGCCGTCACAGCAGGCAAACTTTGAAGTTTTGAACATTCAGAAAGGCACAGCAATTGAAGATGGCTCATATTGTATATGTTGTTTGGAATAAACTCTAGATTATTACATCTCCTTAAACTCAACCGTTCAAGCCCATTAAGATTTTCAATTGACGAGGGTAACTTTATAATTCCTGTTTGATCTAGATGAAGGTTTCTCAAACTTTTCATTGGCTCTGAGATTTCAGGGAAACTTTTCAATTCTGAGCAATCAGATAGGTTTAGCCTCACAAGAGATGTCAGCTTACAGATACTCGTTGGTAGGGTTTCAAGCTCCGTGCAATTCATTAGACATAGATCCTCAAGACTAGAGAGATTTTCTAAGGAAGACGAAGGCACTTCTTTTATCTTAGTTCCCCTCAAGTCTAATAATCTAATTTTCTTTGGAAGCCGCTCAGGAAACCTATCAAAAGATAAACAACCATCTAAATATAGATGATTTAGAGACTCCAATTGTCCAATTCCACTCGGAAGATTCTTGAGGCATTTACAATTGCTAAGATCCAAAATAGAAAGATGAACAAGAGACCAAATTGAAGAGTGCAGCTCTTCTATGGAAGTGGAAGATAAACAAATGTATTTAATGTTCCCAGACATCTCTGAGAGAACTTTAAGAGTAGAGCAGCCACCGAGATTAAGGAAGTAGTTTATGTGTTCATAAGATTCCAACCACGATGGTTTATGATCAGTCTCCTCAGGTCCCCAATAATTGATATTAATGTAATTTGTTTCTGTTACTATATTTTCTTTTGTAAAACACTTGTGAGCAAGAATTTGTTGAAAGTTGAGTGAAGAAGCTTCTTCCAAACTCTCACAGCCTTTAAGAAATAGACTCTTCAAATTAGCTTGAGATAAATCTGGCATATGAATCAAATTCTTTGAAAAACTGAGATCGACAACTTTTAAGCTCTCAAGACACTGTAACAAAAGGAAATAGTGGCAAAAATAAATAAATAAATATATTCCTAGCTCACGTACTTATATAAAGTAAAATTATATATTATAGGATAAATATACGTACCTTGAATTCGTTTGGAAGTTGCTCCAACTTGCTAAAGGGCATGTTGAGTTCCACAAGATGTTGTGGCACAAAATTTGATGGTAAAGACTTGAATGGGTAGTAAGGACAATTGAGATATCTAAGAGAATCAGGAAGTGTATCAAGATCATGAGGAAGTTGAAATTTGCACTTCTCCATTTGTATACAATCTTCAAATAATATTTGAAGTAGTCTTAGATTGTACATTTCTCTAAAGACTGTAGGCTTCAATTTGAAATGACTCCCTTTATTGATCCCACAGAAGTTTAGGAATATTCCTTCAACTTTTTCGCTACCCTGAAAATTATTAGAACAAACAACACTAAGCATATACTTTCTATCATTATTTTCACATTATAGTTTGTTTTATTTTCCACTAGTATATATATATATATATATACAAGTTAATCAGGACATACTTACTGTGTTGTTTTTTAAGACATGACAAATGTCTTCAGTAATCCATAGTCTGCTACGCATTCCAGGCTCTTTGATGCATTCTTGACGAACAATTTCCCGGCCCATTTCTTGTATCAAATCATGCATCCATAGTGTGGTCTTATTCTCATAATCTATCTCAAATATCTCAAATATCAAACATCTATCAATGAGAACTCTAATCACATCTGCAAACGTACAATCATCATCCAATATTCCTCCCACAAAATCCTTATCCTTGCCTTTGAAAAAGCATGCGATATCTAGAAACACACCCCTTTCTTTATCGTCTAGCCCATCATAACTTATCCTCAATATATTTTGAATCTTTTGGTTAGGAAACACTTTCAACTTGTTTATTGCACTATTCCACTCTTCTTCACTTTTCGAATACAAATGAGAACCTAAAACTTTAAGAGCCAATGGCATTCCTGCGGCATAATTCACTACTTTTAGCGACAACTCCATAAAACTAGTTGGTGGAAAATCACTTTTGAATCCATTCAAACTAAAGAGTTGAAGAGCCTCATCATCCCCTAGTTGATTTGCCATGTAGATTTGATCAACCCCAATATTCTTGAGTATTTGTTGATCTCTAGTAGTTATAATTACTCTACTTCCATGACATAACCAATCACGATCTCCTAATAATAATTGCTCAAATTGATCTACATCATCCAAATCATCAAGAACAATTAGTACTTTTTTACGACAAAGTCTATCCTTCACAAACATGTTGATCATGACTATATCTTGATTTTTTTCCTTCAATAACTCAGAATAAAGTTGTTTCTTTAAACCGAGTCCATTATGTTTTTCCCATTCTTCCCTAACATTTTCAAGAAAGCAGTAACCTTCGAACCGATTGAAAATTTGAGTAAATAAGGCTCGCGCTAGAGTTGTCTTACCCATCCCGCCCATGCCGCAAATGCCCAAAATTGGAACACACAATAACAATGATTCAAGATGTTCAATGCGTCTGCTCATTCCAACAAGGCCATTATGTTACATAAATAAAGTAATAAAAACCAAATAATAAAAGTTACATTATGTTACATAAATAGTCACTACTTGATGACAAAGAATTCAGTTTGTTCAAGATGTCTTCGACAATTTTCTCAATTAAGTCGGACTCACACCTAGAACAAAACCAAATAATAAAAGTTTTTATCAGATGGAATGGAATTAATCAATGAGCTCTAAATGTATCTTTATCTTGCACTTGCATGTTTATATAATATTATCAAAGATTTAAATATAATAAACTTTCATTGTGTTACATAAAAACAAATGGAGAGAATAATATTATCAAGGATCTTTTATATAAACTTCATTAAATTCTCTTTTTTATAAACAAAAGCAGGGGAGTTTCTTCAACATTTAGATCTTTATTGACAAGAATCTCCATTTAAAAATTAATTGGTGATTAGTGGAGTTACACATATTTTTATTAATAGTTCAATATTCTTACACTTATTCCATTTTGGACATCATAATCTAATATCTATAATAAGTTAAATAAATAAAGTAATAAAAAAATGGTACCTGGTTATGGGTGCATTACAGCCAGAAAGATTAGCAGCAGATGTTAAAGCAGTCCTCCATTGACTCAATCTATCAGATTCAGTTCCAAAGCGTTCCTCAAGTGCACCAAATGCAACTCCAAAATTCCCTGATTGTTTTCTGATATCACATGGACTCACATGATAAAATATTGGCACAACAATCTGCCCATATCTTTCTTTACACCTCAGAATATGAACCAATTCATCCAAACACCACCTCGAAGATGCATAATTTTCCGAGAAAACTATGACAGAAAGCTTTGAGTCTTCAATTGCTTTCAAAAGAGCTGAAGAAATCTCATCACCACTCTCAAGCCTCTCATCCATGTAAACTTGTAAATTTTTAAGCAGCAATGCTTTGTGAAGATGGCTAGTGAAATTGTTACGGGTGTCCTCACCTCTAAAGCTTATGAAAACGTCGTACTTGTTATTCTTTGGTGCCATATTGATGCAAATCTTAAGAAAAACTCACTATAGAAAATTGAGCAAAACTATAATATTGGAAAAACTAAAGTTGCAAGTATATATATGGACTACGTAGCTCATGAAAAAGATTCAATCTTGGTAATTCTTGTAAGAATTTCTGGGAAATATATTTGTATGCGATGATGTTAATAAAGATAAAGAAGAAGAAGAAGACAGCTTTAATAAAGATAAAGATAAAGAAGAAGACCCCAAAGAGACTGACCACCACTGTTGCACTTTCATTAATAAAGTTCAATTAAAGCATAAATGACTAGACTAGGCCAGGATATAGGGAAACTTCCTCATCAACTTTACAATGGACCAAATATATTAGTTTATTTATTTAACTTATAATCGACATATTTCCAAAACCAAATATATTGTCATCAACATATAGAGATGATAGGCCTGTGTTATAATTATGCATACTCCTTTAATTAATAATAAAAAAAACACTGGAAAATTTAAAAAACAAAATCATGTCTACTTCTTTCCTGCTATGTATCAACAAAAATTATAGAGTTTGAAGGAAGTTTTCCACGCTAACGAAGATTAGAACCAGTAGTCAATAATTATCAAAAGACTGATATAATTTTAGTAGTGAGTCTAGCTAGTGTTATCTTACTTTTTTTTTCCCCTCTTTATGAGAATCCTATTACCTTTATTATTATTTTTTAAAATTAAAGTTATCTTATCTTCTTTTTCTACATCTTCATCATCATCTAATATGACACAAAATTTTCCTAAAGTTCTTATTACCAAGATTAAACTAATAATTTCAGGGCCTTCTTATGTGGTACGTAGTCTATATTTTAAATTAGTATATCATTATAGAATCATAAATTATATATTGTGCAATTATTAAGGAATCTTGAAGTTTTGTTGATTTTGCTAATGTGAGTATGGATCTCATATATGTTTTAGAGAGGATGTGTTGCATACTTTTATCTCTTTTATTCATTGACATCTTTCTTTGAAAGAATCTAATGGCTTTTGTACTTTGGCCCACAAAAAAGAGGTCTCTAGCTCAGCAAATTATGAAACCGAATGACATTTTTGAATTTTCGCCTTGCTTTAAAGATTTTGAATTTTTTATTGGAAAATTATAGACAACATATATAGGAAAAACGAGAGAAGGAAAGTGTAATAAGTAATGTTGCTTTTACCAAAGATGACAATGGGAAATTAATTGTTTTATTTTATAGATTTAATTAAAGTTGGGTTGCTTTTTATAAAACGAAATGATGATTTATTTCAATTTGAATTCACACTTTTAAAATATACTATAGTTTTATTTAGGACAAAAAACCACTCAGGCCCCCAACTTTTACTGAGAGTTATTATTTGCCTCATAATATGATATGGCTAAGAAACCAAATTTTCCTTCTTCTTTTTTTCAAAAGAAAAACGAAGTTTTCACACTATAATTATTTTAATAATTGGAAAATAATTATAAATGTTATAAATTATTATATATATGAATGTCCATAATAATGAAGAATCACTAGGTTACAGAAGTAGAATATCAGCATTAATTATTGATTGTATTTAAAGTAGTTACCCGATTTTCTTAGGGTTTATTTATATGTATAAATAGGAGTTATTTCCCCATTGAAATAATACACACAAGAGTTTAACTCTCTCTTCTCTTCTCTCTCTATTTCTTTGTCTATTTCTTTATACTTTATATTTCAATATTCTTAATAGTTTTATAACATGTTATCAACACGATTATCTAACTACCATTGTTTGTAGGGTTCAAAATATTATCACGGGTCTCTAGTCATAATCATTAATTGAATCTGAACTTGATGATTCATTCTTCAGCCGCCATCATATGTTGATATCAAAAATCATCATCAAAACTCTAGTTATCATATTTCATTGAGGTAAAATTATTTTGTTGCGAAGCTATGCTTATATCACTATCATATTGCATATTTTGATAAGACTTGTATATATATATATATATATGAGATGCTATTTCACCATTGTGATTGTATGAGATGGTGTAATAACCTATTATCATAAATATGATTATATTTATATGTGCTTATATTATCTCACATCTTTGATATCAATTTCACTATAGTATTTTTTTTAATTATGTTTCCATTAGAGATTGTAAACTCCCATGGCATATTGAGAAGAAAAAATTATTTATTATAAATCCTTAATAAGATCTTGCATATATCCTAAAGATTATGCCAATTGAAAAGTAATATTCATCATTATAATTGATTGAGATATATTAAAGAAATACATATTTTTATACATATATATATATTCATGTATTCTATGAAAAAGAAATATAATCACAAAATATATGTGAACATTCTCTGAAATGACTGTTTCATCTTTATCAAGAATACAACTAAAGAACATTTAAAATATTTTATGATTGATGTAATTGGAAACTAATTTTTGAAGTTCAAAAAGTATTTTTATAAAATTGCATCAAAACATCAAGTTATGAAATAATGAGAATATAATTTAAAGAAAATGCATATTGATTTAGTGAAAATACCTTTTGTTGACGCCGTTTTTCGTCAACTTAAGAAAGAAGAGAAATTAATCAATAATATACCAAAGGTTGTGAATAAAGAGAATTAAGGAAATATCTTTTTACATGGTTCAGCAGTTAACATCTGCCTAGTCCGAGTCAATGTTATTAGTTCCTTGGAGTTTTCTAGAAATTTTTTAGAGAATAGTTGCCCAGAGTCTTCTCTCCAAGTCTTAATATTTCTGTCCTTTACAAATGAAATTTACTTCTATATTTATAGAGAAAGTTTCAGAATTCATTCCCACATATTTCAGGAACCACATATTTCGGGAAGATATTTAGTGAATCAAATAATATAATGCCAATTAATGCATTATTTGCTACGTGCATGATAATATCCCATAAGACGTGGGATTTAATAACAATATCATATTAGATCCCTTAAACATTGGGAAGTTATAACAATAAATACATTCACACACAACTGACATATCCGGATGTTGGATCCATGTCTCTTTGAGAGCATTTACATATTACGAGCTCGTCACATTGGTTCGCTTATGCTCCCAAGTTACCATTGACGAAGCCCTTATGTTCGAGCTTACCCTCTCGAGCTCGAACCATTTTGTCTGAGGGCAAGAGATGCATAAAAAAAAATTATACAAGTGCTGAACCCTTGATATCGTGAGTTGCGAGTCCAACTTATAAGCTTGGAGCACTTTCGAGGTTACATACTCCTCGAGTTCGCGAGGTCGTCCTTCACAGCGAAACCATCTCTAAATAGTGGATCAAATGATTGGCCGAGTTAATTTCAAGCTTACACCTAACGAGCCTTGATTTCGAGATCATGATTCCCATGTTCGAAATTTGGGTGTCACACCTTTGATTATTGAATTGAATATATATATATATGAATTGTATAATGAAGAAGTTAACATGTATTTCAATTTCATTGTACATTTAAAATATTTAAACATCATTCCATGAAGAGAATGATAGAAAATGAAAATTTATTTTAAAGAGTATCGATATTCCATATTAGTTATATTATCATATATGTAATTTTTCTTGCCAGAAGCAAGTAATGTCTTTTTCATATTATTCTCTGAAGTGAATGACACTTAAATAATTATTGGTGAAAAGAAAAATATATAGTCACTACTTTTGTCAATTATTATTTTTATTGTTGACCCTCGATTTGGTCAACGACACAGAGTCAAATAAACGATAAAAAACAAAAGGAAAACAAGAAGAGAATCAAATGGAAAGCAAATGACGCAAATGATTTATAGGGTTCAGCCCCAACTAGATGGTAATGACCTACGTCCACTTACTGTTCTTATTGATATTGAATCCCAAAAATGTGATCAATGAACTAGGGTTCATGAGTTTCACAAGCCTTGGGAGGATTACAATTTCGGTGGATAATCACACTATGCTCTTCTCTCTGAATACAAAGATCAAAAGTTCAAAAGTCCCCCCCCCCCCCCCCCCTTGAGCTCTTTCCATCTTGTTTATAGGCTCAAGGGGGGTTACATGGGCCGATGGGCCTTAATGACAATCAAGATTAGTGTATCAAGGTTGTTATCCCAAAAATTTGAAAATGATGATGTGGCAATAGAAATGATAGGTGGCATGGAATAGTTGGGTGATCTGGCTTAGCAGCAGCCCAATACATCAATGAAGAGTTTTGACTGCTTGAGAGGTGTCATGAACAAGCCAAGTGCACCCGAGGAGAGTACTTGGGCTAGGGTGTGTCTGGTCGGACTTTGGTCTGAGGAGAGGTCCAAGGTGTGGTCGGAATTTGGTCCGAGGAGAGGTCCAAGGTGTGGTCGGACCTTGGTCCGAGGAGAGCACCAAGGTGTGGTCGGACTTTGGTCTGAGGAGAGGTCCAAGGTGTGGTCGAACCTTGGTTCGAGGAGAGGGCCAAGGTGTGGTCGGACCTTGGTCCGAGGAGAAGCCCATGGTGTGGTCGGACTTTGGTCCGAGGAAAGCCTAAGGGTGTGGTCGGACTTTGGTCCGAGAAGAGGGCCAAGGTGTGGTCGGACTTTGGTCCGAGGAGAGGTCCAAGGTGTGGTCGGACCTTGGTCCGAGGAGAAGCCCATGGTGTGGTCGGACTTTAGTCCAAGGAGCAGTCTAAGGGCGTGGTCGGACGCATGTCCGAGGAGAGACGAAGGATTGGTCCTTATGCATATGTCCAGTAAGTGCATGGTTGTCCAAGTAAAGAAATGACATGCATATGTTCGACCAGCACTTGTATGTATCCAACATGCATGTGTTCGACCAGAAGACGATATTCATCAACCAAATAGACCAGACTGCGTCAAATTCCCAGAGACGGTTTCAGCAAGACTTGGACTGGGCATACGCGGGAATCTCTCATTCTTCGCTCAAATTGAGGATTCTGTTATATTTTGAATATTTCTTGTAATTTAAATATAATACGAATAATAAACTATCCCGATACTAGGGGGATATCAGTTTCTGATCCCAAGCCTATAAATAGAGGGTTGATGGGATCAGAAAAGGACTTTTGGGAAATTTGAATTTTTGGTCTGAGTTTTCTAGAGAGAGAAAGTGAGTTTTTTTTTAGAGAGAACTCTTTTGTATTCTGAGAATTTACACTGAAGAAACTCAGTTGACACTGGTTCATCTGATCTTGAGTGTAAATAAAATAATCAAATCTCTAAGTGGATTAGGCTATTACCAACTGATTGGGGCTGAACCACTATAAAAATAGCGTGTGTTCTTTATTTTCTTTATTAAACTGTCTGTGTCGTTTGAATTCTCTTGAAGGTTTGTCGTAGTTGACGTTCTCACGTCGTTGGCTAAAAACACAGTCAACAAAGGTAATAAAAGGAAATATAATAAATATACTTATTACAAGGTTGCGTATCCCAAACGAAGTAAATGAAAGTGTTGACCTTTATTATTATTTTTTAAAATTAAAGTTATCTTATCTTCTTTTTCTACATCTTCATCATCATCTAATATGACACAAAATTTTCCTAAAGTTCTTATTACCAAGATTAAACTAATAATTTCAGGGCCTTCTTATGTGGTACGTAGTCTATATTTTAATTTAGTATATCATTATAGAATCATAAATTATATATTGTGCAATTATTAAGGAATCTTGAAGTTTTGTTGATTTTGCTAATGTGAGTATGGCTAGGATCTAATATATGTTTTAGAGAGGATGTGTTGCTTACTTTTATCTCTTTTATTCATTGACATCTTTCTTTGAAAGAATCTAATGGCTTTTGTACTTTGGCCCACAAAAAAGAGGTCTCTAGCTCAGCAAATTATGAAACCGAATGACATTTTTGAATTTTTGCCTTGCTTTAAAGATTTTGAATTTTTTATTGGAAAATTATAGACAACATATATAGGAAAAACGAGAGAAGGAAAGTGCAATAAGTAATGTTGCTTTTACCAAAGATGACAATGGGAAATTAATTGTTTTATTTTATAGATTTAATTAAAGTTGGGTTGCTTTTTATAAAACGAAATGATGATTTATTTCAATTTGAATTCACACTTTTAAAACATACTACAGTTTTATTTAGGACAAAAAACCACTCAGGCCCCCAACTTTTACTGAGAGTTATTATTTGCCTCATAATATGATATGGCTCAGAAACCAAATTTTCCTTCTTTTTTTCAAAAGAAAAACAAAGTTTTCACACTATAATTATTTTAATAATTGGAAAATAATTATAAATGTTATAAAATATTATATATATGAATGTGTATAATAATGAAGAATCACTAGGTTGCAGAAATAGAATATCAGCATTAATTATTGATTGTAGTTAAAGTAGTTACTCGATTTTCTTAGGGCTTATTTATATGTATAAATAGGGGTCATTTCCCTATTGAAATAATACATACAAGAGTTTAACTCTCTCTTCTCATCTCTCTCTCTGTTACTTTGTCTATTTCCTTATACTTTATATTTCAGTATTCTTAATAGTTTTATAACACGTTATCAACACGATTATCTAACTACCATTGTTTGTAGGGTTCAAAATATTATCACGGGTCTCTAGCCATAATCATTCCTTGAATCTGAACTTGATAATTCATTCTTCAGCCGCCATCATATGTTGATATAAAAAATCATCATCAAAACCCTAGTCATCATATTTCATTGAGGTAAAATTATTTTGTTGCGAAGGTATGCTTATATCATTATCATATTGCATATTTTGATAAGACTTGTATATATATATATATATGAGATGCTATTTCACCATTGTGATGGTATGAGATGGTGTAATAACTTATTATCATAAATATGATTATATTTATATGTGCTTATATTATCTCACATCTTTGATATCGATTTCACTATAGTATTTTTTTTAATTGTGTTTCCATTAGAGATTGTAAACTCCCATGGCATATTGAGAAGAAAAAATTATTTATTATAGATCCTTAATAAGATCTTGCATATATCCTAAAGATTATGCCAATTGAAAAGTGATATTCATCATTATAATTGATTGAGATATATTAAAGAAATACATATTTTTATACATATATATATATTCATGTATTCTATGAAAAAGAAATATAATCACAAAATATATGTGAACATTCTCTGAAATGACTGTTTCATCTTTATCAAGAATACAACTAAAGAACATTTAAAAATTTTTATGATTGATGTAATTGGAAACTAATTTTTGAAGTTCAAAAAGTATTTTTATAAAATTGCATCAAAACATCAAGTTATGAAATAATGAGAATATAATTTAAAGAAAATGCATATTGATTTAGTGAAAATACCTTTTGTTGATGGCGTTTTTCGTCAACTTAAGAAAGAAGAGAAATTAATCAATAATATACCAAAGGATGTGAATAAAGAGAATGAAGAAAAGATCTTTTTATATGGTTCAGCAGTTAAAATCTGCCTAGTTCGAGTCTATGTTATTAGTTCCTTGGAGTTTTCTAGAAATTTTTCAGAAAATAGTTGCCCAGAGTCTTTTCTCCAAGTCTTAATATTTCTGTCTTTTACAAATGAAATTTACTTCTATATTTATAGAGAAAGTTTCAGAATTCATTCCCACATATTTCGGGAAGATATTCAGTGAATCAAATAATATAATGCCAATTAATGCATTATTTGCTACGTGCATGATAATATCCCATAAAACGTGGGATTTAATAACAATATCAGATTAGATCCCTTAAACATTGGGAAGTTATAACAATAAATACATTCACACACAACTGACATATCCGGATGCTGGATCCATGTGTCTTTGAGAGCATTTACATATTACGAGCTCGTCACATTGGTTCGCTTATGCTCCCAACAAGTTACCGTTGACGAAGCCCTTATGTTCGAGCTTACCCTCTCGAGCTCGAACTATTTTGTCTGAGGGCAAGAGATGCATAAAAAAAAATTATACAAGTGCTGAACCCTTGATATCGTGAGTTGCGAGTCCAACTTATAAGCTTGGAGCACTTTTGAGGTTACATACTCCTCGAGTTCGTAAGGTCGTCCTTCACAGCGAAACCATCTCTAAATAGTGGATCAAACGATTGGCCGAGTTAATTTCAAGCTTACACCTAACGAGCCTGGATTTTGAGATCATGATTCCCATGTTCGAAATCTGGGTGTCACACCTTTGATTATTGAATTGAATATATATATATATATGAATTGTATAATGAAGAAGTTAACATGTATTTCAATTCTATTGTACATTTAAAATATTTAAACATCATTACCTGAAGAGAATGATAGAAAATGAAAAATTATTTTAAAGAGTATCGATATTCCATATTAGTTGTATTATCATATATGTAATTTTTCTTGCCCGAAGCAAGTAATGTCTTTTTAATATTATTCTCTGAAGTGAATGACACTTAAATAATTATTGGTGAAAAGAAAAATATATAGTCACTACTGAAATTCCGTTTTTAGTAATTACCAAATTAATTAAACCAAGTGAATTAATTAAAGTGCGGAATGGTAATTAACTGTTTACACAGAATACAGTTCTGCCGGGACAGAAACCAAACTTGTCACGACAGAAACTGAACACAATAAAAAGACAGTGCAAAACAATAAAGAACACAACGAATTTTTACAAGGTTCAGAAACCCTTTGGGATAACCTACTCCTTGGGGCCACGCCCAGAGAATAAAACCAATTAATAAAGAATCACAAGTACAAAAACATTGACTTAAACAAAACAAGAATCCCTCTTGAGATTTGCTGCAACTTGTTGTACTTCTCTTCACTAATCTGATCTTGATTGAAACGCTCAACCACTTGAACTCCCTTCAAAGGTCAGCGGGTGCTTGCATCCTCCCGACGCAAAGCTTGTAAAAATCTTCTCCCAAAAACTATAAACGTTGTGTTCGAATTACAATGTGTATTCACTCATGAACATGGTATAAACTTACCACTAAAATCTAAACACACATAATTCTACATGTTGACTGCGTTTTTAGCCAACGACCTGAGAACGTCAAATACGACAAGCCTTCAAGAGAATGTAAACGACAACAGACAGTTTATGAACAAGAAAAGTAAATAACACACAGGATTTTTATAGTGGTTCAGCCTCGATTGTCGGTAATAGCCTAATCCACTTAGAGTTATGATTTATAGATCTATACTCAAGATCAGATGGACTGAGCCAACTGAGTTTCTTCAGTACAGATTGTGAAAATACAAGAGTTCTCTCAAATATTAGCATTTTCTCTCTCTAGAATACACAGACCCAATTTTCTCTCTCTAGAAAGAAGAAGCAGAAGAAGCCCCTCTCTCATCCCCTAAGCCCTCTATTTATAGGCCTGGGATACTCAACTAATATCCCCTTTAGATAGGGATATTTTATTATTCATCTTATATTTATATTACAAGAAATATTCAAAATTCGAAATGTAACAAACCCCCCATTTGTGGGAAGAATGAGAGATTCCCGCGTATGTTGTTGAAGCTGTCTCTGGGAATCTTGACTTAGTCTCCTCTAGCTAGTTGATCCACCTCCTTCTGACCACCCATGCAAGTGCTGGTCGAACGTGCATGGTGGTAGGACTTGTGCATGGTGGACATGCACTTCTCTCTTCTAACATGGCACTCTCCTCTAGCATGCCATGTTTCTCCTCGGACCAAATCCTTGGGGTCTCCTCGGACCAAGGTGGTAAGACATGCACTTCTCTCCTCTAACATGGCACTCTCCTCTAGCATGCCATGTTTCTCCTCAGACCAAATCCTTAGGGTCTCCTCGGACCAAGGTGGTAAGACATGCATTTCTCTCCTCTAACATGGCACTCTCCTCTAGTATGCCATGTTTCTCCTCGAACCAATCTCCTTGGCTTCTCCTCGGACCAAGGTGGTCTGAGGCAATCTCCTTGACTTCTCACCTCGGATAGGTCCGAGGCAACCTCCTTGGCATCTCACCCTTGGATAGGTCCGAGGCAACCTCCTTGGCATCTCACCCTTGGGGTCTCCTAGGATCACTCTCTTGGGGTCTCCTAGGACCACATCCTCCTTGGGGTCTCCTAGGACTACTTTCTTGAGTTCTCCTCGATGGAACCTCCTTAGCTCTCCTAGGACCACATCCTCCTTGGGGTCTCCTAGGACTACTTTCTTGAGTTCTCCTCGATGGAACCTCCTTAGCTCTCCTAGGATCACTCTCTTGGCTCTCCTAGAATGCACTCCCCTTAGCTCTCCTAGGATGCATTCTCCTTAGCCTCCTAGGATGCATCCTCCTTAGCCTCCTAGGATGCACTCTCCTTAGCTCTCCTAGGATGCATTCTCCCTAGCCTCCTAGGACCAAGGTGCACTTGGCTTGGTTATGACATCTTTGAAGCAGTCCAAATTCTTCGTCAGTCTACCGGGTCACTTTATCACAACTCTGAGGAGTCAATGTATTTATTGACTATTAACGTGTCTTTTACTGACCATGCACTGCTACTTGTCACATTTATTGCCACGTCCTTGATTTCCAATTTTTGGGTATAACACTACAAGATCACATGAATACTTATGATCTTGAATACAAAGAGAAACTCTCACAAATATTACAATAAAGCTCACGAATAATGCACCAAAGAGTTCACTTTTTTCACTGCCTTTAGAGCCCTATTTATAGAGTTCTTTTTCGTGCTCACAAAGGCAGAGAAAGAATTCTTCTAATAAAGGCAAGAATCACAGAAGTTATTCTTGATTGTCGAAGAGTTGCCTTATTTAGAAGATGCTGATCCGACAGATGCGATATCGGTGGGGACAGCTCAGACCTGTGACGGATCAAAACAAGCTCAAAAAGGAAACAATAATTAATGACATTAAGAACCAGTTTCCTGATTGCAATCCTTGAGCTGCACGAAAATACATCAGCAAATAATCCAAAAATAACTTTGGGTAAGTACAGAATATTTGCAATAAACTTTGTTTCCTTTATAAACAAAAAGAGACAATATATGCTAAATAAGGAAGCATATTATTGACCAAAAAACACACAAGAGGAAAGAGGGTTTCCGAAAATTGAAATAAAGGAAACCAAATATTTCCAAACAAATCCGAACAATATAATAAAGGAAAACATCTATTTTTCGAAAATTATAATAAAAGGAAAACAAATATTTCCAAAAATTATAATAAAAGGAAACAATTAAATCAACCAATTTCTCTTTTAAGAAAAAAGATATTTCTATAAAAATGCCAATTATAGGATTTACAACTACTTTTGTCAATTATTATTTTTACTGTTGACCCTCGATTTGGTCAACGACACAAAGTCAAATAAACGATAAAAAACAAAAGGAAAACAAGAAGAGAATCAAATGGAAAGAAAATGACGCAAATGATTTATAGCGTTCAGCCCCAACTAGATGGTAATGACCTACGTCCACTTACTGTTCTTATTGATATTGAATCCCAAAAATGTGATCAATGAACTAGGGTTCATGAGTTTCACAAGCCTTGGGAGGATTACAATTTTGGTGGATAATCACACTATGCTCTTCTCTCTGAATACAAAGATCAAAAGTTCAAAAGTCCCCCCCCCCCCCCCCCCCGAGCTCTTTCCATCTTGTTTATAGGCTCAAGGGGGGTTACTTGGGCCGATGGGCCTTAATGACAATCAAGATTAGTGTATCAAGATAATAAAAGGAAATATAATAAATATACTTATTACAAGGTTGCGTATCCCAAAGGAAGTAAATGAAAGTTGTAATGTCCCAAATTTCCTAATAAGGTTTAGGACCTGATTAGGAGGCCGGGAGGGCCATAATTGATTTATTATGATATGTAATGATTATATGCATGTCTATGTGAATTATATTATTATATGATGGTGAATGCATGCATATGGGCTCATATTTTAAATGCAAGGGCATTTTGGTAATTTGGCCACTGTGGGCGTAATTGTGTAATTTGGGTGCATGGTTGAGATTAATTATAATTTTACCACATTGTATGTGGATTGGTTCGAGCTATTGGCATGAGACGATCATGAGATGTAAGTGTTCGGTCTAGTCATAACAGGTTTAGGTTCGGGGCTCGGGGTGAGTCTCAGGGTGAATTTAATGATTAGAGCATTACCAGGAATTAAAGGGTAATGGGATATGATTTATTGGTATTTGGGAATGTTGAGATTAGCGGGAATTGGAGAGCGTTAATTATGATTAACGGTATTGGTTGAAAAGGACGATTTTACCCTTGGGAGTGCTTGGAAGCCTTTAAATGACCTAGGGGCATTTAGGTCATTTGGCTTGGATATACATGAGGTTTAGTAGGCTGTAGAAACAGAGCAAAACAGGGCCCAACCTCATCCTTATTTCCTTTCTCTCCCGTACAAACTTTCCTTCATCCTTTTCTTTGAATTTTGAGAGCCACCTTGAGGAGTTAAGCTTGGAGATCAAAGGGGGAAGCTAGGGAACTTGTCACAGCCATTAAAGGGGATTCAAAACCGTGTTTGAGGTGAGTTCTAGTTATAAATTTAATGGTGTGCTCTGTTTTTGAGTTAAGTTTTGAATTTCTTAAGTTTTTAAGCTTAGAATTGGACTTTGTGAATTGTAGAGTTTTTGGTTGGTTTGAGCTTCAGGTTTTGGTGGTTTAGGACCATTGGGAAGTTTGGTAACTTTGGTTTGGTGATTTGGAGATGTTTAGATGGGTTTTTGGAAGGTTTTAGAAGTGGAAAAACGAAGAAAAATGGCTGGTGCGAAGTTGGGTCGCGGCCCTAGCTTGAAGAAGGTGGTGGAGGCTCTGTCAGGGGGGGGGCGCCGCGGCATGGTCCATGTAGGGCTGCGGCCCTTAAGGAAAAAAATATACTAAATGGTGGTTTTGTGATGGGAACTTAACTCTAAGGGCCTAGGATCGATCCTACTACCTAGTTGAGTGGGATTTGATATTCCGGAGGCTTGGGTTGGGTTTGGAAGTATTTAATTACTCATTTTGATGAGGTTTTATATTTGGTTATGACTAGGTGACCGCTAAAGGATTAAAAGATGATCGTTCTCAAAGGTCGTTTCTTTTATTAATTCTCGCTCGAACCCGAGGTAAGAAAACTGCACCCCGTATGTGACATGCATGGCTATGATTGATGCATGTTGGATGTTTAAATGTAAACATTGATAGCATAATGAATGCTTGGCGATCTTGCCCATTTGCATATGATTATTAATGAGGCATGCTGGGTGATTAAGTGTGATGCATGTGATGCACGAGAAACATGTGATTAGGGCATGCCATGAATGATGAATATGAGATTGGCCAGAGCTTGAGTCTCTGAGTTTGTGCATGATCATGATTATGCTAGAAACTGTTTAGTAAGCATGCTAAATGCCCTATTCTTGGATAATTGGCATATAATACATATTGATAGCATTGCTTACTTGTGCATGGCACTGACTAATTAGTCAAATTTGGCAAAGGTGCTAGTATCAACTGTGAAGTCGTGACTCACTAGTCAGGTTCGGCGGTGATACTGGGCACTGGTCACGTTGCACTGAATCGTCAGACAGAATTGGCAAAGGTGTTAGTATCAGATGTGAAGCTGTGACTGAATAGTCAAGTTCGGCAGTGATACTGGACACTGGTCATCCAGAATTGACAAAGGTGTTAGTACCAACTGTGAAGCTGTGACTGATTAGTCAAGCTCGGCAGTGATACTGGACACTGATCACATAGCGCTGACTGATTAGTCAGAATGGTCTTAGCGTGGTTCACGCAAGCCAACGGAGATTAGATCTAATCGATTACTAGCATTGAATGACTCAAGGAGCATTAATGCCTGACCGACCCTGAGGGTCGATGAATAAACAGAGCTTGAAGGCTAGTGGCTTACCTATCAACCACTGTCTTGCTAGAAAACAGAGCTTGAAGGCTAGTGGCTTACCTATCAGCCACTCTCTTGCTAGAAAACAGAGCTTGGAGGCTAGTGGCTTACCTAGCAGCCACTCTCCCGCTAGAAAAGAGAGCTTAGAGGCTAGTGGCTTATGTAACAGCCACTCTCCCGCTAGAATCATGTGATGTGCACCCATTGGCTTGAAAGTTTTATATTCAGTGTGATTATAACGATAATCATTTGATAATGTTTATGAAAAGTGTTATGTTTTCTTGCTGGGCTTCGGCTCACGGGTGCTATGTGGTGCAGGTAAAGGCAAGAGGAAGCTGGACCATCCTTGAGTTGGAGAGCTTAGGTGATGACGTGTACATATGCAGCTGCTCGACCGCCACGGCCGAGGTTTAAGTGGAACTAGGGTTGAACCCTGTTTTGCCGCTTAGAATGGCCTGTTGTAAATATTTTCTGTAATAAACTCTGAAATTTATATTTTCGGGATCCCAATGTATATATTAAACGTTCTAGTGAAACGTTACATCTTAACCTAAATGTTTAATCCCTAAACCGCTAATCATACTTAGATCACGATTTTGGCCAAATGACTCGATTAGCGAGTTTAGCACTGTTTACAAGGCACACCGTAACGGTCCCAGGAGTTAGGGCGTTACAAAAGTGTTGACCCTCGTTGTGGTCAACGACACGGAGTCAAGTAAACGACAGGAAAATAGTATGATGCTTGAACAAAAAATCTAATGGAAAGTAAAGAACACAAAGAATTATAGTGGTTCGGCCCCAGTGATTAGTAATGACCTACGTCCACTTGATACTATTATTAATATTGAGCTTCAAAGGTGTGATCAAAGAACTAGGGTTCTTGAGTTTCACGGACCTTAGAAGGAGAAAACAATACAAACGATGGATAATAGTAATGCAATTCAGAAAAAGATCCAAAGATCCCCCCTTTAGCTCTTTCTTGTATATTTATAGGCTCAAGGAGGGTTACATGAGTCAAGTAATCATATATTTCCTTAATAAACGGATCTTCAGGTTATAATGAAGAGATATTCTCGGATATCATTACAACTGTACAGATTTATTCATAAATAAACGAAGTATACGACCAGGTTGGTCGCATATAAAACTTGAACTTCGCATATAGAAATATCTCTGGTTGATAGGCGAGCAGCATCTCTGCCACGTGTTGAAAATTCTTGCCACGTCATCAACAGCTATTTTTTGGATAAATATTTGCCCCCCAAGTTTATTTATTGCAACCAACAATAAGTAAACTTAGGAAACTAACATTTCGTATGCCCCACGAAATCTATCAGAGTCCCTTGTGCGTTCTCGAAAACTGTGATCTAATCACGTCCAATCACGCCTTTTTGGTTTCCAAGTAAGCCCTCTGACGGCTATTACACTCCCCCATGTCTTGAAAAAGGTAACTCATGATTACCCATTTTCAACATATCTCAGCCATTATAAATAATCCCCAAATTTACTTTTTAACTTTTTACTTGCCATTTTCTTGCTAAGAACCTTCAAGAACTCCATCACAGAGCTCAAAAATTTCGAAGATCTTCCATTACTGTTCTAAGGATCCTCCATTCGCACGTCCAAAGTCGCTTCATTTCAAAACCTCCAACCTTCATCTAGGTAAATTTCTTCAACTTTTGAGCCCTTTGACATGCCATGCATACTGCTATACGACTGTTTTGAGTTTTGAAATTTTTTGTATTCTTGGGTAGAAATGCATGAGGATTGTGTGAATACTGATTGATGCTTGATAGGGTAGTGTGGTTTTGCTCTGTAGGAGTTAGGAGCCAGTTTTATAGTCAAGATCGTAAGTTTAGGGCGTAAAATTGAAGTAAAAATTCTATTTTTAGGCTAGCTAAAAAACTGGGTTTTTCCTGCCCCTTCGGAGTTGAAAAAGCTTTTTTCCAAAAACTTTTTATTTTTTCTTTTTGATCTGTTTTTCAAACTGCTCACAATGAACTTAGTGTTTCCGTTAGAATGATGTTGGTCGTAGACGCGAGCAACATTATTCCAACTTTCAACATAAGCTCCCAGGCTGTGTGTCTTATCTCCTCCTTTCTCTGTTCGCAGTTTACATGCAAGATTTGTGGGGAGGAGAAAGACCTATAGACGACGACCTATTGGCTCAACTGCTCGAGGACGAAGAGCAACCATCGTCACTGATTCCTGAAATCCCATTTTCTCGTGTCACACCAAACACTTCACCCGTACTGGCTCAAAATATGACTCGTGCTAAAACCAAAGCTCAGAAAAAAAAAAAAAAAACCATACTCCTTCACATCAACCTGGTCCTCGGGCTGAAACTCCCTCGACCAGTGGCCAAGCTGAAAATGCTCTTGATCCCAACATCCAAAGACGCGCTCGACCCTGGCATGCCATTCAACCAGATGTTGAGTGGCATTTAGTTCCTGAGAGCAGAGTGACGATCAGGATGATCGCCAATTACATCAAGAAGTACGATCTCACAGGGGTGACCATAGTCCGACCTAACCAAGACCAAAGGGCGAACCTGCCTAGAGGCACCTTCAGCGCCTGGTCGAGGTTTCTGTTGAAAATATGCCATGAAAGCATATGTAGTAGACATTGTTTTGATGAAATAAATAAATGAATTGAATTTGTTATGCATATATTTTATGGACTATGTTATTCTGTGATAATATTAAGTAAATATCAGGAAAATTCCTAAGTTCATATATGTGATCTTAAACACGTATTGGTACGAGAGGATTGTGTTTGAGATAAATGAACTTGAATAGTTCGCAGTAAAATAAAGTTATGGAATCTTTAGATTAATTACTGCAAGTACGGTCCACTAGTAATATGAATACATGTGATCTAGATCCGGATCACTAGTATGGTAGGATACTTTAGTGGAGGTGCTTTATATATTAGAGAATATATAGAACTGGACCAGATATGTTTATTAATACTTAGTTAAATACTGTTTTGAAGTATTAATTAAATATATCAACTGATGATCATATACAAATAGATCTTAATCCTGAAGTTACTATGAACTCCTATTTATGTTATATGAGTTCTTTGATTCACTTGTTAGGGTCTGTCAGAATGATCAGGCTAGAAACTTTTGTTTTGGGAACTCATTAATGTAGATGGCTGGGGACATAGTATACAGATATGGAATCTATGCCTTATCGCAAGAGATTGAATGATGGTTCTCTTAAGGGTTGACTTTTGGGACTGAAAGGTTATTGAACTCAAATTCATAATTTAGTTATGAATTAACCTTCACTAGTAGAGTCAATGGTACTTAAGGAAACAAGAGATAATTAAAAGGGTAAAACGGTAATTTTATTCTCGATTAATTATGAACCATTATTAGAGGGTCAAGTTGTATGAAATGATTATATCAATGGACGCTTTATGATTATAAAGTACTCAGTAAATGAAATGTTTATAATTACAAGAGTGCAGTCTCATATTTATAGTGGAATAATCATGAGATTAATAAATTAAGATTATTTAATTAAAGAGTTTAATTAATAATCTCAAATTTATTGGAGCTTGGAATTATAGGTCCATAGGTCCCCATAGCGACTCTATCAACACTGTTCAAGGTAAGAGTTGATATGAAGGGAAAATATTTTAAAGACATATTTAAGAAGAAATTTGTTCTTCAGGCCAAATATGCAATTATATGATAATAGTGGTTAATTAATTAATTACAAATTAGTTGTAGTTAAAAAAATTATTAATATTTAATTATTGTATAATTTTCGAAATTATATTAAATAATTAAATTAATTTCGAAATTTAATTAAATAATTAATTAATTATAATTTTCGAAATTATAATAAATTAAATATTTATTTTCAAAAAAATTGGATTTAATTAATTGGTAGAATTAATTAAATATCTTTATTTGAGTGGGAGAAAATAATCTGATAAGTTCAAATTGGATTTGAATTTAAAAGATTAATATTTATTCAAATAATTAATTATATTTGATAATTAATTAAAAAGATAATTAATTTGAATTCAAATTTGAATTAGTTATCAGGTTGTTAGATCTTATCTGACAAAGTAGTTTGAATAAATAATTAAATAAAAATTGAAAAACCAACATCCCTAAAATTAGGGAAGCTACACGTGCACACACAGTCCATGGACTGTGTGTGGCGTGTAGGGAAACTTCAGGGATGGGATTTTCATTTTTATTTATTTAATAATTAATTAATAGATAATTCAAAAATTGGTTTTTGGATTTTTTCATTAATAGAATAATTAATTAATTAAAAAGTAAAATTATAAAATGGTTACAAATTTATATTTTTAAAATTTGAATATTTTCTTTTAAGTATGACTAATCAAAAAAAAAATTCAAAGATGTAGGTGTGTGAAACAACTCTGAACATTCGCTCTGTGAAAAATAGAACGATACTTTTCTCTCCCTGAAAATAAAGAACCAATTCTCAGGTCTATTATCTTGATCTCATGAGTTGAGTACATCAAGTAGAATCACAAATAAACTATCCTTCATTCTCTAAGTGCCCACACATTTCTTGAGGTGTAGAGAACGCTTTGGAAGATCTTGGTGTGAGTACGTGGGAGCGGCTTGGATAGGAAGATCGTTCTAAATACGAAAAGATAGCAATGACACTTGATAGGCTTCAAGAGGTATGATTTCTATTATTATCTTGCTTATGATTAATGTATGTATATTAATGGATCCGCATATTTAAAGGTAGTTTAAATATGTTACAAAATTTTTGTTGTACACTGGGCCAACCACACCACCATTCCTCTGAGTATTAGGAAACTCGTTCCTAACATTTTCACATCGAGGCAGAGGCTACCTTGCCTCTCCACTCATTTCTCCAAGGGGTGGCCAACTATTTTGGAGTTGCCCCTTTTCAAATAATCCCAAACGGATATAGGATGCTCACTACGCTCTATATCCTGTACAGCCACAAGAAATGGCCCGTGCCAACTCCTCATGAGGTCAACTGCTTGTTCGACCTCAAGTCTAACCCCAACCAAGAGGGCACGGGGTTTTTTCACTTCTATCATCAGGAAACCGGGCGCACCTTCCTGACTGACACCACCCATATATCAAATGTGGGGAGGTAGTACCAGGAGTACTTCCTCACAACTGACATGATTGCGGACAACTTTGCCTTTGCTTAAGGAGGTAAAACCTTTGTATCACTGGCTGTTACTTCTTCACTTAGTGTTCTCCTCCACATTTTCTGAAACTGTTAATGTCTTCTAGGCCCATGGCTGCGATCAGACCTAACTCCAGACATGGAGGTTAGATCGGCGCTCCTAGCCAGCATGACTGACGTAGAAAAGAGCGTCAAGCATCTGGTTACAGAGGCTAACCTTAGGTTGGTTGGCCTCTTGGCCCCTCATCAGGGCACGAGGGAGCCAACAGCAGGGAGTGCCATTGCCGAGGAGGAACCCGAGCAGCAACCTCCAGCGTCACCTCCACGAAGGAGATCGACTGGGGTCACGATCAGGGAACCTGTTGGCACTCCTCCAGCAGAGAGGCCCTCAGCCCCCTTGGGGAAAGGAAAAAAGGAGGCCACCGAGCCTATCGAACACTCAGACGAGTCCTCGGATGATAATGGTATAGTTATTTCTCTTTTAGAATAAGTTGCCAATTCCCTGTCACCTATTTTACGGGGACGACAATTTTAAATATGCTCCAAATTTAGGTCCATACTTCTTCATGTCAAATAGTGAGTATAAGACTAGCAGAGTCTATAGTATAGCGACCAGTAATAATAGCTCGCGTATTTGACTTTGCAATCTTCCTTTACTTCTTTTTCTGATGTAATATACTTGGTCATTCATGCTATCTCACTGTTCAACATTTTTCTTCTTTTTTAGACATGGACTCCGTCAATGTGTTTGACATTTATAGCAATCCCAAGACTCCCGCGGCTCCCCCGAGCAAGAAGAAGGGAAGCAAGAGGCACCCTAGGGAAAGCAGCAAAGCGCCCCAGGCTAAGAAGCCTCGCAATGCAGGCCCTCCGCCACCACAACCCCATCCTCTTCTCACGAGCAGCAGATTCCTCCTGCTCCAGCCGGATCGACTCCACCTCCCGCAGCCGCGACTAACCAAATTCAGTAGGCCGATCCTGCTTCAACTAGGGGCGACATAACTGGTCCCGTCTTTAAATTGGTCAAGGAAAGGGTCGCTATGATTGTGAAGCACGATCGCTGCCTAGAGGCAATGGCTGCGACAGAGGCTATGGATGTTGACCTGATCCTGAACTGCGCCCTGAACGAGTTCACCAATGTAAGTCATCTTTTTCTGCGGAAAAAGGTCTTCTTTATTTTATAGTTAGTCTAACTTCTACTCCGACTGCAGGCCATGCTGACCCTCACTGTCGGTCGTATCTGCTCGGATGCTGTCACCGAGCACGCCAGAACTTTGGAGCAACGGCACGAGGATGAACTTAAAGCTGCCGAGGCAAAATATGCTAAACAGCTGGCAGTGGTGCTTGAGGAAAAGGTTAAACTGGTTTAGGAGTTGGAGGAGAAGCAGAGGTCTCTGGACAAAGCTCGTGAGCAGAGGGACCAATTTAAGGAGTCTAACCGCTTCAATTTCCGCGCGGCCCAACAGCTCGAGAAGGACTTGGAAGTGAGTAATCAGGAGAACAAAGCCTTGGGGGGCCGGATTGAGGAGTTGGAGAAATCCAACGCCAGCAACTTGGAAAGGTACAAGAGTGCCACCCTTCGATGCTTCTATGATTTCTGGAAGCATAACCAGGGTGCCAACTTCGACTACCTTCCCGAGAATGCGAGAGACACCGAGCTTGTTCGCTGTGCTGCTCCATTGGCGGAGGAAGAAAGGTCAAGGGTTCCTGCCTCCCCTGAAATCTCGCTGGCAATTGGGATAGACGAGGCAGACAATGAGGCTGCAGGCGTTGTCGATCAGAACCCTCCCCAAGATCCTCCGGCTCCTCAAGATCCTTGAGCTCCTTAGTCTTTTCTGCTTATATTTCATCTTTTTAACTACACGACCTACGGGTCGTGATGTAAAGACAATATATTTTTTGTTGCTGCATGGGCAACTTTTACTTGTATTTGAACAATTACATCCAAGCAGCAACTGCTCGCGGTGTAAAAGGATACGTTTTGACATTATAATATATTTGCATATTATTATAACATCTGTTCGCATGACCAAACTTAGCATAGTACTTTGGTTTGATTTAACGAAATAACAAAATGTTGAAAAATACTCTAAGTGCCCTAGCATGCTTTCACTTATTTTGCTCATGTGTTTACATACCTTTTAACGATATGCTTTGCTTACTTGTACCTTATATGCCCCACAAGTGATCGAGGAGCTTTAGGTCCTTGGTCACTTGCCTTGACCAGAACCTATTCGAACATTACTGCTCGTAGCAATATGATTAGAATTATAATACAGTAAAACAACACACGTAATGAGCAAATACTTGTAATAAATACAATAGTTGGCAAGAAATGACTAGCTGAGCACAGTCCCTTTTATTTCTTGTAATAAATGGACTAAACATGTATGTACGAGTGATCAATAAGATCTTACACTTTTTTGAAACTTGTAAAAAGTAAAATTAATACAAGCCAATTCTTTAAGAAGAATTTTTTATTGGTAGTACTTGCACAGGTGTTCTCCATTCCAATAGCGAGGAACGAGATTTCCGTTTAAGCGTGCAAGTTTATAAGTGCCTGGGTGAAGGACCTCATCGATATGGTATGGCCCTTCCCAATTAGGCCTAAGTACTCCGGCAGCTTGGTCACGGGTGTTTAGAAAAACTCTTCGGAGTATGAGGTTGACGAGTCTCTGGTAAGTCGCACCAGCGTTTTTCAAATCGAAGGGCATCACCTTGTAACAGTAGAGATTTGTATCAGTTTGAAAGCTAGTGTGATCCTCGTCAGGGGGATGCATACTGATTTGATTATACCCAGAGTATGCATCCATGAGTGAGAGGATCTCATGCCCTGCAGTGGCATCGACCAGCTGGTCGATCCTCAGGAGTGGGAAACAGTCTCTGGGGCAGGCTTTATTTAGGTCTGTAAAATCCACGCATGTATGCCACTTGCCATTTGGCTTGGGAACTAGTACGGGATTAGAGACCCACGATGGATAAAACGCCACCCTGATGAACCCATTCTCCTTCAGCTTCTCGACTTCCTCCTTCAAGGCCTTTGATCTATCTTTGTCGAGCAGCCTTCTTTTTTGTTGCACTGGTGGAAAGCTTTTGTCGATGTTCAGGACATGGCTGATGACTGCAGGATCTATCCCGACCATGTCTTTGTGCGACCAGGCAAAGACGTCCTGGTTCCTTCTTAAGAACTCCACCAGTGCTTGTTGTTGGGGTTTCATGCCCTAATTAAAACCCAAATTCTTAGTAATCTCATTTTATTATCAATAAAAGAATAGAAATCATTTTTTGACTTGGTCAATCACTTTGCTCACATGTTTTATTTTCATGATTATTTGTTTAATATAAACTTCTATTAAATCCCGAGCATATAGCTAATATTATTTATAGCGACGTAATCACAGTGGAATATAAATATGATCATATGTTCAAAATAAGTTAGTCATAAGATTAGTCAGTGCATAGGATTTACACTGACTTGCCAATCTACGATATGATCTACTTACACATTACAGTGTTATGTTCTTTCCAGAACATTAGCAAAGTAGATAAGATCAGATGTATTTGTTACATCGGACTGGACCGATATTGACAGTTGATAAGATAAGTAAACATACCGCTATTATCTATTCTAGTCATATCATATAGTTGACCATAGGTCAATTCAATCTCAATTCTGAGTTGTTAGTATTCTAACTGATTGTATTATTTGAGTTCTTTGACTTGTTCGTTACCAGCTTACCCTACGGACAAGCCCATACTTACATCTTGGGAACTCGGAAGTATAAGGGAAATTTGATTTTTAATGCAATAAGTCACACTCCGTTTGAAAAATACCTTATCCCTATAAGTCTCTCGTTTTGGTCCTACTAATGCCGTTACTACCCAAAATACCCCTGGCATAATTTTCCCTCTCTTTTTCTCATAGTCTTCACTCTCTATCTCTTATTTCCCTCTCTATCTCTCAAACTTTCATACACACAAAAAAATCCAGCCACCATTAATTTGCATTTCAGATCTAGGGGCAAGTCATGAGTCCTTTCAAGTCAAGAAACTTCATTTTGGATTTCGGATCTAGGGGAAAAATCGTATGGGTAAGTATATATTTGTTATATGTAGTGAGGAAACTTGTCTGGTTACATTACTTGTCTTATTTCGAATAGATCTGTGTATGCCTTCATGTTTTATTGCAATTTTTCACGGAATGAATTTTGGATACTTCGTGCGTTTTTTCTGGATTTTTTTCCTGCCTCGATGAGTTTCGATGAAACTCGATAGGTCTCGATGTGTTGCATGCATGCTGGCTCGATGGACCTCGACGTGCCTTGATAGTGTTAGGATGTTAGTACCTCGATGGTACTCGATTGTACTCAATAAAACTTGATACGTGTAGTATAAGAGTTTAATTGGAATTAATAACTCGATTGTACTCGATAAAACTCGATACATGTAGTATAGGAGTTTAATTGGAATTAATAACTCGATGGTACTCAATTGTACTCGATAAAACTCGATAGGTGTATAAGAGTTTAGTTGGATTTAATAACTCCATTGTAATCGATAAAACTCGATAGGTGTATAGGAGTTTAATTGGATTGTTTTCCTCGATTGTACTCGATAAAACTCGATAGGTGTATAAGAGTTTAATTGGATTGCTTACCTCGATAGTCCTCGACTGTACTCGATAAAACTCGATATGTGTGACCTCGATAGGACTCGACATATATCGATAGAAATTGATATTTTCTGTTTTATGTTGTATTTTAACTTTTTGACCTTTTTTGTTTTTGTTTTTTTGTTTGCAGATTCGACTGTTTCCGTATTTGTTGCATTCAATATTGTTTGGGAACTCGAAAATAGGGATTGGATTTTCAGAGATGCTGAAAATCAAGTTCTGCCCGTGGAGAAGGGTGTGACATATGAGCAACTGCTTGACATTCTATACGATGAGCTTGAAGTGCATAAATGTGTGCATGACTTGAAAATTGAGGTCCCGTACACATGCCTATCACAATCCGTCAAACCTACCAGTATAAAAAATGATAGGCATGTGCGTGCATTCATTGGGTTAGCATTGAAATCTATAGAGAAGCTCATTCCTCTATGTGTCACATTGATTAAGAAGGGAGGTGTAAGAAATGCATTGGCTTCTGCCAGCGTTAATAAAGAAGTTCGATTTGAAGAGAACATTTCTCCTCCATGTCATGGTTTCAAAGGAACTCAAGGTGATGTTGGAACATGTGTTCCCGAGACAAATCTAGATGTCATAGTCCATGATGATATCTCGGTTAGAGATCCTTCGTATGTGCATGACACGGCGGAGTATGATCCCTATGGCTACGAACCTTATGTCAATGACGATCCTGTTGTTGATACAACAGATCTTGGTGGGCCAGATGTTAGGGCAAATTTTCCAACACAGAGTTCAGATGTTATGGTAGATGAGGAGCGCAGAATAGAAGACCGGAAAACACCTGGGACCAGCAGTAGTCGTCCACGTCCAAGTAGAACCGATGATAGTTTTAGATGGAGTTCTCCATTGGACTTAGGTGAAGATCGTAGAACATGGAGTGCTCCCATGTTCACCAAAGAGGATACAGAGGCCTCACATCAACATCATTCCTCAACCAGCAAAGCTTCAGGAGAATTGCACCTTGGGAAGTTCTTTCAGAACAAGCTTGAATTGAAAACCAAAGCATCCATATTTGCGATGAAGAATAATTTTGAGTTTATGGTGAAGAAATCTGAGACTGATGTGTGGTACATTACCTGCAAGGATCCTGATTGTGGTTGGAGATTGAGGGGTAAGAAAAAAATGCGATCTAAAATGTTCGAGATTACTGTATACAACGAAGTACACACTTGCTCACAAGAAATTCGAGATAAGGACCACCGTCAAGCATCACCATGGGTTGTTGGGCACCTAATCAAGAGTAAATTTTCTACCGATGGTACTCGGTACATGGAAAACAACATAAGGGAGGACATGAAGCACCATTTTGGGGTTGAAATGAGCTATGAGAAGGCGTGGAGATGCAGAGTAAAGGCTCTTATGTATGTCAGAGGGACACCTGAGGAATCATACTCCAAGTTACCTGGATACCTGTGTCAGATGGATCATAAGAACCCAGGTACAATTACTGATTTTGTAGCAGAAGATGGTTGTTTCTTGTATTGCTTATTTTCCCTCGGTGTTTCTAGGTGTGGTTTCCAGTACTGTCGTCCTGTAATTTGTGTGGATGGCACATTCTTGAAGAATAAGTATGGTAGCCACATGCTCTGTGCTGTTGCGTTGGATGCAAACAACCAGTTGTTTCCAATTGCGTTTGCATTGGTGGACAGTGAGAACCATAACTCTTGGACTTATTTCATGAGAAAATTGAAGGAAGCCATAGGGGACGTTGAGAACCTTGCTTTTGTATCGGACAGGCATAAAAGCATTAATCATGCTTTGGAGCTTGTGTTCCCAGATGCGTATCACGGTGCATGTTACCATCATATCTGTATGAATGTTGTGGCAAAATTCAAAATTGACCACGTGCAAGACATCATGGGGTGTGCAGCGTACGCATTTCGAAGAACGGAATTTCACAAGTTCTTTGACAAGATTAAGGTAATTGATCCGCCCATTGCTCAATATCTAGAGGGAATTGGCTTTGAAAGGTGGAGTAATGCTTATTTTCCTGGTAACCGATACAATATCATGACGAGTAACTACGCAGAAAGATTTAAAAATAAGACCAATAGGCAAGGAGCTTTCCAGTCGCCACGTTTCTTGAATTCATAAGATTCACTCTTCAGTCTTGGTTTGCAGATAGACGTGAAAGAGCTGCAAAAGCAACAACAGTGTTATCACTTGAGATGGAAAAGGATTTGAAGCAAATAGGTGATAAAGCAATCTTTATAGATGTCCAAGTCCTTGGTCATCACGAATTTCTTGTGATCGATGGTAATGGCGATGGTGAGGTGAACTTGGCCACAAAATCATGCTCTTGTGGCAAGTTCCAAACCATTGGGATACCCTGTGTACATGCTTTTCCTATAGCCAGAAAAAGAAGCATAAACATTTACTCATTGTGTTCCCTTTACTATAGAATCGAGGCATTGAAGGACACTTATAAAGATACTATTTACCCAGTTGGGAACGAGGATGAATGGGTAATCCCTGATCACATCAGAGATACGGTTGTCGGCGTCCCCGCTGAGAAAACCCCTGTAGGAAGGCCCAGGAAACAGAAAGTGGGTAGGCGAAAGACAAATCGCTATGCTTCACACGGGGAAAAGATTGTCAAGCCACGTAAGTGTAGCAGATGTGGTGGTAGTGGACACAATAGGAAGTCATGTAAGGCTAGGATTTAAAATATTGTGTTATGTAATTATTTAATTGATTTTGCTGCATTTATCATATGGAATACTTCGTCTAATACTTTGTGTGTTTGGATGTCGAGGCAGACACATTATGTGAATTTAATATATTTTTATTTAATAACTTTTTCAAAAAATATTGTTTGGAAAAAAATAATATACAAAACTAACTATATGGTATACTATACAAGATGTGTAAGACAAAAATGTAAAGAGCATCACGGGGCCAAATTCTGATAGAAAAGGTCCACACACCACTTGGTCCTGAAATGCCGGATGTTCTCATCGATAACAGTATCGAGTGGTAGCCTGGCAACCAGATACTCGATATGTTTGATGGCAAACATACCACAATCCCCACTGCATATAATCGATTTTTTGTCAATAAAAGATAAAAATAACTTTAATTTTCAAATTTCAAAATCCACTAATTAAATAGGGGAATACCTTGTCTTAGTCTGAGGACACTCCTCTGGAGGAATACGAAAATATGAGAAAGGCTTTGCATTCTGCTCAGGATATACCTGGAGGTCCTCGTGGTCGTCAAACATGCCAGAACACCATAACAACGAAGGCAACAATAAGCACCAAGGCTTGATCGCTTCCTCCATCAGAGCAGGACTGAGCACGCTATGGTTGGAATCATAAACGTTGATGTACCACGTTGGAATGGAGACTTCAATGGCGATCCAATGTGCGGCTTTCTCGACGTGCAAGGCAAAATATACTTCACTCACATTTTGCCATGATACAAGGAATTGATTATCATCGCCCTTCAACATTCTCAGCACATCGTCGTCCCATGTATACTTAGTGCCGGTCTCTCTAAAATGATTCCAACGACCTAGGCACACCTGGGGGAAGGTGGTGTTCATGATCGCAGCATCCTGCCGAAATGCAGCATTGTAAAAGTGGCGTCGGCAGCGTAGCATGTGCAAAGCGGCATCAATATGCTAAAAAAACATAAAAATTTGTTAGTACCATCAATATATTTTAAGATTGAATTGAAAACATGAATGTAATTTACATACTGAATCCCAAAGCCAAGTCTGGACTGTGTGCAACTGTAAGAACCATGCCACACCGTGCGTCCCAGTATACACGTTGCGGTCTCTCTTATTGTCGATCTTCCTGACGATCCACCTATGGAAGCTCTTCTCCTGCTGTGGTCACACTTCCTTAGTGGTTCAGCAACTAGCCCATGTTTATCTAGTCTGACCTTCTTTGTTGGGTCGGTGAAGTCATCAAAACGCTTGGGCCTGTGTTTCTTCCTGACAACTTCAAGGCCAGCTGCCTCCTCGGGCTGCAGTACTTGTATACTGGGACTGTCAGCATCATTGGGAGCTATAGATGTCTGGGCCTGTGGAGTAGAGGGTTGATCACCGCGCTCGTAGTCTGCAGGACTCTGTATTTGATTTTACGTCGGTGAATCGACTTGAGACCAGTGAAAGCACCTGCGCCAACTGAGCCATGATCGTGGTCTGATGAGCCATGATCGTGGTCTGATTCTGTAGTAAGTTTGCCTGGCCCTCCTCAACCCTCTTGAGCCTCTGCAGAAGTTGCTCATAATTAGGTTGGGCAACCTGACTAGATGAAGCTGCACAGGCTTGTGAAGTGCCCTCATCAACCCTCGGGACATCCTCATAAAAAATGGAGGCTTCCTTTGCAACTTCTGCTAGCTTCTCTGCCTCTTTCTTAGGTACCACTACTTCATCCATGGCAGTCCCAGCCTCCAACTCAGGGAATAACCTGGAATTAACTTCTGGGAGGCTATTGTAGTAGACTACCTCACCGGGACGTGGCTTCAGCATGGAAAATACCACTAACTGCATAGTTGAATAACATGTGTCAGAAAAACTTTAATAAAATAAATCGTTAATCAATTAATTTGTGACATTTAACAAGATAAAGTGGAACTTACTCGACGATTGGCGAATATAGGAGCCAACAGAGCTATCGAAAAAGTGATATCAGTCTTCGTAGCCCAGCTGAGCATCCTGGGAATCTGATTCCCACTGTTCTCACCGAACTTACTCCCGAGAGAAGGCATGGCCTCTAAAGCCCAGTAAAGAAGCGCGGGTGCATAGCAAGTGAAACTATACTTCGCCTCCTTCTGTTTTTTGCTTGACCCCTCTTTCTTCTTCTCCTCATAGTGTTTCAATTGCTTCTTCATGTCGTTTTGAAGGCCTTTGCTAACCTTCTTAAATGACAACTTCCCCCAAGGATACTTGAAATAGTAATCAATATCCTCAACCATCCTCAGGGAATCTCCCCATATCGTTGTTGTCTTCTCTAGGGCATTCAGTACCCCCTCTATCAAATAGCATAAACCCAGCTTAAATGCATCTTCTAGGTTTGTGGTGGCCTTCAATGCATCTTCCAACTGACCAAAACTAACCTTCGAATCACCATTAAAATATTCCTGGATGATCCGATCACTTGAAAGATGCTCTTTCAATTCATCTGGGAACAGTGATTTCCCAAAATTTAGCCCGGTAACTAGGGAAAACTCTGCAATACCAAATCTACACAGAGTGTTGCCCAGGAAGAACTGACCCTCTTCAGGCTTCTTACTTTCTACCTTACGCAACATTAGCTGATGCAGCAGAACCCCAGAAAAACTAAACGGTTTTGCCGTAAAGAACTGTCCCAACGGACATGCCTGTGCCCTTTCAATAAGACCATGCCTCTTAAACTGCTCTATAAGGGTATCCAAGTAGGCATTACCCCTATAAGTGACACGGCCAGGAAAGTGTTTCTCCAACGGCACAATAAGTTCAGGCATCTGGAAAAAAAACAAAAAAAATGTTAAAAATGTAAAACAATCTGGTAAGGCAGCTACTATCGAGGCAAAAACAATCGATTTCTATCGAGTCTTATCGATGCCTATCGAGGTGGGTTCCAAAATCACAAAGAATAATATAATCGGGTTACTATCGAATCTTATCGAGGCCTATCGAGGTAAGGAAAAAAAACCAAAGTCTAGTCATATCGAGGCCTATCGATTCCTATCGAGGTGGGTCCTAAAAATCCCAAAGCCGTGTATCATCGAGTCCTATCGATTCATATCGAGTTATGTTCTAAAATTCACAAAGCCTTGTATCATCGAGTCTTATCGATTCCTATTGAGGTAGCTTCTAAAAATTCCCAAAGACGTGTATCATCGAGTCCCTATCAAGTCCTATCGAGGTAGGTTCTAAAAATTCCCAAAGCCGTGTATCATCGAGTCCTATCGATTCCTATTGATGTAGGTTCTAAAAATTCCCAAAGCCTTGTATCATCGAGTCCTATCGATTCCTATTGAGGCCTATCGAGCACAGTCTAATCCATTCCTCATCCTATACTATCGAGTCCTATTGATTCCTATCGATTTCTATCGAGTTTCATGAAAATATCGAAAAAAACTGAGATTTCTTCATTGCAAGCCCTGATCTATCCTATGAATAAAAATCAACAAAAAAAACCAGGCACATACACATATTGCATATTAAAAACAAAATCCCTCACCTTCACTTTCTTAGAGGTTATTTCCTAAAAATTTGGTTGCCTTGCTCGACATTTTCTCCTTCCCCTTCTCCGATCGTCAAGTCCGACCTTTGGGAGCCCTTGTTCGTGTTCGTGGAAGACAATGAAGGTTGGGTTCTACGGATTCAATCGAGGCCTATCGATTTCAAAGTTTGCTTGGTTCGGGTATTTTGGGAGAGAATACGGAGAGTTTGAGCTATGACCCTTTATAAAGTCAGCCACGCAAGGTAAACGTGCATATATCAGACATCACGTGTTTGATATATCCCTGACTTCTCGGACACGCAGCAGGAACGTGCGTATTTAGACACCCACGACTGGGTTGGGCCGTGCGGCCCATTATCTCCTTACCTATTGATTTGACCACACTTATGTGTCAGGTTTAGGAATTAATCATGAATGTCACAGAATTGACATGATAGGTAAGAAGGTCACGAGATGACCTTCTTACCAACTCCCAGGTGCCTTCTCCTATAAATATGGAGACCTTGGGAGTTAATAGAGGTTGGATTCTTGATTGTAAGAAGGACCCTGTAATCAAATATCCAGTATATAGCAATAATACTGACTAGTGGAGTAGAAGGATTTTAACCTTTGAACCACTCAAAAAACGTACTTTGAGTCACCATTTCATTTTCCTAAGATCATATATTTGTTTCGGTTCAACATAAGCACTAATCCCTTTCTCTTCTTTTCTTAATTTCCTGTTGGAGAAGAACCATGTCAACACGTCTCTATATTTGTTATAGAGTTTTCTATGAATTCAAGAGTGAAATTCCGAGTCTGTAGTGGAGTCACGAGGAATTAATAAGTTAGTAAATTTATTTGTTAGATTTATGATAACTTATTGGAGCTTGATTTCATAGGGCCATGGTCCCCATTGTACCTTGGATAAAATCATCTAGATAGTCTCAATTAATTGATTTAATCATCAATTAGAATTATCAAAGTTGACCAGGTCAATTTTGGATAGTTTCACAAAATTGTGTAATTTTGAGAAGAAAAGAGAAATTATGGCAGATTTATTAATTAAGATAAATTGGTATCTAAATTAATAAATAAGTTTAAATCAAGGTTCAAATTATAAATAATTAATTTGATAAAGGATTTAAATAATTATTTAATTAATTAAATCAATAGAAAATAATACATGCCTTGATTTAAGTCTAATGGGCTTATAATCAAATGGAAAATTTCACAGGCCTATAGCCCATGATAATTTCGACCTATGGCTTCAAAATGGCTATTATTTTATTAATTTTTTAATTAAATTAAATGGCCTAATTGAGTCTATAAAAGGAGTGCTTAGAGAGAAGTCAAAACATAAGTCACAAGTCAGATTTTCTGATAGTTTTAGATTCTCTATAAACACAAGTCCTTTTCTAAGCCTCTTTGCTATTTTCTCTTCTTCTCTCTATATCTATCTCATGTGTTGAGAATTTCCCACACTATTCTAGGTGGTTCTAAGGATACATTGTAAGATTGTGAAGAAAATAGAAGATCGGTTCAGTTTCTTGATAATACTCTGCGACAGAAAGGATACGAGAGTTAGAGAAATTGAAGGAAGGACTCTTTAATTCCATTGCGTATACTGTAAGTATTCTATTCTTTGTTTCTCTTTGAATTCAATTTTAGAAACATGTTTTAGGCTATCTCGTATTAATTTGTTTAATATTAGATATACATGAAAATAAATAAAGATCATGTATAAGCTAATCCAACACTTGTTTCGTTGTTGTCTCTAAGTTTTTATCGACTTTCACAACTTTGGTCGGATTTTCCTCATCGAGTTGGACCTCTTCAAGGTCCTCGATGGGTCACACTTCTTCTTCAAAATCCCCAAAGCGAGGATCTAAATCCCTATCCTCACTTTGGGCAACGCCCTATTTGGTGATATTATCACCCGAGTGGGCTTCAACATCAGTTTCCATTTGCAACTCCTTCCCGGTGGCATCTCTCGATACACCCTTCTTTGCCTTGGTGAGTGAGGCATTGTAGCACTCCCTCGCTTCCCTCTGGTTTCCCAAAACGCATCCTACCCCCGCGTCCATTGGGAATTTCATAGCGAGGTGCCATATAGAAGTGACGACTCGCAGGTCGACCAGAATTGGTCTCCTTATCACAATGTTGTACGCTGAAGGACAATCATCTACTATAAAGTAGTGAGTAATGTCCTGTTAGCAGGTGCAGTGCCTGCTGTGACTAAGAGTCTAATCGACCCTACTGGGGCGAGCCCTTCTCCAGAGAAACCATAAATGGTTTGGTTGCATGGCTCCAGGTCTTTCACGGACAACTTCATCCTTTCTAGCGAGGACTTATATAGGATGTTGACCGAACTTCCTGTATCGACCAACACCCTTTTCACCATCATGTTCGCGATTTGTATGTCCACGACCAACGGATCGAAGTGTGGGAATCGCACGTGCTGGGCATCGTCGTCAAAGAAGGTGATTAGTTCCTCCTATGTTCGAGCCTTTTTTGGTGCTCGATCCTCGACACTCATCATCTCGATGTCCTGGTCATGGCACAGGGTTTGAGCATATCGTTCCCTCGCTTTCCCACTATCTCCTGCAAGACGTGGGCCTCCGTAGATGGTGAGTAGGGTACCTGCCACGGGAGCTGGCTGTAAAGGTGGCGAGCGTTGGCGTGCAGACGCCGACTCGTTGCCACCTTGAGCCTCTCACTAAGAACCTCTTGCGGCTTGCACATATCTTCTTAAATGTCCCTGTCTAATCAGGTACTCAATTTCGTCCTTCAGCTGGTTACACTCATTAGGGACGTGCCCGTAGTCGTTATGAAAACAACAGAACTTTGTTGATCTCTCTTGGAGATATCTTTTCTTATAGGTGCGGGTCATTTGTAGGGCACGCTCAAGTTAGTCACTTGGTAGATCTTGGCTCGGCTTTCAACAAGGGCAGTGTAATTGGTGAATCTCTAATCATACCGATTACCTTGGGGGCGCTTACTCTCAGAGGCCGAGGGTTCGATGTTCGCCTGCTTTCCACCATTCTTACCATTGCCATTCCCGTTTCCTTTGCTGTTGCCATTGGGCTTCGACCAGTTGGCGGCTTTGGCGGGTTCTTCCTTGGGCCTCTTGTCTTTTGCTGGCGATTTACCTTCATTGGCAATCACGTCCTCGAGCTTGATGTACCGATCAACTCGATCTAAAATCTCCTGGGTACTTTTAACCCCATGCTTTCTGAGACTACTCCAGAGGGGAGAATGGCGCCTAACTCCAGCAGTTAGGGCCATCATCTTGCCTTCATCACCCACATTCTTGGCTCCAGTTGTAGCTCGCATGAAGCGTTGAACGTATTCCTTCAGGGTATCTCGACCAATTGGTTCGCCTCAGTGGGGTGCACATGACCCGCATAGAACTGTCCGTAAAACTCCTTCACGAACATCTCCCAGGATACTATACTTGCAGGAGGGAACTTAAAGAACCACTCCTGGGCAGCATTAGAAAGTGTTATTGGGAAGATCCTGCAGCGAGCATCTTCAGAGACTTTCTGAATGTCCATTTGTATCTCAAGCTTGTTGACATGAGATACTGGGTCTCCATACCCGTCAAAATTTGGCAGAGTTGGCATCTTAAACTTATTGGGGGTTTCTGCCACAGCAGTCCTTTGCACGAAAGGGGTGCCTCTCCTCCGATCGTACTTAATGTGTGATGTTCGCCCCCCAACCAACTGCTGCACAGCCTGGTTTAGGGCATCGATTTGAGCCTGAACAACTTCTGGGATTGCTGGGGCCTCTGGTGCCGGGGGAGTGTACTCATCGTGCCTTTCTCGAGGGTCGTTGAGTACATCCCTCAAATCATCGTCTCTTCGTCGCTGCTCGCTGGCCCTGAGCCGACTAAAGACGTTATTTTTCCTGGGTTGCCCCCCAGCGTTATGACTTGCTGGTCGGTCTTCTCTAGGTGGGGGCTCCTACCTCCACCTCTCTCTTCGTTCCTCTGACCAACATTTCCTCTTCCTGAGTCGGCTTCATTGTAGCTGTGGCCATCTCTGAACCGTGGCTGGCAATGGTGCGACCGACTATTCCCTCTATTGCCTCCTTGGGCTGGCATTTCCCGAGCGTTAGGGGGATTCTTGCACTGGTCGGTGGGTCCCCGTGCATTGTCATGTCGTGGGGGGCCCTTGATCGCAGAGCCTGTCTCTGAGTTCCTCCTGTTGGCAGAAGGACGCTACCCCCTGCTCAGTGGATGCGACTCTTCACCCCCTGGGCGTCTAGGGCTGCGGGGCTGTTGCCCGACCCTATTCTGCCTTGGGCGTGGAGGATTGCCTTGACCAGCCTGAGATGGAGGTTGTGTCTCGGGATGCCTAGGTGGGACATCATCCTAAGACATAGGTGGCTACTCCGGCCTCTGAGGGCTTATTGGCTGGAGCGGGGGACTAGGATTGGGACCCCTTTGAGGTGACCTGCTTGGAGGTTGATCTGGCTGGGAGGCTAGCGCAGCCTGATTCCTAGCCAGCTGAATGGCTGCTTCAAGGGTTGCCATGGCATCCCTCTGTTGACGGTCCATCTCCGTCTGCTGCTCGCTTAGCTCCCAGCGCTGGCGCTCTATCTCCCTTTGCTGCGACGCCATTATCTCGGCAGCATTCTCTTGATTGGCCCTCAGATTGGCCAACTCATCTTGCAACACCCCCAGTGTTGTCTTCAGCGTCTCATAATCCAACTCTTCCTCACAAACTCCAAATGAGGTTCGTCTTCAGCCACATTTAGGGGAGGAGGCTGGGATGGTGCAGCGACAGCCTGTCCAGTCTTCTTGGTAGTTTTCGCCATTAGATTCTTTGTCAAACTCTCAATGAAAGCACCTGAATGTTGACCCTCGTTGTGGTCAATGACACAGAGTCAAGTAAACGATAGGAAAATAGTACGATGCTTGAAGAAACAATCTAATGGAAAGTAAAGAACACAAAGAATTATAGTGGTTCAACCACAGTGATTGGTAATGACCTACGTCCACTTGATACTATTATTAATATTGAGCTTCAAAGGTGTGATCAAAGAACTAGGGTTCCTGAGTTTCACAGACCTTAGAAGGAGAAAACAATACAAACGATGGATAATAGTAATGCAATTCGGAAAAAGATCCAAAGATCCCCCCCTTTAGCTGTTTCTTGTATATTTATAGGCTCAAGGAGGGTTACATGAGTCAAGTAATCATATCTTTCCTTAATAAACGTATCTTCAGGTTATAATGAAGAGATATTCTCGGATATCATTACAACTGTAAAGATTTATTCATAAATAAACGGAGTATACGACCAGGCTGGTCGTATATAAAACTTGAACTTCGCATATAGAAATATCTCTGGTCGATAGGCGAGCAGTATCTCTGCCACGTGTCGGCCACGTGTCGAAAATTCTTGCCACGTCATCAACATCTATTTTTTTGGATAAACAGAAAGTATGCGACCAGATTGGTCGCACCTAATTGCAAGATTAAACGAATCAATAATTGTCTAGTCGATAGTCGAACAGTACTCATTCATTTATCATTGCCACGTCCCTGCCACGTGTAGGTCAATCCTGCTACGTCACCATGAGCCATTTTTGGGTAAACATTTACACATTCCCAAAAGTGAATGTCTACATTATTAGTATTATAGTAAACTTTGTCATTGATCAAAATGTAATTTATAATTACATTCCTCAAAGTATTATAAAGTCACAAAGATTATTTGAAAATGTTCTTGATGAAAGCTTAACACAATATATTGCTAGCTAAAATTAAACATATTTTATGTATATGTTGTACAATTTCTGTATAATTGTGAATGTGGCAAAAAATGACTTATAATATGTATCAGATGCACATTTAATATTATAATATATCAAGTCATAAGAATAAGAAATTATTTATTTCATTAATAAATTTGACCACTTGGAAAGAAATGAGAAAGAAAAATAAGTGATATATTCATATTATGATTATATCGATTTGGCTACAACAAACATGATTGTTATCATTTTGTATTAAATTGAATGAATAATAAGTTTATATTTGAAAAATAATTGTGCTTTTAAGAAAGCACACCATTGGATTGATAAAATTGTTAAATATAATGTTGTTGAACAAAATATAATACAAAAATCAAATGGAGAAATCTGATTCTTGAAGAATCAATACTATTATATATTTTGAAGGATATAAAAATTATTTCATTCTCTAGTATATAAACAAAAATGAAACTTTTATAGCAGTTATGTATATGTTGAAAATTTTAGTGAAATACAAAGTATAGTGAACCTGGAGTTCATTAATTGAATGATCAATCATATGCAATGAAATGTATAATTTTTTCTAAATTTAGATGAAGAACCAAAAGATTATTTTTAGTAGTAATAGATTAAATAAGAGCGTGACACTTGTCACAAGCGTGTTTATTAAGGATTTAAGTATTTTTGATGAATAGTTTAATTAAAAGAAAGATCTAGAACCTTCCATTATCTGTTAGGATCACGTTTACTCGGTCAAAGTAGTTTTAAACAAAATTCAATTATCCTGAAATATGCAAAAATGTGTTTGAAATATCAGCGTATGCCAATATCTCACAGCTATAAGGGCAGCTATATCCCCTATAATTGATACGGAAAACATGTTGATTTCGCACGAACGAAACCACGGACCCTCGAGATCATGGTAGGGGCGATATATCGCCTACAATAATTTCATATTACTATTATTGTAGTAGTGTCAATATATAATTTCATATTACAATAATTTTTTCTTATAGTAGATCCAAAACTGATTGTTAATACAATTCTACCGAATTGATTATTGGTTATGCATATTAAAAAGCAATATAATTTATAAAAAATTTCCATTTGAAATTATATCACTAAATAAATTCAATTAAAAAAATCCAAAATTAAAGAATCACTTTCTAAATTAATAATGAATTTTTTAAGGCATATACACATACTTTATTGAATAATATTCAATAACAATTAGTTAATATTAATTAAGATAAAGTATAGATGACTTAGTTAATATACATTAATCATTTACCTCGTCATGTTAACTAAAGTTCAAAACAAATAATAATAAAAAAAAAAAATTATACTGATTATTTTGTAATGACATAAACATTAAAATTTAGTATAATTAATTCTTTTTGTATATATTAATTAAAGGGTGTATTATATGTCGACCTAGCTATATAGTAACCTAGGGAATCTAGGTCACATGATATTTTATGCACTAACTAAACATGTATAAGTTTCCACGTACCTAATAATAATTTGATCAACTCTGTAGCGAACACATCAGAGTTTATACCTTCTTAGATCAGAGCTTATACCTTCTTAGATTATGTGTTTTGCCTCATTATTTATTTGGATTTTGTGTTTTGATAAATTATTTTTTGGACTTTGTATTTTCTAAAATAGACCCCTAAACCCAATTTCGATTAAATTTTTTTTAACTAAAATCACAAATAATTCATCAAACTAACAACTCAGAAAAAAAATACAGTTATTCTGCCTAAGAATTGTGTTGTTATATTCAATTTTTTGTTAATCAAAATTAGGTTTAGGGAGCTATTTGAACCATTTTACAAAACACGGGTTCTAAAAAATAATTTGTCAAAACACATAGTCAAAACAGATAATGAGGCAAAACATAAGGTCTAAAAATGTATAAATCCTACATATTAATATAAAATTTTGTTTGGTCTTTTCCTTTTTCTCTTTATTTTTTTTCTTGTCAATATCAGTTGGTTTTTATTGACTGCAGTTCTCCATTCAAATGAATCAGTCAAATGTGGAACTAATATTATTATTTCATACTTTTGACAAGTAAAGGAAGAAATCTCGTTAAACTGATTGTAAGCAATAATTATGCTATATCTTGACTAAAGTGTATTGCTTAATTAAAAAATTTATAGCAAATAAATCCTCAAACAAAAAAACTAAAAAAAAAAAAACAAACAAAAGAAAAAGAAAATGTGTAAGCTAAACCAAAGAAAACATTATTTGGATATATATGTAATATTGTTTGGACAATTTCTTTAATAAAAGATAAAATAAGAAAGAACTTTGCTAAATGCATGTCACAAAAGATTTTTTTCACAGTCCAACTGTTTTGTTATCACTGAATTTTAAAACCTTTCTCAAAAATAAAAAAACACCTTATTAAAATGACTTGAACCTTTTACGAAACTCCAATCAATGAAGCCAACTAAGCTCGGCTAAATAATTCAATAGAGACACTTAGAATTTTTCAATATAGAAGAACAAAATTAACATATTTGATTACATGAAATATTTGGGCATGCAAGCAGTAAAAGAAATAAAAATAAAAGGAAGGCTGGTTTATGGGTTTTTTCATAATTTAAAAGAGTAAATTACATTTTTTTATGGGTTTTTTTTTAATAAGTTTACAAAAATATGGTTTTTCTTTTCAAAATAACTTATTTTATGATTTTTTTAATTCAATATTATGAAGTTAGTTTCTCATATTTCTTTGTATAAAAATTAGTTTATGCCATAATTTTACTCTTAATTAAATTTATTTAAACTATGAGATTATTTTAGTCATTTAAGTGTTTTTCATTTGATTATTTTTATATTATAGTTTTATTATACAATATAGACTTAGTATTTTAAAAAGAAAACTTAATCTATTTTATTGTTTTTATATTATTTAATGTTTATTTTTCATAATTTAATGTTACAATTTAAATCACAAATACATTTTAACTTTACTGTTTTTAGTTTTTATCTCTTCAACTTCTCTTCTCGTTGACGCCTTATTTCTCCTTCTTTTTTGGGAGAAAACTTCTTATTAAGCCGCCTCCCCTTCAACTCAAAATATTTTATTATTTATTTAATTTTTTATAATTGTACTTATTTTATTTTACTATACATAAAAAGAAAATCAAATCAATTTTTTTGTTCCAACTTTTTTTTTTTACATTTTTCTAAGATCATAACTATTTTTTTCTTTATTTGGGTTAAGTAACTAATAACAATCACGTTTTCATATATGATTTTTTTTTTTCAAAATTTCGATGTTCCCATCAGGGTAACCATGTACCCATTCACGTGTCCATATTTTTTTTTTCAAATTTGAATGTTTACGTGAGGGTAACTAGTTACTCATTCATGTTTTTTATATCTATTTTTTTCTTTCCAAATTTGGATATTCCTATCAGGGTTATTGGTTACCCATTCAAGTTTTTATATTTAATTTTTTTTCTTCCAAATTTGGATGTTCCCACTAGGGTAATTGGTTACCCAATCGCATTTTCATCAGATTTTTTTTTTCTTCAGATTTGAATGTTCACATAAGGGTAACTGGTTACCCTTTCACGTTTTCATATGTATTTTTTTTCTTTCTGAATTTGGATGTTCCTATCAGGGTTACTTGTTACTCATTCAAGTTTTCATATATATATATATATATATATATTCTTTTCCAAATTTGGATGTTCCCACTAGGATAATTAGTTACCCATTCACATTTTCATATAACTTTTTTTCTAGATTTGATTGTTCCTATCAAGATAATTGGTTACTCATTCACGTTTCCATATTTTTATTGTTTTTCTTTCTGAATTTGGATGCTCTTATAAGGGTTATAGTAAACAAAATGCTAAAAAATTTGATTTGATTTTTTTTAACATATAGTGGAAAAAAACTATAATAAAAATAATTACAATAATAAAAGATAATAAATAATAAAATTGTAAAATAATATGTGTTTACCCTAAAAAGATTCACCTGATGATGTGGCAAAATTAGTATGCACGTGGGATGCGCGTGGCTATTTAAGTGGGTACGTTCTGGTCGACCATCAACTAGAATAAAATTCACTCGACAGAAGACATATTTTATGGGCGACCAGGCTGGTCGTAATATATCAGATACTTTCTATAGATATGTAAACTTGCATTTATGTGATAATTGTAATTTCCATTATTATTTGAGATGCGCTTGTATTAAATGTAATCAAGGCCCACCGACCCATAAAGAGATCCTTGAGCCTATAAATAAGACTCAAAGGGTTCATGAGAATGAGATTTTTTTTTTTGGGATCCTTAGAGGGAGAATTATTGTTTTTACGCAATACCTTGTATCTTTTGTTAAACTTGTGAAACTCAGCAAACCCTAGTTGACTGATCATAAGTTTTCATACATTAATAAGAACACTAAGTGGACGTAGGTCATTGCCAACACCTGGGGCCGAACCACTATAAATCTTTGTGCCATTTATCTTTTTGTCTTCAATTCATCTCATTTCTATCGTTTTACTTGACTCCATGTCGTTGACCAAATCTAGGGTCAATATTTTGGTGCTTTCATTGAGAACTTGAACTCATGACCTCCAGGAAGAAAGATGGTGAAAACAACTAGGAAAACTGGGCAAACCTCTGGGAATGCACCACTACTACAAAAAAGGGTTCTTAGGACTATCATTGCGAGTCCTAAAAAAGTTTTTAGGACTTGCGGGGCGCGAGTCCTCTATTTGAGAGCCCTTAAAAACTGGGGTTTTTTAGGACTCTTTCAAGTCCTAAAAGAATGTTTTTAGGACTCGCATTGCGAGTCCTAAAAATTTTTATTATTATTTTTTAAAAAATGAATTGGTGGCCAAAGCTCCCGTCGGAGCTCCGGCAACAGCGACGGCGCCACCACTGGCAACGGTGGTTCGAGAAAATAATGATTGGCTTTCGAAGCCTAAGGCTCGGGGAACGTCGTGGTGGTGGTGGTTCTTCGTGGAACGGAATATGGTGGTCGAATTTTAGGTAAAAAGTTTCGGACTCCATAGATTCCGACGAACACCAAAAATGAAATCCGGCGACTTCTAACCCGATCCTTGGTTGGGTTTTGCTCGCATGAAAGTGTTGAGTACGATGGTGGTGGTGGCTCGACTCATAACGACCCAAGGTGGTTAGAATCTTGTCAGAAACTTTGGGAAAACCCAAAACTGATCTTCTCTGTTGTCCGTCTTAGGAGGCGAGTGAGGGCTCGAGCTCGCGGGGGTCGAAGCTTCGGTGGCCTCCGAAGCTCCCTGGCCGGCACGTGTTGCAGGTGGCAGTGGGGAAGGCGGCGGTCGGGCTTGGAAAACTTTCAAGCGAGAGAGAGGGAAGGAGAGAAATGAGAGAGAAAGAAGAGGGGGCTGATAAGTGTGGGTTTGTTTTTTTTTTTTAATTTAGTTATTTATAAAACTTTAATTTTTTTTAGGACACGCATTAGTTTTTAGGACTCGCGTTGCGAGTCCTAAAAGAAATTCTTTAAGGACTCTCAACGCCAGTCCTAAAAAGTCCAAGAGATTGGAGGGAATTTGTGATTTTTTAAAATTCAAATTTTTAGGAGACACATAAGTTTTTAGGACTCGCAATGAGTGTCCTGAAAATATTCTTTAAGGACTCGCAATGCAAGTCCTAAGAAGTCCAGGAGGTGTTTTTTTTAAAACCCTGCGAGTCCTAAAAAGTCCAGGAGGTGTTTTTTTAAAACCCAAAATCAAACTTTTTTAGGACACACAGAGATTTTAGGACTCGCAACGCGAGTCCTAAAAGATATTCTTTAAGGACTCGCGTTGCGAGTCCTAAAAAGTCCAGAAGTTGTTTTTAGGACTCGCACATATGGGAGTGTCCTAAAAGGATGTTTTTGTAGTAGTGCACCTACCCAACCTCCTCCACAAAATGTGGCCGAGGATGAGCCGCAAGTGGAATTGGAAGAGGAGGAGATGGATGCTGAAACTTTGAGAACGACTTTGATTGTGCCGCAAGAAGAATTAGCCAATTTTAGGGCTAATAAAGAGAATGTGACTGAAACAATGGTGTTGCAGCAGAGAGAGATTGATAGGCAGCGCCAAGAGCTGAATTAGCGGTAGGCTGACATGGACCGTCGGCAGAGGGATGCCACTATCGCCCTGGAGGCAGCCATTCAGTTTGCCCGAGGACAACCTGCACCTGCCTCCCAACCGGATCAACCACCTAGTACTCACCCATAACAAAATCCATAATCAGATCATCCCCAACATCACCAAAATTCGCCACAACCGGGAAACCCTCAGAGGCTGGAGCAACCCCCTGTTGCTCAACAGGAGAGGTCGTTCCAGGATCTTGAGCAACATCCACCCTCTCATGCTGGTCAAGATAATCCCCAGCAACATAGGCAGAATAGGGGCGGGCAGTGTCCTAGAAGCCCTAGATGCCAGACAACTGAGGAATAAAACCCTCCAAGTAGAGAACAACGTCCTTCTGCGAGTACAAGACAGATGGAATCAGGCTCTGCGGTCAGGGGTCCCCCACGATATAATAATGCCCGGGGACCTACTGACCAATGCAGGCCTCCACCTACCTATCGAGACATTCCAGCAGGGAGAGAGGGTAGTGCGAACAGCAAGTCGCACCGTCATCGGTCACAATTTAGAGATGGCCATGATTATAATGAGGCAGATTCTGGCATGAGAATTCTGGTCGGTGACAAGAAGAGAGGGGTGAAGAGCAAAACCCTCGACCAAGGGAGAACCAACCGATTAGCCAAAATGCTGGTGGGCAAACTAAACTGCCCAACGTCTTTGATCGACTGGGTGCGAGCGAGCAGAGGCGTAGGGAGGAAAATTTGAGGGACATCCTCAATGATAGAAGGGAAAGACACAATGAGTATTGTAACGCCCTGGCTACCCCAGACCAGTTACGGTGAACGGTGGACCAGAAATTTGACTCACTACCTGAGTCCTTTGGTCAAAAACGTGCTCTAAGTGTAATTAACAGGTCAAGGTATAAAACTAGTAAAAAGGTAATGGAGATTTTCATTACAAACTGCTCTGCAGAGCTAAACAAAACGTTTACAAGCTGTTCACAGTACAAAATGGTCACTACTGTTGTAAAGTTACAATCCCGCCGACCTAAGCGGCAAAAATAGGGTAAACCCCCTAGTTCCTCTGAGAACACCTTGACCGTGGTGGTCAAGCGGCTGCATATGTACACACCACCACATCAGCTCTCCACTCAAGGCTAGGTGAGCTTTTCTTTCCCTTTACCTGCACCATAAAGCACCCATGAGCCAAGGCCCAGCAAGAAAACATAACACTTTATATAACATTATCAAATGATTATCATTATAATCACACTGAGCATAAAGCTTGCAAACAAGTGGGTGAACACCACATGAGGTCCTGATAAACCACTCTGAGTGACTGACAAGCAAGTCACTAATTCAGATGGAAGAGTGGCTGATAGGTAAGCCACTAGCCTTCAACAGGTTCTGGTAACTGTACTGAGTGATTGCCATGCATGTCACTAATTCAGGTGGGAGAGTGGCTGCTAAGTAAGCCACTAGCCTCCAAGCGCTTATTTCATTCGTCGACCCTCGGGGTCGGTCTGGCATTAATGCTCTTTGAGTCATTCAATGCTGATAATTGATTAGATCAAATCTTATTGGCTTGCGTGACACACGCTAAGGCCGTCCTGACTAATGAGCCAGCTCAACGTGATCAGTGCCCAGTACCACCGCCGAACCTGACTAATAAGTCACAGCTTCACAGTTGATACTAGCACCCTTGCCAAACCTGACTAATAAGTCAGTACCATGCACAAATGAGCAACATATGCTAAGCATTCTATATTCAATCCATGTCCATATTCTCACAATCACATGCCTCATGAATATCCACACATGTCACATTTGGGGTGCAGTTTTCTTACCTTTGGTTCGAGCAAGAACGAATAAAAGAACAACCCTGAGAACGATCAACTTTTTGGTCCTTTAGCGGTTACCTGGACATAACCAAATCATGGGATTCCATCAATAAAATGAATAATAAAAGGTTCCCAAACCAAAACCTAACCTCCGGGACCTCAAACACTACTCAACCGGGTAGTAGGTTCAATCCCGAGGCCTTAAGCTTGCATCCCCGAGCCAAAAAGCTAATTCTGGCCAAAAATGCCTTAAGGGCCGCGGCCCTCCTTGGCCATGCCGCGGCCCGCCCCTCAGACAGAGGCGCCTAAACCCAGCAGCCCCCAAGGGCCGCGGCTCACCCCTGTCATGCCGCGGCGCAAGCTCCATTTCAGCCAAAAGCCCTGTTTTTCCTCCCTTGCGTTTTCCCTTGAAACCAACCCTTCAAACCCAATTTAAACACCACCCAAACCTCTCTCAAACACCCATTTAAATCTCCAAACATCACCCATAACTATCCCTCATCATAACCCAAGTATAACATCCCAAGAACTCCCCTTGATTCCAACTTTCCATACCAAAATCTAAAGCTGAAAACTATGAACGAAAACAGAGCAAAACCAGTATAACAATGGATAAAACTCACCTCAAATTCGAAACCAAACCCTCTTCAATGATTGAGCTATGTCTACAACCTCAACCTCCAAGTTCCCTAGCTTAATTCCACACCTTGAGCTCAAAACTCCAAAGAGGAAGAAGAGAGAAATGAACTTACGGGAAGGAGAAGAAGCAAAACTCTGTTTTGGTTATGTTTTCTCTACAGCCATCTAAACCATATATATCCAAATCCCAAATGACCATTATACCCCTAGGTCTTTAAAGCTTCTAAAACCAACTCAAGGGTAGTTTTGACATTTTCCACCTACACCGTTAATCATAATTAACGCTTCCCTTTTCCCGCTAATCTCAATATCCTCAAACACCAATATTTCACCTCCCGTTACCCTTTAATGTCCGGTAACACTCTAATCATTAAAACACCCCGAGACTCACCCCGAGCCCCGAGCTTAAACCTGTTATGACCAAACCGATAATCAACATTCCTTGATCGTCTCATGCCAAATGGCTCGAACAAACCCACATCATAATGTGGTCTCAAATTATATTACCAACATGCGTTCAAATAGTCAATTTACCCTTAACGGGCCAAATTACCATCACACCCCTGTATAAAGAAATATGGACTCACATGCATACATTTCACATCATATCATAATATAATCAACATATACATGCATTTTATCAATTAATAACATAATTAAGCAAGTACGGCCCTCCCGGCCTACTGTTCACGCCGTTAAACACAACGAAGAATTCGGGGGATTACAAGTATTTCCCCCAGCGCCGGTCGCTCCCACAGTACCAGATGTTGTACAGGCCCAACTCAATGCTTTGGAAAAATGTCTAATCCCAGGATCTGCCACTCTAAGCTCTGCCTCGGCGCCCAACCCCGCATGATGTGTTCTGCGCCCGAGCTTAGCCACGTCGCCCCCTCTCGCAAATGCTAAATCATCTACCTTGCTCTTTCATGCACTCAAGGGGACGACTTAGTTTTAATGAGAGACCAACACACTCGACTCCCTCCAAATATATATGGGCAATGCACTCGACTCTCTCAGTGATTGCACGAATAATGAACATAAATCTTGTAATTCAACAACTTATCCAAAGATCAACTTTATTTATAAAATGTGTTCTATTAAATATCACTTTACAGTTATTTTCATCACTCTCCAATATTTTTGTTTGAGATACAAATAGAGATTACTTATTACAGACATCTCCTATGAACATCTAATCCCATTCAATACGACGCATATCTCTGCCATCACACTCTCTAGCTTCGGATGACCTAACCCATATCGCTCACACGCTATGTAATACGGGATTCCACTTCTCACTAATTCATTCAACGCCCATGTTGAGTACAACAACTGCGGCTTATCAAAGATCCGCCTCAGAAATGGCACATTTACCCAGTCACGATGTTCACCTGCAATGGCAATGTCATCAGAACCATCCAATCACCTTAAATTTATGCTGTGTAACTAACTCAACACTTAACTAGGCATTCTCTCCCACCATCATTACAGGTTCTTACTATATCTCATGCATAGAGGCCTAAAGGGTCTACGAAGCCTCTTATCAACATACGTCAACTGAACCTCATCAGCTGCAATATTTTAATTATCATAATATCAAGAAAACACAATTGCCAACGATCACGCACAGAACATGGACGAAATTTTATACATTATATTAGAATTTTGCACATCATTACATCTACAATTGTCCAAACAATCACAAGCAAAGAAGAGTAGACACATATGTAAAAGTATAGCAAAACTACGTTGATCGTTCTATGACACCTCTTTCACCAGTACTCCTTTCTTCTGTCGCTGACCTAGGCTCCACCACCCTCTGTCCAGAAGCCTCTGCCACAGCAACAGTTCCTGCAACAGAAGACACCTACCCTGCAATATCACCGTCTTCGGCAGGCTCCCCACTTGCAGTATAAATTGTGCCTAAGGCATCACCCCTCTACCTCAATTTTTCCAGATGTTGCGTGGGATAGTTGATCTGCAGATCTCCGAGTTCACTGAGATACTGATTGACGTCATATTCTCCAACCTTCACATCAATACTTTTACAATACATCTCCAGCTTAGTCCATTTCTCCTCTGGGGTCTGTTTCTTATTACACAGCACAAGATCTAGATACTTTGCAATATCCACTTTGGCAATCCTCACGAACTTGAGTTCAGTAATCTCGCGATACCTGATGCGCTGCCTCGTGGCCTCCACTGCTGCCTCTTCTGCCTTCTACAATACAAACCAATCGACTACTCAACACATGAAACACAAAACTCAACCATAATATCATCATACCAATTTATACAACACATACCTCGGCCATTTCTTTCAACTGTCCCTTGATTCTGACTAAGGCCTCCTCTTTCTCTTTCAACTTATTGTTTAACTGGAGCTCTACCTCCAGCTTCTGCTTGCGTGCGCTTTGCAACGGTCATCTCTAACCTCCCCACTTTCTGCTGTAATTCCTTATTCTCCTTCTCCAATATCTCCTTATCTGTTTGCAAGGATACTACATCTTCCTGCAAATCACTAATTATGTTATCTAGGTTCTCCATCAGTGCTTCATGCTGTGCACAGAACTGGCTTTTTTCCATCCACTTGTTAGTCATCGCCACTAGGTCTGCCTTCAGCTTGTCACGTTCCATCTCTAGTCCGACAAACCCTACTAACTTGGCCTCCGTGGCCAGCACTTTATTTTTCACCTCTGCTAGCTCCACTTCTAACATTTTTATAGCCTCTACAAGCACATCGTAGTTAGCTTCGCCTATTCTTCTCTCCGCTCGCTCCTCCTCCAGCATGGCCACCTGTTCAGCCATTTTAGAATTGTTCTAAACAGCCGCTGGATATTACCTTCTAGCAACATATGTGCATACATAGCTCTGCAAAAAATTAACTATACATATTAAACATCAAACACGACAGGCACTACATGATATTAACTCTAACACATACAGGGTATTCGTATACATATTCTATCAATCAAAACTCAGCATCCATATGTGGTCAGATACTTGTTGAAGCAAATTGTTATATTATTTTATAATATAATGTAATATTATATTATATTATAATATAATGTTTTAGATTAAATAAATGTGACAAAGTGTGTCACATATTGTAACATATTTGGTGTTACAAATTTGTAACTTCCAAATATTACCCTTTATTATGTAAAATTGGTGTTACACAATATTGAGATGAATTTCATAAAGCCATATGTGATATGGCTATTAGAGATATAATTTTAACCCCAATAATAAGTTTTGGGAGTTACAAAATCATTTGGGAGGGTTTGGAACCGTTTGGAAAAACAACACATTTTTAAGTGCTGAAATTGGTCGGTGGCCACAGCCACTGAATGTTGGTGGCCGCGGCCTGTGGGACAGAGACCAGCGGCCACAGGCCAAAAACTGACCAATTTTCAGTTTTTTCAATCTTTGTTGAATGGCTCAAAAAACCCAAATAACTCCCAAATCTCTTTTTTAATTCCATATTAATCCAATTAAACATTTGTAACAGCCATGGGGGTTGGTGGAATTTGAAATTCAAAGGGTGTCTCTAAACTCTATAAATAGGAGCCTATATCTCACTTGTAAGACACAATATTTCTATCCATTAGAGCACTTGACTAGAAACACCTTGATGCTTGATAATTCCATAAAGCTTTTCCAATATCTGAGAGAGATCCCTTAGTGCTTGAGTTAGGGGGAAATAAGCTTTTGGACAAAGGTTTCAAACCTTGTTGAAGTTGGTGATCCCCAACACTCTTCACTTTGGTAGTGTGAGTGAGAGTTGCTTCTATTTAGTTTGTTTGTTCTTTCTTTCTATTCTATTTCTCTTCATTTTCATATTCTTCTCTTTTTTTTATTTGTATTTCTTGTTTTGAGTTGTAATCTTCTTTTCTTTATTTCAAACATTTTACTTTACTTGTAACATTTTTCTTTGAGTTGTATTTTCACCATTATATTCTTCTTCTCTTCTTCTTGTTCTTTAGTTTATTTGTATTTTCAGTTATAGAGTTGTAATCTTATTCAATCAATCATTATTTATTTGTAATATATTGCATAGAGTTGTAATATTATTATCAATTTCCATTGAGGCAAAACAATTTTTCCTAGCATTCAAAAGCTTATTCCTTTTTTGTTTCAATGGAAAGGGAGACAATCAAGATCATGAACCAAGACCTAGTGAGATTGGATAGGTTTGATGGATCTAATTTTACTAGGTGGCAAGACAAGGTGAGGTTTCTTTTAACCACTCTCAAAATCGCCTACATCCTTGAGTCTTCCTTAACACCTCTAGCCGAGCCATCCGACAAAGACACTCCCGAGGAGGTGGAGAAAAGAAGGAAGAGGGAGGAGGACAATCTCCTTTGTAGGGGTCATATCCTCAACGCCCTATCCGATAGGCTCTATGACCTCTCCACCGAGACCAAATCGCCCAAGGAGATATGGGATGCACTTGAGAAAAAGTTTAAGGCGGAAGAGGAAGGTACCAAAAAGTTTTTGATATCTCAATACTTCGATTTCAAATTTTTTGGTGATAAACCTATTCTTCCTCAAATTCATAAATTGCAAATTATTGTTAATAAATTGAAAGTGTTAAAGATTGAGCTTCCCGAGGCCTTTCAAGTTGGTGCTATAGTGGCTAAATTACCACCAACTTGGAAGAGCTATAAGAAAAGAATCCTTCATAAATATGAGGATTATTCTTTGGAGGAGATCCAAAAGAATATTCGAATCGAAGAGGAATCGATATGTAGAGATAAACTTGTGGAGGGGTCTAATGGAGAGTCCTCCAAAGAAAATGCGGTGTCATCACTACAACAAATTTGATATACAATGACTCCCTACAATGTCTTACACCATTGGTGTAAGACATTAAAACTTATCAGGGGTTTTAAATGTCTAATGGTGTAAGACATTGAAAGTGTATATTAATGGCTACAATTGGAAGACATTAAAAATGGTGGAAGACGTTGGAAATAGGCTGGGGTAGTGTTTATGGGTACATCCAACGTCTCCCACTGGGAGACGTGCCACGTGTCCCATGTCTCCCAGTGGGAGACGTTGGATGTCTCCCTTTTATAAAAGCCATCTTCTTCCTCTTCCTCACAATTACACCAACCCGAGAGCATGCACAAACCAGAGAGACGAATTGGGGCTGCGATTTTAGGGTTCTAAGGTAAGTTTTTATTTTATTTTATTGATTTTTAGTTAATTATTTTGCAAATAAATCATAGGTTTTGCATTAGGATGAGTAATATACATGATTTTGTGTTAGTTTTACATTTTTATGCATTTTTTTATATACATTGTAGGATTTTGTGGTTTTCCATGGAAGTTTTTAGGGATTTATGATTTTTTAGTTTTTTTTTAATTTAACCTATCACATTGTATATATTTCATTAGAGTATATATGTTCATGATTTTTTTAAATTTTTATCATTTTTTATTTCGAAATTTAGATATATTTTTGTATATTTGAATTTTTTTTTTTAAATTGTAACTATTTTGTTATATATAGTTATGTTAAAATAAAATTATTAAATAATTTATAAAATATAAATATATGAAATTTTTTATGTTTTTGTTTATTATTAAGTTTTTAGGTTATGGAATTTTATATTGATTTTTTGTTGAGGTTATAATTAGTGGCACATTGGGATTTTTTTTATTTGTTTACCAATATCATTTACTATTATTAGATATTTAGTGATATTTGTTTAGTAATGTTTAACATATTAATTAATTTAATTTCATAGGTTGTGATTTTTGTGGTGAGATTTTAGAGAGTATTTTGCATCAAAATTCCTATATCAATTACACATTTGAGGTAATTAAGTTTCTAAAATTACAATAATACGTTATATATTGCTAGATATTTAGTGATGTTTTATTTATTATATATTAAGTTAATTTTATTGGTTTGTGGATTTAATAGCGAATTTGATTACTAAGTGAAGTAATTTTGCTAGCTTTTGGATTAAAGATTGCAAAAGGTACATATATATTCTCTTACTTCTACTTTTAATATTATTAAACAAATGTTAGAGGAGTTTGAATATCTTAAATATTCATCCATAGTGAAGTAGGTTCTGAGATTAAAATTGTGTGATGCGGTGATAACGGAAGGTTGAGAACTTGTGTGTATTAGTGAAGTAGGTTCTGATAAATTTGACTGTGTGCTGCGGAGCTATAAGGAAGAAACTTATTGTATGTTGTTTGAATTGTTTGTTTTGCTATTCACATGCAGATGGTTAGGTCACTATTATAGGGAAAATGCTGCCCGATTTTATCTAGGATAATAAACAATTAGTTTTATATAGACATTTTATAAGGAAGAAACTTATTGTATGTTGTTTGAATTGTTTGTTTTGATATTCACATGCAGATGGTTAGGTCACTATTATAGGGGAAATGCTGCCCGATTTTATCTAGGATAATAAAAAATTAGTTTTATATAGACATACAACTTTATCACGTGCTTATTTAGTGTTGTTTCTTTTCTTTTCCATAGACATAGGAGAATATATGGATAAACAGTGGATACCAGCGAATTATTAATTAAATTTACAAATTATTTTTGAAACTATAAATGTAATCAAATAATTAATTAATATATTTTACTTTATATTTCTTGCAGCTAACAAACACATCATATACAGAGGTACAAATTGATGAGTTGCGACAAGAATGGGCGACATATATGTTGCTGATAATCCAAAGTTACCGACCTCGTTGATAGGTTTTTTTTTTAATTTTTTAACTCTTTCTTCATACACAATGCAATATTTGTTCATTTTGAATATTTCTAACAAATATTGTATTTCTTGTATATGTCTAACAAATATATTTTTTTCTTTCAATTTAATTGATTATTAAAATAATTTCAATTTAAATTTAGGTTAAAATAATTTCAATTTAAATTATTATTATTTCAATTTAATTAATTATTAAATCAAATTAAAATAATATTAATTATAAATTCATTTAATATATTTTTTTTAAATGTGGGAGACTTTCAATGTCTCCCATTGGGAGACGTGGGAAGTGACTCACCTCTCCCAATGGGAGACGTGGGATGTCTCCTAGGGACTTCCCACGTCTTCCATTAGGAGAGGTGAGTCACTTCCCACGTCTCCTAGTGGGAGAGGTGGAAAGTCAACGTTTGACTTTCCACCTCTCCCATTGGGAGACGTGGGAAGTGAGGCACGTCTCCCAATGGGAGGCGTGGGATATATACCTACAATGACCCTAGCAACAACGTCTCCCCAATTGGGAGACATTGTAGACTTCCAATGTCTCCCAATTAAAGTCATAAAACCTCTATTTTGTTGTAGTGCATAACCAAAACATCCCAAAAATAAAGGGAAAAAGGGTAACGAGAAACCTTTAGGTCCAAAAACTAACCCAAACAAGTTTAAGGGAGAGAAAGGTCCTTGCTTTGTGTGTGGGAAAAAGGGTCACTATGCTAGAGAGTGTAGGCATAGAAAATACCAACAAGGACCTAAGGTAAACGCAACTCAAAAGGAAAACATAGTTGCTACCCTTAGTGAGGTGAATGCGGTCCAAGGCAAGGTGAAAGGATGGTGGTATGATACATGTGCCATCGTCCATGTCACCTATGACAAATCATTGTTCAAGACCTTTGAAGAGTCAAAGGGCAACCATGAGATTCAAATGGGCAATGAGGGCAAATCCAAGGTACTTGGCAAAGGTACTATTGAAGTCTTTTTCTGTAACACCCTGGATAGCCAAGACCGTTACACTGTGTGTTTATAAAGTGCCAGACTTGCTAATCCAAGTCATTTAATTAAAATCGTGTTGCAGAAGCTACACAGGAACTAGGGTTAAAAGCGTTTTGGTCTCAAAAGTCATACTTTTCATTAAGAAACATCATTTGGTTACACGGGATCCCTAAAATACAAGTTTAAAGATTGTTTATAAAAGTTGTAAGACTCAGATACAATAACCAGCCGTACTAAGGCAAAACAAGCAGTTAGGTAGTCCCTGTCCTGGTCCACTCCTTGATCGTGGTGATCGAACAGCTGGCTATGTACATTTCACCTCGGAGCTCTCCACCTCAGGCTTGGTCCAACTTGCCCTTGCCTTTACCTGCACCACGTAGCACCCGTGAGCCAAGGCCCAGCAAGAAAGCACAATATCAACAAAGCATAAGCAATTATCAGACAAGTCAATATCTCACGTTGCATCACATAGCCTCAGTCAAATAACCATTCAATATAGTCAAGTATTCCACATACTAGGCATATCAACACATAACATGCACACTTTATAAACAATAACCAGGGCTAGCGCTCACAGGCTGCTCCCTCTGTTATCCCCGTGTTCATGGCTCCCAGTGGCCGAATCGCGCTCTATGCGCTAATAGTATGTACGACACTCTTAGGCCACTTTTACATGTCCCATGGTGTGATACCAACATTGACACGATACAATTCTCGAGAGCACTTAGTCCCATCACAATCATATAACCAGGTGCAGTTTTCTTACCTTTCAATTCAATAGCTTTGATCCCTCGACACCTTGAGCACGATCCCCCTCGAGCCCTAGCGCTCACCTAAACACAATCATGTCCAAAGTCATTATCAACCCTCAAGTTCAAAACCTAGCCCCGGGGCCAATCCCGAGCCCCCGTGATGTCCTAGTTCCACCAAACAAGGTGGTGGAACCAAACCCCAAACCTTAGGTCAAAAACCCTTGCAAATTACCCTAAAATCCCCTTCAGAAGGCAGGGTAGCGCTACAGCGCTCTTGGGAGGGCGCTATAGCGCTCTTGGGAGGGCGCTATAGCGCTACAGACAGAAGCCAAAACCCTTCCAGCAAAATGGCCTAGCGCTACAGCGCCCAAAGGCTAGCGCTGTAGCGCTAGTCACAGACAGCCTTGCACTATTTTTTTCCCTTCTGCGATTCCTTCAAACCAACCTCAACCAAACCTCTTCCAACTCTTACCCAAACTCAAAAACAACCCCATGACCACATTCCACTCATCCCAAGCACCCCAAACACCTAAAACCCAAGCACATGCAACCAAAAACTCAGATTTCACCATAGCCACTCCTAAGCTCTAAAACTCAGTAAAAACCAGTTGATCATCAAAGTTTAGAGTTTAGACCTTATACCTTTGATAGAATTTCGACCACAAGCTGCCTCTAGACTCCCTTGGCTTGCTCCTCCTCAGCCTCAAGTCTGAATTCCCTAAGGTTCCACCCAATTTAACTTTAGCACCACAACTCAAAAACTAGAAACATAAATGGATGAACTCTAGAATCTTACCTCAAGTGTTAATGAAACCCTGCTAAACCTCTTCTAATTCCTTAGTCTTAGCTTGGACTCCTTGATGCTTAGCTTCTCCCAGCTCTCCTCTGAGCTTTACTCCAGAAATCCTCAAGGAATTGGTGAAGAAAGCACAAACCGACCTAGAGAACTCTTTCTGTTTTCTCTCCTTTCTTTTCCTTTCCTTTTCAAACTTCTGTAATGTTCTACAAATCCCACTAACATAAAACCTCAGTAATACCCATCCTTAAGAGCCAAATGACCACTATGCCCTCCCTATTAATTCTAATCCTTTAGTCCACTTAAGGGCATTTTAGTCATTTTACCCAATTCCCGCTAATTCCTCGAGTGTCTCTATTATTTCCCGCTTAATTCCCGATACCTAATTAATCACCAATAGCATTCCTCAATGTCATAATAGTCTCCAACTTATCCACTAAATTCCCATTTATACCCCTGAGCTCACCCCGAGCCGGGTATAAATCCCCGCTATGACTTTTCCGCTACTTTGCTCACTAGGATCGTCTCAAGTCACAGATGGCAGATATATGCACATAATAATGTGGTCTCGACAATTATCACATATATCAAAGCAGTTATGCCCATAATGGCCAAAATTACGATTATGCCCTTCTAACCTAATCTGGGCCTATATGCATACTAACACACATAGTCATGCATCTCAAGTACTCAGGTAATCATATAACATGATTTAAATCATAATCATGCATCTAAATTATTAAAACCACACATAATTCCCTTTATGCCCTCCAGGCACACTAATCAAGGCCCTTAAGCCTTATTAGCGAATTTGGGTCGTTACATTTTCACCTCCGGCAAGAAAGTTACATTAGTGAATGTACTTTATGTTCCCGAAATGAGTAGAAACTTCGTATGTGGTGATTTGCTTGGCAAGCCCAGCATTAAAGCCATTTTTGAGTCTGGTAAACTTATACTTACCAAATCAAATGTATTTTTGGGAAAGGGGTACTCTTGTGAGGGTATGGTTAAATTGTGCACCAATGATGTAACTTTCAATGTTATCAATAAAAATGCTAATTCCGCCTATATTGTTGAGTATGATGCTTTATTTTTGTGGCATCTTAGACTATCGCATATAGGTTTTTCAACCATGAAAAGAGTAGTAAAATGTGGTATGATTGCATGCAATATTAAAAACAATGGTAAATGTGAAACATGTGTTAAGGCGAAAATGATTAAGAAACCATTTCCTAGTGTAGAAAGATCATCTAATTTACTAGATTTAATCCATAGTGATCTTTGTGAATTAAATGGCATTTTAACTAGAGGTGGTAAAATGTATTTTCTTACTTTTATAGATGATTTTAATAGATATACCTATGTGTTTCTTTTAAAGCATAAAGATGAAACTTTTGATGCTTTTAAATTGTATAAATTAGAAGTTGAAAATCAACTAAATAAAAAGATTAAGGTGCAAAGAAGTGATAGAGGAGGAGAGTACTTCTCTAATGAATTCAATACATTTTGTGAAGAAAATGGTATAATTCATGAGTGCACTGCACCTTATACACCACAACACAATGGTATTGCCGAAAGGAAAAATAGGACTTATCTAGAGATGATAAATTCTATGTTGGTGTTTTCTAAGTTGAACTTCAACTTATGGGGTGAAGTGTTTTTAACCGCTTATCACATTCTTAATCGAATACCGATGAAGAAAAATGAGATATCTCCATATGAGTTATGGAAAGGAAGAACACCCAACATAGGGTACTTCAAAGTGTGGGGGTGTCTTGCATATTGCAAGAAAAACGAACCTAATAGAACAAAATTCGGTTCAAGAGCCATAAAGTGTGCTTTTGTTGGTTATGCCAACAATAGTAAAGCTTATAGGCTATTATACTTAGAGTCTAATATTGTGATTGAATCTAGAGAAGTTGAATTCTGTGAGAATATGTTATGTGACAACAATTCTCAAGCTTCAACATCTCTAAAGGAGAATTTGTTATATGAGAACAATTCTCAAGCTTCTACATCCAAAGTTGATTCTCAAGAGGAGAATTCTCAAAAGGATGTAAAGAAACCCTTTGAACCTAGAAGAAGTCAAAGGCTTAAACATCATAAAAGTCTAGTAGTGGATGAGATAGATTCTCAACGAATTTCATTCTACATAGTAGAAGGAAATAGAGAGAAATTCATTAGGAAAATTCATATTGCTTCTTGTTGAGGATGATTCTAAGACTTATAGAGAAGCTATGCAACCGAGAGATAGTGCATTTTGGAAAGAAGCCATCAATGATGAGATGGATTCCATTCTTTCCAATAACACTTGGGAATTGGTAGACCTCCCACCGGGGTTTAAGCCAATTGAGTGTAAGTGGGTATTTAGGAGAAAATACCACACTGACGGCACTATCCAAACCTTTAAAGCTAGATTAGTAGCTAAAGGGTTAGGCAAAAAGAGGGTATTGATTATTTCGATACCTATGCGCTTGTTGCAAGAACAACTTCTATAAGAATTTTGTTCGCTTTAGCTTCTATACACAAATTGTATGTTCATCAAATGGATGTCAAAGCGACATTCCTTAATGGGGATCTCAATGAGGAGGTCTATATGGAACAACCCGAAGGGTTTGTCCTACCAAAATATGAACATAAAGTTTGTGGACTTGTAAAATCCTTATATGGATTGAAACAAGCTCCTAAGCAATGGCATGAGAAATTTGATCAAGCCATCGTGTCTAATGGGTTTAGACATAACAATGGAGACAAGTGTTTGTATTCCAAAACTTGTAAGGGATATGTGATCATTGTTTGCTTATATGTGGATGACATGCTTATTCTAAGTAATAGCATTAAAGGGATAGAAGAAACGAATAGGTTTCTATCATCAACCTTCAAGATGAAAGATCTTGGAGAAGTTGATACCATACTCAGTATCAAAGTAAAGAAACATAGTGGGGGTTTTGCGTTAGGGCAAGCCCACTATGTTGAGAAAGTATTGAACAAATTTAACCATCTCAAGGTTAAAGATGCCAATACTCCATTCGATCATAGTGTAAAACTAGAGAAGAATGAAGGAAGAGCGACGGCTCAATTGGAGTACACTAGTGCTATAGGGAGTATAATGTACGCTGCCCAGTGTACTAGACCTGATATAGCATTTGCGGTAAGTAAACTTAGTAGGTTTACAAGTAATCCAAGTGTGGATCACTGGAAGGCAATTGGAAGAGTCCTAGGTTATCTCAAGAAAACCAAAGGACTAAGCCTTCACTACTCCAAATTTCCTTCGATATTAGAAGGATATACAGATGCAAGTTGGATATCCAATCTTGGGGACAACTTGTCCACAACTGGTTGGGTATTTACACTTGGTAGAGGTGCAATTTTTTGGGGTTCCAAGAAACAAACATGTATATCTCATTCCACTATGGAAGCAGAGTTCATAGCTCTAGCTGCTACCGGCAAAGATGTCGAATGGTTAAGGGATCTGTTGATAGGGATTCCCCTAATCAAAGAAAATGTATCTACTATATCGATACATTGTGATAGCCAAGCGACATTGGCTAGAGCATACAGCGGAGTGTATAATAGGAAGTCTAGACACATTAGTTTAAGACATGGATATGTAAGAGAATTGATTCAAAGAGGAGTCATCTCAATATCCTATGTGAGAACAAGTGAAAATCTGGCGGATCCTTTCACTAAGCCACTAACGAGGGATTTAGTGGTTGCATCATCTCGAGGGATCGGACTTAAACTCCCTAAAGAGATTCACGATTGATGGTAACCTATCTTAACACTAGTTATTCAACTAGTATTAGGTTCAATAGGTAACAACAAGTCAATCAAGTGAATATTAGTTGTACTCAAAACAAGTTCCATCTGAGATATTGAGTACTTGTGTGTTACCAAGTGGAGGGTTAAAACCGAAAGGTTTTTTAATAGAATTCAGTCCTGTAAAGACAAGTATTTTTGGTAACGAAATACTGTAAGAATTCTACCGATATGGACCTAGGGGTGGTGCCGCCTTTCATGAGAATTGAGAGTATTCTCAAGAACGTCCATGAATGGAAAGTGCACATGGCCATTAACGGTGCAAAGCGAGACATAGAGGTCTCAAGTGAACATCGCAAATGTGTGTGTGTTATCACCGATTTGTCATCATGAAAAGATGGTTCAATGCCTAGTGCAACCTAATTTTCGACAAATTTTGTGATAATTACACTATAGTAAAGTTCAAGTTGAAAAACACTTTGCTTTATGCACTAATGCAATGACTCCTATAAGAGAGAGTTCTTATTTAATCAAGTGGGGGATATGTTATATTTCAAAATATAATGATTGATTAAATAAGTGTTACAATAGATAAACTATTTAATCTAGTGGGGGAATGTTATATTATTTTATAATATAATGTAATATTATATTATATTATAATATAATGTTTTAGATTAAATAAATGTGACAAAGTGTGTCACATATTGTAACATATAATAGAGAGTTACAATATTTAGATATATGAGATATATCCAAATAATGTAACATATTTGGTGTTACAAATTTGTAACTTCCAAATATTACCATTTATTGTGTAAAGTTGTTGTTACACAATATTGAGATGAATTTCATAAAGCCATATGTGATATGGCTGTTAGAGATATAATTTTAACCACAATAATGTGTTTTGGGAGTTACAAAATCATTTGGGAGGGTTTGGAACCATTTGGAAAAACAGCACATTTTTAAGTGCTGAAATTGGTCGGTGGCCGCGGCCATTGAATGTTGGTGGCCGCGGCTACAGGCCAAAAACTGACTAATTTTCAGTTTTTTCAATCTTTGTTGAACGGCTCAAAAAACTCAAACAACCCCCAAATCTCTTTTATAATTCCATATTAATCCAATTAAACATTGGTAATAGCCATGGGGGTTGGTGAAATTTGAAATTCAAAGGGTGTCTCTAAACTCTATAAATAGGAGCCTATAGCTCACTTGTAAGACACAATATTTCTATCCATTAGAGCACTTGGCTAGAAACACCTTGAGGCTTGATAATTCCATAAAGCTTTTCCAATATCTGAGAGAGATCCCTTAGTGCTTGAGTTAGGGGGAAATAAGCTTTTGGACAAAGGTTTCAAACCTTGTTCAAGTTGGTGATCCCCAAGACTCTTCACTTTGGTTGTGTGAGTGAGAGTTGCTTCTATTTAGTTTGTTTGTTCTTTCTTTCTATTCTATTTCTCTTCATCTTCATATTCTTCTCTTTTGTTTATTTGTATTTCTTGTTTTGAGTTGTAATCTTCTTTTCTTTATTTCAAACATTTTACTTTACTTGTAACATTTTGCTTTTAGTTGTATTTTCACCATTCTATTCTTCTTCTCTTCTTCTTGTTCTTTAGTTTATTTGTATTTTCAGTTATAGAGTTGTAATCTTATTCAATCAATCATTATTTATTTGTAATATATTGCATAGAGTTGTAATATTATTATCAATTTCCATTTAGGCAAAACAATTTTTCCTAACACAAATCACCCTGACCGCTTAGTGACCCAATCACTTCAGCATGAAGGTGTGGCCTACTGATGTGAAACATCTCCTCCATCACCTCCTTTGATGCGGAAGGCACATACTCTGGAAAAACCTCTGCTTTATCAATTGCTTCTCTCCCTGCTGACGCAGCAACAGAAGCCACAGGGGTAACCGGTTCCCCGCCTCTTGCTAGTGATGACACCACAAGGCTATCAGATCTCAGAGAAGTCAATCCCATCTCAGGAAGTTGTGGCATGGAGGGACGAACAAACAGCCCTTCACCAACATCCTCACCTAGGTCACTCGGCAAAAACACTGGCGTCTGCACCCCAGAAGACGTCAGTTGCTTTAGAAAGGTGTTGGGTGAATCAAAATTACTTTTCCCCTCCAGGAATACAATGATGGCCTCCCCCAAGGGTGTCCCAGTCGCTGTAGAGGATGCAATGCAAGCATCGACACCCAATATCTGACCGCCTACGGCCTTGGTAGCTTCTGATTTCTTACAAATAGGAGTAATTTTTGAAGTGATGGCTTGGCCCACATCGACTGGTCGAGAAGGACTGCCCGTGGTCCCTGAATCACCCCCGAAACATCTTCTAAAAAACGATTCTTATAGGAGGCAGAAATGGGGCGCTTCCCCTCTGATCCATGCCTATGGCCGACGTCAGAACCTCAAGTCAAGGCATAGACAGAAGACACCGCCTCTGCCAATCTTGTACCAGCAAGTCATCATGCATCCGAGTAGTAGCTGTCTCTTCTGACGGCTTGACTGTTGTAGAATACAGAGCCACAAGAGGCACGACGCTTTTCGGCCCTCTCCTAGAGAGGACCCCGGTGCAAAAGAGAAAGAGGACGGCAGAGGTAAAGGATCAGCTGGGGCAGGCCCCAGAGGCATCTTGGGTAAAGTCAGAGCTTGCCCAAGTGGTAATTTCCCATGCGTAAGCTTGGGGATTGTCAAAGAAGAGCCTCCGGTGGCAGAAACAGACCCTCTTGAAATGTGAAGCTTGGACGAAATACATTTCCCATTGTCCGAATCTTCATCAGAAGATTCTTCTTGAGACTTCCTCTTTCCCAAGGCATCCTTTGGCAGAGGCACCTATTGGAGAGGTTGGACTTGCAGAGCAGCAGAAGGCGTGGAAGACTGCCCGTGTATGCGAGAAAACCTTCGAGCCAAAGCGGATTTGTCAGGGACGATTCTACAACAGGGGGTGGGTTAGAGTCGTCTCTCTTCTTGCTCTTAGGGACCCCTTGGTGCTTGGCACATGCTGCGAAGGTCTCAAAGCACACCCTTTCATACTCGGTCTTTGATAATGACAGGGTCGAAGAAGCAGGGGGATACCTTTTTAAGAACATTCCCAATTGCTTCGCACGCGTAGCAGTGACCTTGGCAAGGGACATGTCACCCTTCAGTGTTCTAACTCGCATAGCCCTGAGATCAATTCGATCCAAAAAGTAGAGCCGAGTCATAATCTGCATGTAGTAAGCATTCATTACCCCTCTGATGCTGATGGCATTTTCTTTGGACTCGTGGAGGAGCCTTTTCTTTGTCTACAGGCTTTGTCTCTCAGGGCTCATGCTGACCTGAGGCCATGAGAAATCTGGAACATAAAATAAAATTGCAACACAGAGGACCAAATCAGTAGACAATCCTTTAAACGCAGCATATCTACACAAAAAGAGAGAAAGAACAAAGTAAAGACGAAGCTCACCTCTTATGAAAATCCTGGCTAGAAGAAAGATTTCTTAAGGCAAAAATTTGGGGTACCACACACCTTCGACCGCAAAGAAATACTTGTCCCAATTCCTTTGGGAGCTGTCGAAATCGATGAAAATTGTTCGGTCTTTTTTGGGAGAGAGGTAGAAGGTCTTCCAGGGCTTGCCTTCTATTGCTTTATTCGTTGATTTGGTACAACACGCGTAGATATCATCCGATTGGATGTCGAGGTTTTTGAGAGCTCCAATCATTTGAGCCCCAACTATGGATTGAATGGCATTTGGGAGAAACAGAGAAATGTGAGCCCCATAATTTTAAATTATCTAGACCAGCAAAGCAGGAAGAAGAAACCAGAGCCATTCAATGTGCCTTAGGCTCATGACGATCTCACTGGGTTTGACCACATCTTTAAACCGCCATTCTTTAGCTCTGAATCCGTGAGCATTCAGACTGTATCATTGTCTGGGATGTCGAACGATTTGCGTATATGGTCGAGTGCAGCTTTGTACCCTTCGCGGTCCACTGGTTTAGGAGATGAACGAGAAGACATGGTTAGGAAGATTGGGAGAATGATTGCCTATGGGAGTGAAGGGGAAAATGATCTTAGGATTTTTTTTTTATTTTTTCCTGTGTTCCTCTCTGAAAAAGTCGAAGTAAGAAGATTTGAAAATGAAGTAATTTGAATTGGAACAACAAAGTGGGAGAGGAAATACCATAATCGAGTGCAATACTCGGTAATTGTGTTTACATTTAATTCAGAATGACATTTGTCAGGGAACAATGTGATAATGCGTTTGCAGCACACCTCGATTGACGGGAAGCGACGTCGTTGGGCGAAAATTTTGGAGATGAAGAGTCGGCCCAAGGATCGAATGGTTTGGTGTGCATACCACATTCGAAACTCGGGTCGGGGGGCATCTGTTGGGCCCAAAATATTCGGCCCAAATGGCTTTTCCATTTTAAGTAAGTTGAAGCGGAGCATTTTGGCCCCTGTAGAAGCTCTAGGGTCAGAAGCCGTGGGTCAGAGGCAGTCTACGCCTCTGCCCTCTGCATACTTAATAGATTCGAAAGCATTTTGGAGGGAAATTCAGTTATTCCTCCAACCAATCAGGGAGCAAACCTAACCAACTAACCACCTAATATTTTTATTCTATAAATATCGAGTTCTCATTTAGATGAGGGATGAAAAATCTGACTTAAGCATCGAAGTTTCTTTCTTGCAGATACTCCCCGATGGTTCGACGATCAGCAGAGTCATCTTCATTAATGCAGAAGGACCGGAGAGCCAGGATTTGTTGGCAAGTACCTCCAGATTTATAAAGACAAAGTTGTTGCATGAACACTCACCTTGTCACAAGAGGTTGATCACTATGAGACAAACTACTTGGTTGCTTAATACCCTGTGTGTCCAAAAGAGCAGTTGACACCTCATCTACAGTTAAAGTGTTCTTTCCAACTAAAATTGTAGTCACCAACGTCTCATATGATTTTGGTAGAGAGGCCAACAAAATAATAGTTTTATCTTCTTCGTCAATTTTAACATCTATACTTAACAATTGATTTATGCACTTAAATATCGTATATCAAACATTAAATATAGCAAATTAAATTTTTTAAAACCTAATTAATTAAATCAAGATTAAAATACTAATTAAATCTAATAACATATAATACATTATGCAACATTAGTAATATTATTTTTAAACATGATATTATTTTTCAAACTACTAAAAGATAACAGACCAATAATCTGATTTATTTATTTATTCCAAAAACTAAAACTAAAAAGAAAATCTAATAATAAACTATATATTTAATAAAATTTTCTACTAAATTAATTTTTATAACCTAATTAGATTTTAAATAATAATTTATTTTTTTAATAAATTTAATCACAATTATTTATTAATGAATAATATTAATCACACATTTTTTAAATAGAAATTAATAATACATTATTGTGGATAAATATGTGAAATACTTGTATGTGTTTAGCCTTACTCTAATCCTTCCAAGAAGAGATCTGGTTTGAAACAATTTGGATTTTCCCCTGTGAGTCACTTGAATTCTTATATTTTTCATTCTTTCGTGAATAGAAAGATCTCCGCTTCGTTTTTCTTCCAAGAAGAGATCCCAACCCATTGATATTGGCCAAGCATGAGCTTTAACTCATTCTTTCACTATGATATGAAAGGACTAGCAAAGATATTAGGCAAGCGAGATAGATCTTTACGATAAAAAAAACCTTGCCTTACTTCTTCCTTTATACCTTTTTAGACCATATTTTTTTTCAATTACCAGTTCGGATCTTGTGTTTAGACAAATGATTTTTTGAACCCTGTGTTTTGTAAAATGGTTCAAATAGAACCCTAAACTCGATTTTGGTCAAAGTTTTCTGAGCTAAAATTATAAATAATTCACCAAACTAATAATTTAAAATAAAAACAAAATTATTTTTCCTAACAACTGTGTTATTATATTCAATTTTGTCTTCATTTAAAATTAGTTTAGGGGTCTATATTTGAACTATTTTACAAAACACAGAATCTAAAATAAAATTTGTCAAAATATAAGATCTAAACAAATAATGAGATAAAACACAAGGCACATTTTAATAATTTATACATATATAGTCATTCTCCTATCTTTTAAATTGGTTGGCCCAGCTTCTTGTCACTTTCATGTGTTTCGTCTAATTAATTTCCTTTGTTCTCTGTATATATTATTATTATTATTATTATTATTATTATTATTATTCATCTTCTTTCCAATTCAGTTGGTTTTTATTGACCGTAGTTCTTTATACATTCAAATGATCAATTAGTCAAATTCGGACACTAGTTTTATTGTTTTATACTTTCAACAAGTCAAGGTGAAAAGTGATTAAATTAATTTGTAATGGACTAAAGTAATCAGCCCTCAAAGAATTGTCTAATAAAATAAAATACTATATGATTTTATTTATCATAGTTACTAGGACTGTTCATCAAATCCAATCTGCACTAATTTGCTCATATCTAATACAATTTACACTAAATGCAGATTTTATATTTTGGATCAAATCCAATCTGCACAACCCCTCATATCAAATCCGCATAAGTACGAAATGGATTAGTTATTTAGTACAGTTATTTTCTTAATATTAAATTATTTAATTATTTTCACTGAAATATTTATTTTTTCTAGTAACCCATCCAAATTAATAAAATACCTAAATAATGAAATGAAACATTATTTTAAATTTAAACCTCTAGCAACAAAATAAGCAAAATTCAAGTCAAATGTTATGATCCATTCAACAATTGCTTAAGTCTAAAAAAAATCAGCAAACAACTAACTCTTCAACACCCTCAGAAAGACAATAAACAAAAACACAAATTTAAGTCTCCAATGACACAAACAAGAAGCTCCAACAACACCAAACAGAAAGCTCTGCACAGTCATCACCATCATCTACATTCATAAAGTTTGTATTAAAAAAATTGGTGGACATCATAATAAATACTTGTAATTTTATTTAGTGCCATAAATGCTACAAGAAAATAAAAAAAGGCTCTTAATTACAACAAAGTCAAATAATGAATAATATATAATTATTATTAATAACAAATTGACATATGAAAAGCCTGAAGAGCAAGTCCAAAGTCTCCAATAACACAAAACAACAGGCTGAAGCAACTCATAATCAACAAATAGAAAAATAATAATTAGTCAAAATGATACTAATAATAACAAACTTAATCAAATATATTCATATATATTTATATATATATAGATTAATTGTATATTCCCCGTTGCCCAAATAAAACCATATAAAATAATCAAATACAAAAAACCAGACAAATACAAAGCAGTAAAAAAACGAAAGAAATACAAAATGCCATCTCAGAAATAGTGACCAAACTAACCCACCACAGTCTCTCATGTGAATAGTATTTATAAATTCTAATTTGTGGTTATGACAGTGTAAATTGTAGTCATTTAGAACATCCCACAAAATTTCAAGAAATTATGAATAATTTATGTTACCGAAAATAAGGTTCAAACAAGTTGTTGCATGCATATGTATGTACTAAAAAATAGGCACGCATGAAAATTTTGACAATTTGAACATTGTTTTCAGTACCGAAAATTATTCAAAGTTTTTTAAAAATTTGTAGATGTTCTAAATGAATACAATATACACTTTAATAGTAAAAAATTAAATTTTATAATTATCCACACACTACAAAAAATCTTAGTTTTAGTCACAACAAATTTTGTGACTAAAAACAAAAAATTTGTGACTAAGGAAAAATCATTATATCTATGTCATCACTAAAAAGTCCGTGGCTAAAAGTATTAGTCACAAAGATCATAATTTGTTGTCACTAAATTTATATTTAGTCACAACAAACTTTATCACTAAAAATAATAGGTTGTGACTAAAACTACATTAGTGACAACTTGTGATTAAGTATGACTTTTTAGTCACAAGTAATTTTTTGTTGTTACTAAAAGTGGCATTTAGTCACACAAAATATATGTTGTGACTAAAAAGTTGTCACTAAAGATTGCCTTTATTTGTAGTGACATGCAAAACCAACTTTTATCAACATCGGTGTTGACAAAACACTTTCAATAGCATAGTCATATTTCCCTGCATATTTGACAAAATTGAGAAAATATTTTTGGCCGAGTAAGAAATCTTTTTACCCGGGTGGAAAAATTAAAATATTGTATAAGTTAACTAGACAGTATATGTAAAGGTAAAAAAAAATGTATAATAATTGAATAATCTAAACGTTTTTCGTAGAAAAAATATAGACAGCGTACATAAAAATCAACTAATAATAAAAACTCACCAAAGCGGCATAAAAGTATAAATTTCTACAAAATAATATAAAATATAAAATTTACATTAAAAGAAAAGTCAGGGGCATATATCTATAAATGAAGATCACCTGAATGCTTAGCCACTTCATAAGTAAACTAATAATAATAATAATATTCTGTGCTTTAATTTCTCTTAGTAGAGCTCTGTCTATATCTCCATATCTAATAAATATGGCTACAAGTGGAGTAGTGAGTGTTGATTGGTCAAGTAATAACAGAGTTGTGAAATCCAAATATGAGTTTGCGGTGAAACCGAGTGATGAAGAAGTAGTAGTGGACTCTGATGACTCTGAGTATTCAATCCCCACCATTGATATCTCCCTTCTCACCTCTCCTGACCTTCATCAACGCTCCAAAATCCTCCATGACCTCCACAAGGCATGTCAGGAATGGGGTTTCTTCCAGGTAAATATATATATATACACGTACACATGCATGATAATTCATATAAACTTATTTAGTGCATTCTGTTTTCTTCTTCGGGTGGGGTTTTTGTGTATTCCCTACTCGTGAATAATTTTCGACGTATTTTTTTTTAATATATGACCGTATATTATTTTCTACGCGCATAAAAAAAATTAATCATGCATCCAATAATTTGTCTTGAACCTAATTTTCAGCACTATAGGTAGGATACTTTAAATAACTACAAAATACACGGTTTTTAAAATAAAAAAAACACTCCAAAATCTATTTAGGGAACAGGAATACATGAGTTCTACTGGTGGAGCTCTTTTTGAAGATCGTATAGTAGAATCTCCCCATATATTTACACACACTCGTATATATGTATGATGTTGTTTCTATTATGATGATGATGATTCAGTTGATCAATCATGGTATTTCGGAGACTGTAATGAAGAAAATGATGGAAGCGTGTGAGGGTTTTTTCAACATGAGCGAAGAGGAGAAGAAAGAGTTCCAAGGGTCTAGAGATGTGTTGGACCCTATCAATTGGGGAACTAATTTCAATTGCAATACAGTTGGTAAGAAATTCCTTATTTGGAGGCAATTTTTGAAGCTCTATGTTCATCCTCAATTCAACTCCCCCTACAAACCACTTGGTTTCAGGTACTACTACTATTAATTAATTAATTTAATTAATATGTCACTTATTTATTATTATTGTTGTTAATTAATTAATTAATTAATTTCAGTGAGGTGGCAGAAGAATATTGTAAAAGAACAAGAGAAATATGTGGAGTGTTAATGAGAGCAATGTCTGAGACATTAGGGTTGGAACCAAATTGCTTAGAGAAGGCAACGAATTGGGATGAAGGATGTGATGTGTTGGCTTCAAACTATTATCCAACTTGTCCAGACCCTGACCAGGTTCTTGGACTCCCACCTCACACTGATCCAGGCCTTATGAATCTTCTGGTCCAAAACGACGTCGGAGGACTTCAAATCCTTCACAAATCAGGAAAATGGGTTCAATGGAAAGCCATGCCTAACACCATTATTGTTGACCTTGGCGATCAAATGCAGGTACGTGTATTCATTTTTTTTTTATATATATATGTATGTTAACGTTGATGATTTATTATTATGTGACTCTATACAGATTCTTACCAATGACCTGTACAAGAGTGTGACACACAGAGCAGTGGTGAACAACAAAAGCACAAGAATATCAATAGTGTCAGCACATGGACCAGCGGTGAACGCCAAGGTTGTACCAATACCAGAGCTTTTAGAAGCATTGGGCCAAGCCCCGGCTTATCCAGGGATTCCATACAATGAATACTTGCAGCTTCAACGAACCTCCCACTCTTTCCTCAAATCCACTCTCGACATAATAAGATTGGAATCATAATCATAATGATATTTCAACCCACTTCATCGATGATCACTACTTCCACCTTTATTAGCTTGGTTCTATATTTATATATACATATATTTTTATGCTTTTCCTGTTGTGAAAAATAATCATGAATGCATGGTTGTCTGTTTGAATTATATAGTAGTTTATTTGATGTAATAAGAGTGGGCATGATTCATGACCAACCTAGAGTGAGTTGTATTATGTAATATATATATATATATATATACAAGTATATATATATATATAAGTGTTTTGTGTATTATAATAAAGGTAAATTTGCCGCTAAAATGTTAAGACATCTGTTAGTTTAGTGAGCATTGTTTCAGTTGGTTGTTCTGCTTTGTAAACTCTCTCATTTTTAGCTTTTCTGTTTTGGTTGTTTCTTATTATGTAAGGCTACCTCTATACAAGTAAAGGGTTTCTCTAATCACCTAATTCATTCGATTGAGCTTTAAAAGTAACAAAACTTTAATTTTTCTTGTATTATGTAGTTACCAACTTTTTGTGGTGTTAATGTACTTAAAACGTGTGTTTAATTGTGATTAAATACCAAAAAAATTTTGCGGTGAAAGTACAAAAATGTTAAAATAATTAAAAAAAAATTATTTTTTTTGCCATTTTTTAATACTATGGCAATTTTAAAATATAAAAAATCATAAAAAAAATATGTTATTTGATTTTAAAATTAAAACCAAGTTTGCCACAAATAATAATTAAAATTAAATTTTTTCCCTTTCCCCTTGTTCCCTTTTCTTCTTACATATTAAACGTGTCACCAAAATCCATTTATTTTCGTGTCGTGACCCAAATTGTCACCCCTATAATCACTACAAGAAAATAGACTTTTGCCGGCACAATTCGTAATTGCGCCGGCAAAAAAAACCATTACCGGCGCAAGTGGTGAAATGCGCTGAGAAAAACTAGGTCCTCTGCCGGCGCAAATGAGCGCCGGCAAAAGTTTATCATAAAATTTCAATTTATAAAGAAGAGACTTTTGCCGGCGCATTTCACCTAACGCGCCGACAAAAGTCAACGTGGATATTAAATTGATGCACATTTTTAAAGAGGCAGGTAGCCAGACTTTTGCTGGCGCGTTTTGTTGCGCCGGCAAAAGTCTCAAAATGCGTCGGCAAAAGTATACTTATTTAAACGGTGTCGTTTTGCATTAGGGTTTTTCTGATAGATTTTTTCCAGTGCAACGCAACGCGCCGGCAAAAGTCATAACGATATACTACAACCGCCTGAGCCTTCTTCTCCATTTTTGCAATTTTCAATTTTCTCTTCCCCTTCTTCCCTTCTTCAACGGCACCACCACCACCACCACCCCCACCCTCCACCACCCCCACCAGCCGCACCCCGAGCCCACCCACCCCGACGGCACCCCACCCCACTCGAGCCCCACCCCGACGACAGCCCGTGCCCACACTACAAAAAACTTGACTTTTAGTCACAAAAAAAGTTGTGATTAAAAGTTTAAAATGTTGTGACTAAAAGTTTTAGTCATCAAAAAATATTATCACCACGTTATCACTAAAAAGTCTCTGGCTAAAAGTTTTAGTCACACTAAAAATATCGTTGTGACTAAAAGTCACTTTTAGTGACAACAATTATTTGTAACTAATAGTCATCACAATTAGTGACAACTTTCTTTAAGCCACAACACATTTATTTTTAGTGATGATTTTAATTATCACTAATATTTCTTTAGTGACAACAAAAAGGTATCACTAATACTTCTTTAGTGATAATTTGTTGTTGTCACTAATAGTCTTTTAATAAAAAAAAATCGTGAATATATTTAATTAAAATGGATAAAAAGATAAAAGGATGACCAATCAATGCAATTTTTTACACAACTAGGGAAAAAACCTGAATATAATAGCAAGTAACCACATTCATTAGCATCAAGAAAGTTAAGCATATTGTTATACCACTAATATCTAAAGTATTACAGCCAAATTAAGTATGAGACCAGCTGAGAAAAGCTAGCCAACAAGCTGAGAGTTCAATCACAGATAATGTATTTTATTGGGAACCAAAAAAAGATTAAAATCCACAAACATCAAAGCCCATTAATAAAAAGAAAAACAGAATCCATTGGATTAGTGATCCTTCTCTTGAGCCTTCTCTCATCTTTATCACCCTTCTTCTTTACCTGCAACATCTTAATATTGTTATACTTAGAGACAAAATAGTTCATGTTACATTTTGCCTCAAAATTATTTTGAACTTACCACCACTTTAGCACAAGTCCTCAATATCATTCTCAAAAGACTTTGGTGAGTGACTGTGCGATTGTGATGATGAACAATTCATTTGTCTCATAAATTTGAACTACTACTACTACCAAGATGGAATGCAAAACATTAAGCCAACTTTACCGCATCTTGAACTCTAAGGCGAGTACCCTGTTGTCCAACTACAGTGGCAGCTAGGCAGCCCATGCCTCTCAATTCTAACATGCCTCATAACAGACCGTACAAAATGCCAGACGCATATGCATCGCTTGCACCACAAGTGTCCACTGGTACGCAAGGACAAGGGGGAATGTATACAGCTTCTCCTTTCACACCAATGTAGGATCCTCTTGGTCCTTCTGTGACTGAGACTAAAGGTACAAAATGACTTAGATACCTTGCAGCAGCAACGGGACTTTCCTCTGTTGCAAAATCACATAAAGCTCTAGCTTCATCGCTATTTGCAAATATGATGTCTGCGTAGTTGCCAGCAATTTCCTTGAGCAAATTAATCCAACATAAGATATAAGCAACTAACCTAAAGGGAAACATTGCTCGTGTATCTTAGACTTGCATTCATGTAAAGACTCAACACAACTGAGATGAGTAAGGTAACAACAACAACAGTGTACCAGAATTCATCGTAGTGTCTCTCAATGCAAGAGACATCAGATGCTGTGATGGCAACCAGGGAACCACCCCGGCATGCTTGCTTGCATGCTTTCTTGATTGTTTTGATTGTATCGGGAAGCTCGAATAAATATCCTTCAACTACAAGAATCTTTATATTGGAAAATGTCTTAGCTAGGCAAGGATCAAAATTAATGGTTGATGATGTACCCTGATAGTATAAAGCAGATATGTCAAAAACTCATTCCATTCACTCTGTTCACATTTTCAAAAAACCATAAGCTAAATTAAACAAAGAGATCTCAATGTTTCCCGGAATATAGTTTCAAGGCCAACTTTAAGGTGCACAGAAAAATCTTTGTGAGTTGAGACATTTTATAAGTTCCATAATATGGAGGATAATACCTCTTCAAAACTTTAATGGTGCTGAGAAATCAATCTGCTAATGAAAATGTAACAGCAAAACTAAACTAAGAGTGTGAATATCCACTCAAACTGCATACATAAATATATAGAGATTTGGGGACCACAATAGATTGTAAAAAGTTGCTCAAGTGACAATACATTACCTGATACGATAACATAGTTCGTTGGGCATCTGGAGTTGTGAGAACTATCACTGTACCGGTTGTCCCATCCTTGATTGGTTCAGAAAGAAAGTTTACATTTGCGCGGCGCAATTTTGCCCTTTAAAATAAGATATTTCTAGTGTAAGCAGAAAACACAGATATATGGTTCCAATGCTGAGAACAAGCAATACATCTCATCATCTAACATAAAAGAGCACTGTGATAGACCCCAAGCAGAGATCCCCAAAACAATATAATAGACAAAAACATAAGGAAATTGAAGGTACAAGACAATAGAAAGAACTAGGCAGATGTAAATACTTCTATCGAACTCTCCACTGTCATGGAGATGGAAATATCTCAAAGTCACTCACTCAAAAACAAAAAATACACAAGTATGACTATTTTTCCTTTATTTTCTCACATCAATTTCATAATGCTAACCATTGTCTTTTGGTAAAAACCTAAGTAAAACGAACCAAAATCTGATAGACAAGGCAAGTTATTGGTAGTGGGAGAAGAAAAAGAACACCCCAGGTGGATTTGTTTATTCTTTTGTTGAACAGTTAGAATTATATTCATTTTTACTATTCTTATCAGCAAGACATATTGAAAATGTTGTTAGGGATTAGTAAACAGACACAACAAAATCCAGTTGCAATTACATCATCTCACATTAATTATTTAATGAATTGGGCATGATCTGAACCAAAACTAAATAAATTACAATTTACCTACATAGTTAACATTGGCACACATTCACCTGCAAATTACAAAATTATATTTAACAGATCGAGAAAGATAATAGAGTAAAATAACTTACTGCATTTGCTCAGCTTCCTTTTCATCAAACCAAGTCTTTAACTTTTCAACCTCACTTAACACCTGAAAATCCCTCAATATTAAGTCATATAAAAAACTAATTTCTGGCATTCTTAAGAGTCACAATACAGCTACAGTTTATTCATAAAACAAGAGATTATAAACACCCAGGCTGCCAGAGTATGATTCAGCACCTCATCAATTTTCTCTTTAGGAAACCAAGATTTGTTAGTCTCCCACTTGTGCACAATCTGTGAACAAACAAAAATTGCATGGGGAGGATCAGTACAACATAGCAACCGTAGAAATCCATAAACTTATACTACAACACCTAGTGTAGCAAATGTAAATTTAACGATGTCTTTCAACATATGCAATGTATATTTGGTCTTTCTCTAGGTAGCAAACAGAGAATGAAACTTCTAAAGTGAAACAAGATGCTTATCAACCGAATAATCCGTATGAAAATATTGAAGGCTTGACCAACTTATCATAATAATGTGAAGTGTATAATACTTGCACTCTTCACGCTTGTAATATAAAGGATCCATAATCTTAATAATTTGCACCCAAATCTCTTGAACCAAGAACAAACACACTACTAGAATTTTGAATCAAAACCTGGCCCTCAATAATTTTGATATGAATATTAATTAAAGAATACAAAAGTTGGACTCTGAAATGGTTTGTACAAGGCAATAAAACAGCATAATATTTTTCCTTTGATAGGTTAATGGTGTCCATTGGCCCCAGAGCCGAAAGTCAATAAATCAAAATAGAACATAACTGCACAGAATATAGAACGAAATGAAATATTGAAAAACATAATTGAAGCATCACTAATAAGCAATTCATATTAAGAAGCATAAATCTATCAAACCATTATAAATTTAAAAACTAAATTAGGAACCCTAATTTGAACATGAAAGCAAATTCTATTAAATGTGAAATTGTAAATTAAATTGAGAGAGAAAATAAACCTGCCTAGAATAGAAAAAATGGATATATATCTCAAATCATTGTACATAGTCCTTGTGAAAACTAGAGATTATAGAAGAGACAAAACAAAAATGAAGAAACTCTGCTGCAACCGAGAAAGAAGAGAAGCTTCAGTCCGTGAACTTGATCAGCGACGATACTTAGCCGGCAACGATGTTCAGCAAGCGAGGTGTAGATCGCCGGTGGAGATCCGATTCAAAAATGTAATAGAGAGTTTCATGACCCGAGCCCTAAGCCGTGACAGATTTGTAATATCCATAACTTGGGTGGTCCAAGATCACACTTTGACCCTTGTTGGAAAATAGTCTTTATAAATTATCATTTAATTTATATTAAATCATATTATAATTATACGTTAAAATAATGAAAAAACTCATATAGTTATATATAAAAATATTAGTGATAAATGTATGATCATTTATCATTATACATAAAACAATAATATTCCCACAGTTACGTAATCACCAAATAGTTAAATTTAATAAGTCATAAACACCCAAAATAATACTTAGCATCCACCATTCCTCATCCCTAACAATTTCATAGCTCATTCAGATTTACCGATCATTAGATTCGAAGACGAATACATATATAATGCTCAAAAGATAAGATAATGACACGAAATAGAAATACGCTAAACACATTGGCTCCATCGATAATTCATCTTTTCCACGTTTGCGTCACTACGCTCCTGGAATGGGAGAGATAGGGGTGAGCTTATAAAGCCCAATAGGAAAACAACTAATAACATAGGACCCAAAAGTTTAATACAACCCCTGCATGGTTAGCTTTGAAAACAAAACATACATCATCATGTATAAACCAAAATAGAGAGAAACCACAAATAATCATAAGAGCATAGCTACAAGTGCACATCACACCGTCCACTAGATCCCTAGTTCCCGTTACCCACCATAGAAAATTCGACATCCTAAACCGGGGAGTCGGGCCTGATAACCACCACAAGGGGGAGGCTCAAAACACTTCCTGTATACAGATGCTAGGTCTTTACACCTACAGGTGAGTGGACACCTGATCTACCTATGATGACACAGAGACTAGGTCGTGAAACAAAAACGTGCATCAATCATGATCACTATGGCTCTCATCGGTATAACCAAATGTAGGTAAACATGAAAAGAAAGAAACATATTCCCTTTATATTTTAGAAAATTAGGCAGCATAACAACTACATTTGAATAAACCAAAAAATCATAACCTACATAAATAAGTGAACAAAAATATATATTTGGCACTCAGTGCCCTCAGAACATATCAGAAAACATGCAGGTTAAGTTTTCAAATTTTCAAACATTTTATAAATCTCAAAATTGGAATATGTTGAATGCAATTTGTTGACCCTGATTTTGGTCAACTCACACGGAGTCAAGTATGCTTGATGTGGACAAATATGTTGAAATGAATGTGATGACGAAAGCAATAAAAGACACAAGAATTTATAGTGGTTCAGCCCCAAAGTCTGGTAATGACCTACGTCCACTTGAATTGTTACTGATATAAGATCCAAAGGAGTGATCAAAGAACTAGGGTTCAATGAGTTTCACTAACCTTTGAAGAAGAAAATACAATTTCTCTAATGTGACAACTCTAATCTAGATCATTAGCCAGCAAAAAGTCCATTCCTTGAGCTATCTTTCTCTATTTATAGGCTCAAGGAAGATTACAATAATTTGTTACAGATTTTATTTCCTAAACAATCGGATACTCAGGAAATTATGGGAGACAATCTCGGGATTGACTAAGATCTTCATAAAACTTCCTTTAAATGTGCGGCCTGTTCGACCAGACTGATTGTAGGGAAACTGAACTGTTACTCGTGCAATCATCTCGCCAGTCGATAGCCGATCAGGATTATGCCAGGTGTCAGCCACGTGTTAGAAATTACTTGCCACGTCATCTACGTCTATTATTTGGATAACACAATTTAATACGAGTAAAATAAGTCCAATAGTCTAGTTGAGTGCCTACCTCTTTAGAATTTAATCCGAGCCCAAAGCGACGCTCCTAAGCTTAACGATGATCTTAGAATGATTTAGCCCGATTTTAATATCACGTTTTTCCTACATGCACCAAATGAGCAAGCGATTATCATCATAGCATTCCTTATTCAAAATCGTGTCCAATGACATATAATATGACCATATTTAAAATTTCAAGTTCTGGAACCTCACCCAAGCGTGTACAATAGCGGTTGGTGGCGGTACCGGAAACGTCGACGAATATATGCATGGCATATATCAAAACGATCCTCTCCATGAGTACATCATGAAAGTACAGCTCCTTCATCCAAATGACCTGCGATGTCGCTGGAAAATGCTTTCAAAGGGGCAAAGATGCCCAAAATCTCGCCGGAGAAAAATGGCGAGTTAACCGGATTGACTTAGTGGGTGATGATCCTCTCATGAAGATGATTCCAATGGTACCACCCACTCGTCGAACAGTGGTCGAAGTTCCCCAAAAATTCACCTCAAACATTCGACGACAAAACTTCGGAGTGGCTGTACAGGCGCGTCCTTGCTCCGATGGTCACCAAACTTAAGGGTTGCCGTCGTTCCTGGTCGGGGAAGCTGCAGCACCGGCGTGTGTCGAAAATGGTGGGCAGTGGTGGCTGGGTCTGGTGCCTTGCCATGGCTTGCCGAAAGGAAAGCATGGAAGAAAAGAAGAAGAAGAAGAAGAAAGAGAAATGTTCGGGAAGGAGAAGAAAAGGAAAAAAAATCAAAATATATAATTTAAATTAATTAATTATTATTATATTTTTTTCCTCCCATATTTGACTTTTTCAACCTGAAAAAGTCTTAAGCTTCACATTCTTCCCTCCTTAAAGAAATTTTGTCCCGAAATTTTCAAAGTACAACCCCAAGTTGAAAATTAAACAGATGAGGATACTTCTCGTACAACTCCAACTCTAACTCCCAAGTAGCCCTGTCTTCTCGATGGTTCCGCCATAAGACCTTGACTACGGGAATCTCTCTATTCCTTAGCACCTTTAACTCTCTCGCTAGATTTCTGATAGGTTGTTCTTCACATGTCACGTCCTCTTGAAGAGGGATAGCCTCATACTCAATGATGTGCGATGGGTCTGGAGTATACTTCCTCAGCATCGACACATGGAACACATTGTGAACATGCCCCAACCGCGCTGGTAAGTTCAATCGATAAGCGACCTCCCCATCCCTCTCGATAACCTCGAAAGGTCTAATATACCTTGGGGCTAGCTTACCCTTCACTCCAAATCTCATCACACAAAGCATGGGAGTAACTTTCAAGAAGACATAGTCACCAACCTCAAACTCAACTTCTCATCGGAGGAGATCGGCATAACTCTTCTGATGACTTTGAACAACCTTAAGTCTTGCTTGGAAAAAAAATACTTTGATCTTCCCAGTAGTACTAGAAATTTGAGATCCAATTATGACATGCTTATCTGGATTTGCCCAAAAAAAAGGTGATCTGCATGGTCTCCCATATAAGGCTTCATAAGGAGCCATGCCTATACTAGCCTGGTAGCTATTATTATAAGGGAATTCCACCAATGACAAGTGTTCTCCCCAGCTACCCCCAAAATCCAAAATACAAGAACGAAGCATGTCCTCCAAAGTTTGGATAGTCCTTTCAGACTGTCCATCTGTCTGAGGGTGGTGAACGGTGCTTAAGTTAAGTTCAGTTCCTAAAGCTTCTTGTAATGCTCGCCAAAATTTTTATGTAAATCGAGGATCTCTCTCAGAAACAATGCTGAAAGGCAACCCATACAGTCAAAGTATATTAACCACATAAAGTCGAGCTAGTTTAGAAACCTTACAATCCTTCCTAATTGGAATGAAATGGGTAGATTTGGTCAAACGATCGACAATCAACCGGATAGTGTCATGCTTTAATGGTGTTAATGGTAATCCCATCACAAAGTCCATTATGATCTCGTTCCACTTCCATTCTGGTATAGGTAAAGGTTGAAGCAGTCCTGAAGGTCTATGGTGCTCAGCTTTAACCTGTTGGCAAACCATATACTTAGCTACAAAGTTAGTCACGTCTCTCTTCATACCTTCCCACCAATATTGTCTTTTCAAATTTTGGTACATATTTGTGCTTCCAGGATGTACAACAAACTTAGACCTATGGGCCTCAATCATAACAGACTCTCTAAGATCAGGGATATTTGCAACGACTAATCTTCCCTTATGGTATAAGAATCCTTCAGCATTTACTGTCCATCCATCTAACTGCTCATCGTTTTGGATTCGATTCTAAATAAGTCTCAATTTCTCATCTTGCCACTGACATTGCTTAACTTGTTGAAGTAGCACTGTGTAGCAACCGTATTTTCTTTTCCATGAGGATATTTCAAAGTGAAATCATAATTTGCCCTGTACTCGACCCTTCTTCTTTGCCTCAAATTCAAGTCTCTTTGAGTAAAGAGATACTTTAAACTTTTATGATCAGATTATAATTCAAACTTTTCCCCATATAAGTAACGTCTCCATATTTTCAAGGCAAAAATCACTGCTGCAAGTTCCAAGTCATGTGTGGGGTAGTTCTTCTCATGTGTCTTCAATTGGCAGGAAACATAGGCAACAACCTGGCCATTTGGCATGAGAACTCCACCTAAACCAGTACCAGAAGCATCAGTGAATACCACAAACGGTTCATCACTATTAGGCACAGTAAGAATAGTCGCCGTAGTCAATCTTGGCTTAAGTTCTCTGAAAGCTTCTTCGCAACTATCATCCCACGTGAACTTTAAATCCTTTCTTGTTAGCTTTGTCAAAGGCATAGCAATTCGAGAAAAATTCTCCATAAAGCAACGATAGTAACCTGCTAACCCAAGAAAAATTTGAATTTCAGTAACGTTCTTTGATTTTTCCCACTGCAAGATAGAATCTATCTTCGCATGAATCCATAGTAATGCCCTCTTGATATTTTACCTGCCCTAAGAATTTGACCTCAGTCATCCAAAAGTCACATTTTTCTTTCTTAGCATATAATTGATGGTCCCTCAAAGTTTGCCACACAATTGTTTAATGTTCTGTATGGTCCTCGGGTGTCTTGGAATACACCAGAATGACATCAATAAAAACAACCACAAACTTATCCAAATAGGGTCTAAAGATTCTATTCATAAGGTCCATAAATGTTGCAAGTGCATTCGTCAATCCAAATGGCATCACCAAAAACTCAAAGTGTCCATAACGCGTTCTGAAATTAGTTTTAGGAATATCCTCTTCCTAAATCCTCAATTGATGATAGCCTGTGTAATGCCCCAACTCCAGGGACTGCTACAGTGCACATTGCAAACAGTGCTAAACTCGCTAATCAAGTCGTTTAGCCATAAACGTGTAACTAAGTATGATTAGCGGTTTAGGGATTAAAAATTTTGGTTAAGATACAACGTTTTATTAGAACATTTACTATATACATTGGGATCCCAAAAATATAATTTCAGAGTCAATTACAAGAAAATATTTACAACCTGCCGTTCTAAGCGGCAAAACAGGGTTTAACCCTAGTTCCTCTTTCAAACTTCGTCCAAGTATTGGTCGAGCAGCTGCATATGTACACGTCATCACCTAAGCTCTCCAACTCAAGGATGGTCCAGCTTCCTTTTGCCTTTACCTGCACCACAAAGCACCTGTGAGCCGAAGCCCAGCAAGAAAACTCATATGCTCATAAACAGTCATATCATGATATCAAATCATATCTGGCATGCCTAGCAAACATAGCTTTATTCAAGCATGCAAATGAATTCAAAAAATGCTGGGGTATCCAGGCACTACTACAAAAATGGGATTTCCCGACAGTTTTTAACTGTCGCTATTGAGCAACGACGACAGTCAACTAACTATCGTATTTGCCTATGCCGGCGTAGGGGTAGCTACGCCGACAGTTATTAAGTGTCGCCGTTGCTGGATAGGCCGACAGTTATTAGGTGTCGTCGTTGCTGGCTACGCCGACAGTTTTTAGGTGTCGTCGTTGCTGGCTACGCTGACAGTTATTAGGTGTCGCCGCTGCTGGCTACGCCGATAGTTATTAGGTGTCGCTGTTGCTGGCAATGCTGATAGTTATTAGGTGTCGCCGTTGCTGGCAATGCCGACAGTTATTAGGTGTCGTCGTTGCTAGCAACGCCGATGAATTTTTTTAGAACGCACAATGCGTGCTCTTAAAAGTTATACTTTTAATTTTTAGAAAATTAATTTATATTTATTTTTAATTAAAAATTCTGATTTAAATGAAACATTTTTATACAAATCTAAAAAATTATAAATTATAATAACAAAATTTTTACAATGAGTTAATTATATTAACAATTTAATTGTCTTCCTTTAAAAAAAAAATCTAACTTTTACAATTGAAATTAATCTATCTATTACATACAATGGTAGAACACAACAAAACTATATACATAAATAAAAACCTCACTATACATAATTCTCACATGCATAAAAGAAAATAATACCCAACAACTTGAAGAAGAATTTCTTGTTGCCTTGGTTCTCTTATATAATTGTCTTGGTTCTCTTAAATATCCAAGTAGAGTTTTAGCCTACAATACAAAATAAACACCATTAAAGTCAAACCAAAACTAAAATAAATAGAAAACTTGAGGTTGTTAAGGAAATAAAAAGGATGACTGTGGTTTTCAGTCACAAAAATGATTTATATAAAAGTTATATTTTTCTTATCAAACTGGATAGCCTTAAATATAAAAGACCAAAATTTCTACATTTCTATTAAAAAATAAAATAAATTAGCAACATTAAACAAAAACAAAAAGGAACGGACAGAGTTAATCTATTCAAAATTGAGTCTTAAATTCTAAGCATTTAGTGCTAAGAATATCAACACTTTCTAATGGCTTAAGTAGTTAGTCTTAGTTCTTTAAACTAAGAAATAGATACTAGGAATGTAAATGGGGTGGATCTGATCTGTCTTGGTAGTGATCCAACCCGATCTAAATAGACTCTCATCCCACCCCAATCCGACCCGATAGGTGTTTAGAGCGGATCGGATCTGATCCGACCCGGTCCATCCAGGTCGGGTCAGACCCAATCCGACAAGGATTTTTTTTATATATAATCACATCATAGTACTATTAAAAAATCCTAAAATCAACATCATCCACACAATTAGACTCGGTATCATCTTGGGTAAACATACTTATAGTTTGATTTAACCTACATTACATCTACATTATAAAATATATCAAAATAATGATGCATGCAAAACTTTAAAAAAATGATAACTAGATCTATAAAACACCGGGCAGCATTTCCCCTATTTTATTGACCTAACCATATGTCAATATCAATTAAAACAATCAAACAACACACAAGTTTTCAACATTATGTCACCACAACACACAAATTTCTCAGAACCTACTTCACTAAGATACAAGTTCTCAACCTTCCATTATCACCGCAACACACAAAAATCTCATAACTTACTTCACTATGGATGAATATGTAAGATATTCAAACTCTTCTATATTTTATAAAATATTAACAAAGAAAATTAAATTATAGAAATAAAATCATTTAAATCTCCATAATAAAATTCAATAGTAAAATCTCCATAAAACAATACAAAAGCATAAGATTAAGACATAATGGTATCTTAGCATAAGACAATTAATGGGAATATGACAAGAGAGCATGAGTTAATATATCAAGCATAACATGTAGACTTTAATGGGAATATGTCAAATATCAAGCATTTGAATCAAGCAAACATAATATCAAGCGTATCAAGACAACTAATGGGAATATGTCAAATATCAAGCATTTGAATCAATATAATAATAAAAATTTCAATGGAGGCATAAACCTTTACTTAAGATGCATGCTATCATGTGAAAAGCAAGTACTCTTTGAATATTATTATAATCCAAGTACTCTTTGGATTCCAACCCAGTTGTTGGGCACGACAGAACTTCAAGAAAGTGTTGGCAAAATAAGAATTAAAACCCATCAAGACATGCCACAGAGCATGACCCTGGCAGTTCTATCCTTCTACATTATATACACTCCTCCTACAATATATACACTTGCAACCCATCAAGACATGCCACAGAGCATGACCCTGGCAGTATTATCCTTCTACAATATATATAACCACTATTAACTAAAACATCTTTTTAAGTTATTTTCTTGCATGGAAACTCATACCAGCAGAAATGAGTTGATCAAAAGGTTTAAAAAGGAATGAAAGCCTTTTTTATAAAAAGTTTTGGTAGTGATTGATCATAACAAAATCAAGTTTTAGATGCTTTAATGTGGTAGAACTATAATATTCAATTCAAGAACTAAAAGTTACACCCAAAATTGGGAGACTAAAGTTAGACAGTATACTCTTTTATACAAAAACATAGTGTACAAACCAAGGTATTTTGTCTATTCAAATACAATCCAGTAATAGATTTAATATATATTTATATCAAATGAAGAAATATCAATCTTGGGAACACAATAAGAGTTGAAATAAATATCAAATATAACCTAAACAGAAACCAGAAAGAAGAAAAGTGATGAAGTGAATGTCCAAAAATCAAATTCACAGATCATGACATGGAAAATTCTTGGAGTGAATTGAATTCAAAGGCATAACAAAGCTAATAATTAAGAGTGGGAGAGTTTATTACATAACCAATAAATGTCTCAACTTAACTAGATTCCAAAGAACTCAACTCATCGGTCCGATCCGCTTGTTCTTTCTTGAACTTTTCAATCTTTCATAACCACTACATTCATAGTATATATAACCACTATATATATATATTAGTATGCAAGTTCTCTCTTATTATTTTTATACAATCAGATGTAGATGTAGTATATGCAACAGCAACGGTAGCACAGCAACAGGGCTGAATTATTAGAACACTATTAATAATTGCAAAGTAGATATTCAATATATTTATATTAAAGGCATTAACATATACTTCATTGAGAATTGTAAAGAACCTCAAACAACTCAAAAGACTATAAAAGATGAAACTCCTATCATTATATTGGCTACCTAAAAGACTATTATAAATAGACATCCTTGCATGGGTCTTTGACAGTTTCATGGACTATGGCACAAACTCAATAAAATCATATTCTATATGGCATATCTACATGCATTATCATTATTTACAAGATGTAAAAATAATTGATCATCAGCCAAAACACTTGCTTGAATTTTCTGCAGTAACAAAGTAAAACAAGGACATATCATATATGGCAGCAAATAAAAGTGTCACAGATTCAAATAAAGTTCAGCATATCCCTCAAATTATTTGTTAATAAATTTATCTATTCTAATCATTGATTTATAGATCTAGTACTGAATGTGAGAGATTTATTTATTATAAAAAAAGAAGACATAATATTTAAACTAAGTTATGTCACAAGATTAAGAACTGCAACAAATTTAATCACATCACTATAGCAATTTAATAATCCCTGCAATAGAAAATGATCAATATCCTTAATGGATAAATGAATGAATGAATGAATCAAGTCTATATGCGACAGGCCTTCATATGATTATATATATATATATTAATCAAGTGTACCAGCTTTAGTCTTTTCTTTCTATATATGCAAGTCTTTTATATGATTATATATACACATCATATGTACATATCTAATTCACAGTATCAAGAATTGTCTACAACTACAATATTCAAATAAAACATAAAAGAAAGAAAAATTACTCATAACAATCCATCAGCAGTATAAACTAAATTAAAATAGTGCATTAATCATGTCAGGTCAAAATAGAATCTATTACCCCTTAAATTCAAATTAATAATCTCCCTTGATGATATTTGTTTTCCAACATAATAATCTGATCATTGAAGTCCAACCCAGTTTCAGTTGCCATCTTTTGAACCTAATATATTATACCATCAACTTAAATATATTATATATATTCATTACTTAAACCCATATATACATAAATATTGATAACATAAACCCAACATATAACAAACAAACTGAAACATGAGAGAACAAATAGACAGATCAAAACATAAAAGATAGGCCTGAAATTTACCATCCTAAGCCACAGTCCGCTGCCACCACCACCCCGAACCATGGCCACCCAGAACAATCACCACCACCATGAGCACCATCTGCAAAAAAAAATGAACGAGAGAGAACGATGGGAGGACGAAGGAGTGAGAGAGTCGAAACCCCTGCCTCCGCCTCTACCTCTGCCTTTGCCTTTGTTGTCGAGCCCACCACATCGTCGGCGATCCCTGATACAAAAAGAGAGAGAGAGAGAGAGAGATAGACAGAGCGGGGCTGAGAGATGGAGAGGGTGAGAAGGGTGTGCGCCTGGGTTGGATGAAGAAGAAAGAGGCGTGTGCTTGGGTTGGATGAAGAACGAAGAGGCATTCGAGAGATGGAGATGCGGCTGGGTTCGGCTGGAAGAAGTCGCACACGGAGGAAGAGAGGAGGGAAAAAGGAAAGAAAGAGGGAAGGGAAAAAATAAAAAGGATGTGTGGAGGGAAATTATTTAGAGTCTCAATTTTTTTTTAAAATTTATTTAAACATATATATATTAATAAAATAAATTATAACTAATAAATTTATATATTAAATTTTTTTATAATATTTTTTTAATTAATAAAACAACTTTTTTTTTACTAATAAAGAATTATATAGTTAATTTAATTTATAAATATGATATAAAAATTATTATAAATACAGAAGCTAATAATATGAAAATTTTAGAAATATAAAAAAATCTAGTTTTTAATAAATACATCACTTTTATAAATATATATTTATATAATTTACTTTATTTTTTTAAAATTATACTATTCATTAATTTTTTTACAATATTTTTTCAATTAATAAAACAACTTTTTAACTAATACAAATTTTATAAATGTGTTAAAGACTAATATAGTTAGTTTTATAAGTATGTTAAAGAATAATAAATTTAAAATTTGATATAAAAATTATTATAAATACAAAAGTTAATAATACGAAAAATTTAGAAACAAAAAAAATCTAGTTTTAAAAGTTTTTAATAAATACATATATAATTTTTATAAATATATATTTACATAATTTACTTTATTTTTAAAATTATACTATTCATTAATTTTTTTTACAATATTTTTCCAATTAATAAAACAACTCTATTTTAACTAATACAAATTTTATAAATATGTTAAAGAAAAATATAGTTAATAATATAGTTTATTTTATAAATATGTTAAAGAATAATAAATTTTAATTTTAATATAAAAATTATTATAAATACAAAAGTTAATACTATGAAAATTTTAGAAACAAAAAAAATCTAGTTTTAAAAGTTTTTATTAAATACATAATTTTTATAAATATATATTTACATAATTTATTTTATTTTTAAAATTATACTATTCATTAATTATAATTTTTTATTTGAATTTTGGTGACATTTTATGACTGCCAGCATTGGACTTTTATTAACTGTCGTTGTTGGGATCAATAGCGACATTGTTTAACTGTCGACATTGGTCTTGAATTAACTGTCGGCGTTGGGGTCAATAGTGACACATTTTAACTGCGACATTGGTCTCGAATTAAATGTCAACGTTGGGGTCAATAACGACACATTTTAACTGTCGGCATTTGTCTCGAATTAACTGTCGGCGTTGGGGTCAATAGCGACAGTCAAAAGCAACAGTCACTACAACAAAAGTGACATTTAATGACTCTCTATAATGACTTACACCAATGGTGTAAGTCATTAAAAGTATTCAGTGATATTTAAAGTCTAGAGGTGTAAGTCATTAAAAGTTTTTGTTGATGACTAACTAGGTAAGTCATCAAAAGTGGTGGGAGATGTTATACTTAAAAATATGATATAATTTTTTATTTTTTTTAAATATCAGAAATTGGGCCGAATATAAATAAGGGGAGACTTTTAACGTCTCCCCTGGGAAGACGTGCCACATTGGACGTCTCCCAAGGGGAGACGTTAAAGGCTAGGCACGTCTTCCCACGGGAGACGTTAAATGTCTCCCTTACTATATTACTTAGCCCTTTTTCTTCTTCTTCCCCGAGAGCATACGCATGAAACAGAGAGGCGGAGAGGAGGCGTTTTCAGGCGATTTTTCGGGTTCTCTTTGACGATTTTGGCCAATTTTAGGCCATAAAATTCCATTTGAGGTATGATTTTATCATTTATAAGTGTTGTATAATAGTTAGGATAATTTTTATGCTTATTTTCTCTAAATATTAAGGGATTGATATTGAGATTTTAGGGTTTATGATAGTTGCGATTTTGGGTGATTTTTGGCTCATCAAAGTGGATTTAAAGCATATTTGAGGTATGATTTCAAGATTAAACAATGTATTGTAGTTATAATGGTTGAAAATATTATTTTTGTGCTTATTTTTTTTATAGTTTTTGTGGGTTTTATTAGAAATATTAGTTTAAAGTATGAAAAGTATTTTTTATGTATATTTGAGATATTACATTGTTTAATTTTAACATGTTACCACATTATTTACTATTTATAAATTTTTATTTACTATTTATTCCGAAAACTATATATTTTTAATTAATTTTTAATGTTTGTAAAGTATATGTATGTAAATATGTTTTGCTAAAATGTATTTAATAACTGTCTAAAATAAAAAATAAAAAATTTACATACTAAATAATAATTCAAGTTAAAATGTTTATAAATTTTTTTAATTTATATTATTATTTAATTAGAAAATTATATATATTTGTAATCTTTATTAACATTTAAGTAGGTTATTTCTATATAGTTATATTTTTTTTTATTGATTTACTAATATTTTATTATTTAATTAATAACATAGTGCACGCATTGCAAAAGTGAAGTAAATTTGCTAGCAAGGACTATTAATTGCAAGAGGTAATTACATTATCTTATTTCTTGTTTTAGTATTAATAACTTTTTGTTAGAAGAGTTTGAATATCTTAAATATTCATCCATAGTGAAGTAGGTTCTGAGATTAAAATTGTGTGTTGCAGTGATAACAGAAGTGTAACGACTCAAATTCACTAATTAGGCTTAAGGACCTTGATTAGTGTGCCTGGAGGGCATAATGGGAATTATGTGTGATTTTAATGATTAAGATGCATGACTATGATTTAAAGCATGTTATATGACTATGTGTATTATGTTATGTGATAATTATGCTATGTGATTTGTACCACGTGGGAGTGGTGATATCAATGTGATGCACGTGCTGAGACGGTCCTAGAGAACTAGATAATGGTAACTGGTGATTTGGTAACTTGGGTAACTGTTAGTAACTATAGAGAGTAACAGGTTTTGTTGGAAAAGTGGTAGAATTGTAAAGTAAGTAAAAAGACAAGTGTGCCCTTGAGGTTTAGTTAGGAAGGGATATTAATGGAGGGATAAAGTGGTCTTTTGGCAGTGAATAGATGAGCTTCAGCTGAGAGGAAAAGTTAGTCATGTATAACACTTAGGAAGTTGATTTATGCTGAAATTGGGAGGAAAATCTAGAAGAAAGGAGAAGAAGAGGGAAGCTGAAGTTGGGAGACCTAAGAAGAGAATTTTGATGATTCAAGGCAATTAAGCTAAGCCTAGGCCAAGATTTCTCAGAGGTAAGGGTCTATCTATGATTTGTTTAAGTTTCAAGTCTAGTTTTTGGAGGATAAGCATGAATTGAAGCAAGTTGGTGGCTTGTTTTGCATGAAAATTCAGCTGGTTTGTCAAGGAGAAACTCAGTTCAAAGCTTGGATTGGAGGAAGCTCAAGTTGAATTTCTGATTGAGGTAAGGGTATTAAACATGTTTGCAATCTCGTAGCTGTTATGATTTAAGAATCTAGAGGTCTGGTTGAGACTTTTCTCAAGTTTTGGTTTAAGTGTTTGAGTCTGAAATTTAAGTGTGAATTCTGTGAATGGTTGTATAACTGAGCTAGATTATGATGTTTATAGGTTGTTGTATGGTCTATCTGGGGTTTTGAATTGGTTTTGGGACTTAGGTAGGAGTTTGGGGTGACTTGGAATGATTTGGGTTCGGGAAAAACGCAGGGGAAAAGCCCAGATTTCTGGGCTCGCGAAGGAGCGCCGCGGCGCTGTTCTTGCGCGCCGCGGCGCAAGGCTGATTCTGGGCAGAGCAAGTTCTTTGACTTGCTGGGCGCCGCGGCGCTAGGGCAATTTCAGAACATAGGATTTTGCAATTTTGAGCCTTTGCTCTAGGGGTTCGGGGGATATCTTCGGTGCATTGTTTTAGGGATTTGGGGGTCCCGAGAGTGTGGGATTGGTTCCGGGAAGTAGTTTTGGATTGATTAGTGACAAGGATGTTTCATTTGTGTTGTGACTAGGTCTTTGGAGAGGCTCGGGGTAGAGGACCGTGCTCGTGGCTTCGTGGCATCGGAAACTGGTAAATTGAAAGGTAAGAAAACTGCACCTGGTTGTATAATTGAGATGGGACTAAGTGCTCCCGGGAATTGTGTCGTGTCAATGTTGGTATTACGCCATGGGACATGTAAAAGCGGTCTAAAGGTACCGTACAAGATATTAGCGCACAGGGCGCAGATTGGCCACTGGTAGCCAAGGACAATGGGATAGCGGAGGGAGCAGCCTGAGGGCGCTAGCCCTAGTTATCATTTGTGCACTGTAAATGATATGAATTGACATGCCTAGTATGTGGAATACTTGATTATATTGATTGATGATATGGTTGAGATTATGTAATGCAATGTGGGATTTTGACTTGTTTGCTATTTGCTTATGCTTTGTTGCTGTTGAGTTTTCTTGGTGGGCCTTGGCTCATAGGTGCTACGTGGTGCAGATAAAGGCAAGGGCAAGCTGGACCAAGCCTGAGGTGGAGAGCTCCGAGGTGGAATGTACATAGCCAGCGGTTCGGCCGCCACGGTCGAGGAGTGGACCAGGACAGGGATCACCTAACTGCTTATTTTGCCTTAGTATGGCCGGTTATTGTATATAAACCTTGAGACTTTTGTAAGCAGTCTTTTAACTTAATATTTTTGGGATCCCATGTAACAGATAATACTTTTTAATGAAAATATGCTTTTGAGACCAAAATGCTTTTAACCCTAGTTCCTTTATAGTTTAAATGACACGAATTTTATTTAAATGACTTGATTAGCAAGTCTGGCACTTTATAAACACACAGTGTAGCGGTCTTGGCTATCCAGGGCGTTACAAGAAGGTTGAGAATTGTGTGTTTTAGTGAAGTAGGTTCTGGAAAATATGTTTATGTGCTGTGGAGCTATAAGGAATAAACTTATTGTGTGTTGTTTGATTTGTTTGGCTTATTGTTCACAGATGGTTAGATCACTATTATAGGGGAAATGCTACTCGATTTTGTCTAGAATTATGTATTCTATTATTATATTTGTATTGTGTTGTGCTTATTTGATTAGATTGACAGATGTTTATGTTACTAATATAAGGGAAATGCTGGCCAATTTTTTGTATGCTTATATAGTTTTATTGTTTAATTTTTCATATACATAGGAAAAGATATGGATAGACCTAGACGTGACTTGAAGAAAGAAGTATGTATATGTTGACGCGGTTCTTCGCCAACAGGTAATTAAGAGAAGGAGAGAAAAGGATTAGTGCTAAATGTGAACCGAAATAGATATATGATCTTACAGGACGAAAGGGGTGACTCAAGACACGGTTTTTAAGTGGTTCGAAGGTTAAAATCCTTCTACTCCACTAGTCAATATTATTGATCTATACTGAGTATTTGGTTACAAAGTATTTCTTACAAGAGATTATTTTCCCAACCCCTATCAACTCCCAGGGTCTCCATATTTATAGGAGAAGGCACCTGGAAGTTGGTAGGGAGGTCATCCTGTGACCTTCTTACTTGTCGTATCAATTCTGTGACATTCATGATTAATTCCTAAACCTGACACATAAGTGTGGTCAAATCAATAGGTAAGGAAGTAATGGGCCGCACGGCCCAACCCAATCGTGGGTGTCTGAACACGCACGTTCCTGCTGCGTGTCCGAGAAGTCAGGGGGATATCAGACACGTGATGCCTGATATATGCACGTTTACCTTGGTGTGTTTACTTCTCAAGGGGTCATAGCTCCATATCCAGCTCGTACCGCGAGCTGCATACTGGACTCGACCTTCGGCCTTCAGGGGGCCTGCTCCAGTCTTGGACAATGGAGGCGAGCCCTTTGGGCTTCCTCGAGCTAACGACAGAAGCTCCGGTCTTAGGGGAGTTCATGAGATAACTACGATTAGTCAGCAGCTCGGCTTGCTAATCAGCCCGTGGGAAAACCAGGGCGTACATCTGCCCCCCAAGCTCCTGTTCGTGGTATACCACGTCGTATATAAGACCACAGTAGGGGCTTTTGGACTTCCCCATGAACTCTTCGCATTCCACTTTTTATGCAGGCGTATGATACGTGGAACATCGTGGGTGGTGACGGTACGTCTTACGAGAACCGCATTTAATGGCCTAGCCCATGCCCAGCCGTCGTTTCGTATTTCGAGTGGAGGGCCTCGGATCCCCCATCAGGGCCATCCAATGGCCCTCTATACGTGATCCTTTACGCATATAAAAAGGGGTGGCCACCCTACGCATGGGCCACCCTTTCATTCGAAAATTTTCAAGCTTCAAGCTCCTCTTCTTCTTCTCTCTATATCTCCAGAAGAACGAAACCCTCGACCCTGCTACTGCCACTTTCAGCGTTCAAGAAGCTTAGGCGCACGGATTTCTCCAAAGCGTTGGAAGCTATTACACCGACGAAGCTCTTACCAACGCAACATCTTCGTCTACCTCCCAGCCACACACTGTAAGTTTCCTGACCATGTGTGTTTTGAAAATATGTTAATGTAGCTTAGGTAAAAAAAATTACTGTAGCCGCATGCAAGGGTTTGCTGGGTTTTGTGGATATGGAGGGTGACAACCTTTTTAGGTTAGGGTATATTTGTTGTAGGAAATCGCTTTAGAGTATGGGTTTCAAGATGCTTTTTCTGGGGAAAATTTCTGGGTAGGAGTTTTGGGAATTTTGGGTGCAAAACTGGGTAGCTTAGGGAACACGCCTCATAAGTGGTTTTGCAATTTTCTACCTACTGAACCTTTCCCCCCAAGGAAAATTCTATCCTGACCCTCCTGACACACGAATCCCGAGTAATCGGGGATCGGTTGGGAGCACAGGCGCGTGTTCATCGAACCGCGTGGTCCCACTCTCCACGGGCTGGGCTTACCTCAGCTCGTGTAAATAATAATTGCTTTTTCCTCATGCTTGGGTCGCCTTTTCTGAAATGTTTTCTTTTGTTCATTAGGTGACCAGATGGCTCCAAAGAGAAATCTCCCACAGAAGAACGTCAGCAACTCGGCCTCCCAGCAGGACAAAGGGAAAGCAGCGATGCCTAGCTCCCCGATTGTAATGACCCACTAATCTAGACTAATTGGACCATTATCAAAACTATACATAAAACTTACATTTTTACAAAAATACCATAATTTATTGAGTAACTTGAAAAAATAAGAGTCATTTACAAAGAAACAGAATACTAAGAAGGATTATGGGATCCCATTGTTTTTAAAACAAAACATGATTTAATATAAAAGACATTACATAATAATGCGGAAAATACACATAAAAACCATAAAAAACATAAAAGGAGACTATATCCTCGAATCGAATAACGCTCGGCCCCTTGACTCCATTCATCATCGATACACATTCTCCAAGCGTCACGAATCTTTCCGCCTCTAAACTTATTTTCCTGCACATAAACAGAAAGGAGTGAGCCTAATGCCGAGTAAGGAAAATCTAACACAAAGTCACATACATAATTTCATAAGAAAACATAAAGACTTAACATAATACATATAACATACACTTATTATAATGGCCATTATTACTTGGGGTCCCATAGACTAAACAAGCATATGCCCATGGGATTAGTGGGGTCCTACTAGCTAAGTAGGTCATATGCCCATAACCCATTTGGGGTCTTGTTAGTCATATGGGTCATATGCCCAAGCCTACAAACATACACATAAATCATAACACTTTTAATAACATAAAACATATAGATAACATAATCACATAACATGTTGATTCTAGCCTATTTCCTTACCAAAGTTACCGAGATTATGGAATGAGTTGGGATTGTTGGAACACTCCTAAAACCATAAGAAAGAGTAAGTCTAAAGAAAGGAGATGAAATGAAAGAGATGGAAAGACTAAACCATAGAAAACATACTTACCGACTTATATGCTTAAAAGCTTGGACTCCCTAACCAAAATAAGAATAAGGTTAGGGGACTGAGTAGAAGGTTTTGAGAAAGGAAATAACATAAAAATACAGAAAAGAACTAGAGTTTTGGGTTTACCTCAAAGATTGCAAGATCAATCTAACCTTCACCGAAATACTATAGAACTCACTTCCCAAAGTGTTTGATAAGCTTATGATATTTAAGCTTATAGTTTTTCCCCAAACCAAGTGTTTACACTCTCACACTCACTTAACACTAGCAGCCTCTGAACTTAGAGAAAATGGTGAATAATGGCTGGGTACTAGGTCCTATTTATAGAGTTTGGGAATGAAAATATCTTGATTTTACTTGAATAAAAATAATGGCTTTTTAGGTGAAAATCATTTGAATAATCGTTCAGCAGAGGCTGAAGACTCGTTCAGAAGATGCTGGACTGTTGAAGGAGTTTGAATGGCTGAAAGGAAAAGAATTCAAAAGTATTTGAATTCATGCTGGTGGAGGCGATATATCGTCCCATATAGGCGATATATCGCCTGGACCTTTGTTCCCGAGGCGACCGTGCATCGATTCGTGTTTTCCGTATCTACGTGCTGCGATATATCGCCTCCTATAGCTGCGATATATCGGCATACGCTGAATATTTAAACACGAATTTACATATTTTTAGCTGAGTTTGAATGGAGTAAACAGCCTTGACTAAGCCCTCAACGTGCTCAAAGCTGCTGACTGACCCTATACATTCAAACTTTTACCCTTATTTAATTAAATCCTCAAAAATACTTAATCCTTAATTACCATTCAAAACATGTGCTTAAAATCCTATTGGTTGATGTCTAAACCTTATAATATAATAATATAATCCTTAATATCAGTCACATTAATCAAACCTTAGGTTATACTTAATATTCTTAAACTATAGGTTAAACTTAGAAAATCTATAAGTACTACTATGAGTGTCCAAATAATTCCCGGTCTGAACAAAAAATCCATAGTAACAAAGATAACACTAAACATACTATAATACTACTAAACAATTAGCTAAGTAAAGTTCTTGGACTCTACAATTCTCCCCTACTAAAAAGAATTTCGTCCTCGAAATTTACTTACCAAATAACTCCGGATACCAGCTCTGCATGTCCTCTTCCAATTCCCACGTTGCCTCGCGTTCAGAACTATTGCTCCATAGGACTTTAACTATAGGAAAGCTCTTGGACCGTAACTGCTTCATCCCCCTATCTAGGATGCTAACCGGTCGTTCCTCGTAACTTAAGTCCTTCTGGAGCGCTATGGTGTCGTACTTGAGGACGTGAGATGGGTCTGACACATACTTGCGTAACATCGAGATGTGGAAGACGTTGTGACTATCGGCTAGTGCTGGCGGTAGGGCTAGTCTATACGCAACTGGTCCCACTTTGTCCAATATCTCAAAAGGACCTATCAATCGGGGACTGAGCTTGCCTTTCTTCCCGAACCGCTTGACACCCTTCATAGGAGATATCTTCAGGAAGACTTGATCTCCAACTTGGAACTTCACATCGCGTCATTTGGTATCCACATAGCTCTTCTGACGGCTTTGAGCAGCAAGCATACGCTGTCTAATAAGCGTTACTGCTTCTTGAGCTTGCCTAACAGCTTCGGGCCCTAGAAGCTGCCTTTCTCCTACCTCGTCCCAGTGCAACGGTGATCGGCACCTTCTTCCATATAGCAACTCATAAGGTGCCATCTCGATCGTCGACTGGTAGCTGTTGTTGTACGAGAACTCGATCAGCGGTAAGTACTTGTTCCACGATCCTCCGAAGTCGAGTACACAAGCGCGTAGCATATCTTCTAAAATCTGAATCGTACGCTCGGACTACCCATCTGTCTGAGGATGGAAAGCTGTACTAAGACTTAACTTAGTACCCATGGCTTGCTGTAAGCTTCTCCAAAATCTTGACGTAAACACTGATCCTCTATCTGATACTATCGTCTTGGGGATTCCATGCAATCGTACAATCTCTTGGATGTAGATGTCTGCATATTGGTCTGCCGTATAAGAAGTCTTAACAGGCAGAAAATGAGCCGACTTGGTTAGTCTATCTATGACTATCCAAGCAGAATCATGCTGCTTATTCGTCTTTGGCAGACCCGTCACGAAGTCCATGGCTATATCATCCCACTTCCATTCCGGTATGCTAAGCGGTTGCAATAATCCTGCAGGCCGCTGATGCTCCGCCTTCACTTGCTGGCATACCAGACACTTAGATACATACTCCGCTATGTCCTTCTTCATCCCTGGCCACCAATAGACTGCCTTGATGTCATGAGTCATCTTGGTAGACCCTGGATGAACTGAGTACGGAGTATTGTGCGCTTCTTCTAGGATCGTCTTCTTAATACTCTGATCGTCTGGCACGCATACCCGATCCTTATATCTCAATAAACCTTGACTGGATATTGAGAAATCTGTAGTCTTGCCTTCTCTGACTGCATCCATGTGCGTTGCTAGCGAATCATCATGTCTCTGACCATTCCGTATGTCTTCTAGCAGATTTGATTGGATAGACAAGTTAGCCAGCTTGCCTACAACCATTTCGATTTCGGCACTGATCAGCTCCCGCTGTAGCGACTTTTCTATTCTGGCCAAGGCTGCTAAGTTCCCATAACTTTTTCGGCTAAGTGCATCGGCAACTACGTTTGCCTTCCCCGGGTGGTATAGGATTTCGCAGTCGTAATCCTTTACTAACTCTAACCACCTGCGCTGCCTCATGTTAAGCTCCTTCTGAGTAAAGAAGTATTTTAAACTTTTGTGGTCCGTATAAATCTCGCACCGTTCTCCGTAAAGATAATGGCGCCAGATTTTTAACGCAAAGACCACCGCTGCTAACTCCATATCGTGAGTTGGATAGCGTTGTTCATACTCCTTTAACTGACGTGAGGCGTAGGCTATCACCTTGTCATTCTGCATCAGTACGCATCCCAATCCTAACTTTGATGCATCACAGTAGACAACGAACTTGTCGTTGGGTGTTGGGACACTAAGTACTGGTGTTGAGCAAAGCTTATCCTTAAGCAACTGGAAGCTTTCCTCACACTTATCATTCCAGTTATACTTTTGTTGCTTCCGGGTCAGGTTGGTGAGTGGAGTGGCTATCTTAGAAAAGCCCTCTACAAACTTTCTATAGTAACCTGCTAGCCCTAAGAAGCTTCTTACTTCCGACGCGTTCTTTGGTCTAGGCCAATCTTTCACGGCCTCTACCTTCGATGGATCTACTGCAACTCCGTCTTTCGATATGATGTGCCCGAGGAACGCCACTTGTGAGAGCCAAAACTCGCATTTCTTGAACTTCGCGTAGAGTTGGTGCTCCTTCAATCGCGTCAAAATCATCCTCAAGTGTTCCTCGTGCTCTACTTCATCCTTAGAGTAAATTAGAATGTCGTCGATGAACACAACGACGAATTTATCCAGGTAGTCCTTGAAGACCCTATTCATTAAGTCCATAAACGCGGCTGGCGCGTTAGTAAGACCAAAAGACATAACCAAGAACTCGTAATGTCCATAACGAGTCCTAAAGGCTGTCTTGGGGATATCTTCTCCCTTTACCTTGAGCTGATGATACCCGGAACGTAGATCGATCTTAGAAAATACAGTCGCGCCTCGGAGTTGATCAAACAAATCATCAATCCGAGGTAGCGGGTATTTGTTCTTAATTGTTACTTTATTCAGCTCTCGGTAGTCTATGCACATGCGCATACTTCCGTCCTTCTTCTTCACGAATAGTACCGGAGCTCCCCATGGTGAATGGCTTGGCCTAATGAAACCCAAGTCTAGGAGTTCTTGTAGCTGCGTCTTTAACTCCTTGAGTTCCGTAGGTGCCATCCGGTATGGTGCCTTAGAGATAGGCTCGGTGCCGGGTACTAATTCTATTGTGAAGTCTATTTCTCTAGTTGGCGGCAATCCTGGCAAGTCATCGGGAAATACTTCTGGAAATTCTTGTATGACTCGAACATCTCCAACTTTGAGTGATGTCTCCTTCTCCACATTCGTGATGTTGGCTAAGAATGCTTGGCATCCTTTCTCCATCATTCTCTGAGCTTTGAGAGATGACACTAACGGTGTGCGTAGTCCTGAAGCTTGTCCCATGAAGCACAGTTTCTGGCCGTCAGGAGTATCGAATGTCACCTTCTTGCGTCTGCAGTCGATCGTTGCGCCATGCCGTGCTAGCCAATCCATGCCTAGTATGACGTCGAAGTCTTTGATCACCAGCTCTATCAGGTCTCCTTCTAGTTCCTTGTCCTCAATCTTGATTGGTACGCCTCGTACAATTCGTGATGATAGAACTACTTTGCCCGAAGGCAACTCGGTTGCAAACCTAGTTCTAAATCTTTCACTAGGTTTGTCTAGTTTATCTATCATTCCTAACGAAATATACGAATGAGTGGCTCCCGAATCAAAAAATACTTGACATAATTTATTGAGGATGGAAACCTGACCTGTGACCACCTTGTTGCTAGCATCCGCCTCTCCTTGGGTTAAAGCAAAAACCCGAGCAGGAACCATCTTTTCGTCCTTCTTTCCTTCCGGCTTTTGCTGAGGACAGTCTCTTTTACGATGCCCTTCTTGACCACAGTTGAAACACTCCTTGGTGTTGGCACGGCATTCTCCGGGGTGCTTCTTCTGACATTTGGCACATGGCGGGTATTCCACGTAGCCCGACCTATTTCCCCCATTACTTGGTCGTGCCCTTTTATTGTTGTCGGCTTGCTTGTTGTCAGGATGCCTTCTCTTCTGTCCGTTACCGTTGTTGTTGGACTGACTGTTGCTGGACTGATTGTTGTTCCGACTGGCCTGAGGTTGGCTCTGCTGCCTAGGTTCCGGCTTGCTGGCTTCTTCTTTGCTCACGTTGGCTTGCAACCTTTCTACTTCAATTGCCGTCTCAAGAACGTCGGCATATGAAGTGTTTCCCGGGTTTGCTAGTTTAACCCCCATCTCGATCTTCGGGCGAAGTCCTCTAACAAACTTGTTCACCCTTAGATAGTCGGTTGGAACCAACTCTGCTGCGAACTTCGCTAAGCGATCGAACTGACGAGCATATTCTGCCACTGTTAAGTTCCCTTGCTTCAGATTGGTGAACTCCTCAACTCTCGTAGCAAGCACTGCTGAATTGTAGTACTTCTTGTGGAAGAGCTCCACAAATCGGGTCCACGTCATAGTGGCAGCATCGTGGGATTGCTGGACCAAATCCCACCATATCCTGGCATCTTGCTTGAGTAAAGATGAGACGCAGGATATGCGGTCAGCATTATTGAGGTTCATGTGGGCTAGGATCGGCTCCACATTCCTTAGCCATTCTTTTGCTTCAAAGGGGACCGTAGTCCCTTCGAATTTCGGAGCGTGCTGCTTGCGGAACCTTTCGTACACTGGCTCCATGTGCTGTACAGGATATGGAGCGTAGTTCGTCATAGGCCATCCCCCATACAGACCGACTTGTTGGGGTGCTGGGGCCATTGGCTGTGGCTGCGGCTGCGGTTGTGGCGGAGGCTGAGGCTGAGATTGAGCCTGTTGGCGTTGTTGCTGCAGAAGTTCCTCAACTTGTTGTCGCAGTCTGGCAATCTCTGCAGTGTTGTCAGCTGGCTGTGCCGGCGCGTTGCGGCGAGCAGTAGCACGCACTCCCCTTCGGCGAACGGTAGGGACCGCATTGGTTGCTGGAACATCGTTGGAAGCGTTCCCGTTGGTGCGAGCAGATCTTCGGAGAGACATCGTAGCAGAGTTCTAATAGTTAAAAGAAACATGTTAGAACTTTTTCCTAATAGGCTCTAAGGCAAAAACTTATTCTAAACAAACATATCTCGGACCTATTTATTATGACTTCTTATGAAAAATTATATAGGTCTTTATTTATTATTAGAGAGGGTTTCTATACTTAGAAAAATAAGTCATCTTTATTTTCTAAGTGTGTTTCTAATAATCCTATATGACTTAATTCTCAGGCTCGAAACTTATCTTTGTTCCAAAGTTAACCATATTGAGGGAGGGCTGGGATCAGTAAAATCGTTCCCACTACTAAGGCCCCCTAACTCTCAATAAGGAAACCAGGTTCATTGATTTGTATCCACCCTCACCGAACTCAGTCATTATTCATTTTATTTATTATTTATTATGATTGAGAAAAAAAAAGAATCAAACTTACACATGATATTCAGATAGCATGTTTATTCATTTGGAAAACAATTTCACTTATTACAATCATAACATAAAAGTAAATAAAACAAATAAAAACTACTAATCTAAAAATCGGGATCTTCTACATCCGATCCGTCATCTAACATATCATCATCTATTGCCTCATAGTCATCATTATCATGAGCATCAAAATGCCCTCTAGGAAGGTTTGTGAGAATCCTATTCTTTTGCTCCTTGGTGAATTGAAATTCAAATTTTGCGGTGAACCTAACTAAGAGGAAATAGTATCTCATTGCTAATGGTGATTCATCCTCATCATCCATTTCTTCCCATATTTCTTCTAAGGCTGCTATTACAGGATGGAAATCTTTAAACAACCTAATCACTAATACATATTGTTCTGTTGATCTTAGCATTATTTGTTTATCCTCTTGAAGGCCACCTATCGCTTGGTGAAACAAAAGCAACCTTCGAGTAATCCTTTCTAGGGCTCCTACGGTGTTTCTTGGCTCCCTTATTCTTTTTAAGGCCTTAATGGCTCGGATATCCTGGTAGGTTAAAGCTCCATTCATTCTTAACTGAAACATAAACACTAAAGTTGTTAGCTATACACATAGACAAAGTAACTTGTAACTTGTAACTTAAACACTTACTTGGCGGTCCGATTCGGAGCTTTGAGCATGTGTATCGAGGAGAACTTCATGCGAAGGAACCGTTTGCTCTGATACCAACTGTAATGACCCACTAATCTAGACTAATTGGACCATTATCAAAACTATACATAAAACTTACATTTTTACAAAAATACCATAATTTATTGAGTAACTTGAAAAAATAAGAGTCATTTACAAAGAAACAGAATACTAAGAAGGATTATGGGATCCCATTGTTTTTAAAACAAAACATGATTTAATATAAAAGACATTACATAATAATGCGGAAAATACACATAAAAACCATAAAAAACATAAAAGGAGACTATATCCTCGAATCGAATAACGCTCGGCCCCTTGACTCCATTCATCATCGATACACATTCTCCAAGCGTCACGAATCTTTCCGCCTCTAAACTTATTTTCCTGCACATAAACAGAAAGGAGTGAGCCTAATGCCGAGTAAGGAAAATCTAACACAAAGTCACATACATAATTTCATAAGAAAACATAAAGACTTAACATAATACATATAACATACACTTATTATAATGGCCATTATTACTTGGGGTCCCATAGACTAAACAAGCATATGCCCATGGGATTAGTGGGGTCCTACTAGCTAAGTAGGTCATATGCCCATAACCCATTTGGGGTCTTGTTAGTCATATGGGTCATATGCCCAAGCCTACAAACATACACATAAATCATAACACTTTTAATAACATAAAACATATAGATAACATAATCACATAACATGTTGATTCTAGCCTATTTCCTTACCAAAGTTACCGAGATTATGGAATGAGTTGGGATTGTTGGAACACTCCTAAAACCATAAGAAAGAGTAAGTCTAAAGAAAGGAGATGAAATGAAAGAGATGGAAAGACTAAACCATAGAAAACATACTTACCGACTTATATGCTTAAAAGCTTGGACTCCCTAACCAAAATAAGAATAAGGTTAGGGGACTGAGTAGAAGGTTTTGAGAAAGGAAATAACATAAAAATACAGAAAAGAACTAGAGTTTTGGGTTTACCTCAAAGATTGCAAGATCAATCTAACCTTCACCGAAATACTATAGAACTCACTTCCCAAAGTGTTTGATAAGCTTATGATATTTAAGCTTATAGTTTTTCCCCAAACCAAGTGTTTACACTCTCACACTCACTTAACACTAGCAGCCTCTGAACTTAGAGAAAATGGTGAATAATGGCTGGGTACTAGGTCCTATTTATAGAGTTTGGGAATGAAAATATCTTGATTTTACTTGAATAAAAATAATGGCTTTTTAGGTGAAAATCATTTGAATAATCGTTCAGCAGAGGCTGAAGACTCGTTCAGAAGATGCTGGACTGTTGAAGGAGTTTGAATGGCTGAAAGGAAAAGAATTCAAAAGTATTTGAATTCATGCTGGTGGAGGCGATATATCGCCCCATATAGGCGATATATCGCCTGGACCTTTGTTCCCGAGGCGACCGTGCATCGATTCGTGTTTTCCGTATCTACGTGCTGCGATATATCGCCTCCTATAGCTGCGATATATCGGCATACGCTGAATATTTAAACACGAATTTACATATTTTTAGCTGAGTTTGAATGGAGTAAACAGCCTTGACTAAGCCCTCAACGTGCTCAAAGCTGCTGACTGACCCTATACATTCAAACTTTTACCCTTATTTAATTAAATCCTCAAAAATACTTAATCCTTAATTACCATTCAAAACATGTGCTTAAAATCCTATTGGTTGATGTCTAAACCTTATAATATAATAATATAATCCTTAATATCAGTCACATTAATCAAACCTTAGGTTATACTTAATATTCTTAAACTATAGGTTAAACTTAGAAAATCTATAAGTACTACTATGAGTGTCCAAATAATTCCCGGTCTGAACCAAAAATCCATAGTAACAAAGATAACACTAAACATACTATAATACTACTAAACAATTAGCTAAGTAAAGTTCTTGGACTCTACACCGATCCCCCGCTTCGGGCCGGCAGTGGACAAGGAGGTCGAGGTGGCCCCTGATGCCTTCTTTGAGGCGGAAAGGATCGTCTCGAAGATAACCGACTAGGTGAAGATTAACAAAATCTTCCTTTCCCACAACATCGCCCTGGGGAAAGCGTCCGTAGTGGCCCGACCTGCTTCAGAAGGTGAGCGGAGCTGTGCGTCGCTCGACGAGTCGTTCGCGGCCTGGAGTGGTGAACATTTTAAGGCAGGGGCCTTCCTTCCACTTGATCAGTACTTTGCTTATTTCCTTAACTATGTGAGGTTGGCCCCATTTCAGCTCCCCCCCCCCCCCCCCCCCAATTCCTACCTTCTGGTGGCAGGGTTGAGGTATTTGTTCCAGAAGCACGAGTGGGAGGTCCCCACTCCTGCAGACATTTTATATTTCTTCTGCCTCAAAGCCAGCCCGGACCAGCGGGGGCGAGGTGACGGGTTCTACTATATAACCCAGTTTCCCAATACGGCGGCGGTCATCGAGCTGCCCAGCCACCCCAATGACTTTAAGGACCAGTTCTTCATGTCAACTGGTTTCCGGAACTGCGAGCACCATTATTTCAATCGTCCTCGTCAGTTTCTCCCGTCCTTAGCTCGCATTTTAAGTGTTATTTTAGCTCCTCCCGTACCCCATTTTGACTCAGACTAATCTTGCAGCCATCTTCGCAAGGACAAAGATATCTGTGACCCTCGGGGCCCAATATGAAACACTGGCGGGCTTGCCCCCCAGTGAGAAGGATTATCGCGTGCTCGTGATGGACGAGACGATGGTGTTCTGCAAGCTATTTTTTCCAAATCAGACCCTGAACCTAAAGAGGCCCTGGGGGCCGCCCCCAGCTCGGGACACCAGACCTATCATCGTGGAGGAGGTCATGGGAGATGAAGACGAGGAGGACGAGGGCAACGAAGTTCCGCTCGTGAGGAACAGGAAGAGGACCTTGGAGGTCGCCCAGAGGATGGGCGAGGAGAGGATCCAATCCGGAGCAGCCACGGGTCCTTCTGGCCAAGGTAACCCTTACTTGTTTAGGAGTCTAGATAGGGCCACTGCAGACCCCCGGCTGGCTAGGTTCAATCCTAGGCAGCTCGTCCATCGTCACCGAAGCGATCCGGACCTGAACACACTCCTGCTCCATTGTGTCGACCGGCTCGTGCTGGATCACCAAGAGAGCCGGCCTAGGGGTACCGTAGTAGTAGATAACACCCTAGCCTTTAGGTCGATCCTATTCGAGGAGTATGGGACCAACCTACGCACATGGCCATCACTCCAGAGGGGTATCTATGCTCTGGGGCTTAGGCAGTATGTAGAAGAATCTAGCCCTAAGTCAGAACCGGACCCAAAACTTGCGCTAGTTCGGAAAATAATCGTCTTAGGTTCTTCCAGCTCGGGGGGTAGGGCTCCCTTAGTATTCGCACACTTTTTATATTTAACCCTTTGTCCTTGTCTGTATGGTTGCTAACTTGTACTAACCATGTTTTTGTTTTGACAGAAGAGATGTCTCAGCCCGAGGATAGCTTGCGAGGCACAGTCTTCGGGGGAAACCCCTCGGCCGGGCCAAGACTAAAAAGGCTCCGGGGGTCCAGGAGCGCCGCTGGGGCCTCCACCAAGTCTCCGGCAAAGGAGAAGGAGAAAACCCCGACTGCCCAGGACACGGGAGCAATTCTTCCTGCCGCAGGAGCAGGCCAAATGCCTCCACCACCCCTGCGAGCTCCAGCCGCTACTCAGGACGTAGGAACGGAGCTCAGGACTCCGGCCGTGGTTGCCTCCGATGTGTGCATCCCAGTCAATCCTTAGGACCTGGAGAAGATCCCAGAGGCCTTCCGGGGGACAGTGTACGAGTCGGCGAACTACGCCGTCAACCATATCTATAAGTTCACCGAGAAGGAAATTCGGGCCATTGAGACAATGAGCCCGATTAGGGTGATGGAGTCTTCAATGAGCATGACCCTAACGGTAAGTTGCCCTGTTTTCTCTGTAAAGCTCTTACCCTTACACTTTGCCCTGTTTTTCCTCTAAGGCAATTTTATCTTTCATTTCTCGCAGGGCGTCGTCGCTCTCCACTGGAGCATCATCAGGGCCAAGACTCAGCTCGAGGATATGAGAGCTGAGCATCAGGCTTCCCTTCAGGAGGCTAAGGCGACTGAAGATGCCTTGGCGACCGCGAAGGCCGAGTTGGAGAAAACCCTCTCGAAGGTCTAGGAGCTCGAGACCTCCCTTGCCACCTCGCGGACGGACCTCGAGGCTGCGAAGACTGAGATCCAGGTCGCCCTAGAGGCCGAATGGACCACCTTGGAGCAGTCCATGCAGGATCTGTTCTATCACTGCTGGGCTTACAATCTGGAGGCTGACTTCTCCTTCATGTCACCGAGCCTTTGGGCGCGCTTGCTGGTGAAGTTCCAAGCTCGCCTTAAGAAAGAGGCGCCGCCTTCGGAGACTGGGGAAGCCTCTGGCGCGGCAGAGCAGGGTGAGACAGCGACCTCCAAGGGGCCATCTGACGAAGCTTAGGGCGTTCTTTCCCTGTTGCCTTTGAACATTTTCAAGTATATATATATTTTTTTGTAACCTTTGCATGAGGTGTTTTCACCTCGAGATAATTTTCTTCGACGTTTTTAATTTACGCTATTTTATGCTTTTAAGCATTTCAGTTATAATTTATTGAAAAACCTAGTTCGCGTTAACTTTAACCCATATTTCGAGCTCTTGAAGGAGAACAACGATCAATAGATTTAAATCAACTTCTAAGTTTTATGACCCGGTTAAAACCAGGAACTTAATTTGAAAACTTAGTTCGTGTTAACTTTTATCCATATCTCGAGCTCTTTAAGAAGAACAACGATCAACAGATTTAAATCAACTTCTAAGTTTTATGACCCGGTTAAAACCAGGAACTTAATTTGAAAACTTAGTTCGTGTTAACTTTTATCCATATCCCGAGCTCTTTAAGAAGAACAACGATCAACAGATTTAAATCAACTTCTAAGTTTTATGACCCGGTTAAAACCAGGAACTTAATTTGAAAACTTAGTTCGTGTTAACTTTTATCCATGTCTCGAGCTCTTTAAGAAGAACAACGATCAACAGATTTAAATCAACTTCTAAGTTTTATGACCCGGTTAAAACCAGGAACTTAATTTGAAAACTTAGTTCGTGTTAACTTTTATCTATATCTCGAGCTCTTTAAGAAGAACAACGATCAACAGATTTAAATCAACTTCTAAGTTTTATGACCCAGTTAAAACCAGGATAGGACTTAGTTAGCGTTAACCCTTATCAATATCTCGCGTTTTTAAGAAAACAACGGTCAACCGATAAGAATCAACATCTAAGTTATTAAGGAGACCTGGTTATATCCAGGTACCATATGCCGCCCAAGTAACTGGGAAAGGGTCTTTCATGGTTATTTTAGGATTACACTTGCAAATATGCGTGAAAAGCTGATTTTCATTGATACATAAGAAGTGGCCTTCCAGGCCTTACAAGTAGATCATTGGTAATATCTCTTTAATTGGATGGCGTTCCAAGTTCGCGGGACCGCCCCTCCATCAAGTCGAGCTAGCTTATAAGTTCCCTCCTTGATGACTTCGATGACCTGGTATGGTCCTTCCCAGTTCAGTCCCAAAACTTCGTCTTTGGGATCTTTTCCGGCAAGGAAAACTCTTCTCAGGACCAAGTCGCCTACGCTAAAGGTGCGTTTTTTAACCTTGGTGTTGAAGTAGCGGGCGATTTTCTGCTGATAATGGGCGAGCTGGAGTTGCGAATCCTCCCGCCTTTCCTTAACCAGATCGAGGGAATGGCACAGGAGCTCGTGGTTTCGATCTTGGTCGTAAGATTGGACTCTATGCGAAAGAACCTTTATCTCCACGGGGAGGACTGCCTCACTCCCAAAAGTTAAAGAAAAGGGAGTATGACCCGTAGGAGTCCGATGCGAGGTCCGGTATGCCCATAGGACCTGGGGGAGCAGTTCTGGCCAGACCCCCTTCGCTTCATCTAATCTTTTCTTGAGGCTCGCCTTTAAGGTCTTGTTGACAGCTTCGACCTGGCCATTAGCCTGAGGATAGGCCACGGAGGAGAAACTTTTCACAATCCCATGTCTTTCACAGAACTCGGTGAACAGGTCGCTGTCGAACTGAGTGCCGTTATCGGAGACGATCTTCTTGGGCAGGCCGAAGCGACAGATGATGCTTTTAACCACGAAGTCAAGCACCTTTTTAGACGTGATTGTTGCCAACGGCTCTGCCTCAGCCCACTTGGTAAAGTAGTCGATGGCTACCACGGCGTAACGGACCCTGCCCTTTCCAGTGGGCAGGGAGCCTACTAAGTCTATTCCCCAAACGGTAAACGGCCAAGGGGCCGAGACCATTTTCAGCTCGACTGGAGGAGCTCGGGCAACTGCATCGAATCGCTGGCACTTGTCGCACTTCTTCACGTATGAGATCGAGTCTTTGGACATAGTCGGCCAATAATACCCTTGCCTGAGAACCTTTAAGGCCAGGCTCTGACCCCCAGTGTGGTCTCCGCAGAATCCTTCGTGAACTTCCTGCAAGATGGCCTTTGTCTCACTTGGAAGAATGCACCGGAGGAGAGGTAGGGAATGCCCACGTCGGTACAACACCCCATCAACCAGCGTATATCTCGGAGCTTGATACAAGATTCACCGTGCGTCGTTACATCCTTCAAGCAGCTTGCCCTCGACGAGATACTCAAGAATGGGGGTCATCCAGGTCGGCCTAGCGTCAATCATTTCGACCTCCGCCCGATCTCCTTCTATACTTGGTTTTTCCAAGAATTCTATTGGCACCAACCCCAAGGTCTCCGTCTCTCCCGAGGTGGCGAGCTTGGCAAGAGCATCTGCATTGGCATTCTGTTCTCGAGGTATCTGTTCGATCGATCCTCGTTCAAATCCGGACAGCTCGGTTCTTACCTTTGCTAGGTAGGCAGCCATCTTGGGCCCCGCGCCTGATATTCGCCCAGAACCTGGTTAACCGCAAGCTGGGAGTCACTGAAGCACTGGACGGAGCTCGCCTTTAACTCCTTGGCTATCCTCAGTCCGGCCAACAAAGCTTCGTACTCCGCCTCATTGTTGGAGGCCTTGAATCTGAACCTTAGCGCCGAATGGAATCTATGTCCCTCGGGGGATATCAGAATGATTCCGGCCCCAGAGCCGTTCTCGTTGGATGAACCATCCACAAAGATCCTCCACCACGAATGGGACGAGGCGACCTGGGGTGATCCCTCTGTTGGACTCTCCTGGAATCCCGTGCACTCTGCCACAAAGTCGGCCAAGGCCTGACTTTTTATAGCAGTTTGGGGGGTGTAGAAAATCTCGAACTGACTGAGTTCGACCGCCCATTTTAACAGACGTCCCGATGCTTCAGGTTTTTGCAAAACCTGCCTTAAAAGCTGATCGGTCATTATGTGTATTGAATGAGATTGGAAGTATGGCCTGAGCTTTCGCGAGGCCGTGATTAGGCAGAACGCCAATTTTTCCATCAGCGGGTATCGTGATTCTGCCTCGAGAAGTCTCTTGCTGATGTAGTAGACTGGCTTCTAAACTTGGTCCTCTTCTCGTACCAGTACGGCACTAGCTGCATCCTCAGTGACAGCTAGGTAGAGAAAAAGAGGCTCGCCTGCCTTGGGCTTGGATAGCACAGGCGGTTCAGCCAGATGCCTCTTCAGGTTGAGGAATGCGCTTTCACATTCTACAGTCCATTCAAACTTCTTGTTTCCTCGGAGCAGGTTGTAGAAGGGCAAACATTTATCGGTTGACTTGGAAATAAACCGGTTTAGCGCCGCCACTCTTCCTGTTAAGCCTTGGACATCTTTCCGCGATTTGGGCGAGGGAAGCTCGATCAGTGACCTAATCTTAGCGGGGTTCGCCTCGATTCCTCGGGTATTGACTATGAACCCCAGGAATTTCCCTGATGCGACTCCAAAAGTGCACTTCTGGGGATTGAGCCTCATGCCATATTCTCGTAGTATCTTGAAACATTCCTCCAGGTCGGGAACATGGTTGTCGGCAGTCTTTGACTTGACTAGCATGTCATCAACGTACACTTCCATATTCTTTCTGATCTGGTCCGCGAACATTCTATTTACTAGCCTTTGGTAGGTAGCTCCGGCATTCTTCAAACCGAACGGCATGACCTTGTAGCAATAGACATTAGTCGGGGTCATGAAGCTGGTATGTTCCTGGTCCGCCGGATTCATCACGATCTAATTGTAGCCTGAGTACGCGTCCATAAAGGACATGAGCTCGTGCCCCGCCGTGGCATCCACCAGCTGATCGATCCTTGGTAATGGAAAACAATCCTTGGGGTAGGCTTTATTCAGGTCGGAGAAGTCAATGCAGGTTCGCCACTTCCCGTTGGGCTTTGGAACTAGCACGGGGTTGGCGACCCAAATTGGAAATTTGGCTTCACGGATAAAGCCACATTTTTTGAGCCGGGCTACTTCTTCTTCTAGGGCTTCAGCTCGGGTTGTTCCTTAACGTCTTTGCTTCTGAGACTTGGCAGGAAAGCTTTTATCCAGATGGAGCGTGTGCATGATGACACTCGGGCTAATTCCCACCATGTCCTCGTGGGACTAGGAAAATACATCTAAGTTAGCCCGCAGAAACGTAATCAGCTCCGCCTTCCTCTTGCTACAAAGGTTTTTCCCGAGCTTGACCATCCGTGATGGATTTTGTGGATCAAGGCTCACCTCCTTGAGCTCCTCAATAGCCTGGAGCTCGGATCTGTTCTCGCCTACTCGGGGGTCAATGTCCTCACTCAAAGCGACATTTTCCCCTTTGGCGCTTTGAGGTTTTTCAATCTCAGGAGCCACCAAGGGTTCCTGGGATTCCTCTTCACTCTGAATGGCCATAGCCAGCTGCCTGGGTTTGGACTTTCCCTTCATGGAAATGCTGTAGCATTCCCTGGCAGCGAGCTGATCGCCCTGGATAGTGCAGATTCCTGTTGAAGTAGGGAACTTCATGGCGAGGTGTCGAATGGAAGTGATGGCCTCGAAAGCTATGAGCGTAGGTCGGCCCAAAATGGCGTTGTAAGCAGCGAAGCAGTCTATGACCATGAACTCGAGTAGTTTAGAGACTTTCCGAGACACTTCTCCTAGGGTGATCACCAGGTCGATTGTTCCTATCGCCGCTGATCCTTCTCCCAAAAAACCATACAGCATCATGGAGGTTGCCTTTAGCTCGGCGACAGTCAAACCCATCTTCTCTAAGGTGGATCGGAATAGGAGGTTCACCAAACTCCCGTTGTTTATAAGCACCCTCCTCACTCTCCAGTTGGCGAGCTGGACTGCTACAACCAAGGGATCGTTGTGAGGGAACTGGACATGGCCTGCATCTTCCTCCGTAAAAATGATTGGTTGTCTCTCCAATCGCTGCTGCTTTGACTGGCGCTGCTCCGGGACGAACTCCACTCCGTTGTGAGCCTTTAGTTCATTCACGTATCTCTTCTGGGCGCCTCTGCTCGTGCCAGCCATGTGCGGTCCTCCAGAGATGGTGGATATCTCTCCTCCGACCACGGGAGGAGGAGCATCCTGATCTACCCAAGGCCCGGGCTGACTGACTGGGACTTCTGGAGCAGGTCGACTCGCCGGAACCCTGTTCCATGAGAATTGTGCCAAGGGACCGGCTCGGATGAGAGTCTCGATCTCATCTTTTAGGTGCCTGCAATCGTCGGTATTGTGGCCCACATCGTTATGAAAACGGCAAAACTTGGAAGTGTCTCTCTTTCCTTTGTGGTGCTTCCATGGCTCCGGCCTCTTCCAGGGGACTCGAGTAGAGTTGGCGAGAAAGATACTCTCCCTGGACTGAGTGAGCTCGGTATACGTCGTGAAAATGGGCTTAAACTTATCTGCAGACTTATTCTTCTTTTGGTCGTGCTGACTGTTTTCCCCATTGCCCTTTCTTTTGCTTCCACCGAGCTGGTTGTTCTGTGTGACGTCTGGGGTCGCTGCCACGACCTCCGTCCCTACTCCAGCGGGCGGCTCGGGAACCTGCCTAGTTCCCGCGGCTGAGGCTTCGGCTTCTTCCAAGTTTATCCATTCTTGTGCCTTATTAAGGAATTCGTTGACCGAACTGACTCCCTTCTTTTGTATATCCTTCCAGAGATCACCTCCAACAAGGATTCCGGTTCTCATGGCCATGAGCTTGGAGCTTTCATCCGCGTCCCTAGCTCGGGCAGCGAAGTTCGCGAATCTGCTCAGGTAGACCTTCAGCGTCTCACCGGGCTGCTGTCTCACGTTGGCCAGGGAGTCGGCCTGAACACGAGCGGCCTGGGAGGCGCGGAATGCCCTTTTGAAGTCAGCTGACAAGGTCTTCCAGGAGCTGATGGACTGTTTTTTACTTTGCTTGAACCACTGTCTGTCAGGTCCGGTCAGTGTGGAGGGGAAGATCAAGCATCTCAGCTCCGGGCCAATGTTATGGGCCATCATTAGGGTGTTGAACATCCCTAAATTGTCCGACGGGTCTCCGTCCCCGTTGAACTTTGACAAGTGAGGCATACGGAAGCCAGATGGATATGCCGCTGATGCTATGTTGGGGGCGAAGAGTTCCATCTCGTCTCCCGAATCATATTCATCTTTTTCTTTTTCAGACAGGAGTTTCTTCATCAGCTCCTCCATCTGGGTCAGGCGATCGAGGGTTTGGTCCTGATGTCCTTGGTTATTCCGGGGCTGTTCAACAGCTCCGGATCCATTGTACACATTTGGTGGGTTATTGCCCCTCCTACCTTGAGATAGGTTATTTGGGACATTCCCCTCGTTGCGTACTTCGGACAGAACCCCCCCTGAACGAGCATGGCTGCCATCTCTAGCCCGGTTCTCTCTATGAGAGTTGAGGCGATCTCGAAGGTCGCCTCCCTGGGTGGTTTGGTGACTTTGTGCCGAACTCAACCGCTGGCGCAGGTCTCCTCCAGTGAGATCACTTCGGCGACTGCCGGTCCAGTGGCTCTTGCTGGATAGGCTTGGAGTCCGCCTTTGGTGGTGACGACCTGAGCTTTCCCCTGGCGCCCTGCTACGCCGGGAAGGTCCAGTTGATGGCAGGTTCCTCCTAATACTCCCATAGGCTGGGATGTCCCGGACGGGCCGAGGAGGAGACGAATATCTGATCGGAGATGGAGGATGCCTGACGGGGGAGGCAATCCTAGTTCTGTCTGGACGGATCAAGTTTGGTAGGGGCCTTTCGGCCCTGCCAACCTGCTGGTCCCGCGCCGGGCGATCTGGACGAGGCGCCGGACGGTCGTCGGGGACGGGCTGACGTCGCGAGCCCTCCCCGGATCTTCTTCGGGAATTTCCTCGAGCTCTCCTGGGCGTCCTCGAGGATGGCTGAGAGCTAGGAGTTGATGTCCTAACCGAACGACAATATTGTTGTTGTCTGGTCCTAGGCATTTCCCCGAAGTTTGCCTCTCGATGTTGTGATGAAGGGGTGGAGTTGGCTGCTGGAAGTCTATCCGACCGGCTATGCCTGGACCGGTTACCCCGGCGAGACTTAGGAGCCTCACCTTGCCTCTCTCCAACGTTCACGTCGGTTGTGAGAGGGGGTAGTCGGGCCAGGATATCCTTGATTTGCTGGCTGGCCGTTGCTAACTGGCTTCTCAGTTGAGCGTTCTCCATCTCCACCGCAGTATAATAACACGGGTTCGGATTAGGCGGCCGAGGCGCCGAACTACCAGTATCGTCTTGGCCCGCCGGCTGTTTTCCTGGCCGCTGCTAGACTTCAGGAACTTGTTCATCAGGGATGGTAGTATGATGAGCCTCCTGTCCATCATGTTGTTCTGTCTCGTTTCCATGCCTAGACCGTGTAGTCACCATAGTTGGATGTTTGTAGCAGCACTAATCGGAAAAGCTCTCAATGAAAGCACCAAACTGTTGACGCGGCTCTTCGCCAACAGGTAATTAAGAGAAGGAGAGAAAAGGATTAGTGCTAAATGTGAACCGAAATAGATATATGATCTTACAGGACGAAAGGGGTGACTCAAGACACGGTTTTTAAGTGGTTCGAAGGTTAAAATCCTTCTACTCCACTAGTCAATATTATTGATCTATACTGAGTATTTGGTTACAAAGTATTTCTTACAAGAGATTATTTTCCCAACCCCTATCAACTCCCAGGGTCTCCATATTTATAGGAGAAGGCACCTGGAAGTTGGTAGAAAGGTCATCCCGTGACCTTCTTACTTGTCGTATCAATTCTGTGACGTTCATGATTAATTCCTAAACCTGACACATAAGTGTGGTCAAATCAATAGGTAAGGAAGTAATGGGTCGCACGGCCCAACCCAATCGTGGGTGTCTGAACACGCACGTTCCTGCTGCGTGTCCGAGAAGTCAGGGGGATATCAGACACGTGATGCCTGATATATGCACGTTTACCTTGCGTGTGTTTACTTCTCAAGGGGTCATAGCTCCATATCCAGCTCGTACCGCGAGCTGCATACTGGACTCGACCTTCGGCCTTCAGGGGGCCTGCTCCAGTCTTGGACAATGGAGGCGAGCCCTTTGGGCTTCCTCGAGCTAACGACAGAAGCTCCGGTCTTAGGGGAGTTCATGAGATAACTACGATTAGTCAGCAGCTCGGCTTGCTAATCAGCCCGCGGGAAAACCAGGGCGTACAGTATATATATAAATTTATAAAAAGTTTACAGTTTATTTATTATTAAAGTAGATATAATCAAATAATAATAATTAAATAATATACTGTACTTTATATTTTTTGTAGCTGAACACTCCGCCATATATACACCAACACAGATTAATGAAATGCGACAACAGTGGGCGAATGATATGGTGCCAATAGTTCAAAGTCATCGTCCCAAAAAATAGGTTTTTTTTGTTTATTTTTTCTATCTTACTATATGTCTAGCTAGTTACTGTAATATTTGTTAATTTTGTATGTTTAACAACAAATATTACAATTTTGTATATTTAGCTAGCAAAAACATATTAGATACACATTTTGGTTTTATTAATGAAAATTCAACATTTAAATTTGCATATAATTTAGATTTTTTAATTAATATATTTCATTCTATTTCAAAAAAATATATATTTAATTCTATTAATTAATATACTGAAAATAATTATTTAATTTAAAAAAAAATACAAAAACCAATGATGACTCGTTATATGAGTCATTGAATGTCTACAAAGTCTCCCCATGGGAGACGTCATAAGTACCTACAATGTCTCCCATGGGGAGACTTTGTAGACATCCAACGTCTCCCCTTGGGAGACGTCACGTACACCCTATGACATCTCCCAAGGGGAGACGTTGGATGTCTACAAAGTCTCCCCATGGGAGACGTTGTAGGTACCTATGACGTCTCCCATGGGGAGACTTTGTAGACATCCAACGTCTCCCCCTGGGAGACGTCATAAGGCCACTTTAGATGGCTCCTGCAACAACGTCTCCCCTAGGGGGAGACATTAAATGTCTACAATGTCTCCCCCATATAGCCATTAAATGCCTATTTTGTTGTAGTGAGTGACAGTTATTAGCTGTCGGCGTTGGTCTCTATGCCTACAGTTTTTAACTGTCGGCGTAGAGTCCCGCTAAGCAATTACGACAGTCAACATAGTTGACTGTCATGGTTGGGTGTCTGGAAAGCCCAGTTTTGTAGTAGTGAGGATAAGAAATCCTGCCCTTCTGATTGGAGGACAATCAAGTCAATCCTATTCAGATGAGTGTTTCAACACTTGAGGTTCTGGTAAACCATGCTGAGTGACCAACAAGCAAGTCACCACGGGGCTCAGCACCCAAAGCCATGCATATGATGATCAAAATGATCATACAGAGCTTATAGCTCTGAACAAATGAGTGAGTATCACTTTGAGGTTCTATTAAACAATAATGAGTGACTGTCAAACAAGTCACTATGGGGCTCAATGCCCATAGCCGTGTAACGAAACCGTTACCCGGGCTTTCCTGCAATGGCTTTAACCAGATGAGTGACTGATGGGTAGTCACTAGCTTAAGCAGAAGAGTGGCTGCTGGGTAAGCCACTAGCCTTAAATAGATGAGAGACTGATGGGTAAGTCTCTAACTTAACAGATGAGTGAGTGATGGGTAAGTCACACAAGCGCTTTTAGTTTTCATCGAACTTGAGGCCGGTCCGGCATTAATGCTCTTGTTGAGTCATCTAATGCAGATGTCGATTAGATCTAATCTTTGTTGGCTTGCGTGGAACACGCTAAGGCCGTCCTGACTTATGAGTCAGCACTGTATGACCAGTGCCTAGTACCACTGCCGAACCTGACTAATAAGTCACAGCTTCACAGTTGATACTAACACCTTTGCCAATTCTGACTAATGAGTCAGTACCATGCACAAGTAAGCATTGCTACCAAACATATATCATATGTCAAACATCCAAAGATGGGCATTCAGCATGCTTACTTAACAATTGCAAGCATAATAATGTTCATGCACAAACACAGAGACTCATGCTCTGACCAATCTCACAATCAATATCCATGGCATGCCCTAATCACATGTTTCTTGTGCACCACATGCATCACACTTAATCATCCAGCATGCCTCAATAATAATCATATGCAAATGGGCAAGATTTCTAAGCATTCAATATGCTATCAATGTTTACATTTAAACATCCAACATGCATCAAACATAACCATGCATGTCACATATAGGGTGCAGTTTTCTTACCTCTGGTCCGAGCGAGAATTAGAACAAGAACGACCCTTGAGAACAATCAATCCTTTAATCCTTTAGTGGTCACCTTGTCATAACCAAATATAATCTCCAATTAATGAAAATCAACAATGATAGGGTCTTGGTCTAAACCCCACTCTTGGGACCTCGAAACATGCCCACATGGTGAGTAGATTCGATCCTGGGCCTTAAGGATTGAAACCCCGAGCCAAAAACCATTAAAAACACCTAAAACAGGATTTTGAAGAAACAAGGTAGCACCCCAGTGCTCAAAATAGAGCCAAACCGCCCTAGCCCCCTCTGCAGGTAGCGCTGTAGCGCTACCTTCAGCCAGCTTCAGCCCATAAATCTCCTCCTTCGATTCTACCATTTCCAACCCAAATCAAAAGCTTCCAAACATCAAATTATGTCCCAAATGAACCCAAAAACCATCTTCACATCCCCCAAGCATCACAACCCCAAGAACCCTAGCCAAAACACCCATTGAAACTCAACTTTCCAACTCAAAAACCAGCTGGAACTTAACTCAGAAAACAGAGCAAAAGCTATAGTTCCATTGGCTAAAAACTCACCTTAATCTCAGCAACACACCCTCTTCAATGGTGGAGCATAATCCTAGCTTATCCCCGCCTGGTTCCTTGGCTTGATTCCTCAAACAAAGCTTGAAAATTCAGAGAGAAATGAAGGAGAAAACCTATCGAGAGAGAAGGAGAAAGGGTACTTTGTTTTTGTTACTCTTCTATAGCCTTAATGGCTTATATCAATCTCTAAGGGTGAAAAGACCTAAATGCCCTTAAGTCTAAAATAAAACCTTAACAGCCACCAAGGGAAAAACAGTCCTTTTGCACCTATTTCGTTAATCATAATTAACACTCTCCAATTCACGCTGTTCTCAATATTCTCAAACACCAATAATCCATATCCCATTACCCTTTAATTCCCGGTAATGCTCTAATCATTAAAACCACCCCGAGACTCACCTCGAGCCCTGAACTTAAACCCGTTATGACTAGACTGAACACTTGTGTCTCATGCCAAAAGGCTCGAACATATCTCCATAATGATGGGATCTCATTCACGAATCACAAAATGCACCCAAATACACAATTATGCTCTAAACGACCCAAATTGCCAAAACAGATTAAAAAACAATTGTGGACCCACATGCATGCATATAACATCATATTATAATATAATTCTCATAAACATGCATATAATCATTTAATAACACAATAAATCAATTATGGCCCTCCTGGCCTCCTAATTAAGGTCCTAAACCTTATTAGGAAATTTGGGGCATTACAGCCTAACCTTAAGTCAATCTTGGAAAAACACTTTGAACATATGAGCTGATCAAACAACTCATATATCATTGGCAATGGATACTTGTTCTTAATTGTCATCTGAATTAATTTCTTATAATCGACGCACAATCGCAAGAATCCATCAGATTTCTTGGCAAACAAAACTGGAGCTCCCCATGGGGAAGTACTGTTCTTGATGTACCTTATCCACTAGATCACCCAATTACTTTTTCAATTCATCCAACTCTGCAGGTTCCATGCGATAAGGGGTAGTAGAAACTGGTTGAGTCCTGGGAATTAAATCAATGCAAAACTTGATCTCTCTATCGGGTGGTAGTCCTGGAAAATCCTCAGGAAACACATCTGGAAAGCCACTAACCAACGATATCCAAGGAAACTTTTCTAGAGGCCTAGACTCATCGTCAATTGCAAACAGACTCCCATAACACTCTAAGTTTCTTTTCCCACCTAAACATGCTTTAAGGATAGGATCCTGCCTTACTGCATTCATGTTGGCTCGATATACAATGAAATCTCTACTTGGAGTTAAAAGTGTTGACCCTGATTTTGGTCAATTGACACGGAGTCAAATACGCTTGATGTGGACAAATATATTGAAATGAATGTGATGACGAAAACAATAAGAACACAAGAATTTATAGTGGTTCGGCCCCAGAATCTGGTAATAACCTACGTCCACTTGAATTGTTATTGATATGAGATTCAAAGGGGTGATCAAAGAACTAGGGTTCAATGGTTTCACTAACCTTTGAAGAAGAAAATACCATTATTCTAGTGTAATCTCTCCAATCTCAAATAATTCGTTAGCCAAAAGAAAAAGTCCCTCTCCCTTGAGCTCTCTTCCTCTACTTATAAGCTCAGGGAAGATTTACATTAATTTGTTACAGATATTCTTTCCTAAATAATTGGATACTCAGGAAATCATGGGAGCTAATTTCGGATTCAATCATAACTGCCTAAGATTTCCTCCGTGTACAGCATGTATACGACCAGACTGGTCGTATGTAGTGATTGATCGTTGCATCAATAGATGTATTCCTAGTCGATGGTCGAGCATGAATTTTTCCAGATGTCAGCCACGTGTATTTAATGTCTGCCATGTCATCCATGTCTGATTTTTGGGATAACATTTGCCCCCCAAGTTTGTTTAGTGCAACTAGCAATAAAGAAACTTTAAGGAAACAACCGTTCATATCCCCACGATGTCTGTTAGGATCCCCGTGCGTTTTTGAAAGCCGTGACATAATTATGTCTAATCAATCCTTTCCAGTTTCCAAAAAGGCAATTTGACGGCTTATACACTTCCCCACGTTTCGAAAATGGGAAGTAATGATTACTACTTTTTGGCCATACCTCGGTCCCCATAAATACCTTCTTTTTCTTATTTATAAAAATTTTTCTTACCATCTTTGTCAAGAGCTTCAAGAACTTTGCCTTCAGAATACAGAGCTTCGAAACCAGTCAATTGTCTAGCCGACAATCTTTCCGACTCGAACTTTTTCAATCTCTTCCGAATCTCCATCTTCGCCCAGGTAATCACTCTGTCTTTTTAAACTTTTCATTATGCCATGCATGCCGTTTCTATGCTCTGTGATTTCTGTGTTCTTGAGTAGGGTTTTATGAGGATCTTTTGTATAAACCTTCCATTGCTTGGTAAGAGAGCGTCTTTATGCTTTGTATAGGTTAAGACTTATTTTGATAGTTGGGATCATAGGCTTGGGGCATAAGGTCGACGAAAAATTCAACCTTTAAGCTAGGTGAAAAAACTGAGTTTTTTCCCGCCCTTCAGGAGTCGAAAAAGTTCTCTTTCAGAAAACAGTTTTTCTTCCTTTCTGATATGTTTTTCAAACCATTAATGTCGAACTTAGTGTAGGAGTAGGATGATGCTGGTTATTTGGACGCGAGCAACGTTATCCCCATCTTCCACACTACTTCGCAGACTATGTCTTATCTCCTCCATTGTCTGTTTGCAGTTCGTATGCAAGACCCTTGGGGAGGGGAAAGACCTATTGAAGACGACCTCTTGGCCCAACTACTTGAAGGCAAAGAGAACCCATCTACTTTGATACCAGAAATCCCTTTTTCTCGCCCTGGCTCAAACCGTCCTCCAGTCCCCAATCAGAGAATGGCCCGAACGAAAACAAAAGCTCGAAAAAGAAAAAATCCTAACTCCTCAGGCCAGCCTTCTGCTGATGCCCCCTCGACCAGTGGTCAAGGCGAATTCACTCCTGAGACCAATGTCCAGAGGCATGCCCGTCCTCGTCATGCTGACTAGCCAGCTGTTGAGTGGCACGTCGTCCCCCAAAGTTCGGTGACACTGCGGATGATTGCCAACTATTTAAACAGATACAATCTGACGGGGGTGACCTTGGTCAAACCTTCTATCGACTAGCGAGCCAACCTGCCAGGTGGGGCTTACAGCGCCTGGTCGAGGTTCCACATTGAGGCAGGTGCCACCCTGCCTTTTCACTCATTTTTTCAAGGGGTGGTCAATTACTTTGGCGTTGCCCCTTTCCAAATTACTCCAAACGGGTATAGAATGCTGGCCGCACTCTATATCCTTTACAAACTCAAAAATTGGCCAGTACCTTCTCCACATGAGGTCAATTTCCTTTTCTACCTGAAGTCCAACCCCAACCTAGATGGCACGGGGTTTTTTCATCTTTGCCACCAAGAAACCGGGCGCACTTTTTTGTCCGACACTACTCATATCTCTAACGTGGGGAGATATCATCACGAATACTTCCTCACGCCCGACATAGCTGCAGACAACCTGGCCTTCACTCGAGGAGGTAAAAATTCCTACGCCAGTAGCTTCTACACTTTAATGTTTTCTTGTCATAATGTCTCGACATTCCACTGTGTTCCAGGCCCATGGTTACGCCCAACCCCCACTCTAGGAATGAAGTCAAGGGCAACACTCTTAGCCAGCATGCCAAATGCTGATAAGAGTGTCAAAACTTAGTCAACGAGGCTAACCTTAGGCTGGTCGGCCTTTGGGGCACCCAATCTGAGACGAATGAACCCTCGGCGGGCGGTGTCCAAGCCGACGCGGAACCTGAGCAGGAACCCGAGCAGCAACCCCAGGCACCCCCTCTACGGAGGAGGCCAACTGGGGTTACGATCAAGGAACTTGCCGTCCCCCATCGAGCGGAGAAAACCTCGGTCCCCGAGGGCAAAGGAAAATAAAAGGCTGCCGAGCCTACCGAACTTTCTAACGATTCGTCGGATGTAAATGGTTCAATATTTTCACTTTTAAATCATTTGCCAATTCCCTCTCATCTATTTGATGAGGATGGAAACTTTAGAAATGCTCCCTCTTTAAACTCATATTTCTTCCAGGAACTAGGTAGTTTAGTAAATAATGCTACGACCAGTAGTTGTAGCCCGGGTACTTTACTTGTAATCCTTCTACTCTTATCCTTGTCTCCTGCATGACCATTTAGTCTTATCGCTTGAGTTGCTTCCTTTTATGTAGGTATGGACTCCGAGGATGTCTTTGAGCACTATGAGGCTGCTGCTGCTTCTTCTGTTCCAAAGAAGGATATCAAGAGGACTTGAGGGGAAAGCAGCAAGACCCCCTCGAAGAAGGCTTGAACAGGTGATGGTCCAGCCACCGCCCCTTCCCAGGAGAACATAACACCTCCACCCCCCACCGAACAGACGACTCCCGCGGCTACTAATCCACAACCTTCCTCTAAGGCCAGCCAGGCCGCCATCACTGAAACTGCCTTAATGGAGGTCGACCAAATCATCAACAGAGGGTTGAATGAGATAGTCATCGTAAGTCATCTCCTGCTACTTCATCATTTATGTCTGACTTCTTTTCCTTACTTTATCTCATTCTTTGTCTTCAGGGGCTGCTATCTTTAACTGCTGGCTGGCGCCGTGCTGGGGTGTTGGTTTCTCGAGGAAAGAACTTCGACTCCAGGCTTGCCCAGGCTAAGCAAGCACTTGAGGCTGAGAACAACAAGCTGCTCAAGGAGAACAAGGAGCTGTCCAAGCTGAATGAACAATTGTGCGAGGACCAAGCCACTCTCACCAAGGAGCTTCAGGATGCCCAAGATGCGTTGAAGAAAGCCAACAAGGAACGGGGGAAATGGAGGGAAAGTTCTGTACTTGTCACCCAAGAGTTTAAGCAGCTTGGACTTGATCTGGCCGCCAGCAGGGAAGAGACGAAGAAGCTCGAAGAGTGGGTGCAGGAGCTCGAGGGGCGAGTACATGAGCTCGAGGAGGAAGGGGTCAAGAATTTGAATAAGTACAAGGAAGCCACTCACCTCTGCTTCTACGATTTCTGGAAGCACAACCGAGAGGCCGACTTCAACTACCTGTCCGAGCAGTTAAAGAGGACTCTGATGGCGTAGTGCGCCATCCGGTTGGAGGCAGAGGAGAAGGATAAGGCTAAGGCTCCTACTGCTGATGCTAAAGCTGGTCCCCCAGTCGATCAAAGCACTCCTCCTAATCCTGAAGACCTTTCTGCTCCTCAATAATTATCTCTTCTTTTTATTTTGTTTTTATGGCCCACTGGTCTGCTTGTAAAGACAATTTACTTTTATTGCTGTAAGGGCAGCTTTTTTACTTATAACTGAACAATAACATCCGAGCAATACTGCTCGTGGTGTAAAAGATTTTTACTTTTAATTAAACAATTACATCCGAGCAATACTGCTCGCGGTGTAAAAGATTGCCTTATTGATATTATAATGTTTATTATAATATCTGTTTGCATGACCAAACTTAGCATAGTACTTTGGTTTGATTTAGAAAAACATAAAGTTTGAAAAATACTCTAAGTACCGTAGCATGCTTTCACTCATTTTGTTCATGTGTTTACATACCCTTTGGTATGCTTTGCTATCGATGTATCTTATATGCCCCCCAAGTGATCGAGGAGCTTTAGGTCCTTGGTCACTTGCCTTGACCACGACCTGTGCGAACATTGCTGCTCGGTAGGAAACGTAACACTGATAATACAGCAAAACAACACACGTAATGAACAAATACTTGTAAAAATAAATTTACAAAGGTTGGCAAGAATGACTGGCTGCGCACAGTCCCTTATAATCTCGTATTAAAAATGGACTAAACATGTCTTTACGAGTGATCTTAAAAAATATCTTACACTTAGAAGCGATTAGCCATACAACGTGGCTAACCCTTTTTCAAAACTTGTAAAAAGTAAAAATTTATACAAGCCAGTCCTTTAAAAAGGACTGTTCATTGGTAATACTTGCGCAGGTGTTCTCCATTCCAATAGTGTGGAACGAGATCTCCATTTAAGCGTGCAAGTTTGTAGGTGCCCGGATGAAGGACTTTTTCAATCTGGTAAGGTCCTTCCCAGTTTGGTCCGAGTACTCCAGTAGTGGGGTCGCGGGTATTCAAGAAAACTCGTCGTAGCACTAGGTCGCCGACGTTGAATTTCCTTTCTTTCACCTTTGAGTTAAAATACCGGGCGACCTTTTGCTGGTACGAAGCAACTCGGAGTTGGGCTCTTTCTTGTATTTCTTCAATCGAGTCTAGGGACTCCATCATCAGTTGGCTATTCTGGTCCTAGTCGTATGTAATGCGTCGGTGTGAGGGGGGATCTAATTCGACAGGTAACATAGCTTCATACCCGTATGCCAAGGAAAACGGGGTGTGACCTGTCGCTATTCGATGAGAAGTTCTATACGACCAGAGGACTTCAGGCAGCTATTCTGGCCATGCTCCTTTAGCGTCTTCATGTCTTTTCTTCAAGGTGTCCTTAAGCATTTTATTCACCGCTTCTACTTGCCCATTTTCTTGTGGATGTGCAACTGAAGAAAAGCTTTTGAGGATTCCATGTCTTTCGCAGAAGTCCGTGAAATAATCACTGTCAAACTGGGTTCCGTTGTCTCAGAAAATCTTTTGAGGTAAACCATATCAGCAAACAATGTTCTTGATGAAAAAGTCAAGAACTTTCTTGGTCGTTATGGTAGCGAGTGGTTCAGCTTCAGCCCATTTGGTGAAGTAGTCGACTGCTACAACTGCGTACTTCACTCCGCTCTTTCCCGTTGGCAGTGATCCGATCAAATCTATACCCCATACTGCGAAAGGCCAAGGACTTTGCATTTGTTTTAACTCGTTGGGAGCTGCACGTGGAATCTTGGAAAATCTTTGACACTTATCGCATTTCCGCACAAACTCCATTGAATCTTCATTCATAGTCGACCAGAAATAGCCCTGCCTTAGAATCTTTTTCGCCAAACTTTGCCCCCCCAGCATGATCCCCGCAGAAGCTTTCATGTACTTCCCTCATCAGCTCCTTAGCTTTCTCTGGTGTAATACATCTGAGCAGTGGCATGGAATATCCCCTTCGGTACAGAACACCATCGACCAGTATATACCTAGCAGCCTGCCTTTGAAGAGTTCTGGCTTTGTTCCTATCTGCCGGTAGTACTCCATTTGTAAGATACTCTAAGTAAGGCGCCATCCATGTGTCTTCCATCCGGATTTCCATGCTGGTTTCATCTGCTCTTATGCTTGGCTCACATAATCTTTCTACAGGCACAATATTCAGAGTGTCAGCATCTTTCGCGCTTGCGAGTTTGGCTAAAGCATTTGCATTCGAATTCTGATCCCGAGGAATTTGCTGGAGGCTGTACTTCTGGAACTGAGCCAACAGATCTCTAGTTTTGTTCAAGTAGGCCCCCATTTTAAGGCCCCGTGCTTGATGTTCCCCTAGAACTTGATTCACTACTAACTGTGAATCACTATATATATCGAGCACCTTTATATTCATGTCTTTTGCCAATCTCAATCCAGCGAGGAGGGCTTCATATTCTGCTTCATTATTCGATGCTACGAAGTCGAACCTAATGGCGCAGTGAAATCGATGCCCTTCTGGCGTTATCAAGATCACTCCTGCTCCCGTGCGAGATTCGTTAGACGATCCATCCGTGAATAATTTCCATGAAGGAGCTTCATCTTGGGGCTCAGGCACACTAGGCTTTTCGCACTGATCGTCGTTTGGGAGCTCAGTGAATTCCGCTATAAGATTGGCTAAGACTTGTCCCTTCACTGCTGCTCGCGGTGAATATGTGATATCGAACTGCCCTAGTTTGACTGCCCATTTTAATAAGCTCCCAACCGCCTCTGGTTTTCGGAGGACTTGCCGAAGGGGCTGGTCAGTTAAGACTGTAATGGGATGGGCTTGGAAGTAAGGACGTAGCTTCCTTGAGGCCAAGATTAAACAATATGCTAACCTCTCGATGGGAGGATACCTCAGTTCTGCTCCGATTAGCCGCTTGCTTACATAGTAAACCGCTTTTTGTACGCCTTCTTCTTCTCGTACTAGCAGCAACTTTAGTGATCGCCAGGTAAATGAACAAAGTTTCTCCTTCGATAGGATTTGATAAAATAGGAGGTTGTGCCATATGGGCTTTCAAGGCCTGAAAAGCTTGCTCGCAGTCTCTTGTCCATTCAAACTTCTTGCTGCCCCTAAGTAGAATAAAGAAAGGGACGCATTTATCCGTTGACTTGGAAATAAATCTACTTAGGGCTGCAATTCTCCCAGTTAAACTTTGTACATCCTTGATCTTCTCTGGCGATTTCATGTCGATCATGGCCTTTATCTTATCGGGGTTGGACTTTATTCCTCTTGAATTAACGATGAACCCCAAAAATTTGCCTAATCCAACTCCGAAGGAACATTTAAGAGGATTTAGTTTCATCTGGTACTTGTTCAATACATCGAAATACTCTTGTAAATCCTTCACATGTCCTTCTGCTTTTTTTGACTTCACCAGCATGTCATCCACGTACACCTCCATGTTTACCCCGATCAACTCTTTAAACATGTGGTTAACCAATCGCTGGTAAGTCGCACCTGCGTTTTTTAGTCTGAAGGGCATTACTTTATAACAGTATAATCTCGTATCGGTCCGAAAGCTAGTGTGATTCTCATCAGGGGGATGCATGCTGATCTGATTGTAACCTGAGTATGCATCCATGAAGGAGAGGATCTCATGTCCTGCAGTTGCATCGACCAGCTGGTCGATCCTTGGGAGTGGGAAGCAATCCTTTGGGCAGGCTTTATTGAGGTCCGTGAAATCCACACAGGTTTTCCATTTGCCATTAGGCTTGGGAACCAGCACTGGATTAGAAACCCACGATGGATAAAACGCCACCCTGATGAATCCATTCTCCTTTAATCTTTCAACTTCTTCTTTTAAGGCCCTCGACCGATCCTTATTGAGCAGCCTTCTTTTTCTGTTGCACGGGTGGAAAACTCTTGTCTATGTTCAGGACATGGCTGATAACTGCAGGATCTATCCCAGCCATGTATTTGTGCGACCAGGCAAAGACTTCCTGGTTTTTCTGCAAAAACTCCACCAGTGCATTCTTCGTGGTTGGTTCTATGTTTTTCCCGACCTTCACGACTCTGGTCGGGTCTTTTTCGTCAAGTTGGACCTCTTCCAGGTCCTCAATGGGTCCAACATTTTCCTCAAAATCCCCAAAGCGAGGATCTAAATCTTTATCCTCACTTTGGGCAACACCCTATTTGGTGACTTCATCACCGGATTGGGCTTGTGTATCAATTGCCATCTGCAACCTATCAGGGGGAGTGCTTTTTAACGTTCCCTTCTTCGCCTTCGCGACCGAGGCGTTGTAACACTCCCTGGCTTCTCTCTGATTTCCCAACACGCGTCCTACCCCTGCGTCAGTCGGGAATTTCATGGCTAAGTGCCATATAGAGGTGACGGCCCGTAGATCAACCAGTATAGGCCTTCCAATGACCGCATTGTACGCCGAGGGACAATCAACTACTATGAAAGTAGCGAGTAATGTCCTGGTAGCAGGCGCTGTACCAGTTGTCACTGGAAGTCTGATTGACCCTATGGGGGCGAGTCCTCACCAGAGAAGCCGTGTATTGTTTGGTTGCAGGGCTCCAAGTCCTTAACGGACAACTTCATGCGTTCCAGAGAATATTTATACAGGATGTTCACTGAACTTCCTGTGTCGACTAGCACTCTTTTCACCATCATATTGGCCATTTGGACATCCACGACTAGCAGATCGGAGTATGAGAACCGGACATGTTGAGCGTCGCCATCAAAGAAGGTTATTTCGCCCTCCTCTGATCGAGCCTTTTTTGGTGTGCGGTCCTCCACAGTTATCATCTCGATGTCCTGGTTGTGGCGCAGAGTCCGAGTGTATCGTTCCTTGGCCTTTCCACTGTTTCCCGTGAGGTGCGGGCCTCCACAGATGGTTAATAAGGTGCCAGTTACGGGATCAGGCTGCAAAGGTGGTGAGCGTTGGCGCATGGGCGCTTGCTCATTGCCACCTGGAGCTTCTCGTTGGGAATTTCCCGAGGCCCGTATATATCTTCTTAAGTGTCCTTGTCTGATAAGGAACTCTATCTCATCCTTCAACTGGTTGCATTCATTGGTATCATGTCTGTAGTCGTTATGATAACGACAGAATTTGGTAGTGTCTCTTCTTGAAATGTCCTTTCGAATGGGGGCAGGTTTCTTATAAGGCACACTGGAACTCGTGGCCTGATATACCTCTCATCGAGACTCAACAAGGACAGTATAGTTAGTGAACCGGGGTTCATAACGATTACCCTTGGCTCTTTTATTGTCAGAGGTGGAAGGCTCATTGTATGGCCGTTTCCCACCATTCTTGCCACCGCCATTGCCGTTCCTGTTGCCTTTGCCGTTGCCATTGGGTTTTGACCCATTGGCGGCTTTGGCGGGCTCGGCTGTCTTCTTATCTTTGCCCGGGGGCTTTCTCTCATTGGCAATGGCGTCCTCGAGCTTGATATAGCAATTAGCTCAATCTAAAAATTCATGGGTTGTTCTAACCCCATGCTTTCTGAAGCTCTCCCAGAGAGGCGTACGACACTTAACTCCTGCTGTTATGGCCATCATCTTGCCTTCGTCTCCCACTGTTTTCGCTCCGGCAGCTGCTCGCATGAAACGATGAATGTAGTCTTTCAGCGATTCTCCGTCTTGCTGGCATATTTCGACCAGCTGATTCGCCTCAGTAGGGTGCACACGACCCGCATAGAACTGTCCGTAAAATTCCTTCACGAACATCTCCTAAGAAATTATACTTGCAGGAGGGAATTTGAAAAACCACTCCTGTACAGCGTTAGAAAGTGTTGCAGGGAAGATCCTGCATCGAGCGTCTTCGGACACTTTCTGAATGTCCATTTGTATCTCAAATTTGTTGACATGAGATACCGGGTCACCATACCCGTCAAAGTTCGGAAGCGTAGGCATTTTGAACTTGCTAGGAGTTTCCGCCATGGCTATCCTCTGGATGAAAGGAGTGTCTTTTCTCCTATCATGGTCGATATAAGATGTTCTTCCCCCGACCAGCTGCTGCACCGCCTGGTTGAGGGCATCTGTCTGGGCCTGTACGGCGCTAGGAACCGCTGGGGTCTCTGCTGTTGCTGGGGAAATGTACTCATCGTGCCGCTCCCGGCAATCATTGAGTACATCTCGCAAATCTTCGTCTCTTCTCCTCTGCTCGCTAGCTCCGAGCCGATCAAAAATGTTGTTATGTATGTGCTGCCCCCAGCATCGCATCTTTCAGGATGGTCGTCCCTAAGTGGTGGGCTTCTACCCCTTCCTCTTTCTTCGTTCCTCCGATCGGCATTACCTCTGCCTGAGTCAGCTTCGTTATAATCGTGACCATCCCTAAACCTCGACTGGCCACAATGGGATCGACTGTTCCCTCGGTTGCCTTCCCGGGCTGGTACCTCTTGAGCGTTAGAGGGTGGCCAGCGCTGGTCGGTAGGTCCCCGTGCATTATCATGCCGTGGGGGGCCCCGGACCGCAGAGCCTGTCTCTGAGTTCCTTCTGTTTCCAGAAGGACGCTGCCCTCTGCTCGGTGGATTCAGTTCTTCGTCCCTATGGCGTCTAGGACTGCGGGGCTGTTGCCCGGTCCTATTTTGCCTTGGCCGCGAGGGATTGTTGCAACCAGCATGGGAAATAGGTTGTGCTTCAGGATCCCTTGGTGGGAGATCATCCTGAGGCATTGTAGGCTGCTCGAGCCTTTGTGGGCTGGATAGGCAGGCTAGGATTAGGACCTCTTTGGGGCGGTCCATTTGTAGCCTGATCAGGCTGCGAAGCAGGTACAGCCTGACTCCTAGCTAACTGTAAAGCAGCATTGAGGGCTGCCATGGCCTCCCTCTGACGGCGGTCCATCTCCGCCTACCTCTCACTTAGCTCCAGGCGCTGCCGCTCGATTTCTTGTTGCTGCTGCGCCATAATCTCAGCAGCGCTTTCTTGACTGGCCCTTAGATTGGCCAGTTCATCCTGCAATACCCACAGGGTACTCCTCAGCATCTCGGAGTCCAGTTCTTCTTCATCTAATTCCAGATGTGGCTCATTCTCTGCCACATTGGGAGGAGGAGGAGGCGGTTGAGATGGTGCAGCGCTAGCCGCCTGTCCAGTCTTCTTGGTTGTTTTCGCCATTGATGTTTCAACAATCTTGAGTTCAACTCTCAATGAAAGCACCAGAATGTTGACCCTGATTTTGGTCAACTGACACAGAGTCAAATACGCTTGATGTGGACAAATATATTGAAATGAATGTGATGACGAAAACAATAAGAACACAAGAATTTATAGTGGTTCGGCCCTAGAATCTGGTAATAACCTACGTCCACTTGAATTGTTATTGATATGAGATTCAAAGGGGTGATCAAAGAACTAGGGTTCAATGAGTTTCACTAAGCTTTGAAGAAGAAAATACCATTATTCTAGTGTAATCTCTCCAATCTCAAATAATTCGTTAGCCAAAAGAAAAAGTCCCTCTCCCTTGAGCTCTCTTCCTCTATTTATAAGCTCAGAGAAGATTTACATTAATTTGTTACAGATATTCTTTCCTAAATAATCGGATACTCAGGAAATCATGAGAGATAATTTCGGATTCAATCATAACTACCTAAGATTTCCTCCGTGTACAGCGTGTATACGACCAGACTGGTCGTATGTAGTGATTGATCGTTGCGTCAATAGATGTATTCCTGGTCGATGGTCGAGCATGAATTTTGCCAGATGTCAGCCACGTGTATTTAATGTCTGCATGTCATCCATGTCTGATTTTTGGGATAACAAAAAGAGTCACCCTTTTGCGTGAGCAATGAACAATGGCTTGGTACTTAGACAAAAAATCCATGCCAAGAATCACATCAAATTGTCCTATAGGTAACACCATCAGGTTTCCTAATAAATTATTCCATTCAAACACAATACAACCGATTTGCATATGGTTGATACTTCACCATGTCCTCCCATAGGTACACTTAACTGCAATGTAGGACTAAAAGTTTCCCAACTCAAACCCAACATGCTAGCAAACATTAATGATATACAAGAATGAGATGCACCAGTATCAAATAATACATGAACCCAAGAGTGTGAGATAAGAACCACACCATCCACAACTCCCTGGCATGCTCCTCCTTGTACATCATCACCACCAAGAGCATAGGCTTGACCGGAGGGTTTTTCCTTTGCTTTCCCTTTTCCTTGACCAGGATGGCTTGTGCTTGCACTAGAGCGCCTCCTCCGGGATTGAACCCTCTCTAACTTCCAACAGAAATAGGAGTTTGAAAACTCTGCGAGTACCCCTGGTTGAATCCTGAACCTTGGGGCTAGAACTGATGTTGATATTGGGATTGTTGCCCTGGTGTTGGTGTGAAACCATAGGATGAAGTCTCAGACTGGTTACTTTTAGGTTGTCCTGTGAAAGGAGTAGGCCTAGCATAACTCCCTATGAGTCCTCCAGGTGATGGTTGGAACCTCTGTTGTCGTGTGGGCAATTTTTTCTTCTTATGACCCTGTTGGCCACAATTGAAACACCCATACGGCCCAATTCGAGTCTTTCATGAAGATTTGCTACTATTGCTACCCCCACTAAGTTGTTGTCCTTGGGATAACCATCGCCCTTGGTTCTTCTTGTTCATTTTCCTATCATTTCCTCTTTCTCAGGCCAGATTCTTTATTTCAATTCCTTCTTGATGAGCCTCAGTCCGTAAGGCTACTATCACACACTCATTCAAATTTCCAAAGGTCATAGGGCAAGTGGACCCAGCATTGAAGGGATTAAGGGATGGAGGAATTGCTCAATTAAAAGAGATTGATCGACCGTACCAGCATAAACACAAGAAGATAACTCTACAAACTTCATGTAGAATTCATTCACTCACATCCATCATTATCTAGTCATTCTGTGATCTCATCAACCAATCATTGATCTTAAGCAATCAAATGATCCAATCAAGTCCTCCTATGAGATGGGTTAAAATGTTGTTCTTCGAAAACCCATCTCAGAATTTCCTCAAGTCATCCCATCAATTCCACTCATCCTACTTAAGACTTCCTACTAATCCGGTGCGCTCCTTTCCAACTTGGGCAAATTAATATTAACATGATACTCCTTAGGTTTTCCCATAATGTTTAAACTCTTCTTTATATGCCTTAACCATCTTTCAGCAACCATGGAATCCTTTCTACCTTTAGACTTAAGCATTTGAATCCGATGGAAGAACTGGAAGTGATTGCTCTGCCGGGCATTTGGATCCATCTGTTTGGCAGGAATGCCTCTTAAAGCCTCAAGAATGGCCTTCACAGGGTATGCAACTGGCGGAGAAGGAACCTCAGCCTCAAGGACATTATCTGCAGGCCTTCTCCTTGTTGTCCTTCCTTTCAGAGGCATTTTCTTAGGTCAGTAAATCAAAAGCTAACTAGTTAGTGAGGAATGGATACTATCTATATACATACGCCTTTATAGATAAAAATACTTTATTTTGAAATAAATTTAATCTATTTGGTGACACACTCCGAGGTATTTAAATCCAGTGCTCTGATACCATTTTTCTTTCACGATCCGAGCCCTAGGCCGTGGCAGATTTGTAATATCCATAACTTGGGTGGTCCAAGATCAAACTTTGACCCTTGTTGGAAAATAGTCTTTATAAATGATCATTTAATTTATATTAAATCATACTATAATTATAAGTTAAAATAATGAAATAACTCATATAGTTATATATAAAAATATTAGTGATAAAGGTATGATCATTTATCATTATACATAAAACAATAATATTCCCACAATTATGTAATCACCAAATAGTTAAATTTAATAAGTCATAAACACCCAAAATAATACTTAGCATCCACCATTCCTCATCCCTAACTATTTCATAGCTCATTCAGATATACCGATCATTAGATTCGAAGTCAAATACATATATAATGCTCAAAAGATAAGATAATGACACGAAATAGAAATAGGCTAAACACATTGGCTTCATCGATAATTCATCTTTTCCACGTTCGCGTCACTGCGCTCCTAGAATGAGAGAGAAAGGGGTGAGCTTATAAAGCCCAGTAGGAAAACAACTAATAACATAGGACCCAAAAGTTTAATACAACCCCTGCATGGTTAGCTTTGAAAACAAAACATATATCATCATGTATAAACCAAAATAGAGAGAAACCATAAATAATCATAAGGGCATAGCTACAAGTGCACATCACACCGTCCACTAGATCCCTAGTTCCCGTTACCCACCATAGAAAATTCGACATCCTAAACTGGGTAGTCGGACCTGATAACCACCACAAGGGGGAGGCTCAAAACATTTCCTGTATACAGATGCTAGGTCTTTACACCTACAGGTGAGTGGACACCTGATCTACCTATGGTGACACAGAGACTAGGTCGTGAAACAACAACGTGCACCAATCATGATCACTATGGCTCTCATCGGTATAACCAAATGCAGGTAAACATGAAAAGAAAGAAACATATTCCCTTTATATTTTAGAAAATTGGGCAGCATGACAGCTACATTTGAATAAACCCAAAAATCATAACCTGTATAAATAAGTGAACAAAAATATATATTTGGCACCCAGTGCCCTCAGAACAGATCAGAAAACATGCAGGTTAAGTTTTCAATTTTTCAAACATTTTATAAATCTCAAAATTGGAATATGTTGAATGCAATTTAATACGAGTAAAATAAGTCCAATAGTCTAGTTGAGTCCCTACCTCTTTAGAATTTTATCCGAGCCCAAAGCAACGCTCCTAAGCTTAACGATGATCTTAGAATGATTTAGCCTGATTTTAATATCACGTTTTTCCTACATGCACCAAATGAGCAAGCGATTATCATCATAGCATTCCTTCTTCAAAATCGTGTCCAATGACATATAATATGACCATATTTAAAATTTCAAGTTCCGAAACCTCACCCAAGTGGTGTACAAGCGGTTGGTGGCGATACTGGAAACGTCCACGAATAAATGCATGGCATATATCAAAACGATCCTCTCGATGAGTACATCACGAAAGTACAGCTCCTTCGCCCAAATGACCTGCATTGTCGCTGGAAAATGCTTCCAAAGGGGCGAAGATACCCAAAATCTCGCCGGAGAAAAATGGCGAGTTGACCGGATTGACTTAGTGGGCGACGATCCTCTTTGACACTGATTCCAACAGTACCACCCACTCACCGAACGGTGGTCAGAGTTCGCTGAAAAGTCACCTCAAACTTTCGACGACAAAACATCGGAGTGGCCGTACAGGCGCGTCCTTGCTCCGATGGTCACCAAACTTTGGGGTTGCCATCATCACTGTTCGGGGAAGCTGCAGCATCGGTGCGTGTCAGAAATGGTGGGCAGTGGTGGCTGGGTCTGGTGCCTTGCCATGGCTTGCCGAAAGGAAAGCATGGAAGAAGAAGAAGAAGAAGAAGAAGAAGAAGAAAGAGAAATGGTCGGGAGGAAGAAGAAAAGGAAAAAAAAATCAAAATATATAATTTAAATTAATTAATTATTATTATATTTTTTTCCTCCCATATTTGACTTTTTCAATATGAAAATGTCTCAGGCTTCACAGAGAGAGAGAGGGGAAAGAGATGAGTATTGCGTAGAGGAAAGAGACGAGTATTGTTCTATTTTATTTACTATTTTATTTATAAATATATCTTTTATTTTATTTTAAAAAAAATTAGTCATAAATGTAGAAACAGTTGTGACTGAAAAAAAATTGTTAGTCATAACAAATTAGAGTAATAACTAAATATCAATTAGTCATAAAAATTTATTGATTGCAACTAAATGTACTTTAGTCATAATAAAATATTGTAACCTTTTAAAAAGCATAGATTTAAAATTTTTAATTATTGCCACAAATAATTTGTTGTGACTAAAGTATAATTTGTCACAAATTATGACTATAAGTATATTTAGTGACAAGTATTTTTTAGTTGTCACTAAAAAGTTGTGACTAAATATCAAGTTTTTTGTAGTGCCACCCGAGCCCACCCACCCCGACGACACCCCACCCCACCCCACCCGAGCCCCCACCCTAACCCGACAGCCACCCCACCCCACCCGAGCCCCACCCCGACGCCACCGCGAGCCCACCACTGCCGCTCTCCTCCTCCTCCAAGCCGCCTCCTAAGGTAAGTTTTATAATATAGTTTTGTATTTTATTTTATTTTATTTATGTATTGAATTTAATTTTTTTTTCTATGGATCCCCGAGCCACTGCCGGAGCGGAGCCACTTCACCCACTGTGTAATATTTTTATTTTTCATTTACTATTTTTAAGTTATTTTTATCATATATGTTTTTTTTATTTATTAATTTTTTTTTGTAAAATTAAAAAAAAAACAGATTTGAATATGTATTTTTTTATTTATTTTAATGTTTTATATATATTTGTTTATTTTTGCTTGTTAATATTTATTATATTGTATTTTGTGATATATGTATTTTAGTTAAAGTATGAACTTAAAAAAATCAGATTAATGATGTATGTTTATATTTTTAAATTGTTTTATATTAAATGTGATATGTTTGTGTTGACCCAAGATTTGGCCAACTGACACGGAGTCAGAATATGCTTGATATGAATGATTATGTAGAGAAGAACGTAATGATGAAAAGTAATAACAACACAATATTTTTATAGTGGTTCGGCCCCAGGATCTGGTAATAACCTACGTCCACTTAGATTGTTATTGATATGAGAACCAAAGGAGTGATCAAGGAACAAGGGTTCAATGAGTTTCACTAACCTCTCAAGAACAATACAATATCACTAGGAGAATTACTTTAGTCTCAAATGATTCAAAAGCCAAAAAGTCCCTTCCTTGAGCTATCTTTTGCTATTTATAGGCTCAAGGGGGATTACAAAAGATTGTTATAGATATTCTTTCCTTTATCATCGGATACTCAGGAGATTGTGTGAGTTAAATTCGGGATTTACAAAGATCTTCTCATTAATGTTGCTTTGTATGCGGAACCATCGACCAGACTGGTCGCAGGTAAGACTGGGCTGCTTACTACTTCTAATGCGTCTTCTGGTCGATACTCTAGCAGAGCTTTTCCAGGTGTCAGCCACGTGTCCAGGGATCACTTGCCACGTCATCAATGCTAATTTTTTGGATAACATTTTCCCCCCAAGTTTATTTATCACGAGCAATAAATAAACTTTTGAACGAACGACTCTTTGGTAACCCCGCCTTACGTGTTAGAACCCTTCGTGTGTTCTTGGAAAAAGTAACCTACTTCCGTCTAATCACGTCTTTTCGGTTCCCCAGAAATAATTCGACGGCCATTCCGCTTCCCCATACTTCGAAAAAGGGAAACTGATGATTACACCTTTTTAATGCCACAGACAAACTTATATAATACCTTCGAAATCTTCCTTTTCTCTTTACGCACGCCATTGTCTTCACAAGAAACCCTAAAAACCAGAGCTTTGATCGTCCCCGTAGACCGTTCTTCTGTATTTCCAAGACTCAGACAGAGAGTTCCTTGATCTCCGAAGACTCTTCCATCTCCACAATCATTTTCTTGGTAAGTTTCTGAATTCTCATGCTTCAAATTTTCATGGTGCATGCTTCTGTATGTTGACTGTATGAGTCTATCTGTTTCTGGTTTGAGATGCTTGTGAGTAGAATGTTTTGTAGGCAAAAAAGGGTTACGTGTTAGTTTAATAGTCAGGATCATACTTTTAGGACGTAAGATCAAAGTAAAAATTCAATCTTTAGGCTAGTTGGAAAATAGGTTTTTCCCGCCCTAAGGGGAGTTGAAAAAGTTTTCTTGAAAAACTTTTTACTTTCACCCTTTGATCTGTCTTTCAAACTGTTCGTATGGAACACTTAGCTTTTTGTTAGAATGCTGTTGTATAAAAGCTTGGCTTTTATACTCATCCAGCGTTATTCTAAAAAGCCTTTAAAAATTATTTATCCTCACCTCCCCATTCTTCTGTTTCCAGACATTGATGCCAGATTTGTGGGGAGGTGAACGGCCCATCGACGACGACCTTCTCGCCCAGCTGCTCGAGGGCAAAGAACAATCGGCCGATCGAGTTCACAAGATTCCCTTCTCACGATCCTCCACTAGACCTCGTCCTTCTCCTCCTCAAATGGCCCATTCCAAATCCGTAGGCAAGAAAAGACCTGAGTCTGAAAACAGTCCAAACCTTCCTCCCCAACCTGATTTGCAGGCTAGGGCTCCCTCGACCAGTGGTCGAGAAAATCCCATTCCTGACCCTAATATCCAAACCAGGGCCCACCCTCGCCATCAGAATTTGCATGATGTCGAGTGGTATACTTCTCTGACCAGCTCATTGACCATGCGAATGGTTGCTAACTACTTTAGGAAATACCCTCTTACAGGGGTTTCCATTACAATTCCTACCGCAGACCAAAGGGCTAACCTCCCTGGGGGCATATACAGTTCCTGGTCTCGGTATCACTTAGAGGCGGGGGCTTATCTCCCTCTACATCCTTTTTATGAGGGGGTGGCCAATTATTTCGGTGTCGCCCCTTTCCAAATTACTCCAAATGGATATAGAATGCTGGCCGCACTCTATATCCTGTATAAACTCAAGAAATGGCCAGAACCTACCCCTCATGAGGTCAACTATCTTTTTGACCTTAAATCCAACCCGCAACAATATGGAATGGGTTTTTTCCACTTCTGTCACCAGGAGACCAATCGGACGTTCCTGAGTGACACCACGCATATATCGAACGTGGGGCAGTACAGTAAGGAGTACTTCCTTACACCGGACATAACCAGAAACAACCTGGCCTTCGCTCGAGGAGGTAAGTGCCTGCCTTTGACTGGTCGATACTTTTAATCAAGGTGTCTCCTTTCATTTTTCTCAAACTGTAATCTGTCTTTCAGGCCAACGGTTACGTCCGACCCCAACACCAGACATGGTGTTGAGGTCCAATAGACTGGCCAGGATGACAGACGCAGAAAAAAGCGTCAAGTCCCTGGTTACCGATGAAAACTTGAGGTTGTCTGGCCTCCTGGCTCCTCGCCATGAAACGAGAGGGTCCGTGGTAGACGATGCCACTGCCGAGGGAGTTCCCGAGCAGCAACCTCCTGCGTCCCCTCCTCGGAGGAGGCCAACGGGGGTTACAATCAGGGAGCCCACGAGCAATCCTTCCGCAGAAAGGCCTTCTGCTCCCCAAGGCAAGGGGAAACAAAAAGCCAAAGAGCCAGTTGTGGACTTGGGGGAATCTTCTGATGAGAACGGTAAAATTATTTTACTTTTAAATAGTTTGCCAATTCCCTGTCATTTGTTTGACGGGGAAGGCAACTTTACATATACTCCAAATTTAGGGCCAGAGTTCTTCATGCCAGATAATGAGTGTATGACTAATAGAGTCAATAGTATACCGACCAGTAGTTGTAGCTCGGGTACTAACTTTGTGACCTTATTTTTCATTTTGATAGATAGTCTTCATCTGCTTTTATCCTTACCCTTTTGCATGCTTTTTCTGTTGTGCAGATATGGCCACTCCCAACGTCTTCGATTTATACAATGCTGAGGAGGAAGAAGAAGTTCCTCAGCTCCGAAGGAAGTTGTCGCGGAGACAAACTGGCGAAACAAGCCAGAGACCGTCCAAGAAAAGTCGAACAGAGGACCCTCCCAGGGACGTGCCAGCTGGGCAAACTTCTATTCATCCTTCGGCCCCTGCCGAGAAAGAGACTCCTCCCGCTCCAAAGAACCCTCCTCCGGCTCCAAAGAACCCTCCTCCGGCTGCACCCAGCAGGGAACAAGAAAGATGGGAAGAGACCCTTGGGGACAAACTCTCAATCCGTGTCGTACGAGTAGCAAAAGACCGCATTGCGTTCATCGGGAAAAATGACCGCGTCAAGGATGCAATGGTTGAGGCAGAAAACATGACGGTCGACCTGATCCTGAACAGGACCTTGAACGAAATAGTCAGCGTAAGTACTTCTTTAATCCTTTTGGCCTTAGTCTTTGCCACAAGTTCTAACTCTTATCCTTTGTCTTCAGACTTTGCTGTCTGCCATCACTGCTCGCACCCGCACCCAAGCTACCATCGAGCAGGCTAGGGCAAAGGCCATTGAGGGGTACCAAGTGAAGGCGGCCGAGGAGCTTTCGGCGGCAGAGGCCAGGCATGCCAAGGAGTTGGAGGCGATGGTCCAACAGAGGGATGCTGCGGTGACAAAGTTGTCAGAGGCTGAAGCTATGAAGGAAGCTGCAATAAAGTCGAGGCAGGATTATCAGGATGCCAGCCGCACCCACCTTCACGAAGTCAGAAGATTGGAAGAGGTGCTCAAACCCAAGGACGAGGCCATCGCCACTCTCGAGGGCAAAGTAAAGCAGTTGGAGCTCGACAACTCCAAAAATCTGGAAAGGTATAAGAGGACGACGCTCCGATGTTTCTACAACTTATGGAAACACAATCAGGGAGCCAACTTCAGCTATCTTTCAGAGGATATAAGGGCTGCCGAGCTGGCTCGCTGCACTGCCCAACTAGCTGAAGAGGAGGCAAGAGCGAGGATCTCTGCTTCCCCAAGTCTGGCTGGTGCTGAAGAAGAAGGAGGGGCTATTGAGGATGTTGTCAACCAGAATGTCGCTAATGACCCTCCGGCCCCAAATGCCTCTTGAGCTTTTCCATTATTTTTTCTTTCTTTTTGATTACACGACCCACGGGTCGTGATGTAAAGACAATTTTTTATTTTAAACTTTGCTGCACGGGCAGTAAATCTTTTTCTTTTACTTGAACAATTACATCCAAGCAGTGATGCTTGCGGTGTAAAAGGTTGCATGATGCTATAATATTTTCATTTATTATAACATTTGTCCGTATGACCGAACTTAGCATAGTACTTTGGCATGATTTAACAAAATATAAATTTTGAAAAATACTCTAAGTACCTTAGCATGCTTTCACTCATTTTGCTCATGTGTTTACATACCTCATGGTATGCTTTGCTATCGATGTGCCTTATATGCCCCCCAAGTGATTGAGGAGCTTTAGGTCCTTGGTCACTTGCCTTGACCATGACCTGTCCGAACATTCCTGTTCGTGTGTAAAAATAATACTTGTAATACAGCAAAACAACACACGTAATGAACAAATACTTGCAAATATAAATTCACAAAGGTTGGCAAGAATGACTGGCTACGCACAGTCCCTTATAATCTCGTATTAAAAATGGACTAAACATGTCTTTACGAGTGATTCTGAAATAGAATCTTACAAATACGAGCGATTAGCCATATAGCGTGGCTAACCCTCTTTGCTAAACTTGTAAAAAGAAAAATTAATACAAGTTAGTCCTTTAAGAAGAATTGTTCACTGATAATACTTGCGCATGAGTTCTCCATTCCAATAACACGGAACGAGATCTCCGTTTAAGCGTGCAAGTTTGTAGGTGCCCGGATGAAGGACTTCTTCAATTTGGTAAGGTCCTTCCCAATTAGGTCCGAGCACTCCAGCAGTAGGGTCGCGGGTATTTAAGAAAACTCGCCGTAGCACTAAGTCTCCGACGTTGAATTTTCTTTCTTTAATTTTGGAGTTAAAGTACCGGGCGACTTTTTGTTGGTATGCAGCAACTCAGAGTTGGGCCTTCTCCCGTATTTCGTCAATCGAGTCTAGGGATTCCATCATCAGTTGGCTGTTCTGGTCCTGGTCGTATGTTAGACGTCAATGTGAGGGGGGATCTAATTCGACAGGCAACATCGCCTCATATCCGTAGGCCAAGGAAAATGGGGTATGTCCTGTCGCTGTTCGGTGAGACGTTCTATACGACCAGAGGACTTCAGGAAATTTCTCTGGCCACGCTCCCTTAGCTTCTTCGAGCCTCTTCTTCAGGGTGTCTTTAAGAGTTTTATTCACGGCTTTGACCTGCCCATTCGCCTGGGGGTGTGCAACTGAAGAAAAGCTTTTAATGACTCCATTTCTTTCGCAGAAATCGGTGAATAAATCGCTGTCAAACTGGGTTCCGTTGTCTGAAACTATCTTCCTAGGCAAACCATATCGACAGACAAAGTTCTTGATAACGAAGTCAAGGATTTTCTTGGTCGTGATGGTAGCGAGCGGTTCAGCTTCAGCCCATTTGGTGAAGTAATCGACTGCTATGACTGTGTACTTTACTCCGCCTTTCCCTATAGGTAGGGATCCAATCAAATCTATCCCCCATATTGCAAAAGGCCACATACTTTGCATCTATTTTAATTCGTTTGGAGCTGCTCGTGGAATCTTGGAGAATCTTTGACATTTATCACATCTTCGTACAAACTCCATCGAATCCTCATTCATAGTTGGCCAGAAGTAGCCTTGCCTTAGAATCTTCTTTGCCAAACTCTGCCCCCCAGCGTGATCCCCGCAGAAGCCTTCATGCACCTCTTTCATGAGTTCCTTAGCTTTTTCTGGTGTAACGCACCTGAGTAGTGGCATTGAATATCCTCGACCATCGACCGGTATGTACCTAGCGGCTCGCCTTTGTAGAGTTCTGGCTTTGTTCCTACCTGTTGGCAGCGTACCATTTGTTAGATACTCCAAATAAGGTGCCATCCATGTATCTTCCATCCGTATCTCCATACTGGATTCGATTGTTTGAATGCTTGGCTCACTCAGTCTCTCTACTGGCACGATGTTCAAAGTGTCAGCATCCTTCGCGCTCGCGAGTTTGGCTAAGGCATCCACGTTTGAATTCTGATCTCGCGGGATTTGCTGGAGGGTGTACTTCGTGAACTGGGCTAGCAGGTCTTTTGTTTTATTTAAGTAGGCCATCATTTTCAAGCCTCACGCTTGATATTCTCCTAGGACCTGATTCACCACCAGCTGTGAGTCACTGTAGATATCAAGCGTCTTTATGCTCATATCCTTTGCCATCCTCAATCCAGCGAGGAGTGCTTCGTATTCTGCTTCATTATTTGACGCGGTAAAGTCGAACCTGATGGCGCAGTGAAATCGATGCCCTTCCGGCGTTATCAATATCACTCCCGCTCCAGCGTGGGATTCGTTGGATGAACCACCGTGAATAGCTTCCACGAAGGAGCTTTGTCTTAAAGCTCGGGCGCTTCAGGCTGTTCGCACTGCTCGATGTCTGGGAGTTCGGTGAACTCCGCAATAAGGTCGGCCAAGACTTTTCCCTTAACTGTTGCTCGTGGTGAATAAGTTATATCGAACTGCCCCAGTTCGACTGCCCATTTTAATAATCGTCCATCCGCTTCTGGTTTTTGGAGGACTTGCCGAAGGGGCTGGTCAGTTAGAACTGTAATACGATGAGCTTGAAAGTAGGGGCGTAGCTTCCTAGAGGCCAGGATTAAGCAATATGCTAACCTCTCGATTGGTGGATATCTCAATTCTGCCCCGATTAGCCTTTTGCTGACATAGTAGACTGCCTTTTGTACGCCTTCCTCCTCTCGCACTAGTACCGCGCTAGCAGCAACTTCAGTAATCGCCAGGTAAATAAACAAAGTTTCTCCTTCAATTGGCTTTGATAAGATGGGAGGTTGTGCCATATGGGCTTTTAAGGCCTGGAATGCTTTCTCGCAGTCTCCCGTCCATTCAAACTTCTTATTTCCCCTAAGTAGATTGAAAAAAGGGACGCACTTGTCTGTTGATTTTGAAATGAATCTACTTAGGGCTGCGATTCTTCCGGTTAAATTTTGTACATCCTTGATCCTTTCTGGCGACTTCATGTCGATCAGGGCTTTTATCTTGTCAGGGTTGGCCTCAATTCCTCTTGAATTTACAATAAACCCCAAAAACTTCCCTGATCCAACTCCGAAGGAACATTTGAGGGGATTTAACTTCATCTGGTATTTGTTCAATACACTAAAGCATTCTTGTAAATCCCTCACATGTCCTTCTGCCTTTTTAGACTTTACCAGCATGTCGTCCACGTATACCTCCATGTTTACTCCGATTAGCTCCTTAAACATGTGGTTGACTAGCCGTTGGTAAGTCGCACCTGCATTTTTCAGTCTGAAGGGCATTACTTTGTAACAGTATAAGCCCGTATCGGTCCGAAAGCTGGTGTGATCCTCGTCAGGGGGGTGCATGCTAATCTGGTTGTAGCCTGAATATGCATCCATGAACGAGAGGATCTCGTGTCCTGCAGTTGCATCGACCAGCTGGTCGATCCTTGGGAGTGGGAAGCAATCTTTTGAGCAGGCTTTATTGAGGTCCGTAAAATCCACACAGGTCCGCCACTTGCCGTTAGGCTTGGGAACCAGCATTGGATTGGAGACCCACGATGGATAAAATGCCACCCTGATGAACCCATTCTTCCTTAGTCTTTCGACTTCTTCTTTTAAGGCTCTTGATCTATCTTTATCGAGCAACCTTCTCTTTTGTTGCACGGGTGGAAAGGTCTTGTCTATATTCAAGACATGGCTGATAACTGTGGGATCTATCCCAGCCATGTCTTTATGTGACCAGGCGAAAACCTCCTGGTTCTTTCGCAAAAATTCCACCAGTGCGTTCTTCGTGGTAGGCTCTAAGTTTTTCCCAACCCTTATGACTCTGGTCGGGTCTTTTTTGTCGAGTTAGACCTCCTCCAGGTCCTCGACGAGTCCAACATTTTCTTCAAAATCCCCAAAGCGAGGATCCAAATCTCTATCCGCACTTTGGGCAACACCCTATTTGGTGACTTCATCACCGGATTGGGCTTGTGTATCAACTGCCATCTGCAACCTATCTGAGGTAGCGCTCTTCGACGTTCCACTCTTCGCCTTTGTGATTGAGGCATTGTAGCACTCCCTGGCTTCCCTCTGGTTTCCCAACACGCGACCTACCCCCGCGTCTGTTGGGAACTTCATGGCCATGTGCCACATAGAGATGACGGCCCGCAGATCAACCATTATGGGCCTTCCAATAATGGCATTGTACGCCGAGGGACAATCGACCACTACAAAAGTGGCGAGTAATGTCCTTGTTGCAGGCGCTGTACCCGTCGTTACTGGGAGTTTGATCAATCCGGCGGGGGCGAGTCCTTCTCCTGAGAAGCCGTATATCGTTTGGTTGCAGGGCTCCAAGTCCTTAACGGACAATTTCATGCGTTCCAGCGTAGATTTATATAGGATATTCACTGAACTTCCTGTATCGACCAGTACTCTCTTCACCATCATGTTGGCCATCTGGATGTCCACGACCAGCGGATCAGAATGTGGGAACCTGACGTGTTGGGCGTCGCCATCAGAGAAGGTTATCTCACCCTTCTCTGACCGAGCCTTATTTGGTGCACGGTCCTCCACAGTCATCATCTCGATGTCCTGGTCGTGGCGCAGAGTCCGAGCATATCGTTCCCTGGCCTTTCCGCTATTTCCCACGAGGTGCGGGCTGCCACAGATGGTTAAGAGTGTTCCAGTCACAGGGGCAGGCTGTAAGGGTGGTGAGCGTTGGCGCGTGGACGCTTGCTCGTTGCCACCCGGAGCTTCTCGTTGGGAATTTCCCGAGGCCCGTACGTATCTTCTCAAGTGTCCTTGTCTAATAAGGAACTCGATTTCGTCTTTCAACTGGTTGCATTCATTGGTGTCATGTCCGTAGTCGTTATGATAACGACAGAACTTGGTAGTGTCTTTCTTCGAAATATCCTTCCGAATGGGGCCAAGTTTTTTATAAGGCATACTAGAACTTGTGGCCTGATAAACCTCTCCCCGAGACTCAACGAGGGCAGTGTAGTTAGTGAACCGAGGTTCATAACGATTACCCTTGGCTCGTTTATTGTCGGAGGTGGAAGGCTCGTTATACGGCCGTTTTCCACCATTCTTGCCATTGCCATTGCCGTTGCCGTTGCCGTTCCCGTTGCCTTTGCCGTTGCCATTAGGTTTGGAACCATTGGCGGCTTTGGTGGGTTGGAAGCCTTCTTACCCTTGCTTGAGGGCTTTCCTTCGTCAGCGATGGCTTCTTTGAGCTTGATGTAGCGATCAGCCCGGTCCAAAAATTCTTGGGTAGTTCTCACTCCTTCCTTTCGGAGACTTTTCCAGAGGGGAGAACGACGTTTTACCCCTGCGGTAATGGCCATCATTTTGCCTTCGTCCCCCACCGTTTTTGCTCCAGCCGCCACTCGCATAAAGCGATGGATGTAGTCCTTTACTGACTCCCTATCTTGCTGGCAAATTTCGACCAGCTGGTTTGCTTCGGTTGGATGCACACGACCTGCATAGAACTGTCCGTAAAACTCCCTTACGAACATTTCCCAGGAAACTATGCTTGCAGGAGGGAACTTAAAAAACCATTCCTGCACAGCTTCAGAAAGTGTTGCAGGGAAGATCCTGCACCGAGCGTCTTCAGACACTTTCTGAATGTCCATTTGAATTTCAAACTTGTTGACATGAGACACTGGGTCTCCATACCCGTCAAAGTTTGGGAGTGTAGGCATTTTGAACTTGCTTGGAGTTTCGGCATTAGCTATCCTCTGTACGAAAGGAGTGCCTTTCCTCCTATCGTGGTCGATGTAAGATGTCCTTCCCCCGACCAACTGTTGCACTGCCTGGTTGAGGACGTCTATCTGGGCCTGTACAGCGGCAGGAATCGTTGTGGCCTCTGTTGGCGGGGGGACGTTCTCGCCATGCCGCTCGCGGCGATCGTTGAGTACGTCACGCAAATCCTCATCTCTTCTCCGCTGCTCGCTACTCCCGAGCCTGTTGAAGACATTATTTTGTTTGGGCTGCCCCCCGGCATCCCATCTATTGGGTTGGTCATCTTGAGGTACCTGGCTCCTGCCTTTACCTCTTTCTTCATTCCTTCGGCCAGCGTTCCCCTTGCCTCAGTCAGCCTCATTATATCCATAGCCATCTCTGAACCTCGACTGACTATGGTGGGATCGACTGTTCCCTCGATTTCCATTCCTGGCTGAAACGTCCCGAGCGTTAGAGGGTTGCTTGTGCTGGTCGTGGTGTCCCCGTGCATCATCGTGCCGTGGGGGACCTCGAACCGCAGAGCCTAACTCTGAGTCCCTCCTGTTACCAGGGGGATAGTTCGGTAGGTTTGGCTCATCACCCCTACGGCGTCTAGGACTGCGAGGCTGATGCTCGGCCCTATTCTGCCTCTGTTACGGGGGAATACCCCGAGCAGCTTGCGATGGTGGCTGCGCCTCAGGGTCCAGCGGGACGTCGTCATGGGGCGCTTGGGGCTGCTCGGGCCTTTGTGGACTTGAAGGCTGGATCAGTGGGCTTTGATTAGGACCCCTCTGGGGTGGCCCATTGCCAGGTTGGTCAGGTTGCGAAACAGGTGCGACCTGATTCCTTGCCAGCTACAAAGCCGCCTCGAGGGCTGCCATGGCTTCACTCTGGCGGCGGTCCATCTCCGCCTGGCTTTCGCTTAGTTCCGCGCGTTGCCGTTCAATCTCCTGCTGCTGCCGTGCCACAACTCCGGCAGCAGTCTCCTAACTGGCTCTCAGACTAGCCAGCTCTTCCTGCAACATGCCCAGGGTACTCTTCAGCGTTGCATCATCCATTTCTTCCTCCTCAAAGTCCAGATGTGGCTCATCCTCGGCCACGCTTGCAGGGGGAGGAGGAGGTGGATTTGATGGCGCAGCAGCGGCCGCCTGTCCAGCTTTCCTTCCAGTTTTCGCCATTAGTTTTCTCAGCAATGATTAATCAAGCTCTCAATGAAAGCACCAGAATGTTGACCCAAGATTTGGCCAACTGACACGGAGTCAGAATATGCTTGATATGAATGATTATGTAGAGAAGAACGTAATGACGAAAAGTAATAACAACACGATGTTTTTATAGTGGTTCGGCTCCAGGATCTGGTAATAACCTACGTCCACTTAGATTGTTATTGATATGAGAACCAAAGGAGTGATCAAGGAACAAGGGTTCAATGAGTTTCACTAACCTCTCAAGAACAATACAATATCACTAGGAGAATTACTTTAGTCTCAAATGATTCAAAAGCCAAAAAGTCCTTTCCTTGAGCTATCTTTTGCTATTTATAGGCTCAAGGGGGATTACAAAAGATTGTTACAGATATTCTTTCCTGAATGATCGGATACTCAGGAGATTGTGTGAGTTAAATTCGGGATTTACAAAGATCTTCTCATTAATGTTGCTTTGTATGCGGAACCATCGACCAGACTGGTCGCAGATAAGACTGGGCTGCTTACTACTTCTAATGCGTCTTCTGGTCGATACTCTAGCAGAGCTTTTCCAGGTGTCAGCCACGTGTCCAGGGATCACTTGCCACGTCATCAATGCTAATTTTTTGGATAACAGTTTGTAAATATGTATTTAATATATTTTTTTTGTATTAATAAAATAATCAGTTTTGGTATATGCTTTTTTGTGGTTAAATATTTGTATATATGTAAATTGATGTATTTGTTAATGTATATATATATTTTGTATGATTTGAGAATATTCTAGTTATATATGTGTTTAATTTGTAGGTTTTTAAATTTTTTGGATAGTTTGAAATATAGTCGTTATGCTGCCCAAATTATGTTAGGATTAAGTAAAATTAATAAAAATTAAAGTATAATTAAAAAATACATCAAAAAATTAATTTTTAACTATAATTTAAATAAAATAAAATTACCAATCATAATAATTAACAATTAATTTTAACATTAATTTTCGATGTTTTGTAATTGAAAAAAAGTTAAAAATATAAATGAATTAATAAAATATAATTAAGCAACCCATACTTCAGGTACGTATAAGAGGGAGCATTATATTCTATTATAGTGTAATATATTGTATCTTATTGTATCATTATAACATATAATGATATTTAAAGAAAAAAAAAAACAAAAAACCAAAAACAAACACAACTTTAATATTCAAAGTAATATGAACCCATTATAGACTAGACCCACCACTACCATTATACTTACAAGTTTTATTGTAGTTCAAGAAATTTAAGTTAATCAAGATATTTCAAAAAATTATAATTGGATTTGTAGAAAAAGAAAAAGATGAAAATAAAGACGTAAATATTAAAGTTTTATTTAATAAAAAGTCAATATATCTTATTATCATATTATATAATTAATACAGTATATTGTTTTTTGAGGTATATTTTGTATTGTTAGTATAGTATGAATCTAGGATATTAATTTAGTATATCTTATTATGATTAGTACCATAATAAAAAGAGCCCCAAGAAAAATAAATTATAATCATACATTAAACTAAGCATTTCATAATCGAATACATTTATATCTCATACGTTATTTTATCAAATACATTTCTTTTATGCAATTTCAAGCATGGCCGGCCCTAAATGATATTGAACCCTAGGAAAAAATAGGTATTAGGGGTCCTTTTGTATGAATTTTCTAAAAATTATAGGTTCTTTTTTAAATAATTTTTTTAAAAGTGGATCCTTGGAATAAGGGCCCTAGGCATGAGCCTAGCTCACCTTAGCACAGAGCCAGCTCCGGTCTCAAGTAAACAGCCTTATTTTTTCCTAGCTCACCTTAGCACAGAGCCAGCTCCGGTCTCAAGTAAACAGCATTATTTTTTCAGTGTAGTCTGTTCTGTTACGAGGAAGTAAAACAGGACATATTTATAATTGATATATATATATATATTTATTTATACTAGATAGAAACTACCTCCAATGCGTTTTATCTTCTTATGGACATTATAATATATAATTAATTAAATAATGATTTGAGTGTTGTAAACAATATAAGAAAAGTATTATTAAATAGGAATGATTCGCTTAAATACTTTTTGACACTTCTCAATACGCTTTGGAGCTGATTTTAGTACTATTCAAGATGGTATATGTCATTTAGATTTTCGAGCTGATTCTCTTCTTCCAAGCTGAAATAATGAATTAATACTTTGCAATTACAATAATATTATTAACGGATTTTTTTCTAAAATAACCAAAAAGTAGTAAAAAATATCATTTTTACTGTAGCACGAAATATTTTACATTTGTACAAAACAAAATTTCAAAATTACAGAAATACTATACTTGCTCTCTCTCTCTTGCAGGCAGCAACCTGTCCTCTCTTAGGCGACACGCACGGTGATTTCTGCTTGAAACAACATCCAAACTCGACCTCAAACAACAACAAAACCACAGACCAGACGTCTCTCAGGTGATCCATGATGATTTCGATTTCAAACAACAGCCAAATTTGACCTTAAACAACAACAAAACTACAGAGCATTTCAATCTGAAACAATACCCCAACTACAAACGATCTAGATCTGAAAAGCAACACCACAACGACAACATATCTCGATCTGAAAACAAAACCACAACTACAACCCGATCTCGATCTGAGAAAGCAGCAACGTCAAAACACCATAGCTGCCGGCGATCTGGACCTGACAGCAACAACAACAAAATCTAAAACATTGTTGCTTTTGGGTTGTTGGCATGTTGTGTTGACGTTGTTGCCAATGGTCCTAGCATACAACTTGTATAGAAAAGTAGACAATGCAAGATCAACACAAAATGAACATCAAGTCAACAACGGTCTCTAATTTTGATGGTGTTGTTGTTGTGAAAATTTGAAGAAGAATAAGAAGAAAAAAGAATGAAAGAAAGAGATGGAGAGAGAGTTATTAGACACGAGAAAAGAAAAAGGGGAGTAATAACTTCTAAGCATCATAAAAGAAAAGAGAAATAATAATAAAGTTAAAAAGGACCTCACAAGTCAAAGACTCATAAATGCTTCACAACTTTTTATGCAACTTTTGTTTTTATTGCATTAAAAAAAATATAAATAACACTTTATACCTACTCCACTCCACTCCACTCCGCTCATCTCTCTCTCTCTCTCTCCTTTAAAAACTCTATATTGTTAATTCTAGGTTAAAAGTTTGGAAAAATAACATTTTTAATTCTGAACTGAATCAGTTTATGATGTGTTGCTTTTCTGTTGATGATAGTTTTTTTTTATATATCTTTAACAATATATATTGTGTTGTTTTGGTGTTGAGACGGTGTTGCCGAAACTGAAATATGGGACAACACTATCAAAACGTTAGACAAATGATCAAACAACTCAACATAAATCCTAAAACAAGATTTAAGCAACAAACCAAAAACATAGAAAGAATCATCAACATGAGATCAACACGAAAACAATAGGAAAACTGAAAAATAACAAAATAAATCAAATCAAATGCAACAACAATAACAAAAATAAATCAAAAGATGAAAGCATAAAAAAAACAACTTATAAGCAATTAAAGATCAACATAACCATTAAAGATCTAAAGAAAAACTCATTGAGTCATAAAACCTAGATCAACATAAGTAACACCAGAACAACATCAGTCCAACAACATAAAAGAAAATAAGAAATCATACAACAATCATACATAAACAACACAACAACAGATAAGAAAATAAGAAATTAGTTTTGCTCGCATTAACTCCTGTGCTTCCTTGAAGCATATTCATGTTTATGATTTCTTTTTGGAATCAGCTAGTTTTCCATGAGAGATGATATATACATAGGCATTTATGAACTTTTGGAGGTCCAATAAAAGAGAGAAAGAGATAAAAATGTGAACTTTTGGCATTTTCAATGCAAGAATGACAAGAAAGATCCACTTCCAACTTTTTTTAATAAGTATTATAGAAAATATATATAAAATAAATAAATAAAAAATCATTCCACGGACACTTTTTTTTTCTTTTAATGAAAAGAAACCTAAACAAATTAAAAAACAATAAAAGAAGATAGTGATCAAAATATGGAGTACAACCAATAAAGCAACACAAGTTTTTAGGAAAAATCAAAAAATTAAGAGTCTAAAGTGTGATTGTGTATCAAAAAAAGAATAAATAGAGAGAAGAGTGGGAAGAGCATAAAAGAAAAGTTGAAATTTAAAATATTAAAGAAATACAAATAATCATTACAAAATACACGGATTAGACAAAGTAATATAATTGTAATATATAAACTTAATGTACCGTATAAACAAAAAAAAATGAATAGCAAAAAAGTAAAAACTACCGCGCGGCATTAAATATGTTAAAATTGTGTCATTTTTGACACTTTAGGTAAAATTCTCTATTATTAATTATAATAATATTTAAATCTCAACTTATTCTTTCCAAAAAATTCTCTTCTTCTTGAAAACAGGGTATATAACAGATCTATTTGTAATAATATGAATCATTCTACTCAGTATTAATTATATACAATTTTGAGATTAAACACATGATCAATCTTAGTATCTTCTAATCCACATAGAAAGTAGATCTAGAAAGGAAATATATAACATGATCAGAAATCTTCCCTTACTGTGTAAACCGATTATTAATATGTAAAACTACATGTAACTCTATACAAATAAATATGATTGGATTATATGGGTATTTTATTTTATTAAGAATTCCAATGTAAATTAATAAAATAAACCTGCTATGCCATCGAATTTTCGTTTTATATTTGCATCAATTAACTAACTTATTAATTCAACACTTTGAGAGTCAATCTCATTAGAATATGAATTTATATTATTACTTACGAAACAACACTTATTTATTAAGAAAACAGAGAAAGTTGTTATTAACAACATCATTAACCGTCCAACTATAAAATTAATGCTGAAATGGCACCTTCAGTATCCTCAATGATGACCAATGCTATTAGAAAATAATACAAAAAAAATTCAAAATATTTAGGGGATTTTTATATAATTTTATTTTTTAAATTTTGGTCCTTTTTTCTATATAAAAGCTCCCCTTGGTCCCATGTAAAACTGTCTTCTGAGTGTGAGCATAATTTGAACACAACACAAACATACGACAAAAGATAATATGGAACAATATAAGACAACAGAACAAAGGTTTTACTTCAAACTTACTAGATGATCAAGGTTATTACAAAGTCACGGTTCACAAAGAGAAAAAACACTCTCAAATTCGCAAGAAAGCATTAATCTTAACACTCACTGTATAGAACAAAAGAGACTACATAAGTTATAATAATGGCACAAAGAATGGGCCCTCACCTGAAAACTGAAATTGTTTTGTTCTGTAAAATGACACATCATTATCAAAGTCCATGGTCTCATCCCCTTCAGTTTCACTTCCACTTTCCTCAGCATCTAAATGATCTGAGTCATCAATTAAATCATCAAGATTTAACATGCGAACTCCACACTTTTTCACTCTACACTTGCCAACGTTAACTAGTGCTTCCCAATCATGTTGGTCAAGGTGAAAATCAAATGACACTATCTGTACTGCATTTGCATTAAGATCCTCACTGTACTCCTCAAGAATACACCCCATAAACATGTGATCTGAATTGAGAATTCCAATCTCAACAAATGCGTCCTCGTTTTCTGGTATGTGGATACTCCAACTACGCTTGTTGCTTTCACCATTATTGGTTTTGTAATTGTACTCGCATCGAAAATTCAAATGGTTAATATCAAAACAGTAGTGATCAAATTCGATGACAACACAAAATACATAACCCAAAAAGTTGGAATTATAAGACTGTGGACAAAGATTGACATCAACTGAAGATCCTTCTGACACATTATCAAAAAAATCCGCAAATTCATTTCCTGGACAACATAAATTCATTCTGGGAAAAATATTTTTCTGCAACACAATTTAGAGAAATTATTAATTATTATAATAATTAATTTTAATTATTATTACCAAAGAAAGAAAAACACTAACATACCTTTGGTTGTAGACCAAAATAAGTTGCCTGAGGGAAGAGATATTTCCAGAAGTCAGTCACTATTTTGTTGTATTTTTCAATATTCCATCTTGAGCAACCACAAAAATGGTATGGTTGTTTGTCACTATATGAGACCAAGCATCGACATGAATCGACCATGAAATTAGGTACGACGAAAGTTTCGGTAGTGTCACAACGTTGTAACAAATATAAAACCATATTAGAAAGTCGTTTGATGCTCACTAGTCCTTCATCAATCATTGATCCACATGGTTCAGATTCCATCAATGGTAATGAAGATAAACCAAGGTTCTAGTCAGGGATTTAGAATATGTTTTTATAGCTCAGATCCACTTCAATCTTAAATTGGAAATCAGCCGTCACAGCAGGCAAACTTTGAAGTTTTGAACATTTAGAAAGGCACAGCCATTGAAGATGGCTCATATTGTATATGTTGTTTGGAATAAACTCTAGATTATTACATCTCCTTAAACTCAGCCGTTCAAGCCCAATAAGATTTTCAATTGACAAGGGTAACTTTATAATTCCTGTTTGATCTAGATGAAGGTTTCTCAAACTTTTCATTGGCTCTGAGATTTCTGGGAAACTTTTCAATTCTGAGCAATCAGATAGGTTTAGACTCACAAGAGATGTCAGCTTACAGATACTCGTTGGTAGGGTTTCAAGCTCTGTGCAATTCATTAGACATAGATGCTCAAGACTAGAGAGATTTTCTAAGGAAGACGAAGGCACTTCTTTTATCTTAGTTCCCCTCAAGTCTAATAATCTAATTTTCTTTGGAAGCTGCTCAGGAAACCTATCAAAAGATAAACAACCATCTAAATATAGATGATTTAGAGACTCCAACTGTCCAATTCCACTCGGAAGATTCTTGAGGCATTTACAATTGCTAAGATCCAAAATAGAAAGATGAACAAGAGACCAAATTGAAGAGTGCAGCTCTTCTATGGCAGTGGAAGATAAACAAATGTATTTAATGTTCCCAGACATCTCTGAGAGAACTTTAAGAGTAGAGCAGCCACCGAGATTAAGAAAGTAGTTTATGCGTTCATAAGATTCGAACCACGCTGGTTTATGATCAGTCTCCTCAGGTCTCCAATAATTGATATTATTGTGAGCAAGAATTTGTTGAAATTTGAGTGAAGGAGCTTCTTCCAAACTCTCACAGCCTTTAACAAATAGACTCTTCAAATTAGCTTGAGATAAATCTGGCATATGAATCAAATTCTTTGAAAAACTGAGATCGACAACTTTTAAGCTCTCAAGACACTGTAACAAAAGGAAATGGTGGCAAAAATAAATAAATAAATATATTCCTAGCTCACGTACGTATATAAAGTTAAATTATATATTAAAGGATAAATATACGTACCTTGAATTCGTTTGGAAGTTGCTCCAACTTGCTAAAGGGCATGTTGAGTTCCACAAGATGTTGTGGCACAAAACTTGATGGTAAAGACTTGAATGGGTAGCAAGGACAATTGAGATATCTAAGAGAATCAGGAAGTGTATCAAGACCATGAGGAAGTTGAAATTTGCACTTCTCCATTTGTTTACAATCTTCAAATAATATTTGAAGTAGTCTTAGATTGTACATTTCTCTAAAGACTGTAGGCTTCAATTTGAAATGACTCCCTTTATTGATCCCAGAGAAATTTAGGAATATTCCTTCAACTTTTTCGCTACCCTGAAAATTATACTTTCTATCATTATTTTCACATTATAGTTTGTTTTATTTTCCACTAGTATATATATACAAGTTAATGAGGACATACTTACTGTGTTATTTTTTAAGACATGACAAATGTCTTCTGTAATCCATAGTCTGCTACGCATTCCAGGCTCTTTGATGCATTCTTGACGAACAATTCCCCGGCCCATTTTTTGTATCAAATCATGCATCCATAGTGTGGTCTCATTCTCATAATCTATCTCAAATATCAAACATCTATCAATGAGAACTCTAATCACATCCGCAAACGTACAATCATCATCCAATATTCCTCCCACAAAATCCTTATCCTTGCCTTTGAAAAAGAATGCGATATCTAGAAATACACCCCTTTGTTTATTGTCTAGCCCATCATAACTTATCCTCAATATATTTTGAATCTTTTGGTTGGGAAACACTTTCAACTTGTTTATTGCACTATTCCACTCTTCTTCACTTTTCGAATACAAATGAGAACCTAAAACTTTAAGAGCCAATGGCATTCCTGCGGCATAATTCACTACTTTTATTGACAACTCCATAAAACTAGTTGGTGGAAAATCACTTTTGAATCCATTCAAACTAAAGAGTTGAAGAGCCTCATCATCGTCTAGTTGATTTGCCATGTAGATTTGATCAACCCCAATATTCTTAAGTATTTGTTGATCTCTAGTAGTTATAATTACTCTACTTCCATGACATAACCAATCACGATCTCCACATAATAATTGCTCAAATTGATCTACATCATCCAAATCATCAAGAACAATTAGTACTTTTTTACGACAAAGTCTATCCTTCTCAAACATGTTGATCATGACTATATCTTGATTTTTTTCCTTATTCAATAACTCAGAATAAAGTTGTTTCCTCAAACTGGGCCCATTATGTTTTTCCCATTCTTCCCTAACATTTTCAAGAAAGCAGTAACCTTCGAACCGATTGTAAATTTGAGTAAATAAGGCTCGCGCTAGAGTTGTCTTACCCATGCCGCCCATGCCGCAAATGCCCAAAATTGGAACACATAATAACAATGATTCAAGATGTTCAATGCGTCTGCTCATTCCAACAAGACCATTTTTCAAATAGTCACTACTTGATGACAAAGAATTCAGTTTCTTCAAGATGTCTTCGACAATTTTCTCAATTAAGTCGGACTCACACCTAGAACAAAACGAAATAAAAAAAGTTTTTATCAGTTGGAGTGGAATTAATCAATGAGCTCTAAATGTATCTTTATCTTGCACTTGCATGTTTATATAATATTATCAAAGATTTAAATATAATAAACTTTCATTGTGTTACATAAAAACAAATGGAGAGAATATTGTCAAGGATCTTTTATATAAACTTCATTAAATTCTCTATTTTATAAACAAAAGCAGGGGAGTTTCTTCAACATTTAGATCTTTATTGACAAGAATCTCCATCTAAAAATCAATTGGTGATTAGTGGAGTTACACATATTCTTATTAATGGTTCAATATTCTTACACTTATTCCATCTGGGACACCATAATCTAATATTTATAATAAGTTAAATAAATAAAGTAATAAAAAAATGGTACCTAGTTATGGGTGCATTGCAGCCAGAAAGATTAGCTGCAGATGTTAAAGCAGTCCTCCATTGACTCAATCTATCAGACTCACTTCCAAAGCGTTCTTCAAGTGCACCAAATGCAACTCCAAAATTCCCTGATTGTTTTCTGATATCACATGGACTCACATGATAACGTTCCCAGGGTACTTTTCAGCGTTACGTCATCCATTTCTTCCTCCTCAAAGTCCAGATGTGGTTCATCTTCAGCCACGCTTGCAGGGGGAGGAGGAGGTGGGTTCAAAGGTGCAACGGCGGTCGCCTGTCCAGCTTTCCTTGCAGTTTTCGCCATTGGTTTTCTCAACAATGATAAATCAAGCTTTCAATGAAAGCACCAGAATGTTGACCCAGATTTTGGTCAACTGACACAGAGTCAGAATATGCTTGATGTGAATTAATGCGTTGAGAAGAATCGAATGACGAAAAGTAATAAGAACACGATGTTTTATAGTGGTTCGGCCCCAGGATCTGGTAATGACCTACGTCCACTTTGACTGTTATTGATATAAGAATCAAAGGAGTGATCAAAGAACAAGGGTTCAATGAGTTTCACTAACCTCTGAAGAACAATACAATATTTCAGATAGAATTGCACTAGTATCAAGTAATTCGAAAGCCAAAAGTCCCTCCCTTGAGCTATCTTTTTCTATTTATAGGCTCAAGGGGGATTACATGATTTAGTTGCCGATATTCTCTCCTAAATAATCGGATATTCAGGAGATTGTGTGAGTTAAATTCGGGATCTACAAAGATCTTTACAGTAATATTACATTGTATGCGAACCATCGACCAGACTGGTCGCAGGTAAGACTGGGTTGCTTACTGCTTTTAATTCGTCTTCTGGTCGATACACTAGCAGAGCTCTTCCAGGTGTCAGCCACGTGTCCAGGGATCAGTTGCCACGTCATCAATGGCAATTTTTTGGATAACAGTTGAGAACTACCAACTTTTAGGAGTAGTTAACTAAAATTAGACACTAAATATATTTAGTTGAACTTTACCCATTATTATCATGAGACTTCCCAAATTACCCTTATTTGAGCACATGGTTCTAAGTGTTGTTGTAATGTGTATTATATGTGTCATATTATAGTTAAATTGGAAATGCATTCTAATTGTAGCGTGTTTAAGGAGAGAAAAAAGCATGTAATTGAAGGGGTATAATGGGTACATTAATTGAAAATTTGGGTACTGAAATAAGAGTTAAAAATAGTGGGTGAAAATTAAAGTGGATCATTTAAAATGGGTACCGGGTCTAATTTCCACCAAAAATAAATCAAAAGATGAAAGCATAAAAAAACAACTTATAAATAACTAAAGATCAATATAACCATTAAAGATATAGAGAAAAACTCATTGAGTCATAAAACCTAGATCAACATAAGTAACACCAGAACAACATCAGTCCAACAACATAAAAGAAAATAAGAAATCACACAACAATCATACATAAACAACACAACAACAGTCCAACAACAGATCAAAAAATAAGAAATTAGTTTTGCTCGCATTAGCTTCTGTGCTTCCTTGAAGCATATTCGTGTTTATGATTTCTTTTTGGAATCAACTAGTGTTGACCTAGATTTTGGCCAACTGACACGGAGTCAAATATGCTTGATGTGGACAAACACGTTGAAATGAATGTGATGACAAAAACAATAAAGAACACAAGAGTTTATAGTGGTTCGGCCCCAGAATCTGGTAACAACCTACGTCCACTTGAACTGTTATTGATATAGGATTCAAAGGAGTGATCAGAGGACTAGGGTTCAATGAGTTTCACCAACCTCTGAAGAACAAGACAATATATCAAATATAAGAACTCTAATCTCCGATAATCAGAAAGCCCACCCCCATTCCCTTGAGCTATCTTTATCTATTTATAGGCTCAAGGAAGATTTACATTAATTTGTTACAGATATTATTTCCTAAATAATCGGATACTCAGGAAATCATGGGAGATAATTTCAGATTCTATCATAACTGCATAAGATTTCCTCCGTGTATAGCATGCGTACGACTAGGCTGGTCGTATATAGAGATCGAACGTTGTGGCAATAGATGCCTTCCTAGTCGATAGTCGAGCACGAATTCTGCCAGATGTCAGCCACGTGTATTAAATGTTTTCCATGACATCCATGCCTGTTTTTTGGATAACAACTAGTTTTCCATGAGAGATTATATATACATGGGCATTTATGAACTTTTGGAGGTTCTATAAAACAGAGAAAGAGATAAAAATGTGAACTTTTGGCATTTTCAATGCAAGAATGACAAAAAAGATCCACTTCCGACTTTTTTTAACAAGTATTATAAAAAAAATATATAAAAAAATAATTCCACCGACACTTTTTTTTTCTTTTAATGAAAAGAAACCTAAACAAATTAAAAAACAATAAAAGAAGATAATGATCAAAATATGGAGTACCACCAAAAAATCAACACAAGTTTTTAGGAAAAAACAAAAAAAAATTAAGAGTCTAAAGTGTGATCGTGTATCAGAAAAAGAATGAATAAAGAGAAGAATGAGAAGAGTGTAGAATAAAAGTGGAAAGAGTGGGAAGAGTGTTACGTTGAAATTTAAAATATTAAAGAAATACAAATAATCATTACAAAGTACACAGATTAGACAAAGTAGTATAATTGTAATATGTAAACTTAATATACCGTAAAAAAAAATGAACAGTAAAAAAGTAAAAATTACCATGTGACATTAAACATTTAAAATTGTGTCATTTTTGACACTTTATGTAAAATTCTCTATTATTAATCATAATAATATTTAAATCTGAACTTAATCTTCCAAAACAATTCTCTTCTTCTTGAAAACAGGGTATATAACAGATCTATTTATAATAATATGAATCATTCTTCTCAGTATTATATACAATTTTGAGATTAAACACATGATCAATCTTAGTATCTTCTAATCCACATAGAAAGTAGATCTAGAAAAGGAAATATATAACATGATCAGAAATCTTCCCTTACTGTGTAAACTAATTATTAATATGTAAAACTATATGTAACTCTATGAAAATAAATTGTTAATAATATAAGTTTTATTATTATGTAAAGGTAGTTTAGTCTTTACGCCTCTCATTATTTTAGCTATATATTTTGTTGCTCTTGTACTCTTATTTTCATCTCTTTTGACATAATGAAAACCTAGCCTCCCTTTTGATTCTCTCTAAAATCTCCTTTGTCTATTTTGCAAAATTATCATGGTATCAGAGCAATGTTCTTGAGTACTCTCAATTTGGTTGCGCTAGGATTATAATCTCGGTGATCGAACTGGCTCTGTCTTTGGCTTTGATTTTGAGGTTTTCGCACCAATCTTGGAGATTTCGCACTTTGTTCTATTTATTTGGATTTTGATTGTTCGTCATGGCTAGCGCAAAAGATGATTCGCTTCAGTCCATCAATGTGCAATTGAATGGGCAGAATTATTCGTATTGGCATTATGTTATGAAATTTTTTTTGAAAGGGAAACATATGTGGGGTTATGCTTCTGGAACTTCCACGAAACCGAAGAACGATAAGGATGAGAGCTTTGCAAAACAGTTGGATCTTTGGGATGCCAACAATTCGAAAATCATCACTTGGATCAACAACTTGGTTCAACAATCAATCGGTATCCAATTGGTGAAATATGAGACGGCGAAGGAAGTTTGGGAGCACTTGGAAAGGCTGTATACACAGTCTAATTTTGCAAAGCAGTATCAGTTGGAGATTGACATTCGGGCCCTTCAACAGAATAGCATGAACGTTCAGGAATTTTATTCTGCTATGTCTAATATGTGGGATCAACTTGCTTTGACTGAATCAGTGGAGTTACGGACATTTGCCCCTTACATTGCTCAGAGAGACGCACAACGTCTGGTTCAATTTTTGATGGCTCTTCGAGATGAGTTTGAAGGTCTTCGTGGAACAATCCTGCATCGCAGTCCTCTTCCGTCGGTTGATTTGGTGGTTAATGAGTTGTTAGCATAATAGATTCGCTTGAAGTCTCGTGTTGATAAAGGGGGGGGGGGGGGGGGGGGGGAAGGGGATTCTTCCTTCTCCGAATCCCTCTGTCTTTGCAGTTCCTCATCAGCCAGCCTCCAACAATCAACACAAGACTCAAGCCAAGGTTGGCTACGACGAATGCAGTTTTTGCAAGCAAAAGGGACACTGGAAGGCTCAATGTCCCAAACTGTTGAACAGGGCGCAATCACAGAATCAGTCTCCTCACTGGAAATCTGGCAACAAACCTTATCGACCTCTTCACCCTATGTCTTCGAACATGGCAGTTATTGTTCCACCTGCAGATTCTGGAAGCACTCCTAGTACCTCTATTGCTACACTCACAGAGCAGTTTCAGAAGTTCATTGCCTCGCAGCCACACACCATGTCAGCCTCCTCACACATAGGTTTGCCTTCTAGTAGTACACCAGGTATATCTTCCTCTATATGGGTCCTTGATTCTGGAGCTTCACATCATATGTCACCTAATTCCAATTCCTTCTTGTCCATTAAATCAACACCCTTTGTATCTGTCATGACCGCTGATGGCACTCCCATGCCATTAGCAGGGATTGGCTCGATTTGCACTCCAAAAATGTCATTCTCTGATGTATATCATATTCCAAATATTACTTTGAATCTTGTCTCTATTGGTCAATTATGTGACTTTGGTTTCTCAGTTATTTTCTCTAATTCTTGTTGTTATGTGCAGGATCCTCATTCCAAGAAGCTGATTGGGACAGGTCGTAGGCAGGGGGGCTTTACATTTTAGATGAGCTGAGAGTTCCTGATGTTGCAGCTTCTAGTGTCGATTTGTCGTCATTTCGTTTAAGTTCGTCTTCGTCTAGTTTTTATTTATGGCATTCTCATCTTGGACATGTATCTGGTTCACGTTTAAAGTACTTAGCTTCCACAGGAGCATTAGGAAAGTTACAAACCCATGATATTTCAGATTGTTGTGGTTGCAAATTGGCAAAATTTTTTGCTTTACCTTTTTATAAGAGTGTTTATGTTTCTCTTGCACCTTTTGATTTGATTCACTCTGATGTGTGGGGGCCACCACCCGTTCTAACAAAAGGTGGATCACGTTACTATGTCTCTTTTATTGATGATTATACTCGTTTTTGTTGGGTCTATCTTATGAAACATCGTTCAGATTTCCTCGCGATTTATCATATGTTTCGTGCTTTTGTTAAAACTCAACATAATACTGTTATCAAATGTTTTTTATGTGATTTGGGTGGTGAATATACCTCCAATCATTTCTCTGAATTGCTTGCTTTAGATGGTACCTTACATCAAACCTCATGTACTGATACACCAGAGCAAAATGGGGTTGCCGAAAGAAAACACAGACACATTGTTGAAATTGTTTGTTCTCTCTTATTGTCTGCTTATGTTCCTAGTGAGTTATGGGGGGAAGCCATTCTGATTGCAGTTCATTCAATCAATAGAATTCCATCATCTGTCACTTCAGGTCTGTCTCCATTTGAAAAACTTTATGGTCACGCTCCTGATTATTCTTCATTGAGAGTCTTTGGGTCCACATGTTTTGTTCTCCGTCCTCATGTTGAACGTAGTAAGCTTACTTCTCGTTCCGCTCTTTGTGTATTTCTTGGTTATGGTGAAGGTCAAAAAGGATATCGATGTTATGATCCTGTTAGTCAAAAACTCTATGTGTTCTCGTCATGTTGTGTTTCTTGAGCATATACCTTTCTACTATATTCCATCGGACACCCACAATCTACACAAATCTTATCTCACTCGTATTGATCCATTTGATTCTTGTACTGTTGGTACTCTTAACTCTGCAGATGTCGGTTCTCAGCCTGTCGAAGTCCCTTCTGTCCCTACTACTGCCCAAGATGCTTCTGAGATTGTGGATCCTGCTCCTCCTCCTCGCTACCCTCAAAGAATTCGTAAGTCCACACAATTAGCTGATTTTGTCTACTCCACTTATTCTGATTCTTTCTCTTCTTTTTTGACTTCTATTCACCAACTCTCTGAGCCCTCTTCCTATAAAGAGGTTATTCTTGACCCTCTTTGGCAGCAGGCAATGGCTGAAGAACTCTCTGCGTTGTACAAGACATGTACTTGGGATATTGTTCCTCTTCCTGTGGGGAAGCATGCTATTGGTTCCCGTTGGGTTTACAAGATCAAGATTAAGTCTGATGGGTCAGTAGAGCGGTACAAAGCTCGTTTGGTTGCTAAAGGCTTTGCTCAGGAGTATGGGATGGATTATGAGGAAACTTTCACTCCAGTTTCCAAATATACCACTATTCGTACTCTCATTGCTGTTGCGTCTGCTCGACAGTGGTCCATTTCTCAAATGGACATTAAAAACGCCTTCTTGAACGGGACTCTTCAAGAAGAAGTTTACATGATTCCTCCACCAGGTGTTCCTCATAATTCAGGAGAAGTTTGCAGATTGAAGAAGGCTCTTTATGGGCTTAAACAAGCTCCCCGAGCCTGGTTTGAAAACTTTTCCATCGTGATTACTTCTCTCGGCTCCCACCCCAGTGCACATGATTCAGCTCTCTTTGTTAGGTGTACTTCTTTTGGCCGCACTTTACTTTCTTTATTTGTTGATGATATGATTATCACCGGTGATGATGCGAATGGGATAACGGTGTTGAAAATGCACTTGACACGTGAATTTGAGATGAAAGATTTGGGTTCCCTACGGTACTTTTTAGGGATAGAAGTAGCTTACTCTCCTCGTGGCTATCTTCTTTCTCAATCTAAGTACATTGCTGATATTCTCGATCAGGCTCGTCTCTCTAATGCTCGCACTGTTGATACCCCTCTTGAGCTTAATGCCAGGTATTCTTCATCTGATGGTGTTGCCTTGTCAGATCCCTCTCTATATCGCACTCTGGTTGGTAGCTTAGTGTACCTTACTATCACTAGGCCAGACATCGCTTATGCAGTTCACATTGTCAGTCAGTTTGTTGCATCTCCCACTACCGTTCATTGGGCAGCAGTGCTTCGTATTCTTCGATATCTTCGGGGAACTCAATTTCAGAGTCTTCTTTTTCCATCTACGTCAACTTTAGAGTTACGCGCCTACTCAGATGCAGATTGGGGTTGTGATTGTACTGATCGCAAATCTACCATTGGTTTTTGTATATTTTTTGGAGATTCTCTTATTTCTTGGAAGAGTAAAAAATAGACTATTGTTTCTCGATCGTCTACAAAAGCAGAATATCGTGTCTCCACTACCGCTGAAATTGTTTGGTTGCGTTGGTTACTTGCTGATATTGGTGTTATTCTCTCAGATCCCACTCCGATGCATTGTGACAATGTTAGTGCTATTCAAATTACCCGCAACTCCGTTTTTCATGAGCACACGAAACATATTGAGATAGATTGTCATCTTACTCGTCACCACTATCAGAATGGGACCATCACTTTACCATTTGTCACTTCCGCTATGCAGATTGCCGACTTGTTTACGAAGGCTCATACTATTTCTCGTTTTCGTTTCTTAGTTAGCAAACTCTCGATGCTTCCCGCAAATGCATTGTGAGTTTGAGGGGGGATGTTAATAATATAAGTTTTATTATTATGTAAGGGTAGTTTAGTCTTTTAGCCTCTCATTATTTTGGCTATATATTTTGTTGCTCTTGTACTCTTATTTTCATATCTTTTGACATAATGAAAACATAGCCTCCCTTTTGATTCTCTCTAAAATCTCATTTGTCTATTTTGCAAAATTATCATAAATATGATTGGATTATTTGGGTTTTTTATTTTATTAAGAATTCCAATGTAAATTAGTAAAATAAACCTGCTATGCCAACGAATTTTTATTTTATATTTGCATCAATTAATTAACTTATTAATTCAACACTTTGCGAGTCAATCTCATTAGAATATTAATTTATATTATTAATTACGAAACAACACTTATTATTAAGAAAATAGAGAAAGTTGTTATTAACAACATCATTAACCGTCCAACTATAAAATTAATGCTGAAATGGCACATTCAGTATCCTCAATGATGACCAATGCTATTAGAAAATTTTAAAAAAAAAATTCAAAATATTTAGTGGATTTTAAAATTATTTTATTTTTTAAATTTTGGTCCTTTTTTCTATATAAAAGCTCCCCTTGGTCCCATGTAAAACTGTCTTCTGAGTGTGAGCATAATTTGAACCCAACACAAACATACGACAAAAGATAATATGGAACAATTTAAGACAACAGAACAAAGGTTTTACTTCAAACTTGCTAGATGATCAAGGTTATTACAAAGAGAAAAAACACTCTCAAACTCACAAGAAAGTATTAATCTTAGCACTCACAAAAGAGACTACATAAGTTAAAAGAATCGCATAATGAATGGGCCCTTACCTGAAATTATAAAGTAAAATTATATATTAAAGGATAAATATACGTAACTTGAATTCGTTTGGAAGTTGCTCCAACTTGCTAAAGGGCATGTTGAGTTCCACAAGATGTTGTGGCACAAAATTTGATGGTAAAGACTTGAATGGGTAGCAAGAACAATTGAGATATCTAAGAGAATTAGGAAGTGTATCAAGACCACGAGGAAGTTGAAATTTGCACTTCTCCATTTCTATACAATCTTCAAATAATATTTGAAGTAGTCTTAGATTGTACATTTCTCTAAAGACTGTAGGCTTCAATTTGAAATGACTTCCTTTATTGATCCCAGAGAAGTTTAGGAATATTCCTTCAACTTTTTCGCTACCCTGAAAATTATTAGAACAAGCAACACTACTTAAGCATATACTTTCTATCATTATTTTCACATTATAGTTTGTTTTATTTTCCACTAGTATATATATACAAGTTAATCAGGACTTACTGTGTTATTTTTTAAGACATGACAATTTTTTTGAGCAAAACTATAATATTGGAAAAACTAAAGTTGCAAGTATATGGACTACGTAGCTCATGAAAAAGATTCAATCTTGGTAATTCTTGTAAGAATTTCTGGGAAATATATTTGTATGCGATGATGTTAATAAAGATAAAGAAGAAGAAGAAGAAGACAGCTTTAATCAATCAGTTAAGGCAGCTGGACCCCAAAGAGACTGACCACCACTGTTGCACTTTCATTAATAAAGTTCAATTAAAGCATAAATGACTAGACTAGGCCAGGATATAGGGAAACTTCCTCATCAACTTTACAATGGACCAAATATATTAGTTTATTTATTTAACTTATAATCGACATATTTCCAAAACCAAATATATTGTCATCAACATATATAGAGATGATAGGCTTGTGTTATAATTATGCATACTCCTTTAATTAAAAAAAAAACAATGGAAAATTTATAAAACAAAATCATGTCTACTTCTTTCCTCCTATGTATCAACAAAAATTATAGAGTTTGAAGGAAGTTTTCCACGCTAACGAAGATTAGAACCAGTAGTCAATAATTGTCAAAAGACTGATATAATTTTAGTAGTGAGTCTAGTGTTATCTTACTTTTTTTTTCCCTCTTTATGAGAATCCTATTACCTTTATTATTATTTTTTAAAATTAAAGTTATCTTATCTTCTTTTTCTACATCTTCATCATCATCTAATATGACACAAAAATTTCCTAAAGTTCTGATTACCAAGATTAAACTAATTTCAGGGCCTTCTTATGTGGTACGTAGACTATATTTTAAATTAGTGTATCATTATAGAATCATAAATTATATATTGTACAATTATTAAGGAATCATGAAGTTTTGTTGATTTTGCTAATGTGAGTATGGCTAGGATCTCATATATGTTTTAGAGAGGATGTGTTGCTTACTTTTATCTCTTTTATTCATTGACATCTTTCTTTGAAAGAATCTAATGGCTTTTGTACTTTGGCCCACAAAAAAGAGGTCTCTAGCTCAGCAAATTATGAAACCGAAATGACAGTTTTGAATTTTTGCCCTTGCTTTAAATATTTTGAATTTTTTATTGGAAAATTATAGACAACATATATAGGGAGATTAATTCTCATGGGGATGGAGAGTTGATCATACTTGGCATTGTGAAAAACGAGAGAAGGAAAGTGTAATAAGTAATGTTGCTTTTACCAAAGATGACAATGAGAAATTAATTGTTTTATTTTATAGATTTAATTAAAGTTGGGTTGCTTTTTATAAAACAAAATGATGATTTATTTCAATTTGAATTCACACTTTTAAAACATACTATAATTTTATTTAGGACAAAAAACCACTCAGGCCCCCAACTTTTACTGAGAATTATTATTTGCCTCATAATATGATATGGCTAAGAAACCAAATTTTCCTTCTTCTTTTTTTTCAAAAGAAAAACAAAGTTTTCACACTATACTTATTTTAATAATTGGAAAATAATTATAAATGTTATAAATATTATATATATGAATGTCCATAATAATGAAGAATCACTAGGTTACCAAAAATAGAATATCATCATTAATTATTGCTTGTATTTAAAGTAGTTACCCGATTTTCTTATGGCTTATTTATCTGTATAAATATGGGTCATTTCCCCATTGAAATAATACACACAAGAGTTTAACTCTCTCTTCTCATCTCTCTCTCTATTACTTTGTCTATTTCTCTATACTTTATATTTCAGTATTCTTAATAGTTTTATAACACGTTATCAAAACGATTATCTAACTACCATTGTTTGTAGGGTTCAAAATATTATCACGGGTTTCTAGCCATAATCATTTCTTGAATCTGAACTTGATGATTCATTCTTCAGTCACCATTATATGTTGATGTCAAAAATCATCATTAAAACTCTAGTCATCATATTTCATTGAGGTAAAAATATTCTTTTGCGAAGGTATGCTTATATCATTATCATATTGCATATTTTGATAAGACTTGTATATATATGAGATGCTATTTCACCATTGTGATTGTATGAGATGGTTTAATAACTTATTATCATAAATATGGTTATATTTATATGTGTTAATATTGTTTCACGTGTTTGATATCGATTTCACTATAGTATTTATTTTATAATTATGTTTCCATTAGATTGTAAGCTCCCATGGCATATTGAGAAGAAAATAATTATTTATTATAGATTCTTAATAAGTCTTGTATATATCCTGAAGATTATGCAAATTGAAAAGTGATATTCATCATTATAATTGATTGAGATATATTAAATAAATATATTGTTGACGCGGTTCTTCGCCAACAGATAATTACGAGAAGAAGAGAAAGGGATTAGTGCTAAATGTGAACCGAAACAGATATGAGATCTTAGAAAGGGAAAGAGGTGACACAAAACACGTTTTTTGAGTGGTTCAAAGGTTAAAATCCTTCTACTCCACTAGTCAGTATTATTGCTCTATACTGGGAATTTGATTACAGGGCCTTTCTTACAATCGAGAGTCCAACCCTTATTATCTCTCAGGGTCTCCATATTTATAGGAGAAGGCACCTGGGAGTTGGTAAGAAGGTCATGACGTGACCTTCTTACCTATCATATCAACTCTGTGACATTCATGATTAATTCCTAAACCTGACACATAAGTGTGGTCAAATCGATAGGTACAGAGGTAATGGGCCGCACGGCCCAACCCAATCGTGGGTGTCTGAATACGCACGTTCCTGCTGCGTGTCCGAGAAGTCAGGGGCATATCAGACACGTGATGTCTGATATATGCACGTTTATCTTGCGTGTGTTGACTTTACAAAGGGTCACAGACCCACACTTAGCTCGTACCACGAGCTGGATACTTGACTCGACCTTCGGCCTTCAGAGCCCTTGCTCAAGTCTTGGGCAATCTTGGCGAACCCTTGGGGTTTGCTCGAGCTAAGGAGATACGACCTTATGACAGGAGCCCCGGTCTTGGGGATGTCCACGAGATAATCATGATTAGGACACAACTTAGCTTGCTAATCAGCCCGTGGGAAAATCAGGGCGTACATCTGCCCCCCAAGCTCCTGCTCGTGGTATACCACGTCGTATAAGACCACAGTAGGGGCTTTTAGGCTTCCCCATGAACTCTTCACATTCAACCTCTTACGCAGGCGCCTGATACGTGGAATATCATGGTTGGTGACGGTACGTCTTACAAGAACCGCATTTAATGGCCTAGCCTGTGCCCAGCCGTCGTTTCGTATTTCGAGTGGAGGGCCTCGGATCCCTCACCAGGGCCATCCAACGGCCCTCTACACGTGATCTTTCACGTATATAAAAAGGGGTGGCCACCCTACGCATGGACCACCCTCTCATTTGAAAATTTTCCGAATTTTTCTTCTTCTTTTCTCTTCATCTCAGACGAAAAAACCCTCTTCTCTGTGACTGCCATACTCAGCGTTCAAGAAGCTCAGACGCAAGGATTTCTTCAAAGCTTTGGAGGCCAATACACCGAAGAAGCTTTCACCAAGGCGATATCTTCATCCACCTCCCAGCCAAACACTATAAGTTTCCTGACCATGTGTGTTTAGAAAATATATTTCACTGTAGCCGCATGCAAGGGTTTACTGGGTTTTGTGGATACGGAGGGTGAAAGCCCTTTTAGGTTAGGGTATCTTTGCTGTAGGAAGTCACTTAAGAGCATGGTTTACAGGGTGCTTTTTCTGGGGAAAATTTCTGGGTAGGAGTTTTGGAACTTTGGGGTGCAAAACTGGGTAGCTTAGGGAACACGCCTCACAGGCGGTTTTGCGATTTTTGCCTACTGAAACTTTCCCCCCAAGGCAAATTCTATCCTGACCCTCCTGACACACGAATTCCGAGTAATCGGGGATCTGTTGGGAGCATAGGCACGTGTTCATCGAACCGCGTGGTCCCACTCTCCACGGGCTGGGCTTACCTCAGCTCGTGCAAATAACATTTTTCTTTTTCCTCATGCTTGGGTCGCCTTTTCTGAAATGTTTTCTTTTGTTCATTAGGCGACCAGATGGCACCGAAAAGGAACGCTCCCAAGAATACCGCCAGCAGCTCGGCCCCACAGGAGGACAAAGGAAAGGTGGTGATGCCGGACTCCCCGATCCCCCGCTTTGGGCCGACAGTGGAGAAGGAGGTCGAGGTCGCCCCCGACACCTTCTTTGAGGTGGAGAGGATCTTCTCAAAGGTCACCGACCAGGCGAAGATCAACAAAATATTTCTCTCCCACAATATCGCCTTGGGGAAATTATCTGTGGTGGCCCGACCTGCCGCAGAGGGCGAGCGGAGCTATGCGCCGCTCGACGAATCGTTCGCGGCCTGGAGCGGCGAACATTTTAAGGCGGGGGCCTTACTCCCGCTGGATCAGTATTTTGCTGATTTCCTCAATTACGTGGGGTTGGCCCCATTTCAACTCCCCCCAACTCCTATCGCTTGCTGGCGGGGCTGAAATACTTGTTTTAGAAGCACGAGTGAGAGGTCCCCACTCCTGCGGACATCTTATACTTCTTCTGCCTCAAGGCCAGCCCGGATCAGCGGGGGCGAGGCGACGGGTTTTACTACCTAACCTGATTTCCCAATACGGCTGCGGTCATCGAGCTGCCCAGCCACCCCAACGACTTCAAGGACCAGTTCTTCATGTCGACGGGGTTCAGAAACTGTGAGCTCCACTACTTCAATCGTTCCCGTAAGTTTTCTCCGACCTTAACTCGTACATTAAGTATCATTTTAGCTTCTCCTGTACCCCTTTCTGACTTAGACTAATTCTGCAGCCATCTTCGCGAGGACAGAGAAATCTGTGACCCTCGGGGCCCAATATGAGACACTGGCGGGCTTGCCCCCCAGTGAGAAAGATTACCGCGCGCTCGTAACGGATGAGACGATGGTCGCCTGCAAGCTGATTTTCCCAAATCAGACTTTGAACCTCAGGAGGCCCCGGGGGCTTCCCCCAGCCCGCGACACCAGACCCATCATCGTGGAGGAGGTCGCGGAAGACGAAGATGAGGAGGACGAGGGCGACGAAGTTCCCCTCGTGAGGAATAGGAAGTGGACCTTGGAGGTCGTCCCAGGGACGGGCGAGGAGAGGATCCAATCCGGAGCAGCCGTGGGTCCTTCTGGCCAAGGTAACCCTTACATGTTTAGGAGTCTAGATAGGGCCACAGCAGACCCCCGGCTGGCTAGGTTCAATCCTAGGCAGCTCGTCCATCGTCACCGACGTGATCCGGACCTGAACACGACCCTGCTCCATTGCGTCGACCGGCTTGTGTTGATAGCCGACCTAGGGGTATCGTAGTAGTAGATAACACCCTAGCCTTTGGGTCGATCCTATTTGAGGAGTATGGGACCAACCTTCGCACATGGCCATCACTCCGAAGGCGTGACGTAGCTCCGGGGCTTAGGCAGTATGTAGACGAATCTAGCCCTGAGTCAGACTCGAACCCAGAACTTGCGCCAGCTCGGGAAGTAATCGACTTAGATTCTTCCTCGAACTCGGAGGGTAGGATTCCCCTAGTATTCATATACTTTTTACCTCTTAGTTTTTGTATCTGTATGGTTGCTAACTCTTACTAACCATGCTTTTGTTTTGACAGACGAGATGTCTCAGCCCGAGGAGAGCCTGCGAGGTGCGGTCTTCGGGGGGAACCCCTCAGTTGGGCCAAGAATGAAGAGGCTCCGGACGTCCAAGAACGCCGCCGGGACCCCCACCAAGTCTTCTACGAAGGAGAAGGGCCAAGCCCCAGCTGCACAGGTCGCAGGAGTGGTCCTTCCTGCGGCAGGGGGAAGTAACATGCCTCCACCGGCCCCGCGAGCTCCACTCGCTGCCCTGGACGCAGGAACGGAGGTCGGGACTTCGGTCATCGTACCTTCCGATGTGCGCATACCAGTCAATCCCCAGGACCTGGAGAAGATCCCCGAGGCCTTTCGGGGAACGGTGTATGAGTCGGCGAACTACACCGTTAGCCATATATACAAGTTCACAGAGAAGGAGCTCCGAGCCATCGAGACAATGAGCCCGGTGGGCGTGCTGGAGTCTTCACTAGGCATGCCCATGACGGTAAGCTAACCTTAAACTTTTTGTGGTTTTTTTTTTTTTTTTACTTTGCCTTGCTTTTTTCTAAGGCAATTGTCCTTCCGCCTTCGCAGAGCGTTGTCGCCCTTCATTGGAGTATCGTCAGGACCAAAACTCAGCTCGGGGACATGAGGACCGAGCATCAGACTACCCTGCAAGCGGCCAAGGATGCCTTGTCGGCCTCTTAGGTCGAGTTGGAGAAATCCCGCTCGAAGATCCAAGAGCTCGAGTCCTCTCTTGCCACCTCGAAGACGGACCTAGACGCTGCGAAGACTGAGGTCCAGGCTGCACAGGATGCCCTAGAGGCCAAACGGACAACTTCGGAAAAGTCCATGGAAGATCTGTTCTACCATTGCTGGGTCTACAATCCAGATGCATACTTTTCTTTCATGTCGGCGAGTCTCTGGGCGCGCTTGCTGGTGAAGTTCCAAGCTCGCCTTGATAAAGAGGCGCCCTCAGAGACCGGGGACGGCTCTGGTGCCGCCGAGCAAGGCGAGACAGCGACCTCCAAGGGACCACCTGGCAGAGCTTAGGGCGTTTCTTTTCTTGTGCCCCCCAAATATAATAATTTTTTTTATGTAACCTTTGCATGAGGTGCTTTCACCTCGAGACAATTTTCTTTAACGCTTTTAATTGATCTTCTCTTTTTTGCCTTTACGTATTTCGGTTATAATCTTTTGAAAAACTTAGTTTATGCTGATCTTTATCCATATCTCGACCTCTTTAAGAAGAACAATGATCAATAGATTTAAATCAACTTCTAAGTTTTATGACCCAGTTAGGACCAAGAACTTAATTTGAAAACTTAGTTCGCGTTAACTTTTATCCATATCTCGAGCTCTTTAAGAAGAACAACGATCAATAGATTTAATCAACTTCTAAGTTTTATGACCCGGTTAGGACCAGGAACTTAATTTGAAAACTTAGTTCGCGTTAACTTTTATCCATATCTCGAGCTCTTTAAGAAGAACAACGATCAATAGATTTAATCAACTTCTAAGTTTTATGACCCGGTTAAGACCAGGAACTTAATTTGAAAACTTAGTTCGCGTTAACTTTTATCCATATCTCGAGCTCTTTAAGAAGAACAACGATCAATAGATTTAATCAACTTCTAAGTTTTATGACCCGGTTAAGACCATGAACTTAATTTGAAAACTTAGTTCGCGTTAACTTTTATCCATATCTCGAGCTCTTTAAGAAGAACAACGATCAATAAATTTAAATCAACTTCTAAGTCATTAAGGAGACCTGGTTATATCCAGGTACCATATGCCCCCCAAGTAACTGGGAAAGGGTCTTTCGTGGTTACTTTAGATTACACTTGAAAACATGTACAAACATAGAAAAAAGTTAATTCTCTTTGCTTAATACATAAAAAATGGCCTTTCACGCCTTACAAATGAATCATTGATAATATTTCTTTAAGTGGATGGCGTTCCAAGTCCACGGGACCGCACCTCCGTCCAGTCGAGCTAACTTATAGGTTCCATCCTTGATTACTTCGGTGACCTGGTATGGTCCTTCCCAGTTTGGTCCCAAAACTCCATCTTTGGGATCTTTCCCGGCCAGGAAAATTCTCCTTAGGACCAAGTCGCCAACGCAAAAGGCGCATTTTTTGACTTTGGTGTTGAAGTAGCGAGTGATTTTCTACTGATAATGGGCGAGCTGGAGTTGCGAATCCTCTCGCCTTTCATCAACTAGATCGAGGGAATTGCACAGGAGCTCGTGGTTTCGATCTTGGTCGTAAGACTGGACTCTATGCGAAAGAACCTTAATTTCCACGGGGAGGACTGCCTCACTCCCAAAGGTTAGGGAAAATGGAGTATGACCCGTAGGAGTCCGATGCGAAGTCCGATACGCCCATAGGACCTGCGGGAGCTGTTCTGGCCAGACTCCCTTCGCTTCATCTAATCTCTTCTTGAGGCTCGCCTTTAGGGTCTTGTTGACAGCTTCGACCTGGCCATTAGCCTGAGGATAGGCCACGGAGGAGAAACTTTTCACAATTCCATGCCTTTCACAAAACTCGGTGAACAGGTCGTTGTCGAACTGAGTGCCGTTATTGGAAACTATCTTCTTGGGCAGGCTGAATCGACAGATGATGCTTTTAACCACGAAGTCAAGCACCTTTTTGGACGTTATCGTTGCCAAAGGTTCTGCCTCAGCCCACTTAGTAAAGTAGTTGATGGCTACCACGGCGTAACGGACCCCGCCATTTCCAGTGGGGAGGGCGCCAACCAAGTCTATCCCCCAAACGGAAAACGGCCATGGGGACGAGATCATCTTCAGCTCGACTAGAGGAGCTCGGGCAACTGCGGCGAATCGCTGGCACTTGTCGCACTTCTTCACGTATGAGATCGAGTCTTTGGACAGATTTGGCCAGTAATACCCCTGCCTCAGGATTTTTAAGGCCAAGCTCTGCCCCCCAGTGTGGTCTTCGCAAAATCCTTCGTGCACTTCCTGCAGGATGGCCTTTGCTTCACTTGGAAGAACACACCAGAGGAAAGGTAGGGAGTGCCCGCATCGGTACAACGCCCCATCGACTATCGTATACCTAGGAGCTTGATACAGGACTCGTCGTGCGTCGTTACGTCCTTCAGGCAGCTTGCCTTCGACGAGATATTCAAGGATGGGGGTCATCCAGGTCGGCCTGGCATCGATCATCTCGACCTCCGTCCTGACATCTTCTATGCTTGGTTTCTCCAAGAATTCGACTGATACTGGCCCCAATGTCTCTGTTTCCCCAGAGGTGGCTAGCTTGGCAAGAGCATCTGCATTTTCGTTCTGCTCCCGAGGTATCTGCTCGATCGAGCCTCGTTCAAACGCGGACAGCTCAGATTTCACCTTTGCCAGATAGGCAGCCATCTTGGGTCCTCGTGCTTGATATTCGCCCAGAACCTGGTTTACCACGAGCTGGGAGTCGCTGAAGCACTGGACGGAGCTCGCCTTAAACTCCTGGGCTATCCTCAGTCCTGCCAGCAAAGCTTCGTATTTGGCCTCGTTGTTGGAGGCTTTGCATCCGAATCTCAGTGCCGAGTGGAATCTATGTCCCTCGGGGGATATCAAAATGATTCCAGCTCCGGAGCCATTCTCGTTGGATGAACCGTTTACAAAGACCCTCCACGAAGCCAGGGGCGAGCCGATTTGGGGTGAGTTTTCTGCGGGATCCTCCTGGAATCCCGTGCATTCTTCCATGAAATCGATCAGGGCCTGACTTTTTATAGCAATTCGCGGAGTATACAGAATCTCGAACTGACTGAGTTCGACGGTCCACTTTAACAAACGTCCCGATGCTTCAGGTTTTTGCAAAACCTGCCTTAAAGGATGATCGGTCATGACATGAATCGAGTGGGACTGGAAGTACGGTCTGAGCTTTCGCGAGGCCGTGATAAGGTAGAACGCCAATTTCTCCATCAGTGGGTATCAGGATTTAGCCCCGAGAAGTCTCTTGTAGATGTAGTACACTGGTTTCTGAACCTGGTCCTCTTCTCGTACTAGTACGGCACTAGCTGCGTCCTCAGTGACAGCCAGGTAGAGAAAAAGAGGCTCTCGTACCTTGGGTTTGGATAGCACGGGCGGCTCGGCCAGATGTGCCTTCAGGTCGATGAATGCGCTTTCGCATTCTACTGTCCATTCAAATGTCTTGTTCCCTCGGAGCAGGTTGTAGAAGGGCAAATACTTATCGGTGGACTTGGAAATAAATCGGTTGAGGGATGCCACTCTTCCTGTCAGGCCTTGGACATCTTTTCGCGACCTGTGCGAAGGAAGCTCGAGCAATGATCTAATCTTGTCGGGGTTCGCCTCGATTCCTCGGGTATTGACTATGAACCCCAAGAACTTCCCTGACACGACCCCGAAAGTGCATTTCTGTGGATTGAGCCTCATGCCATATTCCCGTAGTATCTTAAAACATTCTTCCAGATCGGAGACATGGTTATCGGCAGTCTTCGACTTGACTAGCATGTCATCAACGTACACTTCCATGTTCTTCCCGATCTGGTCCGCGAACATTCTATTGACTAGCCTTTGGTAGGTAGCTCCGGCGTTCTTCAGTCCGAACGGCATGAACTTGTAACAGTAGACATTAGTTGGGGTCATGAAGCTGGTGTGTTCCTGGTCCGCCGGATTCATCGCGATCTGATTGTAGCCCGAGTACGCGTCCATAAAGGACATGAGCTCGTGCCCTGCCATGGCATCTACCAACTGATCGATCTTGGGCAATGGAAAGCAATCCTTGGGGCAGGCTTTATTCAGGTCGGAGAAGTCGATGCAGGTCCGCCATTTCCCGTTAGGCTTCGGGACCAGCACTGGGTTGGCGACCCAGATTGGAAACTTGGCTTCACGGATAAAGCCACATTTTTTTAGCCGGGCTACTTCTTCTTCTAGGGCTTCAGCCCGAGTTGTTCCTAAACGCCTTTGCTTCTGGGACTTGGCAGGAACGCTTTTATCCAGATGAAGTGTGTGCATGATGACACTCGGGCTAATTCCCACCATGTCCTCATGCGACCATGAGAATACGTCCAAGTTATCCTGCAGAAACATAGTCAGCTCCGCCTTCCTCTTGCTACAGAGGTTTTTCCCGAGCTTGACCATCCGCGATGGATTCTGCGGATCAATGCTCACCTCCTCGAGCTCCTCAATAGCCTGGAGCTCAAATCTGTCCTCGCCTATTCCGGGGTCAATGTCCTCACTTAAGACGACATTTTCCCCCTCAGTGCTTTGAGGTTTTTCAATCTCAGGATCAGCTAAGGGTTCCTGAGATTCCTCTCCATCTTGAATGGCCATTGCCAACTGTCCGGGTTTAGATTTTCCCTTCATGGAAATGCTGTAGCATTCCCTGGAAGCGAGCTGATCGCCCTGGATAGTGCAGATTCATGTTGAAGTAGGGAACTTCATTGCGAGGTGTCGAATGGACGTGACGGCCTCGAAGGCTATGAGCGTAGGTCAGCCCAAAATGGCGTTGTAGGCAGTGGAGCAGTCAATGACCACGAACTCGAGGAGTTTGGAGACTGTCCGAGACCCTTCACCTAGGGTGATTACTAACTCGATCGTCCCTATCGCTGCCGATCCTTCTGTCGAAAAACCATACAACATCATGGAGGTTGCCTTTAGCTCGGCGACAGTCAAGCCCATCTTCTCTAAGGTGGATCGGAATAGGAGGTTCACCGAACTCCCGTTGTCTATCAGTACCCTCCTCACCCTCCGGTTGGCGAGCTGGACTGCTACGACTAGAGGATCATTGTGAGGAAACTGGACATGGCCTACATCTTCCTCAGTAAAAATGATTGGTTGCCTCTCCAATCGTTGCTCCTTTGACTGACGATGTTCCGGAACGAACTCCACTCCATTATGAGCCTTTAGTTCGTTCACGTATCTCTTCTGGGCGCCCCTGCTCGTACCAGCCATGTACGGACCTCCAGAGATGGTGGATATCTCTCCTCCTACCACAGGAGGAGGAATATCCTGGTCTATCCGAGACCCGGGCTGACTGGCGGAGACTTCCGAAGCAGGTCAGCTTGCTGGAACCCTGTTCCGTGCATATTGAGCCAAGGGGCCGGCTCGGATGAGAGTCTTGATCTCGTCTTTTAGATGTCTACAATCGTCGGTATTGTGGCCGACGTCGTTATGAAAACGGAAAAATTTGGAAGTGTCTCTCTTCCCCTTGTGGTGCTTCAATGGCTCCGGCCTCTTCCAGGGGACTCGAGTAGAGTTGGCCAGGAAGATATTCTCCTTGGACTGGGTGAGCTCGGTATAAGTTGCGAAGACGGGCTTAAACTTGTCTAGGGGCTTATTCTTCTTTTGGTCGTGCTGACTGTTTTCGCCATTTCCCTTTCTTTTTCCTCCACCAGGCTAGTTGTTCTGTGTGACGTTTTGCGTCGCAACCACAACCTCCGTCCCCACTCCAGCGGGCTGCTCGGGGACCTGGCTGGTTCCCGCAGCTGAAGCTTCAGCTTCCTCCAAGTTTATCCATTCTTGGGCCCTGTTAAGGAATTCGTTAACCGAGCTGACTCCCTTCCTTTGTATATCCTTCCAGAGGTCTCCTCCAACGAGGATTTCGGTTCTCATGGCCATAAGCTTGGAGCTATCATCCGCGTCTCTGGCTCGAGCAGCAACGTTTGCGAATCTGCTCAGGTAAGCCTTCAGAGTCTCACCGGGCTGCTGCCTCACGTTAGCCAGGGAGTTGGCCTGAACACGGGCGGCCTGGGAGGCTCGGAATGCCCTTTTGAAGTCGGCTGAGAAGGTCTTCCAAGAACTGATTGACTGTCTTTTACTCTGCTTGAACCACTACCTGGGAGGTCCAGTCAGTGTGGAAGGGAAGATTAAGCATCTCAGCTCGGGGCCAATGTTATGGGCCATCATCAGGGTGTTGAACATCCCTAGATGGTCCGATGGGTCTCCGTCCCCATTGAATTTTGACAAGTGAGGCATACGGAAACCAGATGGGTACGCCGTTGCTGCTATACTGGGGGCGAAGAGTTCCATCTCATCCCCTGAATCGTACTCATCTTTTTCTTTCTCCATCAGGAGCTTCCTCATCAGCTCCTTCATCTGAGTTAGGCGTTCGAGGGTTTGGTCCTGGTGTCCTTGGTTATTCCGGGGCTGTTCAACAGCTCCAGATCCATCGTACATATTTGGTGGGTTATTTCCCCTCCTTTCTTGAGATAGGTTATTTGGGACATTCCCTCCGTTACGTACTTCGGACAGAGCCCCCCCTGAGCGAGCCTGGCCATCTCCTCCTACTCGGTCCCCTCTATGAGAGTTGAGGCGATCTCGCAGGTCGCTTCCCTGGGTGGTTTGATGACTTTGCGCCGAACTTAAACGCCGACGCAGATCTCCCCCAGAGAGATCACTCCGGCGACTGCCGGTCCAGTGGCTCCTGCTGGATAGGCTTGGAGTCCGCCTTTGTTGGTGAGGATCCGATATTTCCTTTGGCGCCCTGCTACGCCGGGAAGGTCCAGCTGATGGCGGGTTTCTCCTACTACTCCCATAGGCTGGGATGTCTCGGACGGGCCGAGGAGGAGACAGATATCTGATTGGAGAAGGAGGATGCTTGACTGGAGAGGCTATCCTAGTTCCGTCAGGATGGATCAAGTTTGGTGGGGGCCTTTCGGCCCTGCCAACCTGCTGGTCTCGCGCCTGGCGATCTGGACGAGGCGCAGGACGGTCGTTGGGGACGGGCTGATGTCGTGAGCCCTCCCTGGATCTCCTTCGGGAATTTCCTCGAGCTCCCCTGGGCGTTCCCGAGGATGGCTGGGAGCTAGGAGTCGACATCCTGACCGAACGACTGTATTGCTGTTGTCTGGTCCTAGGCATTTCCTCGAAGTTTGCCTCTTGACGGTGTGAAGAAGGGGTGGAGTTGGCTGCTGGCAGTCTATCCGAACGACTATGCCTGGACCGGTTACCCCGGCGAGACTTAGGAGCCTCACCTTGCCTCTCTCCGACGTTAACGTCAGTTGTGAGAGGGGGTAGGCGGTCCAGCATATCCTTGATTTGTTGGCTAACTGTTGCTAACTGACTCCTCAGCTGAGCGTTCTCCATCTCCACCACAGTATAATAACATGGGTTCGGATTAGGCGGCCGGGGCGCCGAACTACCAGTATCATCTTGGCCCGCCGGCTGCTTTCCAGGCCGCTGCTGGATTTCAGGAACTCGTTCTCTAGGGATGGCAGTATGATGAGCCTCATGCCCATCATGTTGGTCTGTCTCGTTACCGTGCCTGGATTGAGTTGTCACCATAGTTGGATGTTTGCAACAGCACTAATCGAACTTGCTCTCAATGAAAGCACCAAATTGTTGACGCGGTTCTTCGCCAACAGATAATTACGAGAAGAAGAGAAAGGGATTAGTGCTAAATGTGAACCGAAACAGATATAAGATCTTAGAAAGGGAAAGAGGTGACACAAAACATGTTTTTTGAGTGGTTCAAAGGTTAAAATCCTTCTACTCCACTAGTCAGTATTATTGCTCTATACTGGGTATTTGATTACAGGGCCTTTCTTACAATCGAGATTCCAACCCTTATTATCTCCCAAGGTCTCCATATTTATAGGAGAAGGCGCCTGGGAGTTGGTAAGAAGGTCACGACCTATCATATCAACTCTGTGACATTCATGATTAATTCCTAAACCTGACACATAAGTGTGGTCAAATCGATAGGTACAGAGGTAATGGGCCGCACGGCCCAACCCAATCGTGGGTGTCTGAATACGCACGTTCCTACTGCGTGTCCGAGAAGTCAGGGGCATATCAGACACGTGATGTCTGATATATGCACGTTTATCTTGCGTGTGTTGACTTTACAAAGGGTCACAGCCCCACACATAGCTCGTACCACGAGCTGGATACTTGACTCGACCTTCGGCCTTCAGAGCCCTTGCTCAAGTCTTGGGCAATCTTGGCGAACCCTTGGGGTTTGCTCGAGCTAAGGAGATACAACCTTATGACAGGAGCCCCGGTCCTGGGGATGTCCACGAGATAACCATGATTAGGCCGCAACTTAGCTCGCTAATCAGCCCGTGGGAAAATCAGGGCGTACATATATATATTCATGTATTCTATGAAAAAGAAATATAATCACTAAATATGTGAACATTCATATAATAGATTTCACTGAATGTTTCATCTTTATCAAGAATACAATTAAATAACATTTAAAATATTTTATGATTGATGCAATTGGAAACTAATTTTTGAAGTCCCAAAAGTATTTTTAGAAAATTGCATCAAAACATCAAGTTATGAAATAATGAGAATATAATTGAAGGAAAATGCATATTGATTTAGTGAAAATACCTTTGATTATTGAATTGAATATATATGAATTGTATAATGAAGAAATTAACACGTATTTCAATTTCATTGTACATTTAAAATATTTAAACATCATTCCTTGAAGAGAATGATAGAAAATGAAATTTTATTTTAAAGAGTATCAATATTCCATATTAGTTATATTATCATATATGTAATTTTTCTTGCCAGAAGCAAATAATGTCTTTTTAATATTATTCCCTGAAGTGAATGACACTTAAATAATTATTGGTGAAAAGAAAAATATATAGTCAGTACTTATGTCAATTATTATTTTTACACATTCCCAAAAGTGAATGTCTAAATTATTAGTATTATAGTAAACTTTGTCATTGATCAAAATGTAACTTATAATTACATTCTTCAAAGTGTTATAAAGTCACAAAGATTATTTGAAAATGTTCTTGATGAAACCTTAATACAATATATTGCTAGCTAAAATTAAACATATTTTATGTACCAGTTGTACAATTTCTGTATAATTGTGAATGTGGCAAAAAATGACTTATAATATGTATTGGTTGTACATTTAATTATATAATATATCAAGTCATAAGAATAAGAAATGATTTATTTAATTAATAAATTTGACCACTTGTTGGAAAGAAATGATAAAGAAATTTTTTCAAATGTGGACTTAAGTCTCTATTTCAACTCAAATAGAAGCATTTACCCATGAGATGTCAAGGTGGAAAATATCGAATGAGTAGAACACGAGTGTAATACATTACGAATAAATTAGTGAAATCTCCAATTTACCAAAGGGGTACCCCTTTCAAAAAAATTCAATTTCTACAATATGAATTCAGGCATTATTTTGAAAGTGAATACGAGGAAATCTGCAGAGGTAATGAATAGGAAACTTGTAGCCCTATATCTTAGGCTTTTATGTATAAAATTTCATTCAATTTAGAGGTGTGTAGAGGTCGATACGACCAAAATACTGGGAGATGTACAAATATAATGGAAAAACTTGCGAAAATTGCGTTCGAAATGTGGAAATTTTTTCAAATGTGGACTTAAGCCTCTGTTTCAACTCAAATAGAAGCATTTACCCATGAGATGTCATGGTGGAAAATCTGGAACGAGTAGAACACAAGTGTAATACATTACGGAGAAATTGGTGTAATCTCCAATTTACCAAAGGGGTACCCCTTTCAGAAAAATTCGATTTCTACAATATGAATTCAGGCATAATTTTCAAAGTTAATACGAGGAAATCTGTGAAGGTAATGAATAGGAAAGTTGTTTCCCTATATCTTAGTCTTCTATGTCTAAAATTTCGTGCAAGTCAGAGGTGTGTATAGGTCGATACGACCAAAATACTGGGAGATGTACAAATATAAGGGAAAAACTTGCGAAAATTGCCTTCGAATTGTGGAAATTTTTTCAAATGTGCACTTAAGGCCCTTTTTCAACTCAAATAGAAGCATTTACCCATGAGATATCATGGTGGAAAATATCGAATGAGTAGAACACGAGTGTAATACATTACGAAGAAATTGGTGAAATCACCAATTTACCAAAGGGGTACCCCTTTAAGAAAAATTCGATTTCTACAATATGAATTCAGATATTATTTTGAAAGTGAATACGAGGAAATCTTCGAAGGTAATGAATAGGAAACTTGTAGCCCTATATCTTAGGCTTTTATGTATAAAATTTCGTTCAATTTAGAGGTGTGTAGAGGTCGATACGACCAAAATACTGGGAGATGTACAAATATAATGGAAAAACTTGCGAAAATTGCGTTCGAAATGTGGAAATTTTTTCAAATGTGGACTTAAGCCTCTGTTTCAACTCAAATAGACGCATTTACCCATGAGATGTCATGGTGGAAAATATGGAACGAGTAGAAGACCAGTGTAATACATTACGGAGAAATTTGTGAAATCTCCAATTTACCAAAGGGGTACCCCTTTCAGAAAAATTCGATTTCTACAATATGAATTCAGGCTTAATTTTCAAAGTTAATACGAGGAAATCTGCGAAGGTAATGAACAGGAAAGTTATTTCCCTATATCTTAGGCTTCTATGTATAGAATTTCGTGCAAGTCGGAGGTGTGTATAGGTCGATACGACCAAAATACTGGGAGATGTACAAATATAAGGGAAAAACTTGCGAAAATTGCCTTCGAAATGTGGAAATTTTTTCGAATGTGGACTTAAGGCTCCGTTTCAACTCAAATAGAAGCATTTACCCATGAGATGTCATGGTGGAAAATATCAAACGAGTAGAACACGATTTTAATACATTACGGAGAAATTAGTGAAATCTCCAATTTACCAATGGGGTACCCCTTTCAGAAAAAATTTGATTTCTATAATTTGAATTTGGGCAATGTTTTTAAAGTGAATACTAAATAATCTGCCAAGGTAATGGGAACAAAAGTTTTACCCCTATGTCTTAGGCTTCTATGTAAAAAGTTCCGTGCAATTTCAAGGTGTGTAGAGGGTGATACAAGCAAAATACTGAGAGATGTACAAATATAAGGAAAAAACTTGAGAAAATTGCCATCGAAAAGTGGAAATTTTGTCAAATGTGCACTTATTGCTTTGTTTCACCTCCAATAGAAGCATTTAACCTTGAGATTTCATTGGGTAAATTATCGAATGAGTAGAACACGAGTGTAATACATTACAGAGAAATTAGTGAAATCTTCAATTTACCAAAGGGGTACCCCTTTCAAAAAAATTTGATTTCAGTAATTTGAAATCGGGCAATATTTTGAAAGTGAATACTAAAGAATATGCAAAGGTAATGGGCACAAAAGTTTCAGCCCTATGTCTTAGGCTTCTATGTATACAAATTTGTGCAATTTTGAGGTGTGTAGTGGGTGATACGAGCTAAATACTGAGAGATGTACAATTATAAAGGAAAAACTTGCGAAAATGGCCATCGAAAGTGGAAAATTTTAACAAATGTGGACTTATTGCTCCGTTTCACCTCCAATAGAAGCATTTAACCATGAGATGTCATGTGGGAAAATATCGAACGAGTAGAACACGAGGGTAATACATTACGGAGAAATTAGTGAAATCTCCAATTTACAAAAGGGGTACCCCTTTTAGCAAAATTCGATTTCTATAATTTGAATTTGGCCAATATTTTGAAAGTGAATACTAAATAATCTGCGAAGGTAATGGGCATCAAAGTTGTAGCCCTATATCTTAGTCCTCTATGTATAAAATTTCGTGCAATTTCAAGGTGTGTAGAGAGGGTGATACGGGCAAAATACTGAGAGATGTACAAATATAAGCACAAAACTTGCGAAAATTGCCATCGAAAAGTGGAAATTTTGTCAAATGTAGACTTATTCATCCGTTTCACCTCCAATAGAAGCATTTAAACATGAGATGTCATGGGGGAAAACATAGAATGAGTAGAACACGAGTGTAATACATTACGGAGAAATTAGTGAAATCTCCAATTTACCAAAGGGGTACCCCTTTCAGAAAAATTCGATTTCTATAGTTTGAATTCGGATAATATTTTTAAAGTTAATACTAAAGAATCTGCAAAGTTAATGGGCACAATAGTTTTAGACCTATGTCTTAGGCTTCTTTGTATAAAATTTCGTGCAATTTCGAGGTGTGTAGTGGGTGATACGAACAAAATACTGAGAGATGTACAAATATAAGGACAAAACTTGCGAAAATAGCCATCGAAAAGTGGAAATATTGTCAAATGTGGACTTATTGCTCCGTTTCACCTCCAACAGACGCATTTAACAATGAGATGTCATGGGGGAAAATATCGAATAAGTACATCTCTATAATTTGAAAATGGCCATAGAAAAGTGGAAATTTTGTCAAATGTGGACTTATTGCTCCGTTTCACCTCCAATTTACCAAAGGGGTACCCCTTTCAGAAAAATTCGATTTCTATAATTTGAATTTGGCCAATATTTTGAAAGAGAATACTAAATAATCTGCCAAGGTAATGGGCATAAAAATTGTAGCCCTATGTCTTAGGCTTCTATGTATAAAATTTCGTTCAATTTTGAGGTGTGTAGTGGGTGATACGAGCAAAATACTAAGAGATGTACAAATATAATTGAAAACTTGCGAAAATGGCCATCGAAAAGTGGAAATTTTGTCAAATGTGGATTTATTGCTCTGTTTCACCTCCAATAGAAGCATTTACCCATGAGATGTTATGGGGGAAAATATCGAACGAGTAGAACATGAGTGTAATACATTACAAATTACAGAAATCGAATTTTTCTAAAAGGGGTACCCCTTTGGTAAATTGGATATTTCAATTTACCCATGAGATGTCATGGGGGAAAATATCGAATGAGTAGAACACGAGTGTAATACATTACAGAGAAATTAGTGAAATCTCCAATTTACCAAAGGGGTACCCCTTTCAGAAAAAGTCGATTTCTATAATTTGAATTTGGCCTATATTTTGAAAGTGAAAAATAAATAATATACGAAGGTAATGGGCATGAAAGTTGTAACCCTATATCATAGGCTTCTATGTATAAAATTTTGTGCAATTTTGAGGTGTGTAGTGAGTGATACGAGCAAAAGACTGAGAGATGTACAAATATAAGGAAAAAACTTGCGAAAATTGCCAGCGAAAAGTGGAAATTTTGTCAAATGTGGACTTATTGCTCCGTTTCACCTCCAATAGAAGCATTTAACCATGAGATGTCATGGGGGAAAATATCGAATGAGTAGAACACGGAGGTAATACATTACGGAGAAATTAGTGAAATCTCCAATTTACCAAAGGGGTATCCCTTTTAGAAAAATTTGATTTCTATAATTTGAATTCGGATAATAATATTTTGAAAGTGAATACTAAATAATCTGCCAAGGTAATGGGCACAAAAGTTGTATCCCTATGTCTTAGGCTTCTATGTATAAAATTTTGTGCAATTTCAAGGTGTGTAGTGGGTGATACGAGCAAAATACTGAGAGATGTACAAATATAAGGTAAAAACTTGCGAAAATTGCTATAGAAAAGTGGAAATTTTGTCAAATGTGGACTTATTGCTCCGTTTCACCTCCAATAGAAGGATTTAAACATGAGATGTCATGGGAGAAAATATCGAATGAGTAGAACACGAGTTTAATACATTACGGAGAAATTAGTGAAATCTCCAATTTACCAAAGGGGGACCCCTTTCAGAAAAATTCGATTTCTATAATTTAAATCGGGCAATATTTTGAAAGTGAATACTAAATAATCTGCCAAGGTAATGGGCACGAAAGTTGTAGCCCTATATCTTAGGCTTCTATGTATAAAATTTTGTGCAATTTCGAGGTATGTAGAGTGTGATACGAGTATATATTTTTTTTCATTTGATTACATTTTTAAAATGTAATCTAATTATTTTTATTACATTTTCAAGACATAATTTAACTATTTTTATTACATTTTCAAGACATAATTTAACTATTTTTATTACATTTTCAAGATGTATTCTTATTATATTTAATGACATTTTCAAGATGTAATCTAATTATCTTTAATTACATTTCCAAGATGTAATCTTATTATCTTTAATTGCATTTTCATGATGTAATCTAATTATCTTCAATTACATTTTATTTGATAAAGTAATCTATTTTTTGTCCCAATAATGTAATTAGAATTTGATAAAGTCCAATGTGTTTTTTTGTATCAACCAAAATATCCAATACATTTGTCCCAAATGAAAATTTTCAAGTGCAAAATATACCATAATAAAAGTTCCTTCTAAGAAAGATGTCTAATGAGTCTAATAAAAGGCAAATTGTAACATTTGTCAAATACTATCTCTTTATTAATTGCAAGCATCTAAGTCTTGTGTGGCTATCTTCATCACCTAGATAAAAGAAAGAAAAAAAATGCAATAAGAAAACAAAACTCATGTTATTATCATAAGCAATACACATATCAGTTGGTTGCTATTTTTCTAAAAACAAATAAGCAGCATAACGTTTATTTTTCATTAAATCCTAAATTTTGAAACCTGCAATTAAATCTCAAATGTTCACTGAACAATTCCAAAAATAATATGATACAACTCATTATTACAGGTAGACCAATCTTTACCTCATTGTAACTTTGTCGGCGAGCCAAGCAATAACAATTCCAACACTTTCTTTGGTACTAGTTATCCATAAAAAAATGCAATAAGAAAACCAAACTCATATATTATCTTCTTAACCAATAAGCATAACAACAAGTTGCTATTTAAAAAATAATAATCTACAGCGTAAAAGCTATTTTTCGATAAATCCTAAATTTTGAAACCTGCAATTAAATCTCAGATATTTCGATAACAGTTCCAAAAAAAATGACACAACTCATTATAATATGTAAGATCAATTTTTACCTCATTATGACTTTGTCGGCTGGCCAAACATAACACTTTCAACACTTTCTTCAATACAAGTTATCCCTAAGGTAGACCTCCACAGAAATGCATCAGGCTCTCTTGCAAAATCAACACCAACCTTCATAGAAAATGGTCTAATAAGGGCATCAAGAACTAAATATTTTGGATTATTTGAAATGAAATATCCATAAGCAACAATATTCCCATAACCATTCCAATCCAAAAGCTTGCATCTTTGGCCTTGAGTTCCAACACTCCCATTCTAAAATCACCTTCCAGCCACAAAAATTCTAAATGACCGAAATATTATGAAAATTTCGAAGTAATTAATTATCTTGAAAATTTATAAACAAATGATAATATTGGAATCTTACTAAAGTAGGACTATCTGCATTGGAGAAATGATTGCTAGAAATCCATGAGAGTGATTGGAGAAATGGAAGACACAATTGGGGATGAGAAATGGGAGAGAGAGAGAGAGAGAGAGAGAGTGAAAGAGTCCTATTGTGTATCTTTTGCCTTTTTTTTTATTATCAAACCTTATCACTAAATAACTAATAAAATGTTTATTTTTTTAATATAATTTGGTATCGTTTTTTAAAACGTGTTATTATCTAATGTAATTAAATAATAAAATTGTTGTAGTAGTGATGATTGCTGTTAAGAGCTATACAAGCTTATATACTACCAAACAACTCACTATATCTGGGTTATGATTACACAACTCATCATCATGTCCACTCTTATTACATCGAATAAAATATTATTACATACGAAAAAACTACATGATTACTTTCACAAAGATATTTTATTTCATAATAACAATACAAAAGTAGAAAAACATAACCCATTTTAATAAAAGAAAGTATAGTGACTTATCAAGTGAGCTGATGGAGCTTAAAAAAATTAATTATAATTATTATTTAGTTTTTAATAAGTCGATACAAGGTTTGAGTAGGGCTTGGGAGCGTTGTGCAAGTTGCATGTATTCTTTGTATGAAACCCCTGAATAAGTAGGGGTTTGACCATGTGCTTCTAAGAGCTCTGGTATTGGGTCAATCTTTGTGTTCATCCCTGGTCCATGCACAGCCACTATTGATATTCTAGTGCTTTTGTTATTCACCACTGCTCTATGATTCACACTCTTGTACAACCCATTGCTTAGGATCTGCCACATCAACAACATATATATATATTATAAATACATATACTTTTAAATAATATATATATACAAAATGAAATGAGCCCCTTGACAAAATAGTCTAAAATTATAGGTCAATTTACACTTTGGCCTACTTTAGAAATTATTTAGCGGAATGACCTTCAACTTTCAGACAGATGGTCTAAATTTCAAACAACTAGTCGAAATTCAGTTAGAGATCATTTTTTCAAATAATTATTAAAAGTAGGGGAAGTGTAAAATAACTTAAAAAATACTATTTTACTAATTATCGCTAATGTGGACATTATAAACAAAATTATAAGGATGTAGGTAATAAGTAGGTACCTGGATTTGATCACCAATGCCAACAATCATGGTATTGGGCATGGCTTTCCAATTGACCCATTTTCCTTTATGTAGGATTTGAAGACCACCAACGTGGTTTTGCATAAGGATATTCATAAGGGCTAGATCTGTGTGAGGTGGGAGTTCAATTACTTTCTCAGGGTCTGGACAAGGTGGATACTGGTTTGATGTCAAGAATTGAAATCCTTCATCCAAATTGGTGGCCTTTTTTAAGCAATTAGGCTCCAACCCTAATGTCTCAGATATTGCTCTCATTATCACTGTTGCTAGTTGTCTTGTTTTTTGGCTATACTCTTCTGCTACTTCTTTGAAAATCACCAATTAGTTTTAAGATAGAATATTAATAATGAACAGTTTGAGAAAAAAAGCAAAACAATTTTGATTATAAACAAGATCGATTCTCGAGTGAATAGTACCTAAATCCAGATGGTTTGTAAGGTGAATGAAATTGAGGGTGCGCAATGAACCTAAGAAAATTCCTCCAAAAGAGGAGTTTGTTGCCCTCTATATTGCAATTAATATTGGTTCCGTAACATATTGGCTGCATCACATCCCTAGCGTCTTGGAACTCATTCTTATCCTCTTCTGACATATCGAAAAAATCCTCAAATGATTCCACCCACTACAAGAAATAAGCTCTCTGCCGGCGCAATTCGGAATTGCGCCGGCAAAAACTACTTTCACCGGCGCAATTGGTGAATTGAGCCGACAAAAATGAACACCTTTTCCGGCGCAAATTTGTGCCGGCAAAGGTGACTTTTGCCGGCACAATTCGGGGTTGCGCCGGCAAAGGTATTGGGTTTTAAAAATTGCATCACTTTTGTCGGCGCAACTACGAATTGCGCCGGCAAAAGTACCATCAGATTTTGAAAAAACCCACAAACTTTTGCCAGCGCCTTTCACCTAATGCGCCGGAAAAAGTCAACGTGTTTTTTAAATTTACACACGTTTCAAAGAAGGTAGGTGGGTATACTTTTGCCGGCGAGTTTCGTTGCGCCGGCAAAAGTCAAAAAATGTGCTGGCAAAAGTCGTAATAACTAAAACGATGTCGTTTTGCAGTAGGGTTTAGTGAACACTTTTGCCATCGCAACGAAACGCGCCAGCAAAAGTCGTAACGATATATCAGAGTCGCAGCCTCCTTCTTCCCCGTTTCAGTTCTGTGTTTGATAAAGTTTTGCTCTCTCTCTCCTCTGTGATATTCTCCGACCACCGGTAACCCATAATCCCACGCCGTGGCTCAAGTTATATAGTGAAGCTTCTCTCAAGGTTAGTAAAATGAGAAATTTTTTAACATTTTTGGATTTTTTTCTCAATATTATGTTTTGTAATTGTATTTTTTTTTTTTGTTATTCTCTCCCTATGAACAGGTGTGTTGTAACTCTCTCGGTGAAACAAGTGCAAATGTTAGTTTATATATATATATATATGTTTATATATATATTTCAGTTTATATATATATATATATTAATTTATATATATTAGTTTATATATATGTATATATTTATATATATTAGTTATATCCGAATATATATATACTTAAATTTGTCTTTTTTTTTTATATATCTGTATATATGTTTGTATATGGATATATGTTTATGTATTTCTGTAAATGGGTGTGTATATATGTTTATTTAATGTTAAATTTTTTTAGAAAATTGATTAATATAAATGTATGTGTGTGATATTTGTTATTATAATTATATTTTTCTGTTTAAAAAATAAATAAATGTGTAGTTTTAGAAAAATGATATTAATAATGAAAAAGAAAATATAATTTTAGTATTTATTAAAAAAAATTTGATTTGAGAATGTATATTTTTTTAAAATAAATTTTTTTAAAAAAATTTGATTTGAGAATGTATAATTTAATTATATTTTTTTAGTATATTAAAAAATAGATTAGATTATGTATATTAAAAATATATATATTATATTTTTTATATTAAATATTATTTGTTTATAAATATTTACTAAATAAATTGTTTTGATGTTACTGATATAAAATGATATAAAAAGATTTGATATATGTTATTAATCTTGGTTTATGTTGTGCATGTTATGAGAATGTTATGTATATTGCTCTAGGAATATTCTGGTTATATATGTGTTTAATTTGTAGGTTTTTCAATTTTTGGGATAGTTTGAAATATAGTCGTTATGCTGCCCAAATTTTGTTGGAGTTAGTAAAATTAATAAAAGTTTAATAACTAATTAAATAAAAATTTAAGTATGATTAAAAATTCATCAAAAAAATAATTTTTAACTATAATTTAAATAAAATAAAATTACCAATCATAATAATTAATAATTAATTTTAACATTAATATTAGATGTTTTGTAATTGAAAAAGTTAAAAATATAAATGATTTAATAAAATATAAATATAATAAAATTATTATTGATTAAGAAAATAATCCAATACAAATTGAAGAATTTAATAAAAAATTACAAAATGGAGATTAATGTATAATTAAATTAATTTTAAATTAAAAGTAATAAATAAGTAAATGTTAAAGTAGACTAGTCAACGGACACGTGGCAGTACATGATTGATAAAATTTGTTATTATTCTTAAAATATTTTTCAATTTAACAAAAAAATAAAATTTACATTTTTAAAAAAATATTCAAAAAAATTTTCAACTTAAGATTAAGTATGAAAAATACATTTTTTTTAAATTTAATTTTATATTGTTAATATCCTCAAATTTTTTAATTTATTATTATTATTATTATTATTATTATTATTATTAAAATCTTCCTATTTATCATTTTGTCTACTTGTTTGCAATTAAAGATTAAGTAATTTTGTTTAAAATCTAAGCAATAATTTAAGATTAAATATTTTTTTTACTTAATCCTAAATAATTGATTAAAAGCAGCAAATTTGATTTTTTTTTGTAAAAAATGAAAAAAAAAATTATTTTTCGTTACCTTTAAATTAGAAAACAATAAATTGGATTTTTTTAAAAACATAAAAAATATAAAATGATTTTTTTTATGAAAAATTATTTAAAATAATAATAATAATGTGTACCAATCATGTGGTGCCACGTGTCATTTAAGTGTTAGTAAGTTGTAAGTTTAAGTAATTTAGCCGGAAATATCTCTATAAATAATTATTTTTGCCAGAGATAGGATATTATTATCTGTTAGTGATAATTAGGGAGACAAACAGTCATGAAATACTTTGACTATCATTTCCCTAATTTTAAGACAATTATTAATATTTTCTTAATTATTTCGCTTAAAGATGGCGAGCGACAGGAGCTGGATGAGTGCGAGGAATCGTTGGTCTCTGGAGTATAGAAATGGTGTTAAGGAGTTCTTCGATATCGCCAAAAATCAGTTGAACGATCGGGGTTTGGTTCGCTGTCCGTGCAAGAAATGTGGGAATGTTAAGTTCCAGCCTATAAATGCAATTTCGATGCATTTATTCAACAATGGCATCGTACAGTCCTACAAAGTGTGGCATTACCATGGAAAGGCGCTGCCGTCGCCACCAGCTGTGGTACGAGATCATGATAGAGATGAGATAGCGGATATCCTGGAGGATGTTTACGCTGAAGATGACGTTCCCGCTGGAAACTATAATGATCCTCCCCAAGATGATCCTCAACATCGCGACAAGTATGACAATTTATTTAAGGAGATGTCAAGTGAACTGTACCCGGGTTGCCAAAAGTATTCCGCGTTGAACTTCTTGGTGAAGCTGATGCATCTCAAAGTAATTAACAAGTGCAGCAATCATTACTTTGATGGTTTGTTGGAATTGTTAGTCGACGCTATGCTTGACGAAACAATTTTACCTAAGTCTAACTATGAGGCGAAGGCAAAGTTGCGGAGTATTGGATTGGGATATGAGTCCATCGATGCTTGCAAGCATGACTGTGCACTGTTTTGGAAGGAGAATGCGAATTTGGAATTCTGTCCGGTTTGTGGTGAGTGTCGCTGGCAAGATAATCGTGGGAACGGGAAGAAAGTGGCCCATAAGGTCATGCGGTACTTTCCGTTGACGCCGAGATTGAAAAGGCTGTACAGTTCCAGATATACTGCAGAGGATATGAGATGGCACTATTCTAAAAGGCCAAGGGAAGATGGTGTGATGAGGCACCCCGCTGACAGTAAGGCGTGGAAGCACCTTGATGAGTTGTACCCATCTTTCGCAGCCGAACCTCGAAATGTTAGGCTTGGGTTGGCTACAGATGGTTTCAATCCTTTTGGGAACATGAGCAACTCTTACAACATGTGGCCTGTGATACTTGTCCCATACAACTTGCTGCCGTGGAAGTGCATGAAACCACAGTCATTAATGTTGTCTATTCTTATTCCAGGTCCTTCTTCACCTGGAAAAGATATCGATGTCTATATGAGACCTTTGGTTGACGAGTTGAAGGAGTTATGGATGAATGGTGTCGAGACAAGAGATGCATACAATAGTACCTTGTTCAATATGCGTGCAGCAATCTTGTGGACCATTAACGACTACCCAGCTTATGCTATGATGTCTGGGTGGAGCACAAAAGGGTACAAGGCGTGTCCCACATTCAATGAAGAAACTCCCTCTGTAGGGATTAGAAGTAAAATTGCATACATTGGCCATAATAGATTTCTTGATATGGATCATGAATGGAGGAGCAAACGAGCACTATTCGACGGAAACAAGGAACTCAGGCCACCACCGAAACATTACTCCGGTGATGATGTGTTGAAGCAATTAGAGAATTTTCTGATTAGACATCCTGGGAAACACAAAGAATTTGGTGGTGTGAAACGCAAAAGGGCTCCGATTGAACTTAATTGGTCGAAAAAGAGCATATTTTTCGAGCTTGATTATTGGAAGGAGTTATTGTTGAGGCATAATTTGGACGTAATGCACATTGAGAAGAATGTTTGCGACAGTGTCTTGGGAACTTTGTTGAACTTAGAGGGAAAATCCAAAGACACTGACAAGGCAAGACTTGATCTAGCAGACATGAAAATTAGGGAAAAACTCCACCTCCACAAAGAGGGAAACAAGTGGAAGAAACTGCACGCCAGTTATACCCTCAGTGTCCCGGAGCGTCGAGTTTTCTGTGAATTTGTGAAGTCAGTTGAATTCCCGGACGGTTTTGCTGCAAACCTTTCGAAGAATGTCAATGTCAATGATGGCAAGATAACTGGGTTGAAATCACACGATTGCCACGTGTTGTTTCAGCAGTTGTTGCCTGCCGCAATTAGGTCATTTTTTGTTCTGGAAGTTCGGAAGCCAATTATTGAGTTGTGCGGTTTTTTCAAAAAACTTTGTGCACGGACTTTGAATGTGAAAGACCTTGAGAAGATAGAGACAGACATTATCACCATTTTATGCAAGTTGGAAATGATATTTCCTCCAGCATTTTTCGACATTATGGTGCATTTGGTTTTGCATCTTCCGAAAGAGGCAATTCTTGGCGGTCCCGTGCACTTTAGGTGGATGTATCCCATTGAACGTTCGATGGGAGTGTATAAACAGTATGTAAGAAATCGTGCACGTCCGGAAGGTTCAATCGCAGAAGCTTACGTGGTGAACGAGGCTTTAACCTTTTGCTCAATGTACCTGCGAGGGGTTGAGACTCGATTCAATCGACCTGAGAGGAATGACGATCGCGTTGAATCCCAGCCAAATCGAGAATATTCTATTTATAAGGCTGTTGGTCATCCATTTGGTAAGAAATCAAGTATGCTCCTCAATCCGCAGTTAAAGCAAAAGGCTGAGTGGTATATCTTGAACAATTGTGCCGAAATTAAGGAGTACCTTAGGTGTGTTTTCTAGTATTTTTTCAATAATGATGTTTGGTTTATATACCGAGTAAATGCCAAAATCATAGTTTTTTTTTTCATTTGTAGTGAGCATATGGATGAATTAAGAAGACGGGGGGGCTCGAATCTTGAAGTTCAACAAGAAACTGATTTTCCTCAGTGGTTCAAAGAAAGAGTATGTATATTAGTCAATTATTTTCTGAAACCCCACTTAATCAATCCAAAACTAACTTTCAATGTTAATGTTGATAGGTGAACGGTTTTGTAACGACCCACTACTCTAGACTATTTGGACCATTAACGAAACTATACATAAAATCCTTAAAAGAACTTACATTTGCGAAAATACCATAATTTTATTAAGTAACTTATAAAAATAAGAGTTACTTACAAAGTAAATACCAAAACGGATATGGGATCCCATTGTCTTTAAAACAAAAACATAATTTCAAAATAATAAGACATTACATAATTAGTGCGGAAAATACATGTAAAAAGACATAAAACCGAAACTACATCCTCGAATCGAATAACGCTCGGCCCCTTGACTCCATTCACCATCGATACACATCCTCCAAGCGTCACGAATCTTACCGCCTCTAAAGCTTATTTTTCTGCACAAAAACAGAAAGGAGTGAGCCTAATGCCCAGCAAGGAAAATCTAACACATAGTCATATACATAATTTCATAAGAAAACATAAAGACTTAACATAATACATATAACATACACTTATTATAATGGCCATTATTACTTGGGGTCCCATAGACTAAACAAGCATATGCCCATGGGATTAGTGGGGTCCTACTAGCTAAGTAGGTCATATGCCCATAACCCATTTGGGGTCTTGTTAGTCATATGGGTCATATGCCCAAGCCTACAAACATACACATATATCATAACACTTTTAATAACATAAAACATATAGATAACATAATCACATAACATGTTGATTCTAGCCTATTTCCTTACCAAAGTTACCGAGATTATGGACTGAGTTGGGATTGTTGGAACACTCCTAAAACCATAAGAAAGAGTAAGTCTAAAGAAAGGAGATGAAATGAAAGAGATGGAAAGACTAAACCATAGAAAACATACTTACCGACTTATATGCTTAAAAGCTTGGATTCCCTAACCAAAATAAGAATGAGGTTAGGGGACTGAGTAGAAGGTTTTGAGAAAGGAAATAACATGAAATGAATGAAGTAGAGTTTCGGTTTTACCTCAAAGATTTGCAAGATCAATCTAACATCCACCGAAATACTATAGCACTCACTTCCCAAAGTGTTTGATAAGCTTATGATGTTTAAGCTTATAGTTTTTCCCCAAACCAAGTGTTTACACTCTCACACTCACTTAACACTAGCAGCCTCTGAACTTAGAGCAAATGGTGAATAATGGCTAGGTACTAGGTCCTATTTATAGAGTTTGGGAATGAAAATATCTTGATTTTACTTGAATAAAAATAATGGCTTTTTAGGTGAAAATCATTTGAATAATCGTTCAGCAGAGGCTGAAGACTCGTTCAGAAGATGCTGGACTGTTGAAGGAGTTTGAATGGCTGAAGGGAAAGGAATTCAAAAGTATTTGATTTCATGCTGGTGGAGGCGATATATCGCCCCCTATAGGCGATATATCGCCTGGACCTTTGTTCCCGAGGCGACCGTGCATCGATTCGTGTTTTCCGTATCTACGTGCTGCGACATATCGCCCCCTATAGCTGCGATATATCGGCATACGCTGAATATTTAAACACGAATTTACACATTTTTAGCTGAGTTTGAATGGAGTAAACAGCCTTGACTAAGCCCTCAACGTGCTCAAAGCTGCTGACTGACCCTATACATTCAAACTTTTACCCTTATTTAATTTAATCCTCAAAAATACTTAATCCTTAATTACCATTCAAAACATGTGCTTAAAATCCTATTGGTTGATGTCTAAACCTTATAATATAATAATATAATCCTTAATATCAGACACATTAATCAAACCTTAGGTTATACTTAATATTCTTAAACTATAGGTTAAACTTAGAAAATCTATAAGTACTACTATGAGTGTCCAAATAACTCCCGGTCTGAACCAAAAATCCAAAGTAACAATGATAACACTAAACATACTATAATACTACTAAACAATTAGCTAAGTAAAGTTCTTGGACTCTACAGGTTTGCATGAGTCAACACCTATTGAAGTAAATAATTAATTGTATGCTCTCACAAACAAATCAAGCGGCACCGTGTATTCATATCCAGGGATGATAGTGAATGGTGTGAAATTTGTGACTCGTGGTCGTGATATGAAGCTTAAAACACAAAATTGCGGTGTAATGGTGCCAAGTGAGGAAGGAGTGAACTACTATGGAGTTTTGGAAGAAGTAATTGAATTGTCCTACTTGATGGGTTACAGTGTTGTCCTATTCAAGTGTAGATGGTTCAATACAAGTAGAATTAAAGTGGAATCCAATTTTACGAGCGTATATGTGAAAGAAGAATGTTATAAAGATGATCATTTCGTTCTCGCATCTCAAGTGAAGTTGGTGTATTATCTTCGAGATGTGAAAAATGGGGATGATTGGAGGCTCGTTAATGAATACATTCCAAGGAATGTATGGGATTTCTCAAATTCCGATGTTGATGATACTGAGACCACAAATGATATACCAATATTGCAAGAAGTTAATTCTTCTTCATTTCAGTTGTGGGTAGAACTTCCAATTTTTGATAATCTTCAGTATGATCGGGTTGATGTCAATGCCACTGAAGTGCACAGCGTTGATGATATGGTTGGCGAAGGTTCAGATGAATTTGTTGTCGATGATGAAGTTGAATTTGAAGAAGACACGTTGGCCGAGTATGAAGACGATGAGGATGACGATAATGTTCTAGTTGATAGTGATAGTGATAGTGATGTTCGTAATGATGTTGTAGTTAGTGATGATGAGGACAGTGATATGTAATTTAAACAAGTGTATGTAACTTTTTATTTAATTCAATGAAAACTTTATTTATTATCATTAATTAATGATAGTATCAGATATAGGTACACACGCACCTATTGGATGCTTTGGGGATAGTCAATGTATTCATGTACTGGTACTCATTTTTTCAATATATTTGATGAAATATGTTGAAAAAATGGGTAGTCACACATGTCTGCTTACTATCTCCAAGGGATCTATTAGGTCGGAATAGGGTAGGTTGGGAAAGACAATGAGTAATAAAATGTTAATTCAATAACAAAAAACAATAGTGATGGACCTAGTGGATGCCTTGGGGATAGTCAATGTATTCATGTACTAGTACTCATTTTTTCAATATATTTGATGAAATATGTTGAAAAAATGGGTAGTCGCACATGTCTGCTTACTATCTCCAAGGGATCTATTAGGTCGGAATAAGGTAGGTTGGGAAAGACAATGAGTAATAAAATGTTAATTCAATAACAAAAAACAATAGTGATGCACCTAGTGGATGCCTTGGGGATAGTCAATGTATTCATGTCCTGGTACTCATTTTTTCAAGATATTTGATGAACTATCTTGAAAAAATGAGTATTAGCACATGTCTGCTTACTATCTCCAAGGGATCCACTACGTCGGAATAGGGTAGGTTGGGAAAGACAATAAGTAATAAAATGTTAATTCAATAACAAAAAACAATAGTGATGCACCTAGTGGATGCCTTGGGGATAGATAATGTATTCATGTACTGCTCCTCATTTTTTTAAAATGTTTGAGAAACATTTTAAAAAACTGAGGAGAAGTACATGACTCCTTACTATCTCCAAGGGATCCACTAGGTCGGAATAGGGTAGGTTTGGAAATACCATAATGAATAAATGTTAATTTTATAACAAAAAACAACAGACATACATAATTTGAATTAGTTAATTAATGAATATTTTAATGTAGAATGGCCGAAACAAGTAATGACACAGGTGGTGGCTCCAAAAGAGGCAGGGGAGCTTATTACGGTGCCAATATCGAGAAGGAGCTGGCCATAAAAAAAGTTAGTCATTTGAAAGTAGAGTTTTATAAAGAAACTGGAAAAGCTATTCAAAAGTACGGCAAGTGGTTCAACAATTCCATGGCTCATTATTTGCGTAGCACCGTACCCCCAACTACACTAGCTTGGGAACAAGTAAAACCAGCTGATATTGAAGTTATTCGAAAGAGACTATCTGTAAGCATTCTTGAAACCTTTAATAACTCATTATTAAATATTTTGTCTATCTTCATAATATTTTAACAAATTCCAATTTTAATTGTGATTTTAGGAAAATTCATTTATCCAGAAGACAATCCAGTAATCAACGATGCCATGGTAAGACAAATGCAAAAACATTTGACTGATTGGCGCCACACGATGAAGAAACACTGGGTAGATGTTGGAGGAGAGGTGGACAATGAGAGAGCGAAGTCAAAACCTTTTGTGTCGATTACTTCTTCTGATTGGGCAATTCTGTGTGCTTTTTGGGCTTCTGATTCTCACCAGGTATGCCGTAGATTTTACATTAATTTTTAATTATAAAATTACAATTTAGATTAATGAGTACTGTTTTCTTTTTGAAGCGTATATCGAAGAAAAATAAAGAAGCTCGAGCTAAAATGACCATACCAGGAGGACACGGTTCCAAATCCATCGTTGCCCATGTTTATGATCACGTAAATTATAATAACTTATATCCTTACATTTACGAAAATATTATAAATGTCACAATGTTTAAATAATTTGCTTTTTTAGATGGATCCATCTACTAGCCAGCTCCCGAGCATGATCGACACATTCGAGCACCTCCACAAGAAGAAGGATAAGTGGATTAGTGATGCAGCGGCGACAAAACATGTAAGTTGCATAACCTTAACTAATTTATGATCATTTAACTTTAAAAAAGTTTAGTAAATAATTAATAAATATTAATTATTAATTGGTTGTTGTCAATTAGTAATTATTTATTAATTATTAATTAAATTTTTAACAATGAAATCTTTATAATCTATGTGCCAATATTTTTATGATTAATGATTGTGGACTAATAAAAAAAGAATGTAACTAATGTTGTCCCCGTATCAGGGAGCTTGCGGGCTAAAGTAAATTTGGTCATGAAAATCCATTTCTAACTGAAAAACATGCAAATGTAGTTGATGTATATGTTTGGAGACGTAAATTCCCCATTAATGGAATTAACTGCACCTACCGTATATATCAATAATCTCTTCATGATTTTCAATCAGAAATGGATTTTCATGACCAAATTTACTTTAGCCCACTTGCTCCCTGATACGGGAACAAAATTAATTACATTCTTTTTCAATCACTGGTCTGCAGTCATTAATGATAGGATGTTGGCAGATAGATAATAAAGTTATATTTTATATGTTGTTATATTAAAAATTTATAAGTTAGGTTTTCAAATAATGTTATATTGGAATTCGAAATATATGTTTTTTATTGTGCAGAATGAGATGACCGAACGTCGAGCATCGCAGAGTACGGCCCCTGCATCATCTGCTGCTTCTTGTGTCGACGATAATGTCGACGGTCATTTCCCGCCTGATATGGATATTGTCACGGATGTCTTTGGACCCCGCTCGCGTTATAAGAAAGGGTTTGGGGGGTTTCCTAGGTTGAAGGCAATTGGCGCAAAGAGGGCAGCATCTTCGTCAACTTCTCAAATGTCCGGGCAATTGCCACCTGAAGTGGACACCATTTTGCAACAAAATCAGGACATTATGCTAGAAAATCATAACCTAAAGAAGCATACGACTAAACTTGAGAGTCGTTAACGGCATCAAGATCTCCTGCTCAGTGCTTTGTTGAAGCAGGTTGGTGAATTGGCTCCTGGTTTTACTGTTGACTTACCAGACCAGGATTCGGACGAGGACGATGATGCTGACGGGGGCGGGAATGATGAGGCGGGCAGTACTCATTTGTAGAACTTTTTTTCTATTTATTTAAAATTTAATTTATGAGACATTTATTTTACTAAATTACTTTTATATTTTTATGTTTGGTGGAGACAATAAATATTAATAGTTGTAATTTTTTATTTATTTATTTATAAAATTTTAATTTTAATTTTATTTCTAATTAAATAATATTACTAAAAAATTAAATAATTATTAGTATATTAAAATTGAAAATTATTAATTAATATTAATATATTGAAAATAATATTAGTAATTTAATCAAAATTATTATTTTAAAAATATTTTTATCAGCGCAAAATTACGTCGGCAAAAAGTTTCAATCTTAACTTCACATATACACCTTTACCGGCGCAAAAATGCGCCACTAAAAAAGTAAACTATTGTCGGCGCATTATTGCGCCGCTAAAAGTGTTTTCTACAATATCGTGACAGATTTTTTTACCAGCGCATCCATATTTTTACCGGCGTATTTTTTCGTTGCCAAAAAAGGCCATTGTCGGCGCATTATATTTGCGTTGGAAAAAGTGAAATTAGCGATGGAGATACGACGCGATTCTTTGCGTTGCGCCGGCAAAAAATCATGGGTTTTACCGGCGCAAAACCATACTTTTGTAGTGACCATTTTATTCATCAAACTTTCCGAAACACCATGGTTTGATCACCTAGTCATCAATAAAGAGTCCACTAATATATTTATGTATACATATTATAATAGTAATAAGAGAAATGATGTGGGCACACATTTTGTATATAAATATATTATACATATTTATGTAGCAAATTTTGTCCAACCATCACATTTTAAAATATGAGTGTGTAATGTTTTCAATGTAAATGTGTGCCCATATCATTACTAGTTCTAATATTAATAATAACTTGAAGAAAAATAGAGTAATGATACCTTTTACACAAAAATATTTCGTACATATATGTGGCAGTTAATGATTTTCAACTTAGTAAGATCTATTTTTAATTAATGTGATTAGTTAAAAAAAAAGCTCACATTAATTAAAAAATTCAGCACATATCAGTACTCAATGAATATATAAGTGGATAATAATAATATTAATTGCATGTGCATGTATACATACATACATATATACACACACTAGATCTTATACAATTACTCATTTTACCTTACTAATAGGGGTAAAAGTTGTGCTACCACTATAAAATTCTCCTATATATATATATATATATATATATATGATGACAATTATGCATCAAGTCACATGTATATGCCAGATATGTGTAAAAGAGATATAAAATAAGTTTCAAAACAATTTTTTTTTTATGTTTTTGGTATCATAAATTACTCAAAATTTATCAAAAAATTGTAGAAGATTACCCTTTCAAAAAAAATTTAATAATATATTATATATGTGATTTTTATATTTTATTTATCAACTAAACGTAGAATAGAAGTTCTTAATTTTATTTTAAATTAAGTTTCTACAAATAAATAACTCAATCAAATTGAACATTTATCTAGATAACATATCAAACTTTATATTTATATGATGATTAACACCGGCACACCATATATGAGTCAAACTTGTTAGGTTTTGAAAGCAATAAAAACTTGTTAGGAGTATATAATTACCACGAAGAAACCCCAGTGCTGACAGACGTTGCGGAGGTGAGAGAGCATTTTGGAGCGTTGATGAAGATCGGGAGAGGTGAGAAGGGAGATATCAACGGTTGGGATTGAATATTCAGAATTGTCAGAATCAACTTCTACTACTTCTTCATCGCTCGGTTTCACGGCGGACGCGTATTTCGATGCTTCCACGGCAGTTGCAGCCATATCTACAGAGCGAGAGAGTTGAGAGTTCTAAGGAGAGATCGAAGAGGATGATGCTTTGTTTTAATATCTATGCCACTTGATATTATTTTGTTATGTTTTAATGTGTTATGCTTTGTTTATTAGAATATTAGACTGCATTATACTAGGGCATGTGCTTGGTCTATCAAAAGTTGTGAAATTACAAGCCACTAGACATTATATAATCTAATTTTGTCTTTTTTAAACTTAGTTTATTATATTTTTTTCTGTTCATTTTAACTCTATAGTTTTTGGTTTTTGGACAAAGGGATCCATTTGGCTTCTAAATGGATCCATGATACGTTCACATACCAATTATGTTAATGTTAAGAAATGATGCGTTCATTTCTTCCAATTGTCAAATTTGTACGTCTTGGTCTACTTTCCAATTATTATGATATTGGGTCAAATTTGTACTAAATTGACTGTTCTCAAAAAAAAAAAAATACTAAACTATGACCCTTTTAAAAACAAATACTGAACTCTGAGTCTGACATTGAACCAAGGATCGTGGGCATACTTTAAAGATGGAATAAAAATCAGCTACAATCAACCTTACAGTACATACAACGTTGTCGGTAGAAATCTACCAAATTTTGGTATATACCGAGAACAATGTAGCATGTACCAACATTGGTACAATTTTTTTATAGTACATTATTTATTAATTTAAATTAAAATAGATTATAATTATAGTATTAACACTAAAATTAAAACTGAAACAACAGATTAAAATTAAAATAGTTATACTGGATATTTAATAAAAGCTCAAGAGTATGATTGTTGAATCAAAATAAAAAAGTTATCCCAAGGATGAATATATAATAGTTTATGAAATCGAAACATATATATATATATATTATCCTAAGGAAATTGAGATTTCGTGAAAGGGAAGTAGTTGCAAAATATTTTAGCTATACCCTACTCTATACTCATCTAAATCTGATTTTGCTTGTTCTGTTGGCATTATTTTAAAGGGTAGGTAACCATTTGGTATCCTGTATTTTTACAAAGTATTATTTTGATACCCTCTGTTTTCAATAATACTTATATGGTACCCTGTATTTTAAAATCGTACATATTTGATACTCTAAACTCAAATTTAATTAATAAAATTTTACCAATTTAATCAAACTATTGTCAATTATGTAAGTTCCAAATTTAAATTTAATTACTCAATTACATATAACTGATGACAGTTTGATCATATTGACAAAATTTTATTTATCAAATCTGAGTGTAGGGTATCAAATATGTATAATTTTAAAATGTAGGTTACCATATGAACATTATTGAAAACAGAGGGTACCAAAATCATACTTTGCAAAAATATAGGTTACCAAATGAGTAAATTTCCTATTTTAAATGAATTATATTGTCCAAAGCATGCCTAAGATACAACCTTATCTGTTCACATACACAAACAATATAATTCTTTAAAACATGATACATAAAACGTGTATGTACAGACAAGCAAGAAATTGGACAACTAAGTTATTAATTAATGAAGCCCAAATTGATGCTTTTATTCCTCATATTAAAACATTATTATTACAAATATGATATAGTAGGAAGATGATAAAAAGGGAAACATAATTATTGAAAATAGCATACAGTCGTACTTACTGGGGGCATCAACAGATATTTATTATCATTCGGCCATGGCTGTGGCTGTGGCTACATTCAGCAAGAGTTTCATGTCGTCTTTCACTTCTGCAACCGTGGACACCTTGCGTTGACTATAGTCTTCATTTTGCAATGTAATTGTTTCTGGAAATTTTCCATCTTTATTAGATTTCTGGATTGCTATGGAAAGTGCGCTCCAATTTTTCTCATAGCTGATAATATCACCTTTTGGGGGAAACTCTGATTGAAAGCCATGGAATTCCAGTTTCTGCTGAATATATTTGAATCTTGCAGCCTCTGAAACCATTTGGATAACAATTAGAAGACTCCTACGAAGATCTTCGGTAGGCTTGTTGCTATCAAAACTTTTGAACTTTTCAAGGGAATCGTTTAATGGCTTGAATCCCAAGTTAGTTTTCTCTCTTAGTTCCGTTCCCAAGCTATTATAATTAGTTGAGAGCTCAACATCAGCCCTTTTTTTCTTAGGACATTGAGGGAAAAGTAAAGCTTTGGAATTGGGAGGAGTTTCTTTGAAGAAGTAGCAACGCTTTTCTGAGCCATCTACTTGATAGGCCACCACATATGCGTTGAGAGCATCTATTGCAAATGTGATGGAGACACTTGGATTGTGAAGATTCACATACACAAGCTGTTTGTCTCCGACCGCAGCGGATTTTGTTCGCAACACTGGAATGTCGTGGCTCTCGGTTCCACTACGCAATTCTGTTCGTAGAGCTTGGATGAACCTCTGGTATGATGACACAGTCAGATCTATTTCAGTGTTCATGCTCACAGTGTTGTAGCTTACTGATTCCATTTTCAATCTCACAGTGAGAGATGGCTGAGATGGTCCAGGAGATCGATCTAGAGAAAGTAAGAAAAGGGAAGAAAGAAGGGGTGAAGGGAATTAGGGATCTGCGTTTGCTATTTAATATAAATTAATTTGCTAAGAAATCTCTCAATTTTCGTATTCTTTGCAAACCAACCCCCATATATTTCTCAAATGTAAATTTGAGTACTAGGCATATAATACTAATTCATATATATGAGAGAATACGCCATGAACATAGTAGGTAGTAGGTGTACATAAGTATTGATCATTAATATTGTTTAAAGTTAAACAATTTACTATTATTTATAGGGTAGGTAATCATTTGATATTCTATGTTTTTGCAAAGTATTATCTTGGTACTATGTATTTACAAATAATGCTCATTTGGTACTCTGTATTTTGAAATCGTACATATTTGGTACTCTGCATTCTAAAATCATACATATTTGATACCCTGTATTTTAAAATCGTACATATTTGATACTCTGTATTTTAAAATCATGTATCATTCAACAAGAGTTAGGTATGTGTTTGGATGAGTACATGCACGAGTGGTGGGGACCAGGTGGATGAAATTGGGTATCAAAAGATGGATATAAACTAGTATTCGAAATTAGCTTTGTTAGGAAGCGATCGAAAAATGATCAGTCACCTAGTGGATTAAGTAAACCACTTTAATAAAAGCAAGGAGTATATTGCATGCTAATCGGCATATGTTTCATATGTGATTTTTTACCATATAATAAATTCCATTAGTCATTTCGGAATACTGATCATAAGGAAAAGCAAGTGAAGTCAGATCAATAATGGGAATCTTTATGAGTGACTAGAGATGCCTCTTTATTTGTAATTTTTGTTTTGAATGTGTAACATCAATTCTCAATCGAATAATCTACTACTTTATATTAAAGGTATATATATAGTGGCGAAGGGAATCAATTCAATTAAGCTATCTCTAATTCTTCCTAGTATAAAGATAGATTCCCCTACCCTTATCAACAAGATAGTATATGTATGCAAACATACTACAATAAATTTTATCGATAGCACTCTCATTTCCTCAATAAATTTACTCATGCTAGTCGAACTCTACTATGTATAGTTGAGTTTTATACTACGTGTCACGACCCAAGTCCTAGGCCGTGGCAGATTTGTAATATCCATAACTTGAGTGGTCAAAAGTCAAACTTTGACCTTTGTTGAAAAATAGTCTTTATAAATGATAATTTAATTTATAATAAATCGTACTATGATTATAAGTTAAAATAATGAAATAATTCCTATAATTATATATAAAAATATTAGTGATAAAAGTATAATAATTTATCATTATATATAAAACAATAATATCCCCACAAATATATAATCACCAAATAGTTAAATTTATATAAGTATATATTGATCATTAATATTTTTTAAAGTTAAACAACTTATTATTATTTATAGGTAGGTAACTATTTTGTACCCTGTGTTTTTGCAAAGTATCATCTTGGTACCTTGTATTTACAAATAATGCTCATTTGGTACCCTGTATTTTGAAATCGTACATATTTGGTACCCTGCATTCTAAAATCATACATATTTGATACCCTGTATTTTAAAATCGTACTGTTATATGAATACACTTATAAGCTTACAAGAAAATTATTTAATCAGTTACAAGACTATACTCTCAGCAACAAATAACAAGATACAGTTACAACTTCTTTCTAACAGCTTCCTAAATCTTGACTACTACTCAGATTACGACTCTTATAAATAAGAGGAGAGCTTTACCAAAAAGGAATTACATTTTTTGATAGCCAAGAGAAAATCAGAAGTCTTCAAGCTGTGGTGGTCAAGTTCTCTCTTTTGATCCAAGGTTTCAGTTCATGTGAGAAATAAGAAAAACAAGAGAGTTTTGTTAGTGCATGTAATCAAAGGGAAAAGAAAGAAAAACCCAGAAGATAGAGAGTGAGAGTTCGAGGTTTACCAGTCGATTCTCTGTGGCTTGGAAACCTCCATTGATGTTGTAAATCTGCTTCAAATAGTGCAAGGAAGAGCTTCTCTCTGAGGCGAGTTCAACGAGGACGTAGCGCCTGTTTTGGGGGTGAACCTCGATAAACCTGGTGTTTTCTCTCCCATTATCTCTCTCTGATTTTTTTCTGTCAAAAGCCCTAATTTTCTCTTTGTGTTTTGTGTTTACTGAGATGTTGAATAAATTCTGATAAACCAAGAAAGACAAATGTATAAATCTAACTCTGTTTTTTTTTTGGTACTGTTTGACTGATACGTGTATGAATGTGGTCCAAGTATTTGTGTCAACAAATTACAAATATAGCCTGTTTGTGTTTAAGTTCTGTGTGAGTTGGTGTAGGGACATTAAAGTAATAAAACCTACACGTACATATTTGGTACCCTAAACTCAAATTTAATTAATAAAATTTTATCAATTTAATCAAAATACTATCAATCATACGAGCTATAAATTTTATATAACTACTGACAGTTTGGTCATATTGACAAAATTTTATCAATTAGGATACTAAATATCTATGTTTTCAAAATACGGGGTACCATATGAGCATTATTGAAAACAGATGGTACCAAAATGATACTTTGCAAAAACAATAGATCAATTTAATATGTGAACTTGAATCTGTTAGTGGTGTTAGAGCACTAAATTAAACAATCGATCAATTTAATTAATAATAACTGTAACGTCCCTAAGATAGGGTACGTTCACCACATACTCGTAATTCTAGAGTTTACGAGTATGTTAGGCACTTGACCAAAAGAATTAAATAAAATGATATGAAGAAATACAGAAAAATTTAAACCTTTTATATAAACTTATTAGTAGAAATTATTACACGTATGAATACTTTAAATTTAAGGCAGCCATATGAAAACTCTAAACCATTATTGCATTGCTACTGAGTCCGTGCTCCACAAGTTGCTCAACAGCTAAAGCCACACCTGGAAAAATATTGGAAAATAACATAATGAGCTAACGCTCAGTAAGCAAATCTCATGCATACACATACACATGAATGTCGTGAGTTTGTAGTGCACATATACTAATATGCTGACTTATATACTTATGCATTTCATTTATTGCTCATGCACTTTCAAACTTTACTTTTATGCTCTTTCTTTTAGTTTCACATTTTTATGGGCCTGATTTCACTTGTGCACACTGTTTGATTCAGCCAATGCCTGCAGGGCTTGTTACATATATCATATAGAATCTCATGGGTTCTCCTCCGGCTAGCCATCATCGCAGCTAGGCTCATCATAACACTCATTTCATCGTTTCCATAGCTACCATACTTATTACACATATGGAGGAGAAAGACGAAAACATGGCAAACATATCTGAATGGTCAACTCTGACCTAGCCCACACTAGTGGGCAGCCACTATAAGTCTTATAGACTTCCGTCTTCTTTACTGAACTTACTTGATTGCTTCATCAAAACAGTAGCACCCTTTTTAAACATCTTATTATCACTTTGCTTAAGCCTTGTGTCATTAAAATGTTCACTTCACATAAGACATTTAAAGGCATTTCACAATTTTCCTCATATTTATATGCATGGTCTTATATCACATAATAATGTATCACATAACTGTACATGCCATGCATACATGCTGATGCTGAAATGCCAATGTTCATGTTCATGATTCATGTTTGATGGTATTCAATCAAGGCATTGTATCACATCTCATATAACTCAAAACATCTTTAGTCATAATACATGAAGTTTTGGGTTGGTGGCGTTGTTATACCTTAATGTAGAGCTATGGCTCAGGTCTAAGGTTTCCAGCCTAAAAACATAAACGCTTCATATATCATAACATATAACAAATCATGAACATAAAGTAATCTACATATCCATCAACATAAGAACACATACTTGCACATAATTCATATCATTCTTAACCAAGTAAGACATCTTTCATATATCACGGAACTCATCAATTACATATCACACAACACCCTTATGGTGTTCATATAACCATTCTTCACATACTTATCATATGCATCATCATCATACCATACTTAACTCATCAGATGTACACAATCAATGTAGTCATGCATCTTACACTTAAGCACAAAAAAGGTGAGATTTACTTACCTTAGGTCCTTAGCTTATTTTAAAATTGCTCAGCAAGATTCAATCAATCAAATCCATACAAATCCTATTCAAGGCACATCATTTATTAAATTCTATCAAAATCGTAAATATACACTATTGATAGTGTATATTAACAATATCATAAACTATATGAATGATAATAATAATTATTATCAACGTAATACAAATAACTCTTCATATAAAAACATTGCTCATTTAATAATGTACTCTCATGATAATAATAATAATAATAACAAAATACCTCAATAACAATACATATATGAATGTATATATATTCAAATAGTCATTTTATAAAAGAAATCATATTTTTAACATAAAATTGTAATAATCAATATAATGATAATAATATAAATATAAATATTTATATTATTATTAATTAGTCATAATATCAATTCCAGTGATATAATAAATATACTTTCTCCAAAATTCACTGGTCTTACAAATATCAATAACTGTAAGAAACTAATATTTGATATTATTTTAATATTCAAATATTAATAAAAATATTAATATACAATAATAATGGTTAAATAATAGGTTTACTATAAATCACACTTTTCATATATATATATATATATATGAATCTGTATTCTTGATTTACTTAACAAAACAATAACAATAATAATTAAAATTAATTAATCATAATAATTTCCATATTAATGGAAAATCAATTAAATATGTATTTTTATAATTTATTTAATATTTAATATTTTCTAGAAAATTTGACAGCACAACGGCTATAAAGTGGACAATTCCAAAATCAAAACCTGTATAAAAAATACATATAATCCCAGACAGCCAGTATAATTACAGAAAAATATTCCATATATCAAGAATATATAATTATATACTGTAAATACACATAATAACAATTATTCTAATCAATCACAATTAAATCACAATATATAGGTCAAAGAAATTATACCAAAGTGATCGGGTTCCACAACAAGTCAAACGATGATTTTCTGAGACTCAAAACGTACTTCAAAACCTCGAACGCTAAGTTTCGGCCTTCGGTCTACGGTGGATCGCGGTGGCTCGTGGTGGGCCCACCACCCAACTATGGTAGATGTAGGAACAAGTTATTGGGTTTTGAAGCCCACAACACGATGGTGGTGACGGATCGGCAAACAGATGCCCGAGGTGGCCGAATCGCAACTTTGAAGTCGCGGGGTGGCCGAACTTAAACCGACCAGTTGAGGTGTTTAATCGGCGAGTGAGCTCTAGATTCCCGCGTAGGTCGATAGTTCGGAGGCCTCTGAATCCAACAGTCCAGCGCGTGGCTATAAACGGTGATCGCCGGTGGACGTTCGGTGGTCGGGCAGACGCACGCGAGAGAGAGAGAGAGAGAGAGAGAGAGAGTGACTTTCTGAGGAGAGAGAGAGAGGGTCTCGGGTAAAAAAAGAAAGGCTGAAGCCTTTTCTTTTCTTTTTATTTTTTTTATTTTTTATTTTTAAAATTACATTTGGACCCAAAATACTAAAATTCTTTTCAAATAAGCCCTTTAGCAAAACTTTCTTAATTTTATAAAAATCCCCAATTAAAATTATATGACATTTGGGTCCAATACTTGACTACTCAAGTTTCTCTCTCTTTAATCTCATTAAAAACATAAAATCATATTTTAAACACTATTTTTCCATTACTATTTCTTAAATTTGTAAACTTGTACATTTTATGTATTAAAACTCTGATTTATAATAAATAAATGTATTATGAAAATGTTGGATATTACAATAACTCACTATTAAATTAAAAATTCGATAAGTAATTGCAGTTCCTGTTTTCCCCGGGACACGTGGCATGACATAATGGGTCCATGGGCTCCCTCAAAGAGATAGAGGTCCATCCTGAGCCCAATGAACAAGGAAGGAGAATGTCGTGATAGCCCGATCATCAATGAGCCCAACAACGTTCGATATGGGCACGACCATAACCAGGGAACCGGGACCAAGATGCAAGTCTGACTCATATTCCCAGTCCCAACCTACCCATATCCCCCAGGATGCTAATAGAGGTAGCAGGCTCACTAGTCTGGGAATAGGCCTTGTCAAGAATGAACCCAAGTCATGGTGAAGATTTTGTAAAATGAATTTTAAAAAAAAATTAATTTAATCATATTAAATTTTGTGGTATGATTGTATACTACATAAAATAATATAATAAATGCCCAACAAATAGCATTTTATAGAAATAAAATACCACAAGGCCCACAACCCTGGAGTTGGCGCCAACCACTGTCCAAATGGATTGTGGCCCACACATCGGCCCAATGTAATTAGGGCTAGGTCTTATTTTGATTATTATATTAATAAAATATAACATAATGAGAAATATATATTAGATGCATTTTCACATTATTTGCCAAGAGAGAAAAATAGATAACTTTATCTAAATTGTGAGAAAAATAGTTTCATGTGTTGAGATTCAAAAATGTGTTCTTCTGTATCCTACCAAATAGCATAGACATCCATTTATCTTCTTCTCTTTGTGTAAGCCATAGTGTGGAAAATGATAGGTTAGGAGACTAAAACATATATTGATTTGCCATAAGGCATATATTGATCACATGCTTGTACATGCGTGTACATATATTGATCAAATGATCAATCAATGTTTTTTTTTTTAAAGAAAAAAATGGTTAAACGTGAATGCACATTTGTACAATCTACAGCAAGAAGGTTAGTTTTCATCATATATTAATATTTAAAGTCAAACATTTTATTAATCAAAATAATATTGGCTTAATTAAACTAACCATAAGTCATCACTAGGCATTTGGCATAAGTCATCACTATAAAAATGTATGTATGTGCGTGAAATAAATGTCACCTCTTTGCATTATTCCAAGAACTTGCTCAACTAATAAACTATATATATTAATTTTAATAAGACAATAATTCATTTATGAATTTTTTTTTTTTTTTTTGTATTTTGAACTATTTTATAAATTATCTTTAAAACATTATAATTGACTTGTCCTATTTATAGAAGACTTAGGTGAGATTCTCTTCCCACATGATGATGATGACTTTATTAGTTCACAAGGGCTAGAGAGGACTATATTATTATTATTATTATTTTGTAAATAAAGACCAATGTATTACCTTATTATTACGACTTGTTATAATAAACCATTAAAAATGGTGAAAATACAACACCCTTCTACACCAAATCATGTATATATATACACCTGTTATACTATTTTTTTTTTTTGCATTTACGATGTTTGAAAAATAGAAATTATAAAGGATGATGAAAAGAACTAATTGCATTCTTGTTCTCACAAAAGACAAAGCAAACCATCAATCACTAAGAGAAGGGGTCTGGTTGCCTAAGACATATTCTTTTCAAGTCCAATTCGTTTAAGAAGACTGTAGTTCCCTAACAGAGACATGTGTTCGTGTCTATTGGCTATTTTATGCATGTTCGTTCAACACACATGATGGGTGACAGAGTCTTCATTTATCAAAATACAATTATATTTGTGTTATTAAAATGTTGTAATGTATATTTTATAGGCCATGCCCAATAGTTTAGGCTCGGGCTCCGTTCTTGTACGAACAATCCTTATATAATGTAAAAACAAAGGAGGACTGTAGAACAACCAGCAACGTAAGTTCGCTTGAAACTATAGTTCTTCAATCTTATATATCAATAAAAGTGACTAATAGTGGACGTAGGTCATTTTTTTGGGGTCAAACCACTATAAAAATATGGTGTTATTTATTTATAACATTCCTATTCTTGAATCCATGCTCTTATATTCTCAAGTTGACGAAAAATAGTGTCAACAGTTTGGTGCTTTCATTAAGATGGTAGATTCAAGAGGAAGAATTTTAACTTGATGAAGTCTACAAATAAAGACTTTGATGAAATCATTTCTAGCAAACCCCCAACATCGTCAAGGGCTTGATCAGTCCACTTGTTCGTTTGAACCTAGGCCATCTGCGGTGCAATTGCAAATTGTAAACAAACACCATATCCGTCCAAGACAAATAGCATATCTATGTGACAAATAATTTCACATGGATCACGATAGTTCAAGAAAAGATTCGCCTATGGCAGCGACTTGTTGAAGAAGTAAACAATGATCAATTGATTATTTGGAGCCATTCGAGCCATCAAAATTCTTCTTCGAGCTAACCCATATGATTCATTCGAGCTTATCACCTTTCTACACGAATCATCCGAGTAGTATTTGGTACCCATACCCCAACTAGTCATTACTCTGAACGAGTTCGAGCCATAAAGGGAGTTCATCTCCGAACTAAACTACAGTTTGCAATTGAGTTGGGCACAAAAGTCATCTCCTAGACGGTAATCACCCGAGCTAAAACAATAACATAGTAATTTATGGTCTATATCGTACTTGTGTAAAACAAGCAGACAAGCAATTTTGTGGTTTTCGAGTTGACATAAATGCCTAATTGAGATGACTTGGTTTCGAGAATCTGCCAGCTCAATAAAGCTCATGTTACACGAACAAGAAATGAAGATTAGGCTCAGGACCATTTCATGGTTGTCATAAACCTTGCTCGCACACACAAGGGACAATTCGAGTTAGGCAAAGATGGTTAGATTTGTTGGCTCGACTTAACCTTTACATGAAACTTGTTTGCCCATATGCATTCTTACAAGGGGCGAACAAGGGGCGTACATCGCCCCCAAAATGTCTTCAAATGCCTCCAAACGTTTTAGGTACTCTTATATACTCAGAAGAAATATTTTGAACCCAAAAATATAACGTTAAAATGGCTACACTATAAGTCAACCCGCTCATATTGACTTTAAATAATGTTAAAAGATAATTTTGTATCCTTTACGATTTGAACATATACAATCAATGGAATATCCCAGTATCCGGCTAACCCAAAATTAATATGGAATACAGATTACATTAATATTTCACACAAAAATACATGTTAATGATTCCACTCTAGAAAACCAACAACTAAAAATATACACAAGATTGAGATGTTGCCGGTTTACAACAAAACCAGATCGTTGCAGGAGGTATCTCTACACGTCCCAAGCCTGTATGAATTCCTCCTCTACTAAGATAGATAGCGTCTATTAACAAAATTTCATTACATATCTAATCTGCCTAACCTATACGCTGAACAGAAACTCCAAAAGAGTAAACATCAACCTCTACAACCACCGAAAAGTAGTTGTCATATCGAGAAGTCACTACCACAAACCCACTTTTCAAGCTCTTAAAAAATAAAAGAAAAACAATTATCTTACCCCCTGCAGTATCAGCCTAACAGGACCGATAAAATACCAAAACACAACCTCCACAACCACCGAAAAAAGGTTGGCAAACTACTATGAACACCGTCAACTTCATAAATGAAACCCACTTTTCACTATCTAGAAAAAACCCACCAGAAAATAGATATCATTCCCTTAACTCATGCCAAAAATTAATGACAAAAAATTAATAACTCAAACTCACTTTCTTATATGTTTAAAACGCCTTAAGGGAACTAAAAAAAATGCAAATTTCCAATTTTTAAAAACAAACTCACTCTTTTCTCTTTCTCAAAATAAACCCAATAAATACACCGTGCAATCTCCACAAATTTACTCAAACTCACTTTTCTCTCTCACACAAAAAGCGCCATAAGCTCACTGTGAAAAAGCTTGTCACCTCATCCTGTCATGTCTCCAAGTGTATGTCGGCTAAAAGTCTTTTTTTTTTTTTTAAAAATATATAATTATATTAGATGGAGGATAGCACACGGTAGTTACACTATGCGTACACATTACTTAAGCACTTATGCTATACGGACAATAGACATGGCCGTATTTTAGAATTCTCATATATATATAAATATATATATATTTATATAAATATTAAATATAAACAACTTACAATTAACGTTTACTTAATTTTATTTAAAAAATATATTAATTTATTTTTATCTTCTTTGTTTTATTCATATAAATTCACATTTATAATATATATAAGATTGTCTATTTATAGAGCTACGTACTTACAACTACTCACTCAATTTTAAAATAAGAATGGATCCAATTCAGTAGTAATGAATTAGAATAATTTAGTAATAATTGTGTTGGAACCTAGTGGACGTACACATATACATGAATTATATATATATATATATAATCTAGTAGCTGTTTAGGTAGGTGTGTATTGGATCATATTTTAGTATTTAAAGTTAAACATCTTTCTATTAATTATAACCAAAATATTCACAACATTATTTAATTTAAAAGGGATATTATCTACTAATTATTGTTCCCACAAGAATACAGATAGAGACGATTTAATTTAGTCAAATTTAGTTTTAAACCTTAAAATGCTCGAATTATCGAGTTTTGTTTTTTTTTTCAAAATTAGTCTTACTTTACATTATAATTGATAAACAAACTTTAGTCTTCGATCTGTTATATCATTTATAACTCGCGCGTGTTCATTCTTGGCAATTAAACTTATTTTTCAATTATTCTTCTATATAAAATTAAAATAAATTATTATTATTTTTAGTGATCAATTATCCATTGTCCCCTAAAGACAGTGACGACTTTTTTTTCAATATATTAAAACTAGGTAGATTTAAAAGGAAATTAATGAGGTAAAAGTGGGCAGTTGGGCATGTGACTTCACTTTAAAAAAAATGTATATAAGTAATTAATGCACATGTCACCGCTAAACCTTAATATACATGTTCCAACATTCCAATTTATCATGCACACACTCGATTGAAGGTTTTATAAATAATTTTTTTATTTTTTATTTTAATTATATATAAAAGTTTAACTACTATTGCATTATATATTAAAATGTATGTCTACATTATATACATGTACAAATATTTTAAATTTTCGATTTAAGGGATTAAATTTAATTAGTCTAAATTTACATTATTGACAAAACTTTAATATAATAATAAAGTGATCTAAAAAAGTCGTCAATTATGTTTGCAAAACTATGTATTAAAAATATTTATGTGTTTAAATTTATTTTTTTATTTTTTTATTAATTATTTACTTTGTCGTATTTTATTTTTTCAAATATATATATGTAATAATGAAATATGATATAAATTTTTTTTTTCTTATTTTGTTATTTAGTTTTTTTTTAAATGAAAAATTACTTATTTTAATTGTTCTAACCATTAATTTAATAATACATTATAGTACGTGATTAAAAAAAACAATCATAGGGTACCAAATGCGCATATTCCCTATATATTCTAATTAGTTAAGGATTTATAGTAGAGGTCATTAAGGTATTATGAGAAAATTTATGTCCAAAGTCAAGCAAAAGGTACCATTTTTTATTTATTTTACAATCAGAGAGTACCCGATGGTAAATATTTGTAAAAGATGGTACAAAAGTCGTACTCAATCAAAACACAAAGTACCAAACGATTTCCTACCCTTTTAAATATTTGGTATTAACTTTCCTTAATTACTATGGTATAATATTATTAGAATGTTTTTATTATTTGGATTAAAGTATACAAACATTTGTAAGAGTTTAGAACACAAGAAAGAAACAATGGCAGAAAGTGAAGAACAAAAACAGATAAATGAATTGTGTAAATGAAGAGCTCAACCTCTACTGGTGAGACTCACTCGAATATATATACTGAAGATGAGCAAACAGCTAATACATGCACGATTTCTCAATTTCGTCCAACTCCTATCAATCACCATCAATGGTAAGTAATAACAAATTTTTTGTTATTAGAAATAATAAGAATTTTTTTATAAGAAATAATAACAATTTATTTTTCTATTAGAAATAATAACTTTTTTTTTTGTTATTAGAAATAATAACAATTTTTTGTTATAAGAAATAATAACAATTTTTTTTGTTATTACAAATAATAACAATTTTTTTGTTGTAAGAAATAATGACAATTTTTTTGTTATAAAAAATAATAACAATTTTTTTGCTATAAAGACTCTATCCTGACCCTATAAAGACCGTATCCTGACCCTCGACCTTATAAAGACCTTATTCCGACCCCCGACCCTATAAAGACCCTATCTCAACTCCCGAACCTATCCCGACCCTATAAAGACACTATCACGACCCCTGACCCTGTTAAGACCTTATCCCGACCGTATAAAGACACTATCCCGACCCCTGACAAAGACCCTATCCCGACCCCCGACCCTATAAAGACCCTATCCCTACCCTGACCTTATCCTGACCCCCGACCCTATAAAGACCCTATCCCGACCCCCGACCCTATAAAGACTTTATCCCGACCCCCAACCCTATCCCGACACTATAAAGACCTTATCCCAACTCTCGACCCCCGACCCTATCCCAACCCTATAAAGATCTTATCCCGACCCCCGACCCCCGACCCTATGAAGACCCTATCTCGACCCCCGACCCTATAAAGACCCTATCTCGACCCTATAAAGACCTTATCCCGACCCTATAAAGACCTTATCCCGACCCCTAACCCTACAAAGAGCAGATCTCGACCCCCGACCCTATAAAGACCCTATCCCGATCCAAACTCGACCCCAACCCTATAAAGACTCTATCCCGACCCTCGACCCTATAAAAACTCTATCCTGACCCCCAACCATATAAAAGACCTTATCCCGACCGCGACCGCTCTCCTGACCCTATAAATTTGTTATATTATTTTATAATATAATGTAATATTATATTATTTTATAATATAATATTTTAGATTAAATAAATGTGACATGGAGTGTCACATATTGTAACATATAATAGAGAGTTACATTATTTGAATATATGTGAAATATCCAAACATGTAACATATTTGGTGTTACAAATTCATCACAAATTTGTAACTCCTAAATATCACCCATTATTGTGTAGATTTGTTGTTACACAATATTGAGATGAATTTCTTAAAGACGTATGAGAAATGGCTGATAGAGATGTGATTTTAACTCTCATATTGTGTATGGAAGTTGCAAAATCAAGTGGGAATAAATTGGAACATTTTGGAAAAAACTAAAAAAATTGATTGCTGAAAATGACCAAGGGTCGCGGCGCTTGAAACAAGCGGCGCGGCCTTAGTGGCTGACAGCTTCATACAAATTCGGGTTTTATCCAATTTTGAACGTTTCCAACAACCAAGTAACTCCCAAATCTCTATTTTAATTCCATAAAACATCCAATTAATCATTGGTAACAGCCATGGGGGTTGGTGGAATTTGAAATTTAAAGGGTGTCTCAAAACTCTATAAATAGGAGCCTAATGCTCACTTGTAAGACACAATATTTTTATCTATTAAAGCACTTGGCTAGAAACACCTTGAGGCTTGATAATTCCAGAAAGCATTTCCTATAATCTGTGAAAGAACCCTTAGTCCTTGAGATAGGGGGAAACACTACAACAATTTTCACTTTTAATGACTCTCTATAATGACTTACACCAATAGTGTAAGTCATTAAAAGTATTCAGGGATATTTAAAGTCTAACAAGTCATTAAAAGTTCTTGTTAATGACTACCAAGGTAAGTCATTAAAAGTAGTGAGAGACGTTAATTTAAAAATATAAATATAAAATTATTTATTTATAAAATATCAGACATATAAGAGCATCTGACGTCTCCCTTGGGAAGACGTGCCAGACATCTAACGTCTCCCCTGGGGAGACGTGCCACATGGGACGTCTCCCCAGGGGAGACGTTAGATGTCTGGCACGTCTTCTCAGGAGAGACGTTAAATGTTTGGCCTAATATATATATTCAGCATTTCTTTCTTCTTCCCCGAGCGCACGAACCAGAGGCGGAGAAGGGCAATTTTCTGGGCGATTTCAGAGCCATTTTTTGACGATTTTGGCCGATTTTAGGCTATAAAATCTCATTTAAGGTAAGTTTTTATTATTTATAAGTGTTGTATAATATTTAGGATAATTTTCATGCTTATTGTCTCTAGTTATTAAGGAATTGATAATGAGATTTTAGGGTTTATGAGTTGCGGTTTTTGGTGATTTTTGGCTCAACAAAGTGGATTTAAAGTATATTTGAGGTAGGATTTCAAGATTAAACAATGTATTATAGTTAGAATGGTAGAAAAAATTATTTTTGTGAATTTTTTTATATGATTTGTGGGTTTTATTAGAAATATTAATTTAAAGTATGCAAAATAATTTTTATGTATATTTGAGATACTATATTGTTTAATTTTAAGATGATATCACATTATTTACTATTTTTACATTTTTATTACTATTTAATCCAAAAATTATACATTTTTTAATTAATTTTTAATATTTGTTAAGTATATATATGTAAATATGTTTTGCTAAAATGTATTTAATAATTGTCTAAAATAAGAAAAATAATTTAATTTTAATTTTACATAAACAATAGTAATTCGAGTTTATAATGTTTATAATTTTTTAAATTTATATTATTATTTAATTAGAAAATTATATATATTTGTAATCTTTATTAAAATTTAAGTAGGTTATTTATATATAGTTATGTTATTTTATTGATTTAGTAATCTTTTATTAATTAATTAATTAATTAAAATTTTTAAGTTGTGGTTTTAACTGAGATTTTTGCTTCAAATTTTCGATTTCAAGCACACATTTGAGGTTTTTAAGTTTCTAAAATTTCAATAATAATTTATTATTAATCTAATTATTTAATGAAGTTTGTTTATTAATATTTTATTTATTAATTAATTTAGTTTTGTAGGTTGTGAATTTAATAGCAAAGTGCGCTCTTTGCAAAGTGAAGTAAATTTGTTAGCAAGGACTATTAATTGCAAGTCGTACATACATTATCTTCTTTCTTGTTTTAGTATTATTAAACTTTTGTCAGAGGGGTTTAAATATCTTAAATATTCATCCATAGTGAAGTAGGTTCTGAGATTAAAATTGTGTGTTTCGGTGATAACAGAAGGTTGAGAACTGTGTGTTTTAGTGAAGTAGGTTCTGGAAAATTTGTTTGTGTGCTACGGAGCTATAAGGAAGAAACTTATTGTGTGTTATTTGAATTTTTTGACTTGTTCACAGATGGTTAGATCACTATTATAGGAGAAATGCTGCTCGATTTTGTCTAGAATTATATATTTTATTATTCTATTATTATATTTGTATTGTGTTGTGCTTATTCGATTGGATTTAATTAGATTGACAGATGGTTAAGTTACTAATATAGGGGAAATGCTGCCCAATTTTTCATATGCTTATTTAGTATTTTTTTTTTAGTTTAATTTTTCATAGACATAGTTAACAATTTATTTTTATTAAAGTATATATAATTAAATAATATATTTTATTTTGTATTTTTTTGTAGCTAAACACTACGCCATATACACCAGCACATATTAATGAACTGCGACAACACTGGGCGAACCATATGATACCGATAATTCAAGGTCATCGTCCCACATATTAGGTTTTTTTTTACATTTTATTTCTTACCATATGTCTAGCTAGCTAGAGTAATATTTGTTAATTTTGTATGTTTAACAACAAATACTACAATTTTGTATATTTAGCTAGCAAAAACATATTATATACACATTTCGGTTTTATTAATGAAAATTCACAATTTAAATTTGCATATAATTTAGATTTGTTTAATTAATATATTTAATTCTATTTAAAAAAATATATATTTAATTATATTAATTAATATATTGAAAATAATTATTTAATTATTTTTTAAAAAAAATTACAAAAACCAATGACGTCTCCCAGGGGGAGACGTTGGAAGTCTACAAAGTCTCCCCATGGGAGACGTCATATGGCCACTTTAGATGGCTCCTGCAACAACGTCTCCCCTAGGGGGAGACATTAAATGTCTACAATGTCTCCCCCATATAGCCATTAAATGCCTATTTTGTTGTAGTGAAATAAGCTTTTGGACAAAGGTTTCAAACCTTGTTCAGGTTGGTGATCCCCAACACTCTTCACTTTGGTAGTGTGGGTGAGAGTTGTTTATCTTTTGTTTCTTGTTCCTTTCTTTCATTCTATTGCTTTTCATCCTTATATTGTTCTTCTCTATTTACTTGTATTTCTTGTTCAAGAGTTGTAATCTTTTCTTTTCTTTTGTTTCAAACACTTTACTTTATTTGTAACCTTTTGCTTAGAGTTGTATTTTACTATTCTCTTCTTCTTCATTTTCTTTGTTTATTTGTAATTTTCAGTTATAGAGTTGTAACTCTTTTTAATCAATCATTATTTATTTGTAATATATTGCATAGAGTTGTAATTTATTATTATTTCCATTGAGGCAAAATACATATTTTCCTAACACTACAAAAAAATTGGGCAGCATCTCCCTTATACTAATTACCTAGCCATCTGTAAACAGCTTAAAAAACAATTCAAACAACACACAATAAGTTTCTTACTTATATCTCCACAGCACACAAAAATTTCACATAACCTACTTCACTAATACATACAAGTTCATAACCTTCCCATTTCACCGCAACACATAATATGTATCTCATGACCTACTTCACTATGGATGAATATTTATGATATTCAAACTCCTCTAACAATAGTAAATTATTATTGTTATCCCCAAAATTTGAAAATGATGACGTGGCAATAGAAGCGTCATGTCCACCCGGTCAGGTGCTTGTCCAACCAGTCACGTGTTTGTCTGCCCAGGCATGACCTTGTCCGACCAGTCATATGGTTGTCTACCCAGGCAAGACCTTGTCTGACCAGTCATATGATTGTCTGCCCAGGCATGACCTTGTCCGACCAGTCATGATCATGTCCGACCAGTCATGACCATGTCTGCCCAGCCAAGTTCATGTCTGCCCAGTGAAGGTTTGGCCGACCAGCCTGAATGTGATATGGATCGACTAGACAGAGCAGGGCTACGTGAAAAATCCCAGAAACGGCTTCAACAAGAATCGGTCTTGCCTTGTGCGGGAATCTCTCAGTTTATCCCATGAATATAGTGTATTGCTATATTTTGAATATTATTGTAAATTAAATATAACGAGAATAACAAAATATCCCGATTATGAGGGACATCATCTGTATGATCCTAAGCTTATAAATACAAGGCTTATGGCATCATAAAGGGGACTTTTGGAACTTTTTCGAATTCTAATTTTCTAGAGAGAGAGTATTTGTATCTTGAGAGAATTCTTGTATTCTTGTAATCTGCACTGAAGAAACTCAGTTGACTCAGGTTCATCTAATCTTGAGTGTAGATATATAATCACAACTCTAAGTGGATTAGGATATTACCAACACATTGGGGCTGAACCACTATAAAAATCGTCTGTGTCGTTTATTTCTCTTGAAGTTTTTGTCGTTTGGACGTCTACACGTCGTTGGCCAAAAACGCGGTCAACATTTTGGTGCTTTCATTGAGAGCCTGAAGAGAAGAAGCACACAACTATCATATCGAAATGGCGCCCAAGAATACCAATGTGGCATCCAAAAAGTCAGGCATGTCAAGAGAGCCTGCTAGATCAGAAGATCTTGGACCGCAGAACCCAGAGACTGAGCCCAGAGTGTTTCTCGAGGAGACCACTCCAGAAGTTGAACAACTCCAGGAAGCAATAGGCGCTTTCCAAGAGGAGAGATGAAATTCAATGCTCGGCAGGAGTCTTTTGCTGAAGAGATGGCCAGGCAAAAAGCTGTGTTTGAGCAGCAAAGACGCGATATGGAGGCCAGAAGCGAAGAGCTCAGATAGCAACAGAAGGAGGTCAACCGGAGACATCATGAAGCAGCACTTGCTCTAGAAGCGGCTACCCAATTGGCCCAAGCCAATGCTCAAGCTGCAGCACGAGCAGCCTCCCAGGGAGCAAAAAATAATAATGCTGATCGGAGGACCACTGATAGAGTCAATTTTCGTGGACCGGACAGAAGTAGGAGTAACCCCCCTGGTTAGGAAGATGATGGGGACCGATCCAGAACTTCCTCGACACAAAGAGAGCACTCTAGAACCCCCTCCAGGAGCCAACGATCAGAAACTTCGAGGTCAGGAAGTCACCGATCGGGCAGTAAAAGGACTCCACCAAGGCAGGATCAGACCAGGACTCCTCGAGATAAGAGGACTTCACAATTCAAAGATGGGCATGGTCGTGATGAGGCTGATAGTCATCACACCGATCAGTCAAAGGAAAAGGAAGGAAACGACCAACAAAGAAGGAAAGACTGCCCAGGACATACCGAAAGGCCTCCACTGCGCCCCGACCAACAGCGTAGTAGGAGAGAGCAAGTCCCACATAGTAAGCCCTCTGGGAAATCGAAGAGTATGGTGTTCGATCGGGCAGGAGAGCATGCTTCCCGGAAGGATCTAAGGGATGTTATCACCAACAAGAGGAGGACCGTCCCGGTTGAAGGGCAAAATCTGGACCGCCCTGCCAGTCAAGTAGAAATACTTGACGACAGCGCGCCAGATGGTAATGCCCGACCAGGAGGTCAAGATCTTGGAACTTCATCAGTTGCACCAGTCATCCAAGCCCAGCTGGATGTACTGGAAGCTGTAGTGCAAGGTTTGTCAAAACGACCTTCCAGGATAGATGCGATAGACCACCGGAGTGGCATCCCATTTTGTGCCCGGATTAGAGCAGCCCAGCCACCGGCAAAATATAAAGCACCGGTTCTGCCAGTATATACAGAAAAGGCAGATCCCATCAGACATATTGGGAAGTTTGAGGACCAGATGGAATTGCTAGGAGTAAGTGAGGATTATCGGTGTAGAGTTTTCCCGACTACATTATCGGATACTGCCCAGGAATGGTATTGGAAGTTTAAGCCGGACTCCATTACCTCTTGGGAAGCATTCAGGAAGGAGTTTTGTAGACAATTCAACACTGCCCGGACTCCACCAATTTATGCAAACCACTTGGCAGAGATTCATGAGAGAAGCCAATAGAGCAACTGATGTAGGAGACGAGGGGAAGATGGTTGCCGTATCCGCTGGGATAACTTATCGGAGCCCTTTGTGGGATAGTATACATAGAAATCCAATTTCAACACTTCAACAATTTCTTGACCGAGCAGACAAGTATATGAAATTGGATGATGCAATCGAGAAAGAGGAGAATGACATAAACAATCCGGGCGGATCAACTGACTCTCCTAAGGTTGTTGGAAAGAAACGTGGAAATAACGAGTCTGACCACCATGAGGAAAAGATAGTAAAGTTGAGTTCAAATGAAAAGCCAACCAAGTATGAGCCTCAGTTCACTAACTACACCACTCTCTCGGCTAGCCGAGCGGAAATATATCTTGCTAGTCATGAAGAGGTTCCCTACAAGAAACCTCCACCCATCAGGAAAGAGATGAGGAAGAGAGACATGAATAAGTTTTGTCGTTTCCATGGAGATTATGGTCACGACACGAATGAATGCAATCACCTCAAGAACGAGATAGAATTTCTTCTCCAGTCGGGCAAGTTAAGGAAGTACCAGAACCTTTGGGCAGGCTTTATATCCCAAGCAACCTATTGACGGTTATCACCCTTCCCCATGCTTCGAAAAGAGAAAACTGATGATTACTTCTTTTTTCATGCCACAGACAAAATATATATATAGCCTTCTCAGAGTCTTCTTTTCACTTTTACGCAAGTTATTTCTCCTTCAAGAAACCCTAAAATCATAATCTTCATCCTCTCTAAAGACCATCTTTCAGCGTTTCAAGAACCAGCCGTCCGTTCGTGTACGCTTGAAACTCCTTCAAACCTCCACGATCTTTGCTTTGGTAAGTTTCAGAACCTTTCTGCTCTTTATTTTTGCCGTGCATGCCTCTGTGAGTTAACTGTTAAGTTCTGGTGTTGTCTGTGTTCCTGGGTTGAGATGTATGAAAGTAGTGAATTTATCGGGTGATACTAGATAGGATGATGTTTCCTTGCCATTTAGGAGTTACGAGTTAGTTTGATAACCGAGATCAGTGTTAAGAAATAGTGTGAATTGATAAGTTGTATAATATATTTTTAATTATGATTAAATAAAATTAACAATAACATTATGCAACCAAATTTTAATAAAAATAAACATTAATCTTGAAATTTTATTTAAATAAGTAATAAATCTTAAAGTAATTCTAAAGATTTAAACAAATCTTAAAAAATTTGTGTAAATTTATAAAACTATTCAATAAAACATAAGTAAAATATGTTATTTAATAAATACTGAATTAATATGTAAAAATAAAATTAACAATTATATTATTAGGAAACCAATTTTAAACACAATGTTAATCATTATTAAAATTAAAATTAATATTTGAAGTTAGAAAAAAATAAGTCAAATTTAAATAATTTTAGTAATATTTACATTGAAATATATTATAGTTAGATATCATAAAACAACATAATTAACTTCAAAGAGCACAAGACATTAAAAAAAACATATTTAATTTTATTTGCTTTTTTCTTTGGTAATAAGAAATTATTACCAAAGATATGATAGTATTATTATCACCTAGTGATAATATTATATTTTTTTAGTGTTCATCACAAGAAGCCTTAGACCCGTTCAGAGAGGGTGAGTCATTGAAGACTCTTACATTTGCCTCTCTCTGAATTAGGACACACACACAAATTGATTGTAAGTTTGATGATTAGTGTTCCGTGCAGTGCTACATTCATACAATGTCAATCGACAAGAGCTGGATTAATTTGATAGATCGATTATCCGATGAGTATGAGGCTGGTGTGATGGATTTTCTCCAGAGAGCTCGGCAGTGCATTGACTCAAGGGGATTGGTGAAATGTCCGTGTAGGAGGAATGTTGAATTTCAGATGATTGATGTATTAGAAAATCATCTCTTTGTAAATGGTTTTCTACGGAAATATACCAATTGGCATTGGCATGGAGAGGATGAAATAATACCAATGAGGAAAGTGATAGATCAAAATGATGAAGATGAAATGATGGATGTTCTCAATGATCTTATGCAAAATGACAATGACGAATATGAAGAGAATGAGCACGATCAAGAGATACCTACAATAGACTACAGGGGTGGGCAACATTATAACAATTTGTTTGCTGAGATCGAGGCTCCATTATTCCCCGGGTGTCAAAATTACACATCATTGAATTTCCTAGTGAAGTTAATGCATTTCAAAGTGTTGGGCAAAATTCCCAACAAAATATTTGATGGAATGCTGGAGTCGTCCAAGAAGTGCATCACAGAAATGTGTGGGACATCCCACTAGTTGAAGAACAAGCGGAGGATGTAGAAGTAGATGTTATGCACGACACTAGTTCCTCTAATTTCCAATTATTCGTTGATCTTGGACCGTTGCCACAAATCAGCTTTGAACGTACGGGAGCTCCATTACAATTTGTTGAGATAGATAATGTTGCAATTGAGCAGGAGAGGGAGGAGGAAATGGAAGAAGAAGAGGAGGAGGAGGAGGAGGAAGTTGAATATGAAGATGATGAAGAGGAAGATGAACACATAGAAACCGATGATGATAGTGAAGATTATTATAGTGATAATTAAGTGGTAATTTTATAATATGTTGAAGTAATTATTTTTAACAATAAATCATTTTATATAGTAATTTTTAACCGATAAATGTAATTTCAATATCGATTAATTTGACAGATATGGCTGATGTTATTGCTCGATCTCACGGGGGTGATGGTGGAGGATGCGATCCTCCACGTGGACCGTCAGATATCTCAGCTGATTGTGAACGAGGTAATACTTTACACATTGATATACTCCTTAAATTTTAACAATTAATCCATATTAATTTTAAAATATTGAATTTGCATACAATAGCCTCTCCAAACAAACGTCGACGCCATAAAGGATTGAACACGCGGGAAAAAAGGGAACAGTTGGGGCATCCTCTCCCTCTCGAGTGGGATGTGTGGGGGAGAACATCTAAAGAGATCGGAGATTACAGCTCAAATTTCTCAAGAGAGCTCGGATTACTTGTTCGACAGTACACAGATCCGGACTGTCCTCAATGGTCAAAAGTACCAAATGCCTCGAAAGAAAGAATACTTGCACATTTGGAAGTAAGTAGTTTATGTATTTTTATGTTAATTCTCATTTTATGTTATATATCATATTTACTAATAAATGTTTGTAAATTAGGATGATTTGTTTGATATTGGGCGTACTAGATATGGAGCAGGGCATATGCTTGAGATTTTGAGAGGCATTGATACTTCGTGTGCTAAAAAGTATTCTGACTGGAAGTACGACATTAAAGAGCATTTGACGATTAATGGGCCACAAAATTGTTATGGTGGTTGCACGGATACGCAGTGGCAAAAAGCCATTGAATTTTTCCGACGCCCAGAAATTACGGTATTAATTTCTTGCTAAACTTAACTATCTTAATTAAATATATTACTAATGATAACTTTTTGCAGAAACGTTCTGTGGTCAACAAGGAAAATAGGAAGAAACTGAAAGAGCTTAGCTATGGAGGTTCTCAGTCAATCCCAGCCCTGCGCTATAAAAAAGTTAGTTAATTAATTATTTTTTAGTTTGTTTTTCTTATTTACGTTTAATAATTAATTTTATAAAAATATATGTATGTGACAATGCAATTTAGAGACTGGGGAACTTGAGCCCATCTCGGATAGCTGGATGGATACTAACCATAAATCAGGCACAGGGTGGGTGACAGAGACAGCCAAAAATACTTGGGTACATTAAGTTTTTTTAAACATTTTTCAAAATTTAAATTGTTTGTTTACAAAACATGATTACATTATACATTGTATCATAGGAGGAATTGCGTGCATATCGCGACACACAGCAGACACAGACAACTGATACTGAGAGTTCCACACCAGTTTCGAGTGCGCCTGAAGATGAAGACATATCTTTGGTACAAACTGTCTTCGGAAAACGACGGGGCCACCAGAAAGGATATGGACGTATCCTTAACATAAGGGACCGAACTCCATTTGATTTTCGTCCTTCACAAACTAGAGATGAAGAGATGTCTGAGATGAGAGAGCGTCTTCGACAGTTAGAGGAGCATGTCCGGACTCATTGTATCACCCCGGGATCTCAATATGCCCCACCACCATCCGATGATCCCGATGTTGGAGCACCGACTCAGTAGGAGTTATGTATGAATTTTATTACAATGGACTATTACATTATAATGTTTAAGACAACTCTTTATTTTGATTCAGCAAACATACTCTTATGTTTTTTTATTTATATGTTTAATATAAGTGTTTTAATTTTATTCTATTTTTTTATATTTAATTCAAAATAAATAAATAAGGGAATAAATATTACAAATAATTTTTTTTTTTTGGTTTAGTCTATACCGAGGACATTGTCCTCGGTATATACAATTAAGATGAGAAATTGGGGTTGGTTGTGTCGAGGACATTTTTCACTCTATACCGAGGACAATGTCCTCGGTACAACCTATACCGAGAACATCTTTATTGTCGTCGGTAGAAGTTTTGTTCTACCGACGCGGCTGTACCGAGGACTTTCTGCCGACGACATGGTCTCGGTATAGGCTATACCGAGAACATTTAGGCTTATACCGATGACATTTGTTCTCGGTATAGGTCTTGTTTTTTGTAGTGAGTTAAAACTTAAAAGAAATTGTGAAGAAGTGGTATTTTGAAGAAAGAAAAGAAAAAGTTGAATTTTAAAGCCAAAAAGGCTGTCAAAGATCGGTGCTACAGTGATCCGTGTAGCGATAGTGCCTACATGCACCACCCATTTCCGTGTGCCTCTCAGCCTAACAAGCCCCCATAACCTGGCCCATGCTTCTCTCAACCCAACAAGCCCTCGTAGCCTGGCCCATGTGCCATTTGATCACCTCTCCACCTGCAGAGAACACAAAAAGAAAAGGCAATAAATAATTAGCTTTTTTTTTTCTTTTTTTTTCTTCAGTAACAATTAAATAATTAGCTTTGTTCTTCACAATTCCACCAAATTTCTACATCCCATCTGTAGCGCACCATTTTTTATTTATTTAATTTGTGTGCTTTATTTAATTATTAATTGTTAAGTGTTAGGAATTTATTTTTAATTGTATGAATTGGTTGGTAGAAATTATGTGAATTAAAATTTGTTAATTGTTTTAATTTTTGATTTCTTGATATTTGGTTGTGTGCACTTAAGCTGTATGATAGTAGAAATGCACCCTAGCGCTGATGTGTGTGCATGTGCATGGTATGCATGGTGAGCATGCATTGGTTTCCATGCATAGTGTATTTTTCTATTAATTATATATTTATTTATTTATTTTTCTATTAATTAATTATTTGTTTAAAGCTAGAGTTTATAAGAGAATTGAGAAATAAATAGGAAAAGGAGAGAGATGGTGTAGGCATGTGGGAAAGGAAGAGCAATGGAAATGAGTGGTTACCTTATTTAGCTAGGTTGACAATCAATCCTTGATTAATTAGATTTGAAGGAAAAAATCAAGGGAGGTAGAATATGGGAAAGTTCTATTTTCCTACCTACACTTAGGGTTCAACTATTAGGCTTATAAAAAAATGTAGGGTTTGAGGAGCTCCTAGTGGATGGCGTGCATTGAGAGAGAAAAAGGGGAGGAGAGCACACGAAAGAGAGAGAGAGAGCTCGTGGAGAGGAGAATGAAGGAGAAGAAGGGAAAAGAAGGTGACTTCGAATTTCCTAAGGTATGGGTTAATGTAATGCCCCAAATTTCCTAATAAGGTTTAGGATCTTGATTAGGAGGCCGGGAGGGCCATAATTGATTTATTATAGTATTTAATGATCATATGCATGTTTACGTGAATTATATTATTATATGATGGTGAATGCATGCATATGGGAGAATATATTATTGTGAGGGCATTTTGGTAATTTGGCCACTATGGGCGTAATTGTATATTTTGGGTGCATGGTTGAGATTAATTAATATAGCCACATTATAAGGTGGATTGGTTTGAGCTATTCGACATGAGACGATCATGAGATGTAAGTGTTCAGTCAAGTCATAGCGGGTTTAAGTTCAGGGCTCGGGGTGAGTCTTGGGGTGAATTTAATGATTAGAGCATTACCGGGAATTAAAGGGTAATGAGATATAATTTATTGACATTTGGGAATATTGAGAATAGCGGGAATTGGGAAGCGTTAATTATGATTAACGGGATAAGTGAAAAGTTCTAATTCTACCCTTGAAATGGTTTTAGAGGTTTTAAGTGACTTAAGGGTAATTTGGTCATTTGGAGTTTGGATATATATGACTTAGGAGGGCTGTAGAAAGAACAGAGCCAAAACAGGGGTTTTCATCTTCAACCCGTACACCATCTCTTATTTGGTGTTCTTGAGGCCATCTTGAGGTTTTTAGCTAGGAAATCAAAGGTGGCAGCTATGGAACTTGTTTCAGCCATTAAAGGGGATTCAAAACCGTGTTTGAGGTGAGGTTTAGTCATTGAATTCAGGTGGTACTCTGTTTTCTTCTTTTGTTTTTCAGTTTTGATTTCTTGTTGGAAGTTTGGATTTAAAGGGGTTTTAATTGATGGTTAGATTGGGTTTTCATGAGGGGAGGTTATGGGTGATGTCTAGGGGTTTGAATGAGTGTTTGGAAGAGGTTTTGGGCTAATTTGAGGGGCTGGTTTGAGAGGAAAAACACAGGGGAAGAATTGAGATCGCGTGCTGGTTTTTGCCTGGTCTGGGCTGAGCGCCGCAGCGCAGCTGTGGTGCGCCGCGGCCCTTGGCATCTGACAGGGGGGAGCCCAGTCTGTCTGGAGGGCACGCCATGGCGCAGCAGGGGAGGGCCGCGACCCTTAAGGCCATTTTGACCAAAAACATGTTTTTAGCTTGGGGATTCAAGCCATAGGCCTCGGGGTTGAACCTAGTACCCAGTTAAGTGGGGATTGATGTCCCAGAGGCTAGATATTGATTTGGCAACTTATGTTGACCATTTTTATTGATGATACCTTATGTTTGGTTATGGCTAGGTGACCGCTAAAGGACTAAAAGTTGATCGTTCTCAAGGGTCATTCTTTTAATCGTTCTAGCTCGACTTTGAGGTAAGAAAATTGCACCCTGTGTATATGTGACATGCATGGCTATTATTGATGCATGTTGGTTGATTATTGAGTATGACATGCATGGCTATTATGATGCATGTTGGTTGATTATTGAGTATGACATGCATGGCTATTCTTGATGCATGTTGGTTGGTTATTAAGCGTGACATGCATGGCTGTTATTGATGCATGTTGGATTGCTGGATATATTGCATATGATGCATGAGAAACATGTGATTAGGACATGCTTGTATACTGAGTATGATATCGTTCAGAGCTTGAGCCTCTGTGTTTATGCATGGTCCTAATTGTACTAATACCTGTTTAGTAAGCATGTTGAATATCTTGTTTATGGATATGGAACATGTGACATATGATTGGTGGCATGACTTACTTGTGTATGACACTGACTAGTCAGGGACCGACTCTAAAGTCGAGAATCACGCATTGAATGGATCTATGGCATTAATGCTAGACCGACCCTAAGGTCGATGAATCATGCATTGAATGGCCCCATGGCATTAATGCTGGACCGACTCTAAAGTCGAGAATCTTGCATTGAGTGGCTCTATGGCACTAATGCTAGACTGACCCTAAGGTCGATGATCACGCATTGAATAGCTCCATGGCATTAATGCGGGACCGACCCTAAGGTCGAAGAACTTATAAGCACTTGCCTGGTCTATGACCAGATGTTTATGGCCAAGGTATATGACCCCGGTGACTGTTTGTCACATGGCTAGGGGACGCTGTCCATAGCACGACTCTAGAGTCGGGAGGAAGGTTATGTTAGTGACCATTCACCATGCACCTGTCCTGATCAAACTTATGAAAGAATCACTTATCAACTAAGCACTGGTGACCTTATCGTCACATGGCTAGAGGGAGCTATGCTCATTGTTGTGACTTTTGGCTATTGTCACCTATTTGTTTGGACTGATAGTCCTGAACGGTTATTATGATCGTTGTTGATATTATATCATGCTTTATTGTGTTTTCTTGCTGGGCTTTGGCTCACGGGTGCTACGTGGCGCAGGTAAAGGCAAGAGGAAGCTGGACCATCCTTGAGTTGAAGAGCTTAGGTGATGATGTGTACATATGCAGCTGCTCGTCCGCCACGGCCGAGGTTTAAAGTGGAACTAGGGTTGAACCCTGTTTTGCCGCTTAGAACAGCCTGTTGTAAACATTTTCTGTAATAAACTCTGAAACTATATTTTTGGGATCCCAATGTATATATTAAACGTTCTAGTGAAACGTTACATCCTAACCAAAGTTTTTAATCCCTAAACCGCTAATCATACTTAGTTCACGATTTTGACCAAATGACTCGATTAGCGAGTTTAGCACTATTTACAAGGCACACCGTAACGGTCCCTGGAGTTTGGGGCGTTACAGTTAAGGTTTATGGTTTCATTTTTCATCTTCTTCTTGGTTCTAAGTTTAGTGAAATTCATGGTGATACTAGGTTTGAATTTCACAAGAGCATAGTAGAGGTATTGGCCTAAGGTTTCGGCCTACAAGGGTAAGATTGTTCTTTTAGTCTCTTATGTTGATTGATATGAGAATTTTGTTTCGGTTGGTCTAATGGATTTTGGTGATTATGATAAGGTGTTGGAGGTTAGCAATCAAAAGAGGAGGACTTAGATTTCGACATTGAGTGTACTCATGGTGAGGAAGGACCCTGTATTGGTGTTATTTTGATCTTGGGGTTTCACCTATGTAAAGTGTTATATTAGACTTGTTAGGGTTCTTGTATGTGAGGAGTGGTTTATTGTTTTGTGTTTTCTCTAAGCTTAGACAATACATGTGAGGTTTTTTTTTTTAATTTTCATTGGTTTTCTATCAACTTGTTCATGTTATTGGAAGTAGGAACATGCTAGGGTTCATGTGGGTTGTTAGAGTTTTTTATTTGAATATTTTTTAGAATTTTGATATTATTTTATGATTAAGGGTTAATATTTAAATTATTATTGCTCCAACAAATCTTAAAGTTTTAATAATGGAAGAATGCAAATTGGATATTAGAAATATGCTATGTAATTTTAGACATAGGCATTCTTTTTAAAGTGGATGGTGTTGTCCCTTGTTGATATTTTTGAAACCATTGATTTTGAATAATTTTATTGGTATTATTTTTATGACTTGTGTCATTAAGGTTTCGACCTTGTGAATGTGATTTAAGATGATTTAATTGTTTGTTGCATGCTAATTGTAACATCCCAAAATTCCTAATAAAACTTAGTGCCTTAATTAGGGGCCTGGGAGGGAAATATTGGAATATTATGTGAATTAATTGGATATTTATGTGATTGTGTGATTTTCATGGGTTATATTATTATATAGTTGATTATGCATGTTTAAGTGTATTAAATGTGCGAAACATGCCTGCTTTTATTAAAAGGGGCATATTTGTAAATTTGACCCGTTGAGGGTCTAATTGTAATTATATGATATTATGTGATTGAGACCACATTATTATGTGGATATACTTAAACTATTCGGTAGGAGTCGGTCTTTTCGAGGAAGATAGCGGTTTAGTCACAACGGATAATTTATACCCGGCTTGGGGTGAACCAAGGGGTATTTCAGTAATTCAGTGGGTTACTGGGACTCACCAGAGTATGAGTCATATTTTGGGAGAATTAATGATATTCCGGGCATAGCGGAATTAACTGGAAATTTAAGTGTAGTAGAGACGGGAGTGCAAAATGATGGTTTTGCCCTTAGTGGGCCTTGAGAGAGAGAGAGAGATTTGGCCTTAGGGCCATTTTGGTCTTTTGTACCCTTAGTCTAGTATGTAATTGAGGTTATTACCTCAGGAAGCAGGGGAAAAACATAGGAAAACACAAAAACAGAGTCTCTTTTTCTCTTTCACGTTTACACTCTCTCTCTCTAAGTTTGGAAGGGAATTTGATCTTAAAGGTTGGAAGCAAGCTAACTAGGGATTTGAAGTGGCTCTAAGTAGGATTGGGAGGCTTGCGAGCTTAGTAATCATCAAGGAAAAACGTTCTTAGTGGAGGTAATTCAGTTCAATGAGTTTTGGTTTGGTTTTGTTTTAGAGTTTTGAAGTTTATTGAATTTTGGATGTTATCTTGAGTTTTAGAGTTTGCTTATTGTGTTTTTGAGCTGTTGGGACCATTATTATATGGTCGAAACAGGTGAAAACTATGTTTTGGGATGGTTTTTGGAGGATTGGGGATTCTAAAAATCGTTGTGATTTTTGTTATTAATACTTTTAGCCATAGATTTTTCAATGATTATATACATATGATAATAACTTAATGCTGATTGGGCATCAAACCTTAATGATATATAGACAACTAATACATCTACCTTTTGTGTATATATTGGAACTAATCTTGTTATTTTGCACATGAAGAAATAATGCATCGATTCCAAATCTTGTATACAGAAGTTGAATATTCCAATGTTGGCTAACCTAGCTATTAGCTTGAGTTTCATATTTACTTGGATTCAATCATGCACTTTTTGAATGATTGAAGATAAATTATTTTAATGTACTCTAGTGTATTGATAATCTAACAGAGGTGATGTTCTAAGACTAAAGATATTGAAGTTAAATTATCTTGAATAATTGTACCAAAGTCATGCTCTAATTCCAAAGCCATTTCTAGAAGAAGGTTTCATTAATAATCTACTTTCCAAACTGATGGTTGAATCTTTAGTTTTCCTAAGTTTGAGGATACTATTAAGTAATAATAATCTGATAAATGTTGCTAGCTAGATTGGTTAGTTCATTTTGTTTTTATCTATTAGAAACTGTCATGACACTATAAGAAAATGAGACTTTACTTTATCAATTATAAGTGCAAGTAAAAGTATTCTATGCCTACCAATTCTATTGATAAGAAGCAATATATATAAAATATTATAATATTAACAAAATGTTAACCCACCAATAATATCTACCAACAAATAAAAGTGTACCAATCATATAATAGCAATCTTTATTTCATAATTAATAGACATAATTAACATTTCCTCAAATTATTCAAATAGAGAAAGTGAACATCAGCTTCAAAGACATTCTAAATTATAATAAAAGACTTCTTATAATGGATATTATGAAGTCTATTTGTTCTCATAATAATGTCTTATACTTAAGCATAAGTCATAACCACACACCAAAAGTACTACAAGCTAGAGCTTAATTACCTCAGCTCTTTTTATTAGTTTTAACCATACATTATTATTAATTAAGTGCCTCGATCTCTTACTTGTTCTTTGCATGGCAATAGAACTCGATTGTGATATTAGTTTTTGCATTAAAAGTAATGCTAAAGAAAAAAAATACCTGTTCTAGAAAATCATCACCGTTTTCCATTTGAGAATTGATAATGAACTTCGCAGCTTGATGAAGAGGTGTTGGGTCTCTTTCTGCTTGTCCAGCATGAATCAATGCCATCATAGCCCATGAAATTTGTACTAAGTTTGATCTATTTTCTAGAAATTCTATACATTCCTATAATACACCCAAAATTAATACAAATTATTCACACATGATTATATATGAGAAGATAAAAATGAATTGTAAAAAAGTTATATACTTCATGTTAATAAGTTACAAATTATACTACTCATAATATATAGATATATATTAACTACTTGTAATATATAAATTATTCACCTAATTATGCCATGTTGATATCACTGCTCGTAAGTGTACCAAGATTGGCCTTCCTATGACTGCATCATAAGTCGAAGAACAAACGACCACTATGAAGGTTGCCAAGAAAATTCTATTGGCTGGTACTGTACCCGCCGTCACCGGTAACCTTATGGATCTTACTAGTGCAAGTCCTTTCCCCGTAAAGCCATAGATAGTTTGGCTGCACGACTCCAAGTCACTTATTGACAACTTCATATTATCCAATGATGACTTGTACAAGATATTTACTGAACTTCCTGTGTCGACCAGTACCCTTTTCACAATCATGTTTGCTATTTGAACATCCACAACTAATGGATCGACATGTGGGTACATGACAAGTTGGTAGTCACTATTTGAGAAAGTAATTATGTCGTTCTCTGTTCGTGCTCTTTTAGGGTTGTACTCTTCGATTGTTAACATGTCACTACTCTGCTCATGCCGTAACGTTCTTACATATCTCTCTCTGGCTTTCCCACTGTCTCCTGCCAAGTGTGGTCTCCCACATATGGTGAGTAGTATACTCGCGACTGGGGCAGGTTGCAACGGGAGTGATCGTTGTCGTGCCCGTGGTTGCTCATTGCCTCCAGCTGCCACTGGTTAGGGTCAGCTCTTGCTCATACGTACCGTCTTAGGTGGCCTTGTCGTATTAAAATTTCTATTTCATCTTTCAATTGATTACACTCATTAGTTTCATGACTGTAATCATTGTGAAACCGACATAACTTGTTGGTATCACGTTTATATGTCTTTTCGTATGGGTGATGGTCGCTTATACGGGAAGGTAGAAAAACTGGCCTAATATACCTCTGCTCGGCTACTTACCAAAGTAGTGTAATTCATGAACCTCAGTTCATACTTTGTAGGTTTAGGCCTCTTATTTTCTGAAGTGGTTAAGTTGGTGTTTGTTCGTTTTCCACCATTTTTCCCGTTGTTGTTTTGTTTACTCGTATGACTAGTAGCTTTTGCAGGCTCTCCCTTTTTTTCTTCTTCTGTCACATCCTTTCCTTTTCCCTCATTAGCAATAGCTTCCTCGAGTGTTATATATTTATCTGCCCAATCGAGGAATTCCTGAGTATTTTTTACTCCATTCTTTCTGAGGTTGTTCCACAAGGGGGCCTGCCTTTTGTTGACCCTCAAATTAGCCAACGACACGGAGTCAAATATACGACAGGAAAATAGTACGATGCTTGAGAATACAATCTAATGGAAAGTAAAGGACGCCAAGAATTATAGTGGTTAGACCCCAAAGATTGGCAATGACCTACGTCCACTTGATATTATTATTAAGTTGAGCTTCAAAGGCGTGATCAAAGAACTAGGGTTCTTGAGTTTCACAAACCTTAGAAGGAGAAACAATACCGACGATGGATAATAGCAATACAATTCTCTTCTTCTCAGATCAGAAAAGAGGATTTAAAAAAAGATCCCCCCTTGAGCTATTTCTTGTATATTTATAGGCTCAATGAGGGTTACATGAGTCAATTAATCATATTTTCCTCAATAAACGGATATTCAGGTTATAATGAAGAGATATTCTCGGCTATCATTACAACTATACAAATTTATACATAAATAAATGGAGTATACGACCAGGCTGGTCGTATATAAAACTTGAACCTCGCATATGGAAGTATCTCTGGTCGATAAGCGAGCAACATCTCTGCCACATGTCGGCCACGTGTCGAAAATTCTTGCCACGTCATCCACAGCTGTTTTTTGGATAAACATTTTCCCCCCAAGTTTATTTATTGCGACCAGCAATAAGTAAACTTAGGAAACTAACCTTTCGTATACCCCATGAAATCTGTCAGAGCCACTCGTGCTTCCTCGAAAAAGGTGACATAATCACGTCCAATCATGCCTTTTCGGTTTCCAAGTAACCCTTCTGACAGCTATTACACTCCCCCATACCTTGAAAAAGGTAACTCATGATTACCCCTTTTTATCATATTTCAGCCATTATAAATAATCCCCAAATTTACCTTTTCACTTTTTACTTGCCCTTTTCTTGCCAAGAACCCTCAAGAACTTAACCCAGAGCTCATAAACTTTGAAGAACATCCGTCTCTTGTTCTAAAGATCCTCTGTTCGCACGCCCAAAGTTGCTTCATTTTAGAACCTCCAATCTTCATCTAGGTAAATTTCTTCAACTTTCCTGCTCTTTGACATGCCATGCATACTGTTACATGCCTGTTTTGAGATCTGAAAATTTTCATATTCTTGGGTAGAAATGCATGAGGATTGTGTGTATACCGATTGATGCATGATAGGGTAGCGTAGTTTTGCTCTGTAGGAGTTAAGAGCCAGATTGATAGTCAATATCGTAAGTTTAGGGCGTAAAATCGAAGTAAAAATTCGATTTTTAGGCTAGTTGAAAAACTGGGTTTTTCCCACCCCTTCGGAGTCGAAAAAGCTCTTTTTCCAAAAAACTTTTTATTTCCGCTTTTCAATTTGTTTTTCAAACTATTCGCATAGAACTTAGTGTTTCTGTTAGAATTCTGCTGGTCGTATACTCGAGCAACGTTATTCCAACTTTAAACACAAGTTTTTAAGATATGCGTCTTATCTCCTCCTTTATCTGTTCGCAACTTTCATGCAAGATCTATGGGGAGGAGAAAGACCTATCGACGACGACTTATTGGCTCAACTGCTTGAGGACGAGGAGTAACCATCATCACTAATACATGACATTCCATTTTCTCGTGTCATTTCAAACACTCCACCTGCCCTTACTCAAAATATGGCTCGAACTAAAACCAAAGCCCAGAAAAAGAAAACCCCCAATCCTTCACATCAGCCTGCTCCTCGGGCTGAAATTCCCTCGACCAGTGGTCGAGCTGAAAATATTCCTGACCCCAACATCCAAACACACGCTCAGCCCCGACATGCCATTCAACCAGATGTTGAGTGGTATTTAGTACTTGAGAGCCGAGTGACGATCAAGATGATCGCCAACTACATCAGGAAGTATGGTCTCACGGGGGTGACCTTAGTCCGACCCAACCAAGATCAATGGGAGAACCTGCCCAGAGGCAGCTTCAGTGCCTGGTCGAGGTTCCACATTGAGATAGGGGCTACCTTGCCTCTTCATTCATTTTTCCAAGGGGTGGCAAACTATTTCTGAGTTGCCCCTTTTTAAATAACTCCCAATGGGTATAGACTGCTTGCTGCACTCTATATCCTTTACAGCCACAAAAAATGGCCCGTGCCAACTCCTCATGAGGTTAACTACTTGTTTAACCTCAAGTCTAACCCCAACCAAGAAGGCACGGAGTTTTTTCATTTCTTTCATCAGGAAACTGGAGAAGTCAGATGCCCATGCGTTCAGTGTGTCATTATGCTGAATCAGAAAATGGATGTAGTGGAGGCTCACATACACAGATATGGGTTTCTGCAGCGATACGTGAAGTGGACCTACCACGGTGAAGTTGATATGCCTCCAATAGTGGACAATGGGGCTTTAGTGACTGATGAGATGATTGACATCATCGATGATGTTATTGGTGAACAAGACACTAACGAAGAAGGTGTAAATGAAGAAATTTCATATGGTGGTGACAATAGTGCGGAGAATCAATTTGATGACGTGTTTCAAGAGGTCGAAGCTGAGTTATACCTTGGTTGTACATGGTTGTCTTCCTTGAACTTCTTGGCGAAGATGATGCACATGAAGGTTTTGAATAAATGGACAAATAGTTTCTTTGATGAACTTTTGAAGTTTATGAAATTTGCATTCCTGGAGGAGAATAAGACCTCGGCTTCATTCTATGAGTCTAAGAAAAAAATGAGGAAGTTAGGGTTAGGTTATCAATCAATTCATGCTTGCAAGTACGACTGTTGTTTGTTCTGGAAGGTGAATTCCCAAAAGCAGAGTTGTCCGAAATCACCTGGGAAGGACATGGATGTCTTTTTGAGGCCTGTGGTAGATGAATTGAAGGAGTTGTAGGATGAAGGAGTTCAAACCAGAGACGCTGGAACGAACAGTGTATTCAGAATGCGTCCAACACTATTATGGACTATCAATGATTTTCTAGCCCGTAGTAGTTTTTCTGGTTAGAGTGGCCAATGATATATGCCATGTCCATCATGCAATGAAGACACTCATTCATGCCGGGTAATTGGGAAGACGGCTTATGTTGGTCATACAATATTCCTATCTTCTACCAATAAGTGAAGGAAGAGTCGTTTGTTTGATGGAAATTATGAAAAAGGACGTCCTCCAAGAAAATTCAGTAGTCAAGACATACTCGAACAATTAGCGTATGCTCTAGATCGTTTGGCGGGTAAACATGTCAGTTTCGGGGGTGTGAAAAGAAAGTGAGATCCAAAAGAGCTTAATTGGAGTGGAAATAGTATTTTCTTTGAACTTGATTACTGGTTCGAACTTGAACTGAAGCAAAATTTAGATGTGATGCATGTAGAGAAAAATGTTTGCGACAGTTTACTCGGTACTTTTCTTATGAATGAGAAATCTAAAGACACCACCAACACACGAGTAGACTTGAAGAATTGGGGTATCCGAGAAGAGCTGCACCTCAAGGAAGATGGTACGAAGTTGATAAAACCACATCCTATGTATTCTTTCACAACAAATGATAGACAGTTTTTTTGTCAGTTCGTAAAAGGAGTTAGACTTCCTGATGGCTTCGGTTCAAATTTCTCTAAGAAAGTTACTGACAATGATGGCAACATTGTTGGGTTGAAATCTCATGATTGTCACATTCTTATGCAACGTCTGTTGCTGGTAGGAGTTCGAGGCTACTTGGATAAGTCTATTTCGAAGACAATCATTGAGCTTTGCAATTTCTTTAAGTAAATTTGTGCTTGTACATTGGTTGTTAAGCACATCGAGAATGCAGAAGATCAAGTGATACAAATTTTGTGCAAGTTGGAGTTAATTTTTCCTCCAATCTTTTTTTACATAATCATTCATTTAATTCTCCATTTATCGCAAGAAGCTATCCTCGGAGGACCAGTTTACATGAGGTAGATGTATCCATTTCAGCGATATATGAAGAAGTTGAAAAATTATGTCAGGAATTAGGTGCGCCTTGAAAGTTCTATAGCGGAGGGTTATGTTGCCGATGAAGCTTTGACTTTTTGTTCGCCATATCTTTAGGGCGTACATACTAAATTTAATCATCCGGAAAGAAATTCAGATATTGTTATTCCTAAAAGAATGTTGTCAGTTTTTAATCACAATGTCGTCCAAGTAGCAAAAACAAAATCATATCCCTTGACTATCTTCATCAGAAAGAAGCGGAGTAGTTTGTACTCAACAATTGCCCTAAAATCCAACCATATATGGAGTAAATAGCTCAACACATATACGAATTCATTAAATTTAATTCATGGCAAAATGTTATCTTACCATAATTGTGCTATACAGTGAATGCCTTCGAGAAAATTCAAACATAAATCTTCAAAAAGATTTCCCTATCTGGTTTAAATTGAAGGTAAATTATCGAAATTGTAGAATTCTTATGAAATTCGTATCGATTAATACTCATCTCATTGTGTTTTCTTTTTTTGTGTCATACTCTATAGATGGGTCATTTGCAGCAAGTACAGTTAACTGAATGTACTAGTGAATTATTTGATTTAGCAAACGGGTCCAATCAGAATGCATACTCCTACACGGCTTGCATTGTTAACAGTGTGAAGTTTTTGGTCCATAGTCGTGATGAAAAACGTACCACTCAAAATAGTGGAGTTTCGATGCCAGGAACCGATGGTTTCACTTTCTATGGCCAACTTGAGGAGATTGTAGACTTATGATATTCCCATGGTTACTTGGTAGTATTGTTTTGATGCAAATGGTTCAACACCGATGCAAGCAAGGGTCGAAATGTGACTGAGAATAACATCACTAGTATCATTATTAATTCTGAATGGTACAAGAACGATCAGTTTATTCTCGCCACTCAAGCAAAACAAGTTTTCTACTTGGAAGATCCTTCAAGAAACAAAAATTGGAAGGTAGTAGAAGAAGTCAATCATCAAAAGAACTGGGATCATCCAAGTATCGATGATGATAATGAGGTTGATGTCATGCATGATAGCACTTCATCAAATTTTGTACTCACTGTGGAATTAGGAGACTTGGAGATTATGCATTTGGATCAACCTGGTCACACCAGCATAATTTGGGAAACGTCTCGATCTGTTCCAGATGTGGATGATGATTTCATCAATGACGATAATGATAACGAAAATAGTGAAGATGATTTAGAAAGTACAGATGATAATGTAGGAATCGACATTGATGAGGAATAATATTTTATTATGCATATTCATATTTGTATGTTTTAATTCCAAGACTTTTCAATCAATATATGACTTTTCTCAATAATGTTTGTTTTTCAATAGTTTCAACTGCATTACCGAAATTATTTAAGTTATGTAATTAACCTCCAACTACAACTGAATTTAAGCTAATAATTATTTAAACTACAAAGATATGTCTGCTACTGTTGCTCATTTTCATGGCAGTGATGGAGTGGATCATCCTCCTCCATATCCCATGCAAATTCCTATTTCCTGTGAGATAGGTAATATACTATAATTAGTCTATCTTTTATCAATAAATGACAAATTGTTATTATTTTATTCAATTTAATTGTATTGTTTAATTAACATATGCAGCGGCTGCCACAAAAAGAAGAGGTCAGTCTTGATCCAAAAATTTGCAGCAACTCGTCAATGACAATAAAGGTCCGTTGGCTCTACAATTTGATCTGAAGGAGGAAACCTACAAAGTAGTTGGTGATTTTGAGACATTGTTCACGAGACTTATTGGCAACCTTATGGGTCACCATGTCCCGTTTTAATGGCAGGATTTCAAACCTTAAGACTCGGGATTGAATCTACTCCTAGTTTGGTAGAATTCGAGGTCCCGGAAACTAGGACTTGGTCCGGAAACATTTATTTACTCATTATTGATGGGATTTCATATTTGGTTATGATTAGGTTAACGCTAAGGGCTCATGGTGAGGATCATGCTCAAGGGTCATTCTTAATTTATTTTACGCTCAAACCTGAGGTAAGAAAACTGCACCCATTATGTGACATACAAGATTATTGATGAAGCATGTTGAGTGTTCTATATATGGATATCTATTGCATTATGAATGATTGGTTGCATTATTTACTTGAGAAATGCATTGACTTATTAGTCAAGGACGACAATAGCGTTGAGCGCTGGTCGTAAAGCACTGACTTATATGTCAAGAACGGCAATAGTGCTGAGCACTGGTCGTAAAGCATTGACTTAGGAGTCAAGAGCGGCAATAGTGCGCCGAGCGCTGGTCGATATAATTAGATCTAATCAATAGAGCATTACACGCTCGTCCGACCCCATTGTCATATAAAACTAAAGTGCTTGACTAGTTCTATGGCTAGATACTCAGAGCTAGGGCGAAAGGCCTAGGGTGACATGGTTAGGGAAAAGGACCCCATGATGACTCCATGGTCATCTATTCAGGGCAAAGGACCCTAGGTTGACTCCATGTTCTTCTGATTAGGGCTACGGGCCCCATAATGATTCCATAATCATTTATTGGTACTTGTATGCATGTAGTAATAAGTTTTCTTGCTGAGCCTTGGCTCATGGGTGCTATGTGGTGCAGGTAAATGAAAAGAAAAACTTACCGAGCCAAGGGTGGAGAGCTTAGGTGGAGACGTGTACATATGCGGCCGCTTGACCACCATGGCCAAGGTTTCTCACAAGAACTAGGGTTAAACCCTACTTTTGCCGCTTAGGTCGACGAATTATAACTTTTGAATTGTAATGAATATTTTGAACTATAAACAACTTTTTAAACATTATTATGGGATCTCATGTACAATTTATCGATTTGACTAAAATATTTATTCCTTTTGACAGAGATTTTAACCCTGCCCGTTACAATTAATTCTTTATGTATATATTAATTAAAGGGTGTATTATATGTCGACCTAGCTATAGTATCCTAGGGAATCTACGTCACATGATATATTTATGCACTAAACATGTATAAGTTTCCACGTAAATAATAATAATTTGATGAACTGTGTAGCGAATACATATTAATATAAAATTTTGTTTGGTCTTCTTGCCTCTTTCTTTTGTTTGGTCTTTCCCTTTTTCTCTCTCTATTTTTTTTCTTTCCAATATCAGTTGGTTTTTACTGACTGTAGTTCTCTATTCAAATGAATCAGTCAAATGTGGAACTAATATTATTATTTCATACTTTTGACAAGTAAAGGAAGAAATTTCGTTTAACTGATTATAATAATTGTGCTATATCTTTTTTTTTTTTGTGGCAATAATTATGCTATATCTTGACTAAAGTGTATGTGTAGTTTTTCTCACAAGGTCATAAATATATTGTTTGATTAAAGATTTTATAGCAAATAAAATTTAAAGTAAATAAATCCTCACAAAAAAATGAAAAAATTAAAGAAAATGTAAGCTAAACCAAAGAAAAAATTATTTGGATATATATGTAATATTGTTTGGACAATTTCTTTAATAAAAGATAAAGTAAGAAAGAACTTTGCTAAATGCATGTCACAAAATATTTTTTTTCACAGTCCAACTGTTTTGTTATCACTGAATTTTAAAACCTTTTTCAAAAATAAAAACAACTTATTATTAAAAGGACTTGAACCTTTTACGAAACTCCAATCAATGAAGCCAACTGAGCTTCGCTAAACAATTCAATAGAGACACTTAGAATTTTTCAATATAGAAGAACAAAATTAACACATTTGATACATGGAATATTTGGTCATGCAAGCAGTAAAACAAATAAAAATAAAAGGATGGCCGGTTTATGGGTTCTTCATAATTTAAAAGAGGAAATTACATTTTTTATGGGTTTTTTTTAACAAGTTTTAAAAAAATGGTTTTTTTTTTCAAAAAAACTTATTTTATGGTTTTTTTTTTAAATTCAATTTTATAGATTTAGTTTCCCATATATTTTTTTTTATAAAAATTAGTTTATGTCATAGTTTTACTCTTAATTAAGTTTATTTAAACTATGAAATTATTTTAGTCATTTAAGTGTTTTTCATTTGATTATTTTTATATTAGTTTTATTATACAATATTAACTTAGTATTTTAAAAAGAGAACTTAATCTCTTTTATTGTTTTTATATTGTTTAATGTTTATTTTTCATAATTTAATGTTGCAATTTAAAATTACAAATACATTTTAACTAAACTATTTTTAGATATTTTCTCTTTAACTTCTCTTCTCCTTGAGATCTTATTTCTCCTCCTTTTTCGTCAAACTTTTTAGGGAGAAAACTTCTTATTAAGTCGCATCTCCTTCAACTCAAAATATTTTATTATTTATTTAATTTTTTATTATTGTACTTATTTTTTTACTATACATAAAAAAAAATCAAATCAATTTTTTGTTCTAACTTATTTTTTTAAAGATAATGATTATTTTTTTCTTTGTTTGGGTTAAGTAACTAATAACAATCACGTTTTCTTATATGATTTTTTTTCTTTCAAATTTGGATGTTCTCATCAGTGTAACCAGATACTTATTCACGTTTTCATTTTTTTTTTTTTCAAATTTGAATGTTTATATTAGGATAACTAGTTGCCCATTCATGTTTTATATATATATATTTTTTTCTTTCCAAATTTGGATATTCCTATCAGGGTTACTGGTTACCCATTCAAGTTTTCATATCTAAATTTTTTTTCTTCCAAATTTGGATGTTCCCACTAGGTTAATTGGTTACCCATTCTCATTTTCATAAAAAAAATTCTCTTCAGATTTGAATGTTCCCATAAGAGTAACTGTGGTTACTCATTCGCATTTTCATATGTATTTTTTTTCTTTCCGAATTTGGATGTTCCTATCAGGGTTACTAGTTACTCATTCAAGTTTTCATATATATATATATATATATATTCTTCTCCAAATTTGGATATTCCCACTAGGATAATTAGTTACCCATTAACATTTTCATATAACTTTTTTTCTAGATTTGAATGTTCCCATCAAGATAATTGGTTACTCACTCACATTTCAAAAATTTTATTGCGTTTCTTTCCAAATTTGGATGTTCCTATAAGGGTTACATTAAAAAAATGCTGAAAGAATTGATTTGATTTTTTTAACATAAAGTGGAAAAAACTATAATAAAAACAATTACAATAATAAAAGATAATAAATAATAAAATTTTAAAATAATATGTAATGTTAAATATATGTGTGAAAAAAAAGGAAGGAGAAAACAATAAGTACAAAAAACAAAAAAAATGGAAGGAAAAAACAAAAGAAAGAAAAGTAAAAAAAACATGAAAAGAAAAAAAAATGATGAAGGAAAAAAAAAAGAAAAAAAAACAAATGAATCAATAAAAATGTAAAGAAGAAGAAGAAAAATAATGGAAAAAAGGAAAGAAAAAAAAAAGATGAAGGAAAAAATTGGTAGAAAAAAATGAAAAAAAAGCTCATGTGTGAAAAAGGAAAAAAATGGAAGGAGAAAATAATAAATACAAAAATCAATAAAAAAAATAGAAGGAAAAAAAAAAAACTGAAAAAATATGAACAAAAAAACACAAATGAAAGAAAAAAAATAGATAAATGAAAAAAATTGAAAAAAAAGAAGAAGAAGAAGAAAAATAATGGAAAATGGAAAGAAATAAAAAAGATGAAGGAAAAAATTGGTAGAGAAAAATGAAAAAAGGAAAAATAAGTAAGGAAAAATAGAAAGAAAAAAACTGAAAAATAATAAAAAAATGAAAGAAAAAATAAATAAAATTACCTTTAAAATCAAAGAAAACATAACTATAATAAAAAATGTGGCATAATTATATATTTTTTCAAAATTATGGGAAATAAAATCCCATAAATATGAATTTCCAAATAAAAAAAACCATAAAAAAAAAATTAAATATCCATATTTTTGTAAAATAACCTTAAGAAATCCATAAATATGAAAAAAATCTCATCTTAAAATTTTATGAGCAAGAGGACTTGCGAAGGCCTGACTCACCCTTAGCCCAAAATCAGCCCGAGTATAATTAGAAATTTATAAAATGTTAGACAAATTAATTTCATATATAAATTTTAGTACGTAATAATATAATACTTGTTGGGAAAAAAGAGACAAACTTCTCAATCGGAGTAGAAACAATAAATAAGCAAAGAAATTTACCCGGTTTGGTAATATCATCAAACCCGCAAAGAGAGATCTATTTCACTTCAAACTTCAATATTACACACTCAAACTCTCTCAATCTCTCTACCAAAAACCTAATCCACCATTTTTTTTTCACTCTTCAAACTTACTCTAAGACTCTCTACACTTCAAACTCACTCTCACTTCTCTTCCAAAAAAAACCCCACTCAAATTCATACACAAGTAATATATTTATAGAGTTACAAAACTTGGGCGCCAAGACAATCTAAAACTTGGCCAATAAGACAACTTTACCAACAAGACACTCTTTTTACACAAATTATTAATTACCCAAATTAAAAATACTATAAATAAAAACCATAATTAATTTGAGTAAATACTCAACAATCTCTACCTTGACTCAAATACTATTAACTGACAAGTCAAACCATCAATAAGAGTAAACATGCATTGAGTTCAAACTCTCACTGAACATCACTTGAGTTCTTGTCTTCCATTCTTCAATGACTCACTTCTCTTATGAGTGTTGATGTCCTCTTCCTTCAAACAACCTTTGACAACAGTTGGAGTCTTCACCACCTTGCATTCTTTCACTCTTACAACACTAGATGGTGACATTTTATGACTTGGCTCTACCATCACAGCTCCACCTAAAATAGTCTTTCCAACTAGTTTATACAATTTTGCTTCTTTTCAACCTCATGACTACCAAATCACATTTCTTAATAGTCATTACACCATCTTTTATATAATAGTCAAAACCTAGAGTGCCCAAGGCTTCTAGAGAGATTAAGCTCGTCCTTAACATAGGAACATATGTCTTACATCAGTCAATGTTCTCACAACACCACCAAACATCTTCACCTTAACAGTTCCCATTCTAACAACTTTAGAGCTAGAATATTATCCATCAAAACAATACAACCATCATATGCCCTTATAAGTATCAAAACACTCCTTATATGAACACATGTAGAACGAACAACCAGAATCTTAAATCCACGAGTCAAAAAAAAAAATTCATCAGCCATATGACAGAAAGAACGCCACCATCACTTTCAAAACCTGCGCCAACAACATTAGTGGAATCTCAAGTCTCTTTGCATTCTTGATTTTTCATTGCCTCAAGATGCTTGGTCAATTACTCATAATTCTGCCTCACATGTCCCCCTTTTCGTGACAATAATAACGTTCTACTTCTCTCCAAGAACGTGATTGGCTGCGATTATCTATTATGTCATTATACCTTCCTCTTGAATGACTCCTACCACGATTTAATTCTTACCTTGTCACAAGAGCTTGATCACTATGAGACAAACTACTTGGTTGCTTAATACTCTGTCTCCAAAAGAGCAGTTGACACCTCATCTACAATTAAAGTATTATTTCCAACTAAAAGTGTAGTCACGAACGTCTCATATAATTTTGATAGAGAGGCCAAAAAAATAATAGTTTTATCTTCTTCATCAATTTTAACATCTATACTTAACAATTGATTTATGCACTTTAATATCGTATATCAAACATTAAATATAGCATATTCAATTTTTTTTAAAACCTAATTAATTAAATCTAGATTAAAATAGTAATTAAATCTAATAACATATAATACATTAAGCAACATTAATAATATTATTTTTAAACATGATATCATTTTTCAAACTACTAAAAGATAACATACTAATAATCTGATTTATTTATTTATTCCAAAAACTATAACTAAAAAGAAAATCTTATAATAAACTATATATTTAACAAAATTTTCTACTAAATTAATTTTTATAACCTAATTATATTTTAAATAATAATTTATTGTTTTAATAAATTTAATCACAATTATTTATTAATGAATAATATTAATCACACATTTTTTAAATAGAAATTGATTATACATTATTGCGGGTAAATATGTATAATATTTGTATGTGTTTAACCTTGCTCTAATTCTTCCAAGAAGAGATCTGGTTTGGAACAATTTGGATTTTGGAACAATTTGGATTTTCTGCTGTGAGTCACTCGAATTCTTATATTTTTCATTCTTTCATGAATAGAAATATCTCTGCTTCGTCTTTCTTCCAAGAAGAGATCCCAACCCATTGATATTGGTCAAGCATGAGCTTTAACTCATTCCTTCACTATGATCTGAAAGGACTACCAAAGATATTAGCCAAGCGAAATAGATCATTAGGGATAAAAAAAAACCTTGCCTTACTTCTTCTTTTATACCTTTTTAGACCGTATTTTTTATTCAATTACTTGTTCGGACTCTGTATTTAGATAAATGATTTTTTGGATTCTGCGTTTTGTAAAATGATTCAAATAGAATCCTAAAATCAATTTTGGTCAAAAAATTTTGAGCTAACATTACAAATAATACATCAAACTAACAATTTAAAACAAAAACAAAATCATTTTGCCTAACAACTGTGTTGTTATATTCAATTTTGTCTTCATTTAAAATTGAGTTTAGGAGTCTATATTTGAACTATTTTACAAAACATAGGGTCTAAAATAAAATTTGTAAAAATACAGGATCTAAATAAAAATAATGGGACAAAACACAAGATACAAAAATGTAGAAACCTCTTTTTGTTAATTTATATATATAATCATTCTCCAATCTTTTAAATTTGGTTGGTCCAGCTTCTTGTCTCTTTCATTTATTTCGTCTAATTAATTTCCCTTGTTTTCCGTATTTATTATTATTATTATTATTATTATTTTTCCATCTTCTTTCCAATTCCGTTGGTCTTTATTGACAGTAGTTCTTTATATATTCAAATGATCAATTAGTCAAATTCGGACACTAGTTTTATTGTTTTTGTACTTTCAACGAGTCAAGGTGAAAAGTAATTAAATTAATTTGTAATGGACTAAAGTACTCAGCCCTCAAATAATTGTCAAACAAAAAAAAAACTACATGATTTTATTTATCATAGTGACTAGGGTTGTTCATCCAATCTAATATGTACTAATTTGCTCTTATCCAATCCAATTTACACTAAGTACAAATTTTATATTTTGGATCCAATCCAATCCGAACAAGCTCTCGTATCCAATCCGCATAAGTACGGATTGGATCGGTCATTTGGTACAATTATTTTCTTAATATTAAATATTATTTATTTTTTTCACTTAAATAATTATTTTTTTCTAGTAACCCATCCAAATCAATAAATTACCTAAATAATGAAATGAAACATTATTTTAAATTTAAACCTCTAGCAACAAAATAAGCAAAATTCAAGTAAAATGTTATGATCCATTTAACAATTGCTTAAGTCTAAAAAAAATCAGCAAACAACGAACTCTTCAACACCGGTAAGAATATTTAAGCAAGTTCCAAAGCCTACAGAAAGACAATAAACAAAAACAACAAATTTAAGTCTACACAGTTATCACCATCCATCTCCATCTACATTTATAAAGTTTGTGTTAAAAAAATTTGGTAGACATCATAATAAATACTTGTAATGTTTTTTAGTGCCATAAATGCTACAAGAAAATAAAAAAGGTTCTTAATTACAACAAAGTCAAGTAACGAATAATATATAATTATTATTAATAACAAAGTGGCATAATGAAAAGCCAAGCTAAACAACAAATAGAAAAATAATGATTAGTCAAAATGATGCCAACAATAACAAACTTAATCAAATATATTTATATATATATATAGATTAATTGTACATTGCCCGTTGCCCAAATAAAACCATATAAAATAATCAAATACAAAAAACCAGACAAATACAAAGCAGTAAAAAAACGAAAGAAATACAAAAAACCATCTCAGAAATAGTGACCAAACTAACCCACCACCAGTCTCCCCCAACGAACCCACGCCGATATATTTAGAGAATGATTAGGGTGTGTTGATAAAAGTTAGTTTCGGAATGTGAATAATACTTATAAATTCCAATTTGTCATTATTATAGTGTATATTGTAGTCATTTAAAATATCACACAAAGTTTCAAGAAATTTCGAATAATTTATGGTGTTGAAAACAAGATTCAAACAGCTTGTTGCACGCGTGTACTCAAAAACAGGCATGCGTAGAAAGTTCGACTGTTTGAACATTATTTTCGGCACCAAAATTATTCAAAATATTTTAAAACTTTGTGGGATATTCTAAATGACCACAATATTCATTTTGATAGTGAAAAATTATAATTTATAACTATCCACATGCTAAAATTAACTTTTATCAACTTCAGTGTTGACAAAACCCTACCAACACCATAATGATATTTCCGTGTATATATATTTGACAAAATTGAGAAAATATTTTTGCTATATAAAATGTAAAAATAAAATTGGCCGAGTCAGAAATCTTTTCACCCGGGTGGAAAAATTAAAATATTGCACAATTTAACTAGACAAAGTATATGTATTAGTAAAAAAAATGTATAATAATTGAATAATCCAACTGTTTTTCTTAGAAAAAAATATAGACAGCGTACATAAAAATCAACTAATAAAAAACTCACCAAAGCAGCCTAAAAGTATAAATTTCTACAAAATAATATAAAATATAAAATTTACATTAAAAGAAAAGTCAGGGGGCATATATCTATAAATGAAGGTAAACTAATAATTATGGCTACAAGTGGAGTAGTGAGTGTTGATTGATCAAACAATAATAATAATAGCAGAGTCGTGAAATCGAAATATGAGTTTGCGGTGAAACCGAGTGATGAAGAAGTAGTAGTGGACTCTGATGACTCTTGAGTATTCAATCCCCACCATTGATATCTCCCTTCTCACCTCTGCTGACCTTCATCAACGCTCCAAAATCCTCCATGACCTCCGCAAGGCATGTCAGGACTGGGGTTTCTTCCAGGTAAATATGTATATATATATATATATATACGTACACATGCATGCTAATTAATATAAACTTATTTAGTGCATTCTGTTTTCTTCGAGCTATTATTCTATTGTATGGACTTAAAGAGGGAGTCTTATCGATGAGGTTTTTGTGTATTTTCTAACTGTGAATAGATTTCGACGTAATTTTGTTTTATATGACCGTATATTTTGGTAGTTATTTAAACATCAGCAAATTTTTAGAAAATTTCAAATAATTTTTAATACTGAACATTAAATTCAAATATGTTGTTTTGCACGGGTAAAAAAATTAGTGATACATGCAATAATCTGTTTTGAACCTAGTTTTCAGCATTGTAGGTAGGATGCCCTATCTAACTACAAAATACACGATTTAAAAAAAAAACGTGCCAAAACCTATTCACGGAACGGGAATACACATGAGTTCTACTGGTGGAGCTCTTTTTGAAGATCGTATAGTAGAATCTCCCCATATATATACACACTCACATATATATATATATGATGTTTCCACATGTTGTTTTCTACGCCCATAAAAATATTACTCACGCATGCAAAAATTTATTTTGAATTTAGTTTTCAGTACTGTAAATTATTCGAAATTTTCTTAAAATTTGCGAGATGCTCTAAATAACTATAAAATACACGATCATAAAAAGAATCACGAAGAAAATTATCTACGGATCAAGAATATAAATATAATGACTTTTGATGTAATTCTTTGATGAGTTGTGTATTGATTTATCTACTCATTAAATCTTGGCTGAAGTGAGATTATTTATAGTATACAAAATGATGATTGCAAGTGGGGAATCCATCACCCAATAAGAATTCCCCAAACTGCTCCATCATAAATTAAATTGTGAATAATAGTACAAAAAATAATAAAGGAAATTATAGCATTAAATAAAAATATATTCCTGTCTTGCACCATTTATATCCCTAATAATTGTGAATGTACTAAAATAGTCCATAGTCAAAAAAAAAAAAAGGAAAAATTAGCCAACAACAAAACAGCTATAATATGATTTTATACCAACTACGTTATAATGGTATCATAATTAAGTTGATTATAATTAACATGATGATCATGCACATTACATATTATATCATAATGATAATCGTGCATATTATTTTATTAATTTGTCCCTATACGACCAAATGGTCACAATTTTTAAATTTTATCATTGACAATACTTAATTCTAGTAACATGTGAACAAACTTCTTTTTCTATCAATCATTATACTTTATTATTCATTTTTTTTAATAATCATCAACAATATTAAAACTAAAATCATTAGTTACCAATTTTTTAATAATATCATTTGTGTGTTATTTAAGAAATAGACTTTTACTATTTAAAATTATGTGTACACACATGTATATGTTGAAAAAATATATTGTTTTGACAAAATTAAAAAATTAATTTTGATGTACACAAAAGTAAAAATAAATCTAAAATTATATAGACAATATTAAATTAAAAAAAAAAAATCAAGTACTGGCGTAGATGATCATAAATAAAATATTATGTATTAGTTGCCTATAAATGAAACGTAAATGCTTAAGCTCTTCATAACTAAACTAAAGCTAATCATATATATATATATATATACACATTCTATTTCTCTATATATTAAGTTTGTTCAATATCCATGGCTGCAACAGATCATGATGTGTCGATTATGAGTGTGAAAGTAGTGAGCGATGATTGGTTAGATACTACAGTTTCTTCTTCATTGACATCGAAATATGAGTTTGCGGTGAAACCGAGTGATGAAGAAGTAGTGGACTCTGATGACTCTGAGTATTCAATCCCCACCATTGATATCTCCCTTCTCACCTCTCCTGACCTTCATCAACGCTCCAAAATCCTCCATGACCTCCACAAGGCATGTCAGGAATGGGGTTACTTCCAGGTAAATATATATATATATACACACACACACGTACACATGCTAATTCATATAAATTTATTTAGACACGCATGCAATAATCTATTTTGAATCTAGTTTTAAGCACTGCAAATTATTTTTTTAAAAATTTATGAATACTCTAAATAACTACAAAATATATATTCATAAAATAAGTATTGCTGAAAATTATTTACGAGTCGGAAATATACGAGTCCTACTGGTAGGGCTCTTTTTGAAGCCCTACAGTAGAATCTCCACGTATATATACACACTCACATATATATATAATATATATATATATATGTATGATGTTGTTTCTATTATGATGATGATGATGGTTCAGTTGATAAATCATGGAATTTCGGAGACTGTAATGAAGAAAATGATGGAAGCATGTGAGGGTTTTTTCAACATGAGCGAAGAGGAGAAGAAAGAGTTCCAAGGGTCTAGAGACGTGTTGGACCCTATCAATTGGGGAACCAATTTCAATTGCAATACAGTTGGCAAGAAATTCCTTTTTTGGAGGCAATTTTTGAAGCTCTATGTTCATCCTCAATTCAATTCCCCTTACAAACCACTTGGTTTCAGGTACTACTACTATTAATTAATTAATTAACTTATTAGTCACTTATTTATTATTATTAATTAATTAATTAATTTCAGTGAGGTGGCAGAAGAATATTGTAAAAGAACAAGAGAAATATGTGGAGTGTTAATGAGAGCAATGTCTGAGGCATTAGGGTTGGAACCAAATTGCTTAGAGAAGGCAACGAATTGGGATGAAGGATGTGATGTGTTGGCTTCAAACTATTATCCAACTTGTCCAGACCCTGACCAGGTTATTGGACTCCCACCTCACACTGATCCAGGCCTTGTGAATCTTCTTGTCCAAAACGACGTCGGAGGACTTCAATTCCTTCACAAATCAGGAAAATGGGTTCAATGGAAAGCCATGCCTAACACCATTATTGTTGACCTTGGTGAACAAATGCAGGTATATATATATATATATATGTACCTAGCTAGCTAGGCGCCCCCCTATTAAATTTTATACATGTATGTTAACGTTGATGATTTATTATGATGTGACTCTATACAGATCCTTACCAATGACCTGTACAAGAGTGTGACACATAGAGCAGTGGTGAATAACAAAAGCACAAGAATATCAATAGTGTCAGCACATGGACCAGCAGTGAACGCCAAGGTCGTACCAATACCAGAGCTTTTAGAAGCATTGGGCCAAGCCCCGGCTTATCCAGGGATTCCATACAATGAATACTTGCAACTTCAACGAACCTCCCACTCTTTCCTCAAACCCACTCTCGACATAATAAGATTGGAATCATAATCATAATTCAACCCACTTCATCCATGATCACTACTTCCATCTTTATTACCTTAATTGGTTCTATATATACATATATTTTTATGCTTTTCTTGTTCTGAAAAATAATCATGAATGCATGGTTGTCTGTTAGAAATATATAGTAATTTATTTGATGTAATAAGAGTGGACATGATTCTTGATTCATGACCATGCTAGAGTGAGTTGTATTATGTAATATTATAAGTCTTGTGTGTTATAATAATGGAAAATTTGCGGCTAAAATGTTAAGACATCAGTTAGTTTAGTTAGCTATTGTTTCAGTTGGTTGTTCTGCTTTGTAAACTCTCTCATTTTTAGCTTTTCTGTTTTGGTTGTTTCTTATTATGTAAGGTTACCTCTCTCTATATAAGTAAAGGATTTCTCTATTCAGCTAATTCATTCGATCGAGCTTTAAAAGTAACAAAACTTTACTTTTTATTGCATTTTGTAGTTACCAACTCTTAAGTCTTAGTTTTTGTGGTGTTAAATGTACTTAAAATCGTGTGTTTACTTGTGATTAAATACCAAGATTTTTTGCGGTGAAAGTAAAAAAACTTAAAACAATTAAAAAAATACTATGGCAATTTTAAAATTAATTCAATCAAAGCTGAGATTTAATTATATATAAGAACAACTAGTAATATTATTCTATTTAGAGTCAACTAGTAACATTGTTGGCGAGTACTAATAGCATCCATTCAATATCTTTATGAGAAAATAGAGACATTAATAATTTTTTATGAAATTTGAATTGCTAAGACAAAAAAGTAGTACTTTTAGCTCATCATTATTTTGTATGAAGGGAGTTTATTCATTTGTACTTTTAGCTCATCTCAATTATATTAATATGTGTTTTTGCAAAATATATTTTGGTATCTTTTTTTTTCAATAATACTCATTTAGTATTGTGTAGTTTGAAATCATACAAATTTGATACTTAGACTCAGATTCGATAATTAAAATTTTATCCATATAACTAAATTTCCATCAGTTTTATGTAATTAAATAAATAAATTTAAATTTGGAACACATATAATTGAGAGTAGTTTGACTAAATTGACAAAATTTCATCAATTACATTTGAGTTTATGGTACCAAATATGTACGATTTCAAAATATATGGTACAAAATGGGCATTATTGTAAATACATGATACCAAAATGATACTATACAAAAATAGAGGGTACCAAATGGTTACCTACCCTTTTATGAAAGTAGACATTATTATTATTTAATAAATTAAGATTATTTAATTAAAGAATTTAATTAATAATCTCAAATTTATTGGAGCCTGGAATTATAAGTCTATAGGACCCCACAGCGGCTCTATCAACAATATTCAAGGCAAGAGTTGATATAAAGGGAAAAATAGTTTAAAGACATATTTAAGAAGAAATTTGTTATTCGAGCCAAATATGCAATTATATGATAATAGTGATTAATTAATTAATTATAAATTAGTTGTAATTAAAAAAATTAATTAATATTTAATTATTATGTAATTTTTCGAAATGATATTAAATAATTAATTAATTATAATTTTCAAAATTATAATAAATTAAATATTTTTTTTTTGAAATTATTGGTTTTAGTTAATTGGTAGAATTAATTAAATATATTTGTTTGAGTGGGAGATAATAATATGATAAGTTCAAATTGGATTTGAATTTAAAAGATTGATATTTATTCAAATAATTAATTATAATTTGTTAAAAAGATATTTAATTTAAATTTGAATTAACTATGATGTTGTTGGATTTTTATTTGACATTTGAATAAATAATTAAATAAAAATAAAAAAATCAAATGTCCCTAAAATATAGGGTGGTGCATGACCACACACAGTGTGGCGTGTTCTGCATAATTTTCGGGGATAGATTTTTCAATTTTATTTATTTATTTAATTAATAAATTAATTAATGGATAATTCAAAAATGAGTTTTTAGATATTTTCATTAATGAGATAATTAATTAATTAATTAAAAGATAAATTGTAAATTGTTTACAAATTTATTTTTTAAATTTGAATATTTTTTTTTTAAGTAAGATTTATCAGAAAATAAAAGAGATTCAAGATACTCACTTATTCGCTCTGTGAAAATAGAACCATACTTCTCTATCTCTCCCTGAAAAAGATAGAGAACCAATTTCAGGCTTTATTCTCTTGATCTCATGTGTTGAGTACATCAAGTAGAATCACAAATTAACTATCATTTATTCTCTAAGTGCCCACACACTTCTTGAGGTGTAGCGAACATTGTGGAAGATCTTGGTGTGAGTACCTGGGAGTAGCTTGGATAGGAAGTTCGTTCAGATTACGAAAAGATGGCAAGGACACTTGATAGGCATCAAGAGAAATGTTTTATATTTTCTTACTTATGATTAATGTATGTATATTAATGGATCCACATATTTAAATGTAGTTTTATTATGTTACAAAAAAAATTTGTTGTACACTAGGCCAACCCACCACCATTCTGCTGTATATTAGGAAACTCATTCCTAACATATGTTTGTTCAAAAGGTAGAAGACAATAATTGATAGAGCTCGATATAGTTCAATGATTGTATGTGTTGTATTCATAATTATTATTGTGCATCCAATGTGATGCCATGACTCCTTAATTAGTGCTACATGTTTTTCAATTCTCCTCTTCTCTTTACTTAGAAAAGAATTAGATAATTCATCTATCGACTGAGGTTCATAACTGGGTCCATTACTTTCAATGTCTTGTGCCATTTCCCTAAAGTAAGGAGAATTAACAACATTGACATTTAAGCCATTAGCGTAATTAAATCTTCCTACTATGTCATCAACATCTTCCTTCCTAGCACATGCACTTGATAACTCTTCAAAACACAGTTGTTTTACCACATTTTTTAAGCTATATATAGTTTAGCTCTTGAGTTTTTAATTAGGAAATTTTTTTAAAATATGGCTTTTATACCATCAATGTGCAAAAATATTGGAATTATACTTTTCTTAATTTGTATGAGAAAATTTATTAAAGAAAAAATTAAAATATGAGAAACACAATTAGTAGCTAACTAAAATATAGAAGCTAAATTTAAATCCAAAGCACATCAGCCAAATAGGAGTACTATTGTAAATTAGCATTCCACTCTTCTCTCTCTCAAACCCTAGCCACACAAAACCTTTCTCTCTCCAAACCCAGCCGCACGGTTCTCTTTCTCCCATCTTTCTTCTCTTTCATTTTGCCCTAGCCGCCACCTCCCTTGTCCTCCACTGGTCTGCCTCACCATCTCCACCATCATCTTCGACCACCCACCCTCCCCACTTGCGATTCACCTTAGGCGCGCACCTCCGTGAAACCCATCCCAGAACACCCAGTCGCACCATCAACGAACCCAACCCCAATCCGCGCATCTCTATGCGATTCCATTCGCGAGCTCCCAAATCCAAAACGACCAGGCTAGGTTGAGGCAAGGGATGTGCTAGTGGTGGTCGGAGGCGAGGGAGAAGGGTGGTGCCTGGGCTGAGTGCGTTCCGTTGTGCTCGGAGTTGCGCAAAACGATGTGGATGGCTGAGGTTGTGATGGTGTTCTACGCGCAGGGGATGGGGGGTTCTGGTGGTGGTCAGAGGCAAGGGAGGAGGGTGGTTCGTGGTCAGATCTATTTTTTTTCTATCTTCAGGTCTGTGGTAACTAGTTACGTTCATGTTCTTTGTATGTATATTTCTTGGGGTAAATGGTTACCTTCACGTTCTAATGTGTCTATATTTCTGGGTTCTTTATGGTCACTGATTACCTATGTTACTAAAATCAAACATACTTCTTCTTCCTTTTTTTAATGACGAGTTCTTCCTCTTTTTCCTTCAAATATGATGTTTATTTTCATTTCTAATATGAGTGACCCGTCACCCATTTTAGGTAACTAGTTACCCCTCTTATGATAACTGGTTACCCCTCTTATGGCAGAAGGTTACTCCTCTTAGGGTAACTGATTACCCCTCCTGATATATGTTCTTTAACCTAGCTCTATGAATTTTTTTTACATAACTGTGAAAAATAAAACAAGTAAATTGTTACCCCTCCTGATACATGTTATTTAACCTAGCTCTAGGATTTTTTTTTTTTTACGAAATTATGAAAAATCAATCAAGTAACTGGTTACCTTACCTAGACTTTAAACAAAACGTGCAACCTAACCAAAATGAAAAAAAAATGTTTATAATAAATAATAATAAACACAATTCATATTACAAAAAAAATACAAAATTTGCAAAACAACCAAAGAAAAATTTAATATAAAAATAGTTATATAAAATTAATATAAAAAAATAAAATTACAAACATACCCTTCCAAATTAATAAAACTTGATTAAAAGTTAAATTATGGCATAAACAAACTTTTATACAAAAATATGGGAAACTAAACCCATAGAAGTGAAAAATCTTAAAAAAAAAGCCATTGATTAACTTTTCTTGAAAAAATGCCATATTTCTTCAAACTCTATTAAAAATATCGTATAAAATATAATTTTCTCTTTTAATTAATTTATTAAGTTTTATGTAAATTTGAATTTAACAGCTATTTTATAATTTTATAGATTTGTGTGTTTTTAGAATTATTTTTGTTTGAATTATTTCATTTTCTTTCTTTAATTTCTAAGAGTCTTGTTGGAGTTTGGCATTCTTGAAGAAAAGAAAAGAGAAGAAAGAAGTTAAAACTAAAAAGAAATTGTGAAGAAGTGGTATTTTGAAGAAAGAAAAGAAATTTTGCATTTTTAAAGCCAAAAAGGCTGTCAAAGCCCGGTGCTATAGTGGTCCGTGTAGCGACATTGCCCACATGCACCACCCATTTCTGTGTGGCTCTCAGCCCAACAAGCCCCCATAGCCTGGCTCATGTGTCTCTCAGCCCAACAAGCCCATGTGCCATTTGATCACCTCTCCAAAAGAAAAGGCAATTTATAATTAGCTTTTTTTCTTTCTTTTTTTCAGTAACAAATAAATAATTAGCTTTGTTCTTCACAATTCCACCAAATTTCTACACCCCAACTGAAGCGCACTATTTTTTTTTATTTAATTTGTGTGCTTTATTTAATTATTAATTGTTAAGTGTTAGGAATTTATTTTTAATTGTATGAATTGGTTGGTAGAAATTATGTGAATTAAAATTTGTTAATTGTTTTAATTTGTGATTTCTTGATATTTGGTTGTATGCACTAAGCACTAAATCCCTCGTTAGTGGCTTAGTGAAAGGATCTGCTAGATTTTCACTTGTTATCACATAGGATATTGAGATGACTCCTCTTTGAATCAATTCTCTTACATATCCATGTCTTAGACTAATGTGTCTAGACTTCCCATTATACACTCCGCTGTATGCTCTAGCCAATGTCGCTTGGCTATCACAATGTATCGATATAGTAGATACATTCTCTTTGATTAGAGGAATCTCTATCAACAAATCCCTTAACCATTCGGCCTCTTTGCCGGTAGCAGCTAGAGCTATGAACTCTGCTTCCATAGTAGAATGAGATATACAGGTTTGTTTCTTGGAACCCCAAGAAATTGCACCTCCACCAAGTCTAAATACCCTATCAGTTGTGGACAAGTTGCCCCCAAGATTGGATATCCAACTTGCATATGTATATCCTTCTAATATCGAAGGAAATTTGGAGTAGTGAAGGCTTATTCCTTTGGTTTTCTTGAGATAACCTAGGACTCTTCCAATTGCCTTCCAGTGATCCACACTTGGATTACTTGTAAACCTACTAAGTTTACTTACCGCAAATGCTATATCAGGTCTAGTACACTGGGCAACATACATTAGACTCCTTATAGCACTAGCATACTCCAATTGAGCCAATGCTCTTCCTTCATTCTTCTCAAGTTTTACACTATGATCGAATGTAGTATTGGCATCTTTAACCTTGAGATGGTTAACTTTGTTCAATACTTTCTCAACATAGTGGGCTTGCCCTAACACAAAACCCCCACTATGTTTCTTTACTTTGATACCAAGTACGGTGTCAACTTCCCCAAGATCTTTCATCTTGAAGGTTGATGATAGAAACCTCTTCGTTTCTTCTATCCCTTTCATGCTATTACTTAGAATAAGCATGTCATTCACATATAAGCAAACAATGATCACATATCCCTTACAAGTTTTTGAATACAAACACTTGTCTCCATTGTTATGTCTAAACCCATTAGACATGATGACTTGATCAATCAATATAAGGATTGTAGAAGTCTACAAACTTTATGTTCATATTTTGGTTGGACAAACCCTTCGGGTTGTTCCATATAGACCTCCTCATTGAGGTCACCATTAAGGAATGTCGTTTTGACATCCATTTGATGAACATACAAGTTGTGTATAGAAGCTAAAGCGAACAAGATTCTTATAGAAGTTGTTCTTGCAACAGGCGCATAGGTATCGAAATAATCGATACCCTCTTTTTGCCTAAACCCTTTAGCTACTAATCTAGCTTTAAAGGTTTGAATAGTGCCGTCAGTGTGATATTTTCTCCTAAATACCCACTTACACCCAATTGGCTTAGACCCCGGTGGGAGGTCTACCAATTCCCAAGTGTTGTTGGAAAGAATGGAATCCATCTCATCATTGATGGCTTCTTTCAAAAATGCACTATCTCTCGATTGCATAGTTTCTCTAGAAGTCTTAGGATCATCCTCAACGAGAAGTACAATATGAATTTTCCTAATGACTTCCTCTCTATTTCCTTCTACTATGTAGAATGAAATTCGTTGAGAATCTATCTTATCCACTACTAGACTTTTATGATTTTTAAGCCTTTGACTTCTTCTAGGTTCAAAGGGTTGCTTTACATCCTTTTGAGAATTCTCCTCTTGAGAATCAAATTTGGATGTAGAAGCTTGAGAATTGTTATCATATAACAAATTCTCCTTTAGAGATGTTGAGGCTTGAGAATTATTGTCACATAACATATTCTCAAAAAATTCAACTTCTCTAGATTCAATCACAATATTAGACTCTAAGTCTAATAGCCTATAAGCTTTAGTATTGTTGGCATAACCAACAAAAACACACTTTATGGCTCTTGAACCTAACTATGTTCTATTAGGTTCGTTTTTCTTGCAATATGCAAGACACCCCCACACTTTCAAGTACCCTATGTTGGGTTTTCTTCCTTTCCATAACTCATATGGAGATATCTCTTTTTTTTTTCATTGGTTTTCGATTAAGAATGTGACAAGCGGTTAAAAGCGCTTCACCCCATAAGTCGAAGTTCAACTTAGAAAACACTAACATAGAATTTATCATTTCTAGATAAGTCCTATTTTTCCTTTCGGCAACACCATTGTGTTGTGGTGTATAAGGTGCAGTGCACTCATGGATTATACCATTTTCTTCTCAAAATGTATTGAATTCATTAGAGAAGTACTCTCCTCCTCTATCACTTCTTAGCACCTTAATCTTTTTATTTAGTTGATTTTCAACTTCTAATTTATACAATTTAAAAGCATCTGCTTTAAAAGAAACACAAAGGTATATCTACTAAAATCATCTATAAAAGTAAGAAAATACCTTTTACCACCTCTAGTTAAAACACCATTTAATTCACAAAGATTACTATGGATTAAATCTAGTAAATTAGATGATCTTTCTGCACTAGGAAATGGTTTCTTAATCATTTTCGCCTTAACACATGTTTCATATTTACCATAGTTTTTAATATTGCATGCAATCATACCACATTTTAATACTCTTTTCATGATTGAAAAACCTATATGCGATAGTCTAAGATGGCACAAAAATAAAGAATCATACTCAAAAATATTGGCGAAATTAGCATTTTTATTGATAACATTGAAAGTTACATTATTGGTGCACAATTTAACCATTCCCTCACAAGAGTACCCTTTTCCCAAGAATACATTTGATTTGGTAAGTATAAGTTTACCGGACTCAAAAACGGCTTTAATGCCGAGATTGCCGAGCAAATCACCACTTACCAAGTTTCTACTGATTTCGGGAACATAAAGTACATTCACTAATGTAACTTTCTTGCCGGAGGTGAAGTAGACTTCAATAGTACCTTTGCCAAGTACCTTGGATTTGCCCTCATTGCCCATTTGTATCTCATGGTTGTCCTTTGACTCTTCAAAGGTCTTGAACAATGATTTGTCATAGGTGACATGGACGGTGGCACATGTATCATACCACTACCATTTCACCTTGCCTTGGACCGCATTCACCTCACTAAGGGTAGCAACTATGTTTTCCTCTTGAGTTGCGTTCACCTTAGGTCCTTGTTGGTCTTTTCTATGTCTACACTCTCTAGCATAGTGTTATCCCTATTTCCTGCCTTGGGCCCGAGACGGTGGACCAGGCCTTTCATCTTTTGAACCATGTCTGGCCCCAAATACTTCCTCTCACCCATTTCATCCCAATGAATGGGTGATCTACATTTTCTCCCATACAACAGCTCATATGGAGTTATCCCAATCATTGACTGATAACTGTTGTTATATGAAAACTCAATCAACGGGAGATACTTACTCCAAGATCCCTCAAAGTCGATCATACATGCCCTAAGCATATCCTCCAATACCTAAATTGTCCTCTCAATCTATCCATCAGTCTGAGGATGAAAGGCCGTGCTGAACTTCAACTGAGTTCCCATAGCTTTCTGCAAACTACCCTAAAACTTGGAGGCAAAGATAGGATCCCGGTCTGACACTATAGACTTTGGAACCCCATGGAGATGAACGATCTTCCTCACATATAACTCTGCATACTGATCCATTGAATAGGTCGTCCTCATTGGAAGAAAATGAGCTGACTTGGTGTATCTGTCTATTATCACCCACACCGAGTCATGAAGTCCCACCGTCCTGGGTAGACCTCCTACAAAATCCATAGTAACCTCCTCCCATTTCCACTCAGGGATACCCAAAGGCTGAAGCAACCCTGCTGGTCGCTGATGTTCAGCTTTTACCTGCTGACAGAATAAACATCTGGCCACGTACTCTTCCACATCCTTCTTCATCTCGGGCCACCAATATAACGTCCATAGATCCTGATACATCTTTGTGGTACTCGGATGAAGTGAATACGGCGTGGTATGCGACTCATCCAATATTTCACGTCTGATCCCCGCATCAGTTGGAACACAAATCTACCCCTGATACCGAAGCAAACCAACATCAGAAATAGAATAAACCTTAGCTACTCCCGCTAAGACATTCTCTCTGACTTCCAGTAACTTTGGATTTACCATTTGACCCTCCTTAATCCGTTCTAGAAGAGTTGACTGCAAAGTAATGTTGGCTAACCGGCCCACCACCAGTTCTATTCTCGCCCTGGTCATCTCATCAGTTAATTCTCTGGAAATCTGAATAGAACTGAATAACTGCCTCGAACCTCTCCAGCTCAATGCATCAACCACAACGTTGGCTTTCCCTGAGTGGTAAAGAATATCACAGTCATAATCCTTTACCAATTCCAACCAACGTCTCTACCTCACGTTCAAATCCTTCTGGGTGAAGAAATACTTCAAGCTCTTGTGATCGGTGTATATCTCGCACTTCTCCCCATACAGATAGTGTCGCCACACCTTTAGTGCGAATACCACCACTGCTAACTCCAGATCATGGGTAGGGTATCGCTGCTCATACTCCTTCAGCTGTCATGATGCATAAGCTATGACATTGTCGTTCTGCATCAACACACAGCCTAAACCCAACCTTGACGCATCACAATAGACCACAAACTTTCCTTCCTCCGAAGGAAGACTCAGCACAGGTGCAGTAATAAGTCGCCTCTTCAACTCTTGAAAACTATTCTCACACTTCTCTGAGCAGACAAACTTTAGATTCTTCCGTGTCAACTCTGTCATCGGTGCAGCGATCTTCGAGAACCCTTCTACAAACTGTCTGTAGTAACCCGCTAACCTGAGGAAACTGTGAACCTCTAAGTCATTCCTTGGCCTCGCCCAATCTCTAATTGCCTCCACCTTAGATGAATCCACATTAATCCCATTAGCACTAACAATATGTCCAAGGAATGTCACTTCTGGTAGCCAAAACTCACACTTCTTAAACTTGGCGTACAACTGATGCTCCCTCAACCACTGTAGAACCTGTCGTAGATGTCGCTCATGCTCTGCCTCTGAACTAGAGTACACTAAGATGTCGTCGATGAAGACAATGAAAAACTGATCTAGAAAATCCTTGAACACCCTATTCATTAGGTCCATGAAGGCTGCTGGGGCGCTAATCAAACCAAACAACAAGACCAAAAACTCATAGTGCCCATACCTCATTCGGAAGGTCGTCTTCGGAATATCCTCGTCCTTGATCCTCAGTTGGTGATAACCAGATCGAAGATCAATCTTCGAGAATACCGTCTTACCATGCAGCTAATCGAACAAGTCATCAATCAATGGTAGGGGATATTTATTTTTGATGGTTAACTTGTTCAATTCCCTGTAGTCTACACACATCCTCAAACTCCCATCCTTCTTCTTCACAAACAAATTTGGAGCACCCCATGGCGAGTAGCTTGGCCTGATGAACCCTAAATCCATAAGTTCCTGCAGTTGTATCTTCAATTCCTTCAATTCTGCCGGTGCCATTTTGTATGGTGCCCTCGATACTGGCTCTGTCTCTGGTGCCAAATCAATAACAAGTTGAATCTCCCTATGAGGTGGTAGCTCTGGTAAATCCTCAGAGAATACATCTAAGAATTCACAAACCAATCTGGTCTCTTCCGGCCCTGCTGCCAGTACTCTAGTGGTGTCCACTACACTAGCCAGAAAACCTATACACCCTCCCTGTAATAGGTCCCAGGTTCTCATCGCTGAAATCATAGGTATGCGGGGTCCATGTACCGCTCCCACGAAAACAAAGGGATCCTTGCCCTCCGGCTCAAATGTCACCATCTTCTTCCTGCAGTCAATGGTAGCCCCATATCTAACCAGCCAATCCATACCTAGTATCATATCAAAGTCCTCCTTATCTAATTCAATCAAGTCTACTGAAAGTTCTCTACCATAAACCATCACTGGCAGTGCTCTAATCCATCTCCTAGAAACTACCAGTTCCCCTTTAGGAAATATAGTCCCAAACCCCGCAGTACGATACTCACTAAGTCTACACAATCTATCAATCACCTTACTAGAAACAAACAAATGTGTAGCACCAGAGTCAATCAATTTAGTATAAGGAGAGCCAGTGCTAGAAAGTTGACTTGTCACCATCGAGGGACTAGCCTCGGCCTCCGCCTGTGTCAGGGTGAACACTCGAGCTGGAGTCAAGCTGTCCACCTTCCCTACATCTCCTTTCTTCACTGTTGGCAGTCCTTCTTGAAGTGTCCCACTACCCCGCACACATAACAGGCCTTAGCCCGACATTCGCCCTGATGGCGTCTTCTGCAACTCGTGCACTCAGGATAACTCCTCCATGAATCACCGCCTCCCTGACGGCCACCCTGAGTACCTCGACCTCTCTTATCAGGACCAGGAGCGGTTGAAACATCAAGGGTCTTTCTCTTTAGATCACTGGGGCCTCCGCCCCTACCAGAACCAGAATATGGAGGCACCCCCTGCGGCCCTCCTGCCTTGCTGCACTCTCTCTCCATATCTTATTTTCCTCTTCCTCAGCGGTAAGAGCTTTCTCAACAGCCTGGGCATAAGTTGTTCCTCCAGGAACTATTGTAATCCTCACATCTCGGGCTATCGTGGCATTAAGCCCTCTGATAAATCTGTCATGCCTGGCTGCATCAGTAGGCACAAGATCTGGCGCAAACTTCGCAAGTCTATCAAACTTCAGAGCATATTCTGTAATTGTCATATTGCCCTAAACCAACAAATTCATTCACCTTCGCTGCCCTGATGGCAACATTATAATACTTTTAACTGAACAAGTCATTGAATCCTTCCCAACTCAAAGTAGTAACATCCCTGGTCTGTGATGCCACTTCCCACCAGATGCGGGCATCCTCTCTTAGCATATAGGTGGCATAGGCCACTCTGTCCTGTCCCTCTACCTTCATGAAATCAAAGATGGCAGGGATCATAAAATTTGGAGGATGTTGTCTCCTGAACCGCTCATACAATGGTTCCCATCTGTTCCCCACATCTAGTGGTTGAGAAACTGGTGCCACTGTAGTAAGCACAATAGGTGCGGCACTCCTTGATGGAGCCTGCTGTCGCAGAAGTCAGATATGCTCATCTTGGCTTTGTAGCCATGCTTGCATATCAGCCATAATCTGTTGCCAGCTCTCAGGGACTGGCGGAGGGTTCTGGCCTTGGTCATCCTCCCTTGCCTCAGACCTACTGCTGGTAAGTCGTACAGATCGTCTTGGACGCATAGCTATCCAAGTAAATCTACAATCAACGACTCGGCAGTCAGGCTACGATGACAGGGTAATAATCCGCCATTGAACTCAAACATTCACAAACAATCAAGATATAACAGTTTATTCAAATATTCATTCACATACAACAGCAATGCTAATAAGCACGTCTCAATATCATCACACAGCAGTCAAGGGCAAGGCCCTATCAGTATCTCATGCTCCCTATTAATCAAGCAAATATCAGCATTCATATTCCATTCTAATCATTTAAGCATATAATGCGGATGCACAATTACCAAACCTTGAGTCGAGCTTGTCTTTAACAGTGAATGTACATGTCCACCCAGTCTTCAGGAACCCTTAAATCTAGGATGCTCTGATACCAAGTTGTAACGTCATGGATAGCCAAGACTATTACACTGCGTGTTTATAAAAGTTCAAGACTTGCTAATCAAGTCATTTAGTTAGAAACGTGTTAATGAAACTATAATTAAACTAGGGTTAAAAGGTTTTGGTCACAAAAGTTACATTTCATATAATTAAACATTTTAGTACATGGGATCACAAAAGAAATAACGTTAAAAAGACAGTTTACAAAATTTCAGAGTTTAAGTACAACTACTAGCCACTCTAAGGGCAAAGCAGACATTTAGGCTTTTCCCATCCAATACCACTCCTCGGCCGCGGTGGCCGATCAGCCGACTAAGTACATTTAGCCTAAAAGCTCTCCCACTCAAGACTGGTCCATCTTACCATTGCCTTTACCTGCACCACGTAGCACCCGTGAGCCAAGGCCCAACAAGAAAACAGAATAACAAAGCATAATCATCAATTAAACAATCAGATAACTCAAAAAGTATAATCATATACTTAACAATCCAAAATATCCATATAATCAGGCATTCAACATACCAAGCTTATCAATTAACATTAATATCCAATTCATATATAATAGACAGGGTCAACGCCCTTAGGTCGCACCCCCAAATAATCCCATTGACTCCGGCCAGCTTAAACCGAGCTCAGTGAATGTTAAGCTGTCCTCAGCTACCAGTGGCCGAGCCGCGCCATGTGCGCAATGTAATGACCCAACTATTTCTATGACCTTGGACCATTAGATCTACTATACATAACTACTATTTTGGGAAATATACATAAGAAATAATATAACTTTATTAAATCTCAAAATATTGTATCAAATACATAATAATAGAAAATATGGCATGGGTACCCATTGTTTAAAAGAAAAACATAAACTTTAATTCAATTGTTTAAAAAACTAAATGCGGAAAAACATGATCTAAAAGACTAAATATAAATAACTTCATCCTCGATCGACACACAGTCCACTCAGTCCGTTCATCCTCAACACACATGCCAAGCTTCCAAGAATCCTTCTGCCTCCGTATCTAGTTTCCTGCATCACACTAAAAAATAAAGGAATGAGCCTAATGCCCAGCAAGGAAAACCTAACGCATAACTCATATACATAAAATTCATAACATAGCATATAATAAAACATATCATAAACATATGTCACACATATTATAATGGCCATTATTACTTGGGGTCCCATAACTAAACAAGTCATATGCCCATTAGATTTGTGGGGCTTGCTAGCTAAGCAAGTCATATGCCCATAAATTTATTGGGGTTTGTTAGTGTACAGGTCATATGCCCAAGTCTACAAACATATACAATATAACATTTCATAACACAACATAACATAAGATAACATATCACATATCATATAACATATAAAATCCTATCCTATTTTCCTTACCAATATACCGAGATGATGAGAACAAAGTCGAAATTTTGGAACACAATATAGAAGTGAGTATACTAAAGAAAAGAGATGGAAAGAATAAACTACACCATCGAAATGATACTTACCAATGAAAACCTTAAGTTCGAAGAACTTAGATGCCTAAGAATAGAAAAGACTGAGTTAGGATTTGAGTAGAGAAGAACTATAAGAATCAATACAGAAATGAGCTAGAATTAGGAATACCTTGAATGCTTCTATGACCGAACTATACCTCAAAACCGAAATACACTATAACCTTACTTCCCAAGTGTTTATTAAACTTATAATGATTAAGCTTATAACCCCAATCCAAGTGTTTATCACTCTATAGTCTCACTAGCACATGGAAGGCTCTGATCAATGCTTGAAGAATGAATGAAAAGGCTTGGTGCTAGGTCCTATTTATAGAGTTCTAGGAATAAAAATCTTCTTTTTGATTTTGAATAAAAATAATAAATTTAATTGAAAATATTTGAATATCCTTCAGCCAAAGGCTTAGGAATTGGTCAAATTTTTCAGAGAGATTTAAGGATTCAAAGCTTGATTTTTAAAATAATAAAATCAAATAGAATCCTAACTTCTAACTCCCTAAATCTCGTAACTCTAAACTCCCCTGCAGTAAAATCAACATATCTGGAGCTGTAGAACTTCGATTTGGAATCTCTTTATACCGTTAGAAAGATAATTAAATTATCTACAAATTTATAGAAATACTATTTTTCGAAATTCATAACATAACTTGGTCAAAAATAGGTTGGAAGTTACAGTACCCTAAAGTTACGAAAAATCTATTTACATCCTAATCCACAAATAAATAAAATTATGACAAATATCATGCTCCTATCAGATTTTGGTGAAGACTAAGTCTTATATTTATCTTATTTTATCATTAAAATAATAATTCCTTAATAATCATAACCTTAGGAATAACCATGCTCATGACAAGTGTCATATTCTTATTAGCTCTATCTAAACCTTAGGTTATAATAATTATCATATTAATAACCAGCAATATTAATCAAACCTTATGTTATAATTAATATTCTTAAACTATAGGTTAAACTTATAAAATCCATAACTATTGCTAGGAGTTTACAACTAAGTCCCGTCTTGAACCAAAATCCATAGTAATGAACATACTATAACTAATACTAGCTATTACTACTAATACTACTACTACTACTACTACTACTACTACTACTACTACTACTATCTAACTAGCTAAGTAAATTCTGGGACTCTACACGCAAATATTGATTCTGACACTCTTAGGTCGTTTATCATATGTCCCATGGCATAATACCATCTATGACATCATACACATATAGGGAGCTCTTAGTCCCAACATAATCATATATTCGAGTGTAGTTTTCTTACCTTTAGATTCTGGTAGCTTTAATCAATGAAGTCAACCCTCAAGCACGATCCCTTCCGAGCCCTAGCGTACACTTAGTCATGGTCACAAGTTAGAACCATTACCAAACTTCAATTCCAAATCCTAACCTTGAGACCAATCCCGAGCCCTCGGGAAGCCTAATTCCACCAAACGGGGTGGTGGAATCAAACCCTGAGTCCCCGAGCAAAAACTCTAAGAAATAACCCAAAAACCCCCTTCTAGAATCATGGTAGTGCTACTGTGCCATAAAGAGGGCGCTATAGCGCTACAAACAGAGCCAAAAAGTTCTAAAACAACAGGGCCTAGCGCTGTAGTGCCCAATGACTAGCGATATAGCGCTAGTCACAGCACAGCCAAACCCCAGAATTCTTCCTTCGATTTTCCTCGAACCAGACCTCTCCAAATCTCATCCAAACCTCAACCATACCTCAAAACAAACCTATCATCATCTATAACTCACCCCAAAAGACCCAACCATATGAAATTCAACCACATGCACCCCAAGATAAAGAATTCACCATGATTGAGCTTAAAGCTCAAAACTCAACAGAAATTCAGAACTTTAAAACTAGAACTTCTTACCTTTGATGGATAAATTCGACCTAGGTTATCTTCTGCACCTTCTTATCTTTCACCTCCTCAAATCCTTAGGCTTAATTCCCTAGAATTCCCATAGAAACTCAGCTTAGGACATCATTCCAGGACAAAAAACCAGAAACTGAAACCAACCTTGAAACTTACCTCAGATGGATGAATGACTCTTGTTAAATCCTCAAGCCAACTCAAGGACCCTAGCCCCAAGCTCCAGCCCAAACTCTCCCTGAATTACAGCTCCAAATTCATTCAAGAAATGGGGAAGAAACCTAAACCGAGAGAGAAAAAACAAGACCTCTGTTTTTCCTTCTTTCTTTTTCTTTTCCTTTGTCTCTTTCCTTCCTTCAGACTTCTAAAGCTTTCTACATATTCCACTAAGGCATAAAGCAAAAATAATACTTCTCTCTTATTTAAACCAAATGACCAGTTTGCCCTCCCATAAATCCTAAGCCTCTAAATTATTCTAAGGGCATTTTGGTCATTACGCACAATTCCCGCTAATTCCTCAAGTGTCTCTAATATTTATCGCTTACTTCTCGACACCTAACTAATTACCAATTATATTCCTCATTATCAAATAGACTCCACTATATTTCCTAAATTCCCAGAAATACCCCAAGGCTCACCCCGAGTCGAGTATAAATTCCCACCGTGAATTTTTTGCTAAACCACTCACTAAGATTGTCTCGAGTCACAAGCTGCAAATATATCCACATAATAATGTGGTCTTAACAATTTATCACAAATATTTACATTTATGCCCTCAACGGGCCAAAATTACGAATATGTCATTATAACCTAATTAGGGCCTACATGCATTCTAATACACATAGTCATGCATCACATATATTCAAATAATCATATAAACATGCTTATCCCATAATCATGCATTTAATTCATTTAAATCACATATATAATCTAATTATGTTCTCTTGACACACTAATCAGGGCCCTTAAGCTCTATTAGTAAATTTGGGTCGTTACAAATGATTTTTTGGACCTTGTGTTTTGTAAAATGGTTCAAATAGAACCCTAAACTCAATTTTGGTCAAAGTTTTCTGAGCTAAAATTACAAATAATTTACCAAACTAACAATTTAAAATAAAAACAAAATCATTTTGCCTAACAACTGTATTGTTATATTCAATTTTGTCTTCATTAAAATTGAGTTTATGAATCTATTTAAACAATTTTACAAAACACATGGTCCAAAATAGAATTTATCAAAAGACAAAGTACAAACAAATAATGAGACAAAATAAATAATCCAAAAATATATAAACCCTTTTAATAATATATATATAGTCATTCTCCTATCTTTTAAATTGGTTGGTCTAGCTTCTTGTCTCTTTCATTTGTTTCTAATTAACTTCCTTTGTTTTCTGTATTTATTATTACTATTATTTTTCCATCTTCTTTCCAATTCAGTTGGTTTTTATTGACCGTAGTTCTTTATATATTCTAATGATCAATTAGTCAAATTCGGACACTAGTTTTATTGTTTTATACTTTCAACGAGTCAAGGTGAATAGTAATTAAATTAATTTGTAATGGACTAAAGTAATCAGCCCTCAAAGAATTGTCAAATAATAATAAAAAAAAATACTATGTGATTTTATTTATCGAAGTGACTAGGGTTGTTCATCCAATTCAATCCGCATTAATTTGCTCATATCCTATCTAATCTACATTAAGTGAATATTTCATATTTTGGATGCAATCCAATCCGCACAACATCTCGTATCCAATCCACATAAGTACGGATTGGATCAGTTATTTAGTACATGTATTTTCTTAATATTAAATTATTTAATATTATTTTAACTTAAATACTCATTTTTTTCTAGTAACCCATCCAAATGAATAAATTACCTAAATAATGAAATGAAACATTATTTTAAATCTAAATCTCTAGCAACAAAATAAACAAAATTCAAGTAAAATGTTATGATCCATTCAACAAGCATTAACTCTTCAACACCAGTAAGCATATTTAAGCAAGTTCCAAACAAGAAGCTCCAACGACACCAAACAGGAAGCTCTACACAGTCATCACCATCCATCTCCATCATTTATTAACAAACTTTGTGTTAAAAAAATTTGGCAGACATTATAATATATACGTGTAATATTTTTTAGTGCCATAAATGCTACAAGAAAATAAAAAATGTTCTTAATTACAACAAAGTCAAGTAATGAATAGTATATAATTATTATTAATAACAAAGTGGCATAATGAAAAGCCTAAAGAGCAAGCTCCAAAGTCTCCAAACAAAACAACAAGCTCAAGCAACTCCTAAACTAGAAAAATAATAATTAGTCAAAATGATACTAACAATAACCAATTTAATCAAATATATTTATATATATATATATATATTGTAAATTGCCCCTTTCCCAAATAAAACCATATAAAATAATCAAATACAAAAAACCAGACAAATACAAAGCAGTAAAAAAAACGAAAGTAATACAAAACACCATCTCAGAAATAGTGACCAAACTAACCCACCACCAGTCTCCCCCAATGAACCCACGCCGATATATTTCAATATATATTGAGAACGATTATGGCGTGTTGATAAAAGTTGGTTTGAGAATGTGAATAGTACTTATAAATTCTAATTTGCGCATCTCACAAATTTTAAAATAATTTTGAATAATTTACGGTGCCGAAAACAAGGTTCAAACAGCTTGTTGCACGTGTGTACTCAAAAACAGGCACGCGTGAAAAATTTGATTGTTTAAACTTCGTTTTCGGTACCGAAAATTATTCAGAATTTCTTTAAAATTTGTGAGATATTCTAAATAACTACAATGTACATTTTGATAGTAAAAAAATAGAATTTATAACTATCTTCGCACCGAAACTATTTTTTATTAACATCAGTGTTTGACAAAACACTATCAACACTATTACACAAAATTGAGAAAATATTTTTGCTGCATAAAATGTAAAAATAAAATTGGCGGCGTCAGAAATCTTTTTACCCGGGTGGAAAAATTAAAATATTGTATAAATTAACTAGACAAAGCATATGTATTAGTAAAACAATTTATAATAATTGAATAATCTAAATGTTTTTCTTAGACAAAATATAGAGTAGATAGCGTACACAAAAACCAACTAATAAAAAATTGACCAAAGCATAAAGGTATAAATTTCTACAAAATAATATAAAATATAAATTTACATCAAAAGAAAAGTCAGGGGGCATATATCTATAAATGAAGATCACATGAATGCTTAGCCACTTCATAATAATATTCTGTGCTTTAATTTCTCTTAGCAGAGCTCTGTCTATATCTATATCTAATAAATATGGCTACAAGTGGAGTAGTGAGTGTTGATTGGTCAAGTAATAACAGAGTTGTGAAATCCAAATATGAGTTTGCGGTGAAACCGAGTGACGAAGAAGTAGTAGTGGACTCTGATGACTCTGAGTATTCAATCCCCACCATTGATATCTCCCTTCTCACCTCTCCTGACCTTCATCAACGCTCCAAAATCCTCCATCACCTCCACAAGGCATGTCAGGAATGGGGTTTCTTCCAGGTAAATATATATATACATACATACGTACGTACTTGTGTATTTGCCGTATGTGAATAATTTTTGATGTGATTGTTTTATATGATTGTATATTTTCTAATTATTTAGAATATTAGTAAATTTTTATAAAATTCCAAATAATTTTCAATGACGAAAATTAGATTCAAACATGTTGTTATCCATGTGCATAAAAATAATTAGTTACGCTGAAAACTATTCACTAAATAGAAATACACAAGTTCCACCAGTGAGACTCTTTTTGAAGCTAGTATAGTAGAATCACCCCATATATATATACACTCACATATATATATATATATATATGTATGTATGATGTTGTTTCTATTATGATGATGATTCAGTTGATCAATCATGATATTTCAGAGACTGTAATGAAGAAAATGATGGAAGCATGTGAGGGTTTTTTCAACATGAGCGAAGAGGAGAAGAAAGAGTTCCAAGGGTCTAGAGACGTGTTGGACCCTATCAATTGGGGAACCAATTTCAATTGCAATACAGTTGGCAAGAAATTCCTTATTTGGAGGCAATTTTTGAAGCTTTATGTTCATCCTCAATTCAATTCCCCTTACAAACCACTTGGTTTCAGGTACTACTATTAATTAATTAATTTAATTAATAATCACTTATTTATTATTATTATTAATTAATTAATTAATTTCAGTGAGGTGGCAGAAGAATATTGTAAAAGAACAAGAGAAATATGTAGAGTGTTAATGAGAGCAATGTCTGAGACATTAGGGTTGAAACCAGATTGCTTAGAGAAGGCAACGAATTGGGATGAAGGATTTTATTTGTTGGCTTCAAACTATTATCCAACTTGTCCAGACCCTGACCAGGTTATTGGACTCCCACCTCACACTGACTCAGGCCTCATGAATCTTCTGGTCCAAAACGACGTCGGAGGACTTCAAATCCTTCACAAATCAGGAAAATGGGTTCAATGGAAAGCCATGCCTAACACCATTATTGTTGACCTTGGTGATCAAATGCAGGTACGTATATTCATTTGTTTTATACACATATATATTTGTATGTTAAGGTTGATGACTTATTATTACGTGACTCTATACAGATCCTTACCAATGACCTGTACAAGAGCGTGACACACAGAGCAGTGGTGAACAACAAAAGCACAAGAATATCAATAGTGTCAGGACATGGACCAGCAGTGAACGCCAAGGTTGTACCAATACCAGAGCTTTTAGAAGCATTGGGCCAAGCCCCGGCTTATCCAGGGATTCCATACAATGAATACTTGCAACTTCAACGAACCTCCCACTCTTTCCTCAAATCCACTCTCGACATAATAAGATTGGAATCATAATCACAATCATAATTCAACCCACTTCATCGATGATCACTACTTCCATCGTTATTACCTTAATTGGTTCAATATATACATATATTTTTATGCTTTTCTTGTTGTGAAAAATAATCATGAATGCATGGTTGTCTGTTTGAAATATATAGTCATTTATTTGATGTAATAAGAGTGGACATGATTCATGACCAAGCTAGAGTGAGTTGTATTATGTAATATTATAAGTCTTTTGTGTGTTATAATAATGGAAAATTTGCGGTTAAAATGTTAAGACATCTGTTAGTTTAGTTAGCTATTGTTTCTGTTTTGTAAACTCTTTCCTTTTTAGCTTTTCCGTTTTGGTTGTTTCTTATTATGTAAGGTTACCTCTATACAAGTAAAGGGTTTCTCTAATCACCTAATTCATTCGATTGAGCTTTAAAAGTAACAAAACTTTACTTTTTCTTGTATTATGTAGTTACCAACTTTTTGTGGTGTTAAATGTACTTAAAACGTGTGTTTAATTGTGATTAAATACCAAGAAAATTTTGCGGTGAAAATACAAAAATGTTAAAATAATTAAAAAAAAATTCTTATTTTTTTTGCCATTTTTTAATACTACGGCAATTTTAAAATATAAAAAATCATTAAAGAAAATATATGTTATTTGATTTTAAAATTAAAACAAAGTTTGCCACAAATAATTATTAAAATTAAGTTTTCCCTTTTCTCTTGTTCCCTTTTCTTCTTACATATTAAACGTGCCACTCAAACTCATTTATTTTCATGTCGTGTAATCGTTTCGTGACCCAAATTGTCACTCCTATAATACATAATAAATGTTAATCTAGCTTGCTATAAGAACATGTGGGTAATCACAACTAACTATATACATAACTTTTTTTTTTCAATGGTTATTAATTCAATCAAAGCTGAGATTTTAATTATATAAGAACAACTAGTAATATTATCCTATTTAGAGTCAATAATTAAAGTAAAAAATTGTTGGCGAGTACTAATAGCATCCATTCAATATCTTTATGAGCAAATAGAGACATTAATATTTTTTTATGAAATTTGAATTGCTAAGACAAAAGTAGCACCTTTAGCTCATTATTATTGTCACGACCCGAGCCCTAGGCCGTGACAGATTTGTAATATCCATAACTTGAGGTCAAACTTTGACCCTCGTTGGAAAATAGTTTTTATAAATGATCATTTAATTTATATTAAGTCGTACTATAATTATAAGTTAAAACAATGAAATAACTCCTATAATTATATATAAAAATATTAGTAATAAAAGTATAATAATTTATTATTATACATAAAACAATAATATTCCCACAGTTATGTAATCACCAAATAGTTAAATTTAATAAGTCATAAACACCCAAAATAATACTTAGCATCCACCATTCCTCATCCCTAACTATTTCATAGCTTATTCAGATATATCGATCATTAGATTCGAAGTCAAATACATACAATGTTCAAAAGATAAGACAATGACACGAAATAGAAATAGGCTAAACACATTGGCTCTATCGATAATTCATCTTTTCCACGTTCGCGTCACTAGGCTCCTGGAATGGGAGAGATAGGGGTGAGCTTATAAGGCCCAGTAGGAAAACAACTAATAACATAGGACCTAAAGTTTAATACAACCCCTGCATGATTAGCTTTGAAAATAAAACATACATCATCATGTATAAACCAAAATAGAGAAACCACAAATAATCATAAGAGCATAGCTACAAGCGCACATCATACAGTCCACTAGATCCCTAGTTCCCGTTACCACTATAGAAAATTCGACATCCTAAACCGGGTAGCCAGACCTGATAACCACCACAAGGAGGAGGCTCAGAACACTTCCTGTATACAGATGCTAGGTCTTTACACCTACAGGTGAGTGGACACCTGATCTACCTATGATGACACAAAGACTAGGTCGTGAAACAACAACGTGCACCAATCATGATCACTATGGCTCTCATCGGTATAACCAAATGCAGGTAAACATTAAAAGAAAGAAACATATTCCCTTTATATTTTAAAAAATTGGGCAGCATAACAGCTGCATTTGAATAAAACCCAAAAATCATAATCTGCATAAATAAGTGAACAAAAATATATTTGGCATCTAGTGCCCTCAGAACAGATAAGAAAACATGCAGATTAAGTTTTCAATTTTTTTCAAATATTTTATAAATATCAAAATTGGAATATGTTTAATGCAATTCAATACGAGTAAAATAAATCCAATGGTCAAGTTGAGTCCCTACCTCTTTAGATACCTCTTTAGAACTTAATCCGAGCCCAAAGCGACGCTCCTAAGCTTAACGAAGATCTTAGAGTGATTTAGTTCGATTTTTATATCACGTTTTTCCTACGTGCACCAAATGAGCAAACGATTATCATCATGGCATTCCTTATTCAAAATCGTGTCCAAAGACATAATATGACCATATTTAAAATTTCAAGTTCCAAAACCTCACCCAAGCGGTGCACTATAGCAGTTGGTGGTAGTATCGGAAACGTCGATGAATATATGCATGACATATATCAAAACGATCCTCTCGATGAGTACATCACGAAAGTACAGCTCCTTCGCCCAAATGACCTCCGGTGTCGCCGAAAAATGCATCCAAAGGGGCGGAGATACCCAAAATCTCGTTGGAGAAAAACGGCGAGTTGACTGGAATGGTTTAGTGGGTTTTGTTCCTCTCTTCACGCTGGTTCCAAAGGTACCAACCACTTGCTGAGTGGTGGTCGGAGTTGGCCAGAAAACACAGTCAAAGTTGACGGACCAAAACTTTGACTGACTATTTCGAACAACTTACGGCGAGTTAGGCGGTGCCGCTTGGTGGTTGAGGTCGCCGGAGCCGTCGCATGCCAAAAATGGTGGTTGCTGGAGGTTGGGTCTTAGTGGTGGTGGTGGGTTGCTGTGGAGAGAAGAGAGAAAGAAGAGAAGAGAAGAGAAAGAGAAAGAGAAGAGAGAGACGGCAATCGAAAGAGAAAGAAAAGAAAGAAAAGGAAAAGAAAAAAAAGGAAGAGTCCATTGACTCTTTTCACTTAAGTGGGTCCCACCATTAATATATATACATATATATTTTTTTCTCAATCTTTACAATTATTTTGTATGAAGGGAATTTATTTATTTTGTAATATGTGTTTTGTAATTTCGGTATACTCTTTTTTTCAATAATACTTATTTGGTATTTTATATTTTAAAATCATACAAATTTGGTATTATAGACTTTGATTTGATAAATAAATTTTATTAGTATAACTAAATTCCCATTAATTATATGTAATTAAATAATTAAATTTAAATTTGGAACTTATATAATTGAGAGTAGTTTGATTAAATTGGAAAAATTTCATCAATTAAATTTAAATTTAGGAAACCAATTCTGTACGATATCAAAATACATAATACAAAAATGATAATATATAAAAACATATGGTACCAAATGATTACCTAACAATTTATAAAAGTAGACATTATTATTATTTCTTTAAAAAAAAGTCTACGTCACCAAATGCACCATATAGCTCTATATCTTGTTTTATATGATATTATTCTTTTCTTTCTGTATGCAATATTTTCCCTCATTAATTTGTTCCATTAAACTATACAATAAAAATGCATTACCCTAAAAGTAATACAGCAAACATTTTATAACATTTTAAAAAATCGCTAAGTCAATCTTCATATACATATATAAAATAGGAAAAATTACATCACACAACCAAAATAATAAATTATTTACAAAAATATTAGTCCAATTTTATTTACACATGTACTTATACTTTAATCTACATATATATTTTTTTTAAAAATAGATAAATTTTATCCGAGCCACTTTTATCATTTTTTTTAGCGATTCTCTTTCTTTTTCTTTTTCTTAATTTCAAAAATCTTTTTTAATGGCATTGTTAATTGGTTGGGCTCAAAAATAATACCATCGTGATCTACTTTTCAAGATGATTATTTTGAAATGTAAGATCCATATATATATATATATATATATATTAAAAATACTCATAATCAAAAGCTACCTTTTATTCTATTTTATAGTTTGTTAACAAAAACTTAACTAAACTTTAGCTTAAATAAAATTTAATAAACTAAAAAATTATTTTGCAACTCTAGGTTCATAGCAAACTTGATTGCTTTTATTTCCCCTGCAATGGGTGAGTCGACTTCTATGTAGAACAATAAAATATTTTGTTATTTTATATTTAAAAATTGTTGACGTCGTTTTTCGTCAACTTAAATAAGAGAGCAATTAAACAAGAAAATATTGGAGGAAATAAGCAAAGATGAACACAAGAGGTTTTTGACGTGGTTCAGTAGTTAAATCTGCCTAGTCCATGAGTCTATGTTATTAGAACTTGGGAGTTTTCTGGAAACTTTTCACAGAATAGTTGTCCAGAGTTTTCTCTCCAGAAATCAGATATTGGTCCTTATGAATGGAGCTATCTCCTCTATTTATAGAGAAGGTTTGCAGAATTCATTCTCACATATCTCGAGAAGATATTATGTGAACCAATTAATATAATGCTATTTAATGCATTATTTTCTATATACATGGAAACGTCCCACAATTTGTGGGATCGGATAATAGATTAAATAATATCCCTTAAACATCGGGATTGTACAACAATAAATATGTTCACATATTGATCAACTCAGATATGAGATTCATCAAATATTCGAGACCAGCAGTTGATCATGAACTCGCCGAGACTATCAGTCGACCACGAGCTCGTCGCCTAACTTTACCTACGCTCGGAACAAGTAAACAATGACGATGTTGCCACATTCGAACTCACACATTCCGAGCTCGAACCATCCTGGAATGCAAGAGATGGTTCAGGGGTATATACAAGTGTCACACCATGCCATTTACGAGCTCAGAGCATTTTCGAGGCTACATTTCCCTTGAGCCTTCGAGGTCGCTGTTTACAAAAACAGTTTAACTCACGGCGACCGCGTCTATTTTGAGCTTACACCAAACGAGCCTAGATTTCAAGATCAAAATCTCATGCTCGAAATCTGGGTGTAACATTTGGCTCCCTCAAAAGTATCAATTCGAATCCTATGAGAATGAAACTTTTGAACTGCCCTCCTTGGAAACTGTACTATTAATTGTACTCGAGTATGGACACACGTCGGCTAGGGACTAACTAATCAGGGTACTCAAGTGCCTTTTCACCTTTCCCACGTCTACTCGTTTGCCGCCACTACTCCATTTGTACCTAATCGTTGGATCAGATACGAAATCTGGTTAACGGCTTGGATTAACGCGGCCTTTGACGTTCCCTGGGGCCTATAAATACCTCCCCATCATCTTCCTCATTTTATTTTCCCACTTTGAGTTTTTAGAGAAAAAAGAAGAAAAAACTAGAACTGAAGTTAACTCTATTCTTGCATGTTTTCCAAATCGAAGAAACAAAAATCTCTTAATGTTTACTACTCTGTGAAGGCTTTCCTGCAACCACTTCTTCGATCGTCAATTTCTCTGTATCCACCAGCTACATTGTGTACGTTATAGATCCTTATTCACCTGTTTTTTTTTCTTTTTACATGTTTCTTTTTGTAAAAATGGCCTTCCTGGTTTCTACCAGATTTAGAATCAAGGTTTGAATTGAAAAATTTATGGTACAAATGTGTAAAAATGGAGCTTTTCTAGTAATTGGGGGGGGGGGGGGGGGGGGGGGGGGGGTTCGTGTAGCTTAAGAAATAGGGTTTTGGAATTAGGGTTTTCAAACTGCACGTTTCCCAAAAATATCATCTTTTTGAGTAACCGCCAACCTTTTTTTTCCCTAAAAATTCGGGATTCTCGAAAATAAATCCACCTTCCTCCCTTCGTGTCGAATAAACACTCGGGTTTGACTCTTTCAATAACTTAGGTTTCTTCCGAACCTGATCTCGTTCTTTTGATCAAGCTTATTCCAAGGTCTCGAGCACTCGAGCTCAAACCATCTCAATTTTTATCCTTAATTTCTTGTGTACCTGGCCCTCACCCTAATTTTTTCTTGCTAGATGTCGCAGAATTTGGAAAAACGATGAGGGTCATTACTCGCGATTCCTTATTCACCGATAACTTCGAGCCCAGAGTCGCCCTTTACTCGGAATCAATGACTGATTCATGAGCACGAATTGAGGTGCGAGCGAGCTCACTTTCGACGCCAAATCTGTAACGCCCTGGTTACCCCAGAACAGTTACGGTGATCGGTGAACCGGAAATTTGACCCGCTACCCGAGTCTTTTGGTTAAAAAGTGTTCTAAGTGTTATTAACAGGCTAAGGTGGAAAATCAATAAAAAGGAAATGATATATTTTATTAAATACATAAAACTGTTCATGGGCCTATAAAAACATTTAGAAGTTATTTACAACTCAAAATGGTCATTACTATTTCAAAATTTCAAACCTGCCGTCCTAAGTGGGAAAAATAGGGTAAACCCCCTAGTTCCTCTGAGAACTCATTGGCCGTGGTGATCAAGCGGCCGCATATGTACACATCACCGCCTAAGCTTTCCACTCAAGGTTGGGTGAGCTTTTCTTTTCCTTTACGTGCACCACATAGCACCCATGAGCCAAGGCCCATCAAGAAAACACAATAAAGCATGACATAATATCAACAATGATCATAATAATCATTCAGGACTATCAATCCAAACAAATAGGTGACAGTCGCAAAAGTCACTAAGTTGGGTACAACTCCATTTGGCCTTGTGACGTTAGGGTCACCGGGGCTTAACAGATAAGTGAACCTTCCACTAGCTTAAACAGGATAGGTGAATGGTGACTGGTCACCAACATAACCTTCCTCATGACCATAGAGTCATAACCCTGGAACATCGTTCCCTAGCCATGTGATAGATAGTCACCTGGGCCTTAGGCCCTGGCTCTAGTAACTAGTCTTAGACTATCCAAGCGCTTATAAGTTCATCGACCTTAGGGTCGGTCCAGCGTTAATGCCGTAGAGCCATTCAATGCTGATATCGATTAGATCTAATCTTCATTCGGCCCTGCGTTCAGGACGCTTATGCCGTTTCTGACTCTTAGGTCAGTGTCCCTGACTAGTCAGTACCATATACAAGTAAACAATATTCGCTAGCATTTAATATGCAATCAATATCCACATTTATCAACCAACATGCCTCAACAACAATCATGCATGTCATATACACGGGGTGCAGTTTTCTTACCCCGGGTTCAAGCGAGAAATAATATAAGAACGACCCTTGAGAACGATCATTCTTTAGACTCCTTAGCGGTTACCTAATCATAACCAATTAGAAACCATCAATAAAGTAACTCAATGAATGGTTCACAATCTAAAACACACTCCCGGGACCGATCCCTCACTCTCGGGACTCTCAATCTACTCAAAAGGGGTAAAGGAACCTACCCCCGAGCCTTAAAAACCATCCCGACCCCTAAAAACAACATTCCTTGAAACTGACCTAGCGCCTAGGCACTGCCCTGGAAATAGAGAGGGCCATTCTCTGCCCTGCATAGCGCTGGGGCGCTAGGACTGGCGCTGGGGCGCCAGCTTCAGACCAGCAACTCCTCTGGTTTTCCCTCCTTGAGATTCCCCTTGAAACCAACCTTCCAAACCAATCCCAAACCTTACCAAAACATCCAATTCAACCCCTAAACCTCATATATATCACACCCTCACCAAAACCCAATCAATCATACACAAAAAGTCCCATTGATTCCAACTATCCACACCAAAATCTATAGGCTGAAAACTAAAAGAAAAACAGAGTAATACTTGGAATTCATGGACAATTTCTTACCTCCAGATGGTTTTGAATCCTCCTTGGTAGATGAACTAAGTCTATAACCTCCAATCTTTGATTTCCTAGCTTGATTCTTCAATTTGGGACCAAAAACTTCAAAGATAGAGGAAAGGTGATGTACGGGAAGAAGAAGCCTTGCTCTGTTTTTGTTCTATACGTTTCTACAGCCAACTTAAACCATATATATCCTAAACCAAATGACCCTAATGCCCCTAGGTCATTTAAAGCTTCTAAAGTCTCCCCGAGGGTAAAATCATCATCTTTCACCTATTTCGTTAATCATAATTAACGCTCTCCAATTCCCGCTATTCTTGATATTCTCAAATACCAATAATTCATATCCCATTACCCTTTTATTCCCAGCAATGCTCTAATCATTAAGACATCCTGAGACTCACCCCGAGCCTCGAACTTAATTCCGTTATGACTAAACCCCCACTTAATATTCAAAGATTGTCTCATGCTGAATAGCTCGAACAAATCCACATTATAATGTGGCCTCAATAATATATCACCGACATGCATACAAATATACAATTACGCCCTCAACGGGCCAAATAACCAAAATACTCATGTCATGAAATGTGGACCCACATGCATGCATTTAGCGTCATATTATAATATAATTCACATAAACATGCATATTATCATTTAATGGCATAATTAAACAGTTATGGCCCTCCCGGTCTACTAATGCAGCCATTAAACCGCATTAGGGTTTTCGGGGCATTACAACTATCCCCTCCTTACAGAAATTTCGTCCTCGAAATTTACCTGAACATCTTGGGATACTGACTCTGCATATCTGACTCCAGCTTCTAGGTCGCTTCCTCGACCTTGCTGTTCCTCCACAATACCTTAACCAAAAGTATTGTCTTATTCCTAAGGACCTTATCCTTTCTATCAAGTATCTGAACTGGCTGCTCCTCAAAGGAGAGATCTGGTTCAAGCTCCAGATCTTCATAACTCAAAATATGATTCACATCAGATACATACCTCCAAAGAGCTGAAACATGGAATACATTATGCAAAGCCAATTTGTAAGCCGACAATGCCGGAGGCAAAGCCAATCTGTAAGCCACTTGACCAACCCTCTCTAGAATCTCAAATGGACCTACAAATCTAGGACTCAGCTTGCCCTTCTTCCCAAACCTTCTCACCCCTTTCCATGGCGAGACTCTAAGGAAGACATAGTCTCCCACTTGGAACTCCACGTTTCTGCGCTTGGGATCTGCATAGCTCTTCTGCCTACTCTGAGAAGCAAGCATCCGAGCTCTAATCCTATCAATGGCCTCACTGGTCCTCTGAACGGCCTCAGGACCCAAGTATCTCCTTTCACCTGTCTCATCCCAATGAATGGGAGATCTGCACTTCCTACCATACAACATCTCATAAGGTGCAACTTCAATGATAGATTGATAACTGTTGTTGTAGGAGAATTCTATCAAAGGTAGATACTTACTCCAAGATCCACCAAAGTCCAGTACACATGCTCTCAGCATGTCTTCTAATATCTGGATCGTCCTCTCAGATTGCCAATCTGTCTGAGGATGATAAGCAGTACTGAACTTCAACGGTGTCCCCATGGCCTTCTGCAAACTTCCCCAGAACATGGAAGTAAAAGTAGGGTCCCGATTTGACACGATCGACCTCGGTGCTCCATGGAGGCGCACGATCTCTCTCACATAGAGATCTGCATACTGATCAACTATGTAAGTAGTCCTCACTGGAAGAAAGTTAGCTGACTTGGTGTAGTGATCCATTACCACCCAAATAGAATCATGCTGGCCAACACTCCTGGGTAAGCCCACCACGAAATCCATCGTGATGTCTTCCCATTTCCACTCTGGGATATCCAGAGGCTGTAATAACCCTGTCGGCCTCTGATGCTCAGCCTTGACCTATTAACATGTCAAGCACTTAGCCACATACTCTACTACATCTCCCTTCATCTCCGGCCACCAATACAACGATTTCACATCCTGATACATCTTCGTGGTGCCTGGATGCAAAGAGTAAGGTGTGGTATGAGATTCATCCTGAATCTCTCGCCTCAATGCAGTGTCTAACGGAACACATATCTGCCTTTTGTATCTCAACAAGCCTATCTTAGACACTGTATAATCTCTGGATGCTCCAGCCAGAACATCCTCTCTGATCTTGATCAGCTGTGGATCACTCAACTGATCCTCCTTGATCCTTTCCAACAGTGTAGACTATAGCAAAATATTAGCCAACTGGCCCACCATAAACTCTATACCAGCTCTGGTCATATCATCTGCGAGCTCCTTGGCTATCAGCCTCATACCATAAATCTGACCCGGACCCTTCCGGCTTAAAGCATCAGCTACCACGTTGGCTTTTCCTGGATGATACAGAATCTCACAATCATAATCTTTTACTAACTCCAGCCAACGTCTTTGTCTCATATTCAAGTATTTCTGAGTGAAGAAGTACTTTAGGCTCTTGTGGTCTGTATAGATCTCACACTTCTCTCCATAAAGATAATGCCTCCATATCTTTAAAGCAAAAACCACAGCCGCCAACTCTAGATCATGGGTGGGATATCTCTTTTCATACTCCTTCAACTGACGAGAAGCATAAGCAATTACCTTCTCTGATTGCATCAGAACACAGCCCAAACCCTGATGAGAAGCATCGCAATAAATCACAAACTTCTCCTGATCTATCGGGAGACTCAGAATCGGAGCTGTAATCAATCTCTACTTCAGTTCCTGGAAGCTATTCTCACATTTATCTCACCACACAAATTTCTGACTCTTGCGTGTCAGTTCAGTCAATGTAGTAGCTGTCTTTGAGAACCCCTCCACGAAACGTCTATAATAACCTGCCAATCCAAGGAAACTTCTAACCTCAGAAGCATTCTTTGGCCTTGGCCAATCTCTGACTGCTTCGATCTTCGCTGGATCTACTTTAATCCCCTACTTACTGACAATATGCCCAAGAAAGGATACCTGAGACAACCAGAACTCACATTTCTTGAATTTTGCAAACAATATGTGTTCCCTCAGTCTTTGTAGAACCAACCACATATGTTGCTCATGCTCTGACTCAGACTGAGAATATACCAGAATATCATCGATGAAGACGATCACAAACTGGTCCAGATAATCTTTGAACACTCTGTTCATCAGATCCATAAAAGCAGGAGGGGCATTAGTCAATCCAAAAGACATAACTAAGAACTCATAATGCCCATACCTGGTACGAAAAGCAGTCTTGGTATATCTCCTTCTTTGACCCTCAACTGATGATAACCAAAACAAAGGTCAATCTTTGAGAATACCTGCTTACCTTGCAACTGATCAAACAGATCATCTATCCTTGGCAAAGGATACTTATTATTAATTGTCAGCTTATTCAGTTCTCTGTAATCAATACACATTCTCAAAGAACCATCCTTCTTCTTCACAAACAGAACTGGCGCACCCCAAGGTGAGAAACTAGGTCTGATAAAACCCAAATCTAACAGCTCTTGCAACTGTACTTTTAATTCTTTCAACTCAGCTAGGGCCATTTTGTAAGGTGTTTTAGACCCTGGCTCCGTCCCTGGTGCCAGTTCTATAACGAACTCTATTTCTCTGTGTGGTGGCAACCCTGGAAAATCTTCTGGAAACACATCCAGGAACTCACAAACAAGTCTGGTCTCACTGGCATGACTTGAGTGGTATCAACCACACTGGCTAAGAACCCAATGCAACCTCCTTGCAATGAATCCCTTGCCCTCAATACAGAAATCATAGGTATACGAGGTCCATGCACAGCACCAACAAACACAAAATGATCCTCACCTTCAAGTTCAAAGGTGACCATCTTCCTTCTGCAATCAATAGTTGCCCCATACTTTGCCAACCAATCCATACCCAATATCATATCGAAGTCAGTCATAACCAACTCTATCAAGTCCACTGACAACTCTCTGCCCTCCGCTGTCACTGGCAAGGATCTGACCCATCTCCTGGATACCACTAACTCTTCAGTGGGTAACAGAGTACCAAACCCCACAACATAAAAATCACAAAGTCTACACAGTCTATCAATAATACTACTAGCAACAAAAGAATGTGTAGCACCAAAATCAATCAATACATTATAAGGGGTTCCAGCACGAAGAAGCTGACCTGTAACAACTGAGGGAGAAGCCTCAGCTTCTGCTTGTGTCAATGCGAACACTCGAGCTGGGGCTGAGCTGTCCGCTTTTCTGGGTTCCTCCTTTCTTGACATAGGGCAATCCTTTTTAAGATGACCCACTGCTCCACATGAGAAGCAGGCCCTTGCCCTACACTCTCCCAAATGATGCCTCTTGCATCTAGGGCATTTAGGATAAGACTTCTAGGCTTCACCACCACCTGGACGACCCATAGAAATAACACGGGGCCGCCTATCAGGACCTGGAATTGGGAAAGTGTCAGGAACCTTCCTCTTCTGCTCACTGGGGCTGACACCCCTACGAGAACCCATAAATGGAGGAACTGTCCTCCTGAAATCCTCTCTGGCTACACTGTCACGCCAGATCCTGTTCTCTGCACTCTCAGTTGTGAGTGCCTTCTCAACCACCTATGCATAGGTAGTAACCCCAGCCACAGTTGTGATACGTACGTCACGGGCTAATCTAGGCTGTAGCCCCTAAAGAAATCTCTCTCTTCTGGTCCCATCAGTGGGCACCAGCTCCATGGTAAATTTCGCCAAACGATCAAATTTTAAGGCGTACTCAGTGACTGACAAATTTCCCTGGAGTAGCCTAATAAACTCCTTAGCTTTAGCTATCTTGATGGCATCATTATAATACTTCTCATTAAATAGAGTTTGAAACTCTTCCCAACTCAGGGCATTAACATTCTTGGTCTGGGTAATAACCTCCCACCAGATTCGGGCATCCTCCCGAAACATATAAGTGGAACAGGCCACCCTCTCGTTACCAGTTACCCTCATGAAATCAAGGATAGTGGTAATCATACTCATCCATTGCTCAGCCTTAGCAGGATCCGCACTGCCCTGAAAAACTGGAGGTTGTTGCTTCCTTAACCTTTCATAAAGAGGTTCCCATTTATTTCCAACCTCAGGCAGTTGTTTTGCCGCTAGCACCGACACAGGAGGTGCCTCTGATACACTGGCAACTGCAGCACTTGCTGTTGTTTCAAGAGACGAAGCTCTTCTCCCTGTCTCAACACTGTTGCCTGCAAATCACTGATTATTTGCTGCTAGTTTACAGGAGTTGGCTGTGGAATCTGTGACTAGTCATTTTCCTAACGCTGGCTATTATTATTCTAGTCTTGATCATATTGGCCAGCTGAAGTACGTGTCTGCCCTGGATTCATTCTTATCTGTTATGCCTTGCGAAAATAATGATCAATACGGCTAGTCAGGTAGTAATAACTAAACCTTTTGCCGCCTTACAGTCCAAGAAAAAGCAGACAATTATCATATTCCACAGTCATACAATATACAGGCAGATACATGTTTATAGCATTTAGCACTTAGCATGTATCGCATATTAGTTCACAAACAACAATACTAATAACTATGTTCCAACAATCTCAGTACTAATCAGCACACATTTGTTGAGGATATAATATTTCAGGGCACAGGTTTAACATGATGTCTCATGCATATAGGTAAAGCATATATACTATATTAAAGCAGTTATACATATAACTACATAAATAGTTACCAAACCATGAGTCGAGCTTGACTTCAGTGATGTGTGTACATGCCCAGCCAGTCTGCACGAACCCTAACCTTGGCATGCTCTGATACCAAGTTGTAATGCCCTGGTTACCCCAGAACAGTTACGGTGATCGGTCAACCAGAAATTTGACCCGCTACCCGAGTCCTTTGGTTAAAAACGTGTTCTAAGTGTTATTAACAGGCTAAGGTGGAAAATCAATAAAAAGGAAATGATATATTTTATTAAATACATAAAACTGTTCATGGGCCTATAAAAACATTTACAAGTTATTTACAACTCAAAATGGTCATTACTATTTCAAAATTTCAAACCTGCCGTCCTAAGTGGGAAAAATAGGGTAAACCCCCTAGTTCCTTTGAGAACTCATTGGCCGTGGTGATCAAGCGGCCGCATATGTACACATCACCGCCTAAGCTTTCCACTCAAGGTTGGGTGAGCTTTTCTTTTCCTTTACGTGCACCACATAGCACCCATGAGCCAAGGCCCATCAAGAAAACACAATAAAGCATGACATAATATCAACAATGATCATAATAATCATTCAGGACTATCACTCCAAACAAATAGGTGATAGTCGCAAAAGTCACTAAGTTGGGTACAACTCCATTTGGCCTTGTGACGTTAGGGTCACCGGGGCTTAACAGATAAGTGAACCTTCCACTAGCTTAAACAGGATAGGTGCATGGTGACTGGTCACCAACATAACCTTCCTCATGACCATAGAGTCATAACCCTGGAACATCGTTCCATAGCCATGTGACAAACAGTCACCTGGGCCTTAGGCTCTGGCTCTAGTAACTAGTCTTAGGCTAGCCAAGCGCTTATAAGTTCATCAACCTTAGGGTCGGTCCAGCGTTAATGCCTTGGAACCATTCAATGCTGATATCGATTAGATCTAATCTTCATTCGGCCCTGCGTTCAAGACGCTTATGCCGTTTCTGCTCTTAGGCCAGTGTCCCTGACTAGTCAGTACCATATACAAGTAAACAATATTCGCTAGCATTTAATATGCAATCAATGTCCACATTTATCAACCAACATGCCTCAACAAAAATCATGCATGTCATATACACGAGGTGCAGTTTTCTTACCCCGAGTTCGAGCGAGAAATAATATAAGAACGACCCTTGAGAACGATCAACCTTTAGACTCCTTAGTGGTTACCTAATCATAACCAATTAGAAACCATCAATAAAGTAAATCAATGAATGGTTCACAATCTAAACCACACTCCCCGGACCGATCCCTCACTCTCGAGACTCTCAATCTACTCAAAAGAGGTAAAGGAACCAACCCCCGAGCCTTAAAAACTATCTTGAGCCCTAAAAAAAACATTCCCTGAAACTGACCTAGCGCCTAGGCGCTGCCAACCAGTGCTGGGGCACTGCCCCAGAAACAGAGAGGGCCATTCTCTGCCGTACATAGCGCTGGGGCGCTAGGACTGGCGCCGGGGCGCCAGCTTCAGACCAGCAACTCCTCTTGTTTTCCCTCCTTGCGATTCCCCTTAAAACCAACCTTCCAAACCAATCCCAAACCTTTCTAAAACATCCAATTCAACCCCTAAACCTCATCTATATCACCCCCTCACCAAAACCCAATCAATCATACACAAAAAGTCCCATTGATTCCAACTATCCACACCAAAATCTATAGGCTGAAAACTAAAAGAAAAATAGAGTAATACTAGGAATTCATGGACAATTTCTTACCTTCAGCTGGATTTGAATCATCCTCGGTAGATGAACTAAGTTGATAACCTCCAAGATTTGATTTCCTAGCTTGATTCTTCAATTTGGGACCAAAATCTTCAAAGGAAGATAGAGGAAAGGTGATGTACGGGAAGAAGAACCCTTGCTCTGTTTTTGTTCTATACGTTTCTACAGCCAACTTAAACCATATATATCCTAAACCAAATGACCCTAATGCCCCTAGGTCATTTAAAGCTTCTAAAGTCTCCCCGAGGGTAAAATCGTCATCTTTCACCTATTTCGTTAATCATAATTAACACTCTCCAATTCCCGCTATTCTCGATATTCTCAAATACCAATAATTCATATCCCATTACCCTTTTATTTCCAGCAACGCTCTAATCATTAAGACATCCTAAGACTCACCCCGAGCCTCGAACTTAATTCCGTTATGACTAAACCGCCACTTAATATTCAAAGATCGTCTCATGCCGAATTGCTCGAACAAATCCACATTATAATGTGGCCTCAACAATATATCATCGACATGCATACAAATATACAATTACGCCCTAAACAGGCCAAATTACCAAAATACCCCTATCATGAAATGTGGACCCACATGCATGCATTTAGCGTCATATTATAATATAATTCACATAAACATGCATATTATCATTTAATGGTATAATTAAACAGTTATGGCCCTCCCGGCCTACTAATGCAGCCATTAAACCGCATTAGGGTTTTCGGGGCATTACAAAATCGATGAGGTCGAAGAGAGAAAGTGGAAAAAAATTTGGGCCGTGATCTATCCAGACCCAGACCCTGAGCCCAGACCAATTCTTCTTGACCCTACACTTAAAGTAACGGTTGCCTTCAAACTGGGTGATCTTAAATTCTCGCTGATAGAGGAATCAAAAAATCGTCCATCAACCTCGCAGCCGACTGCCATTCCCACCTTGAGGAGAGAATTTTTTGAGGTCGGGCACTATTGGTGCTTGGTTTCTTCATTGGGGAAAATAACCAACATCCTAGCTCGCCATGGCCTAGGATTGTCAGGCTCGCTAAGATGTCAAGCTCCCACTTCCAACGAGCGAAGTTGCTTTGCTCCGTGCGATGGCTGCCCTGACAATAAATTGAAGCTCGCAGCCTGGAGTCGTGAGCATATGAAGGCAGGGGCTCTATTGCCCTTGAAGTCTTTTTTTAAGGACATTCTGGATTTTGTTGGGCTCCTGCCCTTCCAACTCCAGACCAACTCATACAGGGTCTTGTCAGCCCTGAGGTCATTAAACCACAAGCTGAAGTGGGAAGGACCTTCGCCAAGAGAGATTCTGTATCTCTTTTGTTTGAAAAGCAACCCCTCCCGAGCTCGGGGAGGAGATGGATTCTACTACCTTTTAAGCTATCCCAGGGAGAAGAAGATCTTTCAACCAATGATGAGGCCGACACCTTGATCTCTTTCTCAGCTCGGCCTTGTGGTCTCTTTCCCTCCTTAAGCATAAACCCGACACCTTGATCTTATGCCCGGATGATAGGGATGATTTTTGTGTATGGTCTTGGGTAGACGATAAGGTCCATAGTTTTGATAGTTGGCTAGGGAAATACGACACAATGTATAGGTTGAACGAGGTTTGGGATGGAATAGCCATCCAATACGAGACAAATGACTATAGGGACCTTTCAAGGTTGACTTCCACGTATAAGGAATGGACTCCCCCAGTCTCGTCTGAAGATGGGGGATTACTTGGTCGCTGGCATGAGCTCGGGGGAGAGTTCCAATTAGGTTCCCTGTCACTTGTCTTCAAATCCTTTAACTGTCTGCTCTATACTAATTTTAGCATTTTTAAGCTCATTTTCTAATGTGATATGATCATACAGGTACTATGGACTCCGACCTCGAGAATATGCTCGCCAATGGTGAGGGGGCCAAGGATAGCAAGTGCGCGAGGGCCTCACAGAAAACTGGGTGACCTGCTAAAATCCCTAAAAGAACCGAGAAAACTCCTCCTCCCCCAGCTCCTATTGTTACAAGCCCAACCGCAAACCCCACTCCCCAGGTCGAAATTCCTACGAGAGATGCTCCTCCACCTCCTGCCATCCAGATCCTTCCAACCCTTGGCCCAGCTCCGAAGAAACCAGCGATGACTAAGGGTCATCTATTGTTGATTTCTACTCATGTTGATGAGTATGTCATCGACAACGCTGTCGTGACTCACTGAGCCACTCTTGGCTCGGACGTCCTGTCTCGGGTAGGCCAAAGCATCAGTAATCTCGAGGCTCCTCAATGGCAGTTCTTGGTCAATGCTCGGGACTCTAATGTCCTTTATGACAAGAGTACCGAACTCATATCCTCAGTAATTACTCTTACCTCGCTATTTATTGTGATTTTATTTGGAGCATGCTCTAACTTGATTTGTTTGTGTGTTGGGCTCTTACTGCAATTGCTCAACTGAATTATAAGCTGAACAATGAGGCTCACGCGAGCATTTCCTATGCTCAGGAGTCGAAGGAACTCCAGATCAACCTCACCGACGAGTTTAAGGCCGCAGGGTCAAAGCTGGAGGCTGAGATCGAGAAGGTGAAGGCCGAGCTCAAAGAGAAGAGCTCCAGGGTTGAGGAGCTTGGGAAGCTAAATTCCAAGCTCGAGGAGGAGAAAAAGGCCACCTTCGAGGTAACAGAGGGTGAAAAGGCTCGTCTTCTCGAAGAGTTCAAGCAGAGGAAGGATCAGGCGGTTGACTTGGCATGTACAGGATTTAGGCCAGCAACGCCGATCTCGACACGAGCTTCTTAGGCTCTTTTGAGGAAGACCTTGTGGCCAAATGGTAAGCTCGGCTAGATGCGGAGGAAACTGCTTGGGAGGATTCTGAGAAGTCCAAGGAGGATGCTGAGAAGGCTAAGGAGGGTGCTTCTACCACCTAAATCTCGATCCTAGGTTGCGTCCCTCTGAATCTTTTGTGATAGTTTATAGCTTATGTTTGTCATGCCCTTAGGGAAAAAAAAATTTATAGCTTGTAAATGAGCTTCTGATATTTTTAATACCATGCTCGTAAAAGAGCTTTTTGATATTTTTAACACCATGTTTGTCTTCACTTTAATATTTTTGATTTACATCTCTCTGATCAAAATTTTTTAAGCAATTTTTTATATTAAGAGTCTACTTTTATGCTTGTTTATCCATACAAACACATGTTGGATTTAGGCTCGAGTTTCCATGCATTCTCGCATAGTTTGCTCGTTATATCTGTATCTAATCTCATTATTTGACAAGGTCGGAACTTACTTTTACCATGCAGTCGAAAGTACTTTTATGGCATGTAAGATAAGTAGTTTAGTTGTATTATGCTTTTATAGCTTCTTTTCCTCGTCCTCGGGTAGCTCCCCAAAGTTGTGAGGTTGAAGCTTTTGTCGCAAAATACTCTAGCCTCGGTATCGACTTAGCTCGCAGTAGGTTAATTTTTTTCTACTTGTGTCGATCGATTTTAGCTGGTTTGTTCCAAACCTATTTAGGCCATGTTTGGTTCGTAATCCATACACTTATATGTTTTCGATCTAGTTATATCTAGATCGTACTGGCTCACGTATCTAGTCATATCCAGACACTTTATTTTTAGTAATTTGGTTATGTCCAAATTATCTTAGCTCGTGCATTTGGTTACGTCAAAATACTTTAAACATTTTTAATAATTTGGTTATGTCCAAATTATCTTAGCTCACACATTTGGTTATGTCCAACACTTTGTTTCAGGTTAACGGTCCAGACATTTGTTTGTTTTTGTGTATGCTATTTTTGAGTTATTTATTTTTCAAACTTATGGTATATATACCATTGATGCCCCCTTAATATCCTATGAGTGTGACCATAGGTTATTAAATTAAGAGAGTGTGCAAAAAATACAACCTATTGAAACAAAAATGAACTTTATTCAAAATTGAACAATTTATCAACAAAAACTTTGTAAAGATTAACAGGCATGGTTACAGGGGACATCATTCCTACACTATTGATATTAGGCTCGAAGATGTTTGCCATTCCATGCTCGTGGTACTAACTCTCCGTTTAATCTTGCTAATTTGTAGACCCCAGGTCGAATGATTGACTAGATCTGGTAAGGTCCTTCCCAATTAGGTCTAAGTACGCCAGCACTTGGGTCTCTTGTAGCTAGAAACACGCGCCTTAACACCAGGTCTCCCAATCCGAACTTTCTTTCCCGAACCTTTTTATTGAAATATCTGGTAGCCCGCTATTGATATGCTGCATTTTTCAGTTGAGCTTCATCCCGTATTTCTTCAATCAGGTCCACACTTACTTCGAGCTGGGAATGGTTCAAGGCTTGATCATAAGCATGGCTACAAATAGTGGGTACTTCAACCTCGATTGGTAACATGGCCACGCATCCATATGCTAGAGAAAAAGGGGTATGCCCTGTTGAAGTGCGAGCCATAGTTCGATATGCCCACAAAACTTGGGGTAACTCCTCAAGCCATTTTCCCTTAGCTTCTTCCAATTTATTTTTCAAAGAACTCTTAAGAGTCTTATTCACAGCTTCGACTTGACCATTTTCTTGGGGATGGGCAACAGAGGAGAAGTTCTTCATTATACCGTTTTTCTCACAAAAATTGGTGAAAAATTCACTGTCGAATTGAGTACCGTTATCTGATACTATTTTTCTTGGCATTCCATATCGGCAGATGATGTTTTTTACCACAAAGTGTAAGAATTTCTTCGAGGTAATCGTTGCTAGAGGTTTGGCCTCGATCCACTTTGTAAAATAATTGACCTCGACCACTACATACTTAACTCCTCCTTTGCCAGTTGGCAACGAGCCTATGAGATCAATTCCCCACACCGCAAATAGCCATGGGGAGGACATTGGAGTTAGCTCAAATGGTGGAGCTTGTGGGATTGTAGCGAACCGCTGACATTTATCGCATTTATTGACATAGTCAAATGTGTCTGCTTTGATAGTGGGCCAGACGTATCCTTGTCTTATAATTTTCTTAGATAGGCTATGCCCCCCAGTGTGGTCCCCACAGAATCCTTCATGAATTTCTTCTAGGATTTTCTTGGCCTCTGGTGGAGTCACACATTGGAGTAATGGCATAGAGTATCCTCTCCGGTATAACCTTCCTTCCACAATAGTGTATCTGGGAATCTGATACATCAACTTCCAATCCTTGTTCCTGTTATCCAAAGAACACGCGTTGATGATGTGGCAGACATTTTTAACACGTGGCTGACACCTGGCAGAGGTTCTGTTCGACCATCAACCAGGGAGATACCCATGGCGTAACATTTGGACTTTATATACGACCAGCTTGGTCATATACTCCATATAGTTTGAAAAGATCTTGTGCAATTATGATCATATCCGAGATTATCTCCCATGATTCCTGAGTATCCGATTAATTAGGAAAGAATATCTGTAACAAATTTATGTAATCTTCCTTGAGCCTATAAATATAGAGAAATAGCTCAAGGAAGAGGACCCTTCTTTCTTTTTGGCTAATTTGAGTTTATGCTCTACAAGAGAATTAGACCTATTACTTTCTGATTGTATTATTCATCCCTCTAAGGCTAGTGAAACTCGAAGAACCCTAGTTCTTTGATCACTCCTTTGAGATTCAATATCAATAATAGCTTAATTGGACGTAGGTCATTACAAATTCTTGGGGCCGAACCACTATAATTTCTTTGTGTCGTTTACTGTTCTTTCCATTGGATCTGTTTCAATACCTCCTGTCACATCAACCATTTGACTCCGTGTCAGTTGACCAAAACGAGGGTCAACATTCTGGTGCTTTCATTGAGAGCTTGAGACGAGATTGTTGAAGCACTAATGGCAAAGACAACCAGGAAGACTGGACAGGCTATTGACGTTGCACCATCTCAACCTCCTCCTCCGAACATGGCTGAGAATGAGCCACACTTGGAGTTTGATGAGGAGGAACTGGACTCCAAAATGCTGAGAAATACTCTGGGAGTATTGCAAGATGAATTGGTCAATTTGAGGGCCAGTCAAGAAAGTGTCGCAGACACCATGGCGCGGCAGCAACAAGAAATAGAGCATCAGCGCAAGGAGCTGAGTGAAAAACAGGCGGAGATGGATCATCATCAGAGGGAGGCCATGGCAGCCCTCAAAGCTGCCCTCCAACTATCTAGGAGTCAGGCTACAACTGCCTCGCAGCCTGACCAACCCCCGAATGGACCACCTCAAAGAGGTCCCAATCCTAGCCCTCTGCTCTAGCCAACGAGCCCTCAAAGGTCGGAGTAGCCAGCAATGCCTCTGAATGATGTCCCACCTAGGGAATCTAAGACCCAACCTCCATCCCAGGCTGGTCGAGGCAATCCCCCACTTCCAAGGCTAAATAGGGCAGGGCAGCAGCCGCACCCACCGAGTAGGGGAAACGTCCTTTTAGCAACAGAAGGAACTCAGAAACAGGATCTGCTGTCAGGAGCCCCCCACGGCATGATAATGTATGGGGACCTACCGACCAGCGCAGACCTCCCCCTAACGCTCGGGAATGTTCCAGCCCAGGGAGGCAACTGAGGAGACAACCGGTCCCACCAAAGCTAATCAAGGTTCAGAGATGGCCATGGATACAATGAGGCTGACTCAGGCAGAGGGAATGCTGGTCGGAGGAACAAGGAGAGAGGTGCAGGTAGAAGCCCACTCCTTAGAGAAGACCAACAAGCGAGACGTAATGGTGGGGGGCAGCCCAGACAAAACAATGTCTTTAGCCAGCTCAGTGCCAGCGAGCAACGGCGAAGAGATGACGACTTAAGGGATGTACTCAACGACCACCGAGAACGGCACGACGAGTACATTCCCCTAGCACCAGAGGCCCCCAGAAATTCCTGAAGCCGTTCAGGCCCAGATAGATGCCCTAAACCAAGCAGTGCAACAACTGGTTGGGGGAAGAACGTCTCACATCGAGTACGACAGGAGAAGGGGCACTCCTTTCGTTCAGAGGATTGCTCTAGTAGAGACTCCCAACAAGTTTAAAATGCCCACTCTGCCGAACTTTGATGAGTATGGTGACCATGTATCTTATGTCAACAAATTTGAGATACAAATGGACATTCAGAAGGTGTCTGAAGACGCTCGGTGCAAGATCTTTCCTGCAACACTTTCTGATGCTGCACAGGAGTGGTTGTTTAAGTTCCCTCATGCAAGTATTGTATCTTGGGAGATGTTCGTAAAGGAGATTTACGGAAAATTCTATGCGGCTCGTGTGCAACCAATTGAGGCAAACCAGCTGGTGGAGATACGCTAGAAAGAGGGGGAGCCTTTGAAGGAATATGTTCAGCGCTTCATGTGTGCCGCAGCAGGAGCCAAGACTGTGGGCGATGAAGGCAAAATGATGGCCCTAACTGCAGGAGTTAGGCGCCATACGCCTCTCTGGAATAGCCTCAGGAAGCATGGGGTTAAAACTACCCAAGAATTTTTGGATCGAGCTGATCGTTACATCAAGCTCGAAGGCTCGATTGCCAACGAAGGCAAGTCACCAGAAAAGGATAAGGGGCCCAAGGAAGATCCCACCAAGGCCGCCAATGGGACAAAACCCAACGGCAACGGCATGGGAAACAGGAAGGCAATGGAAAGAATAGGGGGAAGAGGCCCCATAATGAACCCTTTACCTCTGAGAGTAAGCGCGGTAAGGGCAACCGTTATGAACCAAGGTTCACTAACTACACTGCCCTCGTCGAGTCTCGAGCAGAGGTGTATCAGGCCACAAGTTCCAGTGTGCCTTATAAAAGACCCGCTCCCATTCAAAAGGATATGTCAAAAAGAGATATGACCAAGTTCTGTCGTTTTCACAATGACTACGGACACGATATGAACGAGTGTAACCAGCTGAAGGATGAAATCGAGTTCCTTATTAGGCAAGGACACTTGAAGATATACGTACAGGTCTCGGGAGCTTCCCAACGAGAGGCTCCAGGTGGCAACGAGCAGGCGCCTACACGCCAATGATCGCCACCTTTACAGCGGGAAACAGCGGAAAGGCAAGGGAAAGATACGCTCGGACCCTACGCCACGACCAGGACATCGAGATGATGACTGTGGAGGATTGGTCATCAAAGAAGTCTCGGGCAGAGGAAAGTGCAATAACCTTCTCTGATAGCGACGCCCAACATGTCCAGTTCCCACATTCCGATCCACTGGTCGTGGATGTTCAGATTGCCAACATGATGGTTAAAAGAATGCTAGTCGATACAGGAAGTTCAGTTCACATTCTGTATAAATCTTCGCTGGAACGAATGAAGTTGTCCGTCAAGGACTTGGAGCCCTGCAACCAAACAATTTATGGTTTCTCTGGGGAAGGACTCACTCCAACAGGGTCAATTAGGCTTCCAGTAATAGCAGGTACTGCACCTGCTACCAGGACATTACTCACTACTTTCATAGTAGTTGATTGTCCTTCGGCCTACAATGATGTAATTGGAAGGCCCATACTAGTTGACCTTCGGGCTGTCACCTCTATATGGCACCTGACCATGAAATTCCCAACAGACGCAGGGGTAGGACGCATATTGGGAAACTAGAGGGAAGCAAGGGAGTGCTACAATGCCTCAGTCACAAAGGCCAAGAAGGGTATGTCGAGGAGTGCTCCCCAAGAAAGGTTTCAGATGGTTGTTGATGTACAAGCCCAATCAGGTGATGAAGTCACCAAATAGGGTGTTGCCCAAAGTGAGGATAGAGACTTAGATCCTCGCTTTGGGGATTTTGAAGAAGATGTAGGATGTGTCGAGGACCTCGAGGAGGTCCAACTCGACGCAGAGTTTCCGACCAAAGTTGTAAAGGTCTGCAAAAATTTAGAAGCAACAACAAAATATGCACTGGTGGAATTTTTAAGGAAGAACAAGGAAGTTTTCGCCTGGTCGCATAAAGACATGGTTGGGATAGACCCTACAGTCATCAGCCATGTCCTAAATGTCGATAAAATCTTTCCACCGGTGCAACAGAAAAGAAGGCTGCTCGATAAAGACAGATCAAAAGCCTTAAAATAAGAAGTTGAAAAACAAATGGAGAATGGGTTCATCAGGGTGGAGTTTTATCCATCGTGGGTCTCTAATCCAGTACTGATTCCCAATCTGAATGGAAAATGGCGAACCTGTGTGGGTTTCACAGACCTTAATAAAGCCTGCCCTAAAGATTGCTTCCCACTCCCAAGAATCGACCAGCTGGTCGATGCAACTGCAGGACATGAGATCCTCTCTTTCATGGATGCATACTCAGGATACAATCAAATTAGTATGCATCCCCCTGACGAGGATCACACTAGCTTTCGGATCGATACAGGGCTATACTGTTACAAAGTAATGCCCTTCGGATTGAAAAACGCTGGTGCGACTTACCAGCGACTAGTTAACCACATGTTTAAGGAGTTAATCGGGGTAAACATGGAGGTGTATGTTGATGACATGCTGGTAAAGTCAAAGAAGGCAGAAGGACATGTGAAGGATTTGCAAGAGTGTTTCAATGTTTTGAATAAATATCAAATGAAACTAAATCCTCTCAAGTGTTTCTTCGGGGTAGGATCAGGGAAGTTCTTGGTGTTCATCATTAATTCGAGAGGAATTGAGGCTAATCCCGAAAAAATCAAGGCCCTGATCGATATGAAATCGCCAGTAAAGATCAAAGATGTGCAAAGTTTATCTGGAAGAATTGTCGCACTCAGTAGATTTATTTCAAAGTCGACAGATAAGTGCGTCCTTTTCTTTAATCTACTTAAGGGAAACAAGAATTCGAGTGGACTGAAGACTGTTAATAGGCTTTCCAAGCCTTAAAAGGCCACATGGCGCAATCTCCCATCTTATCAAAACCTGTAGATGTGGAAAGTTTGTTCATATACCTGGCAATCACCGAATATGCTGCCAGTGCAGTGTTAGTAAGGGAAGAAGAAAGCATACAAAAGGCGGTGTATTATGTGAGCAAGAGGCTAATCAGGGCCAAATTGAGATATCCTCCCATTGAAAGATTAGCCTATTGCCTAATTTTGGCCTCGTGAAAGTTACGTCCTTACTTCCAAGCCCATCCAATCACAGTCTTGACAGACCAACCCCTTCGGCAAGTTTTGCAAAAGCCGGAGGCTGCTGTTCGTTTGTTGAAATGGGCAGTTGAACTCGGGCAGTTCGATATAGCATACTCACCGCGAGCAACAATAAAAGGACAGGTCTTGGCTGATTTCATTGCTGAATTTGCTGAACTTCCAGACAGCGAACAAGGTGAAAAACCTAGTGCACCTGAGCCTTAAGATGAAGCTCATTCGTGGAAGTTATTCACGGATGGATCATCCAATGAATCTCACGCAGGAGCAGGAGTGATATTGATAATGCCGGAAGGGCATTGGTTTCACTGCACAATTAGGTTCAATTTCACCGCTTCGAACAATGAAGCTGAGTATGAAGCCCTACTCGCTGGGTTAAGGTTAGCCAAAGACATGAGCGTAAAAGTGCTGGATATTTATAGTGATTCACAGCTGGTAGTGAATCAGGTCTTAGGGGAATACCAAGCACGAGGCCTAAAAATGGTGGTCTATCTGAACAAAACAAAAGAGTTGTTGGCACAATTTGAAAAATATACCCTTCAGCAAATACCCCAAAATCAGAATTCAAACGTAGATGCCTTAGCCAAGCTCGCTAGTGCAAAAGATGCTGACACTTTGAATAAAGTGCCAGTCGAGTGGCTACACACGCCAAGCGTATGAGCAAACGAGACCAATATGGAGATTCGGTTAGCAGATACGTGGATGGCACCATACCTGGAGTATCTCACAAGCGGTACACTACCTGCAGATAGAAACAAAGCTAGGACCCTTCAGAGACGGGCTGCTAGGTATATACTGGTCAAAGGTATTCTATACCGAAGAGGATACTCAATGCCACTGCTCAGGTGTGTCATGCCAGAAAAGGCTAAAGAGCTGATGAAGGAGGTACATGAAGGCTTTTGTGGAGACCACGCTGGGGGGCAGATCTTATCAAAGAAGATTCTAAGGCAAGGTTATTTCTGGCCAACAATGAACGAAGACTCGATGGAGTTTGTGCGAAAATGTGATAAGTGTCAGAGATTTTCCAAGATCCCATGGGCACCTCCTAATGAGTTAAAGCAAATGCAGAGCCCATGGCCTTTCACAGTCTGGGGTATCGATTTAATCGGGTCCTTGCAAACAGGAAAAGGTGGGGTGAAATATGCAGTGGTAGCAGTCGAATACTTCACCAAATGGGCCGAAGCTGAACCACTCGCAACCATAACGACAAAGAAAGTACTTGATTTTTTCATCAAGAACATTGTTTGTCGATATGGATTGCCAAGAAAAATTGTCTCAGACAATGGCACCCAGTTTGATAGTGACCTATTCACAGACTTCTGCGAAAGGCATGGCATCATTAAGGGCTTTTCTTCAATTGTTCATCCGCAAGCAAATGGGCAAGTCGAAGCAGTAAATAAGACATTGAAGGATACTTTGAAGAAAAGGCTCGAAGAAGCTAAAGGAGCATGGCCAGAACAGTTGCCTGAAGTACTCTGGTCATATAGGACTTCTCACCGAATAGCAATAGGTCATACCCCATTTTCCTTAGCATACGGATATGAAGCTATGTTGCCTGTCGAGTTAGATCCGTCCTCGCATCGAAGAATTACATATGACCAAGGCCAAAATAGCCAACTATTGATGGAATCCCTAGACCTGATCGAGGAGAAACGAGAAAAGGCCAAACTCCGAGTAGCTGTGTACCAGCAAAAAGTCACTCGATATTTTAACTCTAGAGTAAAAGAAAGAAATTCAACGTTGGAGACTTAGTACTTCGACGAGTTTTCTTAAACACTCGCGACCTAGCTGCTGGAGTACTCGGATCAAACTGGGAAGGACCTTACCAGATTGAAGAAGTCCTTCATCCAGGCACCTATAAACTTGCACGCTTAAATGGAAATCCCGTTCTACGTTATTGGAATGGAGAACACCTGCACAAGTACTATCAATAAATAGTCCTTCTTAAAGGACTGGCTTGTATTAATTTTTACTTCTTACAAGTTCTGAAAAAGGGTTAGCCATGTTATATGGCTAATCGCTTATAAGTGTAAGATCTTTCAAAGATCACTCGTAAAGACATGTTTAGTCCATTTAAATATGAGAATTATAAGGGATTGTGCGTAGCCAGTCATTCTTGCCAAACTTTGTAATTTTTTACAAGTATTTGTTCATTACGTGTGTTGTTTTGCTGTATTACCAGTTCTACATTTTATACCGAACAGTAATGTTCGTACAGGTTTTGGTCAAGGCAAGTGACCAAGGACCTAAAGCTCCTCAGTCACTTGGGGGGCATATAAGGTACATCGATAGCAAAGCATACCAAGGGGTATGTAAACACATGAACAAAATAAGTGAAAGCATACTACGATACTTAGAGTATTTTTCAAAATTTATATTTTGAAAAATCAAGCCAAAGTACTATGCTAGGTTCAGTCATGCGAACAAGATATTATAATAAAGCAAAAATATTATGATATCCAAGGAATTCTTTTACACCGCAAGCAGTACTGCTCGTATGTAACTATTCAAATAAAACTAAGATTGCTGCCCTTGCAGTAATAAAAGATAAATTGTCTTTACAACACGACCTGTGGGTCGTGCAGTTGAGATAAAAGAAAAAAAAAGGAATTAAGGAGTTGGAGGGTCTTGAGGAGCACCTTGGTCGATGGTTGGGCCAGCTTCAGCCTTTGCACCATCTATCCCCGCTGCCAGGGAGATCTCTGAGGAAGCAGGCACTTCAGCCTTCCCTTCTTCTTCCAGGTAAATGGCACACTGCGCGATTAAAGTCATCCTCAAGCGTTCGGATAGATAGCTGACAGTAGCCTCCCAGTTGTGCTTCCAGAACTCGTAGAAGCAAAGGTGAGTGGCTTCCTTGTACCTCTCCAAGTTCTTGACACCAGCCTCCCTAAGCTACTGCACTCGTTTGCCGAGTTCCTCCGCCTCCTGCTTGCTAGCGCTCAGATCAAGCTCGAGCTGTACAGCTTGTTGATAGTTAAGCTTGGCACTTTCCCTGAACTTTTTCCTGGATTCATTGGATTTCTTCAGGGCGTCCCTGGTTTCCAGCAGCTCCTTGGTCAGAGTAGCCTTGTCCTCGAGCAGCTCATCACTCTGCTTGGACAGCGCCGTCTTCTCACCGAGAAGCTCACCATTATGTTTAGCAAGCTCGTTTTTTTTATCTTCGAGTGCTTGCTTAGCTTCGGCGAGCCTAGTATCGAAGTTCCTACCCCGAGACACCAACGCCCCAGCACGGCGCCAGCCAGTAGTTATGGTCAGCAGTCCCTGAAATTAGATAGAAAAAGATAAAGTAAAGGCAAGGAATCAAAAATAAATTTTAAATCAGCAGGAGTTGACTTACGCTAAATATCTCGTTCAACCCTCTATTGAGAACTTGATCAGCCTCCATAGAGGCAGTTTCAGTGATAGCTGCCTGGCTGCGTTTGTGCTTGGAGAGCTTGTAGATCCTTTACCTGAAAGAACTGACCACGAGGCTGGGCAGGGAGCCTTCGGGCTGAGTGTGCAATGTGTGGCTGCTATGAGCCTTAGGAGAAGGCTGCTGGTCGGCGGGAGTTGAGGTCGGCTACTCGGGGGGTGTTGGAGGTGGTGAGTTCTCCTTCGAATGGGCGGTGGGTGGAGGATCATCAGTTCGGGCCTTCTTCGAGGCAGTCTTACTGCTCTCCCCTTGAGCCCATTTGCTGTCCTTCTCATGGACAGAAGAGGCGGCAGCAGCCTAGTAATGCTCGAAGACATCCTCAGAGTCCATATCTGCATAAAAGGAAACAATACGGGCATTGAGACAGGATGGTCACACAGGGCTAAAAAATGAAAGTGAAAAGATTACAAGTAAAGTACCCGCGCTACAACTATTGGTCGCTACAATATTTACTGAACTACCTACTGCCTGGAAGAAATCTGAATTTAAGGTGGGAGCATTCTTAAAGTTGCCATCCCTATCGAATAGATGACAGGGAATTGGCAAATGGTTTAAAAGCGAAATAACTATACCGTTATCATCCGACGAGTCGTCAAAGAGTTCGGTAGGCTTGGTGGCCTTTTGCTTTCCTTTTCCCTTGGGAGCTAAGAGCCTTTCCGCTCGATGAGTGTCGGTTGGTTCCCTGATCGTAACCCCAGTTGGTCTCCTCCGTGGAGGAGACGCTTGGGGTTGCTACTTGGGTTCCGCTTCGGCGCGAGCATTCCTCGCCGAAGGCCCACTCATAGCTGATTGAGGGTCCCAAAGACCAGCCAGCCTAAGGTTAGCCTCTGTAACTAAATTTTTGACACTCTTCTCAACATCTAGCATGCTGGCTAAAAGTGCCGCCCTTGACTCCATTCCTAGAGTTAGGTTCGGTTGTAGCCATGGGCCTGAAACACATTGAAAGTTCAAGACATTGTGGTGGAAAAACATTAAGTGAAGAAACCAGTGATGTGAAAGTTTTACCTCCTCCTGTGAAAGCCAAGTTGTCTGTGACTAGGTCAGGCGTAAGGAAGTACTTCTGGTAGTACCTCCCCACGTTGGAGATATGGGTGGTGTCAGTCAGGAAATTGCGCCCAGTTTCTTGATGACAAAGATGGAAGAACCCCGTGCCTTCTTGGTTGGGGTTAGACTTGAGGTCGAACAGGTAGTTGACCTCGTGTGGCAATGGCGCAAGCCATTTTTTTTGGCTATACAGGATATAGAGTGCAGCCAACATTCTATATCCGTTTGGGGTAATTTGGAAGGGGGCAACTCTGAAGTAGTTGGCTACCCCTTGAGAGAATGCACGAAGAGGCAAAGTGGCTCATGCCTCAACATGAAACCACGACCAGGTGCTGTAAGCACCTCCAGGCAGGCTGGCCTTTTGGTCGGGGTCAGGTTTGACTAGGGTCACCCCTGTCAGATTATATTTTTTCAAGTAGTTGGTGATCATTCTGACCATCACCCTACTTGCGGAGACAACATGTCACTCGACGTCCGACTGAATAGCCTGTCGAGGGCGAGCATCACCTTGAACGTTTGGGTCAGGAATATTTTCGTCTCGACCACTGGTCGAGGGAGCATCAACAGTAGGCTGATGAGAAGTGGTAGAATTTTTTCTTTTCTTGGCTTTGGTTTTTGTGCGAGCCATATTTTGGGACGAGACTGAGGAGGTGTTTAGGTTAATTCGAGAGAAAGGAATATCTAGTATCAAGGTAGAAGGATGTTCTTCGTCTTCAAGCAGCTGAGCTAGGAGGTCGTCGTCAATGGGTCTTTCTCCTCCCCACAGGTCTTGCATATGAACAACACAGACAAAGGAGGAGATAAGGCGCATAGCCTAGGAACTTATGTGGAAAGTTGGAATAACGTTGCTCACGTCTATCGACCAGCAACATTCTAACTGAACACTAAGTTTTATGCTAACAGTTTGAAAAACGGATCAAAAAGGAAAGTAAAAAGTTTTTTGAAAATAAGCTTTCAACTCCTAAAGGGCAGGAAAAACCCAGTTTTTCAACTAGCCTAAAAATAAAATTTTTACGTCGATTTTATGCCCTAAACCTATGATCCTGACTACCGAACTGATTGCTAACTTATGAAGAGCAAAAATACACTACCCTATCAAGCATCAACGGTTTATACAAAATCCTCACAAATTTCTACTCAAGAACACAAAAAATTTCAGAGCACAGTAGCAGTATGCATGGCATCTCGAAGAGTTTAGAAGACAAAGAAATTACCTGGATGAAGGTTGGAGATTCAGAAAAACGGAAGCTTTGAGCTTGAAAGATCCTTGGCAGGGCGTCTGAAAATTTCGAAGTTCTGGGCTCTGGAGTATGGCTCTTGAAAGTTCTTGGCAGAAAATGGTGAATAAAAGGTTAAAATGTGAATGAGAGGGTTACTTATAGAAGCTGAGGTGTGACAAAAAGTAGTAATCATGAATTCCCTTTTTCGAAGAATGGGGGAGTGTAACAGCCGTCAGAGTGGTTTCTTGAAAACTGAAAAGACTTGATTAGACATGATTAGGTCACGATTTTTGAAAACGGACGAGGGCTCTGACAGATTTCGTGGGGCACATGAAAGGTTTTTTTTCCTAAGTTTACTTATTACTGGTCGCAATAAATAAACTTGGGGGGGCAAATGTTATCCAAAGAGCAGGCGTGGATGACGTGGCAGACATTTTTAACACGTGGCTGACACCTGGTAGAGGTTCTATTCGACCATCGACCAGGGAGATTCCCATGGCGTAACATTTGGACTTTATATACGACCAGCTTGGTCGTATACTCCGTATATTTTGAAAGGATCTTGTGCAATTATGATCATATCCGAGATTATCTCCCATGATTCCTGAGTATCCGATTAATTAGGAAAGAATATCTGTAACAAATTTATGTAATCTTCCTTGAGCCTATAAATAAAGAGAAATAGCTCAAGAAAGAGGACCCTTCTTTTTTCTTTTTCTTTTTTGGCTAATTTGAGTTTATGCTCTACAAGAGAATTAGAGCTATTACTTTCTGGTTGTATTATTCATCCCTCTAAGGCTAGTGAAACTCAAAGAACCCAAGTTCTTTGATCACTCCTTTGAGATTCAATATCAATAATAACTTAAGTGGACGTAGGTCATTACCAATTCTTGGGGCCGAACCACTATAACATCTTTGTGTCATTTACTGTTCTTTACATTGGATATGTTTCAATACCTCCTGTCACATCAAGCATTTGACTCCGTGTCAGTTGACCATTATGAGGGTCAACATTTCTGTTCTGCTAGGAGAATGCCAGTTTTAAGGTAATCAACTATTGGGGTCATCCAGGTTGGTTCGGAGTTAATCATGCAGACATCTTCCTGTTCAAGCTCGCTAATACTGGGTATTGACAGGTGTTCAATTGGCACAACATTCAGCGCATCGACCTCGTTGGATGTGGCGAGTTGAGCCAGAACGTCGGCATTTGAGTTCTTTTCTCGGGTAACCTGCTCTATCGCATAAAACTCGAAATGTTCGAGTGTTGCTTTCGCTTTTTCTAAATATGTGACCATCTTTATTCCGCGAGCCTGGTATTCTCCTAAGATTTGGTTGACCACCAACTGCGAGTCACTATAGCAATGTATCGCTTTAGCCTTGAGTTCCTTGGCTATTCGAAGTCCTGCCAATAGAGCTTCATATTCAGCCTCGTTGTTAGATGCTTCAAAGCCAAACCTTAAGGCGGAGTGAAATCAACTTCCAGTTGGAGTGATCAATATGATTCCCGCCCCCGGTCCATTTTCATTGGAAGATCCATCGACATAAAGTTTCCACAGCTCGCCGGCTGGGGTTATAACTTCGTCGTCAGATACTCCCGTACATTCCTCAATGAAGTATGCCAGGGCCTGCCCTTTTATGGTCGTTCTGGGATGATAAGTGATCTCGAATTGTACGAGCTCAACAACCCATTTTAATAATTGTCTCGAGGCTTCTGGCTTTGACAAGACTTTTCGTAGTGGTTGGTCAGTCAGCACATGGATGGGGTGTGCTTGGAAGTAAGGTCGGAGTATTCAAGATGAGTGGATTAGGCTTAAAGCAAACTTCTCCATTAACGGGTATCTCGATTCTGCCTCGAGTAACCTTTTGCTGACATAGTATACTGGTTTTTGTACCTTCTGATCTTCTCGGAGGAGCACGGCGTTGATGGCGTGATCGGTTGTAGCGAGATATAGGTACAAGATTTCTCCTGTGATAGGTTTCGATAAGATGGGAGGTTTTGCGAGGTGTTTCTTTAGCTCCTAAAATGGTCATCCACATGGTTATTGTTATGTTTATATTTGACCAACATATCATCAACATACACTTCCATGTTGTTGCCTATTGTAGAGTCCAAGAACTTTACTTAGCTAGTTAGATATTAGTATTATAGTAATAGTAGTCTTATCTTTATAACTGTGGATTTTTGGTTCAGACCGGGATTTATTTGGACACTCATAGTAGTACTTGTAGATTTTCTATGTTTAACCTATAGTTTAAGAATATTAATTTTAACCTAAGTTTGATTAATATGACTGATATTGAGGATAATATTTATTATACTATAAGGTTTAGATAAGAACCAATAGGATATTAAGCACATGTTATGTATGGGTGATTAAGGATTAAGTATTTAGAGGATTAAATTTAATAAGGGTAAAATTTGAATGCTCTAAGGTCAGTCAGCAGCTTTGAATACGTTTGAGGGCTTAGTCAAGGCTGTTTACTCAATTTGAATTAAGCTAAAAATGTGTAATTTCGTGTTTAAATAATCAGCGTATGCCGATATATCGCAGCTATAGGGGGCGATATATCGCAGCACGTAGATACGGAAAACACGAAACGATGCACGTTTTCCTCGGGCATAATGGTCCAGGCGATATATCGCCTATAGGGAGCGATATATCGCCTCCTTCAACATATTTTGAATGTTTTTGAAATCATTTTCCATTCAACCCTTCAACCTCTTGATAAGTCCAGCATCTTTTTGAACGAGTCTTCAACCTCTGCTGAAGGACAACTCAAATTATTTTCACTTAAAAAGCCATTATTTTTATTCAAGTTAAATTAAGATCCTTGGATTCCTAAACTCTATAAATAGGACCTAGTACCCAACCATTATTCATCTTTTGCTCTAAGTTCAGAGGCTGCAAGTTGCTAGGTGAGTGTGAGAGTGTAAACACTTGGGTTGGGAATCATAAGATTGATCATCATAAGCTTATCAAACACTTGGGGAAGTAAGGTTTTATAGTATTTCGGTTCAAGGTTTAAATCAGTCTTATAAGTCTTCAAGGTAACCCAAACTCTAGCTCGTTTCTGTACTTTTTCTTTAAAAGTTCTCATAGTCTTCTACTCAGCCTTCTAACCTTAATCTTTATTTTGGTTAGGAAATCTAAGAACTTGCACATAAGTTTTTGGTAAGTATTTTCTCAATGGTTTTGTCCTTCCATTCCTTTCATTTCTCTTCTTCACTATACTCACTCTTTTTCAAATGGTTCTTAGGAGTGTTCCAAAGTCCCAACTCTGTCCTCTTATCCCGGTAATTTTGGTAAGGAAAATAGGATAGAATTCATATGTTATATGTTATATGTTTTATATGTTATCTTATGTTTTTTTTTATGTTATGCAATATGTTATGAAATGTATGTATGTAGGCTTGGGCATATGACCCATATGACTAACAAGCCCCAAATAGATTATGGGCATATGACCTGCTTAGCTAGTAGGACCCCACTAATCTAATGGGCATATGGCTTGTTTAGTCTATGGGACCCCAAGTAATAATGGCCATTATAGTATGTGTATGATATAAGTGTTATGTTATGTTTTTATGTTTCTTATGAAATTTATGTATATGAACTATGTGTTAGATTTTCCTTGCTGGGCATTAGGCTCATTCCTTTTTGTTTATATGTGCAGGAAAATAGGTCTTAGTGGCGGGAAAGGTTCTTGGAAGCTTGGAGAATGTGTATTGAGGTCGAATGGATTCAAGAGCCGAGCGTTACGATTCGAGGATGTAGTCTTGTTTTTATGGTTTTACATGTATTTTTTGCACTTGTTATGTAATCCCTTTTCATTTCAATTAAGATATGTTTTCATTTTAAAACAATGGGATCCCATATCCTAACCTAAATTTTATGGAAGTTTAACTCTTATTTTTACAAGTTTCTTAATAAAGTTATGGTCTTTTCACTTGAAAAGTTTTATTAAGGATTAGTGTTTATGTATAGTTTTCATTAATGGTCCAAAAGTATAGAGTAGTTGGGTCATTACATCTATCTGCTTGAAGAACATCCAGCTTACAAGCCTTTGGTACGTGGCTCCAGCATTTTTAAGCCCAAAAGGCATGACATTGTAACTGTACAACCCTTTATCTGTCACAAAACTCGTATACTCTTGGCCCGAGGCATGCATGACAATCTGGTTATATCCAGAATAAGCATCCATGAATGACATAAGTTAGTGCCCAGCTGTGGTATCTACGGACTGATTGAATTGAGGTAGGGGAAAGCAATCCTTAGGGCATGCCTTGTTGAGATCAGAATAGTCGATACAAGTCCGCCATGTTCTGTTACGTTTCAGAACCAAGACCGGGTTTGCGACCCAATTACGGTAGAAGGCGTCTCGTATATATCGGTTCGCCTTTAATCTGTCGACTTCTTCCTTCAAGGCTTTCTTCCTATCATCGTCCAGGAGTCTTTGTTTTTGTTGCTTCGGGGGGAAGCTTTTGTCAATGTTAAGTTCATGGCTTATCACATTCGGACTTATCCCTACCATGTCCGAATGCGACCATGCGAAAACATCCTGGTTCTTCTTTAAGAAGCCAATTAATTGATATTTTGTTTCTCCTGAAAGGTTTTTCCCCACCTTCACAGTTTTTGGCGGATTAGCTTCTTCGAGCTCCTCTAGAGGCTTGAGATCGACCCTTTCTTCTATTCTTAGATCGATCTCTTCGTCCATTTTGAAGACTCTCCCATCCTTATTCTGCATTACAACAAGTTTTTGTGCACTTGTCTGCTTCTTCCCTCTAACGGAAATGATGTAGCACTCCCTTCCTGTGAGTTAGTCCCCTTTGAGAGTCCCGATGCCACTAGAATTCAGGAACTTGATGGCCAGATGCCTAATAGACGAAATTGCCCCCAGCCCTACTAGGGCGGGTCTCTCGAGCAGTACCTTATAGGCTGATGGGAGATCTACCACTACGAACTCCATCATCTTGGTTACCGAGACTGGGTAGTCTCCTAAGGTTACAGCGAGTTTGATAGATCCCATGCAGGCAATCCATTCTCCTGAAAATCCGTACAACGTAGTTGCACAGGCCTTTAGGTCGCGAAGCGCGAGTCCCATCTTTCCTAAAGTGGCTTTGTAAAGGATATTTACCGAGTTCCCGTAATCAATCAGGACTCGGTGCACCCTCTTGTTCGCGAGTTGAAGGGTGATGACCAGCGGGTCATTATGAGGGAATTGTACATGGGACGCGTCATCTTCGGTAAAAGTTATGGGTTGAGATTCAACCCTTTGTTGTTTTGTAGCTCTGGGTTCGGGTTCGTAGGGAGACCCGTCACCAGTTTTCAGCTCATTCATGTATCTTTTCTGGGCATTCCTGCCCGATCCTGCAATATGGGGTCCCCCTGAGATGGTTATGACATCTTCTCCATCAATCGGAAGGGGTCGTTCATCTTCCCGTGCTCGAGAGTTGCTGTTCTGGGCAAGTGGTGCAGCTGCTACCCTCTGGTTGGTGGAGGCCTGATTGGGGTTCTAATTTCTTACGTACTGTTTGAAATATCCTCTCAAGATCAAGCCTTCGATCTCATCTTTTAATTTCCTGCATTCATCGGTTGTATGCCTGATATCTCTGTGGAATCTGCAGTACTTATTGGAGTCTTTTTTTCACCTTTTTGTTTCTCATGGGGTCAAGTCGCCTGAAAGGGACCTGGTTTTCATTAGCCAGGTAGATATTCTCTCGAGACTCATTGAGCTCGGTATGCACCTTGTATACGGAGAAGTATCTTTCCCCTTTCTTCTTCTTTCCCCCATCAGCCTCGTGATTATTCCCTTCATTTTTCTTTCTCTTAGAAAGGTTGTCCCCTGGGGGTTTTGATGTCGTAAAATCCGCCGAGGTCGAGGCAGAGTTTTTGTTTGTTGTTGTAGTTATGGGCTGAGAGGTCATATTCAATGCTGACCTCGCCTTTTCTACATTAACAAACCTCTAAGCTCGTCGATTGAACTCGGTTAAGGACCTTACAGGCCTCCTTTGCATATCTTCCCAGAGAGGACTTCCAGGCATTACTCCAGCTCTGACAGCCATTAAATGGCCACTATCATCGACGTCATGAGCTCGAGTGATTTCCAAATTAAACCTTGTGAGATAACTTGTAATGCCCCAAATTTCCTAATAAGGGTTAAGACCTTGATTAGGAGGCTGGGAGGGCCATAATTGATTTATTGTGTTATTAAATGATAATATGCATGTTTAGGTGTATTAAATATGCATGTGAACTCATTTATGAGTAATTGGGTGATTTTCATATTTTTGCCATTTCGGGCATATTTGACATATATGTGATATGTGTATGGTGCTATATTATTATTTGGTTATGCCAGGGTTACTCAGCACAAGACGATCCTAGGAGGTAAGCTAGTGGGAAAGTTACAACGGGATTTATTCTTGACTTGGAGTAAGGGGTATTTAGAGCATTACTGGGTTATTGGGTAATGAGAATGAATATTTGGTGATAAATTGAGAATTAGTAAGATCAGGGGGATTTTCTGGAGGTTTTGACTATTTTTTCCCCGGGAGTGTTTTCGGAACTCCGAGTTTGCGTCAGTGCTCCACTGGCGCAAACGCCCATTACCGTCAGTGGGCAACTGACGCAATTGGGCCACCTTTTCAATAAACTCTCATCGTCCCAGCCGAGACCCCATTTCACTCAAAAAATTTTAGACCCGATTCCTTCACAAACTAGCGGCGCCCCAACGAACTTTTACTTATTTAGGTACGTTTTTATCCTTTTTTTTTCCAATTTTAATGTCAAAATAATTATTTATATATGTTTATGAAACTTATATATAGTTTTTTTTTTTTATAGATTTTGTTTTTTTTTTTTGAAGATTATAGTTTGAAAACCCATAATCTTTATTGGTTTTTGGAGTTTTCTACTTCAAGAACCCACATTGCTCAATTACCACAAGTAAGTGTAATTTTATTAATTTTTATGATTTAAATTTAATTTTTCAAATTTTTTTTTTGTATAAATTGACTATATTTTGATTTTTAATTTTTAGATAGTTTTATATTAATAATTATGAAATTGTTTTAGGTTTAAACTTTGCATTTTAATATTTTATTTTTTTAGAATTTTTTTATTATAATTTTTTTATTTTTTATTAACTTTTTTTAAAATTTTAATTTAATTTCGAATTTACTTATGTAGATGAGTATATATATATTAATGTATATATTTTGTATAAGTTTCTTTTTATTAATTGTTTATTTTGATTATTATTAGTAAATTTTTGTTTATATTTTGTTAACTTTTTAAATTTTGGGTTTAATTGGTTAAATAGGTATATATTAAAATTGTTTATTTTTTTAAGTTATATTTTATTATTGATTTAGTTAGGATATTTATAGTCGATTTTTATTTATGTGATTTGTTAACTTTTTTTAAAAAAAATTTCGGGTTTAAGTAAATAAATGAGTACATATAACAAATTATTTATTTTCTTTAAGTACTTTATTGTTTATTTAGTTACAATAGAGCTTTAATATATTTTTCTTTATATTTTGTTAACTTTTTTATAATTTTTTTTGTTTATTGTTATATTTGAGTAGGTATTTTGTTTGACAACTTTGTTGGTGAGATCAAGCTTTGGAGGATTTTATATTAGAGGTAATATTTTAAACCTTTATATATAATTAATATATTGAACTTAATAGCATGTACGAATTATAAAATAGTGGAGATATGATCTGGGACTGTGCATTGCGGTGATATAAGGCTGTAATTATGCATGTTTGATTGATTACTTGATTTGTTGTATTTATGTGATGAATATAAGTTTATTTAAATTTTGGGAAATATGATAAAAATAGGGGAAATGCTGCCCAATTTTTTGGAAGATTTAGTAATTTGAGAATTATGCATGTTTGATTGATTGATTGGTTTGTTGTATTTATGTGATGAATATATGTTTATTTAAATTTTGGGAAATATGATAAAAATATGGGAAATACTGTCCAATTTTGTTTAAGATTTAGTAATTTGGGAATTATGCATGTTTGATTGATTAATTGGTTTGTTGTGTTTATGTGATGAATATATATATTTATTTAAATTTGGGGAAATATGATAGAAATAGGGAAAATGCTGACCAATTTTTTTTAGGATTTAGTAATTTGAGAATTATGCATGTTTGATTGATTAGTTGGATATTTTTGTGTATACCATGTGAGTATAAATGCACATTTTAAATTTGGGAAATGTGTTAGAAATAGGGGAAATGCTGCCCAATTTTTTTTGGACATATTGTTTCATTTATTTACTTGTCAATTAAGTAGTCCACGAACTTAATTGTTAATGTTTGTTGCTTTGTTTGTTTTTTTTTTTTTTTTTTTTTTGTGAAGTTTGATAATGGATAGAGATTGGATGTCAGCAGATAGGCTATCCATGAAATATAGGAATGAAGTTGAGTTTTTCTTGGAATTTTGTGCAAGAAATACTCAATCTCCTAATAGTATTCCTTGTCCATGTGTTAAGTGTGGTAACGTTGTGAGGATGCCAATTTTTAAAATAAAATACCACTTATTTAGGAATGGAATAGACAAAAGTTATAAGGTATGGTTTTTGCACAATGAAAGAATGAAAGTCACTGATGAGGGACCATCTAAGAATAATAAGTATTTTGATATTGATTACGAAGTTGATGATATTGCAGAGATGATTGATGATGCATAATATGAATCACATGTGGATTCAATTAAATTTCAGTCAATCTTAGAAGATGCTGAGAAACCTATTTTCCCTAATTGTACAAGGTTCACTAAATTATCACCACTGCTTAGGTTGTCTAACTTAAAAGCCAAACATGGGTGAAGTGATAAGGGAATGACAGAGTTGTTAACATTTTTAGGAGAATTATTACCCGAAGGTAATGAAATGTCGTCTTCATTTTATGAAGCGAAGAAGACATTGCGTTCGTTAGGCATACAATATAAAAAAATACATGCTTATCCTAACGATTGCATCTTATATTGAAAGAGATTTGTTGATGCAATTGCATGTTCGACATGTGGCGAGTTTAGATGGAAAAAGAAAAAAAATTCAGATGTTACACAAGTTTTTTTATTGTAGCTTTCATTGGATGTTAGTATTAATTCAACCACACAGTCATTCGGTAGCTTTTTTGGATCCTGTAAACTCACATTTCCATTCGGAAATCAATGAGATAATTATCATGTAAGTTTTTCATTTTACTTAATTAATTTATGATTTTATTTCAAACTCATATATGGGTAAATATTAATATTGTGTTCAGGGCGTTGGATCAATATGATACACACCGAAGACTAAAAGAGTCAACCAATCTAAAAGTTTGTGTTCCTAAGGTAAGTAAATTATATTACTTATCGTATTCAACTTTTTGACATATTTCTATTATAATAACTTACTAAATATAATACTTAACTTTGGATAATTATGTTGTAATAGTGTCGAAACCAAACTGGGCCAACCGAGTGTTGCTTTTACATTATGAAATATGTTAGAGACTTGATTTCATAGCCTAGACCGAAGGCCTACTTGAAAAATGAGGTATTGTTTTACTTTTTGTTATCCAAAAATTAGGCATGGATGACATGGCAGACATTTTTAACACGTGGCTGACATCTGGCAGAGGTTCTGTTCGACCATCAACCAGTGCGATGCCCCTGGCGTAACATTTGGGTTTTACATACGACCAGCTTGGTCGTATACTCCATCTATTTCGAGATGATCTTGTGCAATTGTAATCATATTCGAGATTATCTCCCATGATCCGATTATTTAGGAAAGAATATCTGTAATCATGTAATCCTCCTTGAGCCTATAAATATAGAGAAATAGCTCAAGGAAGGGACTTTGGGGGGCTGCTTTGTGTTTTTGCTTTACAAGAGGATTATAGCTATTATCTTTCGAGTGTATCATTCATCCCTCTAAGGCTTGTGAAACTCGGAGAACCCTAGTAATTTGATCACTCCTTTGAGAATTAATATCAATAATAGCTTAAGTGAACGTAGGTCATTACCATTTCGTGGGGCCGAACCACTATAATTTTCTGTGTCGATTACTGTTCTTTCCATTAGATCTATTTCAACACTTCCCATCAAATCAAGCATTTGACTCCGTGTCAGTTGACCAAAACGAGGGTCAACATTCTGGTGCTTTCATTGAGAGTTGAACTCAAGATTTTTGAAACACAAAGGGCAAAGACAACCAGGAAGACTAGACAGGCTGCTGACGCTGCACCATCTCAACCTCCTCCTCCGAACATGGCTGAGAATGAGACACACTTGGAGTTTGATGAGGAGGAGCTGGACTTCGAAAAGCTGAGAAATACTATGGGAGTATTACAAGATGAATTGGCCAATCTGAGGGCCAGTCAAGAAAGTGCCGCTGAGACCATGGCGCGGTAGCAGCAAGAAATAGAGCGTCAGCGCCAAGAGCTGAGTGAAAGACAGGCGGAGATGGACCGTCGTCAAAGGGAGGCCATGGCAGCCTTCGAAGCTACCCTCCAATTGGCTAGGAGTCAGGCTGCACCTGCGTCGTAGCCTGACCAACCCCCGAGGGGGCCACCTCAAAGAGGTCCCATTCCTAGCCCTCCAATCCAGCCAATGAGCCCTCAAAGGCCGGAGTAGCCACCAATGCCTCAGGATGATATCCCACCTAGGGACCCTGAGATTCAGCCTCCATCCCAGGCTGGACGAGGCGATCCCCCACTGCCAAGGCAGAATAGGGCTGGGCAGCAGCCCCGCAGCCCTAGACGCCAGGGGGGTGAAGAGCCGCACCCACCGAGCAGGGGACATCGTCCTTCTGGCAACAGAAGGGTCTCAGAGACAGGCTCTACGGTCAGGGGCCCCCCACGGCATGATAATGCATGGGGACCTACCGACCAGTGCAGGCCACCCCCTAACGCTCGGGAAGTTCCAGCCCGAGGAGGCAACCGAGGAGACAGTTGGTCTCACCATAGCCAATCGAGGTTCAGAGATGGCCATGGCTACAATGAGGCTGACTCAGGCAGAGGGAATGCCGGTCAGAGGAATGAGGAGAGAGGTGGAGGCAAAAGCCCACCACCTAAAGAAGACCAACAAGCAAGACGTAATGCTAGGGGGCAGCCCAGGCAAAACAATGTCTTTAGCCGGCTCGGAGCCAGCGAGCAACGGCGTAGAGATGACAACTTAAGGGATGTAATCAAAGACCGCAGAGAATGTCACGACGAGTACATTCCCCCGGCGCTTGAGGCCCCGGAAATTCCTGAAGCCGTTCAGGCCCAGATTGATGCCCTAAACCAGGCAGTGCAACAGCTGGTCGGGGGAAGAATGTCGCACATAGAGTACGACAGGAGAAGGGGCACTCCTTTTGTTCAGAGGATTGCTCTGGCAGAGCCTCCCAGTAGGTTTAAAATGCCCACTCTGCCAAAATTTGATGGGTATGGTGACCCGGTATCTCATGTCAACAAATTTGAGATACAAATGGACATTCAGAAGGTGTTTGAAGATGCTCGGTGCAGGATCTTTCTTGCAACACTTTCTGATGCTGCACAGGAGTGGTTCTTTAAGTTCCATCCTGCAAGTATTGTATCTTGGGAGATGTTCGTAAAGGAATTTTACGGACAATTCTATGCGGGTCGCGTGCACCCAATTGAGGCAAACCAACTGGTCGAGATACGCCAGAAAGAGGGGGAGCCTTTAAAGGAGCATGTTCAGTGCTTCATGCGTGCCGCAGCAGGAGCCAAGACTGTGGGTGATGAAGGAAAAATGATGGCCCTAACTGCAGGAGTTAGGCGCCATACACCTTTATGGAATAGCCTCAGGAAGCATGGGGTTAAAACTACCCAAGAATTTTTGGATCGAGCTGATCATTACATCAAGCTCAAAGATGCGATTACCAGCGAGGGAAAGTCCCCCAATAAAGACAAAGGGACTGAAAAACCCGCCAAGGCTGCCGATGGGTCAAAACCCAACGGCAACGGCAAGGGCAACGGGAACGAAAATGGCAAGAATGGGGGAGAGAGGCCCCATAACGAACCCTCTACCTCCGAGAGTAAGCGCGCTAAGGGAAATCGTTATGAACCAAGGTTCACCAACTACACTGCCCTCGTCGAGTCTCGAGCAGAGGTGTATCAGGCCACCAGTTCTAGTGTGCCTTACAAAAGACCCGCTGCCATTCGAAAGGATATCTCTAAAAGGGATACCGCCAAGTTCTGTCGTTTTCACAACGACTACGGACACGATACGAATGAGTGTAACCAGTTGAAGGATGAAATCGAGTTCCTTACTAGACAAGGACACTTGAGAAGATACGTGCGGGCTGCGGGGGCTTCCCAATGAGAGGCTCCAGGTGGCAACGAGCAGGTGCTTGCATGCCAACGCTCACCACCTTTACAGCCTGACCCCGTGGCCGGCACTTTACTCACCATCTGCGAAGGCCCGCACCTTGCGGGAAACACCGGAAAGGCAAGGGAACAATATGCTCGGACCCTACACCACGACCAGGACATTGAGATGATGACTGTGGAGGATCGATCATCAAAGAAGGCTCGGACAGAGGAAGGTGCAATAACCTTCTCTGATTACGACGCCCAGCATGTCCGGTTCCCACATTCTGATCCGCTGGTCGCGGATGTTCAAATTGCCAACATGATGGTGAAGAGAGTGCTGGTCGATACAGGAAGTTCATTTAACATCCTGTATAAATTTTCGCTGGAATGAATGACGTTGTGTGTCAAGGACTTAGAGCCCTGCAACCAAACAATTTATGGTTTCTTAGGTGAGGGACTCGCTCCAACAGGGTCAATCAGGCTTCTAGTAACAGCAGGTACATCACCTGCTACCAGGACATTACTCACTACTTTCATAGTAGTCGATTGTCCTTCGACCTAAAATGTTGTAATTGGAAGGCCCATACTGGTTGACATTCGGGTCGTCACCTCTATATGACACTTGGCCATGAAATTCCCAAAAGACGCAGGGGTAGGACGCATATTAGGAAACCAGAGGGAAGCCAGGGAGTGCTACAATGCCTCAATCACCAAGGCCAAGAAAGGTCTGTTGAGGAGCGCTCCCCCAGAAAAGTTGTAGATGACCATTGATGTACAAGCCCAATCAGGTGATGAAGTCACCAAATAGGGTGTTGCCCAAAGTGAGGATAGAGACTTAGTGTAACGACCCAAATTCACTAATAAGGCTTAAGGGCCTTGATTAGTGTGCCTGGAGGGCGTAATGGAGATTATGTGTGATTTTAATGATTTAGATGCATGGTTATGATTTAAAGCATGTTATATGACTATGTGTATTATGTTACGTGATAATTGTGCTATGTGATTTGTACCGCGTGGGTGTGGTGGTATCAATGTGATGCAGGTGTCGAGACGGTCCTAGAAAGCTAGATAATGGTAACTGGTGATTTGGTAACTTGTGTAACTGTTGGTAACCATAGAGAGCAACAGGTCTTGCTGGAAAGTGGTAGAATAGTAAGGTTAGAAAAAGGACAAGTGTGCCCTTGAGGTTTAGTTAGAGAGGGATATTTATGGAGGGATAAAGAGGTCTTTTGGCAGTGGTTTAGTTAAGTTTCAGCTGAAGGAAAATGCAATCACGTATAAACACTTTGGAAATGGATTTATGCTGAATTTTGGGAGACCTAGAGGTAGAGTAAGAGAAAAGGAGAAGAAGGAGGCTGAATTTGGCTCTTGGAAGGAGAATCAAGGGGGTTGAGGTTATCAAATCAAGCCTAGGCCAAGGTTATTCAGAGGTAAGGATTAGCACTTTGTTTTGTTAAATTTAAGGTTGGATTTTCAGAGATTGAATATGAGAACTCAAGGATAGTTATGGCTGTTTGTGGAAATTCAGCTTGTGGGGTTATAAAGCTTGACTTGGAGCTGGAAGCAAGGAAGCTAGAGGTTGGACCCTTTATTCAAGGTAATTTTTCTGTGTAATTGTAGAGCTTGTTTCTGTTATGGATTAGGGAATTTGAAGTTTAGTTTGGGTTTAGGTTTAAGTTTTAACTTTCTGGTTTGAGTTACTAAGGCATGGAACTCAAGAGTGAATTTTGGGAATGGTTGTGTAATCGAGCTAGGGTATAATGTTTCTAGGTTGTAGTGAGGTCTATTTGGGGTTTTGAGTTGGTTTTGAGGCTTAGGTATAAGTTTGGGGTGGTTTTGAGTGATTTGAGTTCGGGAAAAACGCAGGGAAAACCCAGATTTTCTGGGCTCGCGAAGGAGCGCCGCGGCGCGAGGCTGTTTCTGGGCAGAGTAAGTTCTCTAACTTTCTGGGCGCTGCGGCCCTATAGGGCAGAGCCGCGATGCTAGGCCAATTTCAGGATGTTAGAATTTGCAATTTTGAGCCTTTGCTCCGGGGGTTCGGGGGATGTCTTCGGTGCATTGTTTTAGGGATTTGGGGGTACCGAGAGTGTGGGATTGGTTCCGGGGAGGTAGCTTTGGATTGATTAGTGATGAAGGATGTTTCATTTGTGTTGTGATTAGGACTTTGGAGAGGCTCGGGGTAAAGGACCGTGCTCGCGGCTTCGTGGCATCGGAAACCAGTGAATTGAAAGGTAAGAAAACTGCACCCGGATAAATGTTGGTGATGGGACTAAGTGCTCCCAAGAATTGTGTCGTGTCAATGTTGGTATCACACCAAGGGACATGTAAAAGTGGCCTAAGAGTGTCGTACTTGATATTAGCGCACAGGGCGCGAACTGGCCATTAGTAACCAAGAATAACAGGATAACGGAGGGAGCAGCCTGAGAGCGCTAGCCTTGGTTATCGTTTGTGAATTGTGAATGTTATGAACTGAAATGCCTAGTATGTGGAATACTTGTCTATACTGACTGATGATGTATTTGAGTTTATGTGGTGCATTGTGAGATATTGATTTGTCTGCTAATTGTTCATGCTCTGTTGTTGTTGTGTTTTCTTGCTGGGCCTTGGCTCACGGGTGCTACGTGGTGCAGGTAAAGGCAAGGGCAAGCTGGACCAAGCCTGAGGTGGAGAGCTCCGAGGTGGAATGTACATAGCCGGCGGTTCGACCGCCACTGTCGAGGAGTGGACCAGGACAGGGATCACCTTACTACTAGTTTTGCCTTAGCATGGCCGGTTGTTGTACATAAACCCTAAGACTTTTGTAAACGGTCTTTGAACTTAATATTTTTGGGATCCCATGTAACAGATAATACTTTTGAATGGAAATGTGGCTTTTGAGACCAAAACGCTTTTAACCCTAGTTCCTTAATAGTTTCAATAACACGATTTTATTTAAATGACTTGATTAGCAAGTCTGGCACTTTATAAACACACAGTGTAACGGTCTTGGCTATCCAGGGCGTTACACATAGATCCTCGCTCTGGGGATTTTGAAGAAGATGTAGGACCTGTCGAGGACCTTGAGGAGGTCCAACTTGACAAAGAGTTTTCGACCAAAGTTGTAAAGGTCGGAAAAAATTTAGAAGCAACAACCAAACACGCACTGGTGGAGCTTTTGAGGAAGAACTAGGAATTTTTTTGCCTGGTCACATAAAGACATGGCAGGGATAGACCCTGCAGTAATCAGCCATGTCCTAAACGTCGACAAAAGCTTTCCACCCGTGCAACAGAAAAGAAGGATGCTTGATAAAGACAGATCAAAAGCCTTAAAAGAAGAAGTTGAAAAACTAAAGGAGAATGGGTTCATCAGGGTGGCATTTTATCCATCGTGGGTCTCTAATCTAGTGCTAGTTCCCAAGCCGAATGGCAAATGGCGAACCTGTGTGGATTTCACAGACCTTAATAAAGCTTGCCCTAAATATTGCTTCCTACTCCCAAGGATTGACCAGCTGGTAGATGCAACTACAGGCCATGAGATCCTCTCTTTCATGGATGGATACTCAGGGTACAATCAAAATAGTATGCACCCCCCTGACGAGGATCACACTAGCTTTCGGACCGATACAGGGCTATACTGTTACAAAGTAATGCCCTTCGGATTGAAAAGTGCTGGTGTGACTTACCAGTGACTAGTTAACCACATGTTTAAGGAGTTGATCGGAGTAAACATGGAGGTATACGTTGATGACATGCTGGTAAAGTCAAAGAAGGAGGAAGGACATGTGAAGGATTTACAAGAGTGTTTCGATGTTTTGAATAAATATCAAATGAAGCTAAATCCTCTCAAGTGTTCCTTTGGAGTAGGGTCAGGGAAGTTCTTGGGGTTCATTGTCAATTTGAGGGGAATCGAAGCTAATCCCGAAAAGATCAAGGCCCTGATCGATATGAAATCGCCAGTAAAGATCAAAGATGTGCAAAGTTTGACTGGAAGAATCGCCGCGCTAAGTAGATTTATTTCAAAATCGACGGATAAATGCATCCCTTTCTTTAATCTACTTAGGGGAAACAAGAAGTTCGAGTGGACTGAAGACTGCGAACAGGATTTTCAAGCCTTAAAAGCCCACATGGTGCAACCTCCCATCTTATCAAAGCCTATAGATAGGGAAACTTTGTTCATTTACCTGGCGATCATTGAGTATGCTGCTAGTGCGGTGCTGGTAAGAGAAGAAGAAGTCGTACAAAAGGCGGTGTATTATGTGAGCAAGAGGTTAATCGGGGCCAAATTGAGATATCCTCCCATTGAAAAATTATCCTATTGCCTAATTTTGGCCTCATGGAAGTTACGTCCTTATTTCCAAGCCCATCCAATCACAGTCTTGACTGAACAGCCCCTTCGGCAAGTTTTGCAAATACCAGAGGCTGCTGGTCGTTTGTTGAAATGGGCAGTCGAATTCGGGCAGTTCGATATAACATATTCACCGCGAGCAGCAATAAAAGGACAAGTCTTGGCAGATTTCATTGCTGAATTTACTGAACTCCCAGACATTGAACAAGGTGAAAAGCCTAGTGCGCCTGAGCCTCAAGTTGAAGCTCCTTCATGGTAGCTATTCACGGATGGATAATCCAACAAATCTCGCATAGGAGTAGGAGTGATATTGATAACGCCGGAAGGGCATCAATTTCACTGCGCAATTAGGTTCGATTTCACCGCTTCGAATAATGAAGCTGAGTATGAAGCCTGTAAGGACCAATATTTTGTGTATGAAAAATTAGGTCCAATCGCATCTGGAATGGACTTTTGTTATGTCTGGAGTTTATTCATTTTTAGTTAGAGTCCACGTCAGCATGTGTGTAAAGCAAGGTTGTTAGTGAGTTACAGCTGTTAGTTGGTTCGGGATTATACCTAATTGCAGCCAAGGATATATATTGGGTTGGTTAATTAGTTATAACCAACTCACTTTGTTCGAAAGATTCGATTGGGTGTTTTTGCTCTGTTTTCTTTCTTTTTCTTCCATTTATTTTTGCAGGTGTTGGCAAGAAACGCCATTGAAGATGGTTGAAGGTTTCTGTGCAAGCTCTGGAATCAAGCCGTGATTGCTGAAGGAGATCAGCTGGGTCTTGATGCTATAGATCCGAAGGTTTTTGTGTTTGAGATATTGTTGAAGGGAGTTCAACACTGAAGCAAGGGGATCTTGCATTTATAACCAAGGGATTTGGTTGTTTAGGGTAAAAAGCTTCACTGTATTTTGAGATAGTTTGTACAGTTTTTACATATTGATTCTTGAACTGGCTTATGTAAAATTACTTCTGAATATAGTGAGAGTTATTACCCTGGTTCAGGGAACCCAAGCACTAGTCGGCTGGAATGAGTTTTCAGTGCAGACGAAGCTTGTAATTTTGTGTCAACTCTTATGATTGTGTCGTTAATGTTCATGTATGTTTCAAGATACAACCTAGATGAATATTGTAAAACTGGAAAGATAGGCTAAAACTTAGGTTTTTCAAAGCCGTACTCGCTGGGTTAAGGTTAGCCAAAGACATAGGTATAAAAGTGATGGATATCTACAGTGATTCACAGCTAGTAGTGAATCAGGTCTTAGGGGAGTATCAGGCACGGGGCCTAAAAATGGTGGCCTATCTGAACAAAACAAAAGATCTATTGGCGCCATTTGAAAAATATACCCTCTAGCAAATACCCCGAGATCAGAATTCAAACGCAGATGCCTTAGCCAATCTCGTGAGTGCAAAAGATGTTGATACTTTGAATATAGTGCCAGTCGAGCAGCTACACACGCCAAGCATACGAGTAGACGAGACCAATATGGAGATTCGGTTAGAAAATACATGGATGGCACAGTACCTGGATTATCTCACAAGTTGTACACTACCTACAGATAGAAACAAAGCTAGCACCCTTCAGAGACGGGCTGCTCGGTATATACTGGTCGATGGTATTCTATACCGAAGGGGATACTCAATGCCACTGCTGAGGTGTGTTACACCAGAAAAGGCTAAAGAACTGATAAAGGAGGTACATGAAGGCTTCTGTGGGGACCACGCTGGGGGGCAGAGCTTATCAAAGAAGATTCTAAGGCAAGGTTATTTTTGGCCAACAATGAACGAAGACTCAATGGAGTTTGTACGAAATTGTGATAAGTGTCAGAGGTTTTCCAAGATCCCACGGGCAGCTCCTAATGAGTTAAAGCTGATGAAAATTCCATGGCCCTTCGCAGTATGGGGTATAGATTTAATCGAGTCCTTGCCAACAGAAAAAGGTGGGGTGAAATACGCAGTTGTGGCAGTCAATTACTTCACCAAATGGGCTGAGGTTGAACCACTCGCAACCATAACGACAAAGAAAGTACTCAATTTTGTCATCAAGAACATTTTTTGTCGATATGGATTGCCAAGAAAGATTGTCTCGGACAATGGCACCCAGTTTGATAGTGACATGTTCACAGACTTCTGCGAAAGGCATGGAATCATCAAGAGCTTTTCTTCAATTGCTCATCCGCAAGCAAATGGACAAGTAGACGCAGTAAATAAGAAACTAAAGGATACCCTGAAGAAAATGCTCAAAGAAGCTAAAGGAGCATGGCCAGAATAGCTTCCTGAAGTACTCTGGTCGTATAGAACTTCTCACCGAACAGGAACAGGTCATACCCCATTTTCCTTAGCCTACGGGTATGAAGCTATGCCAGTCAAGTTAGATCCGCCCTCACATCGAAGAATCACATACGACCAAGACCAAAATAGCCAACTGTTGATGGAGTCCCTAGACCTGATCTAGGAGAAACGGGAGAAAGCCCAACTCCGAGTCGCTATGTACCAGCAAAAAGTCGCTCGATATTTTAACTCCAAAGTAAAAGAGAGAGAGTTCAGTGTCGGAGACTTAGTACTTCGAAGAATTTTCTTGAACACCTGCGACCCAGCTGCTGGAGTACTCGGACGAAACTGGGAAGGACCCTAGCAGATTGAAGAAGTCCTTCATCCAGGCACGTATAAACTTGCACGCTTAAATGGAGATCTCGTTCCGCGTTATTGGAATGGAGAACACTTGCGCAAGTATTATCAGTAAACAGTCCTTCTTAAAGGACTGGCTTGTATTAATTTTTACTTTTTAAAAGTTTTGAAAAAGGGTTAGTCATGTTATATGGCTAATCGCTTATGAGTGTAAGATCTTTCGAAGATCACTCGTAAAGACATGATTAGTCCATTTAAATACGAGAATTATAAGGGACTATGCGCAGCCAGTCGTTCTTGCCAAACTTTGTAATTTTTTACAAGTACTTGTTCATTATGTGTGTTGTTTTGCTGTATTATAAGTTTTGCATTTTATACCGAGTAGTAATGTTCGTACAGGTTGTGGTCAAGGCAAGTGACCAAGGACGTAAAGCTCCTCAATCACTTGGGGGGCATATAAGGCACATAGAAAGCAAAGCATACCAAGAGGTATGTAATCACTTGAACAAAATAAGTGAAAGCATGCTACGGTACTTAGAGTATTTTTCAAAATTTATAATTTGCTAAATCAAGCCAAAGTACTATGCTAGGTTTGATCATGCAAACAAATATTATAATAAAACAGAAATATTATAATCTCAAAAGAATCCTTTTACACCGCGAGTAGTATTGCTCGGATGTAAATGTTAAATTAAAACGTAAAGCTGCCCATGCAACAATAAAAAAGTAAACAGTGTCTTAACATCATGACCTGTGGGTCATGCAAGGAAAAGAAAAGAAAATAACATAAAAACAGGCTAAGAAGCAGTAGAAGGATCCTGGGGAGCATTTTGGTCAACTGCGTCTTCTGTAGCTTCCCCTCCATCCATCCCCGCGGCCAGCGAAATCTCTGGGGAGGCAGGAACTCTGGCCCTTTCTCCAGCAGCCAGCCGAGGAGCACAATGAGCCAACTCAACTGTCCTGGCATCCTCTGGAAGGTAGCCGAAGTTGGCACTTTGATTGTGTTTCCAAAAGTCGTAGAAACACCGAAGTGTCGCGTTCTTGTACCTCTCCAGGTCCTTGGAATTTGTGAGCCTGAGTTGCTCCACTTGGCTCTTGAGGATGGCGATGCTCGTGTCCTTCGCGAGATTTTCCTCCTGGAACCTCTTGACTTCACGCCAGTGGGTTCGGCTTACCTCTTGGTATTCATCTCTTTGTTTTCTGACATTTTCCAGAGAGGCCTGTTTCTCCACCAGGTCCGCAGCCAAAGAATCCTTCTGCTGGGTCACCACCTCCAACTCCCCCGCGTGCCTTGCCTCCGCGGCTTGAAGCTCCTCCATTAGCTTCGACTCCCTAGCATGGGATTTCTCGACACTTGCACCCGTGCGGGCACGAGCAGCCGTCATGGTCAGCATTGCCTGCAATCAAAGAAAAATAGTTAGACTTACTTCAAAAGAAAAAATCAGGACCATGAGAACAAGAGAGAAGGAAAATTACTTACACTAGCCACTTCATTGAGGGCTCTATTGAGGATCTGGCCGACCTCCATTTTTTCTGCTTCAGCCATGGCCTCCTTGCAACGGTCATGCTTGAGGATGTGGGTGAGGTGATCCTTGGCTGACCTTAGAGCGCGGCCCGATAGTCGCAGCTCGATAGTTTGGCCCCTGGGGGAACCCCCTCAACTTGTTGGGTCTGTTCGGTAGGGGTCGGAGGTGAAGGAGTCTTTGCAGCAGGAGCAGGAGGAGGCGGATTCTTCTTCTCGACAGGAGCAGGAGGCTGGACAGATGTGTGGCCAGAGGCCCCATCCTTTAAAGGATTGGTGGCTCGGTTCTTCTTGGCTGAAGGCACCTGACTGGACTCACCGTCATGTTTCTTGGCCGATTTCCTCTTTCGGACCAAGGGAACCTCTTCCTCCTCCTGAGTGCTGTATAGATCGAAAACATTCTCAGAAGCCATTTCTGCAAAGGAGGTAAAATGTGCAGACAATAAGCCAAAAATAGATGACAAGTTATGTTGCATCGAAAAAGAAATAAAGAAAACTACAGAGTTAAATACCAGAGCTATTACTACTGGTCGCTATACTATTGACTCTACTAGTCATACACTCACTCTCTGGCATGAAGAAGTCTGGCCCTAGGTTTGGAGCATATGTAAAATTGTCGTACCCGTCGAATAAATGACAGGGAATTGGCAAGTTATCTAAGAGTGAAATAACAATACCGTTTTCGTCAGAGGACTCGTCTAAGTCTATGACAGGCTCGGCTGCCTTTTGTTTTCCCTTTCATTGAGGGGCAAAAGACCTTTCTGCTGGGGGAGTGCCAGCGGGTTCCCTGATTGTAACCCCAGTCGGTCTCCATCGAGGAGGAGACACTGTCGGTTGCTGCTCGGGATTTTCCTCGGCAGCTACACTTCCTGCCACAGGTTCTCTCACATCCTGGTGAGGGGCCAGGAGGCCAGCTAGCCTCAAGTTGGCCTCGGTGACCAAGGACTTGACGCTCTTCTCAACGTCCGTCATGCTGGCCAACATGGCAGACCTCAACACCATGTCTGGTGTTGGGTCTGGTCGCAACCATGGGCCTGAAAAACACAAGATATTTTAGAAAAATGCAAGGGAATTTGCTAAGTAAAAACAACGACCAGTGGAAAAAGACATTTACCTCCTCGAGCGAAGGCCAAGTTATTTGCGACCATGTTAGGCATGAGGAAATACTCCTGACTGTATTTCCCCACGTTGGAAATGTAGGTGGTGTCACTCAGGAAGGTTCGGGTGGTCTCCTGGTGACAAAAATGAAAGAACCCCGTACCAGATTGTTGGGGGTTGGAGTTAAGGTCAAAAAGGTAATTGACCTTGTGGGGGGTAGGCTCTGGCCATTTTTTATGGTTTTAAAGGATATAGAGTGCAGCAAGCATTCTATATCCGTTGGGTGTAATTTGGAAAGGGGAGACACCAAAGTAGTTTGCCACCCCCTGTAAGAATGGATGGAGAGGAAGGGTAGCCCCAGCCTCTATGTGATACCTCGACCAAGTGCTCTAAGCGCCTCCAAGAAAAATTTTCCTTTGATCCGCAGTAGGGATTTTAAGAGTTACCCCAGCAAGGCCATACTTTTTTATATAGTTGGCTAGCATCCTGGAGGTTACTTGGCTAAGTGGGGAAAGATACCACTCGACATTGGGAAGAATTGAATGCCGAGGGCGAGCCCTAACTTGGATGTGAGGGTCTTGAACAATATTTTCTTGACTACTGGTCGAAGGAACCCCAGCCTGCAAGTCAGGCTGGGCTTGAGGATTTGAGGGATTTTCAGGTTTTTTCTTCTTTTGGGCAGTGGACTTGACACGACCCATTCTGATTGGAGTTGGTCGAGGTATGGAAGGAGAAATTCTAGAAAAAGGAATCTCGTGGACGCAGTAAGCTGGCTGTTCTTCGCCCTCGAGCAGCTGCGCAAGAAGATCATCGTCGATCGGCCTCTCACCTCCCCACAAATCTGGCATTAAAATCTGCGGACAGAAAAATGGCGAGGTGAAGATGAAGAGCCTAAAAAGTTGGTTAGAAGAACGCTGTCCGTGTATAAAAGTCTAACTTTTATACAACAGCATTCTAACAAAAAACTAAAATTTTCAAACGAACAGTTTGAAAAAACAGATCAAAAAGTGAAAGCAGAAAGTTTTTTCTGAAAAAGCTTTTTCAACTTCAGTAAGGGGGGGAAAAACCCAGTTTTTCAACTAGTATAAAAATTGAATTTTTACTTCGATTTTATGTCCTAAATTTATGATCTCGACTATCAAACTGATTCATAACTCCTAAATGGCAAATATAAGCCACCATATCTAGCATCACTCGACAAACACCCCATTTTCATTCATCTCTACCCAAGAACACAGTGTAATATCAGAGCATAAAAAACTAGCTTAAATCAGCATGTACAGTAAAGTTAAGGATGGAAAAGTTCTAAAGCTTACCTAGACGAAGATTGTGGAGTTCTGAAGAGATTCCGAATGTAGGTGTGCAAGCAGCTGATTCCTGGAACTACGAAGGGTGATCTTCAAAGAGGTTCTGAGTTTTGACTTGGGGGTTCTTGGAAGAGTTCTTGATAGAAAATTAGTTTGTAAAAAGGGAAAAGGAAGTTCTGGAAGTTATATATATTGCCTGAGATATGGAAAAAGAGATAATCATAAGTTTCTTTTTTTCAAGGCGTGGGGAAGAGTGATAGCCATCATAGGATTGCTTGGGAATCGAAAAGGAATGATTAGATGTGAGTAGGTCACTTTTTCCAAGGAGGCACGAACTACTCTGATAGATTTGGTGGGGTAATCGAAGGGTCGTTTTGCTAAAAAGTTTATTTATTGCTGGTCGTAATAAATAAACTTGGGGGGCAAATGTTATCCAAAAAGTAGGCGTGGATGACGTAGCGAACATTTTTAACACGTGGCTGATACCTGGCAGAGGTTCTGTTCGACCATCGACCAGTGCGATGCCCCTGACATAACATTTGGGTTTTACATACGACTAGCTTGGTCGTATACTCCATGTATTTCGAGATGATCTTGTGCAATTGTAATCATATCCGAGATTATCTCCCATGATCCAATTATTTAGGAAAGAATATCTGTAACTAATTCATGTAATCCTCCTTGAGCCTATAAATATAGAGAACTAGCTCAAGGAAGGGACTTTGGGGGCTAATTTGTGTTTTTGCTTTACAAGAGGATTATAGCTATTATCTTTCGAGTGTATCGTTCATCCCTCTAAGGCTTGTGAAACTCGGAGAACCCTAGTTCTTTAATCACTCCTTTGAGAATTAATATCAATAATAGCTTAAGTGGACGTAGGTCATTACCACTTCGTGGGGCCGAACCACTATATTTGCTGTGTCGGTTACTGTTCTTTCCATTAGATCTATTTCAACACTTCCCATCACATCAAGCATTTGACTCCGTGTCAGTTGACCAAAAAGAGGGCCAACACTTTTTAATTTTCATTTAAACTATCGTTCATGATTTTATTTGAATGATTTCTAACTTATTATTTTAAATATTTTCTAATTAGTTTACGAATACGAGTCCATATTCGGCTGACGAAATCAACGAGATACGAGATGAGTGGACCGAATCAATTATGGCGTATCTCAATTAGCAAATGAGAAAGTGAGTGAGGAAATTTTATTTTAAGTAGGTTTAACACTTAGAAATTTAGAACACAAGAGTACATATATTAACTTTGATATTTGAATTATTTTTATAGTTTTGATCACAAATGTTAACTCTAGATAAATGTTTATAAAAACTTATACTGTTGTTTTTCTGTTCATACTGCTGCTTTTCTGTTTTTGCTGTTGTTTTTTTGTTTCTGCTGTTGATTTTTTTTTTATCAAAATAGGTCAGGGAAATTGGCATAAACATTTGTAATTTTCCTGATTAATACTTTATATGACAGTGCCCAACTGACGCAAAAAATACTTGTTTTCAACATTTGTGGCAGTGCCCCACTGACGCAAATGACATTCTGGTTTGCGTCATGGGCAATTGCGTCACATATTAAACTGACGCAAATGACATTTTTTGTTGTAGTGCTTTTACTTCTCCCATGACCACATATTCTCGAATTATGTGGTACTTCCTTTCTATATGCTTACTCCTCTTGTGACTTCGGGGTTCTTTCGAGTTGGCTATCACCCCTATGTTGTTACAAAATAACACAAGCAGTTTATCCATTTTTGAAATTACACCAAGATCTGAATAGAACTTCTTTAGCCAGACTATTTCCTTAGTTGCTTCAGACGCAACTTTGTACTTAGCCTCCATGGTGGAATCTGAGATCGCAGACTGCTTTACGCTTCTCCATATCACAGCTCCACCCCCAAGAGTAAACATCATTCTAGAAGTAGACTTCCTGTCATCGACAACAATCTGAAAATCTGAATCGGTGTAGCCTACAGGGTTCAAAACACCACATTTGTAAGACTAACATATATTCCCTAGTCTGCCTTAAATACTTCAGGATATGCTTAACTGCTATCCAATGTTTCGGTCCTAGGTTTGACTGATATTTTCTCACTACTCCCACTGCGTAGCAAATATCTTGTCACACAACATAGCATACATCAGACTTCCAACTGTAGATGCGTAAGTAATTTTTTTCATTGCATCTTCCTCTTCAGGAGTCTGGGAAGACTTCTTCTTTGAAAGAAAAATCCAAACGACCCTTCCTCATAACTTTCAAGTTTGATTAACAGAAAAATGTTGTTCAAGTTTCACAAATGCATCTCCATAACTTTCTTTCTGTTTGCGCACATTAGCTGGATCAACATTATAAGATCAAGTAGATTGGTAAATCAATATCGATACTCCGTGGCTTCAGAGAGAGATATTTGTTTGTTTATTTTTCCTGAGTTTATTATACATTATGTATATAATGAATATTTTATATTATGTAAATATCTTAAATTTTACTATTCACTACTTAGAAAGGGACTAAAAATGCCATTAAGAAGTCACCGTAGACGGTGTGTAGCGACCCATACTTCAGGTACGTATAAGAGGGAGCATTATATTCTATAGTGTAATATATTGTATCTTATTGTATTATTATAACATATAATGATATTTAAAGAAAGAAAAAAAAACAACTTTAATAATCAAAGTAATATGAACCCATTATAGACTAGACCCACCACTACCATTATACTTACGTTTTATTGTTAATCATGATATTTTAAAAAAAAAATTATAATTAGATTGGTAGAAAAAGAAAAAGATGAAAATAAAGACGTAAATATTCAAGTTTTATTTAATAAAAAGTCAATATATCTTATTATATAATTAATACAGTATATATTTTTTTTGAGGTATATTTTCTAGTGTTAGTATAGTATGAATCTAGGTATTATTTTAGTATATCTTATTATGATTAGTACCCTAATAAAAAGAGCCCCAAGAAAAATAAATTATAATCATACATTAAACTAAGCATTTCATAATCCAATACATTTATATCTCATACGTTATTTTATGCAATTTTAATATTTATATGGTGATATTAATTATATTCCATTTATATGTTTTCATTCTTAATTTTATTTTTTCAAGTTTACCGTATTGTATGTGTAGGGCCTCAAGCATGGCCAGCCCTAAATGATATTGGGCCCTAGGAAAAAATAAGTATTAGGGGTCCTTTTGAATGAATTTTCTAAAAATTATAGGTGCTTTTCAAAAGAATTTTTTAAAAAGTGGGCCCTTGGAATAAGGGGCCCTAGGTATGGGCCTTGCTCGCTTTAGCACAGAGTCAGCCTTGGTCTCAAGTAAACAACCTTATTTTTTCAGTGTAGTCTGTTCGGTTAGGAGGAAGTAAAATAGATGACATATATATAATTGATATATATATATTTATTTATTTATACTAGATAGAAACTACCTCCAATGTGTTTTGTCTTCTTATGGACATTATAATATATAATTAATTAAATAATGATTTGAGTGTTGTAAACAATATAAGAAAAGTATTATTAAATAGGAATAATTCGCTTAAATACTTTCTGACACTTCTTAATACGCTTTCGAGCTGATCTTAGTACTATTCAAGATGGTATATGTCATTTAGATCTCCAAACTGAAATAATGAATTAATACTTTGCCATTGTAGTAATATTATTAACGGATTTTTTTTCTAAAATAATTAAAAAGTAATAAAAAATATCATTTTTGCTGTAGCACGAAATATTTTACATTTGTACAAAACAAAACTTCAAAATTACAGAAATACTACTTGCTCTCTCTCTCTTGCAGGCAGCAACCTGTCCTCTCTTAAGCGACACGCACGGTGATTTCTGCCTGAAACAACATCCAAACTCGACCTCAAACAACAACAAAACCACAGACCAGTCCTCTCTCAGGTGATCCATAATGATTTCGATTTCAAACAACAACCAAACTCGACCTGAAACAACAACAAAACTACAGAGCATTTCGATCTGAAACAATACCCCAACTACAAACTATCTAGATCTGAAAAGCAACACCACAACGACAACATATCTCGATCTGTAAACAAAACCACAACTACAACCCGATCTCGATCTAAGAAAGCAGCAACGTCAAAACACCATAGCTGCCGGCGATCTGGACCTGACAGCAACAACAACAAAATCTAAAACATTGTTGCTTTTGGGTTGTTGGCATGTTGTGTTGACGTTGTTGCCAATGATCCTAGCACACAACTTGTACAGAAAAGTAGACAATGCAAGATCAACACAAAATGAACATCAAGTCAACAACGGTCTCTAATTTTGATGGTGTTGTTGCTGTGAAAATTTGAAGAAGAATAAGAAGAAAAAAGAATGAAAGAAGGAGATGAAGAGAGAGTTATTAGACATGAGAAAGAAAAAGGGGAGTAATAACTTCTGAGCATCATAAAAGCAAAGAGAAATAATAATATAGTAAAAAAGGACCTCACAAGTCAAAGACTCATAAATGCTTCACAACTTTTTATGCAACTTTTGTTTTTATTGCATTAAAAAGAATATAAATAACACTTTATACCTACTCCACTCCACTCCACTCCGCTCATCTCTCTCTCTCTCCTTTAAAAACTCTATATTGTTAATTCTAGGTTAAAAGTTTGGAAAAATAACCTTTTTAATTCTGAATCAGTTTATGGTGTGTTGCTTTTCTGTTGATGATAGTTTTTTTTTTTTTTTAATATCTTTAACAATATATATTGCATTGTTTTGGTGTTGAGACAGTGTTGCCGAAACTGAAATATGGGACAACACTATCAAAACGTTAGACAAATGATCAAACAACTCAACATAAATCCTAAAACAAGACTTAAGCAACAAACCAAAAACATAGAAGGAATCATCAACATGAGATCAACACGAAAACAATAGGAAAACTGAAAAATAACAAAATAAATCAAATCAAATGCAACAACAATAACAAAAATAAATCAAAAGACGAAAGCATAAAAAAACAACTTATAAACAATTAAAGATCAGCATAACCATTAAAGATCTAGAGAAAAACTCATTGAGTCATAAAACCTAGATCAACATAAGTAACACCAGAACAACATCAGTCCAACAACATAAAAGAAAATAAGAAATCACAAAACAATCATACATAAACAATCCAACAACAGATCAGAAAATAAGAAATTAATTTTGCTCGCATTAGCTCCTATGCTTCCTTGAAGCATATTCATGTTTATGATTTCTTTTTGGAATCAACTAGCTTTCCATGAGAAATGATATATACATGTGCATTTATGAACTTTTGGAAGTTCAATAAAATAGAGAAAGAGATAAAAATGTGAACTTTTGGCATTTTCAATGAAAGAATGACAAAAAAGATCCACTTCCGACTTTTTTTAATAAGTATTATAGAAAATATATATAAAAAATATATAAAAAAATCATTCCACCGACACTTTTTTTTTCTTTAAATGAAAAGAAACCTAAGCAAATTAAAAAACAATAAAAGAAGATAATGATCAAAATATGGAGTACAACTAATAAAGCAACACAAGTTTTTAGGAAAAAAAAAATTAAGAGTCTAAAGTGTGATCGTGTATCAGAAAAAGAATGAATAGAGAGAATAGTGTAGAAGAAAAGTGGAAAGAGTGGGAAGAGTGCTACGTTGAAATTTAAAATATTAAAGAAATACAAATAATCATGGAAAGAGTGGGAAGAGTGTTACGTTGAAATTTAAAATTTTAAAGATACATATAATCATTACAAAGTACACGGATTAGACAAAATAGTATAATTGTAATATATAAACTTAATGTACCGTGTAAAAAAAAAAAAATGAACAGTAAAAAAGTAAAAACTACCATGTGGCATTACATATGTAAAAATTGTGTCATTTTTGACATTTTATGTAAAATTCTCTATTATTAATTATAATAATATTTAAATCTGAACTTAATCTTCCAAAAAAATTCTCTTGTTCATGAGATTTATAATAATATGAATCATTCTTCTCAGTATTATATACAATTTTGAGATTAAACACATGATCAATCTTAGCATCTTCTAATCCACATAGAAAATAGATCTAGAAAGGAAATATAAAACATGATCAGAAATCTTCCCATACTGTGTAAACTGATTATTAATATGTAAAACTACATGTAACTCTATACAAATAAATATGATTGGATTATATGGGTTTTTTATTTTATTAAGAATTCCAATGTAAATTAATAAAATAAACCTGCTATGCCATCGAATTTTTGTTTTATATTTGCATCAATTAACTAACTTATTAATTCAACACTTTTAGAGTCAATCTCATTAGAATATGAATTTATATTATTACTTACGAAACAACACTTATTATTAAGAAAACAGAGAAAGTTGTTATTAACAACATTATTAACCGTCCAACTATAAAATTAATGCTGAAATGGCACATTCAGTATCCTCAATGATGACCAATGCTATTAGAAAATAATACAAAAAAAAATTCAAAATATTTAGGGGATTTTAATATAATTTTATTTTTTAAATTTTGTTCCTTTTTTCTATATAAAAGCTCCCCTTGGTCCCATGTAAAACTGTCTTCAACACAAACATACGACAGAAGATAATATGGAACAATATAAGACAACAGAACAAAGGTTTTACTTCAAACTTACTAGATGATCAAGGTTATTACAAAGTCACGGTTCACAAAGAGAAAAAACACTCTCAAACTCACAAGAAAGCATTAATCTTAACACTCACTATAGAGAACAAAAGAGACTACATAAGTTATAATAATCGCATAATGAATGGGCCCTTACCTGAAAACTGAAATTGTTTTCTTCTGTAAAATAACACATCATTATCAAACTCAGCATCTAAATGATTTGAGTCGTCAATTAAATCATCAAGATTTAACATGTGAACTCCACACTTTTTCACTCTATACTTGCCAACGTTAACTAGTGCTTCCCAATCATGTTGGTCAAGGTGAAAATCAAATGACACTATCTGTAATGCATTTGCATTAAGATCCTCACTGTACTCCTCAAGAATACACCCCATAAACATGTGATCTGAATTGAGAATTCCAATCTCAACAAATGCGTACTTGTTTTCTGGTATATGGATACTCCAACTACGCTTGTTGCTTTCACCATTATTGGTTTTGTAATTGTACTCGCATCGAAAATTCAAATGGTTAATATCAAAACAGTAGTGATCAAATTCGATGACAACACAAAAGACATAACCCAAAAAGTTGGAATTATAAGACTGTGGACAAAGATTGACATCAACTGAAGATCCTTCAGACACATTATCAAAAAAATCCGCAAATTCATTTCCTGGACAACATAAATACATTCTCGGAAAAATATTTCTCTGCAACACAATTTAGAGAAATTATTATAATTATTTCATTTGTAAAAACACAGGTTAATTAATTTTAATTATTATTACCAAAGAAAGAAAAACACTAACATACCTTTGGTTGTCGACCAAAATAAGTTGCCTGACGGAAGAGATATTTCCAGAAGTCAGTCACTATTTTGTTGTATTTTTCAATATTCCATCTTGAGCAACCACAAAAATGGTATGGTTGTTTGTCACTATATGAGGCCAAGCATCGACATGATTCGACCATGAAATCAGGTACGACGAAAGTATCGGCAGTGTCACAACGTTGTAACAAATATAAAACCATATTAGAAAGTCGTTTGATGCTCACTAGTCCTTCATCAATCATTGATCCACATGGTTCAGACTCCATCAATGGTAATGAAGATAAACCAAGATTCCAGTCAGGGATTTTGAATATGTTTTTATAGCTAAGATCCACTTCAATCTTAAATTGGAAATCAGCCGTCACAGCAGGCCAACTTTGAAGTTTTGAACATTTAGAAAGGCACAGCCATTGAAGATGGCTCATATTGTATATGTTGTTTGGAATAAACTCTAGATTATTACATCTCCTTAAACTCAGCCGTTCAAGCCCAATAAGATTTTCAATTGACGAGGGTAACTTTATAATTCCTGTTTGATCTAGATGAAGGGTTCTCAAACTTTTCATTGGCTCTGAGATTTCTGGGAAACTTTTCAATTCTGAGCAATCAGATAGGTTTAGACTCACAAGAGATGTCAGCTTACAGATACTCGTTGGTAGGGTTTCAAGCTCTGTGCAATTCATTAGACATAGATTCTCAAGACTAGAGAGATTTTCTAAGGAAGACCAAGGCACTTCTTTTATCTTAGTTCCGCTCAAGTCTAATAATCTAATTTCCTTTGGAAGCTGCTCAGGAAACCTATCAAAAGATAAACAACCATCTAAATATAGATGATTTAGAGACTCCAACTGTCCAATTCCACTCGGAAGATTCTTGAGGCATTTACAATTGCTAAGATCCAAAATAGAAAGACGAACAAGAGACCAAATTGAAGAGTGCAGCTCTTCTATGGCAGTGGAAGATAAAGAAATGTATTTAATGTTCCCAGACATCTTTGAGAGAACTTTAAGAGTAGAGCAGCCACCGAGATTAAGAAAGTAGTCTATGCGTTCATAAGATTCCAACCACGATGGTTTATGATTAGTCTCCTCAGGTCTCCAATAATTGATATTATTGTGAGGAAGAATTTGTTGAAATTTGAGTGAAGGAGCTTCTTCCAAACTCTCACAGCCTTTAAGAAATAGACTCTTCAAATTAGCTTGAGATAAATCTGGCATATGAATCAAATTCTTTGAAAAACTGAGATCGACAACTTTTAAGCTCTCAAGACACTGTAACAAAAGGAAATGGTGGCAAAAATAAATAAATAAATATATTCCTATCTCACGTACGTATATAAAGTAAAATTATATATTAAAGGATAAATATACGTACCTTGAATTCGTTTGGAAGTTGCTCCAACTTGCTAAAGGGCATGTTGAGTTCCACAAGATGTTGTGGAACAAAATTTGATGGTAAAGACTTGAATGGGTAGTAAGGACAATTGAGATATCTAAGAGAATCAGGAAGTGTATCAAGACCATGAGGAAGTTGAAATTTGCACTTCTCCATTTGTATACGATCTCCAAATATTTGAAGTAGTCTTAGATTGTACATTTCTCTAAAGACTGTAGGCTTCAATTTGAAATGACTCCCTTTATTGATCCCAGAGAAGTTTAGTAATATTCCTTCAACTTTTTCGCTAGCCTGAAAATTATTAGAACAAACAACACTAAGCATATACTTTCTATCATTATTTTCACATTATAGTTTGTTTTATTTTCCACTAGTATATATATATATATACAAGTTAATTAGGACATACTTACTGTGTTATTTTTTAAGACATGACAAATGTCTTCTGTAATCCATAGTCTGCTACGCATTCCAGGCTCTTTGATGCATTCTTGACGAACAATTTCCCGGCCCATTTCTTGTATCAAATCATGCATCCATAGTGTGGTCTTATTCTCATAATCTATCTCAAATATCAAACATCTATCAATGAGAACTCTAATCACATCCGCAAACGTACAATCATCATCAAATATTCCTCCCACAAAATCCTTATCCTTGCCTTTGAAAAAGCATGCGATATCTAGAAATACACCCCTTTCTTTATCGTCTAGCCCATCATAACTTATCCTCAATATATTTTGAATCTTTTGGTTGGGTGTAGTGGACAAAATCTGTATACTTGATAAATAATAGTCCAACAAGCAGTCAGTCAGCCCAATAAGCTATCTAACTAGCCAAAAAGTCCCAAGCCCATGTAAAATAGGCTCGCATATACAAAGTACCATCCAAATACCCAAAACCATACCCGGACCTGAATTCGGATACACTCAGTCAGCCAGGGACCTTGAAACAGTCAAGGCTCCCATCACGTTCGCCAAGAATCTCGGAACGAAACCACTTGGAGCGAGTCAAACGAATCAGAAAGACGAAGGAGGACGGAACGAAAAGGAGGACAATAAATAAGACCATCAGAGGTTGAGAAAAGGCATCAGATAATCACTGAATTTTCTTTACTCTATAATTGAAACGAAGGCTACTCTATTTCTGAGCAATCCAGTCAAGCAAGACTAATTAGTCAGTCTAATTGGACCTGACCTAGTCGCTTGACCCCTCCGTCATCGCCACCGTCACTCTGACCATTTTACGACTCCTCCATCCATCATTATTTTGATTATTTATATCTTAATTTTATTGCTTTCTATTAGCTCTCATTACAACCCGACTGACTTGAGCGTCGGAGTCCCTTTGGCTGGCACCCCACCGGTGCTCCCAATTGAACTCTCGTCTCTCTTTTCTTTGTTCTTGACAGGTTGCTGGTGCCTATCTAATCAATTGTAGGAAATCACCTCTACAATTTGGCGCCCACCGTGGGGCCCTAGCAATCAGACGATCGTCAAAGAGATCAAGAAGTTCACTTGAGAGCCATGTCAGACGTGACTGAGACACCCGATTTGTCTGCTCAACTCGCTGCTCTTACTGCCCAGATGAATGAAGACCGCGAGAAAATGAGGAGACTCGAAGCTGAGAATGCTGACCTGCTCGTACGAGTGGAGGCCATGTCCTCTCAAGCCACCAAGGCTCAGCCATCCCGCTTCCGAGGCCCAGTCAGCCCTATGCAACCTCTGGGAGACCTCACTCCTATCTCTAACAGTGATGGACCGAATCAGACAGTTCCATCACCCTCGGTAAGGAATTATCAAACTCCACCCACCATGTCTAACATTCAAAATTATGTTGTCAATACAGGCGAACAGGTAACCATGACTGAACATGGACATTCATCTGCGCCCGGATCACAGCAGATTCCAGGAGTCAGCCAGCCAGCCGGTGCAGCCGGACAGCAACAGATTCCAGGAGCCAGTCAGCCAGCCACTGGACCCGGACAGCAGCAAGTTCCAAGTGCTAGTCAGCCTACCATTGGAGCCAGCCAGACCATCATTGGAGCTGGTCAGAATATACTTGAGCAGCAGGCAATCGGATTGAATCACCCAGTCATGAGCGAGCCAATCCGCCAAGCAACCACAAGCTCATTTCCAATCCAAGATCCTGAGTTGGCTCGAAAGTTAGCTGAGATGGAGGCGCTCATTCAACGGATTCCTGGAATGCCGGCTCCGATTAAGAAGAGTGCAGCAAGCTGTTATGCAGACTCTCCATTCGTAGACGACATTGCACTAGTGGAAATGCCAAAGAAGTTCAACTTCCCGAATATGAAGATGTTTGACGGGACATCTGACCCGGATGATCACATCGCACAGTATAGGCAGAGGATGTTCACCATGGCCATCCCACGCGATATGAGGGAAGCATGCATGTGTAAGGGGTTTGGTTCTAGTCTGATTGGACCAGCCCTCCAGTGGTATACTAATTTACCCAATAATTCTATTTCTACTTTTGCACAATTGACTGACACTTTTGTTGAGCAGTTTGCTAGTAGCAAGAAACTTGAAAAGTCTGCAGAAGACCTCTACATCATAGTTCAACGACGGGGTGAGCCCTTACGAGAGTACGTAGGCCGCTTCAACAAAGAGAAGGTTTCTATAACCCATTGTAATCAGGACACAACCATCTCAGCCTTCCGCAAAGGACTCCGCTACGACTCAGACCTATACAAAGAACTTACCAAGTATCCTTGCAAGACGTTCTCGCCAAAGCCTGGGCACAGATCAAGTGGGAGGAGGATGAAGCTAACTATTATCACTCTTCTCCAAGGAAAGACACCCGAAGAGACTCAAGGGCAGGCAGACGGCAGAGTGATAGACGATCCGAGCCATACCAGTATCCCAACAGGTCAGAGAACAGAAGGAGGGAGTACAACCGGTCGTCCGAGACACGTCTGCGAGATGGACCAAAGATGCCAGAGTACAATCTTTCAATTTCACCAGCCGAAGTCATTGGCGTACTGAAAGGACTCGGAGACAAAGTGAAATGGCCGGAAAGGATGAGGACTCCGTCTGACCAGCGAGACAAAGCAAAATGGTGTGAATTCCACAATGACCACGGTCACCGAACGGATGAGTGAATTGCCTTAAGACTTGAAGTATCCAACCTATTAAAACGTGGTCACCTGACTGACTTACTTACAGACAAAGGCAAAAGAACATTCCAGCAGGAGGCAGACAGGTCAGTCGTCCGAAGAGAAGTAACCCCGCCGAAGCCACCTACTCATGAACGGACGGTGAACGTAATAACTGGTGGCTCTGAGGTAAGCGGAGTCACCCATTCAGCAGCCAAAAGACATGCCAGGCAGACCAACTGGATCAAAGGAGAGTCCAGCGAGACAGAGAAGAATACCATCAACCTACCAGCTCAAACCATCAGTTTCTCAACAACAGAGTCAACCAGACTCCTCAACCCACATCATGATGCTCTTGTCATTTCACTTTACATTGCTAATTGTCTTACTAAACGTATACTTATTAATAATGGTAGTTCAGCTAACATTTTATTTTTAAGTGCTCTCAGGGAAATGGGGATAGATGAATCAAATATTATAAAGAAGACTACAATCCTCATCGGTTTCAGTGGAGAACAAAAGAACACACTAGGAGAGATCGAGCTACCTGTCTATGCCGAAGGTGTCAATCTATGCACAAGATTCCTGGTAGTAGACTCTCCGTCTGCTTACAACGTGATACTAGGTCGACCATGGATACATGAAATGGAGGCAGTCCCTTCAACATACCACCAAGTCCTAAGGTTCCCATCTAAGTGGGGAGTAAAACAAATTAAAGGCCAACAGAAAGATTCGAGAGCATGTTACCAGACTACAATGAAGGCCAAACCCGCTCAGTTATAGCAATTACAGGAAGACTGACTTACTGACTCCCAGATGAACCAACCAGACATGGAGGAGTTGGACGAAGTCTAGATACATCCGGACTATCCAGATCACAAAGTCCAAATCGGATCACGATTAGACCCTGACATCAGAACTAAACTCATTAATTTTTTATCTGCCCATTATGATTGTTTTGCTTGGTCCCATGCGGACATGACTGGAATTGACCCCGAAATAATTGTCCATAAATTGCAAGTTGATCCAGACTACCCACCAAGGAAGCAAAAAGAAGAAAATTTGCCCCTGAAAGGAACAAAGCCATTAACGAAGAAGTTCAAAAGCTTATTGATAATGGGTTCGTGAGGGAGGTGCATTATCCCGACTGGTTGGCTAACGTTGTCATCGTAAAAAAAAAGAATGGCAAATGGAGAGTTTGCATTGACTTCACAGACCTCAACAAGGCGTGTCCAAAAGAATCATTCCCATTACCACACATAGACATGCTAGTAGATGCCACAGCCGGTCATGAACTCCTAAGCTTCATGGATGCATGCTCAGGATACAACCAGATCCTGATGCATCCAGACGACCAGGAAAAGACAGCCTTCATGACCAACTTAGGCATATTATGCTACAAGGTCATGCCATTTAGATTGAAGAACGCAGGAGCAACATATCAGAGACTAGTCAACAAGATGTTTGTCGGCTTGCTAGGGAAGACGATGGAAGTTTACATTGACGACATGCTCGTCAAATCCCTCATTGCAAAGGACCATATCAGCCATTTAAAAAAATCTTTTGACATTCTTAGGAAATATAATATGAAACTGAATCCCACTAAATGTTCTTTTGGTGTGACTGTAGGAAAGTTCCTTGGGTACCTAGTAACCCAAAGGGGAATAGAGGCAAATCCAGCGCAGATAGAGTCAATCCAAAGGATTCCTTCCCCAACATGCATAAAAGACGTACAGAAATTAACTGGACGCATTGCAGCACTCAGCCGATTCATCTCAAAGTCTTCAGAACGATGTCACCTCTTCTTTAACACACTAAGGAAATCAAAAACCTTTGAGTGGACAACTGAATGTGAAAAGGCACTGGGCCAGCAAAAACAGTACCTGACCAGCCCGCCTCTCCTCTCAAAGCCAAAAGACAATGAGACATTATTCATCTATCTAGCAGTATCCGAGACAGCAATTAGCGCAGTCCTAGTCCGGGAAGAGGAAGGCAAGCAGTCTCCAGTCTACTATGTAAGCAAAGCTTTGCTTAATGCAGAAACCTGATATAGCCAGCTGGAGAAGCTTGCACTAGCACTCATCCACGCAGCAAGGAAGTTACGCTCATACTTCCAGTGCCATCAAATAACGGTCTTGACCACCTTTCCACTCAAAACAATCCTCCACAAACCAGAACTATCAGGCAGACTAACCAAGTGGGCGGTAGAACTCAGCGAGTACGAAGTAACATACAGGCCACGAACTTCCCTCAAATCTCAGGTATTAGCTGACTTCATTGTAGATTTTACACCTAACATGCATGTGCAGGCAGAAAAAGAACTTTGTTGTCTGACCGAGGGACAGTCAGTCGAAATCTGGAAGTTGCAAGTAGACGGCTCAAGTAACACCAGAGGAAGTGGACTCGGACTCGTCCTGACTTCACCCCAAGGTGACGTAATCGAACAAGCAGTCCGATGTGGGTTCAAAGCTACCAACAATGAAGCTGAATACGAAGCAATGATAGCTGGACTCGGACTAGCCAAAGACATGGGAGTAAAAAAGATCGTGGTCTTCAGTGATTCTCAATTGGTAGTCAACCAAATGCAAGGTAGCTATCAGGCCCGAGATAACAAAATGACAGCCTACCTCAACAAGACTAAAGAGTTGCAGTCAGTCTTCGACGAGTTCACTATCAACCAAGTACCAAGAGGGGAGAACAGTCATGCAGATGCATTAGCAAACCTTGGATCCTCCATCTAGACAACCGACCCCAAGACAATACCTGTAATATATCTCCAATGGCCAGCTGTCTGGAAAGATGAAGAAGAGCAAGTTAATGACATCTCCAACAACCGAACATGGATGACTCCAATAGTCGAGTACTTGGAACAGGACATTCTTCTCGAAGATAAGAACGAAGCACATCGGGTCAAGGCTCAGTCAGCCCGCTTCACTATTATACGAGGTAAACTCTATAAACGTTCATTTTCTGGTCCATATTTGAAAAGCATTAACCCTGCAGAGGCCAAATACGTACTGGCTGAGTTACATGAAGGAGAGTGCAGCAACCACTCTGGAGGACGAAGCTTGGCGCACCGTGCCCTAACACAAGGCTACTACTGGCCAACTATGCGAGCTGATTCCTCTGACTATGCAAGACGATGCAACGAATGCCAGCGGTTCGCTCAAATATCCCACCAACCTTCGGAGCGTCTCATCTCAATCACATCCCCTTGGCCATTCATGAAATGGGGGATGGATATAGTAGGCAAGCTTCCAACCGCACCAGGACAGAAAATGTACATGCTTGCAGTGACCGACTACTTTAGCAAGTGGATCGAAGTAGACTTATTCCACCAAGTCCGAGACAAAGAAGTAAAGGGTTTCATTTGGAAGAATTTGATCTGTAGGTACGAAGTAACAAAAGAAATTGTGACAGACAATGGCTCTCAATTCATCAGTTTCGACTTCCAAGACTTCTGCAAATTCTGGAACATCAAGCTCAGCTTCTCCACACCAAGGTATCCCCAAGCAAATGGACAAGCAGAGTCATCCAACAAGACCATCATGAACAACATCAAGAAGCGCCTTGAAAAAGCTAAGGGAAGATGGGCTGACGAGTTGCCAGGAGTCCTATGGTCCTATCAAACCACAGCTAGGACTGCGACAGGGGAGACACCATTCTCACTGGCTTACGGGATGGAGGTAGTCATCCCTACTGAGAGCGAAGTTCCGACAACCAGATATGACCTGACGATAGACGAAGAAAATTGGGAAAACATGTGCCATGAACTCGACACCATCGACGAAAGAAGGGACAAAGCCCTCTTAAGAGTCTCGGCCTATCAACAGAGCATAGCCAGACATTACAATAAGAACATCCGCACTTGGACATTCAAAGTGGGATATTGGGTTCTACGAAGAGTCTTACAGAACACTAAAGAAGCGGGAGCAGGTAAGCTCGCCCCGACATGGGAAGGTCCCTACCTGATCACAAAGGTAGTCGGACATGGAGCATACAAGTTACAAACTAAAGATGGACGTGAAATCAACAACAGCTGGAACGCTGTCCACTTAAAACAGTATCACTTTTAACTCAACCCAGTCTTCTTTCATTTTCTTTCATCATTGATCTCACGGGATCTTCATTCAAGCAACATACTGACACTATCATGCAGGAAGTGTCAAAACTACATTTGGGCTTGATCCCTGACAAGGGTATGTAGGCAGCTCTATGGAGTGTAGCCCCAAATTACGTACAATGTTTTCTTTTTACCTAAGATTGGGCGTCCAGCAAGTTAGTCAAGAAAGTGAACTAGCCTGACTATAATTTATCCGAGGACAAACGCCCGAGTTAACACAAAAAAGAAAACCAATAGTCTAAGTCTAAAATTCCAAGTATATTACACTTAGACTGGGGACAAAGATAGAGTATATCATCAGCCAGAAAACCATGGTGAATGAGATGATTAACCAAGACAATCGGCCACCCATTCGGTCATCCGGACAAGGTTAATATGAAAAGTAAGATAATACTTCTAGTCATTTTAATATAAAGAAAAATATGTAGGATACAAGATTACTTTGAGCCAAAATACAAGATTGTCTCATAACCATCAAGACTGCCAGCCTGCCATATCAACCATTCAGTTTAGACTGACTACTACCGACATAATCTTGTTAGAAAGAAATTACAACAACATACAAACATCAACTTATAAAAACTTATAAAAAGTTTGTGAAATCATAAAGAACATATAAAAAACAGAAGAAAAGGCTTCTACAACAAAGAAAAAGTAAATCAAGCAAGGGTCAGAAATCAATCCTCCTGCCCAAGATCGCCTGTAGTCATGTCTCCAAAGGAGACAGCCAGATTGTTAGCTTGAATAGCCTCTTCAACCCTCATTTGTTGCAGTTCTTCATAATCGGCTATAAACTGAGTTACATTCCAGGAATCAGTCTTCCCATCACGAAAGTCAATCGCCATCTGACCACGACACTGAATCTCGGCCTCTAAGGCAATATCAGTCAAACGACCTTCTAACATATCAACCTTGGTTCGAACATTGGCCAAGGTATCCAAAGTAGGTTGTAGTCGAGTAGCATCTAGCTCCTTGGCATCCAATTGGGTCTTGAGATCCCCATTAAGTTTCTCAAGGTCTTTTTTACAAGTCTTCAATCCCTTGACCTCAGACCACAGATCAACATTTTGACTCTTCAATGTTTTCACTTGTTTTTCCAGTTCTTGAACCTTTTCATTTGCCCACATAAGGCCTTGCATACCCTGACATGATAAAGAAAAACAATAACAAAACAATCAATCAATCAATCAGTCTAACTACCCATCATTATGAAATAAAATTGACAAATCAGACAAACCTGAAAGACGTGGGAAATGGAAGCAGAAAGCGATGAATTTGATCCAAGCTGATCAAACCTGTCTTTGTCCTCGGGCCATAGTAGCTTATTAACCTCCTCAAGGTGAGGACCAAACTCAGAATGTGCTGAGGTAGATGACGGAAAAGAAAGCTCTATCTTCTCAGCAAACCAGTCAGACGAATCAGTTGGAGAAGTCCGCTTCTTCTTGTTCTTCTGAGTCTTTCTAGTAGTAGGAAGAGGAAGAGAAGGAGGAACTTCATTGACAACATCCTTCTCAGCACTTGAAGATGCAATTGCCTGCTTCTTACGTGCTCGTAGGCGTTCCATAGCCCCAGAGCCTGTCAGATTTAGACGAAACATTTCTCCAGCCATAAGAAGGTCTACAAAATTCTGTTCGCCTGGCGTCAGTTCAGTCAACAAAGACGATTCATACCCCAAAATCTCAAGACTTTGTGTGATAAGTATAATGTGAGATTGAATACGACTTGTAGGAAGGGTAATACCTTCAGGATGACGAGGAACCTGACTCCACAAAGAGCTACCACGAAGATTCTCCTCAGACAAGATCGCTTGCCACCTACGGAAATCGATCTTCTTCTCGAAACTCAGCAAATCGATCAACCCTTCCTTGAACTCCTCGACACACCCAGGAAAACGGGATGTTCACTCTGCCTACAAATTAAACAAAACAACCAGTCAGGAGAATGTCAGCAAAAACTACAGAAAGAAATTACTCATTTCATCACACGCAAGCACTCACTGGCTGAAGACCATGCATGAGGAATCTTACAGTCAGCCGGAAACCCCAACACATTATGAGAAACAAAAAAATATCGATCCTTCCAACATTTGTCACAATCTTTCAGATCTACAATAAGGGAACTCTTCGACTGAGACAAGAATTGGTATCTACCCTTTTCCGTATGATGCTCCTTCAAAGAGTATGCAAGTAATGCCTCTTCGACAGTAAACTCAATGCCATGTTTCTCACTAAAAACTTCCATGGCCATCAGGACACGCCAGACATTCGGCATCAGCTGGTTGGGTGATACAGTATGATACTCACATACTTCTTTCACTAACCTAGGAAGAGAATCTGAACCCTTCCTTGAAAGGAAGCTCATACATGCACACCCAGCCAGGTAAATTCCAATTAGCCCGCTCCCCACTAGATGGGGCATGCAGACTAGCATAACTAGGTATATCGTAAGCCCGACGAAGCCTAGGCAAATCCTCTAAAGTAATCTTTGACTTCGGGTTATAACCCAGAAGCATGCGACTAGAGAGACCACCAACTATAGGCCCATCACTATCCACACCAATGCCGACCACGCCAATAGGAATATTGGGATTGGTGCAGCTACCATCATCACTAGATGAACAGGTCATCCTACCAGAAGACCCAGCAAGACTGCCTCGATTACTGGATGACATGCTCGAAAGACCACCTAGAACAAATGCACTATCTAAGTTCGAGTGGACGTAAAAGTAATTATAAACATTATCGGCCTACGAGATAGCAAGACAATATAGATCAAAAAGTTATTGACTAACAGAAAGACAGACAGACAACTAGTTCTCATCTAACCATCTAGACGGTCGGACATAGGGTCACTCATCCTAAGAGAATGTACTCATAAAGGAAAAACTATCATAATACATGGAAAACAGTAAAAAAACATGTTCCTACTATCAACAAAGATCAAATGCAAACGACAGTAAAAAGTGAATCAAACTAAAGTTACAACTACAACCCATACAAAACAACTTGAAGATCAAAGAAGAACACGAAGAATGACATAAGAATATTCAAAGAAATAAAGGAAAAGGAAACCAACCTCTAGAGAGCTTTCCTCCAAGCCTTTAAGACAAGCCCCACCAAATGCTCCACCAAATGTGAAAAGCTTGTAAACAATGCTCACTTTTATAGGCTCAAAGGGACCTTGGATGGATGACAAGTGTCAACCATCCAATGGGGAAAATAGTACACCTACAAACAAATTCACACAAAAGCATCTTTGGGTTTGGACATACTTAGTAAAATATAAACCCAGGAAAAATCATATAAAGATTGATAAAATTTATGAGCTCCAATCGAACCTGGCTCCCCTCATGCGCACAGTTCGTACCAAACAATATGCACTCTAGTCCGCAAGGCATTCGAACAATCGACCACCTGGCCGTGTATATACCTGGCTAGTAAACATATTGACCGGACAATCGGACTACCTAACTCACGGGAACATGCCACTTGGCCAAGGCCCGCGCGCATCAGCAAGTCCCTCGGCAACTCGGACAACCAACCAACTACGCCTGCGCGCATCAGTAGGCCCCTCGGCCGCTCGGACAACCGGTCAGCCAGCCGCGCGCGTCACAAACCTATCGGCCGCTCGGACATCCAGCTGCGCGAGAGTTCGTGTCACTAGGCCAGCGAGGCTTGCATGCATCAACAGCCAATCGGCCACTCGGACAATCAGTCAGCCAGCGCGCACGTCAAACCTCTCGGACGCTCGGACAACCAGTCGCGCGGGAGTGCGTGTCACTCGGCCAGCGAGGTCTGCATGCACCCACAGCCAACCGGACACTCGGCCACATGCACGTGACGTGACCGAATAAGGCCACGTACTCGGACATTCGGACATGGGTCCGGGAAACAATTTAAACCACGTACACCTTTCGGGGGTAAATTGAGTCAAGGCATATTCTAACAATTTTCTCTAACTATTGGGAAGATGAATAAATTCTGATAGAATTAATTTCGTTTTTACTCTTTGATAAAGAATGAATTCTATACCAAAGAGTGAGGGACAAATTGTAGTGGAAAAAATCTGTATACTTGATAAATAATAGTCCAACAAGAAGTCAGTCAGCCCAATAAGCTATCTAACTAGCCAATAAGTCCCAAGCCCATGTAAAATAGGCTCGTATATACAAAGTACCATCCAAATACCCAAAACCATACCCGGACCTGAATTCGGATACACTTAGTCAGCCAGGGACCTTGAAACAGTCAAGGCTCCCATCACGTTCGCCAAGAATCTCGGAACGAAACCACTTGGAGCGAGTCAAACGAATCAGAAAGACGAAGGAGGACGGAACGAAAAGGAGGACAATAAATAAGACCATCAGAGGTTGAGAAAAGGCATCAGATAATCACTGAATTTTCTTTACTCTATAATTGAAACGAAGGCTACTCTATTTCTGAGCAATCCAGTCAAGCAAGACTAATTAGTCAGTCTAATTGGACCTGACCTAGTCGCTTGACCCCTCCGTCATTGCCACCGTCACTCTGACCATTTTACGACTCCTCCATCCATCATTATTTTGATTATTTATATCTTAATTTTATTGCTTTCTATTAGCTCTCATTACAACCCGACTGACTTGAGCGTCGGAGTCCCTTTGGCTGGCACCCCACCGGTGCTCCCAATTGAACTCTCGTCTCTCTTTTCTTTGTTCTTGACAGGTTGCTGGTGCCTATCTAATCAATTGTAGGAAATCACCTCTACATTGGGAAACACTTTCAACTTGTTTATTGCACTATTCCACTCTTCTTCACTTTTCGAATACAAATGAGAACCTAAAACTTTAAGAGCCAATGGCATTCCTGCGGCATAATTCACTACTTTTATCGACAACTCCATAAAACTAGTTGGTGGAAAATCACTTTTGAATCCATTCAAACTAAAGAGTTGAAGAGCCTCATCATCGTCTAGTTGATTTGCCATGCAGATTTGATCAACCCCAATATTCTTAAGTATTTGTTGATCTCTAGTAGTTATAATTACTCTACTTCCATGACATAACCAATCACGATCTCCACATAATAATTGCTCAAATTGATCTACATCATCCAAATCATCAAGAACAATTAGTACTTTTTTACGACAAAGTCTATCCTTCTCAAACATGTTGATCATGACTATATCTTGATTTTTTTCCTTATTCAATAACTCAGAATAAAGTTGTTTCCTCAAACTGGGCCCATTATGTTTTTCCCATTCTTCCCTAACATTTTCAAGAAAGCAGTAACCTTCGAACCGATTGTAAATTTGAGTAAATAAGGCTCGCGCTAGAGTTGTCTTACCCATGCCGCCCATGCCGCAAATGCCCAAAATTGGAACACATAATAACAATGATTCAAGATGTTCAATGCGTCTGCTCATTCCAACAAGGCCATTATTCAAATAGTCACTACTTGATGACAAAGAATTCAGTTTCTTCAAGATGTCTTCGACAATTTTCTCAATTAAGTCGGACTCACACCTAGAACAAAACCAAATAATAAAAGTTTTTATCAGTTGGAATGGAATTAATCAATGAGCTCTAAATGTGTCTTTATCTTGCACTTGCATGTTTATATAATATTATCAAAGATTTAAATATAATAAACTTTCATTGTGTTACATAAAAACAAATGGAGAGAATATTATCAAGGATCTTTTATATAAACTTCATTAAATTCTCTATTTTATAAACAAAAGCAGGGGAGTTTCTTCAACATTTAAATATTTTTTGACAAGAATCTCCAGATTCAATATTTTTACACTTATTCTATATGGACACCATAGTTTAATATTTATAATAAGTTAAATAAATAAAGTAATAAAAAAAATGGTACCTGTTTATGGGTGCATTACAGCCAGAAAGATTAGCTGCAGATGTTAAAGCATTCCTCCATTGACTCAATCTATCAGACTCACTTCCAAAGCGTTCTTCAAGTGCACCAAATGCAACTCCAAAATTCCCTGATTGTTTTCTGATATCACATGGACTCACATGATAAAATATTGGCACAACAATCTGCCCATATCTTTCTTTACACCTCAGAATATGAACCAATTCATCCAAACACCACCTCGAAGATGCATAATTTTCCGAGAAAACTATGAGAGAAAGCTTTGAGTCTTCAATTGCTTTCAAAAGAGATGAAGAAATCTCATCACCACTCTCAAGCCTCTCATCCATGTAAACTTGTAAATTTTTAAGCAGCAATGCTTTGTGAAGATGGCTAGTGAAATTGTTACGGGTGTCCTCACCTCTAAAGCTTATGAAAACGTCGTACTTGTTATTCTTTGGTGCCATATTGATGCAAATCTTAAGAAAAACTCACTATAGAAAATTGAGCAAAACTATAATATTGGAAAAACTAAAGTTGCAAGTATATATATATGGACTACGTAGCTCATGAAAAAGATTCAATCTTGGTAATTCTTGTAAGAATTTCTGGGAAATATATTTGTATGCGATGATGTTAAGGTTAATAAAGATAAAGAAGAAGAAGACAGCTTTAATAAAGATAAAGATAAAGAAGAAGACTCCAAAGAGACTGACCACCACTGTTGCACTTTCATTAATAAAGTTCAATTAAAGAATAAATGACTAGACTAGGCCAGGATATAGGGAAACTTCCTCATCAACTTTACAATGGACCAAATATATTAGTTTATTTATTTAACTTATAATCGACATATTTCCAAAACCAAATATATTGTCATCAACATATAGAGATGATAGGCCTGTGTTATAATTAAAAAAAAACAATGGAAAATTTAAAAACAAAATCATGTCTACTTCTTTCCTGCTATGTATCAACAAAAATTATAGAGTTTGAAGTAGTCAATAATTATCAAAAGACTGATATAATTTTAGTAGTGAGTCTTGTGTTATCTTACTTTTTTTTTCCATCTTTATGAGAATCCTATTACCTTTATTATTATTTTTTAAAATTAAAGTTATCTTATCTTCTTTTTCTACATCTTCATCATCATCTAATATGACACAAAATTTTCCTAAAGTTCTGATTACCAAGATTAAACTAATTTCAGGGCCTTCTTATGTGGTACGTAGACTATATTTTAAATTAGTATATCATTATAGAATCATAAATTATATATTGTACAATTATTAAGGAATCATGAAGTTTTGTTGATTTTGCTAATGTGAGTATGGCTAGGATCTAATATATGTTTTAGAGAGGATGTTGTTGCTTACTTTTATCTCTTTTATTCATTGACATCTTTCTTTGGAAGAATCTAATGGCTTTTGTACTTTGGCCCACAAAAAAGAGGTCTCTAGCTCAGCAAATTATGAAACCGAAATGACATTTTTGAATTTTTGCCTTGCTTTAAAGATTTTGAATTTTTTATTGGAAAATTATAGACAACATATATAGGAAAAACGAGAGAAGGAAAGTGTAATAAGTAATGTTGCTTTTACCAAAGATGACAATGGGAAATTAATATAGATTTAATTAAAGTTGGGTTGCTTTTTATAAAACGAAATGATGATTTATTTCAATTTGAATTCACACTTTTAAAACATACTATAGTTTTATTTAGGACAAAAAACCACTCAGGCCCCCAACTTTTACTGAGAGTTATTATTTGCCTCATAATATGATATGGCTAAGAAACCAAATTTTCCTTCTTCTTTTTTTCAAAAGAAAAACAAAGTTTTCACACTATAATTATTTTAATAATTGGAAAATAATTATAAATGTTATAAATTATTATATATATGAATGTCCATAATAATGAACAATCATTAGGTTACAGAAATAGAATATCAGCATTAATTATTGATTGTATTTAAAGTAGTTATCCGATTTTCTTAGGGTTTATTTATATGTATAAATAGGAGTCATTTCCTCATTGAAATAATACACACAAGAGTTTAACTCTCTCTTCTCATCTCTCTCTCTATTACTTTGTCTATTTCTTTATACTTTATATTTCAGTATTCTTAATAGTTTTATAACATGTTATCAACACGATTATCTAACTACCATTGTTTGTAGGGTTCAAAATATTATCACGGGTCTCTAGCCATAATCATTCATTGAATCTGAACTTAATGATTCATTCTTCAGCCGCCATCATATGTTGATATCAAAAATCATCATCAAAACTCTAGTCATCATATTTCATTGAGGTAAAATTATTTTGTTGCGAAGGTATGCTTATATCACTATCATATTGCATATTTTGATAAGACTTGTATATATATATATATGAGATGCTATTTCATCATTGTGATTGTATGAGATGGTGTAATAATTTATTATCATAAATATGATTATATTTATATGTGCTTATATTATCTCACATCTTTGATATCAATTTCACTATAGTATTTTTTTTAATTATGTTTCCATTAGAGATTGTAAACTCTCATGGCATATTGAGAAGAAAAAATTATTTATTATAAATCCTTAATAACATCTTGCATATATCCTAAAGATTATGCCAATTGAAAAGTAATATTCATCATTATAATTGATTGAGATATATTAAAGAAATACATATTTTTATACATATATATATATTCATGTATTCTATGAAAAAGAAATATAATCACAAAATATATGTGAACATTCTCTGAAATGACTGTTTCATCTTTATCAAGAATACAACTAAAGAACATTTAAAATATTTTATGATTGATGTAATTGGAAACTAATTTTTGAAGTTCAAAAAGTATTTTTATAAAATTGCATCAAAACATCAAGTTATGAAATAATGAGAATATAATTTAAAGAAAATGCATATTGATTTAGTGAAAATACCTTTTGTTGACGCCGTTTTTCGTCAACTTAAGAAAGAAGAGAAATTAATCAATAATATACCAAAGGTTGTGAATAAAGAGAATGAAGAAAATATCTTTTTACATGGTTTAGCAGTTAACATCTACCTAGTCCGAGTCAATGTTATTAGTTCCTTGGAGTTTTCTAGAAATTTTTTAGAAAATAGTTGCCCAGAGTCTTCTCTCCAAGTCTTAATATTTCTGTCCTTTACAAATGAAATTTACTTCTATATTTATAGAGAAAGTTTCAGAATTCATTCCCACATATTTCAGGAACCACATATTTCGGGAAGATATTCAGTGAATCAAATAATATAATGCCAATTAATGCATTATTTGCTACGTGCATGATAATATCCCATAAGACGTGAGATTTAATAACAATATCATATTAGATCCCTTAAACATTGGGAAGTTATAACAATAAATACATTCACACACAGCTGACATATCCGGATGTTGGATCCATGTCTCTTTGAGAGCATTTACATATTACGAGCTCGTCACATTGGTTCTCTTATGCTCCCAAGTTACCATTGACGAAGCCCTTATGTTCGAGCTTACCCTCTCGAGCTCGAACCATTTTGTCTGAGGGCAAGAGATGCATAAAAAAAAAATTATACAAGTGTTGAACCCTTGATATCGTGAGTTGCGAGTCCAACTTATAAGCTTGGAGCACTTTCGAGGTTACATACTCCTCGAGTTCGCGAGGTCGTCCTTCACAGCGAAACCATCTCTAAATAGTGGATCAAATGATTGGCCGAGTTAATTTCAAGCTTACACCTAACGAGCCTGGATTTCGAGATCATGATTCCCATGTTCGAAATTTGGGTGTCACACCTTTGATTATTGAATTGAATATATATATATATGAATTGTATAATGAAGAAGTTAACATGTATTTCAATTTCATTGTACATTTAAAATATTTAAACATCATTCCCTGAAGAGAATGATAGAAAATGAAAATTTATTTTAAAGAGTATCGATATTCCATATTAGTTATATTATCATATATGTAATTTTTCTTGCCAGAAGCAAGTAATGTCTTTTTAATATTATTCTCTGAAGTGAATGACACTTAAATAATTATTGGTGAAAAGAAAATTATATAGTCACTACTTTTGTCAATTATTATTTTTACTGTTGACTCTCGATTTGGTCAACGACACAGAGTCAAATAAACGATAAAAAACAAAAGGAAAAAAAGAAGAGAATCAAATGGAAAGCAAATGACGCAAATGATTTATAGGGTTCAGCCCCAACTAGATGGTAATGACCTACGTCCACTTACTGTTCTTATTGATATTGAATCCCAAAAATGTGATCAATGAACTAGGGTTCACGAGTTTCACAAGCCTTGGGAGGATTACAATTTCGGTGGATAATCCCACTATGCTCTTCTCTCTGAATACAAAGATCAAAAGTTCAAAAAGTGCCCCCCCCCCCCCCCCCTTGAGCTCTTTCCATCTTGTTTATAGGCTCAAGGGGGGTTACATGGGCCGATGGGCCTTAATGACAATCAAGATTAGTGTATCAAGGTTGTTATCCCAAAAATTTGAAAATGATGATGTGGCAATAGAAATGACAGGTGGCATGGAATAGTTGGGTGATCTGGCTTAGCAGCAGCCCAATACATCAATGAAGAGTTTTGACTACTTGAGAGGTGTCATGACCAAGCCAAGTGCACCCAAGGAGAGTACTTGGGCTAGGGTGTGCCTGGTCGGACTTTGGTCCGAGGAGAGGTCCAAGGTGTGGTCGGACTTTGGTCCGAGGAGAGGTCCAAGGTGTGGTCGGACCTTGGTCCGAGGAGAGGACCAAGGTGTGGTCGGACCTTGGTCCGAGGAGAGCACCAAGGTGTGGTCGGACTTTGGTCTAAGGAGAGGTCCAAGGTGTGGTCGGACCTTGGTTCGAGGAGAGGGCCAAGGTGTGGTCGGACCTTGGTCCGAGGAGAAGCTCATGGTGTGGTCGGACTTTGGTCCGAGGAAAGCCTAAGGGTGTGGTCGGACTTTGGTCCGAGGAGAGGGCCAGGGTGTGGTCGGACTTTGGTCCGAGGAGAGGTCCAAGGTGTGGTCGGACCTTGGTACGAGGAGAGGGCCAAGGTGTGGTCGGACCTTGGTCCGAGGAGAAGCCCATGGTGTGGTCGGACTTTAGTCCAAGGAGCAGTCTAAGGGCGTGGTCGGACGCATGTTTGAGGAGAGACGAAGGATTGGTCCTTATGCATATGTCCAGTAAGTGCACGGTTGTCCAAGTAAAGAAATGACATGCATATGTTCGACCAGCACTTGTATGTATCCAACATGAATGTGTTCGACCAGAAGACGATATTCATCAACCAAATAGACCAGACTGCGTCAAATTCCCAGAGACGGTTTCAGCAAGACTTAGATTGGGCATACGCGGGAATCTCTCATTCTTCGCTCAAATTGAGGATTCTGTTATATTTTGAATATTTTTTGTAATTTAAATATAATACGAATAATAAACTATCCCGATACTAGGGGGATATCAGTTTCTGATCCCAAGCCTATAAATAGAGGGTTGATGGGATCAGAAAAGGACTTTTGGGAAATTTGAATTTTTGGACTGAGTTTTCTAGAGAGAGAAAGTGAGTTTTTTTTTAGAGAGAACTCTTTTGTATTCTGAGAATTTACACTGAAGAAACTCAGTTGACACTGGTTCATCTGATCTTGAGTGTAAATAATATGATCAAATCTCTAAGTGGATTAGGCTATTACAAACTGATTGGGGCTGAACCACTATAAAAATAGCGTGTGTTCTTTATTTTCTTTATTAAACTGTCTATGTCGTTTGAATTCTCTTGAAGGTTTGTCGTAGTTGACGTTCTCACGTCGTTGGCTAAAAACGCAGTCAACAAAGGTAATAAAAGGAAATATAATAAATATACTTATTACAAGGTTGCGTATCCCAAAGGAAGTAAATGAAAGTGTTGACCCTCGTTGTGGTCAACGACACGGAGTCAAGTAAACGACAGGAAAATAGTACAATGCTTGAACAAAAAATCTAATGGAAAGTAAAGAACACAAAGAAATATAGTGGTTCGGCCCCAGTGATTGGTAATGACCTACGTCCACTTGATACTATTATTAATATTGAGCTTCAAAGGTGTGATCAAAGAACTAGGGTTTTTGAGTTTCACGGACCTTAGAAGGAAATAACAATACAAACGATGGATAATAGTAATGCAATTCGGAAAAAGATCCAAAGATCCCCCCTTTAGCTGTTTCTTGTATATTTATAGGCTCAAGGAAGGTTACATGAGTCAAGTAATCATATCTTTCCTTAATAAACGGATCTTCAGGTTATAATGAAGAGATATTCTCGGATATCATTACACCTGTACATATTTATTCATAAATAAACGGAGTATACGACCAGGCGGGTCGTATATAAAACTTGAACTTCGCATATAGAAATATCTCTGGCCGATAGGCGAGCAGCATCTCTGCCACGTGTTGAAAATTCTTGCCACGTCATCAACAACTATTTTTTGGATAAACATTTGCCCCCCAAGTTTATTTATTGTGACCAGCAATAAGTAAACTTAGGAAACTAACCTTTCGTATGCCCCACGAAATCTGTCAGAGTCCCTTGTGCGTTCTCGAAAACTGTGATCTAATCACGTCCAATCACGCCTTTTCGGTTTCCAAGTAAGTCCTCTGACGGCTATTACACTCCCCCATGTCTTGAAAAAGGTAACTCGTGATTACCCCTTTTCAACATATCTCAGCCATTATAAATAATCCCCAAATTTACTTTTTAACTTTTTACTTGCCATTTTCTTGCCAAGAACCTTCAAGAACTCCATCTCAGAGCTCGAAAATTTCGAAGATCTTCCGTCGCTGTTCTAAGGATCCTCCATTCGTAGGTCCAAGTCGCTTCATTTCAGAACCTCCAACCTTCATCTAGGTAAATTTCTTCAACTTGTGAGCCCTTTGACATGCCATGCATACTGCTATACGACTGTTTTTAGTTCTTAATTTTTTTGTGTTGTTGGGTAGAAATGCATGAGGATTGTGTGAATATTGAGTGATGCTTGATAGGGTAGTGTATTTTTTCTCTGTAGGAGTTAGGAGCCAGTTTGATAGTCAAGATCGTAAGTTTAGGGCGTAAAATCGAAGTAAAAATTCTATTTTTAGGCTAGCTGAAAAACTGGGTTTTTCCCGCCCCTTCGGAGTTGAAAAAGCTTTTTTCCAAAAACTTTTTATTTCTGATTTTTGATCTGTTTTTCAAACTGCTCGCATAGAACTTAGTGTTTCTGTTAGAATGATGTTGGTCGTAGACGCGAGAAACATTATTCCAACTTTCAACATAAGCTCCCAGGCTGTGCGTCTTATCTCCTCCTTTCTCTGTTCGCAGTTTACATACAAGATCTGTGGGGAGGAGAAAGACCTATAGATGACGACCTATTGGCTCAACTGCTCGAGGAGGAAGAGCAACCATCGTCACTGATTCCTGAAATCCCATTTTCTCGTGTCACTCTAAACACTTCACCCGTCGTGGCTCAAAATATGACTCGTGCTAAAACCAAAGCTCAGAAGAAAAAAAACCACACTCCTTCACATCAGCCTGCTCCTCGGGCTGAAACTCCCTCGACTAGTGGCCGAGAAAAAAATGCTCTTGATCCCAACATCCAAGGACACGTTCGACCTCGACATGCCATTCAACCAGATATTGAGTGGCATTTAGTTCCTGAGAGCAGAGTGACGATCAGGATGATCGCGAATTACATTAAGAAGTACGATCTCACGGGGGTGAACTTAGTCCGACCTAACCAAGACCAAAGGGCGAACCTGCCTAGAGGCCCCTTCAGTGCCTGGTCGAGGTTTCTGTTGAAAATATGCCCTGAAAGCATATGTAGTAGACATTGTTTTTATGAAATAAATAAATTAATTGAATTTTTTATGCATATATTTTATGGACTATATTATTCTGTGATAATATTAAGTAAATATCAGGAAAATTCCTAAGTTCGTATATGTGATCTCAAACACGTATTGGTACGGGAGGATTGTGTTTGAGATAAATGAACTTGAATAGTTCGCATTAAAATAAATTTATGGAATCTTTAGATTAATTACTGCAAGTACGGTCCACTAGTATTATGAATACATGTGATCTAGATCCGGATCACTAGTGTGGTAGGACACTTTAGTGGATGTGCTTTATATATTAGAGAATATATAGAACTGGACCAGATATGTTTATTAATACTTAGTTAAATACCATTTTGAAGTATTAATTAAATATATCAACTGATGATCATATACAAATAGATCTTAATCCTGAAGTTACTATGAACTCCTGTTTATGTTATATGAGTTCTTTGATTCACTTGTTAGGGTCTGTCAGAATGATCAGGCTAGAAACTTTTGTTTTGGGAACTCATTAATGTAGATGGTTGGGGACATAGTATACAGATATGGAATCTATGCCTTCTCGCAAGAGATTGAATGATGGTTCTCTTAAGGGTTGACTTTTGGGACTGAAAGGTTATTGAGCTCAAATTCATAATTTAGTTATGAATTAACCTTCACTAGTAGAGTCAATGGTACTTAAGGAAACAAAAGATAATTAAAAGGGTAAAACGGTAATTTTATTCCCGATTAATTATGAACCATTATTAGAGGGTCAAGTTGTATGAAATGATTATATCAATGGACGCTTTATGATTATAAAGTACTCAGTAAATGAAATGTTTATAATTACAAGAGTGCAGTCTCATATTTATAGTGGAATAATCATGAGATTAATAAATTAAGATTATTTAATTAAAGAGTTTAATTAATAATCTCAAATTTATTGGAGCTTGGAATTATAGGTCCATAGGTCTCCATAGCGACTCTATCAACACTGTTCAAGGTAAGAGTTGATATGAAGGGAAAATAGTTTAAAGACATATTTAAGAAGAAATTTGTTTTTACAAATTTTTAGTACTTTCCACTATAATAAAAATCATATTATAGTACATATATTAGGGGGCTGAGTGCTGGTTTTTCCCTCTCCCATGGCAAAGAAGAAGAAACCACTGCGAAAGCTAGTTTCTCCTGTAGGAGACCGAGAGCAACAGTTGAATTTGGAAGAAAATCTGATAATCTATAGTGTGGATAACTCTCGAGTGGAGTTGTGCAAGGAAGATGCTGGTACGGGGGCAGATGAAGTCGGAACTGAAGATTTAGGGGTTCGTCCTTGTGTTGAGGACGTTGGGTTTGATGATTCTGAGCCTCACGAAGTCTTGATCGAGGATTCAGATCCGGTTGATTCGATTTCCAAACGAATGTCTTGGGCAGACAAAGTGGAGACGAATGATTTTCAGGCATCAGCTCAGAAGCAGTGGCAGAAATTTCAGGCTGGTAATCTCTCTTTTTCAGATCAGAAGCTCGAATTTACTGAACCTATTTTCAGAGAAGGATGGAAGTTTGCTCAAATTGATGCCGAGGAGGTTAAAATGCAATCCACTAACTGGAGTTTGGCAGTCATATGTATGGTGTTGGGAGCCAACCCACCTATGACTGTCTTTGAAGGTATCATCAAGAGGGTTTGGGGTCACCTAGGGATAACTCAGATAGCTAGAATGACGATGGGTTTAACAATGGTAAAATTCAATGATGATGCTACAAGAGATCATGTCCTTGAAAATGGCCTTATCCATTTTGATAGGAAGTCGGTCATAGTTAGGCCATGGACAACGGACTTGAGTGCAGTCCGTCTGGTTCGCACTGTCCCTCTTTGGATTCGCCTTCAAGACTTAGGGCTTCAATATTGGGGTAGCAAATGCCTCAGTGCTTTAGTTAGCACCATAGGTAGGCCGATCATGGTAGAAAAAATTACTAGGGAACGGTCTCGTGTACAATTTGCTCGAGTTTTGGTTGAGATGGAAATCACGGATAATCCTCCGAAGAGTATTCAGTTCATTAACGAACATGGTCAGATCATGGAGCAAGGAGTTGAGTACGAATGGCTACCGATTAAGTGTAAAACTTGTGCTGGTTTTGGGCACTCAATGGCAGAATGCAGAAAAGAGATGAAAGTTCATTGGGTTAAGAAAGTAACAAAGGCCCAAATAGAGGAGGAGCAGAAATCTGGGGTATAGTAGGTTGGTCAGGTGAAAGAAGATGGGGATCAGGCATATACAGGAAAAAGAAAAGAAATGGTGGAACTAGAGGGGTCTTCCCTCTCAGGCGAGGAAGCTAAGGATGATAATAAAGTAACAGATTCGGTCTCTAATCCGTGGAGAACCCCAAAAAGAGTTGCTGCACATACTAAGGAAGGACAGAGATTAGATAATCATGCTAAAAAAACAGGTCGTAACACTAAAGCTCTGAACAAGTTTGATATACTGCAAGAAATAGTGGTGTCTAACAAGGATGGCAATTTGAATCCTAGCTCTTCCTATGGATAGCTATAACATTTTAAGTTGGAATATTAGGGGGCTAAATAAAGTGAATAAACAGAGCCAAGTTAGTGCTTTATGTAATAAGTACAAAGTGGGAATTTGTGGTCTTTTGGAGACTAAATTGAAGGGTAGCAATGTTAGTAAGTTTTTGGAGAACCAGTTTCCAAATTGGGACTATCATACTAGTTCCATCATTGAAGGGCGTATTTTAGTTATGTGGAGAAGATTGTTTATTAAAACCATTATTATAGAGGAATCATCTCAAGCTAATCATTGTCAGGTGAAAGTGTTGGGTTTGCAACAGGAATTTGGGGTTACATTTGTTTATGGTCTAAATTCGATAGAGGGCAGGAGATGTCTTTGGGATGGATTACAGAGACCTTATCATATGCCTAAAGCTTGGATCTATCTTGGTGATTTTAATGCCCCTCTATCAGGCAAGGACAGAGTTGGAGGCAAGGCAGTTTCAGATTCAGAGTTACATGACTCTGTTAATTGGCTGGCTGGTGCTCAGGTGGAGCCTCTTCGGGGTATAGGCTCCTATTACACTTGGTCTAATAACCAAGAGGGTGCCACTAGAATATATTCTAAAATTGACCATGTGCTGAGCAATGAAAAGTGGCTAGATTTGTTCTCTAAATCTACAGTAACTTATAGATGGGAAGGCATATCAGACCACTGTTCTTGTCTGGTGAGTTTTCAAAACTCTGAGCAACTGGGATCCAAAATTTTTCGCTATTATAACTACTGGGCAGAGCATAAGGATTTTAGGGATGTGGTGATTAATAGCTGGAGAGGCTCAATCACAGCCTATGGTATGAATGCAATCTTTCTAAAACTGTTGAGGCTTAAGCATTGTCTGAAAAATTTTAATATGGACCGAATAGGAGATCTTCAAGCTAATTATCATAAGGCCAAGGAAACTTATCTAAATGCTCAGCTTCAAGCTCAAGCTCACCCCCTTGATCCTGTTTATCAAAAAGCTGAGAGGTCTGCGGCAGGGGAGTATGCTATTCAGGAGAAATTATATCAGAGTTTCCTAACTCAAAGGAGTAAGGTAACTTGGTTATGGCAAGGAGATCTGAACATTGCCTTTTTTCATGCATTTCTTAAGAAGTGTAAGGCTGAAAACGAGATAGTTTCTTTTATGACAGAGGAAGGGCAGGTAGTTGATAACTACACAGAGGTGGTATCTCATTTTCTGGGTCATTTTAAAACTTGCTTAGGCAGTCCTAGCTCAGCTTCAGGCAGGGTTAATTTGCAGCATGTTGACTTAGGGCCGAAGCTCTCAGTTGATCAGCAAATGCAGCTTTTAAGACCTTTTTCTAAGAAGGAAATTCAGGAGGCCTTATTTAGTATTCCTAATACTAAATCCTCAGGTCCTGATGGGTATGGTTCCGGCTTCTTTAAAGCTATTTGGAGCAAGATTGGAGAAGAAATATGCTCGACCATCTCTTACTGTTTTGAATCTGGAAATTTTCCTTCTAAGCTTCATGATACAAACATTTCTTTGATCCCTAAGATTGCTAATCCTTCTCGGGCTGTCGATTATAGGCCAATAGCTTGCTGTTCTACACTGTATAAATGCATGGCTAAGTTGATTTGTAAAAGGTTGGTTGTTGTTCTTCCCGTTATTGTTCATCCCAATCAAGGAGCTTTCATTCAAGGCCGATCTATTGCTCATAACATCATGATCTGTCAAGATCTAATAAAGAATTATGGGAGAACTTCTACTTCTTCGAGATGCGCTATCAAGATAGACTTGAGCAAAGCTTACGATACCGTAGATTGGCTTTTTCTTGAAGGGTTGCTAAAAGCTTTAAAGTTCCCCATAAAGTTTATAGGCTGGGTAATGTCTTGTATAAGGAATACCACCTATTTTCTAGTGATGAATGGCCGAGTTCAAGGCAAGTTTAAAGGGGGGAAGGGGCTGAGACAAGGTGATCCTATGTCACCTCTTTTATTTGTTCTCATCATGGAGTATTTGACTAGGAGTCTTCATTATGCAACGCTTAAGTCTCCTTTTCGTTTTCATCCGATGTGCAAGAGTTTAAAGCTCATAAATTTGTCTTTTGCGGATGACTTGCTGATTTTTTGCAAGGGAACTCTCCCAGTTGTTAGGAGTGTTAAGATGGTTCTTGATGAGTTTGCCATTGATTCTGGTTTGATCATTAACTCAGGTAAATCTCAGATTTTTTCAGAGGAGTCTCTTTGGAGGATAGAAAAATAATTTCTCAGGAAATCAATCTTGCTTTGGGTTCATTTCCCCTAAGATACCTAGGGGTTCCAATGAGGCCTACCAAATGGAAACATACTGACTGCGAGGTGTTCATTCAGAAATTTAGATTGAAGATTCAGAATTGGGCCAGTAGACACCTCTCTTTTGCTGGCAGGATACAACTCATTAACTCTGTTCTTCTTGGGCTTCGCAACTATTGGATGTCTATCTTTATTCTGCCCCAAAGTGTAATCAAGGAAGTTGAAAGGCTTTGTAGAGGGTTTCTTTGGGGAGTCACTGGGCAGAGGAGTAAATTGCATCTCCCTTCTTGGCAAAAAGTTTGCCTTCCCAAAGCGTATGGTGGAGTGGGGTTTCGAGAGGGTTCTCTTTGGAACCGGTCTGTGTTGGCCAAGTATATTTGGGCCTTAGCTTTCAAACCTGATTTACTGTGGGTCAAGTGGATTAATTCCATTTATTTGAAAGATAAAAGCTTTTGGAATTATGAGTTAAAGGGGGACTGTAGTTGGTATTGGCGGAAGTTGTGCCATCTAAAGAAGTATTTCAGTTATGTTGCCATTTCAGCTGCTGGTATGAAGGGTAAGTTCTTGTCTTCGAAGTTGTATAATAGTCTCCTGAATCAACAAAAGGATGATTATTTTCGGACAGTTTGGAGCAGATTTATCCTCCCTAAACACAGGTTCATGATGTGGCAAGTGATTCACTCTCAGTTACTGACTAGGGATAACCTTAACAGGCTGCATATCCCTTTGATTTCTTTGATGTGCTCGGTCTGTGATGGCTTCCAGGAGACACATGCCCACCTATTTTTTGAATGTCACTTATCTTCTCGGCTGGTTCAGTTGCTGTTTAATTGGTTAGGTTTTCCAGCTTGGCCTTTGGATTTTAAGGGCTGGCTGGTTTGGCTCTCTAGAGCTAGGAGCGGTACCAAGGAAAATATAGTAACCATGGTGTTTGCAGCAACAATTTATAGCATTTGGACCAATAGGAATAAATGTTATTTTGAAGGATACTCCTCTTCTGTTTGGAATCTGGTTCAGGATGTCAAATTCACTACTAAACATAGGCTTTACTTAGTTTCTAACAGATATAGTACAGCTAAATATCAAATGTATATTCAGAACCTCCTTTGTAATTAGTGACTGGTTCAGCCAGCTTTAGTCAGTTACAGTCTTTGTAGCTGAAGTTAGTTTGTAACTTGTTAGTTCTTTTGTTCAATGAAGCTTTACTATTCTTCTTGATAAAAAAAAAAAAGAAATTTGTTCTTCAGGACAAATATGCAATTATATGATAATAGTGATTAATTAATTAATTACAAATTAGTTGTAGTTAAAAAAAATTAATTAATATTTAATTATTGTATAATTTTCGAAATTATATTAAATAATTAAATTAATTTTGAAATTTAATTAAATAATTAATTAATTAATTATAATTTTTGAAATTATAATAAATTAAATATTTATTTTCGAAATTTTTTTATTTAATTAATTGGTAGAATTAATTAAATATCTTTATTTGAGTGGGAGAAAATAATCTGATAAGTTCAAATTGGATTTGAATTTAAAAGATTAATATTTATTCAAATAATTAATTATATTTGATAATTAATTAAAAAGATAATTAATTTGAATTCAAATTTGAATTAGTTATCAGGTTGTTAGATCTTATCTAACAAAGTAATTTGAATAAATAATTAAATAAAAATTAAAAACCCAACATCCCTAAAATTAGGGAAGCTACACGTGCACATACAGTCCATGCACTGTGTGTTGCGTGTAGGGCAATTTCAGGGATGAGATTTTCATTTTTATTTATTTAATAATTAATTAATGGATAATTCAAAAATTGGTTTTTGGATTTTTTCATTAATAGAATAATTAATTAATTAAAAAGTAAAATTGTAAAATGGTTACAAATTAATTTTTTTAAATTTGAATATTTTCTTTTAAGTATGACTAATAAAAAAAAATATTCAGAGATGTAGGTGTGTGAGACAACTCTGAACATTCACTCTGTGAAAAATAGAACGATACTTTTCTTTCCCTGAAAATAAAGAACCAATTCTCAGGCCTATTCTCTTGATCTCATGAGTTGAGTACATCAAGTAGAATCACAAATAAACTATCCTTCATTCTCTAAGTGCCCACACATTTCTTGAGGTGTAGAAAACGCTTTGGAAGATCTTGGTGTGGGTACGTGGGAGTGGCTTGGATAGGAAGATCGTTCTAAATACGAAAAGATAGCAAGGACACTTGATAGGCTTCAAGAGGTATGGTTTCTATTATTATCTTGCTTATGATTAATGTATGTATATTAATGGATCCGCATATTTAAAGGTAGTTTAAATATGTTACAAAATTTTTGTTGTACACTGGGCCAACCATACCACCATTCCGCTGAGTATTAGGAAACTCGTTCCTAACAGTTTCACATCGAGGTAGGGGCTACCTTGCCTCTTCACTCATTTTTCCAAGGGGTGGCCAACTATTTCGGAGTTGCCCCTTTTCAAATAACCCCAAACAAATATAGGATGCTTACTGCGCTCTATATCCTGTACAGCCACCAGAAATGGCCCATGCCAACTCCTCATGTGGTCAATTGCTTGTTGGACCTCAAGTCTACCCCCAACCAAGAGGGCACGGGGTTTTTTCACTTCTGTCATCAGGAAACCGGGTGCACCTTCCTGACTGACACCACCCATATATCAAATGTGGGGAGGTACTACCAGGAGTACTTCCTCACAACTGACATGATCGCGGACAACTTCGCCTTTTCTCAAGGAGGTAAAACCTTTGTATCACTGGCTGTTACTTCTTCACTTAGTGTTGTCCTCCACATTTTCTTAAACTGTTAATGTCTTCTAGGCCCATGGCTGCAACCAGACCTAACTCCAGACATGGAGTTGAGATCGGCGCTCCTAGCCAGCATGACTGACGTAGAAAAGAGCGTCAAGCATCTGGTTACAGAGGCTAACCTTAGGTTGGTTAGCCTCTTGGCCCCTCATCAGGGCACGAGGGAGCCAATAGCAGGGAGTGCCATTGTCGAGGAGGAACCCGAGTAGCAACCTCCAGCGTCACCTCCACGAAGGAGACTGACTGGGGTCACGATCAGGGAACCTGTTGGCACTCCTCCAGCAGAGAGGCCCTCAGCCCCCTTGGGGAAAGGAAAAAAGAAGGCCATCGAGCCTATCGAACACTCAGACGAGTCCTCGGATGATAATGGTACAGTTATTTCGCTTTTAGAATAACTTGCCAATTCCCTGTCACCTATTTTACGGGGACGGCAATTTTAAATATGCTCCAAATTTAGGTCCATACTTCTTCATGTCAAATAGTGAGTATAAGACTAGCAGAGTCTATAGTATAGACCAGTAATAATAGCTCGGGTATTTGACTTTGTAATCTTCCTTTACTTCTTTTTCTGATGTAATATACTTGGTCATTCATGCTATCTCACTGTTCAACATTTTTCTTCTTTTTCAGACATGGACTCCGTCAATGAGTTTGACATTTATAGCAATCCCAAGACTCTTGCGGCTCCCCCGAGCAAGAAGAAGGGAAGCAAGAGACTCCCTAGGGAAAGCAGCAAAGCGCCCCAGGCTAAGAAGCCTCGCAATGCAGGCCCTCCGCCACCACAACTCCATCCTCTCCTTGTGAGCAGCAGATTCCTCCTGCTCCAGCCGGATCGACTCCACCTCCCGCAGCCGTGACTGACCAAATTCAACAGGTCGATCCTGCTTCAACTATGGGCGACATAACCGGTCCGGCCTTTAAATTGGTCAAGGAGAGGGTCGCTAAGATTTTGAAGCATGACCACTGCCGAGAGGCAATGCTTGCGACAGAGGCGATGGATGTTGACCTGATCCTAAACCGCGCCCCGAATAAGTTCACCAGTGTAAGTCATCTTTTTATTCGGAAATAGGTCTTCTTTATTTTATAGTTAGTCTAACTTTTACTCCGACTGCAGATCATGCTGACCCTCACTGCCGGTCGTATCCGCTCGGATGCTGTCACCGAGCAGGCCAGAACTTTGGAGCAACGGCACGAGGATGAACTTAAAGCTGCCGAGGCAAAATATGCTAAACATCTGGCAGTGGTGCTTGAGGAAAAGGATAAACTAGCTCAGGAGTTGGAGGAGAAGCAGAGGTCTCTGGACAAAGCTCGTGAGCAGAGGGACCAATTTAAGGAGTCTAACCGCTTTGATTTTCGCGTGGCCCAACAGCTCGAGAAGGACTTGAAAGCAAGTAATCAGGAGAACAAAGCCTTGGGGGGCCGGATTGAGGAGTTGGAGAAAGCCAACAACAGCAACTTGGAAAGGTACAAGAGTGCCACCCTTCGATGCTTCTATGATTTCTGGAAGCATAACCAGGGTGCCAACTTCGACTACCTTCCCGAGAATGCGAGAGACACCGAGCTTGCTCGCTGCGCTGCTCCATTGGCGGAGGAAGAAAGGTCAAGGGTTCCTGCCTCCCCCGAAATCTCACTGGAAATTTGGATAGACGAGGCAGACAACGAGGCTGCAGGCGTTGTCGATCGATTCCCTCCCCAAGATCCTTCGGCTCCTCAAGATCCTTGAGCTCCTTAGTCTTTTCTGCTTATATTTCATCCTTTTAACTACACGACCTACGGGTCGTGATGTAAAGACAATATATTTTTTGTTGCTGCATGGGCAGCTTTTACTTGTATTTGAACAATTACATCCGAGCAGCTACTGCTCGCGGTGTAAAAGGATACGTTTTGACATTATAATATATTTGGATATTATTATAACATCTGTTTGCATGACAAAACTTAGCATAGGACTTTGGTTTGATTTAACAAAATAACAAAATTTTGAAAAATACTCTAAGTGCCCTAGCATACTTTCACTTATTTTGCTCATGTGTTTACATACCTTTTAACGATATGCTTTGCTTACTTGTACCTTATATGCCCCCAAGTGATTGAGGAGCTTTAGGTCCTTGGTCACTTGCCTTGACCAGAACCTGCTCGAACATTACTGCTCGTAGCAATATGATTAGAATTATAATACAGTAAAACAATACACGTAATGAGCAAATACTTGTAATAAATACAATAGTTGGCAAGAAATGATTGGCTGAGCACAGTCCCTTTTATTTCTCGTAATAAATGGACTAAACATGTATGTAAGAGTGATCAATAAGATCTTACACTTTTTTTAAACTTGCAAAAAGTAAAATTAATACAAGCTAATTCTTTAAGAAGAATTGTTTATTGGTAGTACTTGCGCAGGTGTTCTCCATTCCAATAGCGAGGAACGAGATTTTCGTTTAAGCGTGCAAGTTTATAAGTGCCTGGGTGAAGGACCTCATCAATATGGTATGGACCTTCCCAATTAGGCCCAAGTACTCCGACAGCTTGGTCGCGGGTGTTTAGAAAAACTCTTCGGAGTATGAGGTTGATGAGTCTCTGGTAAGTCGCACCATCGTTTTTCAAACCGAAGGGCATCACCTTGTAACAGTAGAGCTCTGTATCAGTTCAAAAGCTAGTGTGATCCTCATCAGGGGGATGCATACTGATTTGATTATACCCAGAGTATGCATCCATGAATGAGAGGATCTCATGCCCTGCAGTGGCATCGACCAGCTGGTCGATCCTCGGGAGTGGGAAACAGTCTCAGGGGCAGGCTTTATTTAGGTCTGTAAAATCCACGCACGTACGCCACTTGCCATTCGGCTTGGGCACTAGTACGGGATTAGAGACCCAGGATGGATAAAACGCCACCCTAATGAGCCCATTCTCCTTCAGCTTCTCGAGTTCCTCCTTCAAGGCCTTTGATCTATCTTTGTCGAGCAACCTTCTTTTTTGTTGCACTGGTGGAAAGCTTTTGTCGATGTTCAGGACATGGCTGATGACTGCAGGATCTATCCCGACCATGTCTTTGTGCGACCAAGCAAAGATGTCCTGGTTCCTTCTTAAGAACTCCACCAGTGCTTGTTGTTGGGGTTTCATGCCCTAATTAAAACCCAAATTCTTAGTAATCTCATTTTATTATCAATAAAAGAATAGAAATCATTTTTTGACTTGGTCAATCACTTTGCTCACATGTTTTATTTTCATGATTATTTGTTTAATATAAACTTCTATTAAATCCCGAGCATATAGCTAATATTATTTATAGTGACGTAATCACAGTGGAATATAAATATGATCATATGTTCAAAATAAGTTAGTCCTAAGATTAATCAGTGCAGAGGATTTACACTAACTTGCCAATCTACGATATGATCTACTTACACATTACAGTGTTATGTTCTTTCCAGAACATTAGCAAAGTAGATAAGATCGGATGTATTTGTTACATCGGACTGGACCAATATTGACAGTTGATAAGATAAGTAAACATACCGCTATTATCTATTCTAGTCATATCATATAGTTGACCATAGGTCAATTCAATCTCAATTCTGAGTTGTTAGTATTCTAACTGATTGTATTATTTGAGTTATTTGACTTGTTCGTTACCAGCTTACCCTACGGACAAGCCCATACTTACATCTTGGGAACTCGGAAGTATAAGGGAAATTTGATTTTTAATGCAATAAGTCACACTCCGTTTGAAAAATACCTTATCCCTATAAGTCTCTCATTTTGGTCCTACTAATGCCGTTACTACCCAAAATACCCCTAGCATAATTTTCCCTCTCTTTTTCTCATAGTCTTCACTCTCTATCTCTTATTCCCCTCTCTATCTCTCAAACTCTCGTACACACAAAAAAAGCCAGCCACCATTAATTTGCATTTCGGATCTAGGGGCAAGTTGTGAGTCCTTTCAAGTCAAGAAACTTCATTTTGGATTTCGGATCTAGGGGAAAAATCGTATGGGTAAGTATATATTTGTTATATGTAGTGAGGAAACTTGTCTGGTTACATTACTTGTCTTATTTCAAACAGATCTATGTATGCCTTCATGTTTTATTGCAATTTTTCACGGAATGAATTTTGGATAATTCGTGCGTTTTTTTCTGGATTTTTTTCCTGCCTCGATGAGTTTCGATGAAACTTGATAGGTCTCGATGTGTTGCATGCATGCTGGCTCGATGGTCCTTGATGTACCTCGACGTGCCTCGATAGTGTTAGGATGTTAGTACCTCGATGGTACTTGATTGTACTCGATAAAACTCGATACGTGTAGTATAAGAGTTTAATTGGAATTAATAACTCGATGGTACTCGATTGCACTCAATAAAACTCGATACGTGTAGTATAAGAGTTTAATTGGAATTAATAACTCGATGGTACTCGATTGTACTCGATAAAACTCGATAGGTGTATAAGAGTTTAATTGGATTTAATAACTCGATTGTAATCGATTGTACTCGATAAAACTCGATAGGTGTATAAGAGTTTAATTGGATTGTTTGCCTCGATTGTACTCGATAAAACTCGATAGGTGTATAAGAGTTTAATTGGATTGCTTGCCTCGATAGTCCTCGACTGTACTCGATAAAACTCGATATGTGTGACCTCGATAGGATTCGACATATATCGATAGAAATCGATATTTTCTGTTTTATGTTGTAGTTTAACTTTTTGACCTTTTTTTTAGTTTTTTGTTTGTTGCAGATTCGACTGTTTCTGTATTTGTTGCATTCAATGGTGTTTGGGAACTCGAAAATAGGGATTGGATTTTCAGAGATGCTGAAAATCAAGTTCTACCCGTGGAGAAGGGTGTGACATATGAGCAACTTCTTGACATTCTATACGATGAGCTTGAAGTGGATAAATGTGTGCATGACTTGAAAATTGAGGTCCCGTACACATGCCTATCACAATCTGTCAAACCTACCATTATAAAAAATGATAGGCATGTGCGTGCATTCATTGGGTTAGCATCAAAATTTATTGAGAAGCTCATTCCTTTATGTGTCACATTGATGAAGAAGGGAGGTGTAAGAAATGCATCGGCTTCTGCCAGCGTTAATAAAGAAGTTCAATTTGAAGAGAACATTTCTCCTCCATGTCATGGTTTGAAAGGAACTCAAGGTGATGTTGGAACATGTGTTCTCGAGACAAATCCAGATGTCATAGTCCATGATGATATCCCGGTTAGAGATCCTTCGTATGTGCATGACATGGGCGAGTACGATCCCTATGGCTACGAACCTTATGTCAACGACGTTCCTGTTGCTGATGCAACAGATCTTGGTGGCCCAGATTGTAGGGCAGATTTTCCAACATAGAGTTCAGATGTTATGGTAGATGAGGAGCGCAGAATAGAAGACTGGCAAACACCTGGGACCAGCAGTAGTCGTCCAGGTCCAAGTAGAAATGATGATAGTTTTAGATGGAGTTCTCCATTGGACTTAGGTGAAGATCGTAGAACATGGAGTGCTCCCATGTTCACCAAAGAGGATATAGAGGCCTCACATCAACATCATTCCTCAACCAGTAAAGCTTCAAGAGAATTGCACCTTGGGAAGTTCTTTCAGAACAAGCTTGAATTGAAAACCAAAGCATCCATATTTGCAATGAAGAATAATTTTGAGTTTATGGTGAAGAAATCTGGGATTGATGTGTGGTACATTACCTGCAAGGATCCTGATTGTGGTTGGAGATTGAGGGGTAAGAAAAAAATGCGATCTGAAATGTTCGAGATTACTATATACAACGAAGTACACACTTGCTCACAAGAAATTCAAGATAAGGACCACCGTCAAGCATCACCATGGGTTGTTGGGCACCTAATCAAGAGGAAATTTGCTACCGATGGTACTCGGTACATGGCAAACAACATAAGGGAGGACATGAAGCACCATTTTGGGGTTGAAATGAGCTATGAGAAGGCGTTGAGATGCAGAGAAAAGGCTCTTATGTATGTTAGAGGGACACCTGAGGAATCATACTCCAAGTTACCTAGACACATGTGTCAGTTGGAGCATAAGAACCCAGGTACAATTACTAATTTTGTAGCAGAAGATGGTCGTTTCTTGTATTGCTTCTTTTCCCTCGGTGTTTCTAGGTGTGGTTTCCAGTACTGTCGTCCTGTAATTTGTGTGGATGGCACATTCTTGAAGAATAAGTATGGTGGCCACATGCTCTGTGCTGTTGCGTTGGATGCAAACAACCAGTTGTTTCCAATTGCGTTTGCATTGGTGGACAGTGAGAACCATAACTCTTGGACTTATTTCATGAGAAAATTGAAGGAAGCCATAGGGGACGTTGAGAACCTTGATTTTGTATCGGACAGGCATAAAAGCATTAATCATGCTTTGGAGCTTGTTTTCCCAGATGCATATCATGGTGCATGTTACCATCATATCTGTATGAATGTTGTGGAAAAATTCAAAACTGACCACGTGCAAGACATCATGGGGTGTGCAGCGTACGCATTTCGAAGAACGGAATTTCACAAGTTCTTTGACAAGATTAAGGTAATTGATCCGCCCATTGTTCAATATCTAGAGGGAATTGGCTTTGAAAGGTGGAGTAGTGCTTATTTTCCTGGTAACCGATACAATATCATGACGAGTAGCCATGCAGAAAGCTTTAACAATAAGACCAAGAAGGCAAGGAGCTTTCCAGTCACCATGTTTCTTGAATTCATAAGATTCACTCTTCAGTCTTGGTTTGCAGATAGACGTGAAAGAGCTGCAAAAGCAACAACAGTGTTATCACCTGAGATGGAAAAGGATTTGAAGCAAATAGATGATAAAGCAATCTTTTTAGATGTCCAAGTCCTTGGTCATCACAAATTTCTTGTGGTCGATGGTAATGGTGATGGTGAGGTGAACTTGGCCACAAAATAATGCTCTTGTGGCATGTTCCAAACCATTGGGATACCCTCTGTACATGCTTTTGCTGTAGCCAGAAAAAGAAGCATAAACATTTACTCATTGTGTTCCCCTTACTATAGAATCGAGGCATTGAAGGACACTTATAAAGATACTATTTACCCTGTTGGGAACAAGGATGAATGGGTAATCCCTGATCACATCAGAGATACGGTTGTCGGCATCCCCGTTGAGAAAACCCCTGTAGGAAGGCCCAAGAAACAGAAAGTGGGTAGGTGAAAGAGAAATCGCTATGCTTCACGCGGGGAAAAGATTGTCAAGCCACGTAAGTGTAGCAGATGTGGTGGTAGTGGACACAATAAGAAGTCATGTAAGGCTAGGATTTAAAATATTGTGTTATGTAATTATTTAATTGATTTTGCTGCATTTATCATATGGAATACTTCGTCTAATACTTTGTGTGTTTGGATGTCGAGGCAGACACATTCTGTGAATTTAATATTTTTTTATTTAATAACTTTTTCAAAAAATATTGTTTTGAAAAAAATAATATACAAAGGCAAAATATACTTCACTCACATTTTGCCATGATACAAGGAATTGATTATCATCGCCCTTCAACATTCTCAGCACATCGTCGTCCCATGTATACTTAGTGCCGGTCTCTCTGAAATGATTCCAACGACCTAGGCACACCTGGGGGAAGGTGGTGTTCATGATCGCATCATCCTGCCGAAATGCAGCATGGTAAGCGGCATCAATATGCTAAAAAAACATAAAAATTCGTTAGTACCATCAATATATATTAAGATTGAATTGAAAACATGAATGTAATTTACATACCGAATCCCAAAGCCAAGTCTGGACTGTGTGCAACTGTAAGAACCATGCCACACCGTGCGTCCCAGTATAGACATTGCGGTCTCTCTTATTGTCGATCTTCCTGACGATCCACCTAAGGAAGCTCTTCTCCTGCTGTGGGTCATACTTCCTCAGTGGTTCAGCAACTAGCCCCTGTTTATCTAGTCTAACCTTCTTTGTTGGGTCGGTGAAGTCATCAAAATGCTCGGGCCTGTGTTTCTTCTTGACAACTTTAAGGCCAGCTGCCTCCTTGGGCTGTAGTACTCGTACACTAGGGCTGTCAGCATCACTGGGAGCTACAGATGTCTGGGCCTGTGGAGTGGAGGGTTGATCACCGTGCTCGTAGTCTGCAGGCAAGATATCAGACTTTGTATCTGATTTTACGTCGGTGGATCGACCTGAGACCAGTGAAAGCACCTGCGCCAACTGAGCCATTATCATGGTCTGATTCTATAGTAAGGTTGCTTGGCCCTCCTCAACCCTCTTGAGCCTCTGCAGAAGTTGCTCATAATCAGGCTGGGCAACCTGACTAGATGAAGCTACACAGGTCTGTGAAGTGCCCTCATCAACCCTCGGGACATCCTCATAAAAAATGGACGCTTCCTTTGCAACTTCTGCTAGCTTCTCTGCCTCCTTCTCAGCTACCACTACTTCATCCACTACAGTCCCAGCCTCCAACTCAGGGAATAACCTGGAATCAACTTCTGGGAGGCTATTATAGTAGACTACCTCATCGGGACGTGACTTCAGCATGGAAAATACCACTAACTGCATAGTTGAATAACATGTGTTAGAAAAAATTTAATAAAATAAATCGTTAATCAATTAATTTGTGACATTTAAAAAGATAAAATGGAACTTACTCGATGATTGGCAAATATAGGAGCCAACAGAGCTGTCGAAATAATGATATCAGTCTTCGTAGCCTAGCTGAGCATCCTGGGAATCTGATTCCCACTGTTCTCACCGAAATTACTCCCGAGAAAATGCATGGCCTCAAAAGCCCAGTAAAGAAGCGCGGGTGCATAGCAAGTGAAACTATACTTCGCCTCCTTCTGTTTTTTGCTTGACCCCTCTTTCTTCTTCTCCTCATAGTGTTTCAATTGCTTCTTCATGTCCTTTTGAAGGCCTTTGCTAACCTTCTTAAATGATAACTTCCCCCAAGGATACTTGAAAAAGTAATCAATATCCTCAACCATCCTCAGGGAATCTCCCCATATCGTTGTTGTCTTCTCTGGGGCATTCAGTACCCCCTCTATCAAATAGTACAAACCCAGCTTAAATGCATATTCTGGGTTTGTGGAGGCCTTCAATGCATCTTCCAACTGACCAAAACTAACCTTCGAATCACCATTAAAATATTCATGGATGATCCGATCACTTGAAAGATGCTCTTTCAATTCATCTGGGGACGATGATTTCCCAAAATTTAGCCCGGTAACTAGGGAAAACTCTGCAATACCAAATCTACACAGAGTGTTGCCCAGGAAGAACTGACCCTCTTCAGGCTTCTTACTTTCTACCTTACGCAACATTAGCTGATGCAGCAGAACTTCAGAAAAACTAAACGGTTTTTCCTTAAAGAACTGTCCCAACGGGCATGCCTGTGCCCTTTCAATAAGACCATGCCTCTTAAACTGATCTATAAGGGTATCCAAGTAGGCACTACCCCTGTAAGTGACATGGCCAGGAAAGTGTTTCTCCAACGACACAATAAGTTCAGGAATCTGGAAAAAAAAACAAAAAAAATGTTAAAAATGTAAAACAATCTGGTAAGTCAGTTACTATTGAGGCAGAAACAATCAAGTTCTATCGAGTCTTATCAATGCCTATCGAGGTGGGTTCCAAAATCACAAATAATAATATAATCGGGTTACTATCAAGTCTTATCGAGGCCTATCGAGGTAAGGCAAAAAACCCAAAGTCTAGTCATATTGAGTCCTATCGAGGCCTATCGATTCCTATCGAGGTGGGTCCTAAAAATCCCAAAGCCGTGTATCATCAAGTCTTATCGAGTCTTATCGATTCATATCGAGTTATGTTCTAAAATTCACAAAGCCATGTATCATTGAGTCCTATCGATTCCTATCGAGGTAGGTTCTAAAAAATCCCAAAGCCGTGTATCATCGAGTCCCTATCGAGTCCTATCGATTCCTATCGAGGTAGGTTCTAAAAATTCCCAAAGCCTTGTATCATCGAGTCCTATCGATTCCTATCGATGTAGGTTCTAAAAATTCCCAAAGCCTTGTATTATCGAGTCCTATCGATTCCTATCGAGGCCTATCGAGCACAGTCTAATCCATTCCTCATCCTATACTATCGAGTCCTATCGATTCCTATCGATTTCTATCGAGTTTCATGAAAATATCGAAAAAAACCCAGATTTCTTCATTGACAGCCCCAATCTATCCTATGAACAAAAATCAACAAAAAAAACCAGGCATACACATATTGTAGATTAAAAACGAAATCCCTCACCTTCGCTTTCTTTGAGGTTGTTTCCTAAAATTTTTGGTTGCCTTGCTCGACGTTTTCTCCTTCCCCTTCTCCGATCGCCAAGTCCGACCTTTGGGAGCCCTTGTTCGTGTTCGTGGAAGACAATGAAGGTTGGGTTCTACAGATTCAATCGAGGCCTCTCGATTTCAAAGTTTGCTTGGTTCGGGTATTTTGGGAGATAATACGGAGAGTTTGAGAAAATTATGCCAGGGGTATTTTGGGTAGTAACGGCATTAGTAGGACCAAAATGAGAGCTTACAGGGATAGGGTATTTTTCAAACGGAGTGCCACTTATTGCATTAAAAATCAAATTTCCCAAGTATAATTGAGTGGGAGTGTTAATCATAGATATGAACATCTATAGCTTCTGATGAAGAAGTGAAACGATGGTTTCCTTTTAGTTTGGTTCAAATATCATTTCAGTAATTAAATTGGTTTACTAAAATATCATTTACAAGGAACTAAGTGTTTTAAGGATAAAATACAATGAGGGGTAAAACGGTATTTTAGTCCTATCTCACTGTAGACCATCTATAGAGGATTGAGTGACAATTATGGTTGTAATAATGGATAATTAATAGCGTATTGTATGCCTTGATTTTCCCACAGGCTGATTAGCGAGCTGAGCTGCGGCCTAATCATGATTATCTCGTGGACATCCCCAAAACCGGAGTTGTCGTCATAAGATCATACCTCCTTAGCTCGAGGTAACCTGAGGGTTCGCCTCTGATAACTTAAGGACAGAGTCTGGGCTCTGAAGGCCGAAGGTCGAGTTAAGTATCCAGCTCGTAGTACGAGCTAGAGTTGGAGGCTATGACCCTTTATAAAGTCAGCCACGCAAGGTAAACGTGCATATATCAGACATCACGTGTTTGATATATCCCTGACTTCTCGGACACGCAGCAGGAACGTGCGTATTCAGACACCCACGACTGGGTTGGGCCGTGCAGCCCATTATCTCCTTACCTATTGATTTGACCACACTTATGTGTCAGGTTTAGGAATTAATCATGAATGTCACAGAATTGACCTGATAGGTAAGAAGGTCATGGGATGACCTTCTTACCAACTCCCAGGTGCCTTCTCCTATAAATATGGAGACCTTGGGAGTTAATAGAGATTGGATTCTTGATTGTAAGAAGGACCCTGTAATCAAATATCCAGTATATAGCAATAATACTGACTAGTGGAGTAGAAGGATTTTAACCTTTGAACCACTCAAAAAACGTACTTTGAGTCACCATTTCATTTTCTTAAGATCATATATCTGTTTCGGTTTAACATAAGCACTAATCCCTTTCTCTTCTTTTCTTAATTTCCTGTTGGCGAAGAACCGCGTCAACAGTTTGGTGCTTTCATTGAGAGAAAGTTCAATTAGTGCTATCGCAAACATCCAACTATGGTGACTACTCGATCCAGGCACGGTAACGAGACAAAGCAGCATGATGGGCAAGAGGCTCATCATACTGCCATCCCTGGTGAACAAATTCCTGAAGCCCAGCAGCGGCCAGGAAAGCAGCCGGCAGGCCAAGATGACACCGGAAGTTCGGCACCCCGGATACCTAATCCAAACCCGTGTTATTACACTGCGGTGGAGATGGAGAATGCTCAACTGAGGAGCAAGCTAGCAATAGCTAGCCAACAGATCAAGGATGCACTGGCCCGACTACCCTCTCTCACAACCAACGCTAACGTCGGAGAGAGGCAAGGAGAGGCTACTAAGTCTCGCCGGGGTAACCGGTCCAGACATAGCCGCTCGGATAGATTTCCGACAGCCAACTCCACTCCTTCATCACATCATCGAGAGGTAAACTTCGAAGAAGTGCCTAGAGCCAGGCAACAACAATACAGTCGTTCGGTCAGACCGTCGACTCCTAGCTCCCAGCCATCCTCGAGAGCGCCCAGGGGAGCTCGAGGAAATTCCCGAAGGATATCCGGGGAGGGCTCGTAGCATCAGCCCGTCCCCAACAACCGTCCTGCGCCTCGTCCAGATCGCCAGGCTCGGGACCAGCCGGTTGGCAGGGCCGAAAGGCCCCCACCAAACTTGATCTGTCCAGACGGAACCAGGATCGCCTCTCAAGTCAGGCATCCTCCGTCTCCAATCAGATATCCATCTCCTCCTCGGCCTGTCCGAGATATTCCAGCCTACGGAAGTAGCAGGAGAGATCCGCCATCAGCTGGACATTCCCGGCGTAGCAGGGCGCCAAGGGAAAGCCCGGTCCTCAGCACCAAGGGTGAGCTCCAAGCCTCTCTAGCAGGAGCTACTGGATCGGCAGTCGCCGGAGTGACCTTTCTGGCGGAGACCTGCGTCAGTGCCTAAGTTCGGCACAAAGCCCACAAGCAACTTGGGGAGGCGATCTGCGGGATCGCCTTAACTCCCATAGAGGGGAGCAGGTAGGAGGAGACAGCCATGCTCGCTCAAGGGGGGCCCTATCCGAAGTACGTAACGAAGGGAATGCCCCAAATAACATATCTCAAGATAAGAGGGGCAATAACCCACCAAATATGTACAATGGATTCGGAGCTGTTGAACAGCCCCAGAATAACCAAGGACTTCAGGACCAAACCCTCGAGCGCCTGGCCCAGATGGAGGAGCTGATGAGGAAGCTCCTGTCAGAAAAATAAAAAGATGAATATGATTCTGGGGATGAGATGGAGCTCTTTGCCCTCAGCATAGCAGCAATGGCTTACCCACCTGGTTTCCGTATGCCGCACCTGTCTAAGTTCAATGGAGACGGAGATCCGTCGGATCATCTGGGGATGTTTAACACCCTGATGATGGCCCACAACATTGGCCCCGAGCTGAGGTGTCTAATCTTTCCTCCCACACTAACTGGACCTGCCAGGAAGTGGTTCAAGCAAGGTAAAAGACAGTCAAAAGGGCATTCCGAGCCTCCCAGGCTGCCCGCGTTCAGGACGACTCTTTGGCTAACGTGAGGCAACAGCCCGGCAAAACTCTGAAGGCCTACTTGAGCAGATTTTCAAATGTCGCTGCTCGGGCCAGAGACGCGGATGATAGCTCCAAGCTCATGGCCATGAGAACTGGAATCCTCGCCGGAGGGGATCTCTGGAAAGACATACAAAGAAAGGGAGTCAACTCGGTTAAGGAATTCCTTAACAGGGCCCAGGAATTGATAAACTTGGAGGAAGCCGAAGCCTCAGCTGCAGGAACCAGCCAAGTCCCTGATCAGCCCGCTGGAGTGGGGACGGAGGTCGTGGCAGTGACCCAAAATGTCACACAGAACAACCAGCTCGGTGGAGGCAAAAGAAAGGGGAATGGTGAAGGCAGCCAGCACGACCAAAAGAAGAATAAGTCCGTAGAAAAGTTTAAGCCCGTCTACGCTACTTACACAGAGCTCACCCAGTCTAGGGAGAACATTTTCCTAGCTAATTCTACTCGCCTACCCTGGAAGAGGCCCGAGCCGTTGAAGCACCCAAAGGGAAAGAGAGATACCTCCAAGTTTTGCCGCTTTCACAACGATGTTGGCCACAACACCGATGATTGTAGGCATCTAAAGGATGAGATCGAGACTCTCATCCGAGCCGGCCCATTGGCTCAATACGCGCGGAATAGAGTCCCAGCAGGTCGACCCGCTCCAGAAGTCCCGACCAGTCAGCCCGGGTCTTGAATAGATCAGGACATCCCTCCTCCCTTGGTTGGAGGGGAGATATCCACCATCTCTGGAGGTCCGCATGTGGCTGGCACGAGCAGGGGTGCCTAAAAGAGGTACGTGAATGAACTTAAGGCGCACAATGGAGAAGAGTTCTTCCCAGAGCAGCGCCTGCCAAAGCAGCAGCGATTGGAGAAACAACCGATCATTTTTATGGAGGAAGATGCGGACCATGTCCAGTTCCCTCACAATGACCCTTTAGTCATGGCAGTTCAGCTCGCCAATCGGAGAGTGAGGAGGGTGCTGATCGACAACGGGAGCTCAGTGAACCTCCTATTCCGATCCACGTTAGAGAAGATGGGTTTGACCATCGCCGAGCTGAAGGCGACCTCCATGATGTTATATGGTTTTTCGGGAGAAGGATTAGCGGCCATAGGGACGATCGAGCTGGTGATCACCCTGGGAGAAAGACCTCGAATAGTCTCGAAACTCCTTGAGTTCGTGGTCATTGACTGCACCGCTGCGTACAACACAATTTTGGGACGACCTACGCTCATGGCATTTGAGGCCGTCACTTCCATTCGCCACCTCGCGATGAAATTCCCTACCTCCACGGGAATATGCACTGTCCATGGCGATCAGCTCGCTGCCAGGGAATGCTACAGCATTTCCATGAAGGGAAAATCTAAACCCGGGCAGCTGGCAATGGCCATCCAAAGTGGTGAAGAGGAATCTCAGGAACCCTTAGCTGATCTTGAGATTGAAAAACCTCAAAGCGCTGAAGGGGAAAATGTCGTCTTAAGTGAGGATATTGACCCCCGAATAGGCGAGGACACATCCGAGCTCCAGGCTATTGAGGAGCTCGAGGAAGTGAACATTGATTCGCAGAATCCATCACGGATGGTCAAGCTCGGGAAAAACCTTTGCAGCAAGAGGAAGGCGGAGCTGATCAGATTTATGTGGGATAACCTGGACGTGTTTGTGTGGTCCCATGAGGACATGGTGGGAATCAGCCTGAGTGTCATCATGCATACACTTCATCTGGATAAAAGCATTTCCGCCAAGTCCCAGAAGCAAAGACGCCTAGGAACAACCCGGGCTGAAGCCTTGGAGGAAGAGGTAGCCCGGCTAAAAAAATGTGGCTTTATCCGCGAAGCCAAGTTTCCAATATGGGTCACCAACCCCGTGCTGGTCCCAAAGCCCAACGGAAAATGGCGGACCTGCATAGACTTCTCGGACCTGAATAAAGCCTGCCCCAAGGATTGTTTTCCACTGCCAAGGATTGACCAGTTGGTAGATGCCACGGCGGGGCACGAGCTCATGTCATTTATGGACGTGTACTCAGGCTACAATCAGATCGCCATGAATCCGGCGGATCAGGAGCACACCAGTTTCATGACCCCGACTAACGTTTATTGTTACAAGGTCATGCCGTTCGGGCTGAAGAACACCGGAGCTACCTACCAAAGGTTAGTAAATAGAATGTTCGTAAACCAGATCGGAAAAAACATGGAAGTGTACGTTGATGACATGCTAGTCAAGTCAAAGAATGCTGATAACCATGTTTCCGACCTGGAAGAATGTTTTAAGATACTACGGGAGTATGGCATGAGGCTTAATCCACAGAAGTGCACTTTTGGTGTCGCGTCAGGGAAATTCCTGGGGTTCATTGTCAATACCCGAGGAATCGAGGCAAACCCCGACAAGATCAGATCACTGCTCGAGCTTCCCTCGCCCAGGTCGCGAAAAGATGTCCAAGGCCTGACAGGAAGAGTGGCGGCCCTCAATCGGTTTATTTCTAAGTCCACCGATAAGTGTTTGCCATTCTACAACCTGCTCTGAGGAAATAAGAAGTTCGAGTGGACAGAAGAGTGCGAAAGCGCTTTCCTCGACCTGAAATCACATCTGGCCGAGCCACTCGTAGTATCCAAACCAAAAGTAGGAGAGCCTCTTTTTCTCTACCTGACTGTCACTGAGGATGCAGCCAGTGCCGTATTGGTCCAGGAAGAAGACCGAGTTCAGAGACCAGTCTACTACATCAGCAAGAGACTTCTCGAGGCTGAATCCCAGTACCTGTTGATGGAGAAATTGGCGTTCAGCCTTATCACGGCCTCGCGAAAGCTCAGGCCGTACTTCCAGTCCCACTTGATACACGTCATGACTGATCAACCTTTAAGGCAGGTTTTGCAAAAACCTGAAGCATCGGGACGTTTGTTAAAGTGGGCAATCGAACTCAGTCAGTTTGAGATTTTGTACACTCCGCGAACTGCTATAAAAATTCAGGCCCTGGCCGATTTTATGGCAGAATGCACGGGATTCCAGGAGGATCCTGCAGAAGACTTACCCCAAGTCACCTCACCCCAGGTGTCATGGAGGATCTTTGTGGATGGTTTGTCCAACAAGAACGGCTCCGGAGCTGGAATAATTTTGATATCCCCCGAGGGATATAGATTCCACTCGGCCCTGAGATTCGGATTCAAGGCCTCCAATAATGAGGCCGAATATGAAGCTTTGCTGGCCGGGCTGAGGATAGCCCAGGAGTTGAAGGCGAGCTCCGTCCAGTGCTTCAGTGACTCCCAGCTCGTCGCAAAGGTAAAAGGTGAGCTATCCGCGTTTAGGCGAGGCTCGATCGAACATATACCTCGGGAGCAGAACGCTAACGCAGATGCTCTTGCCAAGCTCGCCACCTCTGGGGAAACGGAGACCTTGGGGTTACTACCAATAGAATTCTTGGAAAAACCAAGCATAGAAGATGTCAGGACAGAGGTCGAGATGATCGATGCCAGGTCGACCTGGATGACCCCCATCCTTGAGTATCTCGTCGAGGGCAAGCTGCCTGAAGGGCGTAATGATACACGGCGAGTCCTGTATCAAGCACTGAGTTACACGATGGTTGATGGAGTGTTATACCAGCATGGGTATTCCCTACCTCTCCTGCGATGCGTTCTTCCAGGCGAAGCAAAGGCCATCCTGCAGGAGGTGCATGAGGATTTTTGCGGAGACCACACTGGGGGGCAGAGCCTAGCCTTAAAGGTCCTGAGGCAAGGATATTACTGGCCAACTCTGTCCAAAGACTCGATTTCATACGTGAAAAAATGCAACAAGTGCCAGTGATTCACCGCAGTTTCCCGAGCTCCTCCAGTCGAGCTGAAGATGATCTCGTCCCCATGGCCGTTCGTTGTTTGGGGGATCGACTTGGTGGGCGCCCTCCCTACTGGAAAAGGCGGGGTCCGTTACGCCGTGGTAGCCGTCGACTACTTTACGAAGTGGGCCGAGGCAGAACCTTTGGCGACGATAACGTCCAAAAAAGTGCTTGACTTCGTGGTTAAAAGCATTGTTTGCCGATTCGGCCTGTCCAAGAAGATCGTTTCCGATAATGGCACCTAGTTCGACAGCGACCTGTTCACCGAGTTTTGTGAAAGGTACAGAATTGTGAAAAGTTTCTTCTCCGTGGCCTATCCTTAGGCGAATGGCCAGGTCGAAGCTGTCAACAAGACTCTAAAGGCGAGCCTCAAGAAGAGATTAGATGAAGCGAAGGGGGTCTGGCCAGAACAGCTCCCCCAGGTCCTATGGGCATACCGGAACTCGCATCAGACTCCTACGGGTCATACTCCTTTCTCCCTAACCTTTGGGAGTGAGGCAGTCCTCCCCGTGGAAATTAAGGTGATTTCGTATAGGGTCCAGTCTTATAACCAAGACCGCAATCACGAGCTACTGTGCAATTCCCTTGATCTAGTTGATGAAAGGCAAGAAGATTCGCAACTCCAGCTCGCCCATTATCAGCAAAAGATCACTCGCTATTTCAACTCCAAAGTCAAAAAGCGCGCCCTTAGCGTTGGCGACCTGGTCCTAAGGAGAGTCTTCTTAGCCGGTAAGGACCCCAAAGATGGAGTCTTGGGACCGAACTGGGAAGGACCATATCAAGTCATCGAGGTCATTAAGGAAGGAACTTATAAGTTAGCTTGGCTTGATGGAGGGGCAGTCCCGCGGACTTGGAACGCCATCCATTAAAGAAATACTATCAATGATTCACTTGTAAGGCCTAGAAGGCCATTTTTTATGTATTAAGCAATGAGAATTAGCTTTTTGTTTATATTTGTACATGTTTTCAAGTGTAATCTAAAGTAACCACGAAAGACCCTTTCCCAGTTACTTGGGGGGCATATGGTACCTGGATATAACCAGGTCACCTTAACGACTTAGAAGTTGATTCATATCGATTGATCGTTGTTTTTCTTAAAAAATGCGAGATATTGGTAAGGATTAACGCGAACTAAGTCCTATCCTGGATTTAACCGGGTCATAAAACTTAGAAGTTGATTTAAATCTGTTGATCGTTGCTCTTCTTAAAGAGCTCGAGATATGGATAAAAGTTACCGCGAACTAAGTTTTCAAATTATGTTCCTGGATATAACCGGGTCATAAAACTTAGAAGTTGATTTAAATCTGTTGATCGTTGTTCTTCTTAAAGAGCTCGAGATATGGATAAAAGTTAACGCGAACTAAGTTTTCAAATTAAGTTCCTGGATATAACCGAGTCATAAAACTTAGAAGTTGATTTAAATCTGTTGATCGTTGTTCTTCTTAAAGAGCTCGAGATATGGATAAAAGTTACCGCGAACTAAGTTTTCAAATTAAGTTTTTGGATATAACCGGGTCATAAAACTTAGTAGTTGATTTAAATCTGTTGATCGTTGTTCTTCTTAAAGAGCTCGAGATATGGATAAAAGTTAACGCGAACTAAGTTTTCAAATTAAGTTCCTGGATATAACCGGTCATAAAACTTAGAAGTTGATTTAAATCTGTTGATCGTTGTTCTTCTTAAAGAGCTTGAGATATGGATAAAAGTTAACGCGAACTAAGTTTTCAAATTAAGTTCCTGGATATAACCGAGTCATAAAACTTAGAAGTTGATTTAAATCTGTTGATCGTTGTTCTTCTTAAAGAGCTTGAGATATGCATAAAAGTTAACGCGAACTAAGTTTTCAAATTAAGTTCCTAGATATAATCGGTCATAAAACTTAGAAGTTGATTTAAATCTATTGGTCGTTGTTCTTCTTAAAGAGCTCGAGATATGGATAAAAGTTAACGCGAACTAAGTTTTCAAATTAAGTTCCTGGATATAACCAGGTCAAAAAACTTAGAAGTTGATTTAAATCTATTGATCGTTGTTCTCCCTAAAGAGCTCGAGATATGGATAAAGATTAACGCGGACTAAGTTTTTCAAAAATTGTAACTAAAATGCGTAGGGGCAAGAAAGAGAATCAATTAAAAATAAAATTGAGTTAAATTGTCTCTAGTGGAAGCACCTCATGCAAAGGTTACACAAAAAAAATTTAGTTAAGAATATAGAAGGAAAGGGTACGAGAGGGAAAGGCCCTAAGCTCCGCCAGGTGGCCCCTTGGAGGTCGCCGTCTCACCCTGCTCAGCTGCGTCGGAGCCGTCCCCGGCCTCGGAGGGCGCTTCTTTATCAAGGCGAGCTTGGAACTTCACCAACAAGCGCTCCCAAAGGTTCGCTGACAGGAAGGAGAAGTCAGCGTCTGGATTGTAGGCCCAGCAATGGTAGAACAGGTCTTCCAAGGCCTTCTCCGAAGTTTTCCGGTTGGCCTCCAGGGCGGCCTTGGCCTCAGCCTTCGCGGCATCTAGGTCTGTCCGCGCGGTGGCAAGGGCGGTCTCGAGCTCTTGAACCTTTGGTCAGGTTTTTTCCAACTTGGCCTGCGAGGCCGCCAGGGCATCCTTAGCCGCCTGCAGAGAAGTCTGGTGCTCGCTCCTCATGTCCTCGAGCTGAGTTTTGGTCCTGGCGATGCTCCGATGAAGGGCAACGACGCTCTGCGAAGGCAAAAAGGCAATTGCCTTAGAAAAAAGAGAAGAAAGAAAAAACAGGGCAAAGTGTAATAATAAAAAGCCATAAAAGGGTAAAGTCAGCTTACCGTTAGGGTCATGCCTAGTGAAGACTTCAGCACACCCACCGTGCTCATTGTCTCGATGGCCCGAACTCCTTCTCGTTGAACTTGTATATGTGGCTGACGGCGTAGTTCGCCAACTCATACACTGTTCCCCGGAAGGCCTCTGGGATCTTCAACAGGTCCTGGGGATTGACTAGGATGCGTACCTCGGAGGGTACAATCGCCAAAGCCTCGAACTCCATTCCTGCGTCCCAGGCGGCGGCCGGAGCTCGCGGAGGGGGTGGGGGCATGTTGCTTCCCCCTACAGTAGGAGGAACTGCTCCCACGACCTGGGCAGCTGGGGCTTGCTCCTTCTCCTTTTCAGGAGACTTGGTGGGGGTCCCGACGGCGTGCTTGGACGTCCGGAGCCTTCTCATTCTTGGCTCAGCGGCCCCAGCTGGGGGGTTCCCCCCGGCGAACGCACCTCGTAGGCTCTCTTTGGGCTGAGACACATCTTCTGTCAAAATAAAGAAATGGTTAGTACAAGAGTTAGCAATCATACAGAAACAAAAACAAAGGGGGAAAAAGAGAAATTAAAGTATATGTATACTAAAAGGGATCCTACCCCCCGGGATAGAAGAACCTATGGTTACGACCATCGGCTCCGGAGCTCCCGCGGGAGAATCTAAGTCGATTATCTCCCGAGCTGGTGCAAGTTCTGGATCTGACTTCGGTTCTGGGCTAGATTCTTCTAATATTGCCTAAGCCCTGGAGCTACGGCACCCCTCCGGAGTGATGGCCATGACCGAAAGTTGGTCCCATACTCCTCGAATAGGATCGACCTAAAGGCTAGGGTGTTATCTACTACTACAGTACCCCTAGGCCAGCTATCTTGGTAGTCCAACACAAGCCGGTTGACACAGTGGAGCAGGGTTGTGTTCAGGTCCGGATCACTTCGGTGACGATGGACGAGCTGCCTAGGATTGAACCTAGCTAGCCGGGGGTCTGCTGTGGCCCTATCTAAACTCCTAAACAAGTAAGGGTTACCTTGGCCAGAAGGACCTGAGGCTGCTCCGGACTGGATCCTCTCCTTGCCCGTCCTCTGGGCGACCTCCAGCGCCTGCTTCCTGTTCCTCACAAGGGGAACTTCGTCGTCCTCGTCCTCCTCATCTTCATTTCCCGCGACCTCCTCCACGATGATGGGTCTAGTGTCGCGAGCTGGGGGAAGCCTCCGGGGACTCCTTAGGTTCAAAGTCTGATTTGGGAAAATCAGCTTGCAGGTCACCATCGTCTCGTCTGTTACGAGCACGCGATAATGCTTCTCACTGGGGGGCAAGCCCGCCAGTATCTCTTATTGGGCCCTGAGGGTCACAGATTTCTCTGTCCTCACGAAGATGGCTGCAGGATTAATCTAAGTCAGAAAGGGATACAGGAGGAGCTAAATGATACTTAACTTACGAGCTAAGGATGAAATGCACTTACGAGGGCGATTGAAGTAGTGGAGCTCACAGTTTCTGAACCCCGTCGACATGAAGAATTGATCCTTAAAGTCATTGGGGTGGCTGGGCAGCTCGATGACCGCAGCCATGTTGGGGGAATCGGATCAAGTAATAAAACCCGTCGCCTCGCCCCCGCTAATCCGGGCTGGCCTTGAGGCAAAAAAAATACAAAATATCTGCAGGAGTGGGGACCTCCCACTCGTGCTTCAAAAATAAATATCTCAACCCCGCCAACAACAGATAAGAGTTGGGGGGGGGGGGGGGGAGCTGAAATGGGGCCAACTTCACATAATTAAGGAAGTCAACAAAATATTGGTCCAGCGGGAGGAAGGCCCCCGCCTTGAAATGCTCACCACTCCAGGCCGCGAATTCCTCGTCGAGCGGGGCGCAGCTCCGCTCGCCTTCCGCGGGAGGTCGGGCAATCACTGATGCTCTCCCTAGCTCGATGTTGTGGGAGATGAATAGCTTGTTGATCTTCGTCTGGTCGGTAATCTTTGAGACGATCCTCTCCGCCTCAAAGAACGCGTCAGAAGCCACCTCGAGCTCCTGCTCCACTGCCGGCCCAAAGTTGGGAATCGGGGAATCCGGCATCACTGCCTTTCCTTTGTCTTGCTAGGAGGCCGAGCTGCCGGCGGTCTTCTTTGGAGCGTTCCTCTTCGGTGCCATCTGGTCGTCTAACGAACAAAAGAAAAGATTTCAGAAAAGGCGACCTAAGCATAAGGAAGAGTCAAAGAGTGTTCTTTGCACGAGCTGAGATAAGTCCAGCCCGTCGAGAGTGAGACCATGCGGTTCAATGAGCACGTGCCTGTGCTCCCAACAGATCCCCGATTACTTGGAATTCGTGTGTCAGGAGGGTCAGGTTAAATTTTTGCCTTGGAGGGAAAGTTCCAATAGGCTTGAAAAGAAAAACCGCCTGTGAAGCGTGTCCCCTAAGCTACCCGGTTTTGCACCCAAAATTCCAATACTCCTACCCAGAAATTTTCCCCAGAAAATGCATCCTGTAAACGATACTCCTAAAACGATTTCCTACAGCAAAAATACCCTAACATAATAGGCTTTCACCCTTCATACCCACAAAAACCAGTAAACCCTTGCATGTGGCTACAGTAAATATTTACCTAATCTATAGTGAAAAATATTTTCAAAACACGCATGGTCAGGGAACTTACAGAGTGTTTGGTTGGGAGGTGGATGAAGGTGTCGCCTAGGTGGGAGCTTCGCCGGAGTATTTTTTTCCAAAGCTTTGAAGGAGTCCTTACGCCTGAGCTTCTTGAACGCTGAAAATGGCAGTCACAAAGAAGAGGGTTTTTTTTCTTTTGAGATGAAGAGAGAAGAAGGAGAGAGTTTATGAGAAATTTCAAATGAAAGGGTGGCCCATGCGTAGGGTGGCCACCCCTGTTATATACGCGAAGGGTCACGTAGAAAGGGCTGTTGGATGGCCCTGATGTGGGATCCAAGGCCCTCCACTCGAAATACGAAACGACGGCGGGCATAGGCAAGGCCACTAAATGCGGTTCTCGGAAGACGTACCGTCACCAACCATGATGTTCCACGTATCAGGCGCCTGCGTAAAATGTGGAATGTGAAGAGTTCATGGGGAAGCCTAAAAGTCCCTACTGTGGCCTTATACGACGTCGTATACCACGAGCAGGGGCTTGGGGGGCAGATGTACGCCCTGATTTTCCCACGGGCTGATTAGTGAGCTGAGCTGCGGCCTAATCATGATTATCTCGTGGACATCCCCAAAACTGGAGCTGCCGTCATAAGATCATACCTCCTTAGCTCGAGGTAACCTGAGGGTTTGCCTCTGATAACTTAAGGACAGAGTCCGGGCTCTGAAGGCTGAATGTCGAGTTAAGTATCCAGCTCGTAGTACGAGCTAGAGTTGGAGGCTATGACCCTTTATAAAGTCAGCCACGCAAGGTAAACGTGCATATATCAGACATCACGTGTTTGATATATCCCTGACTTCTCGGACACGCAGCAGGAACGTGCGTATTTAGACACCCACGACTGGGTTGGGCCGTGCGGCCCATTATCTCCTTACCTATTGATTTGACCACACTTATGTGTCAGGTTTAGGAATTAATCATGAATGTCACAGAATTGACATGATAGGTAAGAAGGTCACGAGATGACCTTCTTACCAACTCCCAGGTGCCTTCTCCTATAAATATGGAGACCTTGGGAGTTAATAGAGGTTGGATTCTTGATTGTAAGAAGGACCCTGTAATCAAATATCCAGTATATAGCAATAATACTGACTAGTGGAGTAGAAGGATTTTAACCTTTGAACCACTCAAAAAACGTACTTTGAGTCACCATTTCATTTTCCTAAGATCATATATCTGTTTCGGTTCAACATAAGCACTAATCCCTTTCTCTTCTTTTCTTAATTTCCTGTTGGAGAAGAACCATGTCAACACGTATCTATATTTGTTATAGAGTGTTCTATGAATTCAAGAGTGCAATTCCGAGTCTATAGTGGAGTAACGAGGAATTAATAAGTTAGTAAATTTATTTGTTAGATTTATGATAACTTATTGGAGCTTGATTTCATAGGCCCATGGTCCCCATTGTGGCTTGGATAAAATCATCTAGATAGTCTCAATTAATTGATTTAATCATCAATTAGAATTATCAAAGTTGACTAGGTCAATATTGGATAGTTTCACAAAATTGTGTAATTTTGAAAAGAAAAGAGAAATTATGGCAGATTTATTAATTAAGATAAATTGGTATCTAAATTAATAAATAAGTTTAAATCAAGGTTCAAATTATAAATAATTAATTTGATAAAGGATTTAAATAATTATTTAATTAATTAAATCAATAGAAAATAATACATGCCTTGATTTAAGTCCAATGGGCTTATAATCAAATGGAAAATTTCACATGCCTATAGCTCATGATAATTTCGACCTAGGGCTTCAAAATAGCTATTATTTTATTGATTTTTTAATTAAATTAAATGTCCTAATTAAGTCTATAAAAGGAGTGCTTAGAGAGAAGTCAAAACATAAGTCACAAGTCAGATTTTCTGATAGTTTTAGATTCTCTCTAAACACAAGTCCTTTTCTAAGCCTCTTTGCTATTTTCTCTTCTTCTCTCTATATCTATCTCATGTTTTGAGAATTTCCCACACTAGTCTAGGTGGTTCTAAGGATACATTGGAAGATTGGGAAGAAAATAGAAGATCGGTTCAATTTCTTGATAATACTCTGTGACAGAAAGGATACGAGAGTTAGAGAAACTGAAGGAATGACTCTTTAATTCCGCTGCGTATACGGTAAGTATTCTATTCTTTGTTTCTCTTTGAATTCAATTTTAGAAACATGTTTTAGGCTATCTCGTATTAATTTTTTTAATATTAGATATACATGAAAATGCATAAATATCCTGTATAAGCTAATCCAACACTTATTTCGTTGTTGTCTCTAAGTTTTTATCGACTTTCACAACTCTGGTAGGATTTTCCTCATCGATTTGGACCTCTTCAAGGTCCTTGATGGGTCCCACTTTGTCTTCAAAATCCCCAAAGTGAGGATCTAAATCCCTATCCTCACTTTGGGCAATGCCCTATTTGGTGATATTATCACCCGAGTGGGCTTCAACATCAGTTGCCATTTGCAACTCCTTCCCGGTGGCATCTCTCGATACACCCTTCTTTACCTTGGTGAGTGAGGCGTTGTAGCACTCCCTCGCTTCCCTCTGGTTTCCCAAAACGCATCCTACCCCCGCGTCCGTTGGGAATTTCCTAGCGAGGTGCCATATAGAAGTGACGGCTCGCAGGTCGACCAGAATTGGTCTCCCAATCATAGTGTTGTACACTGAAGAACAATCAACTACTATAAAGTAGTGAGTAATGTCATGTTAGTAGGTGCAGTGCCTGCTGTGACTGGGAGTCTAATCGACCCTACTGGGGCGAGCCCTTCTTTGGAGAAACCATAAATGGTTTGGTTGCATGGCTCCAGGTCTTTCACGGACAACTTCATCCTTTCCAGCGAGGACTTATATAGGATGTTGACCGAACTTCCTGTATCGACCAACACCCTTTTCACCATCATGTTCGCGATTTGTACGTCCACGACCAGCAGATCAGAGTGTGGAAATCGCACGTGCTGGGCGTCATCGTCAAAGAAGGTGATCAATTCCTCCTCTGTTCGAGCCTTTTTTGGTGCTCGATCCTCGACACTCATCATCTTGATGTCCTGGTCATGGCGCAGGGTTCGAGCATATCGTTCCCTCGCTTTCCCACTATCTCCTACAAGATGTGGGCCTCTGCAGATGGTGAGTAGGGTACCTGCCACGGGAGCTGGCTGTAAAGGTTGCGAGCGTTGGCGTGCAGACGCCGACTCGTTGCCACCTTGAGCCTCTCGCTGAGAACCTCCTGCGGCTCGCACATATCTTCTTAAATGTCCATGTCTAATCAGGAACTCAATTTCTTCCTTCAGGCGGTTACACTCATTAAGGTCGTGCCCATAGTCGTTATGAAAACAACATAACTTTGTTGATCTCTCTTGGATATATCTTTTCTTATAGGTGCGGGTCGTTAGTAGGGCACGCTCAAGCTGGTCACCTGGTAGATCTCGGTTCGGCTTTCAACAAGGGCAGTGTAATTGGTGAATCTCTAATCATACCGATTTCCTTTGGGGTGCTTACTCTCAGAGGACGAGGGTTCGGTGTTCGCTCGCTTTCCACCATTCTTACCATTGCCATTCCCTTTTCCTTTGCTGTTTCCATTGGGCTTCGACCCGTTGGCGGCTTTGGCGGGTTCTTCCTTGGGCCCCTTGTCTTTTGCTGGAGATTTCCCTTCATTAGAAATCACGTCCTCGAGCTTGATGTACTGATCAGCTCGATCTAAAAACTCCTCGGTACTTTTAACCCCATGCTTTCTGAGACTACTCCAGAGGGGAGAATGGCGCCTAACCCCAGCAGTTAGGGCCATCATCTTGCCTTCATCACCCACAGTCTTGGCTCCAGTTGTAGCTCGCATGAAGCATTGAACGTATTCCTTTAGGGGCTCTCCCTCTTTCTGGCGTATCTCGACCAATTGGTTCGCCTCAGTGGGGTGCACACGACCCGCATAGAACTGTCCGTAAAACTCCTTCACGAACATCTCCTAGGATACTATACTTGCAGGAGGGAACTTAAAGAACCACTCATAGGCGGCATTAGAAAGTGTTACTGGGAAGATCCTGCAGCGAGCATCTTCAGAGACTTTCTGAATGTCCATTTGTATCTCAAACTTGTTGACATGAGATACTGGGTCTCCATACCCGTCGAAATTTGGCAGAGTTGGCATCTTAAACTTACTGGGGGTTTCTGCCACAGCAATCCTTTGCACAAAAGGGGTGCCTCTCCTCCGATCGTACTCAATGTGTGATGTTCGCCCCCCGACCAGCTGCTGCACAGCTTGGTTCAGGGCATCGATTTGAGCCTGAACAACTTCTGGGATTGTTGGGGCCTCTGGTGCCGGGGGAATGTACTCATCGTTCCTTTCTCGGCGGTCGTTGAGTACATCCCTCAAATCATCGTCTCTTCGCCGCTGTTCGCTAGCCCCGAGCCGACTAAAGACGTTATTTTTCCTGGGTTGCCCCCCAGCGTTATGACCTACTGATCGGTCTTCTCTTGGTGGGGGCTCCTACCTCCACCTCTCTCTTCGCTTCTCCGACTAGAATTTTCTCTGCCTGAGTCGGCTTCATTGTAGCCATGGCCATCTCTGAACCGTGGCTGGCTATAGTGCGACCGACTATTCCCTCTGTTGCCTCCTTGGGCTGGCATTTCCTGAGCGTTAGGGGGATGCTTGCACTGGTCGGTGGGTCCTCGTGCATTGTCATGTCATGGGGAGCCCCTGACCGCAGAGCCTGTCTTTGAGTTCCTCCTGTTGGCAGAAGGACGCTACCCCCTGCTCGGTGGATGCGACTCTTCACCCCCTGGGCATCTAGGGCTGTGGGGCTGTTGCTCGACCCTATTCTGCCTTGGGCGTGGGGGATTGTCTCGACCAGCCTGAGACGGAGGTTGCGTCTTAGGATGCCTAGGTGGGACATCATCCTGAGACATAGGTGGCTGCTTCGGCCTCTGAGGGCTTATTGGCTGGAGCGGGGGACTAGGATTGGGACCCCTTTGAGGTGGCCTGCTTGGAGGTTGATCTGGCTGGGAGGCTGGCGCAGCTTGATTCCTAGCCAGCTGGATGGCTGCTTCAAGGGTTGCCATGGCATCCCTCTGTCGATGGTCCATCTTCGTTTCCCGCTCGCTCAGCTCCCAGCGCTGGCACTCTATCTCCCTTTGCTGCAACGCCATTATCTCGGCAGCATTCTCTTGATTGGCCCTCAGATTGGCCAACTCTTCTTGCAACACCCCCAGTGTTGTCTTCAGTGTCTCATAATCCAACTCCTCCTCATCAAACTCCAAATAAGGTTCGTCTTCAGCCACATTTAAGGGAGGAGGCTGGGATGGTGCAGCGACAGCCTGTCCAGTCTTCTTGGTAGTTTTCGCCATTAGATTCTTTGTCAAACTCTCAATGAAAGCACCAGAATGTTGACTCTCGTTGTGGTCAACGACACAGAGTCAAGTAAACGACAGGAAAATAGTACGATGCTTGAAGAAACAATCTAATGGAAAGTAAAGAACACAAAGAATTATAGTGGTTCAACCACAGTGATTGGTAATGACCTACGTCCACTTGATAGTATTATTAATATTGAGCTTCAAAGGTGTGATCAAAGAACCAGGGTTCCTAAGTTTCGCGGGCCTTAGAAGGAGAAAACAATACAAACGATGGATAATAGTAATGCAATTCAGAAAAAGATCCAAAGATCCCCCCCTTTAGCTGTTTCTTGTATATTTATAGGCTCAAGGAGGGTTACATGAGTCAAGTAATCATATATTTCCTTAATAAACGTATCTTCAGGTTATATTGAAGAGATATTCTCAGATATCATTACAACTGTACATATTTATTCATAAATAAACGGAGTATACGACCAGGCTGGTCGTAAATAAAACTTGAACTTCGCATATAGAAATATCTTTGGTCGATAGGCGAGCAGCATCTCTGCCACGTGTCGAAAATTCTTGCCACGTCATCAACAACTATTTTTTGGATAAACAGAAAGTATGCGACTAGATTGGTCGCACCTAATTGCAAGATTAAACGAATCAATAATTGTCTGGTCGATAGTCGAACATTACTCATTCATTTATCATTGCCACGTCCCTGCCACGTGTAGGTCAATCCTGCCACGTCACCATTAGCCGTTTTTGGGTAAACATTTACACATTCCCAAAAGTGAATGTCTAAATTATTAGTATTATAGTAAACTTTGTCATTGATCAAAATGTAATTTATAATTACATTCCTCAAAGTGTTATAAAGTCACAAAGATTATTTGAAAATGTTCTTGATGAAAGCTTAACACAATATATTGCTAGCTAAAATTAAACATATTTTATGTATAAGTTGTACAATTTCTGTATAATTGTGAATGTGGCAAAAAATAACTTATAATATGTACCGGATGCACATTTAATTATATAATATATTAAGTCATAAAAATAAGAAATGATTTATTTCATTAATAAATTTGACCACTTGGAAAGAAATGAGAAAGAAAAATAAGTAATATATTCATATTATGATTATATCGATTTGGCTACAACAAACATGATTGTTATCATTTTGTATTAACTTGAATGAATAATAAGTTTATATTTGAAAAATAATTGTGCTTTTAAGAAAGCACACCATTGGATTGATAAAATTGTTATATATAATGTTGTTGAACATAATATAATACAAAAATCAAATTGAGAAATCTGATTCTTGAAGAATCAATGCTATTATATATTTTGAAGGATATAAAAATTATTTCATTCTCTAGTATATAAACAAAAATGAAACTTTTATAGCAGTTATGTATATGTTGAAAATTTTAGTGAAATACAAAGTATAGTGAACCTGGAGTTCATTAATTGAATGATCAATCATATGCAATGAAATGTATAATTTTTTTTAAATTTAGATGAAGAACCACAAGATTATTTTTAGTAGTAATAGATTAAATAAGGGCGTGACACTTGTCACAAGCGTGTTTATTAAAGATTTAAGTATTTTTGATGAATAATTTAATTAATAGAAAGATCTAGAACCTTCCATTATCTGTTAGGATCACGTTTACTCAGTCAAAGTAGTTTTAAACAAAATTCAATTATCCTGAAATGTGCAAAAATGTGTTTGAAATATCAGCGTATGCCGATATCTCACAGCTATAAGGACTGATATATCGCCTATAATTCATACAGAAAACATGTTGACTTCGCACGAACGAAACCAAGGACCCTCGAGATCATGGTAGGAGCGATATATTGCCTACAATAATTTCATATTACTATTTTTGTAGTAGTGTCAATATATAATTTCATATTACAATAATTTTTTCTTATAGTAGATCCAAAACTGATTGTTATATACAATTCTACCGAATTGATTATTGGTTATGCATATTAAAAAGCAATATAATTTATAAAATATTTCCATTTGAAATTATATCACTAAATAAATTCAATTAAAAAAATCCAAAATTAAAGAATCACTTTCTAAATTAATAATTAAATTTTTTAGGCATATACACATAACTTATTGAATAATATTCAATAACAATTAGTTAATATTAATTAAGATAAAGTATAGATGACTTAGTTAATATACATTAATCATTTACCTCGTCATGTTAACTAAAGTTCAAAACAAATAATAATAAAAAAACAAAATTATACTGATTATTTTGTAATGACATAAACATTAAAATTTAGTATTATTAATTCTTTTTGTATATATTAATTAATGGGTGTATTATATGTCGACCTAGCTATATAGTAACCTAGGGAATCTAGGTCACATGATATTTTATGCACTAACTAAACATGTATAAGTTTCCACGGACGTAATAATAATTTGATCAACTCTGTAGCGAATACATATTAGGGTTTATCAAGTGTTTTGTCTCATTATTTGTTTGAACTATATGTTGTGATAAATTACTTTTTAGACTTTGTATTTTATAAAATAGATTTCTAAACCCAATTTTGATCAAAATTTTTTAACTAAAATCACAAATAATTCATCAAACTAACAACTCAGAACAAAAATACAGTTATTCTGCCTAAGAACTGTGTTGTTATATTCAATTTTTTGTTAATCAAAATTAGGTTTAGAGGCCTATTTGAACCATTTTACAAAATATGGAGTCCAAAAAATAATTTGTCAAAACACATGGTCAAAACAGGTAATAAAACAAAATACATGATCTAAAAATATATAAACCCTACGTATTAATATAAAATTTTGTTTGGTCTTTCCCTTTTTCTCTTTATTTTTTTTCTTGTCAATATCAGTTGGTTTTTATTGACTGCAGTTCTCTATTCAAATGAACCAGTCAAATGTGGAACTAACATTATTATTTCATACTTTTGACAAGTAAAGGAAGAAATCTCGTTAAACTGATTGTAAGCAATAATTATGCTATATCTTGACTAAAGTGTATTGCTTAATTAAAAAATTTATAGCAAATAAATCCTCAAACAAAAAAACCAAAAAAAAAAAAAGAAAAACAAACAAAAGAAAAAGAAAATGTGTAAGCTAAACCAAAGAAAACATTATTTGGATATATATGTAATATTGTTTGGACAATTTCTTTAAGAAAAGATAAAATAAGAAAGAACTTTGCTAAATGCATGTCACAAAAGATTTTTTTCACAGTCCAACTGTTTTGTTATCACTGAATTTTAAAACCTTTCTCAAAAAAAAAAAAAAAAAAACACCTTAATAAAATGACTTGAACCTTTTACGAAACTCCAATCAATGAAGCCAACTAAGCTCGGCTAAATAATTCAATAGAGACACTTAGAATTTTTCAATATAGAAGAACAAAATTAACATATTTGATTACATGAAATATTTGGGCATGCAAGCAGTAAAAGAAATAAAAATAAAAGGAAGGCTGGTTTATGGGTTTTTTCATAATTTAAAAGAGTAAATTACATTTTTTTATGGGTTTTTTTTTAACAAGTTTACAAAAATATGGTTTTTCTTTTCAAAATAAGTTATTTTATGATTTTTTTTAATTCAATATTATGAAGTTAGTTTCTCATATTTCTTTGTATATAAAAATTAGTTTATGCCATAATTTTACTCTTAATTAAATTTATTAAAACTATGAGATTATTTTAGTCATTTAAGTGTTTTTCATTTGATTATTTTTATATTATAGTTTTATTATACAATATAGACTTAGTATTTTAAAAAGAAAACTTAATGTATTTTATTGTTTTTATATTATTTAATGTTTATTTTTCATAATTTAATGTTACAATTTAAATCACAAATACATTTTAACTTTACTGTTTTTAGTTTTTATCTCTTCAACTTCTTTTCTCGTTGACTTCTTATTTCTCCTTCTTTTTTGGGAGAAAACTTCTTATTAAGTCGTCTCCCCTTCAACTCAAAATATTTTATTATTTATTTAATTTTTTATTATTGTACTTATTTTATTTTACTATACATACAAAGAAAATCAAATCAATTTTTTTGTTCTAACTTTTTTTTTTTATATTTTTTTAAGATCATAACTATTTTTTTCTTTGTTTGAGTTAAGTAACTAATAACAATCACGTTTTCATATATGATTTTTTTTTTTTAAATTTCGATGTTCCCATCAGGGTAACCATGTACCCATTCACGTGTCCATATTTTTTTTTTTCAAATTTGAATGTTTACGTCAGGGTAACTAGTTACTCATTCATGTTTTTTATATTTATTTTTTTCTTTCCAAATTTGGATATTCCTTTTAGGGTTATTGGTTACCCATTCAAGTTTTCATATCAAATTTTTTTTCTTCCAAATTTGGATGTTCCCACTAGGGTAATTGGTTACCCAATCGCATTTTCATCAGATTTTTTTTTCTTCAGATTTGAATGTTCCCATAAGGGTAACTGGTTACCCTTTCACGTTTTCATATGTATTTTTTTTCTTTCTGAATTTGGATGATCCTATCAGGGTTACTCGTTACTCATTCAAGTTTTCATATATATATATATATATATTATTTTCCAAATTTGGATGTTCCCACTAGGATAACTAGTTACCCATTCACATTTTCATATAACTTTTTTTTCTAGATTTGAATGTTCCCATCAAGGTAATTGATTACTCATTCACATTTCCATATTTTTATTGTTTTTATTTCTGAATTTGGATGCTCTTATAAGGGTTATAGCAAAACAAAATGCTGAAAAAATTGATTTGATTTTTTTTAACATATAGTGGAAAAAAACTATAATAAAAATAATTACAATAATAAAAGATAATAAATAATAAAATTGTAAAATAATATGTATTTACCCTAAAAAGATTCACCTGATGACGTGGCAAAATTAGTATGCACGTGGGATGTGCGTGGTTATTTAAGTTGATACGTTCTAGTCGACCATCGACCAGAATAGAATTCACTCAGCAGAAGACATATTTTATGGGCGACCAGGCTGGTCGTAGTATATTAGATACTTTCTATAGATATGTAAACTCGCATTTATGTGATAATTGTAATTTCCATTATTATTTGAGATACGCTTGTATTAAATGTAATCAAGGCCCACCGGCCCATAAAGAGATCCTTGAGCCTATAAATAAGACTCAAAGGGTTCATGAGAATGGGATTTTTTTTTTTGGGATCCTTAGAGGGAGAATTATTGTTTTTATGCAATACATTGTATCTTTTGTTAAACTTGTGAAACTCAGCAAACCCTAATTGACTGATCATAAGTTTTCATACATTAATAAGAACATTAAGTGGGCGTAGGTCATTGCCAACACCTGGGGCCGAACCACTATAAATCTTTGTGTCATTTATCTTTTTTGTCTTCAATTCATCTCATTTCTATCGTTTTACTTGACTCCATGTCGTTGACCAAATCTAGGGTCAACATTTTGGTGCTTTCATTGAGAACTTGAACTCATGACCTCCAGGAAGAAAGATGGTGAAAACAACTAGGAAAACTGGGCAAACCTCTGGGAATGCACCAACCCAACCTCCTCCACAAAATGTGGCCGAGGATGAGCCGCAAGTGGAATTGGAAGAGGAGGAGATGGATGCTGAAACTTTGAGAACGACTCTAATTGTGCTACAAGAAGAATTAGCCAATTTTAGGGCTAATCAAGAGAATGTGACTGAAACAATGGTGTTGCAGCAGAGAGAGATTGATAGGCAGCGCCAAGAGCTGAATGAGCGGCAGGCCGACATGGACCGTTGGCAGAGGGATGCCACTGCCGCCCTGGAGGCAGCCATTCAGTTGGCCTGAGGACAGCCTGCACTTGCCTCCCAACCAAATCAACCACCTAGTACTCACCCACAACAAAATCCATAATCAGATCATCCCCAACATCACCAAAATTTGCCACAGCCAGGAAACCCTCAGAGGCTGGAGCAACCCTCTGTTGCTCAACAGGAGAGGTCGTTCCAGGATCTTGAGCAGCATCCACCCTCTCATGGTGGTCAAGATAATCCCCAGCAGCATAGGCAGAATAAGGGCCGGCAGTGTCCTAGAAGCCTTAGATGCCAGACAGCTGAGGAATAAAACCCTCCGAGTAGAGAACAACGTCCTTCTGTGAGTAGAAGACAGGTGGAATCAGGCGCTACGGTCAGGGGTCCCCCACGATATAATAATGTCCGGGGACCTACTGACCAATGCAGGCCTCCACCTACCTATCGAGACATTCCATCAGGGAAAGAGGGTAGTGCGAATAGCAGGTCGCACCGTCATCAGTCACAATTTAGAGATAGCCATGATTATAATGAGGCAGATTCTGGCAAGAGGAATGTTGGTCGGCGACAAGAAGAGAGGGGTGAAGAGCAAAACCCTCTACCAAGGGAGAACCAACCGATAAGCCAAAATGCTGGTGGGCAAACTAAACTGCCCAACGTCTTTGTTCGACTGGGTGCGAGCGAGCAGAGGCGTAGGGAGGAAAATTTGAGGGACATCCTCAATGATAGAAGGGAAAGACACAACGAGTATTTCCCCCAACTCCGGTCGCTCCCATAGTACCAGATGTTGTACAGGCCCAACTCGATGCTTTAAATCTGGTCGTCCAGCAACTAGTTGGGAATCGAACTTCCCATATAGAGTTCAATCAGAGGAAGGGCACTCCATTTGTGAAAAGAATCGCGATGGAAGAGACTCCAAGCAAATTTAAAATTCTAGTCTTGCCCAAATTCATTGGATTAGAAGATCCTGTATCTCACGTTAACAAATTCGAGATACAAATGGACATCCAGAAGGTGTCGGACGATGCTTAGTGCAGAATTTTTCCGACAACCTTATCTGAAACTGCTCAGAAGAGGTTTTTTAAATTCCCTCTGGCTAGTATAGTTTCTTGGGAAATGTTCGTAAAGGATTTTTATGGACAGTTCTATGCTCGTTGAGTACATCCGACCGAGTCCAATCAGCTGGTTGAGATATGCCAGAAGGAAGGAGAAACCATGAAGGGGTATGTCCAACGATTCATGTGAGCAGCTACGGGGGCCAAGACGGTTGGAGATGAAGGGAAGATGATTGCCCTTACTGCTGGGGTATGATGCCACTCATCTCTTTGGAACAGTTTACAGAAGAATGAAGTCAAGAGTACTCAGGAATTTCTGGATCGAGCAGACAGGTACATCAAGCTTGAGGAGGCCATTGCCAATGAAGGCAAGTCTCCTACAGATGACCAGGGCCCAAAAGAATCTCCTGCCAAAGCCGACAATGAGTCTAGAAAGAACAATGGCAACGACAAAAATAAAGGGAAGAACAGAGGGAAGGGCGAACCATGAGCCGACAACATCCGATAACAAGCGCCCGAAACAAAATAGACACGAGCCGAGGTTCACCAATTATACGGCCCTAGTCGATAGCCGAGTAGAAGTGCTCCTAACCACTCACACAACTGTTCCCTTCAGGCGACCTGCCCCAATCAGGAAGGATATCTCTAAAAGAGATACTACTAAGTTTTGTCGTTTTCATAACAACTATGGCCATGACACCAACGAGTGTAACCAGCTTAAGGATGAGGTTGAGTTCCTTATTAGACAAGGACACCTAAGGAGGTATGTGTGGGCAGTTGGAGGTTCTCAGCGAAAGGCTCAAGGTGGCAACGGGCAGGCACCTGTACACCAATGCTCGCCTCCTTTACAGCCAGCTCCAGTTGTTGGTACATTGCTGACCATCTGCAGAGGACCACACATAGCAGGTGATAGTGGGAAGGTGAGGGAAAGATATGCCTGAACCTTACGTCACGATCAGGACATTGAAATGCTGAACGTAGAGGAGAAAATTCCCAAAAAAGCTCGAACAGAGGAAGAATCAATAACTTTCTCTGAGCTTGGCGCTCAGCATGTTCGATTTACCCATTCAAATCCTTTGGTCGTAGACGTCCAAATTGCCAATATGATGGTTAAAAGGGTGTTGGTAGATACAGGAAGCTCAGTCAACATTCTGTATAAATCTTCACTAGAAAGGATGAAATTGTCAGTGCAAGATTTGGAACCATGCAACCAAACCATTTATGGTTTTTTCAACGAAGGGCTCGCCCTAACTGGGTCGATCAGGCTTCCAGTCACAGCAGGAGTTGCACTTACGAATAGGATATTACTCACTACTTTCATAGTATTTGATTGTCCTTCTGCATATAATGTTGTGATTGGAAGGCCTGTTCTAGTCGACCTGCAAGCCGTGACCTCAGTCTGGCACTTGGCCATGAAGTTTCCAATCGACGCATGGGTGGGATGCATGTTGGGAAACCAGCGAAAAGTGCGAGAATGTTATAATTCCTCGATCACCAAGGCAAAAAGAGGCAGATCGGGGGAAAAAGACAAGAAAAGGTTGTTGTTGGCAAATGAAGTACAAGCCCAAATCAGGTGAACAGGTCACCAAACAAGGTGTTTCCCAAAGGAGGATAGAGACTTAGATCCTCGCTTTGGGGATTTTGAAGAAAATGTTGGACCCGTGGAGGACCTCGAGGAGGTCCAATTAAAAGAAGCAGATCTGACCAAGGTTGTGAGAGTCGGTAAAAACTTAGAGACAACAACAAAAAAACAAACTGGTGATATTTTTGAAGGAGAAGCAGGAGGTATTTTCTTGGTCGCATAAAGATATGGTTGGGATAGAGCCAGCGGTGATCAGCCATGTCCTAAATATAGACAAAAACTTTTCACCAGTACAACAAAAAAGAAGGCTCATTGACAAAGACAGATCAAAGGCCCTAAAAGAGGAAGTCGAGAAGCTGAAGGAAAACGGATTCATCAGGGTAGTGTTTTATCCATCTTGGGTCTCTAATCCCGTACTAGTTCCCAAGCTGAATGGAAAGTGGAGGACCTGCGTGGATTTTACAGACCTTAATAAAGCCTGCCCGAAGGATTGTTTCCCACTTCCAAGGATTGACCAGCTAGCTGATGCTACATCAAGGCATGAGATTTTATCATTCATGGATGCATACTCTGGGTATAATCAAATCAGTATGCATCCACCTAATGAGGATCACACTAGCTTTGGAAAGGATATAGGGCTGTACTGCTACAAAGTAATGCCCTTTGGTTTGAAAAACGATGGTGCGACTTACCAGCGACTGGTCAACCATATGTTCAAAGAACTGATCCACGTTAGTATGGAAGTATATGTCGATGACATGCTGGTTAAGTCAAAGAAAGCTGAAGAACACATCGAGGACCTTCAGAAATGCTTCAATATCTTGAACAAATGTCAGATGAAGCTAAGCCCCCTCAAGTGTTCTTTAGGTGTTGGATCAGGGAAATTTTTGGGATTCATAGTAAACTCACGAGGAATCGAGGCTAATCCTGAAAACATTCAGGCCTTGATCGAGATGCAGTCTCCTTCCAAGATTAAAGTTGTTCAAAGCCTAACTGGGAGGATCGCCACCCTGAGTAGATTTATATCCAAGTCAGCGGACAAGTGTGTCCCATTTTTCAATCTACTCAGGGGCAACAAGAAGTTTCAATGGACGGAAGAGTGCAAATAGGCTTTTCAGGCGCTAAAGTCCCACATGTCGCAACCACCAATCTTGTCCAAGCCAGTCAAAAAGGAAACTCTGTTAATCTATTTGGTAGTCATAGAATATGTTGCTAGTGATGTTTTAATCAAAGAAGACAACGTTCAAAAAGCAGTATATTATGTGAGCAAGAGGTTAGTGGGAGTAGAGTTGCGGTATCCACCTATTGAAAAGTTAGCATATTGCTTGATTTTGGCCTCAAGAAAGTTGTGACCTTACTTTCAAGCTCAACCCATCATGGTGCTCACCGACCAGCCATTACGGCAAGTCTTGCAGAAACCTAAAGCCGATGATCGGTTATTAAAATGGGTAGCCGAAATATGGCAGTTAGATGTTTCTTATTCCCCACAGGCAGCTGTGAAAGGATAGACTCTAGCAGAATTTGTCACAAAATTCACCAGGATCTTAACCACCGAACCGATGGAAGAAACTGAAAGTCAAAATCAAACTCCTTCCGGGAAATTGTTCATACATGGCTCTTCCAACGAGCACAACGCAGGAGCAGGTGTGCTTTTAATTATACCCAAAGGACATCAGTTCCATTGTGCAATCAGATTCGACTTTACAACATCCAATAATGAAGCCGAATACGAAGCTCTGATTGCAGGATTAAGACTAGCCAAAGACATGGATATAAAGTCACTAGAAATTTATAGCGATCCCTAGCTAGTGGTTAACCAGATTAAGGGATAGTATCAGGCTAGGGGTCTCAAGATGGTGGCTTATTTGAACAAAGAAAAAGACTTATTGGCGCAGTTTGATATTTATACTCTCCAACAAGTAACTCACGATCATAATTCAAATGCTAATGCCTTGGCCAAGTTAGCAAGCGCGAAAGATGCTGACACCTTAAATATAGTGCCAGTTGAACATTTGTTGGTACCCAGCATTCAAGCGGAAGAGTCTTCACTAGGGATTCAAGCAATAGACACGTGGATGATGCCCATCGTTGAATACCTCGAGCAGGGATTGCTGCTAGTGGAAAGAAACAAAGTAAGGACTCTCTAGAGATAATCCGCTCGATTTATCCTGGTTGACGGAATTTTATATAAAAGAGGGTACTCAATGCCTTTGTTGGGATGTGTTTCTAAGGAGAAGGCTAAGGAACTAATGCAAGAGGTCCAGGAAGGTTTCTGTGGAGATCACGCTTGGGGGCACAGTTTGTCGAAAAAGATCTTAAGGCAAGGGTATTTTTGGCCTAACATGAATGAGGACTCTATGAATTTTGTTCGGAAATGTGACAAGTGTCAAAGATTCTCCAAGATACCGCGAGCAGCCCCTAATGAGCTCAAACAGATGCAAAGCCCGTAGCCATTCGCAATATGGGGGATTGATTTGATCGGGTCTTTACCCAAAGGAACAGGGAATGTCAAATATGACGTAGTTGTTGTTGACTACTTCACAAAGTGGGTCGAAGCTGAGCCACTGGCAACAATAACGACCAAGAAAGTTTTGGATTTTGTTGTCAAAAACACTGTGTGTCGATATGGGTTACCAAGGAAAATTGTCTCGGATAATGACACAATTTGACAGTGATCTTTTCACTGATTTCTGTGAGAGCCACAGGATTATAAAGTTTTTTTCATCGGTTGTTCATCCACAAGCGAATGGACAAGTTGAGGCTGTCAATAAGACTCTGAATGACACCCTGAAGAAAGGCTCGAAGAAGCAAAAAAGGCATGGCCAGAACAATTACCAGAAGTCCTTTTGTCGTATAGAACATCCCATTGAACAGCAGCAGGCCATACTCCGTTTTCATTAGCCTATGGGTATGAGGTCATGTTGCCTATTGAGCTCAACCCACCATCATATAGAAGGTTGTGTTAGGAAATAGCTTATACAGGATCTTTATTTATTTTCATATATATCTAATATTAAGAAAATTAATACGAGATAGCCTAAAACATGTTTCTAAATTTGAATTCAAAGAGAAACAAAGAATAGAATACTTACAACATACGCATCAGAATTAAACAGTCCTTCCTTCAGTTTCTCTAACTCTTGTATCCTATTTGTCGCAGAGTATTATCAAGAAACTGAACCGATCTTCTATTTCCTTCACAATCTTCCAATGTATCCTTAGAACCACCTAGACTAGTGTGGGAAATTCTCAACACATGAGATAGATATAGAGAGAAGAAGAGAAAATAACAAAGAGGCTTAGAAAATGACTTGTGTTTAGAGAGAATCTAAAACTATCAGAAAACCAGTGATTAAACTTATCTGTCGTCTCAGAAATCTTAACTGATGACTTCTCTCTAAGCACTCCTTTTATAGACTCAATTAGACCATTTAATTTAATTAAAAAATCAATAAAATAATAGCTATTTTAAAGCCCTAGGTCGAAATTATCATGGGCTTTAGCCCCGTGAAATTTCCCATTTGATTATAAGCCGATTGGACTTAAAATCAAGGCATGTATTATTTTTTATTGATTTAATTAATTATATAATTATTTAAATCCTTTATCAAATTATTTATTTATAATTTGAACCTTGATTTAAACTTATTTATTAATTTAGATACCAATTTATCTTAATTAATAAATCTGCCATAATTTCTCTTTTCTTTTCAAAATTACACAACTCTGTGAAACTATCAAAAATTAACCTGGTCAACTTTGATAATTCTAATTGATGATTAAATCAATTAATTGATACTATCTAGATGATTTTATCCAAGGTACAATGGGGACCATGGGCCTATGAAATCAAGCTCCAATAAGTTATCATAAATCTAACAAATAAATATACTAACTTATTAATTCCTCGTGACTCCACTATAGACTCGGAATTGCACTCTTGAATTCATAGAATACTCTACAAAAAATATAGATACGCTATTAATTATCCATTGTTACAACCATCATTTTCACTCAATCCTTTATAGATGGTCTACAATGAGATAGGACTAAAATGTCGTTTTACCCCTCATTGTATTTTATCCTTAAAACACTTAGTTCCTTGTAAATGATATTTCAGTAAACTAATTTAATTACTAAAATGAGATCTCTATCATTTAACACATTGAACCAAACTAAAAGGAAACCATCGTTTCACTTCTTCATCAGAAGCTATAGATGTTCATATCTATGATTAACACTCCCACTCAATTATACTACCGAGTTCCCAAGATGTAAGTATGGGCTTGTCCGTAGGGTAAGCTGGTAACGAACAAGTCAAAGAACTCAAATAATACAATCAGTTAGAATACTAACCACTCAGAATTGAGATTGAATTGACCTATGGTCAACTATATGATATGACTAGAATAGATAATAACGATATGTTTACATATCTTATCAACTGTCATTATTGGTCATGTCCGATGTAACAAATACATTTGATCATATCTACTTTGCTAATGTTCTAGAAAGAACATAACACTGTAATGTGTAAGTGGATCATATCGTTGGTCGACAAGTCAGTGTAAATCCTGTGTATTGACTAATCTTAGGACTCACTTATTCTAAACATGTAATCATATTTATATTCCAGTGTGATTACGTCACTATAAATAAGATTAGCTATATGCTTAGGATTTAATAGAAGTTTATATTAAACAAATAATCATGAAAATAAAACATGTGAGCAAAGTGATTAACCAAGTCAAAAAAATGTTTTCTATTACTTTATTGATAATAAAATGAGATTACAAAGAATTTTCTTTTAATTAGGGCATAAAACCCCAACAGGCTGACATACGATCAAAGTGCTAATGACCAATTATTGACGGAGTCCTTGGACTTGGTCGATGAAAGGTGCGAACAAGCTCAGCTTCGAGTAGCAGCTTACCAGCACATATTTCAACTCTAAAGTACGTGAAAGAAAGTTTAATGGGGGAGATTTGGTACTTAGAAGAGTTTTTCTCAACACTCGCGATCAGGCTGCCGGAGTGCTCGAACCAAACTGGAAGGGTCCGTATCAGATTGAAGAATTTCTTCAACTAGGCACATATAAACTTGCTCGCTTAAATAGAGATCTCATTCCTCGCTATTGGAATGGAGAACACCTGCGCAAGTATTATCAATAAACAATTCTTTCTAAAAGAACGGGCTTATGTTAATTTCACTTTTTACAAGTTTGTGAACAAGGACTAGTCAATAATATGACTAGTCACTTACAAGTGTAAGATCAATTTTTGATCACTCGTACATAAACAATTTTGTCCATTTATTATGAGAAATAAAAGGAATTGTGCGCAGCCTATTATTCTTGCCAAATTATTGTATTTATTACAAGTATTTGCTCATTATGTGTGTTGTTTTACTATATTACTGTTTTTTATTATGAGTACACGAGCAGTAATGTTCGAACAGGACTTGGTCATGGCAAGTGACCGAGAACCCTAAGCTCCTCAATCACTTGGGAGGCATATGAGATACTAAACAAGCAAAGCATATCAACAGGTATATGTAAACACACGAGCAAAGTAAGGGAAAGCATACTACGGTACTTAGAGTATTTTTTTTTAAAAATAGTTCAAAGTTTTGAAAAATCAAAATAAAGTGCTATGGTATGTTTGGTCATACGAAAAAATGTTATAATAATGCCAAATATTATAATATCAAAATGAAATGTTTTACACTGCGAGTAGTTACTGCTCGGATGTAAATTAATAAATTAAAAGGATAGCTTCCTTGAGCAGCAAAATTGTCTTAACACTGCAAACCGTAGTTCGCATGTTCCAATTATAAATATATATATACATATAAAAAGGAGTAATCAAATCATTGAGTAGTAGGAGGATCTGGCTGGGATTGCTGGTCGATAGTGGTCCCGCATCCTCTTCAACAGCTTCGGTTCTAGTCGCCAAGGAGATTTCAGGGGACTCCTGAGCTTTCTGTTCCTCTGCTAGAGAAGCAGCACACTTTGCCAATTCAACCTGCTTTACCTACTCGGGAAGATAATCGAAGTTCGCCTCTGGATTATTTTTCCAGAACAAGTAGAAGCAGTTGAGAGTCGCTCCTTTGAACTTCTCCAAATTGCGAGAGTTTGTTTCCTCGAGTAGTTTATCTCGCTCCTCCAGCTCGACAGTTTCCTTCCGGCTGATCACCAAATCATCTTGAAGTTTGGTGGCTTCTTTGAAGTTAATCTCTGAAGCTTCCTTAAAATTTTCCTTGACACCAACAATTTTGGCCATCGACTCATGGCACTTCCTTAACTCCTCGCTCAGGCTGGAAATTCTGGTCTCGGATGCCTTAGTCTCCTTGGCATGTCTGGCTTTGGCTACCTTGATCTCCTTAGCATATCTGGCCTCGGCCACCTTGATCTCCTCGAAAAATCTGGCCTCGGTCTCCTCGACTCGGTTTCAGTTGTGGCCTATGGTCGGGATACCCTGTGAACAAAAATAGAAAAGTAAACCAATAAGGGGAATTTAAAGAAAGTGTTGTTCGACTAAAGAAAAAAGAGAAAATACACTTACACTGAGGACTTCAAACAGCCCGCGCCTGATAACCTGGCTGTTTTGTAGTGGAGGGAGATGTGGAAAAGCTTCCTGGCTATGGTAATGCTTTGATAGCCTTTGCATCTTCTCATGAATAGCGTTGTAAGCGCTACTCAGCAGGTCATTGGCCGAGGGTCTCCTCGCCTGCTTAGGTGGAAGGCTATTGCGAGGAGGAGGAGGAGGAGGAGGAGGAGGTGTCATGATCTTGGAAGGAGTGGGCGCTGGACGGTCTTCTATTTGAGGGTCCTCTGTTCGAGATTTTTTCATAGAGGGATCACTGCTACTCTCCCCAGGGTGCCTCTTGCTCGCCTTTTTGCTTGCAAGAGCGTCGCGTTTGTGTATATGTCAATAGATTTCTCAGAAGGCATGACTGCAAGACAAAAACAAATGATCAGACAATATAATTTAAAAGAGCAAGGGAATAATGAAAAAGGAAATTCTAAGTAATATACCCTAGCTATTATTACTTGTAGATACATTATTTATAGAACTATTGCTACACTCACTCTCTGCCTCGAAGAAGTCTGAATTACAATTACTGGTCGTAAATTTAAATTTGCTATCCTTATTAAATAAATGACTGGGGATGGGCAAGCTATCTAAGAGTGAGAAGTCAATACCATTCTCGTCAGAGGACTCGAGTACAGGGTGGGTGTACTCTAAAAGTTTTTGCTTGCTCCTCCCATGTTGGGCTGGGGTAGTAGCAGCCCGAGGGTTGCTGGATGGTTCCCGGATGGTCACTCTCGTAGTTCATCACCTCGGTGGTTGTGACACATCTTGCTGTTGCTTGGGGATTTCCTCTCCAGTGGTACTCCCCGCGGTTGACTCCCTCACTTCTTGGTGAGGTGCGAAAAGGCCGACCAGCCTTAGATTGCTCTCGATGACCAACTCCTTGATGCTCTTTTCAATATTCATCATGCTAGTCAGAGATCAGGTCCTCATCTCCATATCTGGTGTGGGGTTTGGTCGGTACCATGGACCTAAACACAACATCAAGGTTCTAAGGACGGTGAAGGAAAAAACTGACATAAAAGGAAACCACCAGAGATTGAGAATTTTACCTCATCGGGTGAAGGCCAGGTTGTCAGCGACCAGGTCCGTCGTAAGGAAGAACTCCTGGAAGTAATTTCCTACGTTGGATTTGTAGGTGACGTCACTCAGGAATATGCGAGTAGATTCCTGGTGACAGAAATGGAAAAACTCCGTGTTGTTCTGGTTAGGGTTGGACTTGAGATCGAACAAATAATTGATCTCGTGCAATGTAGGAACATGCCATTTTTTATGGTTGTAAAGGATATGGAGTGTTGATAGTACTCTATATTCGTTTGGTGTAATTTGGAAAGGGCAACCTCGAAGTAATTGGTCACCCGTTGAAAAATTCATGCAAGGTCAATATTGCCCTTACCTCAATGTGGAACCTCAACCAGGCGTTGAAGGTGCCTCCAGGCACATTTGTCTGTTGCTCGGAGGTAGGTTTGATTAAGGTAACCCCAGGAAGACCGTACTTCTTGAGGTACCTTGTCACCATCCTAGCCGATATAGCACTAGGAGGTGTGACACACCAATCAAAATATGGTTAAAGGCCGACGCAAGGCCGGGCTTTGAGTTGAATTTCTAGTGGTGCAATATTTATAGGTTGAGGATCATTTGAAGGACCCTCAGTATCGGTTGTTGGTTGGTTAGAAGGAGAATGGGTGGTTTTCTTTTTCTTGCGAGTTACCTGTTTAACACGACCCATGTGTGGTCGACAGTCTAGAGAGCTAGTTGTGGGGTTTTTGTGCGAAAATGAAGGCGTAGGGAAAGGAAATGATGGTTGCTCTTGATACTTGAACAGTAACGCGAGGAGATCATCGTCTATTGGCCTCTCACCTCCCCAAGGATCGTGCATGAATATCTAAGAAGAGAAAATGGGAAATGAGAATCTACAACCAATATAAAGAAGAAGAGGAAGTGTAAGGATAACGTTGCTTGTGTATAAAAGCTAAACTTTTATACAACCAACATCATGCTAACATAAACACTAAAAACATGCGAACAGTTTGGAAAAACAGATCAAAAAGTGGAAGTGAAAAGTTTTTTCAAGAAAACTTCTCGACTCTGAAAAAAGGCGGGAAAAACCCAGTTTTTCCAAAACACAGTAAAATCAAATTTTCACTTCGATTTCAGGCCCTAAAACAGTATTCCTGTTTTCCACATTAATTTATAAGCCTCGCTTAATGTATTTTACTACCTAAAGTTCCTATTCTATCATGTTTCAGCATACGAACTCGATCACCCAAAAAAATTTCTCAAGAACATTAAGAACCCAAACCAAAAAACATACAAAATTTATTCTAGATTATATAACAGAGAAGACGAGTTCAAAAACTTACTTGGATTGCGATTTTTAGAGAAATCACAAAGATGTTGCTCGGAGCTGATCGAAAATGTCTTGGATTGCCGAAGCTTTCTGGTTTTTCTTGGGAAGTTCTTCAGAGTTCTTGAGGAGAGAGAAGGAAATGGTAAAAAGTGAAAAGTGGGAAATGTGATATATTTATACTGATCATGGTGCAGTTAAAGAGGTAATGATGGGGGTAAGTTTTCGATGCATGGGAAATCGTATTAGCCGCCGAAATATTTTTGGGAAACTATAACAGTCATGATTGCTTACTTTTTCGAAAAAGGTTCTGACAGATGTGACAAGTCAGACGAATAGCTGGTCGAGTAAGTTTATTAAATGCTTGTCACAATAAAATAAACTTAGGGGCAAATGTTTACCCTAAAAAGATTCACTTGATGGCGTGGCAAAATTAGTATACACGTGGGATGCGCGTGGCTATTTAAGTGGGTACGTTCTGGTCGACCATCAACCAGAATAGAATTCACTCGGGAGAAGGCATATTTTATGGGCGATCAGGCTGGTCACAGTATATCAGATACTTTCTATAGATATGTAATCTCGCATTTATGTAATAATTGTAATTTCCATTATTATTTGAGATGCGCTTGTATTAAATGTAATCAAGGCCCATCGGCCCATAAGGAGATCCTTGAGCCTATAAATAAGACTCAAAGGGTTCATGAGAAGGGGATTTTTTTTTTTGGGATCTTTAGAGGGAGAATTATTGTTTTTACACAATACCTTATATCTTTTCTTAAACTTGTGAAACTCAGCAAACCCTAGTTGACTGATCATAAGTTTTCATACATTAATAAGAACACTAAGTGGATGTAGGTCATTACCCACACTTGGGGCCAAACCACTATAAATCTTTGTGTCATTTATCTTTTTCTCTTGAATTAATCTCATTTTTATTGTTTTACTCGACTTAGTGTCGTTGACCAAATCCCACAGTCAACAATGTGTAATTATAAAATACATGTGTGAAAAAAAGAAAAAAAAAAAGTAAAAAGGAAGGAAGAAACAATAAGTAGAAAAAACAAAAAAAAAATGGAAGGAAAAAAAACAGATGGATGAATAAAAATGAAAAGAAGAAGAAGAAAAATAATGGAAAAATGGAAAGAAAAAAAATGAAGGAAAAAATTGGTAGAAAAAAATGAAAAAAAAAATAGAAGAAGAAAAAAAAGCTCATATGTTTGAAAAAAGAAAAAAAAATGGAAGGAGAAAATAACAAATACAAAAATAAAGAAAAAATAAAAAAAAAAAGGAAAAAAAATAGAAGGAAAACTGAAAAAAAAAATATGAACAAAAAAAACAAAACAACACAAATGAAAGAAAAAAAATAGAGAAATTAATAAAAATGAAGAAAAAAAAAAGAAAAATGATGGAAAATGGAAAGAAAGAAAAAAGATGAAGGAAAAAATTGGTAGAAAAAAATAAAAAATGGAAAAATGAAAGAAAAAATAAGGAAAAAATGAAAGAAAAAAAATAAAAAATGAAAGAAAAATTAAATAAAATTACTTTTATAATAAAAGAAAAGAGAACTATGATAAAAAAAATGTGGCATAATTATATATTTTTCAAGTTTATGGGAAGTAAAATCTCATAAATATGAACTTCCAAATAAAAAAACCATAAAAAATAGAAAAATAAAATGTCGATATTTTTGTAAAACAACCTTAAGAAACTCACAAATATGAAGAAAAACAATATCATCTTAAAATTTTATGAGCAAGAGGACATGTGTAGGCCTGACTCACCTTAGCCCAAAATCAGCCCGGGTATAATTAGAAATTTATAAAATGTTAGACAAATTTATTCCATATATAAATTTTAGTACGTAATAATATAATACTTGTTGGGGAAAAAGAGACAAACTTCCCAAGCGGACCACAAACAATAAAGAAACAAAGAAATTTACTCAGTTTGGTAATATCATCAAACCCACAAAGAGAGTTCAATTTCACTTCAAACTTCAATATTACACACTCGAACTCTTTCAATCTCTCTACCAAAAACGTAATACACCATTTGTTTTTTACTCTTCAAACTCACGCTCAGACTCTCTACACTTCAAACTCACTTTCACTTCTCCCCCACTCACATTCATACATAAACAATATATTTATAAAGTTACAAAACTTGGGCGCCAAGACACTTTAAAACTTGGCCAATAAGACAACTTGACCAACAAGACACTCCTTATTTTACACAAATGTTTCATTACCCAAAATTAAAAATACTATAAATAAAAACCATAATTAATTTGAGTCAATACTCAACAATCTCTACCTTGACTCAAATACTCTAAACTGACAACTCAAACCATCAATAAGAGTAAACATACATTGAGTTCAAACTCTCACTAAACATCACTTGAGCACTTGTCTTCACATTCTTCAATGACTCACTTCTCTAATGAGTGTTGATGTCCTCTTTCTTCAGACAACATTTGACAGCAGTTGGAGTCTTCACCACCTGGCATTATTTCACTCCTACAACACTAGATGGTGACATTTTATGACTTGGCTCCACCATCATAGCTCCACCTAAAATAGTCTTCCCAAATAGTTTATACAAATCCCGCTTCTTTTCAACCTTCATGACTACCAAATCACATTTCTTAATAGTCATTACACCATCTTTTATAAAATAGTCACAACCTAGAATGTCCAAGGCTTCTGAAGAGATTGAGCTCCTCCTTAACATAGGAACATGCCTTACATCAGTCAATGTTCTCACAACACCATCAAACACCTTCACCTTAACAGTTCCCATTCCAACAACTTTTAGAGCTAGAATATTATCATCAAAACAGTACAACCATCATATGCCCTTATAAGTATCAAAACACTCTTTATATGAACACATGTGGAATGAACAACCAGAATCTTAAATCCAAAAGTCAGAAAATTTTCATCAGTCATATGACAGAAAGAATGTCACTATCACTTTCAAAACTTGTGCCAACAACATTAGTGGAATCTAAAGTCCCTTTGCATTCTTGATTTCTCATTGACTCAAGATGCATGGTCAATTACTCCAAATTCCGCCTCACATGTCCCCCTTTTCGTCACAATAATAACGTTCAACTTCTCTCCAAGAACGTGATTGGCTGCGATTATCTATTATGTCATTATACCTTCCTCTTGAATGACTCCTACCATGATTTAATTCTCACTGTTGGGCCCAAAATATTCGGCCCAAAGGGTTTTTCCATTTTAAGTAAGTTGAAGAGGAGCGTTTTGGCCCCTGTAGAAGCTCCAGAGTCAGAAATCGTGGGTCAAAGGCGGTCTACACTTCTGCCCTCTGCATACTGAATAAATCTGAAAGCATTTTGGAGGGAAATTCAGTTATTCCTCCAACCAATCAGGGGAGCAAACCTAACCAACTAATCCCATAATATTTTTATTCTATAAATATCGAGTTCTCATTCAGATGAGCGGTGAAAAATCTGACTTAAGCATCAGAATGTCTTTCTTGCAGGTACTCCCCGACGGTTCGACGATCAGCAGAGTCATTTTCATTGACGGAGAAGGACCGGAGAGCCAAAATTTGTTAGCAAGTACCTCCAAATTTAGAAAGACAAAGTTGTTGCATCAACAAATTGGTGCCGTCTGTGGGAAATATTCTCTCTCTCTAACAAGATTGTTAAGTTAAGAAACTTCCCAAACAATCAAGATTCACTCGAACACGAAAGCCATGCCGCCCAAGAAAAACGAAGCACCAAGTACAGTTGCCCAGACCACCCCTACAGCGGATGTCGGTGATCAAATCGATAGGATGTGTCGACTGCTTAAAGCCAGTCAGCAAAGATCCGACGAAGCCATTAAGACACTTACCGAAGCTTAGGCCAGGCTAGAAGCTGAGATCGTTGAATTGCGAAGAACAAACAAAGCCACACGTAGGGCCCAAGATAAAGAAAGTCTCAGCCTTGATGGGACAAGAACTCAGGTCATCCATATCGACTCCCATGAATGGAATGCTCACCACATCAGGGAAGGGTCCCAGGGTCCTGTGCCATCGTCTCCAGGTCATCACCACCAAAGGGCTGCTGAGCAGCGGATGGATCGGTGCGAAACACATATGTGAACCGATGCAGAGCTCGTGAAAACAGCCCAACTAGCCGCTAAGAAAAGACCCCAACAGACCCAGGCACGGGCCCCGTAAGACGCACCAACCAAAGAACGTGCCCCCTCTGTCAGGTTCTTGGAAAGCTGGAACAAAGAGATGTTGCGAGAGGTGATGCAAAAGTTCTCAGACGGGAGATCTGCCTACACTTCTGATTACATAGATTTGGTTTCAAGGACTGCCAAGAAATCACCTTTCGCGGAGTGGATACAAAATGAGCCCAAGCCACGGGACTTCGTGATTCCCCCCCTGTCCGCATTCAACGGAAAAGGAGACCCGCTCAATCACCTATTCAAATTTCAGCAAAAGATGGCCTTGGAAGTCAACAATGAAGCCATACAATGCAAATTCTTCTCCACAACCTTTTCCAGACCAACCTTGCTATGGTTCAGACAACTAAAACCTGGCTCTGTTAGCAGCTCGGTGATCTTCGCAGAGCCTTTCTCCAGCAGTATAATGCCAACCGCGAAGCACCAAAAATGATGGCAGATCTTTATCGAATTGAGCAAGGTGAAAATGAACACCCAAAGTGATACCTGCAACATTTCATTGACCTCGTACATCAAATCTATGACGTAGAGCCAGCAACCATAGCTAACCTCTTTGTCAAAAGTATGCAAGTGGGGTCCCTCTTGCACAAGAACCTCATAATGACACCACCTTATGACATGGCTGAAATCTAGACCCATGCCAAGGGCGTCTTTAGGGTCCTGGAATTTCGAGAGCGTGCGCAGAAGAAGTCTGCCCTTATTTCAACGCCACTAGCAAATAACCCTCCCCCTCTATCTACAAGGGATGACAAAAGAAAAAGGCGGGAGTCAGACCACATGAAAAGGGGAAAGAAGCCAATAGCAAGTCGAGATCCACCGCGATACACCTCTTTCGCCCTTAGAAGGTCATCTACGAAGAAAATAAAGATAGATCCATCTGGCGGGAACCATACAAAATCACCACTCCCCCAGAAAGAAGAGACAAAAACAAGTTCTGCATCTTCCACAAGGACCATGGCCACACAATCTCATAATGCCACAACCTCCACAATTAGATCCAGGCCCTTATGAGAAACGAGCGATTGACCCAGTGCATAAAGGATCGAACAGGCCCGGCGTCCCACGACCCAACACCGCTTCTGCCTCGACACCACCTACGGAAATGCCCTCCCCAAATGTGGCTTCCACGAGCTTGCAAGAGCCTCTCAAACAAATCACCATGATACACGGGCTCAGGGAGCTGACCACAGAACAAGAGCAAACAACCAAAAACCATAAAAGAATGGAGGAAAGGGTAAAGCGGTACAGATCGTTAGGCCACACCTTCAATTTTGTCACCTCAGAAAATAGATGCTATTCAGCCTCTGCAATAACCTTCACAAAAGAACATCTACGGGCAGTACACCTACCCCATGATGACCCTTTGGTCATCTCGTTGCAGGTCGACCATTACCAATTGGGGAGAGTTTTAGATGGTGGGGCAGCAGTGTTGATGTCCTCTTCTGGGAAGAATTTCAGAGGATGGGTCTCAAAGAAAGTCAGATCAGACCCTCTGTTGTACCAATCTTGGGATTCAATAGCCAAAGGGTATACCCAAAAGGCGTTATCAGGTTAAATGTAGTCACTGCAAAACGCACTTTGACAGTAGATTTCCTCATAGTGGACTATGTCAAAAGCTACAATGCCATCATGGGGAGGAACTGGATCCATAGGATGCAAGGAGTGGTCTCCACTTTGCATCAAGTTATGCGATGTCAATCACCTGATGGGTGCTACACAATCGACATGAAGGGTGCCAAAAGCAGGCAAAGAGATGCTACCTGACCCTGAAGGAGATAAATGAAATTGGCAACTCCTCCCCTGGCAACAACCCCACCAAATAGCAATCAAAGGATAGTTTACCAGCATATCTCAGAGGCTTAGTTGCAGAAGAAGATCACGGTAAACCCTAAACTACTCTCGACGATCTAGAAGAAATCTGCATAGATGATGATGATCCATCCAAAACATTGCTGGTAAGTGCCCCGTTGCCCGAGATAGAAAAGCAGACCCTAATCCAATTCTTGAAAACTAGAGTTTGGACTTTAGCCTGGTCCCCGCATGAAATACCAGGAATAGATCCTTCTATCATGAGTCAGAGCCTCAACATATCAAACAACTTCCCACCCATCAAGCAGAGGCAGAGAAGGTTCGCTCCCGAAGTCAAACTGGCCATACAAGAAGAGGTACAATGGTTGTTAAGCATAGGAGCAATTGAAGAATGCCTATATCCCAGTTGGCTAGCCAACCCTGTAGTGGTCCCGAAGAAAAACATAAAAAAAATGAGTGGGCATAGACTACACCAACTTGAACAAAGCGTGTCCTAAAGATTGCTACCCTTTTCCAAAGATTGATCAAATGATAGATGCCACGGCAGGATACGAAAGAATGAGATTCCTTGATGCCTACTCAGGGTACAATCAGATCTCAATGAGAGCAGAAGATCGAATCCACACTACTTTCACAACAGAGTGCGACCTATACTGTTACAAAGTCATGCCCTTTGGCCTGAAAAACGCAGGAGCAACATATCAGAGGCTGATGCACAAGATTTTTTCCTCATTGCTTGGTAGGAACATGGAAGTATATATTGACGACATGGTGATCAAATCTCGGCAGGGTATCACGCATGTGGAATATCTAACCGAATGCTTCAACATACTCGACGCCTATCAAATGAAGTTGAACCCAACCAAATGTGTTTTTGGGGTATCCTCAGGCCAGTTCATAGGGTATGTGGTCAGCCAGAGGGGCATCGAGGCCAATCCGACCCAGATTGCCTCACTGTTAGAAATCAAGGAGCCTAGAACCATCCGGGATATCCAAACTCTGACAGGCAAAGCGTATCCCTGAGCATATTTATATCATGCATGTCCGATCATTGCCAGCCTTTCTTCCAATGCATCAAGAAGTCCACCAACACCACTTGGGGGCAGAACAAAATAAAGCCTTCGAGGAATTAAAAGCGTATCTAAGCACTCCCCCCATATTAAGCTCTCCCATCCCCAACGAAGATCTCTTCTTATACCTGTCTGTTTCCTACTTTGTCGTGAGTTCTGTACTCTTTTGAGAAGACGAAGGCCAGTAGAAGCCAGTGTTCTACTGCAGTAAGATGCTACTAGATGCTGAAACGCGCTACAGCATGATGGAAAAATTGGTCCTCGTGTTAATTATAGCAATGAAGAAGCTTCAAAAGTATTTTTAAGGCCATACCATTATTGTATACACAGACTATCCATTAAAGCAGATCTTGAATAAGCCCGACCTCTCTAGCAGAATGTCCAAATGGGAAATTGACCTCAGGACATATGATATACGGTTCTCACCACGAAAAGCAAAGAAAGGCCAAGTACTAGCTGATTTTCTGGTCGAGATACAATCCTTCACACCCGAGACCGCACCAGAACTACTAAAATTCGAAGAAGAATGGATGTGGACAATGCACACAGATGGAGCCTCCAATTCACAAGGAGTTGGGATCAACATCGTATTGGAGGCACCCTCTAGATTACAAGTTGAAGAAGCCCTACAGTTGGAGCAACATGCCACAAATAATGAAGTCGAATATGAAGCCATGATCTACGGTCTAGATTTGGCACGAAGCATGGGAATCAGACAACTGAGAGTCAGAGGGGATTCGAAGCTAATGATAGAGCAAGTGGCAGGAAATTTTGACACCAAGGCACCCCATCTGACCAACCTATTGGAAAAAGTATCTGCATTAAAGTCACAATTCCAGCAATTTGAGCTCGTACAAATACCAAGGGAACTAAATCAAAGGGTCCATGCCCTCGCAAAGCAAGCCTCTGTGGCAGAATGTTCACGAAACTCAACAATTTCCACAAGTCGTACACGAAAAGCTGTAAAAAAACTTCCATCTTGTCAGAACCAGAATGTTGGATGGACCCCATTATCCGTTACCTGACCAAGTCTGAACTACTAGCCAATGCAAAAGACGCAAGCTTCTGCGCCTTAAAGCTCAATGCTACTCCATTATCCATGGAATGTTGCATCGTAGATCCTTTAACGACCCCTATCTTTGGTGCTTATGTCCCTCAGAAGCTCAAAAATTATTAGAGGAGATCCACGAAGGAGCATGAGGGAACCACACCGGGGGACGAAGCTTGGCACATAAAGCGCTCATAGCAGGATATTACTGGGCATATATGATGACAGAAGCACGCGACTATGCGAAAAAATATGACAGATGCCAGCGATTTGCACCTACCATCCATCAACCCGCTCAAGTCCTACATTCCATTATCGCCCCTTGGCCCTTTGCAAAGTTGGGGATGGACGTACTTGGAGAACTGCCCAGAGCCGTTGGAGGAAAATGGTACGCCTTGTTATCCATTGATTACTTCACTAAATGGGTCGTAGCAGAGGCCTACATCACAGTCAGCAAAATAGACACCATGAGCTTTATATGGAAATACATCATCTTCCAATTTGGGATCCCATGAGAAATAGTCATGGATAATGGAACCCCGTTCCAAAAAGCCAAAGTATAAGAATTGTGCGACACCTACAAAATAAAGTTAAGTTTTTCTTCTGTCACTTATCCCCAAGGAAATTGCCAAGCAGAGGCTTCTAACAAAGTCATTTTTGCCAACATTAAGAAAAACTTGGAAGTTAAAAAAGGTGCATGGTTAGACGAGTTACCAAAGGTCCTATGGGCATACAGAACGACGAAAAGAACCTCTACCGGTGAGTCTCCCTACGCCATGGTGTATGGAACAAAAGTGATTATCCTTACAGAGGTGGGCATGCCAACACTTCGGATAGAAATCACTTCTGATTTAACTGTGAACAACATACAACTATTACACAACCTCAACCTCTTGGATGAGTTACGCACGATATCACAAATAAGACACGGGAAATATGAAAAGGCAGCAGAACGTTATTACAATAAGAGGGTCCATTCATGTACATTTAAGAAAGGAGGTTGGGTTCTGCGTAAAGTCACTGGCAATCCTAAGAAACTGGAGCCGAACTGGGATGGACCCTTCGATGTAACAGAAGCACTAGGACAAGGGTCTTACGCTCTCAAAAATATACATAGTGGCAAAAATGTACCGCGTACATGGAATTCAATGTCCTTGAAACAATATTACTGTTAATAGTTGTGTGTACTCTAAAAATTCAAAAGTAATAAAACAACTTTCCTTTCTTACATTACTCTAAGATATTTTACATAGTCAACTTTTGCTGACACAATTCTGCATGAGGAAGCTTTCCTGACGTACCATAAACAGAACACGCATGTGACAATTATCACTTTATTTGCTCTGCGCTAAGAGCTACTATTACATCCATATTTTAATGGCTATTTAGGATTTTTACCCCCCGAACTATTACCACTACCGTATCGTGCCCCCTAATTTTTTCAAGCAGTTAAAAATTCCCCCCGAAATATTCACAGTAATGTAAAGAAGGACTTCCGTTAACTTTCAACACATGTGGCTAACAAAAGGCTGACATGGCTCTTTACATGCTGATGTGTCTTGGCCATGTCAGCGCCATGTGTGTAATTTTAAATTAAAAAATCTATAATCATATTAAAAATTAATGAATTAAACACTAAAAAAAAGAATTAATAAATTAAACCATTTTTTATACATTAAAAAAAATAAAAACCATATTTAAAAACAATAAAATTACACACATGGCGCTGACATGGCCAAGACACATCAGCATGTAAAGAGCCATGTCAGCATTCTGTTAGCCACATGTGTTGAAAGTTAACGGAAGTCCTTCTTTACATTACTGTGAATATTTCGGGGGGAATTTTTAACGACTTGAAAAAATTAAGGGGCACGATATGGTAGTGGTAATAGTTCCGGGGGTAAAAATCCTAAATAGCATATTTTAATATACCCTTACTGTAGAGTCCAAGAACTTTACTTAGCTAATTATTTAGTAGAATTATAGTATGTATAGTATTATCTTTGTAATTGTGGATTTTTGGTTCAGACCGGGAATTATTTGGACACTCATAGTCGTACTTATAGATTTTCTAAGTTTAACCTATAGTTTAAGAATATTAAGTTTAACCTAAGGTTTGATTATATAACTGATATTAAGGATAATATTTGTTATACTATAAGGTTTAGATGAGGATCAATAGGATTTTAAGCACATGTTATGAATGGATGATTAAGAATTAAGTATTTTGAGGATTAAATTTAATAAGGAGTAAAGTTTGAATGCTATAGGGTCAGTCAGCAGCTTTGAATACGTTGAGGGCTTAGTCAAGGCTGTTTACTCCATTCAAACTTAGCTAAAAATGTGTAATTTCGTGTTTAATTAATCAGCGTGTGGCGATATATCGCAGCTATAGGGGGCGATATATCGCAGCACGTAGATACGGAAAACACGAGACGATGCACGACTGCCTCGGGCATACTGGCCCAGGCGATATATCGCCTCCTTCAGTGTATTTTGAAATGTTTTGAATTCATTTTCCATTCAACCATTCAACCTTTTGATAAGTCCAGCACCTTTTTGAACGAGTCTTCAGCCTCTGCTGAATGATTATTCAAATTATTTTCACTTAAAAAGCTATTATTTTTATTCAAGTAAAATCAAGATCCTTTCATTCCTAAACTCTATAAATAGGACCTAGTACCCAGCCATTATTCACCTTTTGCTCTAAGTTCAGAGGCTGCAAGTGCTAAGTGAGTGTGAGAGTATAAACACCTGGGGTTTGGGAATCATAAGCTTATCAAACACTTTGGGAAGTAAGGTTTTAGAGTATTTCGGTTTGAGGTGTAGATTGGTCTTACAAGTCTTCAAGGTAACCTAAAACTCTAGTTCAATTCTGTATTTGTTCATTTAAGTTCTCATAATCTTCTACTCAGCCTCTAACCATAATCTTCATTTTGGTTAGGAAATCGAAGTTCTTGAGCACATAAGTTTTGGTAAGTATGTGTCTCAATGGTTTAGTCTTCCCATTCCTTTTCATCTCTTTTTCTTCATTAGACTCACTCTTTTTCATAATGATTTTTAGGAGTGTTCCAAAGTCCCAGCACTGTCCACATATCCCGTTAACTTTGGTAAGGAAAATAGGATAGAAATGCATATGTTATATGTCTTATATGTTATCTTATGTTTCTTATGATATATGTTAAGATATTTATGTTGTAGGCTTGGGCATATGACCCATATGGCTAACAAGACCCCAATAGATTATGGGTATATGACCTACTGAGCTAGTAGGACCCCACTAATCTCATGGGCATATGACTTGTCTAGTCTATGGGACCCCAAGTAATAATGGCCATTATAATAAGTGTATGTAATAAGTGTTATGAAATGTCTTTATGATTATTATGAAATTCATGTTTATGACTATGTGTTAGATTTTCCTTGTTGGGCATTAGGCTCATTCCTTTTTGTTTTATGTGCAGGAAAATAGCTTTAGAGGTGGTAAGATTCGTGGACGCTTAGAGAATGTGTATCGGTGGTGAATGGAGTCAAGAGGTCGAGTGTTCGATTTCGAGGATGTAGTCCTTTCTTTATGGGTTTATATGTAATTTTTCCGCACTTTCTATGTAACTCTATATTTTAAATTATGTTTTGTTTTTAAGACAATGGGATCCCATATCCTTCTTGATATTTTGTAAAAAAACTCTTATTTTTACAAGTACTTAATAAAATTATGGTATTTTCGCAAATGTAAGTTCTATTGAGGTTTTGTATGTATAGTATCATTAACGGTCCAAAAGTCTAGAGTAGTGGGTCATTACAGTTGGTATCAGAGAAAACGATTCCTTCGCATGAAGTTCTCCTCGATACACACGCTCAAAGCTCCGAATCTGACCGCCAAGTAAGTATGTAAGTTACTAGTTATGTTGCTTATGTGTATAGCTAACAACTTTAGTGTTTATGTTTTCAGTTAAGTATGAACGGAGCTTTAACCTACCAAGATATCCGAGCCATTAAGGCTTTAAAAAGAATAAGGGAGCCAAGAAATACCGTAGGAGCACTAGAAAGGATCACTCGAAGATTGCTCTTGTTCCACCAAGAGATAGGTGGCCTTCAAGAGGCTAAGCAAATAATGTTAAGATCAACGAAACAATATGTACTAATAATTAGTCTATTTAAAGATTTCCATACTGTAATAGTAGCCTTAGAAGAAATATGGGAAAACATGAATGATGAGGATGAACTACCATTAGTGATGAGATATTATTTCCTCTTAGTTAGGTTCACTGCAAAATTCGAGTTTCAGTTTACAAATGAGCAAAAACATAGAATTCTCACAAACCTTCCTAGAGGGGATTTTGATGCTCATGATAATGATGATTATGAGGAGATAGATGATGATATGTTAGATGATGGATCGGATGTAGAAGATCCCGATTTTTAGATTCGTAGCTTTTATTGTTTGTTTTATTTATTTTGTTTTTATGATTGTAATAAGTGAAAATCTTTTTCCAAATGAATAACATGCTATTTTATTTTCATGTATGAATTTGATTTTATTTTCGCAATCATAATAAGTAATAAATAAAATGAATAATGACTAAGTTCAGTGAGGGTGGATACAAATCAATGAACCAAGTTTCCTTATTGAGAGTTAGGGGGCCATAGTAGTGGGAACGATTTTACTGATCCCAGCCCTCCCTCAATATGGTTAACTTTGGAACAAAGATAAGTTTCGAGCCTGAGAATTAAGTCATATAGGATGATTAGAAACACACTTAGAAAATAAAGATGACTTGTTTTTCTAAGTATAGAAACCCACTCTAAATATAAATAAAGACTTATATAATTTTTCATAAAAAGTCATAATAAATAGGTTCGAGATATGTTTGTTTTAGAATAAGTTTTTGCCTTAGAGCCTATTAGGGTAAGTTCTAACATGTTTCTTTCAACTGTTCGAACTCTGCTACGATGTCGCTCCGAAGATCTGCACGCACCAACGGAAACGCCTCCAAAGATGTTCCAGCAACCAATGAAGTCCCTCCAGTTCGCCGAAGGGGAGTGCGTGCTACTGCTCGCCGCAACGCGCCGGCACCGCCAGCTGACAACACTGCAGAGATTGCCAGACTGCGACAACAAGTCGAGGAACTTCTGCAGCAACAACGCTAACAGGCTCAATCTCAGCCTCAGCCTCCGCCACATCCACAGCCGCAGCCACAGCAAATGGCCCCAGCACCCCAACAAGTTGGTCCATATGGGGGATGGCCAATGACGAATTACGCGCCGTATCCAGTACAGCACCTGGAGCCAGTGTTTGAAAGGTTCCGCAAGCAGCACGCTCTAAACTTCGAAGGGACTACAGACCCCTTTGAGGCAGAAGAGTGGCTAAGGAATGTGGAGCCGATTCTAGCCCACATGAATCTCAGTAATGCAGACCGCATATCCTACGTCTCATCTTTGCTCAAGAAAGATGCCAGGATATGGTGGGACTTGGTCCAGCAATCTCATGATGCTGCCACCATGACGTGGACCCGATTTGTGGAGTTGTTCCACAAAAAGTACTACAATTCGGCTGTACTTGCTACGAGGGTTGAGGAGTTCACCAACTTGAAGCAGGGTACTTTAACAGTGGCGGAATATGCTCGTCAATTCGACCGCTTAGCAAAGTTCGCAGCAGAAATGGTTCCAACCGATTATCTGAGGGTAAACAAGTTTGTTAGAGGACTTCGCCCGAAGATTGAGATGGGGCTTAAGCTAGCAAACCCGGGAAACACTACATATGCCGACGTTCTTGAAACGGCAATCGAAGTAGAAAGGTTGCAGGCCAATGTAAGCAAAGAAGAAGCCAACAAGCTAAAACCTAGACAGCAGAGCCAACCTCAGGCTAGTCGGAGCAACAACCATAACGGCAAAAATCAGTCTAGCAATAGCGGCAACAATCAGTCTAACAAAAACGGAAACGGTCAGAAGAGAAGACATCCTGACAACAAGCAATCTGACAGCAATAAAAGGGCACGAACGAATAATGGAGGAAATAGGCCAGGCTACGTGGAATACCCGCCATGTGCCAAATGTCAGAAGAAGCATCCTGGAGAATGCCGCGCCAACACTAGGGAGTGTTTCAAATGTGGTCAAGAAGGGCATCGTAAAAGAGACTGTCCTCAGCAAAAGCCAGAAGGGAAGAAGGATGAAAAGATGGTTCCTGCTAGGGTTTTTGCTTTAACCCAAGGAGAGGCCGAGGCTAGCAACAAGGTGGTCACAGGTCAGGTTTCTATCCTCAATAACTTATGTCATGTATTATTTGATTCGGGAGCCACTCATTTGTATATCTCGTTAGGAATGATAGAAAAACTAGACAAACCTAGTGAAAGATTTAGAACTAGGTTTGTAACCAAGTTGCCTTCGGGCAAAGTAGTTCTATCATCACGGATAGTACGAGGCGTACCGATCAAGATTGAGGATATAGAACTAGAAGGAGACCTAATAGAGCTGGTGATCAAGGACTTCGACGTAATATTAGGCATGGATTGGCTAGCACGACATGACGCAACGATCGACTGCAGGCGCAAGAAGGTGATGTTCGAGACTCCTGACGGCCAGAGACGATGCTTCATGGGACAAGCTTCAGGATTGCGCACCCCATTAGTGTCATCTCTCAAAGCTCAGAGAATGATGGAGAAAGGATGCTAAGCGTTCTTAGCCAGCATCACGAATGTGGAGAAGGAGACATCACTAAAAGTTGGAAATGTTCGGGTTATACAAGAATTTCCAGAAGTTTTTCCCGATGACTTGCCAGGATTGCCGCCAACTCGAGAAATAGACTTCACGATAGAATTAGTACCGGGCACCGAGCCTATCTCTAAGGCACCATACCGGATGGCACCTACGAAACTCAAGGAGTTAAAGACGCAGCTACAAGAACTCCTAGACTTGGGTTTTATTAGGCCAAGCCATTCACCATGGGGAGCTCCGGTACTATTCGTGAAGAAGAAGGACAGAAGTATGCGGATGTGCATAGACTATCGTGAGCAGAATAAAGTAACAATTAAGAACAAATACCCGCTACCTCGAATTGATGATTTGTTTGATCAACTCCGAGGCGCGATGGTATTTTCTAAGATTGATTTACGGTCCGGGTATCATCAGCTCAAGGTAAAAGGAGAAGATATTCCTAAGACAGCCTTTAGGACTCGTTATGGACATTATGAGTTTTTGGTTATGTCTTTTGGTCTTACTAACGCACCAGCCGCGTTTATGGACTTAATGAATAGGGTCTTCAAGGATTACTTAGATAAATTCGTCGTTGTATTCATCGACGATATCTTAGTATACTCCAAAGATGAAGTAGAGCACGAGGAACATTTGAGAATGATTTTAACGCGATTGAAGGAGCATCAACTCTACGCAAAGTTCAAGAAATGCGAGTTTTGGCTTTCGCAAGTGGCGTTCCTCGGGCACATCATATCGAAAGACGGAGTTGCAGTAGATCCATCAAAGGTCGAGGCCGTGAAGGATTGGCCCAGGCCAAAGAACACATCTAAAGTAAGAAGCTTCTTAGGGCTAGCAGGTTATTATAGGAAGTTTGTAGAGGGCTTTTCTAAGATAGCCACTCCGCTCACCAACCTGACCCGGAAGCAACAAAAGTTTAACTGGAACGATAAGTGTGAAGAAAGCTTCCATTTGCTTAAGGATAAGCTTTGCTCAACACCAGTACTCAGTGTACCGACACCCAACGATAAGTTCATTGTCTACTGCGATGCATCAAAGCTAGGATTGGGATGCGTGCTGATGCAAAATGACAAGGTGATAGCCTACGCCTCACGACAGCTAAAGGAGTACGAGCAGCGCTATCCAACTCACGATATGGAGTTGGCAGCTATGGTCTTTGCGTTAAAAATCTGGCGCCATTATCTTTACGGAGAACTGTGTGAGATTTATACGGACCACAAAAGTTTAAAATACTTCTTTACGCACAAGGACCTCAACATGAGGCAGCGCAGGTGGTTAGAGTTAGTCAAGGATTACGACTGTGAAATCCTATACCACCCAGGGAAGGCGAACGTAGTTGCCGATGTGCTTAGTAGGAAAAGCTATGGGAATTTAGCAGCCTTATCCGGAAAAGAAAAGCCGCTTCAGTAGGAGCTTATCAGTGCCGAAATAGAAATGGTTGTAGGCAAGCTGGCTAATTTGTCTATCCAATCAAATTTGTTAGAGGATATACGAATTGGTCAGGGACATGACGACACACTAGCAGCACACATGGATGCAATCAGAGAAGGCAAGACTACAAATTTCTCAATATCTAGCCAAGGCTTATTGAGATACAAGGATTGGGTATGCGTGCCGAATGATCAAGGTATTAAGAAGACGATTTTAGAAGAAGCACACAGCACCCCGTACTCAGTACATCCAGGGTCTACCAAGATGACTCATGACATCAAGGCAATCTATTGGTGGCCAGGGATGAAGAAGGACATAGAAGAGTATGTATCTAAGTGTCTGGTATACCAGCAAGTGAAAGCGGAGCATCAGCGCCCTGCAAGCTTATTAGAACCACTTAACGTGCCAGAATGGAAATGGGACGATATAGCCATGGACTTCATGACGGGTATGCCAAAGACAAATAAGTAGCATGATTTCACTTGGATAGTGATAGATAGACTAACCAAGACGGCTCATTTCTTTCCTGTTAGAACTTCATACACGGCAGACTAATATGCAGACATCAACATCCAAGAGATTGTACGATTGCATGAAATCCCCAAGACGATAGTGTCGGATAGAGGATCGGTGTTTACGTCAAGATTTTGGAGAAGCTTACAGCAAGCTATGGGTACTAAGTTAAGTCTTAGTACAGCTTTCCATCCTCAAACAGATGGACAGTCCGAGCGTGCGATTCAGATCTTAGAAGATATGCTACGAGCATGTATACTTGATTTCGGAGGATCGTGGAACAAGTACTTACCACTGATCGAGTTCTCGTACAACAACAGCTACCAGTCAACAATCGGGATGGCACTTTATAAGTTGTTATATGGAAGAAGGTGCCTGTAACGCCCTGGATAGCCAAGACCGTTACACTGTGTGTTTATAAAGTGCCAGACTTGCTAACCAAGTCGTTAAAGTAAAACGTGTTACTGAAACAGTAGAGGAACTAGGGTTAAAAGTGTTTTGGTCTCAAAAGTTACATTTTCATTACTAAACATTGTTTCATTACATGGGATCCCGAAAATGACAGTTTCAAAGGTCATTTACAAAATTTACAAGGTTTAAATACATTAGCGGCCGTACTAAGGAAAAATGAGCAGTTAGGTAGTCTTTGTCCTGACACACTCCTCGACCATGGTGATCGAACGGCTGGCTATGTACATTACACCTCGGAGCTCTCCACCTCAGGCTTGGTCCAGCTTGCCCTTGCCCTTACCTGCACCACGAAGCACCCGTGAGCCAAGGCCCAGCAAGAAAACACAGCAATGACAGAGCATTAACAATTAGCAATCAAGTCATTTACTCACATAGCATCTCATAAATTCCAAGTATATCATCATTCAAGCATACCACATACTAAGGATTTCATCTCATAAAACATAATGCACAGACGATAACCAGGGCTAGCGCCCACAGGCTGCTCCCTCTGTTATCCTAATGTTTCTGGCTCCCGGTGGCCAATTCGCGCCCCGTGCGCTAAAATTATGAACGGTACTCTTAGACCGCTTATACGTGTCCCTTGGCATAATACCAACGATAACACAATACAACTCTCTCGGGAGCACTTAGTCCCATTCACAACCATATATTCGGGTACGGTTTTCTTACCTTTAGCTTTCAAATGAGTTAGTTACGGGCGATACTCCTTGAGCGCGATCCGATCCTCAAGCCCTAGCTCAGTACTTAGTCACAACCATGAAGGAAGACACCATTAACAACCTTAAATGAGTTCCCAAGCCAAGTTCTAGTACTCGGAACATTGAACTTCACCAAATATAGTAAAAGACTCAACCCCGAGCACCTTAGGTTAAATTTCCAAGCCTAAAATCTCAAAATCCCAAAATCCCTTAAGCGCCCCAGCATAGGCCACCCATGCCGCGGCATGGCCCCCAAACAGAGCCATCCCAGGCACAAAAACAGGTAAGGGCCGCGGCATTGCTTGGACCATGCCGCGGCCCGCCCTTATTTCTCAGCATGCAACACCCCTTGAAGGGCCGCGGCTCACCAAGAACCATGCCGCGGCCCGATCCTTCGAACCCAGAAAAAATCACCATTTTCAATCTCCAAACCTCACCAAAAGCTATCCCAAAGCCCCCAAACCAAAACCAATTAATAATAACAACATAAGAATGATTTAGAACTTACCTTAGCTCTATCTCAGACCTTGATCAGTTCCTGAGCTAATCCTCCAGATTACTTCCTTCAATTCCCAAAGACACAGCTCAATCCCAGCAGTTCCCTCTCAAACTCAGTAGTTTTTCCTTTGTTTTTCTGTGTTTTTCCTTCCTTTGGTTTCCTTTGAGCGTGTAAGTGAGCTGAGAGAAGTATACTTAGTCGGTTTGTGTTTTCTTCTAAAGACTTCCTTAAGTCTAACTTATCCTTTAAGTTAATCCCAAGGCTCGGGGTGCCGGAAACGTCCCCGAGGCCAAAACGGTAAAATCCCCCAATAATCCCGCCTAGACATCCTAACCTCAAATATATCTCCAATTATTTATTTTTATCACCCGATAGTCTAAATCACTACCCGATACCTAACATACCCCTGACTTGTCCAAAGTCAATTATAATGCCCCGTTGTGACTTTTCCTGCTACCTAACCCTAGGATCGCCTCGAGTCGCCGTCTGCAGAATTATCCACATCATAATGTGGTTCTCACATATATCTCAAACATATATATATATATCATATCATCATATAATATAATCAATTATCATACAAGCATCATTAAACATATAATTACTCATTAAATCACAATTACTCCAGTAATGCCCTCCTGGCACACTAATCAAGGCCCTTAAGCCTTATTAGTGAATTTGGGTCGTTACAGTGCCGATCACCGTTGCACTGGGACGAGGTAGGAGAAAGGCAGCTTCTAGGGCCCGAAGCTGTTAGACAAGCTCAAGAAGCAGTTGCGCTTATTAGACAGCGTATGCTTGCTGCTCAAAGCCGTCAGAAAAGCTATGCGGATACCAAGCGACGTGATGTGGAGTTCCTAGTTGGAGATCAAGTCTTCCTGAAGATATCTCCTATGAAAGGTGTCAAGCGGTTCGGGAAGAAAGGCAAGCTTAGTCCCCGATTCATAGGTCCTTTTGAGATATTGGACAAAGTGGGACCAGTTGCATATAGACTAGCCCTACCGCCTGCACTAGCCGATAGTCACAACGTGTTCCACATCTCGATGCTACTCAAGTATGTGTCAGACCATCTCATGTCCTCAAGTACGATAAGATAACGCTCCAGAAAGACTTGAGTTACGAGGAACGACCGGTTAGCATCCTAGATAGGGGGATGAAGCAGTTACGGTCTAAGAGCTTTCCTATAGTCAAAGTCCTATGGAGCAATAGTTCTGAACGCGAGGCAACGTGGGAATTGGAGGAGGACATGCAAGGCCGATATCCGGAATTATTTGGTAAGTAAATTTCGAGGAGTAAATTCTTTTTAGTAGGGGAGAATTGTAGAGTCCAAGAACTTTACTTAGCTAATTATTTAGTAGTATTATAGTATGTATAGTATTATCTTTGTAACTGTGGATTTTTGGTTCAGACCGGGAATTATTTGGATACTCATAGTAGTACTTATAGATTTTCTAAGTTTAACCTATAGTTTAAGAATATTAAGTTTAACCTAAGGTTTGATTATATGACTAATATTAAGGATAATATTTGTTATACTATAAGGTTTAGATGAGGACCAATAGGATTTTAAGCACATGTTATGAATGGATGATTAAGAATTAAGTATTTTGAGGATTAAATTTAATAAGGAGTAAAGTTTGAATGCTATAGGGTCAATCAGCAGCTTTGAATACGTTGATGGCTTAGTCAAGGCTGTTTACTCCATTCAAACTTAGCTAAAAATGTGTAATTTCGTGTTTAATTAATCAGCGTGTGGCAATATATCGCAGCTATAGGGGGCGATATATCGCAGCACGTAGATACGGAAAACACGAGACGATGCACGACTGCCTCGGGCATACTAGCCCAGGCGATATATCGCCTCCTTCAGTGTATTTTGAAATGTTTTGAATTCATTTTCCATTCAACCATTCAACCTTTTGATAAGTCCAGCACCTTTCCGAACGAGTCTTCAGCCTCTGCTGAACGATTATTCAAATTATTTTCACTTAAAAAGCTATTATTTTTATTCAAGTAAAATCAAGATCCTTTCATTCCTAAACTCTATAAATAGGACCTAGTACCCAGCCATTATTCACCTTTTGCTCTAAGTTCAGAGGCTGCAAGTGCTAAGTGAGTGTGAGAGTATAAACACCTGGGGTTTGGGAATCATAAGCTTGAACATCATAAGCTTATCAAACACTTTGGGAAGTAAGGTTTTAGAGTATTTCGGTTTGAGGTGTAGATTGGTCTTACAAGTCTTCAAGGTAACCTAAAACTCTAGTTCAATTCTATATTTGTTCATTTAAGTTCTCATAATCTTCTACTCAGCCTCTAACCATAATCTTCATTTTGGTTAGGAAATCGAAGTTCTTGAGCACATAAGTTTTGGTAAGTATGTGTCTCAATGGTTTAGTCTTCCCATTCCTTTTCATCTCTTTTTCTTCATTAGACTCACTCTTTTTCATAATGATTATTAGGAGTGTTCCAAAGTCCCAGCACTGTCCACATATCCCGCTAACTTTGGTAAGGAAAATAGGATAGAAATGCATATGTTATATGTCTTATATGTTATCTTATGTTTCTTATGATATATGTTATGATATGTATGTTTTAGGCTTGGGCATATGACCCATATGGCTAACAAGACCCCAATAGATTATGGGCATATGACCTACTTAGCTAGTAGGACCCCACTAATCTCATGGGCATATGACTTGTCTAGTCTATGGGACCCCAAGTAATAATGGCCATTATAATAAGTGTATGTAATAAGTGTTATGAAATGTCTTTATGATTATTATGAAATTCATGTTTATGACTATGTGTTAGATTTTCCTTGCTGGGCATTAGGCTCATTCCTTTTTGTTTTATGTGCAGGAAAATAGCTTTAGAGGCGGTAAGATTCGTGGACCCTTAGAGAATGTGTATCGGTGGTGAATGGATTCAAGGGGTCGAGTGTTCGATTTCGAGGATGTAGTCCTTTCTTTATGGGTTTATATGTAATTTTTCTGCACTTTCTATGTAACTCTTTATTTTAAATTATGTTTTGTTTTTAAGACAATGGGATCCCATATCCTTCTTGATATTTTGTAAAAAAACTCTTATTTTTACAAGTACTTAATAAAATTATGGTATTTTCGCAAATGTAAGTTCTATTGAGGTTTTGTATGTATAGTTTCATTAATGGTCCAAAAGTCTAGAGTAGTGGATCATTACACTTACCTACCCATATGAGACACAACATTATTCACGTGCACTAAGCTCCACCTACCACCTCCCTTATAAATATAGCCTTGAAAGGGTCACTTCAAATACACAAAATACACACAGAGGCATGGTGCCTCTGCCTCTGCCACTCCACTCGCTCTCTTACAAACAAAAACTTATGGTTTCACCTAGCAAACCTTTCCACTATAAATCTCTCTACTCATGCCATTCGCACAATATGTCAACCATCTAGGCACACACTACCCAGCTAAACGCATTCTAATCTGAGCTGACTAAACTAGCAAGGAGCTAAGGCTTGCCATTTCGCAGTCTAATTTGGCCTTACTACGCGAGCTTGGTCGATTGACCTGGGTAATTTTCACCGTCTACCCTGTCCTCTTACTTTGTTGTGGCCATAGAGGAGCCCCATTGGGTCCAACAACTAAAGGAACCCCACCATGCAGTCTAATCTTCCTTGACTACTGTAGCAGAACCATCAGGCACCTCACTTGGGTTCTGCCTCAGTTACGAAGTAACTGGTTTGCCAATCCAAGTCTGGGAGGAACTTTTCCAGCACTGACACCCATATCTTACACATCGGTTGCCTCTGTTGGGTTTGCTAGCCTATCACAGAAAAAGGGACCAAATAAACTACGGTATGGGTGCACTGGAAAAATGTCTAATCCCAGGATCTGCCACTCTCAGCTCTGCCTCGGCGCCCTGCCCCGCATGCTGTGTTCTGCGCCTGAGCTTAGCCACGTCGCCCCCTCTCGCAAATGCTAAATCATCTACCTTGATCTTTCTTGCACTCAAGGGGACGACTTAGTTTTAATGAGAGATCAACACACTCGACTCCCTCCAAATATATAAGGGCAACGCACTCGACTCTCTCAGTGATTGCACGAATAATGAACATAAATCTTGTAATTCAACAACTTATCCAAAGATCAAATTTATTTATAAAATGTGTTATGTTAAATATCACTTTACAGTTATTTTCATCACTCTCCAATATTTTTGTTTGAGATAGAAATAGAGATTACTTATTACACACATCTCCTATGAACATCTAATCCCATTCAATACGATGCATATCTCTGCCATCGCACTCTCTAGCTTCGGATGACCTAACCCATATCGCTCACACGCTATGTAATACGGGATTCCACTTCTCACTAATTCATTCAACGCCCATGTTGAGTACAACCACTACGGCTTATCAAAGATTCGCCTCAGAAATGGCACATTTACCCAGTCACGATGTTCACCTGCAATGGAAATGTCATCAGAACCATCCAATCACCTCAAATTTATGCCGTGTAACTAACTCAACACTTAACTGGGCATTCTCTCCCACCATCATTACAGGTTCTTACTATATCTCATGCATAAAGGCCTAAAGGGTCTATGAAGCCTCTTATCAACATACGTCAACTGAACCTCATCAGCTGCAATATTTTAATTATCATAGTATCAAGAAAAACACATTTACCAACGATCACGCACAGAACATGGACGAAATTTTATACATTATATTAGAATTTTGCACATCATTACATCTACAATTGTCCAAACAATCACAAACAAAGAAGAGTAGACACATATGTACAAGTATAGCAAAACTACGTTGATCGTTCTATGGCACCTCTTTCACCAGTACTCATTTCTTCTGCCGCTAACCTAGGCTCCACCACCCTCTGTCCAGAAGCCTCTGCCACAGCAACAGTTCCTGCAACAGAAGACACCTACCCTGCAATATCACCGTCTTCAGTAGGCTCCCCAATTGCAGTATATATTGTGCCTAAGGCATCACCCCTCTACCTCAATTTTTCCAGATGTTGCGCGGGATAGTTGATCTGCAGATCTCCGAGTTCACTGAGATACTGATTGACGTCATATTCTCCAACCTTCACATCAATACTTTTACAATACATCTCCATCTTAGTCCATTTCTCCTCTGAGGTCTTCTTCTTATTACACAGCGCAAGATCTAGATACTTTGCAATATACACTTTGGCAATCCTCACGAACTTGAGTTCAGTAATCTCGCGATCCCTGATGCGCTGCCTCGTGGCCTCCATTTCTGCCTCTTTTGCCTTCTACAATACAAACCAATCGACTACTCAACACATGAAACACAAAACTCAACCATAATATCATCATACCAATTTATACAACACATACCTCGGCCATTTCTTTCAACTGTCCCTTGATTCTGACTAAGGCCTCCTCTTTCTCTTTCAACTTATTGTTTAACTGGAGCTCTACCTCCAGCTTCTGCTTGCGTGCGCTTTGCAACGTTCATCTCCAACCTCCCCACTTTGTGCTGTAATTCCTTATTCTCCTTCTCCAATATCTCCTTATCTGTTTGCAAGGATACTACATCTTCCCGCAAATCACTAATTATGTTATCTAGGTTCTCCATCAGTGCTTCATGCTGTGCACAGAACTGGATTTTTTCCATCCACTTGTTAGTCGTCGCCACTAGGTCTGCCTTCAACTTGTCACGTTCCATCTCTAGTCCGACAAACCCTACTAACTTGGCCTCCATGGCCACCACTTTCTTTTTCACCTCTGCTAGCTCCACTTCTAACATTCTTATAGCCTCTACAAGCACATCACGGTTAGCTTCACCCATTCTTCTCTCCGCTCGCTCCTCCTCCAGTATGGCCACCTGTTCAGCCATTTTAGAATTGTTCTGAACAGCCGCTGCATATTACCTTCTAGAAACAGATGTACATGCATAGCTCTGCAAAAAATTAACTATACCTATTAAACATCAAATGCGACAGACGCTACATGATATTAACTCTAACACATACAGGGTATTCGTATACATATTCTATCAATCAAAACTCAGCATCCATATGTGGTCAGATACTTGTTGAAGCAAATTGTTATATTATTTTATAATATAATGTAATATTATATTATATTATAATATAATGTTTTAGATTAAATAAATGTGACAAAGTGTATCACATATTGTAACATATTTGGTGTTACAAATTTGTAACTTCCAAATATTACCTTTTATTGTGTAAAATTGTTGTTACACAATATTGAGATGAATTTCATAAATCCATATGTGATATGGCTATTAGAGATATAATTTTAACCCCAATAATGTGTTTTGGGAGTTACAAAATCATTTGGGAGGGTTTGGAACCGTTTTGAAAAAACAGCACATTTTTAAGTGCTAAAATTGGTCGGTGGCCGCAGCCTGTGGGACAGAGACCAGTGGTCGCGGCCACTAATGTCTCTGGCCGCGGCCACAGGCCAAAAACTGACCAATTTTCAGTTTTTTCAATCTTTGTTGAACGGCTCAAAAAACCCAAATAACTCCCAAATCTCTTTTTTAATTCCATATTAATCCAATTAAACATTGGTAACAGCCATGGGGGTTGGTGGAATTTGAAATTCAAATGGTGTCTCTAAACTCTATAAATAGGAGCCTATAGCTCACTTGTAAGACACAATATTTCTATCCATTAGAGTACTTGGCTAGAAACACCTTGAGGCTTGATAATTCCATAAAGCTTTTCCAATATCTGAGAGAGATCCCTTAGTGCTTGAGTTAGGGGAAAATAAGCTTTTGGACAAAGGTTTCAAACCTTGTTCAAGTTGGTGATCCCCAACACTCTTCACTTTGGTAGTGTGAGTGAGAGTTGCTTCTATTTAGTTTGTTTGTTCTTTCTTTCTATTCTATTTCTCTTCATCTTCATATTCTTCTCTTTTGTTTATTTGTATTTCTTGTTTTGAGTTGTAATCTTCTTTTTTTTTTATTTCAAACATTTTACTTTACTTGTAACATTTTGCTTTGAGTTGTATTTTCACCATTCTATTCTTCTTCTCTTCTTCTTGTTCTTTAGTTTATTTGTATTTTCAATTATAGAGTTGTAATCTTATTCAATCAATCATTATTTATTTGTAATATATTGCATAGAGTTGTAATATTATTATAAATTTCCATTGAGGCAAAACAAATTTTCCTAACATTCAAAAGCTTATTCCTTTTTTGTTTCAATGGAAGAGGAGACAATCAAGATCATGAACCAAGACCTAGTGAGATTGGATAGGTTTGATGGATCCAATTTTACTAGGTGGCAAGACAAGGTGAGGTTTCTTTTAACCACTCTCAAAATCGCCTACATCCTCGAGTTTTCCTTGGCACCTCTAGCCGAGCCATCCGACAAAGACACTCCCGAGGAGGTGGAGGAAAGAAGGAAGAGGGAGGAGGACAATCTTCTTTGTAGGGGTCATATCCTCAACACCTTATCCAATAGGCTCTATGACCTCTCCACCGAGACCAAATCGGCCAAGGAGATATGGGATGCACTTGAGAAAAAGTTTAAGGTGGAAGAGGAAGGTACCAAAAAGTTTTTGATATCTCAATACTTCGATTTCAAATTTTTTGGTAATAAACCTATTCTTCCTCAAATTCATGAATTGCAAATTTTTGTTAATAAATTGAAAGTGTTAAAGATTGAGCCTCCCGAGGCCTTTCAAGTTGGTGCTATAGTGACTAAAAGAATCCTTCATAAATATGAGGATTATTCTTTGAAGGTGATCCAAAAGCATATTCGAATCGAAGAGGAATCAATATGTAGAGATAAACTTGTGGAGGGGTCTAATGGAGAGACCTCCAAAGAAAATGCGGTGTCACAACCAAAACATCCCAAAAACAAAGGGAAAAAGGGTAACGAGAAACCTTTGGGTCCAAAAACCAACCCAAACAAGTTTAAGGGCAAGAAAGGTCATTGCTTTGTGTGTGGGAAAAAGGGTCACTATGCTAGAGAGTGTAGGCATAGAAAAGACCAACAAGGACCTAAGGTAAACGCAACTCAAGAGGAAAACATAGTTGCTACCCTTAATGAGGTGAATGCGGTCCAAGGCAAGGTGAAAGGATGGTGGTATGATACATGTGCCACCGTCCATGTCACCTATGACAAAACATTGTTCAAGACCTTTGAAGAGTCAAAGGGCAACCATGAGATTCAAATGGGCAATGAGGGAAAATCCAAGGTACTTGGCAAAGGTACTATTGAAGTCTTTTTCACCTCCGACAAGAAAGTTACATTAGTGAATGTACTTTATGTTCCCGACATGAGTAGAAACTTGGTAAGTGGTGATTTGCTTGGCAAGCCCGACATTAAAGCTGTTTTTTAGTCTGATAAACTTATACTTACCAAATCAAATGTACTTTTGGGAAAGGGGTACTCTTGTGAGGGTATGGTTAAATTGTGCACCAATGATGTAACTTTCAATGTTATCAATAAAAATGCTAATTCCTCCTATATTGTTGAGTATGATTCTTTATTTTTGTGGCATCTTAGACTATCGCATATAGGTTTTTCAACCATGAAAAGAGTAGTAAAATGTGGCATGATTGCATGCAATATTAAAAATTATGGTAAATGTGAAACATGCGTTAAGGCGAAAATGATTAAGAAACCATTTCCTAGTGTAGAAAGATCATCTAATTTACTAGATTTAATTCATAGTGATCTTTGTGAATTAAATGGTGTTTTAACTAGAGGTGGTAAAAGGTATTTTCTTACTTTTATAGATGATTTTAGTAGATATACCTATGTGTTTCTTTGAAAGCATAAAGATGAAACTTTTGATGCTTTTAAATTGTATAAATTAGAAGTTGAAAATCAACTAAATAAAAAGATGAAGGTGCTAAGAAGTGATAGAGGAGGAGAGTAATTCTCTAATGAATTCAATAAATTTTGTGAAGAAAATGGTATAATTCATGAGTGCACTGCACCTTATACACCACAACATAATGGTGTTGCAGAAAGGAAAAATAAGACTTATCTAGAGATGATAAATTCTATGTTGGTGTTTTCTAAGTTGAACTTCAACTTATGAGGTGAAGCTCTTTTAACCTCTTGTCACATTCTTAATCGAATACCAATGAAGAAAAATGAGATATCTCCATATGAGTTATGGAAAGGAAGAACACCCAACATAGGGTACTTCAAAGTGTGGGGGTGTCTTGCATATTGCAAGAAAAACGAAGCTAATAGAACAAAGTTAGGTTCAAGAGCCATAAAGTGTGCTTTTGTTGGTTATGCCAACAATAGTAAAGCTTATAGGCTTAGACTTAGAGTCTAATATTGTGATTGAATCTAGAGAAGTCGAATTCTGTGAGAATATGTTATGTGACAACAATTCTCAAGCTTCAACATCTCTAAAGGAGAATTTGTTATATGAGAACAATTCTCAAGCTTCTACATCCAAAGTTGATTCTCAAGAGGAGAACTCTCAAAAGGATGTAAAGCAACTCTTTGAACCTAGAAGAACTCAAAGGCTTAAAAATCATAAAAGTCTAGTAGTGGATGAGATAGATTCTCAACGAATTTCATTCTACATGGTAGAAGGAAATAGAGAGGAAGTCATTAGGAAAATTCCTTTGTACTTCTTGTTGAGGATGATTCTAAGACTTATAGAGAATCTATGCAACCGAGAGATAGTGCATTTTGGAAAGAAGCCATCAATGATGAGATGGATTCCAATCTTTCCAATAACACTTCGGAATTGGTAGACCTCCCACCGGGGTCTAAGCCAATTGGGTGTAAGTGGGTATTTAGGAGAAAATACCACACTGACGACACTATCCAAACCTTTAAAGTTAGATTAGTAGCTAAAGGGTTTAGGCAAAAAGAGGGTATCGATTATTTCGATACCTATGCGCTTGTTGCATGAACAAATTCTATAAGAATTTTGTTCGCTTTAGCTTCTATACACAACTTGTATGTTCATCAAATAGATGTCAAAGCGACATTCCTTAATGGTGATCTCAATGAGGAGGTCTATATGGAACAACCCGAAGGGTTTGTCCTACCAAAATATGAACATAAAGTTTGTAGACTTGTAAAATCCTTATATGGATTGAAACAAGCTCCTAAGCAATGGCATGAGAAATTTGATCAAGCCATCATGTATAATGGGTTTAGACATAACAATGGAGACAAGTGTTTGTATTCCAAAACTTGTAAGGGATATGTGATCATTGTTTGCTTATATGTGGATGACATGCTTATTCTAAGTAATAGCATGAAAGGGATAGAAGAAACAAAGAGGTTTCTATCATCAACCTTCAAGATGAAAGATCTTAGAGAAGTTGATACCATACTCGGTATCAAAGTAAAGAAACATAGTGGGGGTTTTGCGTTAGGGCAAGCCCACTATGTTGAGCAAGTATTGAACAAATTTAACCATCTCAAGATTAAAGATGCCAATACTCCATTCGATCAAAGTGTAAAACTAGAGAAGAATATAGGAAGAGCGGTGGCTCAATTGGAGTACGCTAGTGCTATAGGTAGTATAATGTACGCTACCCAGTGTACTAGACCTGATATAGCATTTGCGGTAAGTAAACTTAGTAGGTTTACAAGTAATCCAAGTGTGGATCACTGGAAGGCAATTGGAAGAGTCCTAGGTTATCTCAAGAAAACCAAAGGACTAAGCCTTCACTACTCCAAATTTCCTTCCATATTAGAAGGATATACAGATGCAAGTTGGATATCCAATCTTGGGGATAACTTGTCCACAACTGGTTGGGTATTTACACTTGGTGGAGGTGAAATTTTTTGGGGTTCCAAGAAACAAACATGTATATCTCATTCCACTATGGAAGCAGAGTTCATAGCTCTAGCTGCTACCGGCAAAGAGGCCGAATGGTTAAGGGATCTGTTGATAAAGATTCCCCTAATCAAAGAAAATGTATATACTATATCGATACATTGTGATAGCCAAGCAACATTGGCTAGAGCATACAACAGAGTGTATAATGGGAAGTCTAGACACATTAGTCTAAGACATGGATGTAATGACCCAACTACTCTAGACTTTTGGACCATTAACGAAAACTATACATAAATACTAATCCTTAATAAAACTTACAAGTGAAAAGACCATAACTTTATTAAGAAACTTGTAAAAAAAAAATAAAGATGTACCTTACATAAAATATCAAGTAGGATACGGGATCCCATTGTTTTAAAACCAAAACATGACATAATTAAAAAGAGATTTACATAATAAAATGCAAAAAATACATGTAAAAACCATAAGAAACAAAACTACGTCCTCGAATTGAACGCTCGGCTCTTGAATCCATTCCGCCTCAACACACATTCTCCAAGCTTCCAAGAACCTTTCCCGCCACTAAGATTATTTTCCTGCACATATAAACAAAAAGGAGTGAGCCTAATACCCAGCAAGGAAAATTCTAACACATAGTCCATATACATAAATTTCATAAAGAAAAACATAAAAACATAACATAACATAACATAACACTTATATCACATACATACTATAATGGCCATTATTACTTGGGGTCCCATAGACTAAACAAGTCATATGCCCATTAGATTAGCAGGGTCTTGCTAGCTAAGCAAGTCATATGCCCATAATCTATATGGGGCTTGTTAGTCATATGGGTCATATGCCCAAGTCTACAATCATACATATCATAACATATTGCATAACATAAAATCATAAGATAACATATAAAAGCATATAACATATAACATATAAATTCTATCCTATTTTCCTTTCTAAAATTACCAGGATATGGGGACAGAGTTGGGACTTTGGAACACTCCTAAAAACCATTTATAACAGGGTGAGTCTATTGAAGAAAAAGAGATGAAAGAGATGAAGGAACTATACTATTAAAATATACTTACCAAAACCTTGTGCTCAAGAACTTAGATTTCCTAACCAAAATAAGAATAAGGTTAGAAGGCTGAGTAGAAGACTATGAGAACTTAAATAAAATAATATCAATTGAACTAGAGTGTGGAAATACCTTGAAGACTTATAAGACCAATCTAAACCTTGAACCGAAATGCTACAAGACCTTACTTCCCAAGTGTTTGATAAGCTTATGATGATCAAGCTTATGATTCCCAACCCAAGTGTTTACACTCTCACACTCACCTATCAACTTGCAGCCTCTGAACTTAGAGTAATAGATGAATAAATGGCTGGGTACTAGGTCCTATTTATAGAGTTTAGGAATGAAAAGATCTCATTTAACTTGAATAAAAATAATGGCTTTTTAAGTGAAAAACATTTGAATTATCGTTCAGCAGAGGCTGAAGACTCGTTCAGAAAGGTGCTGGACTTATCAATTGGTTGAAGGTTTGAATGGAAAACGATTTCAAAAACTTTCAAATTATGCTGAGAGGGGCGATATATCGCCCCCTGTAGGTGATATATCGCCTGGGCCAGTATGCCCGAGGCAATCGTGCATCGTTTCGGGTTTTTCGTATCTTCGTGCTGCGATATATCGCCCCCTATAGCTGCGATATATCGACATACGCTGATTATTTAAACACGAAATTACACATTTTTAGCTTAATTTGAATTGAGTAAACAGCCTTGACTAAGCCCTTTTACGTTTTCAAAGCTGCTGACTGACCTTAGAGCATTCAAATTTTACCCTTAATAAATTTAATCCTTAAAATACTTAATCATTAATAACCCATACATAACATGTGCTATTTTCCTATTGGTTCTTATATAAACCTTATAGTATACTAAATATTATCCTCAATATCAGTCATATTAATCAAACCTTAGGTAAAAAATTAATATTCCTAAACTATAGGTTAAACTTAGAAAATCTACAAGTACTACTATGAGTGTCCAAATAAATCCCGGTCTGAACCAAAAATCCACAGTTATAAAGATAATACTATTTTTACTATTGTACTACTATCTAACTTAGCTAAGTAAAGTTCTTGGACTCTACAATTCTCCCCTACTAAAAAGAATTTCATCCTCGAAATTTACTTATCAAATAATTCCGGATACCGGCCTTGCATGTCCTCCTCCAACTCGCACGTTGCCTCTCGTTCAGAACATTTACTCCATAGGACTTTTACTATAGGAAAGCTCTTGGACCGCAACTGCTTCATCCCCATATCTAGGATGCTAACTGGTTGTTCCTCATAAATTAAGTCTTTCTGGAGTGCTATCGTATCGTACTTGAGGACATGAGATGGGTCTGACACATATTTGCGTAGCATCGAGATGTGGAACACGTTGTGACTATCTATCTTAACGATTGATGGTAACCTATCTTAACACTAGTTATTCAACTAGTGTTAGGTTCAATAGGTAACAACAAGTCAATCAAGTGAATATTAGTTGTACTCAAAACAAGTCCCATCTAAGATATTGAGTACTTGTGTGTTACCAAGTGGAGGGTTAAAACAGAAAGGTTTTTTAATAGAATTCAATCCTGTAAAGACAAGTATTTTTGGTAACGAAATACTGTACGAACTCTACCTATATGGACCTAGGGGTGGTGCTGCCTTTCATGAGAATTGGGAGTATTCTCAAGAACGTCCATGAATGGAAAGTGCACATGGCCATTAACGGTGCAAAGCGAGACATAGAGGTCTCAAGTGAACATCGCAAATGTGTGTGTGTTATCACCGATTTATCATCATGAAAAGATGGTTAAATGCCTAGTGCAACCTAATTTTTGACAAATTTTGTGATAATTACACTATAGTAAAGTTCAAGTTGAAAAACACTTTGCTTTATGCACTAATGAAATGACTCCTATAAAAGAGAGTTCTTCTTTAATCAAGTGGGGGATATGTTATATTTCAAAATATAATGATTGATTAAATAAGTGTTACAATAGATAAACTATTTAATCTAGTGGGGGAATGTTATATTATTTTATAATATGATGTAATATTATATTATATTATAATATAATGTTTTAGATTAAATAAATGTGACAAAGTGTGTCACATATTGTAACATATAATAGAGAGTTACAATATTTAGATATATGAGATATATCCAAATAATGTAACATATTTGGTGTTACAAATTTGTAACTTCCAAATATTACCTTTTATTGTGTAAAATTGTTGTTACACAATATTGAGATGAATTTCATATAGCCATATGTGATATGGCTGTTAGATATATAATTTTAACCCCAATAATGTGTTTCAGGAGTTACAAAATCATTTGGGAGGGTTTGGAACTGTTTGGAAAAACAGCACATTTTTAAGTGCTGAAATTGGTCGGTGGCCGCGGCCTATGGGACAGAGACCAGTGGCCGAGGCCACTAATGTCTCTGGCCGCGGCCACATGCCAAAAACTGACCAATTTTCAGTTTTTTCAATCTTTGTTGAACGGCTCAAAAAACCAAAATAACTCCCAAATCTCTTTTTTAATTCCATATTAATCCAATTAAACATTGGTAACAGCCATGGGGGTTGGTGGAATTTGAAATTCAAATGGTGTCTTTAAACTCTATAAATAGGAGCTTATAGCTCACTTGTAAGACACAATATTTCTATCCATTAGAGTACTTGGCTAGAAACACCTTGAGGCTTGATAATTCCATAAAGCTTTTCCAATATCTGAGAGAGATCCGTTAGTGCTTGAGTTAGGGGGAAATAAGCTTTTGGACAAAGGTTTCAAACCTTGTTCAAGTTGGTGATCCCCAACACTCTTCACTTTGCTAGTGTGAGTGAGAGTTGCTTCTATTTAGTTTGTTTGTTCTTTCTTTCTATTCTATTTCTCTTCATCTTCATATTCTTCTCTTTTGTTTATTTGTATTTCTTGTTTTGAGTTGTAATCTTCTTTTTTTTTTTTATTTCAAACATTTTACTTTACTTGTAACATTTTGCTTTGAGTTGTATTTTCACCATTCTATTCTTCTTCTCTTCTTCTTGTTCTTTAGTTTATTTGTATTTTCAGTTATAGAGTTGTAATCTTATTCAATCAATCATTATTTATTTGTAATATATTGCATAGAGTTGTAATATTATTATAAATTTCCATTGAGGAAAAACAAATTTTCCTAACATTCAAAAGCTTATTCCTTTTTTGTTTCAATGGAAGGGGAGACAATCAAGATCATGAACCAAGACCTAGTGAGATTGGATAGGTTTGATGGATCCAATTTTACTAGGTGGCAAGACAAGGTGAGGTTACTTTTAACCACTCTCAAAATCGTCTACATCCTTGAGTCTTCCTTGGAACCTCTAGCCGAGCCATCCGATAAAGACACTCCCAAGGAGGTGGATCCGACAAGTCATCATGCATCTGAGTAGTAGCTGTCTCTTTTGACGGCTTAATTGTTGTAAAAGACAGAGCCACAAGAGGCACGACGCTTTTCATCCCTCTCCCAGAGAGGACCCTGGTGCAAAAGAGAAAGAGGATGGCAGAGGTAAAGGATCAGCTAGGGCAGGCCCCAGAGGTATCTTGGGTAAAGTCAGAGCTTGCCCAAGTGGTAATTTCCCAAGCGTAAGCTTGGGGATTTTCAAAGAAGAGCCTCCGGTGGCAGAAGCAGACCCTCTTGAAATGTGAAACTTGGACGAAGTACATTTCCCATTGTCCGAATCTTCATCAGAAGATTCTTCTTGAGACTTCCTCTTTCCCAAGGCATCCTTTGGCAGAGGCACCTGTTGGAGAGGTTGGACTTGCAGAGCAGCAGAAGGCGTGGAAGACTGCCCGTGTATGCGAGAAAACCTTCGAGCCAAAGAAGATTTGTCAGGGACGATTCTGCGACAGGGGGTGGGTTAGAGTCGTCTCTCTTCTTGCTCTCAGGGACCCCTTGGTGCTTGGCACATGCTGCGAAGGTCTCGGAGCACACCCTTTCATACTCGGTCTTTGATAATGACAGAGTCGAAGAAGCAGGGGGATACCTTTTTAAGAACATTCCCAATTGCTTCGCACACGTAGTAGTGACCTTGGCAAGGGACATGTCACCCTTCAGTGTTCTGACTCGCATAGCTATGAGATCAATTCGATCCAAAAAGTAGAGCCAAGTCATAATCTGCATGCAGTAAGCATTCATTACCCCTCTGATGCTAATGGGATTTTCTTTGGACTCGTGGAGGAGCCTTTTCTTTGTCAGCAGGCTTTGTCTCTCAGGGCTCATGCTGACCTGAGGCCATGAGAAATCTGGAACATAAAATAAAATTGCAACACAGAGGACCAAATCAGTAGACAATCCTTTAAACGCAGCATATCTACACAAAAAGAGAGAAAGAACAAAGTAAAGACGAAGCTCACCTCTTATGAAAATCCTAGCTAGAAGAAAGATTTCTTAAGGCAAAAATTTGGGGTACCACGCACCTTCGACCGCAAAGAAATACTTGTCCCAATTCCTGTGGGAGCTGTCGAAATTGATGAAAATTGTTCGGCCTTTTTTGGGAGAGAGGTAGAAGGTCTTCCAGGGCTTGCCTTCTATTTCTTTATTTGTCGATTTGGTACAACACGCGTAGATATCATCTGATTGGATGTCGAAGTTTCTGAGAGCTCCAATCATTTAAGCCCCAACTATGGATTGAATGGCGTTTGGGAGAAACTGAGAAATGTGAGCCCCATAATTTGAAATTATCTAGACCAGCAAAGCAGGAAGAGGAAACCAGAGCCATTCAATGTGCCTCACGCTCATGACGATCTCACTAGGTTTGACCACATCTTTAAACCGCCATTCTCTTAGCTCAGAATCCGTGAGCATTCGGACTGTATCATTGTCTGGGATGTCGAACGATTTGCGTATATGGTCGAGTGGAGCTTTGTACCCCTCGCGGTCCACTGGTTTGGGAGATGAATGAGAAGACATGGTTAGGAAGATTGGGAGAATAATTGCCTATGGGAGTGAAGGGCAAAATGATCTTAGGATTTTTTTATTTTTTCCTGTGTTCCTCTCTGAAAAAGTCGAAGTAATAAGATTTGAAAATGAAGTAATTTGAATTGGAACAATAAAGTGGGAGAGGAAATACCATAATCGAGTGCAATACTCGGTAATTGTGTTCACATTTAATTCAGAATGACATTTGTCAGGGAACAATGTGATAATGTGTTTGCAGCACACCTCGATTGACGGGAAGCGACGTCGTTGGGCGAAAATTTTGGAGATGAAGAGTCGGCCCAAGGATCGAATGGTTTGGTGTGCATACCACATTCGAAACTCGGGTTGAAGGGCATCTGTTGGGCCCAAAATATTCGACCCAAATGGCTTTTCCATTTTAAGTAAGTTGAAGCGGAGCATTTTGGCCCCTGCAGAAGCTCTAGGGTCAGAAGCCGTGGGTCAAAGGCGGTCTACGCCTCTGCCCTCTACATACTTAATAGATTCGAAAGCATTTTGGAGGGAAATTCAGTTATTCCTCCAACCAATCAGGGAGCGAACCTAACCAACTAACCACCTAATATTTTTATTCTATAAATATCGAGTTCTCATTCAGAAGAGGGGTGAAAATTTTGACTTAAGCATCGGAGTTTCTTTTTTGCAGATACTCCCCGATGGTTCGACGATCAGCAGAGTCATCTTCATTAATGCAGAAGGACCAGAGAGCCAGAATTTGTTGGCAAGTACCTCCAGATTTAGAAAGACAAAGTTGTTGCATGAACACTCACCTTGTCACAAGAGCTTAATCACTATGAGACAAACTACTTGGTTGCTTAATATCCTGTGTCTCCAAAAGAGCAGTTGACACCTCATCTACAGTTAAAGTGTTCTTTCCAACTAAAAGTCTAGTCACCAACGTCTCATATGATTTTGGTAGAGAGGCCAACAAAATAATAGTTTTATCTTCTTCGTCAATTTTAACATCTATACTTAACAATTGATTTATGCACTTAAATATCGTATATCAAACATTGAATATAGCATATTAAATTTTTTAAAACCTAATTAATTAAATCTAGATTAAAATACTAATTAAATTTAATAACATATAATACATTAAGCAACATTAATAATATTATTTTTAAACATGATATCATTTTTCAAACTACTAAAAGATAACAGACCAATAATCTGATTTATTTATTTATTCCAAAAACTAAAACTAAAAAGAAAATCTAATAATAAACTATATATTTAATAAAATTTTCTACTAAATTAATTTTTATAACCTAATTAGATTGTAAATAATAATTTATTTTTTAATAAATTTAATCACAATTATTTATTAATGAATAATATTAATCACACATTTTTTAAATAGAAATTAATTATACATTATTGTGGATAAATATGTGAAATATTTGTATGTGTTTAGCCTTACTCTAATTCTTCCAAGAAGAGATCTGGTTTGAAACAATTTTGATTTTCCCCTGTGAGTCACTTGAATTCTTATATTTTTCATTCTTTCATGAATAGAAAGATCTCCGCTTCGTTTTTCTTCCAAGAAGAGATCCCAACCCATTGATATTGGCCAAGCATGAGCTTTAACTCATTCTTTCACTATGATATGAAAGGACTAGCAAAGACATTAGCCAAGCGAGATAGATTATTACGATAAATAAAACCTTGCCTTACTTCTTCCTTTATACCTTTTTAGACCATATTTTTTTTCAATTACCAGTTTGGATTCTGTGTTTAGACAAATGATTTTTTGAACCCTGTGTTTTGTAAAATGGTTCAAATTGAACCCTAAACTCGATTTTGGTCAAAGTTTTCTGAACTAAAATTATAAATAATTCATCAAACTAACAATTTAAAATAAAAATAAAATTATTTTGCCTAACAACTGTGTTGTTATATTCAATTTAGTCTTCATTTAAAATTGAGTTTAAGGGTCTATATTTTAACTATTTTACAAAACACAGAATCCAAAATAAAATTTGTCAAAATATAAAATTTAAACAAATAATAAGATAAAACACAAGGTACATTTTAATAATTTATACATATATAGTCATTCTCCTATCTTTTAAATTGGTTGGCCCAGCTTCGTGTCTCTTTCATGTGTTTCGTCTAATTAATTTCCTTTGTTCTCTGTATATATTATTATTATTATTATTATTATTATTATTATTCATCTTCTTTCCAATTCAGTTGGTTTTTATTGACCGTAGTTCTTTATACATTCAAATGATCAATTAGTCAAATTCGGACACTAGTTTTATTGTTTTATACTTTCAACAAGTCAAGGTGAAAAGTGATTAAATTAATTTGTAATGGACTAAAGTAATCAGCCCTCAAAGAATTGTCTAATAAAATAAAATACTATATGATTTTATTTATCATAGTTACTAGGACTGTTCATCAAATCCAATCTGCACTAATTTGCTCATATCTAATACAATTTACACTAAATGCATATTTCATATTTTGGATCAAATCCAATCTGCACAACCCCTCATATCAAATCCGCATAAGTAGGAAATGGATTAGTTATTTAGTACAATTATTTTCTTAATATTAAATTATTTAATTATTTTCACTGAAATATTTATTTTTTCTAGTAACCCATCCAAATTAATAAATTACCTAAATAATGAAATGAAACATTATTTTAAATTTAAACCTCTAGCAACAAAATAAGCAAAATTCTAGTCAAATGTTATGATCCATTCAACAATTGCTTAAGTCTAAAAAAAATCAGCAAACAACTAACTCTTCAACACCGGTAAGAATATTTAAGCAAGTTCCAAAGCCTCCAGAAAGACAATAAACAAAAACACAAATTTAAGTCTCCAATGACACAAACAAGAAGCTCCAACAACACCAAACAGAAAGCTCTGCACAGTCATCACCATCCATCTCCATCTACATTCATAAAGTTTGTGTTAAAAAAATTGGTAGACATCATAATAAATACTTGTAATATTTTTTAGTTCCATAAATGCTACAAGAAAATAAAAAAAGGTTGTTAATTACAACAAAGTCAAGTAATGAATAATATATAATTATTATTAATAATATATAAGAGCAAGTCCAAAGTCTCCAATAACACAAAACAACAGCCTGAAGCAACTCATAAACAACAAATAGAAAAATAATAATTAGTCAAAATGATACTAATAATAACAAACTTAATCAAATATATTCATATATATATTTATATATATAGATTAATTGTATATTCCCCGTTGCCCAAATAAAACCATATAAAATAATCAAATAGAAAAAACCAGACAAATACAAAGCAGTAAAAAAACGAAAGAAATACAAAAAGCCATCTCAGAAATAGTGACCAAACTAACCCACCACAGTCTCTCCCCAACGAACACACGCCAATATATTTGTCAATATATATAGAATGATTATGGTGTATTGATAAAAGTTTGTTTCGGGATGTGAATAGTATTTATAAATTCTAATTTGTCGTTATGACAGTGTATATTGTAGTCATTTAGAACATCCCACAAAATTTCAAGAAATTCTGAATAATTTATATTGTCGAAAATAAAGTTCAAACAAATTATTGCATGCATGTACTAAAAAATAGGCACGCATGGAAAATTTGACAATTTAAACCTTGTTTTCAATACTAAAAATTATTCAGAAATTTGTGGATGTTCTAAATGAATACAATATACATTTTAATAGTGAAAAATTAAAATTTATAATTATCCACATGCGAAACCAACTTTTATCAACATCGGTATTGACAAAACAGTGTCGATAGCATAGTCATATTTCCCTGCATATTTGACAAAATTGAGAAAATATTTTTGGCCGAGTAAGAAATCTTTTTACCCGGGTGGAAAAATTAAAATATTGTATAAGTTAACTAGACAAAGTATATGTAAAGGTAAAAAAAATGTATAATAATTGAATAATCTAAACGTTTTTCGTAGAAAAAATATAGACAGCGTACATAAAAATCAACTAATAATAAAAAACTCACCGAAGCAGCATAAAAGTATAAATTTCTACAAAATAATATAAAATATAAAATTTACATCAAAAGAAAAGTCAGGGGCATATATCTATAAATGAAGATCACATGAATGCTTAGCCACTTCATAATAATATTCTGTGCTTTAATTTCTCTTAGCAGAGCTCTGTCTATATCTATATCTAATAAATATGGCTACAAGTGGAGTAGTGAGTGTTGATTGGTCAAGTAATAACAGAGTTGTGAAATCCAAATATGAGTTTGCGGTGAAACCGAGTGACGAAGAAGTAGTAGTGGACTCTGATGACTCTGAGTATTCAATCCCCACCATTGATATCTCCCTTCTCACCTCTCCTGACCTTCATCAACGCTCCAAAATCCTCCATCACCTCCACAAGGCATGTCAGGAATGGGGTTTCTTCCAGGTAAATATATATATACGTACACATGCATGATAATTCATATAAACTTATTTAGTGCATTCTGTTTTCTTCGGGTGGGGTTTTTGTGTATTCCTTACTCATGAATAGTTTTCGACGTATTTTTTTTAAATATATGACCGTATATTGTTTTCTACGCGCATAAAAAAAATTAATTATGCATGCAATAATTTGTCTTGAACCTAATTTTCAACACTGTAGGTAGGATATTTTAAATAACTACAAAATACATGGTTTTTAAAATAAAAAAAACACCCCAAAATCTATTTAGGGAACGATAATACTTGAGTTCTACAGATGGAGCTCTTTTTGAAGATCGTATAGTAGAATCTCCCCATATATTTACACACACTCGTATATATGTATGATGTTGTTTCTATTATGATGATGATTCAGTTGATCAATCATGGTATTTCGGAGACTGTAATGAAGAAAATGATGGAAGGATGTGAGGGTTTTTTCAACATGAGCGAAGAGGAGAAGAAAGAGTTCCAAGGGTCTAGAGATGTGTTGGACCCTATCAATTGGGGAACCAATTTCAATTGCAACACAGTTGGCAAGAAATTCCTTATTTGGAGGCAATTTTTGAAGCTCTATGTTCATCCTCAATTCAACTCCCCCTACAAACCACTTGGTTTCAGGTACTACTACTATTAATTAATTAATTAATTAATGTTGATTTCATTATATCATTATTATTTAATTTAATTTAATTAATTAATTTCAGTGAGGCGGCAGAAGAATATTGTAAAAGAACAAGAGAAATATGTAGAGTGTTAATGAGAGCAATGTCTGAGACATTAGGGTTGGAACCAGATTGCTTAGAGAAGGCAACGAATTGGGATGAAGGATTTGATTTGTTGGCTTCAAACTATTATCCAACTTGTCCAGACCCTGACCAGGTTATAGGTCTCCCACCTCACACTGACTCAGGCCTCATGAATCTTCTGGTCCAAAACGACGTCGGAGGACTTCAAATCCTTCACAAATCAGGAAAATGGGTTCAATGGAAAGCCATGCCTAACACCATTATTGTTGACCTTGGTGATCAAATGCAGGTACGTATATATATTCATTTTTTTTTATACATATACATATATAACGTTGATGATTTATTATTATGTGGCTCTATACAGATTCTTACCAATGACCTGTACAAGAGTGTGACACATAGAGCAGTGGTGAACAACAAAAGCACAAGAATATCAATAGTGTCAGGACATGGACCAGCAGTGAACGCCAAGGTCGTACCAATACCAGAGCTTTTAGAAGCATTGGGCCAAGCCCCGGCTTATCCAGGGATTCCATACAATGAATACTTGGAACTTCAACGAACCTCCCACTCTTTCCTCAAATCCACTCTCGACATAATAAGATTGGAATCATAATCATAATTCAACCCACTTCATCGATGATCACTACTTCCATCTTTATTACCTTAATTGGTTCTATATATACATATATTTTTATGCTTTTCTTGTTATGAAAAATAATCATGAATGCATGGTTGTCTGTTTGAAAAATGTAATTAGAGTGGACATGATTCTTGAGTCATGACCAAGCTAGAGTGAGTTGTATTATGTAATATTATAAGTCTTTTGTGTGTTATAATAATGGAAAATTTGCCGCTAAAATGTTAAGACATCTGTTAGTTTAGTTAGCTATTGTTTCTGTTTTGTAAACTCTCTCATTTCCAGCTTTTCTGTTTTGGTTGTTTCTTATTATGTAAGGTATATAGGGTTTCTCTAATCACCTAATTCATTCGATTGAGCTTTAAAAGTAACAAAACTTTACTTTTTCTTGTATTATGTAGTTACCAACTTTTTGTGGTGTTAAATGTACTTAAAACGTGTGTTTAATTGTGATTAAATACCAAAAAAAATTGCGGTGAAAATACAAAAATGTTATAATAATTAAAAAAATTAATTTTTTTGCCATTTTTTAATACTATGGAAATTTTAAAATATAAAAAATCATTAAAAAATATGTTATTTGATTTTAAAATTAAAACAAAGTTTGCCACAAATAATAATTAAACTTAAGTTTTTTTCCTTTCCCCTTGTTCCCTTTTCTTCTTGCATATTAAACGTGTCACCCAAACTCATTTATTTTCGAGTCGTGTAATTGTGTCGTGACCTAAATTATCACTCCTACTATACATAATAAATGTTAATCTCGCTTGCTATCGGAACAAGTGGGTACTCACAACTAACTATATGCATAACTTTTTTTTTCAATAGTTATTAATTCAATCAAAGCTGAGATTTAGTTATATAAGAACAACTAGTAATACTATCCTATTTAGAGTCAATAATTAAAGTAAAAAATTGTTGGCCGGGTACTATTAGCATCCATTCAATATCTGTATGAGCAAATACAGACATTAATAATTTTTTATGAAATTTGAATTGCTAAGACAAAAGTAGTACCTTTAGCTCATTATTATTTTGTATGAAGGGAATTGATTCATTTGGTAATATGTGTTTTGCAATTTCGGTATCCTTTTTTTTCAATAATATTTATTTGGTATTCTATATTTTAAAATCATACAAATTTGATATCATAGACTCTGATTTGATAAATAAATTTTATCAATATAACTAAATTTTCATCAGTTATATGTAATTAAATTTAAATTTGAAACTCACATAAATTGAGAGTCGTTTGAGTAAATTGGAAAATTTTCAACAATTAAATTAAGTTTAGGGAACCAATTCTGTACGATTTCAAAATACATAATACCAAATAAGTATTATTATAAATACATAATACCAAAATGATAATATATAAAAACATAAATGATAATATATAAAAACATATGGCATCAAATGGTTACCTACCATTTTATAAAAGTAGACATTATTATTATTTCTTAAAAAAAAAAAAAAAGTCTTTCATTTTTCAACTTTATAATACGTCACCAAATGCACCATATAGCTCTATATCTTGTTTTATATGATATTATTCTTTTCTTTCTGTGTGCAATATTTTCCATCATTATTTTGTTCCATTAAACTATACAATAAAAATGCATTACCCTAAAAGTAATACAGCAAACATTTTATAACATTTTAAAAAACCGCTAAGTTAATCTTTATATACATATATAAAATAGTAAAAATTACATCACACAACCAAAATAATAATTTATTTACAAAAATATTAGTCCAATTTTATTTACACATGTACTTATACTTTAATCTACATATTTTTTTTATAAAAAAAATAGATAAATTTCCATTTCTTTGCGTTATCTGAGCCACTTTTATTATTTTTTTAGCGATTATTTTTCTCTTTCTCTTTCTTTTTCTTTTTTTAATTTCAAAAATATTTTCTAATGGCATTGTTGGTTGGTTGGGCTCAATAATAATACCATCATGATCTGCTTTTCAAAATGATTATTTTGATATGTGGGATTCATATATATATATATATTATTTTTGAAAAAATAATACTCAGAATCAAAAGCTACCTTTTATTCTATTTTATAGTTTGTTAACAAAAACTCAACTAAAATTTAATAAACTAACAAATTATTTTGCAACTCTTGGTTCATAGCAAACTTGATTGCTTTTATTTCCCCTGCAATGGGTGAGTCGACTTCTATGTAGAATAATAAAATATTTTGTTGTTTCATATTTAAAAATTGTTGACGTCGTTTTTCATCAACTTAAATAAGAGAGCAATTAAACAATAAAATATTGGAGGAAATAAGCAAAGATGAACACAAGAGGTTTTTTACGTGGTTCAGCAATTAAATCTGTGTAGTCCACGAGTCTATGTCATTAGAACTTGAGAGTTTTCTGGAAACTTTTCAGAGAATAGTTGCCCAGAGTTTTCTCTCCAGAAATCAAATATCAGTCCTTACGAATGGAGCTTCCTCCTCTATTTATAGAGAAGGTTTGCAGAATTCATTCTCACATCTATCGGGAAGATATTTTGTGAACCAATTAATATAATGCTATTTAATGCATTATTTCCTGTATACATGGAAACGTCCCACAAAATGTGGGATCGGATAATAGATTAAATAATATCCTTAAACATCGGGATTGTACAACAATAAATATGTTCACATATTGATCAACTCAGATATGGGATTCATCAAATCTTCGAGACCAGTAGTTGATCATGAACTCGCCGAGACTATCAGTCAACCACAAGCTCGTCGCCTAACTTTTCCTACGCTCGGAAAAAGTAAACATTGACGATGTTACCACATTCAAACTCACATATTCCGAGCTCGAACTAGCCTGGAAGGCAAGAGATGGTTCAGGGCTATATTCAAGTGTCACACCATGCCATTTACGAGCTCAGAGCATTTTCGAGGCTACATTTCCCATGAGCCTTCGAGGTCACTGTTTACAGAAACGGTTTAACTCACAGCGACCGTGTCTATTTCGAGCTTACACCTAATGAGCCTAGATTTCAATATCACATTCTCATGCTCGAAATCTGGGAGTAACATTTTCCCCCTCAAAAGTATCAGTTCGAATCCTATAAGAAGGAAACTTTTGAACTGCCCTCCTTGGAAACTGTGCTATTAATTGTACTCGAGTATGGACACGCGTCAGCCAGGGATTGATTAATCAGGGTACTCGAGTGTCTTTTCACCTTTCCCACGTCTATTCGTCTGCCGCCACTACTACATTTGTACCTAACCGTTGGATCAGATACGAAATCTAACTCGAATTAACCTAACCTTTGACGTTCCCTGGGGCCTATAAATACCTCCCCATCGTCTTCCTCGTTTTACTTTCCCACTTTGAGTTTTTAGAGAGAAAAGAAGACAAAACCATAACTGAAGTTGGCTCTGTTCTTGCATGTTTTCCAAACCGAAGAAACAAAAAACTCTTAACGTTTACGACTCCGTGAAGGCTTTCCTGCAACCACTTCTTCGATCGTCAATTTCTCTGTATCCACCAGCTACATTGTGCAAGTTACAGATCCTTATTCACCTGTTTTTTTTCTTTTTACATGTTTCTTTTTGTAAAAATGGCATTCCTGGTTTCTACCATATTTATAAGGCCTCGCTCTTGCATTAAGCAAGTTTTCTTATGTGAGTAATTTTGGCATGTTTAGAATTAAGGTTTGAACTGAAAAATTTAGGGTAGAAATGTGCAAAAATGGAGCTTTTTTGGTAATGGGGGGTTCGTGTAGCTTAAGAAATAGGGTTTTTAAACTGAACATTTTCCAAAAATATCATCTTTTTGAGTAACCGCCAACTTTTTTTCCCTAAAAATCCGGGATTTTCGAAAATAAATCCACCTTCCCCCCTTCGTGTCGAAACCACGCTCGGGCTCGACTCTTTCAATAACTCAGGTTTCTTCTGAATCTGATCTCGTTCTTTTGATCAAGCTTATTCCATGGTCTCGAGCTCGAACCATCTCAATTTTTATCCATAATTTCTTGTGTGCCTGGCCCTTACCCTTTTTATTTCTTGCTAGATGTCGCAGAATTTGGAAAAACGGTGGGGGTCATTACTCGCGATTCCTTATTCACCGAAAACTCCGAGCCTAGAGTTGCCCTTTACTCGGAATCAGCGGCTGATTCGTGAGCAAAAATTGAGGTGCGAGAAAGGGGATACTCGAGCTCACTTTCGATGCCAAATCGACGAGGTCGAAGAGAGAAAGAGGAAAAAACTTCGGGTCGCAATCTATCCAGACCCAAATCCCGAGCCCAAACCAATTCCTCTTGACCCTACGCTTAAAGTAACAGTCACCTTAAAAATGGGTGATCTTAAATTCTCGATGATGGAGGAATCAACAAATCGTCCATCAACCTCGCAGCCGACTGCCATTCCCACCACGAGGGGAGATTTTTTCGAGGTCGGGCACTATTGGAGCTCGGTTTCTTCAGGGCAAATAACCAACATCCTAGCTCGCCATGGCCTAGGATTGTCAGGCTCGCTAATGTGTCGAGCTCCCACTTCCAACAAGCAAACACTACAAGAAAAAATGCTTTTAATAACACCGAAAATGTGTTATCAAAACATACCATAATACTTTTTGATGTGTAAGACCGACTATGTTATCGTAGGTCAGGGTACTTTACATAACACTTTATCATTGTTATACAGATGTGTTATTATACAGTCAACGATAACACAATTTCTGTGTATTTTAATAAATAGATAAGTGTTTAATTATGTTATTTATAGTCGATTATATAACACATTTCAATACTTATAAATTTGTGTTATACTACACTTTAGTATAACACTTTTTTGGTGTTATACTACACTTTAGTATAACACATTTTTTTGTATTATAGTAGACTTTAATATAACACATTATTTGTGTTATACTACACTTTAGTATAACACATGTGTTATATTAGCTTAGAGAAACATAATCTTTTTTTACTTACACAAAACTAGGAAAACAAATATGAAAGTTGAAGTCAAATAAAGTAACATAAATAGATTTTTATTAATTACTCAAAATGTAATTACAATATTTAGTCTACTAGTCTAGGCTTAAGAAATCATATTACAACATAATTTATGCCCAATTTAGATTCCTTTATCACTAAATACAAAACAAGAAATGTACACAAAAATTAGTGAACTGCATTCTTCCATTCTAAAGGCCTCAACTACAAATGTTGTCAAGAATTGCTCCAAAGAAATCATCTCAATATACCTGCACATTGTAAAAAAAAAAGTCCTTTTATTATTAATATGAAGAAATAATTCATACAGTTTTTACTAACTTCTATCCCCATTTATTTCTTCTCTAAAGACCTAGCAAGGTGAATTCCTTTCTATAAAGTTCAATACAAACATAACATTGATGTGTAAATAGCTTTGGCAAAATTCTCTCTGTGATAGGTAACCAACAAGGCATCAAGTATGGCATCCAAATTAATAAGTATAATGTGAATATGACTGTTAGAGGTCCTTTATGAAGCCCATGCTATTCCTCTTATTCTCCCAAATTTTCTCTTTCTTTCCAAGTTCGAAGTAGGAAATGTGTTTAGAGTTAGGTTATGGGAAACAAGACAAACAAAAACTGGGAAAAAAAAAACAAAAGTGGAAACAAACAAATTACCCCGTTTCTTTAAATGAATACTCTTTCACTCTCTTAGCTAGTTCAATTTCAGTAGCACCACCAATTTAATCTACTGAAACCGAATCAACATGTCCCAGGTCATCTGGGTATGGCTTCCTAAGCTTTAACTGTAACACAAATAAGAATATTGCAAAATACATTTATCATCTAAAATGCACAATACAGCATAGGAAGAATGAAAAATGTCAACCTGGCAATTGAAAACAAAAGCAGTATCCTTGGACGATGAAGCAATATTCTTTCAGTCGAGCTTCCATTCTTTCCATTTTTTCACGATCAATGCCCTGAAAGAAGACATCCTAATTATACGTTCCCCAAAAATGGACAGAGACAGTTAGGGAAGAAGTATCCCCAAAAGCTGCAATATAAAAGAAATAGTAGTGCTTCAATGAAGTGTTGTTGTAGTGTACATGGTCCTAACAAAAAATGGATCCTATGTAATTTTCCAACTCCATGGTTTTAAACAGGCAGGGAAAACATGAAAGGGAAGAACAACATCTCTATGTCCATTGAAGCTAAATATTAAAAACAAGTGAGAAACATCAGTACTAAAATCCTTCATGATGATATATCTCGATTGCTCTTTGTGCCAAAGACTAAAGTTCATGTATTACGAATTGATAAATATTGTGGTTAGCTGTTGTTCCCATGACTGCAGTGAAATAGTTGGACCATATTTTGACTATTTTAACAAGGAACTCGAACACATGCACATTCTAGACTAGCAGCAATAATCTTTAGCATCTTTAATATAAGGTTTAGCCCAATTTTTGCAATAAAACTAAAAATAAAGTTAGAAAAAAGAACTCTTTCTAATAAAAAGAAAGAAGAATGTCACTTGTGCAGCTAAGAAGATCCCAGAACTAAAGTCAAAGATATCAAAAAGCAGAGTATATGAATGGTCAAGAAACATAGATACATAATAAATTAATCTTCCAACAAAGACTCAAATATACAACACAATATCATAATTATTAACAAAAATGAATGCAAATTATAAATCTAACATAGATAATCCAGAACAAGAAATAGAAAAATTAATTGGACATGCTTACATATTGACACCAATCATCTTTACTCATCTAAAGCATCTACAAACAAATCCAATAATAAAAAGAATATGCATCTATCTAGTTTATTATTTGCTGGCCCTTAAAAAGATTACTAAAACAAAATAATAAAATATCACTATATCTAATATGTACCTTCCCCTTGAAATGTGAAATAAATGACAAGACTAGGTGAAAATAATTGTGGAATGAACAGAAAATAAATTTAAGGACTAATCTACTCACTTCACCATTAGCAAGGGCAATTGCCATCACACCTGCAACTTCCACTCCATGACAATTGCATATTTTTCCCTTTTAAATTTCACTTAATATTATGTAACTTACAATGAACAGAAATACTAAGAATTAATTAGCTCTGATTTTATGTCGAAAGTTGAGAATTAGATAGTACAATTTCCACTAAAAAAAGATATTTATGTCAATCTAAAATGAAAGATTTATTAGTAAATTATCTAATAAATAGTCATGTATTATGGAGTTATTATGTAGTTGCACATGACAGCTTACCTCAAACCAGTAGTTGAAAGAAAATCTGCTCAATAGTACTAGTATCCAGAACAATGTGTACCTACTAAATACACAAATTATAACACATTAGGGGAAATGATAAGAATAGAGACAACTCAATAGCTAATTTAGAAGGGAGAAATGGGAAATTACTTCAGCACAGAGACATGGCTTTCTTGCATCCCACGTCCTACATATAATCTAGGCTATGTGATAAAAACAAATATTTTAGGGAATATACACAAAGCTTAAAACCAGAAGTTGATCAGACAAAGAAAGTAAATTGAATATGGGTACAATTACATTACCAGCTTTAGCTGGCCAAATATCTGGCATAATGCATAATCAAATTTTGAGTTTATCTTTGGAGATTTAATAAAAAAGACTTTAAAGTGTGCTGTTTAAGATGATACGTTATCTTTTTGTATTAATAAACTAAAATCTGTTTCTTGTCAAGAAAGCGAAATAATAGCAAAAATATGAATTCTAGTATATTTCTTAAACTTTCAAAGTAATGCTAGTTGCTAAATTCAACCTCTAAGAAAAAACTTGGTGCAAGATTGATCTAGAACTTTTATGTAGTTGAAAAAAAGCCTTTGTGATGAACTTACCTGTGTCCAAGCAAGTAGAGTGAATATTCTCCAATTGGATACTTCAATGTTCTTTCTAACAGTAGGAACAAAATATAACACCATCTCAATTGCATTAGGTATCATATGAATTCCAATTACAATTTGAAAATCGAGAAACAAAATCAAACTAAACAGATGGATTGGTTAGGTCTAATGTTTTACCATTAAACACAGAAAACCAAATCAAGAAAATCCGTTCGTTATTATAAGAGAAAAGCACTAGCTTTTTATTTTCCTTCCTCTTTCCAACTTAGATTTCACGAGAACTTCTAAGATTTCTAGTTGCATAAATTTTTAAGTTTTTTAGCCTAACTAAATAATCATACACACACACCATACCTGAATCATGTGCCATACACATCGCCAAGCTTTTCGAGAAAAGACAGGAGCCATAATTTCCACAAATTTGAAACATATTCAGAAGGAACTGTTAAACTTTACACCATTCAAAATATCTTTCCATAAAACAGAAACATATTCATATGAGAATCACTTCCAGGTGGGCTCTATCTCATGCAAGTGGCTCTTGTGACTCATTTCATAAAAGCTCAAACCATCCAAACATGACTTTAATTCATTTTATAAGTAAAAATCAAATATTGAAAATCAAATGGATTTGTTGCAGAAAAATTGGGTAAAGGCCAATTTGATATATTATTATTTAGATAATTACTATGTCTTGTATAAGACAAACTAAAGTATCAAACAAAAACTCTGGAAATTGTCATGTTTTAAGTTCATATATGGGAATATGACATTATAAAAAAGGAAACCTCATCAAAATTCTGCCAGGATGTAATGACCCACTACTCTAGACTTTTGGACCATTAACGAAACTATACATACAAATCCTTAATAAAACATACATTTGTGAAAATACCATAACTTTATTAGAAACTTGTAGAAATAAAAGTTACTTTCATAAAATAAGTAGGATATGGGATCTCATTGTCTTTAAAACAAAACATAATTTAAAGTGAAAAGGAGTTACATAGAAAGTGCGGAAAAATACATGTAAAACCATAAAAAAGGTAAAACAAGACTACATCCTTGAAAATCGAACTCTCGACTCATTGACTCCATTCACCACTGATACACAATCCCAAGCATCCACGAATCATACCGCCACTAAAGCTATTTTCCTGCACATAAAACAAAAAGGAATGAGCCTAATGCCCAACAAGGAAAATCTAACACATACTTCATATACATAGGTTTCATAATAAACATAAAGACATAACATAACACTTATTACATACACATACCATAATGGCCATTATTACTTGGGGTCCCATAGACTAAACAAGTCATATGCCCATGAGATTAGTGGGGTCCTACTAGCTAAGTAGGTGTAATGACCCACTAATCTAGACTAATTGGACCATTATCGAAACTATACATAAAACTTACATTTTTACAAAAATACCATAATTTATTGAGTAACTTGAAAAATAAGAGTTATTTACAAAGAAACAGAATACTAAGAAGGATTATGGGATCCCATTGTTTTTAAAACAAAACATGATTTAAAATAAAAGACATTACATAATAATGCGGAAAATACACATAAAAACCATAAAAGGAGACTATATCCTCGAATCGAATAACGCTCGGCCCCTTGACTCCATTCATCATCGATACACATTCTCCAAGCGTCACGAATCTTTCCGCCTCTAAACTTATTTTCCTGCACATAAACAGAAAGGAGTGAGCCTAATGCCCAGCAAGGAAAAATCTAACACAAAATCATATAAATTCATAAGAAAACATAAAGACTTAACATAACACATATAACATACACTTATTATAATGGCCATTATTACTTGGGGTCCCATAGACTAAACAAGCTTATGCCCATGAGATTAGTGGGGTCCTACCAGCTAAATAGGCTTATGCCCACAATCTTTTTGGGGTCTTGTTAGTCAAATAGGGCATAAGCCCAAGCCTACAACATACACATCAATGACATATTCATAACAAAACATAACACATTAATAACATAAAACATATAGATAACACAAGCACATAACATATTAATTCTAGCCTATTTTCCTTACCAAAGTTACCGAGATTATGGACTGAGTTGGGATTGTTGGAACACTCCTAAAACCATAAGAAAGAGTAAGTCTAAAGAAAGGAGATGAAATGAAAGAGATGGAAAGACTAAACCATAGAAAACATACTTACCGACTTATATGCTTAAAAGCTTGGATTCCCTAACCAAAATAAGAATAAGGTTAGGGGACTGAGTAGAAGGTTTTGAGAAAGGAAATATCATAAAATACAGAAAAGAACTAGAGTTTTAGGTTTACCTCAAAGATTGCAAGATCAATCTAACATCCACCGAAATACTATAGCACTCACTTCCCAAAGTGTTTGATAAGCTTATGATGTTTAAGCTTATAGTTTTTCCCCAAACCAAGTGTTTACACTCTCACACTCACTTAACACTAGCAGCCTCTGAACTTAGAGCAAATGGTGAATAATGGCTGGGTACTAGGTCCTATTTATAGAGTTTGGGAATGAAAATATCTTGATTTTACTTGAATAAAAATAATGGCTTTTTAAGTGAAAATCATTTGAATAATCGTTCAGCAGAGGCTGAAGACTCGTTCAAAAGATGCTGGACTGTTGAAAGAGTTTGAATGGCTGAAGGGAAAAGAATTCAAAAGTATTTGAATTCATGCTCGTGGAGGTGATATATCGCCCCCTATAGGCGATATATCGCCTGGACCTTTGTTCCCGAGGCGACCGTGCATCGATTCGTGTTTTCCGTATCTACGTGCTGCGACATATCGCCCCTTATAGTTGCGATATATCGGCATACGCTGAATATTTAAACACGAATTTACACATTTTTAGCTAAGTTTGAATGGATTAAACAGCCTTGACTAAGCCCTCAACGTACTCAAGGCTGCTGACTGACCCTATAACATTCAAATTTTACCCTTATTTAATTTAATCCTCAAAAATACTTAATCCTTAATTACCATTCATAACATGTGCTTAAAATCCTATTGGTTGATGTCTAAACCTTATAATATAATAATATAATCCTTAATATCAGTCACATTAATCAAACCTTAGGTTATACTTAATATTCTTAAACTATAGGTTAAACTTAGAAAATCTATAAGTACTACTATGAGTGTCCAAATAACTCCCGGTCTGAACCAAAAATCCAAAGTAACAATGATAACACTAAACATACTATAATACTACTAAACAATTAGCTAAGTAAAGTTCTTGGACTCTACAGTAGGTCATATGCCCATAATCTATTTGGGGTCTTGTTAGTCATATGGGTCATATGCCCAAGCCTACAACATACATATCATAACATAAGAAACATAAGATAACATATAAGACATATAACATAAGCATTTCTATCCTATTTTCCTTACCAAAGTTACCGAGATAAGAGGACAGCATTGGGACTTTTGGAACACTCCTACTAACCATTAAGAAAAGGTGAGTCTATAGAAGAAAAAGAGAAATGAAAGGAATGGAAGGACTAAACCTTGGAGAATCATACTTACCAAAAACTTATGTGCAAGTTCTTAGATTTCCTAACCAAAATAAAGATTAAGGTTAGAGGCTGAGTAGAAGACTGTGAGAACTTAAAAGAACATGTACAGAAATGAACTAGAGTTTTGGGTTACCTTGAAGACTTGTAAGACCAATCTACACCTCAAACCGAAATACTATAAAACCTTACTTCCCAAAGTGTTTGATAAGCTTATGATGATCAAGCTTATGATTTCCCAACCCAGGTGTTTACACTCTCACACTTTCCTAGCACTTGCAACCTCTGAACTTAGAGTAAAAGGTGAATAATGGCTGGGTACTAGGTCCTATTTATAGATTTTAGGAATGAAAGGATCTAAATTTAACTTGAATAAAAATAATGGCTTTTTAGGTGAAAATAATTTGAATAATCGTTCAGCAGAGGCTGAAGACTCGTTCAAAAAGGTGCTGGACTTATCAAGAGGTTGAATGGCTGAAAGGAAAAAGAATTCAAAAGCTTTTGAAATATGCTGAAGGAGGCGATATATCGCCCCCTGTAGGCGATATATCGCCTGGGCCAGTATGCCTGAGGCTGTCGTGCATCGTCTCGTGTTTTCCGTATCTACGTGCTGCGATATATCGCCCCCTATAGCTGAGATATATCGGCACACGCTGATTAATTAAACACGAAATTACACATTTTTAGCTAAGTTTGAATGGAGTAAACAGCCTTGACTAAGCCCTCAACGTATTCAAAGCTGCTGACTGACCTTATAGCATTCAAACTTTACTCCTTATTAAATTAAATCCTCAAAATAATTAATCCTTAATCACCCATTCATAACATGTGCTTAAAATCCTATTGGTCCTTATTTAAACCTTAGAGTATGATAAATATTATTCTTAATATCAGTCATATAATCAAACCTTAGGTTAACATTAATATTCTTAAACTATAGGTTAAACTTAAAAAATCTATAAGTACTACTATGAGTGTCCAAATTATTCCCGGTCTGAACCAAAAATCCAAAGTTACAAAGATAATGCTATAAATACTATAATACTACTATCTAACTAGCTAAGTAAAGTTCTTGGACTCTACATAGGAAGAGATGCTTTCATAATACTATGTGGTAATTCATTTCAAGAGGGAAACTATAATATTTTATGAACATAAGAAAGGTTCAGCCTAATTCATTGCAAGTATAAAACAATAGCAAATAGGGGATAGGATACAACAAAAAACACAAAATAACAAAGAAACCCAACAATAACAACAAACAATATTTCTAATGGAAATTCTCAATCCCCGGTCATTACAATGCAAGCTGGATTGATGATAAATTTATACATAGCTATTAGATATGAAGAGCATGAAGAAACAAACTATCACCAATATCAATCAAATCAACCATTACTGGTAAAAGATGTTGTGGGTAGTGGGTACTAGTCCAGCAGTCCTTATGGTTTCAAATTTTTTGCAATAAATAAGATGAAACGTCGCTAAAGCTTTTTATATTCTAGAGAAAGCACAAAAAATTACCCTCAAATTTTATTCTAGAGAAACTATATAATGAGAAGTAAAATCACGCAATACAACACTCAAATTTCATTAATCAAAATTATCTATCATAACATAACATACTCACAGCAAAAGAAAGGCCTTGCTTGAAGCACCATAAGGTGGGACCAAGCAAGACACCAAATATCAAAGGTGGGTCATAATTTTTCTTCTCAAGAAATGAAAAGTTGCATTTCTACATGCAGCTTTTCTTCCATGGAATTCAATCAAAGAAGTTGGACTAGAAAGTCCCCAAAGTGATTGACCTAAATGAATCTCAAGTTTTCTTCAAGCAGCTGTATGGGAAAACGAGTCTAGTCTACTCTTACAGAGTCTTCCAACAGGAAAAGAAACTCTATACCTAATAAACTTACAATAGAAACTTGAACAAAACTAAAAGAACAGCTCCCAACAGCAAAGAAACAGAGCCAAATGACTTTGTTTATTTAGTTAGCAAACTATGGAATTGATTTTTATTTTGTTTTTCTTTCTCATATCAGAAAAATAAAGTTACAATTATGCCTAGCATCTCTGATTTAACAAATAAGTAAAGCAAGAAAGAAGGAAATAAAAAAGCAAAGAATAGCAGAAAAACCACAAGGGTAAAAAAAAAATTGCCCAACATACACTACATCCAACCAATAAGAGAAAAATAAAAATCTAAAACGCAACTATAATGGAGGCTATCTAATTGCCAGAATAAAGAACTATACAAAAGGAGCACCCAGCAGCATAAATAGAAAGTAATTAGACAAAAGGGTTGCAGATGGAGAACATGTGATAAAATAAATAAACAATAATAAAGGAAATATAGAAAAACATAATTATAAATCCAATACCATAATTGTTTCTATTAACCAGTACATGCAGGGATATGTTAAGGCAAGACACATTTTTCCCAGTGAAAGAATAGTTTATATGGAATAAATTTCAGCAAAGTAAAGGAGATTATTAAACAATGTGAAAATGCACAACAAGGCTATATGGCTACAATCAATCTACTGACAACCTAACAGTCCAACTAAAGGATACACATGTTGCTCTTCTCCAGTGCATTGCATGAAACCCACTAAAAAGCACAAGAGAAGGTCTATGAAAATAATTCAAAATAATTCCCCACCCTAATTGAACCCTTCACTAATTGATTTATATTGCTTACCATTTTCTTCCAGCACCCAATGCATTGGTTAAAGCACCACCAGCTAAGTGTCCTAGATGCCTTACCTGAAATAATGGAAAAAGAGATACCTAAACTTCACAACTACAAAAAGCATGATTGAAAAAGAAAATAGACCAGCAGTCTGCATTTCCACCCATGAGCCTAATAAATAGACCAGCAGTCTTTTACCGTACTAAACAACAACTAATAACTGCTTAGAAAACATGAAAACAAGAAAAAATAAAGCCAAACTTGACAAACATACTTGTGGTTATTATATTTAAACTCAAAGCCAAGAAAACATACTCAAACCCAGAGAAACTTAAAATACAAATTTAAAACGAAGAATATATTCAAAACAAACTAAAGCAGATAAAATATGCCCAAAAAAGCATCATTAATTCTACAAAAAAGGGAAAATGAGAAATCAGAGGAGAGAAGGAGAGGAGGACAATGACTACAGTTTTTTTCCCTAGGTCCAAAGAGTTAGAGAAGAAGATAATCTAATTCAAAGTAATAGACTTCTCTTAATAATAAGCCATTGATTGAAGGAAAATAGATGATAAATGCCGTATGAAAATAATGATAAAGATTTAAAGATGCAATCAAAGTCTCTTTATATTCTTGGAGCTTCACAATTTCAATTTTCACAATAGGCTTTGAGTAATGAGTAAGTCTCAACACAATATAGATAATAAAAAAATTACTTCATAACCTGATCATGATACAAGTGGAATTAACTAAAAGATGAGTATTGTCCTTGGGACAGAATACGGCTCTTGATTAAGGGAATTCTGGTGCAACGACTCAAGAAAATATGAGCTAAATATTAAGCTAACTAAATACAATGCTACAGAGCACACACCACCAAAAAAAAAAAAAAGAAACAAAATAGCAATAGCAAAATTAATCAGCATTAGCAACATCAAATGTCAAAATAAAGTTACATATTGTATTGTACTAAGATAAATACACTTGTGTAATGACCCACTAATCTCATGGGCATATGACTTGTTTAGTCTATGGGACCCCAAGTAATAATGGACATTATAGTATGTGTATGTATTAAGTGTTATGTTATGTCTTTATGATTATTATGAAATTTACGTAGATGATGTATGTGTTAGATTTTCCTTGCTGGGCATTAGGCTCATTCCTTTTTGTTTATATGTGCAGGAAAATAGCTAGTAGTGGCGGTAAGGTTCGTGGATGCTTGGAGATTGTGTATCGATGATGAATGGAGTCAAGGAGTCGAGAGTTCGATTTCGAGGATGTAGTCATTTGTTTATGGTCTTTATATGTATTTTCCGCACTTACTATGTAATCCCTTTATTTTATAAATCATGTTATGTTTTTTTTTCAAACAATGGGATCCCATATCCTTTTTGGTATTTATGTAAGTAACTCTTATTTCTATAAGTTTTCTTATAAAATTATGGTATTTTCGCAAATGTAAGTTTTAGTAAGAATTTGTATGTATAGTTTCGTTAATGGTCCAAGAGTCTAGAATAGTTGGGTCATTACAGTTGGTATCAGAGCAACGGTTCCTTCGCATGAAGTTCTCCTCGATACACACGCTCAAAGCTCCGAATCTGACCGCCAAGTAAGTGTTTAAGTTACTAGTTATGTTGCTTATGTGTATAGCTAACAACTTTAGTGTTTATGTTTTCAGTTAAGTATGAACGGAGCTTTAACCTACCAAGATATCTGAGCCATTAAGGCTTTAAAAAGAATAAGGGAGCCAAGAAACACTGTAGGAGCACTAGAAAAAATCACAAGAAGACTGCTCTTGTTCCACCAAGAGATAGGTGGCCTTCAAGAGGCTAAGCAAATAATGTTAAGATCAACGGAACAATATGTACTAATAATTAGGCTATTTAAATATTTTCATCCTGTAATAGCAGCCTTAGAAGAAATATGGGAAAACATGAATGATGAGGACGAACTTCCATTAGCAATGCGTTACTACTTCCTCTTAGTTAGGTTCACCGCAAAATTCGAGTTTCAGTTCACAAATGAGCAAAAACATAGGATTCTCACAAACCTTCCTAGAGGACATTTTGATGCTCATGAGAATGATGATTATGAGGAGATAGATGACGATATGCTAGATGAGGGATCGGATGTAGAAGATCCTGATTTTTAGATTAATAGTTTTTATTGTTTGTTTTATTTCTTTTGTGATTGTAATAAGTGAAAAATATTTTTCCAAATGAATAACATGTTATTTTATTTTCATGTATTAGTTTGATTCTATTTTCGCAATCATAATAAATAATAAATAAAATGAATAATGACTAAGTTCGGTGAGGGTGGATACAAATCAATGAACCAAGTTTCCTTATTGAGAGTTAGGGGGCCTTAGTAGTGGGAACGATTTTACTGATCCTAGCCCTCCCTCAATATGGTTAACTTTGGAACAAAGATAAGTTTCGAGCCTGAGAATTAAGTCATATAGGATGATTAGAAACACACTTAGAAAATAAAGATGACTTGTTTTTCTAAGTATAGAAACCTTATCTAATAATAAATAAAGACCTATATAATTTTCATAAGAAGTCATAATAAATAGGTCCGAGATATGTTTGTTTTAGAATAAGTTTTTGCCTTAGAGCCTATTAGATCAAGTTCTAACATGTTTCTTTTAACTGTTAGAACTCTGCTACGATGTCGCTCCGAAGATTTGCACGCACCAACGGAAACGCCTCCAACGACGTTCCAGCAACCAATGAAGTCCCTCCAGTTCGTCGAAGGGGAGTGCGTGCTACTGCTCGCTGCAACGCGCCGGCACCGCCAGCTGACAACACTGCGGAGATTTCCAGACTGCGACAGCAAGTCGAGGAACTTCTGCAGCAACAACGCCAACAGGCTCAATCTCAGCCTCAGCCTCAGCCTCCGCCACAGCCGTAGCCACAGAAAATGGCCCCAGCACCCCAACAAGTTGGTCCATATGGGGGATGGCCTATGACGAACTACGCTCCATATCCAGTACAACACATGGAGCCAGTGTATGAGAGGTTCCGCAAGCAGCACGCTCCAAACTTCGAAGGGACTACAGACCCCTTTGAGGCAGAAGAGTGGCTAAGGAATGTGGAGCCGATTCTAGCCCACATGAACCTTAGTAATGCGGACCGCATATCCTGCGTCTCATCTTTGCTCAAGAAAGATGCCAGGATATGGTGGGACTTGGTCCAGCAATCCCATGATGCTGCCACCATGACGTGGACCCGATTTGTGGAGCTGTTCCACAAAAAGTACTACAATTTGGTTGTACTTGCTACGAGGGTTGAGGAGTTCACCAATCTGAAACAGGGTACTTTAACAGTGGCGAAATATGCTCGTCAGTTCGACTGTTTAGCAAAGTTCGCGGCAGAGATGGTTCCAACCGATTATCTGAGGGTGAACAAGTTTGTCAGAGGACTTCGCCCGAAGATCGAGATGGGGGTTAAACTAGCAAACCCGGGAAACACCACATATGCCGACGTTCTCGAGACGAAAATCGAAGTAGAAAGGTTGCAGGCCAACGTAAGCAAAGAAGAAGCCAGCAAGCCGGAACCTAGACAGCAAAGCCAACCTCAAGCCAGTCGGAACAACAATCAGTCTAGCAATAGCGGCAAAAATCAGTCCAGCAACAACGGTAACGGTCAGAAGAGAAGGCATCCTGACAACAAGCAATCCGACAACAATAAGAGGGCACGTACGAATAATGGAGGAAATAGGACGGGCTACGTGGAGTACCCGCCATGTGCCAAATGTCAGAAGAAGCATCCTAGAGAATGTCGCGCCAACACCAAGGAGTGTTTCAACTGTGGTCAAGAAGGGCATCATAAGAGAGACTGTCCTCAGCAAAAGCCAGAAGGGAAGAAGGATGAAAAGATGGTTCCTGCTAGGGTTTTTGCTTTAACCCAAGGGGAGGTCGATGCTAGCAACAAGGTGGTCACAGGTCAGGTTTCTATCCTCAATAATTTATGTCATGTATTATTTGATTCGGGAGCCACTCACTCGTATATATCGTTAGGAATGATAGAAAAACTAGACAAACCTAGTGAAAGATTTAGAACTAGGTTTGTAACCGAGTTGCGTTCGGGCAAAGTAGTTCTATCATCACGAATAGTACGAGGCGTACCGATCAAGATTGAGGACATAAAACTAGAAGGAGACCTGATAGAGCTAGTGATCAAGGACTTCGACGTAATATTAGGCATGGATTGGCTAGCACGGCATGGCGCAACAATCGACTGCAGACGCAAGAAGGTGATGTTCGAGACTCCTGACGGGCAGAGATGATGCTTCATGGGACAAGCTTCAGGACTACGCACCCCGTTAGTGTCTTCTCTCAAAGCTCAGAGGATGATGGAGAAAGGATGCCAAGCATTCTTAGCCAGCATAACGGACATGGAAAGGGAGACGCCGCTTAAGGTTGGAGATGTTCAGGTTATACAAGAATTTCCAGAAGTTTTCCCCGATAACTTGCCAGGATTGCCGCCAAATCGAGAAATATACTTCACAATAGAATTAGTACCAGGCACCGAGCCTATCTCTAAGGCACCATACCGGATGGCACCTACGGAACTCAAGGAGTTAAAGACGCAGCTACAAGAACTCCTAGACTTGGGTTTTATTAGGCTAAGCCATTCACCATGGGGAGCTCCGGTACTATTCGTGAAGAAGAAGGACGGGAGTATGTGGATGTGCATAGACTATCATGAGCTGAACAAAGTAACGATCAAGAACAAGTACCCACTACCTCGGATTGATGATTTGTTTGATCAACTCCGAGGCGCGACTGTATTTTCTAAGATCGATTTACGGTCCGGGTATCATCAACTCAAGGTAAAAGGAGAAGATATTCCTAAGACAGCCTTTAGGACTCGTTATGGACATTACAAGTTCTTGGTTATGTCTTTTGGTCTTACTAACGCGCCAGCCGCGTTTATGGACTTAATGAATAGGGTCTTTAAAGACTACTTGGATAAATTCGTCATTGTGTTCATCGACGACATTTTAATTTACTCCAAGGATGAAGTAGAGCACGAGGAACACTTAAGGCTGATTTTGACGCGATTGAAGGAGCATCAACTCTACGCCAAGTTCAAGAAATGCGAATTCTGGCTTTCGCAAGTGGCGTTCCTCGGACACATCATATCGAAAGACGGAGTTGCAGTAGATCCATCAAAGGTGGAGGCCGTGAAGGATTGGCCTAGACCAAAGAACGCGTCAGAAGTAAGAAGCTTCTTAGGGCTAGCAGGTTATTATAGGAAGTTTGTAGAGGGCTTTTCTAAGATAGCCACTCCACTCACCAACCTGACCCAGAAGCAACAAAAGTTTAACTGGAATGATAAGTGTGAGGAGAGCTTCCAGTTACTTAAGGATAAGCTTTGCTCTACACCTGTACTTAGTGTACCAACACCCAACGATAAGTTCGTTGTCTACTGCGATGCATCAAAGCTAGGATTGGGATGCGTGCTGATGCAAAACGACAAGGTGATAGCCTATGCCTCTCGTCAATTAAAAGTGTATGAGCAACGCTATCCAACACACGATATGGAGTTGGCAGCGGTGGTCTTTGCGTTAAAAATCTGGCGCCATTATATTTATGGAGAACGGTGCGAGATTTATACGGACCACAAAAGTTTAAAGTACTTCTTTACTCAGAAGGAGCTTAACATGAGGCAGCGCAGGTGGTTGGAGTTAGTCAAGGATTACGACTGCGAAATCTTAGACCACCCAGGGAAGGCGAACGTAGTTTCCGATGCGCTTAGTAGGAAAAGCTATGGGAATTTAGGAGCCTTATCCGGAATAGAAAAGCCGCTTCAGCAGGAGCTTATCAGTGTCGGAATAGAAGTTATTATAGGCAAGCTGGCTAATTTGTCTATCCAATCGACTTTGTTAGAGGATATACGAATTGGTCAGGGACATGACGACACACTAGCAGCACATATGGAAGCAGTCAGAGAAGGCAAGACTACAGATTTCTCAATATCTAGCCAAGGCTTATTGAGATACAAGGATCGGGTATGCGTGCCGAATGATCAAAGTATTAAGAAGACGATCCTAGAAGAAGCGCACAGCACCCCGTACTCAGTTCATCCAGGGTCTACCAAGATGACTCATGACATCAAGGTAATCTATTGGTGGTCAGGGATGAAGAAGGACATAGCGGAATATGTATCTAAGTGTTTTGTATGCCAGCAAGTGAAAGCGGAACATCAGCGCCCTGCAGGTTTACTACAACCGCTTAGCGTGCCAGAATGGAAGTGGGACGACATAGCCATGGACTTCGTGACGGGTCTGCCAAAGACAAATAAGCAGCATGATTCCGCTTGGATAGTAATAGATAGACTAACCAAGTCGGCTCATTTCCTGCCTGTTAGAACTTCATACACGGCGGACCAATACGCGGAGATCTACATCCAAGAGATTGTACGATTGCATGGAATCCCCAAGACGATAGTGTCAGATAAAGGATCAGTATTTACATCAAGATTTTGGAGAATTTTACAATAAGCTATGGGTACTAAGTTAATTCTTAGTACAGCTTTCCATCCTCAGACAGATGGGCAGTCCGAGCGTACGATTCAGATCTTAGAGGATATGCTATGCGCGTGTATACTTGATTTCGAAGGATCGTGGAACAAGTACTTACCGCTGATCAAATTCTCATACAACAACAGCTACCAGTCGACGATCGGTATGGCACCTTATGAGTTACTGTATGGGAGAAGGTGCCAATCACCGTTGCACTGGGACGAGGTAGGAGAAAGGCAGCTTCTAGGGCCCGAAGCTGTTAGACAAGCTCAAGAAGCAGTTGCGCTTATTAGACAACGTATGCTTGCTGCTCAAAGCCGACAGAAAAGCTATGCGGATACCAAGCGACGCGATGTGGAGTTCCAAGTTGGAGATCAAGTCTTCCTGAAGATATCTCCTATGAAAGGTGTCAAGCGGTTCGGGAAGAAAGGCAAGCTTAGTCCCCAATTCTTAGGTCCTTTTGAGATATTGGACAAAGTGGGACTAGTTGCGTATAGACTAGCCCTTCCACCAGCACTATCTGATAGTCACAACGTCTTCCACATTTCGATGCTACGCAAATATGTGTCAGTCCCATCTCATGTCCTCAAGTACGATACGATAGCGCTCCAGAAAGACTTAAGTTACGAGGAACGACCGGTTAGCATCCAAGATAGAGGGATGAAGCAGTTGCGGTCCAAGAGCTTTCCTATAGTCAAAGTCCTATGGAGCAATAGTTCTGAACGCGAGGCAACATGGGAGTTGGAGGAGGACATGCAAGGCCGGTATCCGGAATTATTTGGTAAGTAAATTTCAAGGACGAAATTCTTTTTAGTAGGGGAGAATTGTAGAGTCCAAGAACTTTACTTAGCTAGTTAGATAGTAGTATTATAGTATGTATAGTATTATCTTTGTTACTGTGGATTTTTGGTTCAGACCGGGAATTATTTGGACACTCATAGTAGTACTTATAGATTTTCTAAGTTTAACCTATAGTTTAAGAATATTAAGTATAACCTAAGGTTTGATTATATGACTGATATTAAGGATAATATTTGTTATACTATAAGGTTTAGATATCAACCAATAGGATTTTAAGCACATGTTATGAATGGGTGATTAAGGATTAAGTGTTTTTGAGGATTAAATTAAATAAGGGTAAAGTTTGAATGTTATAGGGTCAGTCAGCAGCTTTGAATACGTTGAGGGCTTAGTCAAGGCTGTTTACCCCATTCAAACTTAGCTAAAAATGTGTAATTTCGTGTTTAATTAATTAGCGTGTGCCGATATATCGCAGCTATAGGGGGCGATATATCGCAGCACGTAGATACGGAAAACACGAGACGATGCACGGTCGCCTCGGGCATACTGGCCCAGGCGATATATCGCCTACAGGGGGCGATATATCACCTCCTTCAGTGTATATTCAAATGTTTTTTAATTCTTTTCCCTCTCAGCCATTCAACTTCTTCATAAGTCCAGCATCTTTTGAACGAGTCTTCAGCCTCTGCTGAACGATTATTCAAATTATTTTCACCTAAAAAGCTATTATTTTTATTCAAGTAGAATTAAGTTTCCTTCATTCCCAAACTCTATAAATAGGACCTAGTACCCAGCCATTATTCACCTTTTACTCTAAGTTCAGAAGCTGCAAGTGCTAGGAGAGTGTGAGAGTTAAACACCTGGGTTTTGGGGAAATCATAAGCTTAAACATCATAAGCTTATCAAACACTTTGGGAAGTAAGGTTCTATAGTATTTCAGTTGTGGTGTAGATTGGTCTTGCAAGTCTTTGAGGTAAACCAAAACTCTAGTTCATTTGTTTTATGTTATTTCCCTTCTCTTAATCTTCTACTCAGTCTCCTAACCTCATTCTTATTTTGGTTAGGAAATCTAAATTCTTGAGCACATAAGTTTTGGTAAGTGTGACTTTCAATGGTTTAGTCTTTCCATCCCTTTCATTTCATCTCTTTTCTTCAAATCTACTCACCCTTTATATATGGTTTTAGGAGTGTTCCAAAAAGTCCCAACTCAGTCCACATATCCCGGTAACTTTGGTAAGGAAAATAGGATAGAAATGCATATGTTATATGTTCTATATGTTATCTTATGTTTCTTATGTTATGATAAGTGTTATGATATGTATGTTTGTAGGCTTGGGCATATGACCCATATGACTAACAAGACCCCAAAAAGATTATGGGCATATGACCTAATTAGCTAGTAGGACCCCACTAATCTCATGGGCATATGACTTGTTTAGTCTATGGGACCCCAAGTAATAATGGCTATTATAGTATGTGTATGTATTAAGTGTTATGTTATGTCTTTATGATTATTATGAAATTTATGTACATGATGTATGTGTTAGATTTTCCTTGCTGGGTATTAGGCTCATTCCTTTTTGTTTATATGTGCAGGAAAATAGCTAGTAGTGGCGGTAAGGTTCGTGGATGCTTGGAGATTGTGTATCGATGATGAATGAAGTCAAGGAGTCGAGAGTTCGATTTCGAGGATGTAGTCATTTGTTTATGGTCTTTATATGTATTTTCCGCACTTACTATGTAATCCCTTTATTTTATAAATCATGTTATGTTTTGTTTTTCAAACAATGGGATCCCATATCCTTTTTGGTATTTATGTAAGTAACTCTTATTTCTATAAGTTTTCTAATAAAATTATGGTATTTTCGCAAATGTAAGTTTTAGTAAGAATTTGTATGTATAGTTTCGTTAATGGTCCAAGAGGCTAGAATAGTTGGGTCATTACAACTTGAATAATAAAAAAATAGAAAAAAAAAATTATTAAGCATGCTTACGTGTCCAAGAATAAATCTACTAAAGCACTGCGCTTGATATGTTCACCTTTCATGGCAACATCTGTGAAAATTATATGATCTAGTTGTACACCTCTTTGAACAGCATCTGGAACACCAATAGTTTATCAGTTACTAATTTATCTTTCCTTTGTAAGATAAATACCCATTACTACATGTAAATGATTTATCTTGAGAAATGGTAAAATAACAAAGAAGAATTCAAATATTATGCATGTAAATGATTTATCTTGAGAAATGGTAAAATGGCAGTACAATTGCAGAGTCTTGACTCGCCAGCAGCGGGAAATCTGAGAAGCCAAAGTGCACTATTTGGTACCCGCTTAAGGATGTTGCACCTGCATTTATCGACACATGAATCAGTATAGTTATTGCTGTGATTCAATCAATTCAAAGTTATGCAAATATAAACACTCAACTAACCATGTATTGAAAATATCAGGATCCATCTTGTATAGCTGGTTAAAACAAGCAAATATAAATTTGTCCTCAGGTAACCCATAGCTAGATCTCTTGGGTTGGTAGTTCGGTTCTAACACATCACAATTTTTCTGCAAGAGAAGCATGAAGTAGTGTTGTCACAGGAAAAGAAAAACTACTTTGACTAGTACTAGACAGCAGCAGCAATAATGTGAAATAGAATTCCAAAGCTATGAACTAAGAATGAAATTACAGTTAGGTAAAGGAAATACCTTCATATCGTTCAAGGCCTTGCAATGATTTTGCTTTGAGAAGAAAAGCTTCAAGGAGCAGACTAACAACGTGCATGGACATAGGTGGGACAAAATCACTCTGTGAACGATGTCTATTTTGTTCACATCTTCTATAAATGGATCCTTTCATCCTAGGAGTCACTGCAGCAATGTCTATTCCTTCAAATACATGAAGTGCAGCTTCTATGTTACCCTTTTAATACTCAAGGCTTCCTAGTAGAGCTCTTGCTTCCTATAAACCATGAAACCAAAATAAATCATCATCCAAACTGATTTGCCAAAATAAATAAGTCTAAAAACAACTCCTTAGTAATTTGCCTCAACTTTATGACATTGTAAACTGTACCATACCAAGACTAAAAAAACTCAAAAACAGTAATGCTATTTTTGTAACAATATACCAATATTTCAATCAAACTGATTTCTTGACTCTTCCTTTCGATAGAAAATTATACACAGAAAGCACATATAAGAACTAAAAATCTCACAAAGACCTAAGCTACAGATGATGCAAATGTAGTATATAATATTTCTCATGTAAGAAAACAAAATACAATATCAGAATCTAAAAATCAAGTTTGGATGTGGAGATGATGCAAAATATTCTTTGCATCATTAAGGGAAATCCAGAAAATAAGCAGCTAACCAAATAAAAATCACAAGTCGGGCAGCTCCATAGAAGAATCAACATCAGATTCCACAAATAGAGACACATTCTCTCACCGCAAGTAGAAACCCACAAATAAGCTATTTACCAGTTGAGAGTTGCGACCCTTGAAGCTATACGCGAAGCACTCCAGAAAATGGGGCCTTGAAGCAGGCGAGCGACACTTTTCTTGGCACCAAGCAACGGGGAAAGGGCAAGGTAGAAGGTTGGCGCCAAGCTACAGAGAAATGGGAACGGTGCTTGAACGGCGGCGACAATCGGTGGGTTGGCAGAGAGCAAACGAAAGAGAAAGGGAGAAAGGGATCGGTTATGGAGGGAGAGAGAAAGAGATTTGGGGATCGGTTTGGAGAAGAAAGAGATTGTATTTTTTTTATTTACTTATTTTATAAATAAATTTTGATTATATTGGTACCGTGTGAAATTTGGGGGTGAAATATTGGGGGGGCGGGGAAAAATAGGCGCCAAAATTAAGGCCCGCATACACCTATACACTTATTTATCTACTATAATTCCTTTTTAAAAGTGTTAAATTTTTTTGTTATGGAAATGGGGTTTTGTTGTAGTGAAAGTTGCTTTGCTTCGAGCGAGCGCTCCCTTACAATAAATTGAAGCTCGCGGCCTGGAATCGGGAGCATATGAAGGAAGAGGCTCTATTGCCCTTGAAGTCCTTTTTTAAGGACATTCTGGATTTTTTTGGGCTCTCGCCCTTCCAACTCCAGACCAACTCATACAGGGTCTTGTCAGCCCTAAGGTCATTGTACCACGAGCTGAAGTGGGAAGGACCTTCGCCAAGAGAGATTTTGTATCTCTTCTGTTTGAAAATCAACCCCTCCTGAGCTCGGGGAGGAGATGGCTTCTACTACCTTTCGAGCTATCCCAGGGAGAAGAAGATCTTCGAGGACATACCCAACCATCCCCCCAAATTCAAGCTTGCCTTCTTCTGGACAGATGGTCTGACTCCCTCCAAATATTATTCATTCAGACGAATTCGTAAGTCTACAATCCTTTTTCTTTTTGTACTCAACTTTTTCTTAGGCTCGAATTACTCATAATGTATTCGATTCTTCATCTAATTATCACTGTCCTACCCCCTCGGACATGATGAAGGAGCACAAAGAGGCTTTGCTCCAGCTCCCGTATGGCAGGCGCTCCCTGTCTTATCTATTTCATGAAGATAAGCTTCGAGCCTATGGTATCCTGGAGAAGGACCATTCAACAGATGACACTGCCTACAAGAAGTATTCCAAGTGGGAGTTTGTGCCTCCCCCAACTGACAAGCTTCCTCCAAGGCGAAGCTCAAAGGCACGATCCCCAGCTCATCGTCGCAGGAGTCCATGCTCGGGGAACGACACCAATGATGAGGCCTTGAGCTCGAGTGATAGAGGTAAGGTCATTCTCAGCTCGGCCTTATGGTCTCCTTCCCTCCTTAAGCATAAACCCGATACCCTAATCTTACGCACAGATGATAGGGACAATTTTTATGTATGGTCTTGGGTAAACGATAGGGTCCATAGGTTTGATAGCTGGCTAGGGAAATATGACACAATGTATAGTCTCAACGAGGTTTTGGATGGAATAGCCATCCAATTCGGGACAAACGGCTATAGGGACCTTTTGAGGTTGACTTCCATGTATAGGGAAGGGACTCCCCCAGTCTCGTCTGAAGATGGAGGAATTACTTGGTCGCCGAGCACGAGCTCGGGGGAGAGTTCCAATTAGGTTCCCTGTCACTTGTCTTCAAATCCTTTAATTGTCTGCTCTATACTGATTTTAGCATTTTTAAGCTCATTTTCTAATGTGATATGATCATGCAGGTACTATGGACTCTGACCTTGAGAATATGCTCGCCAATGGTGAGGGGGCCAAGCATAGCAAGTGCCCGAGGGCCTCACAGAAAACTGGCCGACCTGCAAAAATCCCTAAAAGGACCGAGAAAACTCCTCCTCCCCCATCTCCTATTGTTACGAGCCCGGCCGCGGACCCTACTCCCCGGGTCGACATTCCTGTAGGAGATGCTCCTCTGCCTCCTGCCATCTAGATCATTCCAACCCTTAGCCCAACTCCGAAGAAACCAGCGATGACTAAGGGTCGTCTATTATTGATTTCTACTCATGTTGATGATTATGTCATCGACAATGCCATCGTGACTCACAGAGCCACTCTTGGCTCGGATGTCCTGTCTCGGGTAGGCCAAAGCATCAGTAATCTCGAGGCTCCTTAATGGCAGTTCCTGGTCAATACTCGGGACTCTAATGTGCTTTATGACAAGAGTACCGAACTCATATCCTCGGTAATTTCTCTTACCTCGCTATTTATTGTGATTTTATTTGGAGCATGCTCTAACTTAATTTGTTTGTGTGTTAGGCTCTTACTGCAGTTGCTCAGCTTAATTATAAGCTGAACAATGAGGTTCACGCAAGCATGTCCTATGCTCAGGAGTCGAAGGAACTCCAGCTCAAGCTCGCCGATGAGTTTAAGGCCGCAGCGTCAAAGCTGGAGGCTGAGATCGAGAAGGTGAAGGCCGAGCTCAAAGAGAAGAGCTCCAGGGTTGAGGAGCTTGAGAAGCTAAATGCCAAGCTCAAGGAGGAGAAAAAGGCCAGTTTCGAGATAATAGAGGGTGAAAAGGCTCGTCTTCTTGAAGAGTTCAAGCAGAGGAAGGATCGGCCGGTTGACTTGGCCATGTACAGGATTTAGGCCAGCAACGCCGATCTCGACACGATCTTCTTGGGCTCTTTTGAAAAAGAGCTTGTGGCCAAATGGCAAGCTCGGCTAGATGCGGAGGAAGCTGCTCATGAGGAAGATGAGAAGTCTAAGGAGGATGCTGAGAAGGCTAAGGAGGGTGCTCCTACCTCTTAAATCTTGATCCTGGGCTGCATCCTTCTGAATCTTTTGTAATAGTTTATAGCTTTTGTTTGTCATGCCCTTGGGGGGAAAACAATTTATAGCTTGTAAATGAGCTTTTGATATTTTTAATACCATGCTCGTAAAAGAGCTTTTTGATATTTTTAACAACTTTTTTGATATTTTTAACACCATGTTTGTCTTCACTTTAATATTTTTGCTTTACATCTCTCTGATCGAAATATTTTAAGCAATTTTTATATTAAGAGTCTTCTTTTATGCTTGTTTATCCAAACAAACACATGTTGAATTTAGGCTCGAGTTTCCATGCATTCTCGCATAGCTTGCTCGATATATCCGTATCCGATCTCGTTATTTGTCAAGGTCGGAACTTACTTTTACCATGCACTCGAAAGTACTTATATGGCGTGTAAGATAAGTAGTTTAGTTGTATTCTACATTTCTAGCTTCTTTTCCTCGTCCTCGGGTAGCTCCCCAAAGTTGTGAGGTTGAAGCTTTTGTCACAAAATACTCCAGCCTCAGTATCGACTTAGCTCGTAGTAGGTTAATTTTTTCCTCTTGTGTCGTTAGACTTTAGCTGGTTTGTTCCAAACCTATTTAGGTCGTGTTTGGTTCATAATCTATACACTTATATGTTTTCGATCTAGTTATATCTAGATCGTACTGGCTCGCGTATCTAGTCATATCCAGTCACTTTATTTTTAGTAATTTGGTTATGTCCAAATTATCTTAGCTGGCACATTTGGTTACATCCAAATACTTTAAACATTTTTAAGTTATGTCCAAATTATCTTTGCTCGTGCATTTGGTTACGTCCAAACACTTTGTTTCGGGTTAACGGTCCAGACATTTGTTTGTTTTTTGTGTATGTTATTTTTTAGTTATGTATTTTTTTTCAAACTTATGGTATATATACCACTGATGCCCCCTTAATATCCTATGAGTGTGACCATAGGTTATTAAATTAAAAGAGTGTGCAAAAAATACAACATATTGAAACAAAAATGAACTTTATTCAAAATTGAACAATTTATCAACAGAAACTTCGTAAAGATGAACAGGCTTGGTTACAGGGGACATCATTCCTATACTATTGATAGTAAGGTCGTAGATGTTTGCCATTCCATACTCGTGGTACCAACTCTCTGTTTAATCTTGCCAATTTGTAGACCCCAGGTCGAATGATTGACTAGATTTGGTAAGGTCCTTCCCAATTAGGTCCAAGTACGCCAGCAGCTGGGTCTCTTGTAGCTAGAAACACGCGCCTTAACACCAGGTCTCCCAATCCAAACTTTCTTTCCCAAACCTTTTTATTGAAATATTTAGTAGCTCGCTATTGATATGCTGCATTTTTTAGTTGAGCTTCAACCCGTGTTTCTTCAATCAGGTCTAAACTTACTTCGAGCTGGGAATGGTTCGAGGCTTGATCATAAGCATGGTTATGAATAGTGGGTACTTCAACCTCGATTGGTAACATGGCCTCGCATCCATATGCCAGAGAAAAAGGGGTATGCCCTGTTGAACTCTTAAGAGTCTTATTCACAGCTTCGACTTGCCCATTTTCTTGGGGATGGGCAACAGAGGGGAAGCTCTTCATTATCCCATTTTTCTCAAAAAAAATTGGTGAACAATTCATTGTCGAATTGAGTACCGTTATCTGATACTATTTTTCTTGGCATTCCATATCGGCAGATGATGTTTTTTACCACAAAGTTCAAGACTTTGCTCGAGGTAATCGTTGCCAGAGGTTCGGCCTCGGTCCACTTTGTAAAATAATCGACCGTGACCACTGCGTACTTAACTCCTCCTTTGCCAGTTGGCAACAAGCCTATGAGATCAATTCCCCACATCGCAAATGGCCATGGGGAGGACATCATAGTTAGCTCAGAAGGTGGAGCTCGTGGGATTGAAGCGAACCATTGGCATTTATCGCATTTCTTGACATAGTCAAATGCATCTGCTTTGATAGTAGGGCAGAAGTATCCTTGTCTTATAATTTTCTTAGATAAGCTATGCCCCCCAGTGTGGTCCCCACAGAATTCTTCATGAATTTCTTCTAGGATTTTCTTGGCCTCGGGTGGAGTCACACATCAGAGTAATGGCATAGAGTATCCTCTCCGGTATAACCTTCCTTCCACAATAGTGTATCTGGGAATCTAATACATCAACTTCCGAGCATTGTTCCGTTCTCCTGGGAGAATGCCAGTTTCAAGGTAATCAACTATTGGGGTCATCCAGGTTGGTTTGGAGTTAATCATGCAGACATCTTCCTGTTAAAGCTCGCTAATACTGGGTATCGACAGGTGCTCAATTGGCACAACATTCAGCGCATCAACCTAGTTGGATGTGGCGAGTCGACCCAGAGCATCAGCATTTGAGTTCTTTTCTCGGGGAACCTGCTGTATCGCATAAAACTTGAAATGTTTGAGTGCTGCTTTCATTTTTTCTAAATATGCGGCCATCTTTGTTCCGCGAGCCTGGTATACCCCTAAGATTTGGTTGACCACCAACTGCGAGTCACTGTAGCAATGTATCGCTTTAGCCTTGAGTTCCTTGGCTATTCGAAGTCCTGCCAATAGAGCTTCATATTCAGCCTCGTTGTTAGATGCTTCGAAGCCAAACCTTAAGGCGGAGTGAAATCGACTTCCAGTTGGAGTGATCAATATGATTCCTGCCCCCAATCCATTTTCGTTGGAAGATCCATCGACATAAAGTTTCCACAACTCACGGGCTGGGGTTATAACTTCGTCGTTAGATACTCCCGTACATTCCACAATGAAGACTGCCAGGGCCTACCCTTTTATGGTCATTCTGGGATGATAAGTGATCTCGAATTTTCCAAGCTCAACAGCCCATTTTAATAATCGTCCTGAGGCTTCTGGCTTTGACAAGACTTGCCGTAGTGGTTGGTCAGTTAGCACATGGATGGAGTATGCTTGGAAGTAAGGTCGGAGCTTTCGAGATGAGTGGATTAGGCTGAGAGACAACTTCTCCATTAACGGGTATCTTGATTCTACCCCCAATAACCTTTTGGTAACATAGTATACTGGTTTATGTACCTTCTGATCTTCTCAGACGAGCACGGGGCTGATGACGTGCTCGATTGTAGCGATATATAGGTACAAGATTTCTTCTGTGATAGGTTTCAACAAGATGGGAAGTTCTGCGAGCTGTTTCTTTAGCTCCTGAAATGCGAGTACGCATTCCTCTGTCCACTCAAATTTTTGCCCCCTCTCAAAAGGTTGAAAATGGAAGACAACGGTCTGTACATTTCGAGATAAACCTACTTAATGTCGCCATCCGTCCAGTTAAGCTCTGGACATCTTTATGTTTTCGAGGTAAGGGCATGTCAATTAGAGCCTGGATCTTGTCGTGATTAACCTCTATTCCTCGCACGTTTACTATGAAGCCCAGAAACTTTCCCGACGACACTCCAAAAGAGCAATTTTGTGGGTTGAGCTTCATGTTGTATTTTCGTAACACGGCGAAGCATTCTTTGAGGTCGTCCACATGGTTATTGTTATGTTTAGATTTGACCAACATATCATCAACATACACTTCCAAGTTGTTATTAGGAAAATATAAATTTGCCTTAATGGAAATAGTAAGAAATTACAACTCTATGCAATATATTACAAATAATAATGATTGATTAAAAGGAGTTACAACTTTATAACTGAAAATTACAAATGAACAAAGAAAATGAAGAAGATGATGAAGAAGAAGAGAATAGTAAAATACAACTCTCAGCAAAAGGTTACAAATAAAGTAAAGTGTTTGAAACAAAAGAAAAGAAAAGATTACAACTCTTGAACAAGAAATACAAGTAAAAAGAACAAGAGAATAAGGAGAAAACAATACAATAGAATGGAGAACAGAAATACAAGAAAACTCTCACTTACACAACCTAAGTGAAGAGGGTTGGGGATCAACAACTTGAACAAGGTTTAAAACCTTTGTCCAAAAGCTTATTCCCCCCTAACTCAAGCACTAAGGGATCTCTCTCAGATATTGGAAAAGCTATCTGGAATTATCAAGCCTCAAGGTGTTTCTAGCCAAGTGCTCTAATGGATAGAAATATAGAATAAGCATCCATGAATGACATAAGTCAGTGCCCAGCTGTGGCATCTACGAGCTGATCAATCCGAGGTAGGGGAAAGCAATCCTTAGGGCATGCCTTGTTGAGATTAGAATAGTCGATGCAAGTCCACCATGTTCTGTTAGGTTTCGAAACCAAGACCGGGTTTGCGACCCAATCAAGGTAAAAGGTGTCTCATATATACCGATTCTCCTTTAATATGTCGACTTCTTCCTTCAAGGCTTTCTTCCTATAATCGTCCAGGAGTCTTCATTTTTGTTGCTTCAGGGGGAAGCTTTTGTCAATGTTAAGTGTATGGCTTATCATATTCGGACTTATCCCTACCATGTCTGAATGTGACCATGCGAAAACATCATGGTTCTTCTTTAAGAAGCCAATTAATTGCGTTTTTGTTTCTCCTGAAAGGTTTTTCCCCACCTTCATAGATTTTGGGGGATCAGCTTCTTCGAGCTTGACTTCTTTGAGCTCCTCTAGAGGCTTGAGGTCGGCCCTTTCTTCTATTCTTGGATCGATCTCTTCGTCCATTTTGAAGACTGTCCCATCCTTATTCTGAATTACAACAAATATTTGTGCACTTGTCTGCTTCTTCCCTCTAACAGAAATGTTGTAGCATTCCCTTCCTGCGAGTTGGTCTCCTTTCAGAGTCCCGATGCCACTAGAAGTCGGGAACTTGATGGCCAGATGCCTAACGGATGAAATTTCCCCCAGTCCTACTAGGGCGGGTCTCCAGAGCAGTACGTTATAGGCTGGTGGGAGATCCACCACTACGAACTCCATCATCTTGGTTACCGAGACTAGGTAGTCTCCCAAGGTTACAGGGAGTTTGATGGATCCCATGCAGGCAATCCCTTCCCCTGAAAAGCAGTACAACGTAGTTGCACAGGCTTTTAGGTCGCAAAGCGCGAGTCCCATCTTTTCTAAAGTGGCTTTGTAAAGGATATTTACCGAGCTCCCATTATCAATCAGGACTCGGTGTACCCTCTTGTTCGCAAGCTAAAGGGTGATGAGAAGCGAGTCATTATGAGGGAATTGTACATGGGACGCGTCATCTTCAGTAAAAGTTATGGGTTGAGATTCAACCCTTTGTTATTTCGGAGCTTTGGGTTCGGGTTCGTAGGGTGACCCTTCACCAGTTTTCAGCTCATTCATGTATCTTTTCTAGGCATTCCTGCCCGATCCTGCAATATGGGGGTCCCCCCGATATGGTTATGACCTCTTCTCCATCAATTGGAAGGGTTCATTCATCTTCTCGTGCTCGGGAGTTGCTATTCTGGGCAGGGGGTGCAGCTGCTGCCCTCTGGCTGGCGGAGGCCTGATTAGGGTTCTGATTTCTTATGTACTGCTTGAAATATCCTCTCGAGATCAAGCCTTCAATCTCATCTTTTAATTGCCTGCATTCATCGGTTGTATGCTGATATCTCTGTGGAATTTGTGGTACTTATTGAAGTCTCTTTTTGCCTTTTGGTTTCTCATGGGGTCAGGTCGTCTGAAAGGGACCTGGTTTTCATTAGCCAGGTAGATATTCTCCCGAGACTCATTAAGCTCAGTATACACCTTGTATATAGAGAAGTATCTTTCCCCTTTCTTCTTCTTTCCCCCATCCGCCTCAGGAGTATTCCCTTCATTTTTCTTTCTCTTAGAAGGGTTGTCCCCCGGGGGTTTTGATGTCGCAAGATTCGCCGAGGTCAAGGAAGAGTTTGTGTTTGTTGTTGTAATTATGGGCTGACAGGTCATATTCAATGCTGACCTCGCGTCTTCTACATTAACAAACCTCTGAGCTCATCGATTGAACTCGGTTAAGGACCTTACAGGCTTCCTTTTCATATCTTCCCAAAGAGGACTTCCAGGCATTACTCCAACTCGGACAGTCATTAAATGGCCACTATTGTCGACGTCACGAGCTCGAGTGATTTCCAAATTAAACCTTGTGAGATAACTTTTAAGTGTTTCATTTGGCTGTTGTTGGACATTGGTCAAGGTAGATGCCTCGGGCCTAATTCCGACCATGGCCTTGAATTACTTCTTGAAATCTCTTGATAATTAATCCCAAGAAGCAATCGAATGTCTCTTATATTTTTCAAACTAGTTCTTTGCTGGTCCCGTGAGAGAGGTTGGAAATAGCATGCACCTGAGCTCGTAGCCCACATTACTGGTTCGCATGATTGTGTTGAATGTACTTAAATGATTGTGTGGATTCGAATTTCCATCAAATGACAGGACATGAGGAATTCTGAATCCTTAAGGAAACGGGGTACTAGAGATGTGCGGGACAAAGGGCTCGAGTTCTTCATCGAACTCTTCGTCCCTTTCCCAGCTTCGTTCATTTTGTAAGAGCCTGAATGCTCTTTCTAATTGCTCAATCCTTTCTTGGATTGGGTCTATGGGAGGTCTAGCCTGAACCAGGGGGAACTGGTTATCATTGATTACAACTCCAGATCCCCGCCTCAGTGCGGGATGCTTGCGCCTGTTGAGATGGTATCTCAGGTCTAGATTCAGGGGATTATCACGTCCCCAATTATGGTTTAGATGCTCCCATAAATATGGGTGATCACCTCGATTTCTAGTGTTCCTACGTTCCTGGTCGTATATACTTACAGACCTGGTGTCACCCGAGCCTTCGTTGACATGACTCGTTGCATGATTATTTCGAGATGGGTTTCTTGCTGGTTGCCTCATCTCAATAGTGTGAGATCGAGACATTTGGCTTCTCATGGAATGGGGACCCCAATGATCCCTAGAAGTTTCCCCATTCCCATGCCTTCGCCCAGCTCGCCTTTCGTTATCACCATGGGTCGGTTGTGCATTCCTCCGAATTGGCGAGGGGTGCCTTATTAGCGATGGTGGGTGTCTTATTGGGGATGGTGGCTGCCATCCGTTACGGGGCCTAGAAGGCCCTGAGTTTGCTCAATCAGGTTCTACACCATTTTGTGCGGTGCCAGGATTTCGGGTTCGAGCCTCCGAGGGGGCTCGGTTATTCCCTACTCCGGCTGATGCCTCCCCAGTTGGGTTGTCAGGACCTTTAACCCAGTTACTTCTTCGTGGTCTCGGTGGAGCAGGCTACTCTGCTGCTACTCCGCTCTTCGGATGGCCACATTTTTGTGCGGCCGTCCCCGAGGCCTACGCCATGGAACGTGAATGTCCCGTGGAGGCAGAGCCTAGGCATCTTGCGGAGGTGGGGCCTGAGCCGCCTGAACTTCAGCAGCTAGTCTGGCTGGCTCTTCGTTGCATTTCTTAGCTTTTTCCAACTGCTTTCGCAGTTGAAAATTTTCGAGTTCCACTATTGGGACATATCGTTCAGGATTGTAGTACATGTCCTCGTCGTCCATGGGGGTAGGTGATCCCCGAGAGTTGAATGAACCACTCCTCTCATCGGGATCAGAATTCACCATAGGCTGCTTTCCAGGGCGCTAGGGATAATCAACTTCATCTAAAATTTCCTCCTCAGGAATATTGGGATCATTTGCTGCCATTGCTAATCCAAGAGGCTTTCTGACTAAACAGACTCACGCACGTACTGTTTAATGGCTCTCAACGAAAGCACCAAACTGTTGATGCTGTTTTTTGTCAACTTAAATAAAAAAGCAATTAAACAAGAAAATATTGGAGAAAATAAGTAAAGATGAACACAAGAGGTTTTTTACGTGGATCAGCAGTTAAATTTGCTTAGTCCACGAGTCTATGTTATTAGAACTTGGGAGTTTTCTGGAAACTTTTCAGAGAATAGTTGCCTAGAGTTTTCTCTCCAGTAATCAGAAATTGGTCCTTACGAATGGAGCTTCCTCCTCTATTTATAAAGAAGGTTTGCAGAATTCATTCTCACATATCTCAAGAAGATATTCTGTGAACCAATTAATATAATGCTATTTAATGCATTATTTCCTATATACATGGAAACGTCCCACAAAATGTGGGATCGGATAACAGATTAAATAATATCCTTTAAACATCGGGATTGTACAACAATAAATATGTTCACATATTGATCAACTCAAATATATCATCAAATCTTCAAGACCAGCAGTGGATCATGAACTCGCTGAGACTATCAGTCGACCACGAGCTCGTCGCCTAACTTTACCTACGCTTGGAACAAGTAAGCATTGACGATGTTGACACATTCGAACTCACACATTCCAAGCTCAAACCAGCCTGGAAGGCAAGAGATGGTTCACAGGTATATACAAGTGTCACACCATGCCATTTACGATCTCAGAGCATTTTCGAGGCAACATATCCCTCGTGCCTTCGAGGTCGCTGTTTACAGAAATGGTTTAACTCACGGCGACCGCGTCTATTCCGATCTTACACCTAACGAGCCTAGATTTCAGGATCACAATCTCATGCTCGAAATCTAGGTGTAACAAAAATTACTATATGGTATTCTAAATAAGGCTATTTTATAGAAAAAAATTTATAAGTTTTTAAAAAAAAATTAAAAAAATTTAAGGAAACCAAATGGTATTTTAAACATCATAGAATCAGTTTCATTACTAACAAAATTAACTATATACTAATTGTGCTAATAAGCTATATAGTAAATTTTTATACTTTATTGTACGTAACTCATTAGTTTCTTAAATATGTTTGAAGGTAACGTACATGTTACAAAAAATAAAAAAGTAAATATATTTTAGACAACAAGAAAACACAATATAACCTAAAAATGAAATCATGACTTTAAAGGTGACTAATCAAAATAAGTAACCAAAATGTATATGAAATAATGTTGTCTTAAAGTGAAATTTTTTAGTCCATCAAAAAATAAAATAACTTTATGAAAAGGTAACCAATTGGTATCTTATTAGCATCATAAACTACAAAAAGGTGATGACGTGGCACCCATATATGTGTAAATAATGGGAAATTTTATGTTATATGCATGATAACTTAGTGAAATTTTTTGATATACCAACATAAGTTATAATCCCAAATATATGACAATTTCAAATTTTTAGACAATAATACCCCTAACATTCAAACACACATTTTCTTTCTCAATCCGAACTCTCTCTCTCTAACATCTCTCACCCTCTCACTCTCTCTCTCTCTCTCTCATTCTAATCTTGTAGATCTCAAAAAAATACCAATATTTTACAAAAAATCATCTAAAACAAACATTTTAGTGAAAAAATATGAACTTCCAAAGTTTTTGTCAAATTTCAGCACAGAGCATCAATTTTGCATCGAAAAAGCATCGCTTTGGCCAAAAATCAAGTTTTCATGATTGCATCGAAACACCATCGATTTGTCATCAAAACATCATCGATGCACCATCAATTTTGCATCGAAATAGCATCGTTTTGGAAAAAAAAAATATAAGTTTTTATGATTGCATCGCAAGAGCAACGAAACACCATTGATTTTGCATCGAAAAAGCATCGCTTTGGCCAAAAATCAATTTTTCATGATTGCATCGTAACAACATCGAAACATCATCGATGCACCGTCGATTTTACATTGAAACACCATCGATTTTCCATCGAAAAAGCATCATTTGGGTGAAAAAACAAGTTTTCATGTTTTCATCACAAAAACATCGAAACACCATCGATTTTGCTTCGAAATTGCATCGATTTTGCATCGAAAAAGCACTGTTTTTGCCAAAAAATTAAGTTTCATGATTGCATCACAAGAGCATAAAAATTGTATCGATTTTGCATCGAAAATGCATCGTTTTGATGCAATTTAGATGCTTTTTTTATGGTGTTTCGATGCAATTTTTATGAAAAACCGATGGTCTTTCGATGCAAAAATTATGGTGTTTCAATGCTCTTGTGATGCAATCATGAATACTCTTTTTTTTTCTTTCCAAAACGATGACTTTTTGATGCAAAATCAATGGTGTTTCGATGCCAAATCGATGGTCTTTCGAAGAAAAATTGATGGTGCATCGATGATGTTTCGATGCAATCATGAAAACTTTATTTTTTGTCCAAAACGATGCTTTTTCGATGCAATTTCGATGCTCTGCACTGAAATATGACAAAAACTTTGGAGGTTCATATTTTTTCACTCAAATGTCGGTTTCAGATGATTTTTTTTAATTTTGGTATTTTTTTGAGATCTATAAGATTAGAATGTTAGAGAGAGTGAGAGAATGAGAGATGTTAGAGAGAGAAAGTTTGGATTGAGAGAGAAAATGGGTGTTTGAATGTTAGGGGTATTTTTGTCTAAAAAATTGAAATTGTCATATATTTAGGATAATAACTTATGTTGGCATATTAAAAAATTTTACTAAGTTATTATGCATATAACATGAAATTTCCCTAAATAATTTAGTTGAATGTATATTTGTAAATACTTTGAATTATAGGTATATAAATATAAAATACCCTATTAAATAATATTAGAAACACACAAAATTTGTTGATGGATTGGAAAGTACTCATGCCAAAATACTCTTGCAAAAAATAAGTCGTCCCAATGTGGGGGAACAAAGTCAAAAGATTTTATGCAAGTTGATTTTAATTAAGATACAGAATGGTAATTGAATGTTAAAACACATTTCAGTTCTGTTGTGATGGAATGAAAATTGGTCATAACAGAAACTGAACACAATAAAAAGACAATGCAAAAACAATAAAGTACACAACGAATTTTTACAAGGTTTATAAACTCTTTCGGATAACCTACTCCTTGAGGCCACAGCCAGCGAATAAAGCCAATTAATAAAGAGTCACAAGTACATAAATATTGACTTAAACAAAACAAGATTCCCTTTTTATATTTGTCTCAACTTTGTTGTACTTCTCTTCACTAATCTATTTTTTATTGAAACACCTAACCACTTAAACTCCCCTTCAATGGTTAGCCAGTGCTTGCATCCTCTTGAAGCAAGGCTTGAAAAAATCTCCTCCCGAAGACAACAATTGTATTCAAATTACAACCTGTATTCACTCATGAACGCGGTATGAACTTACCACAAAACTAATTAGTTAGGAACTAATTACTACAAATATATGGTTTCTCTGCGCTTTTTTTTCAATCTAAAATAAAAAGCGCAGAGAAAAGGATTGAAGGACACTTAGGAACTTTGTTACTGCGGTTTTTTTAAAAAACGCAATGTAAAGTAGGAAAAGTGGGAGAAAAACGCAGAGAAAAGTTGCACTTATTGAAAAAACCGCAGAGAAAAGTAGTGTAATTTTTCAAAATTTTTACCAAGCATAACTTTGTGCTCGGTTGTCCGTTTTGATTGTTTTTTTTTTAATTTTGATATTTTTTTTAGATCTATCCAAAGAAAAGACTATTTTCTTTGGATAGATCATGAAAAAATATCAAAGTTAAAAAGAAAACAATCAAAACAGACAACCGAGCAAAAAGTTATGCTTGGTAAAAGTTTTGAAAAATTACACTACTTTTCTCTGCAGTTTTTTCAATAAAACCGCAGAGAAAAGTCTTTATTTCTCTGCGGTTTTCTAAAGAAAACCGCGGACAAAAGGTTCCAGACCTATATATAAACTCATTCTTCCCCACAAGGTTCGTAAACCTACTTCATTCCGCGAAAAACTTCTTCAACAGCGGCAGTATGTCTTTCAACCTTCATCTTACTATTTTTTTTTTCATCTTTTATAGCTAAATCTTAGTTAAAAACTGAAGTTGATGCTTAATATTTGTCTATTGTCAGGTTTTTTGTAGTAAAAATGGTTAGGATTTGGTCAAAAAATTGTCCATTTTCACTATATTTTTGGGCATGCATTGTGTTCTTGAGCTTCAAAATAGGTAATGATCTATATTTCTTTGTTTGTATAGTTTTTTGTTTTTTTTTCATCATTATTTTTAGAGTTTATTTTGTGTGAAATAGACAAATAGAAATCAAAATTTTGAGAGGTTTTTCATAAATCATTAATTTGGTTGCTGAATTTTTTTTCTTCAGATTTTTCAGTGACAAAACCTGAAAATTTGTTTTTTTTTTTCAGGTTTTCAGGTTTCTTTTGTATTCAGCTAGATAGATCTCGAAAAAATACCCAAGTTTAAAAAAAAAAACACCAAAAACGGAGAACTGAGCACAAAGTTATGCTTCGTCAAAATTTTGAAAAATTACATTACTTTTCTCTGCGGTTTTTTCAATAAAACCGCGGAGAAAAGTCTTTCTTTCTCAGCGGTTTTTTTAAAAAAACCGCGAAGAAAAGTACATCTTTCTCTGCGGTTGGCTTACTACAACCGCAGAGAAAAGTGACACTTTTCTCCGCAGTTGGCATACCACTTTTCTCTGCGGTCGAATACACTGCGCTTTTCAATACTCTCGAAAATCGCAGTGTATTGAGTAAAAAAACCGCAGAGAAAAGCCTTTTTATATAAACACTAATTTTATTACAAGAACACGTGAATATTGTGATCTTGAATACAAATTATAAACCCTCACAAATATGATTTCACACATAGAAGATGCAACATGAGCATCTCTCTTTGACAATGTTGTAGAGTCGATCTTCTTAGTGGAAGATGAAATCTCTGCATATAATGTTTGTGCCCTACAACCAGTCTCAAACTCAAATACTAAAAGCGATGGAGATATCTTCAAAATAGATGCAATACATGCAATTCATCTATCCCAACGGAAAAAAAACGAACCAAGAATTTGAAGGCAATCAAAGTTGCGGCCTTCTTTGATATAAGAGCCTCTCATACTATCATGATCCCATATATACTACTACCAGAACTATGGAATAAAAACAAGTATTATTTTCATGCAACAAATAATGAAATCTTTTGCACTGAACTGATCAGCAAGCCTATCAAATTATAGTTTTTCCCATACTGTTTAATAGTCCACAGGGTTATCGATTCTAGGCTTCAATGAAAAGACTTAATAGCCAAATTCGACCTCTAAGCGAAGAGGAAATGTCTTTAGATACTTCCAAATAGATTAGTGTACAAACAATACTTCACTCCATGGGAATAAATTCCAAATTATTTCTAAATGAATGAAGATCGTTTGTCCCCAATAAAAGAACGTCTAGTCTAAAAATCATGTGCAAATTCTCATACGGAGTTTTCGGAAAAATGTTATCACCCATTCTAAAAAAATGAGGAATTCTTCATTCCCCCCCTCTAAAAAATGAAGATGTCAATCCTACTAAAGTAAGCCATCCTAGAATAAATCTAGAACGCCAAAAAATGGCTAATAAAGAATGTGAAGACTTGAAATTTCAAGGACTAGTCAAAGACACAGGGTCACCATGGGTGTGTCATGCCTTCTACGTCAACAAAAGGTCATACCAAGTTTGTTATATTATTTCATATAATATAATATTAGATTAAATAATGTAAAAAAATGTGATTTGTCACACCTTGTAACATATTATTGAGAGTCACAAAATTGAACACATGTGTGTGCCTAAATGTGACATATTTTGGAGTTACAAAATCAGTTACAAATTTGTAACTCCTAAATATTACCCAATAATGTATATACTATATGTTACACATTTAAGATTGGATTTCATAAAGCCATTATAAAATATGGTTGTTGGAGATATGATTTTAACCCCAATAATGTGTTTTGGGAGTTACAAAGTCATTTGGGAGGGTTTGGAACCGTTTGGAAAAACAGCACATTTTCAAGTGCTGAAAATGGGTTGTGGCCGCGGCCACTGAATGATGGTGGCCACGACCTAGGGGACAAAAAGCAGTGGCCGTGGCCACTGATGTCCCTGGCCGCGGCCACATGTGCATTTCAGGCTAAATTTTCAGTTTTTTCCAAATGTGTTGAACGGTTCTAAAAATCCAAATAACTCCCAAATCTCAATTTCAATTCCATATTAATCCAATTAAACATTGGTAACAGCCATGGGGGTTGGTGGAATTTGAAATCCAAAGGGTATCTCAAACTCTATAAATAGGAGCCTAATGCTCACTTGTAAGACACACCATTTTTCATCCACAAAGCACTTGGCTGGAAAATACACCAAGAGGCTTGAGTATTCTAGAGAGTTATTTCTTAGAGAGATCCCTTAGTGCTTAGAGAATAGGGGGAAATAAGCTTTTGGACAAAGGTCTTGAACCTTGTTCAAGTTGATGATCCCCACTACTCTACACTTTGGTTGTGTGAGAGTTTATTTGTGTTTTCATTCTTTTGTTCTTCTTATGTACTTGTATTATTATAGTATTGAGTTTGTAATCTTCTTCTTCTACATCTTTCTAGTTACTTGTATTTTGAGCAATTGAGTTGTAATGTTTATTTAATCAATTACCTTGTTTATTGTATTTTTTGCATAGAGTTGTATGTTGATTTTTCCATATTTCCATTGAGTATTAATATATATTCTCTAACAAATTTTGGGGTAAAAAAAGATTGGTAATAAACTACCAGTCTCTAAATTACTTCCTAACAAATGATAAGTTCCCATTTCCAAACAGAAACTCATTGTTGGTTGGTAGGCTAGGGCTGGTGAATCGTAAAGGAAGAGAGAGTTGTAATGACCCAACTATTCTAGACTTTGGACCATTAATGAAAACTACACATAGACCCTAATCCTTAATAGAACTTACAAGTGAAAAGATCAAAACTTTATTAAAACTTGTAAAAACAAATGTTAAACTTACATAAAAGTTAAAGTAGGATATGGGATCCCATTGTTTTAAAATCAAAACATAACATAATTGTTCTAAAAAAAAGATTACATAAATAAGTGCGGAAAAAAATACACATAAACCATAAGTAAAGACTTCATCCTCAAATCGAAACTCTCGGCTCTTTGAATCCATTCTGCCTCAATACACATCCCCAAAGCTTCCAAGAACCTTTACCGCCACCAAAGTTACTTTCCTGCACATATAAACATAAAAGGAGTGAGCCTAATGCCCAGCAAGGAAAATCTAACATATAACCATTTACATAAAATTCATAATGTAACATAAAACATATCATAACACTTATGTCACATACATACTATAATGGTCATTATTACTTGGGGTCCCATAAACTAAACAAGTCATATGCCCATTAGATTAGTGGGGTCTTGCTAGCTAAGTAAGTCATATGCCCATAATCTATTTGGGGCTTGTTAGTTGTATAGGTCATATGCCCAAGTCTACAAGCATACTTAACATAACATTTTACATAACACATATTCATAAGATAACATATAAAATCATATAACACATAAATCCTATCCTATTTTCCTTACCAAAATAACTGGGATATGAGAACTGATTTGGGACCTTGGAACACTCCTAAAAAACCATTTATAATAGGGTGAGTATATTGAAGAAAAGGGATGAAAGTGATGAAGGAACTATACTATCAAAATATACTTACCAAAAACCTTGTGCTCAAGAACTTAGATTTCCTAACCAAGAATAGGAATAAGGTTAGAATACTGAGTAGAAGACTATGAGAACTTTAAAGAAAATAATACAGAAATGGACTAGAGTTTGGGATACCTTGAGTACTTCTATGACCAATTTAAACCTTGAACCGAAATGTGAATAGAACCTTACTTCCCAAGTGTTTGGTAAGCTTATAGTGATCAAGCTTATAATTCCCAACCCAAGTGTTTACACTCTCACACTAACCTAGCAATTTGCAGCCTCTTAACTTAGCTTAATAGATGAATAAATGGCTGGGTACTAGGTCCTATTTATAGAGTTTAGGAATGAAAAGATCTTCATTTAACTTGAATAAAAATAATGGCTTTTCTAATGAAAATCATTTGAATTATCGTTCAACAGAGGCTGAAGACTCGTTCAGAATGATGCTGGACTTATGAAGAGGTTAAGGATTTGAATGAGAACGTTTTTTTAAAACTTTCAAAAACACACTGAAGGAGGCGATATATCGCCTGGGCCATTATGCGTGAGGCAATCGTGCAACGTTTCATGTTTTTCGTATCTTCGTATTGCGATATATCGCCCCCTATATCGGCATACACTGAATATTTAAACACGAAATTACACATTTTTAGCTTAATTTGAATTGAGTAAACAACCTTGACCAAGCCCTCTAACGTTTTCAAAGCTGCTGACTGACTCTAGGGTATTCAAATTTTAACCTTAATAAATTTATTCCTCAAAATACTTAATCATTATTAAACCTATACATGACATGTGTTATTATCATATTGTGTCTTATCTAAACCTTATAGTATAATAAATATTATCCTCAATATCAGTCATATTAATCAAACCTTAGGTTAAAATTAATATTCCTAAACTATAGGTTAAACTTATAAAATCTACAAGTACTACTATGAGTGTCCAAATAAATCACAGTCTGAACCAAAAATCCACTGTCATAAAGATAATACTATTATTACTATTATACTACAATCTAATTTAGCTAAGTAAATTTATTTGGACTCTACAAGAGTATACTAGTAAGAGATTGAGGTCAAAAAAGAAAAGAAAATTTTGAAAATGTAACATATTTAGAGCTTTGGAATAGTGGAAGTCGACAATGGAGAGATTGAGAAGCTTGGAAGCTATGGAAATCATATTTGTATAGAGAAATAGGTAGGGGGTTTGAAGAGTGAGAGAGACGTTGAGAACAAATCATCGAGAGAGAGGAGGGGGGTTTTGAGAGATAAATGGTCTAGGGATAGTGGTCGATTGGCCTTGAATTGCAAAGGAGGGACAGAGATTTAAGGGTTTGATTTGGGGGCAAATGAGTTTTCTAATTTGGGGAAGACAATAATGATATATAACAAAGGTTTGACCAATAACATTAGTTTTTGGTGCAACCTCCTATGTCGTTGGTAAAAAGACTACAAAAAAAAATACATGAAAAATTCTTGAGTGTGGGAAAATAACTTTTGTTAATTTCTTTTCTCTTTTTTCAAAATATGGAGTCTACTTTTCCTTTTATTTTTTATTTTTGGTTCATCAATTTGATTAAAAGTGAGAATAGTATTATGAACAATGCATTAGTTTATTGGATAATTTCAAGAAACTTTTGCCCTCTCCATTTTTTCAGAAAATTCCTGAAACATAATGTAAAGTTTATGCATAGCCTTGAATTCCTATTACGATTGAATTTGTCGAAGTATATATACATAGTAAAACTATTTTGGTTATATATTTTGGAAAAAAATTAATATATATCTTTCATAGAAAAGTTCATCATTTTTGTTGAGGTTGCTTAGTGATCGAGGCAACGAGCTTCGACAATGGACAAAGCTTACTCTCCATGAGAAGAAAATCAACAATCTCAGCTACACATGGTGGATCACATAGAAAAGCTTGGTGTAACGATCCAAAATTACTAATAAAGCTTAAGCGCCTTCATTAGTGTGCCAAGAGGACATAATTTGAAGTTATGTGAATTACTGGTAAAACTGCATGTTTATGAGTATTAGCTAAGCATGCGGGCCTTGTTTAGCTTGTAAGGGTATAATTGTTATTTTGGCCTATTAGGGCATAAATGTGATTATTTGTGATAAACTTTTGAGACCACATTGTTATGTGGATATATATTTGCAGCATACGGCACGAGGCGATCCTAGGGAGCAAGTTAGCAGGAGAGTCACTACAGGACCCCATACCCGACTCGAGGCGAGACAAGTGGTATTTTGGGTAATAGACATTTATTTGGGTTATTGACTTATGAAAATAAATGATTGGAGATATATTTGAAGTTAGAAAGTTTAGGAGAGAATATTGGGAAAATTTACCATTTTGCCCTCGGGGACATTTTTGGTACCCAAAACCTTGGGATTAACTTAAGAGACTTAAGTTAGATAAGACAAAAGGTAGGAAATGTTTAGAAGCCTGCTGAACTGTCTCTCCCTCTCCAGTGCTCTCTCTCTCTTCTCTCAAGAAGTCTCTCAAATTAACTTGTGGTAACCCAGGGAATTTGGGCTAGAAACTCAGGGATTTTAGCTGGAATCTTGGGGAGTATTTTAGTAGCAATTTGGAGGTCCAATCAGGAATTTAGGTAAGCATTGGGTTATGAATTAGTTGTTTAAATTCTGTAGCTTTGGCTGGTTCTATGTGCTTTTGGGTTCTTGATATTGAAGATTGAATTGAGGCTAAGGACTTGGGAATTAGCTCAGCAACTACTTGGTGGACTTGTTCTTCAGTAAAGGTAAGCTTTTAATTATAGTTTAGCCTCTAAATTCTGGGAATTTCTATCTGTTCTAAGAGGTTTATAAGCTTTTGGGTTCAAGGATTAAAGTGGGATTTTGAGCAGTTTCTAAGTTAGGTTTTTGTTCGGTTTTGCTGCTGGAAATATATTAGAGTGTTTGTGATGATTAAAATATGTTGTTGGGGAGATTTTGGGTTAGTTTGGTTGAGATTTGGTGCATGAAAATGGAGATTTTTCTGGGTTTGAAGGGGTCGGGTCGTGACTCAATTCTTGGTGTGACGTGGCCCTCTAGAACAGAGGTGTGCGAGGAAGGAGGGCGGGTCGCGGCATGGGAAGCTTAGGGCTGTGACTCGTGTTTTCTATCTGGGGAGGCTAGGCCTCTTGTTGGAGGCGGGTCATGGCATGGAGGGCTAGGGTCGCGGCTCTTATGGGTATTTTTGGCTATCAGGAGGTTTTAGGTGTGGGAACCTAACCTAGGGTGCTCGAGGTCGATTCCACAACAATGCTGGCAGGAATTTGATGTCCCAAAGGCTAGAACTTGGTCTGGAAACCCTTATTCATTTATTTTTAATGGAATCCTTTATCATGGTTATGACTAGGTGTATGCTAGGGCTCAGGGCAGGATCATGCTCAAGGGTCGTCTTTCTTAATCAAAGCACTCGTAATTAAAGGTAAGAAAACTGCATTTGGTTGTGTAACTATGTTGGGACTAAGGGTTCCCTATATTTGTATGCAATATTGTATGATGGTATTACGCCATGTGAATATGAAATAAATGACCTAAGAGTGTTTGAATCAATATTGGCGCACAGGACGCAGCTCAGCCACTAGTAGCCGAGGACAGCTTAATAATCACTAAGCCCGGTTTAAGCGGACCGGAGTCAGTGGGTTGAACACTGGACTTGGCCTAAGTGAGCCAAAGACAGTGGATTAAACAGAGGGTGTGGCCTAATGGCATCGACCCTAATTATTGTATGATGTTTGTACTGTTGTTAACTTGATGTATATGATATGATGAATATCTAGATGTTATGTCATTGGCTTATTGACTATTATCCTTGATTAAGTGAATGATATGGCTTGCTGGATAATTGATTAATGTCTTGTAAATTACTTGGTTATACTCTGTGAACTATTTGGTTATCGATATTGATTGTGCTATGATGTTATAGTTTTCTTATTTGGCCTCGGTTCACGGGTGCTACGTGGTGCAGGTAAAGGCAAGGATAAGATGAATCGACAATGGGTTAAAGAGCTCTGGGGTTGAGATGTACATTGTCAGCTGCTCGGCCGCCACAGTCGAGGGATTGTACAGGGATAAAAACCTAAAATGTGTATTTTTCCATTAGAGTGGCTTTGATTATTTATAACATTTTAAAATCTTGTAAATATGTCATTTAAACCATGATGGATATTTACAGTGATTCATAGCTGGTAGTGAATCAGGTCTTAGGGGAGTATTAAGCACAAGGTTTGAAGATGGTGGCCTATCTAAACAAAACTAAAGATCTGTTGGCACAATTTGAGAAATATACCCTCCAGCAAATACCTCGAGATCAGAATTCAAACGTAGATGCCTTAGCCAAACTCGCGAGTGTGAAGTATGCTGACACTTTGAATATAGTGCCAGTTGAACGGCTGCGCAAGCCAAGCATACGAGCAGAGGAAACCAATATGGTGGTCCGGTTGGCTGATACATGGATGGCACCATACTTGGAGTATCTCACGAACGATATACTACCAGCAGATAGAAACAAAGCCAGGACCCTTCAGAGATGAGATGTTGGGTATATCCTGGTCGATGGGGTTCTACACCGAAGAGGATACTCAATGCCACTGCTCAAATGTGTTACATTAGAAAAGGCAAAAGAGCTGATGAATGAGGTACATGAAGGCTTCTGTGGAGATCACGCTAGGGGGCAGAGCTTATCAAAGAAGATTCTGAGGCAGGGTTATTTCTGGCCAACCATGAATGAAGACTCGATGGAGTTTGTGCGAAAATGTGATAAGTGTCAGAGGTTTTCTAAGATCCCACGTGTTAGGAGTGTGTCCTAAAAGCATGTAAAGACATTTGTTTTTTCTATGAATAAATATATGCAATGGTTTATTATGTAGAGTCCAAGAACTTTACTTAGCTAGTTAGATAGTAGTATTATAGTATTTATAGTATTATCTTTGTAACTGTGGATTTTTGGTTCAGACCGGGAATTATTTGGACACTCATAGTAGTACTTGTAGATTTTCTAAGTTTAACCTATAGTTTAAGAATATAAATGTTAACCTAAGGTTTGATTAATATGACTGAAATTAAGGATAATATTTATTATACTATAAGGTTTAGATAACAGCCAATAGGATTTTAAGCACATGTTGATGATTAAGGATTAAGTATTTTGGAGGATTTAATTTAATAAGGGTAAAGTTTGAATGCTTTAAGGTCAGTCAGCAGCTTTGAATACGTTGAGGGCTTAGTCAAGGTTGTTTACTCCATTCAAACTTAGCTAAAAACGTGTAATTTCGTGTTTAAATAATCAGCGTGTGCCGATATATCGCAGCTATAGGGAGCGATATATCGCAGCACGTAGATACGGAAAACGCGAGACGATGCATGAATGCCTCGGGCATACTGGCCCAAGCGATATATCGCCTACAGGGGGCGATATATCGCCTCCTTCAGTATATTTTGAAACATTTTGAAATCGTTTTCCATTCAGCCATTCAACCTCTTGATAAGTCCAGCATCTTTTTGAACGAGTCTTCAGCCTCTGCTGAACGATAATTCAAATTATTTTCACCTAAAAAGCTATTATTTTTTATTCAAGTAAAATTAAGATCCTTTCATTCCTAAACTCTATAAATAGGACCTAGCACCCAGCCATTATTCATCTTTTGCTCTAAGTTCAGAGGCTGCAAGTGCTAAGTGAGTGTGAGAGTGTAAACACCTGGGTTGGGGAATCATAAGCTTGATCATCATAAGCTTATCAAACACTTTGGGAAGTAAGGTTTTATAGTATTTCGGTTTGAGGTGTAGATTGGTCTTACAAGTCTTCAAGGTAACCCAAAACTCTAGTTCATTTCTGTATTTGTTCTTTTAAGTTCTCATAGTCTTCTACTCAGCCTCTAACCTTAATTTTTATTTTGGTTAGGAAATCTAAGTTCTTGAGCAAAAAGGTTTTGGTAAGTATGTTTCTTAAAGGTTTAGTCCTTCCATTCCTTTCATTACTTTTTCTTCAAATCTACTCACCCTGTTATATATGGTTTTAGGAGTGTTCCAAAAGTCCCAACTCTGTCCTCATATCCCAGTAACTTTGGTAAGGAAAATAGGATAGAATCTATATGTTATATGCTTTTGTTATCTTATGTCTTATGTTATGAAATATGTCATATAATATGTGTTATGATATGTATGATTGTAGGCTTGGGCATATGACCCATATGACTAACAAGACCACAAATAGATTATGGGCATATGCCTTGTTTAGTCTATGGAACCCCAAGTAATAATGGCCATTATAGTATGTGTATGATATAAGTGTTATGTTAAGTTTTCATGTTTCTTATGAAATATGTATATGAACTATGTGTTAGATTTTTCCTTGCTGGGCATTAGGCTCATTCCTTTTTGTTTATATGTGCAGGAAAATAGCTATAGTGGTGGTAAGATTCGTGGATGCTTGGGAGAATGTGTATCGATGGTGAATGGAGTCAAGGAGTCGAGAGTTCGATTTTTGAGGATGTAGTCTTGTTTTACCTTTTTATGGTTTTACATGTATTTTTCCGCACTTTCTATGTAACTCCTTTTCACTTTAAATTATGTTTTGTTTTTAAGACAATGAGATCCCATATCCTTCTTATTTTATGAAAGTAACTCTTATTTCTACAAGTTTCTAATAAAGTTATGGTATTTTCGCAAATGTAAGTTTTATAAAGGATTTGTATGTATAGTTTCGTTAATGGTCCAAAAGTCTAGAGTAGTGGGTCATTACATATTATTATTGTCATATTTAGATTGTTAAATTATTGTTTGAATAATTTTGTAAATATCAGAAAAATTCCATATTCATTATTGAGGATGTGATCTTGTATTAGTACGAGAGAATTAAGGTCACATGAATAAATAAAAATAGTCAACAACAACAAATTAAAGTTATGGAATTCTTTAATTGGAGTTGTAAGTACGATTTACTGAGTATCATAATGATACAAATAATCTAGATTCGGATTATTGATGTGGAAAGACATCTCGGTAAAGGTGTTTTATATAATATGATTATATATGACATGGACCGATATGAAATAAAGTCTTTATCCAAAAACCATTTAACAATAAAGACTTGTAATTCATATCAAAACAGATGATCATTTATAGATCAACCTAAATCCTGAGTGTTCATGAACTCCTCTTCATGTTTATTAAATCTTTTTATTCATTCGTTAAGGTCTCTTCAAAGAATGAGGCTAATGACTTTTGTTTTGGAGATTTAATATCATGGATGGCTGGGAACATATATCAACGATACGGAATCTAATCTTTCCTAACAGATCGTATATTAGTTCCCTTAAGGGTTAATTCTGGAACTGAATGATTTTGAGCTCAAATCTATAATTACATTGTAGATTAATTATTCACTAGTGAATTAATGGTACTTAAGGAATAAGAAGTAAATTAGAAGGGTTAAATGGTAATTCTCCCATTCTAATTTATGAACTAATTAATTAGAGGGTTGAACTATTGTAAGATGGTTATATCAATGGACGACTTAAGAAAAAGATTTCTGTAAAAGTATATCTATAACATAAAGAGTGTAATTCTGAATTTATAGTGGAGAATATCCGAATTAATAAATTAACTATTATAATTAAAGAGTTTAATTATTTATTTTCAATTTATTGGAGCTTAATGTTATAGGTCCATGGTCCCCGAAATGGCTCAAACAATCAATGTCAAAAGCAAATGCAAAAATGGGCAAAAAGGACTTATGTGATAAGTAAAATATTTTTCTATGTATCAAACATAATTACTGTTTAATTATGTGTAATTAATTAATTATTTGATTTATCAAAAATATAATTAATTTTGAATTAATTTATTTTTGGGATTTTTGGTATTTAAATAATAATAAAAATTGGAAAAAATCACATGTCTGCACAGGCATGTGGTACACGTGTGGCACAGTGCACAGGCACTGTGCCACACGAATAAGAGATGGACTTAGTCTCTTGATTCCACAATTTTAGTTATTTAAATATTAAATAAATAATGAGATATTTTAATATGATTAAAATATTATTATTTAAACAAAAATCTGATAACTGATCAGTTATTTTGAATTTGTTTAAAATAACAAATATTTTAATATATTTGATATTATTAAATATTGGATATCAGTTTTCACATAACGTAATTTTTCAGGGATAGAAAAATATCTAGGATTCTCTCAGAGAAAAGAGAACAGTGACAAAAACAAAGGTTATTGTTCTTCATAAAACCTATGTCCAAAACTTTATCAGATCTCATGTGTTGAGAACATGTGATAAATTGTTATTGCCTAATATTTGTATAGCAAGCCCACACTCGTTCTTTGTGTGCCTGAGAACATTTTGGAAGATCTTGGTGTGTGATCTCAAGGATTCAGCCATACGAAAAAATAGCAGCAAGGAAGGACCTGAGGTAATTTTTTTATTCTTGTCCTTGATTCAATATATATATATATGAGTGTGAAGAAGTAGATCTAGAAATATTATGGGATTAATCTGACAATTTAATTGTTGTTCCGCTGCACATAATCTCTGATTTGATCAATAAAAACCAACACCACGGGCAGCTCCTAATGAATTAAAACAAATGCAAAGTCCATGGCCCTTCGCAGTATGGGGTATAGACTTAATCGGGTCCTTGTCGACAGGAAAAGGCGGGGTGAAATACGCAGTGGTGGCGGTCGACTACTTCACCAAATGGGTCGAAGCTGAGCCACTCGCTACCATAACGACAAAGAAGGTACATTGTTTGTCGATATGGATTACCCAGAAAGATTGTCTCGGACAATGGCACCCAGTTTGATAGTGACCTATTCACAGACTTCTGCGAAAGGCATGGAATCATCAAGAGCTTTTCTTCAGTTGCTCATCCACAAGCAAATGGTCAAGTCGAAGCAGTAAATAAGACATTGAAGGATACCCTGAAGAATAGGCTCGAGGAAGTTAAAGGAGCATGGCCAGAACAACTGCATGAAGTACTCTGGTCGTATAGAACTTCTCACGGAACAGCAACAGGTCATACCCCATTTTCCTTAGCTTACGGGTATGAAGCTATGTTGCCAGTCGAGTTAGATCCGCCCTCACATCGAAGAATCACATACAACCAAGACCAAAATAGCCAACTGTTGATGGAGTCCCTAGACCTGATCGAGGAGAAATGAGAGAAAGCTCAACTCCGAGTAGCTGCTTACCAGTATAAAGTTGCTCGATATTTTAACTCCAAAGTAAAAGAAAGAAAGTTCTGCATCAGAGACCTAGTGCTCCGAAGAGTTTTCTTAAACACTCGTGACCCAGCTGCTAGAGTACTCGGACCAAACTAGGAAGGGCCTTACCAGATTGAAGAAGTCCTTCATCCAGGCACCTATAAACTTGCACGCTTAAATGGAGATCTCGTTCCACGTTATTGGAATGGAGAACACCTGCGCAAGTACTATCAATAAACAGTCCTTCTTAAAGGACTGGCTTGTATTAATTTTGATTTTTTACAAGTTTCGAAAAAGGGTTAGTCATGTTATATGGCTAATCGCTTATAAGTGTAAGATCTTTCAAAGATCACTCGTAAAGACATGTTAGTCCATTTAAATATGAGAATTATAAGGGACTGTGCGCAGTCAGTCATTCTTGCCAAACTTTGTAATTTTTTGCAAGTACTTGTTCATTACGTGTGTTGTTTTGTTGTATTATAAGTTTTGAATTTTATACCGAGAAGTAATGTTCGTAGAGGTTGTGGTCAGGGCAAGTGACCAAGGACCTAAAGCTCCTCGATCACTTGGGGGCATATAAGGCACATAGAGAGCAAAGCATACCAAGAAGTATGTAAATACACTAACAAAATAAGTGAAAACATACTACGGTACTTAGAGTATTTTTCAAATTTTATATTTTGTTAAATCAAGCCAAAGTACTATGCTATGTTCGGTCATGCGAACAGATATTATAATAAAGCAAAAATATTATAATGTCAGAGGAATCCTTTTACATTGCGAGCAGTACTGCTCGGATGTAACTGTTCAAATAAAAGTAAAATAGCTGCCCTTGCAGCGATAAAAAAGTCTTTACATCACGACCTGTGGGTCGTATGGTTGAGATAAACAAAAGAAAAAAAAAAGAATTAAGGAGCTGGAGGGTCTTGAGGAACGTCTTGGTCAACGGTTGTGCCAGCTTCAGTGTCTGCGCCATCTATCCCTGCTGCCAGGGAAATCTCTTGGGAAGCAGGCACTTCAGCCTTCTGTTCTTTTTCCAGGCAAATGGCACACTGCGTCGCTAGAGTCCTCCTCAAGCGTTCTGACAGATAGCTGAAGTCAGCCTCCCGGTTGTGCTTTCAGAACTCGTAGAAGCAAAGATGAGTGGCTTCCTTGTATTTCTCCAAGTTCTTGGCTCCGGCCTCCTCAAGCTCCTGCACTCGTTTTCCGAGTTCCTCCGCCTCCTGTCTGCTGGCGATCAGATCAAGCTCGAGCTGTACAGCTTGTTGATAGTTGAGCTTGGCGCTTTCTCTGAACTTTTCCCTAGATTCGTTGGCTTTCTTCAGGTCTTCCCGGGTTTCCAGCAGCTCCTTGGTCAGAGTAGCTTTGTCCTCGAGCAGTTCATCAATCTGCTTGGACAACTCCATTTTCTCCCCGAGCAACTCGCCGTTCTGTTTAACAAGCTCGTTGTTTTTAGCTTCGAGTGCTTGCTTAGCCTCGACGAGCCTGGAATCAAAATTCTGGCCCTGAGACACCAACGCCCCAGCACTCCGCCAGCCAGCGGTTATGGTCAGTAGTCCCTGAAGCCAGATAGAAAAAGATAAAGTAAAGGCAGGGAATCAAAAATAATTGTTACATCAGTAAGAGTTGACTTACACTAACTATCTCGTTTAGTCCTCTATTGAGAACTTGATCAGCTTCCATAGAGGTAGTTTCAGTAATGGTTGCCTAATTGTGTCTATGCTTGGAGAGCTTGTATATTCTCTCCCTGGTAGAGCTAACCACGAGGCTAGGCAGGGAGCCTTCGGCGGAGTGCGCAGTGTATGGCAGCTAGGAGTCTTAGGAGAAGGCTGCTGGTTGACGGAGGTGGAAATATTGGAAGCTTGGCCGGCCGAAGGAGTTGAGGCCAGCTTCTCGAGAGGCAATGGAGGTGGTGAGTTCTCTGTCAAAGGGGCGGTAGCCAGAGGGTCGTCAGTTCGAGCCTTCTTCGAGGCAGTTTTACTACTCTCCCCCTGAGCCCTCTTGCTGTTCTTCTTCTGGGCAGAAGAGGCGGCAGCAGCCGTGTAGTGCTCAAACACATCCTCAGAGTCCATATCTGCACAAAAGAAACATTGCGAGCAGTAAGACAAGATGTTCATACAGGGCCAAAAAATGAAAGAGAAAAGATTACAAGTAAAGTACCCGTGCTACAACTATTGGTCGCTACATTATTTACTGAACTACTTACTGCCTAGAAGAAATCTGAATTTAAGATTGGAGCATTCTTAAAGTTGTCATCCCTGTCGAACAGATGACAGGGAATCGACAAATTTTTTAAGAGCGAAATTACTGTGCCATTATCATCCGACGAGTCGTCAGAGAGTTCGGTAGGCTCAGCGGCCTTCTGCTTTCCTTTTCCTTTGGGAGCCGAGGGCCTCTCTGCTCGAGAAGTGCTAGCAGGTTCCCTGATTATAACCCCAGTTGGTCTCCTCTACAGAGGAGATGCCTGAGGTTGTTGCTCGGGTTCCCCTTCGGCGCGAGCACTCCCTGTCAAGGGCCCCCTTGTCTCAGATTGGGGGGCCCGAAAGCTGGCCTACCTAAGGTTAGCCTCAGTAACCAGAGTCTTGATACTCTTTTCAGCATCTGGCATGCCAACTAAGAGTGTTGCCCTGGATACCATCCCCGGAGTTGGGTCTGGTCGCAGCCACGGGCCTGGGATACATCAAGAGTTTAAGATATTGTGGAGGAAAACACCAAGAGAAGAATTCAGCTAGTGATAAAAAAATTTACCTCCATGAGCGAAGGCCAGATTGTCCGTGACCAGGTCAGGCGTAAGGAAGTATTCCTGGTGGTACCTCCCTACGTTCGAGATGTGAGTTATGTCTGTTAGGAAAGTGCGCCCGGTTTCCTAATGACAAAAATGGAAGAAACCCGTGCCTTCCTGGTTGGGGTTAGACTTGAGGTCGAACAGGTAGTTGACCTCATGTGGCGACGGCACGGGCCATTTTTTCTGGCTATGCAGGATATAGAGTGCAGCAAGCATTATATATCTGTTTGGGGTAATTTGGAAAGGGGCGACACCAAAGTAGTTCGTCACCCCCTGAAAGAATGTATGAGGAGGCAAAGTGGCTCCTGTCTCAATGTGAAACCGCGACCAGGCGCTGTAGGCACCTCCAGGCAGATTAGCCTATTGGTCTGGGTTAGGTTTGATTAGGGTCACCCCTGTCAGATTGTATTTGTTTAAGTAGTTAGTGATCATTCTGATCGTCACCCTACTCTCATAAACTACATGCCACTCGACATCCGGCTGAATAGCGTGTCGAAGGCGGGCATGCCTGTGCACATTTGGATCGGGGACATTTTCGTCTCGACCACTGGTCGAGGGAGCATCAGCAGTAGGCTGATGAGAAATTTTGGGAGTTTTTCTTTTTCGAGCTTTGGTCTTGGTACGAGCCATATTCTGGGACAAAACTGGGGAAGTTTTTAGGTTAAGGCGAGAAAAAGGAATGTCTAGAATTAGAGCTGAAGGTTGTTCTTCATCTTCGAGCAACTTGACTAAGAGATCGTCGTCGATGGGTCTTTCTCCTCCCCACGGGTCTTGCAAACAGACAAAGGAGGAGATAAGACGCACAGCCTGGGAACTTATGTTGAAAGTTGGAATAACGTTGCTCGCGTCTATCGACCAGTATCATTCTAACCGAAACACTAAGTTTTATGCTAGCAGCTTGAGAAACGGATCAAAAAGTGAAAGTAGAGAGTTTTCTAAAAAGAAACTTTTTCAACTCCAAAGAGGCGAGAAAAACTCAGTTTAATTATGCTAGTAGCCTAAAAATCGAATTTTTACGTCGATTTTACGCCCTAAACCTATGATTCCAACTATCAAACTAATTCCTAACTTACATAGAGCAAAAGAATGCTACCCTATCAAGCATCAACGGCATATACAGAATCCACACAAATTTCTACTCAAGAACGCAAAAAGTTTCAGAACTCAAAAGCAGTATGCATGGCATCTCAAAGAGTTTAAAAGACGAAGAAAATTACCTGGATGAAGGTTGGAGATTCTGAAATAGGACGGCTTTGAGTTGGCAAACAAAGAACCCTTAAGCAAAGTAAAGGGAGACTTTCGAAGTTCTAAGCTTTGGGATGGAGTTCTTGAAAGTTCTTGGCAAAAAATAGCGAGTAAAAGGTTAAAAGGTAAATGAGAGGGTTACTTATAGAAGCCGAAGTGTGACGAAAAGTAATAATCATTAATTCCCTTTTTCGAAGCATGGGGAAGTGTAACAGCCGCCGGAGTGGTTTCTTGAAAACTGAAAAGGCTTGATTAGACGTGATTAGGTCACAGTTTTCAAAAACGCACGAGGGTTCTCACAGATTTCGTGGGGCATATGAAATTTTTTTTTCCTAAGTTTACTTATTGCTGGTGGCAATAAATAAACTTCGGGGGAAAATGTTATCCAAAAAACAGGCTCGGATGACGTGGCAAACGTTTTTAACACGTGGTTGACACCTAGCAAAGGTGTTGTTCGACTATCGACCAGGGAGGTTCCCCTAGCATAACATTTGGGTTTTATATACAACCAGCGTGGTCGTATACCCCAGATATTTTGAGAAGATCTTATGCAATTATAACGATATCCGTTATTATCTCCCATAATTCCTGAGTATCCGATTATTTAGGAAATAATATTTGTAACAAATTCATGTAATCCTCCTTGAGCCTATAAATAAGCAAGAAATAGCTCAATGAGGGGACTTTTTGGCTGATTTAAGTTTATACTTTACAAGAGAATTAGAGCGATTATCTTCTGATTGTATGATTCATCCCTCTAAGGCCTATGAAACCCAGAGAACCCTATTTCTTTGATCACTCCTTTGAGAACTAATATCAATAATAGCTTAAGTGGACGTAGGTCATTACCAATTCGTGGGGCCGAACCACTATAATTTGTTGTGTCGTTTACTGTTCTTTCCATTAGATCTGTTTCAACACTTTCCATCACATCAAGCATTTGACTCCATGTCAATTGACCAAAACGAGGGTCAACAAAGTATATGAGATTATATGCTTAAGTTCTTGATTGAAATGTGAATGTATTATGTTGTATGATGATAGGGAGCATGAGATACTGATAGGGCCTGTACCTTGACTATTGTGTGATGAGATTGAGGCGTGCTGATCAGATTGCTATTGCATGTGAATGAATAATTGAGCAATGGTTTGTATACTGAATGTATGTGGTGAACTGCCTAAATCGAACTTACATGTTATATTTGTTTATTGATATGTAGCAATCATGGTAAAGTGTGAATGTACCTGGTAGCAATAAAATTTGGTAGCAAAATGCATAGTATTGTGGATTAGTGTTTATTATTTGGACCTTGTCGTGGATTGGTTCGAAGTGTGAACCTCAGGGCTAAGGGGTTTAGTCAGTAAAGGCGGATGAATTCAAATTGTTTGTGCCAAGAATGGTTAAGTGGACTTGGTGTTGTTATAGAGGGGGTTGCATATGATAGTTGGGTTTGGAAACCTCCATCTTCCCCTAAAAGTCGCGGCAAATGTTTGCTAGTATGTGAGTAAGTAGTGGGGTCTAATAGCAGAGACTAGATGGAAGAATAGCAGACTTTTCTGGGGAAAGAGCTGCTTTGTATACTCTTACAGTGGGGTTACCAGTGTTGGTTTGATATGAGGAGATTGACAGATAAGAATACTATATGGAAGGCTTAAAAGGCGTTATCCTCTGGTTTTGAGGAAAATTCGGGTTTGCTTAAGAATTTGTCAGTGGATAGGCAAAGCTAATTCCATCCTTGGTTATATGAAGATGAGAGGTCATGACTAAGGAGTGGCTCTAAGTATTTGTGGCAGAAGGATGCCCAGAAGCTCAGACTGAGATATTGGCATGATGGGTTGGGAAGAACCCAAATGGTGATTTGATAGAAGGGGTTATAAAGACATAGTTTGAACTGCAGAGACTAATAGGTTTATAAGCTCGATTTGGAATGGTAAGGTAACGACAATGTATGTCAATGAGTTTTGTGGGTTGGATAATCCATTTTGGAAATTTATACAGGCGAATGTAGCTGGAAATGATGACCCATTTAGGGATTAAACTTTGGAATGGTCCAGAGCATTAGGGCTGCTCCATTGTATGAGATCTTCATCTGTATTTAGGCAGCAAGGAGGGCCATGATATTTGAGGTATGTGGAAGGAGGTATAGAGCATGGATGTCGTAGGGCAAGAGATACAAATGAAAGTATTTCTATTGGTGGAATTTAGTAAGGATAGATTCTAGATCATCGGAACAGAAGAACCCTTGATAGTTCTATGGCTCCTGGTTTTAGCAAAAGGGGTCTGGTTTTCAAGATAGTCGTCAGGGTAGTGATGGGATCTAGTGAGGTTATTTAGTATGCACTATAGGCGGGAGACGCCACTTGGGAAGATGCCAGGTGCGGGCATGACTTCTACATGGAATGATTCGATATGTTCGTAAATACATCGTCTACTACGTAGGTATCTTCGAAGGCAGCTACACCAGAGTTAGTGGTTGATTGCAAATGGAATGGCAATCTGAAGACTTAACGGTTATTTTAAGAGATTATGCATTGAATGTGCAGATATTAGAGAAAGTATAATCCTTGATGAAATAGTCACAGTGATGAGTGCTGGAATGCAGCTAAGGTGACACAGCATAGGACATGGTAAGATAAAAAGCAAGGAGTACTGCTCTAAGTAAAGAAATGAAAGATAGTGGATACTACGGTTCAGTGTTGGTTCGGGAGAAAATCAAAGAGGTTGTTGAAATCCTTAAGGTAGGAGTATCTGCGTATTTGAAAGGACATAAGAGCTTGCAAATTGTTAATTTTGGAATACAAAGTTCCAGGATGAGAGATTTGTATTTCTCCAAGTAGTGCAGACAAGGAAGAGTATGATATTCTAGGAAAGAAATGAGAATTCTGACTCCCAATTCGACAGGAATTCTGAGGTTGAACCAAGGGTTAGGTCGGGGGCCTATAAGCTGACCTCACCCTGGAAGGGGTGATGACTCATGAGTATTTCTGGTATTGATGGTAAGACAATAAAACGACCGTTGATGAAATAAGTAGACCCTGGAGTATTAGCAAATTTGATGTGCAAGCGAAGGTTAACGAAATTATAGTTATCAAACAAGATCTTATGGAACAAGATTGTTACTCTTGTAAGAGTGTTATCAAAGAGTAAAAAGTAAAGGCATTGGACCTTGGAATTATAGTTAGAGGTACGAGGTTTACTATCTGATGTGTTCAAGTAAATTTTGAGGATGAAATTGTTATAAGGATGGGATAGTTGTAACGACCCAAAATTACTAATAAGACTTATAGGCCTTGATGAGTGTGCCAAGAGGGCATAATTGGAAGTTGTGTGAATTACTGGTAAAAATGCATGTTTATGAGTATTAGCTAAGCATGCGGGCCCTGTTTAGCATGTAAGGGTATAATAGTAATTTTTGCCCGTTAGGGCATAAATGTGATTATTTGTGATAAAATGTTGAGACTACATTATTATGTGGATATATATTTGCAGCATACGGCACGAGGCGATCCTAGGGAGTAAGTTAGCATAATGGGACCCGATACCCGACTCAGGGCGAGTCAAGGGATATTTTGGGTAATAGACATTTATTTGGGTTATTGAGTTATGAAAATAAATAATTGGAGATATATTTGAAGTTAGAAAGTTTAATTGGGAATATTGGGGAAATTTACCATTTTGCCTTCGGGGACGCTTTTGGTACCCCGAGCCTTGGGATTAACTTAAGAGACTTAAGTTAAATAAGACAAAAGGTAGGAAATGTTTAGAAGCCTGCTGGACCAACTCTCCCTCTCCAGTGCTTTCTCACTCTCTTCTCTCAAGAAGTCTCTCAAGCTAACTTGTGGTAACCCAGGGAATTTGGGCTAGAAACTTAGGGATTTGAGATGGAATCTTAGGGAGTATTTTAGTAGCAATTTGGAGGTCCAATCAGGAATTTAAGTAAGCATTGAGTTATGAATTAGCTAGTTAAATTCTGTAGCTTTGGCTGGTTCTAAGTGTTTTTGGGTTCTTGATATTGAAGATTGAATTGAGGCTAAGGACTTGGGAATTAGCTCAGCAACTACTTGGTGGACTTATTCTTCAGTAAAGGTAAGCTCTTAATTATAGTTTAGCATCTGAATTCTGGGAATTTCTATCTGTTCTAAGAGGTTTATAAGCTTTTGGATTTCAAGGATTGAACTGGGATTTTGAGTAGTTTCTAAGTTAGGATTTTGTTGGGTTTTGCTGCTGGAAATATGTTAGAGTGTTTCTGATGATTAAAATATGTTGTTGGGGTGATTTTGGGTTAGTTTGGTTGAGATTTGGTGGATGAAAATGGAGATTTTTCTGGGTTCGAAGGGGTTGGGTCGCGGCTCAGTTCTTGGTGTGCCGTTGCCCTTTAGAACAGAGGTGTGCCAGGAAAGAGGGTGGGCCGCGACATGGGAAGCTTAGGGCCGCGGCCTATGTCTACTGTCTGGGGAGGCTAGTCCTCTGGCTGGAGGCTAGCCGCGGCTCTTAATGGCATTTTTGGCTATCAGGAGGTTTTAGGTGTAGGAACCTAACCTAGGGTGCTCGAGGTCGATTCCACTACCGTGCTTGGTGAAATTTGATGTCCCGACGGCTAGAACTTGGTCTGGAAACCCTTGTTCATTTATTGTTGATGGAATCCTTTATCATGGTTGTGACTAGGTGTATGCTAGGGCTCAGGGCAGGATCGTGCTCGAGGGTTGTCTTTCTTAATCAAAGCACTCAGAATTAAAGGTAAGAAAACTGCACCCGATTGTGTAGCTATGTTGGGACTAAGGGTTCCCTATACTTGTATGCATTATTGTATGATGGTATTACACCATGTGAATGTGAAATAAACGGCCTAAGAGTGCGGGAATCAATATTGGCGCACAGGATGCGGCTTGGCCACTGGTAGCCAAGGAAAGCTTAATAATCACTGAGCTCGGTTTAAGCGGACCAAAGTCAGTGGGTTGAACACTGAACTTAGCCTAAGTGAGCCAAAGATAGTGGATTAAGCAGAGGGTGCGGCCTAAGGGCGTCGACCCTAATTATTGTATGAAGTGTGTACTGTTGTTAACTTGATGTATATGATATAATGAATATCTGGATGTTAGTTCATTGGGTTATTGAATGTTATCCTTGATTAAGTGAACGTTATGGCTTGCTGGATAATTAATTAATGTTTTGTAAATCACTTGGTTATACTCTGTGAACTATTTTGTTATCGATATTGATTGTGCTATGATGTTATAGTTTTCTTGCTGGGCCTCGACTCACGGGTGCTACGTGGTGCAGGTAAAGGCAAGGGTAAGATGAATCGACCATGGGTTGGAGAGCTCTGGGGTCGAGATGTACATTGTCAGCTGCTCGACCGCCACGGTCGAGGGATTGTACAGGAACGAAAACCTAAAATGTGTATTTTACCATTATAATGGCTTTGATTATTTATAACATTTGAAAATCTTGTAAATATGTCATTTAAACCCTGTTTTGGGATCCCATGTACCAAACATTTATTTTAATGGAAATTATTCGTTTATAACCAAAATCTTGTAAACCTAACTTGTTTTTGTCTTTAGATTCACATTTTTACTTAAATGACTTGGTTAGCAAGTCTCGCACTATTTTAAATACACAGTGTAATAGTCTTAGTTGTCCAGGACGTTAGACTTGGTGTCAAACATATCTTCAAGAGACAAAAAATAATTCCCGAGTACAAAGTATTGATCAGGTACGTACAAAACTGAGGCAATCAGAGTACGAGCTTGACACGCAACAAAAGAGTGGTGGCAGTGTCAGCCGAGTACATAGTGGAGGCACTACAACTACGCCCCTGACATATGACAGAGTCGACAATCACTCTTCTAACACCACTACTCCCTGCACCACTACCACTTGCAGCATATCAAAGTACTATTCTAACCCTTTGGGACCATATATTGTAATAGAGTCATCCGTCAGAGCTCACTTATAAATAAGAGGACATCCCATCAACAAATAAGTTGGAAAATCATTGTAGCATCACACTTAAGAGAAATACACAAATTTTCTCCATTGTTGCTCTGTCTCATTTTCTTTCAAGTTCTTCATCTTTTTACTTAGTTTCTTATTTTTCGAGCATAACTTGGTTGACAGATTATTTCCGTCAGCAGTTATATTATATAAGTGTAATGCTACTTGTAGACTTGCAAACAAGTCTGCTTTAAGGGGGACAGAAGAGAGTTGCTACAACTTAAATGGGTGATAGGAGGTGCTGCCAATCACAGTCTTGGAAAAAAAATCTCTAAATTTGAAAAGTACTATTTTTTATATAATATTTTTTTTAAAAATCACATTTTACATTAAACCCTACGAAAATCCACAACCAACGAGCCCAAAGTTGAGTAGTGTTATACCCGGATTTCGAGCTATGTTAATTATGATCTCGAAAGTTGGATTCGCAAATCAGTGGACTCATAAAGTTGGAAACATGCTCCAGGATTGTATGTCGAGCTTGCAGGATATAGACGACCTCGGGTATGGTGACCTCGAAGTATTCATGATCTCGGAAGATAGCTCCGGGAACATACTCATCTTCAGGGATGACTTCGGATCTGGGGTCCCGAGCTCGACGCACGTACGATCTCGAAAGCCGTGTGGCCTCGGGAGATATTCCTAGCTCGATAGATGACGGGAGACCTGAGAGGCTAAAAACCTTAGAGATACGCGATAACCACCTTGAATATCTGCAGGTGTTATAAATATGGGATGTAATCCTCATTTATTATTGTAAATCCCCTAGAATCGTGGGATATTATTTGGTATCATACGTCTCCTAGTCTTTAGGGGACGTTTCCTTGTATATCTTATTATAGGCATTTAAAGCCATTAATTTTATTTATACAAAAAGAGTAACTACCCAAAGTATGTGGGATAGTATTCTTTAGCCTTCACTATAAATAGAGAAGGCATGCACCATTGTAAAGGACCGAAATTCTGATCCTTGAGAGAAAACTCTGGAGAATTCATTCTTGAAGAATTCATAGAGATAATCTTGAGTTTAATAACAAAGACTCGTGGACTAGGCAGATTTAACTGCTGAACCACGTAAAAATCGTGTGTTTATATTGTTTTATTTGAATTGGTCATTTTCAGTTATCGTTTACGTGCTCTTCTTTCACTGTTGACGAAAAACGGCGTCAACAGTTTGGTGCTTTCATTGAGAGCCTTAAGCGTTCATCCCTGAAAAAATCATGGCCGCAAACAATCAGAACACCCCTGATGAAAACTACCTAAGGCATCCTGGAAAACAACCAATGGAGAACCCGGATGCTGAAGAGAGAAGTGGGTCCTCTGATTCCCGGGGACCACCGCCTCCGCCAAGGGATGAGGACATGTACTACAATCCCGAACGTTACGTTCCTATTGTAGAACTGGAAAACCGGCAGTTGAAATAGCTGTTGGAAGAGGCCAAGAAATGGAATGAGTAGTTGACTAGGATAGCCGCAGAGGCGCAGGTGGCTCAGCCCCCGCCTCCGCGCGAAAACCAAGTCCCTCCTCCAAGGGACGTGCATGTTCCTCCCCGGAGGCCCCGTGGACGTCCACGAAAGGATGCTGCCACAAGGAGGCCAACTCAACCTTCGGCGCCAACAGAACCATCTGCTCCTCCTAGGCCTCAAAGGAGTACCCGAGCTCAGGTCCCGCCTAACCCGCCTATAGAAGTGCCTGCAGGAACTGAGAATAATCGAACCCCTGCAGAGGCGCGGACTCAGGTACCTGGTAGCGCACCGAACGCGACTGACCCGTCTTGGGAAAATTCAGGACCCTCTAGACCGCGGCAAGGGTGGCAGCCACCATCGCCAATACGGTTCCCTCCGTCACCCATAAGGTATCCTTCGCCACCCCGCAGAAACGCTCAACCTACTCGAGATCAGGATCAAGGGCGTGCAGGGAGTGGACAAGGGAACAGGGAGACTTTCCGGGAGTGGAGAGGCGCTCCATCTGAGAAAAGTCAGATGTCTCGGTCTCGAACCGCGGAGATGAGGCGACGCTGAAAGAATCCATCTCGAAATAACCGCGCAATGAGTTTTACCAGTGAAGATTCTAGAGATACCGGGTCGGTCAGTAAGCATGACCGAGGTCGTAAGAACACTGGAAGTCGCAAGAATCGCCCCGACCTGCGCAATCATCTGAATCAGAGTCGGGGGAATGGAGACGCGAGCCTGGAATTATGATCAATGACAGTCAATTCCAAACAGTACCTCCTACTGATCCAGTCCAAGAAAGAATCGATCAGCTCGAAAGAGCTTTTAGGCTTTTAAAGAACGAACGAGGAAATGGTCGATATGAGGACTCTGATGAGGAGCTCGAGCCATTTGCTCCTCATATTTCTGACACTCAATTTCCTCAAGGGTTTCGGATTCCTCACGTCCCTACGTTTGAGGGAAAGACCGACCCATGTAGTCACCTGAGCACGTTCAACACTATCAGGAGAGTCAGTAACGTAGGTTACGAGCTCAGGTGCATGTTGTTTCCAACATCATTGGCAGGTCCGGCAAAAAGTTGGTTCGAAAAGTACAAGAGACACTCGATAACCTCATGGGAGCAGTTGTCTAAAGACTTTAAGAAGCAGTTCAAAGCAATGGTAGGGGTCAGACCAGAAGCATCCACCTTAACTAACGTCCGGCAACAACCGGGTGAAACATTGAAGAGTTACTTGACAAGATTTAATCTGGAAGTAGCCCGAGCTCGGGATGTGGATGACAGCGGACACCTCATGGCTATCCGAGCTGGCGTATTACCGGGAAGTGCCCTTTGGGAGGATATGCAAGGGAAATCGGTAAGGTTGATAACCGAGTTTAACAGACGAGCGCAGAGGTTTGTCATTGTAGAGGAAGCGAGATCGACGCTCAAAGCGACCTCCCAGTCCGAAACTACAACGATAAACATCAACTCTGCCTCAACATCGGCGGACCCAGCGGCATCAAAGCCTGCCTCGGAGAACCCATCCAAGAGAAAAAAGAACGAAGGAAGTAATCCCGAAGCTGAGGGAGGAAAGAAAAAGAAAGGAGAGAGGTATTTCTCCGTGTATAAAGTACACACCGAGCTCAACGAGTCTCGGGAAAACATATACCTGGCTAATGAAAACCAGGTCCCCTTCAGGCGTCCTGACCTAATGAGAAATCGAAAGTCCAAGAGGGATTCCAGTAAGTATTGTCGGTTCCACAGAGACACCGGACACACAACTGATGAATGTCGACAACTGAAGGACGAGATCGAAGGGTTGATCTCGAGAGGTTACTTCTGACAGTATGTCAAAAACCAGAATTCTGGTCAGACGGCCGCAAGCCAGAAAGTAGCCGCGCCTCCGACGACGCAAAATAATAACTCTCGATCTCGGGAAGAGGACAGCCCCCCCCCCCGATAGATGGAGAGGACGTAATAACCATCTCGGAAGGGCCTCATCTCGCAGGAGGAGGAAAGAATGCCCAAAAGAGATATGTAAACGAGCTTAAGACAGGGGACGGGTCTCCTTATGAACCCGAACCTAGGGCACCTAAAAGCCAGAGGGTTGAATCACAACCCATAACCTTCACTGAGGAGGACGCCTCCCATGTTCAGTTCCCACATCATGACCCGCTGGTTATTACTCTTCAGCTCGCCAACAAAAGAGTCCGCCGAGTTCTCATAGATAATGGGAGCTCAGTCAACATTCTTTACAAAGCAACCCTTGAGAAAATCGTACTCTCCCTTCGCGAACTAAAGGCATGTGCAACTACTTTGTACGACTTTTCAGGAGAAGAAACTGCCTGCATGGGATCCATTGAGCTCCCTGTGACCTTGGGAGACTACCCAGTCTCAGTAACCAAGATAATGGAGTTTGTAGTAGTAGATTTACCATCTGCCTACAATGTGCTGCTCGGGAGACCCGCCCTGGTCGGGCTGGGGGCAGTTTCATCTGTAAGGCATCCGGCCCTTAAGTTCCCGACCCCTAGCGAAATCGAGACATTAAAAGGAGACCAGCTGGCAGGGAGAGAATGCTATAGCATCTCTTTGAGAAAGAAGCAAACGAGCGCTTAGGCTCTCGTTATCATACACAATAAAGATGGAACGGTCTTAGAAATCGACGAGGAGATTGATCCGAGGATTGAGGAGAAAGTTGACCTCGAACCTCTAGAGGAGCTCGAAGAAATTAAGCTCGAGGAAGCTGAACCCTTGAGAAAGGTGAAGGTCGGGAAACACCTCTCAGATGAGACAAAATAGCAATTAATTTGCTTCCTGAAGAAGAACCAGGATGTCTTTGCATGGTCACACTCATACATGGTGGGGATAAGCCCGAACGTAGCAAGCCATGCTCTAAACATAGAAAAGAGCTTCCCCCCGAAGCAACAAAAGCAAAGGCAGCTGGACGAAAACAGGAAGAAGGCACTAAAGGAGGAGGTTGACAGGTTAAAGGCAAACCATTTCATTAGGGATGCCTTTTACCCTGACTGGGTAGCCAATCCGGTGTTGGTCCCAAAGCCCAATGGGACGTGGAGAACCTGTATTGACTACTCAGACCTCAACAAAGCTTGCCCAAAAGATTGTTTTCAGTTACCAAGGATTGACCAGCTCGTGGATGCCACAGCGGGGCATGGCCTGATGTCGTTCATGGATGCCTATTCTGGATATAACCAGATTCCCATGCACGCCCCAGACCAAGAACATACGAGCTTCATCACGGATAAAGGGCTATATTGTTATAATGTCATGCCATTCGGGCTCAAGAATGTTGGAGCCACATACTAGCGGCTCGTAAACATGATGTTTTCGGAACAAATTGGGAACAACATGGAGGTTTACGTTGATGACATGCTTTTCAAGTCTCAACTTAACAAGAACCATGTTGATGACCTCGAAGAGTGCTTCGGCGCGCTCAAGAAGTATAACATGAAGCTAAATCCTCAGAAGTGCACTTTTGGGGTATCTTCGGGAAAGTTTCTGGGCTTTATTGTAAACTCTCGTGGAATCGAGGCTAACCCTAACAAGATCAAGGCCCTAATAGATATGCCCTCACCTCGAAGGCATAAGGATGTCCAAAGTCTGACTGGCAGAACGGCGGCCCTAAGCAGATTCATCTCGAAATCTACAGATCGTGGTCTTCCATTTTTCAACTTATTGAGAGGAGGTAAGAAGTTTGAATGGACAGAGGAATGTGAGCTGGCCTTTCAGGAGCTCAAAAAGCACCTTGCGGAACCACCCATCCTGTCAAAACCTGAAACGGGAGAAATACTGTACCTATACCTTTCAACTACCGAACATGCAATAAGCGCAGTGCTCGTCCGAGAAGAAGAGGGGGTGCAGAGACCCGTTTACTACATCAGTAAAAAATTACTGGGGGCAGAGTCAAGATATCCATTCTCAGTCTAAATCATTCATCTCGGAAGCTCCGCCCCTACTTTCAGGCACATCCCATCCATGTGCTGACTGATCAACCACTTAGACAAGTCCTATCTAAACCAGAAGCTTCAGGTCGACTCCTTAAATGGGCTGTTGAGATCGGACAGTTCGAGATCACCTACCACCCGAGAACGACCATTAAAGCACAGGCATTGGCGGAATTTATAGTGGAATGCACGGGTATAGCCAACGACGAGGTAATAACCACAGCCCACGAGCTGTGGAAACTTTACGTCGACGGTTCGTCAAATGAAAATGGAGCAGGGGCAGGGGTCATTTTGGTTACCCCCGCAGGAAGCAGATTTCATTCCGCCCTAAGATTTGATTTTAAAGCATCGAATAACGAGGCCGAATACGAGGCTTTACTCGCGGGACTTCGTATAGCTAACGAACTCAAAGCTAAAGCTATACATTGCTACAGTGACTCCCAGCTCGTGGTTAATCAAATCTTGGGAGAATATCAAGCTCGTGGCACGAGAATGGCAGCTTATTTGGAAAAGGCAAAATCCGCGTTAAAGTGTTTCAAATTCTATACAATCGAACAAGTTCCTCGCGAGCAGAACTCGAATGCAGATGCCTTAGCTCGACTCGCGACGTCCCTCGAAAACGAAGAGCTGAATGTTGTGCCCATAGAACATTTATCAACACCTAGCATCAACGAGCCAAAAGAGAAAGATGTGTGTATGATTGAAACAGAGCCGACCTGGATGACCCCCATAGTTGATTATCTCGAAAACAGAGTTCTTCCAAAAGATCGGAGCCGAGCTCGAAAGTTGATGTATCAACTTCCCCGTTACACAATTATGGATGGAAGGCTATACCGAAGAGGATATTCCATGCCATTACTCAGGTGCGTAACCCCTCCCGAAGCTAAGAAAATCATTAAAGAGATCCATGAAGGATTCTGCGGAGATCACACCGGGAGGCATAGCCTATCCAAGAAGATAATACGCCAGGGATATTTCTGGCCAACCATTAAAACGGATTCTTTCGATTATGTGAAGAAATGCGACAAATGCCAGAGATTCGCCACGATACCCCGAGCCCCACCATCCGAGCTGACCATGTTGACATCCCCATGGCCTTTCGCGGTATGGGGCATCGACCTCATAGGCTCACTCCCAACTGGCAAAGGCGGAGTAAAATATGCTGTAGTCGCCGTAGATTACTTCACAAAATGGACGGAGGCTGAACCATTGGCGACCATAACTTCGAAAAAGATCCTTGATTTTGTGGTAAAAAACATCGTATGCCGATACGGAGTACCGAGGAAGATCGTATCCGACAACAAACCCAGTTCGATTGCGATTTATTCACCAACTTTTGTGAAAAGAACGGCATAATAAAGAGTTTTTCATCAGTGGCTCACCCTCAAGCGAATGGTCAGGTCGAAGCCGTTAACAAAACTCTCAAGAGTTCACTAAAGAAAAAGTCGGAGGAAGCAAAGGGAAGATGGCCCAATGAATTGCCTCAAGTCCTTTGGGAGTATAGGACCACAGCTCGGACATCAACAGGACATACCCCGTTCTCTCTAGCATACGGCTGCGAGGCAATGTTGCCTATCGAGGTCGAAATCCCAACGATCCGAACTCAAATTTACAATCAGAATTCAAATCACACTCAGCTTGAAGAAACCCGAAGAAAAAAGAGAAGAGGCTCAGCTGAGAAACGCCGATTACCAGCAACGCACTATCAGATATTTCAACAAGAGGGTTCGAGGTCGAAAGTTCGGAATGGGAGATCTGGTGTTGAGGCGCGTATTCTTAGCAACCCGAGATCCATTAGCTGGAGTGCTCGGGCCGAACTGGGAAGGACCATACCAGATAAAGTCAGTAATTCGACCCGGCGTATACAAACTTGCGAGATTGGACGGGAACCTAGTACCGCGAGCATGGAATGGCGAACACCTTAGACCTTACTATTAGTAGTATAGGAAGTGTGTTGCCTGTAACCATGATTTTCTATATGTATTAGCTTGTCTGTTTTTGAATTCCATCAAATAAAAGATCTATTTTGTTCAATATGTAATCTCTTTTAGTTTTTTTTTTATTATTTTTGCAATCTCTCTTAATTTAATAACCTATGGTCACACTCATAGGATATTAAGGGGGCATCATTGGTATACATACCATCAGCTTAAAAAATAAAATAAAAAATATATACAAAAGTACTTGGATATAACCAAGTACGCAAAAAATATATACAAAAGTATTTGGATATAACCAAGTACGCGAGCTTAGATAGTTCGGACATAACCGAATTATCAAAAACATAAAGTATTTGGATGTAACCAAGTACGCGAGCTTAGATATTTCGGACATAACCGAATTATCGAAAACATAAAGTATTTGGATGTAACCAAGTACGCGAGCTTAGATAGTTCGGACATAACTGAACTACCAAAAACCTAAAACGTTTGGAGTTAACCAGATGTGCAAATTTAACAGGTTTGGAACAAACCAGCCAAAAAATTAATCGATGATAAGTAGGAACCTAAACCTATTGCGAAACAAGTCGAGACCGAGGCTGGAATATCTTAAAGAAAAATAGTTTCGAACTCTTAACCTCGGAGCAAAAACTGAGGATGAGTAAAAGTGACTAAACAAAAAAAGATATAACCAAATCATATACGTTACATGCCATATAAGTACTTTCGGGTTCGTGGTTAAAGTAATATCCGACCTTGATAAATAACGAGGTCGGAAGCGGATAATTTGAACAAACTATGCATGAATGCATCGAGTTTCGAGCCTAAAATCCAAACTATGTTTGTATGAATAAATAAACATAACTAATTCATCCATAAAAAATATGCAAAATATTTCGAACCAAGAAATGTAAAGCACATGTAAGTAATATTTAAAGAAATTGTATCAGCCCCGTGGGCATAAATTAAGATAGTTACAAAAATAGGGGGACGCAGCCCCAATAAATGATTTCCCCGAGATCAGATTTAAGGAAGAGGAGTATCTTTGGCCTTCTCAGCATCAGTAGCACCAGACCCCCCAGGACGAATAGCATGACTATCCTTCTGAACTGCTTCTCGAGCAGCTTCCCTGGCCTCGAGATGGGCATTCCATCGCTCAACATATGTGGCCTCGAGAGGGCCCAGGAAGCTGGTATCGAGGTCGGCATTGTCAGCCCAAAGCTTGTACATGGCCTGGTCGACCGCTTTCTCCTTCTGCTCCTTATACTCGTCTAGGAGGCGGGCCTTCTCGCTCTCCATGAAGTCGAAGGTGACAGATTTCTCCTCTTCGAGCTTGGCATTGGCCTTCTCGAGCTCGGCATTCGACTTTTCCAGCTCCTCGAGACGGGTCTTCATTTTTTCAAGTTCAGACTTTGAGTCTTTGAGCTCGTCAGCCATCTTAAGCTCGAGATCCTTCGATTTCTGGGCCAGAGACATGCTCGTTTGGACCTCGTTGGTCAGCTTATAGTTGAGCTGTGCCGAAACGACAAGGGCCTGAAACGCAAAGAACGAATTAGATCGCGGGTTGAGGTACAAACATTTAAAGGAGAGTTACGAAGGCTACCGCAGCAGTAAGCTCGATACTCTTGTCGTAAAGAGTATTGCAATCCGAGGCCTTGCGCACGAGGTCCCAGTGCTCAGCGCCGAAGCTAGAAAAGCTCTGACCCACTCGAGAAAGGACATCCGAGCTGAGCACAGCCCCTTCTGTCCCAGCGGCGCCATCGAGCATGAACTCCTCAATATGAGTTCGGGCCGTCGGCAGCTGAACCTTGGAGGTAGAAGGTTTCTTCGGGGGTCGAACAACTACTATTTGAGTGTCGATCGGAGGAAGCGAGGTGGGCACGGTCGAGCCAGACGCATCAACCTGGACAGTCGGTTCTGTGACTGTGTTCACAGTAGTCTGGGCCATGGGGGTCGTCTCGCGGCGTCTGGGTACCTTGGACGATCGGTCGGAACTCCCTGGTATCCTCGGACGTTTGCTCCTCTGGGCGCCAGCTCCCCCATCGCTAAAGAGCACAGCGTCGAGGTCGGGATTCATGGCACCTGCACAGTTACAATGAGTTAGACAATAATAATAAGTTTGAAAAGAGAGGGAAACCAGGTAAAGAAAAAACCTAACTGGAACTCTCCCCCGAGCTCGAACTTGGGGACCATGAAATTCCCCCGTCTTCAGAGGAGGCGGGGGGAGTGCCTTCCCTATATGTGGGTGATAACCTCGAGAGGTCCCTATAATCGTTGGTCCCATACTGAACGGCTATCCCGTTCCACATCTCGTCCATGGTGTCGTATTTCTCGAGCCAACTATCAAACCTATGGACGCAGTCATCTACCCAACTCCATATGTAGAAGTGGTATCTATCCTGTGGGCACGAGACTAACCTATTGGGCCTGTGTTTCAGTAAGGTCGGGGACCACATTCTCGAGGTAGGAAGGACTTTACCTTCATCCGAATCCGAGCTCAAGGCTTCATCATTAGTCTCATTCCCAGACAGCGGGCTCCTTGGGCGAACTGGAAGTGGCGGCCTCGTTTCTCTCCTCGAGGGAAGGGCGCCTGTGGGCAGTGGCACCTCCTCCCAGTGTTCATATTTTTTATTGGACCAGTCATAGGTTGACTGACCCTCTCCCAACAGCCCACAAGCTCGGAGCTTGCCCTCATGTAATAGGAACGAGAGAGACCTCCAGCCATAAGGGAGTTGGAGCAAGGCCTCTCTGTGCCCCTTCATTGCTTCATCAGGGGTGGGACGCTGAAAATTAGCTGAAAGGCGAAACACATTTCAACTAAATAGGGATTTATGAACTAAAGTCTCGAGCACAGAAATAAAGGTAACGAGAATACTTACGAATCCACCTGAACAAATAATGTCGAGATGGGGACAGACCATCTGTCCAGAAGAAGGCTCTTTTAAAATCAGGCGGGTGGTTGGGAAGATCCCCAAAAACCTTCGTCTCCTTGGGGTAGCTCGAGAGGTAGTAAAATCCATCCCCTCCCCGAGCTCGAGAGGGGTTACTTTTTAAACAAAAGAGATATAAAATCTCTTGAGGTGAAGGTCCTTCCCACCCCAGCTCGTGGTACAAGGACCTCAGGGCAGACAGCACCCTGTACGAATTGGTGTTGAGTTGGAACGGAGCCAACCCAACGAAATCAGTAAAGTCTTTGAAAAAAGACTTCAAAGGCAGTAGTGCTCCTGCCCTCATATGTTCTTGGCTCCATGCCGCATATTTTACTGTGGCGTCACGGCCGCCAGGGGCGAAGCAGCTCCGTTCTTGACCAGTCGGAGCTCGACACTTCAAGGTGCCTGACAAACCAAGGCCATGGAAAGCCAGGATTTCAGATATTTGACTAGTTGTGGTAACCGTGCTCCAGTAGAGCTCGGCTTCGAACATCTCTCTCCTCGGCTGTGAGGAGGAAGGTTCCCCCATTAATGAAAATTTGAGCTCTCTGGGGGGGTATGCGACAGTAACCTTTAAAGCAGGATCGAGAGGAATCGGCCTAGGGCCTGAATTAGATTCCGGATAGATGGCCTCCCGAAGAACTCTCCTCTTCCCCTCGATGACTTCGTCTATCTGACGGCGGTAATGAGCCCGAATGTCTTCTTGCTCGCGCGCAAGCTCGTATTCTCTTATCCGACGTTGATTCCGGGCGAACAGCGATTCTGGGCTTGGAGATTTTGGCTCGTAAGGGATTGCCTGCGATGACCCCCACCGTCTTTCCAGATTCTGTGACATCTAACGAGAAAGAAAAAATGGTGAGGGCCATGCATACAAGAATCACGAGCTCGATGGAATGAGCTCGGAGATTTAGGAACGAGACAAACTAAATATTAAAACCCTTATTGAGGAGTCAGGGGCGTGTATTCCACGAAAAAGAAAAGGAGCGTGGATAATTTTTTGAAAATCCTGAAATTCAAGGGAAAGAAGAGTGGCGGTTAGCCAGGAAAGGCGTCTTTGGGTTTCGTGCATTTATCAAGGCCCATGTTTTTATCCGAAAACTTAGTGTACAAGAAACGTTGCCTAAAAATTTCAAAACCCAGAAAAATTGGAACCTCACTCAAATATGAAAACTGGGTATAAGCCAGTGATGTAAATCCGGTACGGGAGTGTAAAAAGCATCTGAGCCTATCGGATCAAAACCTCTTATCACATTATGCTAAGGACGTAAACTAGTATATACACATACACAGCAAGAACAGTTTAAAAAAAACAAAAAATTGACAAAATGGGAAACAGAGATTTCTTACTTACACAATAATGGCGACTGCAGAGAGATTGTTGATTGGAGAAGAGGTTGCAAATAGGAACTCACTGACTCGAACAGACCATAATTTCTTTGTTTCTTTGGCCGAGAAAACATGCGCAGAATGAAAACTTTTTGTGAGGAGGTCTCTGGTTTCTTTTTTCCTTTTTTCTTGCTCTTGGTAAGCGAAGGTGAAGATGAAGACGAAGAGTAGGGTCTTATATATATATAGGTGGGAAAAAAGGATTAATCTGAAACGTTGAACAAAATCCTTGCAAAATCTAATGGTCAGGGATTAATGACAAGATAGCGCCGAAAAGGTGTCAGACGGACGATCGTGGGCGTGTTTCCAAGGTACTCAAGTACCAACAATGAGCAATGCCAAATTGACGCGTGTCCATTTTCAAGAGTGTATGACGGTACAGTTCTCAAAGAAAGTAGTTCAAAAGTTTTCTTCTCTTAGGATTCGAACAAATACTTTTGAGGGGGCAAGATGTTATACCCGGATTTCGAGCTATGTTAATTATGATCTCGAAAGTTGGATTCGCAAATCAGTGGACTCATAAGGTTGGAAACATGCTCCAGGATTGTATGTCGAGCTTGCAGGATATAGACAACCTCGAGTATGGTGACCTCGAAGTATTCATGATCTCGGAAGATAGCTCCGGGAACACACTCATCTTCAGGGACGACTTCGGATCTGGGGTCCCGAGCTCGACGCACGTACGATCTCGAAAGCCGTGTGGCCTCGGGAGATATTCCTAGCTCGATAGATGACGGGAGACCTGAGAGGCTAAAAACCTTATAGATACGCGATAGCCACCTTGAATATCTGCAGGTGTTATAAATATGGGATGTAATCCTCATTTATTATTGTAAATCCCCTAGAATCGTAGGATATTATTTGGTATCATACGTCTCCTGGTCTTCAGGGGACGTTTCCTTGTATATCTTATTATAGGCATTCAAAGCCATTAATTTTATTTATACAAAAAGAGTAACTACCCAAAGTATGTGGGATAGTATTCTTTAGCCTTCACTATAAATAGAGAAGGCATGCACCATTGTAAAGGACCGAAATTCTGATCCTTGAGAGAAAACTCTGGAGAATTCATTCTTGAAGAATTCATAGAGATAATCTTGAGTTTAATAACAAAGACTCGTGGACTAGGCAGATTTAACTGCTGAACCACGTAAAAATCGTGTGTTTATATTGTTTTATTTGAATTGGTCATTTTCAGTTATCGTTTACGTGCTCTTCTTTCACTGTTGACGAAAAACGGCGTCAACAAGTAGGTTGGCCCGAGAAAAAGATGATGACATGCAGGGTCCTAAGCACTTGCCTCAAACACACAAAATCAAATTCAAACTCTTGGATAGTTGGGGATCTCTTGGGAGGTGTCCATGCTCACACAAAAATAGCCAACAATGGGGGCCTAGATCCACATTGCTCATGATCATGCTAATTTCAATCAATAAATAAAAAGAATTTAGTAAGGAATATACATAGCCCAATAATCAACGAAATTCGGTGATCATGTAATGATCAATATTATTATTATTGAATAAATAATTTGGTATGATTTTCTTCACACCAATAAACTTATTAATATATTATTTTTTTTTAAAAAACACTTATTTAAAATATGTTTGGGCCCGAAAAACAAACCAAGCAAATAGTAAAAAAAATAGGAAAAATTACATACATCACCGTATATCTCAAAACAAATTTAAAAAATACGGTGCATGTCAAATATACGGTTGAACTTTTGATATTGGATGTTTTAAGACATGTATCCATATAAATATGCATGCGATAGTACTGCAAGTATAATATCATCTATATGACTATATACTTACCCATTTATGAGTGAATATATAGCTAGTTATAACCTATAGGAATTAAAATTAAATTCTTTAAATAATACTAAAAGACAAATAATTATTGAAACAATAATAAGTTGTTACAAATTAGTAATATTGTTCCAGGAATACTATTGGAATGATAAATAACTATTAAAATTATAAAACTAGTTTGGTAAATTTTTATTATAATTATGTTAAGTAAATTTATAAATTATTTATGCAAATATTAGTTACACAAATATATTTTTATTTGTAAATTAGTTATGTAAACTTTTGTTACAAAAATCATTTTTTTATATGAATTAATTTGTAAATGTTGTTTACAAATTTGTAAAAGTTGTTTACTTATTGTAATGGTTTTGTTACTACTTATTACAATTTTATAACTGACTTTTTTACTTTTTAATGATTTTTAGTTACTGTGGGTAACAAGTTTGTTATTGATTGTAATAGTTTTGTTACTACTTGTTACAATCTTGTAACTTATATTTTTACTTTGTAACTATAGCATTTGTTAAAAATTTAGTTGTTCTATCATCTAGCATTTTTATTTTTTTTTGTAAATTTTTGTTACAAAAATTGAATAATTTAGCTATAAAATTAATTGTGTAAATCATTGTTACAAACATGTTAACAAAAGAAAAGAGTGTGTTGTTATGTGGGCTTGAGTGATGTATTTAACAATAGATCATTCATTGGTTAGTATTATAATTGGGTCCCGTATATTTGTAATTAGTTTCACTTGCCGTGTATTTAGACTTTTTTTGTTAACTTAGAGTATATATGCAAATTTCCCAAAAAAAATATTGAATTGGAAAAACTATATATTTTCTACAAGATTCTTAAAATTATATATGTTTCTTGAGCAAACTTTATAAATATATTTGTCTTCGTGTTATATCTGTACTCCAAGGTTAATAATTCTTGTAATTTTTAAATTAATTTTAATAAACAACTTATTTAAATATTACTTTATTATTCACAAAAATAATATTACTTTATTATTGAAATTTAAAAAATTAATTTTTTTCTATCATATTTGTTCTATATTATTATCTTGAAAGAGATTCAATATATCAATGTCATCTGTAAAGTCAATATTGTTGTTACTTCAATCTTATTAGCTCAATTCCAACTATATAAATACTAGAGGAAATTACATTTTATATGAAATTTTAATGGTGTGCAAAAATATGGCTTTTTTAAAGATTTTTCACTTTTATGGATTTATTTTCCCATATTTTTGTATAAAAGTTGGTTTATATCATAGTTTTACTTTTAATCAAGTTTCTATTAACTTGGATGGTTATGTTTGTAATTTGATTATTTTTTTAGTTCATTTGTTTTTTATATTATTTTTATTTAACTAATTTTATATTAAATTTTTCTTTGGCTGTTTTGCAATTTTTTTTTTTTTTTGTAATATGAATTATGTTTATGGTTATTTTTATTTATTATAAACATTTTTTCCTTATTTTTATATTGTACGTTTCTTTTTCCAAATCCTGGGTAAGGTAACCAGTTACTTGATTGATCTTTGAGAATTATGTAAAAAAAAATCCTAGAGCTAGGATAAATAACATGTACAAGGAGGAGTAACCAGTTACCCTGAGAGAAATAACCGTCTGCCATAAGAAGAGTAACCAGTTACCATAAGAGGGGTGACAGGTTACTCATACTAAATATGAAAAGAAACATCAAATCTAAATGAAAAAGAGGAAGAACACTTCATTAAAAAAAATGAATAAGTAACTATGATTTTAGTAACATAAGTAATCAGTTAACTCCATAAATATACACACAAATAATGTGAATGTAACCCGTTACCCCCAGGAATATACACACAAATAACGGGAAGGTAACCAGTTTCCCCAAATTTGAAGATAGAAAAAAAAAAAAAAAAAAAAGCAGATCCACCCCATTTCCCTTCTATCCCATCTTCTTCATATAATTTTTTTCTAGATTTGAATGTTCCCATCAAGGAAACTGGTTACCCATTCACGTTTTCATATTTTTATTAGTTTTCTTTCCAAAATGTGGCGTTCCTATAAGGGTTATAGTAAAAAGAAAATGTTAAAAAAATTGATTTGAATTTTTTTACATATATTGGAACAAACTATAAAAAAAATTACAATAATAAAATATAATAAATAAAAAAAATAGTAAATAATTATGTAATGTTAAAATATGTGTGAAAAAAAAAGGAAAAAATGGAATGAGAAAAGAATAAGTACAAAAAAAAGAAGGAAAAAAACTTAGGAAAGAAAACTAAAAAAAATATGAAAAAAAAACAAAACAAAAGAAATGATGAAGAAAAAAATAATAGATGAATGAATAAAAATGAAAAGAAGAAGGAGAAAAATAATGGAAAAATGGAAAGAAAAAATGAATGAAAAAATTGGTACAACAAAAATGGAAAAAAAGAAGAAAAAAAGCTCATATGTGTGAAAAAAGAAAAAAAAAATTGGGATGAGAAAATAATAAATGCAAAAATGAAGAAAAATGGGAGGAAAAAATGGAAAAAAAAAAGAAAAGAAAGAAAGCTGAAAAAAAAACAATACAAATGAAATAAAAAAAATAGATAAATTAATAAAGAAGAAGAAGAAGAAGAAGAATGGAAAAATGAAAAGAAAAAAATTGGTAGAGAAAAAATAAGTAAGGAAATAAAAAAGAAAAAAAAAACTGAAAAAATAATTATAAGGGAAGGAAAAAATAAAAAATTGAAAAAAAATAATATAAAATCACTTTCAAAATCAAAGAAAATATAACTATGATAAAAAAAGTTAGTATTTCTATATTTTAGTTAACTACTAATTGTATTTCTATACTTTAATTTTGTCTTTAATAAATTTTTCCATACAAATTAATAAAAATATAATTCTCATATTTTTGTACATGCTAGAAAAGCCATATTTTTTTTAAATATATTATTTGTAGGGCAGATCATATATTATTAATTGATATGAAGCTGGCATTAAAATAGAATTAAATTTGTTATAATACAATAATTTATAAGATATGCGGCTAAGATAATACTTTTTTTTTTCTGTTTAGCAAAAGAGATATATATATATTTATTTCAGCGAAACAAAATTCTTAAGAAAAAAATTCATAATTACTTTTAAATAATATATGTACACATATATATATATATTTTAAATATAACTATAGAGTAAAAATCCTCCTTATCATTTGCTCAAAGCTTAATATTATAACCTTACTAAATATGAACTCCAATCTCAAATCAACTCAATTTAATTAAAATTATTAATTCTTGATTTAAATTTGTTAAAAAATAAATATTATTCATTTTCTTCAAACAAAATAATTTGTTTAAGATATATTTTTTTTTAGAAATAGATACTTAATTTTATATTTTATTTGCTTTTAATATAATTACCCAATGATTGAATTTTCTAGCTTTGTTTAACACTGATTAATATTTTGGTAGGTAACCATTTGGTACTCTCTATTTTTGCAAAGTATTAACTTGGTACCATGTGTTTACAAGTAATGCTCATTTAATACACTGCATTTTGAAATTGTATATATTTGGTACCCTGTATTTTAAAACTGTACATATTTGGTACCCTAAACTCAAATTTAATTAATAATTTTTTACCAATTTAATTAAATTACTCTCAATCAGAGGTACAAATTATATATAACTGCTGACAATTTGGTCATATTGACAAAATTTTATCAATTAGGATACCAAATATCTATGTTTTCAAAATACGGGGTACCATATAAGCATTATTGAAAACAGAGAGTAGCTGAACGATATTTTGCAAAAAAAAAAATATACAAAATGAGTAAATTCCCTTAATATTTTAAAAATATATCAACAAATATTTAACTATTTTTTAATAAATAATTTTTTTAATCATGAGCTAATTAAAATATATACTTATTGAGATAATTTTGTAAAAAAAGACAGAAAGTAGTTTTGTTATATAGTATGCCATATAAAATATTTATAGGAAAATTCTTTTATAGGGACTTCATTTTAAACTCTATTGGTGGGGTTCTCAGTGTTTCTCAACCCGTGAACAGTTTTTGACGCGGTTTTTTTTATGACCGTATATATTGTAGTTGTTTAGAGCATCCTGCAAATTTTCAGAAAATTCTAAATAGTTTACAGTACCGAAAACTAGGTTCAAATATATTGTTTTTCACGTGCATAAAAAAATTTAGTCACGCGTGCAACATGTTTGAACTTAGTTTTCGGTAGTGTAAATTATTCAGAATTTTATGAAAATTTATAATAATAATAATAACAGAGTTGTGAAATCCAAATATGAGTTTGCAGTGAAACCGAGTGATGAAGAAGTAGTAGTGGACTATTCAATCCCCACCATCACATGGGAACGGATCATAATAAAGTAATCAATCTTACATATAAAACATATAAGGACAAAATGTATTATTATAGCTCTCCTACACGTTTGCTCCTCAAATTGTTTTGCTTGTCAGAAAAACATCCGACCCATTTCGTCAAAATAGTAATGATTTGTCGTTAATAAAATATTTTTAAATAGTTTTTTTTATTAATTAATTGATTTTAAATTTACTCAATTATATAAAATGCAATAAATAAAGATAAATAGT